>NC_079506.1:58885658-61796491 GCF_030052815.1 Hevea brasiliensis | reverse complement strand
TTTACCACGTCAGAAGGATCAACCCAAGTTTCTACCCCAAAGAGTTCACCAGCAGTTGGTAGAGGCAGAGGCAGAGGTAGGGATAGTACACCTGAAAGTCAGATTACTGTGAATCAGCCAGGACAAGGTAATGCTCCAGCTAGAGTATACACAATGTGACAAAGGGACGAGGATGAGACTTCTGACATTATTGCTGGTATTTTCTCAATTCTTAATTAAGATATGTATATGTATAAAAATCAATTTTGATGTGTTAGTGATTAGTCTTTTATGATAAGAATTACGATAATAAGCGTGATTGGAATTAATTTTGGAAAAGTTTCTAGTGAGAGACATCTCCTAGACTATGATAAATTATAAAGTTAATTAGTAAGCCTAATTAAGTAAGGCAAGAGGACCTAAGAGTAAGTTATATTAATATAGCTACCTTAGATGCGGGTAAGGGTATTACTGCTGATAGATGTCAGTGGGTACCATAATCAAAATAAGTTTAAGATATTAGTGGATTTCAAAGAAATAAGATATAGGAAAGTTTGATCTATTGGGATGTATCATAGTAACTATACAATATTCTTGATGTTTGTGCTGTAAGCTATAGATTACATTACTGACTTGGGATTTATTGTGTAGAGCTACGTACTATCCAATAGTACACAAAGATAAGAATAGTTACAAACGACATATGTTTTGGTATAGTTATGATAAGATAAAGTTTTCTTATTGGAAAAGAGTTTGAAAATCCTAACCCGGGATTTAAAACTCTAAAGTTAGAATATCGAAAGGTTATAGTTCAGTACAAAAGGAAGTAATGACTACACATTAGTGCAAAATAAGCTATAGAATATCGATAGATAAAAGAGTTGTCGAAGTAAAAATTTGAATAGTTGGTGCAAATGTAATAAAGAAACGTTATGAATATTAGTTAAAGTGTTGACTAGAATGGTCAGAGGACTAAATCAAAGTAATATTGAAGTATAGCGGATTTATTAGGGATGATAAGAGGTGCTAAATCATGACTCGATAGTCAAGTTAAGGAAGAAGATAAGATTGAGGAATAAAATAATTAAAGTTAAATTATGGAATGAAAAAAAAAAAAAAAGAGATTACAAAGGAAAATAATTGCTAAAGCAACAGTAAGAAAAGATTATGATTGTACAAATAAATTAAATGTTACATGAGATTGTTAGAAGTCTTACACAGACTCAAAGGAATGAAGATTATAAGATTATGTAAAAAGGAGAAAGACTAAGTTCTCATTATCTAGGATCACACGAGGTCCTATAAAGAGTGAATCCGTTAGCACACAGATTTGCTTACATCTAGAATTGAAATGAATTCAAAATTAACTTATGATAGAAGCTCATATGGAACTTAGCACACAAGGTGAGCAATCCATATGTAAATATTATTGGTTAAAGTGCTACGGACCATCATTCTGACAATGAGGCTACATGGAAATGTGAGAAAAACATGAGAAAATAACACATATGACTAATTGAGGACAGATAGTGGGCAGAATTTCGAGGACAAAATTTCTTTTAAGGGGGGGGAGGGGGGGGGAGGGGGGGGGAGGAGAATTGTAACACCTTTGTTTGCATAGCCTGGTATATATTATTGTTCCGGTGACCGGTATCGGTCCGAAAAATTAAGGAAATTAGAATCACATCTAAGACACCTAGATAAGCCTTGAACGCAAATAATTAGTAATTGCCAAATAGTTAATTATAAAGAAGAAAAACAAAGCATAAAAAGTTAAATGAGCCAGGAGTTACAGCGATGGGTAACCTTCCTGGGAAATGACTGCGAGGTCAGTCTAAACTCAAATTTCGAACCGAAAAATGTGACGCCGCGGTCCTTAGGACTATTGCGAACATAGTGAAAAAGAGAAAATCATGAAAAAGAGTTGTTAAGCAGGTCAAATAATTAGGTCAGGGATTTGGAAGAAATATCAAATAACTTGCAAACCGGATTAAACCGGCGAGGGGCGATTTGGTCAATTCACCCCTAGAGCTGACTCCTGACCTAACTGTCCAATAAAATTGGAGAAAAGAAAATTTCAGAATTGAGACTTAAATTAAAGAACTAATGAAAAAATAAATACAAAAGAAAAAAAAAGGAAAAAAATTATTACATCACCTTACATCACTATTATGACATCATAAATAATTTCGTTTTTTCTTACAAATATTGACCAAGTCAATTAAGTGAAAATAGATATAAAAATGACAAATTAAAAGAAAAAAAAAACCATTTTGGTCTTCTTCTCAAAATTGTGCCGCCTCTCTCTCTTCTTTCTCTCATCTCTCTCATTTTCTTCTTCCACCATGAAAGCTTATATTAAGCTTTCACAACCCTAAAATCCCCATTAATTCCATAACTTCATCAAGGAAAAATTACCCTTGAGCTTTGATTTGAAGATTGAAGTGAAAAAAAGAAAAGGAAATTTGAGAGATTGAAGCTTTAGAAATTCACAAATTGAGGTAAGTGCAACTTCAAGCTTAGATTCTTATTAAATTCATGAATTTAAGTTTAAATGTGATGAAATTATGCAAAGAACCATGAAAATCATGGATGTATGGGAGGTGTGAATTTTCAACAGCCATGGGATTATGAGAGATTAAAGTATTTTAGTTCAACTAATTATGTATGTAAGCCTAATTAAGTGTGTAGAGAATGTTTAGATACCTTAATTGCATAAATTAAAGAATTTAGAAAATTAGGGTTCTTAACTTAGGGTTTGGAAAAGAAAAATTATAAAAAATGGTCAATAGATGTAAATGCCCTTATTTGAGTTGAGAAATGGTCAACTGTGACCATTTGTGGTGTGTGTGAATTGTTAAAAATAAGTTTCAATTCAGATTGGTTAGGGTTAATATGTAGGCAGCTTGACCTAGGTCCCTTTCAGGGACAAAAACTGAAAATTTACTAACCCAATTTGTATGAGGATAATTGGGAACGAAACTAGATACAAAATGACACATTTTTCATTTAGGAATCATGCCCAGAAAGTGACCATAACTTAGTGAACAATTAGGCCAAATCTGGAATTGGGCACACTGACCTGTACAAAAATGACCAAATGAACAGTAGTTACGTAAATGAGCATAGCTTGGTCTAGGAAGGTCCAAATGACCTGAATTTTATACCGATAGAAAGCCTACATAGCCCTATAACTTTTATGAAGAAAATAAACCCAAATTGTGATCATAACCTATCCAAAAACTTACCTGTAATCAACCCACAAAAATTGCCAAAATCCAGGAAATTGCCCAGAATTTTGGGTAACACCAAATCTGGCCAGCCATGTTCAAATGGACATAACTAGGGCTAAAAAACTCCAAATGGAGTGATTCAAAAAGAGAAATAGAGTTAAGACAATAAGGAACAACTTATATGAAGAAAACTTAGTCAAATTACTACAGCAGCTTGACCAATGGAACAGTGCAAACCGGGCACCAAATCTAAAATTTTGGAATTTCACTTAAGAAACTTAAAGTTGGAGGAAAATAACCAAAACCAACAAGTTAGGCAACCAAAATGTGGTATGTGGGTGAAATTAGAATTTTCATACCTATTAAGCATTAGAAAGTCAACAAATTGACTTGAACAGTATCGTGAATAGTAATTCCGAAATGAAAATTTCCAAGAATATTAGTTTAAGCGTATTGGGGCTAGAATTAAATATGTATGAATTAATTATTGGATTTATTGTGAGAGAAGATACTGAAACACTACAAATTGCGTGTTTCAGCTGAAAAAGACCTGGAAAAGGATAGAGCAAACTGAGTCCAGGCCTAGAAGCGACTCACATTAAGTTTGTGCACAACAAACTTAAAATTCTTTGTTTTTACTTGACAATTCTTGAAATAAATATTGTGAATAATTTTGATTGTTATGGCTTTGAAAATCTTATTTGAAAAATAGAATATTGCCTACTTTGTAAATGAAAAGTTTAGAATAAAATACAATTTGTGAATTGTATGAAATGTTTGAATAACTTGATTTAAATTATTTTTGATTCACACTTGGCATGGCAATATCACTATGTTCCTCCTCCATTTATGGGGTGAGTTTGACTATATTCCTCCCTTTTGGGCTTGCCAGTCTGAGGTAAGTTTGGATGAGTACTCATTAGCTAGCTAGCCACCTCCCTCATTGATTTCGATTAGTGGGGTGAGTTTGCCTTCTCGTGGTGTACAACACGGCATGTTTGAAAATTTTGTGTCATGGCTTAAGTTGTGTTATTGATTGGTAACACTATGATTATTAAATTGTTTGATCAAATTTGTGTTATATTAAGCTTTGAAAATTGTGAAATATTTAAATTGTGATTTGTTATAAATGTGATTTGAAAATTTGTGAAATGTGATTGTGAATTATTGAACTGTGAGTTAATGACAAATATTTTATATTTTATATTTTATTGTGCACCACTGAGTATTTTTTATATTCAGCGATAGCTTTCTTTGCTGTCATAGATAGAGACAAGGAAAAAACAATAGAGTGAGCTACTGATTATTGGGACTACATGAAGGCTTTTGTACAGGTATTTAGTTATACCCTTATAGTTTATTTTGATGTCATATGTGTTAATGTAAAATTGAGCCATTGTACATCAAAGTTTGTAATAATATTATTTTTGTTTTTCCTTTGTAAATTAAGATTTGTGTATGTAAAGTTAATTTAATACAATGTTTATGAGTTATTGAATTATTTTGAAAAATTTTTGAGTTGTGAATTTTGAATCGAGATTGAGTTGATTTGTTTTAATTGAAAGTTTTAGTGGTTGAAATTCGGTTGAAATGAATTATTTGGAAGTGTTTTTATAGGTTTTTGAAGAACTGTTTTTCCTAAATATAGACGGCACTCTGCCGAAAATTTTCCAAAATTTACGTGAAATAAAAATGTACAAAAATTTTAACTAGTCTTTAAAATTTAAGTAAATATTTTTAATATCTGCTGTAAAAGCTCTCCATTTTCAAAAAGTAAGAAAATTATTTTAAAATCTCTTGTAGTATATTTAATGGGTTACCGGTAAGCGAAGTACGGTAATTCATTAGATGTACTATGGGATCATGTTACATCTTACTGAGGGGTAGGGTGTGACAGTCGCATTAAAATCCCAGTGTCCAATTTAAAGAAAGTCATACTAGAAAGGAATTGGGCTATTAAATAGAAATAATGAAATGACAATATTCAGATGAAATGAGTTGCTCTATTATGAGTATGTTTGGATCATACATTGGGTAATGGATAACTTGTTTCTATATGCATATGTCATGAGCAAGATCTGTTGATTACAATTAAATAGTTACAATGGAATGCTATACTTAATTTTGCAAAGTTATTATGAGTTGTTACTTGCTTAAAATTATTTTAATAATTTCATTAAATGATTATAGTATGTATAGTTATAGACGACTATTAATTAACTGTCTTAAGCTAGACTTGCACCACTAAGTTATATGCTTAGCACGATGGGTTTTTACCTCATGTAGGTACTGAAGCTGAGGATTCACAAAGAGTAGATCATTAAAATCTGCATCAAAGGAGCAATATTTTGTTAAGGTTTTTAATTAGGGTTGGTTCCTTTGCTTGTAAATAATTCTTTTTGTACAAATTGTATAAATAACTAATGATAAAATAGTTGTATCTAAGTGAATGATATGATATATAAAGTTTACATTTTGTTTATGTGATATATGATGGATTATTCATATGAATTTGAGATATAATTCTTATAACAGGTTATGGGAATTACAAGTAACGCTCTCGATTCAGCTGTTATGCTGCTGGATCATGGGTTATAATTTTTGGTATCCGAGCCTAGGTTTAGGCAGTTCTGGAACTAGATAAAGGAAATGTTAATAAGTCACATTGGGTATAATAAATAAGATTTGTGCGACTCTTGTAACATCCCTATGTTCGGTAGTGCGTTCTACTATTCCAATGACCAGTGTCTGTCCGGACAGCTAGGATGCCTAGAACTACATTTAAAAGTTAGTGCGGAGACATAAAATAATGAAATACAAGAAAGGAAAATACAAGAAAAACAAAGGAGAGATAATAGCAATGAAATGTAACCAAGTTAAACGAGCCGAAAACCTTAGCGATGGGTGATTGCACTGGGAAGTTGTGGCGTGGACTGTTGACTAGCCCTGGACTGTGGGGAACCCTGGAAAATATTTTTAAGACTTAAATAAACATCTATTGAAGTATAAATGTCATTAGAGATATCAAAGAAAAATTAATTAATTAGTACAAAGAAAAACGAGAAATCGAAAACGACAAAACTCGGTGTTACCGAAAAATCAGAAATGCAACCCGAATAGGGGCATTGTGGTCAATTGACACCCCGAGTTGCCTTTTGACCTAAACGTCCATTAAAAATAAATGGTAATAAAGTTTGAAAATGCCATAAAAAAATGAAATATTATGTGTTGTATAAATAAGAAAAATTATGGGTATAATGTGAATTAAATGGAAGTTTAACATTAACTTAGATTCTTTAATCACTTAGTGGACCACTATGGGATATCTAAAGCATTAAAAAACTAGAATTTGTTCCACTAATATTCTGCAACACTCTTTCTTCCTCAAGTCCTCACCTTGCCGAATTCAAAATCCCATACAAACCACCATTGCCGGCCATGGAAGGACCTCCATGCAACCTTGATCAAATCACCTTTTCCACTAGGTTCCTTCACTAAACCTTGTCTACACACCTTGGGCAGCAATAAGGGAGCAAGAAAGATAAGTTTTGGTGAGGTTTTGAAGAAGTCCAAAAGAGGTAAGTGGTCATTTTCAATCCTTGTTTCATTAAAAGTATAACTAAGGTTGTGGGTAGTTGATTTATAGAAGAATTTTTGATGTTTGATGAATTATTGGAGTTGAGCCATTTTGGCAGCCATGAAATCTCACCATGAACAGCTTGTCCTTGCATGTAAATGGTTGTTTGGATATTGATTTAAATGCTTAATTGTATTGAAGTTGAATTCCATGTGTAAAGTTTGATTTGTAAGCTTGAAAAGTGAAAATGGAAGTTGATGGGTATGTGTAAAATTTTGCAGCCTCATGAAGAAGATTGAAGTGTTTAAGTTCATGAAATATTGTTGAATTATGTCGCTTATGGTGGTAGCATGTGTATGTGAATAATTGTTTGGATTTGGACATGTAAATGAGGTATGTTCATGTGGTTAAATTATTGTAATTGGACTTTGAAAATTCTGAGTTATAACGTGTATGTTGAGAGTGGTTACAAGCTACCCAAAATGACCAAAATGTGATGTAAAGTGTGTTAATGTTATGGTACCAAATCAGAATTGGCATGAAAGGTAAACTTGGTAAGTATTGAATGTGTAATTGGTAAGTGTTGAATAATGAGTAACAGGGCAGTGTACACTTTAGCTTAGAATCTTAAGTGTGTGACTCCAATTGGTATGAGACCAATTGGAGGTGAAACTAGGCACAAAATGTGCCAACTTTCATGAAGGAAGCTTACCTAAATTCTACCTAGAAGGTGACTTGAAAAATGACCAAATCCAGATTAGTGACTTGAAAGCCTGAAAATTGACTATTTGGGCAGCAGTTAGTGTTTTGACCATAACTTACACAAAACAGGTCCAAATGACCTGAAATTTTTACCATGAATAGTTTAGACATAGATCTACAATTCTTATGAAGACACCAAAGCCCAAAAATGGCTAGAACCAAGCCAAATATCTTTCAAAATTTCAGGTACCAAAACTGGACGAACCAAAATTGACCTAAATATGACCTAAGCCTACCATTTTAGTGCATTCTGTCCAGCATTGGTAAATTGACCATATCTTGGTCTATACAACTCAGAATGACCTGAAATTTTGCCCTGCGTGCAATAAGACATAGAACTATAAGTTTGTAGTTTGGACTGAAACTCGAAAATCAAGGAAACTAGGTCGTCCAGCTAGGTCAAAATAGTACACCCAAATTCGGTAAATTGCAATAAAATGCAATACACTTAGAAATGAAATTGGTAACATATACCAACACTAAAGGGCTATAAAATGTGACATATTGGTAACATTAAACCTAATTCACCTAGAGTGCATTGAGGGTCAACATTTTAGGTTGACTAAGGAAAATAATAGAATTCAATAAATTAATTATTAAGCCTTATTGTTAGAGACAGTTTAAATGAGTACTGAAACACTTCAAATTGTGTGTTTCAGTTAGAAAAGACTTAGGGAAGGGGAAGGAAGCACTGAGTCAGGGCCAATAGAAATTTATCAGAGGTTTGTGCACAACAGTTATTTCTTTTGAATTTTTCAATTGAAATAAATTATGACTATTTGTATGTTATTGTTTTAAATTGTGAAAAATTATTTGAATGGATATTTGATGGATACTTATTGCTTGAAAAACATTGCAAATGATTTGAAATCACAGCTATCATGTATATTGATTGAATTCCTAGCTAGCTTGTCTAGTGGGACAAATTGACTTTGAATTTCCTCTCTGGCTGAAGTGTTGAGGTGTGTGCCTATTGAGGATGAATAGGATGAGTACTCATATTATTGCTAGCTAGCTATGTTATTCCTCACTAGCCATCGGCTTTTGGGACGAATTGAACTTTGGAACATGATTAAGCTGTGTGTGTGATTTATTGATATTTATTGTGATATTGTGAAATGGAGTTTAAATTCCTTATGACATTCACTATTTTTTGAATTTAACTATGATTTTAAGTATCCACAGTTTATCTAATTTATGGCTTATGGTTTTAAATTGCATTTTCTTAATGTTGTGCACCACTGAGACATTGGCTCAATGATAGCTTTTTCATTGCTGTCGCAGGTAGACAGACGGACAGAGCAGCAGAGTAGGTTGCTTGTGCTACATTTTAAGATTTCACCAGGTATATTGAGTATACCATATATTGTAGTTTTTGTTGTAATGTATGTGCATTATATGTATATATTGTACTTGATCTTGAGCAGTTGTAAATTAAAATTGTAAATTATTTTAGCTTGTAAAAATATTGTGACATATTTCTTTTATCTCATCTTTTGGAAACACTGAAAAATTGATTGTTGAACTGAGTTGATAAATGTTGAGAAAATTATTGTGTTGAATTGTTATTGGAGTTTAGGATTTAGAAAAATATTGGAAGTGCTTTTTACAGGTTTTTGAAGAACTGTTTTATTCAAAATACAGATGGCACTCTGCCAAAATTTTTACAGAAATTATTAATACTTTAAATTTGTTATTTGGTTTCACTTCAGTAAAAGAAAATTTTTAACACCTGTCAATAGTGCTCACCACTGTAAAAAGAAGTAAGAAAAGGTTTAAAATCCCTTATAGTGTATTTAATGGGTTATCAGTAGGCGAAGTTTAGTAATTCATTAGGTATACTACGGAATCATGTTATGCCTTACAGAGGGGTAGGGTGTGACAACTCTGATGCAGATCTACTCTCTTGTGTATTGTAAGGATTAGGTATGGATCCCGTTTCACAATGAGCCACAGATGAGGCTGCAGAAAGTAACAGCCCCATCAGTTTAGGCCAAAGAAACCTAGAAAATGTTCCTCCACAAGCTTTGGCTAGCCTATCTAATCAAGGCCAGAATGCCTTATTTCAATAAATGACAGACTTCTTCAAACACATGACAGAGGCTATCCCACAGGCTCCACAGAGAAGCCATCTAGAGAAACTCAGGAAGTATGGGGCAGTAGATTTTTATGGCAAAAAGGATAATGATCCCTTTACCGCTGAATTCTAGCTGGAAAGGACAAAAAGGGTTTTACAATAGCTCTACTACACACCATATCAGAGTTTAGAATGTGCAGTATCTCTGCTATAAGAAGAGGTATATCAGTGGTGGTTGACCGCAATTGATCCTGTAGAGAAGGCACAGCCTCCATGGGACATTACCTAGGATCTCTTCTTGACTGAGTTTAGAAAGAAATACATCAGTAGATAGTATTTGGAAAGTAAGAAAAGGGAATTTATTTAGTTGAGGCAGAGACACCTATCAGTCACTGAGTATGAGAGAGAATTTATCAGACTCAGTAGATATGCTAGAGAGATAGTTACCACTAAGGAGATTAGGTGTAGGAGGTTTGAGGATGGCTTGAATGATTACCTCAGACTCTGGCTCACTGGGATGCAAATAGATAACTTGTCCAGATTGGTGTCAGCTGCCTTAAACATTGAAAGAGTTAAGACAAAAGAATAAAGTAGAAGGAATAGAGATAAGAAGAGGGGACAACCGAGTAACATCTCCTCTAGTTATAAGAAGATGAGGGGATCTCAGAGTTAGATAGCAGCCCACAGTACTAGGCAAGGGACCCCATTTAGGTGTGGCCCATAATAAGAGGGTTCCACTGCTAGTTCACCAGCTGCTTCCTCTAAGAGACCAACAATAGTACAGTTTGAACATTATGGCCGTCCCCATCCAGGTACTTACAGGAAAATGACGGGGCCTATTTTAAATGCGGGGCCACTGATCACTTCAAGAAGGATTGTCTTCAGTTGAAGGGTATTGATGCACCACAGACTCAGACATAGGCATCCATGCTTGGTACTTAGAGTGGCAGGAAGCCAGGCAAAGCAGAACTAGCTAGGACTAGTCAGAGAGGGGTATCAGAGACAGTTAACAGACCCTAGGAAAATAGAGCCCTAGCCAGGGCATATGCAATGAAAGCTAGAGAATATCAATATGCTCCTGATGTGATAGTTGGTAAATTTATACTCTTTGATGCTGATGAATATGCACTTATTGATCCAGGACCTACACATTCTTATATCTGCACCATGTTTGCTGGTTTTTCAGCCACTGCAAGTGCACGGATCACTAACAAGTAATAAAGTGATGAGTGAAGTATCATTCCCATGAGGAATTTAATTAGCAAGTACCAGGCCACACGGCAATTTTGACTGTTTAGGCTACCAAATATAGATGGAAAATGAGTTAAACCTATTTTAGATGCTGAAAAATAATTTTTTGAATTAAATTATTTATAAAAGCAATTTTAGAATTAAGATTTCACACTGCAACCTTACTATGGATTTTAATATTGTCTATTCATCGGATTGAGAATAATTGCTTTGATGGAAATTAATCCTAGGATATCCTAAGTCCTCTCTCAAGAAACTTAAGGTATATTTTAATTAATCTAAACACTACTTTCGTGGTGATTAAATTAATTAAAACCCTTTAAGATCTATGATTAATTTTGGAACTCCATAAAGGTATCAACCTATCTCTAGGTCAGATTTTCTAGGTTCAAGATCTCAATTTTCTAATATTAATCTTCACCTTTCAGTCATTTAATTAATATCTGCAATCAACACTAAGTGGGCACCGACACATAGCATGCATTAAAATCATAAGAAATTGAATCAAAGAACTAAGCTTAAATCCAATAAATAAAACTCAATATTTATCCATAATAACAATTGTAAATGGTACTCTCCTAATTCCAGAATAAAGGAATTACTCACTCGTGGTGAGTTTAACAAACATAGAGAAAATAAAATAAAAGAACATAAAGAGTCCGCTTAGAGAAATAAAACAAAAGAACCGAAGAGGAATAACTGTAGTCTTGATCCTTGTGGAACTTTGGTTGAGGGTTTCCCTTCTATGCTGGTGTTCTACTCTTTAAGACGGCTGTGGAGAATGCAAGTATGAGAAAGTGAAAACCCTTCTGAAAATCTCCAAAAAGCTCTGCAAAAAGGGTTGAACTAAAAAAGGGCTCCTACTATTGTCATTTTCTGCTTCTATTTATAATAGCTAGTCTAGGGTTAGGCCTTTCGAATCCCAAAAGCATTAGGAATCTATTTGGAGTGTGTAAACAGGAGCTGGAATTCGGATTAGGAAACTGGCTGCCGCATGGTACATTGCCCTGCTAGTAGTGTGCCCTAGAGCATATCATTTAGTGTGTATCTTGTACATGTTTTTATTAATAAAAGACATTTTCACTTTTCGGTTTATATAATATATTTATGTGTAATAGAAAAGGTCCATTGATATTTTGTTAGAAATTCTATTCTTAAGTTGTTAAGAATATGAGTGACAGTATTTCTAGCACAAGGTATCATAAATAGGTTCACAATTGAGGATACTTCACAATAAGGATATGACTTATCTAGAAAGATTGTAATCATATTTGTTCCTAAGTTATTTATATGAGATGTAAATAATATGGAATGGTGAGTCTCATGCCATATGACAAACATGATAGGCACTTATACATGATAAGTAGGCCGAACCAGTGACATATATGACAAGCACATGGAGTTTACTCTTTTCAATGTATTGTCATAAATCATATCAGTGCATATAATCTTTAGACCTGAGATAGCACAGTTATCTTGTATATAGGTGGTTTGAGTTTGATACTGCTTTCATACTTGTACTGTGTATGGGTATATGGGCATGTGTTGGTTCCTACTAGTTATATATGGAGGTAAGTATTGATTAAGATGGAATCTGTTCCTCTAAGTAAATAGGGATAAAATCCTATGTTCATTTAATTGTTCTTGATGTTTAAAGTTCCTGGCCAGGACAGATAGATTTAATCAGAAAAGAGTTTCTGATGAGAAAATCTTTTAATCAAGAACTGGAATTAAAAGAGAATATAATATTCATAGCAAGTGGGGTTTGACATAAACCATGACTCCAGCTTGAGTTGGGATTTTGTAACAGAGAGATTCTAGTGCATGGTAACATATGATTATAGGTTCATTTAAGGTAAACCTTATTACTAATTAGGTGGCCATTTCATGCTATGCTAGGTGTTAACCATGGTCTAAGAGGTGCATAAAATGATTTAGAGAAATCATTTATGATAAGAAAGAGTCCTGATGATATTAAGAGTTGATATCATGTCTCATTGCCAATTAGTGATGAGCCTAGTAAGTCACACACATACACAAGTAATCACCAAATTAAATATGATTTAATTAATTAATTAAAGAGTTTAATTAATTAATTAAATAGGTTTGGTTTGCAATTAGATTGCAAAGTTCCTTGCATGGCTTGAAACCAAATCTAGGTTATCGGATATATAGTACAAGTTAAATTTATATTAAAGTGTTTAAATATTTATTTAATTAATGAGAAATTAATTAATAGAGATTAATTAATTAATTTATATTTGATATAAATTGATTAGAAGAAGAGAAATAATTATTTTGGGTTGAGATGTAACACCCCTATGTTCGGTAGTGCGTTCTACTGTTCCGGTGACCAGTGTTGTCCGGACAGCTAGAATGCCTAGAACTACCCTTCGATATGAGTGAGGAGACATAAAATAATAAAATACAAGAAAAGAAAATACAAGGAAAACAAAGGAAAAATAATAGCAAAGGAATGTAACCAAGTTAAGCGAGTCGAGAACCCTAGCGATGGGTGACCGCACCGGGAAGTCGCGGCGTGGACCATTGACTAGCCCTGGACCGTAACGAACCCTGGAAAATATTTTTAAGACTTAAAGAGACATCAATTGAAGTATAAATATCATTAGAAATATCAAAGAAAAATTAATTAATTAGTACAAAGAAAAGTGAGAAATCGAAAAAAAGGGACAAAACCCGGTGTTACCGAAAAATCGGGAATGCAACCCGAACAGGGGCATTGTAGTCATTTGACACCCTGAGTTGTCTTTTGACCTAAATGTCCATTAAAAACACATGATATTACACTTGGAAAATATAATGAAAAATTAAATTATTGGTACCTAATGTAAATAGCAAAAATGGGGCATAAATTGAGTAATTAACACTTTAAAACATATAATATAGTTAATTTATGGTGAGTGGAGCACTATGGGTTAAATTAATCACTATGTGGGCAGGTGCATTTCCACTAAAACTTCATCTTCTTCATTCATTCCTTCCATGCCGAAATGAAACCCTTAAAATCCCTCCATAGCCGAATTGAGTGAAGCTTCCTAACCTCCACCATTTTCACCTCCAAACACCAAAGTCACTTCACTAATTTTGATCCCCACCTCACAAGGAAGAAGTAGATACTAAAATCAAGGGAGTTTGGTGAAGATTTAACAAGCCCTAACAATAGGTAAGTGTTTAAATTGATTACTTTCTTAAGTAAAGTTTATGGGAAGCTTGAGATGAATGAATTGATGAAGAAATTTTGAGGTTTTGGTGAATTGTTATTATGCACTAGTTTAGGCAGCCATGGTAATTAAAGAACTTGAATTATTTTCACACTCCATTGATGGGTATTAGTGTTGATTAAAGTGAATAAAAGTTTTACTAGGTTAATTCTTGGTGTATGTTAAAGTTGAGCACTTGAGTTGAAAATTATGTTGAGTTGAAATTCTATGCGTGAATGCCTAAATGGACAGCCATGAAATTGTATACTAAATGAAATATTATTACATGTATTGTGGAGAATTAATGTTGACTAATGTGATTTAAAGTTTTGATAAGTTAACTTCATGTATATGTAATGGTGGACCAAGTGAAAATTTGAGTTTGAAGGCAATTATGGAGGCTTTACAAATGCGGTAGCTTGTTAACTCGTTGAAGAATGCTGGAATTCATGGAATTGTTTGATGAATTGTGATCCTAAAGTTTTCCAAATGTGTATGTAAGTTAGGGGTGAAGTTATATGTTAAGATAGTGGAGAAGTTATTTGTCATGATTAGGTGATTAAGTTGTTGTAATTGAGTTTGACAAATTCTGCACTATATGGTGTATATTGAGGGTGATTGTAAGCTGTCAAAATGACCAAATATATGTTGTGAATTGTGTTTAGGTTAGGGTACAAACCAGAATGGGCATGAATGTGTAATTTGATAGGTGTTAAATGTATCCTTGATGAGTGATGGATAATGTGCAATAGGGCAGTGTGCATTTTGGCCTAGAACCTTAAGTGTGTGGCTCCAATTGGTATGAGACCAATTGGAGGTGAAACTAGGCACAAAATGTGCCAACTTTCATGAAGGAAGCTTACCAAAATTTTGCTTGTAAGGTAAATTGAAAAGTGACCAATCCGGATTAGTGCAATTAAGGCCTGAAAATTGACCATTTGGGCAGCAGTTAGTGTTTAGGCCATAACTCATTCAAAACAGGTCCAATTGACCTGAAATTTTGACCATGAATAGCTAAGACCTATATCTACAAGTCTTATGAAGACACCAAAGCCCAGAAATGACCATAAGCAAGTCAAACTGCTTGTACAATTTCGGGTCCAAAAACTGGCCGAACCAAAATTGACCTAAAATGACCTAAAGTGACCAATTTTGATGCATTTTGACCAGCAATAGTAAAATGACCATAACTTGGTCTACATAACTCAGAATAATCTGAAATTTTGCCCCGCATGCAATAAGACATAGATCTACAAGTTTTTAGTTTTGACCAAAACCCGAAAATCAAGGGAACTAGGTCGTCCGGCTAGGTCAAACTAGTATCCCGGAATCCAACAAATTGCAATAAAACGTAATATACATAGAAATGAATTTGGTAACATGTACCAACCCTAAAAGACTATTAAATGTGACATATTAGTAACATTAAAACCTAATTCACCTAGACTGCATCGAGGGTCGACATCTTAGGTTGACTAAGGAAATAATAGAATTCTATAAATTAATTATTGAACCTTATTCTTAGAGACAGTTTAAATGAGTACTGAAACACTTCAAAATTGTGTTTCTCAGTTAGCAAAGACTCAGGGAAAGGGAAGGAAACACTGAGTTAGAGCCAAGAGACAGTTATCAGAGGTTTGTGCACAACTAGTTTTTAACTGATTTTGTTCTAAATATTTCATATGATTAAATGACATATTTTTCTTATGTATTATGTTTAACAAGCATTGGATTTAATTCAATGATTATTGAAATTGTTATTGTATGTATGAATTTAGTTTTGTGAAATGGTATTTCCACAAGTATTAAGCATTGTTATGGATTGAATAAATTATGTTTTGGAAAATTGTGATAGAACATATTTTGAATTATGATGGTAATTTTCATGGAAAAATGCAAATTTATGATTTGAATTGTGATGAGCATAAAAATTATTGGATATTGGAATTGACTTTGAATCGAATTATATTGTGATTTATGCTCACTAAAAGGATTGTGATATTGTTTTATATCTCACTATAGATGCTTGACTAGGTTATTACCCATCTCTCTCATTTGTTGAGAAGACAATGGAGTTAGTTGTGTTTTGATTACCATGGTACGTGCACAGGCTTAGATTTTCCTCTGATTTGAGGTTAGATCTAAGTTTTTTATCGTTATGGCCCTTGCCGAAGATTCATTATTGTGATGTGGACTGTGGACGATGATTTGACCTCCCCGACCATAGGGAGTTAGAATCTGATTCGACCTCTCCGACCATAGGGAGTTAGAATCACTTTGAACATGGCCCTTTCGGATTAGTCTTGCATAGTTAGTGAGATAAAGAATGATTTTTGAGATAAAGAATGATTTTTGAGATACAGCATGGTTTTTGAGATACAGAATTATTTTTGAGATACATAATGTTTTTGAATAGTAAAGAATTGTGATTTCAATTATGATTTATGTATAACTAATTTTGTTGGAATTACCTTAAATGGTTAGTTATGATTTGAAAAATTAAACTTCGTGATCAAAGTCATTTTATACAAATGATTTACATTCTTAACAATGAATATTTTGAGTTTTGGAATTTGATGAGTATTCAGATTTCCAAATTATTTACTGTAAATTTTGTCAATGTATATTGTACTATATTTTAAATTATAGTTGTGCACCACTGAGTTCACCACTCAGCGATAGCTTTGTATGCTGTCGCAGGTAAGAAGAGCATAGAGCAGTGAGTAAGTTTCTTTGAAGAGACATTCAGATCAGCTCCAGGTATATCATAGGTATACCCATGTACCTAGGTTTTGATGTATGCATGTAATAATATGTATGTAAATTATTTGAGCAGTTGTATAAAAACTCTTGTAAAATATTTTAGTATGTAATTAAATGTAAATTATTGTAAATGTAAATTTAGAATTTCAATTATCTGAATAGTTTTGTAATATTAATTTTGAGTCTTATAATCAATGAAATGTTTCTTTTATGAGGAGATTGATTTGATTATTGAGATTTGAATTATGAGTGCAAATGAAGTTATTGAAGTTGTATTTGAGAAAACATATTGGGAGTGTGTTCTTTGCAGGTTTTGAAGAACTGTTTTCTCAAAATACAACTGGCACTTTGCCGAAATTTAAAAAAAAAAAAATTTATAACACCAGATTTTAATCGATGATTTAAATTTCATGAAAATTATTTTAAAATCTCTTGTAGTATATTTAATGGATTATCAGTAGGCGAAGTACGGTAATTCATTAGGTATACTACGGGATCATGTTACATCTTACAGGGGAGTAGGGTGTGACATGTTTTGTGGTATCAGAGCAATGGTTTTAAAGTAAATTTCGAACTGTGAATTTGAAATCTTTTTGTCAGAATTACAATCGCTCAAATGTTTGATACATATAGTACATTTACATCATAAATATGAACTAATGGAGAGGAATCTCCTTATGTTGGTTGTACAGGAATAGAAAATCTTGTGAAAAGATATGGAAGAGAAGAATGAGACAATAGAACAGTCCGTGATGGTAGAAGTACAAGTTGAAGCCCCAACTCCACAAAGTGTCGAAGGCCCGACTGTACCAATTTTACCAGTGCAAATTACTGCACAAATGGCCCAGCAAATGGCCACTTTCTTCCAATAAATGGCTGATAATCTGTCAGCCCAAGCCCAAGTACAGACTCAACCCCCACAAGGGCCATGTGAAATCAAAAAGAGGGAGAAACCTATGTGTCAGAGCTCGAACAGTAATTTGGGGAAGAGAGAAGAATTTGAGGAACCCCGTGCTCAGGGATACGATAGAGGCGGATCATCAGGGTAGAGAACACCAAGATCTAGTCGTCGAACAACCAGAAGTTCCTATTCTGCCCGTTTCTGCCATGTTTGTGGTAAGCTACATGGAGGTATTTGTCGTAAGGCCTTTGGAGCCTGTTACAATTTTGGAAAGCTTGGACACTTTGTTAGAGATTGTACTAGACCACCTCGATCTGCTCTCCGGAGTCCACAGACCGTCAGTCAGAGTTGAGATAGAAATAGAGTTGGTACTCCTCACCACTATAACACAGTGAATCAACCCGAATATAGTAGTGCACCAGTCAGAGCGTCCACTATGCGCCAAGGAGAAAGAGCAAAAACTTCGGATGTAGCTGCTGGTAAGTTCTCAATTTTTGAAAGAAACAATTAGTTATTATTTGATTCCAGCACTACTTAGTTGTGTGTTAGTGTTAGAACTATATGTTCTGTTGTTATTCCTTTACATGGGAATGAATTTTGATGTATTAGGGACTAGTCTTTTAGGATAAAAACTATAATAACCAGTATGATTGCCATTAATTTTGGAAGAATTGTTAGTTAAAAGTATTTTCTAACACACCATAAATTATAAAGCTAATTGGCAAGCCTACTTAATGTAAGGCAAGAGGACCTAAAAGTAAGTTACAGTAATAGAATTGCTCTAGATGAGGGCAAAGATGTTACTGTTAGTAATTATTAATGGATATTGTAATCAGAATCGGTTTAGGATATTAGTGGATTCGAGAAAGATAAGATGTTAGAAAACCTAGTCCATAAGGTTATAACGTCGTGACTATGTAATGTTCTCGATGTTTGTATTGTAAGCTGCAGATTACAGTACGACACGAGATTATTGTGTTGAGCTATGTGCTTCCTCGTGGTACAATAAATTAAGAATATTTGTAAGTAATCTATAAATTGATACAGTTGCGCCCGAATAGAGTACTATTACGGGAAATAAATGTGAAAAATTTTAGTAAGAAATTTAAAACTTCAGAACTAGCCTATCAAACGACTACACTTGTAAGGTAGCTAGAGTTAGTGACTCAGTTACATTAATGTGAACTACCTGTACCACAGTAATTGCTATAAGCTTAGAGATATCAGTACAACTTATCATCCTCAGATGGATGGACAATTGAAACGAGTGATTCAGGTAAATTTTGAAACTCATTGAGTTTCTATAAATAATGAAATGAAATGATAATAATAACCTGTAATATGTGATAAGCCCTCAAGAATATACTGAGAACTTGTGTCATTGAATGAATCCAAGGGGAGATGGGACAGTTACATCCCACTAACAGAATTTGTATACATTAATAAGTGTCAAGTTAGCATACAAGTGGCACCTTATGAAACATTGTAAGGGAACAGATAACTATGGATTTTGTGATGAAACTTCCAAGGACACAGAATAGTCAAGATGCAGTATAGGTCATAGTTATCAGACTAACCAAGTTTGCTCACTTTTTGCCAGTCCTGATGGACTATAGCCTGGGAAGATTGGCCAGATTGTACATAAATGAGATTGTAAAACTGTATGGAGTGCCAGTATTGATTGTATCAGACAGAGATCCTAGGTTCACTTCTAGATTCTGGGGTAGCCCTCAGAGAGCCCTAAGAACTAGATTGAATTTCAGCACAGCATTCCACCCACAGACAGATGGCTAGTTTGAAAGAATAATTCAAGTATTGGAGGATATGCTACGAGCTTGTGTGATTGAGTTTGAAGGTAGTTGGGATACACACTTGCCTTTGATTGAGTTTGCTTATAACAACAACTACCAATCAAGCATTGGGATGCCTCCATATGAAGCTTTGTATGGCAGAAAGTGTAGAACTCCCCTATGTTGGGATGAAGTTGGTGAAAAAAAGATGATTGGGCCAGAAATTGTTCAGCAGACATAGGAAAAGATCAAATTGATCAGAGACAGACTCAAGGCTGTATCAGACCGTCAGAAGTCCTATTGTCACACCTTACCCCTCCGTAAGGCATAACATGATCTCGTAGAATACTTAATAAACTACCAAACTTCACCTACCGATAACTCATTAAGTACCCTACAAGGGATTTTAAAACGATTTTCTTACATTTTGGAAGTGGTGAGCATTTTAGTGAGAATTAAAAACTATTTATTCAAAGCTTAAAGACTAGTAAAAATTTTTGTCCATTTAAATTTTACCACAAATTTTATAAAAATTTTGACAGAGTTCCGTTTAAAACTGGAGAAAACAGTTCTTCAAATACCTAAAAAAAACACTTCCAAAAATATTTCACAACTCCCAACCTTCAATAACTCAATCATCTCAATTCAATGCACTTCAAAATAACTTCACAATACAAATCAAGATTTCTCATCTCAAAATATTTAATATCTCTATTCACAAAGCATAAAGCAAGAAATTCATATGTACAAATATTAAATTTACAGAAGAGAATCCAAAATAATATTATTACAATTTATTTACAACTGCTCAACTACATTGATACATACAACATTTTTATATTTACATCAAGATTATCTACAAGGGTATAAAATAATACCCGTACAAAATGGTCAGAGTAGTCCTCGATTTAACAGTAGCTCACTCTGCTGCTTTCTCCTTGCTCTTATCTGCGACAGTAAAATAAGCTATCGCTGAGTATAAAAATACTCAGTGGTGCACAATAAAAATTTAAAATACAAGAAATAAATCATTCATTGCCAAACACAATTTAAATATTTCTCAATCATATTTCACAAATATCAAAGTTCATAATAACACCATTTTGTCAAATAATCTATTAAACACAGTTTAGTCAAACAATTTCATAAACACAGTGTTGCCAAGTCATACACAACTTAAGCAATGACACAAAATTTTCGATTAATGTCGCGTTGTACACCACGACAAAGCAATCTCAACCCCATTAATCGAAATCAATGAGGGAGTTGGCTAGCTAGCTAATGAGTACTCATCCGATCTACAACCTCAACTGGCAAGCTAGAGAGGGAGGAAAATAAACGATCTCAACCCCATAAATGGGGGAGGAATAATGTGGTACTGTCATGCTAAGTGTGAACATAAAATCCATTCAAAACAATTTATGCAAACAATTTATGAGACATCTGATCACTTTCCAAAGTCAATTTACGATTATAAAATGGCAACACAATACATAATTAATAAAAGAAGTCAAATTTTTGAGATTAAAATATTTAAACAATTATTATTGTGCACAAACCTGACTGGAGTCGCCTTGAAGCCTTAACTCAGTCTCTTTGAGTTTCCAAGTCTTTTTCAGCTGAAACACACAGTTTCACAGTGTTTCAGTACCATAACTTAGCATAAATCCAAAAATAAATTTCATTTCATTTTTACCTAGCTTTAATGTACTAATTTCGACGTTCTCGAAGTTTTGTGTCTCGGGTTACTATTCATTATACTATTCAAGTCAAATTGTTAACTTTTTAAGGCTTAATAGGTATGGGAACTCCAACTTCACCCACATACCACATTTTGGTCACCAAACTTGTTGGTTTTGGTCATTTTCTCAAAGCTTAAGTCCTTTTTGCAAAATTGTCAAATTTTAGTTTTGGTGCTCCTAGTTGCACTATTCCATTGGTCAATCTACTGTTAGAATTTGGCAAATCTTCCTTCATAGAAAATGTTCCTTATTGTCTTAAGTGCATTCTCATTTTTGGATCACCCCAATTGGAGTTTTTTAGCTCAAGTTATAGCCAAAATACAATTACTGTTCACGTGCACTGTTCATGCTGCAATTTTGGTTCTGGCAGATTTTTAATCCAATTTTGTTCAGTAATTTGATCAAGTTAAGTTCATAATTTGGTCTAACTTTCTTCATATGAAATGTTCTGCTATATCTTAGGTTTCCATCGGTTCAAGAATCACCTAAATCAGAGTTTTCTAGAGAGAGTTATAGCCATTCAAACATTACTGCTCAAATGGGAATTCTGCAATTTAACAGGTACAGTAACTCAACTTTGCTCAATAATTTGAATGGGTTAATGGCATAATTTGGGTTTGTGTTCTTCATGAAAGTTTTAGGTCTATATCTTATCTAATTGCTGGTAAAATTTCAGGTCAATTTGATCTGTCTAGCTAGAATTATGACCAAATGAACAGTTAATAGTTTGGTGCAGTGGCAACCTGCTCTCATTACACTTTGGTCAATTGGTTCACCAAGTTTTAGTCAGTTTTTGGCCATTATTCCTCAATGAAAATTGTGCTATTTTATGTCTATTTTCATCTCCAATTGGTGGCATATCAATTGGACTTGTAAAATTTCCGTTTTGGTCCTTCAAAGTTGGTTTGGTCATGCTGCCAGCAGCATGACCATTTGACCTACGAATTTAACTTCCATTCTCACAATTTCCACACATCTCTTTTGGTCATTATTGACAATTTTTCATCTCACAATAGACCAAAGTCATCATTTATGCATTTCTCTAAAATTTGCCTCAAAACCCTAATCTCACTACTTTGTTGCAATTAATCACATTTAAGAATTTCAACTAATTAAAGCATTTAAACTCATTCTAATGCATCAAACCTCAATTACATGTTCAATTCTATCAATTCAATCAAACCCTATCTTTAACTCTTCTTTCTTCTTGTAATTCTTCTTCTCAAGTTGTAATAACAAGCTTTAGTGAAGTTTTTTTTTTGGGATTTATGAAGATTGAGTGGAAGGATTAAAGCTTGAGTGTAAGCTTTAATGGTGGATTTTCATGGAGATGAGAGGGAGAAGGTGGGGCGGCAACCAAGGGAAAGAAGAAGACAATTCTAAATTTTTTTTTTTGTTTTCTTTTATCTTTATCCCTTTTAGAAGACCAAAAATCCAATTTAACAAATAATTTAATTAATTTGTTTATGACATCATGCATGAGGTCATGCATGATGTCATCACCTTTTTACTTTTACATTTTTCTCTTTTTTTTTTCTATTTTTCTATCAGTTCTTTAATTTAATTCTCAGTTCTGAAATTTTCTTTTCTCCGATTTTATTTGACAGTTAGGTCAGGAGTCAGCTCTCGGGGTCAATTGACCAAATTGCCCCTCGCTGGTTCATCCCAGTTTGCAAATAATTTCATATTTCTTCCGGCTCCCTGACCTAATTTTTTGACTGGCTTAACAGTTCTTTTTCGTGATTTTCTCTTTTCCACTGTGTTCATAAGGGTCCTAAGGACCGCAGCATCACTTTTTACGGTTCGAAATTTGAGTTTAAAATGACTTCGCAGTCCTTCCCGAGAAGGTCACTCATCGCTGTGACTCTCGGCTCGTTTAACCTCTTATATTCTGTTTTTCTTATTTATAGTTAACTAATTAAACATTACTAATTATTTGTGTTTATGGCTTCTCAAGTTGTCTTAAGTATGGTTCTAATCCCCTTAATCGTCCGAACCGACACCGGTCACCGGAATAGTGAAATATACCAGGTTATACAAATAGAGGTGTTACAATTCTCCCCCCCTTAAAAAAAATTTCGTCTCGAAATTTTACCTGGTATCAATTTCTGAACAGCTGTGGTTGTTGTCTCCTCATGTCCTCCTCTCGTTCCCAAGTAGCCTCCTAGCCCGAATGATGGTTCCACAGCACTTTCACCAACGGTATCTGCTTGTTCCGTAGCTGCTTCACCTCATAAGCCAGAATCTTTATGGGTTCTTCCTCATATGTGAGGTCTGGATTCACTTCAATTTCTTCTATTGGTAATACATGAGATGGGTCTGATCGATACCTCCTCAACATAGACACATGGAAGACATTATGTATTTTGTCCAACTCTGGAGGTAGTGCCAAACGATATGACAAAGGACCCACTCTTTCCAATACCTCATATGACCCGATAAAACGAGGACTTAGTTTCCCCTTCCTGCCGAATCTCATAATCCTCTTCCAAGGAGAAACCTTGAGGAAAACTTTCTCACCCACTGCATACTCAATATCCCTTCTTTTCAAATCAACATAGGACTTCTGACGGTCTGATGCAGTTTTAAGTCGATCTCTTATCACCCTGATTTTCTCTTCAGTTTGTTGAACAATTTCGGGTCCAATTATTTTTCTTTCACCCACATCATCCCAATACAACGGGGTTTTACATTTTCTGCCATACAAAGCTTCATATGGAGGCATCCCAATGCTTGATTGGTAGCTGTTGTTGTAAGCAAACTCAATCAAAGGCAAGTGTATATCCCAACTACCCTCAAACTCAATCACACAAGCCCGTAGCATGTCCTCCAAGATCTGAATTACCCTCTCGCATCAAGCATCCGTCTGTGGGTGGAATGCAGTACTGAAGTTCAATTTAGTTCCTAGGGCTCTCTGAAGACTACCCCAGAATCTAGAAGTGAACCTAGGATCTCTGTCTGACACAATGGATACTGGCACTCCATGAAGTCTCACAATCTCATCGATGTACAACTTGGCCAATTTGTCTAAACTGTAGTCCATTCGGACTGGCAGAAAATGAGCAGACTTAGTTAGTCTGTCGATAATGACCCATACTGCATCATGACTCTTCTGTGTCCTCGGAAGTCCCATTACAAAATCCATCGTTATCCTTTCCCATTTCCATTCTGGTACTAGTAGTGGATGTAACAACCCAGTTGGTACTTGATGCTCTGCCTTTACTTGCTGACAAGTCAGCCATTTGGATACAAATTCTGCCACATCTCTCTTCATACCCATCCACCAGTAATGCTCCTTTAGCCCTCTATACATTTTTGTACCACCAGGGTGCATGGAAAAAGGAGACTTATGTGCTTCCTTCAAAATGATCTGCCTCAAATCAACATCATTAGGAACACATATTCTACCTTGGTGTAGCAATAGACCATCATCTCTGATTGAGAACTCTGGTTTCTTGCCCTGCTGAACTTCTTCCAAAAGCTTCTGATACTTTTCATCATTCTGAGTAGCCATTCTGATCTGATCAATTAACACTGGCTGTACATGCCATGTAATTGCTGTCTGCCCCTCATCATTAATCTCTAAGCTGGCATGCAGTGACCTTAACTCATGCACCAAAGACAAGGGAGTAACTTGTAGACTTGCCATAGTCTTGCGACTTAGGGCGTCAGCCACCACATTAGCTTTCCCTGGCTTATAGTCTATTAGACAATCATAGTCTTTTATCAACTCTAACCATCTCCTCTATCTCAAATTCAACTCTTTCTGGGTGCCCAAATACTTCAAACTCTTATGATCTGTGTAGATGTAACATTTCTCCCCATACAAATAATGTCTTCAGATCTTAAGAGCAAACACAATAGCTGCAAGCTCCAAGTCATGTGTTAGATAATTCCTCTCATGCGGTTTTAGTTGGCGTGATGCATAGGCAATGACATTTCGATCTTGCATCAACACACAACCTAACCCGTTGTGAGAAGCATCGCTGTAAACGGTATATTCTTTACCCGGTGTAGGTAAAGTCAAGAATGGAGCCTCAGTCAAACATCTTTTCAAATCATCAAAACTTTGCTGGCATTTGTCCGTCCACTGAAATTTCACATCCTTTCTAAGTGGCTTAGTCAATGGAGATGCCAACATGGAGAATCCCTTCACAAATCGACGGTAGTATCCAGCTAACCCCAGAAAACTGCGAATCTCTGTGACATTTCTGGGTGGCTTCCAATTAAGGACAGCTTCAATCTTGCTAGGATCTACCTTAATACCCTCTGCTGATACTATGTGCCCCAAAAAGGATATCTCCTTTAGCCAAAATTCACATTTCGACAATTTGGCATATAGCTGTTTCTCCCTCAAAGTCTGCAGTACAATCCGTAGATGTCTATCATGCTCTTCTGCATTCCTCGAATAGACCAATATATCATCAATAAATACCACAACAAACTGGTCGAGGTATGGTCTGAAGATCGTGTTCATCAGATCCATAAAAGCAGCCGGAGCATTAGTTAACCCGAATGGCATGACCAAGAACTCATAATGACCATAGCCGGTTCTGAAGGCAGTTTTAGGAATACTCTGCTCTTGTACTTTCAGCTGGTAATAACCTGATCTCAGGTCAATTTTGGAGAACACAGCTGCATCCCTCAACTGATCAAACAAGCCATCAATGCGGGGCAATGGGTATCTGTTCTTTATTGTCACCTTATTCAACTGCCGATAGTCAATGCATAACCGGAGAGTGCCATCCTTCTTCTTTACAAATAACACCGGCGCTCCCCAAGGTGACACACTAGGGCGAATGAAGCCCTTATCAAGCAGTTCTTGCAACTGCACTTTCAATTCTTTTAGTTCTGCTGGTGCCATTCTGTATGGTGTTATGGAGATTGGGTCCACACCAGGTATAACATCAATTTCAAACTGCACTTCTTTTTCTGGAGGTAATCTTGGCAATTCATTAGGAAATACATCCGGAAAGTCACATATAGTAGGAATGTCCCTCAGTGCTGGACTCCCCACTTGGGTGTCTATCACATGTGCTAAGTACGCCTCACACCCTTTTCTAATCATTTTTCTAGCCAGTGCAGCTGAAATGATGTTTGAAGGCAATAACTGCCTCTCCCCATGTATTATTACATCACCATACTGAGGGAGACCAAAAGTGATCGTTTTCGCCTACCAATCATAGCATGATGCCTGGCTAACCAATCCATGCCCAAGATAATGTCATAATCTCTGAAGGGCATTTCAATTAAGTCTGACAGGAAAATATGTCCTTGGATCACCAAAGGACAATCTCTATATAGCCTATTTACCCTGACCTCCTGGCCTAATGGACTAGTTACTAACACATCATAGTCCATTGGTACACACTGAATAGCAGTAGAACACATCACACTAGCACTAACATACGAATGTGTGGAGCCAGGATCAAATAACACATACACATCTTGGTCAAGGATGGAGAAAATACTAGCTATAACGTCTGATGTTTCAGCTTCTTCCCTCTGACGCATGGTATACACTCTGACTGGTGCACCACTGGGTGCCGGGCCGTTAATGATGCTTTGACTTCCGTGAGTGTTACCAGACCCCTACCTGCCTCTACCTCTAGCAACCGACGGTGACCTCTAGGTGCAGAGACTTGGGCCGATCCTTCGATGTGGCAAAAGATCCGCATCGCGGACTAGTGCAATCCTTAGCGAAATGTTCGCTTCCTCCATCAAGTAAAACATGCACCAAGAGCCTTGAAACAAACCCCATCATGAGTTCTACCACACGCTTCACACCGGACCGATAGAGATCCTCGAGAAGCTTGTTGGGTCACCGACTGCATCGAGGTGGTCTTTGGCCGTAAAATCTCCGCCTCTACGGAGCTAGATCCCCAAACTGCTTTCCTCTGCCGTAACCACTTTCGGATGCTTGTCCAAAGAGTCTTTTCACCTTCTCTTTCTCTTGTGACCCTTCTTCATCGCCCTTTGGATTCTATCCTTTCTAATTCCAAGGCTTGTGAGATCAATTCAAGAAAATTCGATGTCCAAACCCACAACTTGCATTCTCAGACTCTACCTTAGCCCGAACTCAAACCTCTTGCATCTGTCTCTGGGGGTGGAGACTAAGCTTCCAGCATAGTGGCTTAGTCTTGAGAAGTCTCTCCCATATTCTGTTACAGTTCGGTCCCCTTGTTTCAAACTCAAAAATTCTTGTAGCTTCATATCCACATATGCATCGGGAACCCATTTCTGTCGGAACTCCCTCAGGAAGTCTGTCCATGTCAGCACAGGTGGCTCAACCAGGCTGTGGGGGATGGTCTTCCACCATTCATATGCATCCCCTTGGAGAAGAGATACTGAATACTCAAATTTTAACTCTTCAGTACACTGCAGCTTTCTGAAAACCCGTTCCATTCTTTCCAACCACTGTTCTACCTCCAGTGGATCCACAGTGCCTTTGAACTCGGTGGCCCCAAATTTCATCAACTTTTCATATTGCTGAGCTGAGGGCTGTGGTTGTGCTGCAGGTACTGGCATTTGAGCTTGGGGTGGCACATTACCCGTCATTTGCTGAAAGAACGCAGCCATCTGCTGCACAAATTGAGCAGGAATCGCGGTGTCGGGCGTGAGCCGGAGTGGTCGACCCACTCACGCTCGAGTGTCGGGCTTCCTCTTGAACCTCAGCCTCAACAGATTGTTTTTCGGAATGATCTCCTCCTTCCATTCCGTTTTCCAAAATTCTCTACTTCCTGAGATCAAACAGAAGGAGTTTGACCTCCAGTAGTGCATATTCATGATGTAAATATGTCATATGTATCAATTAAAGACACTTGAGCAGTTCTACTTGTCAATAAAATGTTCATAAACATACTCAAAATTTATTGAAAAACCATGCTCTGATACCACTAAAACATGTCACACCTTACCCCTCCGTAAGGCATAACATGATCCCGTAGAATACTTAATGAACTACCGAACTTCACCTACCGATAACTCATTAAGTACCCTACAAGGGATTTTAAAACGATTTTCTTACATTTTGGAAGTGGTGAGCATTTTAGTGAGAATTAAAAACCATTTATTCAAAGCTTAAAGACTAGTAAAAATTTTTGTCCATTTAAATTTTACCACAAATTTTATAAAAATTTTGACAGAGTTCTGTTTAAAACTGGAGAAAACAGTTCTTCAAATACCTAAAAAAAACACTTCCAAAAATATTTCACAACTCCCAACCTTCAATAACTCAATCATCTCAATTCAATGCACTTCAAAATAATTTCACAATACAAATCAAGATTTCTCATCTCAAAAGATTTAATATCGCCATTCACAAAGCATAAAGCAGGAAATTCATATGTACAACTAATAAATTTACAGAAGAGAATCCAAAATAATATTATTACAATTTATTTACAACTGCTCAACTACATTGATACATACAACATTTTTATATTTACATCAAGATTATCTACAAGGGTATAAAATAATACCCGTACAAAATGGTCAGAGTAGTCCTCGATTTAACCGTAGCTCACTCTGCTGCTTTCTCCTTGCTCTTATCTGTGACAGCAAAATAAGCTATCGCTGAGTATAAAAATACTCAGTGGTGCACAATAAAAATTTAAAATACAAGAAATAAATCATTCATAGCCAAACACAATTTAAATATTTCTCAATCATATTTCACAAATATCAAAGTTCATAATAACACCATTTTGTCAAATAATCTATTAAACACAGTTTAGTCAAACAATTTCATAAACACAGTGTTGCCAAGTCATACACAACTTAAGCAATGACACAAAATTTCCGATCAATGCCGCGTTATACACCACGACAAAGCAATCTCAACCCCATTAATTGAAATCAATGAGGGAGGTGGCTAGCTAGCTAATGAGTACTCATCCGATCTACAACCTCAACTGGCAAGCCAGAGAGGGAGGAAAATAAACGATCTCAACCCCATAAATGGAGGAGGAATAATGTGGTACTATCATGCTAAGTGTGAACATAAAATCCATTCAAAACAATTTATGCAAACAATTTATGAGAAATCTGATCACTTTCCAAAGTCACATTTACGATTATAAAATGGCAACACAATACATAATTAATCAAAGAAGTCAAATTTTTGAGATTAAAATATTTAAACAATTATTATTGTGCACGAACCTGACTGGAGTCACCTTGAAGCCTTGACTCAGTCTCTTTGAGTTTCCAAGTCTTTTTCAGTTGAAACACACAGTTTCACAGTGTTTCAGTACCATAACTTAGCATAAATCCAAAAATAAATTTCACTCCATCTTTACCTAGCTTTAATGTACTAATTTCGATATTCTCGAAGTTTTTGTGTCTCGGATTACTATTCATTACACTATTCAAGTCAAATTGTTGACTTTTTAAGGCTTAATAGGTATGGGAACTCCAACTTCACCCACATACCACATTTTGGTCACCAAACTTGTTGGTTTTGGTCATTTTCTCAAAGCTTAAGTCCTTTTTGCAAAATTGTCAAATTTTAGTTTTGGTGCTTCTAGTTGCACTATTCCATTGGTCAATCTACTGTTAGAATTTGGCAAACCTTCCTTCATAGAAAATGTTCCTTATTGTCTTAAGTGCATTCTCATTTTTGGATCACCCCAATTGGAGTTTTGTAGCTCAAGTTATAGCCAAAATACAAATACTGTTCACGTGCACTGTTCATGCTGCAATTTTGGTTCTGGCAGATTTTTGATCCAACTTTGTTCAGTAATTTGATTAAGTTAAGTTATAGCCATTCAAACATTACTGCTCAAATGGGAATTCTACAGTTTTGCAGGTACAGTAACTCAACTTTGCTCAATAATTTGAATGGGTTAATGGCATAATTTGGGTTTGTGTTCTTCATGAAAGTTTTAGGTCTATATCTTATCTAATTGCTGGTAAAATTTCAGGTCAATTTGACCTGTCTAGCTCGAATTATGACCAAATGAACAGTTAACAATTTGGTGCAGTGGCAGCCTGCTCTCATTACACTTTGGTCAATTGGTTCACCAAGTTTTAGTCAGTTTTTGTGTTAGTAGTATGCCCTAGAGCATATCATTTAGTATGTATCTTGTACATAATTTTATTAATAAAAGGCATTTCCACTTTTCCGTTTACATAATATATTTATGTGTAATAGAAAATGTCCATTGATATTTTGTTAGAAATATTATTCTTAAGTTGTTAAGAATATGAGTGACAATATTTCTAGCACAAAGTATCATAAATAGGTTCACAATCGAGGATACTTCATAATAAGGACATGACTTATCCAGAAAGATTGTATTCATGTTTGTTCCCAAGTTATTTATATGAGATATAAATAAGATGGAATGGTGAGTCTCATGCCATATAACAAACATGATAGGCACTTATAAATGATAAGTAGGCCGAACCAGTGACACTTATGACAAGCACATGGAGTTTACTCTTGTCAATGTTTTGTCATAAATCATATCAGTGCATATAATCTTTAGACCTGAGATAGCACAGTTATCTTGTATATAGGTAGTTTGAGTTTGATACTGCTTTCATACTTGTACTATGTATGGGTATATGGGCATGTGTTGGCTCCTGCTAGTTATATATGGAGGTAGGTGTTGATCAAGATGGAATCTGTTCCTCTAAGTAAATAGAGATAAAATCCTATGTTCATTTAATTGTTCTTGATGTTTCAAGTTCTGGCCAGACAGATAGATTTATTCGTAAAAGAGTTTCTGATGAGAAAATCTTTTTAATCAAGAACTGGAATTAAAAGAGAACATAATATTCATAGCAAATGGAGTTTGACATAAACCATGACTCCAGTTTGAGTTGGGATTTTGTAACAGAGAGATTCTAGTGCATGGTAACATATGATTATAGGTTCATTTAAGGTAAATCTTATTACTAATTGGGTGGCCATGGCATGCTATGCTAGGTTTTAACCATGGTTTATGAGGTTCATAAAATGATTTAGAGAAATCATTTATGGTAAGAAAGAGTTCTGATGATATTAAGAGTTGATATCATGTCTCATTGCCAATTAGTGATGAGCCTAGTAAGTCACACACATACACAAGTTATCACCTATTTAAATATAATTTAATTAATTAATTAAAGAGTTTAATTGATTAATTAAATAGGTTTGGTTTGCAATTAAATTGCAAAGTCCCTAGCATGACTTGAAACCAAATCTAGATTATTGGATGTGTAGTATAAATTAAATTTATATTTAAAGTGTTTAAATATGAATTTAATTGATGAGAAATTAATTAATAGAGATTAATTAATTAATTTATATTTGATATAAATTAATTAGAAGAAGAAAATAATTATTTTGGGTTAAGAACTCAAAATTAAGACACAGGGGCATTTTGGTCATTTCACAGTGTGACACGTGGCACCATGAGATGGTGACACGTGGCACCATGAGATGGTGACACGTGGCACCATGAGATGGTGACACATGGGATTACACATAATCTTGCCAAATGTTTTTTAATCATGTAAAATGATTAAAATCAAGATTAAATATAGGTTTGACACTTGGCACAATGTGATTGGGTCACTTAAACCTAGATCTAATCAAAAGGTGACATGTGGCTAGGGTTTAATGTGTTAACCTAGCTATTTAAGTGTGGTTATGAAAAGAAAAAATAACCAGCAGCCTCTCCTCTCATTTGTCACGCCACTTTGAGCCTCCCCAGCTATTTCTCTTCATCTCTCATCAATTCAAAGAGATTAGCCATCAATCTCTTGAATTAAGAACACTAGAAATTGTTTCTAGTGTCCTGTTTACATCTCTAATCTCTTAAAAGGCAGAACTTGAATTTCTAATTAATAGAAAAAGCTTTAGAGGCTTTTCAAGGGCTGCCATAGGTGTTCTTGGTGTGGACAAGCTAGAGGGACAACATTTGGTGTCCTGAAGACGAATCTCAAAGGCGCAGACACGCTGCAGTGCATCAAGAGGTTAGTGTAATCGATCTTGATTTAATCTAGGGTTCTAAAATTAATCTGATTAATTTTAAAATCTTAAATGGCAAATACAGATCCAAAAACATATTAAAAGAGTTTTAATATGTTGTTTATCATTGAAATCAAATAGATAAAAATAAATCTTGCATGGTGCATGTGACCCTAGGCGAAATTTTTTTTGAATTCAATGGTATAATCTTGTGTTTTTCACGCTTCCGTTCCTTCAATTGGTATCAGAGCCACTATATTTGCCATTTAGATTTTTGATTATATGATTTGATTGTGTGATTTGATCATGAGATGATTGATTCATTGCTGGTTGGATCAAGAGGTGTGGCGGCACACATGGTGAAGCCACCATTAGTGGCGGCAACATTGGTTCCATGGGTGGTTCAAGGTTTGGATTTTAATTCTGCAATTGTTGTATGATCTAAGGCCTATTCTTTGACTAATTAAAGTGTTTAATTAGTAGTTTTAATTACACAATTAAATTATGATTCAAATCAGAATTTTAAAAATTGTTTGAATGTGATTCAAATCTGAATTTTAAAAGTTGTTTGAATGTGATTCAAATCTGAATTTTTAAAGTTGTTTGAATCATATTTAAATCTGATTTTTTAAAAAATATTTGAATGTGAATCAAATCTGATTTTTTTAAAAAATGTTTGAATGTGATTCAAATCTGAATTTTTGAAGTTGTTTGAATGTGATTCAAATCTGAATTTTTAAATTTGTTTGAATGAGATTCAAATCTGAATTTTTAAATTTATTTGAATCATATTCAAATCTAGATTTTTAAGTTGAATATGAGATATTCAATTTAATTTAAGTATGTATGTTTTATTTAATTGTTAAATAGTGATATGCATGATGAATGATCATGGACTATAAAAGACCAATGTGATTGGATTTATTTCTTTTATGTTTCTTTGGGATTGTAAATTAATTAATTTATTTTAATTTATTTTGGGCATGTATTATTAAGTTTGTAATATTTTTGGGTTGTAATTTCATTTATTTAAGTTCTTGTAAATTCGCCTTGGTATGCCAAGGATTACTATGTAATATTGGATTGCAAGAAGTTCAAGGAGGTCAAGAGCATTGGTGGGACCAGTGGGAGGAATTCAATATCAAGTGTTGATTATGTACTCCTTCAGCAACTCTTGTAAAATGAATGAATGAAATGCACCTAGGAATGCCCTGATTCAATTCTTGGTGGCTCAGAATTGAATCCTTTAGAAAGTCCATGATCATACCATATTTACTGCTTATCCATGAATGCATGAGATGTATGGGAATGTATGCAATTATATGATATATGCATGCTAAATGGATAATGTGCAAAGTGAGACCTTAATAGTAATAAGGATGGCTATAAAATCTTCCAAACAAATGATTAAGTTGGAAATGCTATAATTAAAGTAATTATAACATAAGCCCTCCATTGGGGCAATTATTTTAAGAAATTTTAAATAGTTGCATGAGATGCAATTAATTTAAGAGATTTTCTTAAGATAATTGTTTAAGCATGAGATGTTGTAAATATGTAAATGGTTTGGTGGCCAATATTGGAAGTACCTGAGGACATTAAAATTATTTGCATAATTACTGACTCAATGGGATCAACTTAACTAATGCAAGATAAGTCAATAATGGATGTACCTGAGATTTTGAGCATTAGGGGCTAGGTAAAGGATTGAACCTCACATGAGATGTGATGGGCAAGGAGTTGCTCACTTATAGTTTATTGTAATTCCAATAATGGATGTGCCTGAGGATGATCAATAAAATTATAAGAATTCAATCACCCACTAGAAATCCATCCAACTAGGATTTCCGTTTTCTACTCTGGAAGTGTAGGATTCGCTAAGTTAGTGGGAGGACCAATTTGATTAAAAGACCATAATCATTTTGGTTAATTACATGATACATTTACTAATTAATCTGGTTATTTTCTGCAGTTAATTTTCTGATAAAAATGAGCACAAAACAACTACCACCATCCAATATCCTTGCAAGCATACTTGATCACAACAGGTTGACAGGACCTAATCTGTCCGATTGGCTAAGAAATTTGAAACTGGTCCTGAACCTTGAACATATAGGATATGTTCTAGATTCAAATGTTCCTGGTCCCTTACCTCCAGAGGCCACACAAGAGGAACATGAAACTTTGGACAAGTGGAAGGAGCATGATATGAGAGCTAAGTGTTACATGCTTGCTTCCATGAGTAATGAGTTACAGAAGCAACATGAGAACATGCAGAGTGCGAGTGAGATCCTCCTTCACCTACAAGAGTTGTATGGTGAGCACAGCAGGAATGCTAGGTATGAGATATCTAGATAGCTATTCCGTATGAGGATGTCTGAGGGACAGAATGTTGGGGATCATGTCCACAAGATGATTCGGCTGATTGAGCAGTTGGAATATCTTGACTTCAACATGGATTTCCAACTACAGACGGATTTGATCCTTCAATCCCTTCCTGAGTCTTTTGGGAATTTTGTGACAAATTTTCATATGACTCAACAGGAATGCACCTTAGCTGGTTTACTCAACATACTGGTTATTGCCCAAAAGAATATGCCAGGCAATAAAGGAAAAGAGGTAGCTGTGGGTGCATCTTCTTCTCTGGAAAGTCCAACAAGAAGAAGGGCAATAAGAAAAAGAAACCTCGATTCTGGTCCTTCTAAGAAAAAGCTAAACAGAAAAGGAAGACTAAAGTCGATGAAGGCAAAGGAAAGTGTTTCCATTGCCAATAGGAAAGTGTTTCCATTGCCAGTAAGAAAGTGTTTCCACTGGCCAGAGTATAGCAATCTAAATGAATGCAATGCCGTGGTGAAAACCAACTCAAGTTTAAAATATATTTGGCACTTAAGGTTATGTCATGTTGCAGAAGATAGGATTACAAAATTGGAGAAAATGGGGATTCTATCCTTATTGGACTCTGAGCCTACTCCAACTTGTGAATCTTGCCTTCAGGGCAAAACGACTAGATCACCCTTTGTTGGACAAGGGCTAAGAGCTGAAAATATTTTGGAGTTAATACATAGTGATGTATGTGGTCCATTTAAAGAAATGGCTAGAGGGGGTATTCATTATCTTATTACCTTTACTGATGATAAATCAAGGTTTGGGTATTTGTATTTGATGAAATACAAACATGAATCTTTTGAAAAGTTCAAAGAATTTAAATCTGAAGTAGAAAATCAAACAGGAAAGAATATTAAAGTTCTTCGATCAGATCGTGGAGGTGAATATTTGAGTACTGAATTTGATCAATACTTGAGAGAGCATGGCATTGTTTCTTAGCTGACTCCTCCAGGAACGCCACAGCTGAATGGTGTATCTGAAAGGAGAAATCGTACCCTATTGGATATGGTACGTAGTATGATGAGCTATACTGATATGCCAATCTTCTTTTGGGGATTTGCATTAGAATCAGCTTTGTATATTCTGAATAGGATTCCATCAAAATCAGTTTCTTCCACACCTTATGAGATATGGCATGGAAGAAAACCAAGTCTAAAGCATGTTAAGATTTAGGGTTGTCCAGCTTATATCAAAAAGCTGAACACTGATAAATTGGAGACCAGATCAGAAAAAGGTCGATTTGTTGGATATCCAAAAGATAGTTTTGGATATTATTTTTATTTGCCTACTTCACAAAAGGTTGTGATAAGTAGAGATGCCACATTTCTTGAACAATAGTTTGTTCAAGAAGGAGGCAAAGGAAGGCAAATAGAGTTAGAATTGGAGAATTCTGACCAACCAACAGATCAGATGGATATAAATCCATCTAGTCAACCTATACCCATTGATGAAACATCTACAGCTGTTCCTCATAGAACAACCAGGGTATCTCACCCACCAGTGAGATATGGTTTTCTTCATGAAGAAGAACAAGAGTTGTCTACTCATGAATAAGTAGATCATGGAGATGATCCACTTACCTATGAAGAAGCTATATCAGATATAGACTCTTCAAAATGGATTGATGCTATGAAATTCGAGATTGATTCCATGTATAAGAATCAAGTTTGGGATCTTGTTGACCCACCTGAAGGTATTATACTTATAGGGAACAAATGGGTTTTCAAGAAGAAAATTGGTTCTGATGGAAAGGTAGAGACCTATAAGGCAAGGCTAGTAGCGAAAGGGTTTCGCCAAAGGCAAGGAATCGACTATGAGGAGACTTTCTCGCCTGTTGCCATGCTTAAATCAATTAGGATTTTACTAGCAATAGCTGCATACTATGATTATGAGATTTGGTAGATGGATGTCAAAACAGCTTTTCTCAATGGATACATTGAAGAAAACATTTTCATGGAACAACCTAGGGGATTTGAATCCCAAGATGGTTCCAAAGTATGCAAGCTAAAGCGATCCATTTATGGGTTGAAACAAGCTTCGAGGAGTTGGAACATCCATTTTAATGAAGCCATTAAATCCTTTGGTTTTATCAAAAATGAGGATGAGCCATGTGTATATAAGAAGGTTAGTGACAGAGCTATCACTTTCCTTGTCTTATATGTGGATGACATACTGTTGATAGGTAATGACACAGGTATGTTGACAACTATAAAGGTATGGTTGTCAAATACATTCTCCATGAAAGACTTAGGGGAGGCAACCTATATTCTTGGGATTCGCATTTATAGAGATAGAGCGAAAAGAATAATTGGTTTATCCCAAAGTCTATACTTGGAAAAGGTGTTAAAGAGGTTTAACATGCTTGATTCCAAGAGAGGATTGTTACCAGTGAGACATGGTATCCATCTTTCTAAAGAGATGTCTCCAAAGACACCTGAAGAAAGAGATAAGATGGCCAGGATTCCATATGCTTCGGCTATTGGAAGTTTAATGTATGCAATGTTGTGTACTAGGCCGGATGTCGCATATGTTGTTAGTTTGACTAGCAGGTATCAATCCAATCCAGGTTTGGAACATCGATAGTCACAAGAATATCAATAAGTACTTGAGAAGAACTAAGGATTTATTCTTGATTTATGGAGGTGGAGACTTGCAATTGGATGGTTATACTGATTCTGATTTCCAATCAGATATCGATGATAGAAAGTCTACCTCTGGATATTTGTTCATTTGTAATGGAGGTGCAGTCAGTTGGAAGAGTTCCAAACAGAGCACGACTGCAGATTCCACTACTGAGGTCGAGTATATTGTCGCATCGATGTCGCAAAAGAAGTCGCTTGGATAAAGAAGTTCGTGATGTAACTTACATGAGTTCCTTCCATTGAGTCGCCAGCCCACTACACTGTGACAATAATGGAGCAGTCATACAGGCTAAGGAACTAAGGTCTCACTAGAAATCCAAACACAAAGAAAGGCGCTACCACATTATCAGAGAAATAGTTGGGCGAGGCGATGTAGCCATGCAGAAAATAGCATCAGCCGAAAATCCAGCTGATCCATTCACTAAGCCTATGTCACAGACTCAGTTAGACCGACATCTTGAGAAGATAGGTCTAAGATATTGTAATGAATGGCTCTAGTGCTAGTGGGAGATTGTTAGTAGTATGCCCTAGAGCATATCATTTAGTATGTATCTTGTACATAATTTTATTAATAAAAGGCATTTCCACTTTTCCGTTTACATAATATATTTATGTGTAATAGAAAATGTCCATTGATATTTTGTTAGAAATATTATTCTTAAGTTGTTAAGAATATGAGTGACAATATTTCTAGCACAAAGTATCATAAATAGGTTCACAATCGAGGATACTTCATAATAAGGACATGACTTATCCAGAAAGATTGTATTCATGTTTGTTCCCAAGTTATTTATATGAGATATAAATAAGATGGAATGGTGAGTCTCATGCTATATAACAAACATGATAGGCACTTATAAATGATAAGTAGGTCAACTAGTGACACTTATGACAAGCACATGGAGTTTACTCTTGTCAATGTTTTGTCATAAATCATATCAAGGCATATAATCTTTAGACCGAGATAGCACAGATTATCTTGTATATAGGTAGTTTGAGTTTGATATCGCTTTCATACTTGTACTATGTATGGGTATATGGGCATGTGTTGGCTCCTGCTAGTTATATATGGAGGTAGGTGTTGATCAAGATGGAATCTGCTCTCTAAGTAAATAGAGATAAAATCCTATGTTCATTTAATTGTTCTTGATGTTTCAAGTTCCTGGCCAGTACAGATAGATTTATTCAGAAAAGAGTTTCTGATGAGAAAAATCTTTTAATCAAGAACTGGAATTAAAAGAGAACATAATATTCATAGCAAATGGAGTTTGACATAAACCATGACTCCAGCTTGAGTTGGGATTTTGTAACAGAGAGATTCTAGTGCATGGTAACATATGATTATAGGTTCATTTAAGGTAAATCTTATTACTAATTGGGTGGCCATGGCATGCTATGCTAGGTGTTAACCATGGTTTATGAGGTTCATAAAATGATTTAGAGAAATCATTTATGGTAAGAAAGAGTTCTGATGATATTAATAGTTGATATCATGTCTCATTGCCAATTAGTGATGAGCCTAGTAAGTCACACACATACACAAGTTTTCACCTATTTAAATATGATTTAATTAATTAATTAAAGAGTTTAATTGATTAATTAAATAGGTTTGGTTTGCAATTAAATTGCAAAGTCCCTAGCATGACTTGAAACCAAATCTAGATTATTGGATGTGTAGTATAAATTAAATTTATATTTAAAGTGTTTAAATATGAATTTAATTGATGAGAAATTAATTAATAGAGATTAATTAATTAATTTATATTTGATATAAATTAATTAGAAGAAGAAAATAATTATTTTGGGTTAAGAACTCAAAATTAAGACACAGGGGCATTTTGGTCATTCCACAGTGTGACACGTGGCACCATGAGATGGTGACACATGGGATTACACATAATCTTGCCAAATGTTTTTTAATCATGTAAGATGATTAAAATCAAGATTAAATATAGGTTTGACACTTGGCACAATGTGATTGGGTCACTTAAACCTAGATCTAATCAAAAGGTGACATGTGGCTAGGGTTTAATGTGTTAACCTAGCTATTTAAGTGTGGTTATGAAAAGAAAAAATAACCAGCAGCCTCTCCTCTCATTTGTCACGCCACTTTGAGCCTCTCCAGCTATTTCTCTTCATCTCTCATCAATTCAAAGAGATTAGCCATCAATCTCTTGAATTAAGAACACTAGAAATTGTTTCTAGTGTCCTGTTTACATCTCTAATCTCTTAAAAGGCAGAACTTGAATTTCTAATTAATAGAAAAAGCTTTAGAGGCTTTTCAAGGGCTGCCATAGGTGTTCTTGGTGTGGACAAGCTAGAGGGACAACATTTGGTGTCCTGAAGACGAATCTCAAAGGCGCAGACACGCTGCAGTGCATCAAGGGGTTAGTGTAATCGATCTTGATTTAATCTAGGGTTCTAAAATTAATCTGATTAATTTTAAAATCTTAAATGGCAAATATAGATCCAAAAACATATTAAAAGAGTTTTAATATGTTGTTTATCATTGAAATCAAATAGATAAAAATAAATCTTGCATGGTGCATGTGACCCTAGGCGAAATTTTTTTTGAATTCAATGGTATAATCTTGTGTTTTTCACGCTTCCGTTCCTTCATTTTGGCCATGGTTCCTTAATGAAAATTGTGCTATTTTATGTCTATTTTCATCTCCAATTGGTGGCATATCAATTGGACTTGTAAAATTTCCATTTTGGTTCTCACAATTTCCACACATCTCTTTTGGTCATTATTGACCATTTTTCATCTCACAATAGACCAAAGTCATCATTTATGTATTTCTCCAAAATTTTCCTCAAAACCCTAATCTCACTACTTTGTTGCAATTAATCACATTTAAGAATTTCAACTAATTAAAGCTTTTAAACTCATTCTAATGCATCAAACCTCAATTACATGTTCAATTCTATCAATTCCATCAAACCCTATCTTTAACTCTTCTTTCTTCTTGTAATTCTTCTTCTCAAGTTGTAATAACAAGCTTTAGTGAAGTTTTTTTTAGGGATTTATGAAGATTGAGTGGAAGGATTAAAGCTTGAGTGTAAGCTTTAATGGTGGATTTTCATGGAGATGAGAGGGAGAAGGTGGGGCGGCAACCAAGGGAAAGAAGAAGAAGACAATTCTAAATTTTTTTTTCTTTTTGTTTTCTTTTATCTTTATCCCTTTTAGAAGACCAAAAATCCAATTTAACAAATAATTTAATTAATTTGTTTATGACATCATGCATGAGGTCATGCATGATGTCATCACCATTTTACTTTTTCATTTTTCTCTTTTTTTTTCTATTTTTCTATCAGTTCTTTAATTTAATTCTCAATTCTGAAATTTTCTTTTCTCCGATTTTATTTGACAGTTAGCTCAGGAGTCAGCTCTCGGGGTCAATTGACTAAATTGGCCCTCGCCGGTTCATCCTGGTTTGCAAATAATTCCATATTTCTTCCGGCTCTCTGACCTAATTATTTGATTAGCTTAACAGTTCTTTTTCGTGATTTTCTCTTTTCCACTGTGTTCATAAGGGTCCTAAGGACCGCAACGTCACTTTTTACGGTTCGAAATTTGAGTTTAAAATGACTTCACAGTCGTTCCCGAGGAGGTCACTCATCGCTGTGACTCTCGGCTCGTTTAACCTCTTATGTTCTGTTTTTCTTATTTATAGTTAACTAATTAAACATTACTAATTATTTGTATTTATGGCTTCTCAAGTTGTCTTAAGTATGATTCTAATCCCCTTAATCGTCCGAACCGACACCGGTCACCGGAATAGTGAAATATACCAGGCTATACAAATAGGGGTGTTACACCTATGTTGATATGAAAAAGGAGATATTGAAATGCAGTGGCTGATAAGGTACTCCTTAAAGTTTCTCCTTGGAAGAGGATTATGAGATTTGGCAGAAAGGGGAAACTGAGTCCTCATTTCATCGGACCATATGAGATTCTGGAAACAGTGGGTCCTTTGGCATATCGGTTAGCATTACCTCCAGAGTTAGCAAGGATACACAGTGTCTTCCTTGTATCCATGTCAAGGAGGTACAGATCAGACCCATCTCATGTACTATCAGTTGAATAGATTGAGGTAAATCCAGACCTCTCATATGATGAAGAACCCATAGAAATTCTGGCATATGAGGTGAAGCAGCTGAGGAACAAACAGATACACCTGGTTAAAGTGCTGTGGAACCATCATTCAGGCCAGGAAGCTACTTGGAACGTGAAGAGGATATGAGAAGACAGCAGCCACAGCTATTCTGAGACTAATGCCAGGTAAAATTTCGAGACGAAATTTATTTTAGGGGGGGAGAATTATAACACCCCTATGTTCGGTAGTGCGTTCTACTGTTCCGGTGACCAGTGTTGTCTGGACAGCTAGAATGCCTAGAACTACACTTCGATATGAGTGAGGAGACATAAAATAATAAAATACAAGAAAAGAAAATACAAGAAAAACAAAGGAAAAATAATAGCAAAGGAATGTAACCAAGTTAAGCGAGCCGAGAACCCTAGCGATGGGTGACCGCACCGGGAAGTTGCGGCGTGGACCGTTGACTAGCCCTGGACCGCGGGGAACCCTGGATAATATTTTTAAGACTTAAAGAGACATCAATTGAAGTATAAATATCATTAGAAATATCAAAGAAAAATTAATTAATTAGTACAAAGAAAAGTGAGAAATCGAAAAAAACGGACAAAACCCGGTGTTACCGAAAAATCGGGAATGCAACCTGAACAGGGGCATTGTGGTCATTTGACACCCCGAGTTGTCTTTTGACCTAAATGTCCATTAAAAACAAATGATATTACACTTGGAAAATATAATGAAAAATTAAATTAGTGGTACCTAATGTAAATAGCAAAAATGGGGCATAAATTGAGTAATTAACACTTTAAAACATATAATATAGTTAATTTATGGTGAGTGGAGCACTATGGGTTAAATTAATCACTATGTGGGCAGGTGTATTTCCACTAAAACTTCATCTTCTTCATTCATTCCTTCCATGCCGAAATGAAACCCTTAAAAATCCTCCATAGCCGAATTGAGTGAAGCTTCCTAACCTCCACCATTTCCACCTCCAAACACCAAAGTCACTTCACTAATTTTGATCCCCACCTCACAAGGAAGAAGTAGATACTAAAATCAAGGGAGTTTGGTGAAGATTTAACAAGCCTCAACAATAGGTAAGTGTTTAAATTGATTTCTTTCTTAAGTAAAGTTTATGGGAAGCTTGAGATGAATGAATTGATGAAGAAATTTTGAGGTTTTGGTGAATTGTTATTATGCACTAGTTTAGGCAGCCATGGTAATTAAAGAACTTGAATTATTTTCACACGCAATTGATGGGTATTAGTGTTAATTAAAGTGAATAAAAGTTTTACTAGGTTAATTCTTGGTGTATGTTAAAGTTGAGCACTTGAGTTGAAAATTATGTTGAGTTGAAATTATATGCGTGAATGCCTAAATGGACAGCCATGAAATTGTATACTAAATGAAATATTATTACATGTATTGTGGAGAATTAATGTTGACTAATGTGATTTAAAGTTTTGGTAAGTTAACTTCATGTGTATGTAATGGTGGACCAAGTGAAAATTTGAGTTTGAAGGCAATTATGGAGGCTTTACAAATGCGGCAGCTTGTTAACTCCTTGAAGAATGCTGGAATTCATGGAATTGTTTGATGAATTGTGATCCTAAAGTTTGCCAAATGTGTAAGTAAGTTAGGGGTGAAGTTATATGTTAAGATAGTGGAGAAGTTATTTGTCATGATTAGGTGATTAAGTTGTTGTAATTGAGTTTAACAAATTCTGCACTATATGGTGTATATTGAGGGTGATTGTAAGCTGTCAAAATGATCAACGATATGTTGTGAATTGTGATTAGGTTATGGTACAAACCAGAATGGGCATGAATGTGTAATCTGGTAGGTGTTAAATGTATCCTTGATGAGTGATGGATAATGTGCAATAGGGCAGTGTGCATTTTGGCCTAGATCCTTAAGTGTGTGGCTCCAATTGGTATGAGACCAATTGGAGGTGAAACTAGGCACAAAATGTGCCAACTTTCATGAAGGAAGCTTACCAAAGTTTTGCTTGTAAGGTAACTTGAAAAGTGACCAAATCCGGATTAGTGCAATTAAGGCCTGAAAATTGACCATTTGGGCAGCAGTTACTGTTTAGGCCATAACTCACTCAAAACAGGTCCAATTGACCTGAAATTTTGACCATGAATAGTTAAGACCTATATCTACAAGCCTTATGAAGACACCAAAGCCCAAACATGACCACAAGCAAGTCAAACAGCTTGCACAAGTTCAGGTCCAAAAACTAGCCAAACCAAAATTGACCTAAAATGACCTAAAGTGACATATTTTGATGCATTTTGACCAGCAATAGTAAAATGACCATAACTTGGTCTACATAACTCAGAATGACCTGAAATTTTGCCCACCATGCAATAAGACATAGATCTACAAGTTTGTAGTTTTGACCGAAACCCGAAAACTGAGGGAACTAGGTCGTCCGGCTAGGTCAAACTAGTATCCCAGAATCCAGCAAATTGCAATAAAACGCAATGTACATGGAAATGAATTTGGTAACATGTACCAACCCTAAAAGACTATTGAATGTGACATATTAGTAACATTAAAACCTAATTCACCTAGACTGCATCGAGGGTCGACATCTTAGGTTGACTAAAGAAATAATAGAATTCGATAAATTAATTATTGAACCTTATTCTTAGAGACAGTTTAAATGAGTACTGAAACATTTCAAAATTGTGTTTCTCAGTTAGCAAAGACTCAGGGAAAGGGAAGGAAACACTGAGTCAGAGCCAAGAGACAGTTATCAAAGGTTTGTACACAACTAGTTTTTAACTGATTTTGTTCTAAATATTTCATATGATTAAATGACATATTTTTCTTATGTATTATGTTTAACAAGCATTGGATTTAATTCAATGATTATTGAAATTGTTATTGTATGTATGAATTTAGTTTTGTGAAATGGTATTTCCACAAGTATTAAGCATTGTTATGGATTGAATAAATTATATTTTGGAAAATTGTGATAGAACATGTTTTGAATTGTGATGGTAATTTTCATGGAAAAATGCAAATTTATGATTTGAATTGTGATGAGCATAAAAATTAATGGATATTGGAATTGACTTTGAATCGAATTATATTGTGATTTATGCTCACTAAAAGGATTTTGATATTGTTTTATAACTCACTATAGATGCTTGACTAGGTTATTACCCGTCTCTCTCATTTGTTGAGAAGACAATGGAGTTAGTTGTGTTTTGATTACCATGGTACGTGCACAGGCTTAGATTTTCCTCTGATTTGAGGTTAGATCTAAGTTTTTTATCGTTATAGCCCTTACGGAAGATTCATTATTGTGATGTGCACTGTGCACGATGATTCGACCTCCCCGACCATAGGGAGTTAGAATCTGATTCGACCTCCCCGACCATAGGGAGTTAGAATCACTTCGAACATGGCCCTTTCGGATTAGTCTTGCATAGTTAGTGAGATAAAGAATGATTTTTTAGATAAAGAATGATTTTTGAGATACAGCATGGTTTTGGAGATACAGCATGGTTTTTGAGATACAGCATGGTTTTTGAGATACATAATGTTTTTGAATAGTAAAGAATTGTGATTTCAATTATGATTTATGTATAATTAATTTTGTTGGAATTACCTTAAATGGTTAGTTATGATTTGATAAATTGAACTTCGTGATCAAAGTCATTTTATACAAATGATTTACAGTATTGATAATGAATATTTTCAGTTTTAGAATTTGATGAGTATTCAGATTTTCAAATTATTTACTGTAAATTTTGTCAATGTATATTGTACTATGTTTTAAATTATAGTTGTGCACCGCTAAGTTCACCACTCAGCGATAGATTTGTATGCTATTGCAGGTAAGAAGAGCATAGAGCAGTGAGTAAGTTTCTTTGAAGAGACATTCATATCAGCTCCAGGTATATCATAGGTACACCCATGTACATAGGTTGTGATGTATGCATGTAATAATATGTATGTAAATTATTTGAGCAGTTGTATAAAAACTCTTGTAAAATATTTTGGTATGTAATTAAATGTAAATTATTGTAAATGTAAATTTGGAATTTCAATTATCTGAATAGTTTTGTAATATTAATTTTGAGTCTTATAATCAATGAAATGTTTCTTTTATGAGGAGATTGATTTGATTATTGAGATTTGAATTATGAGTGCAAATGAAGTTATTGAAGTTGTATTTGAGAAAACATATTGGGAGTGTGTTCTTTGCAGGTTTTGAAGAACTGTTTTCTCAAAATGCAATCAGCACTTTGCCGAAATTTAAAAAAAAATAAAATTATAACACCAGATTTTAATCGATGATTTAAATTTCATGAAAATTGTTTTAAAATCCCTTGTAGTATATTTAATGGATTATCGGTAGGCGAAGTACGGTAATTCATTAGGTATACTACGGGATCATGTTACATCTTATAGGGGAGTAGGGTGTGACATGAGAACTCAAAATTAAGACACAAGGATATTTTGATCATTTCACAGGATGACATTTGGCAACATGAGATGGTGACACATGGCACTATACATAAGTTTGCCATATGTCTTTTAATCATGTAAGATGATCAAAGTCAAGATTAAATATAGGTTTGACACTTGGCACAATATGATTGGGTCAGTTAAACCTAGAGCCAATCAGAAGGTGACATGTGGCAAGGGTTTTAAATGGTGACCTAGCTATATAAGTGTAAGGATGAAAGAAGAAAAATATAAGCTGCCATTCATCTCTTTGTGCTGCCACCCTTGGCTACCCTCCCTTATCTTCTTCTTCATCTCTCATCAATTCAAAGAGATTAGCAAACAATCTCTTGAATTAAAAATACTAGAAATTGTTTCTAGTGTCCTGTTTACATCTGTAATCTCTCAAAAGGAAAAACTTGATTTTCTAATTCATAGAAAAAGCTTTAGAAGCTGTTCAAGGGCTGCCTTAAGTGATCTTGGTGTGGACAAGCTAGAGGGATAACATCTGGTGTCCTAAAGATGCATCTCAAAGGTGCCAAACACACTGTAGTGCATCAAAAGGTTAGTGCACTTGTTCTTGATCTAATCTAGGGTTCTAATGGATTAATCTGTTAATTCTAAAATCTTAAATAGCAAATGTAGATCAAAAAATATATTAAAAGAGTTTCAATATATTGTTTATCATTGAAATCAAATAGATAAAAATAAATCTTGCATGATACATGTGACCCTAGAAGAAAAATTTTGAATTTCAATGATCTAAACTTGTGCTTTTCATGCTTCCGCTCCTTCAATTGGTATCAGAGCCACTATATTTCCCATTTAGATTGTTGATTATATGATTTAATTGTGTGATTTGATCAAAAGTTGATCAATACATTCCTAGTTGGATTCATCAAAGTGGCGGTATTGTGAGTGCACCATGGGTGCGCATGGCTTTAGGCCATTTAAGTGGTGTGAATGAGTCCTTTGGTTCTTTGGGTAATCTTTGTGCAAGTGTTGTATGATCTACCCATAATATGTATAATTAAATTGTTTAATTAAAGTTTTAATCACACAATTAAATTTCGATTCAAATATGAAATTTTTAAATTTGTTTGAATGTGATTCAAAGCTGAATTTTTAAATTTGTTTGAATGTGATTCAAAACTGAATTTTTAAATTTGTTTGAATGTGATTCAAAGTTGAATTTTTAAATTTGTTTGAATGAGATTCAAATCTGATTTTTTAAATTTGTTTGAATCATATTCAAATATGAATTTTTAAGTTGAAAATGAGATATTCAATTTAATTTAAGTATGTATGTTTTATTTAAATTGTTAAATAGTGATATGCATGATAGATAATCATGGACTATAAAAGACCAATGTGATTGGATTTATTTCTTTTATATTTCTTTGGGATTGTAATTTAATTAATTTATTTTAATTTATTTTAGGCATGTATTATTAAGGTTGTAATAATTTTGGGTTGTAATTTCATTTATTTAGTTCTTGTAAATTCGCCTTAGTATGCCAATAATTACTATGTAATATTTAATTGCAAGAAGATCAAGGAGGTCAAGAGCATTGGAGGGACCAATGGGAGGAATTCAAGATCAAGTGTTGATTATGTACTCCTTCAGTAACTCTTGTAAAATGAATGAATGAAATGTACCTAGGAATGCCCTGATTCAATTCTTGGTGGATCAGAATTGAATCCCTTAGAAAGTCCATGATCATACCATATTTATTATCCATGAATGCATGAGATGTATGGGAATGTATGCAAGTGTATGATATATGCATGCTAATTGGATAATGTGCAAAGTGAGAGCTTAATTGTAGTTAGGACGACCACAAAATCTTCCAAACAAATGATTAAGTTGGAAATGGTATAATTAAAGTAATTATAACATGGGCCCTCCATTGAGGCAATTATTTTAAGAAATTTTAAATACTTGCATAAGATACAATTAATTTAAGAGATTTTCTTAAGAATAATTGTTAAGCATGAGATGTTGTAAATATGTATATGGTTTGGTGGCCAATATTGAATGTACCTGAGGACATTAAAATTATTTGCATAATTACTTGCTCAATGGGATCAACTTAACTAATGCAAGATAAGTCAATAATGGATGTACCTGAGATTTTGAGCATTAGGGGCTAGGTAAAGGATTGAACCTCACATGAGATGTGATGGGCAAGGAGTTGCTCACTTATAGTTTATTATAATACCAATAATGGATGTACCTAAGGATGATCAATAAAATTATAAGAATTTAATCACCCATTAGAAATCCATCTAACTAGGATTTCCGTTTTCTACTTTAGAAGTGTAGGATTCGCTAAGTTAGTGGGATAACCAATTTGATTAAAAGACCATAATCATTTTGGTTAATTACATGATACATTTACTAATTAATCTGCTTATTTTCTGCAGTTAATTTTCTGATAATAATGAGCACACCACAACCACTACCATCCAATATCCTTGCAAGCATACTTAATTGCAATAGGTTGACAGGACCTAATTTATTTGATTGGCTAAGAAATTTGAAACTTATCCTGAACCTTGAACATATAGGATATGTTTTAGATTCAAATGTTCCTGGTCTCTTACCTCCAGAGGCCACTCAAGAGGAACATGAAACTTTGGACAAGTGGAAGGAACATGATATGAGAGCCAAGTGTTACATACTTGCTTCAATGAGTAATGAGTTATAGAAGCAGCATAAGAACATGCAGAGTGCGAGTGAGATCCTCCTTCACCTACAAGAGTTATATGGTGAGCACAGTAGGAAAGCAAGGTATGAGATATCTAGGCAGTTGTTCCGCATGAGCATGTCTGAGGGACAGAATGCTGGGGATCACGTCCACAAGACTAATTGAGAAGCAGGAACATCTTGACTTTAACATGGATTTCCAATTGCAGACGGATTTGATCCTTTAGTCCCTTCCTGAGTCTTTTGAGAATTTTGTAACAAATTTCCATATGACTAAACAGGAATGCACTTTGGCTGGTTTACTCAACATGCTAATTATTGCCCAAAAGAATATGCCAGGCAATAAAGGATAAGAGGTAGCATTGATTGCATCTTCTTATGCTGGAAAGTCCAACAAGAAAAAGGGCAATAAGAAAAAGAAACCTCAGATTCCTGGTCGTTCCAAGAAAATAGCTAAACAGAAAGGGAATACTAAAGCTGATGAAGGCAAAGGAAAGTGTTTCCACTACCAGCAGTGTCACACCTTACCCCTCTGCAAGGCATAACATGATCCCGTAGAATACCTAATGAACTGCCGAACTTCACCTACCTATAATTCATTAAGTACCCTACAAGGGATTTTAAAACAATTTTCTTATCTTTGACAAGTGGTGAGCATTTCTAATAAGTATTAAAAACATTTAATTGAAATTAAAACTAATTAATATTTTTGGCCATTTTAGTTTTCCGCAAATTTTATAAAAATTTTGACAGAGTTTCCTCTGTATTTTGAGAAAACCGTTCTTCGAATACCTGTAAAAAGCACTTCTAAAAGTTTTTCTCAACCACTACTTCGGTTTCACAATCAAACTCAGTCAATTTCTCAAAATTCACAAGTTCAATAGTTCTCAAAATATGTCAATCAATATCATTCATATTTCATTAAAAACAAAATAATTTATACACAACCTTACAAATTTATATCAAAAGAAACATAAACTAAGCTTTATTACAAACTTCATACAAATTTGTGTACAAGCTGCTCAAGACCCATTTTTACATGTCCATACATTTATGTACAATATATACATCAAAAGAAGTATTTACAGTTAGGGTATAAATTATACCCGAAGGCTTCAAGCTGATGACTTCACACACTTCAGCAGCTCAATCTGTTACTCCTCTAGTCTCTGTATCTGCGACAGCAATAAAAGCTATCGCTGAGTACTAGGACTCAGTAGTGCACAATATACTAAAATAATCTTTATGCAAAGCTTAAAGCACATTCATTCAAAAATTTAGCTAAACATGAAAATTAAATACAATCATGCATTGTGAGATTTTACATGTAAACCAAGTTCATTTCAAAGTATCAAAACACATTTCATAAAACCCACAGTTAGATCACGCCATTCGAAACAAATAGAATCTCAATAGCTAGAGGCTAAAGAGAAATCACATGAATCTCAATAGCCAGAGGATAAAGAGAAATCATATCCCAAGGCTAGCTAGCTCAAATATATGGATATCCATTCACATCCTCTTCTACTGGCACATCTCAACACTTCTCCAGAGAAGGAATCAAAATTCGAAACTAATTACCTCCACTAGTCGTGCTAGTGAGGTGTTCAAATATATGGTCATGATATTGTGGTTTCAAAACTTATCTTAACAATTTGCTAAACATTTTCATTTCAAATATACACAATAACTTTCACAATTTAAATCAAACATCATAAGAATGCCATAATTCAATATTTCACATTATTCAAAACGATATGCAAAAGATGATTATAAAAGTATATGTTGTGCACAAACCTCAAACGAGTCGCCTGTTGGCCTTGACTCGACTCCTCGGGTTCTGTCCCGATATCCTTTTCCACTGAAACACGAAATTTTCCAATGTTTCAGTACTAAAACTTAAAATAAATCCAAAATAAACTTCACATTTACCTAGCTCTAACGTGTTAAATTCGACGTTCTCGAAATTTTGTGTTTTCGGTTACTATTCACTGTACTATTCAAGTCAAATTATTGACTTTCTAAGGCTTAATAGGTATGGGAACTCCAACTTCACCCACATACCACATTTTGGTCACCAAACTTGTTGGTTTTGGTCATTTGTTTAAAGCTTAGGTCATTTTGGCAAAATTGCCAATTTTCGGTTTTGGTTCTCCGAAGTTGCACTATTCCATTGGTCAATCTACTGTTGGAATTTAACAAAACTTCCTTCATAGAAAATGTTCCTTATTGTCTTAAGTGTATTCTCATTTTTGGATCACCTCAATCAGAGTTTTGTAGCTCAAGTTATGGCCAAAATAAGTTTACTGTTCACGTGCACTGTTCATGCTGCAATTTTGGATTCTGGCAGATTTTGATCCAATTTTGGTCAATAATTTGATCATGTTAAGTTCATAATTTGGTCTCACTTTCTTTATATGAAATGTTCTACTATGTCTTAGGTTTCCATCAGTTCAAGAATCGCCTAAATCCGAGTTTTCTAGAGGGAATTATAGCCATCCAAACGTTGCTGCTCACTGAAAATTCTGCAGAGTTGCAGGTTTGGTAACCTAACTTTGCTCAATAATTTGAATGGGTTAATGGCATAATTTGGGGTGATGTTCTTCATGAAAGTTTTAGATCTGTATTCCCTCTAATCCCTGGCCAAATTTCAGGTCAATTTGACCTGTCTAACTCGAGTTATGACCAAATGAACAGTTACTGTTCATTTGGTCAGTTTAGTGCAGTGGCAGCCTGCAATCAATTCACTTTGGTCAATTGTTTCACCAAATTTTGGTCAGTTTCTGGCCATGGTTCCTTAATGAAAATTGTGCTCTTTTATGTCTATTTTCATCTCCAATTGGTGCCATATCAATGGGACTTGTAAAATTTGAGTTTTGGTCCTTCAAAGTGGGTTTGGTCATGCTGCTGGCCTACGAATTTGGTTTAATTTCCTACCATTCCCACACAACTTATTTGGTCATAATTGACCATTATTTCATGTCACAATAGGTTAAACATGCCATTTATGCATTTCTCCAAATTTTGGTTCATAAACCCTAGCATTGAAACCCTAATCTCACTAACTCTTGCATTTAACTACTTCTAATGATTTTAATGTTAATCATTTAACTAAGTAAAGTTTCTAAACTCACTCAATTGCATCATATTCATGCAAACCACACTCCTCTCAAGCTGCCTGAAAATTCAGTTTAATTCTTCCCCCATATTTGTTTCATTTAAATCAAGTTCTAAGCTCACTTAATTACCTAAACATGCATTTGAATGGAAAAATAGTAAGTTAGCATACTAACCTCAACTATTTTGCCAATTCTCCATTTTCTCTCCTTCTTTCTTCTTTCTTTCTTGTGCTTAAGTTGAGATTGCAAGGTCTAACAAGGTTTTTATGGGATTTATGAAGATTAAGTGGAGCAAATTAAGCTTAAATGTAAGCTTAATGAAGGATTTTTCATGGGAGCTAAGAGGAAGAAAATGGGGCGGCAAGATTGGAAGGAAGAAGAGACTTTTCCAAATTTTTTTTTTGTTTTATTTTCCTTAGTCTTATCCCTTTTTGAAGACCAAAATTCCCTAATTAACAAAATAATTAAATTAAACCTTTATGACATCATAAATGATGTCATCCCTTTGACTTTTCCAACCTCTTTCCTTTTCTTTTTTTTCTATTTATTTTTTTTTCTATTAGTTCTTTAATTTAATTCTCGATTCCGAAATTTTCTTTTCTCTGATTTTATTTGACAGTTAGGTCAGGAGTCAGCTCTCGGGGTCAATTGACCAAATTGCCCCTCGCCGGTTCATCCCGGTTTGCAAATAATCCAATATTTCTTCCGGCTCCCTGACCTAATTATTTGACTGGCTTAACAGTTCTTTTTCGTGATTTTCTCTTTTCCACTGTGTTCATAAGGGTCCTAAGGACCGCAGCGTCACTTTTTACGGTTCGAAATTTGAGTTTAAAACGACTTTGCAGTCGTTCCCGAGGAGGTCACTCATCGCTGTGACTCTCGGCTCGTTTAACCTCTTATGTTATGTTTTTCTTATTTATAGTTAACTAATTAAACATTACTAATTATTTGTTTTTATGGCTTCTCAAGTTGTCTTAAATATGGCTCTAATCTCCTTAATTGTCCGGACCGACACCGGTCACCGGAATAGTGAAATATACTAGGCTATGCAATGGGGTGTTACAATTCTCCCCCCCTTAAATAAATTTCGTCTCGAAATTTTTACCTGGTATCAATCTTTGAACAGCTGTGGGTGTTGTCTCCTTATGTCCTCCTCTCGTTCCCAAGTAGCTTCTTGGCTCGAATGATGGTTCCACAGCACTTTTACCAACAGTATCTGCTTGTTCCGTAGCTGCTTCACCTCATAAGCCAGAATCTTTATGGGTTCTTCTTCATATGTGAGGTCTGGATTAACTTCTATTTCTTCTACTGGTAGTACATGAGATGGGTCTGATCGGTACCTCCTCAACATGGACACATGGAAGACATTATGTATCTTCTCCAACTCTGGAGGTAGTGCCAACCGATATGCCAAAGGACCCACTCTTTCCAGAACCTCATATGGCCCAATGAAGCGAGGACTCAATTTGCCCTTTCTGCCGAATCTCATAATTCTCTTCCAAGGAGAAACTTTGAGGAAAACTTTCTCACCCACTGCATACTCAATATCCCTTCTCTTTAGATCAATGTAGGACTTCTGACGGTCTGATGCAGTCTTAAGTCGATCACAAATCACCCTGATTTTCTCTTCAGTTTGTTGAACAATTTCGGGTCCAATCATTTTTCTTTTACCCACGTCATCCCAACACAACGGGGTTCTACATTTTCTGCCATACAAAGCTTCATATGGAGGCATCCCAATGCTTGATTGGTAGCTGTTGTTGTAAGCAAACTCAATCAAAGGCAAGTGTGTATCCCAACTACCCTCAAACTTAATCACACAAGCCCGTAGCATGTCCTCCAAGATCTGAATTACCCTCTCAGACTGGCCATCTGTCTGTGGGTGGAATGCAGTACTGAAGTTCAATCTAGTTCCTAGGGCTCTCTGAAGACTACCCCAGAATCTAGAAGTGAACCTAGGATCTCTGTCTGACACGATGGATACTGGCACTCCATGCAGTCTCACAATCTCATCGATGTATAACTTGGCCAATCTTTCTAAACTGTAGTCCATCCGGACTGGCAGAAAATGAGCAGATTTAGTCAGTCTGTCAACAATGACCCAAACTGCATCATGACTCTTTTGTGTCCGCGGAAGTCCCATTACAAAATCCATTGTTATTCTTTCCCATTTCCATTCCGGCACTGGTAGTGGATGTAACAACCCAGTGGGTACTTGATGCTCTGCCTTTACTTGCTGACAAGTTAGGCATTTGGATACAAACTCTGCCACGTCTCTTTTTAAACCCATCCACCAGTAATGCTCCTTTAGCCCTATATGCATTTTTGTACCACCAGGGTGCATGACAAAAGAAGACTCATGTGCGTCCTTCAAAATGATCTGCCTCAAATCAACATCATTAGGAACACATATTCTGCCCTGGTATAGCAGTAAACCATCATCTCTGATTGAGAATTCTGGTTTCTTGCCCTGTCGGACTTCTTCCATCAGCTTCTGATATTTCTGATCATTCTGAGCAGCCATTACGACCGATCAATCAACACCGGTTGTACATGCCATGCAACTGCTGTCTGCCCATCATCATTAATCTCTAAGCTGGCATGCAATGATCTCAACTCATGTACCAAAGACAAAGGAGTAACCCAGAGACTTGCCATAGTCTTGCGACTTAAGGCGCGCCACCACAACATTAGCTTTCCCTGGCTGATAGTCTATCAGACAATCATAGTCTTTTATTAACTCTAACCATCTCCTCTGTCTCAAATTCAGCTCTTTCTGGGTGCCCAAATACTTCAAACTCTTATGATCTGTGTAGATATAACATTTCTCCCCATACAAATAATGTCTCCAAATCTTAAGAGCAAACACTATAGCTGCAAGCTCCAAATCATGTGTTGGATAATTCCTCTCATGCGGTTTTAGCTGGCATGATGCATAGGCAATGACATTTCGATCTTGCATCAATACACAGCCTAACCCATTGTGAGAAGCATCACTATATACTGTATATTCTTTACCCGGAGTAGGTAAAGTCAGGACTGGAGCTTCAGTCAAACATTTCTTCAATTCATCAAAACTCTGTTGGCATTTATCCGTCCACTGAAATTTTACATCTTTTCTAAGCAGCTTGGTCAATGGAGATGCCAACATAGAGAATCCCTTCGCAAATCAACGGTAGTATCCAGCTAAACCCAGAAAACTACGAATTTCTGTGACATTTCTGGGTGGCCTCCAATTAAGGACAGCTTCAATCTTACTTGGATCTACCTTAATACCCTCTTCTGATACTACATGCCCCAAGAAAGATATTTCCTTCAGCCAAAATTCACACTTCGACAATTTGGCATATAGCTGTTTCTCCCTCAAAGTCTGCAGTACAATTCGCAGATGTCTATCATGCTCTTCTGCATTCCTCGAATAGACCAATATATCATCTATGAATACCACAACAAACTGGTCGAGGTATGGTCTGAAAATAGTGTTCATCAGATCCATAAAAGCAGCCGGAGCATTAGTTAACCCGAATGGCATAACTAGGAACTCATAATGGCCATAGCGGGTTCTGAAGGCAGTTTTAGGAATACTTTGATCTTGTACTTTCAGCTGATAATAACCTGATCTCAGGTCAATTTTGGAGAACACAACTGCACCCCTCAACTGATCAAATAAGTCATCAATGCGGGGTAATGGATATCTATTCTTTATTGTCACCTTATTCAACTGCCGATAATCAATACACAAGCGGAGAGTGCCATCTTTCTTCTTTACAAACAACACTGGCGCTCCCCAAGGTGACACACTAGGGCGGATAAAGCCCTTGTCAAGCAATTCTTGCAACTGCACTTTCAACTCTTTCAATTCTGTAGGTGCCATTCTATATGACGTTATGGAGATTGGATCCACACCAGGCATAACATCAATTTCAAACTGAACCTCTCTTTCTGGAGGTAATCCTGGCAATTCATCAGGAAACACATCCGGAAAGTCACATACCGTAGGGATGTCCCTTAGTGCTGGACTCCCCACCTGGGTGTCTATCACATGTGCCAAGTATGCTTCACACCCCTTTCTGATCATCCTTCTGGCTAGTGTAGCCGAAATGATGTTTGATGGCAGTAAATGCCTCTCCCCGTGTATTACCACATCACCGTATAAAGGGAGACCAAAAGTGACTGTCTTCAGTCTACAGTCAATCATGGCGTGATGCCTGGCTAACCAATCCATGCTCAAGATGATATCATGCTCTCTGAAGGGCATTTCAATCAAGTCGGACAGGAAAACATGTCCTTGGATCACCAAAGGACAGTCTCTATAAATTTTGTTGACCCGGACCTCTTGTCCTAAAGGACTAGTTACTAGCACTTCAAAACCCATTTGCACACATGGAACAGCAAGTGAACTGACTATGCTAGCACTAACATATGAATGGGTTGAACCGGATCAAACAATACAAATACATCTTGACCAGAGATAGAGAATGTACCAGCTACCACATCAGAAGTCTCAGCTTCTTCTCGCTGTTTCATTGCATAGATTCTAGTTGAAGCACTTCCTTGTGCTGATTGACCAACTGTGCCCTGACTGCCTGAAGTAGTGCCTCTACCTCTGCCTCTTCCTCTGCCAAATGACTGTGAACTTCTTAGAGCAGGACTCTGAATAGATCCCTCGGCTGTAGTAGGAGCTGGGCCATATCTCGGAGCACTAGTACAGTCTTTAGCTATATGGCCCTTGCCTCCATAGTTAAAATAGGCTCCAGTGGCGCAATAGCATTCCCCCCCATGAATCTTGCCACAAGTCTCACAGGGGCGGGCAGAATGTGAACCCCTGCTTGACTGCTGACCAGACCTAGGGGGTCTCTGACCAGAAAATCTACCTCTACCAAAACTTCCACCTCGACCTCTGCTGGGTCCACTAAACTTCTTTTTCTTTCCAGAGGTAGCACCAGAACTCTGTTCAACTGATTTTTCCCCCTTGTCTTTTTCTAATTTCTCGACTTTTTCCTTCACTGGGTTTGCTTCTGCTTCAACTCTCTCCAGTTCAAGTGCTTGAGACATAAGTTCTGAGAAGTTCCTGTGTCGAAATCCCATAACTTGCATCCTTATGCTGGGCTTTAAACCCGTCTCAAATCTCTTGCATCTTGCTTTGCTGGTAGTAAGGAGACTCTCCCCATAGTGACTCAGGCGGGAGAACTCCCTCTCATACTCTGCCACTGATCGATTTCCTTGTTTCAAACTCAAAAATTCTTGCAATTTCTGATCAACATATGCGTCTGGGATGTATTTCTGTCTAAACTCTCTGATGAAGTCATCCCAGGTTAGCATTGGTGGTTCTGCCAAGCTGTGGGGGATGGTTTTCCACCAATCATATGCATCCCCTTGCAGTAGTGACACAGAATATTTGAACTTCAACTCATCTGGGCAGTGCAATTTCTTAAACACTCTGTCCATTCTTTCAAGCCATTGCTCTGCCTCTAAAGGGTCCACTGTACCCTTAAATTCTGCAGCCCCATACTTCAATAATTTATCATACTGTCTGGCTGGAGGCAGTGGTTGTGTCACAGGTGGTTGGGGTGGAGCTTGAGCAGGCATAAATGGCATACCCCCAGCCATTTGTTGAAACATTGCAGCCATCTGCTGTGCGAACTGTGCAGGAAACTGCGGCATTTGTGGGGCTGGCGCTGCTGACCCACTAACATTCTGCAAAGCTGGGGCTTCCCCTTGTGCCTCAGCTTCAACAGACTGCTCAACTGAGCGATCCCCTTCTTCCATTTCAGTCTGAAGTTAGGGTATCTCCTGAACAAGTAACACATGGAGATTTCCCTCCATTAGTTCATATTCATGATGTAATGCACTGTATGTAACAATTATGGACATTGAGTAGTTGTACTTAACAAAGAAAAGACACAAATTCACAATTTAAAACATAATTCAAAAACTTGCTCTGATACCACTAAAACATGTCACACCTTACCCCTCTGTAAGGCATAACATGATCCTGTAGAATACCTAATGAACTACCGAACTTCACCTACCGATAATTCATTAAGTACCCTACAAGGGATTTTAAAACAATTTTCTTATCTTTGACAAGTGGTGAGCATTTCTAATAAGTATTAAAAACATTTAGTTAAAATTAAAACTAATTAATATTTTTGGCCATTTTAGTTTTTCGCAAATTTTATAAAAATTTTGACAGAGTTTCCTCTGTATTTTGAGAAAACTGTTCTTCGAATACCTGTAAAAAGCACTTCTAAAAGTTTTTCTCAACCACTACTTCGGTTTCACAATCAAACTCAGTCAATTTCTCAAAATTCACAAGTTCAATAGTTCTCAAAATACTGTCAATCAATATCATTCATATTTCATTAAAAACAAAATAATTTATACACAACCTTACAAATTTATATCAAAAGAAACATAAACTAAGTTTTATTACAAACTTCATACAAATTTGTGTACAAGCTGCTCAAGACCCATTTTTACATGTCCATACATTTATGTGCAATATATACATCAAAAGAAGTATTTACAGTTAGGGTATAAATTATACTCGAAGGCTTCAAGCTGATGACTTCACACACTTCAAGAAACTCAATCTGCTGCTCCTCTAGTCTCTCAGATCTGACAAAGAATAAAGCTATCGCTGAGTACTAGGACTCAGTGGTGCACAATATACTAAAATAATTTTTATTCAAAGCTTAAAGCACATTCATTCAAAAATTTAGCTAAACATGAAAATTAAATACATTCATGCATTGTGAGATTTTACATGTAAACCAAGTTCATTTCAAAGTATCAAAACACATTTCATAAAACCCACAGTTAGATCACGCCATTCGAAACAAATAGAATCTCAATAGCTAGAGGCTAAAGAGAAATCACATGAAATGGCTAGAGGTGGTTTTCATTACTTTATTACCTTTACTGATGATAAATCAAGGGTTGGGTATTTGTATTTGATGAAATACAAACATGAATCCTTTGAAAAGGTCAAAGAATTTAAATCTGAAGTAGAAAATCAAACAGGAAAGAGTATTAAAGTTGTTCGATCAGATCGTGGAGGTGAATACTTGAGTACTGAATTTGATAAATACTTGAGAGAGCATGACATTGTTTCCCAATTGACTCCTCCAGGAACACCACAACTGAATGGTGTATCTGAAAGGAGAAATCGTACCCTATTGGATATGGTACATAGTACGATGAGCTATACTGGTATGCCAATCTCCTTTTGGGGATTTGCATTAGAATCAACTTTGTATATTCTGAATAGGATTCTATCAAAATCAGTATCTTTCACACCTTATGAGATATGGCATGGAAGAAAACCAAGTCATAAGCATGTTAAGATTTGGGGTTGTCCAGCTTATATCAAAAAGCTGAACACTGATAAACTGGAAACCAGATCAGAAAAGGGTCGATTTGTTGGATATCCAAAAGATAGTTTTGGATATTATTTTTATTTGCCTACATCACAAAAGGTTGTGATAAGTAGAGATGCCACATTTCTTGAAAAACATCAGGAAGGAGGCAAAGGAAGGCAAATAGAGTTAAAATTGGAGAATTCTGACCAACCAATATATCAGATGGATATAGATCCATCTAGTCAACCTATACCTATTGATGAAACATCTACAACTATTCCTCGTAGAACAACCAGGGTATCTCACCCACCAGTGAGATATGGTTTCCTTCATGAAGAAGAACAAGAGTTGTCTACTCATGAAGAAGTTGATCATGGAGATGATCCACTTACCTATGAAAAAGCTATATAAGATATAGACTCTTCAAAATGGATTAATGCTATGAAATCCGAGATTGATTCCATGTATAAGAATCAAGTTTGGGATCTTGTTGACCCACCTGAAGGTATTGTACCTATAGGGAACAAATGGGTTTTCAAGAAGAAAATTGGTTCTGATGGAAAGGTAGAGACCTATAAGGCAAGGCTAGTAGCGAAAAGGTTTCGCTAAAGGCAAGGAATCGACTATGAGGAGACTTTCTCGCCTGTTGCCATGCTTAAATCAATTAGGATTCTATTAGCAATAGCTATATATTATGATTATGAGATTTGGCAGATGGATGTCAAAACAGCTTTTCTCAATGGATACATTGAAGAAAACATTTTCATGGAACAACCTAGGGATTTTGAATCCCAAGATGGTTCCAAGGTATGCAAGCTAAAGCAATCCATTTATGGGTTGAAAAAAGCTTTGAGGAGTTGGAACATCCGTTTTGATGAAACCATTAAGTCATTTGGTTTTATCAAAAAATGAGGATGAGCCATGCGTATATAAGAAGGTTAGTGACAGTGCTATCACTTTCCTTGTCTTATATGTGGATGATATTCTATTGATGGGTAATGACACAGGTATGTTGACAATTGTAAAGGTATGGTTGTCAAATACATTCTCCATGAAAAGACTTAGGGAAGGCAACCTATATTCTTGGGATTCACATCTATAGAGATAAAGCGAGAAGAATAATTGGTTTATCCCAAATTCTATACTTGGAAAGGGTGTTAAAGACGTTTAACATGCTTGATTCTAAGAGAGAATTGTTACCAGTGAGACATGGTATCCACCTTTCTAAAGAGATGTCTCCAAAAACACCTGAAGAAAGAGATAAAATGGCCAGGATTCCATATGCTTCGGCTATTGGAAGTTTGATGTATGCAATGTTGTGTACTAGGCCGAATATCACATATGCTGTTAGCTTGACTAGCAGGTATCAATCCAATTCAAGTTTGGAACACTGGATAGCAGTCAAGAATATCCTTAAGTACTTGAGAAGAACTAAGGATTTATTCTTGATATATGGAAGTGGAGACTTGTAATTGGATGGTTATACTGATTCTGATTTCCAATCAGATATCGATGATAGAAAGTCTACGTCTGGGTATGTGTTCATTTGTAATGGAGGTGCAGTCAGTTGAAAGAGTTCCAAACAGAGTACGACAGCAGATTCCACTATTGAGGCTGAGTATATTGCTGCATTAGATGCTGCAAAGGAAGCTATTTGGATAAAGAAGTTTGTAACAGAACTTGCAGTAGTTCCTTCCATTGAGTCAACAATTTCACTTCACTGTGACAATAATGGAGCAGTCATATAGGCTAAGGAACCCCGGTCTCACCAGAAATCCAAACACATAGAAAGGCGCTACCACATTATCAAAAAGATAGTTGGTCAAGGCCATGTAGCCATGTAGAAAATAGCATCAGTTGAAAATCTAACTGATCCATTCACTAAGCCTTTGTCACAAGCATAGTTAGACCGACATCTTGAGAAGGAGGGTCTAAGGTATTGTAATAAATGGCTCTAGTGCTAGTGGGAGATTGTTAGTAGTATACCTTAGAGCATATCATTTAGTATGTATCTTATACATGTTTTTATTAATAAAAGACATTTTCACTTTTTCGTTTACATAATATATTTATGTGTAATAGAAAAGGTCCATTGATATTTTGTTAGAAATTCTATTATTAAGTTGTTAAGAATATGAGTGATAGTATTTCTAGCACAAGGTATCATAAATAGGTTCACAATCGAGGATACTTCACAATAAGGACATGACTTATCCAGAAAGATTGTAATCATGTTTGTTCCCAGGTTATTTATATGAGATGTAAATAAGATGGAATGGTGAGTCTCATGCCATATGACAAACATGATAAGCACTTAGACATGATAAGTAGGCCGAACCAGTGACATTTATGATAAGCACATAGAGTTTACTCTTGTCAATGTATTGTCATAAATCATATCAGTGCATATAATCTTTAGACCTGAGATAGCACAGTTATCTTGTATATAGGTGGTTTGAGTTTGATACTGCTTTCATACTTGTACTGTGTATGGGTGTATGGGCATGTGTTGACTCCTACTAGTTCTATATGGAGGTAGGTGTTGATCAAGATGGAATCTGTTCCTCTAAGTAAATAAGGATAAAATCCTATGATCATTTAATTGTTCTTGATGTTTCAAGTTCCTAGCCATGATAGATAGATTTAATCAGAAAAGAGTTCCTGATGAGAAAATCTTTTAATCAAGAACTGGAATTAAAAGAGAACATAATATTCATAGCAAATGGAGTTTGACATAAACCATGACTCCAGCTTGAGTTGGGATTTTGTAACAGAGAGATTCTAGTGCATGGTAATATATGATTATAGGTTCATTTAAGGTAAACCTTATTACTAATTGGGTGGCCATGGCATGCTATGCTAGGTGTTAACCATGGTCTATAAGGTGCATAAAATGATTTAGAGAAATCATTTATGATAAAAAAGAGTTCTGATGATATTAAGAGTTGATATCATGTCTCATTGCCAATTAGTGATGAGCCTAGTAAGTTACACACATACACAAGTAATCACTAAATTAAATATGATTTAATTAATTAATTAAAGAGTTTAATTGATTAATTAAATAGGTTTGGTTTGCAATTAGATTGCAAAGTCCCTAGCATGGCTTGAAACCAAATCTAGGTTATTGGATGTATAGTATAAGTTAAATTTATATTTAAAGTGTTTAAATATGAATTTAATTAATGAGAAATTAATTAATAGAGATTAATTAATTAATTTATATTTGATATAAATTGATTAGAAGAAGAGAAATAATTATTTTGGGTTGAGAACTCAAAATTAAGACACAGGGGTATTTTGGTCATTTCACAGGGTGACATGTGGCACCATGAGATGGTGACATATGGCACTACACATAAGCTTGCCATATGTCTTTTAATCATGTAAGATGATCAAAGTCAAGATTAAATATAGGTTTGACACTTGGCACAATATGATTGGGTCAGTTAAACCTAGAGCCAATCAGAAGGTGAAAAGTGGCAAGGGTTTTAAGTGGTGACCTAGCTATATAAGTGTAAGGATGAAAGAACAAAAATATAAGCTGCCATTCATCTCTTTGTGCTACCACCCTTGGCTGCCCTCCCTTCTCTTCTTCTTCATCTCTCATCAATTCAAAGAGATTAGCAAACATTCTCTTGAATTAAAAATACTAGAAATTGTTTCTAGTATCCTGTTTATATCTGTAATCTCTCCAAAGGCAAAATTGGATTTTCTAATTCATAGAAAAAGCTTTAGAAGCTGTTCAAGGGCTGCCATAGGTGATCTTGGTGTGGACAAGCTAGAGGGACAACATCTGGTGTCCTAAAGATGCATCTCAAAGGTGCCAAACACACTGCAGTGCATCAAAAGGTTAGTGCACTTGTTCTTGATCTAATCTAGGGTTCTAATGGATTAATCTGTTAATTCTAAAATCTTAAATGGAAAATGTAGATCAAAAAATATATTAAAAGAGTTTTAATATGCTGTTTATCATTGAAATCAAATAAATAAAAATAAATCTTGCATGATGCATGTGATCCTAGAAGAAAAATTTTGAATTTCAATGATCTAAACTTGTGTTTTTCATGCTTCCACTCCTTCAGGCCCGTGTGTCACTACACCGCCCAGGGCCGTCTAACTTACTGGAGTTAAATGGTTGCATCTTGCATAGGCACAGGAGTTTACATGAGTCCGCGCTAGTCACATGGGTCTTGTTACACCACCCATGTTCTTCTGTTCTTGGAAAATTCTTCAAGCCTGTGCCCGGCAGAGACTTACACAGGTCTCCATAGCTTACACGGGTCTGATTACACGACCCGTATACTTTTGCTTCTTCTTTGGCTCTCTGGCTTTCTTCTGGCAGTAGGTTAAATGGGTCTGTGGCTTTGCTTACACGACCCGTGTAATGTGTATCAGTAGCTTTTCTCAATCCTTTAGCCTTTCCAAGTTTCCTTCTGCACTCCTATGCCCTGGGACTTCACCTAAACACTTGAAATGATGCAGAAAACATGAAATTTAGAGCTTGGCAATGGAATTTACAGAAGTTAATGAAATTAATGGTTATGCATGAGATTACCATTCTAAATGCTATGAAATATTATACAAATGTACTTAAAAATATCTATATAATACAAGTGTATCAAATACCCTCAAATTTAAACTTTTGCTTGTCCTCAAGCAAATAAAAACTTTGTTTAGAACACTTTTTAAGGGATAACTTAAAATCATAACCATAGACTCAATATGCACATAATTGAACTCTTTCAACCTTCATACCAATTCCTTTCCTTCAAGGCATAAGGGCTTCAATAGCTACCTGCTTAAACCTTCACACTTTTCATGGAGTTTTAACTAGTTATTCCTCTATGCAAGGAAATTAATAAGTCACAAATAACCTGTTTTGTCAGGATAGACTTGAGAAACACTTACTCCCCCAAATTTGCCTCTATTATGGATAATTGTGATGGAGTGACTCAATTCCAACTCCATAGGCATATCTTAATTTTCTATCTCCACTAATGTAGTATACACTTTGCAAAGGATCAAAAGGTCTTTAAAAGGGTTGTAATGGGGCTAGAGGATAATGACTTGGTTGCCAATGAAAGGTTTTTAGAGAATGCAAATATGAGGATAACAGGTATGTATAAAATATCAAGTATACTAAGTTTATTCACTGATTTTGTATAGAGAGGAGGGGCTTTTGGTTTTTTTATAGTACCAAGCATGCTTCCATGATACTTATCTTGGAACTTCTTCTTTTTTCTTTTTTATTTATTTTATTTTTTTTATTTATGTCCCTTTTGTCCTTTCCCCCAAACTCATTGCTTTTTCTGGATTGGAAAGGCAAACTTTTCTTTGATTTCAATTGCACACTTGCACTCTTTCATGAGTTCTACATCCTCTCTTCATTTTCCTTCTTTACACTTAATATACGTTTTGCTTAAGCATTTAGCCTCCTTAAAAGGATAGGATAGGTGTTTAGGCTAGAGGCTAGATAAATAATATGGGTAAGCAATAAATTCTAAGGGATACATATAGGTTTCAAATTGGTTATAAGGGATATATATTTTAATTAAGGGTGGTTAAGGCTTAGTGAGGTTATATCAAAGAATGCCTTAATCATCTCTTCATCAAGCATATACTAGGATTTCGCCTTGATAGGTCCAAGAAACATGTCCTAGAGCTAGTGAGGCATTTTTAGGTTTTCTTGTATTTCAAAAATTTTCTCCTAACTTTGCAAGTTCAACGTGATAAATTAATAGCTATGAAGGGGTTTAACTAGTCTAGCTCGACTAAGGTGATTAAGTTGTTTTACAGACAATAGATTAAAGCCTTTTTGCCTATCCAGATACATTCATTCCTCATCCCGCGGAGTCTAATTATTAGCTCATTGATTTTTGAGGTTATAGTTCTAAGTTAAAAACCAGTCCAAAAATTCAAAATTTGTAAAATTTTCTGGATTTTTGATACACAAGTATGATATGAATATAATTAAGCAATGAGATGCAATGCATGAAATGTATTAGTACCCCCAAACTCAAATTTGGCATTGTCCTCAATGTCAACACAATATGTAAAATTAAAGCATAGCATACAGAATTATCAAAAAGCATATTATGTTATTAAGAAATTTAAAGTTTAGACAAAAAGCAAGTAATAGAGACCTATGAGCACTGAGTAGGATTAGGGCATATAAATTTTTACATGAAAGTTCTTATCCTAAAGTCCTAGCTCTAAAAAGTCTCTGATGGAGATGATGGTCCCTCGCTACCGAGTCTCTTCATGATCATTTCCAGCTTGTTGTGGGCCTTCTGGAGACTATATTTGATCATGTGCATCCTGTTGTTTATGGTAGTCTCCATTCACTGAAGGTAGGCAAGGATGGGATCTGTCGGGGGTGGAGTGTAGGGAGGCACTCAGGCTGGGGAATCATGTTGGAGTGGCTCTTGGGGTTCCTCCTGTGGCTTTGATGGTTCACCAGGCTCTGGTTGTGCTTCATCTCTTCTGGGAATGACATTTCCTTCTACATCGACCAGGAAGCAGACGTTCCCAACCTTCTTGCATATCCCCATGGATATGCATATGGTTTGGTCAATTCTGGTTATACCAGCAATGGAGCATAGCCTGTGATGCCCTGGGACGAAGCCAAAGTGCAGTGAGAGGGCTGTGATAAGGCCACTAAGCACTATTTGCTATGTAGGTTGGTGACATAGGTAGCAAAGGTGGTTACAGAGGAAGAAACCAGTGCTGCAGCCTACAGGAAAAAGAGTTCGTTGGCGTTTACTATGCCCAGGCTGTCCTTATGGCCCATTATAGTGTGTACGGAGAGTCAGTGCATGTATCTCAGGGAAGGATTGTTGATGCCGGTGGATTTAGATTTGCTAGAGTTGTAAACTTCAATATTTGGTGCGATGGAGCGCCAAAAGTCTATATTGTTATAGATCATTCAGTTGTGTGGAATTTTTTGGAATCCGGCGCTATCAAAGCCAAACACCGCGTTGAACTCATCCATGTTCATAATGCGGTCAATGCCAAGAAGCTTGAATTCGATCTGTCCCTTGTCTTCCCAATCTATGGGCCATAGGGTGGCCTTAAAACTCCCTAGGAACTTTAGGGTGGTGTCATGGTAGGCTAGGAATTAAAGTTGGGCGAATCTAGTCCACCTAATGCTGTCAGTAGCCCGTCAATCTCCTATCGAAGGCTGATTTACTCCAACAGCCTGAAGTCCATGTATTTGGTGGAGATAATCCTCCTGTTGTTCAACCGAGCACACAAGTCTTGGTGGGTGCTGTCTCTGAATGGCCAGGTGATCGAAAACTTAGGTTATGGTGGTTGTGGATCGGCTTATGGCTGTGGTTGGGGTTGGGGTTGTTATGGTTGTGGTTCGGGTGGTTGGGGTGGTTATGGTGTGGCTCGTGGATGGGTTTTCCTAATTCTCGAGCGCTAAGACAATGACTGAGGAGGAGAAAGTGTGGAGTCGCCTCCTTGCCTTGAGGAAGAGCCCATTCGTTGGGCTGGTCTCTTTGTAGGTGCCATTGATGGTTTTTGGAGAGTGAGAGGCTAGGGTTTGTGAGAGAAGAAGAAGATTTGAAGGATGAATTTAAAGGGTCATTGTGACCCTTAGTTTTGCACATTTTGCACCCTAGGAGTCGCATCTATTGAAGGAGCAGAAGCATGAAAAATACAAGTTTATATCATTAAATTCAAAAATTTTCATCTAGGGTCACATGCATTATGCAAGATTTATTTTTATCTATTTGATTTCAATGATAAACAACATATTAAAATTCTTTTAATATGTTTTTGGATCTGTGTTTGCCATTTAAGATTTTAGAATTAATCATATTAATTTTAAAACCCTAGATTAAATCAAGAACAAGTGCACTAACCTCTTGATGCACTGCAGTGTGTTTGGCACCTTTGGGATGCGTCTTTAAGACACCAGATGTTGTCCCTCTAGCTTGTCCACACCAAGATCACTTATGGCAGCCCTTGAACAGCTTCTAAAGCTTTTTCTATGAATTAGAAGATCAAGTTTTGCATTTTGAGAGATTACAGATGTAAACAGGATACTAGAAACAACTTCTAGTATTTTTAATTCAAGAGATTATTTGCTAATCTCTTTGAATTGGTGAGAGATGAAGAAGAGGAGGGGAGAGGGCAGCTAAGGGTGGCGGCACAAAGAGAGAATGGCAGCTTCAAGGGTGGTGGCACAAAGGGAGGCAGCAGTTGGTTATGTTTTGTTCTTTCATCCTTACACTTATATAGCTAGGTCACCACTTAAAACCCTTGCCACATGTCACCTTCTTATTGGCTTTAGGTTTAATTGACCCAATCACATTGTGCCAAGTGTCAAACTTATATTTAATCTTAATTTTAATCATCTTACATGATTAAAAGACATTTGGCAAGCTTATGTGTAGTGCCATGTATCACCATCTCATGATGCCACATGTCACCCTGTGAAATGACCAAAATGCCCCCATGTCTTAATTTTGAGTTCTCAACCCAAAATAATTATTTCTCTTCTTCTAATCAATTTATATCAAATATAAATCAATTAATTAATCTTTATTAATTAATTTCTCATTAATTAAATTCATATTTAAACACTTTAAATATAAATTTAACTTATACTATACATCCAATAACCTAGATTTGGTTTCAAGCCATGCTAGGGACTTTGCAATCTAATTACAAACCAAACCTATTTAATTAATCAATTAAACTCTTTAATTAATTAATTAAATCATATTTAATTTGATGATTACTTGTGTATGTGTGTGACTTACTAGGCTCATCACTAATTGGTAATGAGACATGATATCAACTCTTAATATCATCAGAACTCTTTCTTACCATAAATGATTTCTCTAAATCATTTTATGCACCTCATAGACCATGGTTAACACCTAGCTTAGCATGCCATAGCCACCCAATTAGTAATAAGATTCACCTTAAATGAACCTATAATTATATGTTACCATGCACTAGAATCTCTCTGTTACAAAATCCCAACTCAAGCTGGAGTCATGGTTTATGTCAATCCCCATTTGCTATGAATATTAAGTTCTCTTTTAAATCCAGTTCTTGATTAAAAGATTTTCTCATCAAAAACTCTTTTCTGATTAAATCTATTTGTTCTGGGCAGGAACTTGAAACATCAAGAACAATTAAATGAACATAGGATTTTATCCCTATTTACTTAGAGGAACAAATTTCATCTTGATCAACACCTATCTCCATATATAACTAGTAGGAGCCAACACATGCCCAAATACCCATACACAGTACAAGTATGAAAGCAGTATCAAACTCAAACCACCTATATACAAGATAACTGTGCTATCTCAGGTCTAAAGATTATATGCACTGATATGATTTATGATAATACATTGACAAGAGTAAACTCCATGTGCTATTGCTAATAGAATCCTAATCGATTTAAGCATGGCAACAGGCGAGAAAGTCTCCTCATAGTCAATTCCTTGCCTTTGGCGAAACCCTTTCGCTACTAGCCTTGCTTTATAGGTCTTTACCTTTCCATCAGAACCAATTTTCTTCTTGAAAACTCATTTGTTCTCTATAGGTACAATACCTTCAGGCGGGTCAACAAGATCCCAAACTTGATTCTTATACATGGAATCAATCTCGAATTTCATAGCATCAATCCATTTTGAAGAGTCTATATCTGAGATAGCTTCTTCATAGGTAAGTGGATCATCTCCATGATCTACTTCTTCATGAGTAGACAACTCTTGTTCTTCTTCATGAAGGAAGCCATATCTCACTGGTGGGTGAGATACCCTGGTTGTTCTAAGAGGAACAGCTGTAGATGTTTCATCAACGGGTGTAGGTTGGCTAGATGGATCTATATCCATCTGATCTATTAGTTGGTCAGAATTCTCCAATTCTAACTCTATTTGCCTTCCTTTGCCTCCTTTTTGAACAAACTGTTGTTCAAGAAATGTGGCATCTCTACTTACCACAACCTTTTGTGAAGTAGGCAAATAAAAATAATATCCAAAACTATCTTTTGGATATCCAACAAATCGATCCTTTTCTGATCTGATTTCCAATTTATCAGTGTTCAGCTTTTTGACATAAGCTGGATAGCCCCAAATCTTAACATGCTTAAGACTTGGTTTTCTTCCATGCCATATCTCATAAGGTGTGGAAGAAACTAATTTTGATGGAATCCTATTCAGAATATACAAAGCTAATTCTAATGCAAATCCCCAAAAGGAGATTGGCATATCAGTATAGCTCATCATACTACGTACCATATCCAATAGGGTACGATTTCTCCTTTTAGTATACCATTCAGCTGTATTGTTCCTGGAGGTGTCAGCTGGGAAACAATACCATCCTCTCTCAAGTATTCATCAAATTCAGTACTCAAGTATTCACCTCCACGATTTGATCGAAGAGCTTTAATACTTTTTCCTGTTTGATTTTCTACTTCAGATTTAAATTCTTTGAACTTTTCAAAGGATTCATATTTGTATTTCATCAAATACAAATACCCAAACCTTGATTTATTATCAGTAAAGGTAATAAAGTAATGAAAATCGCCTCTAGCCATTTCTCTAAATGGGCCACATACATCACTATGTATTAGTTCCTAAATATTTTTAGCTCTTAGTCCTTGTCCAACAAAGGGTGATCTAGTCATTTTGCCCTAAAGGCAAGATTCACAAGTTGGAGTAGGCTCAGAGCCCAATGAGGATAAAATCCCCATTTTCTCCAGTTTTGCAATCCTATCTTCTGCAACATGATATAACCTTAAGTGCCAAATATATTTTGAACTTGAGTTGATTTTCACCATGGCATTGCATTCATTCAAATCACTTGCATTCATTTTGTGTTTGTCATTATTATCCAAATAATAAAGACCATCATTCATATAACCCGAACCAACATATTTATTTCCAAAATAAATATTACAAACATCATCTGTGAACTTAAATTCATAGCAATTTCTAGTCAAACTAGATATAGGAATGATGTTCTTAAAAGCATCAGGTACATATAAAATATTATCCAAACACAAAACATGTCCTGACATGTAAAAAGATTTAGAACCTATGGCTAAAGCTTCAACAGTTGAGCCATTGCCAATCCGGACTGTAACATCTCGAGAACGCAAGCTGCTACTATTTGGTAGTTCTACATATCATAAGAAATGTGAGAACTAGCACCAGTATCTAAAACCCAAGATGTAGATGAACTATGAGTATCATCGGAATCTAAATAATAAGATATGGACATAGCTGCCGAAGGTCCATCCTTCTTGTCCTTTAGAGAAGCAAGATACTCTAGGCAGTTCCTCTTCCAGTGCCCATCTTTCTGGCAGTGAAAACACTTTCCTTTGCCTCCATCAGCTTTAGTCTTCCCTTTCTATTTAGCTATTTTCTTGGAAGGACCAGGAATCTGAGGTTTCCTTTTCTTATTGCCCTTCTTCTTGTTGGACTTTCCAGTAAAAGAAGATGCAATCAAAGCTACCTCTTTTCCTTTATTGCCCGGCATATTCTTTTGGGCAATAGCCAGCATGTTGAGTAAACCAGCCAAGGTGCATTCCTATTTACTCATATGGAAATTTGTCACAAAATTCCCAAAAGACTCAGGAAGGGACAGAAGGATCAAATCCGTCTTCAGTTGGAAATCCATGTTAAAGTCAAGATGTTCTAGCTACTCAATTAGTCGAATCATCTTGTGGACATGATCCCCAACATTCTGTCGCTCAGACATCCTCATGCGAAACAACTGCCTAGATATCTCATACCTAGCATTCCTACTGTGCTTACCATACAACTCTTGTAGGTGAAGGAGGATCTCACTCGCACTCTGCATGTTCTCATGCTGCTTCTATAACTCATTACTCATAGAAGCAAGCATGTAACACTTGGCTCTCATATCATACTCCTTCCACTTGTCTAAAGTTTCATATTCCTCTTGTGTGGCCTCTGAAGGTAAGGGACCAGGAACATTTGAATGTAGAACATATCCTATATGTTCAAGGTTCAGGACAAGTTTCAAATTTCTTAACCAATCAGAAAGATTAGGCCCTATCAACCTATTTCGATCAAGTATGCTTGTAAGGATATTGGATGGTGGTGGTTGTTCTGTGCTCATTGTTATCAGAAAATTAACTGCAGAGAATAATCAGATTAATTAGTAAATATATCATGTAGTTAACCAAAATGATTATGGTCTTTTAATCAAATTGGTCCTCCTACTAACTTAGCGAATCTTACACTTCCAAAGTAGAAAACGGAAATCCTAGTTGGATGGATTTCTAGTGGGTGATTTAATTCTTATAATTCTATTGATCATCCTCAGGTACATCCATTATTGGAATTACAATAAACTATAAGTGAGTAACTCCTTGTCTATCACATCTCATGTGAGGTTCAATCCTTTACCTAGCCCCTAATGCTCAAAATCTCAGGTACATCCAATATTGACTTATCTTGCATTAGTTAAGTTGATCCCATTGAGCCAGTAATTATGCAAATAATTTTAATGTCCTCAAGTACATCCAATATTGGCCACCAAACCATTTACATATTTACAACATCTCATGCTTAACAATTATTCTTAAGAAAATCTCTTAAATTAATTGCATCATATGCAACTATTTAAAATTTCTTAAAATAATTGCCCCAATAGAGGGCCCATATTATAATTATTTTAATTATAACATATCCAACTTAATGATTTATTTGGAAGATTTTGTGGTCGTCCTAATTACTATTATGGTCTCACTTTGTACATTATCCATTTAGCATGCATATATCATATACTTGCATATATTCCCATACATCTCATGCATTCATGGATAAACAGTAAATATGGTATGATCATGGACTTTCTAAGGGATTTAATTATGAGCCACTAAGAATTGAATCAGGGCATTCCTGGGTGCATTTCATTAAATCATATTACAAGAATTGCTGAAGGAGTACATAATGAACACTTGATCTTGAATTCCTCCCACTGGTCCCACCAATGCTCTTGACCTCCTTGATCTTCTTGCAATCCAATATTACATAGTAATCCTTGGCATACCAAGGCGAATTTACAAGAACTAAATAAATGAAATTACAACCCAAAATTATTACAACCTTAATAATACATGCCCAAAAATAAATTAAAATAAATTAATTAATTTACAACTCAAAGAAACATAAAAGAAATAAATCCAATCACATTGGTCTTTTATTGTCCATGATCATCCATCATGCATATCACTATTTAATAATTAAATAAAACATACATACTTTAATTAAATTGAATATCTCATATTCAACTCAAAAATCCAGATTTGAATATGATTCAAACAAATTTAAAAATTCAGATTTGAATCACATTCAAATAAATTTAAAAATTCAGATTTGAATCACATTCAAACAACTTTAAAATTCATATTTGAATCACATTCAAACAACTTTTAAAATTCAGATTTAAATCACATTCAAACAACTTTAAAAATTCAAATTTGAATCACATTCAAACAAATTTTAAAATTCAGATTTGAATCACATTCAAACAACTTTAAAAATTTAGAATTGAATCACATTCAAACAATTTTTAAAATTCAGATTTGAATCAAAATTTAATTGTGTGAATAAAACTCTAATTAAACAATTTAATTAGACATAAAATGGACATAATTATGAGCATTAGATCATACAATAATTGCACAAATATTGCCCAAAACCATGCGCACCATAAGGGATGAACAAACCATGCGCACACATGGTGTCCCATCCAAGCCGCCACCTTTTTCATTGCAACCAGCAATGGATCTTTTATCTCATGATCATACCACACAATTAAATCATATAATCAACAATCTAAATGGAAAATATAGTGGCTCTAATACCAATTGAAGGAGCGGAAGCATGAAAAACACAAGTTTATATTATTGTATTCAAAAATTTTCACCTAGAGTCACATGCATTATGCAAGATTTATTTTTATCTATTTGATTTCAATGTTAAACAACATATTAAAACTCTTTTAATATGTTTTTGGATCTGTATTTGCCATTTAAGATTTTAGAATTAATCAAATTAATTTTAAAACCCTAGATTAAATCAAGAACAAGTGCACTAATCTCTTGATGCACTGCAGTGTGTTTGGCACCTTTGGGATGCGTCTTTAGGACACCAGATGTTGTCCCTCTAGCTTGTCCACACCAAGATCACCTATGGTAGCCCTTGAACAGCTTCTAAAGCTTTTTCTATGAATTAGAAAATCAAGTTTTGCACTTTGAGAGATTACAGATGTAAACAGGACACTAAAAACAATTTTCAGTATTTTTAATTGAAGAGATTGTTTGCTAATCTCTTTGAATTGATGAGAGATGAAGAAGAAGAGGGGAGAGGCCAGCCAAGGGTGGTGGCACAAAGAGAGAATGGTAGCTTCAAGGGTGGCGGCACAAAGGGAGGCAGCAGCTGGTTGTGTTTTGTTCTTTCATCCTTACACATATATAGCTAGGTCAGCACTTAAAACCCTTGCCACATGTCACCTTCTGATTGGCTCTAGGTTTAATTGACCCAATCACATTGTGCCAAGTGTCAAACCTATACTTAATCTTAATTTTAATCATCTTACATGATTAAAAGACATTTGGCAAGCTTATGTGTAGTGCCATGTGTCACCATCTCATGGTGCCACATGTCACCCTGTGAAATGACCAAAATGCCCCCGTGTCTTAATTTTGAGTTCTCAACCCAAAATAATTATTTCTCTTCTTCTAATCAATTTATATAAAATATAAATCAATTAATTAATCTTTATTAATTAATTTCTCATTAATTAATTGTTAGTAGTATGCCCTAGAGCATATCATTTAGTATGTATCTTGTACATATTTTTATTAATAAAAGGCATTTTCACTTTTCCATTTACATAATATATTTATGTGTAATAGAAAAGGTCCATTGATATTTTGTTAGAAATATTATTCTTAAGTTGTTAAGAATATGAGTGACAATATTTCTAGCACAAAGTATCATAAATAGGTTCACAATCGAGGATACTTCATAATAAGGACATGACATATCCAGAAAGAATGTATTCATGTTTGTTCCCAAGTTATTTATATGAGATATAAATAAGATGGAATGGTGAGTCTCATGCCATATAACAAACATGATAGGCACTTATAAATGATAAGTAGGCCAAACCAGTAACACTTATGACAAGCACATGGAGTTTACTCTTGTCAATGTTTTGTCATAAATCATATCAGTGCATATAATCTTTAGACCTGAGATAGCACGGTTATCTTGTATATAGGTAGTTTGAGTTTGATACTGCTTTCATACTTGTACTGTGTATGGGTATATGGGCATCTGTTGGCTCCTACTAGTTATATATGGAGGTAGGTGTTGATCAAGATGGAATATGTTCCTCTAAGTAAATAGAGATAAAATCCTATGTTCATTTAATTGTTCTTGATGTTTCAAGTTCCTGGCCAGGACAGATAGATTTATTTAGAAAAGAGTTTCTGTTGAGAAAAATCTTTTTAATCAAGAACTGGAATTAAAAGAGAACATAATATTCATAGCAAATGGAGTTTGACATAAACCATGACTCCAGCTTGAGTTGGGATTTTGTAACAGAGAGATTCTAGTGCATGGTAACATATGATTATAGGTTCATTTAAGGTAAACCTTATTACTAATTGGGTGGCCATGGCATGCTATGCTAGGTGTTAACCATGGTCTATGAGGTTCATAATATGATTTCGAGAAATCATTTATGGTAAGAAAGAGTTTTGATGATATTAAGAGTTGATATCATGTCTCATTGCCAATTAGCGATGAGACTAGTAAGTCACATACATACACAAGTTATCACCTAATTAAATATGATTTAATTAATTAATTAATTAAAGTGTTTAATTAATTAATTAAATAGATTTGATTTGCAATTAAATTACAAAGTCTCTAGCATGACTTGAAACCAAATCTAGATTATTGGATGTCTAGTATAAGTTATATTTATATTTAAAGTGTTTAAATATGAATTTAATTAATGAGAAATTAATTAATAGAGATTAATTAATTAATTTATATTTGATATAAATTAGAAGAAGAAAAAAAATAATTATTTTGGGTTAAGAACTCAAAATTAAGACACAGGGGCATTTTGGTCATTTCACAGTGTGGCACGTGGCACTATGAGATGGTGACACATGGGATTACACATAAGCTTACCAAATGTTTTTTTAATCATGTAAGATGATTAAAATCAAGATTAAATATAGGTTTGACACTTGGCACAATGTGATTGGGTCACTTAAACCTAGAGCTAATCAAAGGGTAACATGTGGCAAGGGTTTAATGTGTTAACCTAGCTATTTAAGTGTTGTTATGAAAAGAAAAATAACCAGCAGCCACTCCTCTCCTTTGTCACGCCATTTTGAGGCTCTTCATTTATTCTTCTTCATCTCTCATCAATTCAATGAGATTAGCCATCAATCTCTTGAATTAAGAACACTAGAAATTGTTTCTAGTGTCCTGTTTACATCTCTAATCTCTTAAAAGGCAAAACTTGAATTTCTAATTAATAGAAAAAGCTTTAGAAGCTGTTCAAGGGCTGCCATAGGTGTTCTTGGTGTGGACAAGCTAGAGGGGCAACATCTGGTGTCCTGAAGATGAATCTCAAAGGCGCAGATACGCTGCAGTGCATCAAGAGGTTAGTGTAATCGTTCTTGATTTAATCTAGGGTTCTAAAATTAATCTGATTAATTTTAAAATCTTAAATGGCAAACACAGATCCAAAAACATATTAAAAGAGTTTTAATATGTTATTTATCATTGAAATCAAATAGATAAAAATAAATCTTGCATGATGCATGTGACCCTAGGTGAAAATTTTTGAATTCAATGGTATAAACTTGTTTTTTCACGCTTCCGTTCCTTCAATTGGTATCAGAGCCCCTACATTTGCCATTTAGATTGATGTTTATATGGTTTAATTTTGTGTTTGATCATGAGATCAAAAGTTTATTGCTGGTTGCAAAGCCAAGGTGGCGGCACAAATGATGAACACCATGGTGCGCATGGTTGATGCACCACAATGGTGTGCAAAGGTAAATGGATGGTGAATGTGCAATTGTTGTATGATCTAAGATCCATTTTATGTCTAATTAAATTGTTTAATTAGAATTTTTATCACACAATTAAATTATGATTCAAATCAGAAATTTAAAAATTGTTTGAATGTGATTCAAATCTGAATTTTAAAAGTTATTTGAATGTGATTCAAATCTGAATTTTTAAAGTTGTTTGAATCATATTTCAATATGATTTTTTAAAATTGATTAAATAAAATTCAGATCTGATTTTTTTAAAAATGTTTGAATGTGATTCAAATCTGATTTTTTAAAAAATGTTTGAATCTGATTCAAATATGAATTTTTAAAGTTGTTTGAATGTGATTCAAATCTGAATTTTTAAATTTGTTTGAATGAGATTCAAATATGAATTTTTAAATTTATTTGAATCATATTCAAATCTGGATTTTTAAGTTGAATATGAGATATTCAATTTACTTTAAGTATGTATGTTTTATTTAATTGTTAAATAGTGATATGCATGATGGATGATCATGGACTATAAAAGACCAATGTGATTGGATTTATTTCTTTTATGTTTCTTTGGGATTGTAAATTAATTAATTTATTTTAATTTATTTTGGGCATGTATTATTAAGTTTGTAATAATTTTTGGGTTGTAATTTCATTTATTTAAGTTCTTGTAAATTCGCCTTGGTATGCCAAGGATTACTATGTAATATTGGATTGCAAGAAGTTCAAGGAGGTCAAGAGCATTGGTGGGACCAGTGGGAGGAATTCAAGATCAAGTATTGATTATGTACTCCTTCAGCAACTCTTGTAAAATTAATGAATGAAATGCACCTAGGAATGCCCTGATTCAATTCTTGGTGGCTCAGAATTGAATCCCTTAGAAAGTCCATGATCATACCATATTTATTGCTTATCCATGAATGCATGAGATGTATGGGAATGTATGCTATTATATGATATATGCATGCTAAATGGATAATGTACAAAGTGAGACCTTAATAGTAATTAGAATGACCATAAAATCTTCCAAACAAATGATTAAGTTGGAATGTTATAATTAAAGTAATTATAACATAGGCCCTCCATTGGGGCAATTATTTTAAGAAATTTTAAATAGTTGCATAAGATGCAATTAATTTAAGAGATTTTCTTAAGAATAATTGTTAAGCATGAGATGTTGTAAATATGTAAATGGTTTGGTGGCCAATATTGGATGTACCTGAGGACATTAAAATTATTTGCATAATTACTGGCTCAATGGGATCAACTTAACTAATGCAAGATAAGTCAATAATGGATGTACCTGAGATTTTGAGCATCAGGCGCTAGGTAAAGGATTGAACCTCACATGAGATGTGATGGGCAAGGAGTTGCTCACTTATAATTTAATGTAATTCCAATAACGAATGTACCTGAAGATGATCAATAGAATTATAAGGATTCAATCACTCACTAGAAATCCATCCAATTAGGATTTCCGTTTTCTACTTTGGAAGTGTAGGATTCGCTAAGTTAGTGGGAGGACCAATTTGATTAAAAGACAATAATCATTTTGGTTAATTATATGATACATTTACTAATTAATCTGGTTATTTTCTGCAGTTAATTTTCTGATAAAAATGAGCACTAAACCACCACCACCATCCAATATCCTTGCAAGCATACTTGATCACAATAGGTTCACAGGACCTAATCTGTCTGATTGGCTAAGAAATTTGAAACTTGTCCTGAACCTTGAACATATAGGATATGTTTTAGATTCAAATGTTCCTGGTCCCTTACCTCCAGAGGCCACACAAGAGGAACATGAAACTTTGGACAAGTGGAAGGAGCATGATATGAGAGCTAAGTGTTACATGCTTGCTTCCATGAGTAAAGAGTTACAAAAGCAGCATGAAAACATGCAGAGTGCGAGTGAGATCCTCCTTTACCTACAAGAGTTGTATGGTGAGCACAGCAGGAATGCTAGGTATGAGATATCTAGACAGCTATTCCGTATGAGGATGCCTGAGGAACAGAATGTTGGGGATCATGTCCACAAGATGATTCAGCTGATTGAGCAGTTGGAACATCTTGACTTCAACATGGATTTCCAACTACAGACGAATTTGATCCTTCAGTCCCTTCCTGAGTCTTTTGGGAATTTTGTGACAAATTTCCATATGACTAAACAGGAATGCACCTTAGCTGATTTACTCAACATGCTGGTTATTGTCCAAAAGAATATGCCGGGCAATAAAGGAAAAGAGATAGCTTTGATTGCTTCTTCTTCTACTGGAAAGTCCAACAAGAAGAAGGGCAATAAGAGAAAGAAATCTCAGATTCCTGGTCCTTCTAAGAAAATAGCTAAACAAAAAAGGAAAACCAAAGCTGACAAAGGCAAAAGAAAGTGTTTCCATTGCCAACAGGAAAGTGTTTCCATTGTCAGTAAGAAAGTGTTTCCACTGGCCAGAGTATAGCAATCTAAATGAATGCAATGCCATGGTGAAAACCAACTCAAGTTCAAAATATATTTGGCACTTAAGGTCATGTCATGTTGTAGAAGATAGGATTACAAAATTGGAGAAAATGGAAATTTTTTCCTCATTGGGCTCTGAGCCTACTCCAACTTGTGAATCTTGCCTTCAGGGCAAAATGACTAGATCACCCTTTATTGGACAAGGGCTAAGGGCTGAAAATATTTTGGAGCTAATACATAGTGATGTATGTGGTTCATTTAAGGAAATGGCTAAAGGCAGTTTTCATTATTTTATTACCTTTACTGATGAAAAATCAAGGTTTGGGTATTTGTATTTGATGAAATACAAACTTGAATCCTTTGAAAAGTTCAAAGAATTTAAATCTGAAGTAGAAAGTCAAACAGGAAAAAGTATTAAAGCTCTTCGATCAGATTGTGGAGGTGAATATTTGAGTACTGAATTTGATGAATACTTGAGAGAGCAAGGCATTGTTTCCCAGCTAACTCCTTCAGGAATGCCACAGCTGAATGGTGTATCTGAAACGAGAAATCATACCCTATTGGATATGGTACGTAGTATGATGAGCTATACTGATATGCCAATCTTCTTTTGGGGATTTGCATTAGAATCAGCTTTGTATATTCTGAATAGGATTTCATCAAAATCAGTTTCTTCCACACCTTATGTGATATGGCATGGAAGAAAACCAAGTCTTAAGCATGTTAAGATTTGGGGTCATCCCAAATTATATCAAAAAGCTGAACACTGATAAATTGGAGACCAGATCAGAAAAAGGTCGATTTGTTGGATATCCAAAAGATAGTTTTGGATATTATTTTTATTTGCCTACTTCACAAAAGGTTGTGACTAGTAGAGATGTCACATTTCTTGAACAACAGTTTGTTCAAGAAGGAGGAAAAGGAAGGCAAATAGAGTTAGAATTGGAGAATTTTGACCAACCAACAGATCAGATGGATATAGATCCATCTAGTCAACCTATACCCGTTGATGAAACATCTACAACTATTCCTTGTAGAACAACCAGGGTATCTCACCCACCAATGAGATATGGTTTTCTTCATGAAGAAGAACAAGAGTTGTCTACTCATGAAAAAGTAGATCATGGAGATGATCCACTTACCTATGAAGAAGCTATATCAGATATAGACTCTTCAAAATGGATTGATGCTATGAAATCCGAGATTGATTCCATGTATAAGAATCAAGTTTGGGGTCTTGTTGACCCACCTGAAGGTATTGTACCTATAGGGAACAAATGGGTTTTCAAGAAGAAAATTGGTTCTGATGGAAAGGTAGAGACCTATAAGGCAAGGCTAGTAGCGAAAGGGTTTCGCCAAAAGCAAGGAATCGACTATAAGGAGACTTTCTCGCCTGTTGCCATGCTTAAATCAATTAGGATTCTATTAGCAATAGCTGCATACTATGATTATGAGATTTGGCAGATGGATGTCAAAACAACTTTTCTCAATGGATACATTGAAGAAAACATTTTCATGGAACAACCTAAGGGTTTTGAATCCCAAGATGGTTCCAAGGTATGCAAGCTAAAGCGATCCATTTATGGGTTGAAACAAGCTTCGAGGAGTTGGAACATACGTTTTGATGAAGCCATTAAATCCTTTGGTTTTATAAAAAATGAGGATGAGCCATGTGTATATAAGAAGGTTAGTGATAGTGCTATCACTTTCCTTGTCTTATATGTGGATGACATACTGTTGATGGGTAATGACACAGGTATGTTGACAACTATAAAGGTATGGTTGTCAAATACATTCTCCATGAAAGACTTAGGGGAGGCAACCTATATTCTTGGAATTCGCATATATAGAGATAGAGCGAAAAGAATAATTGGTTTATCCCAAAGTCTATACTTGGAAAAGGTGTTAAAGAGGTTTAACATACTTGATTCCAAGAGAGGATTGTTGCCAGTGAGACATGGTATCCACCTTTCTAAAAAGATGTCTCAAAAGACACCTGAAGAAAGAGATAAGATGGCCAGGATTCCATATGCTTCGGCTATTGGAAGTTTAATGTATGCAATGTTTTGTACTAGGCCGGATATCGTATATGCTATTAGTTTGACTAGCAGGTATCAATCCAATCTAGGTTTGGAACACTGGATAGCTGTCAAGAATATCCTTAAGTACTTGAGAAGAACTAAGGATTTATTCTTGATTTATGGAGGTGGAGACTTGCAATTGGATGGTTATACTGATTCTGATTTTCAATCAGATATCGATGATAGAAAGTCTACCTCTAGATATGTGTTCATTTGTAATGGAGGTGCAGTCAGTTGGAAGAGTTCCAAACAGAGCACGACTGCAGATTCCACTACAGAGGCTGAGTATATTGCTGCATCAGATGCTGAGTATATTGCTGCATCAGATGCTGAGTATATTGCTGCATCAGATGCTGCAAAGGAAGCTGTTTGGATAAAAAAGTTCGTGACAGAACTTACAGTAGTTCCTTCCATTGAGTCAGCAGTTCCACTACACTGTGACAAAAATGGAGCAGTCATACAGGCTAAGGAACTAAGGTCTCACTAGAAATCCAAGCACATAGAAAGGCGCTACCACATTATCAGAGAAATAGTTGGGCAAGGCGATATAGCCATGCAGAAAAATAACATCAGCTGAAAAATCCAGCTGATCCATTCACTAAGCCTATGTCATAGACTTAGTTAGACCGACATCTTGAGAAGATAGGTCTAAGATATTGTAATGAATGGCTCTAGTGCTAGTAGGAGATTGTTAGTAGTATACCCTAGAGCATATCATTTAGTATGTATCTTATACATATTTTTATTAATAAAATGCATTTTCACTTTTTCGTTTACATAATATATTTATGTGTAATAGAAAAGGTCCATTGATATTTTGTTAGAAATATTATTCTTAAGTTGTTAAGACTATGAGTGACAATATTTCTAGCACAAAGTATCATAAATAGGTTCACAATTGAGGATACTTCATAATAAGGACATGACGTATCCAGAAAGATTGTATTAATGTTTGTTCCCAAGTTATTTATATGAGATATAAATAAGATGGAATGGTGAGTCACATGCCATATAACAAACATGATAGGCACTTATAAATGATAAGTATGCCGAACCAGTGACACTTATGACAAGCATATGGAGTTTACTCTTCTCAATGTTTTGTCATAAGTCATATCAGTGCATATAATCTTTAGACCTGAGATAGCACAGTTATCTTACATATAGGTAGTTTGAGTTTGATACTGCTTTCATACTTGTACTGTGTATGGGTATATGGGCATCTGTTGGCTCCTACTAGTTATATATGGAGGTAGGTATTGATCAAGATGGAATCTGTTCCTCTAAGTAAATAGAGATAAAATCCTATGTTCATTTAATTGTTCTTGATGTTTCAAGTTCCTGGCCAGGACAGATAGATTTATTCAGAAAAGAGTTTCTGATGAGAAAAATCTTTTTAATCAAGAACTAGAATTAAAAGAGAACATAATATTCATAGCAAATGGAGTTTGACATAAACCATGACTCCAGCTCAAGTTGGGATTTTGTAACAGAGAGATTCTAGTGCATGGTAACATATGATTATAGGTTCATTTAAGGTAAATCTTATTACTAATTGGGTAGCCATGGCATGCTATGCTAGGTGTTAACCATGGTTTATGAGGTTCATAAAATGATTTAGAGAAATCATTTATGGTAAGAAAGAGTTCTGATGATATTAAGAGTTGATATCATGTCTCATTGCCAATTAGTGATGAGCCTAGTAAGTCACACACATACACAAGTTATCACCTAATTAAATATGATTTAATTAATTAATTAAAGAGTTTAATTGATTAATTAAATAGGTTTGGTTTGCAATTAAATTGCAAAGTCTCTAGCATGACTTGAAACCAAATCTAGATTATTGGATGTATAGTATATTTTAAATTTATATTTAAAGTGTTTAAATATGAATTTAATTAATGAGAAATTAATTAATAGAGATTAATTAATTAATTTATATTTGATATAAATTAGAAGAAGAAAAAAAAATATTTTGGGTTAAGAACTCAAAATTAAGACACAAGGGCATTTTGGTCATTTCACAGTGTAGCACGTGGCACCATGAGTTGGTGACACATGGGATTACACATAAGCTTACCAAATGTTTTCTTAATCATGTAAGATGATTAAAATCAAGATTAAATATAGGTTTGACACTTGGCACAATGTGATTGGGTCACTTAAACCTAGAGCTAATCAAAGGGTGACATATGGCAAGGGTTTAATGTGTTAACCTAGCTATTTAAGCGTTGTTATGAAAAGAAAAATAACCAGCAGCCACTCCTCTCCTTTGTCACGCCATTTTGAGGCTCTTCATCTATTCTTCTTCATCTCTTATCAATTCAAAGAGATTAAATTAATATTTAAACACTTTAAATATAAATTTAACTTATACTATACATCCAATAACCTAGATTTGGTTTCAAGCCATGCTAGGGACTTTGCAATCTAATTGCAAACCAAATCTATTTAATTAATCAATTAAACTCTTTAATTAATTAATTAAATCATATTTAATTTGGTGATTACTTGTGTATGTGTGTGACTTACTAGGCTCATCACTAATTGGCAATGAGACATGATATCAACTCTTAATATCATCAGAACTCTTTCTTACCATAAATGATTTCTCTAAATCATTTTATGTACCTCATAGACCATGGTTAACACCTAGCATAGCATGCCATGGCCACCCAATTAGTAATAAGGTTACCTTAAATGAACCTATAATCATATGTTACCATGCACTAGAATCTCTCTGTTACAAAATGCCAACTAAAGCTGGAGTCATGGTTTCTGTCAAACCCCATTTGCTATGAATATTATGTTCTCTTTTAATTCCAGTTCTTGATTAAAAGATTTTCTCATCAGAAACTCTTTTCTGATTAAATCTATTTGTCATGGCCATGAACTTGAAACATCAAGAACAATTAAATGAACATAGGATTTTATTCCTATTTACTTGGAGGAACAGATTCCATCTTAATCAACACCTACCTCCATATATAACTTGTAGGAGCCAACACATGCCCATATACCCATACACAGTACAAGTATGAAAGCAGTATCAAACTCAAACCACCTATATACAAGATAACTATGCTATCTCAGGTCTAAAGATTATATGCACTAATATGATTTATGATAGTACATTGACAAGAGTAAACTCCATGTGCTTGTCATAAGTGTCACTGGTTCGACCTACTTATCATGTATAAGTGCCTATCATATTTGTCATATGGCATGAGACTCACTATTCTATCTTATTTATATCTCATATAAATAACTTGGGAATAAACATGAATACAATCTTTCTGGATAAGTCATGTCCTTATTGTGAAGTATCCTCGATTGTGAACCTATTTATGATACTTTGTACTGGAAATACTATCACTCATATTCTTAACAACTTAAGAATAGAATTTCTAACAAAATATCAATGGACCTTTTCTATTATATATAAATATATTATGTAAACGGAAAAGTGGAAATGCCTTTTATTAATAAAACATGTACAAGATACATATTAAATGATATGCTCTAGGGCATACTACTAACATCTATGATAAGATACACGGGTCGTGTATCACTACACGGGTCCTGACCTGGAGACCCGTGTAATCTTTTGTCTGAGATTTTTCTTTTTCTGTCGAGTTACATAGCCCGTGTAACTTTACTCACGGACTCGTGTAACTTTCTATCTGAGATTTTTCTTTTTCTATCGAGTTACATGGCCCATGTAACTTTTTACTCAGGGACCCGTGTAACTTTCTGTCCGAGAACGATAATGGTAGATGAATCACACGGCAGTGTACTTTTGATTTAGGACCCACGTAACTTTCTGTCTCCTTCAAATTTAAAGTTTCTTTTTCAATTATCAAAGCACGAACGGTGTAATGTTACACGGGGTCAACTCGTGTAAGTTTTGGGGCTTGTGCAGGGGCTTTTCCCCGATCCCAGAAGTTTACATGGGGCGTGTAAAACTAATACACGACTCGTGTAATTTTCTGACTCTCCAATTCTTCCCGTATGAAAAATTAATGCTTACCACTATGCATAAAATGAATGAAAAAGTTAGAAACAGAGTTATTTCCCCAGTTTTGTATGGTCTCCTCTTGTGTGGTTTAGACTTGATGTCTCCTCTCTTTTATTGCCCTCAGTTTTTGCTTTTTGCAGATTTGAGGCTTGAGGTGCCTACAAAATAAAGCATGAACAAACAAAAATAAGAGTTGAAATAAAGAAAATTACATAAAATAAAGTAAAAATAAAAATAAAAATAGAAATTTTGGGTTGCCTCCCAAAGAGCGCTTGTTTATAGTCATTAGCTCGACTTTGCCTTCGTTTTATCACAGTTTGTCTGGAGGGTTATTAAAGGTACAGTTGGTTGCCTCCTCTATGGGTTCTCCTTGAAAATATGGTTTCAGCCTTTGCCCGTTCACTTTGAATGCTCCTAAGGTTTCACTCCAGATTTCCATAGCTCCATGCGGGAGGATTTGCCTAACCTTAAATGGACCTGACCATCTTGATTTCAGCTTCCCTGGAAAAAGTTTTAGTCTAGAGTTGAAGAGTAGGATAAGGTCTGCTTCTTTTATTTCTTTTCTTGCAATGCGTCTATCATGCCATCTTTTGGTCTTGTCTTTGAAGATTTTAGCATTCTCATACGCATCCTGTCAGATTTCTTCCAACTCATTGAGCTGTAGCAATCTTTTTTCACTAGCAGCCTTTAGGTCAAAATTTAGGGTCTGAATTGCCCAGTAAGCTTTGTGTTCAAGCTTGATAGGGAGGTGGCATGATTTCCCATAAATTAGCCGAAAGGGCATTGTTCCAATTGGAGTTTTATATGCAGTGCGGTATGCCCATAATGCATCAGCTAACTTCACAGACCAATCCTTCCTTGAGCGGTTTACTGTTTGAAATTTCTACTTGACCACTGGTTTGAGGATGATAAGGTGTGGCCACCTTTTGAGTCACTCCATACTTTTTTAATAGTGTTTCAAATTATTGGTTGCAGAAGTGACTTCCTCCATCACTGATTATCGCTCATGGTGTACCAAATCTTGTGAAGATGTTCTTCTTAAGGAACTTTATGATCACTCTGGCATCGTTGGTTGGCGTGGCTATTGCTTCTACCCATTTTGACACATAATCAACACCAATCAAAATATACTTATTTCCAAAAGAAGAGGGGAATAGGACAATGAAGTATATCCCCCACACATCAAATAGTTCTACCTCAAGTATACCGTGCAGTGGCATTTCATTCCTTTTAGAGATGTTGCCTATTCTTTGGCATTGATCATAAGCTAGCACGAAGGTTCTCACATCCTTAAATAGGTTAGACCAGTAAAATCCTGCTTGCAAAATTTTAGCTTCTGTCTTTATGGTGCTAAAGTGTCCCCCATATGGTGATGAATGGCAGTGTTGGAGAATACTCTCTATATCTTCTTCTGGTATGCATCGTCTTATCAGCCTATCATTGCATCTCTTATACAGCAGAGGTTCCTCCCATGTATAGTATCACACATCATGCAGAAATTTCTTCTTTTGCTAGTAAAACATGTTAGGTGGTAAGACCCTGCATATAAGAAAATTCACAAAATCAGCATACCAAGGAACTAGGGATAAGGCTAATAATTGCTCATCGAAAAATGAATCATCAATTAGCAAATCCTTGATGTCTCCAGTGTATTCTAGTTTCAGCCTAGAGAGATGGTTAGCCACTATATTTTTAGATCCCTTTTTGTCCTTAATTTTAAGGTCAAATTCTTGCAGAAGTAAAATCCATCGAATCAACCTTGGTTTTGCCTCCTTCTTGTGTTAGTAGTATGCCCTAGAGCATATCATTTAGTATGTATCTTGCAAATGTTTTTATTAATAAAAGGCATTTTCACTTTTCCGTTTACATAATATATTTATGTGTAATAGAAAAGGTTCATTGATATTTTGTTAGAAATTATATTCTTAAGTTGTTAAGAATATGAGTGACAGTATTTCTAGCAAAAGTATCATAAATAGGTTCACAATCGAGGATACTTCATAATAAGGACATGACTTATCCAGAAAGATTGTATTCATGTTTGTTCCCAAGTTATTTATATGAGATATAAATAAGATGGAATGACGAGTCTCATGCCATATAACAAACATGATAGGCACTTATACATGATAAGTAGGCCGAACCAGTGACACTTATGACAAGCACATGGAGTTTACTCTTGTCAATGTATTGTCATAAATCATATCAGTGCATATAATCTTTAAACCTGAGATAGCACAATTATCTTGTATATAAGTGGTTTGAGTTTGATACTGCTTTCATACTTGTACTATGTATGGGTATATGGGCATGTGTTGGCTCCTACTAGTTATATATGGAGGTAAGTGTTGATCAAGATGGAATCTGTTCCTCTAAATAAATAGAGATAAAATCCTACGTTCATTTAATTGTTCTTGATGTTTCAAGTTCCTGGCCAAGACAGATAGATTTAATCAGAAAAGAGTTTCTGATGAGAAAATCTTTTAATCAAGAACTGGAATTAAAAGAGAACATAATATTCATAGCAAATGGGGTTTGACATAAACCATGACTCCGGCTTGAGTTGGGATTTTGTAACAGAGAGATTCTAGTGCATGGTAACATATGATAATAGGTTCATTTAAGGTAAACCTTATTATTGATTGGGTGGCCATGCCATGCTATGCTAGGTGTTAACCATGGTCTATGAGGTGCATAAAATGATTTAGAGAAATCATTTATGGTAAGAAAGAGTTCTGATGATATTAAGAGTTGATATCATGTCTTATTGCCAATTAGTGATGAGCCTAGTAAGTCACACACAAACACAAGTAATCACCTAATTAAATATGATTTAATTAATTAATTAAAGAGTTTAATTGATTAATTAAATAGTTTTGGTTTGCAATTAGATTGAAAAGTCCCTAGCATGACTTGAAACCAAATCTAGGTTATTGGATGTATAGTATAAGTTAAATTTATATTTAAAGTGTTTAAATATGAATTTAATTAATGAGAAATTAATTAATAGAGATTAATTAATTATTTTATATTTTATATAAATTAATTAGAAGAAGAGAAATAATTATTTTGGGTTGAGAACTCAAAATTAAGACACAAGTGCATTTTGGTTATTTCACAGGGTGACATGTGGTACCATGAGATGGTGACACATGGCAGTACACATAAGCTTGCCAAATGTTTTTTAATCATGTAAGATGATTAAAATTAAGATTAAATATAGGTTTGACACTTGGCACAATGTGATTGGGTCAATTAAACCTTGAACCAATCAGAGGGTGACATGTGGCAAGGGTTTTATGTGTTGACCTACCTATATAAGTGTTGTTATGAAAAGAAAAATAACACAAGTTGCTGCCTCATCCTTGGTGCCACCACCCAAGAGACTCTCCCTTCTCTTCATCTTCTTCTCTCATCTATTCCAAGAGATTAGCAAACAATCTCTTGAATTAAAAATACTAGAAATTGTTTTTAGTGTCCTGTTTACATCTTTATTCTCTTAAAAGGAAAAACTTGATTTTCTAAATAATAGAAAAAGCTTTAGAAGCTGTTCAAGGGCTGTCATAGGTGTTCTTAGTGTGGACAAGCTAGAGGGACAACATCTGGTGTCCTAAAGACTCATCTCAAAGGCACAAATACACTACAGTGCATCAAGAGGTTAATGTATTTGTTATTGATTTAATCTAGGGTTCTAAAATTAATCTAATTAATTTTAAAATCTTAAATGACAAATAAAGATCCAAAAACATATTAAAAGAGTTTTAATAGGTTGTTTATCATTGAAATCAAATAGATAAAAATAAATCTTGCATGATGCATGTGACCCTAGGTGAAAATTTTTGAATTCAATGGTATAAACTTGTGTTTTTCATGCTTTCGCTTCTTCAATTGGTATCAGAGCCACTATATTTGCCATTTAGATTGTTGATTATATGATTTAACTGTGTGATTTGATCATGAGATGATTTATCCATTGCTGGTTACAATGGATGTGTGGCGGTATGGTTGATGAACTCCAACATGGTGCGCATGGTTTGCCTTCATGGTTGGTGCAAGGTTTGGTTTTAGATTCTACAATTGTTGTATGATCTAAAAGCCTATCCTATGACTAATTAAAGTATTTAATTAGTAGTTTTAATCACTCAATTAAATTTTGATTCAAATCAGAATTTTAAAAATTGTTTGAATGTTATTCAAATCTGAATTTTAAAAGTTGTTTGAATGTGATTCAAATCTGAATTTTAAAAGTTGTTTGAATGTAATTCAAATTTGAATTTTTAAAGTTGTTTGAATATGATTTAAATCTAAATTTTAAAAGTTGTTTGAATGTGATTCAAATCTGAATTTTTAAATTTGTTTGAATCATATTCAAATCTGGATTTTTAAGTTGAATATGAGATATTCAATTTAATTTAAGTATGTATGTTTTATTTAATTGTTAAATAGTGATATGCATAATGGATGATCATGGAGAATAAAAGACCAATGTCTTTTATGTTTCTTTGAGTTGTAAATTAATTAATTTATTTTAATTTATTTTTGGGCATGTATTATTAAGGTTGTAATAATTTTGGGTTGTAATTTCATTTATTTAGTTCTTGTAAATTCGCCTTGGTATGCCAAGGATTACTATGTAATATTGGATTGTAAGAAGATCAAGGAGGTCAAGAGCATTGGTGGGACCAGTGGGAGGAATTCAAGATCAAGTGTTAATTATGTACTCCTTCAGCAACTCTTGTAAAATGAATGAATGAAATGCACCTAGGAATGCCTTGATTCAATTCTTGGTAGCTCAGAATTGAATCCCTTAGAAAGTCCATGATCATACAATATTTACTGTTTATCCATGAATGCATGAGATGTATGGGAATGTATGCAATTATATGATATATGCATGCTAAATGGATAATGTGTAAAGTGAGACCTTAATAGTAATTAGGATGACCATAAAATCTTCCAAACAAATGATTAAGTTAGAAATGCTATAATTAAAGTAATTATAACATGGGCCCTCCATTGGGGCAATTATTTTAAGAAATTTTAAATAGTTGCATAAGATGCAATTAATTTAAGAGATTTTATTAAGAATAATTGTTAAGCATGAGATGTTGTAAATATATAAATGGTTTGGTGGCCAATATTGGATGTACCTGAGGACATTAAAATTATTTGCATAATTACTGGCTCAATGGGATCAACTTAACTAATGCAAGATAAGTCAATAATGGATGTACCTGAGATTTTGAGCATTAGGGGCTAGGTAAAGGATTGAACCTCACATGAGATGTGATGGGCTAGGAGTTGCTCACTTATAGTTTATTGTAATTCCAATAATGGATGTACCTGAGGATGATCAATAGAATTATAAGAATTCAATCACCCACTAGAAATCCATCCAACTAGGATTTCCATTTTCTACTTTGGAAGTGTAGGATTCGCTAAGTTAGTGGGAGGACCAATTTGATTAAAAGACCATAATTATTTTGGTTAATTACTTGATACATTTACTAATTAATCTGATTATTTTCTGCAGTTAATTTTCTGATAATAATGAGCATAGAACAACCACCACCATCCAATATCTTTGCAAGCATACTTGATCGCAATAGGTTGACAGGACCTAATCTGTCTGATTGGCTAAGAAATTTGAAACTTGTCCTGAACCTTGAACATATTGGATATGTTCTAGACTCAAATGTTCCTAGTCCCTTACCTCCAGAGGCCACTCCAGAGGAACATGAAACTTTGGACAAGTGGAAGGAGCATGATATGAGAGCTAAGTGTTACATGCTTGCTTCTATGAGTAATGAGTTACAGAAGTAGCATGAAAACATGCAGAGTGCGAGTGAGATCCTCCTTCACCTATAAGAGTGTATGGTGAGCACAGCAGGAATGCTAGGTATGAGATATCTAGACAGCTGTTCCGCATGAGGATGTCTGAGGGACAGAATATTGGTGCTCATGTCCACAAGATGTTTCGGCTGATTGAGCAGTTGGGACATCTTGACTTTAACATGAATTTCCAACTGCAGACGGATTTGATCCTTCAGTCCCTTCCTGAGTCTTTTGGGAATTTTGTGACAAATTTCCATATGACTAAACAGGAATGCACCTTGGCTGGTTTACTTAACATGCTGGTTATTGCCCAAAAGAATATGTCGGGCAATAAAGGAAAAGAGATAGATTTGATTGCATCTTCTTTTACTGGAAAGTCCAATAAGAAGAAGGGCAATAAGAAAAAGAAACCTCAGATTCCTGGTCCTTCCAAGAAAATAGCTAAACAGAAAGGGAAGACTAAAGCTGATAGAGGTAAAGGAAAGTGTTTCCACTGCCAGAAGGATGGGCACTGGAAAAGGAACTGCCCAGAGTATCTTGCTTCTCTGAAGGAGAAGAAGGATAAACCTTCGAAAGGTTTGTCCATATCTTGTTATTTAGATTCTGATGATACTCATAGTTCATCTACAGCTTGGGTTTTAGATACTGGTGCCAGTTCTCACATTTCTAATGATATGCAGGAACTAGCAAATAGTCGCAGCTTGCGTTCTCAAGATGTTAGAGTCTGGATTAACAATGGCTCAACTGTTGAAGCTTTAGCCATAGGATCTAAATCTTTTTACATGTTTGGACATGTTTTGTGTTTGGATAATATTTTATATGTACCCGATGCTTTTAAGAACATCATTTCTATATCTAGTTTGACTAGAAATTGCTATGAATTTCAATTCACAGATGATGTTTGCAACACTTATTTTGGAAATAAATATGTTGGTTCTAGTTATATGAATGAAGGTCTTTATTATTTAGATAATAATGACAAACATAAAATGAATGCAATGCCATGGTGAAAACTAACTCAAGTTCAAAATATATTTGGCACTTAAGGTTATGTCATGTTACAGAATATAGGATTGCAAAATTAGAGAAAATGGGGACTCTATCCTCATTGGGCTCTGAGCCTACTCCAACTTATGAATCTTGCCTTTCAGGGCAAAATGACTAGATCACCTTTCGTTGGACAAGAGCTAAGGGCTTAAAATATTTTGGAGCTAATACATAGTAATGTATGTGGTCCATTTAAGGAAATGGCTAGAGGCGATTTTCATTATTTTATTACCTTTACTGATGACAAATCAAGGTTTGGGTATTTGTATTTGATGAAATAAAAACATGAATCCTTTGAAAAGTTCAAAGAATTTAAATCTGAAGTAGAAAATCAAACAGGAAAGAGTATTAAAGCTCTTCGATCAGATCGTGAAGGTGAATATTTGAGTACTGAATTTGATGAATACTTGAGAGAGCACAACATTGCTTCCCAGCTGACTCCTCCAGGAATGCCACAGTTGAATGGTGTATTTGAAAGGAGAAATTGTACCCTATTGGATATGGTACGTAGTATAATGAGCTATACTGATATGCCAATCTCCTTTTGGGGATTTGCATTAGAATCAGCTTTGTATATTCTGAATAGGATTCCATCAAAATTAGTTTCTTCCACACCTTATGAGATATGGCATGGAAGAAAACCAAGTCTTAAGCATGTTAAGATTTGGGGTTGTCCAGCTTATGTCAAAAAGCTGAACACTGATAAATTGGAGACCAGATAAGAAAGGGTCGATTTGTTGGATATCCAAAAGATAGTTTTGGATATTATTTTTATTTGCCTACTTCACAAAAAGTTGTGATAAGTAGAGATGCCACATTTCTTGAACAACAGTTTGTTCAAGAAGGAGGCAAAGGAAGGCAAATAAAGTTGGAATTGGAGAATTCTGACCAACCAACAGATCAGATGGATATAGATCCATTTAGTCAACCTACACCCTTTGATAAAACATCTACAGCTGTTCCTCGTAGAACAACCAGGGTATTTCACCCACCAGTGAGATATGGTTTCCTTCATAAAGAAGAATAAGAGTTGTCTACTCATGAAGAAGTAGATCATGGAGATGATCCACTTACCTATGAAGAAGCTATATCAGATATAGACTCTTCAAAATGGAATGATGCTATGAAATCTGAGATTGATTCCATGTATAAGAATCAAGTTTGGGATCTTGTTGACCCACCTAAAGGTATTGTACCGACAGGGAACAAATGGGTTTTCAAGAAGAAAATTGGTTCTGATGGAAAGGTAGAAACCTATAAGGCAAGGCTAGTAGTGAAAGGGTTTCGCCAAAGGCAAGGAATCGACTATGAGGAGACTTTCTCGCCTGTTCCAATGCTTAAATCAATTAGGATTCTATTAGCAATAGCTGCATACTATGATTATGAGATTTGGCAGATGGATGTCAAAACAGCTTTTCTCAATGGATATATTGAAGAAAACATTTTCATGGAACAACCTAGGGGTTTTGAATCCCAAGATGGTTCTAAGGTATGCAAGCTAAAGCGGTCCATTTATGGGTTGAAGCAAGCTTCGAGGAGTTGGAACATCCATTTTGATGAAGCCATTAAATCATTTGGTTTTATAAAAAATGAGGATGAGCTATGTGTATATAAGAAGGTTAGTGACAGTGCTATCACTTTCCTTGTCTTATATGTGGATGACATACTGTTGATGGGTAATAACACAGGTATGGTTATCAAATACATTCTCCATGAAAGACTTAGGGGAGGCAACCTATATTCTTGGGATTCGCATCTGTAGAGATAGAGCGAAAAAAATAATTGGTTTATCCCAAAGTCTATACTTGGAAAAGGTGTTAAAGAGGTTTAACATGTTTGATTCTAAGAGAGGATTGTTACCAATGAGACATGGTATCCATCTTTCTAAAGAGATATCTCCAAAGACACCTTGATGTGAACCTTCAAGTAATTGGTAACTTGAAAACCCACATTCAAGAATTAAATGAACAATATGGAAAGCACCAAATCAAGATGTATGAATTTGAATCTTTGAACCAGCACAATCAGATTGTTGTGTAATTCAAAGAAAATATCATAAATGAGATTCTTGACCTAATTCATATGGAGAATGAATAAACCAAGAATATTATGCACATTAAACCTTGCAAGATAGAATCTCAGCAAGTTAATGAGCTTCACAAGAACAAAGGCAACAACCAATTTACTCACTAAAGGAGCAGAAACAATCTCTCATTAATATTCAAAGTGTGTCCTCCACTCTCTCATTACACTTGTATTTATAGCCTCTTGGCTTCAAAGCTAAAGATAAAAATATCCCTACTTTAGTAACAGCTGTAAGGAGCTTTAAGTCCAAACAAAAATTAATCTATCAAAAGACTAAAAACTCCTTACAAAAAGTATATTTAATACAGCAGCAAATAAGGGCATTTAAGTCCAAAAGAGAGGTGGTTATAACAGATGGAATATTCCTTGAAAAAGGTGCCAGCAGATACATGTACATTGGTTGGATCCGTACATGCATGTTCACAGGTTATTCCATGTAATCTAATGCTCCACATGACACTGGTCACTTCTAAGCATAATTTTCACCAAATTTAATCCTTTACATTTTTCTTCATGCCATTCCACTTATAATCCTTGCTCCTTATGATTTCACAAATTAAATTCTCAAGTGATTTAGCTCTAGCTCTAGTAATTGGACCTTGGATGAAATCCTTTGTCGTGGATGTAGCTTGATTCTCATCATTCCTCCGCTTCAAAAGGATTCGTCCTCGAACTGCTTCTGCATCAACACAAGGAGATAAATCAGAACATTGAAGGTGGCATCGACATTATACTCACCGAAGCGTGTTTATTTTGTAAGCGTTATCATTAATTTTGGTCAAGACTTGGAAAGGTCCATCACATCTTGGTTGTAATTTTGATTTCCTTCGAGAGGGAAACCTTTCTTTGCGCAAGTGAACCCATACCCAATCTCCAGGTTGAAATGTGACTTTCTTCCTTCCTTTGTTGGCTTGACTAGCATATTTTTCATTGTTCTTTTCAATTTGAAGCTTGGCTTGTTCATGGATTTTCTTCACCAATTCTGCTTTTCTTTTTCCATCTAAACTAGCAAGCCTGCTCACGTGCAAAGGTAAAAGATCCAAAGGAGTTGAAGGATTGAAACCATACACAATTTCAAATGGAGAATAGCCAGTAGAAGAATGCACATTTCTATTGTATGCAAATTCAACAAGTGGAATGCAATCTTCCCGTGACTTTAAATTTTGCTTAACCACAGCACGCAAAATAGTAGTTAGTGTCCTATTTATTACTTCAGTTTGACCATCGGTTTGTGGGTGACAAGTGGTGGAAAATAACAACTTGGTGCCCAATTTTCCCCACAAAACCTTCCAAAAGTGACTAAGGAATTTAACATCCCTATCACTAACTAAACTCTTAGGTATGCCATGCAACCTAACAATATCTCTAAAAAATAAATTTGCAACATTTGTAGCATCATCAGTTTTATGGCATGGAATAAAATGTGCCATTTTTGAAAACCTATCAACAACAACAAAAATTGAATCATGGCCTTGTTTAGACCTAGGTAATCCCAACACAAAATCCATAGACAAATGAACCCAAGGATCACTAGGGTTAGGCAAAGGTGTATACAAACCTTGTGGCAAAACTCTAGATTTAGCCTTAGCACACACAATGCACCTAGCACATACTCTTTTAACATCTCTTTTCATATTCGGCCAATAAAAATGTTCCTTCAATACATCTAAAGTTTTGGCAACACCAAAATGACCCATTAATCCACCAGCATGAGACTCATTCACAAGTAATTCACGCATGGAACTCTTAGGCACACACAATCTATTTTCTCTAAACAAATATCCATCATGCCTATAAAACTTCTCAAAAGCATTCTTTTCATAAGCTGCATACACTCTAGCAAAGTCATCATCTTCAGCATATAATTCTTTCACATATTCGAATCCTAATAACTTTGCATCAAGAAGGGCAAGAAGGTTATACCTTCGAGATAAGGCATCAGCCACCACATTTTCTTTCCCATGTTTGTATTGAATCACATATGGGAAGGTCTCAAGGAACTCAACCCATTTTTCATGACGCCTACTCAACTTATTTTGCCCCTTGATATGCTTTAATGACTCATGATCTGTGTGGATGACAAATTGCTTTGGCCAAAGGTAATGTTGCCATGTTTCCAAGGCACGTACCAATGCATACAACTCCTTGTCATATGTAGAATAGCTTAAAGCTGCTCCATTAAGCTTCTCACTAAAGTATGCTATTGGTCTCTTTTCTTGCATTAAAACGGCTCCAATACCTATTCCTGATGCGTCACACTCAATCTCAAAAGTTTTAGAAAAATCAGGTAAAGCCAACACAGGAGCGGAATATAACATCTCTTTAATTTTGTGAAAAGCATCATCTTGTTTCTGTTCCCAAACAAAATTAACATTCTTTTTGACAAGATCATTCAATGGTGCTGCAATGGTACTGAAATTCTTAATAAATCTTCTATAGAAACTAGCTAGTCCATGAAAACTACGTACTTCAGATGCAGTCTTTGGAATGGGCCAGTCTCTAATAGCTCTAATTTTTTCATCATCAATTTCAACACCATTAGCACTAATGACAAATCCTAAAAGGACAACCTTTTCCATGCAAAATGAACATTTCTTCAAGTTAGCATATAATTTTTCCTTTCTTAACATATCGAATACAGCCCTTAAATGATGCATATGTTCATTCATGCCTCTACTGTAAACCAATATATCATCAAAATAAACAATAACAAATTTTCCAATAAAAGCACGCAACACATGATTCATCAATCTCATAAAAGTGCTAGGAGCATTAGTTAGCCCAAAAGGCATCACTAACCACTCATATAGTCCATGTTTTGTTTTAAATGCGCTTTCCATTCATCACCTACTTTCATGCGAATTTGATGATATCCGCTTTTCAAGTCAATTTTGGTAAAAACACAAGCACCACAAAGTTCATCCAACATATCATCCAATCTAGGTATAGGATGGCGATACTTTACAGTGATTTTGTTGACCGCCCTACAATCCACACACATGCGCCATGTGGCATCTTTCTTTGGTACCAAAAGGACAGGTACAACACAAGGGCTCATACTTTCTCTCACATATCCCTTAGCTAGCAATTCCTCAACTTGCCTTTGTAATTCTTTGGTTTCTTCAGGGTTAATTCTATAGGCTGGATGGTTGGGAATAAGCTCTCCAGTACAAAATCAACTGTGCTCAATCCCTCGAATAGGTGGTAGTCCAAATTGGCATCTCCTCGTAGTACATCCTCATATTCCTGCAAAAGGGAGACAACAACACTAGGCAAATTGGGGTCAAGGTCAGATGTGGATAAACAAGAGTCCTTAAACACAATTAATAACATTTGCTTGTTGGCAAACATGGCATTCCTCACATCTCTTCCTTTAGCATACAAGTTTAATTTTCTCTCCCCTCTTTCCGCACAGCTCTCCTTTTGCGCAGAAGATTCACCTTTTTCAAGCACTCTTGGAATGTTTTCTTTACTCTCTTTTCTTTCCTCACAAACACCCTTGTCTTGCTCACTCACAACATTTTCACTCAATTTCTTTTCACTCCTTCTTTTCTTCTTTGCTCTCTTTTCGGCCACTTTTGATTTTTCCTCACCCATTGCTTGCTTAAGCCTTGTTTGGTCTTCATAAATCTGTTTTGGTGTCATAGGTGCCAAAATGATTTTCCTGCCATTCATTTCAAAAGAATACCTATTTTTATACCCATCGTGGATCACCTTTCTATCAAATTGCCATGGTCGGCCAAGTAATAAATGGCCAGCTTGCATTGGAACCACGTCACACATAACCTCATCTTGATACTTTCCTATTGCAAAGGAAATCAGTACTCATTTTGTTACTTTCACCTCACCACATTCATTCAACCACTGCAATTTATAGGGTCTAGGGTGTTTCGAAGTCCTCAACCTTAGTCTCTGCACCAAAATAGTACTAGCAACATTGGCACAACTTCCCCCATCAATGATGACACTACAAGCTTTGTCTTGGATAAGACACCTTGTATGAAAAATTGTTTCTCTTTGCAATTCATCACCAACATCCTCCTTTACTTGAGTATTTAATGCTCTCATAATTACTAGAGCACTTCCTTCAAAGAACATATTCTACTTCGCATCCTCTTCCCCTGAAGATGTGGAGTCACTCACAATTTCCTCCTCTGTTTCTATCTCACCATTTTCTCTCATGACCATGACTCTCTTGTTAGGGCATTGAGAAGCTATGTGTCCACTGCCCAAACACCTAAAACACTTTACATCTCTATTTCGGGTAGTAGTTGCAACCTCCTTTCCTTTACTTTCTACAAATTTCTTCTCCACCTTCTTTTCCTTATCCTTATCCTCATTTTTCTTATAGTTGCTAAAAGCCTTTTCCCTATCCTCCTTCTTCCAGTTAGACTTCCAAGATGAAGAAGTACCTGCATTTCCTCTAAATTTTGACTTGCTTTTAAGTTGCCTTTCTACCTTCATAGCCATGTGGACCATATCCTCCAACTCAACATAGTGATGTAACTCAACAATATGAGCAATCTCCTTGTTTAGCCCATTCAAGAATCTAGCCATGGTGGCTTCTCTATCCTCCTCCACATTTGCTCTAATCATAGCAATTTCCATTTCTTTATGATAATCTTCAACACTTTTAGAACCTTGAGTCAATCTTTGTAACCTATGATGTAGCTCTCTATAGTAATGACTAGGAACAAATCTCTTCCTCATTATAGTTTTCATCTCACCCCAGGTTGCAATTGATTGCTCATAATTTCTCCTTCTACTAATCAACACTTGATCCCACCATACCAAAGCATAATCAAGAAATTCTCTCACGCTAACTTTACTTTATTTTCCTCTGAATAGTGATGACAATCAAACACAGCTTCTACCTTCCTTTCCCATTCAAGATACACATCCGGATCATTTTTCCCTTGGAAAGAAGGGATGCTCATTTTAATACTTTTGATATTGTCATATACCCTATTCCTCTCTCTTTCCTCTCTTCTTATCCTCCTATCCCCATTCCTCCTATCTTCAGCTCTTCTCTCATATCTACCCCTCCTAGGTCTTTCACCCTCAAAATCATAGTTATCAACCTCAGCTTCATCAGATTCAACTACTGGAGGTACAAGATCCCTCCTATTTGGCCTTCTCTCATTTTGCCTATCTCTTTGCTGCAATCTTTCCAACCTATCTATGATTTCATTGCACACAACATTCATTCTTTCAAATTGTTGTCTGACAGCCTACATGTAGAATGGATTTTCACCTTCCCCCTCATTACCATCACCCCTTCTAGACATGTTTTCAGACCTGCAAGAAAATGGTTAGTGTAAAGAAAACACCTCACTCACTCCCTTACATGTTTACACTCAACAGAGGACACTCCACTCGTGTTTAACTCAACAAGGCTTTTTCCCTTTTATGAACTCACCACTCTGTGACTTTTACCTCTCTTGGCTATGTCCACAAGTTCTTATCAAACTCAAGTAACTCAAACCAAGACTGTACCCACAAAAATTTAACACACAATAAAATTCTTGAACGTGACGGATCAAAACGAGTAATCAAGAAAACAATAATGTGATTCAAGAAGTCAAGAAAAGAAAAGCTCAAGTATGGAAATGTAATGCAATAGGAATCAAGAAAGAAGACACCAAAATAAAAGAGTAGCAAGCTGGAAAAGAGACAACCTAAAGTAGAGATATCAAGCTTAAATATCCAAGTTTGCCACCAACTTATCACAATTACCAGCAGTTCACACAATACACCAAGAATTGCATAAATTTAGGATCACCAAGCAAATGAGTGTATTTTGATCTGAAATTGAGTAGGAAAATGCAACCCAATACTGACTAATTGCTGCAAGAATTTCAGCCTTTTCTTGATAGACTTACTATGTAAATCAAATATAATCGTGTCACAGCAAAATTTTGGTTCCCACACAAACGATTAAATTTTGAGCTGAAATTTAATTTGAGAATAGCTCAAATGTGGCACAAATGGCCTCTAAATTTTCAGAATTTGGGGCTGATTTGCTATGTGAACTTAATTTGATTGGGTCTCACAAAAATTTTGGTTCCCACACAAACGGATGAATTTTAAGCTGAAATTTAATTTGGGAACTACTGATATGGGGTATAAACACCCGTAAATTTTCAGAAATTTCTGGGTATATTTGCTATGTGAACTTATTTTGATCGATTCGCCTCAAAATTTTGGTTCCTATACAAATGGTTGAATTTTAAGCTGAAATTTAATATGGGAACTACTGATATGGGGTATAAACACCTTGTAAATTTTCAAGAATTTCTGGTCTATTTGCTATGTGAACATAATTTGATCGGTCTCACGCAAAATTTTGGTTCAAAGAGTAAACGATATCAAACAACCCCAAAATTTACACCCAACGCCTTAAACACACCCGGATATTGCCGGGTACAGCCAGCCAAATTGGTAAGTCGAACTCAATGAGCCAGATAATCTCTCATGCTTAATATCAAAATGAAGGAAGCAAAATGGATGGCTAGAATAATCGCTTTGGCTTGATTAACCCAAAACCCTAAGACAAACCCAACAAAACAAATTTTTAAACAAACAGGTCCAACTAAACCCCAAGAGCCAAACAAAGAAATATGAAGAAGGTAAGAAACACAAAGAATAAAAAGCAAATAGAGAATCTACCTTGTTTGGACGTCCCTTTGCTCTGATACCAAAAACTGATGTGAACCTTCAAGTAATTGGTAACTTGAAAACCAACATTCAAGAATTAAATGAACAATATGGAAAGCACCAAATCAAGATGTATGAATTTGAATCTTTGAACCAGCACAATCATATTGTTGTGTAATTCAAAGAAAATATTAGAAATGAGATTCTTGACCTAATTCATATGGAGAATGAATAAACCAAGAATATTATGCACATTAAACCTTGCAAGATAGAATCTCAGCAAGTTAATGAGCTTCACAAGAACAAAGGCAACAGCCAATTTACTCACTAAAGGAGCAGAAACAATCTCTCATTAATATTCAAAGTGTGTCCTCCACTCTCTCATTACACTTGTATTTATAGCCTCTTGGCTTCAAAGCTAAAGATAAAAATATCCCTACTTTAGTAACAGCTGTAAGGAGCTTTAAGTCCAAACAAAAATTAATCTATCAAAAGACTAAAAACTCCTTACAAAAAGTAAATTTAATACAGCAGCAAATAAGGGCATTTAAGTCCAAAAGAGAGGTGGTTATAACAGATGGAATATTCCTTGAAAAAGGTGCCAGCAGATACATGTACATGGGTTGGATCTGGTACATGCATGTCCACAGGTTATTCCATGTAATCTAATGCTCCACATGACACCTAGTCACTTCTAAACATAATTTTCACCAAATTTAATCCTTTACATTTTTCTTCATGCCATTCCAGCTTATAATCCTTGCTCCTTATGATTTCACAAATTAAATTCTGAAGTGATTTAGCTCTAGCTCTAGTAATTGGACCTTGGATGAAATCCTTTGTCGTGGATGTAGCTTGATTCTCATCACACCTGAAGAAAGAGATAAAATATCCAGGATTCCATATGCTTCGGCTATTGGAAGTTTAATGTATGCAATGTTGTGTACTAGGCCGGATATCGCATATGCTGTTAGTTTGACTAGCAGGTATTAATCTAATCCAGGTTTGGAACATCGATAGTCATAAGAATATCCTTAAGTACTTGAGAAGAACTAAGGATTTATTCTTGATCTATGGAGGTGGAGACTTGCAATTGGATGGTTATACTGATTCTGATTTCCAATCACATATCGATGATAGAAAGTCTACCTCTGGATATGTGTTCATTTGTAATGGAGGTACAATCAGTTGGAAGAGTTCCAAACAGAGTACGACTATAGATTCCACTACAGAGGCTGAGTATATTGCTGCATCAGATGCTGCAAAGGAAGCTGTTTGGATAAAGAAGTTCGTGACAGAACTTATAGTAGTTCTTTCCATTGAGTCAGCAGTTCCACTACACTGTGATAACAATGGAGCGGTCATACAGGCTAAGGAACCCAGGTCTCACCAAAAATCCAAACACATAGAAAGGCGCTACCACATTATCAGAGAAATAGTTGGGCGAGGCGATGTAGCCATACAGAAAATAGCATCAGCTGAAAATCCAGCTAATCCATTCACTAAGCCTATGTCACAGACTCAGCTAGATTGACATCTTGAGAAGATGGGTCTAAGATATTGTAAATGGCTCTAGAACTAGTGGGAGATTATTAGTAGTATGCCCTAGAGCATATCATTTAGTATTTATCTTGTACATGTTTTTATTAATAAAAGGCATTTTTCACTTTTCCGTTTACATAATATATTTATATGTAATAGAAAAGGTCCATTGATACTTTGTTAGAAATTATATTCTTAAGTTGTTAAGAATATGAGTGACAGTATTTCTAGCACAAAGTATTATAAATAGGTTCACAATTGAGGATACTTCATGATAAGGACATGACTTATCTAGAAAGATTGTATTCATATTTGTTCCTAAGTTATTTACATGAGATATAAATAAGATGGAATGGTGAGTCTCATGCCATATAACAAACATGATAGGCACTTATACATGATAAGTAGGCCAAACTAGTGACACTTATGACAAGCACATGGAGTTTACTCTTGTCAATGTATTGTCATAAATCATATCAGTGCATATAATCTTTAGACCTGAGATAGCACAGTTATCATGTATGTAGGTAGTTTGAGTTTGATACTGCTTTCATACTTGTACTATGTATGGGTATATGGGCATGTATTGGCTCCTACTAGTTATATATGGAGGTAGGTATTGATCAAGATGGAATCTGTTCTTCTAAGTAAATAGAGATAAAATCCTATGTTCATTTAATTGTTCTTGATGTTTCAAGTTCCTGGCCAGGACAGATAGATTTAATCAGAAAAGAGTTTCCGATGAGAAAATCTTTTAATCAAGAACTGGAATTAAAAGAGAACATAATATTCATAGCAAATGGGGTTTGACATAAACCATGACTCCGGCTTGAGTTGGGATTTTGTGACAGAGAGATTCTATTGCATGGTAACATACGATTATAGGTTCATTTAAGGTAAACCTTATTACTGATTGGGTGGCCATAACATGCTATGCTAGGTGTTAATCATGGTCTATGAGGTGCATAAAATGATTTAGAGAAATCATTTATAGTAAGAAAGAGTTCTGATGATATTAAGAGTTGATATCATGTCTCATTGCCAATTAGTAATGAGCCTAGTAAGTCACACACATACACAAGTAATCACCTAATTAAATATGATTTAATTAATTAATTAAAGAGTTTAATTGATTAATTAAATAGGTTTGGTTTGCAATTAGATTGTAAAGTCCCTAGCATGACTTGAAACCAAATCTAGGTTATTGGATATATAATATAAGTTAAATTTATATTTAAAGTGTTTAAATATGAATTTAATTAATGAGAAATTAATTAATAGAGATTAATTAATTAATTTATATTTGATATAAATTGATTAGAAGAAAAGAAATAATTATTTTGGGTTGAGAACTCAAAATTAAGACACAGGGGCATTTTGGTCATTTCATAGGGTGACATGTGGCACCATGATATGGTGACATATGGCAGTACACATAAGCTTGCCAAATTGTTTTTTAATCATGTAAGATGATTAAAATTAAGATTAAATATAGGTTTGACACTTGGCACAATGTGATTGGGTCAATTAAACCTAAAACCAATCACAGGGTGACATGTGGCAAGGGTTTTATGTGTTGACCTACCTATATAAGTGTTGTTATGAAAAGAAAATAACACAAGCTGCTGCCTCATCCTTGGTGCCACCACACAAGATCCCTTCTCTTCTTCTTCTTCTCTCATCTATTCCAAGAGATTAGTAAATAATCTCTTGAATTAAAAATACTAGAAATTATTTCTAGTGTCCTGTTGCATCTTTAATCTCTTAAAAGGCAAAACTTGATTTTCTAAATAATAGAAAAAGCTTTAGAAGCTTTTCAAGGGCTTCCATAGGTGTTCTTAGTGTGGACAAGCCAGAAGGACAACATCTGGTGTCCTGAAGATGCATCGCAAAGGCACAAATACACTACAGTGCATCAAGAGGTTAGTGTATTTATTGTTGATTTAATCTAGGGTTTTAGAATTAATCTGATTAATTCTAAAATCTTAAATGGAAAATACAGATCCACAAACATATTAAAAGAGTTTTAATATGTTGTTTATCATTGAAATCAAATAGATAAAAATAAATCTTGCATGATGCCTTTGATCCTAGGTGAAAAATTTTGAATTCAATGGTATAAACTTGTGTTTTTCATGCTTCATCTCCTTCATCTTGTTCAAAAGGTACCAGATGACAGCATGATCTATGAATATAATGACTTTTGACCCAATTAAGTAGGATCTGAATTTGTCAATTGCAAACACTACTGCTAGGAATTCCTTTTCCATGGTAGCATAATTGATTTGTGCGTCATTGAGTGTCTTGCTAGCGTAATAGATGGCATGGAGCTTTTTATCTTTCCTTTGTCCAAGTACTGCTCCCACAGCATAATCACTTGCATCGCACATGATTTCAAATGGTAGCTCCCAATCAGGTGGTTGCATAATGGGTGCTAAAATCAAGGCTTCTTTTGTCCTATTGAAAGAAACAAGGCAATTTTCATCAAAATCAAATGGACCATCTTGACTTAATAGATTTGGCAATGGTTTAGCTATTTTGGAAAAATCTTTGATGAATCTTCTGTAGAAGTCTCCATGTCCCAAAAAGCTTTGTACTCCTTTGACTGATGTTGGTGGTGGCATTTTTTCAATGATTTCAATTTTTGCCTTGTCAACTTCAATTCCTCTTTTTCATATTAGATGAATAAGAACTATGCCTTCTCTTACCATGAAGTTGTATTTTTCCCAATTCAGGACTAGGTTTGATTTTCACATCTTTACAACACTTTGGATAGGTTAGCTAAGCAATCATCAAAAGTGGTGCCATAAACAAAAAAATCATCCATAAATACTTCCATGATATTTTTAATATAATCAGAAAAAATAGTAATCATGCATCTTTGAAAAGTAGCAGGGCATTACAAAGACCAAAGGGCATTCTTCTATATGTAAATGTTCCGTAAGGGCATGTGAATGTGGTCTTTTCCTGGTCTTTTGGGTGAATAGGAATTTGAAAGAATCCAGAATACCCATCTAGATAGCAAAAGTAGGAATGTTTTGCTAACCTTTCTGGTGGCATTATTCAATTTCCTATAGTCTATGCACATGCGCCAACCAGTAACTACCCTAGTAGGGATTAATTCATCTTTTGCATTTTGAATGATAGTTATCCCACCTTTCTTAGGCACTACATGCACTGGACTAACCCATTTACTAGCAGAGATTGGATATATAATACCTGCATCTAATAGTTTCAAGATTTCCTTTTTTACTACTTCTTTCATGTTTGGGTTAAGTCTTCTTTGATGTTCAATAGTGGGTTTACTGTTTTCTTTCATAGGTATCCTATGCATGCAAATGGAAAGATGAATCCTTTTCAAGTCTTTTATTTTACACCCTATGCTCTTGCTATGTGTCCTAAGCACCCTTAGCAATTTTTCCTCTTCAATTTCAGATGGACTGGCATTGATAATAATAGGATATTTAGAATTTGAGTCTAGGAATGTGTACCTTAGTGTAGAGGGAAGAGGTTTGAGTATTACCTATTTAGTATTTTTCTTTAGCTTGCTTTTGGTTTATTCCTCCTTCAGCTCCTTTACCTTGAAAGCTTGAGTCAAGGGTAAGAGTGGATCAGCTACTAAATGTTTTGCACAGGCTGTTATTTCTATGTTCTCATCATTCGCTGTGTGGCTGTGCACAATGCATGCTTCAAGAGGATCTTCAGGATGGTTCTTATGAAATTCTTCCTTAACTTGCTTGTCAACTATGTCAACCCTAAGGCATTCATTAGGTTCAACTTCGTGTTTCATCGTGTTAAACAAGTTGAATTCCACTTCTTCATCCCCTACCTTGAGAGTCAGCTGCCCGTTTTTAACGTCTATGATTGCTCCGGCGGTTACCAAGAAAGGTCTTCCTAAGATGATAGGGATTTGAATATCCTCTTCCATCTCAAGGACAACAAAATCAACTGGAATGAAGAATTTGCCCACCTTGATAGGAATGTTCTCAAGTATTCCCACCGGATATTTAAAAGACCGGTTAGCCAATTATAATGAAATTGTTATGGGTTTCAGTTCTCCAACTTTTAGCTTTTAGCATATTGATAGAGGCATTAAACTCACACTTACCCCAAGATCGCAGAGGGCCTTGTTTATTTTCTTGTCACTAATAAGACAAGGTATGGAGAAGCTTCCTAAGTCTTTCAGCTTTGGAGGCAATTTATTTTGCAGTATGGTGCTGCATTCCTTTGTTAGAGCAACAGTCTCATAATCTTCCAGCTTTCTTTTTTTTGACAGAATTTCCTTAAGGAATTTGGTGTAGGATGGCATCTAAGAGAGTGCTTTAGTGAAGGGAATGTTGATATACAATTTATGTTAAACTTCTAAAAACTTCCTAAACTGCTTGTCCAATTTGGCTTTCTAGAATCTCTGAGAAAAAGATAGGGGAGGCTGATATGGCTCTGTTAGCTTCTTTTTCTTCCTTGTTTCCTCCTCCTGATCCTTATTATCTTCTTCCTCTTTCTTCTCTGCTTGGTTTCAGATTTTTCAGAAGTTTCCTCTGTTGGCACTTCCTCTGACTGTTCTAAAATTCTTCCACTTCTCAATGTAACTACCTTACAATGCTCCTTTGGGTTCATCTCTGGTTGACTAGGCAGTTTACCAGCAGCTTTGCTTAAAGAGGTTGCTTGCTGAGCAATTTGATTTTCAAGCATCTTATTGTGGGTGGCAAGTTAGTCCATTCTGGAAGCTAGCTGTTTGATCATTTCATTTTGCTGTTGCTAGGCTTCTTGGAAGCTTTTCATCATGGATTCCATAGTTGACCTTGATTCAGGCTGTTGGTTCTGAGGGAGTGGCGGTGGCTGTGTAGGGTTTTGTCCCTTATTCTGAAATTCGGGGGTTTCTGGTGGTCTATACCCTTACTGTTTGTTTATTGGCTGATTCTGAAAATTTAACCATGAGAAATTTGGGTGGCTCCTCCATCCAGGGTTGTATATATTTGAATATGGGTTGTAGGGCTGTCTCTGGTTGAAGTTTTCTCCATTATTCACATAGTTCATCTATTCTATGGGGAGTTCATTGAAGCTGTTGTACTCTGAACCCATGTATCCTCCTCCATAGCTGTCATCATGTTGACTGTTCATCCCTATAGCATTGACCTGCATTTTATCAAGCCTCTTTGTGACCTGGTCAAATTGAGCATTTATCATGCTTAGGGCATCCACTTCTAGGATTCTTGCTGTTCTCCTTGTATTTCCCCTTTCATTTGACCACTCGTAGTTGTGATATGCGACCCTCTCTAGAATTTCAAGTGCTTGATCCACTATTTTCTCCATTAGGTCACCTTTTACTGCTGAATCTACTGTGCTCCTTATAGAGGGTAGTAGCCCATTATAGAAGTTCTGAACCAGGAGCCAATCTTCTATGCCATGGTGGCGGCATTCTCTCTGTAGGTCCTTATATCTCTCCCATGCATCATATAGTGATTCACCTTCCCTTTGCCTAAAGGTGTTGAGTTCAACTCTCAACTTTGCAGTCTTTGCAGGTGGGAAGTACCTTGCTAGAAAAGCTTGTGAGAGGTCTTTCCATATGGTGAATGTTCCAGCTGGTTGAGAAAGTAACCACTTCCTTGCTCTATCTCGAAGGGAAAATGGAAATGCTCAGAGTCTTATGGCTTGATCAGAGACCCCATTCATCTTGAATGTGTCACAAAGAGCAAGAAAACACTGGAGGTGGTAGTGCGGATCTTCTATTGGTGAAGCCCCCAAACTGGGTCTATTGGATCATGTGGAGCCATGTTGGTTTTAGTTCAAAATTGTTGGCATCCACTGTGGGTCTTGTTACACTAGGTTAGAATCCTTGTATCGAGGGAGCTCCGTAATCCTTCAAGAGTCTTGGCCTGTTATTGTTATTATTGGCCATATTTGGAATTTCTGGATTTCCTTGATCTTGTCCTTCACGTTTCCTCTCCCTCCTGATAGTTCTTATAGTTCTGTCTATCTCTGGATCCAAGTCAAAGACTTTTTCCTCTGGCCTTGTTCTGGTCATGTACCAAACCAATCACCTGAGAAAGAATAAGAGAATAAAACATTGTAAACAAAATTAAATAATAAATGAAAATGCCTAAATCAGCTAAATTACTTATCACCTAATATTAATAAAATTAAAATTCCTTGACAACATTACTAAAAACTTGTTTGCTGGTTTTTCAATGTAACACCCTCACTGTAGCAATTCCGCACATTCTACTGTTCCGGTGACCGGTATCGATCTGGACAGCTAGAACACCTGGAAAAATATTTAGACTAGAGTGAGAAGTCATAAATAACTCAAATAAGTATAAGAAAAATTAAGGAAAAATTTTAGAAATAAAATACAACTAAGTTAAATGAGCCGGTGCCCTAGCGATGGGTAATCCAGTGGAAAGTTACGGTCTTCGCAACTAAGAGCCTTGAACTAGGGAGAAAATTCATGAAATAATTTTTGGGACTCCAGAGAAGAGTCATTGAGGTTTTTATGGCATTAGAATGCCAAGAAAAGGCTTACAAAAATTTTTCAATCGGTATAGACGATTTTGGTTCAATAAGCCAAACAGAGGGCATTTTGGTCATTTTATCTTCAGAGATGATTTTTGGCCAACTTGTCCAGTTAAGTAAATAATTATTATGATCTAAAATATGAATAAATATTGCTGAAAAATTGAATTGAAAATGGGTAGTAAAGAAAAGAAAAGAAAATGAAAGAAAAAAGGAAATATGACATCACATGATGTCATTGGTTAGGTCTCTAACAATCACAACTCAACAAGCCAATTAAAAGGAGATAAATTAGACAAAAATTGACAAACAATTAGTAACTTCTCACCATGGGCAGCCGAACCAAAGAGAAAAAGGAGAGGAAGACCACCATTAAAGCTCCAAATGAGCTTGATTCCCTAGCCAACTACACCATAAAACCTCACCCTCTCTTCACAAAAAATTCCCCTTACCACTAGAGCAAGACTTGGGCAACAATTAGAAGAAGAGAAAGTGGAAGAAAGTGAGGTGTGAACAAGCTTAGAAAATCACCAAAGAGGTTAGTGCCATATTCTTTGCTTTTACATCTTTCTAAACATGAATTTGAGCTAAGTTAAGTTAAAAATTTGATAAAAATTGAATTAATGAGGCATGATTATGTTCCATGAAATTTTGGCAGCCTTGACATGAGTTAGGGTTAGGAGAATTCTTTGATTTAAAGTGACATATTAGCTGCCCCTAGTATAAATTATATGATTAGTATGGCAAATTAGGAGTAAGATGCATGAATTGGAGGCTTGGTCAATTAGGGTTAGGGTTTTGAAATTTAATTTTGGTGGTGGATGAAAATGGACATAAACTAAAGTTGTAATGGTCAATTAGTGACCATTTGGCTATGTTTGATTAGGAAATGAAGTGATTTGTGCCATGGGAATTGAGGTTATATATGCTGTCCAGTGTGCACTACAGGTCTGGATGTGAGTCCAGCATGTTTGGGCAGCTATAACTGGAGTTGTATAGGTTCAATTGGTATAAGGCCAATTGGACATGAAAATAGACACATAATGGCACAACTTTGGTGAAGAAACTCTGCCCAGAAAACCAAACAAAGTTGACCTAAAAATTACCCTAATCCGGGTGACCAACCTGCTGTCCCTGGAAAATGACCAAATGAACAATGTTTGTTCAAATGGTCATAACTCAGTGTAGAAAAGTTCAATTGATCTGAAATTTTACCAACAGAAAGCTGAGACATAGCTTACAACTTTCATGAAGAACACAAACTCAAATTCTGAACCTAACCAATTGAAATTGCCAACCAAACTTAGGTCACCAAATCTGCCAGAACCAGTTTTGCCCAGAATTCTGGATTCTATCTAATCCGGCTAGTTATGGTAAAATGACCATAACTTGAGCTACAAACCTCCAAATAGAGTGATTCAAAAAAGGAAATGTAACTAGACACAATAAGGAACAACTTTCATGGAGACAATTTTATCAAATTTTCACTGTAACAATGACCAATGGAACAGTAAACTTAGGGTATGAAATCTGAAAATTTTGAATAACATAAGATGATCTTTGAAATGGTATTAGAAATCAATATCAACAAAAGTAAAATGCAAAATGTGGTATCTTGGAGAACTTAGGTTCAATAAATTTATTATGTATTAAAAAGTCAACAATTTGAGTGAACAGTAATGTAAATAGTAGTACAAAGACACAAAGTGTAAGAACTAAATTGGTAGAGGAAATTAAGGTATGAAATTTGGAATCCATGAAACGTTCATGGATTACTTTGAATAGAAATAGTAATTTACCTAAATGACTTAATGAACATTTAAGTTATATGAATATATAAGTAAGATTTGTATTCCCATTACTAGTAAGTCTAATAAAACATGAGTGATACTACTTGAATATGAAATGAAATTAACCTAGATGGATTGTTGAGACTTATACTCCCAACACCAATGGAGTTCATAATATATTAGCAATACAACTTGAAGTATGGAATGTACTTTACATGAATAGATTGTTGAATGAATAAATGTGATAAAAGTGCCATTTGGGATTTAAGTTCCCATCAAGAGAGAAAGGAAAAATGCTTTGAATACAATGGTACATGTGAACCATTGTTTAAAATTGTAATCAATATGAATAGCATAATGAATGAATAAATGAACCATATTAATGTATGAATGAGACATTAGTTCTCATTATTACAGAAAGGAAAAGTACTTTGAGTACAATAGTATAAAAGGATAATTGATATGAATTATGATCATATAAATGATCAAATGAATATATAAATTATAATTAAAATTTATCATGAAATAATGAAGTCATAAAATACAATATATTAATATTTAATGATATTATATGCCCTTGTATTGCCTAGACATGTGTGTCAGATTGGATAGTTTGGCATGCCAATAGGGTATTGTTTTAGCAGTACTACGAAAGGCTTTATGCCTGTATTCATGGCTTTATGCCCGCACTCATGGCTTTATGCCCGCATTCATGGCTTTATGCCTGCAGTAATGGCTTTTATGCCCGATTATGTGTTATCATAGCTTTTTAGCCATACTGACTGCATACGTGGTTGATGTTCTGCGTCCCATAGTATGACGGGCCGAGGCACCACGGTGTCCAAGTACAACGACCGTTATCCGCTTTAGTCACCACATAGGTTACCTGGGCAGAAAAAAATTTATTGAAATAAGTTAAAAATATTAGAAACTAAATAAATCAGTAAGAAAAATTCGAAAGGTATTAAATTAGTATTAAGTGTCACACCCTACCCCTCTGTAAGGCATAACATGATCCCGTAGTATACCTAATGAATTACCAACTTCGTCTACTGATAACCCATTAAATACACTACAAGGGATTTTAAAAACTTTTCTTACTTCTTTTGCAGTGGTGAGCACTATTTACAGGTGTTAAAGACTTTGGTGAACTGAAGTGAAATAACTAACTCATTTGGTTTATTTGGAATTTCTGTAAAAATTTTGGCAGAGTGCCATCTGTATTTTGGATAAAACAGTTCTTCAGAAAACCTGTAAAAAAAAAAAAAGCACTTCAATAATTTTCCAAATCTCAACTCCACATTTTTCTCAACACAATATATTTCTCAACACAACAATTTATCAACTCAATTCCATAGAAATTTTTCAAAGTCTGAGATAAGGAAATATAATACAGCTTTTACAAGTCAAAACAGCTCGTAATTATTTTACAACTTCAAGGTACAATTTGAATTTACAATCGCCAAAACCAAAAACAAAATGTACATACAAAGGTCATACATTACAAGACAAAATGCAAGGTATTGGTATACTCATTATACCCAAAAATCTCTCATTGAGGTATTAGCGGCCTAGTCTGCACGCTCTGTCTCTCTACTCGCGATAAAGAATAAAGCTATCGCTGAGACAATGTCTCAGTGGTGCACAACATTAACCAAATACAATTTAATCACAATTCATAAGTCATGTAAATAGTGGATACTTAAAATCATAGTTAAATTCAAGACAATAAATGTCAACAAGAATTTAAACTCCATTTGTCAATATCACAATAATTTTCCATAAGTCAGATCATGTTTGAATTCAAAAGACAGTATATGTCAATGAGAGTTTAAATCAATTTCACAATCTCACAATACATAATAATGCAAATTAGTCGAATAATTTAAGAATACAGTGTTGCCAATTCATTCACAACTTAAGTCATGACACAAATTTCCGATCAATGCCGTGTTGTACACCACGACAAAGCAATCACAACCTCACTAATCGAAATCAATGAGGAAGGGGAGCTAGCTATATAATGAGTACTCATCCGATCACCTCAACTGGTAAACCAGAGAGGGAAAATAAACGATCACGACTCCATAAATGGAGAAGGAAAATAAACGATCACAACCCCATAATTGGAGAAGGAATGATACGATACTGTCATGCTAAGTGTGAACACAAAATCAATTCCAAACATTTTATTCAAATGATTCGTGAGAATCCAATAAATTTCCAAAGTCATAATTTCATTCATAAAATGGCAACACAATTCATAATTAACTTCGATTTTCACAAATCACACTAAACTAATTTTCCCACAATTTCCAACCATTTACAATGCTTTTAAGCAATAAGTATCCATCAATATCATTCAAACAATTTCTCACAGTTTCAAATCATTTACAATGCTTTTCAAGCAATAAATACCCATTCAAAGACATTTCCACAATTTAAAACAATAATGTACAAATAGTCAATATTTATTTCAATTGAAAAATTCAAAAGAAATATTCGTTGTGCACAAACCTCTGATGACTGTCTCCCTGGTCTGGACTCAGTGTTTCTTTCCCTTTTGTTGAGTCCTTGTTAACTGAGAAACACAATTTGAAGTGTTTCAGTACTAAATTAAACTGTCTCTATCGATGGTGTTTGGTAAATAATGCACTGAACTCAATTATTTACTTAATCACCTAATATACCGACCCTCATTGCGTTTTAGGTAAATTAGGTCTTAGTGTCATTAATATGTCATATTCGATAGGGTTTTAGGTTTGGTATGTTTTACCAAAGTCATTTCCTTGTTTAGTGCATTTTAATGCAAATTGCTGGATTCCGGGACACTGGTTTGACCTAGCCGGACGGTCTAGTTCCCTCGGTTTTCAGGCTTCGGTCAAAACTACAAACTTTTAGATATAGGTCTTATTGCACGCGGTACAAAATTTCAGGTCAATCCGAGTTAAGTAGACCAAGTTATGGTCATTATACTATTGCTGGTCAAATGGCATCAATTAGGTCATTTTTTTGGTCAATTTGGTCAACTTTGGTTCGGCCAGTTTTTGGACCCGAACTTGTGCAAGCTTTTTGACTTCCTTCTGGTCATTTCTGGGTTTTGGTGTCTTCATAAGACTTGTAGGTATGGGTCTTAACTATTCATGGTTAAAATTTCAGGTCAATTGGACCTGTTTTGAGTGAGTTATGGCCTCAATACTCACTGCTGCCCAAATGGTCAGTTTTTAGGTCTCAAGTGTACCTAATCCGAATTGGTCATTTTTTCACATCACCTTGCAAGCAGAATTTTGGTATGGTTTCTCAATGAAAGTTGGCACATTTTGTGCCTAGTTTCACCTCAAATTGGTCTCATACCAATTGAGGTTACACATTTCAAGTTATGGGCTAAAATGTACACTGCCCTCAATATGCATTTCACACCCCACTTCAAACACACATATACCTTGCAATTTGGTTCACTTCCCTACCAATCTGTTTTGGTACATTAACCACAGTATAATCTACTTTACATTAACATTATTTTGGGCAGATTACCATTACCCTCAACACACCAAATATAATTCACATTTACAATATCTCAATACCATTACATACACACCTAAACACCACTAATTCTCACATACACTTTACACAATAATTTCATACACATATCCTTCATTCCTTAATGCCACAATTCTACCAACACTCCCATGAATATACATATTTATTCAAGTGTCCCCAAGGCTGCCGAAATTTGTCCTTCAACATCAAAGTGCCCTACAATTTACCAATTCCCATCCAAGTGCATAAATCACCATATATATGTGAGATAATTCATTAGGATATTAAACCACCATGATCAACATTATTCCTCATCAATTATATGCATAATAATTCATCAAATGCATGACCCCATGGCTGTCCAAAAATGGCTATTTCAATAACTAGTTAAACTCTAAAATTTCCTTCACAAAACTAACACCCATAACATGCACACAAAATTTAACAAAGGAATTCTCAAAAATGCAAACTTACCTTTAATTGTAACTTGCTAAACCTTCACCAAACTTCTCAAAATTGGTATCAATATCTTCCTTGTGATGTGTAGACCATTTTTTATGAAGGAACTTAAAGGATTGGAGTTGAAATGGAGGGGTTGATGGAGCTTCACTCAAATTCGGCCATGGATGTTTCTAAGGAGTTTCTTTACGGCATGGGTAAGGAGAAATGTTGAAGATGAAGTTTAATGGAAGCCATATGCCCACTTAGCATATATTTTAATCCCATAGTGCCCCACTAAAAAAAATTATATCATATAATAAGCCAAATGTGCATTTATTCCACATTTAACCCATAATTTCCACTATTTATTTTAGGTACCACCAATTTAATTTTTCATTTTATTTTCTAAGTGTAATACTATTTATTTTTAATGGACATTTAGGTCAAAAGACAATTCGGGATGTCAAATGACCATAATGCCCCTGTTCGGGTTACGTTCTCGATTTTTCAGATTACTGGTTTTGTCTGCTTTTTCGATTTCTCACTTTTCTTTGTACTAATTATTTAATTTTTCTTTGATCTTTCTAATGATATTTATTCTTCAACAAGGGTCTATTTAAGTCCTAAAATATTTTTCGTGGTTCCCGCATCCAGTATTAGTCAACGGTCCACGCCGTGACTTCCCGCAAGGCCACCCATCGTTAGGTTTCCTACTGCTTAACTTGATCACATTTCTTTGCTATCATTTTTCCTTTGTTTTTCTTGTACTTTCTTTTCTTGTATTTCATTATTTTATGTCTCCTCACTCATATCGGCACGGTTCTTGGCATCCTAGCCGTCCGACAACACTAGTCACCGAGCGAGAACGCACTACCAACTTAGGGTGTTACAATTCTCCCCTTAAATAAATTTCGTCCACGAAATTTTACCCAAAGAGTCATCTTACAATAGTCATACGTTTATTTTCTCTTTCTATATGATCGTAGAAGCGTCTTTTCCTCAAAGGTGGATACGTCTTGTCACAATCTAATACAATGTTTGTTTTGTTTGGATAACACCAATCTCCTCGTCCTTTTTTGCGGTCTAATATTTCGGTTTACGTTGCTTCTTGAATGACCCTTGAGGTCATGTTAGAATCATTCATCACCATTGGTCCTCCGACCATTCTAATCCATAGTCTTCCTCACATTCGTAATATTTCTTTGTTACATATGAATCAACTGCTCAAATCTCTACTCGTAACTCTTTTTATCTCACAATATTCTATAACTTACTTCCTTTTGTACCGAACAAGAACCTTCGATATTCTAACTTTTGAGTTTTAGATCCCTAAGTAGGATTTTCAAACTTATTTCTAACAATTAAATTCATTCCGCATAACTATACAAAAATGTATGCCGTTGGCAACTATTCTCATCTAGATGTACTATCGGGTAGTACGTAGCTCTACACAATAATCTCAAGTTAGTACTGTAATCTACAGCTTATTCAATAGATCAAACTTTCCTGTCTTTTATCCTTTTCGAATTCACTGATATCCGAACTTATTCTGATTACAATATCCATTAACAATTACTAACAGTAACATCTCTGCCTTCATCTAGAGCAATTCTATTTCTGTAACTTATTTTTACGTCCTCTTGCCTTACATTAAGTAGGCTCGCCAATTAGCTTATAATTTTATGGTGTGTCAGCAAATACTTTTCGTCGATAAACTCTTCCAAAACTAATTCACTTGTTATCACAATCCTTATCCTAAAGGACTAATCACTAATGCATCAAAATTTATTTCCTCGACTCTCCGCCCTAGCGGACTTGTTACTAGCACCTGAAAGTCCATTTTTGTACATGGAGCAGCAATGCAATCAATGATGCTAGCACACACATAAGAATGGGTAGAACCCAGATCGATTAACACAAACACATCTTGGTTAAAAGTTGAGAAGGTACCAGCCACGACATCAGATGTCTCGCCACTTCTCTCTGTCTCATGGCATAGACTCGATCGAGCACTATCTTGCTCAATGTTTTATCGTGCCTTGGCTGCCCATCGGGCTACCTCTCTTCCCTACCTCTACCTCTACCGGGTGGTTGTGAACTTCTAGTGACGTGGCTCAATCGACCCTTCCGCAGTAGTAGGAGGTGGTCCAACTCTGCGACTCATCGTGCACCCTTGGCAAAGTGTCCCATGCCTCCACAGCTATAACAGCTCCAATAGCCTTATAGCATATCCCACCATGATATCTTCCACAATTTTCACATTGGCGGGAATGGTAGGAACCTCCAGACTATGTCCGACTGTGATAAAGGAGGTTTCATCCCGAATGTCCTCCCCTACTGCACTTCTTGCCACCTCTGTTGCCCCTCATAGTTCTTCCTCTTTCCAAGAGGGACCACCGAACTCGTCTACCGACTTTCCTCTTCATCTGTCTTCTCGATCTCTTTTTCTCAGAGCGTCTCAAACTCAACTCTTTCCAACTCTAGGGCTTGAGAAACAAGTTCAGAGAAGTTAGTGTGTTTGAAGCCGAGCACTTGTACTGACACTGGGCTTCAAGCCGCTTCAAACCTCTTGCATCTTTCCTCGCTGGTAGAGAGTAGACTCACCGTGATAATGGCTAAGGCGAGAAAATTCTCTTTCATACTCACCACCGATCCGCCTGCTTTCAAACTTAGGAATTCTTGTAGCTTCCGGTCTACATAAGCATCGTGACATATTTCACTCGAATTCCCCGAGGAAGTCATTCCATGTTAGCACCGAGCTCTACTGCATCATGGGGAATGGTTTTCCACCACCATAAGCATCCTCAGAACAAGGACACCGAGTATTCAAATCAGCTCCTCTGCAATGCAGTTTCTTGAACACCCTATCCATCCTCTCTAACCACTGCTCACCTCTAGAGGATCTATCGCCCTTGAACTCAGAGCCCCATATTTCATCAATTTATCATATTGCCTCAGAGGAGATCGTGGTTGTACCACCGTGTCTCAGATTGGGACTTGAGTAGGCGCATTACACCATTTGTTGGAACATTGCAGCCATCTCACGAGCGAATCGAGCAGAAATCGCGCAGATCGCAGGGGTGTCACTGAACCACTAACATTTTGTAGGCACGGGCATCCCCTTGCACCTCGGCCTCTATAGATCGATCGATCAACGATCACCCTCTTCCATATTCAATGCGAGGATCTTAGCTTTCTGAACAATAACACAAGGATATTTACTCTTGTTAGTGCATATTTATATCAGAATGTAATCAGTATGTATCAAACAATGATATTGAGCAGCTTGTACTATGCAGAAAGAACATTCAAATAACAGTGAAAACAAAATTTAAAAACTATGCTCGATACCACTAAAACATGTCACACCCTACCCTCCAGAAGGCATAACATGATCCCGTAGTATACCTAATGAATTACCAACTTCGCTTCATCGATAACCCATTAAATACACTACAAGGGATTTTAAAACTTTTCTTACTTCTTTTGCAGTGGTGAGCACTATTTACAGTGTTAAAGACTTTGGTGAATCAAGTGAAATAACTAACTCATTTGGTTTATTTGGAATTTCAGAAAATTTTGGCAGAGTGCCATCCGTATTTTGGATAAAACAGCTTCTTGTAAAACTCAGAAAAAAAAAGCACTTCAATAATTTTCCAAATCTCAACTCCACATTTTTCTCAACACAATATATTTCTCAACACAACAATTTATCAACTCAATTCCATAGAAATTTTTCAAAGTCTGAGATAAGGAAATATAATACAGCTTTTACAAGTCAAAACAGCTCGTAATTATTTTACAACTTCAAGGTACAATTTGAATTTACAAATCGCTCAAAACCAAAAACAAAATGTACATACAAAGGTCATACATTACAAGATAAAATGCAAGGTATTGGTATACTCATTATACCCGAAAAATCTCTCGCTGGAGGTATTAGCAGCCTAGTCTGCTGCCCTGTCTGTCTCTCTACCTGCGACAGCAATAAAAAGCTATCGCTGAGACAATGTCTCAGTGGTGCACAACATTAACCAAATACAATTTAATCACAATTCATAAGTCATGTAAATAGTGGATACTTAAAATCATAGTTAAATTCAAGACAATAAATGTCAACAAGAATTTAAACTCCATTTGTCAATATCACAATAATTTTCCATAAGTCAGATCATGTTTGAATTCAAAAGACAGTATATGTCAATGAGAGTTTAAATCAATTTCACAATCTCACAATACATAATAATGCAAATTAGTCGAATAATTTAAGAATACAGTGTTGCCAATTCATTCACAACTTAAGTCATGACACAAATTTCCGATCAATGCCGTGTTGTACACCACGACAAAGCAATCACAACCTCACTAATCGAAATCAATGAGGAAGGGGAGCTAGCTATATAATGAGTACTCATCCGATCACCTCAACCGTAAACCGTAGAGGGAAAATAACGATCACGACTCCATAAATGGAGAAGGAAAATAAACGATCACAACCCCATAATTGGAGAAGGAATGATACGACATCACATGCTAAGTGTGAACACAAAATCAATTCCAAACATTTTATTCAAATGATTCGTGAGAATCCAATAAATTTCCAAAGTCATAATTTCATTCACAAAATGGCAACACAATTCATAATTAACTTCGATTTTCACAAATCACACTAAACTAATTTTCCCACAATTTCCAACCATTTACAATGCTTTTAAGCAATAAGTATCCATCAATATCATTCAAACAATTTCTCACAGTTTCAAATCATTTACAATGCTTTTCAAGCAATAAATACCCATTCAAAGACATTTCCACAATTTAAAACAATAATGTACAAATAGTCAATATTTATTTCAATTGAAAAATTCAAAAGAAATATTCGTTGTGCACAAACCTCTTATGACTGTCTCCCTAGTCTGGACTCAGTGTTTCTTTCCCTTTTGTTGAGTCCTTGTTAACTGAGAAACACAATTTGAAGTGTTTCAGTACTAAATTAAACTGTCTCTATCGATGGTGTTTGGTAAATAATGCACTGAACTCAATTATTCACTTAATCACCTAATATACCGTCCCTCGTTGCGTTTTAGGTAAATTAGGTCTTAGTGTCATTAATATGTCATATTCGATAGGGTTTTAGGTTTGGTATGTTTTACCAAAGTCATTTCCTTGTTTAGTGCATTTTAATGCAAATTGCTGGATTCCGGGACACTGGTTTGACCTAGCCGGACGGTCTAGTTCCCTCGGTTTTCAGGCTTCGGTCAAAACTACAAACTTGTAGATATAGGTCTTATTGCACGCGGTGCAAAATTTCAGGTCAATCCGAGTTAAGTAGACCAAGTTATGGTCATTATACTATTGCTGGTCAAATGGCATCAATTAGGTCATTTTTTTGGTCAATTTGGTCAACTTTGGTTCGGCCAGTTTTTGGACCCGAACTTGTGCAAGCTTTTTGACTTCCTTCTGGTCATTTCTGGGTTTTGGTGTCTTCATAAGACTTGTAGGTATGGGTCTTAACTATTCATGGTTAAAATTTCAGGTCAATTGGACCTGTTTTGAGTGAGTTATGGCCTCAATACTCACTGCTGCCCAAATGGTCAGTTTTTAGGTCTCAAGTGTACCTAATCCGAATTGGTCATTTTTTCACATCACCTTGCAAGCAGAATTTTGGTATGGTTTCTCAATGAAAGTTGGCACATTTTGTGCCTAGTTTCACCTCAAATTGGTCTCATACCAATTGAGGTTACACATTTCAGGTTATGGGCTAAAATGTACACTGCCCTCAATATGCATTTCACACCCCACTTCAAACACACATATACCTTGCAATTTGGTTCACTTCCCTACCAATCTGTTTTGGTACATTAACCACAGTATAATCTACTTTACATTAACATTATTTTGGGCAGATTACCATTACCCTCAACACACCAAATATAATTCACATTTACAATATCTCAATACCATTACATACACACCTAAACACCACTAATTCTCACATACACTTTACACAATAATTTCATACACATATCCTTCATTCCTTAATGCCACAATTCTGCCAACACTCCCATGAATATACATATTTATTCAAGTGTCCCCAAGGCTGCCGAAATTTGTCCTTCAACATCAAAGTGCCCTACAATTTACCAATTCCCATCCAAGTGCATAAATCACCATATATATGTGAGATAATTCATTAGGATATTAAACCACCATGATCAACATTATTCCTCATCAATTATATGCATAATAATTCATCAAATGCATGACCCCATGGCTGTCCAAAAATGGCTATTTCAATAACTAGTTAAACTCTAAAATTTCCTTCACAAAACTAACACCCATAACATGCACACAAAATTTAACAAAGGAATTCTCAAAAATGCAAACTTACCTTTAATTGTAACTTGCTAAACCTTCACCAAACTTCTCAAAATTGGTATCAATATCTTCCTTGTGATGTGTAGACCATTTTTTATGAAGGAACTTAAAGGATTGGAGTTGAAATGGAGGGGTTGATGGAGCTTCACTCAAATTCGGCCATGGATGTTTCTAAGGAGTTTCTTTACGGCATGGGTAAGGAGAAATGTTGAAGATGAAGTTTAATGGAAGCCATATGCCCACTTAGCATATATTTTAATCCCATAGTGCCCCACTAAAAAAAATTATATCATATAATAAGCCAAATGTGCATTTATTCCACATTTAACCCATAATTTCCACTATTTATTTTAGGTACCATCAATTTAATTTTTCATTTTATTTTCTAAGTGTAATACTATTTATTTTTAATGGACATTTAGGTCAAAAGACAATTCGGGATGTCAAATGACCATAATGCCCTGTCAAGTTACGCTCCTAATTTTTCAGATACTGGTTTTGTCTGTTTTTCGATTTCTCACTTTTCTTTGTACTAATTATTTAATTTTTCTTTGATCTTTCTAATGATATTTATTCTTCAACAAGGGTCTATTTAAGTCCTAAAAATATTTTCCAGGGTTCCCCGATCGAGTATTAGTCAACGGTCCACGCCGTGACTTCCTGCAAGGCCACCCATCGTTAGGTTTCCTACTGCTTAACTTGATCACATTTCTTTGCTATCATTTTTCCTTTGTTTTTCTTGTACTTTCTTTTCTTGTATTTCATTATTTTATGTCTCCTCACTCATATCGAAGTACGGTTCTTGGCATCCTAGCTGTCCGGACAACACTAGTCACCGGAGCAGCAGAACGCACTACCGAACTTAGGGGTGTTACATTAAGAATTTAATTATTACGAAATAATCCACAATACATAGAAAATATTGAGAGAGTATGTGACACCCCTTACCCGTCTACAGTGTAGCCGAGCAAGATATGCCACGCAGTGTACTGGAACACCCTATTTTTAATTCAATCATTTTTTATTCTTCCTAATTTATTTTTTTCATAGTTATGAAGTACAATTTATAAAATATAATTCATTTAAGTCATTTATTGAAATTATAATTTATTTGAGGTTCCGAAAATTTTATAGAAAATCCGGTAGAGTACCGGCTAAAAATAGAGAAAACAATTCTTCGGAACCTATGAAAAACACTTCCAATAATCATTTCCATTCATTCTCAAACTCCAATAACCATCAACATGGTCTCAACATTAGCAATCATTTCAAGTTCTCAACATTAATCCACAATTTCTTTCAAATTCAAAATCAACTAAAATTTCATGAAGATATTCTCAAATTATATTAATTAACAAAATTCTTCAAATATGTACATCAACATATGATTACATAAAATTACTACTTACATGAGTTCATAATTTACAAATCACAAACTATTACCTATTACAAAATGCAAAAAAAAAAAACCATAATTTCAAAAGGGACCTAAAGGTCCTACCACTGATGCACTGTAGATGAGAGGTTACTCTGACTCTAGGCAGATCTGTGACCTCACCCAGTCTGTGGTCTGTTGGGCTCTCTGTCTGTCTCTCCAGAACCTACGTGTGGCAAAAAGCGATGCACTAAGCAATAATTGTCACACCCTACTCCTCTGTAAGGCATAACATGATCCCGTAGTATACCTAATGAATTACCAACTCCGTCTACTGATAACCCATTAAATACACTACAAGGGATTTTAAAAACTTTTCTTACTTCTTTTACAGTGGTGAGCACTATTTACAGGTATTAAAAACTTTGGTGAACTAGAGTGAAACAATTAACTCATTTGATTTATTTGGAATTTCTGTAAAAATTTTGGCAGAGTGCCATCTGTATTTTGGACAAAACAGTTCTTCAGAAAACCTGTAAAAAGCACTTCAATAATGTTCCAAATCTCAACTCCAATACATTTCTCAACACAACAATTTATCAACTCAATTCCATAGAAATTTTTCAAAGTCTGAGATAAGGAAATATAATACAGCTTTTACAAGTCAAAATAAATTTCATAATTATTTTACAACTTCAAGGTACAATTTGAATTTACAACTGCTCAAAACCAAAAACAAAATGTACATATAGTGTCATACATTACAGTACAAAATGCAAAATATTGGTATACTCATTATACCAGGTAATCCCTCACTGGATGTATATGCAGCCTAGTCTGCTGCCCTGTCTGTCTCTCTACCTGCGATAAAGAATAAAGCTATCGCTGAGACAATGTCTCAGTGGTGCACAACATTAACCAAATACAATTTTAAATCACAATTCATAAATCATGTAAATAGCGGATACTTAAAACCATAGTCAAATTCCAGACAATAAAGGTCAATAAGAATTTAAACTCCATTTCTCAATATCACAATAGATTTCCATAAGTCAGATCATGTTTGAATTCAAAAGACAGTATATGTCAATGAGAGTTTAAATCCATTTCACAATCTCAAATTACACATCAATAAATCACACACAGCTTAATCATGATCCATAGTTCAATTCGTCCCAAAAGCCAATGGCTAATGAGGTATTCAATTCGTCCCAAAAGTCGATGACTAATGAGGAATAACATGACTAGCTAGCAAAAATATGAGTACTCATCCAATTCGTCCTCAACAGGCACACACCTCAACACTTCAGCCAGAGAGGGAATTCAATTCGTCCCACTAGACAAGCTAATGAGGAATACAATCAATATATATGATAGCTGTGGTTTCAAACTATTTCTAATGCTTTTTAATCAATAAGTATCCATCAATGTCATTCAAACAATTTTTCACAGTTTCAAACCATTCATAATATTTTTCAATCAATAAGTGTTCATCAAACTCATTTTCACAATTTAAAACAATAATATACAAATAGTCAATATTTATTTCAATTGAAAATAATTCAAAAGAAACAGTTGTTGTGCACAAACCTCTGATATTTGTCTCCTGGTCCTGACTCAGTATTTCTTTCCCTTTTGCTGAGTCCTTGTTAACTGAGAAACACAATTTGAAGTGTTTCAGTGCTAAATTAATTTGCCTCTAACGATAATGTTCGATAAACAATTCACTGAATACCTCTATTTGCTAAATCACCTAATATACCGACCCTCGACGTTTTCTAGGTAAATTAGGTTTTAGTGTCATTAATATGTCACACTCGATAGGGTTTTAGGTTTGGTACATTTTGCCAAACTCGTTTCCTTGTTTAGTGCATTTTAATGCAACTTGCTGGATTCCGGGATACTAGTTTGACCTAGCCGGACGGCCTAGTTCCCTCGGTTTTCGGGTTTCGGTCAAAACTACAAACTTGTAGATCTATGTCTTATGGACCGTGGTGCAAAATTTTAGGTCAATCCGAATTAAGTAGAGCAAGTTATGATCATTACACTATTGCTGATCAAATGGCATCAAATTAGGTCATTTTTTTGGTCAATTTGGTCAACTTTGGTTCGGCCAGTTTTTGGACCCGAACTTGTGCAAGCTTTTTGACTTGCTTATGGTCATTTCTGGGCTTTGGTGTCTTCATAAGACTTGTAGGTATGGGTCTTAACTATTCATGGTTAAAATTTCAGGTCAATTGGACCTGTTTTGAGTGAGTTATGGCCTAAATAATCACTGCTGCCCAATCGGTCATTTTTCAGGTCCTAATTGCACCTAATCCGAATTGGTCATTTTCTTAGGTCACCTTGCAAGCAAAATTTTGGTATGTTTTCTCAATGAAAGTTGGCACATTTTGTGCCTAGTTTCACCTCAAATTGGTCTCATACCAATTGAGGTTACACATTTAAAGTTATAGGTCTATTTGCACACTGTCCTCTATATGTCTTTCAAACCCCAATTCAAACACACATTTAACTTGCTCTACTTTAAATCCCCATACCTAATTCTGATTTTATATCATTCCATATTCATTTATCACTTCTTACTATGGTCAATTTGGATAGAATACAAACATTCTCAATACATCAAATACAACCCTAAACCACAAAGTCTAAATTTAGCAATATATGTACATAAATACACCTAATCATTACATATAATTTTCACTACTAATTTACATACACATTCATCAATTCTTCTATGTCAACATTCTGCCAACACTTCCATCAATACATACAATTATTCAAGTGTCCCCAAGCTGCCGAAAACCTTCTTCAACACCACATTGCCCTACAATTCATCAATTCTCATCCAAGTGCCAAAATCACCATATAAACATGAAGTAATTCACTAGGTTATTAAATCATCATGATCAACACCATTTCTCATCAAATATATGCACAAATATCTCATCAAAAACATGACTCCATGGCTGTCCAAAATGAAAACAACAATAACTCTTCAAACTCAAAATTTTCCTTCACAAAACCAACACCCATAACATGCACACAAAACTTAACAAAGCTATCTTCAAAAACACTAACTTTCCTTATGGTTGGAGCTTGTTAAACCTTGCTTAAACCTCTCAAATTTGGTATCAAACTCTTCTTTGTGATGAGTAGACAAAGTTTCATGAAGGAACCTAAGTGATTTGGGGTTGAAATGAGGGATGGATCAAGCTTGCATGCAAACGCCCATGGAGTTTTTTCTTGGTTCTTCAATTCGGCTGGTTTGGTTGTTTTGGAGAAGATGAATATTTCTGCTGGTTTAGTGGAGTTACAGCTGCCCTTTGGTGTTTATTTTATTCCTTAGTGGTCCACTCATTTAAATTATATCATAAATTAAGCTTAAATGTGTTATTTACACATTTTTCACCCCACTTTTGGCTATTTGTATTAGGTACCCCTCTTTTAGTTTTTCATTTCATTTTCTAAGTGTAATATTATTTATTTTTAATGGACATTTAGGTCAAAAGACAATTCGGGGTGTCGAATGACCATAATGCCCCTGTTCGGGTTACGTTCTCGATTTTTCGGTAACACCGGGTTTTGTCTGTTTTTCGATTTCTCACTTTTCTTTGTACTAATTATTTAATTTTTCTTTGATCTTTCTAATGATATTTATTCTTCAATAAGGTTCTATTTAAGTCCTAAAAATATTTTCCAGGGTTCCCAGATCGAGTCCGATCCAACGGTCCACGCCGTGACTTCCCAGTGCGGTTACCCATCGTTAGGTTTCCCGGCTCGTTTAACTTGATCACATTTTTTTGCTATCATTTTTCCTTTGTTTTTCTTGTACTTTCTTTTCTTGTATTTCATTATTTTATGTCTCCTCACTCTCATTGAAGTGTGGTTCTAGGCATCCTAGTCAGTCCACAAGATCGGTCACCGAATGAGAACGCACTACCGAACTTAGGGGTGTTACAATTCTCCCCCCCTTAAATAAATTTCGTCTCGAAATTTTACCTGGCATTAGTCTCTGAACAGTTGTGGGTGCTGTCTCCTCATATCCTCTTCACATTCCCAAGTAGCTTCCTGGCCTGAATGATGGTTCCACAGTACTTTAACTAGGTGCATCTGTTTATTCCTCAGCTGCTTCACCTCATAAGCCAGAATTTTTATGGGTTCTTCCTCATATGAGAGGTCTGGATTTACCTCAATCTCTTCAACTGACAGTACATGAGATGGGTCAGATCTGTACCTCCTTAACATGGACACATGGAAGACACTGTGTATCCTTGCTAGCTCTGGAGGTAATGCCAACCGATATGCCAGAGGACCCACTCTTTCCAGAACCTCATATGGTCCGATGAAACGAGGACTCAGTTTCCCCTTTCTGCCAAATCTCATAATCCTCTTCCAAGGAGAAACTTTGTGTCACACCTTACCCCTCTGTAAGGCATAACATGATCCCGTAGAATACCTAATGAACTACCGAACTTCACCTACCGATAACTCATTAAGTACCCTACAAGGGATTTTAAAATAATTTTCTTATCTTTGACAAGTGGTGAGCATTTCTAATAAGTATTTAAAACATTTAGTTGAAATTAAAACTAATTAATATTTTTGGCCATTTTAGTTTTCCGCAAATCTTATAAAAATTTTGACAGAGTTTCCTCTATATTTTGAGAAAACCGTTCTTCAAATACCTGAAATAAAAGCACTTCCAATAATTATCTAACCACTGCTTCAAATTCATACTCAATCTCAACCAATTTCTCAAAATTCACAAGTTCAAAAATTCTCAAAGTACTGTCCATCAATATCATTTATTCATATTCCATTCAAGATAAACAATTTATATATTCATCATACTAAAATTTACATTCAAAAAGTCCAAATTAAAATTTATTACAACTTTTATACAAACTTTGTACAAGCTTCTCAAGACCCATGTACATGTCCATACATTTATGTGCAATATATACATCAAAAAAAATATTTACAGTTAGGGTATAAATTATACCCGAAAACTTTAGGTCAGTAGCTTCTCACACCTCAAGAACTCGACTGCTGCTCCTCTAGTCTTTGTATCATGACAAAGAATAAAGCTATCACGAGTACTAGGACTCAGTGGTGCACAATATACTAAAATAATCTTTATGCAAAACTTAAAGCACATTCATTCAAAAATTTGACTAAACATGAAAATTAAATACAATTATGCATTGTAAGATTTTACATGTAAACCAAGTTTATTTCAAAGTATCAAAACACATTTCATAAAACCCACAGTTAGATCATGCCATTCGAAACAAATAGAATCTCAATAGCCAGAGGCTAAAGAGAAATCACATGAATCTCAATAGCCAGAGGCTAAAGAGAAATCATATCACAGGCTAGCTATCTCAAATATATGGATATCCATTCACATCCTCTTCTACTGGCACACCTCAACACTTCTCCAGAGAAGGAATCAAAATTTGAAACTAATTACCCCCACTAGTCGTGCTAGTGAGGTGTTCAAATATATGGTCATAACACTGTGGTTTCAAAACTTATCTTAACAATTTGCTAAACATCGTCATTTCAAATATACACAATAACTTTCACAATTTAAATCAAACATCATAAAAATGCTATAATCCAATATTTCACATTATTCAAAACATTATGCAAAAGATGATTATAAAAGTATATGTTGTGCACAAACCTCAAACGAGTCGCCTGTTGGCCTTGACTCGACTCCTCGGGTTCTGTCCCGGTATTCTTTTTCACTAAAACACAAAATTTTCCAATGTTTCAGTACTAAAACTTAAAATAAATCCAAAATAAACTTAACTTCACATTTACCTAGCTCTAACGTGTTAAATTCGACGTTCTCGAAATTTTGTGTTTCGGGTTACTATTCACTGCACTATTCAAGTTAAATTATTGACTTTCTAAGGCTTAATGAGTATGGGAACTCCAACTTCACCCACATACCACATTTTGGTCACCAAACTTGTTGGTTTTGGTCATTTGTTTAAAGCTTAGGTCATTTTGGCAAAATTGCCAATTTTCGGTTTTGGTTCTCCGAAGTTGCACTGTTCCATTGGTCGATCTACTGTTGGAATTTGACAAAACTTCCTTCATAGAAAATGTTCCTTATTGTCTTAAGTGTATTCTCATTTTTGGATCACCCCAATCGGAGTTTTTTAGCTCAAGTTATGGCCAAAATAAATTTACTGTTCACGTGTACTGTTCATACTGAGATTTTGGTGCTGGCAGATTTTTGGTCCAACTTTGGTTAATAATTTGACCAAGTTAAGTTCATAATTTGGTCTCACTTTCTTCATATTAAATGTTGTACTATGTCTTAGGTTTCCATCGGTTCAAGAATCGCCTAAATTCAAGTTTTCTAGAGAGAGTTATAGCCATCCAAACATTGCTGCTCAATGAAAATTCTGCAGAATCTCAGTACAGTAAATTTAACTTTGCTCAATGATTTGAATGAGTTAATGGCCTAATTTGGGTTGGTGTTCTTCATGAAAGTTTTAGGTCTATATCATATCTAATTGCTGGTAAAATTTCAGGTCAATTTAACCAACCTAGCTCGAGTTATGACCAAATGAACAGTTACTGTTCATTTGGTCAGTTTAGTGCAGTGGCAGCCTGCTATCAACTCACTTTGGTCAATTGTTTCACCAAGTTTTGGTCAGTTTTTGGCTATGGTTCCTTAATGAAAATTGTGCTCTTTTATGTCTTTTTTCATCTCCAATTGGTGGCATATCAATTGGACTTGTAAAATTTGAGTTTTGGTCCTTCAAATTGGGTTGGGTCATGCTGCCAGCAGCATGACCATTTACCTCCGAATTTAGTTTTCATTCCTATCATTCCCACACAAGTTATTTGGTCATAATTGACCATTATTTCACTTCACAATAGGTCCAACATGTCATTTATGCATTTCTCCAAATTTTGGTTCATAAACCCTAGCATTGAAACCCTAATCTCACTAACTCTTGCATTTAACTACTTTAATGATTTTAATGTTAATCATTTAACTAAGTAAGGTTTCTAAACTCATTCAATTGCATCATATTCATGCAAACCATACTCCTCTCAAGCTGCCCCAAAATTCAGTTTGTTCTTCCCCACATTTTTTTTTCATTTTAAGGTTATTTACAAGCTCTTAATGCCATATAAACACTAATTAAACAAAGAAAAATTAAGGCTTGTATTACCAACCTTGAGCAGAATTTTCTTCCTCCTTTTCTTCAAATTTTCCTTCTTTCTTTCTTGCTCAATCCTCTTCTCAAGTTGCCTAGATAAGCTTTAACTATGGTGGCTAATTTTTCTATTGTGGAATTAGGGATTTGATCAAGCTCAAAATGAGCTTTAATGGAGGTTTTGGGTGAGGGAGAGGGTGAGGGAGAGAGAGTCACGTTTTTGATGAAGAAGATGACTTTATTATATTTTTTCTTTTCTTTTCTTTTCTTTTCTTTTATGTCTTAGGAAGACCAAAATTCCCAAATTAATAAAATAAATCAATTAAGCCTTTATGACATCATGCATGATGTCATCACTTTGACTTTTCCATCTTCTTTCTTTTTTTTTATTTATTTTTCTATTAGTTCTTTAATTTAATTCTCAATTCCGAAATTTTCTTTTCTCCGATTTTATTTGACAGTTAGGTCAGGAGTCAGCTCTCGGGGTCAATTGACCAAATCGCCCCTCGCCGGTTCATCCCGGTTTGCAAATAATACAATATTTCTTCCGGCTCCCTGACCTAATTATTTGACTGATTTAACAGTTCTTTTTCGTGATTTTCTCTTTTCCACTGTGTCCATAAGGGTCCTAAGGATCGCAGCGTCACTTTTTACGGTTCGAAATTTGAGTTTAAAACGACTTCGCAGTCGTTCCCGAGGAGGTCACTCATTGCTGTGACTCTCGGCTCGTTTAACCTCTTATGTTCCGTTTTTCTTATTTATAGTTAACTAATTAAACATTACTAATTATTTGTGTTTATGGCTTGTCAAATTGTCTTAAGTGTGGCCCTAATCCCATTAATTGTCCAGACCGACACCGGTCAGATGATGAAATATACTGTGCTATGCAACGGGGTGTTACAATTCTCCCACCCCTTAAATAAATTTCGTCTCGAAATTTTTTACCTGGACTCAATCTCTGAACAGATGTGGGTGTTGACTCCTCATGTCATCCTCTCGTTCCCAAGTAGCTTCTAGGCCCGAAAGATGGTTCCACAAAGACTTTTACCAACTAGATTCTGCTATTTCGTAGTCGCTTCACCTCATAAGCCAGAATCTTTATGGGTTCTTCTTCATATGTGAGGTCTGGATTCACTTCTATTTCTTCTACTGGTAGTACATGAGATGGGTCTGATCGGTACCTCCTCAACATGGACACATGGAAGACATTATGTATCTTCTCCAACTCTAGAGGTAGTGCTAACCGATATGCCAAAGGACCCACTCTTTCCAGAACCTCACATGGCCCGATAAAACGAGGACTTAATTTCCCCTTTCGGCCGAATCTCATAATCCTCTTCCAAGGAGAAACCTTGAGGAAAACTTTCTCACCCACTACATACTCAATATCTCTTCTTTTCAAATCAACATAGGACTTCTGACGGTCTGATGCAGCTTTAAGTCGATCTCTGATCACCCTAATTTTCTCTTCAGTCTGTTGGACAATTTCGGGTCCGATCATCTTTCTTTCACCCACGTCATCCCAACACAACGGGGTTCTACATTTTCTGCCATACAAAGCTTCATATGGAGGCATCCCAATGCTTGATTGGTAGCTGTTGTTGTAAGCAAACTCAATCAAAGGCAAGTGTGTATCCCAACTACCCTCAAACTCAATCACACAAGCCCGTAGCATGTCCTCCAAAATCTGAATTACCCTCTCAGACTGGCCATCTGTCTGTGGGTGGAATGCAGTACTAAAGTTCAATCTAGTTCCTAGGGCTCTCTGAAGACTACCCCAGAATCTAGAAGTGAACCTAGGATCTCTGTCTGACACGATAGATACTGGCACTCCATGCAATCTCACAATCTCATCGATGTATAACTTGGCCAATCTTTCTAAACTGTAGTCCATCCGGACTGGCAGAAAATGAGCAGATTTAGTCAGTCTGTCAACAACGACCCAAACTGCATCATGACTTTTCTGTGTCCTCGGAAGTCCCATCACAAAATCCATCGTTATTCTCTCCCATTTCCACTCTGGTATTGGTAGTGGATGTAACAACCCAGTGGGTACTTGATGCTCTGCCTTTACTTGCTGACAAGTTAGGCATTTGGACACAAACTCTGCCACATCTCTCTTCATACCCATCCACCAGTAATTCTCCTTTAGCCCCCTATACATTTTTGTGCCACCAGGGTGCATGGCAAAAGGAGACTCATGTGCTTCCTTCAAAATGATCTGCCTCAAATCAACATCATTAGGAACACACATTCTGCCCCGGTGTAGCAGTAGACCATCACCTCTGATTGAGAATTCTGGTTTCTTGCCCTGCTGGACTTCTCCCATCAGCTTCTGATACTTCTGATCATTCTGAGCAGCCATTCTAATCTGATCAACCAACACTGGCTGTACATGCCATGCAATTGTTGTTTGCCCATCATCATTAATCTCTAAACTGGCATGTAATGATCTCAACTCATGTACCAAAGACAAATGAGTAACTTGTAGATTTGCCATAGTCTTACGACTTAAGGCGTCAGCCACAACATTAGCTTTCCCTGGCTGATAGTCTATCAGACAATCATAGTCTTTTATCAACTCTAACCATCTCCTCTGTCTCAAATTCAACTCTTTTTGGGTGCCCAAATACTTCAAGCTCTTATGATCTGTATAGATGTAGCACTTCTCCCCATACAAATAATGCCTCCAGATCTTAAGAGAAAACACAATAGCTGCAAGCTCCAAATCATGTGTTGGATAGTTCCTCTCATGCGGTTTTAGCTGGCGTGATGCATAGGCAATGACATTTCGATCTTGCATCAATACACAACCTAACCCATTGTGAGAAGCGTCACTATATACTGTATATTCTTTACCTGGAGTAGGTAAAGTAAGGACTGGAGCTTCAGTCAAACATCTCTTCAATTCATCAAAACTCTGCTGGCATTTATCCGTCCACTGAAATTTTACATCTTTTCTAAGCAGCTTGGTCAATGGAGATGCCAACATGGAGAATCCCTTCACAAATCTACGGTAGTATCCACCTAAACCCAGAAAACTACGAATTTCTATGACATTTCTGGGTGGCCTCCAATGGGACGACTTCAATCTTACTTGGATCTACCTTGATGCCCTCTTACGATACTACATGCCCCAAGAAAGATATTTCCTTCACCAAAATTCACACTTCGACAATTTGGCATATAGTCGCTTTCTCCTCAAAGTCTGCAGATACAATCCGCAGATGTCTATCATGCTCTTCCGCATTCCTCGAATAGACCAATATATCATCTATGAATACCACAACAAACTGGTCGAGGTATGGTGCGAAGATAGTGTTCATCGATCCATAAAAGCAAATGAGCATTAGTTAACCCGAATGGCATAACCAAAAACTCATAATGGCCATAGAGGGTTATGAATGCAGTTTTAGTAATACTCTGCTCTTGTACTTTCAGCTGATAATAACGATCTCGTGTCAATTTTGGAGAACAATTGCACCCCTCAACTGATCAAACAAGTCATCAATGGGGGGCAATGGATATCTATTCTTTATTGTCACCTTATTCAACTGCCGATAATCAATACACAAGCGGAGAGTGCCATCCTTCTTCTTTACAAACAATACCGACGCTCCCCAAGGTGACACACTAGGGCAGATAAAGCCCTTGTCAAGCAATTCTTGCAACTGCACTTTCAACTCTTTCAATTCTGCAGGTGCCATTCTATATGGCGTTATGGAGATTGGATCCACACCAGGCATAACATCAATTTCAAACTGCACCTCTCTTTCTGGAGGTAATCCTGGCAATTCATCAGGAAACACATCTGGAAAATCACATACAGTAGGGATGTCCCTTAATGCTGGACTCTCCACTTGGGTGTCTATCACATGTGCCAAGTATGCTTCACACCCCTTTCTGATCATCTTTCTGGCTAGTGCAGCCGAAATGATGTTTGATGGCAGTAAATGCCTCTCCCCGTGTATGACCACATCACCGTACAGAGGGAGACCAAAAGTGACTGTCTTCAGTCTACAGTCAATCATAGCATGATGCCTGGCTAACCAATTCATGCCTAAGATAATATCATACTCTCTGAAGGGCATCTCAATCAAGTTTGACAGGAAAACATGTCCTTGGATCACCAAAGGACAGTCTCTATAAATTCTGTTGACCCGGACCTCTTGTCCTAACGGACTAGTTACTAGCACTTCAAAACCCATTTGCACACATGGGACAGCAAGTGAACTAACTATGCTAGCACTAACATATGAATGGGTTGAACCCGGATCAAACAATACAAATACATCTTGACCAGAGATAGAGAATGTACCAGCTACCACATCAGAAGTCTCAGCCTCTTCTCGCTGTTTCATTACGTAGATTCTGGTTGAAGCACTTCCTTGTGCTGATTGACCAACTGTGCCCTGACTGCCTGAAGTAGTGCCTCTACCTCTGCCTCTTCCTCTGTCAAATGACTGTGAACCTCTGGGAGCAGGACTCTGAATAGATCCTTCAGCAGTAGTAGGAGTTGGACCATATCTCGGAGCACTAGTACAGTCTTTAGCTATATGGCCCTTGCCTCCACAGTTAAAACAGGCTCCAGTGGCCCAATAGCATTCCCCCCCATGAATCTTGCCACAAGTCTCACAGGGGCGGGCAGAATGTGAACCCCTGCTTGACTACTGACCAGACCTAGGGCGTCTCTGACCAGAAAATCTACCTCTATCAAACCTTCCACCTCGACCCCTGCTGGGTCCACTAAACTTCTTTTTCTTTCCAGAGGTAGCACCAGAACTCTGTTCAACTGATTTTTCCCCCTTGTTTTTTTCTGATTTTTCAGCTTTTTCCTTCACTAGGTTTGCTTCTGCTTCAACTCTCTCCAGTTCAAGTGCTTGAGACATAAGCTCTGAGAAGTTGCTGTGTCGAAATCCCACAACTTGCATCCTTATGCTGGGCTTCAAACCCGTCTCAAATCTCTTGCATCTTGCCTTACTGGTAGTAAGGAGACTCTCCGCATAGTGACTCAAGCGGGAGAACTCCCTCTCATACTCAGCCACTGATCTATTCCCTTGTTTCAAACTCAAAAATTCTTGCAACTTCTGATCAACATATGCGTCTGGGATGTATTTCTGTCTGAACTCTCTGATGAAGTCATCCCAGGTTAGCACTGGTGGTTCAGCCAAGCTGTGGGGGATGGTCTTCCACCAGTCATACGCATCCCCTTGCAATAGAGACACAGAATACTCAAGCTTCAATTCATCTTGGCAGTGCAGCTTCTTAAATACTCTGTCCATTCTTTCAAGCCATTGCTCTGCCTCAAGTGGGTCTACTGTACCCTTAAATTCTGCAGCCCCATACTTCAATAACTTGTCATACTGTCTGGCTGGAGGCAGTGGTTGTGCCACAGGTGGTTGGGGTGGAGCTTGAACAGGCATACCCCCGGCCATTTGTTGAAACATTGCCGCCATCTGCTGTGCAAACTGTGCAGGGAACTGCAGCATTTGCGGGGCTGGTGCTACTGACCCACTGACATTCGGTAAAGCTGGGGCTTCCCCTTGTGCCTCAGCTTCAACAGACTGCTCAACTGAGCGATCCCCTTCTTCCATTTCAGGCTGAAGTTAGGGTATCTCCTGAACAATTAACACAAGGAGATTTCCCTCCGTTAGTTCATATTCATGATGTAATGCACTGTATGTAACAATTATGGACATTGAGCAGTTGTACTTAACAAAGAAAAGACACAAATTCACAATTGAAAACATAATTCAAAAACTTGCTCTGATACCACTAAAACATGTCACACCTTACCCCTCTGTAAGGCATAACATGATCCCGTAGAATACCTAATGAACTACCGAACTTCACCTACCGATAACTCATTAAGTACCCTACAAGGGATTTTAAAACAATTTTCTTATCTTTGACAAGTGGTGAGCATTTCTAATAAGTATTTAAAACATTTAGTTGAAATTAAAACTAATTAATATTTTTGGCCATTTTAGTTTTTCGCAAATCTTATAAAAATTTTGTGAGTTTCCTCTGTATTTTGAGAAAACCGTTCTTCAAATACTTGAAATAAAAGCACTTCCAATAATTATCTAACCACTGCTTCAAATTCATACTCAATCTCAACCAATTTCTCAAAATTCACAAGTTCAAAAATTCTCAAAATCTTGTCCATCAATATCATTTATTCATATTCCATTCAAGATAAACAATTTATATATTCATCATACTAAAATTTACATTCAAAAGTCCAAATTAAAATTTATTACAACTTTTATACAAACTTTGTACAAGCTGCTCAAGACCCATGTACATGTCCATACATTTATGTGCAATATATACATCAAAAAAATATTTCTGATTAGGGTATAAATTATACCCGAAAACTTTAGGTGGTAGCTTCTCACACCTCAAGACTCGATCTGCTGCTCCTCTAGTCTCTGTATCTGCAATGACAATAAAGCTATCATTGAGTACTAGGACTCAGTGGTGCACAATATACTAAAATAATCTTTATGCAAAACTTAAAGCACATTCATTCAAAAATTTGACTAAACATGAAAATTAAATACAATCATGCATTGTAAGATTTTACATGTAAACCAAGTTTATTTCAAAGTATCAAAACACATTTCATAAAACCCACAGTTAGATCACGCCATTCGAAACAAATAGAATCTCAATAGCCAGAGGCTAAAGAGACATCACATGAATCTCAATAGCCAGAGGCTAAAGAGAAATCATATCACAGGCTAGCTAGCTCAAATATATGGATATCCATTCACATCCTCTTCTACTGGCACACCTCAACACTTCTCCAGAGAAGGAATCAAAATTCGAAACTAATTACCCCCACTAGTCGTGCTAGTGAGGTGTTCAAATATATGGTCATGACACTGTGGTTTCAAAACTTATCTTAACAATTTGCTAAACATTGTCATTTCAAATATACACAATAACTTTCACAATTTAAATCAAACATCATAAAAATGCTATAATCCAATATTTCACATTATTCAAAACATTATGCAAAAGATGATTATAAAAGTATATGTTGTGCACAAACCTCAAACGAGGCGCCTGTTGGCCTTGACTCGACTCCTCGGGTTCTGTCCCGATATTCTTTTTCACTGAAACACGAAATTTTCCAATGTTTCAGTACTAAAACTTAAAATAAATCCAAAATAAACTTAACTTCACATTTACGTAGCTCTAACGTGTTAAATTCGACGTTCTCGAAATTTTGTGTTTCGGGTTACTATTCACTGCACTATTCAAGTCAAATTATTGACTTTCTAAGGCTTAATGAGTATGGGAACTCCAACTTCACCCACATACCACATTTTGGTCACCAAACTTGTTGGTTTTGGTCATTTGTTTAAAGCTTAGGTCATTTTGGCAAAATTGCCAATTTTCGGTTTTGGTTCTCCAAAGTTGCACTGTTCCATTGGTTGATCTACTGTTGGAATTTAACAAAACTTCCTTCATAGAAAATGTTCCTTATTGTCTTAAGTGTATTCTCATTTTTGGATCACCCCAATCGGAGTTTTGTAGCTCAAGTTATGGCCAAAATAAGTTTACTGTTCATGTGTACTGTTCATACTGAGATTTTGGTGCTGGCAGATTTTTGGTCCAACTTTGGTTAATAATTTGATCAAGTAAAGTTCATAATTTGGTCTCACTTTCTTCATATGAAATGTTGTACTATTTCTTAGGTTTCCATCGGTTCAAGAATTGCCTAAATCCGAGTTTTCTAGAGAGAGTTATAGCCATCCAAACATTGCTGCTCAATGAAAATTCTGCAGAATCTCAGTACAGTAAATTTAACTTTGCTCAATGATTTGAATGAGTTAATGGCCTAATTTGGGTTGGTGTTCTTCATGAAAGTTTTAGGTCTATATCATATCTAATTGCTGGTAAAATTTCAGGTCAATTTGACCTACCTAGCTCGAGTTATGACCAAATGAACAGTTACTTTTCATTTGGTCAGTTTAGTGCAGTGGCAGCCTGCTATCAACTCACTTTGGTCAATTGTTTCACCAAGTTTTGGTCAGTTTTTGGCTATGGTTCCTTAATGAAAATTGTGCTCTTTTATGTCTATTTTCATCTCCAATTGGTGGCATATCAATTAGACTTGTAAAATTTGAGTTTTGGTCCTTCAAAGTGGGTTTGGTCATGCTGCCAACAGCATGACCATTTACCTCCGAATTTAGTTTTCATTCCTATCATTCCCACACAAGTTATTTGGTCATAATTGACCATTATTTCACTTCAAAATAGGTCCACCATGTCATTTATGCATTTCTCCAAATTTTGGTTCATAAACCCTAGCATTGAAACCCTAATCTCACTAACTCTTGCATTTAACTACTTCTAATGATTTTAATGTTAATCATTTAACTAAGTAAGGTTTCTAAACTCATTCAATTGCATCATATTCATGCAAACCATACTCCTCTCAAGCTGCCCCAAAATTCAGTTTGTTCTTCCCCACATTTTTTTTTTCATTTTAAGGTTATTTACAAGCTCTTAATGCCATATAAACACTAATTAAACAAAGAAAAATTAAGGCTTGTATTACCAACCTTGAGCAGAATTTTCTTCCTCCTTTTCTTCAAATTTTCCTTCTTTCTTTCTTGCTCAATCCTCTTCTCAAGTTGCCTAGATAAGCTTTAACTATGGTGGCTAATTTTTCTATGGTGAAATTAGGGATTTGATCAAGCTCAAAATGAGCTTTAATGGAGGTTTTGGGTGAGGAGAGGGTGAGGAGAGAGAGTCACGTTTTTGATGAAGAAGATGACTTTATTATTTTTTTTTTCTTTTCTTTTCTTTTCTTTTATGTCTTAGGAAGACCAAAATTCCCAAATTAATAAAATAAATCAATTAAGCCTTTATGACATCATGCATGATGTCATCACTTTGACTTTTCCATCTTCTTTCTTTTTTTTATTTATTTTTCTATTAGTTCTTTAATTTAATTCTCAATTCAAATTTTCTTTTCTCGATTTTATTTGTGATTAGGTCGAGTCGACTCTCGGTCAATTGACCAAATCGCCTCGCCGGTTCATCCGGTTTGCAAATAATAGAATATTTCTTCCGTATCCCAGAACAAATTATTTGACTGACTTAACAGTTCTTTTTCGTGATTTTCTCTTTTCCACTGTGTCCATAAGGGTCCTAAGGACCGCAGCGTCACTTTTTACGGTTCGAAATTTGAGTTTAAAATGACTTCGCAGTCGTTCCCGAGGAGGTCACTCATCGCTGTGACTCTCGGCTCGTTTAACCTCTTATGTTCCGTTTTTCTTATTTATAGTTAACTAATTAAACATTACTAATTATTTTTGTTTATGGCTTCTCAAATTGTCTTAAGTGTGGCCCTAATCCCATTAATTGTCCGGACCGACACCGGTCACCGGAACAGTGAAATATACCAGGCTATGCAACGGGGGTGTTACACTTTGAGGAATACCTTATCACCCACTGCATATTCAATATCTCTTCTCTTCATATCAACATAGGACTTCTGACGGTCTGATGCAGCTTTGAGTCTATCTCTGATCAATATGATCTTTTCCTCTGTCTGCTGAACAATTTCTGGCCCAATCATCTTCCTTTCACCTACTTCATCCCAACATAAGGGAGTTCTGCACTTCCTGCCATACAAAGCTTCATATGGAGGCATCCCAATGCTTGCTTGGTAGCTGTTGTTATAAGCAAACTCAATCAAAGGCAAGTGTGTATCCCAATTACCTTCAAATTCAATCACACAAGCCCGTAGCATATCCTTCAATGTCTGAATAACCCTCTCAGACTGGCCATCTGTCTGTGGGTGGAATGTTGTGCTGAAGTTCAATCTAGTTCCTAGGGCTCTCTGAAGACTACCCCAGAATCTAGAAGTGAACCTAGGATCTCTGTCAGAGACAATTGATACTGGCACTCCATGCAATTTTACAATCTCATATATGTACAATTTGGCCAATCTTTCCAAGCTATAGTCCATCCAAACTGGCAAAAAGTGAGCAGACTTGGTCAATCTGTCAACTATAACCCATACTGCATCATGACTACTCTGTGTCCTTGGAAGTCCTGTAACAAAATCCATAGTTATTCGTTCCCATTTCCACTCTGGTACTGACAAAGGATGTAACAAACCAGCTGGAACTTGATGTTCTGCCTTTACTTGCTGACAAGTTAGGCATTTGGAAACGAATTCAGCTATGTCTCTCTTCATACCCATCCACTAGTAATGTTCCTTCAGCCCTCTGTACATTTTAGTTCCACCAGGGTGCATAGCAAATGGAGACTCATGTGCTTCCTTCATAATGATTTGTCTCAATTCCACATCACTAGGAACACACACTCTGCCCTGATGTAGCAATAAACCATCATCTCTCACAGAGAATTCAGGTTTCTTGCCCTGCTGGACTTCTTTCAGTAGCTTCTGATGCTTTTCATCACTCTGAGCAGCCATTCTGATCTGATCAATCAACACTGGCTGTACATGCCAAGCAACTATTGTCTGTCCCTCATCATCAATCTCTAAACTAGCATGCTGTGGTTTCAATTCACATACCATGGACATAGGAGAAACTCTGAGATTTGCCATAGTCTTGCGACTTAAGGCATCAGCCACCACATTTGCTTTCCCTGGCTGATAGTCTATTAAGCAATCATAATCTTTGATGAGTTCCAACCATCTCCTCTGCCTCAAATTCAATTCCTTCTGGGTGCCTAAGTACTTCAAGCTCTTGTGATCTGTGTAAATGTAGCATTTCTCCCCATACAAATAGTGTCTCCAGATCTTCAGAGCAAAAACAATAGCTGCTAACTCCAGATCATGTGTTGGGTAGTTCCTCTCATGCGGTTTCAGCTGGCGTGATGCATAAGCAATGACATTCTGATCTTGCATCGATACGGCCCTAACCCATTGTGAGAAGCATCACTATAAACTGTGTATTCTTTACCCGGAGTAGGTAAAGTGAGAACTGGAGCTTCAGTTAAACACCTCTTCAACTCATTAAAACTCTGCTGGCATTTATCTGTCCACTGAAATTTCACATCTTTCCGAAGCAGCTTAGTCAGTGGAGAAGATAACATAGAAAACCCCTTCACAAACCGACGGTAATATCCAGCTAAACCCAGAAAACTGTGAACTTCTGTGATGTTCCTGGGCGGCTTCCAATTAAGGATAGCTTCTACCTTGCTGGAGTCTACCTTGATCCCTTCAGCTGACACAACATGTCCCAAAAAGGAGATTTCTTTCAGCCAAAATTCACACTTCGACAATTTGGCGTATAGCTGTTTCTCCCTTAAGGTCTGCAGTACAATCCGCAGATGTCTGTCATGCTCTTCTGCATTCCTCGAGTATATGAAAATGTCATCAATAAACACCACCAAAAATTGATCAAGATATGGTCTGAAGATAGTGTTCATCAGATCCATAAAAGCAGCTGGAGCATTTGTCAACCCGAATGGCATTACTAGAAACTCATAGTGGCCATACCGAGTTAAGCGATTTTGGAATACTCTGCTCTTGCACCTTCAACTGATAGTAACCAGATCGCAAATCAATTTTGGAGAATACAGCTGCACCCTTCAATTGATCAAACAGATCATCAATGCGAGGCAATGGATATCTGTTCTTTATTGTCACCTTATTCAACTGCCGGTAGTCTATACATAAGCGGAGAGTACCATCCTTCTTCTTAACAAACAACACTGGTGCTCCCCAATGTGACACACTAGGGCGGATGAAGCCCTTTTCAAGTAGTTCTTGCAATTGTATCTTCAACTCCTTCAACTCTGCTGGTGCCATTCTGTATGGCGTTATGGAAATTGGATCCACACCAGGCATAACATTAATTTCAAACTGCACTTCTCTTTCCGGAGGTAATCCTGGCAATTCATCAGGAAACACATCCGAAAGTCATGTCTTTGTAGGGATGTCCTTCAATGCTGGACTCCCCACTTGGGTGTCTACCACATGTGCCAAGTATGCTTCACACCCCTTTCTGATCATTTTTCTGGCTATTGCAGCCGAAATGAGGTTTGATGGCAATAACTGCCTCTCCCCATGTATTACCACAAAGACTATCTTGAGGAGACCAAAGTGACTGTCTTGACCTACGATCAATCATGGCATGATGCCTAGCTAACCAATCCATGCCCAAGATGATATCATAATCTCTGAAGGGCATTTCAATGAAATCAGATAGGAAAGTGTGTCCTTGGATCACCAAAGGACAATCTCTATACATTCTATTAACCCTGACCTCCTGTCCTAACGGACTTGTTACTAGCACCTCAAAGTCCATTTTTGTACATGGAACAGCAATGCAATCAATGATGCTAGCACTCACATTTAGAACCCGGATCAAATAACACAAACACATCCTGATTAAAAGTTGAGAAGGTACCAGCCACAACATCAGATGTCTCTGCCTCTTCTCTCTGTCTCATGGCATAAACTCTGACTGGAGCACTATCTTGCTCTGAGTGTTTTACTGTGCCTTGGCTGCCTGCTGGGTTACCTCTACCCCTGCCTCTACCTCTGCTAGGTGGTTGTGAGCTTCTGGTGACAGGGCTCTGAACTGATCCTTCTGCAGTAGTAGGAGGTGGTCCAACTCTGCGACTAGTGGTGCAGTCCTTGGCAAAGTGTCCTGTGCCTCCACAGTTATAACAGGCTCCAATAGCCTTATAGCAAATCCCACCATGATTTCTTCCACAAGTTTCACATTGGCGGGGAGGATAGGAACCTCTGGTACTCTACTGACCAGATAGGGGAGGCTTCTGTCCTAAATATCTTCCCCTACCCGACTTCTTGCCACCTTTGCCATGTCCCCCATAGTTCTTCCTCTTTCCAGTATGACCACTGGAACTTTGTTCTACAGATTTTCCCTCTTTCTCTGTCTTCTCTGACCTCTTCTTCTCAGGAGCAGTCTCAAACTCAATTCTTTCCAACTCTAGAGCTTGAGAAATAAGTTCAGAGAAGTTAGTGTGTTTGAAGCCGATCACTTGTACTCTGATACTGGGCTTCAAGCCAGTTTCAAACCTCTTGCATCTTTCCCTGCTGGTAGAGAGTAGACTCACTGCATAATGGCTAAGGCGAGAAAATTCTCTTTCATACTCAGCCACTGATCGCCCCTGTTTGGACTTAGGAACTCTTGCGACTCACGGTCTACATAAGCATCGTGGATATATTTCTGCTGAATTCCACGAGGAAGTCATTCCATGTTAGCACTGCAGCTCTACTGATGTGGGGAATGGTTTTCCACCGACCATAAGCATCCCCACTGTAGTAAGGACACCGAGTATTCAAACCTAAGCTCTTACGTACAATGTAGCTTCTTGAACACCCTATCCATCCTCTCTAACCATTGTTCAACTTCTAGAGGATCTCTGTCCCCTTAAACTCAGAGCCCCATATTTCATTAATTTGTCATCTTGCCTTGTAGGAGGCGTGGTTGTACCACGGTGTCTGCAGATTGGGACTTGAGTAGGCGCATTACCGACCATTTGTTGGAACATTGCGACCATCTCAGCGAATCGAGCAGAAAGCTGCGATGCTGCGGTGGTCTTCTTTGAACCACTTACATTTTGTAGGCCTGGGGCATCCCCTTGCACCTCAGCCTCAATAGATTGATCGACTGAACGATCACCCTCTTCCATATTCAATGCGAGGATTCTAGATCTCCTAAACAAATAACACAAGGAGATTTCCTCCCGTTAGTGCATATTTATAATGTAATGTACTGTATGTATCAAACAATGATATTGAGCAGTTGTACTATGAAGAAAGAACATTCAAATAACAGGTGAAAACAGAATTTAAAAACATTGCTCTGATACCACCAAAACATGTCACACCCTACTCCTCTGTAAGGCATAACATGATCCCGTAGTATACCTAATGAATTACCAACCCCGTCTACTGATAACCCATTAAATACACTACAAGGGATTTTAAAAACTTTTCTTACTTCTTTTACAGTGGTGAGCACTATTTACAGGTATTAAAAACTTTGGTGAACTAGAGTGAAACAATTAACTCATTTGATTTATTTGGAATTTCTGTAAAAATTTTGGCAGAGTGCCATCTGTATTTTGGACAAAACAGTTCTTCAGAAAACCTGTAAAAAGCACTTCAATAATGTTCCAAATCTCAACTCCAATACATTTCTCAACACAATAATTTATCAACTCAATTCCATAGAAATTTTTCAAAGTTTGAGATAAGGAAATATAATACAGCTTTTACAAGTCAAAACAGCTCATAATTATTTTACAACTTCAAGGTACAATTTGAATTTACAACTGCTCAAAACCAAAAACAAAATGTACATACAGTGTCATACATTACAGTACAAAATGCAAAATATTGGTATACTCATTATACCAGGTAATCCCTCGCTGGATGTATATGCAGCCTAGTCTGCTGCCCTGTCTATCTCTCTACCTGCGACAGCAATAAAAAGCTATCGCTGAGACAATGTCTCAGTGGTGAACAACATTAACCAAATACAATTTTAAATCACAATTCATAAATCATGTAAATAGCGGATACTTAAAACCATAGTCAAATTCAAGACAATAAAGGTCAATAAGAATTTAAACTCCATTTCTCAATATCACAATAGATTTCCATAAGTCAGATCATGTTTGAATTCAAAAGACAGTATATGTCAATGAGAGTTTAAATCCATTTCACAATCTCAAATTACACATCAATAAATCACACACAGCTTAATCATGATCCATAGTTCAATTCGTCCCAAAAGCCAATGGCTAATGAGGTATTCAATTCGTCCCAAAAGTCGATGACTAATGAGGAATAACATGACTAGCTAGCAAAAATATGAGTACTCATCCAATTCGTCCTCAACAGGCACACACCTCAACACTTCAGCCAGAGAGGGAATTCAATTCGTCCCACTAGACAAGCTAATGAGGAATACAATCAATATACATGATAGCTGTGGTTTCAAACCATTTCTAATGCTTTTCAATCAATAAGTATCCATCAATGTCATTCAAACAATTTTTCACAGTTCCAAACCATTCATAATATTTTTCAATCAATAAGTGTCCATCAAACTCATTTCCACAATTTAAAACAATAATATACAAATAGTCAATATTTATTTCAATTGAAAATAATTCAAAAGAAACAGTTGTTGTGCACAAACCTCTGATATTTGTCTTCTGGTCCTGACTCAGTATTTCTTTCCCTTTTGCTAAGTCCTTGTTAACTGAGAAACACAATTTGAAGTGTTTCAGTGCTAAATTAATTTGCCTCTAACGATAATGTTTGATAAACAATTCACTGAATACCTCTATTTGCTAAATCACCTAATATACCGACCCTCGACGTTTTCCAAGTAAATTAGGTTTTAGTGTCATTAATATGTCACACTCGATAGGGTTTTAGGTTTGGTACGTTTTTCCAAACTCATTTCCTTGTTTAATGCATTTTAATGCAACTTGCTGGATTCCGGGATACTAGTTTGACCTAGCCGGACGGCCTAGTTCCCTCGGTTTTCGGGTTTCGGTCAAAACTAAAAACTTGTAGATCTATGTCTTATGGACCGTGGTGCAAAATTTTAGGTCAATCCGAATTAAGTAGACCAAGTTATGGTCATTACACTATTGCTGGTCAAATGACATCAAATTAGGTCATTTTTTTGGTCAATTTGGTCAACTTTGGTTCGCCCAGTTTTTGGACCCGAACTTGTGCAAGCCTTTTGACTTGCTTATGGTCATTTCTTGGCTTTTGTGTCTTCATAAGACTTGTAGGTATGGGTCTTAACTATTCATGGTTAAAATTTCAGGTTAATTGGACCTGTTTTGAGTGAGTTATGGCCTAAACACTCACTGCTGCCCAATTGGTCATTTTTCAGGTCCTAATTGCACCTAATCCGAATTGGTCATTTTCATAGGTCACCTTGCAAGCAAAATTTTGGTATGTTTTCTCAATGAAAGTTGGCACATTTTGTGCCTAGTTTCACCTCCAATTGGTCTCATACCAATTGAGATTACACATTTAAAGTTATAGGTCTATTTGCACACTGTCCTCTATATGTCTTTCAAACCCCAATTCAAACACACATTTAACTTGCTCTACTTTAAATCCCCATACCTAATTCTGATTTTATATCATTCCATATTCATTTATCACTTCTTACTATGGTCAATTTGGACAGAATACAAACATTCTCAATACATCAAATACAACCCTAAACCACAAAGTCCAAATTTAGCAATATATGTACATAAATACACCTAATCATTACATATAATTTCCACTACTAATTTATATACACATTCATCAATTCTTCTATGTCAACATTCTGCCAACACTTCCATCAATACATACAATTATTCAAGTGTCCCCAAGCTGTCGAAAACCTTCTTCAACACCACATTGCCCTACAATTCATCAATTCTCATCCAAGTGCCAAAATCACCATATAAACATGAAGTAATTCACTAGGTTATTAAATCATCATGATCAACACCATTTCTCATCAAATATATGCACAAATATCTCATAAAAAACATGACTCCATGGCTGTCCAAAATGAAAACAACAATAACTCTTCAAACTCAAAATTTTCCTTCACAAAACCAACACCCATAACATGCACACAAAACTTAACAAAGCTATCTTCAAAAACACTAACTTACCTTATGGTTGGAGCTTGTTAAACCTTGCTTAAACCTCTCAAATTTGGTATCAAACTCTTCCTTGTGATGAGTAGACAAAGTTTCATGAAGGAACCTAAGTGATTTGGGGTTGAAATGAGGGATGGATCAAGCTTGCATGCAAACGCCCATGGAGTTTTTTCTTGGTTCTTCAATTCGGCTGGTTTGGTTGTTTTGGAGAAGATGAATATTTCTACTGGTTTAGTGGAGTTACAGCTGCCCTTTGGTGTTTATTTTATTCCTCAGTGGTCCACTCATTTAAATTATATCATAAATTAAGCTTAAATGTGTTATTTACACATTTTTCACCCCACTTTTGGCTATTTGTATTAGGTACCCCTCTTTTAATTTTTCATTTCATTTTCTAAGTGTAATATTATTTATTTTTAATGGACATTTAGGTCAAAAGACAATTCGGGGTGTCGAATGACCATAATGCCCCTGTTCGGGTTACGTTCCCGATTTTTCTGAATTAACGGGTTTTTTCTGTTTTTCGATTTCTCACTTTTCTTTGTACTAATTATTTAATTTTTCTTTGATCTTTCTAATGATATTTATTCTTCAATAAGGTTCTATTTAAGTCCTAAAAATGTTTTCCAGGGTTCCCCGCAGTCCAGGGCCAGTCAACGGTCCACGCTGTGACTTCCCATTGCGGTCACCCATCGTTAGGTTTCCCGGCTCGTTTAACTTGATCACATTTCTTTGCTATCATTTTTCCTTTGTTTTTCTTGTACTTTCTTTTCTTGTATTTCATTATTTTATGTCTCCTCACTCTCATTGAAGTGTGGTTCTAGGCATCCTAGCTGTTCGGTCAGCACTGGTCACCGGAACAGCAGAACGCACTACCAAACTTAGGGGTGTTATAATAATGCTTAGTGGTGCCAATAAGAAAATAAAAAAAAAACTAATAAAAAAATAAATATGCAGTGGGTGTATTGATGTCTCATGCAGACAAATTTTTGATAATTATTGGTAGTCTTATTTATTTGGTACTTGTTATATTCATTATTTCATTAAATTTATCAACTTTCATTTTTGGTTGCCCAAGTAACCTATACTGGATGACTGGACTGGATAAATGGGTAAACTGGCACTGGGTATCAAGTACCTCGGGCCATCACACCATCGGTCACATATGTGTCTCCCGGTGTGCAATAGAACAGCTAATAAGCTATAATAACATTAGGCACAAGGCCAAGTCTCAACACAATGTCAGAATGGCTAAAAGCCATGAAATCATAGAATGGCATAATGCCATGTGCAGTAATGCTAACTGAACCCTATTGGCATGCCAACCTATCCAAACCAATCTTGCTAGGTGTACTAGGGTATGTTACACTTTTAAACTTTACAATTCTTGAAATTTAAGTTTAAGTGTTACTATTCATTTCATTAGTCAACTAAAATGTTGAATTTTGCATAGACAATAGGTACATTGGTTCTAATACTCCCAACATACCACATTTTGCATTCTAAAGTTGTTGGTATTGGTTGCCAATACTATTTCTAAGCTTAATGTTAGTTATTCAAAATTTTCAGATTTCAAGCCTTGTGTTTACTATTCCATTGGTCATTTTTACACTAGGAATTTGGCAAAGTTGTCTTCATGAAAGTTATTCCTTATTTTGTCTAGTTACATTTATTTTTTTGAATCACTCCATTTGGAGTTTTGTAGCTCAAGTTATGGCCTAAACACCATAACTGGCCGGATTGGACAGAATCCAAAATTCTGGGCAAAACTGGTTTTGCTAAATTTGGTAACCTAAGTTTGGTTGGCAATTTGACTAGGTTATGGTCAGAATTTGGATTTGTATTCTTCATGAAAGTTGTATGTATATATCTCATCTTTCTGCTGGTAAAATTTCAGGTCAATTGGACCTTTCTACACTGAGTATGACCAAATGAATAAACACTATTCATTTGGTCATTTTGCCCAGGTAGAATGCAGGTCACCTGGATTAGGGCAATTTTTAGGTCAACTTGGTTTGGTTTTCTGGGCAAGATTTCTATACCAAAGTTGTGCCATTATGTGTCTAGTTTCATGTCCAATTGGCCTTACATCAATTGAACCTATACAACCCAAGTTATAGTTGCCCAAACAGGTTGGACTCACATCCAGACTGCTGGTCACACATGGTAGCTTAGCCAAACTCAAATCCCAAGCTACAACTCACTTCAATTCTTCATCATACATAGCTAAATGGTCACTAATTGACCATTTAAACTTTCATTCACCAACACATGAATAAGATCCAAGTTTTTGTGTCCAAACCCTAGCTCCAATTCAAGGTTCACACAACACATGTCAATTAGGCATACTAATCCATTTCAAATTTATGTCTACACATCAACACCATTTCTAAGCCATTTTAAATCCATCAAAACCATCAACTACCACTCCCATAAAGCTGGTCAAAATTCCATTCTCAATTTCACACATGATTTATCTCAATTTCTTAATTATTTGTTCATATTAAAACTAAATTTTAAGAAATAAACAAGATTAAGTAATTAACATGCACTAACCACTTTGGTCTCTTTATTGGCTTGTATAAACCTTGTAATTTCTTCACTTTATGATAATCAAAACCTTGCTCTTGATGTGGGAGTTAATTTTTGTGAAGGGCATTTAGGGTTTTGGGGTGAGATTTGGTGAGTTATGAAGCTTTGGTAAGCTTTCAATGGTGGAATGGGTATTGAGTTTAAGGGAGACGGCTGAATTTTTGTGAAGGTGATGGCTGCTGAGTTTTTTGAGTTTTTGCTGTATTCTTATCCACTTTTTATTAGTTAATTTAAGTGTTGATTAAATATGATTGGTGGGATTTTTTCTAATGACATCATAGTGAAGTCATAATTGGCCTTTTATCTCATTTTCTCTTCTTTTCTTCTCTACTCATTTTTAATTTAATTTTTAGCAATATTTATTCACATTTTATATCATAATAATTATTTTCTTAACTGGAAAAGTCGGCCAAAAATCACCTCCGAAGGCGAAATGACCAAAATACCCTCTGTTTGGCTTAACAGACCAAAATTGTCTGTACCAATTGAAAAATTTTTCTAAGCATTTCCTTGGCATTCTAATGCCATAGAAACCTCAATGACCCTTCTCTGGAGTCTCAAAAATTATTTTATGAATTTTCCCCCTGGTCTAGGGCTCCTAGTTGCGAGAACCGCAACTTCCCACTAGGTTACCTATCGCTAGGGCATCGGCTCATTTAACTTGGTTGTATTTTATTTCTAAAATTTTTCCTAAATTTTTCTTATTAATATTTGAGTTAATTATGGTTCCTCACTTTAGTTTAAATATTTTTCCAGACGTTCTAGCTGTCCGGACTAACACCAGTCACCAGAACAGTCGAATGTACGGAATTGCTACAGAGAGGGTGTTACAGAGCAAATGAAAGACTAGCAAAATAAGCATAACGTGAGTAATTATTAGAAATTTATTCTCCATAATAATATAAACATAAACTAAATATTTAGATTTATTTGTACATTATATAAATGATTATTGTAAACTTATGATAGAAGAGATTCTAGAGAGTAACATAAATGACGAAAAATATACTGTATGGCAAATTTCATATGAACCCAGTAAAATTCTTGAGCATATAGAAAATATGCCCCCAATTATTTTTTATTTGTATACATTATTTCTTGTTATATTATTGCACCACTAAGCAGCAATGCTTAGCGCGATGGAATTGTTTCCTTCGCGCAGGTACTGAAGCTAAAACCCAATGGACATTTGACTGGAAATTTTGGGAGTCTAGATCTGCAGAGCGTCAAAGGTTGTCACTTCCTCAGCAATGCATGTAGCTAGGGCCCATGTATATCACTTTATGTATTTTGTATGTCATAAATATTTCGTATGTTGTAATTCATATGTTGTAATATAAATTAAGAATTTGTAAGTAATATTTATGTGATGTAAATTTATAAATTAATTATTTCATATGTAATTAAATTGTATATCATGTAAATTAATGATGATTGAAAATTATCATATATGAGTTGAGAATGAATGGAAATGAATATGAAATTGAATTATATAGAAGATATTCGAATTGATGAGATAATTATGATTAGTATGGATAAGATTTTATTGTGAAAATATTGTTTAATTTTCAAGCAGGTGAATAATGAAATGCGCCAAATAGAAATAAAATAGGGTAAACTCCACTGGTTTCTCCATAGAAAAATAATTGATATTAAATTAAAGGAATTCAAAGTTACTAAAATAATAAAGTAAGATAAGATAGGGTGCTCTGGCACCGAGTGTGACATGCCTCACCCGGCTACACTGTAGACGGGTGACGGGTGGTACATTTATTGGTATCAGAGCGCGGTTTAGGCATTTATGGGCTTAGATAGACTGCATATCATGCATTGCATTCATAAGAGTCGAGGTGACACTATTGCAGATCTGTATTTCCTGTTTATTTTAGGTTAAGGTATGGAATAAGAGAGTGAAGAGACAATGAGATACCGAATGGAGATGAGAAGGAGACTATATTTAAGATGAAAAAGGATGAGTACAGAACTGTTTGAGGATAGGATTGAGACTAAGGAGAAAGTGAAGTATGATAACACGGAAAGGTGAAGAAATAAGGAGGTAGTAGCTCCTCAACTATTTACACTTGGTAAATTTCGGGGACGAAATTTTTGTTAGAGGGGAAGAATTGTAACACCCTCACTGTAGCGATTCCATACATTCTACTATTCTAATGACCAGTATCGGTCTGGACATCTAGAACGCCTGGAAAAATATTTAGACTAGAGTGAAGAGTCATAAATAACTCAAATAAGTGTAAGAAAAATTAAGAAAAAATTTTAGAAATAAAATAAAACCAAGTTAAATGAGCCGGTGCCCTAGCGATGGGTAACCCAGTGAGAAGTTGCGGTCTTTGCAACTAGAAGCCCTGAACTGGGGAGAAAATTCATGAAATAATTTTTGGGACTCTAGAGAAGAGTCATTGAGGTTTCTATGGCATTAGAATGCCAAGAAAAGGCTTAGAAAAATTTTTCAATCGGTACAGACGATTTTGGTTCAATAAGCCAAACAAAGGGCATTTTGGTCATTTCATCTTCAGAGATATTTTTGGCCGACTTGTCCAGTTAAGTAAATAAATATTATGATCTAAAATATAAATAAATATTGCTGAAAAATTGAATTGAAAATGGGTAGTAAAGAAAAGAAAAGAAAATGAAAGAAAAAAGGAAATATGACATCACATGATGCCATTAGTTAGGTCTCCACCAATCACAACTCAACAAGCAAATTAAAAGGAGATAAATTCGACAAAAATTGATAAACAATCTGCACCTTCTCACCATGGGCAGCCGAACCAAAGAGAAAAAAGAGAGGAAGACCACCATTAAGGCTCCAAATGAGCTTGATTCCCTAGCCAACTACACCATAAAACCTCACCCTCTCTTCATAAAAAATTCCCCTTACCACTAGAGTTAGACTTGAGCATCAATTAGAAGAAGAGAAAGTGGAAGAAAGTGAGGTGTGAACAAGCTTAGAAAATCACCAAAGAGGTTAGTGTTAGTAGTATGCCCTAGAGCATATCATTTAGTATGTATCTTGTACATATTTTTATTAATAAAAAGCATTTTCACTTTTCTGTTTACATAATATATTTATGTGTAATAGAAAAGGTCCATTGATATTTTGTTAGAAATACTATTCTTAAGTTGTTAAGAATATGAGTGACAGTATTTCTAGCACAAAGTATCATAAATAGTTTCACAATCGAGGATACTTCATAATAAGGACATGACTTATCCAGAAATATTGTATTCATGTTTGTTACCAATTTATTTATATGAGATATAAATAAGATGGAATGGTGAGTCTCATGCCATATGACAAACATGATAGGAACTTATAAATGATAAGTAGGCCGAACCAGTGACACTTATGACCAGCACATGGAGTTTACTCTTGTCAATGTTTTGTCATAAATCATATAAGTGCATATAATCTTTAGACCTGAGATAGCACAGTTATCTTGTATATAGGTAGTTTGAGTTTGATACTGCTTTTATACTTGTACTGTGTATGGGTATATGGGCATCTGTTGGCTCCGACTAGTTATATATGGAGGTAGGTGTTGATCAAGATGGAATTTGTTCCTCTAAGTAAATAGAGATAAAATCCTATGTTCATTTAATTGTTCTTGATGTTTCAAGTTCCTAGCCAGGACAGATAGATTTATTCAGAAAAGAGTTTCTGATGAGAAAAATCTTTTTAATCAAGAACTGGAATTAAAAGGGAACATAATATTCATAGCAAATGGAGTTTGACATAAACCATGACTCCAGCTTGAGTTGGGATTTTATAACAGAGAGATTCTAGTGCATGGTAACATATGATTATAGGTTCATTTAAGGTAAACTTTATTACTAGTTGGGTGGCCATGGAATGCTATGCTAGGTGTTAACCATGGTCTATGAGGTTCATAAAATGATTTAGAGAAATCATTTATGGTAAGAAAGAGTTCTGATGATATTAAGAGTTGATGTCATGTCTCATTGCCAATTAGTGATGAGCCTTGTAAGTCACACACATACACAAGTTATCACCTAATTAAATATGATTTAATTAATTAATTAAAGAGTTTAATTGATTAATTAAATAGGTTTGGTTTGCAATTAGATTGCAAAGTCCCTAGCATGACTTGAAACCAAATCTAGATTATTGGATGTGTAGTATAAGTTAAATTTATATTTAAAGTGTTTAAATATAAATTTAATTAATGAGAAATTAATTAATAGAGATTAATTAATTAATTTATATTTGATATAAATTGATTAGAAGAAGAGAAATAATTATTTTGGGTTGAGAACTCAAAATTAAGACACAGGGGCATTTTGGTCATTTCACAGTGTGACACGTGGCACCATGAGATGGTGACACATGAGATTACACATAAGCTTGCCAAATGTTTTTAATCATGTAAGATGATTAATATTAAGATTAAATATAGGTTTGACACTTGGCACAATGTGATTGGGTCACTTAAACCTAGAGCTAATCAAAGGGTGACATATGGCAAGGGTTTAATGTGTTAACCTAGCTATATAAGTGTTGTTATGAAAAAGAAAAGCAACCAGCAGCCACTCCTCTCCTTTGTCACGCCATTTTGAGGTTATTCATCTATTCTTCTTCATCTCTCATCAATTCAAAGAGATTAGGCATCAATCTCTTGAATTAAGAACACTAGAAATTGTTTCTAGTGTCTTGTTTACATCTCTAATCTCTTAAAAGGCAGAACTTGAATTTCTAATTAATAAAAAAAGCTTTAGAAGCTGTTCAAGAGCTACCATAGGTGTTCTTGGTGTGGACAAGCTAGAGGGACAACATCTGGTGTCCTGAAGACGAATCTCAAAGGCGCAAACACCCTGCAGTGCATCAAGAGGTTAGTGTAATCGTTCTTGATTTAATCTAGGGTTTTAAAATTAATCTGATTAATTTTAAAATCTTAAATGGCAAATATAGATCCAAAAACATATTAAAAGTGTTTTAATATGTTGTTTATCATTGAAATCAAATAGATAAAAATAAATCTTGCATGATGCATGTGACCCTAGGTGAAATTTTTGTATTCAATGGTATAAACTTGTGTTTTTCACGCTTCCGTTCCATCAATTGGTATCAGAGCCACTATATTTGCCATTTAGATTGTTGATTATATAATTAATTGTGTGTTTTGATCATGAGATGATTTATCCATTGCTGGTTGCAATGGAGGTGTGGCGGCATGCTTGAAAAACACCATTAATGGTGCGCATGGTTTGGCTTCCATGGGTGGTTCAAGGTTTGGCTTTTAATTCTGCAATTGTTGTATGATCTAAGGCCTATTCTTTGACTACTTAAAGTGTTTAATTAGTAGTCTTAATCACACAATTAAATTATGATTCAAATCAGAATTTTAAAAATTGTTTGAAAGTGATTCAAATCTGAATTTTAAAAGTTGTTTGAATCATATTTAAATCTGATTTTTTAAAGTTGATTGAATAATATTCAGATCTGATTTTTTAAAAAATGTTTGAATGTGATTCAAATCTGATTTTTTAAAAAATGTTTGAATGTGATTCAAATCTAAATTTTTAAGGTTATTTGAATGTGACTCAAATCTGAATTTTTAAATTTATTTGAATGAGATTCAAATCTGAATTTTTAAATTTATTTGAATCATATTCAAATCTGGATTTTTAAGTTGAATATGAGATATTCAATTTAATTTAAGTATGTATGTTTAATTTAATTGTTAAATAGTAATATGCATGATGGATGATCATGGACTATAAGAGACCAATGTGATTGGATTTATTTCTTTTATGTTTCTTTGGGATTGTAAATTAATTAATTTATTTTAATTTATTTTTGGCATGTATTATTAAGTTTGTAATAATTTTTGGGTTGTAATTTCATTTATTTAAGTTCTTGTAAATTCGCCTTGGTATGCCAAGGATTACTATGTAATTGGATTGCAAGAAGTTCAAGGAGGTCAAGAGCATTGGTGGGACCAGTGGGAGGAATTCAAGATCAAGTTTTGATTATGTACTCCTTCAGCAACTCTTGTAAAATGAATGAATGAAATGCACCTAGGAATGCCCTGATTCAATTCTTGGTGGCTCAGAATTGAATCCCTTAGAAAGTCCATGCTCATACCATATTTACTGCTTATCCATGAATGCATGAGATGTATGGGAATGTATGCAATTATATGATATATGCATGCTAGATGGATAATGTGCAAAGTGAGACCTTAATAGTAATTAGGATGACTATAAAATCTTCCATTCAAATGATTAAGTTGGAAATGCTATAATTAAAGTAATTATAACATAGGCCCTCCATTGGGGCAATTATTTTAAGAAATTTTAAATTGTTGCATAAGATGCAATTAATTTAAGAGATTTTCTTAAGAATAATTGTTAAGCATGAGATGTTGAAAATATGTAAATGGTTTGGTGGCCAATATTGGATGTACCTGAGGACATTAAAATTATTTGCATAATTACTGGCTCAATGGGATCAACTTAACTAATGCAAGATAAGTCAATAATGGATGTACCTGAGATTTTGAGCATTAGGGGCTAGGTAAAGGATTGAACCTCACTTGAGATGTGATGGGCAAGGAGTTGCTCACTTATAGTTTATTGTAATTCCAATAACGGATGTACCTGAGGATGATCAATAGAATTATAAGAATTCAATCACCCACTAGAAATCCATCCAACTAGGATTTCCGTTTTCTACTTTGGAAGTGTAGGATTCGCTAAGTTAGTGGGAGGACCAATTTGATTAAAAGACTATAATCATTTTGGTTAATTACATGATACATTTACTAATTAATCTGGTTATTTTCTGCAATTAATTTTTTGATAAAAATGAGCATAGAACAACCACCCCCATCCAATATCCTTATAAGCATACTTGATCGCAATAGGTTGACAGGACCTAATCTCTCTATTTGGCTGAGAAATTTGAAACTTGTCCTGAACCTTGAACATATAGGATATGTTCTAGATTCAAATGTTCCTCGTCCCTTACCTCCAGAGGCCACTCAAGAGGAACATGAAACTTTGGACAAGTGGAAGGAGCATGATATGAGAGCTAAGTGTTACATGCTTGCTTCCATGAGTAATGAGTTACAGAAGCAGCATGAAAACATACAGAGTGCAAGTGAGATCCTACTTCACCTACAAGAGTTGTATGGTGAGCACAGTAGGAATGCTAGGTATGAGATATCTAGGCAGCTGTTCCGCATGAGGATGTTTGAGGGACAGAATGTTGGGGATCATGTCCACAAGATGATTCGGCTGATTGAGCAGTTGGAACATCTTGACTTCAACATGGATTTCCAACTACAGACGGATTTGATCCTTCAGTCCCTTCCTGAGTCTTTTAGGAATTTTGTGACAAATTTCCATATGACTAAACAAGAATGCACCTTAGCTAGTTTACTCAACATGCTAGTTATTGCTCAAAAGAATATGCCGGGCAATAAAGGAAAAGAGGTAGCTTTAATTGCATCTTCTTTTGCTGGAAAGTCCAACAAGAAGAAGGGCAATAAGAAAAAAGAAACTTCAGATTCCTGTTTCTTCCAAGAAAATAGCTAAACAGAAAGGGAAGACCAAAGCTGACAAAAGGCAAAGGAAAGTGTTTCCACTGCCAACAGGAAAGTGTTTCCACTGCCAACAGGAAAGTGTTTCCATTGCCAACAAGAAAGTGTTTCCATTGCCAGTAAGAAAGTGTTTCCACTGGCCAGAGTAGAGTAATCTAAATGAATGCAATGCCATGGTGAAAACCAACTCTAGTTCAAAATATATTTGGCACTTAAGGTTATGTCATGTTGCAAAAGATAGGATTACAAAATTGGAGAAAATGGGGATTCTATCCTCATTGGACTCTGAGCCTAGTCCAACTTGTGAATCTTGCCTTCAGGGCAAAATGACTAGATCACCCTTTGTTGGACAAGGGCTGAAAATATTTTGGAGTTAATACATAGTGATGTATGTGGACCATTTAAGGAAATGGCTAGAGGCGGTTTTCATTATTTTATTACCTTTACTGATGATAAATCAAGGTTTGGGTATTTGTATTTGATGAAATATAAACATGAATCCTTTAAAAAGTTCAAAGAATTTAAATCTGAAGTAGAAAATCAAACAGGAAAGAGTAATAAAGCGCTTCGATCAGATCGTGGAGGTGAATATTTGAGTACTGAATTTGATGAATACTTAAGAGAGCATGGCATTATTTCCCAGCTAACTCCTCCAGGAACACCACAGTTGAATGGTGTATTTGAAAGGAGAAATCGTACCCTATTGGATATGGTACATAGTATGATGAGCTATACTGATATGCCAATCTCCTTTTGGGGATTTGCATTAGAATCAGCTTTGTATATTCTGAATAGGATTCCATCAAAATCAGTTTCTTCCACACCTTATGAGATATGGCATAGAAGAAAACCAAGTCTTAAGCATGTTAAGATTTGGGGTTATCCAGCTTATATCAAAAAGCTGAACACTGATAAATTGGAGACCAGATCAGAAAAAGATCGATTTGTTGAATATCCAAAAGATAGTTTTGCATATTATTTTTATTTGCCTACATCACAAAAGGTTGTGGTGAGTAGAGATGCCACATTTCTTGAACAATAATTTGTCCAAGAAGGAGGCAAAGGAAGGCAAATAGAGTTGGAATTAGAGAATTCTGACCAATATACAGATCAGATGGATATAGATCCATCTCGTCAACCTATACCCGTTGATGAAACATCTACAGCTGTTCCTCGTAGAACAACTAGGGTATCTCACCCACCAGTGAGATATGGTTTCCTTCATGAAGAAGAACAAGAGTTATCTACTCATGAAGAAGTAGATCATGGAGATGATCCACTTACCTATGAAGAAGCTATATCAGATATAGACTCTTCAAAATGGATTGATGCTATGAAATCCGAGATTGATTCCATGTATAAGAATCAAGTTTAGGATCTTGTTGACCCACCTGAAGGTATTATACCTATAGGGAACAAATGGGTTTTTAAGAAGAAAATTGGTTCTGATGGAAAGGTAGAGACCCATAAGGCAAGGTTAGTAGCGAAAGGGTTTCGCTAAAGGCAAGGAGTCGACTATGAGGAGATTTTCTCGCCTGTTTCCATGCTTAAATCAATTAGGATTTTATTAGCAATAGCTGCATACTATGATTATGAGATTTGGCAGATGGATGTCAAAACAGCTTTTCTTAATGGATACATTGAAGAAAACATTTTCATGGAACAACCTAGGGGTTTTGAATCCCAAGATGGTTCCAAGGTATGCAAGCTAAAGCGATCCATTTATGAGTTGAAACAAGCTTCGAGGAGTTGGAATATCCGTTTTGATGAAGCCATTAAATCCTTTGGTTTTATAAAAAATGAGGATGAGCCATGTGTATATAAGAAGGTTAGTGACAGTGCTATCACTTTCCTTGTCTTATATGTGGATGACATACTGTTGATGGGTAATAACACAGGTATGTTGACAACTATAAAGGTATAGTTGTCAAATACATTCTCCATGAAAGACTTAGGGGAGACAACCTATATTCTTGGGATTCGCATCTATAGAGATAGAGCGAAAAGAATAATTGGTTTATCCTAAAGTCTATACTTGGAAAAGGTGTTAAAGAGGTTTAACATGCTTGATTCCAAGAAAGGATTATTACCAGTGAGACATGGTATCCATCTTTCTAAAGAGATGTCTCCAAAGACACCTGAAGAAAGAGATAAGATGGCCAGGATTCCATATGCTTCTGCTATTAGAAGTTTAATGTATGCAATGTTGTGTACTAGGCCGGATATCGCATATGCTGTTAGTTTGACTAGCAGGTATCAATCCAATCCAGGTTTGGAACATCGATAGTCACAAGAATATCCTTAAGTACTTGAGAAGAACTAAGGAATTATTCTTGATTTATGGAGATGGAGACTTGCAATTAGATGGTTATACTGATTCTGATTTCCAATCAGATATCGATGTTAGAAAGTCTGCCTCTGGATGTGTTCATTTGTAATGGAGGTGCTGTCAGTTGGAAGAGTTCCAAACAAAGCACAACTGCAGATTCCATTACAGAGGCTAAGTATATTCTTTGCATCGAATCTTTGCAAAGGAAGTCGCTTTGGATAATGAAGTTCGTGATGTAACTTACAAGAGTTCCTTCCATTGAGTCGCCAGTTCCACTATCGTGACAATAATGGAGCAGTCATACAGGCTAAGGAACTAAGGTCTCACCCAAAATCCAAACACATAGAAAGGCACTACCACATTATCAGAGATATAGTTGGGCAAGGCGATATAGCCATGCAGAAAATAGCATCAGCTGAAAATCCAGCTGATTCATTCACTAAGCCTTTGTCACAAGCTCAGCTAGACCGACATCTTGAGAAGATATGTCTAAGATATTGTAATGAATGGCTCTAGTGCTAGTAGGAGATTTTGTTAGTAGTATGCCCTAGAGCATATCATTTAGCATGTATCTTGTACATATTTTTATTAATAAAAGGCATTTCCACTTTTCCGTTCACATAATATATTTATGTGTAATAGAAAAGGTCCATTGATATTTTGTTAGAAATATTATTCTTAAGTTGTTAAGAATATGAGTGACAGTATTTCTAGCACAAAGTATCATAAATAGGTTCACAATCGAGGATACTTCATAATAAGGACATGACTTATCCAGAAAGATTGTATTCATGTTTGTTCCCAAGTTATTTATATGAGATATAAATAAGATAGAATGATGAGTCTCATGCCATATGACAAACATGATAGGCACTTATAAATGATAAGTAGGCCGAACCAGTGACACTTATGACAAGCACATGGAGTTTACTCTTGTCAATGTTTTGTCATAAATCATATCAGTGCATATAATCTTTAGACCTGAGATAGCACAGTTATCTTGTATATAAGTAGTTTGAGTTTGATACTGCTTTCATACTTGCACTGTGTATGGGTATATGGGCATCTGTTGGCTCCTACTAGTTATATATGGAGGTAGGTGTTGATCAAGATGGAATCTGTTCCTCTAAGTAAATAGAGATAAAATCCTATGTTCATTTAATTGTTCTTGATGTTTCAAGTTCCTGGCCAGGACAGATAGATTTATTCAGAAAATAGTTTCTGATGAGAAAAATCTTTTTAATCAAGAACTGGAATTAAAAGAGAACATAATATTCATAGCAAATGGAGTTTGACATAAACCATGACTCCAACTTGAGTTGGGATTTTATAACAGAGAGATTCTAGTGCATGGTAACATATGATTATAGGTTCATTTAAGGTAAACCTTATTACTAATTGGGTGGCCATGGCATACTATGCTAGGTGTTAACCATGGTCTATGAGGTTCATAAAATGATTTAGAGAAATCATTTATGGTAAGAAAGAGTTCTGATGATATTAAGAGTTGATGTCATGTCTCATTGCCAATTAGTGATGAGCCTTGTAAGTCACACACATACACAAGTTATCACCTAATTAAATATGATTTAATTAATTAATTAGAGAGTTTAATTGATTAATTAAATAGGTTTGGTTTGCAATTAGATTGCAAAGTCCCTAGCATAACTTGAAACCAAATCTAGATTATTGGATGTGTAATATAAGTTAAATTTATATTTAAAGTGTTTAAATATAAATTTAATTAATGAGAAATTAATTAATAGAGATTAATTAATTAATTTATGTTTGATATAAATTGATTAGAAGAAGAGAAATAATTATTTTGGGTTGAGAACTCAAAATTAAGACACATGGGCATTTTGGTCATTTCAAAGTGTGACACGTAGCACCATGAGATGGTGACACATGGGATTACACATAAGCTTGCCAAATGTTTTTAATCATGTAAGATGATTAATATTAAGATTAAATATAGGTTTGACACTTGGCACAATGTGATTGGGTCACTTAAACCTAGAGCTAATCAAAGGGTGACATGTGGTAAGGGTTTAATGTGTTAACCTAGCTATATAAGTGTTGTTATGAAAAAGAAAAGCAACTAGTAGCCACTCCTCTCCTTTGTCACGCCATTTTGAGGTTTTTCATCTATTCTTCTTCATCTCTCATCAATTCAAAGAGATTAGCCATCAATCTCTTGAATTAAGAACACTAGAAATTGTTTCTAGTGTCCTGTTTACATCTCTAATCTCTTAAAAGGCAGAACTTGAATTTCTAATTAATAGAAAAAGCTTTAGAAGCTGTTCAAGGGCTGCCATAGGTGTTCTTGGTGTGGACAAGCTAGAGGGACAACATCTGGTGTCCTGAAGATGAATCTCAAAGGCGCAAACACGCTGCAGTGCATCAAGAGGTTAGTGTAATCGTTCTTGATTTAATCTAGGGTTCTAAAATTAATCTGATTAATTTTAAAATCTTAAATGGCAAATACAGATCCAAAAACATATTAAAAGAGTTTTAATATGTTGTTTATCATTGAAATCAAATAGATAAAAATAAATCTTGCATGATGCATGTGACCCTAGGTGAAATTTTTTAATTCAATGGTATAAACTTGTGTTTTTTACGCTTCTGCTCCATCAGTTAGTGCCATATTCTTTGCTTTTACATCTTTCTAAACATGAATTTGAGCTAAGTTCAGTTGAAAATTTGATAAAAATTGAATTAATGAGGCATGATCATGTTCCATGAAATTTTGGCATGAGTTAGGGTTAGGAGAATTCTTTGAGTTAAAGTGACATATTAGCTGCCCCTAGTATAAATTATATGATTAGTATAGCAAATTAGGAGTAAGATGCATGAATTGGAGGCTTGGTCAATTAGGGTTAGGGTTTTGAAATTTAATTTTGGTGGTGGATGAAAATGGACATAAACTAAAGTTGTAATGGTCAATTAGTGACCATTTGGCTATGTTTGATTAGGAAATGAAGTGATTTGTGCCATGGGAATTGAGGTTATGTATGCTGTCCAGTGTGTACTACAGGTCTGGATGTGAGTCTAGCATGTTTGGGCAGCTATAACTTGATTTATATAGGTTCAATTGGTGCAAGGCTAATTGGACATGAAATTAGACACATAATGGCACAACTTTGGTGAAGAAATCCTACCCAAAAAATAAAACCAAGTTGACCTAAAAATTACCCTAATCTGGGTGACCAACATGCTGTCCCTAGAAAATGACCAAATAAATAGTGTTTGTTCAAATGGTCATAACTCAGTGTAGAAAAGTTCAATTGATCTGAAATTTTATCAGCTGAAAGCTGAGACATAGCCCTACAACTTTCATGAAGAACACAAACTCAAATTCTGAACCTAACCAATTCAAATTGCCAACCAAACTTAGGTCACCAAATCTGCCAGAACCAATTTTGCCCAGAATTCTGGATTCTATCCAATCCGGCCAGTTATGGTAAAATGACCATAACTTGAGCTGCAAAACTCCAAATAGGGTGATTCTAAAAAGGAAATGTAACTAGACACAATAAGGAACAACTTTCATGAAGACAATTTTATCAAATTTTCACTGTAACAATGATCAATGGAATAGTAAACTTAGGGTATGAAATCTGAAAATTTTGAATAACATAAGATAAGCTTTGAAATAGTATTGGAAATCAATACCAACAAAAGTAAAATGCAAAATGTAGTATCTTGGAGAACTTAGGTTCAATAAATTTATTATGTATTAAAAAGTCAACAATTTGAGTGAATAGTAATATGAATAGTAGTATAAAGACACAAAGTGTAAGAACTAAATTGGTAGAGGAAATTAAGGTATGAAATTTGGAATCCAAGAAATGTTCATGGATTACTTGGAATAGAAATAGTAATTTGCCTAAATGACTTAATGAACATTTAAGTTATGTGAATTTATAATTACGATTTGTATTCTCATTACTAGTAGGTCTAATAAAACATGAGTGATACCACTTGAATATGAAATGAAATTAACCTAGATGGATTATTGAGACTTATACTCCCAACACCAATGGAGTTCATAATATATTAGCAATACAACTTGAAGTATGGAATGTACTTTACATGAATAGATTGTTGAATGAATAAATGTGATAAAAGTGCCATTTGGGATTTAAGTTCCCATCAAAAGAAAAAGGAAAAATGTTTTGAATACAATGGTACATGTGAATCATTGTTTAAAATTGTGATCAATATGAATAGCATAATGAATGAATAAATGAACCATATTAATGTATGAATGAGACATTAGTTCTTATTATTGTAGAAAGGAAAAGTACTTTGAGTACAATGGTATAAAAGGATAATTAATGTGAATTGTGATCATATAAATGATCAAATGAATATATAAATTATAATTGAAATTTATCATGAAATAATGAAGTCATAAAACACAATCTATTAATATTTAATGATATTATGTGCCCTTGTATTGCCTAGACATGTGTGTCAGATTGGATAGTTTGGCATGCCAATAGGGTATTGTTTTAGCAGTACTGCGAAAGGCTTTATGCCTGTATTCATGGCTTTATGCCCGCATTCATGGATTTATGCCCGCACTCATGGCTTTTATGGCCGATTATGTGTTATCATAGCTTTTTAGCCATAATGACTGCATACGTGGTTGACGTTCTGCGTCCCATGGTATGACAGCCCGAGGCACTGCGGTGTCCAGTGCCAACGACCCGTTATCTAGTTTAGTTAGCCTGTCATAGGTTACCTAGGCAGAAAAAAATTTATTGAAATAAGTTAAAAATATTAGAAACTAAATAAATCAATAAGAAAAATTCAAAAGGTATTAAACTAGTATTAAGAATTTAATTATTACAAAATAATCCACAACACATAGAAAATTTTAAGAGTACATGAAAGACTAGCAAAATAAGCATAACGTAAGTAATTATTAGAAATGTATCCTCCATAATAATATAAACATAAACTAAATATTTAGATTTATTTTTACATTATATAAATGATTAGTATAAACTTATGATAGAAGAGATTCTATGTCACACCCTACCCCTCTGTAAGGCATAACATGATCCCGTAGTATACCTAATGAATTACCAACTCCGTCTACTGATAACTCATTAAATACACTACAAGGGATTTTAAAACTTTTCTTACTTCTTTTACAGTGGTGAGCACTATTTACAGGTACTAAAAACTTTGGTGAACTGAAGTGAAACAACTAACTCATTTGGTTTATTTGGAATTCCTGTAAAAATTTTGGCAAAGTGCCATCTGTATTTTGGACAAAACAGTTCTTCAGAAAACCTGTAAAAAGCACTTCAATTATTTTCCAAATCTCAACTCCAACATTTTTCTCAATACAACACATTTCTCAACTCAATTCCATAGAAATTTTTCAAAGTCTGAGATAAGGAAATATAATACAATTTTTATAAGTCAAATAACTCATAATAAATTTACAACTTCAAGGTACAATTTGAATTTACAACTGCTCAAAACCAAAAACAAAATGTACATACAGTGTCATATATTACAGTACAAAATGCAAAATATTGGTATACTCATTATACTGTAATCCTCATGGATGTATTAGCAGCCTAGTCTGCTGCCCTGTCTGTCTCTCTACCTGCGACAGCAATAAAAAGCTATCGCTGAGACAATGTCTCAGTGGTGCACAACATTAACCAAATACAATTTTAATTCACAATTCATAAATCATATCAATAGTGGATACTTAAAACCATAGTTAAATTCAAGACAATGAATGTCATAAGGAATTTAAACTCCAATTCACAATTTATCAAAATTCATAATAACACAATTTAGTCAAATAGTTTAAGAATACCGTATTGCCAATTCATGCACAATTTGATCAAATAACTGAATAATACCTTTTTGCAAATCAATAACACCATTCGATCAAATAATTGAACAATACAATGTTGCCAATCAATAACACAATTTAGGTCATGACACAAATTTTTCCATATATGCCGTGTTGTACACCACGACAAGACATACTCACCCCAATAATCGAAATCAATGAGGGAGGAAGCTAGCTATATAATGAGAACTCATCCATACTCACCTCAGACTGGGAAGTCAAAGAGGGAGGAACATAATCATACTCACCCAGGTCGATAAGTCAAAGAGGGAGGAATCATCACACTCACCCCATTAATGGAGGAGGAACATAGTATCAGTGTCATGCCAATTGTGAGTCAAAACAATTCCAAACATTTTATTCAAATGATTCGTAAGAATCCAATAACTTTCCAAAGTTATAATTTCATTCACAAAATGGCAACACAATTCGTAATTCATTTCAATTTCCACAAAAACCATTTACAGTGCTTTTCAATCAATAAGTATCCATCAATATCATTCAAACAATTTTTCACAGTTTCAAACCATTCACAATGTTTTTCAATAAATAAGTGTCCATCAAACACATTTCCACAATTTAAAACAATAATATACAAATAGTCAATATTTATTTCAATTGAAAAATTCAAGAGAAATAGTTGTTGTGCACAAACCTCTGATATTTGTCCCCCTGGTCTGGACTCAGTGTTTCTTTCCCTTTTGCTGAGTCCTTGTTAACTGAGAAACACAATTTGAAGTGTTTCAGTACCAAATTAAACTGTCTCTATCGATGGTGTTTGGTAAATAATGCACTGAACTCAATTATTCACTTAATCACCTAATATACCGACCCTCGTTGCGTTTTAGGTAAATTAGGTTTTAGTGTCGTTAATATGTCACATTCGATAGGGTTTTAGGTTTGGTACGTTTTACCAAAGTCATTTTCTTGTTTAGTGCATTTTAATGCAAATTGCTGGATTCCGGGACACTGGTTTGACCTAGCCGGACGATCTAGTTCCCTCGGTTTTCGGGTCTCGGTCGAAACTACAAACTTGTAGATCTATGTCTTATGGACCGCGGTGCAAAATTTTAGGTCAATCCGAGTTAAGTAGACCAAGTTATGGTCATTACACTATTGCTGGTCAAATGGCATCAATTTAGGTCAATTCTAGGTCAATTTGGTCAACTCTGGTTCGGCCAGTTTTTGGACCCGAACTTGTGCAAGCTTTTTGAGTTGCTTATGGTCATTTCTGGGCTTTGGTGTCTTCATAAGACTTGTAGGTATGGGTCTTAACTATTCATAGTTAAAATTTCAGGTCAATTGGACCTGTTTTGAGTGAGTTATGGCCTAAACACTCACTGTTGCCCAATTGGTCATTTTTCAGGTCCTAATTGCACCTAATCCGAATTGGTCATTTTCTTAGGTCACCTTGCAAGCAGAATTTTGGTATGGTTTCTCAATGAAAGTTGGCACATTTTGTGCCTAGTTTCACCTCAAATTGGTCTCATACCAATTGAGATTACACATTTAAGGTTATAGGCTAAAATATACACTGCCCTCAATATGCCTTTCACACCCCACTTCAAACACACATTTACCTTTGCAATTTGTTTACTTACCTACCAATCTGTTTTGGTACATTACCAAAAGCATTTTCTACATTACATCAACATTACTTTAGGCAGATTACCATTACCCTCAACACACCAAGTATAATTCACATTTACAATTTCTAAGTACCATTACATACACACCTAACCATTACAAATCTTACATACACTTTTCAATACCAATCTACATACATATAATCAATCCTTCTAGGTCAATATTCTGCCCACACTTCCTTCAATACATACAATTACTCAAGTGTTCCCAAGCTGCATAAACCTTCTTCAACATCAAAGTGCCGTCCAATTTACTAATTCCCATCCAAGTGTATAAATCACCATATAAACATGAAATAATTCACTAGGTTACTAAATCACCATGATCAACATTATTTCTCATCAATTATATGCACAACTATCTCATCAAAAACGTGACTCATGGCTGTCCAAAATGAAAACAACAATAACTCTTCAAACTCAAAATTTTCCTTCACCAAACCAACACCCATAACATGCACACAAAACTTAACAAAGGAATTCTCAAAAAATGTAAACTTATCTTTGATTGTAACTTGCTAAACCCTCACCAAACTTCTCAAATTTGGTATCCATATCTTCCTTGTGATGTGTAGACCATTTTTAATGAAGCCACTTAGGTGATTGGAGGTGAAATGAAGGTGGTTAATGGAGCTTTTTCAATTTGCGGCCATGGAGGTTTTTGGAGAAATTCATACGGCCATGGCAATTCCCAAGCTTGAAGATGAAATGGCAGATTGTATAATGGGTGTACACCTGCCCCTTTAGTCCTTAATTAATTCCCTAGTGGTCCACTCACCACATTTAAATCATATTATAAGCTTAAAGTGCTAATTACACAATTTTCACTCCACTTTTGGTTATTTGCATTAGGTACCACTAAACTAATTTTTCATTTTATTTTCTAAGTGTAATATTATTTATTTTTAATGGACATTTAGGTCAAAAGACAATTCGGGATGTCGATTGACCATAATGCCCCTGTTCGGGTTATATTCCCGATTTTTCGGTAACACCGGGTTTTGTCTGTTTTTCGATTTCTCACTTTTCTTTGTACTAATTATTTAATTTTTCTTTGATATTTCTAATGATATTTATACTTCAATAAATATTTATTGGAGTCCTAAAAATATTTTTCAGGGTTCCCCGCAGTCCAGGGCTAGTCAACGGTTCACGCCGTGACTTCCCGGTGCGGTCACCCATCGCTAGGGTTTTCGGCTCGCTTAACTTGGTTACAGTTCTTTGCTATTATTTTTCCTTTGTTTTTCTTGTATTTTCTTTTCTTGTATTTCATTATTTTATGTCTCCTCACTCATATCGAAGTGTAGTTCTAGGCATCCTAGCTGTCCGAAAAGCACTGATCACCGGGACAGCAGAACGCACTACCGAACATAGGGGTGTTACATTCTAGAGAGCAACATAAATGACGAAAAATATACTGTATGGCTAATTTCATATGAACCCAGTAAAATTCTTGAGCATATAGAAAAGATGCTCCAATTATTTTTTATTTGTATATATTATTTCTTGTTATATTATTGCACCATTAAGTAGCAATGCTTAACGCGATGGATTTGTTTCCTTCGCGCAGGTACTGAAGCTAAAACCCAATGGACATTTGACTAGGAATTTTGGGAGTCCAGATCTGCAGAGTGTCAAAGGTTGTCACCTCCTCAGCAATGCATATAGCTAGGGCCCATGTATATCACTTTATGTATTTTGTATGTTATAAATATTTCGTATGTTGTAATTCGTATGTTGTAATATAAACTAAGAATTTGTAAGTAATATTTATGTGATGTAAATTTATAAATTAATTATTTCATATGTAATTAAATTGTATATCATGTAAATTAATGATGATTAAAAATTATCATATATGAGTTGAGAATGAATGGAAATGAATATGAAATTGAATTATATAGATGATATTCAAATTGATGAGATAATTATGATTAGAATGGATAAGATTTTATTGTGAAAATATTGTTGAATTTTCAAGCAGGTGAATAATGTAATGCACCAAATAGAAATAAAATAGGGGAAACTCCGCTGGTTTCTCCATAGAAAAATAATTGATATTAAATTAAACGAATTCAAAATTACTAAAATTATAAAGTAAGATAAGATAGGGTGCTCCGGCACCGAGTGTAACATGCCTCGCTCGGCTACACTGTAGACGGGTGAGGGGTGTTACATTCAACTACCACAAGTGCACGGATCACTAACAAGTAATAAAGTGATGAGTTAAGTATCATTCCCATGAGGAATTTAATTAGCAAGTACCAGGCTACAGGCAACTTTGACTGTTTAGGCTACCGAATATAGATGGAAAATGAGTTAAACCTATTTTAGATGCTCAAAAATAATTTTTTGAATTAAACTATTTATAAAAGTAATTCCAGAATTAGGATTTCACACTGCAACCTTACTATGAATTTTAATCTTATCTATTCATCGGATTGAGAATAATTGCTTTGGTGGAAATTAATCCTAGGATATCCTAAGTCCTCTCTTAAGGCACTTAAGGTGTATTTTAATTAACCTAAACCCTACTTTCGTGATGAGTAAATTGATTAAAATCCTTTAAGATCTATGACTAATTTTGGAACTCCACAAAGGTATCAGTCGATCTCTAGGTCAGATTTCCTAGGTTCAAGTTCTCGATTTTCTAATATTAAGCTTCACCTTTTAGTCCTTCAATTAATATATGCAATCAACACTAAGTGGGTAACGACATACAGCTGCATTAAGATCACAAGAAATTGAATCAAAGAACTAAGCTCAAATCCAATAAATAAAACTCAATATTTATCCATAATAACAATTGCAAATGCTACTCTCCTAATTCTAGAATAAAGGAATTACTCACTCATGGTGAGTTTAACAAACATAGAGAAAATAAAAAAAAGAACATAAAGAGTCCAGTTAGAGAAATAGAACAAAAGAACTGAAGAGGAATGACTGCAGTCTTGATCCTTGTGGAACTTTGGCTGAGGGTTTCCCTTCTGTGCTGGTGTTCTACTCTTCAAGACGGCTGCAGAGAATGCAAGTATGAGACAGTGAAAACCCTTATGAAAATCTCTAAAAAGCTCTGCAAAAAAGGTTGAACTAAAAAAGGGCTCCTACTGTTGTCATTTTCTGCTTCTATTTATAATAGCTGGTCTAGGTTTAGGTCTTTCGAATCCCAAAAGCATTAGGAGTCTGTTTGGAGTGTGTAAACAGGAGCTGGAATTCAGATTAGGAAATTGGCTGCTTCATGGTCAATGGCCCATGTGTTTGTACAATCCCAAAATAATATTACAAGTGTTTTTGTACAACTACTCGAATGTAGTTACATATATATAATTACATGATTACACCAAAACTTAATATATAATGGTATACCTAGGCTATACCCGTAAATAACTTCAATCCACTTCTTCAAGTGGCCTCACTCAGCTGTTATATCTTTACTTTCACCTGCGATAGCATACAAAGCTATTGTTGAGCGGTGAACTCAGTGGTGCACAACAAATAAATTAAAATTTAATACAAAATATAATTTGACAAATCATAGCAAAAAGGCTCAAAATATTTAATTTCTTCAAAATTCATAAAATCAAAATCGATAATTTCAATCACACAAATTATTTGATGAATAGTGTTTGATCGAGTAATAATAATTTATCCAATTCATCTTGCCGCCCCACTCTCTCCCATTCTCACCATTGAAACAACTCCCATGGAAGCTTGATACAAGCTTGATTCCACCCACTTAACCTTATTTTGTCCCCAAATTAATCCATAAAAACTTGTTAACTTCACTTGGGGAAGCATTTGAAGAAGTAAAGAAAAGGAAAAAGGGAGTGAAATTGAAGAATTGGAATTCAAGTGAAGGTAAGTAATTTACTTTGAAAGACCAAAAATTATCCTAAATTTAAAATTTCAATTATTAGGTTTATTGCATCATGCATGGTGTCATGCATGATGTCATCACTTTTCACTTTTTCTTTTTCTCTTTTTTTTTTTATTTATTTTTCCATTAGTTCTTTAATTTAATTCCCAACTCTGAAATTTTTTTTTCTCCTTTTTTATTTGACAGTCAGGTCAGGAGTCAGCTCAAGAGGTCAATTGACCAAATTGCCCCACGCCGGTCTGATCCGGTTTGCAAGTTTTTTGATATTTCTTCTGGATCTCTGACCTAATTATTTGACCTACTTAACAATTCTTTTTCATAATTTTCTCTTTTCCACTGCGTTTGCAATAGTCCTAATGACCGCAGCGTCACATTTTATGGTTTAAAATTTGAGTTTAAATCGACTTCGTAGTCCTTCCCGAGAAGGTCACCCATCGCTGTGACTCTCGGCTCATTTAACATTTTATGTTCTGTTTTTCTTATTTTTACTTTTCTATCTGGTACTCACTATTTATTTTCAATCAGGGCTTTTCTAGGTGTCTTAAACACAGTTCTAATCCTCTTAATTGTCTGGACCGATACCGGTCACCGGAACAGTAACATATACCAGGCTATGCAAATAGGGGTGTTATAATTCTTTCCCCCTTAAAATAATTTCGTCCTCAAAATTTTACCTGGTATCAGTCTTTGAACAGTTGTGGGTGTTGTCTCCTCATGTCCTATTCATGCTCCTAAGTAGCTTCCTAGCTTGAATGATGGTTCCTTAGCACTTTAACCAATATTATTTACTCATCAATTGTTCACCTCGTGTGCCAAGTTTCTTATGAGCTTCTGTCATAAGTTAGATTTAAATTCATTTCAATTTTAGAGGTAAGCAAATCTGTGTGCTAGTGGATCCACTCTTTCTAGGACCTCATATGATCCTATGGGTGAAAACTTAGTTTTACTCTTTTCTTATCAAATCTCTTGATCATTTGATGCAACCTTTAGTTTAATTTAGAATATTTTAGTCTTTTCTTGCTGTTGTTTTAGCAATTATTTTCCTTTGTAGTCTTTTTTTTTTTTTTTTAAATGACCTTGTTGGTCACATATGAATTGCTTATCTCTTTATTAGCCATAGGTCCATAACCATTATCTTACGATCTCCATTTATGACCAAGGCCCATGTGCCATTTTGCACTATCTTGTTTGCTTTTGTTTAACTTATTTCTTTCTTGATAAAATAGTTTGGGATATCGTTACGCGTTTTAAGTAAGTTGTTTACCTTGGTGGCAATTCCTCATCTAGGGTTTTTCTCATTTCTTAATGTTCTATTTGTTTTGTTCTTTCATTCCACAACTTAAATTTAATTATTTTATTTCTTAATCTAATCTTCTTCCTTAACTTGACTGTCGAGTCATAATTTAGCACCTCTTATTGTCCCTAATAAATCCACTATACTTCAATATTACTTTGATTTGGTCCTCTGATCATTCTAGTCAACACTTTAACTAATATTCATAACATTTCTTTATTACATTCGCATCAACTATTCTAATTTTTACTTCCACAACTCTTTTATCTATCAATATTCTATAGCTTATTTTCCGCTGGTTTGCGATCATTACCCTTTTTTTTAAACCATAAACAATTCTTTAATCTTAAGAAGGGAGTCTACCAGACTCTCCTGTTTCCCATGCTATTCAAAAGTTTCACTTGAATTCTAACCTAATCCTTATGATCCGCACAATAAAATTGTGCTCTCCCTAAAGAATACCTGGCCAACTAGTTCCTATCGAATTACTGTTATCAGTAGAACATCATTTCTTAACTATTTTATAAGTTATAATTATCATCCATAGCATCATGTCTCTTCCAGGGGAACAAAATCATGTTTTGTGTCTCACTACAACACAAATAGAATACTGTTCCTTACTAAACTTTGAACAAAAGATCCATTGCAATACCAGAACAACTATAAACTCCATATCGGAGACTGGATGACTTAGCCCTATAAGTGTTATTTTTAATTTTTGACCACACTAAAATCTCTAGTGTGACACCCCTTGCTCGTCTACAGTGTAGCTGAGCAAGATATGCCACTCAGTGTGTCGGAGCACCAATTCATATTTCCATTACAATTTATCCCTTTTAATTCATTTATTTACAATTTTTGATAAATCTGAATTTTTTCGCAAATTTTATAGAAAATCCGGCAGAGTGCTGACTATAAATTGGAAAAACAGTTCTTCTGAACCTGTTTAAAAACATTTCCAATATAATTTCCATACCCAAACTCCATTATACACATTCTAGTCAATCTCAAAATCTCAATCTCAAATCACAACACTATTTCAGAAAATTTTCTCTTCACTTCATTACTGGAAGCTCATTCATAAATATTTCTCAACATTTTATTTATCAACATACATTATACAGAAAATTTCAATAACATGAAAATTCATATTTTTACATTATTACATAATTACAAGAGTTTATAATTACAATCCAAACTAATACAAAAATGCAAAATACAAAATGCTACCCAAAATCCCAATGTCCTACCATATGCAGTGCAGATGTGAGGTGACTCTAGACTGTTAGTAGTATGCCCTAGAGCATATCATTTAGTATGTATCTTGTACATATTTTATTAATAAATGGCATTTCCACTTTTCTGTTTATATAATAAATTTATGTGTAATAGAAAAGGTCCATTGATATTTTGTTAGAAATATTATTCTTAAGTTGTTAAGAATATGAGTGACAATATTTCTAGCACAAAGTATCATAAATAGGTTCACAATCGAGGATACTTCATAATAAGGACATGACTTATCCATAAAGATTGTATTCATGTTTGTTCCCAAGTTATATAAATAAGATGGAATGGTGAGTCTCATGCCATATAACAAACATGATAGGCACTTATAAATGATAAGTAGGCCGAACCAGTGACACTTATGACAAGCACATGGAGTTTACTCTTGTCAATGTTTTGTCATAAATCATATCAGTGCATATAATCTTTAGACCTGAGATAGCACAGTTATCTTGTATATAGATAGTTTGAGTTTGATACTGCTTTCATACTTGTACTGTGTATGGGTATATGGGTATGTGTTGGCTCCTACTAGTTATATATGGAGGTAGGTGTTGATCAAGATGGAATCTGTTCCTCTAAGTAAATAGAGATAAAATCCTATGTTCATTTAATTGTTCTTGATGTTTCAAGTTCCTGGCCAGGACAGATAGATTTATTCGTAAAAGAGTTTCGATGAGAAAATCTTTTTAATCAAGAACTGGAATTAAAAGAGAACATAATATTCATAGCAAATGGAGTTTGACATAAACCATGACTCCAGCTTGAGTTGGGATTTTGTAACAGAGAGATTCTAGTGCATGGTAACATATGATTATAAGTTCATTTAAGGTAAACCTTATTACTAATTAGGTGGCCATGGCATGCTATGCTAGGTGTTAACCATGGTCTATGAGGTTCATAAAATGATTTAGAGAAATCATTTATGGTAAGAAAGAGTTCTAATGATATTAAGAGTTGATATCATGTCTCATTGCCAATTAGTGATGAGCCTAGTAAGTCACACACATACACAAGTTATCACCTATTTAAATATGATTTAATTAATTAATTAAAGAGTTTAATTGATTAATTAAATAGGTTTGGTTTGCAATTAGATTGCAAAGTCCCTAGCATGACTTGAAACCAAATCTAGATTATTGGATGTATAATATAAGTTAAATTTATATTTAAAGTGTTTAAATATGAATTTAATTAATGAGAATTAATTAATAGAGATTAATTAATTTATTTATATTTGATATAAATTAATTAGAAGAAGAAAATAATTATTTTGGGTTAAGAACTCAAAATTAAGACACAGGGGCATTTTGGTCATTTTGTAGCAGTGACACGTGGCACCATGAGATGGTGACACATGGCATAACACATAAGCTTGCCAAATGTTTTTTTAATCATGTAAGATGATTAAAATCAAGATTAAATATAGGTTTGACACTTGGCACAATGTGATTGGGTCACTTAAACCTAGAGCTAATCAAAGGGTGACATGTGGCAAGGGTTTAATGTGTTAACCTAGCTATTTAAGTGTTGTTATGAAAAGAAAAAGCAACCAGCAGCCACACTCCTTTGTCACGTCACTTTGAGGGTTTTTATCTCTTCTTCTTCATCTCTTATCAATTCAAAGAGATTAGCCATCAATCTCTTGAATTAAGAACACTAGAAATTGTTTCTAGTGTCCTGTTTACATCTTTAATCTCTTAAAAGGCAGAACTTGATTTTATAATTAATAGAAAAAAGCTTTAGAAGCTATTCAAGGGCTACCATAGGTGTTCTTGGTGTGGACAAGCTAGAGGGACAACATTTGGTGTCCTGAAGACGAATCTCAAAGGCGCAGACACGTTGCAGTACATCAAGAGGTTAGTGTAATCGTTCTTGATTTAATCTAGGGTTCTAAAATTAATCTGACTAATTTTAAAATCTTAAATGGCAAATACAGATCCAAAAACATATTAAAAGAGTTTTAATATGTTGTTTATCATTGAAATCAAATAGATAAAAATAAATCTTGCATGGTGCATGTGACCCTAGGCGAAATTTTTTTGAATTCAATGGTATAATCTTGTGTTTTTCACGCTTCCGTTCCTTCATAGACTCCGGATGCAGCTCTGAAGACTCACCCTGTCTAATGTCTGCTGGGCTCCCCAGCTAGGTCTCCCGCACCTGCGCGTGGCAAAAGTGATGCGCTAAGCAATTCTGCTTAGTGGTGAGAATATAAAATAAAATAAAATAAAAATAAGTACGCAGAATGTATGCTTACATTTTCTAGTAGACTTAATTTCTAATATTATTTGCAGTACTATTCTATTAGAATTTGGTAAAATATATTATCATTGCCCATGTAACCTATATTAGTTGACTGGACTGGATAAATGGGTAAACTGGCACTGGTACTAAGTACCTCAGACCATCACACCATCGATCACATTGTGTCTCCCGGTGTGCAACAGAACAGCTTATAAGCTGTAATAATTATCAGGGATAAAACCCGAGTATATCAACTCAAATAATATAGCCAAAGGCTATTATGCCACAGAATGGCATGGAAAGCCATGAAACACAGAATGGCATGAAGACGTATGCAGTACTGCTAACAGAACCCTATTGGCATGCCAACCTATCCAAACCAATCTTGCTAGGTATACTAGGGCATTTTACACTTTTAAGTTTCACAATTTTTGCAATTCAAGTTTTAGTGTTACTATTCCATTCATTAGTCAATAAAAATGTTGACTTTTGCATAGGCAATAGGTACATTGGTTTAAATACTCCCAACATACCACATTTTACATCTCAAACTTGTTGGTATTGGTTGCCAATACCATTTCTAAGCTTAATGTTAATTAGACAGAATTTTCAGTTTTCATGCTTTGTCTTTACTGTTCCATTAGTCATTCTTGCAGTGGGAATTTGGCAAAATGATCAACATGAAAGTTGTTCTTTATTTTTTCTAGTTGAATTTCCTTTTTGAATCACTTAATTTGGAGTTTTGTAGCTCAAGTTATGGTCCAAAAACCACAACTGGCCAGATTGAAATTTTGTCCAAAATTTCTGGACTGACCAAATCTATAGTGTTAGGAACAGTGACTGCAACTCACTTTTTGGATATGTTGTGGTCATAATTTGGGTTAGGTTTCTTCATGAAAGTTGTTGGTCTATATCTCAGCTTGTTGTTGGTAAAATTTTAGGTCAATTGGACCTTTCTACACTGAGTTATGGCCAAATGACCAAACACTGTTCATTTAGTCATTTTGCCCAAGTAGAATGCAGGTCACCCGGATTAGGGCAAACTTTTGGTGAACTTGGTTTGGATTTCTAGGCATGTTTTCTTCACCAAAGTTGTGCCATTATGTGTCTGCTTTCATGTCCAATTAGCCTCACACCAATTGAACCTCTACAATTCAAGTTATTGCTGACCAAACCTGCTGGACTCATGTCCAATCCTGCAGGTCACCATGGGCAGCCACACCAACCTCAAATCCCACTATTTAACACACTTCATTTTTTATTTAAACAGAACCAAATGGTCACTAATTGACCATTAAAACCTATTTTCATCATCACATGGTCAAAGTCCCATTTTTCCAGCCCAAACCCTAACTCAAACATTACAACCCATGCATTTTCATTTCATTTCATCAATCCACTTAGGAGATACATATTGTGGGCAGCCATACAAGCATGTTAACTCCATAAAACTCATCAAAATCATACCCTACCAAGGCTGCCGAAATTTAAGGGATGGCATACAAATGGTATTCAACAAATTTCCTTTGTAATTTATACTCATTTAAAGTCCTTAACATGAATTTAAAGTGAAACTCATGGTTAGGTCACTAACCTCTATGGAGTGAGATTTCCCACTTACTAGAGTTCTTGTTTTCCTTTTCTTTTTGCTTCCAAAAGAATCACCAAGATACAAGAACACTTTTTTGTGTTGGGAGTATAGGGTTTTGTGGGGTAGAAGTTGGTGAAATCAAGCTTTGAAAAAGCTTGCTAATGGTGGTTATGGAGGATAGGTCACGGCAAGAAGAAGAAGAAAAGAGAGAGATCTGATTTTTTATTCATTTCCAGCCCATTTTTGTCTCTTTTAAGTGTATTTAGTAAATGGTGATTTGTGGAGGCATTGTAATGACATAAACATGAGGTCATAATTCTAAATTTCCTTCATTTTCTTTTCTTTTCTTTTCTACTCATTTTTAATTTAATTTTTAGCAATATTTATTCATATTTTAGATCATAATAATTATTTACTTAACTGGACAAGTCGGTCAAAAATCACCTCTGAAGGTGAAATGACCAAAATGCCCTCCGTTTGGCTTAACAAACTAAAATTGTCTGTACCGATTGAAAAAATTTTCTAAGAATTTTCTTGGCATTCTAATGCCATAAGAACCTCAATAACCCTTCTCTGGAGTCCCAATAATTATTTTATAATTTTTCCCCCAGGTCTAGGGCCCCTAGTTACGAGAATCGCAACTTCTCACTAGGTTACCTATCGCTAGGGCACCGGCTCATTTAACTTGGTTGTATTTTATTTCTAAAATTTTTTCTAAATTTTTCTTATTAATATTTGAGTTAATTATGGTTCCTCACTTTAGTTTAAATATTTTTTCGGACGTTCTAGCTGTCTGGACCGACACTGATCTCCGGAACAGTTGACTGTACGAATTAGCTAAAGTGAGGATGTTACAACTCTTCCCATCTAATAAAAATTTCGTCCTCGAAATTTACCTGACTTAAGTAATCGGGGAGTTGCTACCTCCTTGTTTCTTCACTTCCTTGTATTGCCTCATCAGTGTCTGGGTTTGGCTCTTCCTGAGCTTCCATAGCATATACTTGTGGTGCCACCCTGACTTCGGGCTTTTCAACCTGCTCTGAAACAATCTTCTCGTGAAATGTCACCAAGCCGCTCTACCCAATCTTTTACCCCTTTGAACTGTAGGGGAAGGTCTATCAACTTGTACCAGAGCTATTGAACCACTCCTCTGAGGGCAATCTCTTATGAAATGATCCATAGCCCCACACTTGAAACACTCTCCAGTTAACAGTCAACACTCCCCTTTGTGTCTCCTACCACAATGCATACATTCAGGCACTGGGGTTAATACCCTTGTTATTGTGCCCGGGGAGCTAGCTATAGATATTCCAATCTGGCCTCTGTGGCCCTGTGTCTGATCTTGTGAACTAGAACCCTTAAAATTCTTACTATCAGTCGGTATACTTAACTGTCCTGGTCCAAATTCCCTCTTACGCTGCCTATCTTTCCTATTTTGTTCATTTATTCGGACCCTTTCCACTTTTGATGCAGCATCAACTAGTTTAGCAAAATCTGTGATCTCCAATGCTGTTATCATAACTTTGATATTATCATTGAGCCCTTATTCAAACCTTCTGCACCTCTCTGCCTCTGTAGGGACTATCCCCCTCCCATATCGGCTCAGTCTGACAAACTCACATTCATATTCCACCACTGACAATTGCCTCTGTCTCAGACTGATAAATTCTCTTCTTCACTCTTCTAAATAAACTTTGCTCACATATTTTTTTCTGAACTCTGTGAGGAAGAATTCCCACGTGATCTGTTCTGGTTGCACCTCACTAGTTACTATGTCCCACCACTGATATGCATCATCCTGAAGTAGGGACACAGCACCCTCCAAGTTCTGCTCGGGGGTGCAGTTAAGCTATTTCAAAACTCTAATGGTTCTATCCAACCAGTTTTCTGCTGCTATAGGATCATCCTCCCTCTTCCCAAAGAAATCCACAACCCCATGCTTTCGCAGTTTCTCCAGATGGGACTTTTGTGGTACTAGTGGAGGTTGTGGCTGTGGCTGTGGTTGTGGTGGTGGAAGTGCCCCCATCATTTGCTGATAAAATTTAGTCATTTGTTGAAATAGCGCAAACTGGGGTTGGGCAGGTGCCTCAGCTGCTGGTGGAGCAGATTCTCCCCTGCCCCCAGATTTAGCCCTTGGTGGAGCATGACTCTCCACCTCTTCATCAACTGCTATTTGAGAAGCAGGATCCATATCCTATTCAAAATAAGAAAACAAACAGATATGCATCAGTGTCACCTCAACACTTATAAATGCAATGCAATGGTATGCATTATATCTAGGCCCAGAAACGCCTAAACCGATGCTCTGATACCACTAAATGTGACACCCCTTACCCGTCTACAGTGTAGCTAAGCAAGATATGCCACTCAGTGTGCCGGAGCACCAATTCATATTTCTATTACAATTTATCCCTTATAATTCATTTATTTATAATTTTTGATAAATCTGAATTTTTTCTCAAATTTTATAGAAAATTCGGCAGAATGCCGACTATAAATTGGAAAAACAGTTCTTCTGAACCTGTTTAAAAACACTTCCAATATAATTTCCAAACCCAAACTCCATTATACACATTCAAGTCAATCTCAAATCACAACACTATTTCAAAAATTTTTCTCTTCACTTCATTACTGGAAGCTCATTCATAAATATTTCTCAACATTTTATTTATCAACATACATTATATAGAAAATTTCAATAACATGAAATTTCATATTTTTACATTATTACATAATTACAAGAGTTTATAATTACAATCCAAACTAATACAAAAATGCAAAATACAAAATGCTACCCAAAATCCCAATGTCCTACCATATGTAGTACAGATGTGAGGTGACTCTGGACTCCGCATGCAGCTCTGAAGACTCATCCTATCTGATGTCTACTGGACTCCCCAGCTAGGTCTCCCGTACCTATGCGTGGCGAAAGCGACGCGCTAAGCAATTCTGCTTAGTGGTGATAATATAAAATAAAATAAAATAAAAATAAGTATGCAGAATGTATGTTTATATTTTTTAGTAGACTTAATTTCTGATATTATTTGCAGTATTATTCGATTAGAATTTAGTAAAATTTATTATCATTGCCCAAGTAACCCATATTAGTTGACTGGACTAGATAAACGGGTAAACTAGCATTGGGTACTAAGTACCTCGGACCATCACACCATCGGTCACATTGTGTCTCCCGGTGTGCAACAGAATAGCTAATAAGCTGTAATAATTATCAGGGATAAAACCCGAGTATATCAACACAAATAACATAGTCAAAGGCTATTATGTCACAGAATTGCATGGAAAGCCATGAAACACAGAAAGGCATGAAGCCATATGCAGTACTGCTAACAGAACCCTATTGGCACGCCAACCTATCCAAACCAATCTTGCTAGGTATACTAGGGCATTTTACACTTTTAAGTTTCACAATTTTTGCAATTCAAGTTTTAGTGTTACTATTCCATTCATTAGTCAACAAAAATGTTGACTTTTGCATAGGCAATAGGTACATTGGTTTAAATACTCCCAACATACCACATTTTGCATCTTAAACTTGTTGGTACTGGTTGCCAATACCATTTCTAAGCTTAATGTTAATTGGACAGAATTTTCAGTTTTCATGCTTTGTCTTTACTGTTCCATTAGTCATTTTTGCAGTGGGAATTTAGCACAATGATCAACATGAAAGTTGTTCCTTATTTTGTCTAGTTGAATTTCCTTTTTTGAATCATTCCATTTGGAGTTTTGTATCTCAAGTTATGGTCCAAAAACCACAACTGGCAGGATTGAAATTTTGTCCAGAATTTCTGGACTGACCAAATCTATAGTGTTAGGAACAGTGACTGCAACTCACTTTTTGAATATGTTCTGGTCATAATTTGAGTAAGGTTTCTTCATGAAAGTTGTTGGTCTATATCTCAGCTTGTTGTTGGTAAAATTTTAGGTCAATTGGACCTTTCTACACTGAGTTATGGCCAAATGACCAAATACTGTTCATTTAGTCATTTTGCCCAAGTATAATGCAGGTCACCTGGACTAGGGCAAACTTTTGGTCAACTTGGTTTGGATTTCTAGGCATAGTTTCTTCACCAAAGTTGTGCCATTATGTGTCTAGTTTCATGTCCAATTGGCCTCGCACCAATTGAACCTCTACAATTCAAGTTATTGCTGCCCAAACCTACTGGACTCATGTCCAATCCTGCAGGTCACCATGGGCAGCCACACCAACCTCAAATCCCACTACTCAACACACTTCATTAAAACTTATTTTCATCATCACATGGTCAAAGTCCCATTTTTCCACCCCAAACCCTAACTCAAACATTACAACCCATGCATTTTCATTTCATTTCATCAATCCACTTAGGAGATACATATTGTGGGCAGCCATACAAGCATGTTAACTCCATAAAACTCATCACAATCATACCCTACCAAGGCTGCCGAAATTTAAGGGATGGCATACAAATGGTATTCAACAAATTTCCTTTATAATTTATACTCATTCAAAGTCCTTAACATGAATTTAAAGTGAAATTCATGGTTAGGTCACTAACCTCTATGGAGTGAGATTTCCCACTTGCTAGAGTTCCTGTTTTCCTTTTCTTTTTGCTTCCAAAAGAATCACCAAGATGCAAGAACACTTTTTTTTTGTTGGGAGTATAGGGTTTTGTGGGGTAGAAGTTGGTGAAATCAAGCTTTGAAAAAGCTTGCGAATGGTGGTTATGGTGGATAGGTCATGGCAAGAAGAAGAAGAAAAGAGAGAGATCTGATTTTTTATTCATTTCCAGCCCATTTTTGTCTCTTTTAAGTGTATTTAGTAAATGGTGATTGGTGGAGGCATTGTAATGACATAAACATGAGGTCATAATTCTAAATTTCCTTTATTTTCTTTTCTTTTCTTTTATACTCATTTTCAATTTAATTTTTAGCAATATTTATTCATAGTTTAGATCATAATTATTATTTACTTAACTGGACAAGTCGGTCAAAAATCACCTCTGAAGGTGAAATGACCAAAGTGCCCTCTATTTGGCTTAACAGACTAAAATTGTCTGTACCGATTGACAAATTTTTCTAAGCATTTTTTTGGCATTCTAATGCCATAAGAACCTCAATAACCCTTCTCTGGAGTCCCAATAATTATTTTATAATTTTTCCCTCAGGTCTAGGGCCCCTAGTTGCGAGAACCGCAACTTCTCACTACGTTACCCATCGCTATGGCACCGACTCATTTAACTTGGTTGTATTTTATTTCTAAAATTTTTCCTAAATTTGTCTTATTAATATTTGAGTTAATTATGGTTCCTCACTTTAGTTTAAATATTTTTCCGGATATTCTAGCTGTCCGGACCGACACTGATCACCAGAACAGTACACTCTACGAACTAGCTAAAGTGAGGATGTTACATCTAGTCCCATAACAATTCTTGATGTACTGTAATTCATGCTAGGGTAACGGAGTCTTTAACTCTCACTACCTTGCAACTATGATCTTTTGATATTCTAATTATAGAGTTTTAAATCCCGAATTAGGATTTTCAAACTTAGCTCTAGTAATAAAACTCTATTCTGGTATATTTGTACCAGAGCGAAAGTCATTTATAACTATTCTTATCCTTATGTACTATTGGGTAGTACGTAGCTCTACACAATAAATCTCAAGTCAGTACTGCAATCTGCAGCTTACAGCACAAACATCAAGAATATTGCATAGTTACTATGATACATCCCAATAAATCAAACTTCCCTATGTCTTATTTCTTTCAAATCCACTAATATCTTAAACTTATTTTGATTATGGTATTTACTGACATCTATCAACAGTAATACCTTTACTTCCATCTAGGGCAGATATATTGCTATAACTTACTTTTAGGTCCTCTTGCCTTACCTAATTAGGCTTACTAATTAACTTTATAATTTATCGTAGTCTAGGAGATGTCTCTCACTAGAAACTTTTCCAAAATTAATTCCAATCATGCTTATTATTACAATTCTTATCCTAAAAGACTAATTACTAACACATTAAAATTTATCTCCATGCAAGGGAATAGCAGTAGAATATAAAATTTTGCATTAGCATATAAATAAGTAGAGCCGAAATCAAATAGTACATAATTATTCCTTTCACAAGTTATGAACATACCGGCAACTACATCTGAAGTCTCTGCTTCTTCCCCTCGATGCATGGCGTTCCCTCTTTCTAGTGTATTCCTCTGCTCGGGTTGGTCCATTGTGCGAGGATTACCCGAAGTGTTGTCTCTACTTCTGCCTCTGCCCATACTGACTATTAATGAGCCTCTAAAATCAGAACCTTGGACTAATTCCACTGGTGTAGTATGTGGCATAAATCGATGTGCGCTAGTATAATCTCGAGTGAAATGTCTAATTCCACCACAATTGAAGCAGGCTCCAGTGACCCTATGTCAAATACCCCCATGAAATTTTCCACAAACGTCACAGATACGGATAGGGTAGAAACTTCTGGTTCTTTGACGAATGGTTCTTGATTGCTTCCGCCCTGAAGATCCGCCTCTGTCATACTTAGGAGCTCGGGGTCCCTCAAAATCTTTTCTCTTTCTCAAATTACTACTTGAACTTTGACTGATGGGTTTCCCACTTTTCTCTTTTTCATGCTGCTCTTGAGGGGGTTGGGTTTGTATTTGGGCCTGGGCTGACAGATTATCAGCCATTTGTTGAAAGAACATGGCCATCTACTGGGCCGTTTGTGCAGTAATTTGTATAGGAGGGACTGGTGCAGTTGGACCTCCAACGCTCTGCTAAACTGGGGCCTCTCCTTGAATATTAGCTATATCAGACTGCTCTACCATTTTATCCCCCTTGTCCATATCTATTCACATGATTTTTTTTTTCTATTTCCTGTACAACCAACACAAGGAGATTTATCCCCGTTAGTTCATATTTATGATGTAAATGTACTATATGTATGAAACATTCGAGCAGTTGTACTTATCGAAAAATATTTCAAATTCACAGTTCAAAATTTACTTTAAAACCTTTGCTCTAATACCACTAAAATATGTAACACCCTACTCCTCGTGAGATGTAACATGCTTCCGTAGTACACCTAATGAATTACCGTACTTGGCCTACCGGTAACCCATTAAATATACTACAAGGGATTTTAAAACAATTTTCGTTTAGTTTTAAATTGGTGGGTCAAATTTTTTGCAGATATTAAAAACCTTTATTTAAAGTCCAAACATAAATTAAATTTCTAGATATTTAAAATCTCTGCAATTTTTATAAAAATTTTGGCAGAGTGCCGTCTGTATTTTGAGAAAACAGTTCTTCAAAACCTGAAAATAAAGACACTCCCAATATTTTTCTTAATCACAACTCCATTATTCAATCTCATTTCACAAATCAACACAAGCAACTCAATACGCAGTTTAAATTAAATCAAACATTGAAACCTCTCATTAAGGTAATGAAATTAATATTTACATTCATGGGATCATTAAAAATTTAGTAGTGCAAAACTTTATAAATACATAAAATCTCAAGATAACCTTATAATAATTTGTATTTCATTACAATCTAAAAATATATTACAAAAGAGTTGGTACAACTGCTCAAAGGAAATTTCATACATATTGTGACACCCCTTACCCGACTACAGTGTAGCCGAGCAAGTTATGCCACTCAGTGTGCCGAGCACTCTATTTTATCTTAATTCATTTTTATTCTTCCTTTTGAATATAACTTGTGAAATATAATTTATTTAAGCCATTTATCGAAATTATAATTTATTTGAGGTTTCGATAATTTTATAGAAAATCCGGCAGAGTACCGGCTAAAAATAGAGAAAACAGTTCTTCGGAACCTGTGAAAAACACTTCCTATGATCATATTCAATCATCTCATCACTCTCAAACTTCAATATCAAAATCTCAACATTTTTCACCATTCATTTCTCAATCATTTATCTCATGTGATAATCATGTACAAGTCACAGTTATGTATTCACTTTTCCTTTCACAAACACAATTTTCTTAACAATTCTTCTATTTGTCATTCATTCATTTCACATCATCATTAGACTCAAATCATAAATAAATTCTCACATGTGATTTATAATCACAAATTACAAGTACTTACATTAATACAAAATTATATTACATTTTTTTCAAATATACATGATAAAATAAGAGTTTAATTACAAAATTTACAAAAATCTCAAAATACAAAATGGGACCTAGTGTCCTACCAATGCACTGTGGATGGTGAGGTGACACGGACACTATGCAGAACTGTGAACGGCTTTACCCAATCTGTGGTCTACTGGGCCCTCTGTCCAAATCTTCAGTACCTACGGGTTGCAAAAGCGACGCGTTAAGCATAAAGCTTAGTGGTGCCAATAATACAAGAAAATATAATATGCAAATAAAAATAATAATTTCCTTGCTATTGTGTTCATAAGAGATGAATAATTACTAACTTATTGTTTAGTCGAGGGCTAATCATGTTTTATGATATTAACTTCTTCATGCATTTCGTTAATTATTTTCTTCATGATCTTGAGCTTCTTTGTATTTTTGTAATCATTCCTGATACTTAATTTTCGTATTTTCTTTAATAATCAGTTCAATCACATTTATACTTTTCCATGCCCAAGTAACCTATACTGGATGACTGGACTGGATAACGGGTCATTGGCACTGGACACCGCGGTGCCTCGGGCCGTCATACCATGGGACGCAGAACGTCAACCATGTATGCAGTCAATATGGCTAAAAAGCCATGATATCACATAATCGGGCATAAAAGCCATGCATACGGGCATAAAAGCCATGAATACGTGCATAAAGCCATGAATACAAGCATAAAGCCTTTCGCAGTACTGCTAAAATAATACCCTATTGGCATGCCAAACTATCCAAACCAATCACATTAGGGCTACTAGGGCATTTTACACTTTTAAGTTTCACAATTTTTGAATTTCAAGTCTTGGTGTCACTATTCACTTCATTGGTCAACAAAAAGTTGACTTTTGCATAGAAAATAGGTGTATTGGTTTTAACACCCCAAACATACCACATTTTGTATTTCAAACTTGTTGGTATTGGTTGCCAATACCATTTCTAAGCTTAATGCTAATTGAGCAAAATTTTCAGTTTTCATGCTTCATCTTTACTGTTCCATTTGTTATTTTTACAGTGGGAATTTGAGGAAATGGTAAACATGAAAGTTGTTCCTTATTTTGTCTAGTTGAATTTTCTTTTTTGAATCACTCCATTTGGAGTTTTGTAGCTCAAGTTATGGCCAAAATAAGTTTACTGTTCACGTGTACTGTTCATGCTGCACTTTTGGGTTTTGGCAGATTTTGGTCCAACTTTGGTCAGTAATTTGATCAAGTTAAGTTCATAATTTGGTCTAACTTTCTTCATATGAAATGTTATACCATGCCTTAGGTTTCCATCGGTTCAAGAATCGCCTAAATCTGAGTTTTCTAGAGAGAGTTATAGTCCTCCAAACATTACTGCTCAAATGAAAATCTGCAGAGTTGCAGGTTTGATAACTCAACTTTGCCCAATAATTTGAATGGGTTAATGGCATAATTTGGGGTGATGTTCTTCATGAAAGTTGTTTGTCTATATCCTATCTTGTTGCTGTAAACATTTCAGGTCAATTGACCATATCTACAGTGAGTTATGGCCAAATGAACAGTTACTATTCATTTGGTCATTTCTGCAGGTGCTTGTTGCAGGGTATCCGAAATGGGGCCAACTTTTGGTTCTCTTGCTTTGGTCTTTTGGGCATGGTTTCTTCAGAAAAAATGTGACATTACAAGCCTAGTTTCATGTCCAATTGGCCAAACACCAATTGGACCAACACAGCCCAAGATATGGCAGTCCAAGTGGACTGAAATTTCAGTCACTGGTCTTGCCCTAAGGCAGCCTACACATTCACTTTGCCATGCTACATTTCAGTCCAAATTGTGGTCAACTTACCTAAAATGGTCACTAATTGACCATTAAAATGTTCTTTAACAATTTCCTAAGCCAAGTCAAATTTTCACTTCTCAAAACCCTAATTTCCATTATGAATTTTCACAACTTACCTTAATTAACTACTAGTTCATTATCCTTATATTTATACACTTTAAACATGGTTTCTAGTTCACTCCAAGTCCATCACAAACACTCAATCCTATTCCTTCCTTAGGGCAGCCAAAATCCATGGCATACATACCCATAAGTTTCATTCATTTAATCCACAATTTCATACTCATTTTTAAGTCCTTAACATGGAACAAGAGATATACATGCATAATTAAGCACTAACCTCTTTAATGGCAGAATTTTCCAAGATTAAACTTCACTTTCCTTCACTTTCTAGGCTGCCAAACACTTCCCCAAGAGGTATGGACAAGTTTTAATAAAAGGTGTCTAGGGTTTAGTAGTGAAAATTCATGGGAAATGGAGGAAATGAAAGAAAATTTTCATGGAGGGAGGAAGAAGAGAAACTCACGTTTTTGGCTGAAGAGAAGGCAGCTGGTATTTTAATTCCTTTGGCTATGTTTATCTCTTTTATTTGTTAATTAATAGGTTGTTTAAATATGATTGGTTAGAACTTTTAAATGACATCATAAAGATGTCATAATGGGCCTTTTTCCTCATTTTCTTTTCCTTTCTTCACTACTCATTTTCAATTTAATTTCTAGTAATGTTTATTCATATTTTATGTCATATTAATTATTTACTTAACTGGACAAGTCGGCCAAAAATCACCTCTGAAGGCGAAATGACCAAAATGCCCTCCGTTTGGCTTAACGGGTCAAAATTGTCTGTACCGATTGAAAAATTTTTCTAAATATTTTCTTGGCATTCTAATGCCATAGGAACCTTAATGACCCTTCTCTAGAGTCCCAAAAATTATTTTATGAATTTTTACCCAGGTCTAGGGTTCCTAGTTGTGAGAACCACAACTTCCCTCCGGTTACCCATCGCTTGGGCACCGGCTCATTTGACTTAGTTGTATTTTATTTCTAAAATTTTTACTAAATTTTTCTTATTAATATTTGAGTTAATTATGGTCCCTCACTTTAGTTTAAATATTTTTCCGGACGTTCTAGCTGTCCGGACCGACACCGGTCGCTGGAACAGTAGAATGTACGGAGTGGCTACCGGGAGGGTGTTACACATATAATTACAGAATTACATCAAAATCTAAAGTACAAGGGTATACCTATGATATACTTGAAGATAGTCTCACTATGCCTTCAGTAATCTTGCTCAGCTGCTTTATATCTTCCTTCACCTGTGACAGCATACAAAGCTATCGCTGAGTGGTGAACTCAGTCGTGCACAAACTAATAATTTAAAACTTAATACAAGTTATGCTTGACAATTCATAAAAAATAAAATTTAAAATTTCTAAATTCTTCAAAATTCATAACATTCAGATATCAATATTTTCATTCATGCAAATTATTCATTTGAATAACATTTTGATCAAATAGTAACTATTTATCTACATTTCTTTTAAATCCTAAAACAATATAAAAATATTTTGAATTGACAAATTATTTATTTCAACCACAATTTATCAAATTATGCATAATTTAAAGGGCGTTGCCAACAATTCACACAGTTGAACCCATGACCCAAAATTCAAATAGATGCCGTGTTGTACACCATGACATTTCACACTCTCCCAATAACCGAGGCTAAAAGGGAGGAACAAAGACTGGCTAGTATATATGAGTACAAATTCAAACTCTTCCCCAACTGGTAAGCCAGAGAGGAAGGAACTCGCCCCATCTAGTGGAGGAGATATCTCACTAGACAAGCTAATGAGAATTCACAAGATATTTTGCCATGTCAACTGTGGTTTCAAATCATATTCAAAACAATTTCTATTTACAAAGTGTTTACAAATCATCAACATATTTAATCATCATAAATTCATGCTCAAGGTTGGCAACACATCAAACTTAAAATTTACAATCCTTAAAACCATGCAATAAATCCTTAAATGCATAAGAAAATTTACATTTAATTTATACAATTTCATTCAACAAATTAAAATCCTCAACACAACAAAATGATAAATCATAAAATAAACTTGTTCAAATCAATTTAGAAGTGAAAAGTAACAAAATAGTTAGTTGTGCACAAACCTTATACGAGTCGCCTCTCGGCCTTGACTCGATGTCTCGGGTTCTTTCCCAGTATTCTTTTCCACTGAAACACACAGTTTCATAGTGTTTCAGTATCACCATTTATCATAACTCCAAAAATAAATTCAAATCTACTTATACTTAGCTTTAATATGCTAAACTTGATGATCTTTAAAATTTGTATTTTGAGGTTACTATTCATGACACTATTCAAGTCAATTTGTTGACTTTCTAAGGCTTAATAGATATGGGAATTTCAACTTCACCCACATACCACATTTTGGTTACCTAATTTGTTGGTTTTGGTTATTTTCTCAAATTTTAAGTCTTTTAGGTAAAAATTGCAAATTTTCAGTTTTGGTGTCCTATGTTGCACTATCCCATTGGTCATGTTGCTGTTAGAATTTGGCTAAGTTTCCTTCACAGAAATTGTTCATTATTGTCTTAACTTTATTCTCCTTTTTGAATCACTCCAATTGGAGTTTTTTAGCTCAAGTTATAGCCATTTGAATCATAGCTGCCGGATTGGACTTAACCCAGATTTCTGGGCACCAAACTGGTTCTAGCAGTTTTAGGTCACCAAAATTGGGTGGCCAAATGACTTGGTTAAGGGCATAATTTGGGTTTTTGTTCTTCATGAAAGTTTTAGGTCTATATCTCAGCTTTCCATTGGTAACATTTCAGGTCATTTGGACCTACCTAGCCCAAGTTATGGCCAAATGAACAAATACTGTTCATTTGGTCATTTTTGTACAGGTCAGATTGCCTAATCCAGATTTGGTCAATTTGTTCACTAGGTTTTGGTCGCTTTTTGGGCATGATTCCTAAATGAAAAATGTGTCATTTTGTGTCTAGTTTCATTCCCAATTGGCCTCACACCAATTGGGCTTGTAAATTTCAGTTTTGATCCCTGAAAGGGACCTTGGTCATGCTGCCTGCAGAATGACCATATCCAATCCGAATTTCCGTTTGGTTCCAACACTTCCAACACACCACAATTGGACATACATGACCATTTTTCAGCTCATACATGGTCAAACACACCATTTGACCATTTCTCCAAATTTTGTCTCCCAAACCCTAGGTTCCAAAACCCTAACTCACTACTTTGTTACATTTAATTAATTCCAAACATACAAACACCATTTCTCAACTCATTCAAGCTTCCTAACACATTTAATTCATTCAAAACACATCATATTCTCATACATCCATGGCTGGCTGAAATTCACTAAAAGTCCCTCAACAATTGTTTCCTTTGATTTTTAGATCAAAATCTAAGTTAAATTAACTTAATACATGTGCATCAAAACTAAAATTTCAAAGTAAATTACTTACCTTCACTTGAATTCCAATTCTTCAATTTCACTCCCTTTTTCTCTTTCTTTTCTTCTTCAAATGCTTCCCCAAGTGAAGTTAACAAGTTTTTATAGATTAATTTGAGGACAAAATAAGGTTAAGTGGGTGGAATCAAGCTTGTATCAAGCTTCCATGGGAGTTGTTTCAATGGTGAGAATGGGAGAGAGTGGGGCGGCAAGATGAAGATGGACTTTTGTTTTTTTTTTTTTTCTTCTTTCTTTTATGCATTTTTAACCTTTTAGGAAGACCAAAAATTATCTTAAATTTAAATTTTCAATTATTAGGTTTATTGCATCATGCATGATGTCATCACTTTTTACTTTTTCTTTTTCTCATTTTTTTATTTATTTTTCCATTAGTTCTTTAATTTAATTCCCAACTCTGAAATTTTCTTTTCTTCGATTTTATTTGACAGTCAGGTCAGGAGTCAGCTCCAGAGGTCAATTGACCAAATTCCCCTCCCCGGTCTGATCCGGTTTGCAAGTTATTTGATATTTTTTTCTGGATCTCTGACCTAATTATTTGACCTGCTTAACAATTCTTTTTCATGATTTTCTCTTTTCTGCTGTGTTCACAATAGTCCTAATGACCGCAGCGTCACATTTTACGATTTAAAATTTGAGTTTAAATCGACTTCGCAGTCCTTCCCGAGAAGGTTACCTATCGCTGTGACTCTCGGCTTATTTAACCTTTTATGTTATGTTTTTCTTATTTTTACTTTTCTATCTGGTAATCACTATTTATTTTCAATCAGGGCTTTTCTAAGTGTCTTAAACACAGTTCTAATCCTCTTAATTGTCCGGACCGATATCGGTCACCGGAACAGTAACATATACCAGGCTATGCAAATAGGGGTGTTACAAATATGGCTCAACACAAATCAATTTTCTCAAACATAAGTCAAAATCAATTCAACATCACTTTCAGTGGTTTCAAAAATATAATGGAAAATGACTAAGTATTTCAAAGCTGAGATAATAAAATTATAGTACAACATTTTTACAGGCCAAAATAATTTATAACTTTAGTTTACAACTGCTCAAGACCAAGTACAATATATACATACAGTGCACATACATTACAATAATAATTACAAGGAAGTGGTATACTCAATATACCCGGCGAAATCCCAAAAGCATAGCACAAGCAGCCTACTTTGCTGCTTTATCTGTCTATCTACCTGCGACAGCAATGAAAAAGCTATCGCTGAGTAAAATTTACTCAGTGGTGCACAATAACAATTTAAAATGCGGTATATAAAATATTTATCGACAATTCACAATTCAAATGATTTACAATTTCATGTCATAATTTTCAAAGCTCATATAGTACAAATTTGATCAAACAATTTAATAACACAGTGTTGCCAATCAATAACACAACTTAGGTCATGACACAAACTTTTTCGAACATGCCGTGTTGTACACCACGACAAGACATACTCACCCCACTAATCGAAATCAATGAGGAAGGTGGCTAGCTAGCTAATGAACATCCATACTCACCTCAGACTGACAAGTTAAAGAGGGAAGAATATAGTATACCTACAGAGCACTTGCAGGCGTTACGTATCGCCATCCCTGCAAGCTCCTGAGTTCACGCGTGAGAGTTCCCAGGAATCGTAGACGTTACGTATTGCCGTCCCTACTTTGCTCCGATACCACTAAACACAATTTATCTCAAAATTTCCATTTGCAAAGTAGGCAACACAATAATTTCCAAATAAAATTCCCAAAGCCAAAAACAATAAAAAATTATTCATAAACTTTTCTCAAATAAATTTTCCCAAGTCATAAACTCACAACTCATTTCTCCAAATAAATTTTCTAGTAAAAGCAGTGAATATAAAAAGTATTGTGCACAGACTTCTGAAGAGTAACCTCTTGGCCCTGACTCAGTATTTCCTTCCCTTTCCTTGAGTCTTTGCTAACTAAAACACATAATTTGAAGTGTTTCAGTATTCATTTAAACTGTCTCTATCAATAAGGTTCAATAATTAATTTATTTAATTCTATTATTTTCTTTAGTTAACCTATAATGTTGACCCTTGATGCACTCTAGGTGAATTAGGTTTAATGATAACAATATTCACATTTTGCATTTCAATATGCTACCAATATAGTGCAATTTACCATTTTTACAAGTTGGAATTCATTGCCAAATTATTTCAAGCATCATTGTATGTAAATGTCAAATTCTCAATTTTTGTGTGCTAAATTTATCTAGTTTAAAGTCCTATTTCTCTTAGTTTTTAGCTTCTGGTCAAAGAAGCAAAATTGTAGCTCTATGTTTTATTGCACTCGGAGCAAAATTTCAGGTCATTCTGAGTTGTATAGACCAAGATATGGTCAATTTACTAAAGCTGGACATATTGCACTAAAATGACAACTTTAGTTCATTTATAGGTCATTTTTGGTTCTGGCATTTTTTTTATCCGAACTTGTGTAAGCCTTTTGACTTGCTTATGGTCATTTCTAGGTTTTGGTGTCTTCATAAGAGTTGTAGATCTATGGCTAATCTATTTATGGTAAAAGTTTCAGGTGATTTGGACCTATTTTGAGTGAGTTATGGCCAAAATACTAACTGTTGCCCAAAAGGATAAATTCATATCTCACTATTTTTTTTTCATTTCTCCTCACCAAAGTACTCACCTCAACCTAAACACAAGGTTTACTAAAGCTAGGGAGGAAAAATAAGCACTAAATTTTTTTTAGCTTCACCAAAACTTCATCAAATCCTCTTCTTTTTGCTTCCAACATGCTGGCCAAGGTGTGTGTGCAAGCTTTAATGAAGAAACCAAGTGGAAAGGAGACTTGAATCACGAGTGCTTGGTGGTGGAGTGAGGTTTGGCCATGGAGGATTTCCATGGTGTTTCTCTCAGCTGGTTTGTTTCCAAGGTTGAAGATAAACATTTCTATCCCAAATTGGCTTATATTTGTGTCCCAAAATCTGAGTTAGTGGAGCACTAACCATAAATTAATGATTTAATTACTTAAAGTTCCATAATTTGCACATTTACCTCATTTCTTTCACTATTTATATAATGTATCTCATTTTTATTTTTTATGACATTTTCAAAGTGTAATATCATTTATTTTGAATGGACATTGAGGTCAAAAGGCAACTATAGGTGTCAAATGACTAAAATGCCCCACTTCGGGTTATATTCTTGATTTTTCGGTAACACCGATTTTTGTTTGTTTCTCAATTTTTTTGTTTTTCTTTGTATTAATTTATTAATTTTCCTTTAATATTTCTAGTATTAATTACATGTCAATAAACCTTTACTTATGTCCCTAAATTTAATTCCGAGGGTTCCCCAAGGTCCTGGGGTTGGCAACGGCCTTCCCGGTGCGGTCACCCATCGCTATGGTGCCAGCTCGTTTAACTTAGTTTCATTTTCTCTCTTTTATTTTTCCTTAATTTTTCTCATCACATATTTCATTATTTTATGCTTGTTTACTATCACTGGAGTGTAGTTCCAGACATTCTGACTTTCCGGGTTAGACATTAGTCGTCGAAACAGTAGGACGTACGGACTACAAAAATGAGGGTGTTATAACTCTTCCCCTCTAAAAAGGAATTTCGTCCTCGAAATTCATCGGATTCAAAGAACTAAGAATATCGTTATCTCATAATTTGATTCACTCTCCCATCATTGTTTTCTTTTGCCGTTATTATTTCTACTCATGAAAGTCTAATATTCATTAGTTCTCTGATTTCTCATACTGGAATCCTTACTGGTCCTTCAGTCTCTTTTACCAATTCCAACTCTGTTAAATTACCCTTTGTCTAGTATTCTGCATTTATCTCATACAAGACCTTATAACTTGGTATCTTCATGCTTATTTAATAAATATCACTATACACAAACTCCATCAATAAAAGGTATCTATTCTTGCTTCCAAAGGGAATAGCACTACAACTTCTAAATATATTTTCAAACGCCTAAATCATTCTTTTCTGACAAAAATATAAAAATAATTATAAGACTCTATATCAATGTCTAGATATCTTTTCCCAACTCAGTTCAACGTACTGGTGTTCTGCACTTTTTCCCTTACAGTGTTTCATAGGGTACCGTTTGTATGCTAACTTGACACTTATTATTGTATACAAATTTTGTTAGTGGGAGGTATCTGTCCCATCTCCCCTCGGATTCAATGACACAAGTTCTCAGTATATTCTCGAGGGCTTATTACATTTTACAGGTTATTATTATCATTTCATTTTATTGTTTACAGAAACTCAATGAGTTTTAGAATTTACCTGAATTACTTGTTTCGACTGTCCATCCGTCTGAGGATGATAAGCCGTACTGATATCTCTAAACTTATAGCAATTACTACGGTACAGGTAGTTCACATTATTGTAACTGAGTTACTGACTCCAGCTACCTTTCAAGTGTAGTTTTTCGATAGGCTAGTTCTGAAGTTTTAAATTTTTTACTAAAATTTTCACATTTATTTTCCGTAATAGTACTCTATTCAGGCGTAACTGTATTAATTTATAGATTACTTACAAATATTCTTATTTGATTGTACCAAGAGGAAGCACGTAGCTCTACACAATAATCCCGTGTCGGTACTGTAATTTGTAGCTTACAATATAAACATCGAGAACATTACATAGTCACTACATTATAACCTCATGGACTAGGTTTTCTAACATCTTATCTATACACTTATTTCCTTCTCTGTCTTTTAAAGTCATATCAGTGGTCTCTTCATGTAATTATTTAAATTTAAAACTCATTACATATATTTATGCTCAAGTAACCTATCAAAGCGCTTGCAGGCGTTACGTATTGCCGTCCCCGCAAGCCCTTTCTCTGTCTGTTGTGGCAATTAAGGGTACCTATCAAAGCACCTGCAGGCGTTATGTATCGCCGTCCCTGCAAGCCCTTGGGTGGTACCTATCAGAGCACTTTGAAGGGCGTTACATATCGCCATCCCTGCAAGCCCCCTGATACTGATATTCATTATATTTTAAAATCATATTAACTATATATTGTCAATCCATGACTTTCCATGTAGGCAGTACTGTTATTTGTAATCCCTAATTGGTATACCAATCGATCCATACAATATACATAAGCCTAGGTTTACTTTGAGCAATTAAGCATTATCAATTGTCTAATAAAATCTTCATGTCCATGTATTATGGAAAAGGTGGGTCCCACATCACTATTTCATGTGATTTAGCATGTAGTGATAACGAAATTTCCATGTCAATGTATAGTGGGAAAGTGGTTCCCATATACATGTTTCAAGTAATTTAGTATATAGTGACTTAGTAAGGATAAGCCAATAATGTTTTTCAAGAACCTTTCTTTAGGTTCAATTTCGAGATTTTAACTTTACATATCACTTTGGATAGTTTGTGGCCACTGTTTGGCCCCATTTCCTAAAAAGAAATTATTCTTTTATGTCTTGCTTTTATTTTTCAGATGACTATTCGAGCTCTGACTCGTAGGTTTCTCCCTCTTCTCTATTTCACATTGCCCTTGTGGGGTAGGGTTTGTACTTGGGCTTAGGCTAACAGATTATCAGCCATTTATTGGGCCATTTGTGCAGTAATTTGTACAGATGGGGCTGATAAAGTCAGACTTCTGACTCTCTGAGGGGCTGGAGCGTCACCTTGTACTTTTGTCGTCACAGACTGTTCTATTGTCTTATTCTTCTCTTCCATACCTTTTCATAGGATTTTCTATTTCTTATACCACCAATGTCACACCCTACTCCTCCGTAAGGCATAATATGATCCCGTAGTATACCTAATGAATTATCAAACTTCGTCTATTGGTAACCCATTAAATACAATACAAGGGATTTTAAATCTTTTCTTACTTCTTTTTACAGTGGTGAGCACTATTAACAGGTGCTAAAAATTTTCTTTTACTGAAGTGAACCAAATAACACATTTGAAGTATTAATAATTTCTATAAAAATTTTGGCAGAGTGCCATTTGTATTTTGAATAAAACAGTTCTTCAAAAACCTGTAAAAAGTACTTCCAATATATTGCTCAATCCCAAACTCCAATAACAATTGAACAAAATAAATTTCTCAATATTTATCAACTCAGTTCAACAATCAATTTTCCAGTGTTTCCAAAAGCTAAAATAAGCGAGTTATGTCATAATATTTTTACAAGCCAAAATAATTTACAATTTTAGTTTATAGCCACTCAAGACCAGGTACAATATATACATACAGTGCACATACATTACAATAAAAACTACAAAATATGGTATACTCAATATACCCGGCAAAATCTCAAAATGTAGCACAAGCATCCTACTCTGCTGCTCTATCTGTCTGTCTACCTGCGATAGCAATGAAAAAGCTATCGCTGAGCCAATGTCTCAGTGGTGCACAACATTAAGAAAATACAATTTAAAACCATAAGCCATAAATCATATGAACTATGGATACTTAAAATCATAGTTAAATTCAAAAGACAGAGAATGTCATAAAGAATTTAAACTCCATTTCACAATATCACAATAAATATCAATAAATCACACACACAACTTAATCATGATTCCATAGTCCAATTCATCCCAAAAGTCGATGGCTAATGAGGAATAACATAGCTAGCAAGCAAATAAATGAGTACTCATCCTATTCGTCCTCAACTGACACACACCTCAACACTTCAATCAGAGAGGGAATTCAAAGCCAATTCGTCCCACTAGACAAGCTAGCGAGGAATTCAATCAATATACATGATAGCTGTGGTTTCGAACCATTTGCAATGTTTTTCAAGCAATAAGTATCCATCAAATATCATTTAAACAAATTTCCACAATTTAAACAATAACAGACAAATTGTTATAATTTATTTCAATTAAAAATTTAAAAGAAATAACTGTTGTGCACAAACTTTTGAAGAGTAATCTCTTGGCCCTGACTCAGTGCTTTCTTCCCCTTCCCTGAGTCTTTGCTAACTGAAACATGCAATTTGAAGTGTTTCAGTACTCATTTAAACTATCTTTAACAATAAGGTTCAATAATTAATTTATTTAATTCTACTGTTTTCCTTAGTTAACCTATAATGTTGACCCTTGATGCACTCTAGGTGAATTAGGTTTAATGTTACCAATATGTCACATTTTGCATTTCAATATACTACCAATATAGTGCAATTTACCATTTTTACAAGTTGGCATTCATTGCCAAATTATTTCAAGCATCATTGTACGTAAATGTCAAGTTCTCAATTTTTGTGTGCTAGATTGGTCTAGCTTAAAGTCCTATTTCTCTTGGTTTTTAGCTTATGGTCAAAAAAGAAAAATTGTAGCTCCATGTCTTATTGCACTCGGGGCAAAATTTCAGGTCATTCTGAGTTGTATAGACCAAGATATGGTCAATTTACTAAAGCTGGACAGATTGCACTAAAATGGCAACTTTAGGTCATTTTTAGGTCATTTCTGGTTCTGGCAGTTTTTATATCCGAATTTGTGTAAGCATTTTGACTTGCTTATGGTCATTTATGGGTTTTGGTGTCTTCACAAGAGTTGTAGATCTATGTCTAATCTATCCATGGTAAAACTTTCAGGTCATTTGGACCTGTTTTGAGTGAGTTATGGCCAAAACACTAACTACTGCCCAAATGGTCAATTTTCAGGCTTTCAAGTCACTAATCCGGATTTGGTCATTTTTAAGGTCAGTTTCTAGGCAGAATTTTGGCAACATTTCTACATGAAAGTTGGCCTATTTGGTGTCTATTTTCACTCTCCATTGGCCTCATACCAATTGGGTCCACAATTTTGCACTTATAATCTAATTAGGTACTGTCATCAATACACAACCTGCATAAGACACTTACACTTCCAATTTGACATTCCTTCTCCTCCTCATTACTTCATTATTCATGCATAGCACTTCTACAAATATTAAACACAATTCCAGCAAGTATATTGGGCAGAACACTCAAGTGCTCAATGCACATAATTCACCATTAAAGTCCAACATTCAATTTCCACTGAAATACCACATATTTCAACACCAATATTTCACATACACATCCAAGAAAACTATACATGCTGCCCACTATTTAACACCATCACATAGGCTGCCATTTTTTTGCACAATACTTCAACAACATTTCATGAATTTAAACACTTCAATCTTCATCATGAGGCTGCCAAAAATTACACATATATACCAAACTTTCATTTTCATTTTTCAACTTACAATCACACTTTATACATGGAAATCAACTTCAATACACTTAAACACTTAAATCAATACCCCAAATCACTAAATACATGAAAAAATAATATGTACATGATGAAGTTCCATGGCTACCGAAATGCTTCATCACCAATAATTCATCAAACCTCAAACTTCTTCCATAATTCAACTACCCTCAACCTTAGTTACACTTTTAATGAAACAAGAATTGAAAATAACCACTTAACTCTTTTGGACTTCTTCAAAACTCCACCAAAACTTATCTTTCTTGCTCCCTTATTGCTGCCTAAGGTGTGTAGGCAAAGATTAATGAAGAAACCTTAAGCATTGGCAGCTTGGATCATGGATACATGGAGGTTGGAGCTTGGACGGCCATGGGAGAGTTTAGGAGCTTTTTGGTTCGGCAATGGAGAAGAACAAAGAAGAAAAAGGTTACTTAGTGGAAGAATCTATCCCAAATGGCCTACATATGTGTCCATGAAGTGAGGTTAGTGGTGTCACACCCTACTCCCCTGTAAGATGTAACATGATCCCGTAGTACACCTAATGAATTATCGTACTTCGCCTATCGATAACCCATTAGATATACCACAAGGGATTTTAAAACAATTTTCGTGAAATTTAAATCATCGATTAAAATCGGGTGTTATAAATTTTTTTTTTTAAAATTTCGGCAAAGTGCCGGCTGTATTTTGAGAAACAGTTCTTCAATCCTGCAAAAGTAAATGCTCCCAATATTTTTTCTCAAATACAACTTCAATAACTTCATTTCAATTCACAATTCAATTCTCAATAAACAATCAATTCATTTTCAAACTACTTTCATCATAAAGAAACGTTTCATTGATTATAAGACTCAAAATTTATAATACAAAACTATTCAAGTAAATGAAATCTCAACTTTATATTTACGATAATTTACATTTAATTACATACCAAAATGTTTTACAAGAGTTTTTATACAACTGCTCAAATAATTTACATACATATTATTACATACATACATCAAAACCTATGTACATGGGTATATCTATGATATACCTGGAGCTGATCTGAATGTGTCTTCAAAGAAACTTACTCACTGCTCTATGCTCTTCTTCTTACTGCGACGACATAAAGCTATCATTGAGTGGTGAACTCGATCTTTGCACAACTATAATTTAAAACATAATACAATATACATTGACAAAATTTACAGTAAATAATTTGGAAATCTGAATACTCATCAAATTCCAAAACTCAAAATATTCATTGCCATTAATGTAAATCATTTATATAAAATGACTTTGATCACGAAATTCAATTTATCAAATCATGACTAACCATTTAAGGTAGTTCCAACAAAATCAATTATACATAAATCATAACTGAAATCACAATTCTTTACTGTTCAAAAACATTCTGTGTCTCAAAAGCCATGTTGTATCTCAAAAATCATTCTTTATCTCACTAACTATGCAAGACTAATCCGAAAGGGCCATATTCGATGTGATTCTAACTCCCTATGGTCGGGGAGGTCGAATCAGATTCTAACTCCCTATGGTCGGGGAGGTCGAATCATCATGCACAGGACCATCACAATAATGAATCTTCCGCAAGGGCCATAAAGATAAAATAAACTTAGATCTAACCTCAAATCAGAGGAAAATCTAAGCCTGTGCACGTACCATGGTAATCAAAACACAACTAACTCCATTGTCTTCTCAACAAATGAGAGAGATGGGTAATAACCTAGTCAAGCATCTATAGTGAGATATAAAACAATATCACAATCCTTTTAGTGAGCATAAATCACAATATAATTCGATTCAAGTTCAATTCCAATATCCAATAATTTTTATGCTCATCACAATTCAAATCATAAATTTGCATTTTTCCATGAAAATTACAATCACAATTCAAAACATGTTCTAGCACAATTTTCCAAAACATAATTTATTCAATCCATAACAATGCTTAATACTTGTGGAAATACCATTTCACAAAGCTAAATTCATACATACTATAACAATTTCAATAATCATTGAATTAAATCCAATGCTGGTTAAACATAATACATAAGAAAAGTATGTCATTTAATCATATGAAATATTCAAACAAAATCAGTTAAAAACTAGTTGTGCACAAACCTCTGATAACTATCTCTTGGCTCTGACTCAGTGTTTCCTTCCCCTTCTCTGAGTCTTTGCTAACTGAGAAACACAATTTGAAGTGTTTCAGTACTTAATTAAACTATCTCTAACGATAATGTTTGATAAATAATTCACTGAATGCTATTATTTGCTTAATCAACCTAACATGTCGACCCTCGATGCATTCTAGGTAAATTAGGTTTTAATGTTACTAACATGTCACATTCGATAGTATTTTTAGGGTTGGTACATGTTACCAAGTTCATTTCCGTATATACTGCATTTTCTTGCAATTTGCTGGATTCCGGGATACTAGTTTGACCTAGCCGGACGACCTAGTTTCCTCGATTTTCAGGTTTTGGTCAAAACTACAAACTTGTAGATCTATGTCTTATTGCACGCGGGGCAAAATTTCAGGTCATTCTGAGTTATGTAGACCAAGTTATGGTCATTTTACTATTGCTGGTCAAATTGCACTAAAATTGGTCATTTTAGGTCATTTTAGGTCAATTTTGGTTCGGCCAGTTTTTGGACCCGAACTTATGCAAGCTGTTTGACTTGCTTATGGTCATTTCTGGGCTTTGGTGTCTTCATAAGACTTGTAGATATGGGTCTTAACTATTCATGGTCAAAATTTCAGGTCAATTGGACTTGTTTTGAGTGAGTTATGGCCTAAACACTAACTGCTGCCCAAATGGTCAATTTTCAAGCCTCATTTGCACTTAATCCGGATTTGGTCATTTTTCAAGCTACCTTGCAAGCAGAATTTTGGCAAGCTTCCTTCATGAAAGTTGGCACATTTTGTGCTTAGTTTCACCTCCAATTGGTCTCATACCAATTGGAGCCACACACTTAAAGTTATAGGCCTAAAACTCAAACTGCCTTATTGCATTTCTTGCATACACATCAAGCATCACTTTTAACACTCACCAAACTTAACATTCAAACCAATTCTGGTTGTACCACAACCTAAACATAATTCACAACACATTATAGGTCATTTTGGCAGCTTACAATTACATTCAACATACACCAACAAGTGCAGAATTTTTCAATCCAATTTACAACAATTCAATCACCTTTTTATGCTCATTTACATGTCCCACTTCACACCACCTTACACACACTCAAACTGCCATAACAACCAACACATTTTAACATCATTATTCTATAAACCAAGCATGAATTCCAACATTCTTCAAGAGTTAGCAAACTGCCACAATGGTACACTTACATTCCATTACTTTCCAAGCTTTAAATCTCATTTTACATTTACATATACTAAGTATACATCACCCAAACAATTTCCTACACAATATACATTTAATCAATCATTTAATTCACCATTTACAAGCACAAATAAACTGCCTTCAAGATGCTTCCATGGCTACCAAAAGTACACATTCCCATTCAACATCAAAACTCAAAAATTTCTCCATAAATCAAACACCCATAATATCCTTACAAACTTTAACAAAGCAATAATCAAAAACTCAAACTTATCTATTGTTGGGACTTGCTAAATCTTCACTAAAACTTCTGAATATTGGTATCTACTTCTTCCTTGTGAAGTGGGGATAAATTTTGATGAAGAAACCTAGGTGTTTGGAGGTGAAATGAAGGAGATGATGAAGCTTGAATTTCATGCGGCAATGGAGGTTTTGGGAGCTCTTCATCTACGGCAATGGTGATTTCTAAAGTTGAAGATGATGTTTTAGTGGAGTAAGCTGCCCACTTAATACATATTATAATCCCTTAGTGGTCCACTCACATAAGAAATTGATTTAATATTATTTAAGTGCTAATTACCCAAATTTCACTCCACTTTTGGCTATTTACATTAGGTACCCCTAATTTAATTTTTCATTATATTTTCCAAGTGTAATATCATGTATTTTTAATGGACATTTAGGTCAAAAGACAATTCGGGATGTCAAATGACCACAATGCCCCTGTTCGGGTTGCATTCCCGATTTTTCGGTAACACCGGGTTTTGTCCGTTTTTCGATTTCTCACTTTTCTTTGTACTAATTGTTTAATTTTTCTTTGATATTTCTAATGATATTTATACTTCAATTGATGTCTCTTTAAGTCTTAAAATTAATTTCCAGGGTTCCCCGTGGTCCAGGGCTAGTTAACGGTCCATGCCGTGACTTCCCCGTGCGGTCACCCATCGCTAGGGTTCCCGGCTCGCTTAACTTGGTTGCATTTCTTTACTATTATTTTTCCTTTGTTTTTCTTGTATTTTCTTTTCTTGTATTTCATTATTTAATGTCTCCTCACTCATATCGAAGTGTAGTTCTAAACATCCTAGCTATCCGGACAACACTGGTCACCGGAACAGTAGAACGCATTACCGAACATAGGGGTGTTACAAGTGGAGCACTAATGTAAAAGAATAGTTATTTATTCCAAAGTTTCTAAATTCCCACATTTTTCTCATTTCTTTTACTATTTAGATTATGTACCACCATTTTAATTTTCATGATATTTTCAAGGTTTAATATCATTTATTTTTAATGGACATTTAGGTCAAACGGAAACTCGGGGTGTCAAATAACCACAATGCCCCTATTCGGGTTGCATCCCGATTTTTCGGTAACACCGAGTTTTATCGCTTTCTCGATTTCTCTTTTTTCTTTGTACTAATTAATTAATTTTTCTTTGATATTTCTAATGACATTTATACTTCAATAAGTCTTTAATTATGTCTCGAAATTAAATTCTGAGGGTTCCCTGCAGTCTTGGGGTCCGCTATTGCCTGTGCCGTAACTTCCCCGTGTGGTCACCCATCACTGCGGTGCTGGTTCGTTTAACTTAGTTTCATTTCATTGCTATTATTTTTTCTTTGTTTTTCTTGTATTTTCCTTTCTTGTATTTCATTATTTTATGTCTCCTCACTAATATTTAAATGTAGTTCTAGGCATCCTAGCTGTCCGGACAGACACTGGTCACCGGAACAGTAGAACGCACTACCGAACATAGAGGTGTTACAATTCTCCCCCCCCCCTTAAAATAAATTTCGTCTCAAAATTTTACCTGACATCAGTTTCTGAATAGCTGTGGGTGCTGTCTCCTCATGTCCTTTTTACGTTCCCAAGTAGCTTCCTGGCTTGTATGATGGTTCCATAGCACTTTTACCAGGGGTATCTGCTTATTCCTCAGTTGCTTCACCTCTGTCGACACCATATTTTGGCCGACCCCCCCGAAAATCAATAGGCTTTGCAGTCGATCCCCAGCACCAAGTCTCCATGTCGTTCAATTCATTTCTGATCTCTCTTTGCCAGTCAATTATTTTCGATCTCTCTTTAAAGAAATCGAACTGATACTAAGTCTCCCTATCATTTAAATCCTTACCAATCTCTCAAATCAATTATCAAGTCTCCTTGCCAGTCGATCACATTTCCGACCTCTCGTCAAACGAAATCAAACCAACATTGGGTCTTTGTGCCATCCAGTCTTATTTTCGATCTCCCTTTTTAAATTTTGTGGATAATCGTTTGATAAAGTTAAGGTTTCAATCCGATTTAATAATGCTTCCGATCTTAAGTGTTCAAATCAGGTTTCCAATTTTAATAATCTCAAATCCCGTTCGGTGTTTGTTCTCGGCCGATCTTATGCTTACAATGTTTTTCCGACCTATTATACCTAGACTAATAATCACTTATAAGTTTGACGTTCTAGTTGGTTCGAACAGTCAGGCGTTTGTGCAATTTAGATACTTTCCGATCTCTTCAAGTCATTGAACAAAAGAAAGAACTTCATTTCATTTCAAAGTAAAAATATATACAAGTCATTCGGCTGGAGGATCACCCCCAGCCTGTTCTACATTTTGCTCACCCTCTCTATCACCCTCAGCCTCCTCCTCGCTATCCTCTTCGTCTTGGGGAGCCAGATCCACCATCCAGGAAAAGTCCTCCTCAGGATAACGCTTCTTGAGCTCAGCCAAAAGATCCCCATGGGCATTCACATAAGCATCGGCCTCCCTCATCACTGCCTCTTCTTCTTTTGCTCTGAGCTCTTTAGTGAGGCGTGCGACATCAACGGCTCGGAGCGCCTGAGTTTCTTCAAGAACATGAGCCTGCTTGACCAATTTATCCTCGTAGAACTTCATCAGCCCCTCAATTTCAGTTATGTAGTTTTGGGAAGATGAAAGTTGGGCTCGGGCTGAAGCCGCTTCCTGACCCACCTTCTGGATCTCCTGCCTCAAATGATGAGCCTTTTCCCAGATGATATGTTGGTTCACCAAACTCTCCACGCTCAGGCTCATAGTTTGGGTCAGGATATCATCGATACTGTTCGGGGTCAGCCTATTCTGATCCTTCTGAAGGCAGATGGAGGCCCCCAAAACCTTAGCCAAACCCGGATTCTCCCGAACAGTTCGGTTCTTCTCCAGGGAGTGGATCAGCACCTGAGCACCGTGGGAAAGGGTCCTCGAAGTGGGTTGAGAAGGACCCCCTTTCGCACTCGAAGCAACTGGTGGAGGTGGTGGCGGCTCTTCATGTCGAGGAGGAGACCGAACCACTTCTATTTCAGGAACCGGCGGTCCTGAGGGCCGGGATGAGCCTCCTTGCATCTCCACTGAATCATGCCTGGGCGTCTAAGAAGCCTCGGCGCATTTCATCTCCCGTACTTTTCTGGAGACCTCTCTCTTCTGCTTTCGGCTCTCCTTGGAAGCCTCGCCCCTCGCCATGCCTGCACAAAGAAAAGGTCAGTGAGTTCGCTAAGGCCCAAAGATCAGAGATATAGAAAGTACCGAGGCCGAGGTCAGAGAGCTGAAGCCCGCGTTCTTCGCCGGTAATTAGCTGCATTGTCCAATGATGCAGTTCGGCCATCACCGCATCTAAATAGGAGAACTTCTGAGTGGCCGCCTGATCTTTCAGCTCCATCACCATTATGCCCTCTTCCCTATTCAGGGTGATGCGCTTTGGAAGTGAGGGGCCCAGATGCAGCTAGCTACGTGGGAAACCCTCAAAACCGTTCGAAATCTTGCTCCTCAGAATAAAGAAGCGATTCTTCCAATTCTTCAGTAAGGAGGGCAGATCGGTAAAAAGCCCGCAATGTGGCTTCGCCTAAAAGAACCAATACTCGTCGTCCTTTTGACGAGTTAGCCTATGTAACTCGACGAACACCTTCGCTGTTGGACTGAGTCCCTTAGCTCGGCAGAGGCCTCTGAAGGCTACTAGGATCCGCCATGAGTTCGGATGTACTTGAGTTACACATACTTAGTGGAATTTCAGAACTTTCTTGAAGAAGTCATCGAGAGGAAACCACAGCCCAGCTTTTAATTGTTCTTTGTATATCATGATCATATCATTTTCTTCGAAGAAATGATCGGCTCGAAGATCGCTATGGCATCTGATGAGTTCGTATGAGTCGGTCCGAAGGTTGTATTCTTGGCTAATCGTCTGTAGATCGGTTTCTTGAAGGATTGACGGTAGCTCATCTACGGGAAGGCTTTCTCTCCCTGAGGTATGCGTTCGTCTTGAGGGTGTCGCTTGACCACGGGCTGGAACGGAGGATGTAGGAGGTTCAGATCGCTCACTTGGGCCGACCACCTCAACCTCATCTGACGACCACGAGACGTGAATGGAAGGGGGGCTTGCCGCTCTCTGACCCTTGGCGCCGCTCATTTTCAAAGAAAAGAGAAAATTTAAACTAAAAGAAAGATCAAAACCCTTACCGGAGTGTGATCGGTGTCGGAAGAACTTGAAAAAAATGAGAGAATTTTGGAATCGCTCGCGAGATGCTGAAAATGACATAAGGGAGCAACTGGCTGACCCATCCCCTATTTATACCCATCTGAGCATTTAATGCTCACAGTGTCCCAAGCGGCGCATCGGTTAACGGGATTCGCCAGCTTTTTCTGACATGTCTCACGAATATTTCGAAAACTCCATAATTAAATTAGGGGAGATTGGCTAGTTAAAGACCGACAGATTAAGGTAGTTGTTTAGAATTATAGATTGGCGAAGGGCTATTCAGTTAGGAATCGGATCGGATAAACACATCAGAGATTAGAAAATAACCAATGCAATAATAATAAAATGATAATTGTCAAAATAAAATTTCATTTCCAACAGGTCAGATTACATCATTTGGGCGATCTCAAGAGATCGGATTACATTTCCAAAAGGTCAGATCACATTATTTGGGTGATCTCAAGAGATCGGATTACATCAAAGATCAGAGTACATCATTTGGGCAATCTCTAGAGATCGACGGTACATCTTACCTAGTAAAGGCCTATGTCAAAGCCTAGTCTTGTGGCTGAATCAAAAGATGTGTTTGATCAGGAAGCCAGCCATCGACATCGGGTAGATGTACAGCTCAGATGGGGTGACTATGACTCTCATGAGGATAGAAGAGGTCATCTTCAATGTTATCGCTCGGAACCGAGCCGCTGTCGGGATACCCAATGTGGTGAGAAGCCAAATGAACTTCAAAGTGCAGTCACCAATAATAGGAGGGAAATTAGCAGTCTTCTCGCCCGAAATTGATTCGCTGATTACATCGGTCGACCGATTCGAGGTCAACACAATCGATATTCTTGATCTGGGTTGGTAAATTAGTCCGGTTCTCTCACTATCATCAGAGGTGGCCATAGTAATTTTCTAATCATCGGGGTCATAAATTTTCAGTCGATAAATAAGGTGAACAGCCGAAAAAAGATCAAAAGCAGCTATCATGGCCGGGATTGTTGCCGGAGCGGCTAGAACAGGAAAAGTGAGAAAGCAAGAGGAGAAAATGAAATGCGGAAGGATTTCCCGTTGAAGGTATATATAGAGAAGGTCTAAGCATTTATTGCTAGCAGAAAACGAAGCGGACGCCTCGGAAACCAAAGGAATAAATGCTTTGACTGAACCAACTCGGACAGAGGAGAAGATTCTGGAATGAGAAAGATCGGGAGAGGGGCCCAGCATGAGAGATCAGAAAAGGATCTTATTAGAAAGATCGAAAGGGATGGGAGATCGGAAAGCAAGGAGAATAAGACAACTTCCAATAATTGTCGTCATAATCAGAGCCGAGGTAGTTAAAGCGCTGCAGACGAGATCAAATCTCCACCGCACGCCTCATTTGCAGAATCGCCCACATTGCTGACAGGTGCCAGAATATATCATGACAGTCCTGTACATCCCAATCTCCACTGTTGATCTTATTTGTAAGGACAAGCCTAGAGCCCTTGGATCAAAGAGAAGGCGACAAGATCGGCGCTTTTTATTCCCAGCCCTCAGATCTCCCTTGACAAGAAAATTTTGAGCCGTCAGATTAGAAAAGAGAAAGGACAAATATTCTAAAAAGGATCTCAGTCGTTCATTTTGATTCTCTTTAATTCTCAAGCATCAGATCATGTCCTTCAAAGTTCAAACCTTCCATCTCCCTCAAAGAAAATCCTGACCCTTCATTGGGAGCACCGTTCCCTATAAATACCTGCATGAAAACTGTTGAAAAAAAAAAGAACAAAAAAAGGGTGGTGATTATAGTGGAAAGGCTCTGAAAATTAATTCAGTTTTGCTACTCTACTATTTTTTAAGCTTTCAAAATAGAAAAAAAAAAACTTCAGAAACCAGTTTTCTAAAGTATTTTCTTTGAAGGAGTATTGGACATTGAAACTCTTTATTTTCAATTTGTTCATTGCTCTGCGATACCCTCTCTGAGTTTCAGTTCTGTTTTCATCACCTTTATATCCACTCTTATTTTACAAGCTCAATCTCATTCAAGCCCGATTATTTTCATTTCGCTTCAACTGCATTTTAACTTGGTACTCTTCATTACAAGGCAAGCATTAGTCCCCAGACTATTAGCGCGCAGCGTTACTATATTTGTGACTCCATAGTTAGTTCAGTAGATTCAACTCCCTACAGGTGAGTGTTTAGGCCATTTCTTTACCAAGTGCATCATTTTCTTTATATTTATTTTCTTTGTTTTCATGCTCGTAATTTTCGTCAAGCTTATGTTATGTTAAAAACCCCACGAAGGTGGTAATCCTCTTGAGTTTAATTTTTGTTCATCCGCTCATGTCATTTACTTTTTTAGCCTTTATTACCTTCAAATGTAGGTGTTTTGGTCCCGAGTAACGTGTAGGAAGCTGTTAAGAAAGTTTCTTCAAAATAATAAAAGTTTGGATAATAAATTAGAAGGAAATTATGAAGGTGAACCACTAGACTAGCTCAGGAGATAAATTGATATAGTAGGGGGATCGAGGTAAGATCGGGTCCCCGATTAGTGAACAGAAAAGATCAGATATTGCCCGTCAAGAGGTATTGGTAAGGTAATCACATAGGAGATCGAAAAGAAATTTAGTCTGTATCCCCTACATAGTTATAAGGTACTAACAGATTAAGAGAAGCCTTGTTCGGGCTCTCAGCGTCTTCGGATGTCAGAACCCTTAGTCTAAGGTCTTTACGACATACGATAGCATTAAATCTCAAGAGGTCGGGAAAAGTCCTTACCCAGCTCTCATTCCAACAAAAAGAGGTCGGAGGAGAGTTCTTATCTGGTCCTCAATCAAAATTTTTAATAAATACTTAAAGAGGTCGGAGGAGAGTTCTTATCCGGTCCTCAATCAAAATTTTTAATAAATACTTAAAGAGGTCGGAGGAGAGTTCTTATCCGATTCTCTATCCAAATTTTTAATGAATACTTAAGGAGGTCGGAGGAGAGTTCTTATCCGGTCCTCAATCAAAACTTTTAATAAATACTTAAAGAGGTCGGAGGAGAGTTCTTATCCGATTCTCAATCAAAACTTTTAATAAATACTTAAAGAGGTCGGAGGAGAGTTCTTATCCGATTCTCAATCCAAATTTTTAATAAATACTTAAAGAGTTCGGAGGAGAGTTCTTATCCGATTCTCAATCCAAATTTTTAATAAATACTTAAAGAGTTCGGAGGAGAGTTCTTATCCGATTCTCAATCCAAATTTTTAATAAATACTTAAAGAGGTCGGAGGAGAGTTCTTATCCGGTCCTCAATCAAAATTTTTAATAAATACTTAAAGAGATCGGAGGAGAGTTCTTATCCGATTCTCAATCAACTTTTAATAAATATGCGAAGATCGGAGGAGAGTTCTTATCCGAGATTCCTCACTCAAACTTTAAATAGATTATCCCCAGAGATCGGGAGAGGCTTTTACCCAGATTCTCTCAAATCCAAACTAAAATAGCACAGTACGCGAAATAACCCCCTAAACAAAAACTGATACGCAACTCACTAAGGGCCGTCCCATGTACTTATGTACCTGGGTAACCCGAACTAGTGAAAAATTAAATATTCCTTTTTATCAAAGGGATTAACATCTTTATCCTAACCCCCCTAACTTTCATTTTTGATTTATGAAGAGCATAATGTTAAATATGCTTGCCCTCATAGAGGGACGAGACGGGGTGCCTAACACCTTCCCCGCCCGTATACGGACCTCGAACCTAGAATCTCTGTTTTCGAAGTGGTTTCATTTTAATTTACATTTCACAAATGGTTTTCTTTAATTTCCCTCAAAATTAAAGTGGCGACTCCTCACTCTTTCCCACTTCGGTGAGTGTTTGTCGAAGCGACCGCAAAATACCTTGCGACAACCTCATATGCCAGAATTTCTATGGGTTCTTCCTCATATGAAAGGTCTGGATTTACCTCAATCTCTTCAACTGATAGAATGTGAGATGGGTCAGATCTGTACCTCTTTAACATGGACACATGGAAGACACTGTGTATCCTTTCTAGCTCTGGAGGTAATGCTAACCGATATGCTAAAGGACCCACTCTTTCCAGAACTTCATATGGTCCGATAAAGCGAGGACTCAGTTTCCCCTTTCTGACAAATCTCATAATCCTCTTCGAAGGAGAAACTTTGAGGAATACCTTATCACCCACTGCATATTCAATATCTCTTCTCTTCATATCAACATAGGACTTCTGATGGTCTGATGCAGCCTTGAGTCGATCTCTGATCAATCTGATCTTTTCCTCTGTCTGCTAAATAATTTCTAGCCCAATCATCTTCCTTTCACCTACTTCATCCCAATATAGGGGAGTTTTGCACTTTCTGCCATATAAAGCTTTATATGGAGGCATCCCAATGCTTGATTGGTAGCTGTTGTTATAAGCAAACTCAATCAAAGGCAAGTGTATATCCCAACTACCTTCAAACTCAATCACAGAAGCCCGTAGCATATCCTCCAATATCTGAATTACCCTCTCGGGTGGCCATGCATGCGTGGGTGGAATCTTTGTCTTTGAAGTTCTATCTAGTTCCTAGGGCTCTCTGAAGACTACCCCAGAATCTAGAAGTGAACCTAGGATCTCTGTCAGATACAATCGATACTAGTACTCCATGCAGTCTTACAATCTCATTTATGTACAATCTGGCCAATCTCTCCAGGCTATAGTCCATTCGGACTGGAAAAAAGTGAGCAGACTTGGTCAGTCTATCAACTATAACCCATACTGCATCATGACTATTCTATGTCCTCAAAAGTCCCATCACAAAATCCATAGTTATCCATTCCCATTTCCACTCTGGTACTGGTAATGGATGTAGCAAACTAGCTGAAACTTGATGTTCTGCCTTCACTTACTGACAAGTTAGGCATTTGGAAATAAAATCAGCTACATCCCTCTTCATACCCATCCACCAGTAATGCTCTTTCAGCCCTCTATACATTTTAGTTCCACCAGGATGCATAGTAAAAGGAGACTCATGTACTTCCTTCATAATGATCCGTCTTAATTCCACATCATTAAGAACGCACATTCTGCCCTGATGTAGTAGTAAACCATCATCTCTCACAAAGAATTCAGGTTTCTTGCCCTGCTGGACTTCATTCAGTAGCTTCTGATATTTTTCATCACTCTGGCGACCATTACGATCGATCGGTCAACAACTGCCGTACATGCCATGCAACTACTGTCTGTCCCTCATCATCAATCTCCAAACTGGCATGCTGTGCTTTCAACTCATGTACCATGGACAAAGAAAAAACTCTAAGACTTGCCATAGTCTTACGACTTAAGGCGTTAGCCACTACATTTGCTTTCCCTAGTTGATAGTCTATTAAACAATCATAGTCTTTAATCAGTTCTAGCCATCTCCTCTGCCTCAAAATCAATTCCTTCTGGGTGCCCAGGTACTTCAAGCTCTTGTGATCTGTGTAAATGTAGCATTTTTCCCCATACAAATAGTGTTTCCAGATCTTCAGAGCAACAACAATAGCTGCAAGCTCCAAATCATGTGTTGGGTAGTTCCTCTCATGCAGTTTTAGCTGGCGTGATGCATAAGCAATGACATTATGATCTTGCATCAATACACAGCCTAACCCATTGTGAGAAGCATCACTATAAACTATGTATTCTTTACCCGGTGTATGCAAAGTAAGGATTGAAGCTTTAGTCAAACACCTCTTCAACTCATTAAAACTCTACTGGCATTTATCCATCCATTGAAATTTTACATCTTTCCAAAGCAGCTTGGTCAGTGGAGAAGCTAACATAGAGAACCCTTTCACAAATCGATGGTAATATTTAGCTAAACCCAGAAAACTGTGAATTTCTGTGATATTCCTGGGTGGCTTCCAATTAAGGATAGCTTCTACCTTGCTAGAATCTACCTTGATCCCTTCAGCTGACACAACATGTCCCAAGAAAGAGATTTCTTTCAGCCAAAATTCACATTTTGACAATTTGGCGTATAGCTGTTTCTCCTTTAAAGTCTGCAGTACAATCCACAATGTCTATTATGCTCCTCTGCATTCCTCGAATATATCAAAATATCATCAATAAATACCACCACAAACTAGTCGAGATATGGTCTGAAGATAGTGTTCATCAGATCCATAAAAGTAGCTGGAGCATTAGTTAACCCGAATGGCATTACTAGAAACTCATAGTGGCCATATCTAGTTCTGAAAGCAGTTTTTGGAATACTCTGCTCTTGGACTTTCAACTGGTAATAACCAGATCGCAAATCAATTTTAGAGAATACAGCTGCACCCTTCAACTGATCAAACAGATCATTAATACGAGGCAATGGATATCTGTTCAACTGTTGATAGTCAATACATAAGCGAAGAGTGCCATCTTTCTTCTTAACAAACAATATTGGCACTCCCCAAGGTGACACACTAGGGCGGATGAAGCCCTTTTCAAGTAGTTCTTGCAACTGTACCTTCAACTCCTTCAACTCTGCTGGCGCCATTCTATATGGTGTTATGGAGATTGGATCCACACGAGACATAACATTAATTTCAAACTGCACCTCTCTTTCTGGAGGTAATCCTGGCAATTCATCAGGAAACACATCTGAAAAGTCATATACTGTAAGGATGTCCCTCAATGCTGGACTCCCCACTTAGGTGTTTACCACATGTGCCAAGTATGCTTCACACCCCTTTTTGATCATTTTTCTGGCTAGTGCAGCCGAAACGATGTTTGATGGCAATAGCTGCCTCTCCCCATGTATTACCACATCACTGTACTGAGGGAGACCAAAAGTAACTATCTTTAGTCTACAGTCAATCATGGCGTGATGCCTGGCTAACCAATCCATACCCAAGATGATATCATAATCTCTGAAGGGCATTTCAATGAGATCAGATAGAAAAGTATGTCCTTGGATCACCAAAGGACAATCCCTATACATTCTATTAACCTTGACCTCTTGTCCTAGCGGACTTGTTACTAGCACCTCAAAGTCCATTTTCACACACAGAACAGCAATGCAATCAATGATGCTAGTACTCACATAGGAATGGGTAGAACCCGGATCAAATAACACAAACACATCTTGATTAAAAGTTGAGAAGGTACCAGCCACAATATCAGATGTCTCAGCCTCTTCTCTCTGTCTCATTGCGTAGACTCTGACTGGAGCACTACCTTGCTCTGATTGATTCACAGTGCCTTGGCTGCCTGCTGGACTACCTCTACCCCTGCCGCTACCTCTGCTAGGTGGTTGTGAACCTCTAGTGGCAAGATTCTGAACTGACCCTTCAGCAGTAGTAGGAGGTGGCCCAACTCTTTCACATCCTACCTCTCCGTAAGGTATAACATGATCCCGTAGTATACCTAATGAATTACCAACTTCGTCTACTGATAACCTATTAAATACACTACAAGGGATTTTAAAACTTTTCTTACTTCTTTTTACAGTGGTGAGCACTAATTACAGGTGTTAAAAACTTTTTTGAACTGAAGTGAAACAGCTAACACGTTTGGACTATTAGTAATTTTTGTAAAAATTTTGGCAGAGTGCCATCTATATTTTGGATAAAACAGTTCTTTAGAAAAACCTGTAAAAAGCACTTCAATATTTTTCTCAATCTCAACTCCAATAATTAAACAACACAATATATTTCTCAACTCAAATCCACAATAGTTTTTCAAGGACTGAGATAAAAGAAATATAATACTAATTTTACAAGTCAACATAACTCATAATTTGCTTTACAACTTCAATGTACAATTTTAATTTACAACTGCTCAAGACCAAAAACAATATATACATACAGTGGTCATACATTACAGTACAAAATGCAAAATGTGGTATACTCATTATACCCAATAATCTCTCGCTGGATGTACTAGCAGCCTAGTCTATTGCCCTGTCCGTCTGTATACTTGCGACAACAATGAAAAGCTATTGCTGAAACAATGTCTCAGTGGTGCACAACATTAACCAAATACAACTTTAAATCACGAATCATAAATCATATAAATAGTGGATACTTAAAACCATAGTTAAATTCAAGACAATGAATGTCATAAGGAATTTAACACAATATCACAATAAATCTCGGTAATCAAAACATAGTTAAATTCAGAAGACAGTGAATGTCAATAACAATTTAAACTCCATTTCACAATCTTACAATACGTATCAATAAATCACACACAACTTAAAATCATGTTCCAAAGTTCAATTCATCCCAAAAGCCGATGGCTAATGAGGAATAACATAGCTAGCTAGCAAAAATATGAGTACTCATTCTATTCGTCCTCAACAGGCACACACCTCAACACTTGACGGAGAGGAATTCAATTTATCCCACTAGACAAGCTAGCGAGGAATACAATCAATATACATGATAGTTGTGGTTTCAAACCATTCTGATGCTTTTCAATCAATAAGTATCCATCAAATATCATTCAAACAATTTTTCACAGTTTCACAATTTAAAACAATAATATACAAATAGTCATAATTTATTTCAATTGAAAATAATTCAAAAGAAATAGCTGTTGTGCACAAACCTCTGATAACTGTCTCCTGGTCTTCACTCAGTGTTTCCTTCCCTTTCCCTGAGTCTTTGCTAACTGAGAAACACAATTTGAAATGTTTTAGTACTCATTTAAACTGTCTCTAACGATAATGCTTGATAATTAATTCACTGAATTCTATTATTTGCTTAGTCAACCTAATATGTCGACCCTCGATGCGTTCTAGGTAAATTAGGTTTTAATGTTACTAACATGTCACATTCGATAGCCTTTTAGGGTTGGTACATATTACCAAGTTCATTTCCATGTATCTTGCATTTTCTTGCAATTTGCTGGATTCCGGGATACTAGTTTGACCTAGCTGGACGACCTAGTTCCCTCGGTTTTTGAGTTTCGGTCAAAACTACAAACTTATAGATCTATGTCTTATTGCACGTGGGGAAAAATTTCAGGTCATTCTGAGTTATGTAGACCAAGTTATGGTCATTTTACTATTGCTGGTCAAAATGCATCAAAATTGGTCACTTTAGGTCACTTTAGGTCATTTTAGGTTCGGCCAGTTTTTGGACCCGAACTTGTGCAAGGTTTTTGACTTGCTTATGGTCATTTTTGGGCTTTGGTGTCTCCATAAGACTTGTAGATATAGGTCTTACTATTCATGGTCAAAATTTCAGGTCAATTGTGTTAGTAGTATGCCCTAGAGCATATCATTTAGTATGTATCTTGTACATATTTTTAATAATAAAAGGCATTTCCACTTTTCCGTTTACATAATATATTTATGTGTAATAGAAAAGGTCCATTGATATTTTGTTAGAAATATTATTCTTAAGTTGTTAAGAATATGAGTGACAATATTTCTAGCACAAAGTATCATAAATAGGTTCACAATCGAGGATACTTCATAATAAGGACATGACTTATCCAGAAAGATTGTATTCTTGTTTGTTCCCAAGTTATTTATATGAGATATAAATAAGATGGAATGGTGAGTCTCATGCCATATAACAAACATGATAGGCACTTATAAATGATAAGTAGGCCGAACCAGTGACACTTATGACAAGCACATGGAGTTTACTCTTGTCAATGTTTTGTCATAAATCATATCGATGCATATAATCTTTAGACTGAGATAGCCAGTTATCTTGTATATAGGTAGTTTGAGTTTGATTCTGCTTTCATACTTGTACTATGTATGGGTATATGGGCATGTGTTGGCTCCTGCTAGTTATATATGGAGGTAGGTGTTGATCAAGATGGAATCTGTTCCTCTAAGTAAATAGAGTTAAAATCCTATGTTCATTTAATTGTTCTTGATGTTTCAAGTTCCTGGCCAGGACAGATAGATTTATTCAGACAAGAGTTTCTGATGAGAAAAATCTTTTAATCAAGAACTGGAATTAAAAGAGAACATAATATTCATAGCAAATGGAGTTTGACATAAACCATGACTCGGCTTGAGTTGGGATTTTGTAAGAGAGAGATTCTAGTGCATGGTAACATATGATTATAGGTTCATTTAAGGTAAACCTTATTACTAATTGGGTGGCCATGGCATGCTATGCTAGGTGTTAACCATGGTCTATGAGGTTCATAAAATGATTTAGAGAAATCATTTATGGTAAGAAAGAGTTCTGATGATATTAAGAGTTGATATCATGTCTCATTGCCAATTAGTGATGAGCCTAGTAAGTCACACACATACACAAGTTATCACCTATTGAAATATGATTTAATTAATTAATTAAAGAGTTTAATTGATTAATTAAATAGATTTGGTTTGAAATTAAATTGCAAAGTCCTAGCATGACTTGACACCAAATCTAGATTATTGGATGTGTAGTATAAATTAAATTTATATTTAAAGTGTTTAAATATGAATTTAATTGATGAGAAATTAATTAATAGAGATTAATTAATTAATTTATATTTGATATAAATTAATTAGAAGAAGAAAATAATTATTTTGGGTTAAGAACTCAAAATTAAGACACAGGGGCATTTTGGTCATTTTGCAGTGTGACACGTGGCACCATGAGATGGTGACACATGGCATAACACATAAGCTTGCCAAATGTTTTTTAATCATGTAAGATGATTAAAATCAAGATTAAATATAGGTTTGACACTTGGCACAATGTGATTGGGTCACTTAAACCTAGAGCTAATCAAAAGGTGACATGTGGCTAGGGTTTAATGTGTTAACCTAGCTATTTAAGTGTGGTTATGAATGGAAAACATAACCAGCAGCCTCTCCTCTCAATTGTCACGCCACTTTGAGCCTCTCCAGCTATTTCTCTTCATCTCTCATCAATTCAAAGAGATTAGCCATCAATCTCTTGAATTAAGAACACTAGAAATTGTTTCTAGTGTCCTATTTACATCTCTAATCTCTTAAAAGGCAGAACTTGAATTTCTAATTAATAGAAAAGGCTTTAGAAGCTGTTCAAGGGCTTCCATAGGTGTTCTTGGTGTGGACAAGCTAGAGGGACAACATCCGTGTCTGAAGATGAATCTCAAAAGCGCAGATACGCGGCACATCAAGAGGTTAGTGTAATCGTTCTTGATTTAATCTAGGGTTCTAAAATTAATCTGATTAATTTTAAAATCTTAAATGGAAAATACAGATCCAAAAACATATTAAAAGAGTTTTAATATGTTGTTTATCATTGAAATCAAATAGATAAAAATAAATCTTGCATGGTGCATGTGACCCTAGGTGAAAATTTTTGAATTCAATGGTATAATCTTGTGTTTTCACGCTTCCGTTCCTTCAATTGGTATCGAGACACTATATTTGCCATTTAGATTGTTGATTATATAATTTAATTGTGTGTTTGATCATGAGATCAAGAGATTCATTGCTGGTTGGATCATGAGATGTGGCGTCACACATGGTGAAGCCACCATTGGTGGCGGCAACAATGGTTCCTTGGGTGGTTCAAGGTTTGGCTTTTAATTCTGCAATTGTTGTATGATCTAAGGCCTATTCTTTGACTAATTAAAGTGTTTAATTAGTTGTTTTAATCACACAATTAAATTATGATTCAAATCAGAATTTTAAAAATTGTTTGAATGTGATTCAAATCTGAATTTTAAAAGTTGTTTGAATGTGATTCAAATCTGAATTTTTAAAGTTGTTTGAATCATATTTAAATCTGAGTTTTAAAATTTGATTCAATAAAATTCAGATCTGATTTTTAAGAAATATTTGAATGTGATTCAAATCTGATTTTTAAAAATGTTTGAATGTGATTCAAATCTGAATTTTGAAGTTGTTTGAATGTGATTCAAATCTGAATTTTTAAATTTGTTTGAATGAGATTCAAATCTGAATTTTTAAATTTATTTGAATCATATTCAAATCTGGATTTTTAAGTTGAATATGAGATATTCAATTTAATTTAAGTATGTATGTTTTATTTAATTGTTAAATAGTGATATGCATGATGGATGATCATGGACTATAAAAGACCAATGTGATTGGATTTATTTCTTTTATGTTTCTTTGGGATTGTAAATTAATTAATTTATTTTAATTTATTTTGGGCATGTATTATTAAGTTTGTAATATTTTTGGGTTGTAATTTCATTTATTTAAGTTCTTGTAAATTCGCCTTGGTATGCCAAGGATTACTATGTAATATTGGATTGCAAGAAGTTCAAGGAGGTCAAGAGCATTGGTGGGACCAGTGGGAGGAATTCATTATCAAGTGTTGATTATGTACTCCTTCAGCAACTCTTGTAAAATGAATGAATGAAATGCACCTAGGAATGCCCTGATTCAATTCTTGGTGGCTCAGAATTGAATCCCTTAGAAAGTCCATGATCATACCATATTTACTGCTTATCCATGTATGCATGAGATGTATGGGAATGTATGCAATTATATGATATATGCATGCTAAATGGATAATGTGCAAAGTGAGACCTTAATAGTAATTAGGATGGCTATAAAATCTTCCAAACAAATGATTAAGTTGGAAATGCTATAATTAAAGTAATTATAACATAAGCCCTCCATTGGGGCAATTATTTTAAGAAATTTTAAATAGTTGCATGAGATGCAATTAATTTAAGAGATTTTCTTAAGAATAATTGTTAAGCATGAGATGTTGTAAATATGTAAATGGTTTGGTGGCCAATATTGGATGTACCTGAGGACATTAAAATTATTTGCATAATTACTGGCTCAATGGGATCAACTTAACTAATGCAAGATAAGTCAATAATGGATGTACCTGAGATTTTGAGCATTAGGGGCTAGGTAAAGGATTGAACCTCACATGAGATGTGATGGGCAAGGAGTTGCTCACTTATAGTTTATTGTAATTCCAATAATGGATGTACCTGAGGATGATCAATAGAATTATAAGAATTCAATCACCCACTAGAAATCCATCCAACTAGGATTTCCGTTTTCTACTTTGGAAGTGTAGGATTCGCTAAGTTAGTGGGAGGACCAATTTGATTAAAAGACCATAATCATTTTGGTTAAATACATGATACATTTACTAATTAATCTGGTTATTTTTATGAAGTTAATTATCTGATAAAAATAAGCACAGAACAACCACAATCAACCAATATCCATGCAAGCATACTTGATCACAGTTGTGAGGACCTAATCATGCGATTGGCTAAGAAATTTGAAACTTGTCTTGAACCTTGAACATATAGGATATGTTCTAGATTCAAATGTTCTGGTCCCTTACCTCCAGAGGCCACACCAGAGGAACATGAAACTTTGGACAAGTGGAAGGAGCATGATATGAGAGCTAAGTGTTACATGCTTGCTTCCATGAGTAATGAGTTACAGAAGCAACATGAGAACATGCAGAGTGCGAGTGAAATCCTCCTTCACCTACAAGAGTTGTATGGTGAGCACAGCAGGAATGCTAGGTATGAGATATCTAGACAGCTATTCCGTATGAGGATGTCTGAGGGACAGAATGTTGGGGATCATGTCCACAAGATGATTCGGCTTATTGAGCAGTTGGAACATCTTGACTTCAACATGGATTTCCAACTACAAACGGATTTGATCCTTGATCCTTCACGAGTCTTTTGGGAATTTTGTGACAAATTTCCATATGACTAAACAGGAATGCACCTTAGCTGGTTTACTCAACATGCTGGTTATTGCCCAAAAGAATATGCCAGGCAATAAAGGAAAAGAGGTAGCTTTGGTTGCATCTTCTTCTGCTGGAAAGTCCAACAAGAAGAAGGGCAATAGGAAAAAGAAACCTCAGATTCCTGGTCCTTCCAAAAAAAAATAGCTAAACAGAAAAGGAAGACTAAAGCTGATGGAGGCAAAGGAAAGTGTTTCCACTGCCAACAGGAAAGTGTTTCCATTGCCAGTAAAAAAGTGTTTCCACCGCGCAGTAAAGCAATCTAAATGAATGCAATGCCATGGTGAAAACCAACTCAAGTTCAAAATATATTTGACACTTAAGGTTATGTCATGTTGCAGAAGATAGGATTACAAAATTGGAGAAAATGGGGATTTTATCCTCATTGGGCTCTGAGCCTACTCCAACTTGTGAATCTTGCCTTCAAGGCAAAAATGACTAGATTACCCTTTGTTGGACAAGGGCTAAGAGCTGAAAATATTTTGGAACTAATACATAGTGATGTATGTGGTCCGTTTAAAGAAATGGCTAGAAGGGGTTTTCATTATTTTATTACCTTTACTGATGATAAATAAAGGTTTGAGTATTTGTATTTGATGAAATACAAACATGAATCTTTTGAAAAGTTCAAAGAATTTAAATCAAGTAGAAAATCAAGCAGAAAGAATATTAAAGCTCTTGATCGGATCGTGGAGGTGAATATTTGAGTCTTGAATTTGATGAATACTTGAGAGAGCATGGCATTGTTTCTCGGTGACTCCTCCAGAACGCCATACGGTGAATGGTGTATCTGAAGGAGAAATCGTACCCTATTGGATATGGTACGTAGTATGATGAGCTATCTTGATATGCCAATCTCTTTTGGGGATTTGCATTAGAATCGACTTTATATATTCGAATAGGATTCCATCAAAATCGGTTTCTTCCACACCTTATGAGATATGGCATGAAAGAAAACCAAGTCTTAAGCATGTTAAGATTTGGGGTTGTTCAACTTATATCAAAAAGTGAACAACGATAAATTGGAGACCGGATCGAGAAAGAGTCGATTTGTTGGATATCCAAAAGATAGTTTTGGATATTATTTTTATTTGCCTACTTCACAAAAGGTTGTGATAAGTAGAGATGCCACATTTCTTGAACAACGGTTTGTTCAAGAAGGAGGCAAAGGAAGGCAAATAGAGTTAGAATTGGAGAATTCGACCAACCAAGCAGATCGGATGGATATAGATCCATCTAGTCAACCTATACCCATTGATAAAACATCTACAATTTGTTCCTCGTAGAACAACCGGGTATCTCACCCACCGGTGAGATATGGTTTTCTTCATGAAGAAGAACAAGAGTTGTCTACTCATGAAGAAGTAGATCATGGAGATGATCCACTTACCTATGAAGAAGCTATATCGGATATAGACTCTTCAAAATGGATTGATGCTATGAAATCAGATTGATTCCATGTATAAGAATCAAGTTTGGGATCTTGTTGACCCACGAAGGTATTGTACCTATAGGGAACAAATGGGTTTTCAAGAATAAAATTGGTTACGATGGAAAGGTAGAGACCTATAAGGCAAGGCTAGTAGCGAAAGGGTTTCGCCAAAGGCAAGGAATAGACTATGAGGAGACTTTCTGCTTTGTTGCTATGCTTAAATCAATTAGGATTTTATTAGCAATAGTGCATACTATGATTATGAGATTTGGCGGATGGATGTCAAAGCGGCCTTTCTCAATGGATACATTGAAGAAAACATTTTCATGGAACAACCTAGGGATTTGAAACACAAGATGGTTCCAAGGTATGCAAGCTAAAGCGATCCATTTATGGGTTGAAACAATATTTGAGTAGTTGGAACATCCGTATTGATGAATCCATTAAATCTATTGGTTTTATCAAAAATGAGGATGAGCCATGTGTATATAAGAAGGTTAGTGACGTGCTATCACTTTCCTTGTCTTATATGTGGATGACATCGTTGATGGGTAATGATACGGTATGTTGACGACTATAAAGGTATGGTTGTCAAATACATTCTCCATGAAAGACTTAGGGAGGCAACCTATATTCTTGGGATTCGCATCTATAGAGATAGAGCGAAAGAATAATTGGTTTATCCCAAAGTCTATACTTGGAAAAGGTGTTAAAGAGGTTTAACATGATTGATTCCAAGAGAGGATTGTTACCAGTGAGACATGGTATCCACCTTTCTAAAGAGATGTCTCCAAAGACACCTGAAGAAAGAGATAAGATGGCCTAGATTCCATATGCTTGGCTATTGGAAGTTTAATGTATGCAATGTTGTGTACTAGGCCCGATATCGCATATCTTTGTTAGTTTGACTAGCGGTATCAATCCAATCCAGTTTGGAACCTTTGGATAGTATCAAGAATATCCTTAAGTACTTGAGAAGAACTAAGGATTTATTCTTCATTTATGGAGGTGGAGACTTGCAATTGGATGGTTATCGATTCGATTTCCAATCGGATATCGATGATAGAAAGTCTACCTCTGGATATGTGTTCATTTGTAATGGAGGTGCGATCGGTTGGAAGAGTTCCAAAGCGAGCACGCATTGCAGATTCCACTACTAAGGTTGAGTATATTCTTTGCATCGAGATCTTTGCAAAGGAAGTCGTTTGGATAAAGAAGTTCGTGTGAGAACTTACGGTAGTTCCTTCCATTGAGTCGTGGTTCCATTACCTTTGTGACAACAATGGAGCGATCATCTGAGCTAAGGAACCAAGGTCTCACCAGAAATCCAAACACATAGAAAGGCGCTACCACATTATCGGAGAAATAGTTGGGCGGCGATGTAGCCATGCAGAAAATAGCATCGGTGAAAATCCGGTGATCCATTCACTAAGCCTATGTCACGACTCGATTAGACCGACATCTTGAGAAGATAGGTCCAAGATATTGTAATGAATGGCTCTAGTGCTAGTGGGAGATTGTTAGTAGTATGCCCTAGAGCATATCATTTAGTATGTATCTTGTACATATTTTTAATAATAAAAGGCATTTCCACTTTTCCGTTTACATAATATATTTATGTGTAATAGAAAAGGTCCATTGATATTTTGTTAGAAATATTATTCTTAAGTTGTTAAGAATATGAGTGACAATATTTCTAGCACAAAGTATCATAAATAGGTTCACAATCGAGGATACTTCATAATAAGGACATGACTTATCCAGAAAGATTGTATTCTTGTTTGTTCCCAAGTTATTTATATGAGATATAAATAAGATGGAATGGTGAGTCTCATGCCATATAACAAACATGATAGGCACTTATAAATGATAAGTAGGCGAACCGGTGACACTTATGACAAGCACATGGAGTTTACTCTTGTCAATGTTTTGTCATAAATCATATCGATGCATATAATCTTTAGACTGAGATAGCATGATTATCTTGTATATAGGTAGTTTGAGTTTGATCTGCTTTCATACTTGTACTATGTATGGGTATATGGGCATGTGTTGGCTCTGCTAGTTATATATGGAGGTAGGTGTTGATCAAGATGGAATCTGTTCCTCTAAGTAAATAGAGTTAAAATCCTATGTTCATTTAATTGTTCTTGATGTTTCAAGTTCTGGCCAGACAGATAGATTTATTGAAAAGAGTTTCGATGAGAAAAATCTTTTAATCAAGAACTGGAATTAAAAGAGAACATAATATTCATAGCAAATGGAGTTTGACATAAACCATGACTCCGGCTTGAGTTGGGATTTTGTAAATGAGAGATTCTAGTGCATGGTAACATATGATTATAGGTTCATTTAAGGTAAACCTTATTACTAATTGGGTGGCCATGGCATGCTATGCTAGGTGTTAACCATGGTCTATGAGGTTCATAAAATGATTTAGAGAAATCATTTATGGTAAGAAAGAGTTCTGATGATATTAAGAGTTGATATCATGTCTCATTGCCAATTAGTGATGAGCCTAGTAAGTCACACACATACACAAGTTATCACCTATTGAAATATGATTTAATTAATTAATTAAAGAGTTTAATTGATTAATTAAATAGATTTGGTTTGCAATTAAATTGCAAAGTCCCTAGCATGACTTGAAACCAAATCTAGATTATTGGATGTGTAGTATAAATTAAATTTATATTTAAAGTGTTTAAATATGAATTTAATTGATGAGAAATTAATTAATAGAGATTAATTAATTAATTTATATTTGATATAAATTAATTAGAAGAAGAAAATAATTATTTTGGGTTAAGAACTCAAAATTAAGACACGGGGGCATTTTGGTCATTTTGCGGTGTGACACGTGGCACCATGAGATGGTGACCCATGGCATAACACATAAGCTTGCCAAATGTTTTTAATCATGTAAGATGATTAAAATCAAGATTAAATATAGGTTTGACACTTGGCACAATGTGATTGGGTCACTTAAACCTAGAGCTAATCAAAAGGTGACATGTGGCTAGGGTTTAATGTGTTAACCTAGCTATTTAAGTGTGGTTATGAAAGAAAACATAACCAGCAGCCTCTCCTCTCAATTGTCACGCCACTTTGAGCCTCTCCAGCTATTTCTCTTCATCTCTCATCAATTCAAAGAGATTAGCCATCAATCTCTTGAATTAAGAACACTAGAAATTGTTTCTAGTGTCCTGTTTACATCTCTAATCTCTTAAAAGGCAGAACTTGAATTTCTAATTAATAGAAAAGGCTTTAGAAGCTGTTCAAGGGCTGCCATAGGTGTTCTTGGTGTGGACAAGCTAGAGGGACAACATCTGGTGTCCGAAGACGAATCTCAAAGCGCGAACATTGCGGCACATCAAGAGGTTAGTGTAATCGTTCTTGATTTAATCTAGGGTTCTAAAATTAATCTGATTAATTTTAAAATCTTAAATGGCAAATACAGATCCAAAAACATATTAAAAGAGTTTTAATATGTTGTTTATCATTGAAATCAAATAGATAAAAATAAATCTTGCATGGTGCATGTGACCCTAGGTGAAAATTTTTGAATTCAATGGTATAATCTTGTGTTTTTCACGCTTCCGTTCCTTCAAATTGGACCTGTTTTGAGTGAGTTATGGCCTAAACACTAACTGCTGCCCAAATGGTCAATTTTCAGGCCTTATTTGCACTTAATACGGATTTGGTCATTTTTCAAGCTACCTTGCAAGCAGAATTTTGGCAAGCTTCCTTCATGAAAGTTGGCACATTTTGTGCCTAGTTTCACCTCCAATTGGTCTCATACCAATTGGAGCTACACACTTAAAGTTCTAGGCCCAAAACTCAAACTGCCTTATTACATTTCTTTCATACACATCAAGGATCACTTTTAACACTTACCAAACTCAACATTCAAGCCAATTCTGGTTGTACTATAACCTAAACATAATTCACAACATATTATAGGTTATTTTGGCAACTTACAATTACATTCAATGTGCACCATTTAGTACAGAATTTTTCAAACCCAATTTACAACAATTCAATCACCTAACCATAACACTTTTACATGTCCAACCTCACACCATCATACATACACTCAAACTGCCATAACCACTATCACAATTCAACATTATTATTCCATAAACCAAGCATGAATTCCAGCATTCTTCAAGAGTTAACAAACTGCCGCAATGGTATACCTCCATAATTGCCTTCAAACTCAAATTTTTCACTTGGTCACCATTCCATATACATGAAATTAACTTACCAAAACTTTGAATCACATTAGTCAAAGTTAATTCTCCACATTACATGTAATAATATTTCATTTAGTGTACAATCCCATGGCTGTCCATTTAGACAATCACGCATACAATTCCAAATTCAACAAAAATTTCCAATTCAAGTGTTCAATTTAACATACATCAATAATTAACCTACTAAACTTTGATTTACTTTAATCAACACTAATACCCATCAAATGCATGTGAAAATAATTCAAGTTCTTAAATTGCCTTGGCTGCCTAAACTAGTGCAATATAACAATTCACAAAACCTCAAAATTTCTTCATCAATTCATTCAACTCAAGCTTCCCACAAACTTTACATAAGAACTAAATCAATTTAAACACTTACCTATTGTTGGGACTTGTTAAATCTTCGCTAAACTCCCTTGATTTTGGTATCTACTTCTTCCTTGTGAGGTGGGGATCAAAATTAATGAAGACAAGTAAACAAAATTTAGCTTGAAAATGGGTATAATGAGCCATGCATTCGGGCGGCCATGGGAGGGTTCTCAAGCTTTTGATTTCGGCATGGTGAGTGAATTGAAGAAGATGAAGATGTTAGTGGAGATACACCTGCCCAATTAATGGTTATTCAATCCCATAGTGCTCCACTCATGCTAGGATAATAATTTAATAAGTTTTAAGCGATAATTACTCCATTTACACTCCATTTTTGCTATTTACATTAGGTACCACTAAATTAATTTTTCATTATATTTTTCAAGTGTAATATTATTTATTTTTAATGGACATTTAGGTCAAAAGACAACTCGGGGTGTCAAATGACCACAATGCCCTTGTTAGGGTTGCATTCCTGATTTTTCGGTAACACCAGGTTTTGTCCGTTTTTCGATTTCTCACTTTTCTTTGTACTAATTATTTAATTTTCATTTAATATTTCTAATGGTATTTGTATTTCAATAGGTGTCTATTTAAGTCCTAAAAATATTATCTAGGGTTTCCTGCGGTCTAGGGCTAGTCAACGGTCCACGCCGTGACTTCCCGGTGCGGTCACCCATCGCTAGGGTTCTCGGCTCGCTTAACTTGATTACATTTCTTTGCTATTATTTTTTCTTTGTTTTTCTTGTATTCTCTTTTCTTGTATTTCATTATTTTATGTCTCCTCACTCATAACGAAGTGTAGTTCAAGGCATCCTAGCTGTCCGGACAGCACTGGTCACTGGAACAGTAGAATGCACTACTGAACATAGGGGTGTTACAAACTCTACGAGTACTGGTGCAGTCCTTGGCAAAGTGTCCTGTGCCTCCACAGTTATAACAGGCTCCTATGGCCTTATAACATACCCCACCATGGCTTTTACCACAAGTTTCACATTGGCGGGGAGGGTAGGACACCAGATGGAGGAGGTTTCTGTCCAAAATATCTTCCCCTACCAGACTTTTTACCACCCCTGCTGTGTGCCCCGAAGTTCTTTCTCTTCCCAGTAGGACCACTGGAACTCTGATCAACTGACTTTCTCTCTTTCTCTTTTTCAGTCTTCTCTTATTTCTTTTTCTCTGGGGCCGCTTCTGACTCAATTCTTTCTAATTCCAGTGCTTGAGAAATAAGCTCAGAGAAGTTACTATGTTTGAATCTGACCACTGAAGGAACGGAAGCGTGAAAAACACAAGTTTATACCATTGAATTCAAAAAATTTCACCTAGGGTCACATGCATCATGCAAGATTTATTTTTATCTATTTGATTTCAATGATAAACAACATATTAAAACTCTTTTAATATGTTTTTGGATCTGTTTTTGCCATTTAAGATTTTAAAATTAATCAGATTAATTTTAGAACCCTAGATTAAATCAAGAACGATTACACTAACCTCTTGATGCACTGCAACGTGTCTGCGCCTTTGAGATTCGCCTTCAGGACACCAGATGTTGTCCCTCTAGCTTGTCCACACCAAGAACACCTATGGCAGCCCTTGAATAGCTTCTAAAGCTTTTTCTATTAATTAGAAAATCAAGTTCTGCCTTTTAAGAGATTAAAGATGTAAACAGGACACTAGAAACAATTTCTAGTGTTCTTAATTCAAGAGATTGATGGCTAATCTCTTTAAATTGATAAGAGATGAAGAAGAAGAGATAAAAACCCTCAAAGTGGCGTGACAAAGGAGTGTGGCTGCTGGTTGTGTTTTATTTTCTCATAACAACACTTAAATAGCTAGGTTAACACATTAAACCCTTGCCACATGTCACCCTTTGATTAGCTCTAGGTTTAAGTGACCCAATCACATTGTGCCAAGTGTCAAACCTATATTTAATCTTGATTTTAATCATCTTACATGATTAAAAAAACATTTGGCAAGCTTATGTGTTATGCCATGTGTCACCATCTCATGGTGCCACGTGTCACACTGCAAAATGACCAAAATGCCCCTGTGTCTTAAATTTGAGTTCTTAACCCAAAATAATTATTTTCTTCTTCTAATTAATTTATATCAAATATAAATTAATTAATTAATCTCTATTAATTAATTTCTCATTAATTAAATTCATATTTAAACACTTTAAATATAAATTTAACTTATATTATACATCCAATAATCTAGATTTGGTTTCAAGTCATGCTAGGGACTTTGCAATCTAATTGCAAACCAAACCTATTTAATTAATCAATTAAACTCTTTAATTAATTAATTAAATCATATTTAAATAGGTGATAACTTCTGTATGTGTGTGACTTACTAGGCTCATCACTAATTGGCAACGAGACATGATATCAACTCTTAATATCATTAGAACTCTTTCTTACCATAAATGATTTCTCTAAATCATTTTATGAACCTCATAGACCATGGTTAACACCTAGCATAGCATGCCATGACCACCCAATTAGTAATAAGGTTTACCTTAAATGAACCTATAATCATATGTTACCATGCACTAGAATCTCTCTGTTACAAAATCCCAACTCAAGCTGGAGTCATGGTTTATGTCAAACTCCATTTGCTATGAATATTATGTTCTCTTTTAATTCCAATTCTTGATTAAAAAGATTTTCTCATCAGAAACTCTTTTCGAATAAATCTATCTGTCTGCCAGAACTTGAAATATCAAGAACAATTAAATAAACATAGGATTTTATCTCTATTTACTTAGAGGAACAGATTCCATCTTGATCAACACCTACCTCCATATATAACTAGTAGGAGCCAACACATGCCCATATACCCATACACAGTACAAGTATGAAAGCAGTATCAAACTCAAACTACCTATATACAAGATAATCGTGCTATCTCGTGTCTAAAGATTATATGCTCTGATATGATTTATGACAAAACATTGACAAGAGTAAACTCCATGTGCTTGTCATAAGTGTCACTGGTTCGGCCTACTTATCATTTATAAGTGCCTATCATGTTTGTTATATGGCATGAGACTCACCATTCCATCTTATTTATATCTCATATAAATAACTTGGGAACAAACATGAATACAATCTTTCTGGATAAGTCATGTCCTTATTATGAAGTATCCTCGATTGTGAACCTATTTATGATACTTTGTGCTAGAAATATTGTCACTCATATTCTTAACAACTTAAGAATAATATTTCTAACAAAATATCAATGGACCTTTTCTATTACAGATAAATATATTATATAAACAGAAAAGTGGAAATGCCATTTATTAATAAAATATGTACAAGACACATACTAAATGATATGCTCTAGGGCATACTACTAACAATCTCCCACTAGCACTAGAGCCATTCATTACAATATCTTAGACCTATCTTCTCAAGATGTCGGTCTAACCGAGTCTGTGACATACGCTTAGTTAATGGATCAGCTGGATTTTCACCGATGGTATTTTCTGCATGGCTAAATCGCTTGCCCAACTATATCTCCGATAATGTGGTAGTGCCTTTCTATGTGTTTGGATTTTGGGTGAGACCTTAGTTCCTTAGCTCAGATGACTACTCCATTGTTGTCACAAAGGTAATGGAACCGCCGACTCAATGGAAGGAACTACTGTAAGTTACTCACGAACTTTTAATCCAAGCGACTTTCTTTGCAAGATTCGATGCGAGAATATACTCGACCTCTGTAGTGGAATCTGCAATGCGTGCTCGCTTGGAACTCTTCCAACCGATCGCACCTCCATTACAAATGAACACATATCTAGAGGTAGACTTTCTATCATCGATATCCGATTGGAAATCGAATCAGATAACCATCCAATTGCAAGTCTCCACCTCCATAAATCAAGAATAAATCCTTAGTTCTTCTCAAGTACTTAAGAATATTCTTGACAGCTATCTAGTGTTCCAAACCTGGACTGGATTGATACCTGCTAGTCAAACTAACAGCATATGCGATATCCGGCCTAGTACACAACATTGCATACATTACACTTCCAATAGCCGAAGCACATGGAATCCTGGCCATCTTATCTCTTTCTTCAGGTGTCTTTGGAGACATCTCTTTAGAAAGATGGAAACCATGTCTCACTGGTAACAATCCTCTCTTGGAATCAAGCATGTTAAACCTCTTTAACACCTTTTCTAAGTTTAGACTTTGAGATAAACCAATTATTCGTTTCGCTCTATCTCTATAGATGCGAATCCCAAGAATATAGGTTGCCTCCCCTAAGTCTTTCATGGAGAATGTATTTGACAACCATACCTTTATAGTCGTTAACATACCTGTGTCATTACCCATCAACAGTATGTCATCCACATATAAGACAAGGAAAGTGATAGCACTGTCACTAACCTTCTTATATACACATGGCTCATCCTCATTTTTGATAAAACCAAAGGATTTAATGGCTTTATCAAAACGGATGTTCCAACTCCTCGAAGCTTGTTTCAACCCATAAATGGATCGCTTTAGCTTGCATACCTTGGAACCATTTTGGGATTCAAAACCCTTAGGTTGTTCCATGAAAATGTTTTCTTCAATGTATCCATTGAGAAAAGTCGCTTTGACATCCATCCGCCAAATCTCATAATCATAGTACGCAGTATTGCTAATAAAATCCTAATTGATTTAAGCATGGCAACAAAGTAGAAAGTCTCCTCATAGTCGATTCCTTGCCTTTGGCGAAACCCTTTCGCTACTAGCCTTGCTTTATAGGTCTCTACCTTTCCATCAGAACCAATTTTCTTCTTGAAAACCCATTTGTTCCCTATAGGTACAATACCTTCAGGTGGGTCAACAAGATCCCAAACTTGATTCTTATACATGGAATCAATCTCGGATTTCATAGCATCAATCCATTTTGAAGAGTCTATATCTGATATAACTTCTTCATAGGTAAGTGGATCATCTCCATGATCTACTTCTTCATGAGTAGATAACTCTTGTTCTTCTTCATGAAGAAAACCATATCTCACTGGTGGGTGAGATACCCTGGTTGTTCTACGAGGAATAGCTGTAGATGTTTCATCAACGAGTATAGGTTGACTAGATGGATCTATATCCATCTGATCTGTTGGTTGGTCAGAATTCTCCAATTCTAACTCTATTTGCCTTCCTTTGCCTCCTTCTTGGGCAAATTGTTGTTCAAGAAATATGGCATCTCTACTTATCACAACTTTTGTGAAGTAGGCAAATAAAATAATATCCAAAACTATCTTTTGGATATCCAACAAATCGACCTTTTTCTGATCTGGTCTCTAATTTATCAGTGTTCAGCTTTTTGATATAAGCTGGACAACCCTAAATCTTAACATGCTTAAGACTTGGTTTTCTTCCATGCCATATCTCATAAGGTGTGGAAGAAACTGATTTTGATGGAATCCTATTCAGAATATACAAAGCTGATTCTAATGCAAATCCCCAAAAGGAGATTGGCATATCAGTATAGCTCATCATACTACATACCATATCCAATAGGGTACGATTTCTCCTTTCAGATACACCATTCAGCTGTGGCGTTCCTAGAGGAGTCAGCTGAGAAACAATGCCATGCTCTCTCAAGTATTCATCAAATTCAGTACTCAAATATTCACCTCCACGATCTGATCGAAGAGCTTTAATATTCTTTCCTGTTTGATTTTCTACTTCAGATTTAAATTCTTTAAACTTTTCAAAAGATTCATGTTGTATTTCATCAAATACAAATACCCAAACCTTGATTTATCATCAGTAAAGGTAATAAAATAATGAAAGCCCCCTCTAGCCATTTCTTTAAATGGACCACATACATCACTATGTATTAGCTCCAAAATATTTTCAGCTCTTAGCCCCTGTCCAACAAAGGGTGATCTAGTCATTTTGCCCTGAAGGCAAGATTCACAAGTTGGAGTAGGCTCAGAGTCCAATAAGGATAGAATTCCCATTTTCTTCAATTTTGTAATCCTATCTTCTGCAACATGACATAACCTTAAGTGCCAAATATATTTTGAACTTGAGTTGGTTTTCACCACGGCATTGCATTCATTTAGATTGCTATACTCTGGCCAGTGGAAACACTTTCTTACTGGCAATGGAAACACTTTCCTATTGGCAATGGAAACACTTTCCTGTTGGCAGTGGAAACACTTTCCTTTGCCTTCATCAGCTTTAGTCTTCCTTTTCTGTTTAGCTATTTTCTTAGAAGGACCAGGAATCTGAGGTTTCTTTTTCTTATTGCCCTTCTTCTTGTTGGACTTTCCAGTAGAAGAAGATGCAACCAAAGCTACCTCTTTTCCTTTATTACCTGGCATATTCTTTTGGGCAATAACCAGCATGTTGAGTAAACCAGCTAAGGTGCATTCCTGTCTAGTCATATGGAAATTTGTCACAAAATTCCCAAAAGACTCAGGAAGGGATTGAAGGATCAAATCCGTCTGTAGTTGGAAATCCATGTTAAAGTCAAGATGTTCCAACTGCTCAATCATCCAAATCATCTTGTGGACATGATCCCCAACATTCTGTCCCTCAGACTTCCTCATACGGAATAGCTGTCTAGATATCTCATACCTAGCATTCCTGCTGTGCTCACCATACAACTCTTGTAGGTGAAGGAGGATCTCACTCGCACTCTGCATGTTCTCATGTTGCTTCTGTAACTCATTACTCATGGAAGCAAGCATGTAACACTTAGCTCTCATATCATGCTCCTTCCACTTGTCCAAAGTTTCATGTTCCTCTTGTGTGGCCTCTGTAGGTAAGGGACCAGGAACATTTGAATCTAGAACATATCCTATATGTTCAAGGTTCAGGACAAGTTTCAAATTTCTTAGCCAATCGCAGATTAGGTCCTGTCAACCTATTTCGATCTAGTATGCTTGCAAGGATATTTGATGGTGGTTGTTGTTTTTTTCTCATTTTTATAGTAAAATTAACTGCAGAAAATAACCAGATTAATTAGTAAATGTATCATGTAATTAACCAAAATGATTATGGTTTTTTAATCAAATTGGTCCTCCCACTAACTTAGCGAATCCTACACTTCCAAAGTAGAAAACGGAAATCCTAGTTGGATGGATTTCTAGTGGGTGATTGAATTCTTATAATTCTATTGATCATCCTCAGGTACATCCATTATTGGAATTACAATAAACTATAAGTGAGCAACTCTTTGCCCATCACATCTCATGTGATGTTCAATCCTTTACCTAGCCCCTAATGCTCAAAATCTCAGGTACATCCATTATTGACTTATCTTGCATTAGTTAAGTTGATGCCATTGAGCCAGTAATTATGCAAATAATTTTAATGTCCTCAGGTACATCCAATATTGGCCACTAAACCATTTACATATTTACAACATCTCATGCTTAACAATTATTCTTAAGAAAATCTCTTAAATAAATTGCATCTTATGCAACTATTTAAAATTTCTTAAAATAATTGCCCCAATGGAGAGCCTATGTTATAATTACTTTAATTATAGCATTTCCAACTTAATCATTTGCTTGGAAGATTTTATGGTCATTCTATTTACTATTAAGGTCTCACTTTGCACATTATCCATTTAGCATGCATATATCATATAATTGCATACATTCCCATACATCTCATGCATTCATGGATAAGCAGTAAATATGGTATGATCATGGACTTTCTAAGAGATTCAATTCTGAGCCACCAAGAATTGAATCAGGGCATTCCTAGGTGCATTTCATTCATTCATTTTACAAGAGTTGCTGAAGGAGTACATAATCAACACTTGATCTTGAATTCCTCCCACTGGTCCCACCAATGCTCTTGACCTCCTTGAACTTCTTGCAATCCAATATTACATAGTAATCCTTGGCATACCAAGGCGAATTTACAAGAACTTAAATAAATGAAATTACAACCCAAAAATTATTACAAACTTAATAATACATGCCCAAAAAAAAAATTAAAATTAATTAATTAATTTACAATCCCAAAGAAACATAAAAGAAATAAATCCAATCACATTGGTCTTTTATAGTCCATGATCATCCATCATGCATATCACTATTTAACAATTAAATAAAACATACATACTTAAATTAAATTGAATATCTCATATTCAACTTAAAAATCCAGATTTGAATATGATTCAAATAAATTTAAAAATTCATATTTGAATCTCATTCAAACAAATTTAAAAATTCAGATTTGAATCACATTCAAACATTTTTTAAAAAATCAGATTTGAATCACATTCAAACATTTTTTAAAAAATCAGATCTGAATTTTATTCAATCAATTTTAAAAAATCAGATTTAAATATGATTCAAACAACTTTAAAAATTCAGATTTGAATCACATTCAAACAACTTTTAAAATTCAAATTTGAATCACATTCAAACAATTTTTAAAATTCTGATTTGAATCATAATTTAATTGTGTGATAAAAACTACTAATTATACACTTTAATTAGTCAAAGAATAGGCCTTAGATCATACAACAATTGCAGAATTAAAAGCCAAACCTTAAACCACCCATGGAAGCCAAACCATGCGCACCATTGATGGTATTTTTTCAAGTATGCCGCCAACTTGCTTTGCAACCAGCAATGAACTTTTGATCTCATGATCAAACACACAATTAAATCATATAATCAACAATCTAAATGGCAAATATAGTGGCTCTGATACCAATTGAAGGAACGGAAGCGTGAAAAACACAAGTTTATACCATTGAATTAAAAAATTTTCACCTAGGGTCACATGCATCATGCAAGATTTATTTTTATCTATTTGATTTCAATGATAAACAACATATTAAAACTCTTTTAATATGTTTTTGGATCTGTATTTTCCATTTAAGATTTTAAAATTAATCAGATTAATTTTAGAACCCTAGATTAAATCAAGAACGATTACACTAACCTCTTGATGAACTGCAACGTGTCTGCACCTTTGAGATTCGTCTTCAGGACACCAGATGTTGTCCCTCTAGCTTGTCCACACCAAGAACACCTATGGCAGCCCTTGAATAGCTTCTAAAGCTTTTTCTATTAATTAGAAAATCAAGTTCTGCCTTTTAAGAGATTAAAGATGTAAACAGGACACTAGAAACAATTTCTAGTGTTCTTAATTCAAGAGATTGATGGCTAATCTCTTTGAATTGATAAGAGATGAAGAAGAAGAGATAAAAACCCTCAAAGTGGCGTGACAAAGGAGTGTGGCTGCTTGTTGTATTTTATTTTCTCATAACAACACTTAAATAGCTAGGTTAACACATTAAACCCTTGCCACATGTCACCCTTTGATTAGCTCTAGGTTTAAGTGACCCAATCACATTGTGCCAAGTGTCAAACCTATATTTAATCTTGATTTTAATCATCTTACATGATTAAAAAAACATTTGGCAAGCTTATGTGTTATGCCGTGTGTCACCATCTCATGGTGCCACGTGTCACACTGCAAAATGACCAAAATGCCCATGTGTCTTAAATTTGAGTTCTTAACCCAAAATAATTATTTTCTTCTTCTAATTAATTTATATCAAATATAAATTAATTAATTAATCTCTATTAATTAATTTCTCATTAATTAAATTCATATTTAAACACTTTAAATATAAATTTAACTTATATTATACATCCAATAATCTAGATTTGGTTTCAAGTCATGCTAGGGACTTTGCAATCTAATTGAAAACCAAACCTATTTAATTAATCAATTAAACTCTTTAATTAATTAATTAAATCATATTTAAATAGGTGATAACTTCTGTATGTGCGGGACTTACTAGGCTCATCACTAATTGGCAACAAGACATGATATCAACTCTTAATATCATTAGAACTCTTTCTTACCATAAATGATTTCTCTAAATCATTTTATGAACCTCATAGACCATGGTTAACACCTAGCATAGCATGCCATGGCCACCCAATTAGTAATAAGGTTTACCTTAAATGAACCTATAATCATATGTTACCATGCACTAGAATCTCTCTGTTACAAAATCCCAACTCAAGCTGGAGTCATGGTTTATGTCAAACTCCATTTGCTATGAATATTATGTTCTCTTTTAATTCCAGTTCTTGATTAAAAAGATTTTCTCATCAGAAACTCTTTTCTGAATAAATCTATCTGTCCTGGCCAGGAACTTGAAATATCAAGAACAATTAAATGAACATAGGATTTTATCTCTATTTACTTGGAGGAACAGATTCCATCTTGATCAACACCTACCTCCATATATAACTAGTAGGAGCCAACACATGCCCATATACCCATACACAGTACAAGTATGAAAGCAGTATCAAACTCAAACTACCTATATACAAGATAATCGTGCTATCTCGTGTCTAAAGATTATATGCATCGATATGATTTATGACAAAACATTGACAAGAGTAAACTCCATGTGCTTGTCATAAGTGTCACTGGTTCGGCCTACTTATCATTTATAAGTGCCTATCATGTTTGTTATATGGCATGAGACTCACCATTCCATCTTATTTATATCTCATATAAATAACTTGGGAACAAACATGAATACAATCTTTCTGGATAAGTCATGTCCTTATTATGAAGTATCCTCGATTGTGAACCTATTTATGATACTTTGTGCTAGAAATATTGTCACTCATATTCTTAACAACTTAAGAATAATATTTCTAACAAAATATCAATGGACCTTTTCTATTACACATAAATATATTATATAAACAGAAAAGTGGAAATGCCATTTATTAATAAAATATGTACAAGACACATACTAAATGATATGCTCTAGGGCATACTACTAACAACCACTTGTAATCCGATACTAGGCTTCAAGCCGGTTTCAAACCTCTTACATCTTTCCCTGCTGGTAGCAAGGAGACTTCCTGCATAGTGGCTCAGGCGGGAAAATTCCCTTTCATACTCTGCCACTGATCTACTTCCCTGTTTCAGACTTAAGAACTCCTATAGCTTCTGGTCCACATAGGCATCTGGGACATATTTTTGTCTGAACTCTAGCAGAAAGTCATCCCAGGTTAGTACTGGAGGTTCCACCAAACTATGAAGAATGGTTTTTCGCCAGTCATATGCATCTCTCTGTAGTAGTGACACCGAATACTAAAATCTGAGCTCCTCTGTACAATGTAGTTTCTTGAACACCCTATCCATTCTCTCTAACCATTGTTCTGCCTCTAGAGGATCTACTGTCCCCTTGAACTCAGTAACCCCATATTTAATTAGCTTGTCATACTGCCTAGCTGAAGACTGTGGTTGTACCACTGGTGTCTGTAGTGGGACTTGAGTAGGCATGTTACCAGCCATCTGTTGGAACATTGCAGCCATCTGCTGTGCAAACTGAGCAGGGAACTGCGATATTGAGGGGACTGGTGCGGTTGATCCACTCACATTGTGTAGGGCTGGGGCATCCCCTTGTACCTCAGCCTCTATTGATTGATCGACTGAATGATCCCCTTCTTCCATAGTCAATTTGAGGATCTTAGACCTCCTGAACAAATAACACAAGGAGATTTCCTCCTGTTAGTGCATATTTATAATGTAATATACTGTATATATCAAACAATGACATTGAGCAGTTGTACTATGAAGAAAGAATATTCAAATTACAGGTCAAAATAAAATTTAAAAACTAGCTCTGATACCACTAAAACATGTCATACCCTACTCCTCCGTAAGGCATAATATGATCCCGTAGTATACCTAATGAATTACCAAACTTCGTCTACTGATAACCCATTAAATACACTACAAGGGATTTTAAAACTTTTCTTACTTCTTTTTACAGTGGTGAGCACTATTGATAGGTGTTAAAAAATTTCTTTTACTAAAGTGAAACCAAATAACACATTTGAAGTATTAATAATTTCTGTAAAAATTTTGGGAGAGTGCCATCTGTATTTTGAATAAAATAGTTCTTCAAAAACCTGTAAAAAGCACTTCCAATGTATTTCTCAATCCCAAACTCTAATAACAATTCAACAAAATAAATTTCTCAACATTTATCAACTCAGCTCAACAATCAATTTTCCAGTGTTTCCAAAAGCTGAGATAAGCGAGTTATGTCATAATATTTTTACAAGCCAAAATAATTTACAATTTTAGTTTACAACTACTTAGGACCAGGTATAATATATACATACAGTGCACATACATTACAACAAAAACTACAAAATATGGTATACTCAATATACCCTGCAAAATCTCAAAATATAGCACAAGCAGCCTACTCTGCTGCTCTATCTATCTCTCTACCTGCAACAGCAATGAAAAAGCTATCGCTGAGCCAATGTCTCAGTGGTGCACAACATTAAGAAAATACAATTTAAAACCATAAGCCATAAATCATATGAACTGTGGATACTTAAGATCATAGTTAAATTCAAAAGACAGAGAATATCATAAAGAATTTAAACTCCATTTCACAATATCACAATAAATATCAATAAATCACACACATAGCTTAATCATGATTCCATAGTCCAATTCGTCCCAAAAGCCGATGGCTAATGAGGAATAACATAGCTAGCTAGCAAATAAATGAGACTCATCCTATTCATCCTCAACTGACACACACCTCAACACTTCAATCAGAGAGGGAATTCAAAGCCAATTCATCCCACTAGACAAGCTAGCGAGGAATTCAATCAATATACATGATAGCTGTGGTTTCAAACCATTTGCAATGTTTTTCAAGCAATAAGTATCCATTAAATATCATTTAAACAAATTTCCACAATTTAAATAATAACAGACAAATTATCATAATTTATTTCAATTGAAAATTCAAAAGAAATAACTGTTGTGCACAAACCTCTGAAGAGTAACCTCTTAGCCCTAACTTAGTGTTTCCTTCCCCTTCCCTGAGTCTTTTCTAACTGAAACACACAATTTGAAGTGTTTTAGTACTCATTTAAACTATCTTTAACAATAAGGTTCAATAATTAATTTATTTAATTCTATTGTTTTCCTTAGTCAAACTATAATGTTGACCCTTGATGCACTCTAGGTGAATTAGATTTAATGTTACCAATACGTCACATTTTGCATTTCAATATGCTACCAATATAGTGCAATTTACCATTTTTACAAGTTGGCATTCATTGCCAAATTATTTCAAGCATCATTGTATGTAAATATCAAGTTCTCAAATTTTGTGTGCTAGATTGGTCTAGCTTAAAGTCCTATTTCTCTTAGTTTTTAGCTTCTAGTCAAAGAAGAAAAATTGTAGCTCTATGTCTTATTGCACTTGGGGAAAAAATTCAGGTTATTTTGAGTTATATAGACCAAGATATGGTCAATTTACTAAAGCTGGACAAATTGCACTAAATGGCAACTTTAGGTCATTTTTAGGTCATTTCTGGTTCTGGCAGTTTTTATACCCGAACTTGTGCAAGCATTTTGACTTGCTTATGGTCATTTATGGATTTTGGTGTCTTCATATAAGTTGTAGATCTATGTCTAATCTATCCATAGTAAAAATTTCAGGACATTTTGACCTGTTTTGAGTGAGTTATGGCCAAAGCACTAACTACTGCCCAAATGGTCAATTTTCAGGCTTTCAAGTCACTAATCCGGATTTGGTCATTTTTAAGGTCAGTTTCTAGGCAGAATTTTGGCAACATTTCTACATGAAAGTTGGCCTATTTGGTGTCTATTTTCACTCCCCATTGGCCTCATACCAATTAGGCCCACAATTTTGCACTTATAACCTCATTTAGGTACTGCTATCAACACATAACCTGTACAAGACACTTACACTTCCAATTTGACATTCCTTCTCCTCCTCATTACTTCATTATTCATGCATAGCACTTCTACATATATTAAACACAATTCCAGCAAGTATATTGGGCAGAACACTCAAGTGCTCAATGCACACAATTCACCATTAAAGTCCAACATTCAATTTCCATTGAAATGCCACATACTTCAACACCAATATTTCACATACACATCCATGAAAACTACACATGCTGCCCACTATTTAACACCATCACATAGGCTGCCATTTTTTTTGTATAATACTTCAACAATATTTCATGAATTTAAACACTTCAATCTTCATCATGAGGCTGCCAAAAAATTACACATATATACCAAACTTTCATTTTCATTTTTCAACTTACAATCACACTTTATACATGGAAATCAACTTCAATACACTTAAACACTTAAATCAATACCCCAAATCACTAAATACATGCAAAAATAATATGTACATGATGAAGTTCCATGGCTGCAGAAATGCTCCATCACCAATAATTCATCAAACCTCAAACTTCTTCCATAATTCAACTACCCATAACCTTAGTTACACTTTTAATGAAACAAGAATTGAAAATAACCACTTACCTCTTTTGGACTTCTTCAAAACTCCACCAAAACTTATCTTTCTTGCTCCCTTATTGCTGCCCATGGTATGCAGGCAAAGATTAATGAAGAAACCTTAAGCATTGGGAGCTTGGATCATGGATACATGGAGGTTGGAGCTTGGACGGCCATAGGAGAGTTTAGGAGCTTTTTAGTTCGGCAATGGAGAAGAACAAAGAAGAAGGAGGTTACTTAGTGGAAGAATCTGTCCCAAATGGCCTACATATGTGTCCATGAAGTGAGGTTAGTGGAGCACTAATGTAAAAGAATAGTTATTTATTCCAAAGTTTCTAAATTCCCACATTTTCCTCATTTCTTTTACTATTTAGATTATGTACCACCATTTTAATTTTCATGATATTTTCAAGGTTTAATATCATTTATTTTTAATGGACATTTAGTTCAAACGGCAACTCGGGGTGTCAAATGACCACAATTGTAACACCCCTATATTCGGTAGTGCGTTCTACTGCTCCGGTGACCAATGTCTGTCCGGACAGCTAGAATGCCTAGAACTATATTTAAATATTAGTGAGGAGACATAGAATAATGAAATACAAGAAAAGGAAAGACAAGAAAAACAAAGGAAAAATAATAGCAATGAAATGTAACCAAGTTAAATAAGCCAAGAACCATAGCGATGGGTGACCACACCGGGAAGTTGTGGCGTGGACCGTTGACTAGACCTGGACTGCGGGGAACCCTGGAAAATATTTTTAAGACATAATTAAAGACCTATTTAAGTATAAATATCATTATAAATATCAAAGAAAAGATTAATTAATTAGTACAAAGAAAAACGGGAAATCGAGAAAACGATAAAACTCGGTGTTACCGAAAAATTGGGAATGCAACCCGAACAGGGGCATTATGGTCATTTGACACCCCGAGTTGTCGTTTGACCTAAATTTCCATTAAAAATAAATGATATTACAATTGGAAAATGTCATGAAAAATTAAATTGGTGGTACATAGTTTAAATAGCAAAAGATAGGAGTTAAATGTGGAAATTTGAAAACTTTAGAATAAAGAAACATTAAAATGGGTGATAGTGCTCCACTAACTCCATTAAGTGGACCATTAACCTTCATTTGGACAGAAATAATCCATCTTCTTCAACATTTGAGACAACCAACCAAAATCAAAGTGAGAGAAACCTCCATGGCCAAAACCGTTCCAAGCTCCATGCAAGCTCCATTCTCCCATCTCCAAGCCAATTTTCTTACCTTTTCCTTCACTAAAGTTGTTCTACACAACTTGGGCAATAGATAGGCAGCAAGAAAATCAAGTTTTGGTGAGGTTTTGAAGAGTATCCAAATTGGCAAGTAGGTATTTTTGATGCTTGCTTCATTAAAGTTTGTGTGGGTGTTATGGGTAGTTGAATTGTGGAAGGATTTTTGAAGTTGGATGAGTTAAGGGAGAAGTATATTTTTGGCAGCCATGGAAGTAAGCTATAGTATATTAATAGATAAAAAGAGTTATGGAAGGAGAAATTTGAATAGTTAGTTCAGATATAACAACGAAATGTTACGAATGTGAGGAAGACTATTGACTAGAATGGTCAGAGGATCAATGACTAGGTAAATCATTCTAACATGACCTCAAGGGTCATTCAAGAAGGAATATGAACCGAAAAATTAGACAGCACAATAGTAAGAGAAGATTGGTGTTATACAAATAAATTAAATGTTGTATCAGATTGTTAAAAGTCTTATACAAATTCGAGGGAAAGAAGATTATACGATCATATAGAAAGGAGAAAATAAACGTATGATTATTGTAAGATGACTATTGGGTAAAATTTCATGGATGAAATTTATTTTAAGGGGGGTAGAATTGTAACACCCCTATGTTCGGTAGTGCGTTCTACTGCTCCGGTGACCAGTGTCTGTCCGGACAGCTAGAATGCCTAGAACTATATTTAAATATTAGTGAGAAGACATAGAATAATGAAATACAAGAAAAGAAAAGACAAGAAAAACAAAGGAAAAATAATAGCAATGAAATGTAACCAAGTTAAATGAGCCGAGAACCATAGCGATGGGTGACCGCACCGGGAAGTTGCGGCATGGACCGTTGACTAGCCCTGGACTGCAGGGAACCCTGGAAAATATTTTTAAGACATAATTAAAGACTATGGAAGTATAAATATCATTAGAAATATCAAAGAAAAATTAATTAATTAGTACAAAGAAAAATGGGAAATCGAGAAAACGATAAAACTCGGTGTTACCAAAAAATTGGGAATGCAACCCGAACAGGAGCATTGTGGTCATTTGACACCCCGAATTGTCTTTTGACCTAAATTTCCATTAAAAATAAATGATATTACACTTGGAAAATGTCATGAAAAATTAAATTGGTGGTACATAGTATAAATAGCAAAAGATAAGTGCTAAATGTGAAAATTTGAAAACTTTAGAATAAAGAAACATTAAAATGGGTGATAGTGCTCCTCTAACTCCATTAAGTGGACCATTAACCTTCATTTAGACAGAAATAATCCATCTTCTTCAACATTTGAGACAACCAGCCGAAATTAAAGTGAGAGAAACCTCCATGGCCAAAACCTTTCCAAGCTCCATTCTCCCATCTCCAAGCCAATTTTCTTACCTTTTCCTTCACTAAAGTTGTTCTACACAACTTGGGCAGTAGAAAGGCAGCAAGAAAATCAAGTTTTGGTGAGGTTTTGAAGAGTTTCCAAATTGGTAAGTAGGTATTTTTGATGCTTGCTTCATTAAAGTTTGTGTGGGTGTTATGGGTAGTTGAATTGTGGAAGGATTTTTGAAGTTGGATGAGTTAAGGGAGAAGTATATTTTTGGCAGCCATGGAACTTCATTAAGGGCAGTTTATCCTTGCATGTAAATGGTAGATTAAAGTGTTGATTAAGTGTTTATATGTGTAGGAATAAATTGGGTGATGTATACTAAGTATATGTGAATGTACACTTGACTTTGGAAGCTTGGAAAGCTAATTGAAGAAGATTACAATTTGGCAATTTGAAGTGTGGGCCAAAAAAATGTTGTTTCATGGTCTGGTTTATGGAATTTTATTGTTGAATTATGGTGCTTGTTATGGCAACTTGTATATATGTATAAAGGTGTGAGTTTGGACATGTAAATGAGCTAGGTTATGTGGCTAAATTGTTTGTAAATTGGACTTGGTAAATTCTGTACTATAAGGTGCATATTGAGTGTGGTTATAAGCTGCCAACAATGTGAAGTAAAATGTGTTTACGTTATGGTACAAACCAGAATTGGCATGAATGTGTAACTTGGTAATGTTAAATGTGTCCTTTGATGAGTGATGAACAATGTGCAATAGGGAAGTGTGTATTTTGGCTTAGAACCTTAAGTGTGTGGCTTCAATTGGTATGAGACCAATTGGAGGTGAAACTAGGCACAAAAAGTGTCAACTTTCATGAAGGAAACTTACCAAAATTCTGCTTGGAAGGTAACTTGAAAAATGACCAAATCCGGATTAGTGCATTTAAGGCCTAAAAATTTACCATTTGGGCAGCAGTTGATGTTTTGCCCATAACTCACTCAAAACAGGTCCAATTGACCTGAAATTTTTACCATGAATAGTTGAGACATATATCTACAAGTCTTATGAAGATACCAAAGCTCAGAAATGGCCAGAACCAAGCCAAATAGCTTGCACAAATTCGGGTCCAAAAACTGGCCGAACCAAAAGTGACCTAAAAATGACCTAAAATGACCATTTTGGTACATTCTGACCAGCAATAGTAAAATGACCATAACTTGGTCTAGTAAACTCAGAATGACCTAAAATTTTGCCCTGCGGGCAATAAGACATAGATCTACAAGTTTTTAGTTTTGACCGAAACCCAAAAATTGAGGGAACTAGGTCATCCGGCTAGGTCAAATTAGTATACTAGAATCTGACAAATTGCAATAAAGTGCAATATACATGGAAATGAATTTGGTAACATATACTAACACTAAAAGGCTATAAAATGTGACATATTGGTAACATTAGAATTGACTCACTTAGAGTGCATCAAGGTTCAACATTATAGGTTAACTAATGAAATGAATTGAAAGGAATAGTACCAAGAAAATTTAAATATTGGATTTTATTATTAGAAACAAATTCATTGAGTACTGAAACACTTTAAATTGTGTGTTTCAGTTGAAAAGGATATTGAGAAGCATAAGGAACACTGAGTCAGGGCCAAGAGGCATATATCAGAGGTTTGTGCACAATAGTTATTTCTTTTGAATTTTTCAATTGAAATAAATTATGATTATTTGTATTTTATTGTTTTAAATTGTGTTTGTGCACAATAATTTTAATTTCTCATTTTCTACTTAAAAATTTAATTGAACATTATAGTCTTAAATTGTTTCTGTCACAATACTTTTTATATTTACTGTTTTTACTAGAAATTTTATTTAGAGAAACAAGTTATGAATAATATTTGATTGTTTTGGCTTTGAAATTTATTTTGTTGCCTACTTTGCGAACGAAAATTTTGAGATAAAATGTGATTTGGGAATTGTATGAAATATTGTGATTTGGAATTATTTTGATTCACACTTGGCATGACACTGTTATTATATTCCTCCCTCTTTGACTTATCAGTCTGGGGTAAGTGTGATTATGTTCCTCCCTCTTTGACCTGCCAGTCTGAGGTGAGTGTGGATGAGTACTTATTATTTAGCTAGCTTCCTCCCTCATTGATTTCGATTATTGGGGTAAGTGTGTCTTGTCGTGGTGTACAATACGGCATGCGCGGAAAAATTGTGTCATGGCCTAAACTGTGTTATTTAGTTATTTGATCAAATTGTGTTATTGATGGGCAAAACAGTATTATTTAGTTATTTGATCAAATTGTGTTATTGATGGGCAAAACTATATTATTCAGTTATTTGGTCAAATTGTGTTATTGATGGGCAAAACTGTATTATTCAGTTATTTGATCAAATGGTGTTATTGATTGGCAAAACTGTATTATTCAGTTATTTGATCAAATGGGGTTATTGATTGGCAAAACTATGTTATTCAATTGTTTGATCAAATTTGTGTTACATGAACTTTGTAAATTGTGAAATGGAATTATGAATTATTTGATTTGTGAATTGTCAATAAAAGAATTATATATCGCATTTCAAATTGTTATTGTGCACCACTGAGTAAATTTTACTCAGCGATAGCTTTTCATTGCTGTCGCAGGTAGACAGACTGACAGGGCAGCAGACTAGGCTATTAATGCTATAATGAGAGATCATCGGGTATATTGAGTATACAATATTTTGCATTTTGTATTGTAATGTATGTTCACTGTATGTATATAGTGTTCTTGGTTTTGAGCAGTTGTAAATTAAAATTGTACATTAAAGTTGTAAACTAAATATGTAAACTATTTTGGCTTGTAAATATTGTGATATATTTCTTTTATCTCTGCCTTTGAAAATACTGAAAAATTATTGTGGATTTGAGTTGAGAAATGTTCAAACATATTATGTTGATTAAATGTTGGAGTTTGAGATTGAGAAATATATTTGAAGTGCTTTTTACAGGTTTTTGAAGAATTGTTTTGTTCAAAATACAGATGGCACTCCGCCAAAATTTTTATGGAAATTATTAATTCTTCAAATGTTTTAGCTGTTTCACTTCAGTAAAAGAAAATTTTTAACACCTGTAATACTGCTCACCACTGTAAAAAAGAAGTAAGAAAAGGTTTAAAATCCCTTGTAGTATCTTTCAATAGGAGAAGTTTGGTAATTCATTAAGTATACTACGGGATCATGTTATGCCTTGCAGAGGGGTAGGGTGTGACATGTTTTAGTGGTATCAGAGCCAGTTTTTAAATTCTGTTTTCACCTATAATTTGAATATTCTTTCTTCATAGTACAACTGCTCAATGTCATTGTTTAGTACATACAGTACATTACATTATAAATATGCACTAACGGGACAAAATCTCCTTGTGTTATTTGTTCAGGAGGTCTAAGATCCTCGAATTGACTATAGAAGAGGGTGATTGTTTAGCCGATCAATCGATAGAGGCTGAGGCACAAGGGGATGCCCCAGCCCTACACAATGTCAGTGGATCAGCGGCACCAGCCCCCTCAGTACCGTAGTTTCCTGCTCAGTTCGTTCAGCAGATGGCTGTAATGTTCCAACAGATGGCTGGTAACGTGCCTACTCAAGTCCCACTACCGACATCAGTGGTACAACCACAGTCTTTTGCTAGGCAGTATGACAAATTGATGAAATATGGGGCTATTGAGTTTAAGGGGACAGTAGATCCTCTAGAGGCAGAACAGTGGTTAGAGAGAATAGATAGGGTGTTCAAGAAGCTACATTGTACAGAGGAGCTCATATTTGAATATTCAAATCTCTGCTATAGAGGGATGCATATGACTATTGGAAAACCATTCCCCATAGTCTGGTAGAACCTTCAGTGCTAACATGAAATGATTTTCTATGGGAGTTCAGACAAAAATATGTCCCTGATGCTTATGTGGACCAGAAGCTGCAAGAGTTCCTAAGTCTGAAACAGGGGAGTAGATCGGTGGCTGAATATGAAAGGGAATTTTCCCACCTGAGCCATTATGCAATAAGTCTACTTTCTACCAGTAGGGAGAGATGTAAGAGGTTTGAAACCAGCTTGAAGCCTAGTATCAGAATATAAGTGGTCGGATTCAAACATAACAACTTCTCTGAGCTTATTTCTCAAGCACTAGAATTAGAGAGAATTGAATCTGAAGCGTCCCCTGAGAAAAAGAAATCAGAGAAGACAGAAAAAGAGGGAAAGTCAGTAGAACAGAGTTCCAGTGGTCCTACTGGAAAGAGGAAAAATTTTGGGGGACACGACGTAGGTGGTAAGAAGTCCGGTACAGATAGATCTTCTGACAGAAACCACCCCGATCAGATCAGTAAACTCAGAAGAAACCCAGAAATGCGCTGCCAGATCAACTTTGTGAAACTTGTGTTAAACCACATAGTGGGGTATGTTATAGAGCCATAGGAGCATGTTTTAATTTTGGAGAGACTGGTCATTTTGCTAGGGATTGTGTAAATCCATGTCGTTCTGGATAATTTACTACACCAAAGGGATCAACCCAAGTTTCTACCCCAAAGAGTTCACCATCAGTTAGTAGAGGCAGAGGTAGAGGTAGGGGTTGTACACCTAGAAGTCAGAGTACTGTGAATCAGCCAGAACAGGGTGATGCTTCAGCTAGAGTATACGCTATACGGCAAAGAGAAGAGGCTAAGACTTTTGACATTGTTGCTGGTACTTTCTCAATTAGTAACTAAGATATATATATATATTGTTAGACCTGGAGTCTGCATACTTTTATGTTAGTGTTAGAACTATATGTTCTATTGTTATTCCTTTACAGGGGAATAAATTTTGATGCATTAGTGATTAGTCTTTTAGGATAAGGATTGTGATAATAAGTGAAATTAGTTTTGAAAGAGTTTATAGGCGAAAAGTATTTTCTAACACACCATAAATTATAAAACTAATTGGCGAGCCTACTTAATGTAAGGCAAGAGGACGTAAAAGTAAGATGCGGTAATAGAATTGCTCTAGATGAAGGCAGAGATGTTACTGTTAGTAATTGTTAATGGATATTGTAATCATAATAAGTTTGGGATATTAGTGAATTCGAAAAGGATAAAAGATAGGAAAGCTTAATCTATTGGGATGTATCGTAGTAACTATGCAATGTTCATGATGTTTATATTGTAAGCTGCAGATTACAGTACTGACCTGAGATTATTGTGTAGAGCTACGTACTACTCACTAATACACCAAGATGAGAATAATTGCCAACGGCATCTGTTTTGGTATAGTTATACCAGGACAGAATTTAATTGTTAGAAATAAGTTTGAAAATCCTACTTAGGGATTTAAAACTCAAAAGTTAGAAAAAGGAAAGGTTATAGTTTAGTACAAAAGGAAGTAAGCTATAGTATATTAATAGATAAAAAGAGTTATGGAAGTAGAAATTTGAACAGTTGGCTCAGATATAACAAAAAAATGTTACGAATGTGAGGAAGACTATTGACTAGAATGGTTAGAGGACCAATGACTAGATAAATCATTCTAACATGACCTCAAGGGTCATTCAAGAAGGAATATGAACCAAAATGTTAGACAGCACAATAGTAAGAGAAGATTGCTGTTATACAAACAAATTAAATGTTGTATCAAATTGTTAAATGTCTTATACAAATTCGAGGGAAAGAAGATTATACGATCATATAGAAAGGAGAAAATAAACGTATGACTATTGTAAGATAGCTATTGGGTAAAATTTCGTTGGCGAAATTTATTTTAAGGGGGGGAGAATTGTAACACCCCTATGTTCGGTAGTGCGTTCTTTTCCTCCGGTGACCAGTGTCTGTCCGAACAGCTAGAATGCCTTGAACTATATTTAAATATTAGTGAGGAGACATAGAATAATGAAATACAAGAAAAGAAAAGAAAAGACAAGAAAAACAAAGGAAAAATAATAGCAATGAAATGTAACCAAGTTAAACGAGCCGAGAACCATAGCGATGGGTGACTGCACCGGGAAGTTGCGGCGTGAACTGTTGACTAGCCCTGGACCGTGGGGAACCCTAGAAAATATTTTTAATACATAATTCAACACCTATTGAAGTATAAATATCATTAGAAATATCAAAGAAAAATTAATTAATTAGTACAAAGAAAAATGAAAAATCGAGAAAACGACAAAACTCGGTGTTACCGAAAAATTGGGAATGCAACCCGAACAGAGCATTGTGGTCATTTGACACCCCGAGTTGTCTTTTGACCTAAATTTCCATTAAAAATAAATGATATTACACTTGGAAAATGTCATGAAAAATTAAATTGGTGGTACATAGTTTAAATAGCAAAAGATAGGAGTTAAATGTGGAATTTTGAAAACTTTAGAATAAAGAAACATTAAAATGGGTGATAGTGCTCCACTAACTCTATTAATTGGACCATTAACCTTCATTTGGACAGAAATAATCCATCTTCTTCAACATTTGAGACAACCAGCCGAAATTAAAGTGAGAGAAACCTCCATGGCCAAAACCTTTTCCAAGCTCCATGCAAGCTCCATTCTCCCATCTCCAAGCCAATTTTCTTACCTTTTCCTTCACTAAAGTTGTTCTACACAACTTGGGCAGTAGATAGGCAGCAAGAAAATCAAGTTTTGGAGAGGTTTTGAAGAGTTTCCAATGTGGTAAGTAGGTATTTTTTATGCTTGCTTCATTAAAGTTTGTGTGGGTGTTATGGGTAGTTGAATTGTAGAAGGATTTTTGAAGTTGGATGAGTTAAGGGAGAAGTATATTTTTGGCAGCCATGGAACTTCAATAAGGGCAGTTTATCCTTGCATATAAATGGTAGATTAAAGTGTTGATTAAGTGTTTATGTGTGCAGGAATAAATTGGGTGATGTATACAAAGTATATGTGAATGTACACTTGACTTTAGAAGCTTGGAAAGCTAATTGAAGAAGATTACAATTCGGTAATTTGAAGTGAGGACCAAAAAAATGTTGTTTCATGGTTTGGTTTATGGAATTTTATTGTTGAATTATGGTGCTTGTTATGGCAGCTTGTATATATGTATAAAGGTGTGAGTTTGGACATGTAAATGAGCTAGGTTATGTGGCTAAATTGTTTGTAAATTGGACTTGGTAAATTCTGTACTATAAAGTGCATATTGAGTGTGGTTATAAGCTGCCAAAATGACCAACAATGTGAAGTAAAATGTGTTTAGGTTATGGTACAAACCATAATTGGCATGAATGTGTAACTTGGTAATGTTAAATGTGCCCTTTGATGAGTGACGAACAATGTGCAATAGGGAAGTGTGTATTTTGGCTTAGAACCTTAAGTGTGTGGCTTCAATTGGTATGAGACCAATTGGAGGTGAAACTAGGCACAAAAAGTGCCAACTTTCATGAAGGAAGCTTACCAAAATTCTGCTTGGAAGGTAACTTGAAAAATGACTAAATCCGTATTAGTGCATTTAAGGCCTGAAAATTTACCATTTGGGTAGCAGTTGATTTTTTGGCCATAACTCACTCAAAACAGGTCCAATTGATCTGAAAGTTTTACCATGAATAGTTGAGACATATATCTACAAGTCTTATGAAGACACCAAAGCCCAGAAATGGCCAGAACCAAGCGAAATAGCTTGCACAAGTTCGGATCCCAAAACTGGCCGAACCAAAAGTGACCTAAAAATGACCTAAAATGACCATTTTGGTACATTCTGACCAGCAATAGTAAAATGACCATAACTTGGTCTAGTAAACTCAGAATGACCTAAAATTTTGCCCCGCGTGCAATAAGACATAGATCTACATGTTTGTAGTTTTGACCGAAACCCAAAAACTAAGGGAACTAGGTCATCCGGCTAGGTCAAATTAGTATACCGGAATCCAACAAATTGCAATGAAGTGCAATATACATGGAAATGAATTTGGTAACATGTACTAACACTAAAAGGCTATAAAATGTGACATATTGGTAACATTAGAATTGACTCACTTAGAGTGCATCAAGGGTCAACATTATAGGTTGACTAATGAAATGAATTGAAAGGAATAGTACCAAGAAAATTTAAATATTGGATTTTATTGTTAGAAACAAATTCATTGAGTACTGAAACACTTTAAATTGTGTGTTTCAGTTGAAAAGGATATTGAGAAGCATAAGGAACACTGAGTCAGGGCCAAGAGGCATATATCAGAGGTTTGTGCACAATAGTTATTTCTTTTGAAATTTTCAATTGAAATAAATTATGATTATTTGTATTTTATTGTTTTAAATTGTGTTTGTGCACAATAATTTTAATTTCTCATTTTCTACTTAAAAATTTAATTGAACATTATAGTCTTAAATTGTGTCTGTCACAATACTTTTTATATTTACTATTTTTACTAGAAATTTTATTTAGAGAAACAAGTTATGAATAATATTTGATTGTTTCGGCTTTGAAAATTATTGTGTTGCCTACTTTGCAAATGGAAATTTTGAGATAAAATGTGATTTGGGAATTGTATGAAATATTGTGATTTGGAATTGTTTTGATTCACACTTGGCATGACACTGTTATTATATTCCTCCCTCTTTGACTTATCAGTTTGGGGTAAGTTTGATTATGTTCCTCCCTCTTTGACTTGCCAGTCTGAGGTGAGTGTGGATGAGTACTTATTATTTAGCTAGCTTCCTCCCTCATTGATTTCGATTATTGGGGTGAGTGTGTCTTATCGTGGTGCACAACACGGCATGTGCGGAAAAATTGTGTCATGGGCTAAAATGTGTTATTTTGTTATTTGATCAAATTGTGTTATTGATGGGCAAAACTGTATTATTCAGTTATTTGATGAAATTGTGTTATTGATGGGCAAAACTATATTATTCAGTTATTTGATCAAATAGTGTTATTGATTGGCAAAACTGTATTATTCATTTTTTTGATCAAATGGTGTTATTGATTGGTAAAACTGTGTTATTCAATTGTTTGATCAAATTTGTATTACATGAACTTTGTAAATTGTGAAATCAAATTATGAATTATTTGATTTGTGAATTGTCAATAGAAGAATTGTATATCGCATTTCAAATTGTTATTGCGCACCACTGAGTAAATTTTACTCAGCGATAGCTGTTCATTGCTGTCGCAGGTAGACAGACTGACAGGGCAGCAGACTAGGCTACTAATGCTATATTGAGAGATCATCGAGTATATTGAGTATACCATATTTTGCATTTTGTATTGTAATGTATGTTCACTGTATGTATATAGTGTTCTTGGTTTTGAGCAGTTGTAAACTAAAATTGTACATTAAAGTTGTAAACTAAATATGTAAACTATTTTGGCTTGTAAATATTGTGATATATTTCTTTTATCTCTGCCTTTGAAAATACTGAAAAATTATTGTGGATTTGAGTTGAGAAATGTTCAAACATATTGTGTTGATTAAATGTTGGAGTTTGAGATTGAGAAATATATTTGAAGTGCTTTTTACAGGTTTTTGAAGAACTGTTTTATTCAAAATACAGATGGCACTCTGCCAAAATTTTTACAGAAATTATTAATTCTTCAAATGTTTTAGCTGTTTCACTTCAGTAAAAGAAACTTTTTAACACCTGTAATAGTGCTCACCACTGTTAAAAGAAGTAAGAAAAGGTTTAAAATCCCTTGTAGTTTCTTTCAGTAGGAGAAGTTTGGTAATTCATTAAGTATACTACGAGATCATGTTATGCCTTATAGAGGGGTAGGGTGTGACATGTTTTAGTGGTACCAGAGCTAGTTTTTAAATTCTGTTTTCACCTATAATTTGAATATTCTTTCTTCATAGTACAACTGCTCAATGTCATTGTTTGATACATACAATACATTACATTATAAATATGCACTAACGGGAGAAAATCTCCTTGTGTTATTTGTTCAGGAGGTCTAAGATCCTCGAATTGACTATGGAAGAGGGTGATCGTTCAGCCGATCAATCGATAGAGGCTAAGGTACAAGGGGATGCCCCAGCCCTACACAATGTCAGCGGATCAGCGGCACCAGCCCCCTAAGTACCGTAGTTTCTTTCTCAGTTCGTTCAGCAGATGGCTGCAATGTTCCAACAGATGGCTGGTAACGTGCCTACTCAAGTTCCACTACCGACACTAGTGGTACAACCACAGTCTTCTGCTAGGCAGTATGACAAATTGATGAAATATGGGGCTATTGAGTTCAAGGGGACAGTAGATCCTCTAGAGGCAGAACAGTGGTTAGAGAGAATAGATAGAGTGTTCAAGAAGCTACATTGTACAGAGGAGCTCATATTTGAATATTCAGATCTCTGCTACAGGGGGATGCATATGACTGGTGGAAAACCATTCCCCATAGTCTGGTAGAACCTTCAGTGCTAACATGGAATGATTTTCTATGGGAGTTCAGACAAAAATATGTCCCTGATGCTTATGTGGACCAGACGCTGCAAGAGTTCCTAAGTCTGAAACTGGGCAGTAGATCGGTGGCTGAATATGAAAGGGAATTTTCCCGCCTGAGCCATTATGCAATAAGTCTACTTTCTACCTGTAGGGAGAGATGTAAGAGGTTTGAAACCGGCTTGAAGCCTAGTATTAGATTACAAATGGTCGGATTCAAATATAACAACTTCTCTGAGCTTATTTCTCAAGCACTAGAATTAGAGAGAATTGAATCTGAAGCGGCCCCTGAGAGAAAGAAATCAAAGAAGACAGAAAAAGAGGGAAAGTCAGTAGAACAGAGTTGCAGTGGTCCTACTGGAAAGAGGAAAAATTTTGGGGGACACAACAGAGGTGGTAAGAAGTCCGATAGAGATAGATCTTCTGGACAGAAACCACCCCGATCAGATCAGCAAACACAGCAGAAACCCAGAAATGCGCTGTCAGAACGACTTTGTGAAACTTGTGGTAAACCACATAGTGGGGTATGTTATAGAGCCATAGGAGCATGTTTTAATTGTGGAGAGACTGGTCATTTTGCTAGGGATTGTGTAAATCCATGTCGTTCTGGATAATTTGCTACACCAAAAGGATCAACCCAAGTTTCTACCCCAAAGAGTTCACCATCAGTTAGTAGAGGCAGAGGTAGAGGTAGGGGTAGTACACCTAGAAGTCAGAGTACTGTGAATCAGCCAGAACAGGGTGATGCTTCAGCTAGAGTATACGCTATACGGTAGAGAGAAGAGGCTGAGACTTTTGACATTGTTGCTGGTACTTTCTCAGTTAGTAACTAAGATATATATATATATATGTATATATATTGTTTGACCTCGAGTCTGCATACTTCTATTTTAGTGTTAGAACTATATGTTTTGTTGTTATTCCTTTACAGGGGAATAAATTTTGATGCATTAGTGATTAGTCCTTTAAGATAAGGATTGTGATAATAAGTGAAATTAGTTTTAAAAGAGTTTATCGATGAAAAGTATTTTCTAACACACTATAAATTATAAAGCTAATTGGCGAGCCTACTTAAAGTAAGGCAAGAGGACGTAAAAGTAAGATGCGGTAATAGAATTGCTCTAGATCAAGGCAGAGATGTTACTGTTAGTAATTGTTAATGGATATTGTAATCATAATAAGTTCGGGATATTAGTGAATTCGAAAAGGATAAAAGATAGGAAAGTTTGATCTATTGGGATGTATCGTATTAACTATGCAATTTTCTTGATGTTTATACTGTAAGCTGCAGATTACAGTACTGACTTGAGATTATTGTGTAGAGCTACGTACTACTCAATAGTACACCAAGATGAGAATAATTGCCAACGGCATCTGTTTTGGTATAGTTATACCAGGACAGAATTTAATTGTTAGAAATAAGTTTGAAAATCCTACTTAGGGATTTAAAACTCAAAAGTTAGAAAATCGAAAGGTTATAGTTTAGTACAAAAGGAAGTAAGCTATAGTATATTAATAGATAAAAAGAGTTATGGAAGTAGAAATTTGAACAGTTGGTTCAGATATAACAAAAAAATGATACGAATGTGAGGAAGACTATTGACTAGAATGGTCAGAGGACCAATGACTAGATAAATCATTCTAACATGACCTCAAGGGTCATTCAAGAAGGAATATGAACCGAAATATTAGACAGCACAATAGTAAGAGAAGATTGGTGTTATACAAACAAATTAAATGTTGTATCAGATTGTTAAAAGTCTTATACAAATTCGAGGGAAAGAAGATTATACGATCATATAGAAAGGAGAAAATAAACATATGACTATTGTAAGATGGCTATTGGGTAAAATTTCATGGACGAAATTTATTTTAATGGGGGGGGGGGGGGAGAATTGTAACACCCCTATGTTCAGTAGTGCATTCTATTGCTCCGGTGACCAGTGTCTGTCCGGACACCTAGAATGCCTAGAACTATATTTAAATATTAGTGAGGAGACATAGAATAATGAAATACAAGAAAAGAAAAGACAAGAAAAACAAAGGAAAAATAATAGCAATGAAATGTAACCAAGTTAAACATGCCGAGAACCATAGCGACAGGTGACTGCAACGGGAAGTTGCGGCGTGAACCGTTGACTAGCCCTGGACCATGGGGAACCCTGGAAAATATTTTTAAAACATAATTAAAGACCTATTGAATTATAAATATCTTTAGAAATATCAAAGAAAAATTAATTAATTAGTACAAAGAAAAACGGGAAATCGAGAAAACGACAAAACTCGGTCTTACCGAAAAATTGGGAATGCAACCCGAACAGGGGCATTATGGTCATTTGACACCCCGTGTTGTCTTTTGACCTAAATGTCCATTAAAAATAAATGATATTACACTTGGAAAATGTCATGAAAAATTAAATTGGTGATACATAGTTTAAATAGCAAAAGATAGGAGTTAAATGTGGAAATTTGAAAACTTTAGAATAAAGAAACATTAAAATGGGTGATAGTGCTCCACTAACTCCATTAAGTGGACCATTAACCTTCATTTGGACAGAAATAATTCATCTTCTTCAGCATTTGAGACAACCAGCTGAAATTAAAGTGAGAGAAACCTCCTTGGCCAAAATCTTTCCAAGCTCCATGTAAGCTCTATTCTGCCATCTCCAAGCCAATTTTCTTACCTTTTCCTTCACTAAAGTTGTTCTACACAACTTGGGCAGTAGATACACAGCAAGAAAATCAAGTTTTGGTGAGGTTTTGAAGAGTTTCCAAAGTGGTAAGTAGGTATTTTTTATGCTTGCTTCATTAAAGTTTGTGTGAGTGTTATGGGTAGTTGAATTGTGTAAGGATTTTTAAAGTTGGATGAGTTAAGGGAGAAGTATTTTTTTGGTAGCCCTGGAACTTCAATAAGGGCAGTTTATCCTTGCATGTAAATAGTAGATTAAAGTGTTGATTAAGTGTTTTTGTGTGTAGGAATAAATTGGGTGATGTATACTAAGTATATGTGAATGTACACTTGACTTTGGAAGCTTGGAAAGCTAATTGAAGAAGATTACAATTCGACAATTTGAAGTCTGGACCAAAAAAATGTTGTTTCATGGTTTGGTTTATGGAATTTTATTGTTGAATTATGGTGGTTGTTATGGCAGCTTGTATATATGTATAAAGGTGTGAGTTTGGACATGTAAATGAGCTAGGTTATGTTGCTAAATTGTTTGTAAATTGGACTTGGTAAATTCTGTACTATAAGGTGCATATTGAGTGTGGTTATAAGCTACCAAATTGACCAACAATGTGAAGTAAAATGTGTTTAGGTTATGGTACAAACCAGAATTGGCATGAATGTGTAACTTGGTAATGTTAAATGTGTCCTTTGATGAGTGATGAACAATGTGCAATAGGGCAGTGTGTATTTTGGCTAAGAACCTTAAGTGTGTGGCTTCAATTGGTATGAGACCAATTGGAGGTGAAACTAGGCACAAAAAGTGCCAACTTTCATGAGAAAGCTTACCAAAATTCTGCTTGGAAGGTAACTTGAAAAATGACCAAATTCGGATTAGTGCATTTAAGGTCTGAAAATTTACCATTTGGGCAGTAGTTGATGTTTTGGCCATAACTCACACAAAACAGGTCCAATTGACCTGAAATTTTTTACCATGAATAGTTGAGACATATATCTACAAGTCTTATGAAGACACCAAAGCCCGTAAATGGCCAGAACTAAGCCAAATAGCTTGCACAAGTTCGGGTCCAAAAACTGGCCGAGCCAAAAGTGACCTAAAAATGACCTAAAATGACCATTTTTGTACATTCTGACCAGCAATAGTAAAATGACCATAACTTGGTCTAGTAAACTCAGAATGACCTGAAATTTTTCCTTGCGTGCAATAAGATATAGATCTACAAGTTTGAAGTTTTGATCGAAACCCGAAAACCGAGGGAACTAGGTCATCTGAATAGGTCAAATTAGTATACCGGAATCCGACAAATTGCAATAAAGTGCAATATGCATAGAAATGAATTTGGTAACATGTACCAACACTAAAAGGCTATAAAATGTGACATATTGGTAACATTAGAATTGACTCACTTTGAGTGCATCAAGGGTCAACATTATAGGTTGACTAATGAAATGAATTGAAGGGAATAGTACCAAGAAAATTTAAATATTGGATTTTATTATTAGAAACAAATTCATTGGGTACTGAAACACTTTAAATTGTGTTTTTCAGTTGAAAAGGATATTGAGAAGCATAAGGAACACTGAGTCAGGGCCAAGAGGCATATATCAGAAGTTTGTGCACAATAGTTATTTCTTTTGAATTTTTCAATTGAAATAAATTATGATTATTTGTATGTTATTATTTTAAATTGTATTTGTGCACAATAATTTTAATTTCTCATTTTCTACTTAAAAATTTAATTGAACATTATAGTTTTAAATTGTGTCTCTCACAATAATTTTTATATTCACTGTTTTTACTAGAAAATTTATTTAGAGAAACGAGTTATGAAAAATATTTGATTGTTTTGGCTTTGGAAATTATTGTGTTGCCTACTTTGCAAATGGAAATTTTGAGATAAAATGTGATTTGGAAATTGTATGAAATATTGTGATTTGGAATTGTTTTGATTCACACTTGGCATGACACTGTTATTATATTCCTCCCTCTTTGACTTATCATTCTGGGGTGAGTGTGATTATGTTCCTCCCTCTTTGACTTGCTAGTCTGAGGTGAGTGTGGATGAGTACTTATTATTTATCTAGCTTCCTCCCTCATTGATTTCGATTATTGGGGTGAGTGTATCTTGTCGTGGTGTACAACACGGCATGTGCAGAAAAATTGTGTCACGGCCTAAACTGTGTTATTCAGTTATTTGATCAAATTGTGTTATTGATGGGCAAAACTGTATTATTCAGTTATTTGATCAAATTGTGTTATTGGTTGGCAAAACTGTATTATTCAGTTATTTGATCAAATGGTGTTATTGATTGACAAAATTGTATTATTCAGTTATTTGATCAAATGGTGTTATTAATTGGCAAAACTGTGTTATTCAATTGTTTGATCAAATTTGTGTTACATGAACTTTGTAAATTGTGAAATGGAATTGTGAATTATTTGATTTGTGAATTGTCAATAAAAGAATTATATATCGCATTTCAAATTGTTATTGTGCACCACTGAGTAAATTTTACTCAGCGGTAGCTTTTAATTGCTGTCGTAGGTAGACAGACTGACAGGGCAGTAGACAAGGCTGCTAATGCTATATTGAGAGATCATCGGGTATATTGAGTATATCATATTTTGCATTTTGTATTGTAATGTATGTTCACTGTATGTATATAGTGTTCTTTGTAACACCCTCCCAGTAGCAACTCCGTACATTCTACTGTTCCGGTGACCAGTGTCGGTTTAGACAGTTAGAACGTCCGAAAAAATATTTAAACTAAAGTGAGGAACCATAATTAGCTCAAATATTAATAAGAAAAATTTAGAAAAAATTTTAGAAAAAAAATACAACCAAGTTATATGAGCCAGTGCCCTAGCGATGGGTAACCTAGTGAGAAGTTGCGGTTCTCGCAACTAGGAGCCCTAGACCTAGGGGAAAAATCATAAAATAATTTTTGGGACTCCAGAGAAGGGTCATTGAGGTTCCTATGGCATTAGAATGCCAAGAAAATACATAGAAAAATTTTTCAATCGGTACAGACAATTTTGGCCCGTTAAGCCAAACGGAAGGCATTTTGGTCATTTCGCCTTCAGAGGTGATTTTTGTCCAACTTATCCAATTAAGTACATAAATTATATGACATAAAATATGAATTAACGTTGATGAAAAATTAATTTGAAGTTAGTAGAAAAGAAAAGAAAAGAAAATGAAATATAATGCAAATTATGACATCATTATGATATCATTTAAAAATTCCCACCAATTACATTTAAACAACCACTTAATTAACTAATAATTCCCACCAGTAGACCACAGACTGGGTGAGACCTCCTGCAGCTCTGCATAGTGTCCGTGTCACCTCACCGTCATCAGTGCATTGGTAGGACACTAGGTTTTATTTTTATATTTTGTAATTAACTTTTATTTTCTCATAAGTAATTGAAACTTATGTAATGTATTTTGGTATTAATGTAAATAGTAGATATTGTGTTTGTGAATGAAAAAGTGAATATTTATTTATGACTTTTACATGATTATTATATGAGATGAATGATTGAGAAATGGAAATGTTGTTGAAAAACATATTGAGATTTTGTTGATGAAATGGAGTTGGGATTGTTTGGAAATGATTATTGGAAGTGTTTTTCACAAGTTCCAAAGAAGTGTTTTGTCCATTTTTAGCCGGCACTCTGTTGGATTTTCTATAAAATTTTCGGAACCTCAAATAAATTATAATTTCAATAAATGACTTAAATGAGTTATATTTCACAAATTATATTCAAAACTATAATAAAAATAAATTAAGGAAGAATAAAAATGATTGAGATGAAATAGAGTGTTCCGGTACACCGTGTGACATATCTTACTCGGATATACTGTAGACGGGTAAGGGGTGTCACATTTAGTGGTATCAGAGCACGGTTTAGGCGTTTCTGGGCCTAGATTGAGTCCATACCATGCATTGCATTTGTAAGAGTTGAGGTGACACTAATGCAGATCTGTTTGTCTTTGTTATTTTAATAGGATATGGACCCTACATCTCAGAGGGCAGTTGATGAGGAAGTGGAGAGTCATGCTCCACCTGCTGCAGCTGAGACTGGGGGTAGGGGAGAACCTGCTCCACCAGCTCCATCAGAGCCTGCTCAACCTCCACAGGCCATGTTTCAGCAAATGGCCGAATTCTTCAAACAAATAGCTAGGGTAATGCCACCACCACCACCTCCACCTCCACAACCGAAATCACATCTAGAAAAATTGAGAAAATTTGGAGCAGTGGACTTCTTTGGTAAGAGAGAAGATGATTATGTTGCAGCCGAAAATTGGTTGAACAGAACAGGCAGAGTTTTAAAATAACTCCACTGCACTCCAGAGGAAAATCTAGAAGCTGCTGTATCTCTGTTGCAAGATGATGCATATGAATGGTGGGATACGGTGACCAGTGAAGTACAACTAGAAGTAATAACTTGGGACTTCTTCCTCTTCGAATTTAAGAAGAAATATGTGGGTAGTGTATACTTGGAAGAGAGAAGAAGAGAGTTCATTAATCTGACGCAGAGACAGCTGTCAGTGGCCGAGTATGAAAAGGAATTCGTCAGATTGAGCCGCTACGGAAGGGAGATAGTCCCTAATGAGGCCGAAAGGTGTAAGAGATTTGAAGAGGGATTAAATGACAACATAAAGATCATGATCACTGCCTTGGGAATCACCGACTTCACCAAGTTAGTGGAAGCTGCAATAAAAGTTCAAAAAGTAAGAATAAGCGAGCAGACCAGAAGAGAGAGACAGCAGAAGAGGGGCCCGGGTCAGTTTAGTTCATCTCCTGCATCTGGGAAGAAGTTCAAGGGTCCACCTGCACAGAGTTTAGGTCAATCACAAGGTCAGGGTCAGTCTCAAAGGCCCAGGCCACAGTTTACCCCTAGGAGAGGTCAGTCCACACCATTAGTGGGCAACTCTCCAGGGATGGGGTTCAGGGGACCAGCCCCAGCATCTTCTGCATGTCCACATTGCCTGAAGTGGCATAGGGGGGAGTGTTGGAGAGTGCCTGGTGCCTGCTTAAGGAGTGGGTCAACAGAGCATCAGTTGAGAAACTGTCCACGCAGAACTACTACAGCTGCTCCAACACAAGCAGACAGACCTGCTCCTGCACCACAAAGAGGTAGGAAATCTGGCAAATCTGAGGTAGTGGGACCATCATAGAGGCCTGCATCTGAGCCAGTAGAGAGGCCTGAGGGCAGACCACCTGCCAGAGCCTATGCCATGAGAGCCCAGGTGGAGCAAGATGCCCCGGACGTCATCAGGGGTACGTTCTCCCTCTACAATACATCTGTGCATGCATTGGTGGATCCAAGATCCACTCATTCATACATCTGCATCAATCTACCCGTAGAAAGGGGGATATTAGTAGGGGAGAGTGACCAAGACATTCTAGTCACTAATCCATTGGGCCACAGTATAGTGGTGAACAAAGTATACAAGGGTTGCCCGTTAAGGATTCAGGGGTATGAATTCTTAGCAGACCTGATTGAGTTGCCCTTCCACGAGTTTGACGTGATTTTGGGAATGGATTGGTTGTCACGTCATCAGGCAATAGTTGATTGTAAATTGAAGAGAATTTCTCTAAAAACTCCTGAGGGTAATGAGATCACTGTTGTGGGTGAAAGGACAGATTTCCTGTCCAATGTTATCTCATCCACAGTTGCAAGAAGAATGATGAGAAAAGGCTGTGAAGCTTACCTAGCACACGTGGTTGATACTAGGCAAGTTAAGCCACACCTGAGTGATATACCTACAGTAAGAGACTTCCCAGATGTATTTCCTGAAGAGTTGCCTGGTTTACCACCGGAAAGGGAAGTCGAGTTTGCTATTGAGGTAACGTAGCAAGATCTGACACCCATTTCCATTGCTCCTTATAGGATGGCACCCACTGAATTGAGGGAGTTGAAAACTCAGTTGCAAGAGTTGCTGGATAAGGGGTTGATACGCCCCAGTGTGTCACCATGGGGAGCTCCAGTGCTGTTTGTGAAAAAGAAGGATGGGACTTTAAGGTTATGCATTGATTACCGGCAGTTGAATAAAGTGACAGTGAAGAATAAGTATCCGTTGCCTAGAATTGATGATCTGTTTGATCAGCTGAAGGGAGCAGGAGTGTTTTATAAGATTGATCTCAGATCAGGGTATCATCAGTTGAGGGTGAAAGATGCAGATGTGCCAAAGACTGCATTTAGGACCCAATATGGGCATTATGAGTTCCTAGTGATGCCCTTTGGCCTAACAAATGCACCAGCAGCATTCATGGACCTTATGAACCGTATCTTCCATCCATACCTAGATCGGTTTGTAGTGGTCTTTATTGATGATATTTTGGTGTATTCCAAGACCAAGGAAGAACATGATGAACATTTGAAGATTGTTCTGCAAACCCTGAGAGAAAAGAATCTGTATGCTAAGCTGTCCAAGTGTGACTTCTGGTTGAATGAGATTGCATTCCTTGGACACATAGTGTCAGCTGATGGGGTTAGAGTGGATCCCAAGAAAATAGAAGCAGTGATGGAATGGAAGCCTCCCAGGAATACAACTGAGGTCAGAAGTTTCTTGGGGCTAGCTGGGTATTATAGAAGATTTGTGAAGGGATTTTCCTTAATAGCTGCTCCAATGACCAAGTTGTTACACAAGAATGTCAGATTTGACCGAGAGCCCAGTAGACCACAGACTGGGTGAGACTTCCTGCAGCTCTGCATAGTGTCCGTGTCACCTCACCGTCATTAGTGCATTGGTAGGACACTAGGTTTTATTTTTATATTTTGTAATTAACTTTTATTTTCTCATAAGTAATTGAAACTTATGTAATGTATTTTGGTATTAATATAAATAGTAGATATTGTGTTTGTGAATGAAAAAGTGAATATTTATTTATGACTTTTACATGATTATTATATGAGATGAATGATTGAGAAATGGAAATGTTGTTGAAAAACATATTGAGATTTTGTTGATGAAATGGAGTTGGGATTGTTTGGAAATGATTATTGGAAGTGTTTTTCACAGGTTCCGAAGAACTGTTTTCTCTATTTTTAGCCGGCACTCTGCCGGATTTTTTATAAAATTTTCGGAACCTCAAATAAATTATAATTTCAATAAATGACTTAAATGAGTTATATTTCACAAGTTATATTCAAAACTATAATAAAAATAAATTAAGGAAGAATAAAAATGATTGAGATGAAATAGAGTGTTCCGGTACACCGTGTGACATGTCCTACTCGGATATACTGTAGACGGGTAAGGGGTGTCACATTCTTGGTTTTGAGAAGTTGTAAATTAAAATTGTACATTAAAGTTGTAAACTAATTTTGCAAGCTATTTTGGCTTGTAAATATTGTGATATATTTCTTTTATCTCAGCCTTTGAAAATACTGAAAAATTATTGTGGATTTGAGTTGACAAATGTTCAAACATATTGTGTTGATTAAATGTTGGAGTTTGAGATTGAGAAATATATTTGAAGCGCTTTTAATAGGTTTTTGAAGAACTATTTTATTTAAAATACAGATGGCACTCCGCCAAAATTTTTACAGAAATTATTAATTCTTCAAATGTTTTAGCTGTTTCACTTCAGTAAAAGAAACTTTTTAACACCTGTAATAGTGCTCACCACTGTAAAAAGAAGTAAGAAAAGGTTTAAAATCCCTTGTAGTATATTTAATGGGTTACCAGTAGGAGAAGTTTGGTAATTCATTAAGTTTACTACGGGATCATGTTATGCCTTACAGAGGGGTAAGGTGTGACATGTTTTAGTGGTATCAGAGCTAGTTTTTAAATTATGTTTTCACCTATAATTTGAATATTCTTTCTTCATAGTACAACTGCTCAATGTCATTGTTTGATACATACAGTACATTACATTATAAATATTCACTAACAGGAGAAAATATCCTTGTGTTATTTGTTCAGGAGGTCTAAGATCCTCGAATTGACTATGGAAGAGGGTGATCGTTCAGCCGATCAATCGATAGAGGCTGAGGTATAAGGGGATGCCCCAGCCCTACACAATGTCAGTGGATCAGCGGCACCAGCCCCCTCAGTACCACAGTTTCCTACTCAGTTCGTTCAGCAGATGGCTATAATGTTCCAACAGATGGCTGGTAATTTGCCTACTCAAGTCCCACTACCGACACCAGCGGTACAACCGCAGTCTTCTGCTAGGCAGTATGACAAATTGATGAAATATGGAGCTATTGAGTTTAAGGGGATAGTAGATCCTCTAGAGGCAGAACAGTGGTTAGAGAGAATGGATAGGGTGTTCAAGAAGCTACATTGTACAGAGGAGCTCAGATTTGAATATTCAGATCTCTGCTACAGGGGGATGCATATGACTGGTGGAAAACCATTCCCCATAGTCTGGTAGAACCTTCAGTGCTAACATGGAATGATTTTCTATGGGAGTTCAGACAAAAATATGTCCCTGATGCTTATGTGGATTAGAAACTGCAAGAGTTCCTAAGTCTGAAACAGGGGAGTAGATCGGTGGCTGAATATGAAAGGGAAGTTTCCCGCCTGAGCCACTATGCAATAAGTCTACTTCTACCAGTAGGGAGAGATGTAAGAGGTTTGAAACCGGCTTGAAGCCTAGTATCAGATTGCAAGTGGTCGGATTCAAACATAACAACTTCTCTGAGCTTATTTCTCAAGCACTAGAATTAGAAAGAATTGAATCTAAAGTAGCCCCTGAGAAAAAGAAACCAGAGAAGATAGAAAAAGAAGGAAAGTCAATAGAACAGAGTTCTAGTGGTCCTATTGGAAAGAGGAAAAATTTTGGAGGACACAACAGAGGTGGTAAGAAGTCCGGTAGAGATAGATCTTCTGGACAGAAACCACCCCTATCAGATTAACAAACTCAGCAGAAACCCAGAAATACGCTGTCAGATCGACTTTGTGAAACTTGTGGTGAACCACATTGTGGGGTATGTTATAGAGCCATAGGAGCATGTTGTAATTGTGGAGAGACTAGTCATTTTGCTAGGGATTGTGTAAATCCATGTCGTTTTGGATCATTTACTACACCAAAGGGATCAACCCAAGTTTCTACCCCAAAGATTTCACCATCAGTTAGTAGAGGCAGAGGTAGAGGTAGGGGTAGTACACCTAGAAGTCAGAGTACTGTGACTCAGCCAGAACAGGGTGATGCTTCAGCTGGAGTATACGCTATACGACAGAGAGAAGAGGCTGAGACTTTTGACATTGTTGCTAGTACTTTCTCAATTAGTAACTAAGATATATATATTTGACCTGGAGTCTGCATACTTTTATGTTAGTGTTAGAACTATATGTTCTGTTGTTATTCCTTTACAGGGGAATAAATTTTGATGCATTAGTGATTAGTCCTTTAAGATAAGGATTGTGATAATAAGTGAAATTAGTTTTGAAAGAGTTTATCGACGAAAAGTATTTTCTAACACACCATAAATTATAAAGCTAATTGGCGAGCCTACTTAATATAAGGCAAGAGGACGTAAAAGTAAGATGCGGTAATAGAATTGCTCTAGATGAAGGCAGAGATGTTACTGTTAGTAATTGTTAATGGATATTGTAATCATAATAAGTTCGGGATATTAGTGAATTCAAAAAGGATAAAAGATAGGAAAGTTTGATCTATTAGGATGTATCGTAGTAACTATGCAATGTTCTTGATGTTTATACTGTAAGCTGCAGATTACAGTACTGACTTGAGATTAATGTGTAGAGCTACGTACTACTCAATAGTACACCAAGATGAGAATAGTTGCCAACGGCATCTGTTTTGATATAGTTATGCCGGGACATAATTTAATTGTTAGAAATAAGTTTGAAAATCCTACTTAGGAATTTAAAACTCAAAAGTTAGAAAATCGAAAGGTTATAGTTTAGTACAAAAGGAAGTAAGCTATAGTATATTAATAGATAAAAAGAGTTATGGAGGTAGAAATTTGAACAGTTGGTTCAGATATAACAAAGAAATGTTACGAATGTGAGGAAGACTATTGACTAGAATGGTTAGAGGACCAATGACTAGATAAATCATTCTAACATGACCTCAAGGGTCATTCAAGAAGGAATATGAACCGAAATATTAGACCGCATAATAGTAAGAGAAGATTGGTGTTATGCAAACAAATTAAATGTTGTATTAGATTATTAAAAGTCTTTTACAAATTCGAGGGAAAGAATATTATACAATCATATAGAAAGGAGAAAATAAACGTATGACTATAGTAAGATGGCTATTGGGTAAAATTTCGTGGATGAAATTTATTTTAAGGGGGGGAGAATTGTAACACTCCTATATTCGGTAGTGCGTTCTACTGCTCTGGTGACCAGTGTCTGTCCGGACAGCTAGATTGCCTAAAACTATATTTAAATATTAGTGAGGAGAGATAGAATAATGAAATACAAGAAAAGAAAAGACAAGAAAAACAAAGGAAAAATAATAGCAATGAAATGTAACCAAGTTAAACGAGCCGAGAACCATAGCGATGGGTGACAGCACCGGGAAGTTGCGGCGTAGACCGTTGACTAGCCCTGGACCGCAAGGAACCCTGAAAAATATTTTTAAGACATAATTAAAGACCTATTGAAGTATAAATATCATTAGAAATATCAAAGAAAAATTAATTAATTAGTACAAAGAAAAATGGGAAATCGAGAAAACGATAAAACTCGGTGTTACCGAAAAATTGGAAATGCAACTCGAACAGGGGCATTGTGGTCATTTGACACCCTGAGTTGTCTTTTGACCTAAATGTCCATTAAAAATAAATGATATTATACTTGGAAAATGTCATGAAAAATTAATTTGGTGGTACATAGTTTAAATAGCAAAAGATAGGAGTTAAATGTGGAAATTTGAAAACTTTAGAATAAAGAAACATTAAAATGGGTGATAGTGCTCCACTAACTCCATTAAGTGGACCATTAACCTTCATTTGGACAGAAATAATCCATCTTCTTCAACATTTGAGACAACCAGCTAAAATTAAAGTGAGAGAAACCTCCATGGCCAAAACCTTTCCAAGCTCCATGCAAGCTCCATTCTCCCATCTCCAAGCCAATTTTCTTACCTTTTCCTTCACTAAAGTTGTTCTACACAACTTAGCCAGTAGATAGGCAGCAAAAAAATCAAGTTTTGGTGAGGTTTTAAAGAGTTTCCAAAGTGGTAAGTAGGTATTTTTTATGCTTGCTTCATTAAAGTTTGTGTGGGTGTTATGGGTAGTTGAATTGTGGAAGGATTTTTTAAGTTGGATGAGTTAAGGGAGAAGTATATTTTTGGCAGCCATGGAACTTCAATAAGGGCAGTTTATCCTTGCATGTAAATGGTAGATTAAAGTGTTGATTAAGTGTTTATATGTGGAGGAATAAATTGGGTGATGTATACTAAGTATATGTGAATGTACACTTGACTTTGGAAGCTTGGAAAGCTAATTGAAGAAGATTACAATTCGGCAATTTGAAGTGTGGACCAAAAAAATGTTGTTTCATGGTTTGGTTTATGGAATTTTATTGTTGAATTATGGTGCTTGTTATGGCAGCTTGTATATATGTATAAAGGTGTGAGTTTGGACATGTAAAAGAGCTAGGTTATGTGGCTAAATTGTTTGTAAATTGGACTTAGTAAATTCTGTACTATAAGGTGCATATTGAGTATGGTTATAAGCTGCCAAAATGACCAACAATGTGAAGTAAAATGTGTTTAGGTTATGGTACAAACCAGAATTGGCATGAATGTGTAACTTGGTAATGTTAAATGTATCCTTTGATGAGTGATGAACAATGTGCAATAGGGCAGTGTGTATTTTGGCTTAGAACCTTAAGTGTGTGGCTCCAATTGGTATGAGACTAATTGGAGGTGAAACTAGGCACAAAAAGTGCAAACTTTCATGAAGGAAGCTTACCAAAATTCTGCTTGGAAGGTAACTTGAAAAATGACCAAATCCGAATTAGTGCATTTAAGGCCTGAAAATTTGCCTTTTGGGCAGCAGTTGATGTTTTGGCCATAACTCACTCAAAACAGGTCCAATTGACCTGAAATTTTTACCATGAATAGTTGAGACATATATCTACAAGTCTTATGAAGACACCAAAGCCCAGAAATGGCCAGAACCAAGCCAAATAGCTTGCACAAGTTCGGGTCCAAAAACTAGCCGAACCAAAAGTGACCTAAAAATGACCCAAAATGACCATTTTTGTACATTCTGACCAGCAATAGTAAAATGACCATAACTTGGTCTAGTAAACTCAGAATGACCTGAAAGTTTGCCCCGCGTGCAATAAGACATAGATCTACAAGTTTGTAGTTTTGACCGAAACCCGAAAATCGAGGGAACTAGGTCATCCGGCTAGGTCAAATTAGTATACCGGAATCCGACAAATTACAATAAAGTGCAATATACATGGAAATGAATTTGGTAACATGTACCAACACTAAAAGGCTATAAAATGTGACATATTGATAACATTAGAATTGACTCACTTAGAGTGCATCATGGGTCAATATTATAGGTTGACTAATGAAATGAATTGAAGGGAATAATACCAAGAAAATTTAAATATTGGATTTTATTGTTAGAAACAAATTCATTGAGCACTGAAACACTTTAAATTGTGTGTTTCAGTTGAAAAGGATATTGAGAAGCATAAGGAACACTGAGTCAGGGCCAAGACGCATATATCAGAGGTTTGTGCACAATAGTTATTTCTATTGAATTTATCAATTGAAATAAATTATGATTATTTGTATGTTATTGTTTTAAATTGTGTTTGTGCACAATAATTTTAATTGCTCATTTTCTACTTAAAAATTTAATTGAACATTCTAGTTTTAAATTGTGACTGTGCACAATACTTTTTATATTCACTATTTTTACTAGAAAATTTATTTAGAGAAACGAGTTATGAATAATATTTGATTGTTTTGGCTTTGGAAATTATTGTGTTGCTTACTTTGCAAATGGAAATTTTGAGATAAAATGTGATTTGGGAATTGTATGAAATATTGTGATTTGGAATTGTTTTGATTCACGCTTGGCATGACACTGTTATTATATTCCTCCCTCTTTGACTTATCAGTCTGGGGTGAGTGTGATTATGTTCCTCCCTCTTTGACTTGCCAGTCTGAGGTGAGTGTGGATGAGTACTCATTATTTAGCTAGCTTCCTCCCTCATTGATTTTGATTATTGGGGTGGGTGTGTCTTGTCGTGGTGTACAACACGGCATATGCGGAAAAATTATGCCATGTCCTAAACTGTGTTATTCAGTTATTTGATCAAATTGTGTTATTGATGGGCAAAACTGTATTATTCAGTTATTTGATCAAATTGTGTTATTGATTGGCAAAACTGTATTATTCAGTTATTTGATCAAATAGTGTTATTGATTGGCAAAACTGTGTTATTCAATTGTTTGATCAAATTTGTGTTACATGAACTTTGTAAATTGTGAAATGGAATTGTGAATTATTTGATTTGTGAATTGTCAATAAAAGAATTATATATCGCATTTCAAATTGTTATTGTGCACCACTAAGTAAATTTTACTCAGCGATAGCTTTTCATTGCTGTCGCAGGTAGACAGACTGACAAGGCAGCAGACTAGGCTGCTAATGCTATATTGAGAGATCATCGGGTATATTGAGTATACCATATTTTGCATTTTGTATTGTAATGTATGTTCACTGTATGTATATAGAGTTCTTGGTTTTGAGTAGTTGTAAATTAAAATTGTACATTAAAATTATAAACTAAATTTGTAAACTATTTTGGCTTGTAAATATTGTAATATATTTTTTTTATCTCAACCTTTGAAAATACTGAAAAATTATTGTGGATTTGAGTTGATAAATGTTCAAACATATTGTGTTGATTAAATGTTGGAGTTTGAGATTGAGAAATATATTTGAAGTGCTTTTTACAGGTTTTTAAAGAACTGTTTTATTCAAAATACAGATGGCACTCTGCCAAAATTTTTACAGAAATTATTAATTCTTCAAATGTGTTAGCTGTTTCACTTCAGTAAAAGAAACTTTTTAACACCTGTAATAATGCTCACCACTATAAAAAGAAGTAAGAAAAGGTTTAAAATCCCTTGTAGTGTATTTAATGGGTTATCAGTAGGAGAAGCTTGGTAATTTATTAAGTATACTACGAGATCATGTTATGCCTTACAGAGGGGTAGGGTGTGACAACAATGCCCCTATTCGGTTTGCATTCTCCATTTTTTGGTAACACCAAGTTTTATCGTTTTCTCGATTTCTCTTTTTTCTTTGTACTAATTAATTAATTTTTCTTTGATATTTCTAATAACTTTTATACTTCAATAAGTCTTTAATTATGTCTCGAAATGAAATTCTGTGGGTTCCCTGTAGTCCTGGGGTAGGCTATTGCCTGCGCCGTAACTTCCCCGTGTGGTCACCCATCGCTGCGGTGCTGGCTCGTTTAACTTAGTTTCATTTCATTGCTATTATTTTTCCTTTGTTTTTCTTGTATTTTCCTTTCTTGTATTTCATTATTTTATGTCTCTTCACTAATATTTAAATATAGTTCTAGGCATCCTAGCTGCCAGGACAAACACTGGTCACCAGAACAGTAGAATGCACTACCGAACATAGGGGTGTTGCAACCAACATAAGGAGATTTCTCTCCATTAGATCATATTTATGATGTAATGTACTGTATGTATCAAACATTTGAGTAGTTGTATTTACCGACAAAATGATTTCAAATTCACAGTTCAAAATTTACTTTAAAACCATTGCTCTGATACCAATAAACGTGTCACACCCTACGCCTCCGTAAGATGTAACATGATCCCATAGTATACCTAATGAATTACCAAACTTCGTCTACTGATAACCCATTAAATACACTACAAGGGATTTTAAACCTTTTCTTATTTCTTTTTACAGTGGTGAGCACTTTTGACAGGTGTTAAAATTTTTTTTAATTGAAGTTAAATCACATATTAGGTTTATAAAAATTTCGGCAGAGTGCTGTCTGTATTTGGAGCAAAACAGTTCTTCAAAAACCTATAGAAAACACTTCCAATATATTTGTTTCTGTCCCAAACTCCAATATCGCTCAACACAAATCAATTTTCTCAAACATAAGTCAAACTCAATTCAACATCACTTTCAGTTGTTTCAAAAATAGAATGCAAAATGACCAAGTATTTCAAAGTTGAGATAAGAAAATTATAGTACAATATTTTTACAGGCCAAAATAATTTATAACTTTAGTTTACAACTGCTCAAGACCAAGTACAATATATACATACAGTGCACATACATTACAATAATAATTACAAGGAAGTGGTATACTCAATATACCCAGCGAAATCTCAAAAGCATAGCACAAGCAGCCAACTATGCTGCTTTATCTGTCTGTCTACCTGCGACAGCAATGAAAAAGCTATCGCTGAGTAAAATTTACTCAGTCGTGCGCAATAACAATTTAAAATGCGGTATATAAAACATTTATCGACAATTCACAATTCAAATGATTTACAATTTCATGTCACAATTTTCAAAGCTTATATAACACAAATTTGATCAAACAATTTAATAACACAGTGTTGCCAATCAATAACACAACTTAGGTCATGACACAAACTTTTTCGAACATGCCGTGTTGTACACCACGACAAGACATACTCACCCCACTAATCGAAATCAATGAGGGAGGTGGCTAGCTAGCTAATGAACATCCATACTCACCTTAGACTAACAAGTCAAAGAGGGAGGAATATAGTGTACCTATCAGAGCACTTGCAGGCTTACGTATAGCCATCCCGGCAAGCTCCTGAGTTCACGCATGATAGTTCCCAGGAATCATAGGCGTTACGTATCACCGTCCCTACTTTGCTCCGGTACCACTAAACACAATTTATCTCAAAAATTCCATTTGCAAAATAGGCAACACAATAATTTCCAAATAAAATTCCCAAAGCCAAAACAATAAAAAATTATTCATAAACTTTTCTTAAATAAATTTTCCCAAGTCATAAACTCACAACTCATTTCTCCAAATAAATTTTCTAGTAAAAGCAGTGAATATAAAAAGTATTGTGCACAGACCTCTGAAGAGTAACCTCTTGGCTCTGACTCAGCGTTTCCTTCCCCTTTCCTGAGTCTTTGCTAACTAAAACACACAATTTGAAGTGTTTCAGTACTCATTTAAACTATCTCTGTCAATAAGGTTCAATAATTATTTTATTTAATTCTATTATTTTCCTTAGTCAACCTATAATGTTGACCCTTGATGCACTCTAGGTGAATTAGGTTTAATGTTAACAATATGTCACATTTTGCATTTCAATATCCTACCAATATAGTGCAATTTACCATTTTTACAAGTTGGAATTCATTGCTAAATTATTTCAAGTATCATTGTATGTAAATGTCAAGTTCTCAATTTTTGTGTGCTAAATTGGTCTAGCTTAAAGTCCTATTTATCTTAGTTTTAGCTTCTGGTCAAAGAAGCAAAATTGTAGCTCTATGTCTTATTGCACTAGGGGAAAAATTTCAGGTCATTCTGAGTTGTATAAACTAAGATATGGTCAATTTACTAAAGCTGGACATATTGCACTAAAATGGCACCTTTAGGTCATTTTTAGGTCATTTTTTGTTCTGGCAGTTTTTATACCCGAATTTATGAATGCCTTTTGACCTTCTTATGGTCATTTATGGGTTTTGGTGTCTACATAAGAGTTGTAGCTCTATGTTTAGTCTATTCATGGTAAAAATTTCAGGTCATTTGGACCTGTGTTGAGTGAGTTATGGCCAAAACACTAACTGCTGCCCAAATGGTCAATTTTCAGGCTTTCAAGTCACTAATCCGAATTTGGCCATTTTTAAGGTCAGTTTCTAGGTAGAATTTTGGCAACATTTCTACATAAAAGTTGGCCTATTTGGTGTCTAGTTTTACCCTCCATTGGCCTCATACCAATTGGCTTCACAATTTTGCACTTATAACCTAATTTAATTAGGTACTGCCAAAAATATCCAACCTGCACAAGACAATTACACTTACAATTTGACATTCCTTCTCCTCCTCATGACTTCATTATTCATTCATAGCACTTCTACAAATACTAAACACAATTCCAGCAAACATATTGGGCAGAACACTCAAGTGCTCAATGCACACAATTCACCATTAAAGTCCAACATTCACATCCACCCAAATTCAATGTACATCAACACTTATTTTACACATACACTTCCATGGAAATTATACAAACTGCCCACAATTCAACACCATCATATTTCATTAATAAACTTCATATTCTCACACACAAATTCATGATATTATAGGCTGCCAAACATGGTAGTTTGCCAAAGCATCAAGGTCCCATTTCAAACCCTTAATTCAAGCACTAACATGCACATATTTGGACATTAACCTACTACAACTTTTATTTGAGTTAATCAATCTTAATTCCCATCCATTAAAGGTAAGAAAACTCAATACCACAAACCTTCATGGCTACCGAAAATGGATAAATTCATATCTCACTATTTTTTTCATTTCTCTTCACCAAAGTACTCACCTCAACCTAAACACAAGGTTTACTAAAGCTAGGGAGGAAAAATAAGCACTAACCTTTTTTGAGCTTCACCAAAACTTCATCAAATCCTTTTCTTTTTGCTTCCAACATGCTGCCCAAGGTGTGTGTGCAAGCTTTAATGAAGAAACCAAGTGGAAAGGAGGCTTGAATCATGAGTGCATGGTGGTGGAGTGAGGTTTGGCCATGGAGGATTTCCATGGTGTTTCTCTCGACTGGTTTGTTTCCAAGGTTGAAGATAAACATTTCTATCCCAAATTGGCTTATATTTGTGTCCCAAAATCTGAGTTAGTGGAGCACTAACCATAAATTAATGATTTAATTACTTAAAGTTTCATAATTTGCACATTTGCCTCATTTACCTCATTTTTATTTTTCATGACATTTTCAAAGTGTAATATCATTTATTTTTAATCGACATTGAGGTCAAAAGGCAACTCTAGGTGTCAAATGACCAAAATGCTCCACTTCGGGTTATATTTTCGATTTTTTCATAATATCGATTTTTGTCTATTTCTCGATTTTTTTGTTTTTCTTTATACTAATTTATTAATTTTCCTTTAATATTTCTAGTGCCAATTACGTTTCAATAAACCTTTACTTATGTCTCGAAATTTAATTCCGAGGTTTCCCCAAGGTCCTAGGGTCGATAATGGCCTTCCTAGTGCGGTCACCCATCTCTATGGTGCCGGCTCGTTTAACTTAGTTTCATTTTCTCTCTTTTATTTTTCCTTAATTTTTATCATCAAATATTTCATTATTTTATGCTTGTTTACTATCACTGGAGTGTAGTTCCAGACATTCTAACTTTCCGGGGCAGACATTAGCCGTCGGAACAGTAGGACGTACGGACTACGAAAATAAGGGTGTTACAAATTCAATCACATTGCCATGCCTACTGTGGTTTCAAATCATATTCAAAATAATTTCTATTCAATGGGACGGGACGACTCAAAATAAATTCTATTCAATGAGAGAGAGACAATGGAACGGCTCAAAGGCGGAAGAAGACCAAATAAAATTTTCCTTTTTAATTTGTAATTATCTCATTTTATTCTTATCTCAAAATAATTTAATTAAATTATAAATCTTTATTATATCATGCTTACCTCACTATGATGATGTCATAACCCTTTAATTTGAATTTTTTTCTTTTCTTTTCCATTTCTTTCATACACTTCTTTACCTTTAATCTAATTTTTCAAAATTTTAATTTCCTATATTTTAATGGACATTTAGGCCAAGAGTCACCTCTAAGGGTGAATTGACCAAATTGCCCCTTACCAGTCTGATTTGTTTTTCTAATAGTATTAAATTGCTTCTGAAACTCTGGTTCAATTATTTGAGCTGGTTCTCTATTCTTTCTGTGATTTTCATACTACCATTAGCTTCACAATTTTCCTTAGGCCTGAGGTGCCACAGGGTACCACACGAAATCAGGGTAGCAACTGAGCTCGTAGTCATTTCCCGGTTTGGTCACCCATTGTTATGGCCTCGGCTCATTTAACCCATATGCTTCGTAGAGTTCACCAGCAGTTGGTAGAGGCAGAGGCAGAGGTAGGGGTAGTATACCTGAAAGTCAGAGTACTGTGAATCAACCAGGACAAGGTGATGCTCCAGTGAGAGTGTACACTATAAAATAGAGGGACGAGGATGAGACTTCTGACATGGTTGCTGGTATTTTCTCGATTCTTAACTAAGATATGTATATGTGTAAAAAAAAAAAAATCAATTTTGATATGTTAGTGACTAGTCTTTTAAAAATTAATTTTGGAAGAGTTTGTCAGTGAAAAGTATTTGTTAGCACACAAGAATTTGTAAAGTTAATTAGTAAGCCTAGTTAGGTAAGGCAAGAGAACCTAAAAGTAAGTTATAGTAATATAGCTACCTTAAATGCGGGTAAAGGTATTACTGCTGATAGATGTCAGTGGGTACCATAACCAAAATAAGTTTAAGATATTAGTGGATTTGAAAGAAATAAGATAAGAGAAAGTTTGATCTATTGGGATGTATCATAGTAACTATACAATATTCTTGATGTTGTGCTGTAAGCTGCAGATTACAGTACTGACTTGGGATTTATTGTGTAGAGCTACGTACTACCCAATAGTACACAAAAATAAGAATAGTTGCAAACGGCATCTGTTTTGGTATAGTTATGATAAGATAAAGTTTTCTTATTGGAAAGGAGTTTGAAAGTCCTAACCTGGGGCTTAAAACTCTAAAGTAAGAATATTGAAAGGTTATAGTTCAGTACAAAAGAAAGTAATGAATACACATCAGTGCAAAATAAGCTATAGAATATCGATAGATAAAAAAAGAAGAGATTACAGAAGAAAATAATTGCTAAAGCAACAGTAAGAAAAGATTATGATTGTACAAACAAATCAAACGTTACATGAAATTGTTAGATGTCTTACACAGACTCAAAGAAATGAAGATTATAAGGTTATGTAAAAAGGAGAAAAACTTAGTTCTCATTATCTAGGATCACTTGAGGTCCTAGAAAAAGTGGATCCGTTAGCACACAGATTTGCTTACCTCTAAAATTGAAAAGAAATTGAATCTAACTTATGATAGAAGCTTATAAGAAACTTGACACACGAGGTAACCAATCGATGAGTAAATAGTATTGGTTAAAGTGCTACGGATCATTATTTCAATTATGAAGCTACGTAGAAATGTGAAAAAAACATGAAAAAACAAATGTATGACTATTTGAGGACAGATAATGGACACAATTTTGAGGATGAAATTTCTTTTAAAGGGGGGAGAATTGTAACACCCCTATTGGCATAGCCTAGTATATTTTACTATTTCGGTGACTAATGTCGGTCCGGATAAGTAAGAGAAGTAGAACCACGTCTAAGATACCTAGGGAAGCCTTGAATACAAATGATTAGTAATTGTCAATTAGTTAAGTATAAATAAGAAAAATAGAACACAAGAAGTTAAATGAGCCGAGAGTCATAGCTATGGGTGACCTTTTCGGGAAGGACTGCGAAGTCGATTTAAACTCAAATTTTGAACCGTAAATGTGACGCTGCGGTCCTTAGGACTATTGCGAACACAGTGGAAAAGAGAAAATCACGAAAAAGAATTGTTAAGCAGGTCCAATAATTAGGTCAGGAATCTAGAAGAAATATTGAATTATTTGCAAACCAGGTTGAACCGGCAAGGGAGAATTTGGTCAATTGACCCCTGGAGCTGACTTCTGACCTGACTGTCAAATGAAATTGGAGAAAAGAAAATTTTGGGATCAAGAATTAAATTAAAAGAATCAAAGAAAAATAAATGAAAAAGAAAAAAAAAAGAGGGAAAAGAAAAAGTTGAAAAAAATGAACAGGTTTATTACATCATGCATGACATCATGCATGATGCGATAAATTTAATAACTAAAAATTTGAAATTTTCATTGGATAATTGTGGATTAAGTTAGATTAAAAATGCATAAAAAAAAAATGAAAGTTAAAACAATTGATGACATCATCATGCATGACATAATGCATGACCTAATAAAACTATAATTTTAAATTTGAAAATTTTGGATAATTACTTATAAAGTAACCAATTAAAATTAAAAAGAGAAACTTTTGTCATCTTCCATTTCATTTTGCCGTCCCTTCTTCATCCTCACTCCTCTCTCTCATTTTTCTTTTCCTTTCTTCCATTAAAGCTCTCTTTGAGCTTTTGAAACCCTAAAACTAATCCAAAATTGTTTTAATTTCTCCACCAAAAACTCTTAAGTAGACCTAGAAAAGAAGATTGAAGAAGGAATTGGGAAGGAAAGTGGAGAGATTTGAAGATTTGGAATTCAAAGTGGAGGTTAGTGATTTTCCTTCAAATTCTTTCTATTTTTATGAGTTAGATGCATGAAATAAATTGAAATTGATGAAATTATGTAAAGAGACTTGAAAATTTATTCATTTATGGACTTATGGGAAATTTTAGCAGCCATGGGAATAGTGGAGTTTATGGTGTTTTAGTAGAGTTAAAGGTGAATGGGAGCTTGAATGAGTTGAGTGATTATGTTTATATACTTTGAATGAATAAAATGTAACAAAATTAGTGAGTTAGGGTTTTGGACCTAGGGTTTGGGAGACAAAATTTGGAGAAATGGTCAAATGGTGTGTTTGACTTTGTTTGAGTTGAAAAATGGTAATATGTGACCAATTGTGGTGTGTAGGAAGTGTTGGAATTGAATTTAAATTCGGATTGGTTATAGGCATTCTGCAGGCAGCAGGACCAAGGTCCATTTCAGGGATAAAAACTGAAAATTTACCAACCCAATTAGTGTAAGGCCAATTTGGAATGAAGCTAGACACAAAATGACACATTTTTCATTTAGGAATCATGCCCAAAAAGTGACCATAGCATAGTGAACAAATTGACCAAATCCGGAAATGGGTGTTCTGACCTGTACAAAAATGACCAAATGAACAGTGTTTGTTCATTTGGCCATATCTTGGGTTAGTCAGGTCCACATAACTTGAAAGTTTACCAGTGGAAAACTGAGATATAGACCTAAAACTTTCATGAAGAATACAAACCCAAATTATGCCCTTAACCAAGTCATTTAGCCACCCAAAGTTGGTGACCTAAAACTGCCAGAACCCAAAATTTGCCCAGAAAATCTGGGTTAGGCCAAATCGGCAGCCATGATTCAAAAGCCTATAACTTGAGCTACAAAACACCAAATGGAGTGATTCAAAAAGGGGAATAAAGTTAAGACAATAAGGAACAATTTCTATGAAGAAAACTTGGCCAAATTCTAACAGCAACATGACCAATGGAACAGTACAAAATAGGACACCAAAAATGAAAATTTACAATACTGCCTAAAAGACTTAAGTTTTGAGAAAATGACCAAAACCAACAAGTTAGGTGACCAAAATGTGGTATGTGGGTATAATTGGATTTCCCATACTATTAAGCATAAGAAAGTCAATATTTTGACTTAAATAGTATCGTAAATAGTAACTCCGAAATGAAAATTTTCAAAAACGTTAGTTTAAACATATTTGGGCTAGAATTAAGTATTTATGAATTAATTATTAGATTTATTGTGAGATAAGATACTGAAACACTATAAATTGCGTGTTTCAGCTGAAAGAGACCTGGAAAAGGATAGGGCAAACTGAGTCAAGGCCTAGAGGCGACTCACATCAAGTTTGTGCACAAAAATTTTTAAATTATAGTTTTTACAATGAAAATTGATTTGTTATACATTGTGAATGTGTTCCGTTCATTATGAATTTTGAGAATATTGTGTTTCCTATTTTACAATAGAAATTTGAAATGAAAATTATTTATTGATTTGTATGAAATATTTGAATAATATAGTTTTGAATTTGTTTAAGCATATTTGGGCTTGAATTAAGTATTTATGAATTAATTATTAGATTTATTGTGAGATAAGATACTGAAACACTATAAATTGCGTGTTTCAGCTGAAAGAGACCTAGAAAAGGATAGGGCAAACTGAGTCAAGGCCTAGAGGCGACTCACATCAGGTTTGTGCACAAAAATTTTTAAATTATAGTTTTCACAATGAAAATTGATTTTGTTGTACATTGTGAATGTGTTTTGTTCATTATGAATTTCGAGAATGTTGTGTTGCCTATTTTACAATGGAAATTTGAAATAAAAATTATTTATTGATTTGTATGAAATATTTGAACAATATAGTTTTGAATTTGGTTTTGGCCTTCGAAATTTTATTTGAGAATTTGTGTGTTGCCTACTTTAGAAATGGAGATTTGAAATGAAGTTTGTTTAATTGTTGTATCAATTATAATTGAACATCATAGTTTTAAATTGTTTTGATTTACACTTGGCATGGCAGTCCCTTATTATGTTCCTCCTCCATTTATGGGATGAGTTTGACTATATTCCTCCCTCTTTGGCTTCCCAATCAGAAGGTGAGTTTGGATGAGTACTCATTAGCTAGCTAGCCACCTCCCTCATTGATTTCGATTAATGGGGTGAGTTTGCCTTGTCGTGGTGTACAACACGGCATGTTTGGAAATTTTGTGTCATGGCTTAAATTGTGTTATTGATTGGCAACACTATGTTTATTAAATTGTTTGATCAATGTTGTGTTATACTAAGCTTTGAAAATCATGATTTGTTATGAATGTGATTTGAAAAATTGGGAAATACGATTATGAGATTTTTGAAATATAAATTGTTCATAAATATTTTATATTCTGCATTTTATACTTTGTTGTGCACCACTGAGTATTTTTATACTCAGCAATAGCTTTAACTTGCTGTCGCAGATAGGGAAAAGGACATAGCAGCAGAGTGAGCTGCTACAGTCAGAGAGGAGCACAGTTGAAGAATTTTTGTACGGGTATTTGTCTATACCCTGGTAGTTTAGTTTGATATAAATATGATAGTATGCATATGTATCTCTGTAATTTGAGCAGTTGTACAGATAAAATTGTAATAATATTATTTTGAATTTTCTTTCTGTATATTAAGATTGTGTATGTAAAATTAATTTTAATGCCACGTTTATGAATGAAATTATTTTAACAATATTTTGAAAAGTGAATTTTGATTTAAATTGTGGTTGACTGTATTGTTGGGATATTATTGGAGATTAAGGCTGTGAAATGAAATTATTTGGAAGTGTTTTTTTTTTCAGGCCTTTAAAGAACTGTTTTCTCCTAATACAAACGGCACTCTGTCGAAATTTTTATAAAATTTACGGAAAAATAAATATAGACAAAAATCTTGACTAGTTTTTAAACTTCAATTAAGTTTTTAATTTCTACCAAACGCTCACCACTTCTAAAAAGTAAAAAAATGGTTTTAAAATTCCTTGTAGGGTACTTAATGAGTTATCGATAGGTGAAGTTCGGTAGTTCATTAGGTATTCTACGGGATCATGCTATGCCTTACAGAGGGGTAAGGTGCGACATCAGACCCAACCCATGTCATCCCTATGGAGACAATTGAAGTGTAACCAGATTTGACTTATGAAGAGGAACCAGTGGCAATTTTGGCTCGTGAAGTGAAGGAACTGAGAAACAAGCAAGTTCCACTGATTAAAGTGCTATGGAGGAATCATGCAATTGAAGAAGCTACTTGGGAAACCGAGGAAGTGATGAAACAATAATATCCCCAACTGTTTAATTAAGGAACAATTTCTAATTTCGAGGACAAAATATCCTAAGAGAGGAGAATTGTAATGCCACGAATTTACAGACCGTATTCAATATATTTCAGTGAGAATTCAAATATTAAATATGGTATATAAATTGGATTAAATGAGGGGTTAAATTAAAAATTTGAAAAAGATACATATGGACTTTGTTGCAAAATTAATGAAGTTTAAGGAGGAAAATTAAAATTTTCCAACTTAGCAGATAATTGAGTTTAATTAGAATCAGTAAGTATGATTTATTAAGTTAATTAATCACTAATTAAACAAGTAAAAAAGGGGACTAATGGCAAGGAAACACATGTAAAGAAGAGATAAAAATCTAAGCATATAAAACAAAACTTAAAGTCTTATTCTTCTTCTTCAAGATTAGCCAGCCATCTCTCTCTCCCTTTCCTCCATTTTCTTTCACCCAAACTCAAATACAAACCCTAATTCAACAATCTAAGATGCTATTTTATGATGCAATTGAAGGAATTGAAGAACAAGCCATGAAATCAAAGTAAAAGTGAATAAAGAATTTAAGATTTGGTAAGCTGATTCAAGGAGGTAGAATTATTAGGGTGGAACCAAGGTTAAACACTGATTTAGCTTGTGGATTTTTAAGGAAAAGTGGTTGCTATGAGGAGTAATTTGCTGGAACTAAGTTGAGGTAAGTGCTTGTCTAATGTTGTATTAGAAATTATTACTTTATGCACCCTTGAATGGTGACTGCTAGGATAGTATATTAGTGAGCAATCTGTACTAATTTGGTTATAAGTTGAACTATAGAGCTCTAATTAAGATGTAATTTATGCTAAAATTTTCTTAAGACATAGACCTATAATTTCTATATTTTGACTGGTCCTAATTTTTAGGGCAAAGTGATTGAAATTTTAGAGAAATTTGAAATTGCGAAACTGGAATTCCTGGAATTCAGCAATTCAGCCTTGTGACCTCTGTGTAGTAAACAGGGCATATCTTCCTCTGTACAACTCCAATTGAGGTGATATAAGATACTTTGAAAACTTAAGACATAGGCCTAATATTTTGCTTTAGAGACTCTTTACAAATTCTAGGTGTAGAGTATTTGAATGTTGAGTGCAAATATGAGTTGGAAATCTAGAATTCTCAGGACTCTATATCCGTGAGTAGTAGGTTGTAATTTAGCTATAACTCATGATTTAGGCCTCCAAATTAGGTGATTCTTGAACCATTGGAAACTTAAAACATGTAGGAACATATCTTATGCTACTTTGATTGAATCTATCTTTACAATGGTCAAATTGGCCTATGAATAGGAACTATGAATTTTGATTGTATCCAGACCTGGTTAGGTAAAAACTGGACAGTATGTGCATAGCTTGAGATCTAGACTTTGAAATGGGGTGATTCTTGATTTAAATGAAAGGTAAGACACTAGGTTGTAAATTGTATGGAGACCATAGGAGCAAATTCTATCTTTAAGGTGCCCAAAGAATTGATAGAAAACAAGATATCAGATTAGTGTCCCTCCTGAAATGATAACTCACCTTTTTGAACACTTTGTGAATAAAGGGTTATAAATGAATTTCTACATATCTAAATGCTGATCAAATTGATTCCTAATGAAAGTTAAGACATAAATTGACATAGTTTATATAAATTGACATATTTTATGAAAGGAATTGATCTTGAAAATATCTTTCTCTAAGTCTAATTGTGGTTGCAATATGAGTTGGGAAAGCTACCTGTTGGAATGTGATTTGATTGATTCTAAATACTATGGAATAATATGCTACTACTTTGCCTGTAATGCCCTAAATTTACAGACCATATTCATTATATTTTAGCAAGCATATTAACTATTGAATATGGTATGTAAATTCACTTAAGTGAGATGTTAAAGTAAAAAGAGGTAAAAAAAAAAACACCTATGGACTTAGTTGCAAAGTTACTAAAGTTTGAGGGCAAAATTTAAAATTTTTTAACTTGGCACATAATTGAGTTTAATTATCATTAAGTGTGATTAATTATGTTAATGAAGTTGGATTAGTTCAATTAATCGTGATTATGAAAAATTAAGCATAATTAGTTAAGAGTCAAGTTTAATGATTAGGAATTTCTAAATATTTACAAGTTTGCCATTTTGAATTTAAAATACTATAAATATCTCTTATCTCTTAGTAGATGACAAAATCACTATCTTCTTCTTCTTCTTCTTCTTCATGGTTGGCTGAACCATCATCTTCTCCCTTTTCACCATTGTTCTTTCTTCCAAGCTTGAATTCTCACCAATTTCTCAACCTCCATCACTTCAAATAGTATAATTAAGCTTCAATTTAAGCAAGAAATTCCAAGGATTTAGGAAGGTTACCAAGTAATTAAATTGGGAAAAAGTTCAAGGTAAGGAAAAAATTGAGTTTAGCAAGCATAAATTCATGTTATAATGTCATAATCATGGCGTAAATGTGATTTGTGATGAGAAGTTTTTGAATTTCTTGAAGGAGGAAGTTCGGTCCAAGCTAGCAAGGAATAAGGGAAGGCCAATAAAGTTGATTAGAGGTGAATTTGAAGAGCTAAGCAAAGATTAGAAGCCTAATTTTAGGTATGTGCACTCTTAATACCTCCTTAAATTATTACTTAGGGTTTTCATGCCATTTAGGGGTTTTGGCTAAATTGAATATAAATGTATAATTTGTAGATAGAAAACTAATGCTTTGTGTGTGTAAATAATGTAGTGCCTATTGGGAATCATATTGCTTTGTATATGTTGAAGTATGCATTGTGTATAGACATGTAAAGCAATCTGGTTGAATTTGACCAGGCTAGACTTTATATCCAAATGACCTGGATCTTATGGCAAATTAAAGTTAAGACATAAGGCTAAAACTTTCATGGAGGAAGCTTGGTAAAAAATTGTGTAAGTAACCTTAAAATTTATTAGAAGACAGGGCACAAAATCTAGAACCTAAGAGCAGTGCGCTTTGAACAGTCCAGAGTAAAATGGGTATAACTCATAATAGGAAACTCCAAATGAGGTGATTCTTGATTCTTTGAAAAGCTAAGACATAAAGAAACAACTTTCATGAAGAACAAAATGATAAATTCTAATTGCAATGTGTTTAAATCCGTACTCCAAAAACTGTTTAGAACCTATCCTGTGATTAGTAAAATAGTACCTGTAAATACATCCTGCTTATTTAGACATAACTCACTGTATAAAATTCCAAATGAGGTGAATCTTACATTGTTGGAAAGCTAAGACATAGAGGAGAAACTTTCATGAAGACCAATTTGACTAATTATGATTGAAACTTGACTGAAATTGAGTTCTAACACCTATCCAGAATCTGCCCTGTATTCTGGAAGAAAAAGGCAGATATGAGCAGATCTTACTTATTTAGTCATTACTTGTGATCTATAAATTAGAATCAAATGATTCAAAAACCAAATGAAATTTGAGACATAAATCTAAAAATCTTATGAAGAAAGTATAGGCTAATTCTTGCATTTACTTGGTTCAATTTCTGATGGAATACTGTATATGCATTCAGGAAATTGCAAGATTTTATCATGTTATTCATTAATGCAAATTGCATATGTATTTAGTATGCTTGAATGCAAATACTATGCAAACATGGAAATGGCATGAGGATGTTGGCATACATGTTTTAATAATTATGTAAACAAAGAATGTTGAATTAATGTTAATTATGAAAGTTGAGCCAAGTAAGCCTAGACAATGAGTATAGGATTGGATAGGTGGGCTTGCTACCAATCAGAGCCACCGACTGGTCAGTACTGAGAATGAAAGTCAGTGTTATATCGGCCAGAGCCACTGAGTGGTCAATACCAAAAATGAAAGCTAGTGTTATACCGGTGAGAGCCACCGAGTGGTTAGTGTCACGAGTCCTATTATCCAATCTATATACCGTCTATCATAGGTTACTATGGGTACTGGAGTAAAGCTTCCAATTGTGATCATAAAGACAATAATTTCGAATAAAATATGATAAAGGCTGACTGGTGAACATAAAGGAGTGTTGAGTTGATAAAGTGCATTTAACCTCATTAAATGGTATGATTAATAAGTATGGATTTATTGACCTATATTTATGTCATATTGTTATATAATTGTTTTAAAACTTTTAAATACTCTCGTAGGAATATTATGAGCATATTATATATTAATGTGCATAAGGAAAATTATTTTGTTTTAAATTAAGAGTGCACCACTAAGCTATTTAGCTTAGCATGAAGATTTGTTTTCTCGTGCAGGTATAGTAGATGAAGTGTAGATTTTGGCTGACAGGAGGTAGATGAGATTTGCAGAAAAGTCTAGAGTCACATTACCTCAGACTTTTAGGTAGATGCATCATCATCATCCTCGTTGTATATTTTTACTCATATGCGAGTGTACATTTATATTGTAAACAATATTATATAAACTTTATTTTTGCAAATTGTAATCATAAGTATGTAAGTTTAATTTAACCACATGAGTTAGTTAATAAAATTATAAATTAAAGATATTTCTTGTGAGTATGCAACCTGGGTGAAGAATTGATGTTGATGAGAAATTTGATGATTATTATATAATAGAAATGATATAGTAATTGAGGATTTCATAGATTATGAATAATGTTTTAGCAGGTGAATTGTGAAAATTTGAGGGAAACTATTGCAGTTTCTCCATTTAACAAAAAAAAAACAGATTAATTATTGTAAATCAATTTGCAAGGAATTTGAGGATAATAAAAAATAGCACAGAAATAGGTGCTCAATGCACCAAACGTGACATCTCCTTACTCGGTTTCACTGTAGTCTAGATAAGGGAGTGACATTGCCAAATGAAATGATAAGTTATATAATTATGTTCTTATTGGAAATATGCAAATGATTATGTGATGAAAAGGAATAATGTTATGAGAGTCAATATCTTACTTAAATTAAATGACATGTTACATCGTTATGTCTTTATTCTAAATATGTAAACAATTATGTGATGATGACAAATGATATTAAAATGATGAATGACAATCCTTTGTAGATCTATGAATGGTTGAATTATCTAAGATCAAGTTATGAGATTGTTAAGGCCCAAAATTCCATCTAGCTTGAAAATAGAAATCGGACAGTTTGGCATGCCAAATAGGGAAGTAAGTTGGCAGATCTGTAAAACGCATTGAACCTATATCCTTGATGATTTAAAGACAGCATCTGAAAGATAATGTCACAACATATATACTAATTTTAAAACAGGCACGTAAGACGACATCTGAGAGAAGGTGTTGTAGTGGTGAAAAGGGACACGTAAGACTGAAGGAGTGGAAGCATGTAAATGGTTAGATTAGAGTATTGAATTACAAAATTTTCTTCTAGGGTTTCATGCATCATGCCACATCCATTATGTGCCTAATTAATTTCAATGCTCAATTGCATATTAAAACACTTTTAATATGTATTAGGATCTATGTTTACCATTCAAGATTGTGAATTAACAAATTAATTCATTTAAATCCTAGTTTAAAAGAGAAGTTAAAGCACTAACCTCTTTGATGCAATATGGATGTGATCGGCACCTTTAGGAAGCACTTAGGACCCCAAATGTTGTCCCTTTTGCTTTTCCACACCAAGATCACCAATGGGCAGCCCCCAATCTTACTTTTCAAGCCTTGCCAACTAATTATAAATTGGATTTTTGCCTTTAGAGAGGTTATAGATGTGTATAGGACACTAGAAACAATTTCTAGCAATTTTAATTCAAAGAAATTTAGGCAATTCTCTTTGAATTGATGAGAAAAGATGAAGAGAAGAGGGAGATGAAGAAGTGCCGCCACCTTTGAGAGAATGTGAGAATGTTGGCTGATTTTATTTTCATATAACATCACTTTATATAATTAGGTCAAGTAATCACTTAAACCCTATGTCACATATCACCATCACATTGCATCCTATTTTTAATTGACTTAATCACATTAAGCCAAGTGTCAAAGCTAGATTTAATCTTGACCTTGATCACCTTGCATGATAGGAAGATAAATGGCAAGCTAATGTGGTGCCATGTGTCACCATCTCATGGTGCCATATGTCACCTTGTGAAATGACCAAATTACCCTTATGTTTTAATTTTGAGTTCTCCACCCAAAATCATTATTTCTTCTCTTTAAATCAATTTATATCAAATATAAATTAATTAATTAATCTCTATTAATTAATTTCTCACAATTAAATTCATATTTAAACACTTTAAATATAAATTTAACTTGTACTATACATCTAATGACCTAGATTTGGTTTCAAGTTATGCTAGGGACTTTGCAATCCTATTGCAAACCAAACCTAATTAATTAATTAATTAATTAATTAAACTCTTTAATTAACAATTTAAATCACATTTTACTTGGTGATTATCTTGTGTATTTATGTGACTTACTAGGCTCATCACTAATTGGCAATAAGATATGATATTAACTCTTGATGTCATCAGAACTCTTTCTTACCATAAATGATTTCTTTAAATCATTTTAGGCATCTCATAGACCATGGTTGACACCTAGCATAGCGTGCCATGGCCACCCAATCAGTAATAAGGAATACCTTAAATGAACCTTTAATCATATGTTACCATGCACTAAAATCTCTCTATTACAAAATCCCAATTCGAGCTGGAGTCATGGTTTATGTCAAACCCCATTTGCTATGAATGTTATGTTCTCTTTTAATTCCAGTTCTTGATTAATTAGATTTTCTTGTCAGAAACTCTTTTCTGACTAAATCTGTCTGTCCTGGCCAGGAACTTGAAACATCAAGAGCAATTAAATGAATATAGGACTTTATCCCTATTTACTTAGGGTAATAGATTCCATCTTGGTCAACACCTACCTCCATATATTACTAGTAGGAGCCAACACATGCCCATATACCCATACACAGCACAAGTATGAAAGCAGTATCAAAGTCAAACCACCTATATACAAGATAACTGTGTTATCTCATGTGTAAAGATTACATGCACTGATATGATATATGACAATGCATTGACAAGAGTAAACTCCATGCGCTTGTCATATGCGTCACTAGTTCGGCCTACTTACAATGTATAAGTGCCTATCATATTTGTTATATCGCATGAGACTCACCATTCCATCTTATTTATATCTCATATAAATACCTTGGGAACAAATATGATTACAATTTTTCTGGATAAGTCATGTCTGGTGTGAAGCATTGTCACACCCTACTCCCCCGTAAGATGTAACATGATCCCATAGTACACCTAATGAATTACCGTATTTCGCCTACCAATAACCCATTAGATATACTATAAGGGATTTTAAAATAATTTTCGTGAAATTTAAATCATCGATTAAAATCTGGTGTTATAAATTTTTTTTTTCAAAATTTCGGCAAAGTGTCGGCTGTGTTTTGAGAAAACAGTTCTTCAAACCTGAAAAGGAAAACACTCCCAACATGTTTTCTCAAATACAACTCCAATAACTTCATTTCAACTCACAATTCAAATCTCAATAATTAAATCAATTCACTTTCAAACTAATCTCATCATAAAGAACATTTCATTGATTACAAGACTCAACATTAATATTGCAAAACTATTTATGTAAATGAAATCTCAAATTTTCATTTACAATAATTTACATTTAATTACATATCAAAATATTTTATAGGAGTTTTTATACAACTACTCAAATAATTTACATACATATTATTACATGCATACATCAAAACCTATGTACATGGGTATACCTGGAGCTGATCTGAATGTCTCTTCAAAGAAGCTTACTCAATTGCTCTATGCTCTTTTCACCTGTGACGGCATACAAAGCTATCGCTGAGTGGTGAACTCAGTGGTGCACAACTATAATTTAAAACATAGTACAATATACCTTAATAAAAATTACAGCAAATAATTTGGAAATCTGGATACTCATCAAATTCCAAAGCTTAAAATATTCATTGCTAATAATATAAATCATTTGTATAAAATGACTTTGATCACGAAATTCAATTTATCAAATCATAACTAACCATTTAAGGTAATTCCAACAAAATCAATTATACATAAATCATAATTGAAATCACAATTCTTTACTAATAAAAAACATTCTTTATCTCACTAACTATGCAAGACTAATCCGAAAAGGCCATCTTCGGGGTGATTCTAACTCCCTATGGTCGGGGAGGTCGAATCATCATGCACAGTACACATCACAATAATGAATCTTTCGAAAGGGCCATAACATAAAACTTAGATCTAACCTCTAATAAGAGGAGAATCTAAGCCTGTGCACGTACCATGGTAATCAAAACACAACTAACTCCATTGTCTTCTCAACAAATAAGAGAGACGGGTAATAACCTAGTCAAGCATCTATAGTGAGATATAAAACAATATCACAATCCTTTTAGTGAGCATAAATCACAATACAATTCGATTCAAAGTTAATTCTAATATCCAATAATTTTTATGCTCATCACAATTCAAATCATAAATTTGCATTTTTCCGTGCAAATTGCCCATCACAATTCAAAACATGTTCTATCACAATTTTCCAAAACATAATTTATTCAATTTGCAACAATGCTTAATGCTTGTGGAAATACCATTTCACAAAGCTAAATTCATACATACTATAACAATTTCAATAATCATTGAATTAAATCCAATGCTTGTTAAACATAATACATAAGAAAACTATGTCATTAAATCATATGAAATAATTAGAACAAAATTAGTTAAAAACTAGTTGTGCACAAACTTGATTTGAGTTGCTCCTAGGCCTTGACTCAATGTTCTTTATGCTTCTTAATATCCTTATCAATCGAAACACACAATTTAAAGTGTTTCAGTACTCAATGAATTTGTTTCCAACCATAAAATCCTATATCTAAATTTTCTTGGTAATATTCCCTTTAATTTATTTCATTAGTCAACTTATAATGTTGACCATTGATGCACTCTAAGTGAGTCAATTCCAATGTTACCAATATGTCACATTTTAGAGCCCTTTAGTGTTGGTATATGTTACCAAATTCATTTTCAAGTGTATTGTATTTTATTGCAATTTATCGGATTTGAGTGTACTATTTTGACCTAGACGGACGACCTAGTTCTCTCAGTTTTCGGGTTTCAATCCAAACTACAAACTTGTAGGTCTATGTCTTATTGCACGCGGGACAAAATTTTAGGTCATTTTGAGTTGTGTAGACCAAGATATGGTCAATTTACCAATGCTAGATAGAATGCATCAAAATGGTAACTTTAGGTCATTTTTAGGTCACTTTTGGTTCGGCCAGTTTTGATACCTGAATTTGTGCAAGCTTTTTGGCTTGGTTCTGGCCATTTTTGGGCTTTGGTGTCTTCATAAGAATTGTAGATCTATGTCTTAACTATTCATGGTAAAAATTTCAGGTCATTTGGACCTGTTTTGAGTAGGTTATGGTTAAAAAACTAACTACTGTCCAAATGGTCAATTTTCAGGCTTTCAAGTCACTAATCCGGATTTGGTCATTTTTCAAGTCACCATCTAGGCAGAATTTAGGTAAGCTTCCTTCATGAAAGTTGGCACATTTTGTGCCTAGTTTCATCTCCAATTGGTCTCATACCAATTGGAGCCACACATTTAAGGTTCTAAGCCAATACATACACTGCCCTACTACATACTTCTCATCACTTACCAATTACATATTCAACACTTACCAAATTACTTCCTTCATTAATACCTTTAACAACACAATTCTGGTTTGTACCATACCATTAACACCTTTAACAACAAATTTTTGGTCATTTTGGATAGCTTGTAACCATTCTCAATATGCACACTATAATACAGAATTTTCCAAAGTCCATTTACACCATTTAACCACATGAACATGCCCCATTTACATACCCAATTCCAAACCATTATACACATATACATGCTGCCATCAATAACAACATAATTCAATAATAATTTCATGAACTTAAACACTTCAATCTTCTTCATGAGGCTGCCACAAGTTTACACATACCCATTAACTTCCATTTTCACTTTTCCAAGCTTACAAATCAAGTGCACAATCACACATACACTTAGTCTACATTATCCAAATTATTTCTATATACATAAACACTTATACCAACATCTTAAACAACCATAAACAAGTAAAAACAAGCTACAATAGTGAGTTTCCATGGCTGCCAAAATGGTGTACCACTATTCAATCATCAACATCAAAAATTCTTCCATAAATCAACTACCCACAACCTTGGTTACACTTTTAATGAAACAAGAATTAAAAACACTCACTTACCACTTTTGAAGCTTGATCAAAACCTCACTAAACTTCTTAAAATTGCTATCAAACTCTTCCTTGCAAGGTAAGGAGCAAAATTAATGAAGGAACCTAGTGGAAAAATTGGCTAGAACATGGTGAACTTGAGCTTGGAGTGTGGACGGACATGGAGGACTCCCATGGAGTTTCGGCTGGTTCTCTTCCTAAGGTTGAAGATGAGTATTGCACCTCCCAAGTGTCCGTTTAGGTGTCCAAATGCTGAAGTTAGTGGAGCACTAAGGTGAGTTTATGATTTGTTTAATCCAAAATTTCCAATTTCCCACATTTAACCTCTTTTCTTTTACTATTTAGATTATGTACCACCATTTTAATTTTTCATGACATTTTTTAAGTGTAATATTATTTATTTTTAATGGACATTTAGGTCAAAAGGAAACTCGGGATGTCAAATAACCACAATGCCCCTATTCGGGTTGCATTCCTGATTTTTCGGTAACACCTAGTTTTGTCATTTTCTCGCTTTCTTGTTTTTCTTTGTACTAATTAATTAATTTTTCTTTGTTATTTCTAATGATATTTATACTTTAATAGATGTTTATTTAAGTCTTAAAAATATTTTCCAGGGTTCCCCGCGATCCAAGGCTAGTCAACGGTCGCAACTTCCCGGTGCGGTCACCCATCGCTATGGTTCTCGGCTCGTTTAACTTGGTTACATTTCATTGCTATTATTTTTCCTTTGTTTTTCTTGTACTTTCTTTTCTTGTATTTCATTATTTTATGTCTTCTCACTAACATTTAAATGTAGTTCCAGGCATTCTAGCTGTCCGGACAGACACTGGTCACCGGAACAATTGAACGCATTACCGAACATAGGGGTGTTACAATTCTCCCCCCCTTAAAATAAATTTCATCTCGAAATTTTACCTGCCATCAGTCTCTAAACAGCTGTGGTGCTGTCTCCTCATGTCCTCTTCCAAGGAGAAACTTTAAGGAATACCTTATTCCCCAATGCATATTCAATTTCTCTTCTCTTCAGATCAACATAGGACTTCTGACGGTCTGATGCAACCTTGAGTCGATCTCTTATCAATCTGATCTTTTCCTCTGTCTGCTGAACAATTTCTAGCCCAATCATCTTCCTTTCACCTACTTGATCCCAACATAGGGGAATTCTGCACTTTCTGCCATATAAAGCTTTATATGGAGGCATCCCAATGCTTGATTGGTAGCTGTTGTTATAAGCAAACTCAATCAAAGGAAAGTGTAAATCCCAACTACCTTCAAACTCAATCGCATAAGCCCGTAGCATATCCTCCAATATCTAAATTACCCTCTCAGACTGGCCATCTATCTGTGGGTGGAATGCCGTGCTGAAGTTCAATCTAGTTCTTAGGGCTCTCTGAAGACTACCCCAGAATCTAGAAGTGAACCTAGGATCTCTGTCTGATACAATCGATAGTGGCACTCCATGCAATTTTACAATCTCATTTATGTACAATCTGGCCAATCTCTCCAACTATAGTCCATCTGGACTGGCAAAAAGTGAGCAGACTTAGTTAGTCTATCAACTATGACCCATACTGCATCATGACTATTCTGTGTCCTCGGAAGTCTCATCACAAAATCCATAGTTATCTGTTCCCTTACAATGTTTCATAGGGTGCCATTTGTATGCTAGCTTGACACTTATTATTGTATACAAATTCTGTTAGTGGGAGGTATCTGTCCCATCTCCCCTTGGATTTAAGGACACAAGTTCTCAGTATATTCTCGAGGGCTTATTACATTTTACAGGTTATTATTATCATTTCATTTCATTATTTACAAAAACTCAATGAGTTTCAGAATTTACCTGAATTACTTGTTTCGACTGTCCATCCGTTTGAGGATGATAAGTCGTACTGATATCTCTAAACTTATAGAAATTATTGTGGTACAGGTAGTTCACATTATTGTAACTGAGTTACTGACTCCAGCTACCTTACAAGTGTAGTCTTTCGACAGGCTAGTTCTGAAGTTTTAAATTTCTGACTAAAATTTCACATTTATTTACCGTAATAGCACTCTATTCAGGCGTAACTGTATAAATTTATAGTTTACTTACAAATATTCTTATTTTATTATATCACGAGGAAGCACGTAGCTCTACACAATAATCCTGTGTTGGTACTGTAATCTGCAGCTTATAATACAAACATCGAGAACATTACAGAGTCACTACGTTATAACCTCATGGACTAGGTTTTTCTAACATCTTATTTTTCTCGAATCCACTAATATCCTAAATCGATTCTGATTATAATATCCCTTGATAATTACTAACAGTAACATCTTTGCCCTCATCTAGAGCAATTCTATTACTGTAACTTACCTTTAGGTCCTCTTGCCTTACATTAAGTAGGCTCGCCAATTAGCTTTATAATTTATGGTGTGTTAGAAAATACTTTTAGCTAATAATTCTTCCAAAATTAATGTCAATCATACTTGTTATTATAGTTTTTATCCTAAAGGACTAGTCACTAATATATCAAAATTCATTCCCATGTAAAGGAATAGTAACATAACATATAGTTCTAACACTAGCACACAACTAAGTAGTGCTGGGATAAAATAATAACTAATTGTTTCTTTCAAAAATTAAGAACTTACCAACAGCTACATCCGAAGTTTCTGTTCTTTCCCCTTGGCGCATAGTGGATGCTCTAACTGGTGCGCTACTATATTCGGGTTGATTCACTGTGTTATGGTGGTGAGGAGTACCAACTCTATTTCTATCTCGACTTTGACTGACTGTCTGTGAACTCTGGAGAGCAGATCGAGGTTCTCTAGTACAATCTCTAACAAAGTGTCCAAGCTTTCCACAATTGTAGCAAGCTCCAGAGGCCTTACGACAAATACCTCCATGTAGCTTATCACAAACATGGCAGAAACGAGTAGAATAGGAACTTCTGGCTGTTGGACGACTAGATTTTGGTGTTCTTTGCCCTGATCATCTGCCTCTGTCATATCCCTGAGCTCGGGGTTCCTCAAATTCTTTTCCCTTCCCCAAATTACTGCTCGAGTTCTAACCTATATGTTTCTCCCTCTTCTCCATTTCACACTGCCTTTATGGGGGTTGGGTTTGTGCTTGAGCTTGAGCTGACATAGTATCAGCCATTTGTTGAAAGAAAGTGGCCATTTGCTGGGCCATTTGTGCAGTAATTTATATCGGTAAAATTGGTACAGTCGGGCCTTCGACACTTTGTGGGGCTGGGGCCTCAACTTGTACTTCTGCCATCACAGACTGTTCTATTGTCTCATTCTTCTCTTCCATATCTTTTCACAGGATTTTCTATTCCTGTACAACCAACACTAGGAGATTCCTCTCCATTAGTTCATATTTATGATGTAAATGTACTATATGTATCAAACATTTGAGCAGTTGTAGTTATCGATAAAAAGATTTCAAATTCACAGTTTGAAACTTACTTTAAAACCATTGCTCTGATACCACAAAACATGTCACACCCTACTCCCCCGTAAGATGTCACATGATCCCGCAGTACACCTAATGAATTATCGTACTTCGCCTACCGATAACCCATTAGATATAATACAAGGGATTTTAAAACAATTTTCGTGAAATTTAAATCATCGATTAAAATCTGGTGTTATAAATTTTTTTTTTCAAAATTTCAGCAAAGTGCCGGCTGTGTTTTGAGAAAATAGTTCTTCAAACCTGAAAAGGAAAACACTCCCAACATATTTTCTCAAATACAACTCCAATAACTTCATTTCAACTCACAATTCAAATCTCAATAATCAAATCAATTCACTTTCAAACCAATCTCATCATAAAGAACATTTCATTGATTACAAGACTCAACATTAATATTACAAAACTATTCATGTAAATGAAATCTCAAATTTTCATTTACAATAATTTACATTTAATGACATACCAAAATATTTTATAAGAGTTTTTATACAACTGCTCAAATAATTTACATACATATTATTACATGCATACATCAAAACCTGTGTACATGGGAATACCTGGAGCTGATTTGAATGTCTCTTCAAAGAAGCTTACTCAATTGCTCTATGCTCTTTTCACCTGCGATAGCATACAAAGCTATCGCTGAGTGGTGAACTGTCACACCCTACCCCTCCGTAAGGCATAACATGATCCCATAGTATACCTAATGAATTACCAACTTCGTCTCCTGATAACCCATTAAATACACTACAAGGGATTTTAAAACTTTTCTTACTTCTTTTTATAGTGGTAAGCACTATTTGTAGGTGTTAAAAATTTTTTTGAACTGAAGTGAAACAGCTAACACATTTGAATAATTAACAATTTCTGCAAAAATTTTAGCAAAGTGCCCTCTATAATTTGAATAAAACAGTTATTCAAAAACTTATAAAAAGCACTTCAAATATATTTCTCAATCTCAAACTCCAACATCCAAATCAACATAATAAATTTCCCAACATTTGTCTACTCAATCCACAATAATTTTCCAGTGTTTTCAAAAGCTGAGATAAAAGAACTATATCACAATATTTACAAACCAAAATAATTTACAAATTTATTTTACAACTTTAATGTACAATTTTAATTTACAACTGCTCAAAACCAAGAACACTATATACATACAGTGAACATACATTACAATACAAAATGCAAAATATGGTATACTCAATATACCCGATGAACTCTCAATATAGCATTAGCAGCCTAGTCTGCTGCTCTGTCAGTCTATCTACCTGCGACAGTAATGAAAAGCTATCACTAAGTAAAATTTACTCAGTGGTGCACAATAATAATTTTAAATGCGATATATAAATCTTTTATTGATACTTCACAAATCAAATAATTCACAATTCCATTTTACAATTTACAAAGTTCATATAACACAAATTTGATCAAACAATTGAATAACACAATTTTGCCAATCAATAACACCATTTGATCAAATAACTGAATAATACAGTTTTGCCAATCAATAAAACCATTTGATCAAATAACTGAGTCATACAGTTTTGCCAATCAATAACACAATTTTTTTCGCACATGCCGTGTTGTACACCACGACAAGACACACTCACCTCAATAATCGAAATCAATGAGGGAGGATGCTAGCCAAATAATGAGTACTCATCCACACTCACCTAAGACTGGCAAGTCAAAGAGAGAGGAACATAATCACACTCACCCCAGACTGATAAGTCAAAGAGGGAGGAATATAACAACAGTGTCATGCCAAGTGTGAATCAAAACAATTCCAAATCACAATATTTCATACAATTCCCAAATCACATTTTATCTCAAAATTTTCATTTGCAAAGTAGGCAATACAATAATTTCTAAATAAGATTCTCAAGGCCAAAATAATAAAAAATTATTCATAACTCATTTCTCCAAATAAATTTTATAGTAAAAGCAGTGAATATAAAAAGTATTGTGCACAGACACAATCTAAAACTATAATGTTCAAATAAATTTTTAAGTAGAAAATAAGAAATCAAAATTATTGTGCACAAACACAATTTAAAACAATAACATACAAATAATCATAATTTATTTTAATTGAAAAATTCAAAAGAAATAACTATTGTGCACAAACCTCTAATATATGCCTCTTGGCCCTGACTCAGTGTTCCTTATGCTTCTCAATATCTTTTTTAACTGAAACACACAATTTAAAACAATAATATACAAATAGTCATAATCTTTCAATTGAAAAATTCAAAAGAAATAACTATTGTGTACAAACCTCTGATAACTGTCTCTAACAATAAGGTTCAATAATTAATTTATTGAATTCTATTATTTCCTTAGTCAACCTAAGATGTTGACCCTTGATGCATTCTAGGTGAATTAGGTTTTAATGTTACCAATATGTCACATTTAATATCCTTTTAGTGTTAGTACATGTTACCCAATTCATTTTCATTTATATTGCATTCTATTGCAATTTGTCAGATTTCGGTATACTAATTTGATCTAGCCGGATGACCTAGTTCTCTCAGTTTTTGGGTTTCGGTCAAAACTACAAACTTGTAGGTCTATGTCTTATTGCACGCCGGGAAAAATTTCAGGTCATTCTGAGTTGTGTAGACCAAGTTATGGTCAATTTACCAATGCTGGTCAAAATGCATCAAAATGGTAGCTTTAGGTCATTTTTAGGTCACTTTTGGTTCGGCCAGTTTTTGGACCTCAACTTGTACAAGCTATTTAACTTGCTTATGGTCATTTCTTGGTGTTGGTGTCTTCATAAGAGTTGTAGATATATGTCTCAACTATTCATGGTAACAATTTCAGGTCAATTGGACCTGTTTTGAGTGAGTTATGGCCAAAAAGCTAACTGCTGCCCAAATGGTCAATTTTCAGGTTTTCAAAGTACTAATCCGAATTTGGTCATTTTTCAAGTTACCTTCTAGGCATAATTTTGGTAACCTTCCTTCATGAAAGTTGGCACATTTTGTGCCTAGTTTCACCTCCAATTGGTCTCATACCAATTGGAGTCACACACTTAAGGTTCTAAGCCAAAACACACACTGCCTTGCTACACACTCTTCATCACATACCAAAGGACACATTCAACACTTACCAAGTTACACATCCATGCCAATTCTGGTTTGTACCATAACATAAACACATTTTACTTCACATTGTTGGTCATCTTGGTAGCTTGTAACCACACTCAATATGCACATTATAGTATAGAATTTTCTAAGTCCAATTACAAACAATTTAACTACATGACAAGCTCATTTACATGTCCAAACTCAAACCTTTATACACATATACATGCTGCCATAACAAGCACCATAATTCAACAATATAATTCCATAAACCAAACCATGAAAAACATATTTTGATCTGCACTTCAAGTTGCCGCTTTGTACATTTCCTTCCATTAGTTTTCAAGCTTCCAAAATCAAGTGTACTATCACATACATCTAGTATACATTATATAATTTATTCCTACACACATAAATACTTACATCAACACTTTAATCTATCATTTACATGCAAAGATAAACTGCTCTTATTGAAGTTTCATGGCTGCCAAAAATGTACCTCTCCCTTAACTCATCAAACTTCAAAAATCCTTCCACAATTCAACTACCCATAACATCCCTTCAAGGTTTAATGAAACAAGCATAAAAAATACATACTTACCACTTTTGAAATTCTTCAAAACCTCACCAAAACTTGATTTTCTTGCTGCCTATCTACTGCCCAAGTTGTGTAGAACAACTTTAGTGAAGAAATCAAGTGGAAAAATGGCTTGGATCATGGGAGAATGGAGCTTGCATGAATTCAGCCAGGGAGGTTTCCTTTCAAAAGCACTTCGACTGGTTTTGGAAGGTTGGAGAAGATGAAGTATATTCTGTCCATAGGTTGATTATATGCCCACTTAATGGAGTTAGTGGACCACTATCACCCATTTTAAGGTTTGTTTATTCTAAGGTTTCCATATTCCCACATTTAACTCCTATCTTTTGCTATTTAAACTATGTACCACAAATTTAATTTTTCATGACATTTTCCAAGTGTAACATCATTTATTTTTAATGGAAATTTAGGTCAAAAGACAACTTGGGGTGTCAAATGACTACAATGCCCCTGTTTGGGTTGCATTCCTGATTTTTCGGTAACACCGAGTTTTGTCGTTTTCTCGATTTCTCATTTTTCTTTGTACTAATTAATTAATTTTTCTTTGATATTTCTAATGATATTTATACTTCAATAGGTCTCTATTTAAGTCTTAAAAATATTTTTCAGGGTTTCCCGCGGTCCAGGGCTAGTCAACGGTCCACGCCGTAACTTCCTGGTGCAGTCACCCATCGCTATGGTTCTCGGCTCGTTTAACTTGGTTACATTTCATTGTTATTATTTTTCCTTTATTTTTCTTGTATTTTCTTTTCTTGTATTTCATTATTTTATGTCTCCTCACTAATATTTAAATATAGTTTTGGGCATTCTAGCTGTCCGGACAGACACTGGTCACCGAAGTAGTAGAACGCACTACCGAACATAGGGGTGTTACAATTCTCCCCCCCTTAAAATAAATTTCGTTCCCAAAATTTTACCCAATAGCCATCTTACAATAGTCATACGTTGATTTTCTCCTTTCTATATGATCGTATAATCTTCTTTCCCTCAAATTTGTATAAGACTTTTAACAATCTAATACAACATTTAATTTGTTTGTATAAAACCAATCTTCTCTTACTATTGTGCTGTCTAATATTTCGGTTCATGTTCCTTCTTGAATGACCCTTAAGGTCATGTTAGAATGATTTATCTAGTCATTGGTCCTCTGACCATTCTAGTCAATAGTCTTCCTCACATTCGTAACATTTCTTTGTTATATCTAAACCAACTGTTCAAATTTTTACTTCCACAATTCTTTTTATCTATTAATATTCTATAACTTACTTCCTTTTGTACTAAACTATAACCTTTCGATTTTCTAACTTTTGAGTTTTAACTCCCTAAGTAGGATTTTCAAACTTATTTCTAACAATTAAATTCTGTCCTGGCATAACTATACCAAAACAGATGCCATTGGCAACTATTCTCATCTTGGTGTACTATCGAGTAGTACGTAGCTCTACACAAGAATCTCAAGTCAGCACTGTAATCTGCAGCTTACAGTATAAACATCAAGAACATTGCATAGTTACTACAATACATCCCAATAGATTAAACTTTCCTATCTTTTATCCTTTTCGAATTCACTAATATCCGAGACTTATTCTGATTACAATATCCATTGACAATTACTAACTGTAACATCTTTGCCCTCATCTAGAGCAATTCCATTACTATAACTTACTTTTAGGTAACTAATAATTTTTTTTATTTTATATGAGGGACAGCAGAAAGGCAAACAATACTAGTACTAACATAAAAGTATGCAGACCCAGGTCAAACAATACATATAAATATTAGTTACTAGTTTAGAGAGTACCAGCAACGATGTCAAAAGTCTCAGCCTCTTCCCTCTATTGTGTAGCATATACTCTAGCTGAAGCACCACCCTGTTCTGGCTAATTCACAGTACTCTGACTTCTAGGTGTACTACCCCTACCTCTACCTCTGCCTCTACTAACTGATGGTGAACTCTTTGGGGTGGAAACTTGGGTTGATCCCTCTAGTGTAGTAAATGATCCAGAACGGCGTGGATTTATACAATCCCTAGCAAAATGACCAATCTTTCCACAATTAAAACATGCTCTTATGGCTCTATAATATAACCCACTATGTGGTTTACCACAAGTTTCACAAAGTTGATTTGATAGCGCATTTCTGGGTTTTTATTGAGTTTGCTGATCGGATCGAGGTGGTTTCTGTCCAGAAGATCTATCTCTACCGGACTTCTTACTACCTCTGTTGTGTCCCCCAAAAATTTTCCTCTTTCCAGTAGGACCACTGGAACTCTATTCTACTGACTTTCCCTCTTATTTTGTCTTCTCTGATTTCTTTTTCTCAAGGGCCGCTTCAGATTCAATTCTTTCTAATTCTAGTGCTTGAGAAATAAGCTCAGAGAAGTTGTTATGTTTGAATCCGACCACTTGTAATCTGATACTAGGCTTCAAGCTGGTTTCAAACCTCTTACATCTCTCCCTACTGGTAGAAAGTAGACTTACTGCATAATGGCTTAGGCGGGAAAATTCCCTTTCATATTCAGCCACCGATCTACTCCCCTATTTCAGACTTAGGAAATCTTGCAGCTTTTGGTCCACATAAGCATCAGGGACATATTTTTGTTTGAACTCCCATAGAAAATCATTCCATGTTAGCATTGAAGGTTCTACCAGACTATGGGGAATGGTTTTCTACCAGTCATATGCATCCCCCTATAGCAGAGACACTGAATATTCAAATTTGAGCTCCTCTGTGCAGTGCAGTTTCTTGAACACCCTATCCATTCTCTCTAACCACTGTTCTGCCTCTAGAGGATCTACTATCCCCTTGAACTCAATAGCCCCGTATTTCATCAATTTGTCATACTGCCTAGTAGAAGACTGTGGTTGTACCACTAGTGTCTGTAGTGGGAGTTGAGTAGGCACGTTACCATCCATCTGTTGGAACATTGCAGCCATCTGCTGAGCGAACTGAGCATGAAACTGTGGTACTGAGGGGGCTAGTGCGACTGATCCACTGACATTGTGTCACACCCTACCCTTTTGTAAGGCATGACATGATCCCGTAGTATACCTAATGAATTACCAACTTCGTTTACTGATAACCCATTAAATACACTACAAGAGATTTTAAAACTTTTCTTACTTCTTTTTACGGTGATGAGCACTATTTACAGGTGTTAAAATTTTTTTCTTTTGAACTGAAGTGAAACAGCTAACACATTTGAAGAAATAATAATTTCTGTAAAAATTTTGGCAGAGTGCCATTTGTATTTTGAATAAAGTAGTTCTTCAAAACCTGTAAAAAGCACTTCAAATATATTTCTCAATCTCAAACTCTAACCTTTAATCAACACAATATGTTTCTCAACTCAAATCCACAATAATTTTTCAGTATTTTGAAAGGCTGAAATAAAAGAAATATATCACAATATTTACAAGTCAAAATAATTTACAAATATAATTTACAACTTCAATATACAATTTTAATTTATAACTTCTCAAAACCAAGAACACTATATACATACAGTGAACATACATTACAATACAAAATGCAAAATATGGTATACTCAATATACCTGATGATCTCTCACTGAAGCACTAGTAGCCTAGTCACGCTTCTGTCGATCTGTCTACTGCGGCGATAAAGAATGAAAAGCTATCGCTGAGTAAAATTTACTCAGTGGTGCACAATAACAATTTGAAATGCGATCTATAAATCTTTTATTAACAATTCACAAATCAAATAATTCACAATTCCATTTCACAATTTACAAGGTTCATGTAACACAAATTTGATCAAATAACTGAATAATACAGTTTTGCCAATCAATAACACCATTTGATCAAATAACTGAATAAAACAGTTTTACCAATCAATAACACCATTTGATCAAATAACTAAATAATATAGTTTTGCCAATCAATAACACAATTTGATCAAATAACTGAATAATACTGTTTTGCCAATCAATAACACAATTTGATCAAATAACTGAATTATACAGTTTTGCCAATCAATAACACAATTTAGGCCATGACACAATTTTTTCGCAAATGCCGTGTTGTACACCACGACAAGACACACTAACCCCAATAATCGAAATCAATGAGGGAGGAAGCTAGCTAAATAATGAGTACTCATCCACACTCACCTCAGACTGGCAAGTCAAAGAGGGAGGAACATAATCACACTCACCCCAGACTGATAAGTCAAAGAGGGAGGAATATAATAACAGTGTCATGCCAAGTGTGAATCAAAACAATTCCAAATCACAATATTTCATACAATTCTCAAATCACATTTTATCTCAAAATTTCCATTTGCAAAGTAGGGAACACAATAATTTCCAAATAAGATTCTCAAAGCCAAAATAATAAAAAATTATTCATAACTCATTTCTCCAAATAAATTTTCTAGTAAAAGCAGTGAATATAAAAAGTATTGTGCACAGACACAATCTAAAACTACAATGTTCAAATAAATTTTTAAGTAGAAAATAAGAAATCAAAATTATTGTGCACAGATACAATTTAAAACAATAACATACAAATAATCATAATTTATTTCAATTGAAAAATTCAAAAGAAATAACTATTGTACACAAACCTCTGATATATGCCTCTTGGTGTACAAACCTCTGATATATGCCTCTTGGCCTTGACTCAGTGTTCCTTATGCTTCTCAATATCTTTTTTAACTGAAACACACAATTTAAAACAATAATATACAAATAGTCATAATTTATTTTAATTGAAAAATTCAAAAGAAATAACTGTTGTGCAAAAACCTCTGATAACTGTCTCTAACAATAAAGTTCAATAATTAATTTATTGAATTCTATTATTTCCTTAGTCAACCTAAGATGTTGACCCTCGATGCATTCTAGGTGAATAAGGTTTTAATGTTCCCAATATGTCACATTTAATAGCCTTTTAGTGTTAGTACATGTTACCCAATTCATTTTCATGTATATTGCATTTTATTGCAATTTGTCGGATTTCGATATACTAATTTGATCTAGCAGGATGACCTAGTTCCCTCGGTTTTCAGGTTTCGGTCAAAACTACAAACTTGTAGGTCTATGTCTTATTGCACGCGGGGCAAAATCTCAGTTCATTCTAATTTGTGTAGACCAAGTTATGGTCAATTTACCAATGCTGGTCAAAATGCATCAAAATGGTAGCTTTAGGTCATTTTTAGGTCACTTTTGGTTCGGCCAGTTTTTGAACCTGAAATTGTGCAAGCTATTTGACTTGCTTATGGTCATTTCTTGGTGTTGGTGTCTTTATAAGAGTTGTAGATATATGTCTCAACTATTAATGGTAAAAATTTCAGGTCAATTGGACCTGTTTTGAGTGAGTTATGGCCAAAAAACTAACTGCTGCCCAAATAGTCAATTTTCAGGCTTTCAAAGCGCTAATCCGGATTTGGTCATTTTTCAAGTTACCTTCTAGGCAGAATTTTGGTAAGCTTCCTTCATGAAAGTTGGCACATTTTGTGCCTAGTTTCACCTCCAATTAGTCTCATACCAATTAGAGTAACACACTTAAGGTTCTAAGCCAAAACACACACTGCCCTGCTACACACTTTTCATCACATACCAAAGGACACATTCAACACTTACCAAGTTACACATCCATGCCAATTCTGGTTTGTACCATAACATAAACACATTTTACTTCACATTTTTTGTCATCTTGGCAGCTTGTAACCACACTCAATATGCATATTATAGTACATAATTTTCTAAGTCTAATTACAAACAATTTAACCACATGACAAGCTCATGTACATGTCCAAACTCAAACCTTTATACACATATACATGCTGCCATAACAAGCACCATAATTCAACAATATAATTCCATAAACTAAACCATGAAACAACATATTTTGATCTACACTTCAAGTTGCCGCTTTGTACATTTCCTTCCATTAGTTTTTAAGGTTCCAAAATCAAGTGTACTATCACATACATCTAGTATACATTATCTAATTTATTCCTACACACATAAATACTTACATCAACACTTTAATATACCATTTACATGCAAAGATAAACTGCTCTTATTGAAGTTTCATGGCTGCCAAAAATGTGCCTCTCCCTTAACTCATCAAACTTTAAATATCCTTCCACAATTCAACTACCCATAACATCCCTTCAAGGTTTAATGAAACATGCATAAAAAATACATACTTACCACTTTTGAAATTCTTCTAAACCTCACCAAAACTTGATTTTCTTACTGCCTATCTACTGCCCAAGTTGTGTAGAACAACTTTAGTGAAGAAATCAAGTGGAAAAATGGCTTGGATCATGGGAGAATGGAGCTTGCATGAATTCGACCATGGAGGTTTCCTTTCAAAAGCACTTCGGCTGGTTTTGGGAGGTTGGAGAAGATGAAGTATATTCTGTCCATAGGTTGACTATATGCCCATTTAATGGAGTTAGTGGACCACTATCACCCATTTTAAGGTTTGTTTATTCTAAGGTTTCCATATTCCCACATTTAACTTCTATCTTTTGCTATTTAAACTATGTACCACCAATTTAATTTTTCATGAAATTTTCCAAGTGTAACATCATTTATTTTTAATGGAAATTTAGGTCAAAGGACAACTTGTGGTGTCATATGACCACAATGCCCCTGTTCGGGTTGCATTCCCGATTTTTCGGTAATACCAAGTTTTGTCGTTTTCTTGATTTCTCGTTTTTCTTTGTACTAATTAATTAATTTTTCTTTGATATTTCTAATGATATTTATACTTCAATAGGTGTCTATTTAAGTCTTAAAAATATTTTCCAGGGTTCCCTACGGTCCAGGGCTAGTCAACGGTCCACGCTGTAACTTCCCGGTGCGGTCACCCATCGCTAAGGTTCTCGGCTTGTTTAACTTGGTTACATTTCATTGTTATTATTTTTTCTTTGTTTTTCTTGTATTTTCTTTTCTTGTATTTCATTATTTTATGTCTCCTCACTAATATTTAAATATAGTTCTAGGCATTATAACTTTCTGCACAGACACTGGTCACCGGAGCAGTAGAACGCACTACCAAACATAGGGGTGTTACATAAACTCAGTGGTGCACAACTATAATTTAAAACATAGTACAATATACCTTAACAAAAATTACAGCAAATAATTTGGAAATCTGGATACTCATCAAATTCCAAAGTTCAAAATATTCATTGCCAATAATATAAATCATTTGTATAAAATGACTTTGATCACTAAATTCAATTTATCAAATCATAACTAACCATTTAAGGTAATTCCAACAAAATCAATTATACATAAATCATAATTGAAATCACATTTCTTTACTATTCAAAAACATTCTTTATCTCACTAACTATGCAAGACTAATCCAAAAGGGCCATCTTCGGGGTGATTCTAATTCCCTATGGTCGAGGAGGTCGAATCGGATTCTAACTCCCTATGGTCGGGGAGGTCGAATCATCATGCACAGTACACATCACAATAATGAATCTTCCGAAAGGGCCATAACATAAAACTTAGATCTAACTTCTAATAAGAGGAGAATCTAAGCTTGTGCACGTACCATGGTAATCAAAACACAACTAACTCCATTGTCTTCTCAACAAATGAGAGAGACAGGTAATAACCTAGTCAAGCATCTATAGTGAGATATAAAATAATATCCCAATCCTTTTAGTAAGCATAAATCACAATACAATTCGATTCACAGTCAATTTCAATATCCAATAATTTTTATGCTCATCACAATTCAAATCATAAATTTGCATTTTTCCATGCAAATTGCCCATCACAATTCAAAACATGTTCTATCACAATTTTCTAAAACAGAATTTATTCAATTCGCAATAATGCTTAATACTTGTGGAAATACCATTTCACAAAGCTAAATTCATACATACTATAACAATTTCAATAATCATTGAATTAAATCCAATGCTTGTTAAACATAATACATAAGAAAAATATGTCATTAAATCATGTGAAATAATCAGAACAAAATTAGTTAAAAACTAGTTGTCTACAAACCTGATTTGAGTCGCTCCTAGGCCTTGACTCAATGTTCTTTATGCTTCTCAATATTCTTATCAACTGAAACACACAATTTAAAGTGTTTCAGTACTCAATGAATTTGTTTCCAACCGTAAAATCCAATATCTAAATTTTTTTGGTACTATTCCCTTTAATTTATTTCATTAGTCAACTTATAATGTTGACCCTTGATGCACTCTAAGTGAGTCAATTCCAATGTTACCAATATGTCACATTTTAGAGCCCTTTAGTGTTGGTATATGTTACCAAATTCATTTTGAAGTGTATTGCATTTTACTACAATTTACTGGATTTCAGTGTACTATTTTGACCTAGACGGACGACCTAGTTCCCTCAGTTTTCGGGTTTCAGTCCAAACTACAAACTTGTAGGTCTATGTCTTATTGCACGCGGGGCAAAATTCCAGGTTATTCTGAGTTGTGTAGACCAAGATATGGTCAATTTACCAATGCTGGACAGAATGCATCAAAATGGTAACTTTAGGCTATTTTTAGGTCACTTTTGGTTCGGCCAGTTTTGGTACCTGAACTTGTGCAAGCTATTTGGCTTGGTTCTCGCCATTTTTGGGCTTTGGTATCTTCATAAGAATTATAGATCTATGTCTAAACTATTCATGGTAAAAATTTTAGGTCATTTGGACCTATTTTGAGTAAGTTATGGTCAAAACACTAACTACTGCCCAAATGGTCAATTTTCAGGCTTTCAAGTCACTAATCCAGATTTGGTCATTTTTCAAGTCACCATCTAGGCAAAATTTAGGTAAGCTTCCTTCATGAAAGTTTGCACATTTTGTGCCTAGTTTCACCTCTAATTGGTCTCATACCAATTGGAGTCACACACTTAAGGTTCTAAGCCAATACATACACTGCCTTACTACACACTTCTCATCACTTACCAATTACATATTCAACACTTACCAAATTACTTCCTTCATGCCAATTCTAGTTTGTACCTTACCATTAACACCTTTAACAACACATTTTTGGTCATTTTGGACAGCTTGTAACCATTCTCAATATGCATACTATAATATAGAATTTTCCAAAGTCCATTTATACCATTTAACCACATGAACATACCCCATTTACATACCCAATTCCAAACCATTATACACATATACATGCTGCCATCAATAACAACATAATTCAACAATAATTTTATGAACTTCAACACTTCAATTCCTTTCATGAGGCTGTCACAAGTTTACACATACCCATCAACTTCCGTTTTCACTTTTCCAAGCTTACAAATCAAGTGCACTATCACACATACACTTAGTATACATTATCCAAATTATTTCTATATACATAAACACTTATACCAACATCTTAAACAACCATAAACAAGTAAAAACAAGCTACAATAGTGAGTTTCCATGGCTACCAAAATCGTGTATCACCATTCAATCATCAACATCAAAAATTCTTCCATAAATCAACTACCCACAACCTTGGTTACACTTTTAATGAAACAAGAATTAAAAACACTCACTTACCACTTTTGAAGCTTGATCAAAACCTCACTAAACTTCTTAAAATTTTTATCAAACTCTTCCTTGCAAGGTGAGGAGCAAAATTATGAAGGAACCTAGTGGAAAAAGCGGCTAGAACATGGTGAATTTGAGCTTGGAGTGTGAACGGCCATGGAGGACTCCCATGGAGTTTCAGCTGGTTCTCTTCCTAAGGTTGAAGATGAGTGTTGCACCTCCCAAGTGTCCCTTTAGGTGTCCAAATGCTGAAGTTAGTGGAGCACTAAGGTGAGTTTATGATTTTTTTAATCCAAAATTTTCAATTTCCCACATTTAACCTCTTTTCTTTTACTATTTAGATTATGTACCACCATTTTTATTTTTTATGACATTTTCTAAGTGTAATATCATTTATTTTTAATGGAAATTTAGGTCAAAAGACAACTCGAGTTATCAAATGACCACAATGCCCCTATTCAGGTTGCACTCCCGATTTTTCGGTAACGCCGAGTTTTGTCATTTTCTCGATTTCTCGTTTTTCTTTGTACTAATTAATTAATTTTTCTTTGTTATTTCTAATAATATTTATACTTCAATAGATGTTTATTTAAGTCTTAAAAATACTTTTCAGGGTGCCCCGCGGTCCAAGGCTAGTCAACGGTCCACGCTGCAACTTCCCGATGCGGTCACCCATCGCTATGGTTCTCGACTCGTTTAACTTGGTTACATTTCATTGCTATTATTTTTCCTTTATTTTTCTTGTACTTCCTTTGCTTGTATTTCATTATTTTATGTCTCCTCACTAACATTTAAATGTAGTTCTAGGCATTCTAGCTGTCGAACAGACACTGGTTATCGAAACAGTTGAACGCATTACCGAACATAGGAGTGTTACAAGTATCCTCGATTGTGAACCAATTTATGATACTTTATGCTATAAATACTGTTACTCATATTCTTAACAACTTAAGAATAAAATTTCTAATAAAATATCAATGGACCTTTTCTATTATACATAAATACATTATGTAAATGGAAAAGTGGAATTGTCTTTTATTAATAAAATATGTACAAGATACATACTAAATGATATGCTCTAGGGAATACTACTAACAAAACATGTCCTGACATGTAAAAAGCATCAGGTACATATAAAATATTATCCAAACACAAAACATGTCCTGAAATGTAAAAAGATTTAGAACCTATGGCTAAAGCTTCAACAGTTGAGCCATTGCCAATCCGGACTCTAACATCTCAAGAACGCAAGCTGCTACTATTTGCTAGTTCCTGCATATCATAAGAAATGTGAGAACTAGCACCAGTATCTAAAACCCAAGTCGTAGATGAATAATGAGTATCATCAGAATCTAAATAACAAGATATGGACATAGCTTTCGAAGGTCTATCCTTTTTGTCCTTCAGAGAAGCAAGATACTCTGGGCAGTTCCTCTTCCAGTGCCCATCCTTCTGGCAGTGGAAACACTTTCCTTTTGCCTCCATCATCTTTAGTCTTCCCTTTCTATTTAGCTATTTTCTTGGAAGGACCAGGAATCTGAGGTTTTGTTTTCTTATTGCCCTTCTTCTTGTTGGACTTTCTAGCAGAAGAAGATGTAATCAAAGCTACCTCTTTTCCTTTATTGCCCGACATATTCTTTTGGGCAATAACCAGCATGTTGAGTAAACCAGCCAAGGTACATTCCTGTTTAGTCATATAGAAAATTATCACAAAATTCCCAAAAGACTCAGGAAGGGATTGAAGGATCAAATCCGTCTGCAGTTGGAAATCCATGTTAAAGTCAAGATGTTTCAGCTGCTCAATTAGCCGAATCATCTTGTGGACATGATCCCCAACATTCTGTCCCTCAGACATCCTCATGCGGAATAGCTGCCTAGATATCTCATACCTAGCATTCCTACTGTGCTCACCATAAAACTCTTGTAGGTGAAGGAGGATCTCACTCGCACTCGGCATGTTCTCATGCTGCTTCTGTAACTCATTACTCATAGAAGCAAGCATGTAACCCTTGGCTCTCATATCATGCTCCTTCCACTTGTCCAAAGTTTCATGTTCCTCTTGTGTGGCCTTTGGAGGTAAGGGACTAGGAACATTTGAATCTAGAACATATCTTATATGTTCAAGGTTCAGGACAAGTTTCAAATTTCTCAACCAATCAGATAGATTAGGCCCTGTCAACCTATTTCGATCAAGTATGCTTGCAAGGATATTGGATAGTGGTGGTTGTTCTGTGCTCATTGTTATCAGAAAATTAATTGCAGAAAATAACCAGATTAATTAGTAAATGTATCATGTAATTAACCAAAATGATTATGGTCTTTTAATCAAATTGGTCCTCCCACTAACTTAGTGAATCCTACACTTCCAAAGTAGAAAACGAAAATCCTAGTTGGATGGATTTCTAGTGGGTGATTGAATTCTTATAATTCTATTGATCATCCTCAGGTATATCCATTATTGGAATTACAACAAACTATAAGTGAGCAACTCCTTGTCCATCACATCTCATGTGAGATTCAATCCTTTACCTAGCCCCTAATGCTGAAAATCTCAGGTACATCCAATATTGACTTATCTTGCATTAGTTAAGTTGATCCATTGAGCCAGTAATTATGCAAATAATTTTAATGTCCTCAGGTACATCCAGTATTGGCCACCAAACCATTTACATATTTACAACATCTCATGCTTAACAATTATTCTTAAGAAAATCTCTTAAATTAATTGCATCATATGCAACTATTTAAAATTTCTTAAATTAATTGCCCCAATAGAGGGATCATGTTATAATTACTTTAATTATAGCATATCCAACTTAATCATTTATTTAGAAGATTTTGTGGTTGTCCTAATTACTATTATGGTCTCACTTTGCACATTATCCATTTACCATGCATATATCATATACTTGCATACATTCCCATACATCTCATGCATTCATGGATAAACAGTAAATATGGTATGATCATGGACTTTCAAAGGGATTCAATTCTGAGCCACTAAGAATTGAATCAGGGCATTCCTAGGTGCATTTCATTAATTCATATTACAAGTTGCTGAAGGAGTACATAATCAACACTTGATTTTGAATTCCTCCCACTGGTCCCACCAATGCTCTTGACCTCCTTGATTTTCTTGCAATCCAATATTACATAGTAATCCTTGGCATACCAAGGCGAATTTACAAGAACTAAATAAATGAAATTACAACCCAAAATTATTACAACCTTAATAATACATGCCCAAAAATAAATTAAAAAAAATTAATTAATTTACAACTCAAAGAAACATAAAAGAAATAAATCCAATCACATTGGTCTTTTATTGTCCATGATCATCCATCACGCATACCACTATTTAACAATTAAACAAAACATACATACTTAAATTAAATTGAACATCGCATATTCAACTTAAAAATCTGGATTTGAATATGATTCAAACAAATTTAAAAATTTAGATTTGAATCACATTCAAACAAATTTAAAAATTCAGATTTGAATCACATTCAAACAACTTTAAAAATTCATATTTGAATCACATTCAAACAACTTTTAAAATTCAGATTTAAATCACATTCAAACAGCTTTTAAAATTCAGATTTGAATCACATTCAAACAACTTTAAAAATTTAGATTTGAATCACATTTAAATAATTTTTAAAATTCAGATTTGAATCAAAATTTAATTGTGTGAATAAAACTCTAATTAAACTTTAATTAGACATAAAATGGACATAATTATGAGCATTAGATCATACAACAATTGCACAAATATTGCCTAAAACCATGCGCACCATAAGGGATGAACAAACCTTGCTCACACATGGTGTCCCATCTAAGCCGCCACCTTTTTCATTGCAACCAGCAATGGATCTTTCATCTCATGATCACACCACAAAATTAAATCATATAATCAACAATCTAAATGGCAAATAGTGGCTCTAATACCAATTGAAGGAGCAGAAGCATGAAAAACATAAGTTTATATCATTGAATTCAAAAATTTTCACCTAGAGTCATGCATTATGCAAGATTTATTTTTATCTATTTGATTTGAATGATAAACAACATATTAAACTCTTTAATTATATTTTTGGATCTGTATTTGCCATTTAAGATTTTAGAATTAATCAGATTAATTTTAGAATCCTGAATTAAATCAAGAACAAGTGCACTAACCTCTTGATGCGCTGCAGTGTGTTTGGCACCTTTGGGATGCGTCTTTAGGACACCAGATGTTATCCCTCTTGTCTACACCAAGATCACCTATGGCAGCCCTTGAATAGCTTCTAAAGCTTTTTCTATGAATTAGAAAATCAAGTTTTGGATTTTGAGAGATTACAGATGTAAACAGGACACTAGAAACAATTTCTAGCATTTTTAATTCAAGAGATTGTTTGCTAATCTCTTTGAATTGATGAGAGATAAAGAAGAAGAGGGGAGAGGGCAGCCAAGGGTGGCGGCACAAAGAGAGAATGGCAGCTTCAAGGGTGGCGGCACAAAGGGAGGCAGTAGCTGGTTGTGTTTTGTTCTTTCATCCTTACACTTATATAGCTAGGTCACCACTTAAAACCCTTGCCACATGTCACCTTCTGATTAGCTCTAGGTTTAATTGACCCAATCACATTGTGCCAAGTGTCAAACCTATATTTAATCTTAATTTTAATCATCTTACATGATTAAAAGACATTTGGTAAGCTTATGTGTAGTGCCATGTGTCACCATCTCATGGTGCCACATGTCACCATGTGAAATGACCAAAATGCCTCTGTGTCTTAATTTTGAGTTCTCAACCCAAAATAATTATTTCTCTTCTTCTAATCAATTTATATCAAATATAAATTAATTAATTAATCTTTATTAATTAATTTCTCATTAATTAAATTCATATTTAAACACTTTAAATATAAATTTAACTTACACTATACATCAAATAACCTAGATTTGGTTTCAATCCATGCTAGAGACTTTGCAATCTAATTGCAAGCCAAACCAATTTAATTAATCAATTAAACTCTTTAATTAATTAATTAAATCATATTTAATTTAGTGATTACTTGTGTATATGTGTGACTTACTTGGCTCATCACTAATTGGTAATGAGACATGATATCAACTCTTAATATCATCAGAACTCTTTCTTACCATAAATGATTTCTCTAAATCATTTTATGCACCTCATAGAGCATGGTTAATACCTAGCATAGCATGCCATGGCCACCTAATTAGTAATAAGGTTTACCTTAAATGAACTTATAATCATATGTTACCATGCACTAGAATCTCTTTGTTACAAAATCCCAACTCAAGCTGGAGTCATGGTTTATGTCAAACCCCATTTGCTATGAATTTTATGTTCTCTTTTAATTCTAGTTCTTGATTAAAAGATTTTCTCATCAGAAACTCTTTTCTGATTAAATCTATCTGTCCTGGTCAGGAACTTGAAACATCAAGAAAAATTAAATGAACATAGGATTTTATTCCTATTTACTTAAAGGAACAGATTCCATCTTAATCAACACCTACCTCCATATATAACTAGTTGGAGCCAACACATGCCCATATACCCATACACAGTACAAGTATGAAAGCAGTATCAAACTCAAACCACCTATATACAAGATAACTGTGCTATCTCAGGTCTAAAGATTATTTGTACTAATATGATTTATGATAATACATTGACAAGAGTAAACTCCATGTGCTTGTCATAAGTGTCACTGGTTCGACCCACTTATCACGTATAAGTGCCTATCATGTTTGTCATATGGCATGAGACTCACCATTCTATCTTATTTATATCTCATATAAATAACTTGGGAACAAACATGAATATAATCTTTCTAGACAAGTCATGTCCTTATTGTGAAGTATCCTCGATTGTGTGTAACACCCCTATTTGTATAGCTTGGTATATTTCACTGTTCCGGTGATCGGTGTCGGTCCGGACAATTAATGGGATTAGGGCCACACTTAAGACAACATGAGAAGCCATAAACACAAATAATTAGTAATGTTTAATTAGTTAACTATAAATAAGAAAAACAGAACATAAGAGGTTAAACGAGCCGAGAGTCATAGCGATGAGTGACCTCCTCGGGAACGACTGCAAAGTCATTTTAAACTCAAATTTTGAACCGTAAAAAGTGACGCTGCGGTCCTTAGGACCCTTATAAACATAGTGGAAAAAAGAAAATCACGAAAAAGAACTATTAAGCCAGTCAAATATTTAGGTCAGGGAGCCGGAAGAAATATGGAATTATTTGCAAATCGGGATGAACCGGCGAGGGGCAATTTGGTCAATTGACCCCGAGAGCTGACTCCTGACCTAACTGTCAAATAAAATCAGAGAAAAGGGAATCTCGGAATCGAGAATTAAATTAAAGAACTAATAGAAAAAAATAAAAAAATAAAAAAAAGAGAGGAAAATGAAAAAGTCAAAAGTGATGACATCATGCATGATCTCATGCATGATGCCAAAAATAAATTAATTAGTTGAATTATTTAATTGGACTTTTTGTGGTCTTCCATAAGCCTAAATAAATAAAGAAAAGAAAAGAAAAAAAAACAAAAATCCTTTCTTCTTCCTTCCCAATTGTTGCCCCACTTCCTTCCCAAAAACCCTCCATGAAAGCTTTTTCTTTAAGCTTACTTTTAAGCTTAATTTGCTTCAACCAATCAACATAACTTCCCAAAAACTTCATTAAAGCTTGTTATTACAACTTGAGAAGAAGAATTACAAGAAGAAAGAAGAGTTAAAGATAGGGTTTGAAGGATTTAAGAAAGGTTAGTGTGCTAACTTACCATTTTACTTCTTTAAATGCATAATTAGTTGTGAAAGAGAGCTTAGAACTTGATTAAATGAAACAAATATGGGGGAAGGACCATTGCTGAAATTTTGGTCTGGTTGAAGGGAGTATGAATTGCATGAATTTAATGAGTTTGAATGAATGTAGAAACCTTAATTAGTTGAATGATTAGCATTAAAACCATTAATGTAGTTAAATACAATGAATTAGTGAGATTAGGGTTTGAATGTTAGGGTTTGTGAACTAAATTTTGGAGAAATGCATAAATGATATTTTTGACCAATTGTGGACTGAAAAATGGTCAATAATGACTAAAGGAAATGTATGGGAATTGTTAGAATGGAAGACAAATTCGTAGGTCAATTGGTCATGCTGCTAGCAGCATGACCAAACCAACTTTGAAGGATCAAAACGGAAATTTTACAAGTCCAATTGATATGCCACCAATTGGAGATGAAAATAAACATAAAATAGCACAATTTTCATTAAGGAACCATGCCCAAAAACTGACTAAAACTTGGTGAACCAATTGACCAAAGTGAAATGAAAGCAGGCTGCCACTGCACCAAACTGACCAAATGAACAGTATCATAATTCGAGCTAGACAGGTCAAATTGACCTACAATTTTACCAGTAATTACATAAGATATAGATCTAAAACTTTCATGAAGAATACCAATCCAAATTATGCCATTAACCCATTCAAATTGTTGAGCAAAGTTGAGTTACTGTACCTGCAAAACTGCAGGATTGCCAATTGAGCAGTAATGTTTGAATGGCTATAACACTCTCTAGAAAACTTTGATTTAGGTGATTCTTAAACCGATGGAAACTTAAGACATAGTAGAACATTTCATATGAAGAAAGTTAGACCAAATTATTAACTTAACTTGATCAAATTACTGAACAAAATTGGATCAAAAACCTGCCAGAACCATAGTTGCAGTATGAACAGTGCACGTGAACAGTAATTGTATTTTGGCTATAACTTGAGCTACAAAACTCCGATTGGGGTGATCCAAAAATGAGAATACACTTAAGACAATAAGGAATATTTTCTATGAAGGAAGTTTTGCCAAATTCCAACAGTAGATTGACCAATGGAACAGTGCAACTTCAGAGCACCAAAACTGAAAATTGGCAATTTTGCCAAAATGACCTAAACTTTGAGAAAATGACCAAAACCAACAAGTTTAATGACCAAAATGTGGTATGTGGGTGAAGTTGGAGTTCCCATACCTATTAAGCCTTAGAAAGTCAACTATTTGACTTGTATAGTGCAGTGAATAGTAACCCGAAACACAAAATTTAAAGAACATCGAATTTAGCACGTTAGAGCTAGGTAATTGTGAAGCGAAATTTATTTTGGATTTATGTTAAGTTCTAGTACTGAAACATTGTAAAATTGTGTGTTTCAGTTGAAAAGAATATCGAGAAGGAACCAGAGGAACCGAGTCGAGGCTAAGGGACGACTCGCTTGAGATTTGTGCACAATAAACCCTATTTAAGCATTTTATCTTTGAAAAATTGATTTAATACGCATTATGAATTTATGAACTTTTGTGTTGCCACCTTGTGATCAAATTGTAACTTTGGAAATTGATTTGATTTTTGTATGCAATATTTGAATGAAATGTTTGAAATGGATTTTTGATTCACACTTAGCATGACAGTTACTTATTATTCCTCCTCCATTTATGGGGTTGAGATCGTTTATTTTCCTCCCTCTCTGGCTTGCCAGTTGAGGTTGTAGATCGGATGAGTACTCATTAGCTAGCTAGCCACCTCCCTCATTGGTTTCGATTAATAAGGTTGAGATTGCTTTGTCGTGGTGTACAACGTGGCATTGATCGGAAATTTTGTGTCATGGCTTAAGTTGTGTATGACTTTGGCAACACTGTGTTTATGAAATTGTTTGACTAAACTGTGTTTAATAAATTATTTGACAAAATGGTGTTATTATGAACTTTGATCATTATTGAAATGTGATTGAGAAACATTTGAATTGTGTTTGGCAATGAATGATTTATTTATTGCATTTTAAATTTTTATTGTGCACCACTGAGTATTTTTATACTCAATGATGGCTTTTTCTTGTCGCAGATAAGAGCAAGGAAAAAGTAGCAGAGTGAGCTGCGATTAAATCGAGGATTACATTGATCTTTTGTACGGGTATTATTTTATGCCCTTGTAGATAAATTTTGATGTAAATATGGAAATGTTGTATGTATCAATATAAATTCGAGCAGTTGTAAATAAATTGTAATAATATTATTTTGGATTTTCTTCTGTAAATTTAATATTTGTACATATGAATTTCCTGCTTTATGTTTTGTGAATGGAATTATTAAATATTCTGAGTTGACAAATTTGATTTGGATTGTGGAACTATTTTGGAATGAATTGATTTGAGTTAAATTGTGAATTATTGGAGGTTGGGAGTTGTGAAACATTTTTGGGAGTGTTTTTCTCAGGTATTTGAAGAACGGTTTTCTCCCAAAACAAACGGAACTCTGTCAAAATTTTTATAAAATTTGCAGCAAAATTTAAAATGGACAAAATTTTTACTAGTATTTAAGCTTTGAATAAATGGTTTTTAATTCTCACTAAAATGCTCACCACTTCCAAAATGTACGAAAATCATTTTAAAATCCCTTGTAGGGTACTTAATGGGTTATCGGTAGGTGAAGTTCAGTAGTTCATTAAGTATTCTACGGGATCATGTTATGCCTTACAGAGGGGTAAGGTGTGACATGTTTTAGTGGTATCAGAGCATGGTTTTTCAATAAATTTTGACTATGTATGTGAATATTTCTTTGATAAGTACAACTGCTCAAGTGTCTTTAATTGATACACATGACGTATTTACATCATGAATATGCACTAACGGAGGTCAACCTCCTTGTGTTTGATCTCAGGAAGTAAAAATTTTGAGAAAACGGAATGGAAGGAGGATATCATTCCGAAGAACAATCTGTTGAGGCTGAGGTTCAAGGGGAAGCCCCAGCACTCTAGAACGTGAGTGGGTCAGCCACTCCGGCTCTGCTCAAAGACCGCGCGATTTCTGCTCAATTTGTACAGCAGATGGCTGCGTTCTTTCAGCAAATGGCGGGTAATGTGCCACCCCAAGCTCGGATGCGATGCACATAGCACAACCACAGCCCTCAGCTCGGCAATATGAAAAGTTGATGAAATTTGGGGCCACCGAGTTTAAAGGCACTGTGGATCCACTGGAGGCAGAACAGTGGTTGGAAAGAATGGAGCGAGTTTTTAGAAAGCTGCAGTGTACGGACGAGCTGAAGTTCGAGTATTCAGTATCTCTTCTCCAAGGGGATGCATATGAATGGTGGAAGACCATCCCCTACAGCCTGGTTGAGCCACCTGTCCTTACATGGACAGATTTCTTGAGGGAGTTTCGACAGAAATGGGTTCCTGATGCATATGTGGATATGAAGTTGCAAGAATTTTTGAGTTTGAAACAAGGGGACCGAACTGTAGCAGAATATGAGAGAGACTTCTCAAGACTAAGCCACTATGCTGGAAGCTTAGTCTCCACCCCTAGAGACAGATGCAAGAGGTTTGAGTCCGGGCTAAGGCAGAGTCTGAGAATGCAAGTTGTGGGTTTTTGGACATCGAATTTTCTTTGAATTGATCTCACAAGCCTTAGAATTAGAAAGGATAGAATTCGAAGGGGCAGTGAAGAAGGGTTCACAAGAGAAAGAGAAGGCTGAAAAGACTACTGGACAAGCATCTGAAAGTGGTTCTGGCAAGAGGAAACAATTTGGGGGATCTAGCTCCCGTAGAGGCAGAGGCAGATTTTCTGGCCAAAGACCACCTCGGTCTTGTCAGCCAACCCAACAAGCTTCTTGAGGATCTCTATCGGTCCGACAGTGTGAAACGTGTGGTAGAACTCATGGTGGGGTTTGTTTTAAGGCTACTAGTGCATGTTTTAATTGTGGAGGGAGCGGACATTTCGCTAAGGATTGCACTAGTCCGCGCCGGTCTGGACCTCCTACTACATCTGAGGGATCAGCCCAAGTCTCTGCACCTAGAGGGTTACAGTCAGCTGCTAGAGGTAGAGGCAGAGGTAGGGGCTCTGGTAACACTCCTGGAAGTCAAAGCACTGTTAACCAGTCAATATCCAGTGGTGCACCAGTCAGAGTGTATACCATGCGTCAGAGGGAGGAAGCTGAAACATCAGACGTAGTAGCTGGTATTTTCTCCATCCTTGACCAAGATGTGTATGTGTTATTTGATCCTGGCTCTACACATTCGTATGTTAGTGCTAGTGTGATGTGTTCTACTGCTATTCAGTGTGTACCAATGGACTATGATGTGTTAGTAACTAGTCCATTAGGCTAGGAGGTCAGGGTAAATAGGCTATATAGAGACTGTCCTTTGGTGATCCAAGGACACACTTTTTTGTCTGATTTAATTGAAATGCCTTCAAAGATTATGACATTATCTTGGGCATGGATTGGTTAGCCAGGCATCATGCTATGATTGACTGTAGACTGAAGACAGTCACTTTTGGTCTTCCTCAGTATGGTGATGTAGTAATACATGGGGAGAGGCAGTTATTGCCTTCAAACATCATTTCAATTTGCCGGCGTAAAAATGATTAGAAAAGGGTGTGAGGCGTACTTGGCACATGTGATAGACACCCAAGTGGGGAGTCCAGCATTGAAGGAAATTCCTACTGTATGTGACTTTCTGGATGTGTTTCCTGATGAATTGCCAGGATTACCTCCAGAAAGAGAAGTACAGTTTGAAATTGATGTTATGCCTGGTGTGGACCCAATCTCCATAACACCATACAGAATGGCACCTGCAGAACTAAAAGAATTGAAAGTACAATTGTAAGAGTTGCTTGATAAGGGCTTCATCCGCCCTAGTGTGTCACCTTGGGGAGCGCCAGTATTGTTTGTTAAGAAGAAGGATGGCACTCTCCGGTTATGCATTGACTATCGGTAGTTGAATAAGGTGACAATAAAGAACAGATACCCATTGCCCCGTATTGATGATTTGTTTGATCAGTTGAGGGATGCAGCTGTGTTTTCCAAAATTGACCTGAGATCTGGTTATTATCAGCTGAAAGTACAAGAGCAGAGTATTGCTAAAACTGCCTTCACAACCCGTTATGGCCATTATGAGTTCTTGGTCATGCCATTCGAGTTAACTAATGCCCCGGCTGCTTTTATGGATCTGATGAACACTATCTTCAGACCATACCTCGACCAGTTTGTTGCGGTATTTATTGATGATATATTGGTCTATTCGAGGTATGCAGAAGAGCACGATAGACATCTGCGGATTGTACTGCAGACTTTGAGGGAGAAACAGCTATATGCCAAATTGTCGAAATGTGAATTTTGGCTGAAGGAGATATCCTTTTTGGGGCACATAGTATCAGCAGAGGGTATTAAGGTAGATCTTAGTAAGATTGAAGCTGTCCTTAATTAGAAGCCACCCAGAAATGTCACAGAGATTCGCAGTTTTCCGGGGTTAGCTGGATACTACCGTAGATTTGTGAAGGGATTCTCCATGTTGGCATCTCCATTGACCAAGCTGCTTAGAAAGGATGTGAAATTTCAGTGGACGGATAAATGCCAGCAAAGTTTTGATGAATTGAAGAGATGTTTGACTGAGGCTCCAATCCTAACTTTACCTACACCGGCTAAAAAATATACAGTTTACAGCGATGCTTCTCTTAATGGGTTAGGTTGTGTGTTGATGCAAGATTGAAATGTCATTGCCTATGCATCACGCCATCTGAAACCGCATGAGAGGAATTATCCAACACATGATTTGGAGCTTGCAGCAATTGTGTTTGCTCTTAAGATCTGGAGACATTATTTGTATGGGGAGAAGTGCTACATCTACACAGATCATAAGAGTTTGAAGTATTTGGGCACACAAAAAGAGTTGAATTTGAGACAGAGGAGATGGTTAGAGTTAATAAAAGACTATGATTGTCTGATAGACTATCAACCACGAAAAGCTAATGTTGTGGCTGACGCCCTAAGTCGTAAGACTATGGCAAGTCTACAAGTTGCTCCTTTGTCTTTGATACATGAGTTGAGATCATTACATGCCAGTTTAGAGATTAATGATGAGGAGCAGACAGCAGTTGCATGGCATGTACAGCCAGTGTTGATTGATCAGATTAGAATGACTGCTCAGAATGATAAGAAGTATCAGAAGCTGATGGAAGAAGTCCAGCAGGGTAAGAAACCAGAGTTCTCAATCAGAGATGATGGTTTACTGCTACATCAAGGCAGAATGTGTGTTCCTAATGATGTTAATTTGAGGCAGATCATTTTGAAGGAAGCACATGAGTCTCCTTTTGCTATGCACCCTGGTGGTACAAAAATGTATAGAGGGCTAAAGGAGCATTACTGGTGGATGGGTTTAAAAAGAGACGTGGCAGAGTTTGTATCCAAATGCCTAACTTGTCAGCAAGTAAAGGCAGAGCATCAAGTACCAACTGGGTTGTTACATCCACTACCAGTGCCAGAATGGAAATGGGAGAGAATAACAATGGATTTTGTAATGGGACTTCCGAGGGCACAGAAGAGTCATGATACAGTATGGGTCATTATTGACAGACTGACTAAGTCTGCTCATTTTCTGCCAGTCCGAATGGACTACAGTTTAGACAGATTGGCCAGGTTGTACATTAATGAGATTGTGAGACTTCATGGAGTGCCAGTACCCATTGTATCAGACAGAGATCCTAGGTTCACTTCTAGATTCTGGGGTAGTCTTCAAAGAGCCCTAGGAACTAGATTGAACTTTAGTACTGCATTCCACCCACAGACAGATGGCCAGTCTGAGAGGGTAATTCAGATTTTGGAGGACATGCTATGGGCTTGTGTGATTGAGTTTGAGGCTAGTTGGGATACACACTTGCCTTTGATTGAGTTTGCTTACAACAACAGCTACCAATCAAGCATTGGGATGCCTCCATATGAAGCTTTGTATGGCAGGAAATGTAGAACCCCATTGTGTTGGGATGACATGGGTGAAAGAAAAATGATTGGACCCAAAATTGTTCAACAGACTGAAGAGAAAATCAGGGTGAACAAAGGTCGACTTAAAGCTGCATCAGACCGTCAAAAGTCCTATGTTGATTTAAAAAGAAGGGATATTGAGTATGCAGTGGGTGAGAAAGTGTTCCTCAAGGTTTCTCCTTAGAAGAGAATTATGAGATTCGGCAGGAAGGGAAAACTAAGTCCTCGTTTTATCGGGCCATATGAGGTATTGGAAAGAGTGGGTCCTTTGGCTTATCGTTTGGCACTACCTCTAGAGTTAGAGAAGATACATAACGTCTTCCATGTGTCGATGTTGAGGAGGTATCGATCAGACCCATCTCATGTACTACCAATAGAAGAAATAGAAGTGAATCTAGACCTCACATATGAAGAAGAACCCATAAAGATTCTGGCTTATGAGGTGAAGCAGCTACGGAATAAGCAGATACCATTGGTAAAAGTGCTGTGGAACCATCATTCGGGCCAAGAAGCTACTTGGGAACGAGAGGAGGACATGAGGAGACAACACCCACAGCTATTCAGAAATTGATACCAGGTAAAATTTCGAGACGAAATTTATTTTAAGGGGGGGGGGGGGGAGAGAGAATTGTAACACCCCTATTTGTATAGCCTGGTATATTTCACTGTTCCGGTGACCGGTGTCAGTCCGGACAATTAATGGGATTAGGGCCACACTTAAGACAACTTAAGAAGCCATAAACACAAATAATTAGTAATGTTTAATTAGTTAACTATAAATAAGAAAAACAGAACATAAGAGGTTAAACGAGCTGAGAGTCACAGTGATGAGTGACCTCCTCGGGAACGACTGCGAAGTCATTTTAAACTCAAATTTCGAACCGTAAAAAGTGACGCTGCGGTCCTTAGGACCCTTATAAACATAGTGGAAAAAAAAATCACGAAAAAGAACTGTTAAGCCAGTCAAATAATTAGGTCAGGGAGCCGGAAGAAATATGGAATTATTTGCAAACCGGGATGAACTGGCGAGGGGCAATTTGGTCAATTGACCTCGAGAGCTGACTCCTGACCTAACTATCAAATAAAATCGGAGAAAAGGGAATCTCGGAATCGAGAATTAAATTAAAGAACTAATAGAAAAAAATAAAAATAAAAAAAAAGAGAGGAAAATGAAAAAGTCAAAAGTGATGACATCATGCATGATCTCATGCATGATGCCAAAAATAAATTAATTAGTTAAATTATTTAATTGGACTTTTTGTGGTCTTCCATAAGCCTAAATAAATAAAGAAAAGAAAAGAAAAAAAAAATCCTTTCTTCTTCCTTCCCAATTGCCGCCCCACTTCCTTCCCAAAAACCCTCTATGAAAGCTTTTTCTTTAAGCTTACTTTTAAGCTTAATTTGCTTCACCCAATCAACATAACTTCCCTAAAAACTTCATTAAAGCTTGTTAGTACAACTTGAGAAGAAGAATTACAAGAAGAAAGAAGAGTTAAAGATAGGGTTTGAAGGATTTAAGAAAGGTTAGTGTGCTAACTTACCATTTTACTTCTTTAAATGCATAATTAGTTGTGAAAGAGAGCTTAGAACTTGATTAAATGAAACAAATATGGGGGAAGGACCATTGCTGAAATTTTGGTCTGGTTGAAGGGAGTATGAATTGCATGAATTTAATGAGTTTGAATGAGTGTAGAAACCTTAATTAGTTGAATGATTAACATTAAAACCATTAATATAGTTAAATACAATGAATTAGTGAGATTAGGGTTTGTGAACCAAAATTTGGAGAAATGCACAAATGATATCTTTAACCAATTTTGGACTGAAAAATGGTCAATAATGACCAAAGGAAATGTATGGGAATTGTTAGAATGGAAGACAAATTCGTAGGTCAATTGGTCATGCTGCTGGCAGCATAACCAAACCAACTTTAAAGGACCAAAACAAAAATTTTACAAGTCCAATTGATATGCCACCAATTGGAGATGAAAATAGACATAAAATAGCACAATTTTCATTAAGGAACCATGGTCAAAAACTGACTAAAACTTGGTGAACCAATTGACCAAAGTGAAATGAGAGCAGGCTGCCACTGCACCAAACTGACTGTTCATTTGGTCATAATTCGAGCTAGACAGGTCAAATTGACCTGAAATTTTACCATTAATTAGATAAGATATAAATCTAAAAACTTTCATGAAGAACACCAACCCAAATTATGCCATTAACCCATTCAAATTATTGAGCAAAGTTGAGTTACTGTACCTGCAAAACTGCAGGATTGCCATTTGAGCAGTAATGTTTGAATGGCTATAACTCTCTCTAGAAAACTCTAATTTAGGTGATTCTTAAACCGATGGAAACCTAAGACATAGTAGAACATTTCATATGCAGAAAGTTAGACCAAATTATGAACTTAACTTGATCAAATTACTGAACAAATTTGGATCAAAACACGCGAGAACCATAGTTGCGGTATGAGCGATTACTGCGTGAGCGAATTGTATTTTGGCTATAACTTGAGCTACAAAACTCCAATTGGGGTGATCCAAAAATGAGAATACACTTAAGACAATAAGGAATATTTTCTATGAAGGAAGTTTTGCCAAATTCCATCAGTAGATTGACTAATGGAATAGTGCAACTTTGGAGCACCAAAACCGAAAATTGGCAATTTTGCCACAATGACCTAAGCTTTGAGAAAATGACCAAAACCAACAAGTTTAATGACCAAAATGTGGTATGTGGGTGAAGTTGAAGTTCCCATACCTATTAAGCCGTAGAAAGTCAACTATTTGACTTGTATAGTGCAGTGAATAGTAACCCAAAACACAAAATTTAAAGAACATCGAATTTAGCACGTTAGAGCTAGGTAATTGTGAAGCTAAATTTATTTTGGATTTATGTTAAGTTCTAGTACTGAAACATTATAAAATTGTGTGTTTCAGTTGAAAAGAATATCAGGAAGGAACCCGAGGAACCGAGTCGAGGCTAAGAGACGACTCATTTGAGGTTTGTGCACAATAAACCCTATTCAAGCATTTTATCCTTGAAAAATTGATTTAATACGCATTATGAATTTATGAACTTTTGTGTTGCCACCTTGTGATCAAATTGTAACTTTGGAAATTGATTTGATTTTTGTATGCAATATTTGAATGAAATTTTTGAAATGGATTTTTGATTCACACTTAGCATGACAGTTACTTATTATTCCTCCTCCATTTATGGGGTTGAGATCGTTTATTTTCCTCCCTCTCTAACTTGCCAGTTGAGCTTATAGATCGGATGAGTACTCATTAGCTAGCTAGCCACCTCACTCATTGGTTTCGATTAATGGGGTTGAGATTGCTTTGTCGTGGTGTACAACGAGGCATTGATCGGAAATTTTGTGTCATGGCTTAAGTTGTGTATGACTTTGGCAACACTGTGTTTATAAAATTGTTTGACTAAACTGTGTTTAATAAATTATTTGACAAAATGGTGTTATTATGAACTTTGATCATTATTGAAATGTGATTGAGAAACATTTGAATTGTGTTTGGCAATGAATGATTTATTTATTGCATTTTAAATTTTTATTGTGCACCACTTAGTATTTTTATACTCAGCGATGGCTTATTTTGCTGTCGCAGATAAGAGCAAGGAAAAAGCAGCAGAGTGAGCTGCGATTAAATCGAGGATTACATTGATCTTTTGTACGGGCATTATTTTATGCTCGTGTAGATAAATTTTGATGTAAATATGGAAATGTTGTATGTATCAATATAAAGTCGAGCAGTTGTAAATAAATTGTAATAATATTATTTTGAATTTTCTTCTGTAAATTTAATATTTGTACATATGAATTTCCTGCTTTATGTTTTGTGAATGGAATTATTAAATATTCTGAGTTGACAAATTTGATTTGGATTGTGGAACTGTTTTGGAATGAATTGATTTGAGTTGAATTGTGAATTATTGGAGGTTGGGAGTTGTGAAACATTTTTGGGAGTGTTTTTCTCAGGTATTTGAAGAACAGTTTTCTCCAAAAACAAATGGAACTCTGTTAAAATTTTTATAAAATTTGCGGTAAAATTTAAAATGGATAAAATTTTTACTAGTATTTAAGCTTTGAATAAATGGTTTTTAATTCTCACTAAAATGCTCACCACTTCCAAAATGTAAGAAAATCATTTTAAAATCCCTTGTAGGTTACTTAATGGGTTATCGGTAGGTGAAGTTCGGTAGTTCATTAAGTATTCTACGGGATCATGTTATGCCTTACGGAGGGGTAAGGTGTGACATTGTGAACCTATTTATTATACTTTGTACTAGAAATACTGTCACTCATATTCATAATAACTTAAGAATAGAATTTCTAACAAAATATCAATGGACCTTTTCTATTATACATAAATATATTATGTAAACGGAAAAGTGAAAATGCCTTTTAATAATAAAACATGTATAAGATACATACTAAATGATATGCTCTAGGGCATACTACTAACATCTATGACATGATACGCGGGTCGTGTATCACTACACGGGTCCTGACCTGGAGACCCGTGTAATCTTTTATCTGAGATTTTTCTTTTTCTGTCGAGTTACACGGCCCGTGTAACTTTACTTAGGGACCTGTGTAACTTTCTGTCCGAGAATGGTAATGGTAGATGAATTACACAGCAGTGTACTTTTGATTTGGGGCCCATGTAACTTTCTATCTCCTTCAAATTTAAAGTTTCTTTTTCTATTATCAAAGCACGACCCGTGTAATGTTACACGGTGTCACACCTTACCCCTCTGTAAGGCATAACATGATCCCGTAGAATACCTAATGAACTACCGAACTTCACCAACCGATAATTCATTAAGTACCCTACAAGGGATTTTAAAACAATTTTCTTACTTTTGATAGGTGGTGAACATTTTCTAATAAGTACTTAAAACATTTAGTTAAAATTAAAACTAGTTAATATTTTTGGCCCATTTTATTTTTACGCAAATTTTATAAAAATTTTGACAGAGTTTCCTCTGTATTTTGAGAAAACAGTTCTTCAAATACCTGTAAAAAGCACTTCTAAAAATTTTCCTCAACAACTGCTTCAATTTCATACTCAATCTCAATCAATTTCTCAACACATTTATCAACTTTCAAATTTCAAATCCACTATCCAATGATCATCAAAATACTAGCAATCCATTTCATTCAAATTAAATAAAATAGTTCCATTCATAAGTCATTAGAAATAAAACAATTTAGATACATCATTTACAAAATTTACATTAAGAGAATTTCAAACTACAATATATATTACAACTTTATACAAATTTTATACAAACTGCTCAAGACTCATTTTTACATGTCCATACATTTATGTGCAATATATACATCAAAAGAAATAGTTACAGTTAGGGTATAAATTATACCCGAAGACTTTAAGCTGATAGCTCCTCACCCCTCAGCAGCTCAGTCTGCTGCTCTTCTAGTATCTGTATCTGAGACAGCAATAGAAGCTATCACTGAGTACTAGGACTCAGTGGTGCACAACATACTAAAATAATCTTTATGCAAAACTTAAATCACATTTATTCAAAAATTTGACTGAACATGAGAATTAAATACAAATCATGCATTATGAGATTTTAATCCCAAACAATTTCATTTTGAAGTATCAAATCACATTTCATAAAACCCACAGTTAGATCATGCCATTCGAAACAAATAGAATCTCAATAGCCAGAGGCTAAAGAGAAATCACATCACAAGGCTAGCTAGCTCAAATAAATGGATATCCATTCACATCCTCTTCTACTGGCACACCTCAACACTTCTCCAGAGAAGGAATCAAAATTCGAAACTAATTACCCCCACTAGTCGTGCTAGTGAGATGTTCAAATATATGGTCATGACACTGTGGTTTCAAAACTTATCTTAACAATTTGCTAAACATTGTCATTTCAAATATACACAGTAACTTTCACAATTTAAATCAAAACATCATAAATAAGGTCAAAATACTTTCAAAAATTCAAAGCAAAAGTAAAATGCATATTTCATTCACTTAATCAATGAATTTTAAAGCATAGTGATGTTGCGCACAAACCTCAAGCGATTCACCTCTTGGCCTTGACTCGGTTCCTCGGGTTCTTTCCCGGTATTCTTTTCAGCTGGAACACACAATTTTACAGTGTTTCAGTACCATAACTTAGCATAAATCCAAAAATAAATTTAACTTCACTTTTACCTAGCTCTAACGTGCTAAACTCGACATTCTTGAAATTTTGTGTTTCGGGATTACTATTCACTACATGATTGTAGTCAAATTGTTGACTTTCTAAGGCTTAATAGGTATGGAAATTCTGACTTCACCCACATACCACATTTTGGTCACTAAATTTGCTGGTTTTGGTTGTTTATTCAAATTCTAGGTCTTTTAAGAAAAATTGAAAATTTTTAGTTTGGGTGCCTTAGGTTGCACTGTTTTATTGGTCATTTTACTGTTAGAATTTGACAAAACTTTCTTCATAGAAAATGTTTCCTATTGTCCTAAGTTTATTTTCCTTTTTGAATCACCCCAATTGAAGTTTTGTAGCTCAAGTTATATCCAAAATATGATTACTGTTCATGCTGTAGATTTTAGTTCTAACAGATTTATTGATCCAACTTTGCTCAGTAATTTGATTGGGTTAATGGCATAATTTGGGTTGGTGTTCTTCATGAAAGTTTTAGGTATATATCCCATCTAGCCACTGGTAAAATTTCAGGTCATTTAGACCTACCTAGCTCAAGTTATGGCCAAATGAACAAATACTGTTCATTTGGTCAATTTGTACAGGGCAGCCTGTGATTTTCCAAGTTTGGTCAATTTGTTCATTAGGTTTTGGTCACTTTTTGGGCATGCTTCCTAAATGAAAATTGTGTCATTTAGTGTCTATTTTTATTCCCAATTAGTCTCATGCCAATTGGACTTGTAAAATTTCATTTTTGATCCCTCAAAAGTAACTTGGTCATGCTACCAGCAGCATGACCACACTCAATCCGAATTTGCTTTTAATTCAAGCACTCCTAACATACCTCATTAGGTCACAATTGACCATTTCTCTCCTAAAACTAGGTCAAAGACATCATTTACAAATTTCTCACATTTTTGTCTCTAACCCTAAGTGTCCAAATCCTAGGTTACTAATTCTTTGCATTTGATTGATTCAATGCCTATATACATGTTTCTTCGTCTTAAATAAGATCACATATACTTTTAAATCTATCAAACCATGCAAATATACCCTCATACACATGCTGGCTGAATTTCAGCTTAGTCCCTCAACAATTTGTTTCATTTCATTTTAAATTTATTTACAAGTAAATCAAGCTAAAAACACAATAAATAAATCTCAAACTTTCAAATTGATGTGCTTACCTCACTTGAATTTGAATTCTCTAATTTCTCTCTTCTTTTCTTCTTTCTTTGATGATCAAGCTTCTTCTCAAGTGACTAAAACAAGCTCTAATGAGGTTTTCATGGAAGTGATTAAGGTTTAATGAAGAAGTTTAAGCTTGAGTGCAAGCTTTAATGGAGGACTTTTCATGGGGATGGGAAGGAAAGTGGGGCGGCAACTTAATAAGGAGGATGACTTTTTATCTTTTTTTTTTTTTTTCGTTTCTTTTTATCTTATGGAAGACCATAAATTCCAATTAATTAAATATATTAATTATTATTTTTATGGCATCATGCATGATGTCATCACCTTTTTAACTTTTCATTTTCTTTTTTTTTCTATTTATTTTTCTATTAGTTCTTTAATTTAATTCTCGATTCCGAAATTTTCTTTTCTCCGATTTTATTTGACAGTTAGGTCAGGAGTCAGCTCTCGTGGTCAATTGACCAAATTGCCCCTCGCTGGTTCAACCCGGTTTACAAATAATCCAATATTTCTTCCGACTCCCTGACCTAATTATTTAACTGGCTTAATAGTTCTTTTTCGTGATTTTCTCTTTTCCACTGTGTTTATAATGGTCCTAAGGACCGCGGCGTCACATTTTACGGTTTAAAATTTGAGTTTAAAATGACTTCGCAGTCGTTCCCGAGAAGGTCACCCATCGCTGTGACGCTCGGCTGGTTTAATTTCTTATGTTCTGTTTTTCTTATTTATACTTAACTAATTGGACATTACTAATTATTTGTGTTTATGGCTTATCTAGTTGTCTTAAGTGTGGTTCTAATTCCCTTAATTGTCCGAACCGACACCGATCACCGAAACAGTGAAATATTCCAGGCTATGCTAATAGGGGTGTTACAATTCTCCCCCCCTTAAATAAATTTCGTCTCGAAATTTTACCTGGTATCAATCTCTGAACAGTTGTGGGTGCTGTCTCCTCATGTCCTCCTCTCGTTCCCAAGTAGCTTCTTGGCCCGAATGATGGTTCCACAGCACTTTCACTAATGGTATCTGCTTGTTCCGTAGCTGCTTCACCTCATAAGCCAGAATCTCTATGGGTTCTTCTTTATATGTGAGGTTTGGATTCACTTCAATTTCTTCTACTGGTAGTACATGAGATGGGTCTGATCGATACCTCCTCAACATAGACACATGGAAGACATTATGTATCTTTTCCAACTCTGGAGGTAATGCCAACCGATATGCCAAAGGACCCACTCTTTCCAGAACCTCATATGGCCCAATGAAACGAGGACTCAGTTTCCCCCTTTCTGCCGAATCTCATAATTCTCTTCCAAGGAGAAACCTTGAGGAATACTTTCTCACCTACTGCATACTCAATATCCCTTCTTTTCAAATCAATGTAGGACTTCTGACGGTCTGATGCAGTCTTAAGTCGATCTCGGATCACCCTGATCTTCTCCTCAGTTTGCTGAACAATTTCGGGTCCAATCATCTTTCTTTCACCCACGTCATCCCAACATAACGGGGTTCTACATTTTCTGCTAAACAAAGCTTCATATGGAGGCATCCCAATGCTTAATTGGTAGCTATTGTTGTAAGCAAACTCAATCAAAGGCAAGTGTGTATCCCAACTGCTCTCAAACTCAATCACACAAGCCCGTAGCATGTCCTCCAAGATCTGAATTACCCTCTCAGACTGGCCATCTATCTGTGGGTGGAATGTAGTATTGAAGTTCAATATAGTTTTTAGGGCTCTCTGAAGACTACCCCAGAATCTAGAAGTGAACCTAGGATCTCTGTCTGATACGATGGATACTGGCACTCCATGCAGTCTCACAATCTCATTAATGTACAACTTGGCCAATCTTTCTAAACTGTAGTCCATCCGAACTGGCAAAAATGAGCAGACTTAGTCAGTCTGTCAACAATGACCCAAACTGCCTTATGACTCTTCTGTGTCCTCGGAAGTCCCATCACAAAATCCATCGTTATTCTCTCCCATTTCCATTCTGGTACTGGTAGTGGATGTAACAACCCAGCGGGTACTTGATGCTCTGCCTTTACTTGCTGACAAGTTAGGCATTTAGAAATAAACTTTGCCACATCTCTTTTCATACCCATCCACCAGTAATGCTCCTTTAGCCCTCTATACATTTTTATACCACCAGGGTGCATGGCAAAAGGAGACTCATGTGCTTCCTTCAAAATGATTTGCCTCAAATCGACATCATTAGAAACACATATTCTGCCCTGGTGTAGCAGTAGACCATCATCTCTAATTGAGAATTCTGGTTTCTTGCCCTGCCGTACTTCTCCCAACAGTCTCTGATATCTTTCATCCTTCTGAGCAGCCATACTGATCTGATCAATCAACACTGGCTGTACATGCTATGCAACTGCAGTCTGCCCATCATTATTAATCTCTAAGCTGGCATGTAATGATCTCAACTCATGTACCAAAGATAAAGGAGTAACCCGCAGATTTGCCATAGTCTTGCGACTTAAGGCGTCAGCCACAACATTAGCTTTCCCTGGCTGATAGTCTATTAGACAATCATAGTCTTTTATCAACTCTAACCATCTCCTCTGTCTCAAATTCAACTCTTTCTGGGTGCCCAAATACTTCAAACTCTTATGATCTGTGTAGATGTAACACTTTTCCCCATACAAATAGTGTCTCCAGATCTGAAGAGCAAACATAATAGCTGCAAGCTCCAAATCATGTGTTGGATAGTTCCTCTCATGCGGTTTTAGCTAGCGTGATGCATAGGCAATGACATTTCGATCTTGCATCAATACACAGCCTAACCCATTGTGAGAAGCATCACTGTAAACTGTGTATTCTTTACCTGGGGTAGGTAAAGTCAGGACTGGAGCTTCAGTCAAACATCTCTTCAATTCATCAAAACTCTATTGGCATTTATCCGTCCACTGAAATTTTACATCTTTTCTAAGCAGCTTGGTCAATGGAGATGCCAATATGGAAAATCCCTTCACAAATCTACGGTAGTATCCAGCTAAACCTAGAAAACTACGAATTTTTGTGACATTTCTGGGTGGCCTCCAATTAAGGATAGCTTCAATCTTACTTGGATCTACCTTAATGCCCTCTTCTGATACTACATGCCCCAAGAAAGATATTTCTTTCAGCCAAAATTCACACTTCGACAATTTGGCATATAGCTGTTTCTCTCTCAAAGTCTGCAGTACAATCTGCAAATGTCTATCATGCTCTTCTGCATTCCTCGAATAGACCAATATATCATCTATGAATACCACAACAAACTGGTCGAGGTATGGTCTAAAGATAGTGTTCATCAGATCCATAAAAGCAGCCGGAGCATTAGTTAACCCCAATGGCATGACTAGGAATTCATAATGGCTATAACGGGTTCTGAAGGCAGTTTTAGGTATACTCTGCTCTTGTACTTTCAGCTGATAATAGCCTGATCTCAGGTCAATTTTGGAGAACACAGCTGCACCCCTCAACTGATCAAACAAGTCATCAATGCGAGGTAATGGATATCTATTCTTTATTGTCACCTTATTCAACTGCCGATAATCAATACACAAGCGAAGAGTGCCATCTTTCTTCTTTACAAACAACACTGGCGCTCCCTAAGGTGACACACTAGGGCGGATAAAGCCCTTGTTAAGCAATTCTTGCAACTGCACTTTCAACTCTTTCAATTCTGCAGGTGCCATTCTATATGGCGTTATGGAGATTGGGCCCACACTTGGCATAACATTAATATCAAACTGCACCTCTCTTTCTGGAGGTAATTCTGGCAATTCATCAGGAAACACATCCGGAAAGTCACATATAGTAGGGATGTCCCTCAGTGCTGGGCTCCCCACTTGGGTGTCTATCACATGTGCCAAGTATGCTTCACACCCCTTTTTTATCATTCTTCTGGTTAGTGCAGCCGAAATGATGTTTGATGGCAGTAACTGCCTCTCCCCATGTATTATCACATCACCATACAGAGGGAGACCAAAAGTGACTACTTTCAGTCTACAGTCAATCATGGCATGATGCCTGGCTAACTAATCCATGCCCAAGATGATATCATAATCTCCGAAGGGCATTTCAATCAAATTTGACAGGAAAACATGTCCTTGGATCACCAAAGGACAGTCTCTATAAATTCTGTTGCCCCGGACCTCTTGTCCTAACGGACTAGTTACTAGCACTTCAAAACCCATTTGCACACATGGAACAACAAGTAAACTGACTATGCTAGCACTAATATATGAATGGGTCGAACCCGGATCAAACAACACAAATACATCTTGATCAGAGATAGAGAATGTACCAGCTACCACATCGGAAGTCTTAGCCTCTTCTCGCTGTCACATTGTGTAGACTCTGGCTGAAGCACTTCCTTGTGCTGATTGACCAATTGTGCCCTCGATCACCGGCAAAGGCCTCTACCTCTGCCTCTTCCTCTGCCAAATGACTGTGAACTTCTGGGAGTGGGACTCTGAATAGATCCCTCAGCAGTAGTAGGAGCTGGACCATATCTCGAAGACGGAGCACTAGTGCAGTCTCTTGCTAAATGACCCTTGCCTCCATAGTTAAAGCAGGCTCCAGTGGCCCAATAACACTCTCCCCCATGAATCTTGCCAGAAGTCTCACAGGGGCGGGCAGAATGTGAACCCCTACTCGACTGCTGACCAGACCTAGGGGGTCTCTGTCCGGAGAATCGGCCCCTACCAAATCTTCCACCTTGACCCCTGTTGGGTCCACTAAACTTCTTTCTCTTTCCAGAGGTAGCACCAGAACTCTGTTCAACTGATTTTTCCCCCTTGTCTTTTTCTGATTTCTCAGCTTTTTCTGATTTTTCTTTCACTGGGGTTGCTTCTGATTCAATTCTCTCCAGTTCAAGTGCTTGAGACATAAGCTCTGAGAAGTTGCTGTGTCGAAATCCCACAACTTGCATCCTTATACTGGACTTCAAACCCGTCTCAAATCTCTTGCACCTTACCTTGCTGGTAGTAAGGAGACTCCCAGCATAATGACTTAGGCGGGAGAACTCCCTCTCATACTCTGCCACTGATCGATTTCCTTGTTTCAAACTCAAAAATTCTTACAGTTTCTGATCAACATATGCATCTGGGATGTATTTCTGTCTGAACTCTCTGATGAAGTCATCCCAGGTCAGCACTGGTGGTTCAACCAAGCTGTGGGGGATGGTCTTCCACCAATCATACGCATCCCCTTGCAGTAGCGACACAGAGTATTCAAACTTCAGCTCATCTGGGTAGTGCAGTGTAACACCCCTAAGTTCGGTAGTGCGTTCTACTGCTCCGGTGACCAGTGCTGTCCGGACGGTTAGGAAGCCTAGAACTACACTTCAATATGAATGAGGAGACATAAATAATGAAATACAAGAAAAGAAAATACAAGAAAAACAAAGGAAAAATCATAGCAAAGAAATGTAACCAAGTTAAGCGAGCCGAAAAACCTAGCGATGGGTGACCGCACCGGGAAGTCACGGCGTGGACCGTTGATCGTACTGATCATGAGGAACCACTGAAAACATTTTTAGGACATAAATAGACCCTTATTAAAGTATAAATCTCATTAGAAAGATTAAAGAAAAATTAAATAATTAGTACAAAGAAAAGTGAGAAATCGAAAAACAGACAAAACCCGGTAATACCGAAAAATCGGGAATGCCACCTGAACAGGGGCATTATGGTCATTTGACATCCCGAAGTGTCTTTTGACCTAAATGTCCATTAAAAATAAATAATATTACACTTAGAAAATGAAATGAAAAATTAATTTGGTGGTACATAAAGTAAATAGCCAAAAATGGAGTGAAAAATGTGTAAATAACACATTTAAGCATTATTATATAATTAAATGAGTAAGTGGACCACTAAAGGATTAAATTAAACATAAAATGTGGCTGATGTAAGTCCACTAAACCCATCAGAATGTTCATCTTCCTCATTTCATAAACATTGCCGAATTGAAGAAAATGGGAACCACCATGGCCATTTTTCATTCAAGCTCATCTAACCACTCATTTCACTTCTAATCACTTGAGTTCCTTCATCAAAAATGGTCTACACATCACAAGGAAGATATTGATACCAAATTTGAGAAGTTTGGTGAAGGTTTAGCAAGTTACAATCAAAGGTAAGTTTACATTTTTGAGAATTCCTTTGTTAAACTTTATGTTCATGTAATGGGTGTTAGTTTGGTGAAGGAAATTTTAAAGTTTAAATAGTTATTGAGATAGCCATTTTTGGACAGCCATGGGGTCACGCATTTAATGATTTATTATGCATATAATTGATGAGAAATAATGTTGATCTTGGTGATTTAATATCCTAGTGAATTATTTCACATATATATGGTGATTTATGCACTTGGATAGGAATTGGTAAATTGTAGGGCACTTTGATGTTGAAGGAAAATTTTCGGCAGCTTGGGAACACTTGAGTAAATGTATGTATTCATGGAAGGGTAGGCAGAATATTGACCTAGAAGGATTGATGGATATGTATGTAGATTGATATTGTAAAGTGTATGTAAGATTTGTAATGGTTAGGTGGGTATGTAATGGTACTTAGAACTTGTAAATGTGAATTATATTTGGTGTGTTGAGGGTAATTGTAATCTACCCAAAGTAATGTTAATGTAAAGTAGAATATGCTTTTGGTAATGTACCAAAACAGATTGGTAGGGAAGTAAACAAATTGCAAGGTAAATGTGTGTAATTGATGTGTGTTAAGCAAAGTAACCAAGGGCAGTGTACATTTTAGCCAATAAGTTTAAATGTGTAACCTCAATGGGTATGAGACCAATTGGAGGTGAAACTAGGCACAAAATGTGCCAACTTTCATTGAGAAAACATACCAAAATTCTGCTTGCAAGGTGACCTAAGAAAATGACCAATTCGGATTAGGTGCAATTAGGACCTGAAAAATGACCAATTGGGCAGCAGTGAGTGTTTAGGCCATAACTCACTCAAACCAGGTCCAATTGACCTGAAATTTTGACCAAGAATAGTTAAGACCCATACCTACAAGTCTTATGAAGATACCAAAGCCCAGAAATGACCATAAGCAAGTCAAACAACTTGCACAAGTTCGGGTCCAAAAACTGGCCGAACCAGAGTTGACCAAATTGACCTAAAATTGACCTAAATTGGTACCATTTGACCAGCAGTAGTATAATGACGATAACTTGGTCTACTTAACTCGGATTGACCTAAAATTTTGCACCGCGGTCCATAAGACCTAGATCTACAAGTTTGTAGTTTTGACTGAGACCCAAAAACCTAGGGAACTAGATCGTCCGGCTAGGTCAAACCAGTGTCCCGGAATCCAGCAATTTGCATTAAAATGCACTAAACAAGGAAATGACTTTGGTAAAACATACCAAACCTAAAACCTATTGAATGTGACATATTAACGACACTAAAAACTAATTTACCTAAAACGCAACGAGGGTCGGTATATTAGGTGATTAAGTGAATAATTGAGTTCAGTGTATTATTTACCAAACACCATCGATAGAGACAATTTAATTTGGTACTGAAACACTTCGAATTGTGTTTCTCAGTTAACAAGGACTCAGCAAAAGGGAAAGAAATACTGAGTCAAGACCAGGAGACAGTCATCAGAGGTTTGTGCACAACGGCTATTTCTTTTGAATTATTTTCAATTGAAATAAATTGTGACTATTTGTATATTATTGTTTTAAATTGTGGAAATGTGTTTGGTGGACACTTATTGATTGAAAAACATTGTGAATGGTTTGAAACTGTGAAAAATTGTTTGAATGATATTGATGGATACTTATTGATTGAAAAGCACTGTAAATGGTTTTTGTGGAAATTGAAGTGAATTACGAATTGTGTTGCCATTTTGTGAATGAAATTATAACTTTGAAAATTTATTGGATTCTTACAGATCATTGAATAAAATGTTTGGAATTGATTTGACTCACAATTGGCATGACACTGATACTATGTTCCTACTCCATTAATGGGGTGAGTGTGATTATTCCTCCCTCTTTGACTTATCAGTCTGGGGTGAGTATGATTATGTTCCTCCCTCTTTGACTTCCCAGTCTGAGGTGAGTATGGATGAGTACTCATTAGATAGCTAGCTTCCTCCCTCATTGATTTCGATTATTGGGGTGAGTGTGTCTTGTCGTGGTGTACAACACGGCATATATGGAAAAAATTTGTGTCATGACCTAAATTGTGTTATTGATTGGCAACATTGTATTGTTCAATTATTTGATCGAATGGTGTTATTGATTTGCAAAACGATATTATTCAGTTATTTGATCAATTGTGTTATTGATTTGCAAAACGATATTATTGATTATTTGATCAATTGTGTTATTGATTTGCAAAAGCGATATTATTCGATTATTTGATTGAATTGTGTTATTGATTTGCAAAAGCGATATTATTCAGATTATTTGATCGAATTGTGTTATTGATTTGCAAAAGGTATTATTCATTATTTGATCAAATTGTGCATGAATTGGCATATCTGGTATTCTTAAACTATTTGACTAAATTGTGTTATTATGAATTTTGATAATTTGTGAATTGGAGTTTAAATTCCTTATGACATTCATTGTCTTGAATTTAACTATGGTTTTAAGTATCCACTATTGATATGATTTATGAATTGTGAATTAAAATTGTATTTGGTTAATGTTGTGCACCATTGAGACATTGTCTCAGCGATAGCTTTTTATTACTGTCGCAGTAGAGAGCAGACGGTAGCAGACTAGGTGCTAATACATCCGATGAGGATTACAGTATAATGAGTATACCAATATTTTGCATTTTGTCTTGTAATGTATGACATTTGTATGTACATTTTGTTTTTGGTTTTGAGCAGTTGTAAATTCAAATTGTACCTTGAAGTTGTAAATTTATTATGAGTTATTTGACTTATAAAAATTGTATTATATTTCCTTATCTCAGACTTTGAAAAATTTCTATGGAATTGAGTTGAGAAATGTGTTGTATTGAGAAAAATGTTGGAGTTGAGATTTGGAAAATAATTGAAGTGCTTTTCTGAGTTTTCAAGAAGCTGTTTTGTGCAAAATACAAATGGCACCTTGCCAAAATTTTCTGAGATATTCCAAATAAATCAAAAGAGTTAGTTCTTTCACTTGATTCACCAAAGTCTTTAACACCTGTAAATAGTGCTCACCACTGTAAAAGAAGTAAGAAAAGTTTTTAAAATCCCTTGTAGTGTATTTAATGGGTTATCAGTAGACGGAGTTGGTAATTCATCAGGTATACTACGGGATCATGTCATGCCTTACAGAGGGGTAGGGTGTGACATGCAGTTTCTTAAACACTCTGTCCATTCTTTCAAGCCATTGCTCTGCTTCCAAAGGGTCCACTGTACCCTTAAATTCTGCAGCCCCATACTTTAGTAATTTATCATACTTTCTGGCTGGAGGCAGTGGTTGTGTCACAGGTATCTGGGGTGGAGCTTGAGCAGGCATACCCCCAGCCATTTGCTGAAACATCGCAGCCATCTGCTGTACGAATAGTGCAGGAAACTGCGGTATTTGGTGGGCTGGTGCTACTGACCCACTGTCATTCGGTAAAGCTGGGGCTTCCCCTTGTGCCTCAGCTTCAACAGATTGCTCGACTGAGTGATCTCCTTCTTCCATTTCAATCTGAAGTTAGGGTATCTCCTGAACAAGTAACACCAGGAGATTTCCCTCCGTTAGTTCATATTTATGATGTAATGCACGGTATGTAACAAATATGGACATTGAGCAGTTGTACTTAATAAGAAAGACACAAATTCTCAAGTTTAAATATACTTCAAAAATTTTACTCTGATACCACTAAAACATGTCACACCTTACCCCTTTGTAAGGCATAACATGATCCCGTAGAATACCTAATGAACTACCGAACTTCACCTACCGATAATTCATTAAGTACCCTACAAGGGATTTTAAAACAATTTTCTTACTTTTGATAGGTGGTGAACATTTTCTAATAAGTACTTAAAACATTTAGTTAAAATTAAAACTAGTTAATATTTTTGGCCCATTTTATTTTTACGCAAATTTTATAAAAATTTTGACAGAGTTCCCTCTGTATTTTGAGAAAACAGTTCTTCAAATACCTATAAAAAGCACTTCTAAAAATTTTCCTCAACAACTGCTTCAATTTCATACTCAATCTCAATCGATTTCTCAACACATTTATCAACTTTCAAATTTCAAATCCACTATCCAATGATCATCAAAATACTAGCAATCCATTTCATTCAAATTAAATAAAATAGTTCCATTCATAAGTCATTAGAAATAAAACAATTTAGATACATCATCACAAAATTTACATTAAAAGAATTTCAAACTACAATATATATTACAACTTTATACAAATTTTATACAAACTGCTCAAGACCCATTTTTACATGTCCATACATTTATGTGCAATATATACATCAAAAGAAATATTTACAGTTAGGGTATAAATTATACCCGAAGACTTTAAGCTAATAGCTCCTCACACCTCAGCAGCTCAGTCTGCTGCTCTTCTAGTATCTGTATCTGCGACAGCAATAGAAGCTATCGCTGAGTACTTGGACTCAGTGGTGCACAACATACTAAAATAATCTTTATGCAAAACTTAAATCACATTTATTCAAAAATTTGACTGAACATGAGAATTAAATACAAATCATGCATTATGAGATTTTAATCCCAAACAATTTCATTTTGAAGTATCAAATCACATTTCATAAAACCCACAGTTAGATCATGCCATTCGAAATAAATAGAATCTCAATAGCCAGAGGCTAAAGAGAAATCACATCACAAGGCTAGCTAGCTCAAATATATGGATATCCATTCACATCCTCTTCTACTGGCACACCTCAACACTTCTCCAGAGAAGGAATCAAAATTCGAAACTAATTACCCCCACTAGTCGTGCTAGTGAGATGTTCAAATATATGGTCATGACACTATGGTTTCAAAACTTATCTTAACAATTTGCTAAACATTTTCATTTCAAATATACACAATAACTTTCACAATTTAAATCAAAACATCATAAATAAGGTCATAATACTTTCAACAATTCAAAGCAAAAGTAAAATGCATATTTCATTCACTTAATCAATGAATTTTAAAGCATAGTGATGTTGCGCACAAACCTCAAGCGATTCGCCTCTTGGCCTTGACTCGGTTCCTCGGGTTTTTTCTCGGTATTCTTTTCAACTGGAACACACAATTTTACAGTGTTTCAGTACCATAACTTAGCATAAATCCAAAAATAAATTTAACTTCACTTTTACCTAGCTCTAACGTGCTAAACTCGACATTCTTGAAATTTTGTGTTTCGGGATTACTATTCACTACACGATTCAAGTCAAATTGTTGACTTTCTAAGGCTTAATAGGTATGGAAATTCTGACTTCACCCACATACCACATTTTGGTCACTAAATTTGTTGGTTTTGGTTGTTTATTCAAATTCTAGGTCTTTTAAGAAAAATTGAAAATTTTTAGTTTGGGTGCCTTAGGTTGCACTATTTTATTGGTCATTTTACTGTTAGAATTTGACAAAACTTTCTTCATAGAAAATGTTTCCTATTGTCCTAAGTTTATTCTCCTTTTCGAATCACCCCAATTGGAGTTTTGTAGCTCAAGTTATATCCAAAATATGATTACTGTTCATGCTGCAGATTTTAGTTCTGGCAGATTTATTGATCCAACTTTGCTCAGTAATTTGATTAGGTTAATGGCATAATTTGGGTTGGTGTTCTTCATGAAAGTTTTAGGTATATATCTCATCTAGCCACTGGTAAAATTTCAGGTCATTTAGACCTACCTAGCTCAAGTTATGGCCAAATGAACAAATACTGTTCATTTGGTCAATTTGTACAGGGCAGCCTGCGACTTTCCAAGTTTGGTCAATTTGTTCATTAGGTTTTGGTCACTTTTTGGGCATGCTTCCTAAATGAAAATTGTGTCATTTATTGTCTATTTTCATTTCCAATTGGTCTCATGCCAATTGGACTTGTAAAATTTCATTTTTGGTCCCTCAAAGGTAACTTGGTCATGCTACCAGCAGCATGACCACACTCAATCCGAATTTGCTTTTAATTCAAACACTCCTAACATACCTCATTAGGTCACAATTGACCATTTCTCTCCTTAAACTAGGTCAAAGACATCATTTACAAATTTCTCACATTTTTGTCTCTAACCCTAAGTGTCCAAACCCTAGTTTACTAATTCTTTGCATTTGATTGATTCAATGCCTATATATATGTTTCTTCATCTCAAATAAGATCACATATACTTTTAAATCTATCAAACCATGCAAATATACCCTCATACACATGCTGGCCGAATTTCAGCTTAGTCCCTCAACAATTTGTTTCATTTCATTTTAAATTTATTTACAAGTAAATCAAGCTAAAAACACAACAAATAAATCTCAAACTTTCAAATTGATGTGCTTACCTCACTTGAATTTGAATTCTCTAATTTCTCTCTTCTTTTCTTCTTTCTTTGATGATCAAGCTTCTTCTCAAGTGACTAAAACAAGCTCTAATGAGGTTTTCATGGAATTGATTAAGGTTTAATGAAGAAGTTTAAGCTTGAGAGCAAGCTTTAATGGAGGACTTTTCATGGGGATGGGAAGGAGAGTGGGGCGGCAACTTGATAAGGAGGAAGACTTTTTATCTTTTTTTTTTTTTTCTTTTCGTTTCTTTTTATCTTATGGAAGACCATAAATTCCAATTAATTAAATATATTAATTATTATTTTTATGGCATCATGCATGATGTCATGCATGATGTCATCACTTTTTTAACTTTTCATTTTCTTTTTTTTTCTATTTATTTTTCTATTAGTTCTTTAATTTAATTCTCAATTCTGAAATTTTCTTTTCTCCGATTTTATTTGACAGTTAGGTCAGGAGTCAGCTCTCGTGGTCAATTGACCAAATTGCCCATCGCCGGTTCAACCCGGTTTATAAATAATCCAATATTTCTTCTGGCACCCTGACCTAATTATTTGACTGGCTTAACAGTTCTTTTTCGTGATTTTCTCTTTTCCACTGTGTTTATAATGGTCCTAAGGACCGCAGCGTCACATTTTACGGTTCGAAATTTGAGTTTAAAATGACTTCGCAGTCTTCCCGAGAAGGTCACCCATCGCTGTGACTCTCGGCTCTTTTAATTTCTTATGTTCTGTTTTTCTTATTTATACTTAACTAATTGGACATTACTAATTATTTGTGTTTATGGCTTATCTAGTTGTCTTAAGTTTGGTTCTAATTCCCTTAATTGTCCGGACCGACACCGGTCACCGAAACAGTGAAATATACCAGGCTATGCAAACAAGGGTGTTACACACGGGGTCAACTCGTGTAAGTTTCTAGGGCTTGTGCAGGGGCTTTTCCCGGATCTCAGAAGTTTACATGGGGTGTGTAAAACTAATACACGACTCGTGTAATTTTCTAACTCTCCAATTCTTCCCGTATGAAAAAGTAATGCTTACCACTATGCATAAAATGAATGAAAAAGTTAGAAACAGAGTTATTTCCCTGGTTTTGTATGGTCTCCTCTTGTTTGGTTTAGACTTAACGTCTCCTCTCTTTTATTGCCCTCAGTTTTTGCTTTTTGTAGATTTGAGGCTTGGGGTGTCTACAAAATAAAGCATGAATAAACAAAAATAAGAGTTGAAATAAAGAAAATTACATAAAATAAAGTAAAAGTAAAAATAAAAATAGAAATTTTGGGTTGCCTCCCAAAGAGCACTTGTTTATAGTCATTAGCTCGACTTTGCCTTCATTTTATCACGGTTTGTCTGGAGGGTTATTGAAGGTACAGTTGGTTGCCTCCTCTATGGGTTCTCCTTGAAAATATGATTTCAGCCTTTGCCCGTTCACTTTGAATGCTCCTAAGGTTTCACTCAAGATTTCCACAACTCCATACGGGAGGATTTGCCTAACCTTAAAATGGACTTAACCATCTTGATTTCAGCTTCCCTAGAAAAAGTTTTAGTCTGGAGTTGAGGAGTAGGACAAGGTCTCCTTCTCTTATTTCTCTTCTTGCAATGCATCTATCATGCCATCTTTTGGTCTTGTCTTTGAAGATTTTGGCATTCTCATACGCATCCTGTCGGATTTCTTCCAACTCATTGAGCTGTAGCAATCTTTTTTCACCAGCAGCCTTGAGGTCAAAATTTAGGGTCTAAATCGCCCAGTAGGCTTTGTGTTCAAGCCCGATAGGGAGGTTGCATGATTTCCCATAAATTAGTCGAAAGGGCATTGTTCCAATTGGAGTTTTATATGCAGTGCGGTATGCCCATAATGCATCATCTAACTTCATAGACCAATCCTTCCTTGAGCGGTTTACTGTTTTCTCTAGGATTCGTTCCAACTCCCTGTTTGAAATTTCTACTTGACAACTGGTTTGAGGATGATAAGATGTGGCCAACTTATGAGTCACTCCATACTTTTTTAATAGTGTTTCGAATTGTTGGTTACAGAATTGACTTCCTCCATCACTGATTATCGCTCGTGGTGTACCAAATCTTATAAAGATGTTCTTCTTAAGGAACTTTGTGATCACTCTGGCATCATTGGTTGGCATGGCTATTGCTTCTACCCATTTTGACACATAATCAACACCAACTAAAATATACTTATTTCTAAAAGAAGAGGGGAATAGGCCCATGAAGTCTATCCCCCGCACATCAAATAGTTCTACCTTAAGTATACCGTGCAGTGGCATTTCATTCCTTTTACAGATGTTACCTATTCTTTGGCATTGATCATAAGCTAGCATGAAGGTTCTCACATCCTTAAACAGGTTAGGCCAGTAAAATCCTGCTTGTAAAATTTTAGCTGCTATTTTTATGGTGCTAAAGTGTCCCCCATATGGTGATGAATGGCAGTGTTGGAAAATACTCTCTATATCTTCTTCTAGTATGCATCGTCTTATGAGCCTGTCATTGCATCTCTTATATAGCAGAGGTTCCTCCCATGTATAGTATCACACATTATGCAGAAATCTCTTCTTTTGCTGGTAAGACATGTTAGGTGGTAAGACCCTGCATACAAGAAAATTCACAAAATCAGCAAACCAAGGAACTAGGGATAAGGCTAATAATTGCTCATCGGGAAATGAATCATCAATTAGCAAATCCTCGATATCTCTTGTGTATTCTAGATTCAGCCTGGAGAGATGGTTAGCCACTATATTTTTAGATCCCTTTTTGTCCTTGATTTTAAGGTCAAATTCTTACAGAAGTAAAATCCATCAAATCAACCTTGGTCTTGCCTCCTTCTTGTGTTAGTAGTATGCCCTAGAGCATATCATTTAGTATGTATCTTATACATATTTTTATTAATAAAAGGCATTTTCACTTTTCCATTTGCATATTATATTTATGTGTAATAGAAAAGGTCCATTGACATTTTGTTAGAAATTATATTCTTAAGTTGTTAAGAATATGAGTGAAAATATTTCTAGCACAAAGTATCATAAATAGGTTCATAATCGATGATACTTCATAATAAGGACATGACTTATCCAGAAAGATTGTATTCATGTTTGTTCCCAAGATATTTATATGAGCTATAAATAAGATGGAACGGTGAGTCTCATGCCATATAACAAACATGATAGGCACTTATACATGATAAGTAGGCCGAACCAGTGACACTTATGACAAGCACATGGAGTTTACTCTTGTCAATGTATTGTCATAAATCATATCAGTGCATATAATCTTTAGACCTAAGATAGCATAGTTATCTTGTATATAGGTGATTTGAGTTTGATTTTGCTTTCATACTTGTACTATGTATGGGTATAGGAGCATGTGTTGGCTTCTACTAGTTATATATGGAGGTAGGTGTTGATCAAGATGGAATTTGTTCCTCTAAGTAAATAGAGATAAAATCATATGTTCATTTAATTGTTCTTGATGTTTCAAGTTCCTGGCCAGGACAGATAGATTTAATCAGAAAAGAGTTTCTGATGAGAAAATCTTTTAATCAAGAACTGGAATTAAAAGAAAACATAATATTCATAGCAAATGGGGTTTGACATAAACCATGACTCCGGCTTGAGTTGGGATTTTGTAACAGAGAGATTCTAGTGCATGGTAACATGTGATTATAGGTTCATTTAAGGTAAACCTTATTACTGATTGGGTGGCCATGGCATGCTATACTAGGTGTTAACCATGGTCTATGAGGTGCATAAAATGATTTAGAGAAATCATTTATGGTAAGAAAGAGTTCTGATGATATTAAGAGTTGATATCATGTCTCATTGCCAATTAGTGATAAGCCTAGTAAGTCACATACATACACAAGTAATCACCCAATTAAATATGATTTAATAAATTAATTAAAGAGTTTAATTAATTAATTAAATAGGTTTGGTTTGCAATTAGATTGCAAAGTCCCTAGCATGACTTGAAACCAAATCTAGGTTATTGGATGTATAGTATAAGTTAAATTTATATTTAAAGTGTTTAAATATGAATTTAATTAATGGAAAATTAATTAATAGAGATTAATTAATTAATTTATATTTGATATAAATTGATTAGAAGAAGAGAAATAATTATTTTGGGTTGAGAACTCAAATTTAAAACATAGGGGCATTTTGGTCATTTCACAGGGTGACATGTGGTACCATGAGATGGTGACACATGGCAGTACACATAAGCTTGCCAAATATTTTTTTAATCATGTAAGATGATTAAAATTAAGATTAAATATAGGTTTGATACTTGGCACAATGTGATTGGATCAATTAAACCTAGAACCAATCAGAGGGTGACATGTGGCAAGGGTTTTATGTGTTGACCTACCTATATAAGTGTTGTTATGAAAAGAAAAATAACACAAGCTGCTACCTCATCCATGGTGCCGCCACCCAAGAGACTCTCCCTTCTCTTCATCTTTTTCTCTCATCTATTCCAAGAGATTAGCAAACAATCTCTTGAATTAAAAATACTAGAAATTGTTTTTAGTGTCCTGTTTACATCTCTAATCTCTTAAAAGGCAAAACTTGATTTTCTAGATAATAGAAAAAGCTTTAGAAGCTGTTCAAGGGCTGCCATAGGTGTTCTTGGTGTGGACAAGCTATAGGGACAACATCTGGTATCCTGAAGATGCATTTCAAAGGCACAAATTCACTACAGTGCATCAAGAGGTTAGTGTATTTGTTCTTGATTTAATCTAAGGTTCTAAAATTAATCTAATTAATTCAAAAATCTTAAATGACAAATACAGATCCAAAAACATATTATAAGAGTTTTAATATGTTGTTTATCATTGAAATCAAATAGATAAAAATAAATCTTGCATGATGCATGTGACCCTAGGTGAAAATTTTTGAATTCAATGGTATAAACTTGTGTTTTTCACACTTTTGCTCCTTCAATTGGTATCAGAGCCACTATATTTGCCATTTAGATTTTTGATTATATGATTTAATTGTAACACCCTCATTGTAGCAATTACGTACATTCTACTGTTTCGGTGACCGGTGTCGGTTCGGACAGCTAGAACGTTCGGAAAAATATTTAAACTAAAGTGAGGAACCATAAATAACTCAAATATTAATAAGAAAAATTTAGTAAAAAATTTTAGAAATAAAATACAACTAAGTTAAACGAGCCGGTGCCCTAGCGATGGGTAACCCAGTGGGAAGTTGCAATTCTCGCAACTAGGAGCCCTAGACCCGGGGAAAAAAATATAAAATAATTTTTGGGACTCCAGAGAAGGGTCATTGAGGTTCCTATGGCATTAGAATGCCAAGAAAATATTTAGAAAAAGTTTTCAATCGGTACAGACAATTTTGACCCGTTAAGCCAAACGGAGGGCATTTTGGTCATTTCGCCTTCAGAGGCGATTTTTGGCCGACTTGTCCAGTTAAGTAAATAATTATTATGACACAAAATGTGAATAAACATTACTAAAAATTAAATTGAAAATGAGCAGAGATGAAAAGAAAAGAAAATGAAAGAAAATATCTAATAATGACATCATATGATGTCATTAAAAACCTATCCACCAATCACAATTTGTTAAACTCATTAAAAGAGATAAAAGTGACCAAAAATTTGAAAAAACAATCTGCATCTTCAACCTTTGGGCAGCCTAAAAAACGTTGAGAGAGAGAGAGAGAAGAGGTTCCACCATTAAAGCTCCCTTAAGCTTCATTTCCCACTTCAAACCACCTCAAAACCTTGTCCTCCCTTCACTAAAAATTTCCCTTACCACTAGAGCAAGACTTGGGCAGCAATTAGAAGAAGAGAAAGTGGAAGAAAGTGAGGTGTGAACAAGCTTAGAAAATCACCAAAGAGGTTAGTGCCATAACCTTTGCTTTTACATCTTTCTAATCATGAATTTGAGCTAAGTTAAGTTAAAAATTTGACAAAAATTGAATTAATGAAGCATGGTTATATTCCATGAATTTTTGGCAGCCTTGACATGAGTTAGGGTTAGGAGAAATCTTTGGTTTAAAGTGACATATTGCTACCCCTCTTATAAATTATATGATTAGTATAGCAAATTAGGAGTGGGATGCATGAATTGGAGGCTTGGTCAATTAGGGTTAGGGTTTTGGAGAGAAACTTGGACCTTGTTTAGGTAATGGTGAATGAACATTTTAATGGTCAATTAGTGACCATTTGAAGCAAGTTAATCATAATTTGAAGTGAGCTAATGCATGGCAAAGTGAAATGTGCAGGCTGCCTAGAGACAGCAGCAATGAGGCTGTGATTCCAGCCCACTTAGACAGCCATAACTTTGGCTGTGTAGGTTCAATTGGTGTTTGGCCAATTGGACATGAAACTAGACTTATAATGTCACATTTTTGCTGAAGAAACCATGCCCAAAAGACCAAAACAAGAGGACCAAAAGTTAGCCCCAATCCGGATACCCTGCAAACTGATTCTGTAGAATGACCAAATGAACAGTAACTGTTCATTTGGCCATAAATCACTGTAGATATGGTCAATTGACCTGAAATTTTTACAGCAACAAGTTAAGACATAGACAAAAAACTTTCATGAAGAAACCTACCCCAAATTATGACCAGAACCTATCCAACAAGGCAGTGGCAGTCACTGTTCATGGTACTGTAGATTTGGTAAATTCTGCAGAATTGAAATCCTGCCAGCAGTGGTTTTTGGACCATATCTGGAGCTACAAAACTCCAAATGGAGTGATGCCAAAAAGGAAATTCAACTAGACAAAATAAGGAACAACTTTCATGTTTACCATTTCCTCAAATTCCCACTGCAACAGGACCCAATGGAACAGTAAATTTGGGTCACAAAAACTGAAAATTCTGCCCTCTTGGTTTTAGATTTGGAAATGGATTTTGTGGTTAATTCCAACAAGTTTTAAATGTAAAATGTGGTACATTAGGAGTGCTAAAACCAATATACCTATTTTCTATCCAAAAGTCAACATTTTTGTTGATCAATGAGGTGAATAGTGACACCAAAACTTGAAATTCAAAATTTGAAATTAGAAATGCATCTAGGGGACTTTAAATTGCAATTGGCAATTAATACTAGCAAATGTAAAACTCAAAATGTGGGATCTTGGTGTAATTAGAATTAATATATCCACTAAGTATGAAAAAGTCAACATTTTGGTTGACTAGTAAAGTGAATAGTAATCAAAATGATTAGTAAATTAAGATGAAAACCTAGAACCAATTCTAAGCTTAAATGCTTAGAATTGTATGACAAATGTAGACTATGCATCCTAGTCAAAATTATTAAAAAGAAATTAAGGCCATAAATTAGAAATCCATGAAATATTCATGGATTACTTGAAACATGAAAAATAAGTCACCTAATTGATGTGAATAGATAGTTAGGGCTTATATGCCCATCACAAATGGAATTCATAAAATATTAGTAACTCAACTTGAAATATAAAATTTATAATTACATAAGTAGATTCTTGAATGTATAAATGAGAAAGGAAAAATGTTTTGAATACAATAGTACATGTGAACCATTGTTTAGAATTGTGATCAATATGAATAACATAATGAATGAATAAATGAACTATATTAATGTATGAATGAGACATTAGTTCTCATTATTATAGAAAGGAGAAGTATTTTGAGTACAATGGTATAAAAGGATAATTGATGTGAATTGTGATCATATAAATGATCAAATGAATGTATGAATTATAATTGAAATTTATCATGAAATAATGAAGTCATAAAACACAATATATTAATATTTAATGATATTATGTGCCCGTGTATTGCCTAGACATGTGTGTCAGATTGGATAGTTTGGCATGCCAATAGGGTATTGTTTTAGCAGTACTGCGAAAGGCTTTATGCCTATATTCATGGCTTTATGCCCGTATTCATGGCTTTATGCCAACATTTATGGCTTTTATGCCCGATTGTGTTATCATGGCCCTTTTAGCCATACTGACTGCATACGTGGTTGACGTTCTGCGTCCCATGGTATGACGGCCCGAGGCACCGCGGTGTCTAGTGCCAACGACCCGTTATCCAGTTTAGTCAGCCTGTCATAGGTTACTTGGGCAGTGAAATTTATTGAAATAAGTTAAGAATATTAGCAATTAAAAATATTAGATATGAAATAAAAGAAATGAGTAAGATGACTTAAAATAAATTAGAATAGTTATTTATTAAAAAGAATCGAAATGAACTGGACCGATATCAAAATTTACTTATTATGAAATAATCTGAGACAACCTAGGAAATATTGAGAAAAAGCTAAAAGATTAGCAAGAAAATTATAACACACATAAATATTGCAAATGTGACTTACATGATAATATAAGCATATATTTATTATTTTTAAATCATTTTTCTTTGTACATTATTTCTGTACATTGGCGAAATAAACACTTTCAAAGAAGACTAAATTAGGATAAAACATATCAAATTTTAGAAACCGCATGTGAAGTATAAATAAATCTTAATTATTTAAATTATGTTTTATTTCTATCTTTATTTGTATATTATTTCCTTGTTATATTATTGCACCACTAAGCAGCAATGCTTAGCGCGATGGAATTGTTTCCTCGCGCAGGTACTGAAGTTAAAGCCCAGCAAATACTAAACAGAGATTTTGGAGATTCGATCTGCAGAGCGTTCAAGGTTGTCACCTCCTCAGCAATGCATGTAGATAGGGCTCACATTAAGCATATCATGTATTTTGTGAATGTTATTTATTTCTTATATTGTAATGTAAATTAGCAAATTGTAATTAATTTGTATATCATGTTAATTAATGATCTATTTAATTATTGCATATGATGTAAATTAATGCAAATTTGAGAATTTTGCTATAAGAATGGAGCATGAATGAATTTGTACAAATGAGTATAGATTTGAATTACATAATGATTTTTCAAATGATGATATGAGTGTGGAAATGATTATGAAATTGAAATGTATGGATAAGATTTTATTTTAGAAATATTATTGAATTTCAAACAGGTGAATATTGAAATACGCCAAACGATAATAAAATAGGGGAAACTCCGCTGGTTTCTCCGTTGAAAAATAATTGATATTAAATTAAATGAATTCAAAATTATTTAAGAAAAATAAGGTAAGATAAGTTATGGTGCTCCGGCACTGATTGTAGCATGCCTTGCTCGGCTACACTATAGCCGGGTGAGGGGTGTTACATTAATTGTGTGATTTGATTATGAGATGATTTATCCATTGCTGGTTGCAATGGATGTGTGGCGGCATGCTTGATGAACTCCAACATGGTGCGCATGGTTTGCCTTCATGGGTGGCGCAAGGTTTGGTTTAAAATTCTGCAATTGTTGTATGATCTAAAAGCCTATCCTATGACTAATTAAAGTATTTAATTAGTAGTTTTAATCACCCAATTAAATTTTGATTCAAATCAGAATTTTAAAAATTGTTTGAATGTGATTCAAATCTGACTTTTAAAAGTTGTTTGAATGTGATTCAAATCTGAATTTTTAAAGTTATTTGAATCATATTCAAATCTGAATTTTAAAAGTTGTTTGAATAATATTCAAATCTGAATTTTTAAAAATGGTTTGAATGTGATTCAAATCTGATTTTTCAAAATTGTTTGAATGTGATTCAAATCTGAATTTTAAGGTTGTTTAAATGTGATTCAAATCTGAATTTTTAAATTTGTTTGAATCATATTCAAATCTGGATTTTTAAGTTGAATATGAGATATTCAATTTAATTTAAGTATGTATGTTTTATTTAATTGTTAAATAGTGATATGCATGATGGATGATCATGGACTATAAAAGACCAATGTGATTGGATTTATTTCTTTTATGTTTATTTGGGATTGTAAATTAATTAATTTATTTTAATTTATTTTGGGCATGTATTATTAAGGTTGTAATAATTTTTGGGCTGTAATTTCATTTATTTAGTTCTTGTAAATTTGCCTTAGTATGCCAAGGATTACTATATAATTGGATTGTAAGAAGTTCAAGGAGGTCAAGAGCATTGGTGGGACCAGTGGGAGGAATTCAAGATCAAGTGTTGATTATGTACTCCTTCAGCAACTCTTATAAAATGAATGAATGAAATGCACCTAGGAATGCCCTGATTCAATTCTTGGTGGCTCAGAATTGAATCCCTTAGAAAGTCCATGATCATACCATATTTACTGTTTATCCATGAATGCATGAGATGTATGTGAATGTATGCAATTATATGATATATGCATGCTAAATGGATAATGTGCAAAGTGAGACCTTAATAGTAATTAGGATGACCATAAAATCTTCCAAACAAATGATTAAGAATTAAAGTAATTATAACGTGGGCCCTCCATTGGGACAATTATTTTAAGAAATTTTAAATAGTTGCATAAGATGCAATTAATTTAAGAGATTTTCTTAAGAATAATTGTTAAACATGAGATGTTGTAAATATGTATATGGTTTGGTGGCCAATATTGGATGTACCTGAGGACATTAAAGTTATTTGCATAATTACTGGCTCAATGGGATCAACTTAACTAATGCAAGATAAGTCAATAATGGATGTACATGAGATTTTGAGCATTAGGGGCTAGGTAAAGGATTGAACCTCACATGAGATGTGATGGGCAAGGAGTTGCTCACTTATAGTTTATTGTAATTCCAATAATGGATGTACCTGAGGATGATCAATAGAATTATAAGAATTCAATCACCCACTAGAAATCCATCCAACTAGGATTTCCATTTTCTACTTTGGAAGTGTAGGATTCGCTAAGTTAGTGGGAGGACCAATTTGATTAAAAGACCATAATCATTTTGGTTAATTACTTGATACATTTACTAATTAATCTGGTTATTTTATGCAGTTAATTTTCTGATAATAATGAGCACAGAACAACCACCACCATCCAATATCCTTGCAAGCATACTTGATCGCAATAGGTTGACAGGACCTAATCTGTCTGATTGGCTAAGAAATTTGAAACTTGTCCTGAACCTTGAACATATAGGATATGTTCTAGACTCAAATGTTCCTGGTCTCTTACCTCCAGAGGCCACTCCAGAGGAACATGAAACTTTGGACAAGTGGAAGGAACATGATATGAGATCTAAGTGTTACATGCTTGCTTCTATGAGTAATGAGTTACAGAAGTAGCATGAAAACATGCAGAGTGCGAGTGAGATCCTCCTTCACCTACAAGAGTTGTATGGTGAGCACAGCAGGAATGCTAGGTATGAGATATCTAGACAACTGGTCCACATGAGGATGTCTGAGGGACAAAATGTTGGGGCTCATTTCCACAAGATGATTCGGCTGATTGAGCAGTTGGAACATCTTGACTTCAACATGGATTTCCAACTACAGATTGATTTGATCCTTCAGTCCCTTCCTGAATCTTTTGGGAATTTTGTGACAAATTTCCATATAAACTGGAATGCACCTTAGCTGGTTTACTCAACATGCTGGTTATTGCCCAAAAGAATATGCTGGGCAATAAAGGAAAAGAGATAGCTTTGATTGCACCTTCTTCTACTGGAAAGTCCAACAAGAAGAAGGGCAATAAGAAAAAGAAACCTCAGATTCCTGGTCCTTCTAAGAAAATAGCTAAATAGAAAGGGAATACTAAAGCTGATGGAGGTAAAGGAAAGTGTTTCCACTGCCAGAAGGATGGGCATTAGAAAAAGAACTGCCCAGAGTATCTTGCTTCTCTGAAGGACAAAAAGGATAAACCTTCAGAAGGTATGTCCATATCTTGTTGTTTAGATTCTGATGATAGTCATAGTTCATCTACAGCTTGGGTTTTAGTTACTGGTGCCAGTTCTCACATTTCTAATGATATGCAGGAACTAGCAAATAGTAACAGCTTGCGTTCTCAAGATGTTAGAGTTCGGATTGGCAATGGCTCAACTGTTGAAGCTTTAGCCATAGGATCTAAATCTTTTTACATGTTTGGACATGTTTTGTGTTTGGATAATATTTTATATGTACCTAATGCTTTTAAGAACATCATTTTTATATATAGTTTGACTAAAAATGGCTATGAAGTTCAATTTACAGATGATGTTTGCAATATTTATTTTGGAAATAAATATGTTGGTTCTGGTTTTATGAATGAAGGACTTTATTATTTAGATAATAATGACAAACACAAAATGAATGCAATGCCATGGTGAAAACTAACTCAAGTTCAAAATATATTTGGCACTTAAGGTTATGTCATGTTGCAGAATATAGGATTGCAAAATTAGAGAAAATGGGGATTCTATCCTCATTGTGCTCTGAGCCTACTCCAACTTGTGAATCTTTCCTTCAGGGCAAAATGACTAGATCACCTTTTGTTGGACAAGGGCTAAGGGCTGAAATATTTTGGAGCTAATACATAGTGATGTATGTGGTCTATTTAAGGAAATGGCTAGAGGCGATTTTCATTATTTTATTACCTTTACTAATGATAAATCAAGGTTTGGGTATTTGTACTTGATGAAATACAAACATGAATCCTTTGAAAAGTTTAAAGAATTTAAATCTGAAGTAGAAAATTGAGCAGGAAATGTATTAAAGCTCTTCAATCAGATCGTGGAGGTGAATATTTGAGTACTGAATTTGATGAATACTTGAGAGAGCACGGCATTGTTTCCTAGCTGACTCCTCTAGGAACGCCACAGTTGAATGGTGTATCTGAAAGGAGAAATCGTACCCTATTGGATATGGTACGTAGAATGATGAGCTATACTGATATGCCAATCTCCTTTTGGGGATATGCATTAGAATTAGCTTTGTATATTCTGAATAGGATTCCATCAAAATTAGTTTCTTCCACACCTTATGAGATATGGCATGGAAGAAAACCAAGTCTTAAACATGTTAAGATTTAGGGTTGTCCAGCTTATGTCAAAAAGCTGAACACTGATAAATTGGAGACCAGATCAGAAAAGGGTCGATTTGTTGGATATCCAAAAGATAGTTTTGGATATTATTTTTATTTGCCTACTTCACAAAAGGTTGTGATAAGTAGAGATGCCACATTTCTTGAACAACAGTTTGTTCAAGAAGGAGGCAAAGGAAGGCAAATAGAGTTAGAATTGGAGAATTCTGACTAACCAACAGATCAGATGGATATAGATCCATCTAGTCAACCTACACCCTTTGATGAAACATCCACAGCTGTTCCTCATAGAACAACCAGGGTATCTCACCCACTAGTGAGATATGGTTTCCTTCATGAAGAAGAACAAGAGTTGTCTACTCATGAAGAAGTAGATCATGGAGATGATCCACTTACCTATGAAGAAGCTATATCAGATATAGACTCTTCAGAATGGATTGATGCTATGAAATCCGAGATTGATTCCATGTATAAGAATCAAGTTTGGGATCTTGTTGACCCATCTGAAGGTATTGTACCTATAGGGAACAAATGGGTTTTCAAGAAAAAAATTAGTTCTGATGGAAAGGTAGAGACCTATAAGGCAAGGCTAGTAGCGAAAGGGTTTCGCCAAAGGCAAGGAATCGACTATGAGGAGACTTTTTCGCCTATTGCCATGCTTAAATCAATTAGGATTCTATTAGCAATAGCTGCATACTATGATTATGAGAATGGCAGATGGATGTCAAAACATCTTTTCTCAATGGATATATTGAAGAAAACATTTTCATGGAACAACCTAGGGGTTTTAAATCCCAATATGGTTCCAAGGTATGCAAGCTAAAGCGATCCATTTATGGGTTGAAGCAAGCTTCGAGGAGTTGGAATATCCGTTTTGATGAAGCCATTAAATCATTTGGTTTTATCAAAAATGAGGATGAGCCATGTGTATATAAGAAGATTAGTGATAGTGCTATCACTCTCCTTGTCTTATATGTGGATGACATACTGTTGATGGGTAATGACATAGGTATGTTGACAACTGTAAAGGTATGGTTGTCAAATACATTCTCCATGAAAGACTTAGGGGAGGCAACCTATATTATTGGATTTGCATCTATAAAGATAGAGCGAAAAGAATAATTAGTTTATCCCAAAGTTTATACTTGGAAAAGGTGTTAAAGAGGTTTAACATGCTTGATTCCAAGAGAGGATTGTTACTAGTGAGACATGGTATCCATCTTTCTAAAGAGATATCTCCAAAGACACCTGAAGAAAGAGATAAAATGGCCAGGATTCTATATGCTTCGGCTATTGGAAGTTTAATGTATGCAATGTTGTATACTAGGCCGGATATCACATATGCTGTTAGTTTGACTAGTAGGTATTAATCCAATCTAGGTTTGGAACACTGGATAACTGTCAAGAATATCCTTAAGTACTTGAGAAGAACTAAGAATTTATTCTTGATCTATGGAGGTGGAGACTTGCAATTAGATGGTTATACTGATTTTGATTTCCAATCAGATATCGATGATAGAAAGTCTACCTCTGGATATGTGTTCATTTGTAATGGAGGTGCAGTCAGTTGGAAGAGTTCCAAACAGAGTACGACAGCAGATTCCACTACAGAGGCTGAGTATATTGCTGCATCGGATCCTGCAAAGGAAGCTGTTTGGATAAAAAAGTTCGTGACAGAACTTACGGTAGTTCCTTCCATTGAGTCAGCAGTTCCACTACACTGTGACAACAATGGAGCGGTCATACAGGCTAAGGAACCCAGGTCTCACCAAAAATCCAAATACATAAAAAGGCGCTACCACATTATCAGAGAAATAGATGGGCGAGGCGATGTAGCCATGCAGAAAATAGCATCAGCTGAAAATCCAGCTGATCCATTCACTAAGCCTATGTCACAAACTTAGCTAGATCGACATCTTAAGAAGATGGGTCTAAGATATTGTAATAAATGGCTCTAGTGCTAGTGAGAGATTGTTAGTAGTATGCCCTAGAGCATATCATTTAGTATGTATCTTATACATGTTTTTATTAATAAAAGGCATTTTCACTTTTCCGTTTACATAATATATTTATGTGTAATAGAGAAGGTCCATTGATATTTTGTTAGAAATTCTATTCTTAAGTTGTTAAGAATATGAGTGATAGTATTTCTAGCACAAAGTATCATAAATAGGTTCACAATCGAGGATACTTCATAATAAGGACATGACTTATCCAGAAAGATTATATTCATGTTTGTTCCCAAGTTATTTATATGAGATATAAATAAGATGGAATGGTGAGTCTTATGCCATATAACAAACATGATAGGCACTTATACATGATAACTAGGCCAAACCAGTGACACTTATGATAAGCACATGGAGTTTACTCTTGTCAATATATTGTCATAAATCATATCAGTGCATATAATCTTTAGACCTGAGATAGCACAGTTATCTTGTATATAGGTGGTTTGAGTTTGATACTGCTTTCATACTTGTACTATGTATGGGTATATGGGCATGTGTTGGCTCCTACTAGTTATATATGGAGGTAGGTGTTGATCAAGATGGAATATGTTCCTCTAAGTAAATAGAGATAAAATCCTATGTTCATTTAATTGTTCTTAGTGTTTCAAGTTCCTGGCCAAGACAGATAGATTTAATCAGAAAAGAGTTTCTGATGAGAAAATCTTTTAATCAAGAACTGGAATTAAAAGAGAACATAATATTCATAGCAAATGGGGTTTGACATAAACCATGACTCTGGCTTGAGTTGGGACTTTGTAACAGAGAGATTCTAGTGCATGGTAACATATGATTATAGGTTCATTTAACTTAAACCTTATTACTGATTGGGTGACCATGGCATGCTATGCTAGGTGTTAACCATAGTCTATGAGGTGCATAAAATGATTTAGAGAAATCATTTATGGTAAGAAAGAGTTCTGATGATATTAAGAGTTGATATCATGTCTCATTACCAATTAGTGATGAGCCTAGTAAGTCACACACATACACAAGTAATCACCTAATTAAATATAATTTAATTAATTAATTAAAGAGTTTAATTGATTAATTAAATAGGTTTGGTTTGCAATTAGATTGCAAAGTCCCTAGCATGACTTAAAACCAAATCTAGGTTATTGGATGTATAGTATAAGTTAAATTTATATTTAAAGTATTTAAATATGAATTTAATTAATGAGAAATTAATTAATAGAGATTAATTAATTAATTTATATTTGATATAAATTGATTAGAAGAAGAAAAATAATTATTTTGGGTTGAGAACTCAAAATTAAGACACAGGGGTATTTTGATCATTTCAAAGGGTGACATGTGGCACCATGAGATGGTGACACATGGCAGTACACATAAGCTTGCTAAATGTTTTTTAATCATGTAAGATGATTAAAATTAAGATTAAATATAGGTTTGACACTTGGCACAATGTGATTGGGTCAATTAAACCTAGAACCAATCAGAGGGTGACATGTGGCTTGGGTTTTATGTGTTGACCTACCTATATAAGTGTTGTTATGAAAAGAAAAATAACACAAGTTGCTGCCTCATCCTTGGTGCCACCACCCAAGAGACTTTTCCTTCTCTTCATCTTCTTCTCTCATCTATTCCAAGAGATTAGCAAACAATCTCTTGAATTAAAAATACTAGAAATTGTTTCTAATGTCCTGTTTACATCTTTAATCTCTTAAAAGGCAAAACTTAATTTTCTAAATAATAGAAAAGGCTTTAGAAGCTGTTCAAGGGCTTCCATAGGTGTTCTTGGTGTGGACAAGCTAGAGGGACAACATCTGGTGTCCTGAAGATGCATCTCAAAAGCACAAATACACTACAGTGCATCAAGAGGAGTATTTGTTCTTGATTTAATCTAGGGTTCTAAAATTAATCTGATTAATTCTAAAATCTTAAATAGCAAATACAAATCCAAAAACATATTAAAAGAGTTTTAATATGTTGTTTATCATTGAAATCAAATAGATAAAAATAAATCTTGCATGATGCATGTGACCCTAGGTGAAAATTTTTTAATTCAATGATATAAACTTGTGTTTTTCACGCTTCCGCTCCTTCATCTTGTTCAAAAGGTACCGGATGACAGCATGATCTATGAATATAATGACTTTTGACCCAATTAAGTAGGATATGAATTTATCAATTACAAACACTACTGCTAGGAATTCCTTTTCCATGGTAGCATAATTGATTTGTGCGTCATCAAGTGTCTTGCTGGTGTAATAGATGGCATGGAGCTTTTTATCTTTCCTTTGTCCAAGTATTGCTCCCACATCATAATCACTTGCATCGCACATGATTTCAAATGGTAGCTCCTAATTAGGTGGTTGTATAATGGGTGCTGAAATCAAGGCTTCTTTTATCCTGTTGAAAGAAACAAGGCAATTTTCATCAAAATCAATGGGACCATCTTGACTTAATAGATTTTTCAATGGTTTAGCTTTTTTGGAAAAATCTTTGGTGAATCTTCTGTAGAAGTCTGCATGTCCCAAAAAGCTTCGTACTCCTTTGACTGATATTGGTGGTGGCATTTTTTCAATGATTTCAATTTTTGCCTTGTCAACTTCAATTCCTCTTTCTGATATTAGATGAACAAGAACTATGCCTTCTCTTACCATGAAGTGGCATTTTTCCCAATTTAGGACTAGGTTTGATTTTCACATCTTTGTAACACTTTGGATAGGTTAGCTAAGCAATCATCAAAAGTGGTGCCATAAACAAAAAAATCATCCATAAATACTTCCATGATATTTTTAATATAATAAAAAAAAATAGCCATCATGCATCTTTGAAAAGTAGCAGGGCATTACAAAGACCAAAGGGCATTCTTCTATATGTAAATGTTCTATAAGGGCATGTGAATGTGGTCTTTTCCTGGTCTTTTGGGTGAATAGGAATTTGAAAGAATCCAGAATACCCATATAGATAGCAAAAGTAGGAATGTTTTGCTAATCTTTCTAGCATTTGGTCATTGAAAGGAAGTGAAAAATGGTCCTTTCTGGTGGCATTATTCAATTTCCTATAGTCTATGCACATGCGCTAACCAGTAACTACCCTAGTAGGGATTAATTCATCTTTTGCATTTTGAATGATAGTTGTCCCACCTTTCTTATGCACTACATGCACTGGACTAACCCATTTACTATCAGAGATTGGGTATATAATACCTACATTTAATAGTTTCAAGATTTCCTTTTTTACTATTTCTTTCATGTTTGGGTTAAGTCTTCTTTGATGTTCAATAGTGGGTTTACTATTTTCTTTCATAGGTATCCTATGCATGCAAATGGAAAGATGAATCCCTTTCAAGTCTTCTATTTTATACCTTATGCTCTTACTATGTGTCCTAAGCACCCTTAGTAATTTTTCCTCTTCAATTTCAGATGGACTGGCATTGATAATAACAAGATATTTAGAATTTGAGTCTAGGAATGCATACCTTAGCATAGAGGGAAGAGGTTTGAGTTTTACCTATTTAGTATTTTTCTTTAGCTTGCTTTTGGTTTATTCCTCCTTCAGCTCCTTTACCTTGAAAGCTTGAGTTAAGGGTAGGAGTGGATCAGCTGCTAAATGTTTTGCACAGGCTGCTATTTTTATGTTCTCATCATTCGCTGTGTGGCTGTGCACAATGCATACTTCAAGAGGATCTTTAGGATGGGTCTTATGAAATTCTTCCTTAACTTGCTTGTCAACTATGTCAACCCTAAAGCATTTATCAGGTTCAAATTTGTGTTTCATCGTGTCAAACAAGTTGAATTCCACTTCTTCATCCCCTACCTTGAGAGTCAGCCGCCCATTTTTGACGTCTATGATTGCTCCGGTGGTTGCCAAGAAAGGTCTTCCCAAGATGATAGGGATTTGAATATCCTCTTCCATCTCAAGGACAACAAAATCAACTGGAATGAAGAATTAACCCACCTTGATAGGAATGTTCTCAAATATTCCCATAGGATATTTAAAAGACCGGTTAGCCAATTATAATGAAATTGTTGTGGGTTTCAGTTCTCTGACTTTTAGCTTTTAGCATATTGATAGAGGCATTAAACTCACACTTGCCATAAGATCGCAGAGGGCCTTATTTATTTTCTTGTCACCAATGAGAGAAGGTATGGAGAAGCTTCCTAGGTCTTTCAGCTTTGGAGGCAATTTATTTTGCAGTATGGTGCTGCATTCCTCTGTTAGAGCAACAGTCTCATAATCTTCCAGCTTTCTTTTCTTTGACAGAATTTCCTTAAGGAATTTGGTGTAGGATGGCATCTAAGAGAGTGCTTCAGTGAAGGGAATGTTGATATACAGTTTCTGTAAAACTTCTAAAAGCTTCCCAAACTGCTTGTCCAATTTGGCTTTCTAGAATCTCTGAGAAAAAGGTAGGGGAGGCTGATATGGCTCTGTTAGCTTCTTTTTCTTCCTTGTTTCCTCCTCTTGATCCTTCTTAACTTCTTCCTCTTTCTTCTCTGTTTGGTTTCAGATTTTTCAGAAGTTTCCTCTGTTGGCACTTCCTCTGACTGCTCTAAAATTCTTCCACTTCTTAATGTAACTACCTTACAATGCTCCTTTGGGTTCATCTCTGGTTGACTAGGCAGTTTACCAGCAGCTTTGCATGAAGAGGTTGCTTACTGAGCAATTTGATTTTCAAGCATCTTATTGTGGGTGGCAAGTTGGTCCATTCTGGAAGCTAGCTGTTTGATCATTTCATTTTGCTGTTGCTAGGCTTCTTGGAAGCTTTCCATCATGGATTCCATAGTTGACCTTGATTCAGGCTATTAGTTCTGAGGGAGTGGCGGTGGCTGTGTAGGGTTTTGTCCCTTATTCTGAAATCCGAGGGTTACTGGTGGTTTATACCCTTACTGTTTGTTTATTGGCTGATTCTGAAAATTTGACAATGAGAAATTTGGGTGGCTTCTCCATCCAGGGTTGTATATATTTGAATATGGGTTGTGGGGCTGTCTCTGGTTGAAGTTTCCTCCATTATTCACATAGTTCATCTATTCTGTGGGGAGTTCATTAAAGCTGTTGTACTCTAAACCCATATATCCTCCTCTGTAGCTATTATCATATTGACTGTTCATCCCTATAGCATTGACCTGCATTTTATCAAGCCTCTTTATGAGCTGGTTAAATTGAGCATTTATCATGCTTAGGGCATCCACTTTTAGAATTCCTGCTGTTCTCCTTGTATTTCCCCTTTCATTTGACCACTCGTAATTGTGATATGCGACCCTTTCTAGAAGTTCAAGTGCTTGATCCACTATTTTCTCCATTAGGTCACCTTCTACTGTTGAATCTACTGTGCTCCTTGTAGAGGGCAGTAGCCCATTATAGAAGTTCTGAACCAGGAGCCAATCTTCTATGCCATGGTGGCGGCATTCTCTCTGTAGGTCCTTATAGCTCTCCCATGCATCATAGAGTGATTCACCTTCCCTTTGCCTAAAGGTGTTGAGTTCAACTCTCAACTTTGTAGTCTTTGTAGGTGGGAAGTACCTTGCTAGAAAAGCTTGTGAGAGGTCTTCCCATATGGTGAATGTTCCAGCTGGTTGAGAAAATAACCACTTTCTTGCTCTATCTCGAAGGGAAAATGGAAATGCTCAGAGTTATGGCTTGATCAGAGACCCCATTCATCTTGAATGTGTCACAAAGGGCAAGAAAGCACTAGAGGTGGTAGTGCAGATCTTCTATTGGTCAACCCCCAAACTAGGTTTATTGGATCATCTGGAGCCATGCTGGTTTTAGTTCAAAATTGTTGGCATCCACTGTGGGTCTTGTTACACTAGGTTAAAATCCTTGTATCGAGGGAGCTCCATAATCCTTCAAGAGTCTTGGCCTGTTATTGTTATTATTGGCCATATTTGGAATTTCTGGATTTCCTTGATCTTGTCCTTCATATTTCCTCTCCCTCCTGATAGTTCTTATAGTTCTGTCTATCTCTGGATCCAAATCAAAGACTTTTTCCTCTGGCCTTGTTTTGGTCATGTACCGAACCAATCACCTGAGAAAGAATAAGAGAATAAAACAATGTAAACAAAATTAAATAATAAATGAAAATGCCCAAATCAGCTAAATTACTTATCACCTAATATTAATAAAATTAAAATTCCTCGGCAACATTGCCAAAAACTTGTTTGCTGGTTTTTCAATGTAATTCCCTCACTGTAGCAATTCTGCACATTCTACTGTTCCAGTGACCAGTATTGGTCTGGACAGCTAAAACGCCTGGAAAAATATTTAGACTATAGTGAGGAGTCATAAATAACTCAAATAAGTATAAGAAAAATTAAGGAAAAATTTTAGAAATAAAATACAACCAAGTTAAATGAGCCGGTGCCCTAGCGATGGATGACCCAGTGGGAAGTTGCAGTCTTCGCAACTAGGAGCCCTGAACTTGGGAGAAAATTCATGAAATAATTTGGGACTCCAGAGAAGAGTTATTGAGGTTTCTATGGCATTAGAATGCCAAGAAAAGGCTTAGAAAAATTTTTCAATCGGTATAGACAATTTTGGTTCAATAAGCCAAACAGAGGGGCATTTTGGTCATTTCGTCTTCAGAGATGATTTTTGGCCGACTTATCTAGTTAAGTAAATAATTATTATGATCTAAAATATGAATACATATTGCTAAAAAATTGAATTGAAAATGGGTAGTAAAGAAAAGAAAAGAAAATGAAAGAAAAAAGGAAATATGACATCACATGATGTCATTAGTTAGGTCTCCACTAATCACAACTCAACAAGCCAATTAAATGGAGATAAATTAGACAAAAATGGACAAACAATCTGCAACTTCTCACCATGGACAGCCAAACCAAAGAGAAAAAAGAGAGGAAGACCACCATTAAAGCTCCAAATGAGCTTGATTCCCTAGCTAACTACACCATAAAACCTCACCCTCTCTTCACAAAAAATTCCCCTTACCACTAAAGTAAGACTTGGGCAACAATTAAAAGAAAAGAAAGTGGAAGAAAGTGAGGTGTGAACAAGCTTAGAAAATCACCAAAGAGGTTAGTGCCGTATTCTTTGCTTTTACATTTTTCTAAACATGAATTTGAGCTGAGTTAAGTTAAAAATTTGATAAAAATTGATTTAATGAGGCATGATTATGTTCCATGAAATTTTTGCAGCCTTGACATGAGTTAGGGTTAGGAGAATTCTTTGCTTTAAAGTGACATATTAGCTGCCCCTAGTATAAATTATATGATTAGTATAGCAAATTAGGAGTAAGATGCATGAATTAGAGGCTTGGTCAATTAGGGTTAGGGTTTTGAAATTTAATTTTAGTGGTGGATGAAAATGGACATAAACTAAAGTTGTAATGGTCAATTAGTGACCATTTGGCTATGTTTGATTAGGAAATGAAGTGATTTGTGCCATGAGAATTGAGGTTATGTATGCTGTCCAGTGTGCACTACAGGTCTAGATGTGAGTCCAGCATGTTTGGGCAGCTATAACTGGAGTTGTATAGGTTTAATTGGTGCAAGGGCACAACTTTGGTGAAGAAACCCTGCCCAGAAAACCAAACCAAGTTGACCTAAAAATTACCCTAATCCGGGTGACCAACATGCTGTCCTTGGAAAATGACCAAATGAACAGTATTTGTTCAAATGGTCATTACTCAGTGTAGAAAAGTTTAATTAATTTGAAATTTTACCAACAGAAAGTTGAGACATAGCTTACAACTTTCATGAAGAACACAAACTCAAATTTTGAACCTAACCAATTCAAATTGCCAACCAAACTTAGGTCACCAAATCTGCCAGAACTAGTTTTGCCCAGAATTCTGAATTCTATCCAATCCGGCCAGTTATGGTAAAATGACCATAACTTGGGCTACAAAACTCCAAATAGAGTGATTCAAAAAAGGAAATGTAACTAAACACAATAAGGAAGAACTTTCATTAAGACAATTTTGTCAAATTTCCACTGTAACAATAACTAATGGAACAGTAAACGTAAGGTATGAAATCTGAAAATTTTGAATAACATAAGATAAGCTTTGAAATGGTATTGGAAATCAATACCAACAAAAATAAAATGCAAAATGTGGTATCTTGGAGAACTTAAGTTCAATAAATTTATTATGTATTAAAAAGTCAACAATTTGAGTGAATAGTAATGTGAATAGTAGTACAAAGACACAAAGTGTAAGAACTAAATTGGTAGAGGAAATTAAGATATGAAATTTAGAATCCATGAAATGTTCATGGATTACTTGGAATAGAAATAGTAATTTACCTAAATGATTTAATGAATATTTAAGTTATGTGAATATATCATTAAGATTTGTATTCCCATTACTAGCAGGTCTAATAAAACATGAGTGATACCACTTGAATATGAAATGAAATTAACCTAGATGGATTGTTGAGACTTATACTCCCAACACCAATGGAGTTCATAATATATTAGCAATACAACTTGAAGTATGGAATGTACTTTACATGAATAGATTGTTGAATGAATAAATATGATAAAAGTGCCATTTGGGATTTAAGTTCCCATCAAGAGAGAAAGGAAAAATGTTTTGAATACAATGGTACATGTGAACCATTGTTTAAAATTGTGATCAATATGAATAGCATAATGAATGAATAAATGAACCATATTAATGTATGAATGAGACATTAGTTCTCATTATTATAGAAAGGAAAAGTACTTTGAGTACAATAGCATAAAAGGATAATTGATGTGAATTATGATCATATAAATGATCAAATGAATATATAAATTATAATTGAAATTTATCATGAAATAATGAAGTCATAAAACGCATTATATTAATATTTAATGATATTATGTGCCCTTGTATTACCTAGACATGTGTGTCAGATTGGATAGTTTGGCATGCCAATAGGGTATTGTTTTAGTAGTACTGCGAAAGGCTTTATGCCTGTGTTCATGGCTTTATGCCCGCACTCATGGCTTTTATGCCCGATTATGTGTTATCATAGCTTTTAAGCCATACTGACTGCATACGTGATTGATGTTCTGCGTCCCATGGTATGACGGCACGAGGCATCACGGTGTCCAGTGCTAACGACCCGTTATCCAGTTTAGTCAGCCTGTCATAGGTTACTTGGGCAGAAAAAAAATTATTGAAATAAGTTAAAAATATTAGAAACTAAATAAATCAGTAAGAAAAATACGAAAGGTATTAAACTAGTATTAAGAATTTAATTATTACGAAATAATCCACAACACATAGAAAATATTAAGAGAGTAAATGAAAGACTAGCAAAATAAGCAAAACATAAGTAATTATTAGAAATGTATCCTCCATAATAATATAAACATAAACTAAATATTTAGATTTATTTGTACATTATATAAATGATTATTGTAAACTTATGATAGAAGAGATTCTAGAGAGCAATATAAATGACGAAAAATATACTGTATAGCAAATTTCATATGAACCCAGTAAAATTCTTGAGCATATAGAAAATATGCTCCAATTATTTTTTTTTTGTATACATTATTTCATGTTATATTATTGCACCACTAAGCAGCGATGCTTAGCACGATAGAATTGTTTCCTTCGCGCATGTAATGAAGCTAAAACCCAATGGACATTTGACTGGGAATTTTGGGAGTCCAGATCTGCAGAGTGTCAAAGGTTGTCACCTCCTCAGCAATGCATGTAGCTAGGGCCCATGTATATCACTTTATGCATTTTGTATGTTATAAATATTTCGTATATTGTAATTCGTATGTTGTAATATAAATTAAGAATTTGTAAGTAATATTTATGTGATGTAAATTTATAAATTAATTATTTCATATGTAATTAAATTGTATATCATGTAAATTAATGATGATTGAAAATTATCATATATCAGTTGAGAATGAATGGAAATGAATATGAAATTGAATTATATAGAAGATGTTCGAATTGATGAGATAATTATGATTCATATGGATAAGATTTTATTATGAAAATATTGTTGAATTTTTAAGCAGGTTAATAATGAAATGCGCCAAATAGAAATAAAATAGGGGAAACTCCGCTGGTTTCTCCATAGAAAAATAATTGATATTAAATTAAACGAATGCAAAATTACTAAAATAATAAAGTAAGATAAGATAGGGTGCTCCGGCACCGAGTGTGACATGCCTCGCTCAGCTACACTGTAAACGGGTGAGGAGTGGTACATTTATTGGTATCAGAGCGCGGTTTAGGCATTTTTGGACCCAGATAGACTTCATATCATGCATTGCATTCATAAGAGTCGAGGTGACACTATTGCAAATATGTATTTCCCATTTATTTTAGGTTAAGGTATGGAATATGAGAGTGAAGAAAGAAGGAGACTATATTTAAGATGAAAAAGGATGAGTACAGAACTGTTTGAGCATAGGATTGAGACTAAGAAGAAAGTGAAGTATGATAACACGGAAAGGTGAAGAAATAAGGAGGTAGTAGCTCCTCAACTATTTACACTGGGTAAATTTCGTGGACGAAATTTTTTGTTAGAGGGGAAGAATTGTAACACCCTCACTGTAGCAATTCCGTACATTCTACTGTTTCGGTGACTGGTATCAGTCTGGACAGCTAGAACGCCTGAAAAAATATTGAGACTAGAGTGAGAAGTCATAAATAACTCAAATATGTGTAAGAAAAATTAAGGAAAAATTTTAGAAATAAAATACAACCAAGTTAAATGAGTCGGTGCCCTAGCGATGGGTAAACTAGTGGGAAGTTGCGGTCTTCGCAACTAGAAGCCCTGAACTCTGGAGAAAATTCATGAAATAATTTTTAGGACTCTAGAGAAGAGTCATTGAGGTTTCTATGGCATTAGAATTCCAAGAAAAGGCTTAGAAAAATTTTTCAATCGGTACAGACGATTTTGGTTCAATAAGCCAAATAGAGGGCATTTTGGTCATTTCGTCTTCAGAGATGATTTTTGGCCGACTTGTCCAGTTAAGTAAATAATTATTATGATCTAAAATATAAATAAATATTGCTAAAAAATTGAATTGAAAATGGGTATCATGTAAATTTATAAATTAATTATTTCATATGTAATTAAATTGTATATCATGTAAATTAATGATGATTGAAAATTATCATATATGAGTTGAGAATGAAAGGAAATGAATATGAAATTGAATTATATAGAAGATATTCGAATTGATGAGATAATTATGATTCGTATGGATAAGATTTTATTATGAAAATATTGTTGAATTTTCAAGCAGGTGAATAATGAAATGCGCAAAATAGAAATAAAATAAGGGAAACTCCGCTGGTTTCTCCATAGAAAAATAATTGATATTAAATTAAACGAATTCAAAATTACTAAAATAATAAAGTAAGATAAGATAGGGTGCTCCGGCACCGAGTGTGACATGCCTCGCTCAGCTACACTGTAGACGGGTGAGGGGTGGTACATTTATTGGTATCAGAGCGCGGTTTAGGCATTTTTGGACCTAGATAGACTTCATATCATGCATTGCATTCATAAGAGTCGAGGTGGCACTATTGCAGATCTGTATTTCCCATTTATTTTAGGTTAAGGTATGGAATATGAGAGTGAAGAGAGAAGGAGACTATATTTAAGATGAAAAAGGATGAGTACAGAACTGTTTGGGGATAGGATTGAGACTAAGAAGAAAGTGAAGTATGATAATACGGAAAGGTGAAGAAATAAGAAGGTAGTAGCTCCTCAACTATTTACACCGGGTAAATTTCAAGGACGAAATTTACCCGGTGTAAATAGTTGAGGAGCTACTACCTTCTTATTTCTTCACCTTTTTCAAGGACAAAATTTTTGTTAGAGGGGAAGAATTGTAACACCCTCACTGTAGCAATTCCGTACATTCTACTGTTTCGGTGACCGGTATCGGTCTGGACAACTAGAATGCCTGGAAAAATATTTAGACTAGAGTGAGGAGTCATAAACAACTCAAATAAGTGTAAGAAAAATTAAGGAAAAATTTTAGAAATAAAATACAACCAAGTTAAATGAGTCGGTGCCCTAGCGATGGGTAACCCAGTGGGAAATTGCGGTCTTCACAACTAGGAGCCCTGAACTCGGGAGAAAATTCATGAAATAATTTTTGGGACTCTAAGAAGAGTCATTGATATTTCTATGGTATTAGAATGCCAAGAAAAGGCTTAGAAAAATTTTTCAATCGGTACAGACAATTTTGGTTCAATAAGCCAAATAGAGAGCATTTTGGTCATTTCGTCTTCAGAGATGATTTTTGGCCGACTTGTCCAGCTAAGTAAATAATTATTATGATCTAAAATATGAATAAATATTGCTAAAAAATTGAATTAAAAATGGGTAGTAAAGAAAAGAAAAGAAAATGAAAGAAAAAAGGAAATATGACATCACATGATGTCATTAGTTAGGTCTCCACCAATCACAACTTAACAAGCCAATTAAAAGGAGATAAATTAGACAAAAATTGACAAACAATCTGCAACTTCTCACCATGGGCAGCCGAACCAAAAAGAAAAAAGAGAGGAAGATCACCATTAAAGCTCCAAATGAGCTTGATTCCCTAGCCAACTACACCATAAAACCTCACCCTCTCTTCACAAAAAATTTTCCTTACCACTAGAGCAAGACTTGGGCAGCAATTAGAAGAAGAGAAAGTGGAAGAAAGTGAGGTGTGACCAAGCTTAGAAAATCACCAAAGAGGTTAGTGCCATATTCTTTGCTTTTACATCTTTCTAAACATGAATTTGAGCTAAGTTAAGTTGAAATTTTGATAAAAATTGATTTAATGAGGCATGATTATGTTCCATGAAATTTTGGAAGCCTTGAATTCTTTGATTTAAGGTGACATATTAGCTACCGCTAGTATAAATTATATGATTAGTATAGCAAATTAGGAGTAAAATGCATGAATTGGAGGCTTGGTCAAATAGGGTTAGGGTTTTGAAATTTAATTTTAGTGGTGGAAGAAAATGGACATAAACTAAAGTTGTAATGGTCCATTAGTGACCATTTGGGTATGTTTGATTAGGAAATGAAGTGATTTGTGCCATGGGAATTGAGGTTATGTATGCTGTCCAGTGTGCACTGTAGGTCTGGATGTGAGTCTAGCATGTTTGGGTAGCTATAACTGGAGTTGTATAGGTTCAATTGGTGCAAAGCCAATTGTACATGAAATTAGATACATAATGGCACAACTTTAGTGAAGAAACTCTGCCCAGAAAATCAAACCAAGTTGACCTAAAAATTACCCTAATTCGGTTGACCAACATGCTGTCCCTGGAAAATGACCAAATAAATAATGTTTATTCAAATGCCCATAACTTAGTGCAGACAAGTTCAATTGATCTAAAATTTTACCAACAGAAAGCTGAGACAGAGCCCTACAACTTTCATGAAGAACACAAACTCAAATTCTAAACCTAACTAATTCAAATTGCCAACCAAACTTAGGTCACCAAATCTGCTAGAACCAGTTTTGCCCAGAATTTTGGATTCTATCCAATCCGGCCAGTTATGGTAAAATGACCATAACTTGAGCTACAAAACTCCAAATGGAGTGATTCAAAAAAGGAAATGTAACTAGACACAATAAGGAAGAACTTTCATGAAGATAATTTTGTTAAATTTCCACTGTAATAATGATCAATGGAACAGTAAACTTAGGGTATGAAATCTGAAAATTTTGAATAACATAAGATAAGCTTTGAAATGGTATTAGAAATCAATACCAACAAAAATAAAACGCAAAATGTGGTATTTTGGAGAACTTAGGTTCAATAAATTTATTATGTGTTAAAAAGTCAACAATTTGAGTCAATAGTAATGTGAATAGTAGTACAAAGACACAAAGTGTAAGAACTAAATTGGTAGAGGAAATTAAGATATGAAATTTAGAATCTATAAAATGTTCATGGATTACTTGGAATAGAAATAGTAATTTACTTAAATGACTTAATGAACATTTAAGTTGGGTGAATATATAATTAAGATTTGTATTTCCATTACTAGTAGGTCTAATAAAACATGAGTGATATCACTTGAATATGAAATGAAATTAACCTAGATGGATTGTTGAGACTTATACTCCCAACACCAATGGAGTTCATAATATATTAGCAATACAACTTGAAGTATGGAATGTACTTTACATGAATAGATTGTTGAATGAATAAATATGACAAAAGTGCCATTTGGGATTTAAGCTCCCATCAAGAGAGAAAGGAAAAATGTTTTGAATATAATGGTACATGTGAACCATTGTTTAAAATTGTGATCAATATGAATAGCATAATGAATGAATAAATGAACCATATTAATGTATGAATGAGACATTAGTTCTCATTATTATAGAAAAGAAAAGTACTTTGAGTACAATGGTATAAAAGGATAATTGATGTAAATTGTGATCACATAAATGATCAAATAAATATATAAATTATAATTGAAATTTATCATGAAATAATGAAGTCATAAAACACAATATATTAATATTTAATGATATTATGTGCCCTTGTATTGTCTAGACATGTGTGTGAGATTGGATAGTTTGGCATGCCAATAGGGTATTGTTTTAGCAGTACTGCAAAAGGCTTTATGCCTGTATTCATGGCTTTATGCCCGCACTCATGGCTTTATGCCCGCATTCATGGATTTATGCCCGCACTCATGGTTTTTATGGCCGATTATGTGTTATCATAGCTTTTTAGCCATACTGACTGCATACGTTGTTGAAGTTCTGCATCCCATGGTATGACGGCCCGAGGTACTGCGGTGTCCAGTGCCAATGACCCGTTATCCAATTTAGTCAGCCTGTCATAGGTTACCTGGGCAGAAAAAAAATTTATTGAAATAAGTTAAAAATGTTAGAAACTAAATAAATCAGTAAGAAAAATTGGAAAGGTATTAAACTAGTATTAAGAATTTAATTATTACGTAATCCACATAGAAAATATTAAGAGAGTAAATGAAAGACTAGCAAAATAAGCATAACGTAAGTAATTATTAGAAATGTATCCTCCATAATAATATAAACATAAACAAAATATTTAGATTTATTTGTACATTATATAAATGATTATTGTAAACTTATGATAGAAGAGATTCTAGAGAGCAACATAAATGACGAAAAATATACTATATGGCAAATTTCATATGAACTCAGTAAAATTCTTGAGCATATAGAAAAGATGCTCCAATTATTTTTTATTTGTATACATTATTTATTGTTATATTATTATGCCACTAAGCAGCAATGCTTAGCGCGATGGAATTGTTTCCTTCACGCAGGTACTGAAGCTAAAACCCAATGGACATTTGACTGGGAATTTTGGGAGTCTAGATCTGCAGAGTGTCAAAGGTTGTCACCTCCTCAACAATGCATGTAGCTAGGGCCCATGTATATCACTTTATGTATTTTGTATGTTGTAAATATTTTATATGTTGTAATTTGTTTGTTGTAATATAAATTGAGAATTTGTAAGTAATATTTATGAGATGTAAATTTATAGATTAATTATTTCATATGTAATTAAATTGTATATCATGTAAATTAATGATGATTGAAAATTATCATATATGAGTTGAGAATGAATAGAAATGAATATGAAATTGAATTATATAGAAGATATTCAAATTGATGAGATAATTATGATTAGTGTGGATAAGATTTTATTGTGAAAATATTGTTGAATTTTCAAGCAGGTGAATAATGAAATGTGCTAAATAGAAATAAAATAGGGGAAACTCTGCTGGTTTCTCCATAGAAAAATAATTGATATTAAATTAAACGAATTCAAAATTACTAAAATAATAAAGCAAGATAAGATAGAGTGCTCCGGTACCGAGTGTAACATGCCTCGCTCGGCTACACTGTAGACGGGTGAGGGGTGTTACATTCAACCACTGTAAGTGCACGGATCACTAAGATCACTAACAAGTAATAAAGTGATGAGTTAAGTTTCATTCCCATGAGGAATTTAATTAGCAAGTACCAGGCTACAGGCAATTTTGACTGTTTAGGCTACCGAATATAGATGGAAAATGAGTTAAACCTATTTTAGATGCTCAAAAATAATTTTTTGAATTAAACTATTTATAAAAGTAATTTCAGAATTAAGATTTCACACTACAACCTTACTATGAATTTTAATCTTATCTATTCATCGGATTGAGAATAATTGCTTTAGTGGAAATTTATCCTAGGATATCCTAAGTCCTCTCTCAAGGCACTTAAAGTGTATTTTAATTAACCTAAACCCTACTTTCATGGTGATTAAATTGATTAAAATCCTTCAAGATCTATGATTAATTTTGGAACTCCACAAAGGTATCAGCCTATCTCTAGGTCAGATTTCCTACGTTCAAGTTCTCGATTTTCTAATATTAAGCTTTACCTTTTAGTCCTTCAATTAATATATGCAATCAACACTAAGTGGGTAACGACATACAATATGCATTAAGATCACAAGAAATTGAATCAAAGAACTAAGCTCAAATCCAATAAATAAAACTCAATATTTATCCATAATAATAATTGCAAATGCTACTCTCCTAATTCCAGAATAAAGGAGTTACTCACTCATGGTGAGTTTAACAAACATAGAGAAAATAAAATAAAAGAACATAAAGAGTCCAGTTAGAGAAATAGAACAAAAGAACTGAAGAGGAATGACTGCAGTCTTGATCCTTGTGGAACTTTGGCTGAGGGTTTCCCTTTTGTGCTGGTGTTCTACTATTCAAGAAGGCTGTGGAGAATAAGTATGAGATAGTGAAAACCCTTCTGAAAATCTCCAAAAAGCTCTGCAAAAAAGGTTGAACTAAAAAAGGGCTCCTACTGTTGTCATTTTCTGCTTCTATTTATAATAGCTGGTCTAGGGTTAGGTCTTTCGAATCCCAAAAGTATTAGGAGTCTGTTTGGAGTGTGTAAACAGGAGCTAGAATTCGGATTAGGAAATTGGCTGCTGCATGGTCCACAGCCCATGTGTCACTACATGGCCGAGGGCCGTGTAACTTACTAGAGCTGAATGGTTGCATCTTGCATAGGTATAAGAGTTTACAAGGGTCTGCGCTAGTCACACAGGTCTCATTACATGACCCGTGTTCTTCTGTTCTTAGAAAATTCTTCAAGCCTGTGCCCGGCAGAGACTTACACGGGTCTCTATAGCTTACATGGGTCTGATTATATGACCCTTGTACTTTTGCTTCTTCTTTGGCTCTCTAGCTTTCTTCTGGCAGTAGGTTACACCTATCTGTTGCTTTGCTTACATGACCCATGTAATGTGTATCAGCAGTTTTTTTCAATCCTTTGGCCTTTTCAAGTTTCCTTCTGCACTCCTATGCCCTGGGACTTCACCCAAACACCTGAAATGATGCAGAAAACATGGAATTTAGAGCTTGGCAATGGAATTTACAGAAGTTAATGAAATTAATGGTTATGCATGAGATTACCATTCTAAATGCTATGAAATACTATACAAATGTACTTAAAAACATGTATATAATACAACTATATCACACCACTACACTAAGTGAGAAGGGTTTACATGCTGAATTATTATCACATGATATAATGGTAACTAATCCTATAGGATATAGTGTGACTGTAAGCAAGGTGTTTAGAGACTGCCCAGTTAGGGTACATGATAGGGAATTTCCTACTGACTTGATAGAATTACCTTTTCATGAATTTGATGTTATCCTAGGTATGGATTAGTTAACTAAACATCAGGCTGTGGTTGATTGCAAATTAAAAAGGGCATGTTGAAAGCTTCTAATAATGCTGATGTGGCTGTATATGGTGAGAACTAGAATTTATTGCCAAATATGATTTAGCTATTACAACCATGAAGCTAATTAGAAAGGGGTGTGAGGCATTTTTAGCACATGTCATAAACACTAGCAAGGAGGGTTTGAATATTCAGGATATTCCTATAGTCAATGAATTTTAAGATGCATTTCCTAAAGAATTACCTAGGCTACCACTAGACAGGGAGGTAGAATTCTCAAATGATGTGCTCCCTGATACCGCACCAATATCAATAGCACCCTATAGAATCGCTCCCACTGAATTGAAGGAGTTGAAATTGCAACTACAAGACTTACTTGACAAGGGGTTTATATGCCCTAGTGTGTCACCTTGGGGAGCGTTAGTATTGTTTGTCAAAAAGAAAGATGGCAACCTTGGGCTATGCATTGATTATAGGCAACTAAATAAGGTGACAGTCAAGAATAAATATCCTTCACCCCGGATTGATGATTTGTTTGATCAGTTAAAAGGGGTTGGGTTCTTCTCCAAAATTGATGTGAGGTATGGTTATTATCAGTTGAAAGTTAAGGAACCTGATGTTCCTAAGATTGCATTCAGAACCCGATATGGCCACTTTGAATTTCTAGTGATGCCATTTGGGCTAACCAATGCCCCAGCTGCCTTCATGGACTTGATGAAATGAATTTTCAGACCTTATTTGGACCAATTTATAGTTGTTTTCACTGATGACATACTAGTCTATTCTAAGATAAGAGAAGAACATGCTCAGCAACTTAGAATTGTGTTACAGATTTAGAGGGACAAGCAGTTGTAAGCAAAGTTGAGCAAGTGTGACTTTTGGCTGAATGAAGTTTCCTTCCTAGGCCACATTGTATCCTCAGAAGGCATGAGGGTAGATTCTAAAAAGGTAGAAGCTATTTTGGAATGGAAGCCACCTAAGAATGTGACAAAAATTAGAAGTTTTCTGGGATTGGCTGGATACTATAGAAGATTTGTGAAGGGGTTTTCCATGATAGCTTTTCCAATGACCAAATTGCTGCATAAAGGTGTTAAGTTTGAATGGACATATAAGCATCAGGCTAGCTTTGATAAATCAAAGGCTATGTTTACAGAAGCTCCTATGTTAACGCAGCTTACATTAGGAAAGGATTTTGTGATCTATAGTGATGCCTCATTAAATGGACTTGGCTGTGTGTTGATGCCAGAAGGAAAGATGATAGCTTATGTTTCCAGACAACTGAAGCCACATGAAAGAAATTATCCTACTCATGATTTGGAGCTAGCAGCCATCATCTTCGCTTTGAAAATATGGAGGCATTACTTATATGGGGAAAAACGCTATATTTATACAGATCACAAAAGTCTAAAGTACCTGCCTTCATGAAAAGAACTAAACCTGAGACAGAGGAGATGGATGGAATTACTTAAAGACTATGATTGCATCATAGATTACCATCCAAGGAAAGCCAACATAGTAGCTGATGCCCTCGGCTAAAAGTTATTGCCAGTCTTAAAGGCAATGAATGCTTATCTGATGTTGACAACTGATGTTGTGATTATGGCTGAACTAAGGATTAAATCTAGTCTAATTCAATAGGTGCAAGATGCACAGAATACCGATGAGAATTTAATGGCAATAGTCAGTAAATTATTAGATGAGAAGGAAGGTGAATATGTGGTAAAAGAAGATGGTTAATTGTATTACAAAGACAGACTCTATGTGCCGAATGTAAGTGATTTGAAGCAGAGTATCCTTAGTGAAGCACACACTGCTACTTATGCTATGCATTCGGGCAGTAACAAGATATACTAGGATCTGAAGCTACATTACTGGTGGCCTGTGTCACACCCTACCCCTCCGTAAGATGTAACATGATCCCGTAGTATACCGAATAAATTACCGTACTTCACCTACCGATAATCTATTAAATATACTACTAGGGATTTTGATAAAACAATTCCATTTAGCAATTTGGCGTAGTGATAAAAATTTAAACTAAGTGTTTTCAAGTCCAATATCTATCATAAAACTTTTTAGGAATAATTAAGCATTTTTTAAATTTTGCGGCGATGCCATAAACTTTATTTGAAATTAATTTAACATTTAAAAATTTTACAAAAATTTCGGCAGAGTACTGGTTAGAAATTTAGAAAATAGTTCTTCAAAACCTACAGAAAAACACTTCCTATAATTTATTTCAGCTAAAATTTCTTTTAAAGCAACACAACCCAATCTCATCATAAAGAAAATAATTCATTATGCACAATACTCAAAAATAAACTTAAATACTTGCATTCATTGAGGTAACAAAATTTATATTACAAAAGAAATTTAGATAATTAAGTCCCTAAATAATAGTACAAATTTTTTTTCTTTTTTTTTATTACAATCCCAAAATAATATTACAAGTGTTTCTGTACAACTGCTCGAATGTAGTTATATACATATAATTACATGATTACACCAAAACTTAATATACAATGGTATACCTAGGCTATACTCGTAAATAACTTCAATCCACTGCTTCAAGTGGCCTCACTCAGCTGTTATATCTTTACTTTCACCTGCGACAGCATACAAAAGCTATCGCTGAGCGGTGAACTCAGTGGTACACAACAAATAAATTAAAATTTAATACAAAATATACTTTGACAAATCATAGCAAAAAGGCTCAAAATATTTAATTTCTTCAAAATTCATAAAATCAAAATCGATAATTTCAATCACACAAATTATTTGATGAATAACGTTTGATCGAGTAATAACAATTTATCCAAATCATAATAAAGCAATTGAAATATTTATATTTTTCTTGAACCATGAAACAATATATCATTTTTCAACCACTAACAAATATTTGTTTCAATCACATTTTATTAAAGTATGCATGATTTAAAGATGTTGAAAACATTCACATAACTTAGAGCATGATAGTAAAAAAATGTGAGTACTTATTCATTCCTTCCTCAACTGGTACACCACGACAAAGCCAATTCTCCCAATAACCAAAGGTCAATGGGGTATACACTGGCTAGCTAGCAAATATGAGTACTTATTCATTCCTTCCTCAACTGGCACACACCTCAACACTTCAGCCAGAGAGGGAATAACATGTTCATCCCATTAGACAAGCTAATGAGAAATTCTGTCACCCCCTACGCCTCTGTAAGATGTAACATGATCCCGTAGTATACCTAATGAATTACCAAACTTCGTCTACTGATAACCCATTAAATACACCACAAGGGATTTTAAACCTTTTCTTATTTCTTTTTATAGTGGTGAGCACTTTTGACAGGTGTTAAAAATTTTTTAATTGAAGTTAAATCACATATTAGGTTTATAAAAATTTCGGCAGAGTGCCGTCTATATTTGGAGCAAAACAGTTCTTCAAAAACCTGTAGAAAACACTTCCAATATATTTATTTCAGTCCCAAACTCCAATATAGCTCAACACAAATCAATTTTCTCGTCAAACTCAATTCAACATCACTTTCAGTAGTTTCAAAAATAGAATGCAAAATGACTAAGTATTTCAAAGCTAAGATAAGAAAATTATAGTACAACATTTTTACAGGCCAAAATAATTTATAACTTTAGTTTACAACTGCTCAAGACCAAGTACAATATATATATACAATGCACATACATTACAATAATAATTACAAGGAAGTTGTATACTCAATATACCCGGCAAAATCCTAAAAGCATAGCACAAGCAGCCTACGCTGCTGCTTTATCTGTCTGTCTACCTGCGACAGCATTGAAAAAGCTATCGCTGAGTAAAATTTACTCAGTGGTGCACAATAACAATTTAAAATGCGATATATAAAACATTTATCGACAATTCACAATTCAAATGATTTACAATTTCATGTCACAATTTTCAAAGCTCATATAACACAAATTTGATCAAACAATTTAATAATACAGTGTTGCCAATCAATAACACAACTTAGGTCATGACACAAACTTTTTCGAACATGCCGTGTTGTACACCACGACAAGACATACTCACCCCACTAATCAAAATCAATGAGAGAGGTGGCTAGCTAGCTAATGAACATCCATACTCACCTCAGACTGACAAGTCAAAGAGGGAGGAATATAGTGTACCTATCAGAGCACTTGCAGGCATTACGTATCGCCATCCCTGCAAGCTCCTGAGTTCACACGTGAGAGTTCCCAAGAATCATAGGCGTTATGTATCGCCGTCCCTACTTTGCTCCGATACCACTAAACATAATTTATCTCAAAATTTCCATTTGCAAAGTAAGCAACACAATAATTTTCAAATAAAATTCCCAAAGCCAAAATAATAAAAAATTATTCATAAACTTTTCTCAAATAAATTTTCCCAAGTCATAAACTCACAACTCATTTCTCAAAATAAATTTTTTAGTAAAAGCAATGAATATAAAAAGTATTGTGCACAGACCTCTGAAGAGTAACCTCTTGGCCCTGACTCAGTGTTTCCTTCCCCTTCCCTGAGTCTTTGCTAACTGAAACACACAATTTGAAGTGTTTCAGTACTCATTTAAACTGTCTCTGTCAATAAGGTTCAATAATTAATTTATTTAATTCTATTGTTTTCCTTAGTCAACCTATAATGTTGACCCTTGATGCACTCTAGGTGAATTAGGTTTAATGTTAACAATATGTCACATTTTGCATTTCAATATGCTATTAATATAGTGCAATTTACCATTTTTACAAGTTGGAATTCATTGCCAAATTATTTCAAGCATCATTGTATGTAAATGTCAAGTTCTCAATTTTTGTGTGCTAAATTGGTCTAGCTTAAAGTCTTATTTCTCTTGGTTTTTAGCTTCTATTCAAAGAAGCAAAATTATAGCTTTATGTCTTATTGCACTCGAGGCAAAATTTTAGGTCATTCTGAGTTGTATAGACCAAGATATGGTCAATTTACTAAAGTTGGACAGATTGCACTAAAATGGCAACTTTAGGTCATTTTTAGGTCATTTCTAGTTCTGGCAGTTTTTATACCCAAACTTGTGCAAGCCTTTTGACTTGCTTATGGTCATTTCTGGGTTTTGGTGTCTACATAAGAGTTGTAGCTCTATGTCTAATCTATTCATGGTAAAAATTTCAGGTCATTTGGACTTGTAATTCCATTCATATTGCATTATAATAAATTCACTTTACATTAATCAACCAAACATTACATTTACAAATCCAAAATACTATTATTACAAACTCTATACAACTGCTCATGACCTGTTATTACATGTACATACATTTACAAACATCAAAATAAATATTACAAACAGGGTATAAAATATACCCGACAGAACTTCAGGGGGTATAGCTCCAAGATCTTCAGCAGCTCACTCTACTGCTCCTCTAGTCTCTATATCTGCTATAGCGATAACAGCCATCGCTGAGTACTATGACTCAGTGGTGCACAACATACTAAAAATAACAGTTTATGCATAATTCAAATCACATTTATTCAAATATTGAACTGAACATGAATAACAGATACAAAACATGATTTATAAATTTTTAGTCCAAACAATCTCATTTAGGAAATCTCAAAACGAATTTCATAAAAACACAAATTTATATCATGCCATTCGAAACATATTTATCTCAATAGCCAGAGTGTAACACCCCTATGTTCAGTAGTGTGTTCTACTGTTCCCGTGACCAGTGTTGTCCGAACAGCTAGGATGCCTAGAACTACACTTAGATATGAATGAGGAGACATAAAATAATGAAATACAAGAAAAGAAAATACAAAAAAAAACAAAGGAAAAAAATAGCAATGAAATGTAACCAAGTTAAACGAGCCGAGAACCCTAGCGATGGGTGACCGCACCGGGAAGTCGCGGCGTGGACCGTTGACTAGCCCTGGATCGCGGAGAACCGTAAAAAATATTTTTAGGACTTAAATAAATGTCTATTGAAGTATAAATACCATTAGAAATATCAAAGAAAAATTAATTAATTAGTACAAAGAAAAGTGAGAAATTGAGAAAATAACAAAATTCGGTGTTACTGAAAAATCGGGAATGCAACCCGAACAGGGGCATTGTGGTCATTTGACACCCCGAGTTGTCTTTTGACCTAAATTTCCATTAAAAATAAATGATATTACACTTAGAAAATGTCATGAAAAATTAAATGGGTGGTACATAGTTTAAATAGCAAAAATTGGGAGTTAAATATGGGAATATGAAACCTTAAGAATAAACAAAGATTAAATTCTAACTTAGTGGTCCACTAACACCTAAAGTGGACAATTAATCTTCATTTTGGACAGAAAACTTCATCTTCTTCAACCTTTCCAAAGAGCAGCCGAAACCAAGAAGAAAGAACCTCCATGGCCGCATTGTTTAGAAGCTTCATGCAAGCATGATCCAACCATGGAAACTTCAAGCATCTTTCATTAAAAGTTGTCCATACACCTTGGGCAGTAGATAGGCAGCAAGAAGATCAAGTTTTGGTGAAGTTTTGAAGAGTTTCCAAAGTGGTAAGTAGGTATTTTTGATGCTTGCTTCATTAAAGTTTGTATGGATGTTATGGGTAGTTGAATTGTGGAAAGATTTTTGAGGTTTGATGTTTAAGGGAGATGTATATTTTTGGCAGCCATGGAAACTCCATAAGAACAGTTTATCCTTGCATGTAAATGGTAGATTAAAGTGTTGATTAAGTGTCACACCCTACCCCTCTGTAAGGCGTAACATGATCCCGTAGTATACTTAATGAATTACCAACTCCGTCTACTGATAACCCATTAAATACACTACAAGGGATTTTAAAAACTTTTCTTACTTCTTTTACAGTGGTGAGCACTATTTATAGGTGTTAAAAACCTTTTTGAACTGAAGTGATAGAACTAACACATTTGAATTATTTGGAATTTCTGTAAAAATTTTGGCAGAGTGCCATCTGTATTTTGGATAAAACAATTCTTCAGAAAAACCTGTAAAAAGCACTTCAATATATATTTCCAAATCTCAACTCCAACATGTTTCTCAACACAACATATTTCTCAACTCAAATCCATAGTAATTTTCCAAAGACTGAGATACAAGAAATATAATACAATTTTTACAAGTCAAAATAACTCATAATTTATTTTACAACTTTAATGTGCAATTTTATTTTACAACTGCTCAAAACCAAGAACACTATATACATACAGTGAACATACATTACAGTACAAAATGCTAAATATGGTATACTCAATATACCCGATGATCTCTCAATGTAGTACTAGCAAATCTAGTCTGCCGCTCTGTCATCTGTCTACTGCGACAAAGAATGAAAAGCTATCGCTGAGTAAAATTTACTCAGTGGTGCACAATAACAATTTGAAAGGCGATATATAAATCTTTTATGGGCAGTTGACAAATCAAATGATTCACAATTCCATCTCACAATTTACAAAATTCATCTAACACAAATTTGATCAAATAACTGAGTAACACAGTTTTGCCAATCAATAACACAATTTGATCACATAACTGAATAATACAGTTTGCCAATTAATAGCACAATTCAATCAAATAATTGAAGAATACAGTGTTGCCAATCAATATCACAATTTAAGCCATGACACAATTTTTCCACACATGCCGTGTTGTACACCACGACAAGACACACTCACCCCAATAATCAAAATCAATGAGGGAGGAAGCTAGCTATATAATGAGTACTCATCCACACTCACCTCAGACTGGCAAGTCAAAGAGGGAGGAACATAATCACACTCACCCCAGACTGATAAGTCAAAGACGGAGGAATATCACACTCACCCCATAAATGGAGGAGGAACATAGTAACAGTGTCATGCCAAGTGTGAATCAAAACAATTTCAAATCACAATATTTCATACAAACCATAAATCACATTTTATCTCAAAATTTCCATTTGCAAAGTTGGCAACACAATAAGTTCCAAATAATATTCCCAAAAACAAAGAAATCAAAAATTATTCATAACTCATCTCTCCAAATAAATTTGCTAGTAAAAGCAGTGAATATAAAAGTATTGTGCACGGACACAATTTAAAACAATAACATACAAAATAGTCATAATTTATTTCAATTGAAAAATTCAGAAGAAATAGCTGTTGTGCACAAACATAATTTAAAACAATGACATACAAATAATCATAATTTATTTCAATTGAAAAATTCAAAAGAAATAGCTATTGTGCACAAACACAATTTAAAACAATAACATAGAAATAATCGTAATTTATGTCAATTGAAAAATTCAAAGAAATACTTATTGTGCACAAACCTCTGATAACTGTCTCTTGGCTCTGACTCAGTGTTTCCTTCCCCTCCCTGAGTCTTTGCTAACTGAGAAACACAATTTGAAGTGTTTCAGTACTAAATTAAACTGTCTCTAATGATAATGTTCGATAATTAATTCACTGAATACCTTTATTTGCTTAATCAACCCATATATCGACCCTCGATGCTTTCTAGGTAAATTAGGTTTTATCATTATTAATAGGTCATATTCGATAGTATTTTAGGGTTGGTACGTTTTACCAAACTCATTTCTATGTATACTGCGTTTTCTTGCATTTTGCTAGATTCCGGAATACTAGTTTGACCTAGCCGGTCGACCTAGTTCCCTCGGTTTTCGGGTTTCGGTCAAAACTACAAACTTGTAGATCTATGTCTTATGGAACGCGAGGCAAAATTTTAGGTCATTCTGAGTTAAGTAGACCAAGTTATGGTCATTTTACTATTGCTGGTCAATTGGCATCAAATTAGGTCATTTTAGGTCAATTTGCTCAACTTTGGTTCGGCCAGTTTTTGGACCCGAACTTGTGCAAGCTGTTTGACTTGCTTATGGTCATTTCTGGGCTTTGGTGTCTTCATAAGACTTGTAGATATGGGTCTTAACTATTCATGGTTAAATTTCAGGTCAATTGGACCTGTTTTGAGTGAGTTATGGCCTAAACACTAACTGCTGCCCAAATGGTCAGTTTTCAGGCCTCATTTGCACTTAATCCGAATTGGTCATTTTTCATGTCACCTTGCAAGCAGAATTTTGGTATGCTTTCGAAGTGAAAGTTGGCACATTTTGTGCCTAGTTTCACCTCCAGTTGGTCTCATACCAGTTGGAGTTATACATTTAGAGTTATAGGCCAAAATGTACACTGCCCTTAATTACATTTGCTTAAACATCTATTCATTACACATTTACCTTACTCTAAGTTCACTTCCCTTACCAATTCTGTTTTGGTACATTACCAAAACCATATACCACCTTACCTTAAAGTCATTTTGGGCAGATTACAAACATCCTTAACACACCAAATAAAATTCTAATTCACAAGTACAAATACAATCACATATACACATAAACATTTCTAGTTTTTACATACACTTTACACAACTAGTTTATATACATATCCATCAATCCTCAATGCCATAATTCTGCCAATATCTTCATGAACTCATACATTTATCAAAGAGTCCCAAGGCTGCCGAATTGTTCCACAATGCCAAAGTGTCCTACAATTCATCAATTTCCATTCCAAGTGCACAATTACCATATACATGTGGAATTAATTTACTTGGACATTAAATCACCCTAATCAATATAATTTCTCATCAAATATACGTATAAACATTTCATTAAACATATAACTCCATGGCTGTCCAAAATGGACATATCAATAACTCCTCAAACTTGAAAATTTTCTTCACAATTCAAACACCCATAACAAGTATACAAAGTTTAACAAAGCAATGTTCAAAAATACAAACTTACCTCATATGTGTGACCCTTGCTGCCCTTGATAACTCCACTATTTCCTCTTCTAATGGCTGCCCAAGGATTGTTCTTGATGTGAGGATAAACTTTCATGAAGGGACTTGTTGGATTTATGGCATGAAAGTGAAGATTGGAGTTCATGCATGGAGCTTGGAAGCTTTGGCCATGGAGTTCTTCTTGGAGGCTCACGAATTTTTGAGGTTGAAGAAGGAAATGAATCTGCTATCCAAATGCAGATTAAGTGGTCCACTTTAGGTGTGAGTGGAGCACTAAGTGGAAAGATAATGTTAATTTATTCAAAAGTTTCAATTTCCCACATTTAACTCCCCATTTTTGCTATTTACATTAGGTACCCCTAAATTAATTTTTCATTATATTTTCCAAGTGTAATATTATTTAGTTTTGATGGACATTTAGGTCAAAAGACAACTCGGGGTGTCAAATGACCACAATGCCCCTGTTCGGGTTGCATTCCCGATTTTTCGATAACACCGGGTTTTGTCTGTTTTTCGATTTCTCACTTTTCTTTGTACTAATTATTTAATTTTCATTTAATATTTCTAATGATATTTATACTTCAATAGGGGTCTATTTAAGTCCTAAAAATATTTTTCAGGGTTCCCCGCGGTCCAGGGTTAGTCAACGGTCCACGCCGTGACTTCCCGGTGCGGTCACCCATCGCTAGGGTTCTTGGCTCGCTTAACTTAGTTGCATTTCTTTACTATTATTTTTCCTTTATTTTTCTTGTATTTTCTTTTCTTGTATTTCATTATTTAATGTCTCCTCACTCATATCGAAGTGTAGTTCTAGGCATTCTAGCTGTCCGGACAACATTGGTCATCGGAACAGTAGAACGCACTACCGAACTTAGGGGTGTTACATTAAGTGTTTATATGTATAGGAATAAATTGGGTTATGTATATTAGATGTATGTGAATGTATACTTGATTTTGGAAGCTTGGAAGTTAATTGAGAGAGGTGTATGAATCGGAAACTTGAAGTGTGAACCAAAAAGATGTTATTTCATGGTTTGGTTTATGGAATTATATGGTTGAATTATGGTGCTTGTTATGGCAGCATGTAGATGTGTATAAGAATTTGAGTTTGGACATGTAAATGAGCTATATTATGTAGTTAAATTGTGTGTAATTTGGACTTGGTAAATTTTGTACTATAAGGTGCATATTGAGTGTCATTACAAGCTGCCAAAATGACCAACAATGTGAAGTAAAATGTGTTTATGTTATGGTACAAACCAGAATTGGCATGAATGTGTAATTTGGTAAGTGTTAAATGCATCCTTTGATGAGTGATGGATAATGTGCAATAGGGTAGTGTGTATTTTGGCTTAGAACCTTAAGTGTGTGGCTCCAATTGGTATGAAACCAATTGGAGGTGAAACTAGGCACAAAAAGTGCCAACTTTCATGAAGGAAGCTTACCAAAATTCTGCTTGGAAGGTAAATTCAAAAAAGACCAAATTCGGATTAGTGCATTTAAGGCCTGAAAATTGACCATTTGGGCAGCAGTTAGTGTTTTGGCCATAACTCACTCAAAACAGGTCCAATTGACCTGAAATTTTTACCATGAATATTTGAGACATATATCTACAAGTCTTATGAAGACACCAAAGCCCAGAAATGACCATAAGCAAGTCAAATTGCTTGCACAAGTTCGGGTCCAAAAACTGGCCGAACCTAAAATGACCTAAAGTGACCAATTTTGGTACATTCTGACCAGCAATAGTAAAATGACCATAACTTGGTCTAGTAAACTCAGAATGACCTGAAATTTTGCCCCGCGTGCAATAAGACATAGATCTACAAGTTTTTAGTCTTGACTGAAACTCGAAAATCGAGGAAACTAGGTCGTCCGGCTATGTCAAATTAGTATACCGAAATCTGACAAATTGCAATAAAACGCAATATACATGGAAATGAATTTGGTAACATGTACCAATACTAAAAGGTTACAAATGTGACATATTGGTAACATTAAAATCTAATTCACCTAGAATGCATCGAGGGTCGACATCTTAGGTTGACTAAGGAAATAATAGAACTCAATGAATTAATTATTAAGTATTATCGTTAGAGATAGTTTAAATGAGTACTGAAACACTTCAAATTGTGTTTCTCAGTTACCAAAGACTCAGGGAAAGGGAAGGAAACACTGAGTTAGAGCCAAGAGACAGTTATCAGAGGTTTGTACAAAATAGTTATTTCTTTTGAATTTTTCAATTGAAATAAATTATGACTATTTGTATATTATTGTTTTAAATTGTGGAAATGTGTTTGAATGGATACTTATTGCTTGAAAAGCATTGTAAATGGTTTGAAACTATAAAAAATTGTTTGAATGATATTTGATGGATACTTATTGATTGAAAAGCATTGTAAATAGTTTGAAACCACAGCTATCATGTATATTGATCGAATTCCTTGCTAGCTTATCTAGTGGGACGAATTGAATTCTCTCTCTGGCTAAAGTGTTGAGGTATGTGCCTGTTGAGGACGAATAGAATGAGTACTCATATTTTTGCTAGCTAGCTATGTTATTCCTCATTAGCCATCGGCTTTTGGGACAAATTGAATTCCTCATTAGCCATCGGCTTTTGGGACAAATTGAATTCCTCATTCGCCATCAGCTTTTGGGACGAATTGAACTTTGGAACATGATTAAGCTGTGTGTGATTTATTGATATGTATTGTGAGATTGTGAAATGGAGTTTAAATTCTTATTGACATTCACTGTCTTTTGAATTTAACCATATCTTGATTTTTTGAGATTTATTGTGATATTGTGAAATGAAGTTTTAATTCTTATTGACATTCATTGGCTTTGAATTTAACTATGGTTTTAAGTATTCACTATTTATATGACTTATGATTTGTGATTTAAAGTTGTATTTGGTTAATGTTGTGCACCACTGAGACAATATCTCAGCGATAGCTTTTCATTGCTGTCGCAGGTAGACAGACTGACAGGGCAGCAAACTAGGCTGCTAGGGCAACACTGAGAGATCATCGGGTATATTGAGTATACCGTATTATGCATTTTGTATTGTAATGTATGTTCATTGTATGTATATAGTGTTCTTGGTTTTGAGCAGTTGTAAATAAAAATTGTACATTGAAGTTTTAAAATAAATTGTGAATTATTTTGGCTTGTAAAATTTATACTATATTTCTTTTATCTCAGCCTTTGGAAATATTGAAAAAAATTATTATGCAATTGAGCTGGCAATTTTTGAGAAACATATTGTGTTGATTAAATGTTGGAGTTTGAGATTGAGAAATATATTTGAAGTGCTTTTTACAGGTTTTTGAAGAACTGTTTTATTCAAAATACAGATGGCACTCCGCTAAAATTTTTACAGAAATTACCAATAATTCAAATGTGTTAGCTGTTTCACTTTAGTTCAAAAATTTTTTAACACCTGTAAATAGTGCTCACCACTGTAAAAAGAAGTAAGAAAAGTTTTAAAATCCCTTGTAGTGTATTTAATGGGTTATCAGTAGACGAAGTTGGTAATTCATTAGGTATACTACGGGATCATATTATACCTTACAGAGAGGTAGGGTGTGACATGTTTTGGTGGTATAAGAGCAAAGTTTTTAAATTATATTTTCACATGTTATTTGAATATTCTTTCTTCATAGTACAACTGCTCAATATCATTATTTGATACATAAAGTACATTACATTATAAATATGCACTAACGAGAGGAAATCTCCTTGTGTTAATTGTTCAGGAGGTCTAAGATCCTCGCATTGACTATGGAAGAGGGTGATCGTTCAGTCGATCAATCGATAGAGGCTAAGGTACAAGGGGATGCCCCAGCCCTACACAATGTCAGTGGATCAAGGCTGACCCCTTGATCTGCAGTTCCTGCTCAATTCGCTCAGTAGATGGCTGCAATGTTTCAACAAATGGCTGGTAATATGCCTACTCAAGTCCCACTACAGACACCAGTGGTACAACCACAGTCTTCTGCTAGGCAGTATGACAAATTAATGAAATATGGGGCTACAGAGTTTAAGGGGACAGTAGATCCTCTAGAGGCAGAATAGTGGTTAGAGAGAGGATGGATAGGGTATTCAAGAAGCTACATTGTACAGATGAGCTCAGATTTGAATATTCAGTATTTCTGCTACAGGGGAATGCATATGACTGGTAGAAAACCATTCCCCACAGTCTGGTAGAACCTGCAGTGCTAACATGGAATGACTTTCTCAGGGAGTTCAGACAAAAATATGTCCCTGATGCTTATGTAGACCAGAAGCTGTAAGAGTTCCTAAGTCTGAAACAGGGGAGTAGATCAGTGGCTGAATATGAAAGGGAATTTTCCCGCCTAAGCCATTATGCAGCAAGTCTACTTGCTACCAGCAGGGAGAGATGCAAAAGGTTTGAAACCGGCTTAAAGCCCAGTATCAGATTACAAGTGGTCGGATTCAAACATAACAACTTCTCTGAACTAATTTCTCAAGCCCTAGAGTTAGAAAGAATTGAATCTGAAGCGGCCCCTGAGAAAAAGAAATCAGAGAAGACAGAAAAAGAGGGAAAATAAGTAGAACAGAGTTCCAGTGGTCCTACTGGAAAGAGGAAGAACCGTGGGCGACACAACAGAGGTGGCAAGAAGTCTGGTAGGGGAAGATATTCGAGACAGAAACCTCCTCTATCTGGTCAGCAGAGTACCAGAGGTTCCTATCCTCCCCTCCAATATGAAACTTGTGGAAGAAATTATGGTGGGGTATGCTACAAGGCTATTGGAGCCTGTTATAACTGTGGAGGCACAGGGCACTTTGCCAAAGACTGCACCAGTACTCGCAGAGTTGGACCACCTCCTACTACTGCAGAAGGGTCAGTTCAGAGCCTTGTCACCAGAGGTTCACAACCACCCAGCAGAGGTAGAGGCAGGGGTAGAGGTAACCCAGCAGGCAGCCAAGGCACAGTGAAACATTCAGAGCAAGGCAGTGCTCCGGTCAGAGTCTATGCAATGAGACAGAGAGAAGAGGCCGAGACATCTGATTTTGTGGCTGGTACCTTCTCAACTTTTAATCAAGATGTGTTTGTATTATTTGATCCGGGTTCTACCCATTCTTATGTGAGTGCTAGCATCATTGATTGCATTGCTGTTCCATGTACAAAAATGGACTTTGAGGTGCTAATAACAAGTCCGTTAGGACAAGAGGTCAGGGTTAATAGAATGTATAGGGATTGTCTTTTGGTGACCCAAGGACATACTTTTCTGTCTAATCTCATTGAAATGCCCTTCAGAGATTATGATATCATATTGGGCATGGATTGGTTAGCTAGGCATCACGCCATGATTGACTGTAGGCTGAAAACAGTCACTTTTGGTCTCCCTCAGTACAGTGATGTGGTAATGCACGGGGAGAGACAGTTATTGCCATCAAACATCATTTCGGCTACACTAGCCAGAAGAATGATAAGAAAGGGGTGTGAAGCATACTTGGCACATGTGGTAGACACCCAAGTGGAAAGTCCAGATTTGAGGAACATCCCTACAGTATATGACTTTCCAGATGTGTTTCCTGATGAATTGCCAGGATTACCTCCGGAAAGAGAAGTGCAGTTTGAAATTAATGTTCTGCCTAGTGTGGATCCAATCTCCATAACACCATACAGAATGGCGCCAGCAGAGTTGAAGGAGTTGAGGATACAGTTGCAAGAACTACTTGAAAAGGGCTTTATCCGCCCAAGTGTTCTCACCTTGGGGAGCGCCAGTATTATTTGTTAAGAAGAAGGATGGCACTCTTCGCTTATGTATTGACTATCGGCAGTTGAATAAGGTGACAATAAAGAACAGATATCCATTGCCTCGCATTGATGATCTGTTTGATCAATTAAAGGGTGCAGCTGTATTCTTCAAAATTGATTTGCGATCTGGTTATTATCAGTTGAAGGTACAAGAGCAGAGTATTCCAAAAACTGCTTTCAGAACTCTGTATGGCCACTATGAGTTTCAAGCAATGCCATTCAGGTTAACTAATGCTCCAGCTGCTTTTATAGATCTGATGAATGAAGGAACGGAAGCGTGAAAAACACAAGTTTATACCATTGAATTCAAAAATTTTCACCTAGGGTCACATGCATCATGCAAGATTTATTTTTATCTATTTGATTTCAATGATAAACAACATATTAAAACTCTTTTAATATGTTTTTGGATCTGTATTTGCCATTTAAGATTTTAAAATTAATCAGATTAATTTTAGAACCCTAGATTAAATCAAGAACGATTACACTAACCTCTTGATGCACTGCAGCGTGTCTGTGCCTTTGAGATTCGTCTTCAGGACACCAGATGTTGTCCCTCTAGTAGCCCTTGAACAGCTTCTAAAGCCTTTTCTATTAATTAGAAATTCAAGTTCTGCCTTTTAAGAGATTAGAGATGTAAACAGGACACTAGAAACAATTCCTAGTGTTCTTAATTCAAGAGATTGATGGCTAATCTCTTTGAATTGATAAGAGATGAAGAAGAAGAGATAAAAACCCTCAAAGTGGTGTGACAAAGGAGTGTGGCTGCTGGTTGTGTTTTATTTTCTCATAACAACACTTAAATAGCTAGGTTAACACATTAAACCCTTGCCACATGTCACCCTTTGATTAGCTCTAGGTTTAAGTGACCCAATCACATTGTGCCAAGTGTCAAACCTATATTTAATCTTGATTTTAATCATCTTACATCATTAAAAAAAACATTTGGCAAGCTTATGTGTTATGCCATGTGTCACCATCTCATGGTGCCACGTGTCACACTGCAAAATGACCAAAATGCCCCTGTGTCTTAATTTTGAGTTCTTAACCCAAAATAATTATTTTCTTCTTCTAATTAATTTATATCAAATATAAATTAATTAATTAATCTCTATTAATTAATTTCTCATTAATTAAATTCATATTTAAACACTTTAAATATAAATTTAACTTATATTATACATCTAATAATCTAGATTTGGTTTCAAGTCATGCTAGGGACTTTGCAATCTAATTGCAAACCAAACCTATTTAATTAATCAATTAAACTCTTTAATTAATTAATTAAATCATATTTAATTAGTTGATAACTTGTGTATGTGTGTGACTTACTAGGATCATCTCTAATTGGCAATGAGACTTGATATAAAATCTTAATATCATCAGTTATCTTTCTTACCATAAATAATTTCTCTAAATCATTTTATGAACCTCATAGACCATGGTTAACACCTAGCATAGCATGCCATGGCCACCCAATTAGTAATAAGGTTTACCTTAAATGAACCTATAATCATATGTTACCATGCACTAGAATCTCTCATTACAAAATCCCAACTCAAGCCGCCGAGTCATGGTTTATGTCAAACTCCATTTGCTATGAATATTATGTTCTCTTTTAATTCCAGTTCTTGATTAAAAGATTTTCTCATCGAAACTCTTTTACGAATAAATCTATCTGTCTGGCCAGAACTTGAAACATCAAGAACAATTAAATGAACATAGGATTTTATCTCTATTTACTTAGAGGAACAGATTCCATCTTGATCAACACCTACCTCCATATATAACTAGTAGGAGCCAACACATGCCCATATACCCATACACAGTACAAGTATGAAAGCAGTATCAAACTCAAACTACCTATATACAAGATAACTGTGCTATCTCAGGTCTAAAGATTATATGCACTGATATGATTTATGACAAAACATTGACAAGAGTAAACTCCATGTGCTTGTCATAAGTGTCATTGGTTCGGCCTACTTATCATTTATAAGTGCCTATCATGTTTGTTATATGGCATGAGACTCACCATTCCATCTTATTTATATCTCATATAAATAACTTGGGAACAAAAATTAATACAATCTTTCTGGATAAGTCATGTCCTTATTATGAAGTATCCTCAATTGTGAACCTATTTATGATACTTCGTGCTAGAAATATTGTCACTCATATTCTTAACAACTTAAGAATAATATTTCTAACAAAATATCAATGGACCTTTTCTATTGCACATAAATATATTATGTAAACGGAAAAGTGGAAATGCCTTTTATTAATAAAAATATGTACAAGATACATACTAAATGATATGCTCTAGGGCATACTACTAACAATCTCCCACTAGCACTAGAGCCATTCATTATAATATCTTAGACCTATCTTCTCAAGATGTCGGTCTAACTGAGTCTGTGACATAGGCTTAGTGAATGGATCAGCTGGATTTTCAGCTGATGCTATTTTCTGCATGGCTACATCGCCTCACCCAACTATTTCTCTGATAATGTGGTAGCGCCTTTCTATGTGTTTGGATTTCTGGTGAGACCTTGGTTCCTTAGCTCAGATGATCGCTCCATTATTGTCACGAGTAGTGGAACTGGCGACTCAATGGAAGGAACTACCGTAAGTTACATCACGAACTTCTTTATCCAAACACTTCCTTTGCAACATCCGATGCAGAATATACTCGACTCAGAGTGGAATCCGCAATGCCCCTCTGCTTGGAACTCTTCCAACTGATTGCACCTCCATTACAAATGAACACATATCCAGAGGTAGACTTTCTATCATCGATATCTGATTGGAAATCAGAATCAGTATAACCATCCAATTGCAAGTCTCCACCTCCATAAATCAAGAATAAATCCTTAGTTCTTCTCAAGTACTTAAGAATATTCTTGACAGCTATCCAGTGTTCCAAACCTGGATTGGATTGATACCTGTTAGTCAAACTAACAGCATATGCGATATCCGGCCTAGTACACAACATTGCATACATTAAACTTCCAATAGCCGAAGCATATGGAATCCTGGCCATCTTATCTCTTTCTTCAGGTGTCTTTGGAGACATCTCTTTAGAAAGATGGATACCATGTCTCACTGGTAACAATCCTCTCTTGGAATCAAGCATGTTAAACCTCTTTAACACCTTTTCCAAGTATAGACTTTGGGATAAACCAATTATTCTTTTCGTTCTATCTCTATAGATGTGAATCCCAAGAATATAGGTTGCCTCCCCTAAGTCTTTCATGGAGAATGTATTTGACAACCATACCTTTATAGTCGTCAACATACCTGTGTCATTACCCATCAACAGTATGTCATCCACATATAAAACAAGGAAAGTGATAGCACTGTCACTAACCTTCTTATATACACATGGCTCATCCTCATTTTTGATAAAACCAAAGGATTTAATGGCTTCATCAAAACGAATGTTCCAACTCCTCGAAGCTTGTTTCAACCCATAAATGGATCGCTTTAGCTTGCATACCTTGGAACCATCTTGGGATTCAAATCCCTTAGGTTGTTCCATGAAAATGTTTTCTTTAATGTATCCATTGAGAAAAGCTGTTTTGACATCCATCTGCCAAATCTCATAATCATAGTACGCAGCTATTGCTAATAAAATCCTAATTGATTTAAGCATGGCAACAGGCGAGAAAGTCTCCTCATAGTCGATTCCTTGCCTTTAGCGAAACCCTTTCGCTACTAGCCTTGCCTTATAGGTCTCTACCTTTCCATCAGAACCAATTTTCTTCTTGAAAACCCATTTGTTCCCTATAGGTATAATACCTTGTGGGTCAACAAGATCTCAAACTTGATTCTTATACATGGAATCAATCTCGGATTTCATAGCATCAATCCATTTTGAAGAGTCTATATCTGATATAGCTTCTTCATAGGTAAGTGGATCATCTCCATGATCTACTTCTTCATGAGTAGACAACTCTTGTTCTTCTTCATGAAGAAAACCATATCTCATCAAGGGTGAGATACCTGGTTGTTCTACGAGGAACAGTGTAGATGTTTCATCAACGGGTATTGGTTGACTAGATGGATCTATATCCATCCGATGCATTGGTTGGTCGAATTCTCCAATTCTAACTCTATTTGCCTTCCTTTGCCTCCTTCTTGAACAAACTGTTGTTCAAGAAATGTGGCATCTCTACTTATCACAACCTTTGTGAAGTAGGCAATAAAAATAATATCCAAAACTATCTTTTGGATATCCAACAAATCGACCTTTTTCTGATCTGGTCTCCAATTTATCAGTGTTCAGCTTTTTGATATAAGCTGGACAACCCCAAATCTTAACATGCTTAAGACTTGATTTTCTTCCATGCCATATCTCATAAGGTGTGGAAGAAACTGATTTTGATGGAATCCTATTCAGAATATACAAAGATGATTCTAATGCAAATCCCCAAAAGGAGATTGGCATATCAAAATAGCTCATCATACTGCGTATTATATCTAATAGGGTACGATTTGTCCTTTTAGATACACCATTCACCGTATGCGTTCTGGAGGAGTCAGCTGAGAAACAATGCCATGCTCTCTCAAGTATTCATCAAATTCAGTACTCAAATATTCACCTCCACGATCTGATCGAAGAGCTTTAATATTCTTTCCTGTTTGATTTTCTACTTCAGATTTAAATTCTTTGAACTTTTCAAAAGATTCATGTTTGTATTTCATCAAATACAAATACCCAAACCTTGATTTATCATCAATAAAGGTAATAAAATAATGAAAACCCCCTCTAGCCATTTCTTTAAATGGACCACATACATCACTATGTATTAGCTCCAAAATATTTTCAGCTCTTAGCCCTTGTCCAACAAAGGGTGATCTAGTCATTTTGCCCTGAAGGCAAGATTCACAAGTTGGAGTAGGCTCAGAGCCCAATGAGGATAGAATCCCTATTTTTTCCAGTTTTGCAATCCTATCTTCTGCAACATGACATAACCTTAAGTGCCAAATATATTTTGAACTTGAGTTGGTTTTCACCATGGCATTGCATTCTTTTAGATCACTTGCATTCAATTTGTGTTTGTCATTATTATCCAAATAATAAAGACCATCATTCATATAACCTGAACCAACATATTTATTTCCAAAATAAATATTGCAAACATCATCAGTGAACTGAAATTCATAGCCATTTCTAGTCAAACTAGATATAGAAATGATGTTCTTAAAAGCATCAGGTACATATAAAATATTATCCAAACACAAAACATGTCCAAACATGTAAAAAGATTTAGATCCTATGGCTAAAGCTTCAACAGTTGAGCCATTGCCAATCCGGACTCTAATATCTTGAGAACACAAGCTGCTACTGTTTGCTAGTTCCTGCATATCATTAGAAATGTGAGAACTGGCACCAGTATCTAAAACCCAAGCTGTAGATGAACTATGAGTATCATCAGAATCTAAATAACAAGATATGGACATACCTTCCGAAGGTGTATCCTTATTGTCCTTCAGAGAAGCAAGATACTCTGGGCAGTTCCTTTTCTAGTGCCCATCCTTTTGGCAGTGGAAACACTTTCCTTTGCCACCATCAGCTTTAGTCTTCCTTTTCTGTTTAGCTATTTTCTTGGAAGGACCAGGAATCTAAGGTTTCTTTTTCTTATTGCCCTTCTTCTTGTTGGACTTTCCAGTAGAAGAAGATGCAACCAAAGCTACCTCTTTTCCTTTATTGCCTGGCATATTCTTTTGGGCAATAACCATCATGTTGAGTAAACCAGCTAAGGTGCATTCCTGTTTAGTCATATGGAAATTTGTCACAAAATTCCCAAAAGATTCAGGAAGGGACTGAAGGATCAAATCCGTCTGTAGTTGGAAATCCATGTTAAAGTCAAAATGTTCCAACTGGTCAATCATCCGAATCATCTTGTGGACATGATCCCCAACATTCTGTCCCTCAGACATCCTCATACGGAATAGCTGTCTCGATATCTCATACCTAGCATTCCTGCTGTGCTCACCATACAACTCTTGTAGGTGAAGGAGGATCTCAGTCGCACTCTGCATGTTCTCATGTTGCTTCTATAACTCATTACTCATGGAAGCAAGCATGTAACACTTAGCTCTCATATCATGCTCCTTCCACTTGTCCAAAGTATCATGTTCCTCTTATGTGGCCTCTGGAGGTAAGGGACCAGGAACATTTGAATCTAGAACATATCCGATATGTTCAAGGTTCAGGACAAGTTTTAAATTTCTTAGCCAATCAGACAGATTAGGTCCTGTCAACCTATTGTGATCAAGTATGCTTGCAAGGATATTGGATGGTGGTGGTTGTTTTGTGCTCATTTTTATCAGAAAATTAACTGCAGAAAATAACCAGATTAATTAGTAAATGTATCATGTAATTAACCAAAATGATTATGGTCTTTTAATCAAATTGGTCCTCCCACTAACTTAGCGAATCCTACACTTCCAAAGTAGAAAACGGAAATCCTAGTTGGATGGATTTCTAGTGGGTGATTGAATTCTTATAATTCTATTGATCATCCTCAGGTACATCCATTATTGGAATTACAATAAACTATAAGTGAGCAACTCTTTGCCCATCACATCTCATGTGACGTTCAATCCTTTACCTAGCCCCTAATGCTCAAAATCTCAGGTACATCCATTATTGACTTATCTTGCATTAGTTAAGTTGATCCCATTGAGCCAGTAATTATGCAAATAATTTTAATGTCCTCAGGTACATCCAATATTGGCCACTAAACCATTTACATATTTACAACATCTCATGCTTAACAATTATTCTTAAGAAAATCTCTTAAATAAATTGCATCTTATGCAACTATTTAAAATTTCTTAAAATAATTGCCCCAATGGAGGGCCTATGTTATAATTACTTTAATGATAGCATTTCCAACTTAATCATTTGTCTGGAAGATTTTATGGTCATTCTATTTACTATTAAGGTCTCACTTTGCACATTATTCATTTAGCATGCATATATCATATAATTGCATACATTCCCATACATCTCATGCATTCATGGATAAGCAGTAAATATGGTATGATCATGGACTTTCTAAGGGATTCAATTCTGAGCCACCAAGAATTGAATCAGGGTATTCCTAAGTGCATTTCATTCATTCATTTTACAAGAGTTGCTGAAGGAGTACATAATCAACACTTGATCTTGAATTCCTCCCACTGGTCCCACCAATGCTCTTGACCTCCTTGAACTTCTTGCAATCCAATATTACATAGTAATCCTTGGCATACCAAGGCGAATTTATAAGAACTTAAATAAATGAAATTACAACCCAAAAATTATTACAAACTTAATAATACATGCCCAAAATAAATTAAAATAAATTAATTAATTTACAATCCCAAAGAAACATAAAAGAAATAAATCCAATCACATTGGTCTTTTATAGTCCATGATCATCCATCATGCATATCACTATTTAACAATTAAATAAAACATACATACTTAAATTAAATTGAATATCTCATATTCAACTTAAAAATCCAGATTTGAATATGATTCAAATAAATTTAAAAATTCAGATTTGAATCTCATTCAAACAAATTTAAAAATTCAGATTTGAATCACATTCAAACAACTTCAAAAATTTAGATTTGAATCACATTCAAACATTTTTTAAAAAATCAGATTTGAATCACATTCAAACATTTTTAAAAAAATCAGATCTGAATTTTATTCAATCAATTTTAAAAAATCAGATTTAAATATGATTCAAACAACTTTAAAAATTCAGATTTGAATCACATTCAAACAACTTTTAAAATTCAGATTTGAATCACATTCAAACAATTTTTAAAATTCTGATTTGAATCATAATTTAATTGTGTGATAAAAATTACTAATTAAACACTTTAATTAGTCAAAGAATAGGCCTTAGATCATACAACAATTGCAGAATTAAAAGCCAAACCTTAAACCACCCATGGAAGCCAAACCATGCGCACCATTGATGGTGTTTTTTCAAGTATGCCGCCAACTTGCTTTGCAACCAGCAATGAACTTTTGATCTCATGATCAAACACACAATTAAATCATATAATCAACAATCTAAATGGCAAATATAGTGGCTCTGATACCAATTGAAGGAATAGAAGCGTGAAAAACACAAGTTTATACCATTGAATTCAAAAATTTTCACCTAGGGTCACATGCATCATGCAAGATTTATTTTTATCTATTTGATTTCAATGATAAAAAACATATTAAAACTCTTTTAATATGTTTTTGGATCTGTATTTGCCATTTAAGATTTTAAAATTAATCAGATTAATTTTAGAACCCTAGATTAAATCAAGAACGATTACACTAACCTCTTGATGCACTGCAGCGTGTCTGCGCCTTTGAGATTCGTCTTCAGGACACCAGATGTTGTCCCTCTAGCAGCCCTTGAACAGCTTCTAAAGCCTTTTCTATTAATTAGAAATTCAAGTTCTGCCTTTTAAGAGATTAGAGATGTAAACAGGACACTAGAAACAATTCCTAGTGTTCTTAATTCAAGAGATTGATGGCTAATCTCTTTGAATTGATAAGAGATGAAGAAGAAGAGATAAAAACCCTCAAAGTGGTGTGACAAAGGAGTGTGGCTGCTGGTTGTGTTTTATTTTCTCATAACAACACTTAAATAGCTAGGTTAACATATTAAACCCTTGCCACATGTCACCCTTTGATTAGCTCTAGGTTTAAGTGACCCAATCACATTGTGCCAAGTGTCAAACCTATATTTAATCTTGATTTTAATCATCTTACATGATTAAAAAAACATTTGGCAAGCTTATGTGTTATGCCATGTGTCACCATCTCATGGTGCCACGTGTCACACTGCAAAATGACCAAAATGCCCCTGTGTCTTAATTTTGAGTTCTTAACCCAAAATAATTATTTTCTTCTTCTAATTAATTTATATCAAATATAAATTAATTAATTAATCTCTATTAATTAATTTCTCATTAATTAAATTCATATTTAAACACTTTAAATATAAATTTAACTTATATTATACATCTAATAATCTAGATTTGGTTTCAAGTCATGCTAGGGACTTTGCAATCTAATTGCAAACCAAACCTATTTAATTAATCAATTAAACTCTTTAATTAATTAATTAAATCATATTTAATTAGGTGATAACTTGTGTATGTGTGTGACTTGCTAGGCTCATCACTAATTGGCAATGAGACATGATATCAACTCTTAATATCATCAGAACTCTTTCTTACCATAAATGATTTCTCTAAATCATTTTATGAACCTCATAGACCATGGTTAACACCTAGCATAGCATGCCATGGCCACCCAATTAGTAATAAGGTTTACCTTAAATGAACCTATAATCATATGTTACCATGCACTAGAATCTCTCTGTTACAAAATCCCAACTCAAGCCGAGTCATGGTTTATGTCAAACTCCATTTGCTATGAATATTATGTTCTCTTTTAATTCCAGTTCTTGATTAAAAGATTTTCTCATCGAAACTCTTTTACGAATAAATCTATCTCTGTCTGGCCAGAACTTGAAACATCAAGAACAATTAAATGAACATAGGATTTTATCTCTATTTACTTAGAGGAACAGATTCCATCTTGATCAACACCTACCTCCACATATAACTAGTAGGAGCCAACACATGCCCATATACCCATACACAATACAAGTATGAAAGCAGTATCAAACTCAAACTACCTATATACAAGATAACTGTGCTATCTCAGGTCTAAAGATTATATGCACTGATATGATTTATGACAAAACATTGACAAGAGTAAACTCCATTTGCTTGTCATAAGTGTCACTGGTTCGGCCTACTTATCATTTATAAGTGCCTATCATGTTTGTTATATGGCATGAGACTCACCATTCCATCTTATTTATATCTCATATAAATAACTTGGGAACAAACATGAATACAATCTTTCTGGATAAGTCATGTCCTTATTATGAAGTATCCTCGATTGTGAACCTATTAAGAATAATATTTCTAACAAAATATCAATGGACCTTTTCTATTACACATAAATATATTATGTAAACGGAAAAGTGGAAATGCCTTTTATTAATAAAAATATGTACAAGATACATACTAAATGATATGCTCTAGGGCATACTACTAACAATGAACACTATCTTTAGACCATATCTCGACCAATTTATGGTGGTGTTTATTGATGATATTTTGATATATTTGAGGAATGCAGAGGAGCATGATAGACATCTGCGGATTGTGCTGCAGACTTTAAGGGAGAAACAGCTATACGTCTAATTGTCGAAATGTGAATTTTGGCTAAAAGAAATCTCCTTTTTGGGACATGTTGTGTCAGCTGAAGGGATCAAGGTAGATTATAGCAAGGTAGAAGCTATCCTTAATTGGAAGCCACCCAGGAATATCACAGAAATTCGCAGTTTTCTGGGTTTAGCTGGATATTACCGTCGGTTTGTGAAAGGGTTTTCTATGTTATCTTCTCCACTGACCAAGCTGCTTCGAAAAGATGTAAAATTTCAGTGGACAGATAAATGTCAGCAGAGTTTTAATGAGTTGAAGAGGTGTTTGACTGAAGCTCCAGTCCTTACTTTACCTACTCCGGGTGAAGAATATACAGTTTATAGTGATGCTTCTCACAATGGGTTAGGCTGTGTACTGATGCAAGATCGGAATGTCATTGCTTATGCATCACGCCAGCTGAAACCGCATGAGAGGAACTACCCAACATATGATTTGGAGCTAGCAGCTATTGTTTTTGCTCTGAAGATCTGGAGACACTATTTGTTTGGGGAGAAATGTTACATTTACACAGATCACAAGAGCTTGAAGTACTTAGGCACCCAGAAGGAATTGAATTTGAGGCAGAGGAGATGGTTAGAACTGATTAAAGACTATGATTGCTTAATAGACTATCAGCTAGGAAAAGCAAATGTGGTGGCTTACGCCTTAAGTCGCAAGACTATGGCAAGTCTTAGAGTTTCTCCTTTGTCCATGGTACTTGAATTGAAAGCACAGCATGCCAGTTTAGAGAATGATGATGAGGGACATATAGTAGTTGCATGGCATGTACAGCCAGTGTTGATTGATCAGATCAGAATGGCTGCTCAGAGTGATGAAAAATATCAGAAGCTACTGAAAGAAGTCTAGCAGGGCAAGAAACCTGAATTCTCTGTAAGCGATGATGGTTTATTGCTACATCAGGGCAGAATATGCGTTCCTAGTGATGTTGAATTGAGACAGATCATTATGAAGGAAGCACATGAGTCTCCTTTTGCTATGCACCCTGGTGGAACTAAAATGTATAGAGGGCTGAAAGAGCATTACTGATGGATGGGTATGAAGAGGGATATAGCTGAATTTGTTTCCAAATGCCTAACTTGTCAGCAAGTAAAGGCAGAACATCAAGTTCCAGCTGGTTTATTACATCCATTGCTAGTACCAGAGTGGAAATGGGAACGGATAACTATGGATTTTGTTATGGGACTTCCAAGGACACATAATAGTCATGATGCAGTATGGGTTATAGTTGACAGACTAACCAAGTCTGCTCACTTTTTGCCAGTTCGGATGGACTATAGCCTAGAAAGATTGGCCAGATTGTACATATATGAGATTGTAAAATTGCATGGAGTGCCAGTATCAATTATATCTAACAGAGATCCTAGGTTCACTTCTAGATTCTGGGGTAGTCTTCAGAAAGTCCTAGGAACTAGATTGAACTTTAGCATAGCATTTCACCCACAGATAGATGGCCAGTCTGAAATGATAATTTAGATATTGGAGGATATGCTACGGGCTTGTGTGATTGAGTTTGAAGGTAGTTGGGATACACACTTGCCTTTGATTGAGTTTGCTTATAACAACAGCTACCAATCAAGCATTGGGATGCCTCCATATGAAGCTTTTTATGGCAGAAAGTGCAGAACTCCCCTATGTTGGGATGAAGTAGGTGAAAGAAAGATGATTGGACCAGAAATTGTTCAGCAGACAGAGGAAAAGATCAGATTGATCAGAGATAGACTCAAGGCTACATCAGACCGTCAGAAGTCCTATGTTGATTTAAAGAGAAGAGATATTGAATATGCAGTGGGTGATAAGGTATTCCTCAAAGTTTCTCCTTGGAAGAGGAATATGAGATTTGGCAGAAAGGGAAAACTGAGTCCTCATTTCATCGGACCATATGAGATTCTGGAAAGAGTGGGTCCTTTGGCATATCGGTTGGCATTACCTCCGGAGCTAGAAAGGATACACAGTGTCTTCCATGTGTCCATGTTAAGGAGGTACAGATCTGACCCATCTCATCGACTATCAGTTGAAGAGATTGAGGTAAATCCAGACCTCTCATATGAGGAAGAACCCATAGAAATTCTGGCTTATGAGGTGAAGCAGCTGAGGAACAAACAGATACACCTAGTTAAAGTGCTGTGGAACCATCATTCGGGCCAAGAAGCTATTTGGGAACGTGAAGAGGATATGAGGAGACAGCACCCATAGCTGTTCAGAGACTAATGCCAGGTAAAATTTCGAGACGAAATTTATTTTAAGGGGGGGGGGGGAGAATTGTAACACCTCTATGTTCGGTAGTGCATTCTACTGTTCCAATGACCGGTGTTGTCTAGACAGCTAGGATGCCTAGAACTACACTTAGATATGAATGAGGAGACATAAAATAATGAAATACAAGAGAAGAAAATACAAGAAAAATAAAGAAAAAATAATAGCAATGAAATATAACCAAGTTAAACGAGCCAAGAACCCTAGCGATGGGTGACCGCAGTGGGAAGTCGCGGCGTGGACCGTTGACTAGCCCTGGACCGCGGGAAACCCTGGAAAATATTTTTAGGACTTAAATAAATGTCTATTGAAGTATAAATACCATTAGAAATATCAAAGAAAAATTAATTAATTAGTACAAAGAAAAGTGAGAAATCGAGAAAATGACAAAACTCGGTGTTACCGAAAAATTGGGAATGCAACCCGAACAGGGGCATTGTGGTCATTTGACATCCTGAGTTGTCTTTTGACCTAAATTTCCATTAAAAATAAATGATATTACACTTAGAAAATGTCATCAAAAATTAAATGAGTGGTACATAGTTTAAATAGCAAAAATTGGGAGTTAAATGTGAAACCTTAAGAATAACCAAAGATTAAATTCTAACTTAGTGGTCCACTAACACCTAAAGTGGACCATTAATCTTCATTTTGGACAGAAAACTTCATCTTCTTCAACCTTCCCAAAGAGCAGCCGAAACCAAGAAGAAAGAACCTCCATGGCCGCATTGTTTAGAAGCTTCATGCAAGCATGATCCAACCATGGAAACTTCAAGCATCTTTCATTAAAATTTGTCCATAAACCTTAGGCGGTAGATAGGCAGCAAGAAGATCAAGTTTTGGTGAAGTTTTGAAGAGTTTCCAAAGTGGTGAGTAGGTATTTTTTATGCTTGCTTCATTAAAGTTTGTGTGGATGTTATGGGTAGTTGAATTGTGGAAAGATTTTTGAGGTTTGATGTTTAAGGGAGATGTATATTTTTGGCAGCTAAGGAAACTCCATAAGAATAGTTTATCCTTGCATGTAAATGGTAGATTAAAGTGTTGATTAAGTGTTTATGTGTGTAGGAATAAATTGGGTGATGTATATTAGATGTATGTGAATGTACACTTGATTTTGGAAGCTTGGAAGTTAATTGAGAGGGGTGTATGAATCGGCAACTTGAAGTGTGAACCAAAAAAAATGTTATTTCATGGTTTGGTTTATGGAATTATATGGTTGAATTATGGTGCTTGTTGTGGCAGCATGTAGATGTGTATAAGAGTTTGAGTTTGGACATGTAAATGAGCTATATTATGTAGTTAAATTGTGTGTAATTTGGACTTGGTAAATTATGTACTATAAGGTGCATATTGAGTGTTATTACAAGCTGCCAAAATAACCAACAATGTGAAGTAAATTGTGTTTATGTTATGGTACAAACCAGAATTGGCATGAATGTGTAATTTGGTAAGTGTTAAATGCATCCTTTGATGAGTGATGGACAATGTGCAATAGGGCAGTGTGTATTTTAGCTTAGAACCTTAAGTGTGTGGCTCCAATTGGTATGAAACCAATTGGAGGTGAAACTAGGCACAAAAAGTGCCAACTTTCATGAAGAAAGCTTACCAAAATTCTGCTTGGAAGGTAACTTGAAAAATGACCAAATTCGGATTAGTGCATTTAAGGCCTGAAAATTGACTATTTGGGCAGCAGTTAGTTTTTTTGCCACAACTCACTCAAAACAGGTCTAATTGACCTGAAATTTTTACCATGAATAGATGAGACATATATCTGCAAGTCTTATGAAGACACCAAAGCCCAAAAATGACCATAAGCAAGTCAAATAGCTTGCATAATTTCGGGTCCAAAAACTGGCCGAACCTAAAATGACCTAAAATGACCTAAAGTGACCAATTTTGGTACATTCTGACCAGCAATAGTATAATGACCATAACTTGGTCTAGTAAACTCAGAATGACCAGAGATTTTTTCCCCGCATGCAATAAGACATAGATCTACAAGTTTGTAGTTTTGACTGAAACCCGAAAATCGAGGGAACTAGGTCGTCCGGCTAGGTCAAATTAGTATATCGGAATCCGACAAATTGCAACAAAATGCAATATACATGGAAATGAATTTGGTAACATGTACCAATACTAAAAGGCTACAAATGTGACATATTGGTAACATTAAAACCTAATTCACCTAGAATGCATTGAGGGTTGACATCTTAGGTTGACTAAGGAAATAATAGAACTCAATGAATTAATTATTAAGCATTATCGTTAGAGACAGTTTAAATGAGCATTGAAACACTTCAAATTGTGTTTCTCAGTTAGCAAAGACTCAGGGAAAGGGAAGGAAACACTGAGTCAGAGCCAAGAGACAGTTATCAGAGGTTTGTGCACAACAGTTATTTCTTTTGAATTTTTCAATTGAAATAAATTATGACTATCTGTATATTATTGTTTTAAATTGTGGAAATGTGTTTGAATGGATACTTATTACTTGAAAAGCATTGTAAATGGTTTGAAACTGTGAAAAATTGTTTGAATGATATTTGATCGATACTTATTGATTGAAAAGCATTGTAAATGGTTTGAAACCACAGCTATCATGTATATTGATCGAATTCCTCGCTAGCTTGTCTAGTGGGACGAATTGAATTCCCTCTCTGGCTAAAGTGTTGAGGTGTGTGCCTGTTGAGGACGAATAGAATGAGTACTCATATTTTTGCTAGCTAGCTATGTTATTCCTCATTAGCCATCGACTTTTGGGATGAATTGAATTCCTCATTAGCCATCGGTTTTTGGGACGAATTGAACTTTGGAACATGATAAAGCTATGTGTGATTTATTGAAATGTATTGTGAGATTGTGAAATGCAGTTTAAATTCTTATTGACATTCACTGTCTTTTGAATTTAACCATGTTTTGATTTATTGAGATTTATTGTGATATTGTGAAATGGAGTTTAAATTCTTATTGACATTCATTGCCTTTGAATTTAACTATGGTTTTAAGTATCCACTATTTATATGACTTATGATTTGTGATTTAAAGTTGTATTTGGTTAATGTTGTGCACCACTGAGACAATGTCTCAGCGATAGCTTTTCATTGCTGTCGCAGGTAGATAGACTGACAAGGCAGCAGACTAGGCTGCTAGGGCAATACTGAGAGATCATCGGGTATATTGAGTATACCGTATTTTGCATTTTGTATTGTAATGTATGTTCACTGTATGTATATAGTGTTATTGGTTTTGAGCAGTTGTAAATTAAAATTGTACATTGAAGTTTTAAAATAAATTGTGAATTATTTTGGCTTGTAAAATTTGTACTATATTTCTTTTATCTCAGCCTTTGGAAATAGTGAAAAAAATTATTGTGCAATTGAGCTGGCAATTTTTGAGAAACATATTGTGTTGATTAAATGTTGGAGTTTGAGATTGAGAGATATATTTGAAGTGTTTTTTTACAGCTTTTGAAGAATTGTTTTATTCAAAATATAGATGGCACTCTGCCAAAATTTTTACAAAAATTACCAATAATTCAAATGTGTTAGCTATTTCACTTCAGTTCAAAAAAATTTTCACACCTGTAAATAGTACTCACCACTGTAAAAAGAAGTAAGAAAAGTTTTAAAATCCCTTGCAGTGTATTTAATGGGTTATTAGTAGACGAAGTTGGTAATTCATTAGGTATACTACGGGATCATGTTATACCTTACGGAGAGGTAGGGTGTGACACAGAGGCTTATGAGAAATTACAAGGCTAGCTAGCCCAAATATATGGATATCCATTTAATTTCTTCTTCTACTAGCACACACCTCAACACTTCAACCAGAGAAGGAATCAAAATTCGAAACTATTTCTTCCCACTAGTCATGCTAGTGAGGTATTCAAATATATGGTCATGACACTGTGGTTTCAAAACTATCTTAACCATTTACTAAACATTTATTACCATTTCAACCACGTACAAGTAAACTTTCAACAATTTAAGTCAAAAGCATAATACACATTTTGCAATATAAGTAATTCATTTCATGCACTTTGTAAATGAATTTTAAAGAATATTGATGTTGTGCACAAACCTTAAGCGAGTCACCTCTTGGCCTTGACTCGATGCTTCGGGTTCATTCCCAGTATTCTTTTTAACTGAAACACACAATTTTATAGTGTTTTAGTACCATAAATTATCATAGGTCTAAAAATAATTTCAAATCTATTTATATCTAACTTTAATATGCTTAACTTGACGTTCTTTAAAATTTGTATTTCGGGGTTACTATTCACAATACTATTCAAGTCAATTTGTTGACTTTCTAATGCTTAATAGGTATGAGAATTCCAATATCAGCCACATACCACATTTTCATTACCTAATTTGTTGGTTTTGGTTTTTTCCTCAAACTTCAAGTCTCTTAGGCACAAATTTCAAATTTTCAGTTTTGATGTTCAGTTTTGCACTATTAAATTGGTCATGTTGCTGTGATAATTTGGCTAAGTTTTCTTCATAGAAGTTGTTCCTTATTGTCTTAACTTTATTTCTCTTTTTGAATCACCCCATTTGGAGTTTTTTATCCCATGTTATAGCCATTTGAACATGGCTGGCTGAATTTGGTTTTACCCATAATTCTGAGCAAATTCTGGATTTTGACAAATTTTGTGGTTGACTGCAGGTGGATTTTCAAATAGGTTATGGTCTAAATTTGGGTTTATTTTCCTCATGAAAGTTGTAGGAATATGTCTCAGATTTCTACTAGTAAAATTTCAGGTCATTTGGACCTTCCTAGACCAAGTTATGGTCATTTGCGTAACTACTATTCATTTGCTCATTTTTGCACAGGTCAGTTTGCCTAATCCGGATTTGGCCAATTTGTTTACTAAGTTATGGTCACTTTCTGGGCATAATTCCTAAGTGAAAAATGTGTCATTTTGTGTCTAGTTTCATTCCCAATTGGCCTCACACCAATTGTGTTGATAAATTTTCAGTTTTGGTCCCTGAAAAGGACCTAGGTCAAGTTGCCTATAGATTGACCCTCACCAATCCGAATTTAAACTTGTTTCCAACAATTCACACACACCACAAATGGTCACAATTGACCATTTCTCATCTCAAAAAAGGTCAATAACATCATTTGGCCAATTCTCAAATTTTTCTTCAATTTTTCCTCCAAACTTCAAAGTTCAAGAACCCTAAATTTTTGAAATCAATCAATTCACTTTAAATTCAATGTATAATTCACTTAATCCACCTCAAGTAAGCTTAATCTCATGTCCAATTTAACTTAAACATACTAAACCCTAATCCTCTAGAGTTGACCGAAATTTACACTTCTTTAAATTCTTTATGATTACTTTCATTTCTTACTTATTTAATTACATCTACACTAGTTTACAAGGCATACATACAAAATAAAGTGTAATAGTTACTAACCTTTCTTTGATTTTCACCTCTTCAATTTCCTCTCTTTTCTTCCTTTCTTTTCTTCCTCAATCTCCTTGCCTAGTGTAGATTGGAAGTTTTTTAGGGTTTAGGGTTAGAATTTATGGGACAAAACTAAGTTATTCAAGCTTAAAAAGCTTGTTAATGGAGGAAACCATGGGAAGAGAGAGGTTTGAAGAGTTTGGCTAGCTGATGGTGGAAGAAGGAATGATATTTTCTTTTAATTTTTTGTATTTTTATGTCTAAATGAGTTGAATTTGACTTGGTCAAAAAAATTGGGTAATTAAAATTTAATTTGACATCATGGTGAGGTCACAAAATGATGTAATAATCCATTTCTTTTCCTTTTTTTTCATTAGTTCTTTAATTTAATTCTTAATCCTAAAATTTTATTTTCTCCAATTTTATTGGACAGTTAGGTTAGGAGTCAGGTCTAGGGGTGAATTGACCAAATTGTCCCTCACTGGTTCAATCCAGTTTACTAATTATTCGATATTTCTTTTGGATCCCTGACCTAATTATTTGACCTGCTCAACAACTCTTTTTCATGATTTTCTCTTTTCCACTGTGTTCGCAATGGTTCTAAGGATCATAGCGTCACATTTCACAGTTCAAAATTTGAGTTTAGACTGACCTCGCAGTCATTCCCGAGAAGGTCACCCATCGCTATGACTCTCGGCTCATTTAACTTTTTATGTTCTGTTTTTCTTATTTATACTTAACTATTTGGCAATCACTAATTATTTGTGTTTAGGGCTTATCTAGGTGTCTTAGTTGTGGTTCTAATTCTCTTAATTGTCCAGACCGACACTAGTCACCGGAACAGTGAAATATACCAGGCTATGCAAATAGGGGTGTTACATTTGAGCTTGTGAAAAATTAGAAAAAAAATTAAGAATTAGTCAATTGATGTTATTGACCTTATTTGAGTTGAGAAATGGTCAATTGTGACCATTTGTGGTGTGTATGAATTGTTGGAACCAAGTTCCAATTCGGATTGGTGAGGGTCAATCTGCAGGCAGTTTGACCTAGGTCTATTTCAGGGATCAAAACTAAAAATTTACCAACCCAATTGGTGTGAGGCTAATTGAGAATGAAATGTGACACAAAATGGCACATTTTTCATTTAGGAATCATGCCCAGAAAGTGACCATAACTTAGTGAACAAATAGGCAAAATCCAAAATTGAGCACACTGACCTGTATAAAAATGACTAAATGAATAGTAGTTACGTAAATGACCATAACTTGGTCTAGGAAGGTCCAAATGACCTGAATTTTATATTGATAGAAAGCTGAGACATAGCCCTACAACTTTCATGAAGAAAATAAACCCAAAATTTGACCATAAGCTGTCCAAAAACTTACCTGCAGTCAATCCACAAAAATTGTCAAAATCCAGAATTTGCCCAAAATTCTGGGTAACACCAAGTCTGGCCAGCCATGTTCAAATGGCCATAACTAGGTTTAAAAAACTCCAAATGGAGTGATTCAAAAAGGAAAATAAAGTTAAGATAATAAGGAACAACTCCTATGAAGAAAATATAGCCAAATTTCAACAGCAACTTGACCAATGAAACAGTGCAAAATAGGGCACCAAATTTGAAATTTTGGAAGTTTCACCTAAGAAACTTAAAGTTTGAGAAAAAAACCAAAACCAACAAATTAGGTAACCAAAATGTGGCATGTAGGTGAAATTAGAATTTCCATACCTATTAGCATTAGAAAGTCAACAAATTGACTTGAATAGTAACCCAAAAATACAAATTTTAAAGAATGTCAAGTTAAGCATATTAAAGTTAGATATAAATAGATTTGAAATTATTTTTGAATTTATGATAAATTATGATACTGAAACACTGTGAAATTGTGTGTTTCAGTCAAAAAGAATACCAGGAAAGGACCTGAGGCTTCAAGTCAAGGCCAAGAGGCAACTCGTATAAGGTTTGTGCACAAAAATTTTTAAATTATGGTTTTCACAATAAAAATTGATTTCTTATACATTGTGAATGTGTTTTATTCATTATGAATTTCGTACATGTTGTGTTGCCTATTTTACAATGGAAATTTGGAATGAAAACTTTTTATCTATTTGTATGAAATAATTGAACAATATGGTTTTGAATTTGGTTTTGGCCTTGGAAATTTTATTTGAGAATTTGTGTGTTGCCTACTTTAGAAATGATGATTTGAAATGAAGTTTGTTTGATTATTGTATTAGTTATAATTGAACATTATAGTTTTAAATTGTTTTTTATTCACACTTAGCATGGCAGTCCCTTATTATGTTCCTCTTCCACTTGTGAGGTTGAGTTTGATATTTGATCATTTCCCCCCCCCCCCCTCCCCTCTGGCTTGCCAGTCTGAGGTGAGTTTGGATGAGTACTCATTAGCTAGCTAGCCACCTCCCTCATTGATTTCGATTAGTGGAGTGAGTTTGCCTTGTCGTGGTGTACAACATGGCATGTTTGGAAATTTTGTGTCATGGCCTAAGTTGTGTTATTGATTGGCAATACTGTGTTTATTAAATTGTTTGATCAAATTTATGTTATATTAATCTTTGAAAATTGTGATTTTGTTATAATGTGATTTGAAAAATTGTGAAATGCGATTGTGAGATTTTTGAATTATGAATTGTTCATAAATGTTTTATATTATGCATTTTACAATTTATTATGCACCACTGAGTATTTTTATATGCAGCGATAGCTTTCTTTTGCTGTCGTAGATAGGAGCAAGGAGAAAGCAGCAGAGTGAGCTGCTGTTGATAAAACTACGCTGACTTTTTGTACGGGTATTTATTTATACCCTTGTAAATTTGACTTGATGTAAATAATCTTTTGTTCATATGTATCTAAGTAGTTAGATGAGCAGTTGTACATTAAAGTTTGTAATAATATTATTTTTTATTTTCCTTTTGAAAATTAAGACTTGTGTATGTAAACTTAATTTAATGCAATGTTTATGAGTCTATCGAATTATTTTGAGAAGAAAAAGTTTGAGTTGTGAATCTTGAATTGAAAATTGGTTGAATTGTATTGATTTTGAGAATATATTGGCGGTTGGGGTTGAGAAATGAATTATTTGGAAGTGTTTTTCACAGGTTTTGAAGAACTGTTTTTCCCAAATATAGACAGCACTCTACCGAAAATTTTTCAAAATTTGCATAAAAATAAAAATATACAAAAATGTTAATTAGTCTTTAAACTTTAAGTAAATATTTTTAATACCTGCTATAAAAGCTCACCACCTTCGAAAAGTAAGAAAATTGTTTTAAAATCCCTTGTAGTATATTTAATGGGTTACCGATAGGCGAAGTATGATAATTCATTAGATGTACTACGGAATCATGTTACATCTTACTGAGGGGTAGGGTGTGACATGTTTTAGTGGTATCAGAGTATGGTTTTAAAATGAATTTTGATTGTGCATGTAAATATTTCCTTTGATAAGTACAACTATTCAAGTGTCCTAAAATGATACATATGACATATTTACATCATAAATATGCATTAATGGAGGTCAACCTCCTTGTGTTTGATCTCAGGAAGTAGAATTTCTAGAAAACGGAATGGAAGAGGAGAGACATCTCCTAGACTATGATAAATTATAAAGTTAATTAGTAAGCCTAATTAGGTAAGGCAAGAGGACCTAAAAGTAAGTTATAGTAATATAGCTACCTTAGATGTGGGTAAAGGTATTACTGCTGATAGATGTCAGTGGGTACCATAATCAAAATAAGTTTAAGATATTAGTGGATTTGAAAGAAATAAGTTATAAAAAAAGTTTGATATATTGGGATGTATTGTAGTAACTATGCAATATTCTTGATGTTTGTGCTATAAGCTGTAGATTACAGTACTGACTTGAGATTATTGTGTAGAGCTACGTATTACCCGATAGTGCTCTAAAATGAGGATTATTGCAAACGGCATCTGTTTTGGTAAAATTCTGCTGGGACAAAATTTTATTATTGAAAGGAAGTTTGAAAATCCTAACCCGGGATTTAAAACTCTAAAGTTAGAATATCGAAAGGTTATAGTTGAAGACAAAAGGAAGTAATGACTATACATCAGTGCAAAATAAGCTATAGAATATCAATAGATAAAAAAGTTATGGAAGTAAAACTTAGAATAGTTGGTGCAAATGTAATAAAGAAACATTATGAATATTAGTTAAAGTGTTGACTAGAATAGTCAGAGGACCAAATCAAAGTAATATTGAAGTATAGTGGATTTATTAGGGATGATAAGAGGTACTAAATCATGACTCGACAGTCAAGTTAAGGAAGAAGATAAGATTGAGGAATAAAATAATTAAAGTTAAGTTGTGGAATGAAAAAAGAAACAAATAGAACAGTAAGAAATGAGAAAAACACTAGATGAGGAATTACCACCAGGGCAAACAACCTACTTAAAACACGTAATGAAGTCCCGAACTATTTTATCAAGAAGGAAATAAGTTAAACAAAAGCAAACAAGATAGTGCAAAATGGCACATAGGCCTTGGTCATAAATGGAGATGGTAAGATAATGGTTATGGACCTATGGCCAATAAAGAGATAAGCAATTCATTTATGACCAACAAGGTCATTTAAAAAAAAAAAAAAAGACTACATAGGAAAATAATTGCTAAAACAACAGTAAGAAAATACTAAAATATTCTAAACTAAACTGAAGGTTGCATTAAATGATTAAGAGATTTGATAAGAAAAGAGTAAAACTAAGTTCTCACCCATAGGATCATACGAGGTCCTAGAAAAAGTGGATCCACTAGCACACAGATTTGCTTACCTCTAAAATTGAAATGAATTTGAATCTAACTTATGACAGAAACTCATAAGAAACTTGGCACACAAGGTGAGTAATCGATGAGTAAATAGTATTGGTTAAAGTGTTGTGGAACCATCATTCAGGCTAAGAAGCTACTTGGGAGCGTAAAGAGGACATGAGGAGACAGCACCCACAGTTGTTCAGAGACTGATATCAGGTAAAATTTTGAGATGAAATTTATTTTAAGGGGCGGAGAATTGTAACACCCCCATTTACATAGCTTGGTATAGGTTACTGTTCCTGTGACCAGTATCGATCTGGACAAGTAAGAGGATTAGAACTACATCTAAGACACCTAGATAAGCCCTGAACACAAATAATTAGTAATTGCCAAATAGTTAAGTATAAAGAAGAAAAATAAAACACAAAAAGTTAAATGAGCCAGGAGTCACAGCAATGGGTGACATTCTTGGAAATGACTGTGAGGTTAGTCTAAACTCAAATTTTGAACCATAAAATATGACGCCGTGGTCCTTAGAACTATTGCAAACACAGTGGAAAAGAGAAAATCACAAAAAAGAATTGTTAAGTAGGTCAAATAATTAGGTCAAGGATATGGAAGAAATATTGAATTACTTGCAAACCGAATTGAACCAGTGAGGGGTAATTTGGTCAATTCACCCCTAGAGCTGACACCTAACCTAACTATCCAATAAAATTGAAGAAAAGAAAATTTCGGGATCAAGAATTAAATTAAAAAACTAATGGAAAAATAAATACAAAAGAAAAAAAAAAGAAAGGAAAAGATATATTTACATCATGCATGACATAAGCATGATGCAATAAATCTAATATTTAAAATTTGAAATTTGTGGGATAATTATGTATTAAAAGAGCATAAAATAACAAAAAGAAAAGAAAAAAAATTACACTTCTTCTTCCATTTCAGCCGCCCCATCCCTCTCTCACTTCTCTCTCTCTCAAACTCCATTGAAACCCAACTCCAAGCTTTGTGAACCCAAAAATCAGCCATAGAAATCATAGATTTCTTAATTAAATCTTGTCTTCGGACCTTGCTAAGCAACTTAGGAGCAAAAAGAAGAAAGGAATCAAAGAGTTGAGAAGAGGAAATTTTGTCTAAACAAGGTTAGTAATCTAAACTTAGAAATTGTAGTTAAATGTTTATGCTCTAGTTTAATTAACTTAGAAATTGTGTAAAATCAAACAAAAATAATTATTGAGGGACCAAACATGAATTTTGGCCAGCTAGGGTTGGGATTTGAAATGAATGAGTTTGAGGTGTTTGAATGGTTATTTGAGATGAATTAGGTGTATAGATCATGAATATACACTTTGAATGCATTAGATTGAACTTTATGTGTAGCTAGGGTTTTGAGCTTGTAAAAAATTGGAGAAAAAGTTAAGAATTGGTCAATTGATGTTATTGACCTTATTTGAGTTGAGAAATGGTCAATTGTAACCATTTGTAGTGTGTATGAATTGTTGGAACTAAGTTCCAATTCAGATTGGTGAGGGTTAATCTGTAGGCAGGTTGACCTAGGTCCCTTTCAAGGACCAAAAATGAAAATTTACCAACCCAATTGGTGTGAGGCCAATTGGGAATGAAACGTGACACAAAATTTCACATTTTTCATTCAGGAATCATGCCCAGAAAGTGACCATAACTTAGTGAACAATTAGGCCAAATCTGGAATTGAGCACACTGACCTGTACAAAAATGACCAAATGAATAGTAGTTACGTAAACGACCATAACTTGGTCTAGGAAGGTCCAAATGACCTGAATTTTATACCAATAGAAAGCTAAGACATAACCCTACAACTTTCATGAAGAAAACAAATCCAAAATTTAACCATAAGCTTCCAAAAACTTACCTGCAGTCAACCTACAAAAATTGCCAAAATCTAGAATTTGCCCAGAATTCTGAGTAACACCAAGTCTGGCCAGCCATGTTCAAATGCCCATAACTAGGGCTAAAAAACTCCAAATGGAGTGATTCAAAAAGGCAAATAAATTTAAGAGAATAAGAAACAACTCTTATGAAGAAAACTTAGCCAAATTTCAACAGCAGCTTGACCAATGGAACAGTGCAAAACAGGGCACCAGATCTGAAATTTTGGAAGTTTCACCTAAGAAACTTAAAGTTTGAGAAAACAACCAAAACCAACAAATTTGGTAACCAAAATGTGGTATGTAGGTGAAATTAGAATTTTCATACCTATTAAGCATTAGGAAGTCAACAAATTGACTTGGATAGTGTAGTGAATAGTAACCCAGAAATACAAATTTTAAAGAACATCAAGTTAAGCATATTAAAGTTAGATATAAATAGATTTGAAATTATTTTTGAATTTATGATAAATTATGATACTGAAACACAGTGAAATTGTGTGTTTCAGTCAAAAAGAATATTGGGAAAAGACCCGAGGCTTCAAGTCAAGGCCAAGAGGCAACTCGTATAAGGTTTGTTCACAAAAATTTTTAAATTATGGTTTTCACAATAAAAATTGATTTCTTATACATTGTGAATGTGTTTTATTCATTATGAATTTCGCAAATGTTGTGTTGCCTATTTTACAATGGAAATTTGGAATGAAAACTTTTTATCGATTTGTATGAAATAATTGAACAATATGGTTTTGAATTTGGTAAGCCTTGGAAATTTTATTTGAGAATTTATGTGTTGCCTACTTTAGAAATGAATTTGAAATGAAGTTTGTTTGATTATTGTATCAATTATAATTGAACATTATAGTTTTAAATTGTTTTTTATTCACACTTGGCATGGCAATCCCTTATTATGTTCCTCCTCCACTTGTGGGGTTGAGTTTGATATTTGATCATTTTCCTCCCTCTCTGGCTTGCCAGTCTGAGGTGAGTTTGGATGAGTACTCATTAGCTAGCTAGCCACCTCCCTCATTGATTTCGATTAGTGGAGTGAGTTTGTCTTGTCGTGGTGTACAACACGGCATGTTTAGAAATTTTGTGTCATGGCCTAAGTTGTATTATTGATTGACAACACTAAGTTTATTAAATTGTTTGATCAAATTTATGTTATATTAAGCTTTGAAAATTATGATTTGTTATAAATGTGATTTGAAAAATTGTGAAATGCGATTGTGAGATTTTTGAATTATGAATTATTCATAAATATTTTATATTATGCATTTTACGTTTTATTGTGCACCACTGATTATTTTTATACTCAGCGATAGCTTTCTTTTGCTGTCGCAGATAGGAGCAAGGAGAAAGCAGCAGAGTGAGCTGCTTTTGATAAGATTACGCTGACTTTTTGTACGGGTATTTATTTATACCCTTGTAAATTTGACTTGATGTAAATAATCTTTTGTTCATATGTATCTAAGTAGTTAGATGAGCAGTTGTACATTAAAGTTTGTAATAATATTATTTTTTATTTTCCTTTTGTAAATTAAGACTTGTGCATGTAAACTTAATTTAATGCAATGTTTATGAGTCTATCGAATTATTTTGATAAGAAAAATTTTGAGTTGTGAATCTTGAATTGAAAATTGGTTGAATTGTATTGATTTTGAGAATATATTGGCAGTTGGGGTTGAGAAATGAATTATTTAGAAGTGTTTTTCACAGGTTATGAAGAACTGTTTTTCCCAAATATAGATGACACTCTGCTGAAAATTTTTCAAAATTTGCGTAAAAATAAAAATGTACAAAAATTTTAATTGGTCTTTAAACTTTAAGTAAATGTTTTTAATACCTGCTATAAAAGCTCACCACCTTCGAAAAGAAAGAAAATTGTTTTAAAATCCCCTGTAGTATATTTAATAGGTTATCGGTAGGCGAAGTACGGTAATTCATTAGATGTACTATGGGATCATGTTACATCTTACTGAAGGGTAGGGTGTGACATTCCCGCTCTTGTTTACATATTCAAATCAGACTCCTAAGGCTTTTGGGACTCAAAATGACCTAACCCTAGAAGAGCTATTATAAATAAAAAAGAGAAAACATCCAAAAGACGGAGGATCCTTTGACAGCACTTTTAGGAGTTTTAGAGAGACTCGCATTCTACACTCTCTCTAGCCGTCTTGAGGAGAAGAATATCAGTATCAAGGGGAGTTCTCCAGCCGAAGTCCCACAAGATCAAAATTGCAAACTCTCTTCGGTTTCGTCATTCCATCTCCTTAAACGGATTTTTATTGTTTTATTTCTTCTATATGATTTCTTTTTACTGTCTTTACCTTTTTATCATGATGTTTGCTGAACTCATGAGTGAGTAGTTTTTATATTCTGGAATTGGGAGAGTAATGCTTGTAATCATTATTATGGATAAACATTAAATTTTATTTATTGGATTTGAGATTTATTCCTTGATTTAATTTCTTGTAATCTTGATGCATGCTATGTGCTGGTACCCACATAGTGTTAATTGTAGATATTAATTAAAGGACTGAAAGGTGAAGATTAATATTAAAAAATCAAGATCTTGAACCTAGGAATTCTGACCTAGACATAGGCTGATACCTTTATGGAACTTCAAAATTAGTCAAAGACCTTAAGGGATTTTAATTAATTTGATCGCCACGAAAGTCAGGCTTAAGTTAATTAGAATACACCCTAAGTACCTTGAGAGAGGACTTAGGATACCTTAGGACTGATTTTCATCAAGGTAAACGATTCTCAAAACCAATAAATAAATAAGATAACACCCGTAGCAAGATTCAGGTGTGAAATCTTAATTCCGGAATTGTTCCAAAATAGATTACTTCATTTTAAGTTTATCATTTTAGTGTTTAAAATAGACAACTTCCATTCCTTCATTGTTCGATAGCCTAAAGAGTCAAAATTACTGTGTAGATTGGTACTTACTAATCAAATTGCTCATGGGAATGATACTTTACTCATCACTTTATTACTTGTTAGCGATCTATGCACTTGCAGTGGTTGTAAAATCAGTAAATAAGTTTTTAGCGCCATTGCCGAGGATTTTGGTTTCAGTAATATCTAGCCATAGGCATTTTAGTTGATTTAGGCAATTATATTTATTACCTAATTTTGTTTGATTTTTTTTATTCTTTTTCTTTTCTCTCAGGTGCCTGATCTGGTATATGACCAGAACAAGGCAAGAAGAAGAAATTTTGGACTGTGATCCGGAGATAGACAGAACTCTGAGAGCCATTAGTAGAGAAAGGAAACATCAAGAGCACGATCAAGAAGATCCTGAAATTCCAACCATGGTCGATAATAATGACAGACGAAGACTCTTAAGAGACTACGGAGCTCCATCTGTCCAAGGATTTTAGCCCAGTGTCACTAGACCCACTGTGCAAGCCAACAACTTTGAATTAAAACCAGTATGGCTTCAAATGATTCAACAAACCCAGTTTGCGGGTTCACCAATAGAAGATCCACATTATCACCTCTAGTGCTTTCTTACCCTTTGTGACACATTTAAGATGAATGGAGCATCTGATCAAGCCATAAGACTCAGAGCATTTCTATTCTCCCTTCAAGACAGAGCAAGGAAGTAGTTACTTTCTCAACCAACTGGAATATTCACCACTTGGGAAAACCTCTCACAAGCTTTTCTAGCAAGGTATTTTCCACCTGCAAAGACTGCAAAACTGAGACTTGAGCTCAACACCTTCAGACAAAAGGAAGGTGAATCACTCTATGACGAATGGGAAAGATATAAAGACCTACAGAGGGAATGTCCACCATGGCATAGAGGATTGGCTACTAGTGCAAAATTTCTATAATGGGTTACTACCCTCTACAAGGAGCACAGTTGATTCGGCTGCAGAAGGTGACTTAATGGAGAAAACATTAACACAAGCACTTGAACTGCTAGAGAGGGTTGATACCATAATTATGAGTGGTCAAATGAAAGAGGAAATGCGAAGAGAACAGCAGGAGTCCTGGAAGTGGATGCCCTAAGCATGATAAATGCTCAATTTGATCAGCTCACAAGGAGGCTTGATAAAATGCAAGCGAATGCAGTAGGGATGAATACTCAACATGAGGACATCTATGGAGGAGGATATTCAGAATATAACAGCTTTAATAAACCCTCTACAGAATAGATGAACTATGTGAATAATGGAGGAAACTTCAACCAGAGATAGCCCAACAATCCATATTCAAACACTTATAACCCTGGATGGAGGAACCACCCAAATTTCTCATGGTCCAATCAACAGAACTAGCCAATAAATAAGTAACAGGGGTACAAACGGCCAGCACCCCTTGGATTTCAGAACAAAGGCTAAAACTTTGCATAGCCACCACCGCCTCCTCAACCTCAACAACCTGCACCGAAGATGACCATGGAATCCATGATGGAAGGGTTCCTAGTAGCTCAACAACAACAGAATGAATAGATTAAATAGCTAACTTCCAGAATGGATGAACTTGCTATCCATAACAATATGCTAGAGAATCAAATTGCTCAGCAAGCAAGTTCTTTAAGTAAGGCTGCTGGTAAACTGCCTAGTCAACCGGAGATGAACCCAAGGGAGCATTGAAGGTAGTTACATTGAGGAGTGGGAGAACTCTAGTACAATCAGAAAAAGAACCAACAGATGAGACCTTAGAAAAATCTGAAAGCCAAGCAGAGAGAAAGGAGGGAGAAGCCAAGAAAGATCAAGAAGAGGAAGTAGGGAAGAAAAAGAAGTTACTAGAGCCATATCAGCCTCCCCTACGTTTTCCTCAGAGATTTCAAAAAGCCAAATTAGACAAGCAGTTTGGAAAGTTTTTAGAAGTTTTACAGAAACTTTATATCAACATCCCCTTCACTAAAGCACTCTCTCAGATGCCATCGTATGCCAAATTTCTTAAGGAAATTCTGTCGAAGAAAAGAAAGCTGGAAGACTATGGGACAGTAGCTCTAACAGAGGAATGCAATGCCATACTGGAAAACAAACTGCCTCCAAAGTTGAAAGATCCAGGAACCTTCTCCATACCCTGCCTCATTGACAACAAGAAAATAAACAAGGCCCTCTGTGATCTTGGGGCAAGCGTGAGTCTAATGCCTCTATCAATATGCAAAAAGCTGGAGATCGAAGAACTGAGGCCCATGGTAATCTCATTACAATTGGCTTATCGATCTGTTAAATATCTAGTGGGCATACTTGAGAACATCCCTATCAAAGTGGATAAATTCTTCGTTCCAGTAGACTTTGTTGTCCTTTAAATGGAAGAAGATGTTCAGATCCCTATCATTTTGGGGAGAACATTCTTGGCAACCGCCGGAGCCATCATAGACATAAAAAATGGGCAACTAACCCTCAAGGTAGGAGAATAATAAGTGGAATTCAACTTATTCGACACAATGAAACACAAATTTGAACCTGATGAATGCTTTAAGGTTGACATAATTGACAAACAAGTTGAAAAGGAATTTCATAAGACATATCCTAAAGATCCTCTTGAAGCATGTATTATGCACAGCCACACAGTGAATGATGAAAAAACAGAAATAGCAGCCTGTGTACAACAGTTAGCAGCTCATCCACCCCTAGCTAAAGCCTCCGAGATAGAGGAGTTAAAGGAGGAACAACCCAAGATCAAGCTCCAGGAAAATGCTAAGCAAGTAGAGCTTAAACTTCTCCTGTCGAGCTAAGGTACACATTTCTAGACCCAAACTCTAAATATCCTGTTATAATTAATGCTAGCCTGTCTAAGTTAGAAGAGGAAAAATTGTTAAGAGAACTTAGGATCTATAACAAGGCCATAGGGTATAAAATAGAAGACCTAAAAGGAATCAACCCCTCGATTTACATGCATAGGATACCCATGGAAGAAAATAGTAAACCCACTATCGAACACCAAAGAAGACTTAACCCAAATATGAAAGAAGTAGTCAAGAAAGAAATTTTAAAACTATTAGATGCAGGTATCATATACCCAATTTCTGATAGTAAATGGGTTAGTCTAGTACATATAGTTCCTAAGAAGGGTGGGTCAACTGTTATCCAAAATGCAAACAATAAACTAATCCCTACTAGGGTAGTCACTGGTTGGCGAATGTGCATAGATTATAGGAAATTGAAAAGTGCTACCAGAAAAGACCATTTTCCTCTCCCTTTCATCGATCAAATGTTAGAAAGGTTAGCAAAGCACTCTTATTTCTATTATCTAGATGGGTATTCGGGATTCTTCCAAATTCCCATTCACCCAAAAGACCAAGAAAAGACCACATTAACTTGCCCTTATGGAACATTTGCATATAGGAGAATGCCTTTTAGTCTTTGTAATGGCCCTGCTACCTTTCAAAGATGCATGATGGCTATTTTTTCTGATTATATTGAAAATATCATAGAAGTTTTTATGGATGATTTTTCTGTCTGTGGAACTACTTTTGATGATTGCCTAGCTAATTTATCTAAGGTATTGCAAAGATGTGAAGAATCAAACCTGATCCATTGGGAAAAATGCCACTTAATGGTAAGGGAAGGCATAGTTCTGGGACATTTGATATCACAAAGAGGAATTGAGGTTGATAAGGCAAAAATTGAGATCATTGAAAATATGCCACCAACACCATCAGTCAAGGGAGTGCGAAGCTTTTTGGGACATGCAAGGTTCTACAGAAGATTCATTAAAGATTTTTCCAAAATAGCTAAGCCACTTACTAACCTGTTAAGCCAAGATGTTCCCTTTCATTTTGATGAAAATTGCCTTGTTTCTTTTAATAGGATCAAAGAAGCCCTGATCTCAGCACCAATAATGCAGCCACCAGATTTGGAGCTACCATTCAAAGGTGATGTGCGATGCGAGTGACTTTGCAGTTGGAGCGGTGCTCGGGCAAAGAAAAGATAAAAAGCTCCTGCCATTTATTATGCTAACAAGACACTCGATGATGCGTAAATCAATTATGCTACCACAGAGAAGGAATTCCTAGCAGTAGTGTTTGTAATGGAAAAATTTAGATTTTATCTAATTGGGTCAAAAGTCATTGTATTCACAAATCATGCTACAATCCGGTACATTTTAAACAAGAAAGAAGCAAAACTAAGGCTGATTTGATGGATTCTACTCTTGCAAGAATTTAACCTTGAAATCAAGGATTAAAAGGGATTCTAAAATGTAGTGGCTGACCACCTTTCCTGGCTGAAATTGGAGTACATAGGAAACTTTGAGGATTCGCCAATTGATGACTCATTTCCTGATGAGCAATTACTTGCATTCTCCAAGGCTCCATGGTACGCTGACTTTGTTAAATTTCTTGTATGCAGGGTACTGCCTCTAAACATGACTTATCAGCAAAGGAAGAAATTCCTACATGATGTGAGATATTACATATGGGGGAAACCTCTACTGTACAAAAGATATAATGATGGACTAATAAGAAGATGCATACCAGAGGAAGATATGGAAAGTATCCTTCATCACTGCCATTCAACACTATATGGAGGACAATTTGGTACCTTAAAAACAGCAGCCAAGATCTTGCATGCAGAATTTTACTGGCCACATTTGTTTAAAGATGTGAGATCCTTTGTCCTAGCTTGTGATCAATGCCAAAGAACATGTAACACTTCAAGTATGAATGAAATGCCACTGCATGGTATACTTGAGGTAGAATTGTTTGATGTATGGGGGATAGACTTCATGGGGCCATTCCCCTCTTCCCATGGAAACAAGTATATTCTCATTGGTATTGATTAAGTGTCAAAATGGGTAGAAGCAATAGCCACACCAACCAACGATGCTAGAGTGGTCACAAGGTTCCTTAAGAAGAATATCTTCACAAGATTTGGCACACCTTGAGCAATAGTCAGTGATGGAGGAAGTCACTTATGCAACCAACAATTCGAAACACTAATGAAAAAGCATAGAGTGACTCACAAGGTGGCCACACCTTATCATCCTCAAACTAGCAACCAAGTAGAAATCTCAAACAGGGAACTGTAGCGGAGTTTAGAGAAAACTGTAAACAGATCTAGGAAGGACTGGTGCATGAAGTTAGATGATGCACTATGGGCATACCGCACTGCATATAAAACCCCAATTGGCACAAAACCCTTCCGACTGGTTTATGGAAAATCATGCCATCTCCCTGTCGAACTTAAGCATAAAGCTTACTGGGCAACTCAGATCCTAAACTTTGAGCTCAAGGCTGCTAGTGAAAAAAGGCTCCTACAACTAAATGAGTTGGAACAAATCCGACAGGATGCATATGAAAATGCTAAAATCTTCAAGGATAAAACCAAAAGATGGCATGATAGGTGCATAGCAAGGAAAGAAATAAAAGAAGGAGATCTTGTCCTGTTATTCAACTCTAGATTGAAACTCTTTCCAGGGAAGCTGGAATCAAGATGGTCTGGACCTTTTAAGGTCACTCAAGTCTTTCCACATGGAGCAGTAGAAGTATGGAGCGAAACCTCAAGAGCATTTAAGGTCAATGGGTAGAGGCTAAAGCCTTACACCCTCAACCATCCTACTAACAGACCATAAATAAGCAAAGTCCAGCTAAATACTATAAACAAGCACTTTTTGGGAGGCAACCCGAAATTTTTTCTGAATTTTTCTTCTTTTCCTTTTTCATATTGATTTTTTGCTTCATACTCATTAGTATTTCATTTTGTAGGACCTTCTGGAAAAAGAAAAAAAAAAGGGAATAGAGAACAAGAGAGGAGAGGAATCACCAAATCAAAACCACAAAAGAGAATATTGAACAAAACCAAGAAAGTAGCTCTATTTGCTAATCTTTGCATCCATTTCATGTGTTGTGATAACAAAAATTTTCATTTGGGAAAAATTTTGAAAATCAGAAAGTACACGGGTCGTGTACTGGTTTCACACGCCCCGTGTAACTTTTTAGAAGTCCGTAAATTTCTTACAATTTTAGCTCTGAGGGAGACAGAAAGTTACATGGGTCCATAGTCCAATTTACATGGACCGTGTAATGTTGCTAGCAGAATAGCTTGAAGACAGAAAGTTACACAGGTCCTCTTTGTACTTGACATGAGCCATGTAACACGTTCAGCAAAGCAACTCAAGAGGCAGTAAGTTACACAGGTCTCAGAGCTTCATTTACACGAGCCATGTACTATGATAGAATTTGAAATTTCCGGATAGAAATTTACACGGCCCTGCATGTCGGGACCCATATCGCCAGGAGTCGCATCTACGACATGATACACGACCCATGTATCATGTCGCAGACGCGACTCCTGGGGCGTGAAACGTGCGAAACGAAGAGTCCTAACAACTCTTTAAATGCACCCCTCACATTAAACTTGTTCATAAAGGCAAAACCCTTCATCTCCACCCCTTCTAGTCTATAAAAACCCCTCAAATATCTCCTCCCTTCACCAAACCTGAAGAATGGGCTCTTCCTCAAGGCACGGAGGGGAATCCTCACCTTCTCCCCCTCAGCCGGCACCCCAACGCCCAAGAACAAGGGTAGCCTCTCCTCAACCCTCTCAACCAGCCCATCCTCCACCGCAACACCAACCACAAGCGTTCACCAACCATAAATCTCCATTCATTGGGGATTCCATGATGATGCCCACAAGGCAATGTGCACCCGACTTTACACCCAGAAAATAAGCTCCACAAAATACATGGATTTTGCACTGCTGGAGCAAATTGGGCTGCAGAATGAGATTAACGGGCTACTCGATAGCATCAAGTGGATAAGGTTCGCCCAACTCCAGTTTCCAACATATCGGGACACCACATTAGAGTTTTTGGGCAGTTTTATGGCCACCTTATGGCCTACCGATAGGGAAGACAGAGGTAGAATTGAATTTCGCCTCCTGGGTGTCGACTGAGTAATGAACATAGATGAGTTCAACACCATCTTCGGCTTTGACAGCACCGGCCACCAAGAGATCCCTAGGAACTGCATGCTTTATAACAACATCAACTTCTAGAGTTCCATTGCCTCGAACACAGACCCGTATAACTCCAACAAGTCCAAATCTACAAGCATCATAAGTCCAGCCCTGCGCTACATGCATCGGTTTACAGCCCACACCATCATGGGCCGTGGTGACAGCCTTGACGTGGTAAATGCAAAGGAGCTATTCTTCTTGTGGTGTATGGTTACTAGGCAGCGCTACAGCACCAGCTTCTTTTTATGTAACCACCTCCGCCGCCTCTATCATCAGCCTACCGAGCACATCATGCTTGGTGGCCTTGTCACAACTATCGCGCTCCACTTCAAATTCGTTCTAGGACATCAAAGGTTGCGTTCTGTCACTGGAAAATCAAGAATAGATCAAACCATCTGCATATCCATAGGGATATGTAAAAAGGTGGGCAACACCTGCTACCTGCTGGATGCCGAAGGGAATGCCATCCCTCTGAGAGATAAAGCACAACAAGGACCTGGCGAGACTTCGCAGCCACAAGCGAAAACTCAAGAGCCCATGTTTCAGGAGTCCCCCGCTCGAGTGCCTCCATACACACCACCACCCATAGATCCGGTACTTGCATACCAACAGCACATGGAGACCACAATCAACAACAGGATGCGAGCAATCGAGGACAGCCTCCAGGAAGCCCACAATGAGTTGGACATGCTAATAAAGAGGGTCGATAAAGAGGAGCCAGCATCACCATCAAAGACCTTTTAGACCTAGGACTTTAGGATAGGTTCTTTATTGTAAAATCTTGAATACCTTAGTCCTAGATTGCAATCATAGGTCTCTTTTATTTGCTTTATGTTCAAACTTTTCAATACTTAATAAATAATATGCTTTCTTATAATTTGTGTATGTTTTCTCTAATTTTGCATATTATGTTAACATTGAGGACAATGTCCAGTTTGAGTTTGGGGGGGTACAAGTGCAGTGCATATCATTACATGCATATCATTACGTTGTTTAAATTCAGCTATAATATTCTTGTGTATCAAAATTCTAAAAACTAGAAAAATATTGAAAATTTTTGAAAATTTTGAACTTTGAATTGTGAAACTTAGAACTATAACCAATTTCTAGTAAGCTAATAATTAAACTTCACGGGATAGAGGAATGAACATATCTGGATAGGCAAAAAGGGATTCTAACATGTTGTCTGTGAAAAACCTAATCTCATTAGTGGAACTAGACTAGCTACACCCCTTCATAGCCATTAATCTGCCACATTGAACTTGTGAAATTAGGAGAAATTTTTTGAAATACAAGCAAACTTAAGAATGCTTTAGTAGCTGTAGAACATGTCTCTTGTGTAGGAGCAGAAGCATGAAAAACATAAGTTTAGATCATTGAAATTCAAAATTTTTCATCTAGGGTCACATGCATCATGCAAGATTTATTTTTATCTATTTGGTTGCAATGATAAACAGCATATTAAAACTCTTTTAATATATTTTTGGATCTACATTTGCCATTAAAGATTTTAGAATTAACAGATTAATTCATTAGAACCTTATATTAGATCAAGAACAAGTGCACTAACCTTTTGATGCACTACAGTGTGTTTGGCACCTTTGGGATGCGTCTAGGACACCAGATGTTGTCCCTCTAGTTTGTCCATACCAAGATCACCAATTGTAGCTCTTGAACAGCTTGTAAAGCTTTTTCTATGAATTAGAAATCAAGTTTTGCCTTTGAGAGATTACAAATATAAACAGGACACTAGAAACAATTTCTAGTATTTTTAATTCAATAGATTGTTTGCTAATCTCTTTGAATTGATGAGAGATGAAGAAGAAGAGAAGGGAGAGGCAGCCAAGGGTGGCGGCACCAAAGAGAATGAGCAGCTTATTTTTTTTGTTCTTTCATCCTTACACTTATATAGCTAGTTCACCACTTAAAACCCTTGCCACATGTCACCTTTTGATTGGCTCTAGGTTTAATTGACACAATCACATTGTGCCAAGTGTCAAACCTATATTTAATCTTGACTTTAATCATCTTACATGATTAAAAGACATATGGCAAGTTTATGTGTAGTGCCATGTGTCACCATCTCATGGTGCCATATGTCACCCTATGAAATGACCAAAATACCCCTATGTCTTAATTTTGAGTTCTCAACCCAAAATAATTATTTCTCTTCTTCTAATCCATTTATATCAAATATAAATTAATTAATTAATTAATCTCTATTAATTAATTTCTCATTAATTAAATACATATTTAAACACTTTAAATATAAATTTAACTTATACTATACATCCAATAACCTAGATTTGGTTTCAAGCCATGCTAGGGGCTTTTCAATCTAATTGCAAACAAAACCTATTTAATTAATCAATTAAACACTTTAATTAATTAATTAAATCATATTTAATTTGGTGATTACTTGTGTATGTGTGTGACTTACTAGCCTCTTCACTAATTGGCAATGAGACATGATATCACATCTTAATATCATCAGAACACTTTCTTACCATAAATGATTTCTCTAAATCATTTTATGCACCTCATAGACCATAGTTAACACCTAGCATAGCATGCCATGGCCATCCAATAAGTAATAAGGTTTACCTTAAATGAACTATAATCATATGTTACCATGCACTAGAATCTCTCTGTTACAAAATCCCAATTTGAGCTGGAGTCATGGTTTATGTCAAACCCCATTTTCTATGAATATTATGTTCTCTTTTAATTCCAGTTCTTGATTAAAAAGACTTTCTCATCAGAAACTATTTTCTGATTAAATCTATCTGTCCTGGCCAGGAACTAGAAACATTAAGAACAATTAAATGAACATAGGATTTTATCCCTATTTACTTAGAGGAACAGATTCCATCTTAATCAACACCTACCTCCATATATAACTAGTAGGAGCCAACACATGCCCATATACCCATACACAGTACAAGTATGAAAGCAGTATCAAACTCAAACCACCTATATACAAGATAACTGTGCCATCTCAAGTCTAAAGATTATATGCACTGATATGATTTATGACAATGCATTGACAAGAGTAAACTCCATGTACTTGTCATAAATGTCACTGGTTCGACCTACTTATCATGTATAAGTGCCTATCATGTTTGTTATATGGTATGAGACTCACCATTCCATCTTATTTACATCTTATATAAATAACTTGGGAACAAACATGATTACAATCTTTCTGGTTAAGTTATGTCCTTATTGTGAAGTATCCTCGATTGTGAACCTATTTATGATACTTTGTGCTAGAAAAACTGTCACTCATATTCTTAACAACTTAAGAATAGAATTTCTAACAAAATATCAATGGACCTTTTCTATTACACATAAATATATTATGTAAACAAAAAAGTGAAAATGCCTTTTATTAATAAAACATGTACAAGTTACATACTAAATGATATGCTCTAGGGCATACTACTAACAATCTCCCACTAGCACTGGAGCCATTCATTACAATACCTTAGACCCATCCTCTCAAGATGTCAGTCTAACTGAGCTTGTGACAAAGGCTTAGTGAATGGATCAGCTGGATTTTTCAATTGATGCTATTTTCTGCATGGCTATATCACCTTGCCCAACTATCTCTCTGATAATGTGGTAGTGCCTTTTTATGTTTTTGGATTTCTAGTGAGACCAGGGTAGCAATATACTCCTTTTTATGTTTTACAGCATCTGATGTAGCAATATACTCGGCCTTGGTAGTGGAATCTGCAATCGTGCTCTATTTGGAACTCTTCCAACTAACTGCATTTCCATTACAAATTAACACAAACCTAGAGGTAGACTTTCTATCATCGATATCTAATTAGAAATCAGAATCAGTATAACCATCTAATTATAAGTCACCACCTCCATATATCAAGAATAAATCCTTAGTTCTTCTCAAGTATTTAAGGATATTCTTGACAGCTATCCAATGTTCCAAACCTGGATTGGATTGATACCTGCTAGTCAAACTAATAGTATATACGATATTCGGCCTAGTACACAACATTGCATACATCAAACTTCCAATAGCTGAAGCATATGGAATCCTAGCCATTTTATCTCTTTCTTCATGTGTCTTTAGAGACATCTCTTTAGAAAGGTGGATACCATGTCTCACTGGTAACAATCCTCTCTTGGAATCAAGCATGTTAAACCTCTTTAACACCTTTTCCAAGTATAGACTTTGGGATAAACCAATTATTCTTTTTGCTCTATCTCTATAGATGCGAATCCCAAGAATATAGGTTGCCTCCCCTAAGTTTTTCATGAAGAATGTATTTGACAACCATACCTTTACAGTTGTCAACATACCTGTGTCATTACCCATCAATAGAATATCATCCACATATAAGACAAGGGAAGTGATAGCACTGTTACTAACCTTCTTATATACACATGGCTCATCCTCATTTTTGATAAAACCAAATGACTTAATGGCTTCATCAAAATGAATGTTCAACTCCTCGAAGCTTGCTTTAACCCATAAATAGATCGCTTTAGCTTGCATATGAAGGAACGGAAGCGTGAAAAACACAATATTATACCATTGAATTCAAAAATTTTCACCTAGGGTCACATGCACCATGCAAGATTTATTTTTATCTATTTGATTTCAATGATAAACAACATATTAAAACTCTTTTAATATGTTTTTGGATCTGTATTTGCCATTTAAGATTTTAAAATTAATCAGATTAATTTTAGAACCCTAGATTAAATCAAGAACGATTACACTAACCTCTTGATGTCTTTGCAGCGTGCCTTTGAGATTCGTCTTGAGGACATCGATGTTGTCCCTCTAGCTTGTCCACACCAAGAACACCTATGGCAGCCCTTGAACAACTTCTAAAGCCTTTTCTATTAATTAGAAATTCAAGTTACGCCTTTTAAGAGATTAGAGATGCAACAGACACTAGAAACAATTTCTAGTGTTCTTAATTCAAGAGATTGATGGCTAATCTCTTTGAATTGATGAGAGATGAAGAGAAATAGCTGGAGGCTCAAAGTGGCGTGACATATGAGAGGAGAGGCTGCTGGTTGTGTTTTCTTTTCATAACCCCACTTAAATAGCTAGGTTAACACATTAAACCCTAGCCACATGTCACCTTTTGATTAACTCTAGGTTTAAGTGACCCAATCACATTGTGCCAAGTGTCAATCCTATATTTAATCTTGATTTTAATCATCTTACATTATTAAAAATAATTTGCAAGCTTATGTGTTATGACATGTGTCACAATCTCATGGTGCCACGTGTCACACCGCAAAATGACCAAAATGCCCTCTGTCTTAATTTTGAGTTCTTAACCCAAAATAATTATTTTCTTCTTCTAATTAATTTATATCAAATATAAATTAATTAATTAATCTCTATTAATTAATTTCTCATCAATTAAATTCATATTTAAACACTTTAAATATAAATTTAATTTATACTACACATCCAATAATCTAGATTTGGTTTCAAGTCATGCTAGGGACTTTGCAATTTTATTGCAAACCAAATCTATTTAATTAATCAATTAAACTCTTTAATTAATTAATTAAATCATATTTAAATAGGTGATAACTTGTGTATGTGTGTGACTTACTAGGCTCATCACTAATTGGCAATGAGACATGATATCAACTCTTAATATCATCCTAACTCTTTCTTACCATAAATGATTTCTCTAAATCATTTTATGAACCTCATAGACCATGGTTAACACCTAGCATAGCATGCCATGGCCACCCAATTAGTAATAAGATTTACCTTAAATGAACCTATAATCATATGTTACCATGCACTAGAATCTCTCTGTTACAAAATCCCAACTCAAGCTGGAGTCATGGTTTATGTCAAACTCCATTTGCTATGAATATTATGTTCTCTTTTAATTTCAGTTCTTGATTAAAAGATTTTTCTCATCAGAAACTCTTTTCTGAATAAATCTATCTGTCCTGGCCAGGAACTTGAAACATTAAGAACAATTAAATGAACATAGGATTTTATCTCTATTTACTTAGAGGAACAGATTCCATCTTGATCAACACCTACCTCCATATATAACTAGCAGGAGCCAACACATGCCCATATACCCATACATAGTACAAGTATGAAAGCAGTATCAAACTCAAACTACCTATATACAAGATAACTGTGCTATCTCAGGTCTAAAGATTATATGCACTGATATGATTTATGAAGTAAACTCCATGTGCATGTCATAAGTGTCACTGGTTCGGCCTACTTATCATGTATAAGTGCCTATCATGTTTGTTATATGGCATGAGACTCACCATTCCATCTTATTTATATCTCATATAAATAACTTGGGAACAAACATGAATACAATCTTTCTGGATAAGTCATGTCCTTATTATGAAGTATCCTCGATTGTGAACCTATTTATGATACTTTGTGCTAGAAATATTGTCACTCATATTCTTAACAACTTAAGAATAATATTTCTAACAAAATATCAATGGACCTTTTCTATTACACATAAATATATTATGTAAACGGAAAAGTGGAAATGCCTTTTATTAATAAAATTATGTACAAGATACATACTAAATGATATGCTCTAGGGCATACTACTAACAATCTCCCACTAGCACTAGAGCCATTCATTACAATACCTTAGACCCATCTTCTCAAGATGTCGATCTAACTGAGCTTGTGACAAAGGCTTAGTGAATGGATCAACTGAATTTTTTAGCTGATGTTATTTTTCTGCATGGCTATATCGCCTTGCCCAACTATTTCTCTGATAATGTGATAGCGCCTTTCTATGTGTTTGGATTTCTGGTGAGACCTTGGTTCCTTAGCTCAGATGATCGCTCCATTATTGTCACTAGTGGAACCGCTGACTCAATGGAAGGTACTAATGTAAGTTCTGTCACGAACTTATTTATCCATACTACTTCCTTTGCAGATCCGATGCAAGAATATACTCGACCTCGATGGTGGAATCTGCGTGCTCGCTTGGAACTCTTCCAACCGATCGCACCTCCATTACAAATGAACACATATCTAGAGGTAGACTTTCTATCATCGATATCCGATTGGAAATCGTAATCGATAACCATCCAATTGCAAATCTCCACCTCCATAAATCAAGAATAAATCCTTAGTTCTTCTCAAGTACTTAAGGATATTCTTGATACTATCGATGTTCCAAACCTGGATTGGATTGATACTTGCTAGTCAAACTAATAAAGATATGCGATATCCGCCTAGTACACAACATTGCATACATTAAACTTCCAATAGCCAAGCATATGGAATCTGGCCATCTTATCTCTTTCTTCAGGTGTCTTTGGAGACATCCCTTTAGAAAGGTGGATACCATGTCTCACTGGTAACAATCCTCTCTTGGAATCAAGCATGTTAAACCTCTTTAACACCTTTTCCAAGTATAGACTTTGGGATAAACCAATTATTCTTTTGCTCTATCTCTATAGATGCGAATCCCAAGAATATAGGTTGCCTCCCTAAGTCTTTCATGGAGAATGTATTTGACAACCATACCTTTATAGTCACAACATACCCGTATCATTACCCATCAACATGTCATCCACATATAAGACAAGGAAAGTGATAGCACTCACTAACCTTCTTATATACACATGGCTCATCCTCATTTTTGATAAAACCAAAAGATTTAATGGCTTCATCAAAACGGATGTTCCAACTCCTCAAGCTTGTTTCAACCCATAAATGGATCGCTTTAGCTTGCATACCTTGGAACCATCTTGGGATTCAAATCCTTAGGTTGTTCTATGAAAATGTTTTCTTCAATGTATCCATTAAGAAAAATTGTTTTGACATCCATCCGCCAAATCTCATAATCATAGTATGCAATTGCTAATAAAATCCTAATTGATTTAAGCATGGCAACAAAGTAGAAAGTCTCCTCATAGTCTATTCCTTGCCTTTGGCGAAACCCTTTCGCTACTAGCCTTGCCTTATAGGTCTCTACCTTTCCATCGTAACCAATTTTCTTCTTGAAAACCCATTTGTTCCCTATAGGTACAATACCTTTAGGTGGGTCAACAAGATCCCAAACTTGATTCTTATACATGGAATCAATCTCGGATTTCATAGCATCAATCCATTTTGAAGAGTCTATATCCGATATAGCTTCTTCATAGGTAAGTGGATCATCTCCATGATCTACTTCTTCATGAGTAGACAACTCTTGTTCTTCTTCATGAAGAAAACCATATCTCACCGTGGGTGAGATACCAGTTGTTCTATGAGGAGCAGTGTAGATGTTTCATCAATGGGTATAGGTTGACTAGATGGATCTATATCCATCCGATCATGGTTGGTCGTAATTCTCCAATTCTAACTCTATTTGCCTTCCTTGCCTCCTTCTTGAACAAACGTTGTTCAAGAAATGTGGCATCTCTACTTATCACAACCTTTGTGAAGTAGGCAAATAAAAATAATATCCAAAACTATCTTTTGGTTATCCAACAAATCGACCTTTTCGATCCGTCTCCAATTTATCAGTGTTCAGCTTTTTGATATAAGCTGGACAACCCCAAATCTTAACATGCTTAAGACTTGGTTTTCTTCCATGCCATATCTCATAAGGTGTGGAAGAAACTGATTTTGATGGAATCCTATTCAGAATATACAAAGCTGATTCTAATGCAAATCCCCAAAAGGAGATTGGCATATCAGTATAGCTCATCATACTACGTACCATATCCAATAGGGTACGATTTCTCCTTTTAGATACACCATTCAATTGTATGCCTGGAGGAGTCACCGAGAAACAATGCCATGCTCTCTCAAGTATTCATCAAATTCAGTACTCAAATATTCACCTCCACGATCTGATCGAAGAGCTTTAATATTTTTTCCTGTTTGATTTACTACTTCAGATTTAAATTCCTTAAACTTTTCAAAGGATTCATGTTTGTATTTCATCAAATACAAATACCCAAACCTTGATTTATCATCAGTAAAGGTAATAAAATAATGAAAGCCCCTTCTAGCCATTTCTTTAAATGGACCACATACATCACTATGTATTAGCTCCAAAATATTTTCACTCTTAGCCCTTGTCCAACAAAGGGTGATCTAGTCATTTTGCCACAAGGCAAGATTCTCAAGTTGGAGTAGGCTCAGAGCCCAATGAGGATAGAATCCCCATTTTCTCCAATTTTGCAATCCTATCTTCTGCAACATGACCTAACCTTAAGTGCCAAGTATATTTTGAACTTGAGTTGGTTTTCACCATGGCATTGCTTTCATTTAGATTGCTACACTGCCGGTGGAAACACTTTCTTCGCAATGGAAACACTTTCCTTTGCCTCCATCGACATTTAGTCTTACTTTTCTGCTTAGCTATTTTCTTGGAAGGACCAGAATCTGAGGTTTCTTTTTCTTATTGCCTTTCTTCTTGTTGGACTTTCCAGTAAGAAGATGCAACCAAAGCTACCTCTTTTTCTTTATTGCAGCATATTCTTTTGGGCAATAACCAGATGTTGAGTAATTCAGCTAAGGTGCATTCTGTTTAGTCATATGGAAATTTGTCACAAAATTCCCAAAAGACTCGTGAAGGGATCAAGGATCAAATCCGTTTGTAGTTGGAAATCCATGTTGAAGTCAAGATGTTCCAAGCTGCTCAATCACCAATCATCTTGTGGACATGATCCCCAACATTCTGTCCCTCGGACATCCTCATACGGAATAACTGCTTAGATATCTCATACCTAGCATTCTTGTGCTCACCATACAACTCTTGTAGGTGAAGGAGGATCTCACTAGCACTGCATGTTCTCATGTTGCTTCAGAACTCATTACTCATGGAAGCAAGCATGTAACACTTAGCTCTCATATCATGCTCCTTCCACTTGTCCAAAGTATCATGTTCCTCTTGTGTGGCCTCTGGAGGTAAGGGACCAGAACATTTGAATATAGAACATATCCTATATGTTCAAGGTTCAGACAAGTTTCAATTTCTTAGCCAATCGCATGATTAGGTCCTGTCAACTGTTGTGATCAAGTATGCTTGCAAGGATATTGGATGGTGGTGGTTGTTTTGTGCTCATTTTTATCGTAAAATTAATCGCAGAAAATAACCAGATTAATTAGTAAATGTATCATGTAATTAACCAAAATGATTATGGTCTTTTAATCAAATTGGTCCTCCCACTAACTTAGCGAATCCTACACTTCCAAAGTAGAAAACGGAAATCCTAGTTGGATGGATTTCTAGTGGGTGATTGAATTCTTATAATTCTATTGATCATCCTCGTACATCCATTATTGGAATTACAATAAACTATAAGTGAGCAACTCCTTGCCCATCACATCTCATGTGAGGTTCAATCCTTTTACTAGCCCCTAATGCTCAAAATCTCTGGTACATCCAATATTGACTTATATTGCATTAGTTAAGTTGATCCCATTGAGCGATAATTATGCAAATAATTTTAATGTCCTCAGTACATCCAATATTGGCCACCAAACCATTTACATATTTACAACATCTCATGCTTAACAATTATTCTTAAGAAAATCTCTTAAATTAATTGCATCTCATGCAACTATTTAAAATTTCTTAAAATAATTGCCCCAATGGAGGGCTTATGTTATAATTACTTTAATTATAGCATTTCCAACTTAATCATTTGTTTGGAAGATTTTATAGCCATCCTAATTACTATTAAGGTCTCACTTTGCACATTATCCATTTAGCATGCATATATCATATAATTGCATACATTCCCATACATCTCATGCATTCATGGATAAGCAAAATATGGTATGATCATGGACTTTCTAAGGGATTCAATTCGAGCCACCAAGAATTGAATCGGGGCATTCCTAGGTGCATTTCATTCATTCATTTTACAAGAGTTGCTGAAGGAGTACATAATCAACACTTGATCTTGAATTCTCCCACGGTCCCAACAATGCTCTTGACCTCCTTGAACTTCTTGCAATCCAATATTACATAGTAATCCTTGGCATACCAAGGCGAATTTACAAGAACTTAAATAAATGAAATTACAACCCAAAAATATTACAAACTTAATAATATATGCCCAAAATAAATTAAAATAAATTAATTTACAATCCCAAAGAAACATAAAAGAAATAAATCCAATCACATTGGTCTTTTATAGTCCATGATCATCCATCATGCATATCACTATTTAACAATTAAATAAAACATACATACTTATATTAAATTGAATATCTCATATTCAACTTAAAAATCCAGATTTGAATATGTTTCAAATAAATTTAATAATTCAGATTTGACTCTCATTCAAAGAAATTTAAAAATTCAGATTTGAATCTCATTCAAACAACTTCAAAAATTCAGATTTGAATCACATTCAAATATTTTTTAAAAAATCAGATTTGAATCACATTCAAATATTTTTAAAAAATCAGATCTGAATTTTATTGAATCAATTTTAAAAATCAGCTTTAAATATGATTCAAACAACTTTAAAAATTCAGATTTGAATCACATTCAAACAACTTTTAAAATTCAGATTTGAATCACATTCAAACATTTTTTTAAATTCTGATTTGAATCATAATTTAATTGTGTGATTAAAACAACTAATTAAACACTTTAATTAGTCAAAGAATAGGCCTTAGATCATACAACAATTGCAGAATTAAAAGCCAAACCTTGAATCACCCATGGAACCATTGTTGCATACCATTGGTGGCTTCACCATGTGTGACGCCACACCTCTTAACCCAACCAGCAATGAATCAATCATCTTATGATCAAATCACACAATTAAATCATATAATCAACAATCTAAATGGCAAATATAGTGGCTCGATACCAATTGAAGGAACGGAAGTGAAAACACAATATTATACCATTGAATTCAAAAATTTTCACCTAGGGTCACATGCACCATGCAAGATTTATTTTTATCTATTTGATTTCAATGATAAACAACATATTAAAACTCTTTTAATATGTTTTTGGATCTGTATTTGCCATTTAAGATTTTAAAATTAATCAGATTAATTTTAGAACCCTAGATTAAATCAAGAACGATTACACTAACCTCTTGATGTCTCAGTCGCCTTTGAGATTCGTCTTCGTGACATCAGATGTTGTCCCTCTAGCTTGTCCACACCAAGAACACCTATGGCAGCCCTTGAACAACTTCTAAAGCCTTTTCTATTAATTAGAAATTCAAGTTCTGCCTTTTAAGAGATTAGAGATGCAAACAGGACACTAGAAACAATTTCTAGTGTTCTTAATTCAAGAGATTGATGGCTAATCTCTTTGAATTGATGAGAGATGAAGAGAAATAGCTGGAGAGGCTCAAAGTGGCGTGACATATGAGAGGAGAGGCTGCTGGTTGTGTTTTCTTTTCATAACCCCACTTAAATAGCTAGGTTAACACATTAAACCCTAGCCACATGTCACCTTTTGATTAACTCTAGGTTTAAGTGACCCAATCACATTGTGCCAAGTGTCAAACCTATATTTAATCTTGATTTTAATCATCTTACATGATTAAAAATATTTGGCAAGCTTATGTGTTATGCCATGTGTCACCATCTCATGGTGCCACGTGTCACACTGCAAAATGACCAAAATGCTCGTGTCTTAATTTTGAGTTCTTAACCCAAAATAATTATTTTCTTCTTCTAATTAATTTATATCAAATATAAATTAATTAATTAATCTCTATTAATTAATTTCTCATCAATTAAATTCATATTTAAACACTTTAAATATAAATTTAATTTATACTACACATCCAATAATCTAGATTTGGTTTCAAGTCATGCTAGGGACTTTGCAATTTTATTGCAAACCAAATCTATTTAATTAATCAATTAAACTCTTTAATTAATTAATTAAATCATATTTAAATAGGTGATAACTTGTGTATGTGTGTGACTTACTAGGCTCATCACTAATTGGCAATGAGACATGATATCAACTCTTAATATCATCGAACTCTTTCTTACCATAAATGATTTCTCTAAATCATTTTATGAACCTCATAGACCATGGTTAACACCTAGCATAGCATGCCATGGCCACCCAATTAGTAATAAGATTTACCTTAAATGAACCTATAATCATATGTTACCATGCACTAGAATCTCTACATAAAATCCCAACTCAAGCCGAGTCATGGTTTATGTCAAACTCCATTTGCTATGAATATTATGTTCTCTTTTAATTTCATTCTTGATTAAAAGATTTTTCTCATCGAAACTCTTTCAATAAATCTATCTGTCTGCCAGAACTTGAAACATTAAGAACAATTAAATGAACATAGGATTTTATCTCTATTTACTTAGAGGAACAGATTCCATCTTGATCAACACCTACCTCCATATATAACTAGCAGAGCCAACACATGCCCATATACCCATACATAGTACAAGTATGAAAGCGATATCAAACTCAAACTACCTATATACAAGATAACGTGCTATCTCGTCTAAAGATTATATGCACTGATATGATTTATGACAAAACATTGACAAGAGTAAACTCCATGTGCTTGTCATAAGTGTCACTGGTTCGGCCTACTTATCATGTATAAGTGCCTATCATGTTTGTTATATGGCATGAGACTCACCATTCCATCTTATTTATATCTCATATAAATAACTTGGGAACAAACATGAATACAATCTTTCTGGATAAGTCATGTCCTTATTATGAAGTATCCTCGATTGTGAACCTATTTATGATACTTTGTGCTAGAAATATTGTCACTCATATTCTTAACAACTTAAGAATAATATTTCTAACAAAATATCAATGGACCTTTTCTATTACACATAAATATATTATGTAAACGGAAAAGTGGAAATGCCTTTTATTAATAAAATTATGTACAAGATACATACTAAATGATATGCTCTAGGGCATACTACTAACAGCATACTTTGGAACCATCTTGGGATTCAAAACCCCTAGGTTATTCCATGAAAATGTTTTCTTCAATATATCCATTGAGAAAAGCTATTTTGACATCTATCTGCCAAATCTCATAATCATAGTATGCAGCTATTGCTAATAGAATCCTAATTGATTTAAGCATGGCAACAGGCGAGAAAGTCTCCTCATAATCGATTCCTTGCCTTTGACGAAATCCTTTCACTGCTAGCCTTGCCTTATAGGTCTCTACCTTTCCATCAGAACCAATTTTCTTCTTGAAAACCTTTTGTTTCCTATAGGTACAATACCTTCAGGTGGGTTAACAAGATCCCAAACTTGATTCTTATACATGGAATCAATCTCAGATTTCATAGCATCAATCCATTTTAAAGAGTTTATATCTGATATAGCTTTTTCATAGGTAAGTGGATCATCTCCATGATCTATTTCTTCATGAGTAGACAACTCTTGTTCTTCTTCATGAAGGAAACCATATCTCACTGGTGGGTGAGATACCCTGGTTGCTCTACGAGGAACAGCTATAAATGTTTCATCAATAGGTGTAGGTTAACTAGATGGATCTATATCCATCTAATCTGTTGGTTGCTCAGAATTATCCAATTCTAACTCTATTTGCCTTCCTTTGCCTCCTTCTTGAACAAACTATTGTTCAAGAAATGTGGCATCTCTACTTACCACAACCTTTTTGTGATGTAGGCAAATAAAAATAATATCCAAAACTATCTTTTGGATATCTAACAAATCGACCCTTTTCTGATCTGGTTTCCAATTTATTAGTGTTTAGCTTTTTGATATAAGCTGGACAAGCCCAAATGTTAACATGCTTAAGACTTGGTTTTCTTCCATGCCATATCTCATAAGGTTTGGAAGATACTGATTTTGATGGAATCCTATTTAGAATATACAAAGCAGATTCTAATGCAAATCCCCAAAAGGAGATTGGCATATCAGTATAGCTCATTATACTACGTACCATATCCAATAGGGTACGATTTCTCCTTTCAGATACACCATTCAACTGTGATGTTCCTGGAGGAGTCAACTGGGAAACAATGCCTTGCTCTCTCAAATATTCATCAAATTCAGTACTCAAGTATTCACCTCCACAATCTGATCGAAGAGCTTTAATACTTTTTTCTGTTTGATTTTCTACTTTATATTTAAATTCTTTGAACTTTTCAAAGGATTCATGTTTGTATTTCCTCAAATACAAATACCCAAACCTTGATTTATCATTAGTAAAGTTAATAAAATAATGAAAACCGCCTCTAGCCATTTCTTTAAATGGACCACATACATCACTATGTATTAGCTCCAAAATATTTTCAGCTCTTAACCCTTGTTCTATAAAGGGTGATCTAGTCATTATGCTCTGAAGGCAGGATTCACAAGTTGGAGTAGACTCAGAGCCCAATGAGGATAAAATCTCCATTTTCTCCAGTTTTGTAATCCTATCTTCTACAACATGACCTAATCTTAAGTGCCAAATATATTTTGAACTTGAGTTGATTTTCATCATGGCATTGCATTCTTTTAAATTGCTTGCATTAGATTTGTATTTAATATTATTATCTAGATAATAAAGTCCATCATGTATATAACCTGAACCAATATATTTATTTCCAAAATAAATATTGCAAACATCATTTATGAATTGAAATTCATAACTATCTCTAGTCAAACTAGATATAGTAATGATGTTCTTAAAAGGCATCAGGTATATGCAAAATCTTATTTAAATACAAAACATGTCCACACATGTATAAAGATTTAGATCCTATGGCTAATGCTTCAACAGTTGAGCTTTTGCCAACCCGGAGTCTAATATCTCATTACCGCAAGCTGCTACTACTTGCTATACTCTGGGCAGTTCCTATTCTTGTGCCCATTCTTTTGGCAGTGGAAACACTTTCCTTTGCCTTTGTCAGCTTTGATCTTTGTTTTTCCGTTTGGCTATTGTCACACCCTACCCCTTTGTAAGGCATAACATGTTCCCGTAGTATACCTAATGAATTACCAACTCCGTCTACTGATAACCCATTAAATACACTACAAGGGATTTTAAAAACTTTTCTTACTTCTTTTACAGTGGTGAGCACTATTTACAGGTGTTAAAGATTTTGGTGAACTGAAGTGAAATAACTAACTCATTTGATTTATTTGGAATTTCTGTAAAAATTTTGGCAGAGTGCCATCTGTATTTTGGACAAAACAGTTCTTCAGAAAACCTGTAAAAAAGCACTTCAATAATTTTCCAAATCTCAACCCCAATACATTTCTCAACACAACAATTTATTAACTCAATTCCATAGAAATTTTTCAAAGTCTGAGATAAGGAAATATAATACAATTTTTATAAGTCAAATAACTCATAATAAATTTACAACTTCAAGGTACAATTTGAATTTACAACTGCTCAAAACCAAAAACAAAATGTACATACGATGTCATACATTCTGATTACAAAATGCAAAATATTGGTATACTCATTATACTGTAATCCCTCATTTGGATGTATATGCGGCCTAGTCTCTGCCTCTGCGTCTCTCTACTGCGGCAATAAAAGCTATCATTTGAGACAATGTCTCAATGGTGCACAACATTAACCAAATACAATTTTAATTCACAATTCATAAATCATATCAATAGTGGATACTTAAAACCATAGTTAAATTCAAGACAATGAATGTCATAAGGAATTTAAACTCCAATTCACAAATTATCAAAATTCATAATAACACAATTTAGTCAAATAGTTTAAGAATACCGTATTGCCAATTCATGCACAATTTGATCAAATAACTGAATAATACCTTTGTGCAAATCAATAACACAATTTGATCAAATAACTGAATAATATCGTTTTGCAAATCAATAACACAATTCAATCAAATAACTGAATAATATCGTTTTGCAAATCAATAACACAATTGATCAAATAACTGAATAATATCGTTTTGCAAATCAATAACACAATTCGATCAAATAACTGAACAATACAATGTTGCCAATTAATAACACAATTTAGGTCATGACACAAATTTTTCCATATATGCCATGTTGTACACCACGACAAGACATACTCACCCCAATAATCGAAATCAATGAGGGAGGAAGCTAGCTATCTAATGAGTACTCATCCATACTCACCTCAGACTGGGAAGTCAAAGAGGGAGGAACATAATCATACTCACCCCAGACTGATAAGTCAAAGAGGGAGGAATAATCACACTCACCCCATTAATGGAGGAGGAACATAATATCCGTGTCATGCCAATTGTGAGTCAAAACAATTCCAAACATTTTATTCAAATGATCCATAAGAATCCAATAAATTTCCAAAGTTATAATTTCATTCACAAAATGGCAACACAATTCGTAATTCACTTCAATTTCCACAAAAACCATTTACAGTGCTTTTCAATCAATAAGTATCCATCAATATCATTCAAACAATTTTTCACAGTTTCAAACCATTCACAATGTTTTTCAATCAATAAGTGTCCACCAAACACATTTCCACATTTTAAAACAATAATATACAAATAGTCAATATTTATTTCAATTGAAAATAATTCAAAAGAAACAGTTGTTGTGCACAAACTCCTGATATTTGTCTCCTGGTCCTGACTCAGTATTTCTTTCCCTTTTGTTGAGTCCTTGTTAACTGAGAAACACAATTTGAAGTGTTTCAGTGCTAAATTAATTTGCTTCTAACGATAATGTTAGATAAACAATTCACTGAATACCTTTATTTGCTAAGTCACCTAATATACCGACCCTCGATGTGTTCTAGGTAATTTAGGTCTTAGTGTCATTAATATGTCATATTCGATAGGGTTTTAGGTTTGGTATGTTTTACCAAAGTCATTTCCTTGTTTAGTGCATTTTAATGCAAATTCTTTGGATTCGGGACACTGGTTTGACCTAGCTGGACGGTGTAGTTCCCTCGGTTTTCGGGTCTCGGTCGAAACTACAAACTTGTAGATCTAGGTCTTATGGACCGCGGTGCAAAATTTTAGGTCAATCCGAGTTAAGTAGTCCAAGTTATGGTCATTACACTATTGCTGGTCAAATGGCATCAATTAGGTCATTTTTTTTTGGTCAATTTGGTCAACTTTGGTTCGGCCAGTTTTTGGACCCGAAATTGTGCAAGCTTTTTGACTTGCTTATGGTCATTTCTGGGCTTTGGTGTCTTCATAAGACTTGTAGGTATGGGTCTTAACTATTCATGGTTAACATTTCAGGTCAATTGGACCTGTTTTGAGTGAGTTATGGCCTAAACACTCACTGCTGCCCAATTGGTCATTTTTCAGGTCCTAATTGCACCTAATCCGAATTGGTCATTTTCTTAGGTCACCTTGCAAGCAGAATTTTGGTATGTTTTCTCAATGAAAATTGGCACATTTTGTGCCTAGTTTCACCTCCAATTGGTCTCATACCAATTGAGGTTACACATTTAAAGTTATAGGTCTATTTGCACACTGCCCTCTATATGTCTTTCAAACCCCAATTCAAACACACATTTAACTTGCTCTACTTTAAATCTCCATACCTAATTCTGATTTTATACCATTCCATATTCATTTATCACTTCTTACTATGGTCAATTTGGACAGAATAAAAACATTCTCAATACATCAAATACAACCCTAAACCACAAAGTCCAAATTTAGCAATATATGTACATAAATACACCTATTCATTACATATAATTTCCACTACTAATTTACATACACATTCATCAATTCTTCTATGTCAACATTCTGCCAACACTTCCCTCAATACATACAATTATTCAAGGGTTCCCAAGCTGCCGAAAACCTTCTTCAACACCACATTGCCCTACAATTCATCAATTCTCATCCAAGTGCCAAAATCACCATATAAACATGAAGTAATTCACTAGGTTATTAAATCATCATGATCAACACCATTTCTCATCAATTATATGCACAAATATCTCATCAAAAACGTGACTCCATGGCTGTCCAAAATGAAAACAACAATAACTCTTCAAACTCAAAATTTTCCTTCACAAAACCAACACCCATAACATGCACACAAAACTTAACAAAGCTATCTTCAAAATTATGAACTTACCTTATGGTTGGAGCTTGTTAAACCTTGCTTAAACCTCTCAAATTTGGTATCAAACTCTTCCTTGTGATGAGTAGACAAAGTTTCATGAAGGAACCTAAGTGATTTGGGGTTGAAATGAAGGAGTTAGGAGAGCTTGATGAAAACGTCAATGGTGGAATTCTTCACCTCTTCATTTTGGATGGTTTTATGGAAATGGAGAAGATGAAGTATCCAGCTTCATATTAAGTGTACACATGTCCCACTATGTGTTTAATTAATTCCCTTAGTGGTCCACTTAGTCACTTAATCATATAATAAGCTAAATTCCCACTTATTCCACATTTAACCTTTAATTTCTACTATTTACTTTAGGTACCACTAAACTAATTTTTCATTTTATTTTCTATGTGTAATATTAATTATTTTTAATGGACATTTAGGTCAAAAGACACTTCAGGATGTCAAATGACCATAATGCCCCTGTTCGGGTGGCATTCCCAATTTTTCGGTATTAGCGGGTTTTGTCTGTTTTTCGATTTCTCACTTTTCTTTGTACTAATTATTTAATTTTTCTTTAATCTTTCTAATGAGATTTATACTTCAATAAGGGTCTATTTATGTCCTAAAAATGTTTTCCAGGGTTCCCCATGATCCAGGCAGATCAACGATCCCACGTGACTTCGGTCAGTCTGATCACCATCGCTAGGTTTCCCGGCTCACTTATTCGGTTACATTTCTTTGCTATGATTTTTCCTTTGTTTTTCTCGTATTTTCTTTTCTTGTATTTCATTATTTATGTCTCCTCTCTCATATCAAGGTGTGGTTCTAGGCATCCTAGCTGTCCGGACAGCACTGGTCACCTAGCAATGAGAGCACTACCGAACTTAGGGTGTTACAATTCTCCCCCTTAAATAAATTTCGTCCACGAAATTTTTACCCTTTATCAATCTTACAATAGTCATACGTTTATTTCTCCTTTCTATATGATCGTAAGACTTTTAACAATCTAATACAATGTTTAATTTGTTTGGATAACACCAATCTCCTCTTACTATTATGCTGTCTAATATTTTGGTTCACGTTGCTCCTTGAATGACCCTTGAGGTCATGTTAGAATCATTCATCAGTCATTGGTCCTCTGACCATTCTAGTCCATAGTCTTCCTCACATTTTTAATATTTCTTTGTTACACATGAATCAACTGTTCAATTCTCTACTTTCATAACTCTTTTTATCTCACAATATTCTATAACTTACTTCCTTTGTATTGAACTATAACCTTTTGATATTTTAACTTTTGAGTTTTAGATCCTAAGTAGGATTTTCAAACTTATTTCTAACAATTAAATTCTGTCATGGCATAACTATACCAAAGCAGATGCCGTTGGCAACTATTCTTATCTAGGTGTACTATCGGGTAGTATGTAGCTCTACACAATAATCTCAAGTCGATCTTGTGTCTGCGACTTACGAGATAAACATCAAGAACATTGCATAGTTACTACGATACATCCCAATAGATCAAACTTTGTTATCTTTTATTCTTTTTGAATTCACTGATATTCGAATCTTATTCTGATTACAATATCCATTAGCAATTTCTAACAGTAACCTCCTTGCCCTCATCTAGAGCAATTCCATTACTGCATCTTACTTTTACGTCCTCTTGCCTTACATTAAGTAGGCTCGCCAATTAGCTTTATAATTTATGGTGTGTTAGAAAATACTTTTCGCCGATAAACTCTTTCAAAAGTAATTTCACTTATTATCACAATCCTTATCTCAAGGACTAATCACTAATGCATCAAAATTTATTCCCCTGTAAAGGAATAACAACAGAACATGTAGTTCTAACACTAACATAACAGATATGCAAACTCGTGTCAAACAATACATATATATATCTTAGTTGCTAATTGAGAAAGTACCAGCAATGATGTCAAAAGTCTCAGTCTCTTTTCTGTCATATAGCGTATACTCTAGTTGAAGCATCACCCTGTTTTGGCTGATTCACAGTAGTCTGACTTCTAGGTGTACTACCCCTACCTCTACCTTTGCCTCTACTAACTGATGGTGAACTCTTTGGGGTAGAAACTTGGGTTGATCCCTTTGGTGTAGTAAATGATCCGAACGACTGGATTTACACAATCCCTAGCAAAATGGCCGTCTTTCCACAGCTTAAAACATGCTCCTACGCTCTATAGCATACCCCACTATGTGGTTTACCACAAGTTTCACAAAGTCGATCCGACGCATTTACGGGTTTCTGTTGAGTTTGCTGATCGGATCGAGGTGGTTTCTGTCCAAAAGATCTATCTTTACCGGACTTCTTACTATCTCTGTCGTATCCCCCAAAGTTTTTCCTCTTTCCAGTAGGACCACTAGAACTCTGTTCTGTTGACTTTCCCTCTTTTTCTGCCTTCTCTGATTTCTTTTTCTCAAGACCCGCTTCAGATTCAATTCTTTCTAATTCTAGTGCTTAAGAAATAAGTTCAGAGAAGTTGTTATGTTTGAATCCGACCACTTGTAATCTGATGCTAGGCTTCAAGCCGGTTTCAAACCTCTTACATCTCTCCCTCTTGGTAGAAAGTAGACTTCTTGCATAATGGCTTAGGCGAAAAATTCTCTTTCATACTCACCACCGATCGCCCCCTGTTTGGACTTAGGAACTCTTGCGACTTCGGTCTACATAAGCATCGTGACATATTTCTACCGAATTCCCGAGGAAGTCATTCCATGTTAGCATCGCAGTTCTACTGCATCGTGGGGAATGGTTTTCCACCAATCATATGCATCTCCATGTAGTAAGGATACTGAGTACTCAAATCTGAGCTCTTCTGGACAAAGCAACTTCTTGAATACCCTATCCATCCTCTCTAACCATTGTTCAGCTTCTAGAGGATCTACTGTCCCCTTAAACTCTGTAGCCCCATACTTCATCAATTTGTCATATTGTCTAGCAGAAGACTGTGGTTGTACCACTGGAGTCTGTATTAGGGCTTGAGTAGGCACATTACCATCCATTTGTTGGAACATTGTCTGCTGAGCGAACTGAGCAGAGAACTGCGGTACTGCAGGGGCTGGTGCTACTGAACCACTAACATTATGCAGGCATGGGGCATCCCCTTGCACCTCAGCCTCTATCGATTGATCGACTGAACGATCACCCTCTTCCATAGTCAATTCGAGGATTTTAGACCTCCTGTATAATAATACAAGGAGATTTCCTCCCGTTAGTGCATATTTATAATGTAATGTACTGTATGTATCAAACAATGATATTGAGCAGTTGTACTGTGAAGAAAGAATATTCAAGTAACAAGTGAAAACAGAATTTAAAAACCAGGCTCTAATACCACTAAAACATGTCACACCCTACCCCTTTGTAAGGCATAACATGATCCCGTAGTATACCTAATGAATTACCAACTCCGTCTACTAATAACCCATTAAATACACTACAAGGGATTTTAAAAACTTTTCTTACTTCTTTTACAGTGGTGAGCACTATTTACAGGTGTTAAAGATTTTGGTGAACTGAAGTGAAATAACTAACTCATTTGATTTATTTGGAATTTCTGTAAAAATTTTGGCAGAGTGCCATCTGTATTTTGGACAAAACAGTTCTTCAGAAAAACCTGTAAAAAAGCACTTCAATAATTTTCCAAATCTCAACCCCAATACATTTCTCAACACAACAATTTATCAACTCAATTCCATAGAAATTTTTCAAAGTCTGAGATAAGGAAATATAATACAATTTTTATAAGTCAAATAACTCATAATAAATTTACAACTTCAAGGTACAATTTGAATTTACAACTGCTCAAAACCAAAAACAAAATGTATGTAACACCCTCCCTGTAGCAACTCCGTACATTCTACTATTCCGGTGACCGGTGTCGGTCCGGACAGCTAGAACGTTTGGAAAAATATTTAAACTTAAGTGAGAAACCAAAATTAACTCAAATATTAATAAGAAAAATTTAGTAAAAATTTTAGAAATAAAATACAACCAAGTTAAACGAGCCAGTGCCCTAGCGATGGGTAACCAGAGGGAAGTTGCGGTTCTCGCAACGAGGAGCCCTAGACTCGGGGGAAAAATTATAAAATAATTTTTGGGACTCCAGAGAAGGGTCACTGAGGTTCCTAGGGCATTAGAATGCCAAAAAAATATTTAGAAAAATTTTTCAATCGGTACAGATAATTTTGACCCGTTAAGCCAAACGGAGGGCATTTTGGTCATTTCGCCTTCAGAGGTGATTTTTGGCCGACTTGTCCAGTTGAGTAAATGATTAATATGACATAAAATATGGATAAACATTACTAGAAATTAAATTGAAGATGAGTAGTGGAGGAAAGAAAAGAAAGTGAAGAAAAAGCTTATTTATGACATCATTGTGATGTCATTTAAAATTGCCAACCAATCACCATTAAGTAACCATTTGACTAACTAATAAAAGAGCTAAATAAAGACCAAGGAAGACCAAAAACCAGCTGCCTTCTCTTCAGCCAAAAACGTGAGTTTCTCTTCTTCCTCCCTCCATTGATGTTCAATCAAGCAAGCTTAATTTCCTACCTTGTTTCACCATAAAACCCTAACCCCACTTCATTAAAATTTTACCTTACACCTTAAACAAGCTTTTGGCAGCCAAGAAGAGGAAAGAAAGAGAAGTTTGAGTTGGGAAAAAAACTTCCCTATTCAAGGTTAGTGCACTATATACCTAAAACTCTTTAATTTCATGAAATGGAACTTGAATTTAGTAAGAAAATGTAATTTAAATGAACAAAATTCATGTGTATGTGTACATGAGTTTTGGCTACCCTAGTGAAGGAATAGGAAGGAGTGTTTTTTATGAGCTTGAAGTGAACTAGAATCATGTAGGAAGTTTATAAACATAAGAATAATAAGTTGGTATGCTAACTAAGGCATTTTGTAGAAAACCTAATGTGAAGTTAGGGTTTTGGGGAGTGAAAATTGACTTGGCTTAGGAAATTGTTAGAGCACATTTTAATGGTCAATTAGTGACCATCTTAGGTAAGTTGACCATAAAATGGACTGAAAAATAGGATTGCAAAGTGAAGTTGCAGGCTGCCCTAGGACAGCAGAGGGACTGAAAATTCAGTCCACTTGCACTGCCATAACTTGGGCTGTGTTGGTCCAATTGGTGTTTGGCCAATTGGACATGAAACTAGGCTTATAATGGCACATTTTTGCTGAAGAAACCATGCCCAAAAGACCAAAGCAAGAGGACCAAAACTTGGCCCCAATCCGGACACCCTGCAACAGCCCCTGCAGAATTGACCAAATGAACAGTAACTGTTCATTTGGCCATAACTCACTGTAGACTTGGTTAATTGACCTGAAATTTTTACAGCAACAAGATAAGATATAGACAAACAACTTTCATGAAGAAACCTACCCCAAATAATGCCATTAACCCATTCAAATGATTGGGCAAAGTTAAGTTATCAAACCTGCAACTCTGCAGATTTACATTTGAACAGTAATGTTTGGATGACTATAACTCCCTCTAGAAAACTCGGATTTAGGCGATTCTTGAACCGATGGAAACCTAAGGTATGGTAGAACATGTCATATGAAGAAAGTTAGACCAAATTATGAACTTAACTTGGTCAAATTACTGACCAAAGTTGGACCAAAATCTGTCAAAACCCAAAATTTCAGCATGAACAGTACACATGAACAGTAAACTTATTTTGGCCATAACTTGAGCTACAAAACTCCAAATGGAGTGATTCAAAAAAAGAAATTCAACTAGACAAAATAAGGAACAACTTTCATGTTTACCATTTCCTCAGATTCCCACTGTAGAAATATCAAATGGAACAATAAAGATGAAGCACCAAATCTGAAAATTTTGTTCAATTAGCATTAAGCTTAGAAATGGTATTGGCAACCAATACCAACAAGTTTTAAATACAAAATGTGGTATGTTTGGGGTGTTAAAACCAATACACCTATTTTCTATCCAAAAGTCAACATTTTTGTTGACCAAGGAGGTGAATAGTGACACCAAAACTAAAAATTGGCAATTTTGCCAAAATGACCTAAGCTTTGAGAAAGTGACCAAAACTAACAAGTTTTAAATTCAAAATGGGGTACATTGGGATTGTTAAAACCAATGCACCTATGTTCTATGCAAAAGTCAACTTTTTGTTGACTATTGAAGTGAATAGTGACATAAAAACTTGAAATTCAAAAAAAATTAAAGAATTCAAAAGTATCAAATGCCCTAGTAGGCCTAATGTGATTGGTTTGGATAGGTTGGCATGCCAATAGGGTTCTGATAGCAGTACTGCGTATGATATATGGCTTCATTGCCATTATGTGATGTGATAGCCTATGGCTATACTGATTATGATGTTTTACTTGGCTTTATGCCTTATTGCTTATATGGCTTATTAGCCATTCTGTTTGCACACCGGGAGACACATTGTGACCGATGGTGTGACGGCCTGAGGTACAGTACCGGTGCTAGTTTACCCGTTTATCCAGTCCGGTCGATTTGTATAGGTTACTTGGGCATGGAAAAGTATAACTGTAATTGAACTGATTGTTAAAGAAAATACGAAAACTAAATATCAGGAATGATTACGATAGAATACAATGAAAACTTAAAATTCATGAAGAAGTAAATATCATAAAACGTAATTAGCCCTCGACTAAACACTAAGTTGGTAATTATTCAGTTATTATAAACACAATGGCTAAGAAATTATGATTTTTATGTTGCATATTATTTCTTTCTATTTTATTATTTGCACCACTAAGCTTTATGCTTAGCGCGTCGCTTTTGCAATGCGTAGGTACTGAAGATTGGACAGAGCGCCTGTAGACCATAGATTCGGTAAGGCAGTTCACAATTCTGCATAGTGTCTGGGTCACCTCACTGTCAGCAGTGCATTGGTAGGACGCTAGATGTCATTTTGGTATTTTGTAATTGATTTTATTTTCTCATATGTATTTGAACTTATGTAATATATTTTGATATTCATGTAAATAATGAAAAGTGTGGTTGTAAATGGAAAAGTGAATGTTTATCGATCATATATGCATGGTATCAAATGAGATGAATGATTGAGAATTGAAATTGAGAAATGAATGGTTGAAAAATGTTGAGATGATGATTATTGGAGTTTGAGAGTAATTGAATACAAATATATGAATATTGGAAGTGTTTTTCACAGGTTCCGAAGAACGGTTTTCTCCATTTTTAGCCGGTATTCTGCCGGATTTTCTATAAAATTCTCGGAACCTCAAATAAATTATAATTTCGATAAATGGCTTAAATAAATTATATTTCACAAGTTATATTCAAAAGGAAGAATAAAAATGAATTAAGATAAAATAGAGTGCTCAGCACACTGAGTGGCATAACTTGCTCGGCTACACTGTAGTCGGGTAAGGGGTGTCACAATGTACATACAGTGTCATACATTACAGTACAAAATGCAAAATATTGGTATACTCATTATACCAGGTAATCCCTCGCTGGATGTATATGCAGCCTAGTCTGCTGCCCTGTCTGTCTCTCTACCTGCGACAGCAATAAAAAGCTATCGCTGAGACAATGTCTCAGTGGTGCACAACATTAACCAAATACAATTTTAATTCACAATTCATAAATCATATCAATAGTGGATACTTAAAACCATAGTTAAATTCAAGACAATGAATGTCATAAGGAATTTAAACTCCAATTCACAAATTATCAAAATTCATAATAACACAATTTAGTCAAATAGTTTAAGAATACCGTATTGCCAATTCATGCACAATTTGATCAAATAACTGAATAATACCTTTTTGCAAATCAATAACACAATTCGATCAAATAACTAAATAATATCGTTTTGCAAATCAATAACACAATTCAATCAAATAACTGAATAATATCGTTTTGCAAATCAATAACACAATTGATCAAATAACTGAATAATATCGTTTTGCAAATCAATAACACAATTCGATCAAATAACTGAACAATACAATGTTGCCAATCAATAACACAATTTAGGTCATGACACAAATTTTTCCATATATGCCATGTTGTACACCACGACAAGACATACTCACCCCAATAATCGAAATCAATGAGGGAGGAAGCTAGCTATCTAATGAGTACTCATCCATACTCACCTCAGACTGGGAAGTCAAAGAGGGAGGAACATAATCATACTCACCCCAGATTGATAAGTCAAAGAGGGAGGAATAATCACACTCACCCCATTAATGGAGGAGGAACATAATATCCGTGTCATGCCAATTGTGAGTCAAAACAATTCCAAACATTTTATTCAAATGATCCGTAAGAATCCAATAAATTTCCAAAGTTATAATTTCATTCACAAAATGGCAACACAATTCGTAATTCACTTCAATTTCCACAAAAACCATTTACAGTGCTTTTCAATCAATAAGTATCCATCAATATCATTCAAACAATTTTTCACAGTTTCAAACCATTCACAATGTTTTTCAATCAATAAGTGTCCACCAAACACATTTCCACAATTTAAAACAATAATATACAAATAGTCAATATTTATTTCAATTGAAAATAATTCAAAAGAAACAGTTGTTGTGCACAAACCTCTGATATTTGTCTCCTGGTCCTGACTCAGTATTTCTTTCCCTTTTGCTGAGTCCTTGTTAACTGAGAAACACAATTTGAAGTGTTTCAGTGCTAAATTAATTTGCCTCTAACGATAATGTTCGATAAACAATTCACTGAATACCTTTATTTGCTAAGTCACCTAATATACCGACCCTCGACGTGTTCTAGGTAATTGAGGTCTTAGTGTCATTAATATGTCATATTCGATAGGGTTTTAGGTTTGGTATGTTTTACCAAAGTCATTTCCTTGTTTAGTGCATTTTAATGCAAATTGCTGGATTCCGGGACACTGGTTTGACCTAGCTGGACGGTGTAGTTCCCTCGGTTTTCGGGTCTCGGTCGAAACTACAAACTTGTAGATCTAGGTCTTATGGACAGCGGTGCAAAATTTTAGGTCAATCCGAGTTAAGTAGACCAAGTTATGGTCATTACACTATTGCTGGTCAAATGGCATCAATTAGGTCATTTTTTTTTGGTCAATTTGGTCAACTTTGGTTCGGCCAGTTTTTGGACCCGAACTTGTGCAAGCTTTTTGACTTGCTTATGGTCATTTGTGGGCTTTGGTGCCTTCATAAGACTTGTAGGTATGGGTCTTAACTATTCATGGTTAAAATTTCAGGTCAATTGGACCTGTTTTGAGTGAGTTATGGCCTAAACACTCACTGCTGCCCAATTAGTCATTTTTCAGGTCCTAATTGCACCTAATCCGAATTGGTCATTTTCTTAGGTCACCTTGCAAGCAGAATTTTGGTATGTTTTCTCAATGAAAATTGGCACATTTTGTGCCTAGTTTCACCTCCAATTGGTCTCATACCAATTGAGGTTACACATTTTAAGTTATAGGTCTATTTGCACACTGCCCTCTATATGTCTTTCAAACCCCAATTCAAACACACATTTAACTTGCTCTACTTTAAATCCCCATACCTAATTCTGATTTTATACCATTCCATATTCATTTATCACTTCTTACTATGGTCAATTTGGACAGAATACAAACATTCTCAATACATCAAATACAACCCTAAACCACAAAGTCCAAATTTAGCAATATATGTACATAAATACACCTATTCATTACATATAATTTCCACTACTAATTTACATACACATTCATCAATTCTTCTATGTCGACATTCTGCCAACACTTCCATCAATACATACAATTATTCAAGGGTTCCCAAGCTGCCGAAAACCTTCTTCAACACCACATTGCCCTACAATTCATCAATTCTCATCCAAGTGCCAAAATCACCATATAAACATGAAGTAATTCACTAGGTTATTAAATCATCATGATCAACACCATTTCTCATCAATTATATGCACAAATATCTCATCAAAAACGTGACTCCATGGCTGTCCAAAATGAAAACAACAATAACTCTTCAAACTCAAAATTTTCCTTCACAAAACCAACACCCATAACATGCACACAAAACTTAACAAAGCTATCTTCAAAATTATGAACTTACCTTATGCTTGGAGCTTGTTAAACCTTGCTTAAACCTCTCAAATTTGGTATCAAACTCTTCCTTGTGATGAGTAGACAAATTTTTATGAAGGAACCTAAGTGATTTGGGGTTGAAATGAAGGAGTTAGGAGAGCTTGATGAAAACGTCAATGGTGGAATTCTTCACCTCTTCATTTCGGATGGTTTTATGGAAATGGAGAAGATGAAGTATCCAGCTGCATATTAAGTGTACACATGTCCCACTATATGTTTAATTAATTCCCTTAGTGGTCCACTTAGTCACTTAATCATATAATAAGCTAAATTCCCACTTATTCCACATTTAACCTTTAATTTCTACTATTTACTTTAGGTACCACTAAACTAATTTTTCATTTTATTTTCTATGTGTAATATTAATTATTTTTAATGTACATTTAGGCCAAAAGACACTTCGGGATGTCAAATGACCATAATGCCCCTGTTCGGGTGGCATTCCCGATTTTTCGGTATTACCGGGTTTTGTCTATTTTTCGATTTCTCACTTTTCTTTGTACTAATTATTTAATTTTTCTTTAATCTTTCTAATGAGATTTATACTTCAATAAGGGTCTATTTATGTCCTAAAAATGTTTTCCAGGGTTTCCATGATCGAGCGATCAACGGTCCACGCCGTGACTTCCCGGTGCGGTCACCCATCGCTAGGTTTCCCGGCTCACTTATTCGGTTACATTTCTTTGCTATGATTTTTCCTTTGTTTTTCTTGTATTTTCTTTTCTTGTATTTCATTATTTATGTCTCCTCTCTCATATCAAGGTGTGGTTCTAGGCATCCTAGCTGTCCGGACAGCACTGGTCACCGGAACAGCAGAACGCACTACCGAACTTAGGGGTGTTACAGCTATCTTCTTGGAAGATCCTGGAACTTGAGGTTTTTTTTTCCTAATTGCTCTTCTTCTTGTTGGACTTTCCAGCAAAAGAAGATGCAATCAAAGCTACCTTTTTTCCTTTATTGCCCGGCATATTCTTTTGGGCAATAACCAGCATGTTCAGTAAACCAGCCAAGGTGCATTCCTGTTTAGTCATATGAAAAATTGTCACAAAATTCCCAAAAAACTTAGGAAGAGACCGAAGGATCAAATCCGTCTGCAGTTGGAAATCCATGTTAAAGTCAAGATGTTCTAGCTGCTCAATCAGCCAAATCATCTTGTGAACATGATCCTCAACATTCTGTCCCTCAGACATCCCCATGCGGAACAGCTGCCTAGATATCTCATACCTAGCATTCCTGCTGTGCTCACCATACAACTCTTGTAGGTGAAGAAGGATCTCACTCGCACTCTGTATGTCCTCATGCTGCTTCTGTAACTCATTACTCATAGAAGCAAGCATGTAACACTTAGCTCTCATATCATGCTCCTTCCACTTGTCCAAAGTTTCATGTTCCTCTTGTGTGGCCTCTGGAGGTAAGGGACCAGGAACCTGTGAGTCTAGAATATATCCAATATGTTCAAGGTTTAGGAAAAGTTTCAAATTTCTTAGCCAATCAGATAGATTAGGTTCTGTCAACCTATTGCGATCAAGTATGCTTGCAAGGATATTGGATGGTGGTGGTTGTTCTGTGCTCATTATTATCAGGAAATTAACTGTAAAAAATAACCAGATTAATTAGTAAATGTATCATGTAATTAACCAAAATAATTATGGTCTTCTAATCAAATTGGTCCTCCCACTAACTTAGCAAATCCTACACTTCCTAAATAGAAAATGGAAATCCTAGTTGGATGGATTTCTAGTGGGTGATTGAATTCTTATAATTCTATTGATCATCCTCAGGTACATCCATTATTGGAATTACAATAAACTATAAGTAAGCAACTCCTTGCCCATCACATCTCATGTGAGGTTTAATCCTTTACCTAGCCCCTAATGCTCAAAATCTCAAGTACATCCATTATTGACTTATCTTGCATTAGTTAAGTTGATCCCATTGAGCCAGTAATTATGTAAATAATTTTAATGTCCTCAGGTACATCCAATATTGGCCACCAAACCATTTACATATTTACAACATCTCATGCTTAATAATTATTCTTAAGAAAATCTCTTAAAGTAATTGCATCATATGCAAGTATTTAAAATTTCTTAAAATAATTGCCCTAATGGAGGGCCCATGTTATAATTACTTTAATTATAGCATTTCCAACTTAATCTTTTATTTGGAAGATTTTGTGGTCGTCCTAATTACTATTAAGGTCTCACTTTGCACATTATCCAATTAGCATGCATATATCATATACTTGCATACATTCTCATACATCTCATGCATTCATGGATAATAAATAAATATGGTATGATCATAGACTTTTCTAAGGGATTCAATTCTGAGCCACCAAGAATTGAATCAGGGCATTCCTAGGTGCATTTCATTCATTCATATTACAAGAATTGCTGAAGGAGTACATAATCAACACTTGATCTTGAATTCCTCCCACTGGTCTCACCAATGCTCTTGACCTCCTTGTTCTTCTTGCAATCCAATTACATAGTAATCCTTGGCATACCAAGGCAAATTTACAATAACTAAATAAATGAAATTACAACCCAAAAATTATTACAACCTTAATAATACATGCCCAAAATAAATTAAAATAAATTAATTAATTTACAACTCAAAGAAACATAAAAGAAATAAATCCAATCACATTGGTCTTTTATAGTCCATGATCATCCATCATGCATATCACTATTTAACAATTAAATAAAACATATATACTTTGAATCACATGCAAACAACTTTTAAAATTCAGATTTGAATCAAAATTTAATTGTGTGATTAAAATACCTAATTAAACATTTTAATTAGTCATAGGATGAACCTTAGATCATACAATAATTGTAGATTCAAAAACCCAAATCTTGCGCACACCATTGGAGACCACAAAGTGTGCGCACCATTGGTGTTCATCACCATGCCGCCACCTTTCCTTTGCAACCAGTAATGGATCTATCATCTCATGATCAAACCACACAATTAAATCATATAATCAACAATCTAAATGGCAAATATAGTGGCTCTGATACCAATTGTAGGAGCGGAAGCATGAAAAACATAAGTTTAGATCATTGAAATTCAAAATTTTTCATCTAGGGTCACATGCATCATGAAAGATTTATTTTTATCTATTTGATTTCAATGATAAACAGCATATTAAAACTCTTTTAATATATTTTTGGATCTACATTTTCCATTTAAGATTTTAGAATTAACAGATTAATTCATTAGAACCCTATATTAGATCAAGAACAAGTGCACTAATCTTTTGATGCATTGCAGTGTATTTCGCACCTTTGGGATGCGTCTAGGACACCAGATGTTGTCCCTCTAGCTTGTCCACACCAAGACCACCAATTTCAGCCCTTGAACAGCTTCTAAAGCTTTTTCTATGAATTAGAAAATCAAGTTTTGCCTTTTAAGAGATTTCAAATGTAAACTGGACACTAGAAACAATTTCTGATATTTTTAATTCAAGAGATTGTTTGCTAATCTCTTTGAATTGATGAGAGATGAAGAAGAATAGAAGGGAGAGGTAGCCAAGGGTGGCGGCACCAAAGAGAATGAGCAGCTTATTTTTTTTGTTCTTTCATCCTTACACTTATATAGCTAGGTCACCACTTAAAACCCTTGCCACATTTCACCTTTTGATTGGCTCTAGGTTTAATTGACCCAATCACATTTTGCCAAGTATCAAACCTATATTTAATCTTGACTTTAATCATCTTACATGATTAAAAGACATATGGCAAGCTTATGTGTAGTGCCATGTGTTACCATCTCATGGTGCCATATGTCACCCTATGAAATACCAAAATACCCTTGTATCTTAATTTTGAGTTCTCAACCCAAAATAATTATTTCTCTTCTTCTAATCAATTTATATCAAATATTAATTAATTAATTAATCTCTATTAATTAATTTATCATTAATTAAATTCATATTTAAACACTTTAAATATAAATTTAACTTATACTATACATCCAATAACCTAGATTTGGTTTCAAGCCATGCTAGGAACTTTGTAATCTAATTGCAAACCAAACCTATTTAATTAATCAATTAAACACTTTAATTAATTAATTAAATCATATTTAACTTGGTGATTACTTGTGTATGTGTGTGACTTACTAGGCTCATCACTAATTGGCAATGAGACATGATATCAACTCTTAATATCATCAGAACTCTTTCTTACCATAAATGATTTCTCTAAATCATTTTATGCACCTCATAGACCATGGTTAACACCTAGCATAGCATGCCATGGCCACCCAATCAGTAATAAGGTTTACCTTAAATGAACCTATAATCATATGTTACCATGCATTAGAATCTCTCTGTTACAAAATCCCAATTCGAGCTAGAGTCATGGTTTATGTCAAACCCCATTTGCTATGAATATTATGTTCTCTTTTAATTCCAGTTCTTAATTAAAAAGATTTTCTGATCAGAAACTCTTTTCTGATTAAAACTATATGTCCTGGCCAGGAACTTGAAACATCAAGAACAAGTAAATGAACATAGGATTTTATCCCTATTTACTTAGAGGAACATATTCCATCTTAATCAACGCCTATCTCCATATATAACTAGTAGGAGCCAACACATGCCCATATACCCATACACAGTACAAGTATGAAAGCAGTATCAAACTCAAACCACTTATATACAAGATAACTGTGCTATCTCAGATCTAAAGATTATATGCACTGATATGATTTATGACAATGCATTGACAAGAGTAAACTCCATGTACTTGTCATAAATGTCACTGGTTTGACCTACTTATGATGTATAAGTGCCTATCATATTTGTTATATGGCATGAGACTCACCATTCCATCTTATTTACATCTCATATAAATAACTTGGGGACAAACATGATTACAATCTTTCTGGATAAGTAATGTCCTTATTGTAAAGTATCTTCGATTGTGAACCTATTTATGATACTTTGTGCTAGAAAAACTGTCACTCATATCCTTAACAACTTAATAATAGAATTTCTAATAAAATATCAATGAACTTTTTCTATTACACATAAATATATTATGTAAACGGAAAAGTGAAAATGCCTTTTATTAATAAAATATGTACAAGATACATACTAAATGATATGCTCAATGGCATACTACTAACATCTTGGACCTATCAAGGTGAAATCTTATCATATGCTTAGTGAAGAAATGATTAAGGCATTCTTTGCTATAGCCTCACTAAGCCTTAGCCACCCCTAATTAAAATGTATATCCCTTGTAGCCAACTTGAAACCTATATTTATCCCTTAGATTTTCATTACTTACCCATATTATTTACCTAGCCCCTAGCCTAAACACATACCTACCCTTTTGAGGAAGCTAAATGCATAAGTAAAAAGTATATTAAAGTGCAAAAAGGAAATGGAGAGAGGATGAAGAACTTGAGAAAGAGTGTAAGTGTGAAATTGAAACCAAAGAAAAGTCTGCCTTCCTAACCCAACAAAAGCAATGAGTTTAGGGGAGAAGACAAAAGGGACTTAAATAAATAAATAAAAAATAAAAAAAAAGAGAGAGAGAAAAAGGAAGTCTCAAGAATCATGGAAGCATGCTTGGCACTATAAAAGCTAAAAGCCCCTCCTCTCCATACAAAATCAGTAGAATAAACTTAGTATACTTGATATTTTATACATACATGCTATCCTTATATTTGCATTCCCTATAAACCTTTCATTGGCAACCAAGTCATTATCCCTTTAGCCCCATTACAACCATTTTAAAGACCTTTTGATCTTTTGAAAAGTGGATGCTACATTAGTGGAGATAGGAAATTGAGATATGCCTATAGAGTTGGAATTGAGTTACTTCATCACAATTACTCACAAAAGAGGCAAATTTGGGGGAGTAAGTGTTTCTCAAGTTTACCCTAATAAAACAGGTTATTTGTGACTTATTAATGGCCTTGCAAAGAAGAATAATTAGTTGAAGCACTAAAAAGGAGGTGAAGTTCTAAACAGGCAGCTATTAGAACCCTTATGTCTTGAAAAAGGGTAATTGGCATAAAGGTTAGAGGAGTTCAATTTTGTGCTTATTAAATTGTTAGTTATATTCCTAAGTATCCCCTGAAATGTGTTTTAAAACAGAGTTTTGTTTTGCTTAAGGACAAGGAAAAGTTTGAGTTTGAGGGTATTTGATTCACTTGAATTGTATAGATATTTTTAAGCATAATTGTATACTATCTCATAGCAATTAGGTAAGTAATCTCGTGCATAGTAGTTGATTTCATTAGTTTTTGTAATTTCTATTATCAAGCCCTTAATTCTATGTTTTCTGCATCATTTCAGGTGTTTGGGTGAAGTCCCAGAGTATAGGAGTGCAAAAGGGAAGCTTGGAGAAGTCAAAAGGCTTAGAATTTCTGCTGATACAAAGTACACGGGCCGTGTAAGTCAAGCCACAGACCCGTGTAACCTTCTGCCAGACGAAAGCCAGAGAGCCAATAGAGAAACAAAAGTACACGAGTCGTGCAATTGGACTCGTGCAATTTGCAGAGACCCATGTAAGTCTCTGCAGGGCACAAGCTTAAAGAACTTTCTGAGAACAAAAGTGCATGGCCCGTGTAACCAGGCCCGTGTAGCTAGCGCAGACCCCTGTAAGTCTTTGTGCCGATGCAAGACTCCGCAATTCCGCTCCAGTAAGTTACACGGCCCTAGGCCGTGTAGTGACACACGGGCCGTGTACCTTGCGGCAGCCAGTTTTCAAACCCGAATTCTCACTCTTGTTTACATATTCAAATCAGACCCCTAAGGCTTTTGGGACTCAAAATGACCTAACCCTAGAAGAGCTGTTATAAATAAAAAGAGAGAACATCCAAAAGAGGGAGGATCCTTTGATAGCACTTTTAGGAGTTTTAGAGAGACTCGCTTTCTACATTCTCTCCAGCCGTCTTGAGGAGAAGAATATCAGTATCAAGGGGAGTTCTCTAGCCGAAGTCCCACAAGATCAAAGCTGCAAACTCTCTTCGATTCCGTCATTCCATCTCCTTAAACGGATTTTTATTGTTTTATTTCTTTTATATGATTTCTTTTTACTGTCTTTACCTTTTTATCATGATGTTTGCTAAACTCATGAGTGAGTAGTTTTTATATTCTAGAATCAGGAGAGTAATGCTTGTAATCATTATTATGGATAAACATTAAATTTTATTTATTGGATTTGAGATTTGTTTCTTGATTTAATTTCTTATGATCTTAATGCATGCTATGTGCTGGTACCCACTTAGTATTGATTGTAAATATTAATTGAAGGACTAAAAGGTTAAGATTAATATTAGAAAATCAAGATCTTGAACCTACGAATTCTGACCAAGACATAGGCTGATCCCTTTGTGGAACTTCAAAATTAGTCAAAGACCTTAATGAATTTTAATTAATTTGATCGCCATGAAAGTCAGGTTTAAGTTAATTAGAATACACCCTAGGTACCTTAAGAGAGGACTTAGGATACCTTAGGACTGATTTCCATCAAGGTAAACGATTCTCAAAACCAGTAAATAAATAAGATAAGATCCATAGTGTAACACCCCTATGTTCGGTAGTGCGTTCTACTGTTCCGAAAACCAGTGTTGTCCGGATAGCCAGGATGCCTAGAATTACACTTAAATATTGATGAGAAGACATAAAAGAATGAAATACAAGAAAAGAAAATACAAGAAAAACAAAAAAAAAATAATAGCAATGAAATGTAACCAAGTTAAATGAGCCGAGAACCATAGCGATGGATGACCGCACCGGGAAGTTGTGGCGTGGACCGTTGACTAGCCCTGGACAGCAGGGAACCCTGAAAAATATTTTTAGGACTTAAATAAACATCTATTGAAGTATAAATGTCATTAGAAATATCAAAGAAAAATTAAATAATTAGTACAAAGAAAAACGAAAAATCGAGAAATAGATAAAAATCAGTGTTACCGAAAAATTGGGAATATAACCCGAAGTGGGGCATTTTGGTCATTTGACACCTAGGATTGCCTTTTGACCTCAATGTCCATTAAAAATAAGTGATATTAAACATTGAAAATGTCATGAAAATAAGAAATGTGATACATAATATAAATAGTAAAAGTTTAGTGGCATAATTGCAAATTATGGAACTTAGGATTAATTAACTCATTAATCCAAAGTTAGTGCTCCACTAACCATGAATTATGGGACCTATATAAGCCTTGTGGATAGAATTATTTCTTCATCTTCGATCTCCCAACACCAAGCCGAAGTGAGCCTCCATTGAAACACCATGGCCGAAGCTTCATCACCTTCCATGCACCTCAATTCTAACCACTTTTCACACTAGTTTCCTTCATTAAACCTTGCATACTCAACTTGGGAAAGCTATTAGGAGTAAGAAAGTTAAGTTTTGGTGAGGTTTTGAAGAATTTCAAAAGTGGTAAGTATGTATTTTCAATTTTTATTTCATTAAAAGTGTAACCAAGGTTATGGGTAGTTGGTTTATGGAAGAATTTTTGAAGTTTGATGTTTAATGGAGATATACATTTTGGCAGCCATGGAACTTCAATATGAAAATCTTATTCTTGCATGTAAATAGTGGTTGGAATGATGATTTAAATGTTTGATTGTATTGTAGTTGAATTCCATGTGTAAGGTTTGATTTGGAAGATTGAAAAGTGAAAATGGAAATTGATGGGTATGTGTAAACTTGTGGCAGCCTCATGAAGAAGATTGAAGTGTTTCAGTTCATGAAATATTGTTGAATTATGTTGTCATTGATTGCAGCATGTGTATATGAATAGTTGTTTGAATTTGGATATGTGTATAGTGGTTTGAATTTGGACATGTAAATGAGGTATGTCTTGGGGTTAATTGTTGTAATTGGACTTGGAAAATTTTATATTATATTGTGTATGTTGAGTGTGGTTAAAGGCTGCCAAAATGACCAAAAATGAGTTGCTAAATGTGTTAATGTTATGGTATAAACCAGAATTGACATGGAAGAGTGAACGTGGTAAGCATAGAATGTGTAATTGGTAAAGGATGAACAAATTGTAATAGGGCAGTGTATGTTTTGGCTTAGAACCTTAAGTGTGTGGCTCCAATTGGTATGAGACCAATTGGAGGTGAAACTAGGCACAAAATGTGCCAACTTTTATGAAGGAAGCTTATCAAAATTCTGCTTAGAAGGTGACTTGGAAAATGACCAAATCAGGATTAGTGCTTTGAAAACCTGAAAATTGACCATTTGGGCAGCAGTTAGTGTTTTGGCCATAAGTCACTCAAAACAGGTCCAATTTACCTGAAATTTTTACCATGAATAGTTTAGACATATATCTACAATTCTTATGAAGACACCAACACCCAGAAATGACCATAAGCAAGTCAAATAGCTTGCACAAGTTCGGGTATAAAAACTGGCCAAACCAAAAGTGACCTAAAAATGACCTAAAGTTACCATTTTGGTGTATTCTGTCCAGCATTGGTAAATTGACCATAACTTGGTCTACACAACTCAGAATGATCTGAAATTTTGCCCCGCGTGCAACAAGACATAGACCTACAAGTTTGTAGTTTGGACTGAAACCTGGAAACCGAGGGAACTAGGTCATCCGACTAGGTCAAATTAGCATACCAAAATTCGACAAATTGCAATAAAATGCAATATACATGAAAATGAATTGGGTAACAATTACCAACACTAAAAGGCTATAAAATGTGATATATTGGTAACATTAAACCTAATTCGCCTAGAATGCATCGAGGGTCAACATCTTAGGTTGACTAAGGAAAATAATAGAATTCAATAAATTAATTATTGAACCTTATTTTTAGAAACAGTATAAATGAGTACTAAAACACTTCAAATTGTGTGTTTCAGTTAGCAAAGACTCAGGGAAAGGGAAGAAAACACTGAGTCAGGGCCAAGAGACAGTTATCAGAGGTTTGTACACAATAGTTATTTCTTTTGAATTTTTCAATTTAAATAAATTATGACTATTTGTATATTATTTGAATGATATTTGATAGATACTTATTGATTGAAAAGCATTGTAAATGGTTTGAAACCACAGCTATCATGTATATTGATTGAATTCCTCGCTAGCTTGTCTAGTGGGATGAATTGACTTTGAATTCCCTCTCTGGCTGAAGTGTTGAGGTGTGTGCCCGTTGAGGACGAATAGAATGAGTACTCATATTATTGCTAGCTAGCTATGTTATTCCTCATTAGCCATCGGCTCTTGGGATGAATTGGACTTTGGAACATGATTAAGCGGTGTGTATGATTTATTGATATTTATTGTGATATTGTGAAATGGAGTTTAAGTTCTTTATGACATTCACTGTCTTTAAATTTAACTATGGTTTTAAGTATCTACTATTTATATGACTTATGATTTGTTATTTAAAGTTGTATTTTGTTAATGTTGTGCACCACTGAGACATTGGCTCAGCGATAGCTTTTCATTCTTTATCGCAGTGAAATGACAGGGCAGCAGACTAAGCTGCTAGTACTACACTGAGAGATCATCGGGTATATTGAGTATACCGTATTTTGCATTTTGTATTGTAATGTATGTTCAATGTATGTATATAGTGTTCTTGGTTTTGAGCAGTTGTAAAATAAAGTTGTACATTAAAATTGTACATTGAAGTTGTAAACTAAGTTTGTAAATTATTTTGGCTTGTAAATATTGTGATATATTTCTTTTATCTCAATTTTTGAAAACACTGGAAAAATTATTGTGGATTTGAGTTGCCAAATGTTGAGAAACTTATTGTGTTGATTTGATGTTGGAGTTTGAGATTGAGAAATATATTTGAAGTGCTCTTTACAGGTTTTTGATGAACCGTTTTATTCAAAATACAGATAGCACTGTGCCAAAATTTTTATAAAAATTATTAATACTTCAAATATGTTATCTAGTTTCACTTCAATTAAAAAGAAAATCTAACACCTGTAAATAGTGCTCACCACTGTAAAAATAAGTAAGAAAAGGTTTAAAATCCCTTGTAGTGTATTTAATGGGTTATCAGTAGACGAAGTTTGGTAATTCATTAGCTATACTACGAGATCATGTTATGCCTTACAGAGGGGTAGGGTGTGACATGTTTAAGTGGTATCAGAGCTAGTTTTTAAATTATGTTTTCACCTGTAATTTGAATATTCTTTCTTCATAGTACAACTGCTCAATGTCATGGTTTAATACATACAGTACATTACATTATAAATATGCACTAACAGGAGGAAATCTCCTTATGTTATTTGTTTAGGAGGTCTAAGATCCTCAAATTGACTATGGAAGAGGGTGATCGTTCAGTCGATCAATTTATAGAGGCTGAGGTACAAGGGGATGCCCCAGCCCTACACAATGTTAGTGAATCAGCTGCACCAGCCCCCTCAGTACTGCAGTTTCCTGCTCAATTTGCACAGCAGATGGCTGCAATGTTCCAACAAATGGCTGGTAATATGCCTACTCAAGTCCCACTACAGACACCAGTGGTACAACCACAGTCTTCTGCTAGGCAGTATGACAAATTGATGAAATATGGGGCTACGGAGTTCAAGGGGACAGTAGATCCTCTAGAGGCAGAACAGTGGCTAGAAAGAATGGATAGGGTGTTCAAGAAGCTACATTGTACAGAGGAGCTCAGATTTAAATATTCAGTGTCTACCTTTCTGAGGATGCATATGGTAGTGGAAAACCATTCCCCATAGTCTGGTAGAACCTTCAGTGCTAACATGGAATGATTTTCTACGGGAGTTCAGACAAAAATATGTCCCTGATGCTTATGTGGACCAGAAGCTATAAGAGTTCCTAAGTCTGAAACAGGGGAGTAGATCGGTGGCTGAATATAAAAGGGAATTTTCCTGCCTAAGCCATTATGCAGTAAGTCTACTTTCTACCAGCAGGGAGAGATGTAAGAGGTTTGAAACCGGCTTGAAGCCTAGTATCAGATTACAAGTGGTCGGATTCAAACATAACAACTTCTCTGAGCTTATTTCTCAAGCACTAGAATTAGAAAGAATTGAGTTAGAAATGGCCCCAGAGAAAAAGAAATCAGAGAAGATAGAAAAAGAGAAAGAGGGGAAGTCAGTAGATCAGAGTTCCAGTGGTCCTACTGGAAAGAGGAAGAACTTTAAGGGACACAACAGAGGTGCTAAAAAGTCTGGTAGGGGAATATATTCAAGATAGAAACCTCCTCCATCTGGTCAGCAGAGTACCATAAGTTCCTACCCTCCCCGCCAATGTGAAACTTGTGGAAGAAATCATGGTGGGTAGTGCTATAAGGCCATAGGAGCCTGTTATAACTGTGGAGGCACAAGGCACTTTGCCGAAAACTGCACCAGTACTCGTAGAGTTGGACCACCTCCTACTACTGCTGAAGGGTCAGTTCAGAATCCTGTCACCAGAGGTTCACAACCATCTAGCAGAGGTAGAGACAGGGGTAGAGGTAGTCCAGCAGGCAGCCAAAGCATAGTGAATCAATTAGAGCAAGGCAGTGCTCCAGTCAGAGTCTATGCAATGAGATAGAGAGAAGAGGCCGAGACATCTAATGTTGTGGCTGGTACCTTCTCAACTTTTAATCAAGATGTGTTTGTGTTATTTGATCCAGGTTCTACCCATTCTTATATGAGTGCTAGCATCATTGATTGCGTTGTTGTTCCATGTACAAAAATGGACTTTGAGGTGCTAGTAACAAGTCCGCTAGGACAAGAGGTCAGGGTTAATAGAATGTATAGGGATTGTCCTTTAGTGATCCAAGAACATACTTTTCTGTCTGATTTCATTGAAATGCCCTTCAGAGATTATGATGTCATCTTGGGCATGGATTGGTTAGCCAAGCATCACGCCATGATTGACTGTAGATTGAAGACAGTCACTTTTGGTCTCCCTCAGTACAGTGATGTGGTAATAAATGGGGAGAGGCAGCTATTACCATCAAATATCGTTTGGGCTGCACTAGCCAGAAAAATGATCAGAAAGGGGTGTGAAGCCTACTTGGCACATGTGGTAGACACCCAAGTAAGGGGTCCAGCATTGAGGGACATCCCTACAGTATATGACTTTCCATATGTGTTTCCTGATGAATTGCCAAGATTACCTCCGGAAAGAGAAGTGCAGTTTGAGATTAATGTTATGCCTGGTGTGGATCCAATCTCCATAACACCATACAGAATGGCACCAGCAGAGTTGAAGGAGTTGAAGGTACAGTTGCAAGAGCTACTTGAAAAGGGCTTTATCCGCCCTAGTGTGTTACCTTAGGGAGCGTCAGTATTATTTGTTAAGAAGAAAGATGGCACTCTTCACTTATGTATTGACTACCGACAGTTGAATAAGGTGACAATAAAGAACAGATATCCATTGCCTCGCATTGATGATCTGTTTGATCAGTTGAAGGGTGCAGCTGTATTCTCCAAAATTGATTTGCGATCTGGTTATTATCAGTTAAAAGTGCAAGAGCAGAGTATTTCAAAGACTGCTTTCAGAACTTGATATGGCCACTACTGTCTGTCCTTCATCATCAATCTCTAAACTGGCATGCTGTGCTTTCAACTCATGTACCATGGACAAAGGAGAAACTCTGAGACTTGCCATAGTCTTGCGATTTAAGGCGTCAGCCACCACATTTGCTTTCCTTGGCTGATAGTCGATTAAGCAATCATAGTCTTTAATCAGTTCTAACCATCTCCTCTGCCTCAAATTCAATTCCTTCTGGGTACCTAAGTACTTCAAGCTCTTGTGATCTGTGTAAATGTAGCATTTCTCCCCATACAAATAGTGTCTCCGGATCTTTAGAGCAAAAACAATAGCTGCTAGCTCCAAATCATGTGTTGGGTAGTTCCTCTCATGCGGTTTCAGCTGGCGTGATGCATAAGCAATGACATTCCGATCTTGCATCAGTACACAGCCTAACCCATTGTGACAAGCATCACTATAAACTGTATATTCTTTACCCGGTGTAGGCAAAGTAAGGATTGGAGCTTCAGTCAAACACCTCTTCAACTCATCAAAACTCTGTTAGCATTTATCTGTCTACTGAAATTTTACATCTTTTCAAAGCAGCTTAGTCAGTGGAGAAGATAACATAGAAAACCCTTTCACAAATTGACAGTAATATCCAGCTAAACCCAGAAAACTATGAATTTCTGTGATATTCCTGGGTGGCTTCTAATTAAGGATAGCTTCTACCTTGCTAGAATCTACCTTGGTCCCTTCAGCTGACACAACATGTCCCAAAAAGGAGATTTCTTTCAGCCAAAATTCACATTTCGACAATTTGGCGTATAGCTGTTTCTCCCTTGAGGTCTGCAGCACAATCCGCAGATGTCTGTCATGCTCCTCTACATTCCTCGAATATATCAAAATGTCATCAATAAACACCTCCACAAACTGGTCGAGATATGGTCTGAAGATAGTGTTCATCAGATCCATAAAAGCAGCTGGAGCATTTGTTAACCCGAATGGCATTACCAGAAACTCAAAGTGGCCATACCGAGTTCTGAAAGCAGTTTTTGGAATACTCTGCTCTTACACCTTCAACTGATAATAACCAGATCGCAAATCAATTTTGGAGAATACAGTTGCACCGTTCAACTGATCAAACAGATCATCAATGCGAGGCAATGGATATTTGTTCTTTATTGTCACCTTATTCAACTATCCGTAGTTAATACATAAGCAGAGAGTACCATCTTTCTTCTTAACAAACAATACTGGCGCTCCCCAAGGTGACACACTAGGGCGGATGAAGCCCTTTTTAAGTAGTTCTTGCAACTGTACCTTCAACTCCTTCAACTCTGCTGGTGCCATTCTATATGGCATTATGGAGATTGGATCCACACCAGGCATAACATTAATTTCAAACTACACTTCTCTTTCCAGAGGTAATCCTGGCAATTCATCAGGAAACACATCTGGAAAGTCATATACTGTAAGGATGTCCCTCAATGCTGGACTCCCCATTTGGGTGTCTACTACATGTGCCAAATATGCTTCACACCCCTTTCTGATCATTTTTCTGGCTAGTGTAGCCGAAATGATGTTTGATGGCAATAGCTGCCTTTCCCCATATATTATCACATCACTGTACTGAGGGAGACCAAAAGTGACTGTCTTCAGCCTACAGTCAATCATGGCGTGATGCCTGGCTAACCAATCTATGCCCAAGATGATATCATAATCTCTGAAGGGCATTTCAATGAAATCAGACAGAAAAGTGTGTCCTTGGATCACCAAAGGACAATCCTTATACATTCTATTAACCCTGACCTCTTGTCCTAACGGACTTGTTACTAGCACCTCAAAGTCCATTTTTGTACATGGAACAGCAATGCAATCAATGATTGTAACACCCTCCCGGTAGCAACTCCGTACATTCTACTGTTCCGATGACCGGTGTCGGTCCGGACAGCTAGAACGTCCGGAAAAATATTTAAACTAAAGTGAGGGACCAAAATTAACTCAAATATTAATAAGAAAAATATAGTAAAAATTTTAGAAATAAAATACAACCAAGTTAAATGAGCCGGTGCCCAAGCGATGGGTAACCAGAGGGAAGTTGCGGTTCTATAACGAGAGCCCTAGACCGGGGAAAAATTATAAAATAATTTTTGAGACTCCAGAGAAGGGTCATTGAGGTTCCTATGGCATTAGAATGCCAAGAAAATATTTAGAAAAATTTTTCAATCGGTACAGACAATTTTGACCCGTTAAGCCAAACGGAGGGCATTTTGGTCATTTCACCTTCAGAGGTGATTTTTGACCGACTTGTCCACTTGAGTAAATAATTATTATGATTTAAAATATGAATAAATATTACTAAAAATTAAATTGAAATTGAGTAGTGATGAAAAGAAAAGAAAAATCAAAGAAAGGCTCATTTATGACATCTTGATGATGTCATTAAGAGCTCTAACCAATTACCTTTAAACAACTATCAAATTAACAAATAAAAGAGACAAAATGAAGGCTAAAGGAATTAAAAACCAGCTGCTCTTCTTCTTCTTCTTCCTCAAGACGCGAATCTCTCCCTCTTCTCACTCCATTGATTTTCAAACAAAAGCTTCATTTCTCATGCTTCCTCACCATATTTCCTCAAGACCCCAACACTAAAATGAATCCTTGGACCTAGAGGAAGTGTTTGGCAGCCAAGAGAGTACAAGGAAAGTGAAGTTAAGCTTGGAGAAATTCTGCCACTTAAAGGTTAGTGCACTAAAACCTTTTCTTTCAATTTTAGGTGTAGTATGCATGCCAAATTAAGTGGGAAATTCAAGAAATTGAAAGAATTAGTTAAGGAATTAAACATCCCTAATTCAACAACCTTGGGAACCTTATGGGGTTTGATGAATTCCTGCATATATACATGATTAGTGATGATGATTGATGAGGTTATATGCATGAGAAGTGATAGGAATTCAATTGATTAAGTTTTGAAATTTGAAATTAGGGAAATTGTGAAAACTTTGAAATTTAGCTAGGGTTTAGGAATGAAAATTTGACTTGGCTTATGAATTGGTTAAAGAACATTCTAATGGTCAATTAGTGACCATTTGAGGTATGTTGACCATAAATTGGACTGAAAAATGGCATGGCATAGTGGAATGGTAGGCTGCCTAAAGACAGCAGCATGATGGCTGAGATTTCAGTCCACTTGGACTGCCATATCCTTGGCTGTGTTAGTCCAATTGGTGTTTGGCCAATTAGAAATGAAACTAGGCTTATAATGGCACATTTTTGCTGAAGAAACCATGCCCAAAAGACCAAAGCAAGAGGACCAAAATTTGGCCCCAATCCGGATACCCTGCAACCAGCACCTGCAGAAATGACCAAATGAACAGTAACTGTTCATTTGGCCATAACTCACTGTAGAATGGTCAAATTGACCTAAAATTTTTACAGCAACAAGATAGGATATAGACAAACAACTTTCATGAAGAACATTACCCCAAATTATGCCATTAACCCATTCAAATTATTGGGCAAATTTAAGTTATCAAACCTGCAACTCTGCAGATTTTCACTTGAGCAGTAATGTTTGGATGGCTATAACTCTCTCTAGAAAACTCGGATTTAGGCGATTCTTGAACCGATGGAAACCTAAGGTATGGTAGAACATTTCATAAGAAGAAAGTTAGACCAAATTATGAACTTAACTTGATCAAATTACTGACCAAAGTTGGACCAAAAATCTGCCAGACCCAAAATCTCAGCATGAGCGATTACACGTGAACAGTAAACTTATTTTGGCCATAACTTGAGCTACAAAACTCCAAATGGAGTGATTCAAAAAAGGAAATTCAACTAGACAAAATAAGGAACAACTTTCATGTTTACCATTTCCTCAAATTCCCACTGCAACAGTGCTTAATGGAATAGTAAAGTTAAGTTTCAAAAACTGAAAATTTTGTTTCCCTTGGTTAAAGCTTAGAAATGGTATTAATGCTTAATGCCAACAAGTTTTAAATGAAAAATGTGGTATGTTTGAAGTGCCAAAGTCAGTGTACATATTCTCTATGCAAAAGTCAACTTTCTTGTTGACCAATGAAAAGAATAGTGACACCAAAACTTGAAATTCAAAAATGTGAAACTTAAAAATGCAAAATGCCCTAGTAGGCCTAATGTGATTGGTTTGGATAGTTTGGCATGCCAATAGGGTATTGTTTTAGCAGTACTGCGAAAGGCTTTATGCCTGTATTCATGGCTTTATGCCTGTATCCATGGCTTTTATGCCCATATTCATGGCTTTTATGCCCGATTATGTGATATCATAGCTTTTAGCTATATTGACTGCATATGTGGTTGACGTTCTGCGTCCCATGGTATGACGGCCTGAGGCACCGTGGTGCCCAGTGCCAACGACCCGTTATCCAGTCCAGTCATCCAATATAGGTTACTTGGGCAACCAAATGAATGGAAAAGTATAACTGTAATTGAACTGATTGTTAAAGAAAATACAAAAATTAAATATCAGGAATGATTATGATAGAATACAAAGAAACTCAAGATCATGAAGAAAATAATTAACAAAATGCATGAAGAAGTTAATATCATAAAACGTAATTAGCCCTCGACTAAACATTAAGTTGATAATTATTCAGTTCTTATGAACACAATGGCTAAGAAATTATGATTTTTATTAGCATATTATATTTTCTTGTATTATTGGCACCACTAAGCTTTATGCTTAGCGCGTCGCTTTTGCAACGCGTAGGTACTGAAGATTTGGACAGAGGGCCCAGTAGACCACAGATTCGGTAAGGCAGTTCACATTTCTGCTTAGTGTCCGTGTCACCTCACCATCCACAGTGCATTGGTAGGATACTAGGTTTCATTTTGTCATTTTGTAACTAAATTTTTATCTTCTCATATGTATTTGGATCTATGTAAAGTATTTTGATGTTCATGTAAATAATGAAAGTTATGGTTATGAATGCAAAAAATTGAGCATTTATTTACTGTTTGTTTATGAGTATTATGAGAAATGGATGATTGAGAACTGAAATTGAGAACTGTTGTTGAGATTTTGATATTGGAGTTTGAGATGATGAGACATGAATATTGGAAATGTTTTTCACAGGTTCCGAAGAACTGTTTTCTCCATTTTTAGCCGGTATTCTGCCGGATTTTCTTTAAAATTTTCGGAACCTCAAATAAATAATAATTTCAATAAATGGTTTAAAATGAATTATATTTCACAAGTTATGTTCAAAACTATGATAAAAATGAATTAAGATAAAATAGAGTGCTCCGGCACACTGAGTGGCATAACTTGCTCGGCTACACTGTAACTGAGTAAGGGGTGTCACAATGATGCTAGCACTCACATAAGAATGGGTAGAACCCGGATCAAATAACACAAATACATCTTGATTAAAAGTTGAGAAGGTACCAGCCACAACATCAGATGTCTCGGCCTCTTCTCTCTGTCTCATTGTGTAGACTCTGACCGGAGCACTGTCTTACTCTGATTGTTTCACTGTGCCTTGGCTGCCTGTTGGGCTACCTCTACCCGTGCCTCTACCTCTGCTGGGTGGTTGTGAACCTCTGGTGACAGGGCTCTAAACTGACCCTTCTGCAGTAATAGGAGGTGGTCCAACTCTGCGAGTACTGGTGCAGTCCTTGGCAAAGTGTCATGTGCCTCCACAGTTATAACAGGCTCCAATAGCCTTGTAGCATATCCCACCATGATTTCTTCCACAAGTTTCACATTGACGGGGAGGGTAGGAACCTCTGGTACTCTCCTGACCAAATAGAGGAGGTTTCTGTCCTGAATATCTTCCCCTACCGAACTTCTTACCACCTCTGTTATGTCCCTCATGGTTCTTCCTCTTTCCAGTAGGACCACTGGAACTCTGTTCTACTGATTTTCCCTCTTTCTCTGTCTTCTCTAATTTCTTTTTCTCTGGGGCTACTTCAGATTCAATTCTTTCTAATTCTAGTGCTTGAGAAATAAGCTCAGAGAAGTTAGTGTGTTTGAATCCGACCACTTGTAATTTGATACTGGGCCTCAAGCCGGTTTCAAACCTTTTACATCTCTCCCTACTAGTAGAAAGTAGACTTACTGCATAATGGCTTAGGTGGGAAAATTCCCTTTCATATTCAGCCACTGATCTACTCCCCTATTTCAGACTTAGGAACTCTTACAGCTTCTGGTCCACATAAGCATCAGAGACATATTTTTGTCCGAACTCCTGTAGAAAATCATTCCATGTTAGCACTGCAGGTTCTACCAGACTGTGGGGAATGGTTTTCCACCAGTCATATGCATCCCCTTATAACAAAGATACTGAGTATTCAATTCTGAGCTCCTCTGTACAATGTAGCTTCTTGAATACCCTATTCATTCTCTCTAACCACTATTTTGCCTCTAGAGGATCTATTGTCCCCTTGAACTCTGCAGCCCCATATTTCATCAATTTGTCATACTGCCTAGCAGAAGACTATGGTTGTACCACTGGTGTCTGTAGTGGGACTTGAGTAGGCATATTACCAGCCATTTGTTAGAACATTGCAGCCATCTGCTGAGTGAATCGAGAAACCGCAGATCTTGAAGAAGTGGTCTTCTTTGAACCACTGACATTGTGTAGGGCTGGGGCATCCCCTTGCACGTCAGCCTCTATAGATTGACCGATTGAACGATCGCCCTCTTCCATAGTCAATGTGAGGATCTTTGACCTCCTGAACAAATAACACAAGGAGATTTTCTCCTGTTAGTGCATATTTATAATGTAATGTACTGTATGTATCAAATAATGACATTGAGCAGTTGTACTATGAAGAAAGAATATTCAAATTATAGGTGAAGACAGAATTTAAAAACTTGCTCTGATACCACTAAAACATGTCACACCCTACCCCTCTGTAAGGCATAACATGATCCCGTAGTATACCTAATGAATTACCAACTTCGTCTACTGATAACACATTAAATACACTACAAGAGATTTTAAAACTTTTCTTACTTCTTTTTACAGTGGTGAGCACTATTTACAGGTGTTAAAAAAAATTTTGAACTGAAGCGAAACAGCTAACGCAATTGAATTATTAAGAATTTCTGTAAAAATTTTGGCGAAGTGCCATCTGTATTTTGAATAAAACAGTTCTTCAAAAACCTGTAAAAAGCACTTCAAATATATTTTTCAATCTCAAACTCCAACATTTAATCAACACAATATGTTTCTCAACTCAAATCCACAATAATTTTTCAATATTTCCAAAGATTGAGATAAAAGAAATATATTACAAATTTTACAAGCTAAAATAATTCACAATTTATTTTACATCTTCAATGTACAATTTTAGTTTACAACTGCTCAAAACCAAGAACACTATATACATATAGTGAACATACATTACAATCCAAAATGCAGAATATGGTATACTTAATATACCCGATGATCTCTCACTGTTGTCCTAGCAGCCTAGTCTGCTACCCTGTCAGTCTGTCTACCTGCGACAGCAATGAAAAGCTATCGCCGAGACAATGTCTCAGTGGTGCACAACATTAACCAAATACAACTTTAAATCACAAAATATAAGTCATATAAATAGTGGATACTTAAACCATAGTTAAATTCAAAGACAATGAATATCATAAAGAATTTAAACTCTATTTCACAATATCACAATAAATCTCAATAAATCAAAACATGGTTAAATTCAAAAGACAGTGAATGTCAATAAGAATTTAAACTCCATTTCACAATCTCACAATACATATCAATAAATCACACACAGTTTAATCATGTTCCAAAGTTCAATTCGTCCCAAAAGTCGATGGCTAGTGAGGAATTCAATTCGTCCCAAAAGCCGATGGCTAATGAGGAATAACATAGCTAGCTAGCAAAAATATGAGTATTCATTCTATTCATCCTCAACAGGCACATACCTCAACACTTCAGCCAGAGAGGGAATTCAATTTGTCCCACTAGACAAGCTAGCGAGGAATTCAATCAATATACATGATAGCTGTGGTTTCAAACCATTTACAACGCTTTTCAATCAATAAGTATCCATCAAATATCATTCAAACAATTTTTCACAGTTGCACACCATTTACAATACTTTTCAAGCAATAAGTATCCATTCAAACACATTTTCACAATTTAAAACAATAATATACAAATAGTCATAATTTATTTCAATTGAAAAATTCAAAAGAAATAACTGTTGTGCACAAACCTCTGATAACTGTCTCTTGGCCCTAACTCAGTGTTTCCTTTCCCTTCCCTGAGTCTTTGCTAACTGAAAAACACAATTTAAAGTGTTTCAGTACTCATTTAAATTGTCTCCAACAATAATGCTTAATAATTAATTCATTGAATTATATTATTTCCTTAGTCAACCTAAGATATTGACTCTCAATGCAGTCTAGGTGAATTAGGTTTTAATGTGACCAATATGTTATATTTGTAGCTTTTTAGTGTTGGTACATGTTACCCAATTCATTTTTATGTATAGTGCATTTTATTGCAATTTGTCAGATTCTGGTATACTAATTTGACCTAGCCGGACGACCTAGTTCCCTCGGTTTTCGGGTTTCGGTCAAAACTACAAACTTGTAGATCTATGTCTTATTGCATGCGGGGCAAAAAATCAGGTCATTCTGAGTTTACTAGACCAAGTTATGGTCATTTTACTATTGCTGGTCAGAATGTACCAAAATTAGTTACTTTAGGTCATTTTAGGTTCGGCCAGTTTTTAGACCCAAACTTGTGCAAGCTATTTGACTTTCTTATGGTCATTTCTGGGCTTTGGTGTCTTCATAAGACTTGTAGATATATGTCTAAGCTATTCATGGTAAAAATATCAAGTCAAGTGGACCTGTTTTGAGTGAGTTATGGCCAAAACATCAACTACTGCCCAAATGGTCAATTTTCAGGCCTTAAATGCACTAATCTGGATTTGGTCATTTTTCAAGTTATCTTCCAAGCAGAATTTTGATAACCTTCCTTCATGAAAGTTGGCACATTTTGTGCCTAGTTTCACCTCCAATTGTTCTCATATCAATTGGAGTCATACACTTAAGGTTCTAGGCCAAAATACACACTGCCCTATTGCACATTGTTCATCACTCATCAAAGGACACATTTAACATTACTAAGTTACACATTCATGCCAATTCTGGTTTGTACCATAACCTAAACACATTTTACTTCAAATTGTTGGTCATCTTGGCAGCTTATAATCACACTCAATATGCACCTTATAGTACAGAATTTACCAAGTCCAAATTACACACAATTTAACTACATAATATAGTTCATTTACATGTCCAAACTCAAACTCTTATATACATATACATGCTGCCATAACAAGTACCATAATTCAACAATAATATTCCATAAACCAAACTATGAAATAAGAATTTTTTTGGTCCACACTTCAAGTTGTCGAATTGTAATCTTCTTCACTTAGCTTTCCAAGCTTCCAAAGTCAAGTGTACATTCACATATACTTAGTATACATCACCAAATTCATTTCTACACACATAAACACTTAATCAACACTTTAATCTACCATTTATATGCAAGGATAAACTGTTCTTATGGAGTTTCCATGGCTGCCAAAAATATACATCTCCCTTAAAACATCAAACTCCAAAAATCCTTCCACAATTCAACTACCCATAACATCCACACAAACTTTAATGAAGCAAGCATCAAAAATACTTACTTACCACTTTGGAAACTCTTCAAAACTTTACCAAAACTTGATCTTCTTGCTGCCTATCTACTGCCCAAGGTGTATGGACAACTTTTAGTGAAGGGAGCTTGAGGTTTCCATGGTTGGATCATGCTTGCATGAAGCTTCAAGGTGGACGGCAATGGAGGTTTTCCTCTTCACCATTTTTGGCTGGTCTTTGAGAGGTGAGGAAGATGAAGTATATTCTACCCAAATGAAAGTTTAGTGGTCCACTTAAGTGAGTTAGTGGAGCACTATGTGAAGGTTAATTGTTTATTTATTCTAAAGTTTCATATTCCCACATTTAACTCCCAATGTTTGCTATTTAAACTATGTACCACCAATTAAATTTTTCATGACATTTTCCAAGTGTAATATCATTTATTTTTAATGGAAATTTAGGTCAAAAGACAACTCAGGGTATCAAATGACCACAATATCCCTGTTCGGGTTGCATTCCCGATTTTTCAGTAACACCGAATTTTGTCGTTTTCTCAATTTCTCACCTTTCTTTGTACTAATTAATTAATTTTTCTTTGATATTTCTAATGGTATTTATACTTCAATAAACATTTATCTAATTCCTAAAAATATTTTTTAGGGTTCCCTGTGGTCCAGGGCTAGTCAACAGTCCACGCCGCAACTTCCCGGTGCGGTCACCCATCGCTAGGGTTCTCGGCTCGTTTAACTTGGTTACATTTCATTGCTATTATTTTTCCTTTGTTTTTCTTGTATTTTCTTTTCTTGTATTTCATTATTTTATGTCTCCTCATCCATATCTAAGTGTAGTTCCAGGCATCCTAGCTGTTCGGACAACACTGATCACCAGAATAGTAGAACACACTACCGAACATAGGGGTGTTACACGAAATGTGAATTTTGGCTGAAAGAAATCTCCTTTTTGGGACATGTTGTGTCAGTTGAGGGGATCAAGGTAGATTCCAGCAAGGTAGAAGCTATCCTTAATTGGAAGCCACCCAACAATATCACAGAAATTCACAGTTTTCTGGGTTTAGTTGGATATTACAGCCAGTTTGTGAAAGGGTTTTCTATGTTAGCTTCTCCACTGAGCAAGTTGCTTCGGAAAGATGTAAAATTTTAGTGGACAGATAAATGCCAGCAGAGTTTTGATGAGTTGAAGAGGTGTTTGACTGAAGCTCCAGTCCTTACTTTACCTACCCCGGGTAAAGAATATATAGTTTATAGTGATGCTTCTCACAATGGGTTAGGCTATGTACTGATGTAAGATTGGAATGTCATTGCTTATGCATCACGCCAGCTGAAACCGCATGAGAGGAACTATCCAACACATGATTTGGAGCTAGTGGCTATTGTTTTTGCTCTGAAGATCTGGAGAAACTATTTGTATGGGAGAAATGTTACATTTACATAGATCACAAGAGCTTGAAGTATTTGGGCACCCAGAAGGAATTGAATTTGAGGCAGAGGAGATGGTTAGAATTGATTAAAGACTATGATTGCTTAATAAACTATCAGCTAGGGAAAGCAAATGTGGTGGCTGACGCCTTAAGTCGCAAGACTATGGCAAGTCTCAGAGTTTCTCCTTTGTCCATGGTACATGAGTTGAAAGCACAGCATGCCAGTTTGAAGATTGATGATGAGGGACAGACAGTAGTTGCATGGAATGTACAGCCAGTGTTGATTGATCAGATCAGAATGGCTGCTCAGAGTGATGATAAATATCAGAAGCTATTGAAAGAAGTCCAGCAGGGCAAGAAACCTGAATTCTCTGTGCGAGATGATGGTTTACTACTATATCAGGGCAGAATGTGTGTTCCTAATGATGTTGACTTGAGACAGATCATTATGAAGGAAGCACATAAGTCTCCTTTTGCTATACATCCTAGTGGAACTAAAATGTATAGAGGGCTGAAAGAACATTACTGGTGGATGGGTATAAAGAGGGATATAGTTGAATTTGTTTCCAAATGCCTAACTTGTCAGCAAGTAAAGGCAGAACATCAAGTTCCAGCTGATTTGTTACATCCATTGCCAGTACCAGAGTGCAAATGGGAACGGATAACTATGGATTTTGTGATGGGACTTTCGAGGACACACAATAGTCATGATGCAGTTTGGGTTATAGTTGACAGACTAACCAAGTCTGCTCACTTTTTGCCAGTTCGGATGGACTATAGCCTGGAAAGATTGGCCAGATTGTACATAAATGAGATTATAAGACTGCATGGAGTGCCAGTATCGATTGTATCTGACAGAGATCCTAGGTTCACTTCTAGATTCTGGGGTAGTCTTTAGAGAGCCCTAGGAACTAGATTGAACTTCAACACAGCATTCCACCCACAGACAGATGGCCAGTCTGAGAGGGTAATTGTCACACCCTATTCCCCCATAAGATGTAACATGATCTCGTAGTACACCTAATGAATTACCGTACTTCGCCTACTGATAACCCATTAGATATACTACAAGGGATTTTAAAAAAATTTTCATGAAATTTAAATCATCGATTAAAATCTGGTGTTATAAATTTTTTTTAAAATTTCGGCAAAGTGCCGGCTGTGTTTTGAGAAAACAATTCTTCAAACCTGAAAAGGAAAACACTCTTAATATGTTTTCTCAAATACAACTCCAATAACTTCATTTCATCTCACAATTCAATCTCAATAATGAAATCATTTCATTTTCAAACCAACCTCATCATAAATGAAACATTTCATTGATTACAAGACTCAAAAATTAATATTACAAAATTATACAGGTAAGTTAAATCTCAAATTTACATTACAATAATTCACATTTAATTATATACCAAAATATTTTACAAGAGTTTTTATACAACTGCTCAAATAATTTGCATACATATTATTACATGCATACATCAAAACCTGTGTAAATGGGTATACCTGAAGCTGATCTGAATGTCTCTTCAAAGAAGTTTACTCAATTGCTCTATACTCTTTTCACCTGCGACAGCATACGAAGCTATCATTGAGTGGTGAACTCAGTGGTGCACAACTATAATTTAAAACATAGTACAATATACCTTAATAAAAATTACAACAAATAATTAGGAAATCTGGATACTCATCAAATTCCAAAACTCAAAATATTCATTGCCAATAATATAAGTCATTTGTATAAAATGACTTTAATCACGAAATTCAATTTATCAAATCAAAACTAACCATTTAAGGTAATTCTAACAAAATCAATTATACATAAATCATAATTGAAATCACAATTCTTTACTATTCAAAAATCATTCTTTATCTCAAAAACAATTCTTTATCTCACTAACTATGCAAGACTAATCCGAAAGGGCCATCTTCGGGGTGATTCTAACTCCCTATGGTCGAGGAGGTCGAATCATCGTACACAGTACACACCACAATAATGAATCTTCCGAAAGGGCCATAACATAAAAAAAAATAAAAAAAAAATAAAAAAAAAACTTAGATCTAATCTCTAATAAGAGGAGAATCTAAGCCTGTGCACGTACCATGGTAATCAAAACATAACTAACTCCATTGTCTTCTCAACAAATGAGAGAGATGGGTAATAACCTAGTCAAGCATCTATAGTGAGATATAAAACAATATCACAATCCTTTTAGTGAGAATAAATCACAATACAATTCGATTCAAAGTCAATTCCAATATCCAATAATTTTTATGCTCATCTCAATTCAAATCATAAATTTGCATTTTTCCATGCAAATTGCCCATCACAATTCAAAACATGTTCTATCACAATTTTCTAAAACATAATTTATTCAATTCACAATAATGCTCAAGACTTGTGGAAATACCATTTCACAAAGTTAAATTCATACATACTATAACAATTTTAATAATCATTGAATTAAATCCAATGCTTGTTAAACATAATACATAAGAAAAATATGTCATTTAATCATACGAAATATTCAGAATAAAATCAGTTAAAAACTAGTTGTGCACAAACCTGATTTGAGTCACTCCTAGGCCTTGACTCAATGTTCCTTATATTTCCCAATATTCTTTTCAACTGAAACACACAATTTAAAGTGTTTCAGTACTCAATTAAATTGTTTCTAACCATAAAATCAAATATCTAAATTTTCTTAGTACTATTCCCTTCAATTCATTTCATTAGTCAACTTATAATGTTGACCCTTAATGCACTCTAAGTGAGTCAATTCCAATGTTACCAATATGTCACATTTTATAACCTTTTAGTGTTGGTATATGTTACCAAATTCATTTTTAAGTGTATTGCATTTTATTGCAATTTACCGGATTTCGGTGTACTATTTTGACCTAGCCGGACGACCTAGTTCCCTCAGTTTTCGGGTTTCGGTCCAAACCACAAACTTGTAGGCCTATGTCTTATTACACACGAGGTAAAATTTCAGGTCATTCTGAGTTGTGTAGACCAAGTTATGGTCAATTTACCAATGCTGGACAGAATGCACTAAAATGGTAGGCTTAGGTCATTTTTAGGTCACTTTTGGTTCGGCCAGTTTTGGTACATGAATTTGTGCAAGCTATTTGGCTTGGTTCTGGCCATTTCTGGGCTTTGGTGTCTTCATAAGAATTGTAGATCTATGTCTAAACTATTTATGGTAAAACTTTCAGGTCAATTGGACCTGTTTTGAGTAAGTTATGGTCAAAATACTAACTGCTGCCCAAATGGTCAATTTTCAGGCTTTCAAGTCACTAATCCGGATTTGGTCATTTTTAAGGTCAGTTTCTAGGCAGAATTTTGGCAACATTTCTGCATGAAAGTTGCCTATTTGGTGTCTAGTTTCACCTCCCATTGGCCTCATACCAATTGGGTTCACAATTTTGCACTTATAACCTAATTTAGGTACTGCTAATAACATACAACCTGCATAAGATAATTAAACTTCCAATTTGACATTCCTTCTCCTCCTCATGACTTCATTATTCATTCATAGCACTTCTACAAATACTAAACACAATTCCAGCAAGCATTTTGGGCAAAACACTCAAGTGTTCAATGCACACAATACACTCTCATAATAAATACACACATACTGCCCTCAATTCAACTCCATCATATTTCATGAATAATTTTCATCAATTCACATGGAAATTCAAGGGTTTACAAGCTGCCAACTATGGCAGTTTGCCAAGGCTTTCATAATTACTTCCAAAACTCTAAATTCAATATTTCAATCACACATACAAGAGGATTAAATTGCTAGCACTTCAAATTGACTCAACCAACACTAATTCCCATCAATTCCTACCAATTTAATGTAAGAAAAACTCAAGCAAGCTCATCTCCCATGGCTGCCTAAAATGGGCAGATTTCAACCAAAATACTCCCCATAACCTCAACACAAACTTTAGTTAAGCAAGGGAAGAAAATAAGCACTTACCTCTTATTGGAGCTTGCTAAAACTTCTTCAAATCCTTTCCTTTTTACTCCCAATATGCTGCCCAAGAAGTGTAGTTTAACTTTAGTGAATGAAGATGGGTGAAACCATGGCTTGATCACTAGGAAGGGAGCTTTGCATGAATGGCCATCTATGGTGAATTTGGGAGAAGAAATGGGTTCAGCAATGTTATGGAAATGAAGAAGAAGATGTTGAATGGTTAATACACATGGCCATTTGAGTATTTAAATATCCCATAGTGCTCCACTTATGTGAATTTAATTATTTAAATAATTAACTTTGATTAATTATAAGTCCACCCTTTAATTTCTCTCTAATTCCACTTCATTCCAATTTCAATTTTTCATCGAATTTTCAAAATTCAACACTACTTATTTTTAATGGACATTTAGGTCAAAAGCCAACTCTAGGTGCCAAATGACCAAAATGCCCCTTTTCGAGTTGTATTCCCAATTTTTTGATAACACCGATTTTTGTCAATTTATCAATTTTTTTTTCCTTTGTACTAATTATTTAATTTTTCTTTGACATTTCTAATATCATTTACTTTTCAATAGATGTTTATTTAAGTCCCAAAAATGTTTTTCAGGGTTCCCCGCGATACAAGGCTAGTTAACGGCCCATGCTGTAACTTCCCGGTGCGGTCACCCATCGCTGCGGTGCTGGCTCGTTCAACCTAGTTTCATTTCATTACTATTATTTTTCCTTTGTTTTTTTTTTTGTATTTTTCTTTCTTGTATTTCATTATTTTATGTCTCCTTACTAACTTTTAAATGTAGTTCTAGGCATTCTAGCTGTCTAGACAGACACTGGTCACCGAAACAGTAGAACGCACTACCAAACATAGGGGTGTTACAGTAATTCAGATATTGGAGGATATGCTATGGGCTTGTGTGATTGAGTTTGAAGATAGTTGGGATACACACTTGCCTTTGATTGAGTTTGCTTATAACAATAGCTACCAATCAAGCATTGGGATGCCTCCATATGAAGCTTTGTATGGCAGGAAGTGCATAACTCCCCTATGTTGGGATGAAGTTGGTGAAAGAAAGATGATTGGGCCAGAAATTGTCCAGCAGATAGAGGAAAAGATCAGATTGATCAGAGATCGACTCAAGACTACATTAGACCGTCAGAAGTCCTATGTGGATTTGAAGAGAAGAGATATTGAATATGCAGTGGGTGATAAGGTATTCCTTAAAGTTTCTCCTTGGAAGAGGATTATGAGATTTGGCAGAAAGGGGAAACTGAGTCCTCGTTTCATCGGACCATATGAGGTTCTGGAAAGAGTGGGTCCTTTGGCATATCAATTGGCATTACCTCCAGAGCTAGAAAGGATACACAGTGTCTTCCACGTGTCCATGTTAAGGAGGTACAGATTTGACCCATCTCATGTACTATCAGTTGAAGAAATTGAGGTAAATCCAGACCTCTCATATGATGAAAAACCCATAGAAATTCTAGCATATGAGGTGAAACAGCTGAGGAATAAACAGACACACCTAGTTAAAGTGTTGTGGAACCATCATTCAGGCCAGGAAGCTACTTGGGAACGTGAAGAGGACATGAGGAAACAGCACCCACAGCTGTTCAGAGACTGATGCCAGGTAAAATTTCAAGACAAAATTTATTTTAAGGGGGGGAGAATTGTAACACCCCTATATTCGGTAGTGCGTTCTACTGTTCCAGTGACCAGTGTTATCCGGACAGCTAGGATGCCTAGAACTACACTTAAATATTGATGAAGAGACATAAAAGAATGAAATACAAGAAAAGAAAATACAAAAAAAAACAAAGGAAAAATAATAGCAATGAAATGTAACCAAGTTAAACGAGCCGAGAACCATAGCAATGGGTGACCGCACCAGGAAGTTACGGCGTAGACCGTTGACTAGCCCTGGACCTCGGAAAACCCTGAAAAATATTTTTAGGACTTAAATAAACATCTATTGAAGTATAAATGTCATTAGAAATATCAAAGAATAATTAAATAATTAGTACAAAAAAATGAAAAATCGAGAAATAGACAAAAATCGGTGTTACCGAAAAATCGAGAATATAACCCGAAGTGGGGCATTTTGGTCATTTGACACCTAGGGTTGCCTTTTGACCTCAATGTCCATTAAAAATAAGTGATGTTAAACATTGAAAATGTCATGAAAATAAGAAATATGGTACATAATATAAATAGTGAAAGTTTAGTGGCATAATTGCAAATTATGGAACTTAGAATTAATTAACTCATTAATCCAAAGTTAGTGCTTCACTAACCATGAATTATGGGACATATATAAGCCTTGTGGATAGAATTATTTCTTCATCTTCAAACTCCCAACACCAAGCCGAAGTGAGCCTCCATTGAAACACCATGGCTGAAGCTTCATCACCTTCCATGCACCTCAATTCTAACCACTTTTCACACTAGTTTCCTTCATTAAACCTTGCATACTCAACTTGGGAAAGCTATTAGAAGCAAAAAAGTTAAGTTTTGGTGAGGTTTTGAAGAATTTCAAAAGTGGTAAGTATGTATTTTCAATTCTTGTTTCATTAAAAGTGTAACCAAAGTTATGGGTAGTTGGTTTATGGAAGAATTTTTGAAGTTTGATGTATTAATGGAGATGTACATTTTGGCAGCCATGGAACTTCAATATGAAAAGCTTATTCTTGCATGTAAATAGTGGTTGGAATGATGATTTAAATGTTTGATTGTATTATAGTTGAATTCCATGTGTAAGGTTTGATTTGGAAGCTTGAAAAGTGAAAATGGAAATTGATGGATATGTGTAAACTTGTGGCTGCCTCATGAAGAAGATTGAAGTGTTTGAGTTCATAAAATATTGTTGAATTATGTTGTCATTGATGGCAGCATGTGTATATGAATAGTTGTTTGAATTTGGATATGTGTATAGTGGTTTGAATTTGGACATGTAAATGAGGTATGTCTTGGGGTTAATTATTGTAATTGGACTTGGAAAATTCTGTATTATATTGTGCATGTTGAGTGTGGTTACAAGCTACCAAAATGACCAAAAATGAATTGCTAAATGTGTTAATGTTATGGTACAAATCAGAATTGGCATGGAAGAGTGAACTTGGTAAGCATAGGATGTGTAATTGGTAAAGGATGAACAAATTATAATAGGGCAGTGTATGTTTTGGCTTAGAACCTTAAGTGTGTGGCTCCAATTGGTATGAGACCTATTGGAGGTGAAACTAGGCATAAAATGTGCCAACTTTCATGAAGGAAGCTTACCAAAATTCTACTTAGAAGGTGACTTCAAAAATGACCAAATCCGGATTAGTGCTTTGCAAACCTGAAAATTGACCATTTGGGCAGCAGTTAGTGATTTGGCCATAACTCACTCAAAACAGGTCCAATTGACCTGAAATTTTTACCATGAATAGTTTAGACATATATCTACAATTCTTATAAAGACACCAACACCCAGATATGACCATAAGCAAGTCAAATAGCTTGCATAATTTCTTATATAAAAACTGGCCGAATCAAAAGTGACCTAAAAATGACCTAAAGCTACCATTTTGGTGCATTCTGTCCAACATTGGTAAATTGACCATAACTTGGTCTACACAACTCAGAATGACATGAAATTTTGCCCTGCATGCAATAAGACATAGACCTACATGTTTTTACTTTGGACCGAAACCCGAAAACCGAGGGAACTAGATCATCCGGCTAGGTCAAATTAGCATTCCGAAATCCAACAAATTGCAATAAAATGCAATATACATGAAAATGAATTGGGTAACAAGTACCAACATTAAAAGGCTATAAAATGTGATATATTGGTAAAATTAAACCTAATTCACCTAGAGTGCATCGAGGGTCAACATCTTAGGTTGACTAAGGAAAATAATAGAATTCAATAAATTAATTATTGAACCTTATTGTTAGAGACAGTATAAATGAGTACTGAAACACTTCAAATTGTGTGTTTCAGTTAGCAAAGACTCAGGGAAAGGGAAGAAAACACGGAGTTAGGGCCAAGAGATAGTTATCAGAGGTTTGTGCACAACAGTTATTTCTTTTGAATTTTTCAATTGAAATAAATTATGACTATTTGTATATTATTGTTTTAAATTGTGAAAAATTGTTTGAATGATGTTTGATGGATACTTATTGATTGAAAAGCATTGTAAATGGTTTGAAACCACAGCTATCATGTATATTGATTGAATTCCTCCCTAGCTTGTCTAGTGGGATGAATTGACTTTGAATTTCTTCTCTGGCTGAAGTGTTGAGGTGTTTGCCTATTGAGGACGACTAGAATGAGGACTCATATTATTGCTAGCTAGCTATGTTATTCCTCATTAGCCATCGACTCTTGGGATGAATTGGACTTTGGAACATGATTAAGCTGTGTGTATGATTTATTGATATTTATTGTGATATTGTGAAATGGAGTTTAAATTCTTTATGACATTCACTGTCTTTGAATTTAACTATGGTTTTAAGTATCCACTATTTATGTAACTTATGATTTGTGATTTAAAGTTGCATTTTGTTAATGTTGTGCACCACTGAGACATTGGCTCAGCGATAGCTTTCATTCTTTGTCGTGGCGCATGATCGACAGGGCAGCAGACTAGGCTGCTAGTACTACACTGAGAGATCATCGGGTATATTGAGTATACCGTATTTTGCATTTTGTATTGTAATGTATGTTCAGTGTCTGTATATAGTGTTCTTGGTTTTGAGCAGTTGTAAATTAAAATTATACATTAAAATTGTACATTGAAGTTGTAAACTAAGTTTGTAAATTATTTTGGCTTGTAAATATTGTGATATATTTCTTTTATCTCAGCTTTTGAAAACACTCAAAAAATTATTGTGGATTTGAGTTGCCAAATGTTGAGAAACTTATTGTGTTGATTTGATGTTGGAGTTTGAGATTGAGAAATATATTTGAAGTGCTCTTTACAGGTTTTTGAAGAACTGTTTTATTCAAAATACAGATGGCACTCTGTCAAAATTTTTATAGAAATTATTAATACTTCAAATGTGTTATCTAGTTTCACTTCAATTAAAAAAAAAAAATTTTAACACCTGTAAATAGTGCTCACCACTGTAAAAAGAAGTAAGAAAAGGTTTAAAATCCCTTGTAGTGTATTTAATGGGTTATCAGTAGACGAAGTTTGGTAATTCATTAGGTATACTACGGGATCATGTTATGCCTTACAGAGGGGTAGGGTGTGACACATAGCAAGATTCAGGTGTGAAATCTTAATTTCGGAATTGTTCCAAAATAGATTACTTCATTTTAAATTTATCATTTTAGTGTTTAAAATAGACAATTTCCATTTCTTCATTGTTCGATAGCCTAAACAATCAAAATTACTATGTAGATTGGTACTTACTAATCAAATTCCTTATGGGAACGATACTTTACTCATCACTTTATTACTTGTTAGTGATCCGTGCACTTGCGATGGTTGTAAAACCAGCAAACAGGCACTATTCAATTTTCTATAATCAATACACATTCGCCAACCAGTAACTACCCTAGTAGGGATAAATTCATTATTGTCATTTTTCACTATAGTTGTCCCACGCTTCTTAGGCACTACATGCACTAGACTAACTCATTTGCTATCAGATATTGGATATATGATACCTGCATCTAATAGTTTCAAAATTTCTTTTTTCACTACCTCTTTCATGTTAGAGTTTAGTCTCCTTTGGTGTTCAATGGTGGGTTTATTATTTTCTTCCATAGGTATTCTACGCATACAAATGGAAGGGGTTGATTCCCTTGAGGTTTTTTATGGTGTACCCTATAGACTTGCTACGAGTCCCAAGTTTTCCTAAGAGTTTTTCCTCTTCTACAAAATTCAGACTAGCATTTAAAATAATAGGATGCTTAGAATTAGAGTCTAAGAATGCATACCTTAGTGTAGAAGGAAGAGGTTTTAATTTTACCTATTTTGTTTCTTCGTGAAGGCTATTTTTGGGTTGCTCTTCCTGTAGATTTTCAACTAAGAGTGCTTATGCCAAAGGTAGAGGTGGATTTACCTTAGGAAATTCTGCATATGCTGCAATTTCCTTATTCTTATTCTCCATTGTGTGGCCATGCACTATACAAGCTTCAAGAAGGTCTTCAGGGTATCTCTTTTGAAATTCTTCCTCCACTAACTTGTTTATGATGTTAACCTTTAAATATTCATCAAGTTCAAACTTTTGCTTTATTGCTTGGAATAGGTTGAATTTTACTTCTTCATCCCCCACTTTGAGAGTTAGACGCTCATTTTTTACGTCTATGATTGCTCCAACAATTGTCAAGAAAGGTCTTCCCAATATTATGGGAATTTGGACATCTTCCTCCATCTCCAGGATAATAAAATCTACTGAGATGAAAATTTTTCCCACCTTGATGGGGATGTTTTCTAGGATAACAACTGGGTACTTGATAGATCTATCTATTAATTGCGAGGAGATGGTAGTTGGTCTCAGCTCTCCCACATTCAGCTTTTGATATATGGGATAAGGGCATTAGGCTTACGCTGGCTCCAAGGTCACAGAGGGCTTTGTTAATATTCATATTGCCAATCAAGCATGGTATGAAGAAGCTTCTAGGATCTTTCAATTTTAGAGGCAGCTTATTCTGTAGGATGGTCCTATATTCTTTTGTTAAGGCAACTATCTCATAGTCTTCCAGTCTCCTTTTCTTGGAAAGAATTTCCTTTAGAAATTTTGTGTAGGAGGGCATCAGAGATAACGCTTCTGTAAAAGGAATATTGATGCAAAGCTTTTGCAAAACCTCTAAAAATTTCCCAAACCGCTTGTCCAATTTAGCTTTCTGAAATCTCTGAGAAAAGGGTAAGGGGGGTTGGTAAGGTTCTGGCAGTTTCTTTTTTTTCTTTTCCTCCCTCTTCTTTGCTTTCCTCAGCTTACTTCTCTTCTTCCTCTTCTTGAATGTCATGATTTCCAAAAGCTTCTTCCTTCTGTTTTTGCTTTTTTTTTTTAGTTCTTGTAATGTTCTCCTACTCCTCAATGTGACAGCTTTGCAATGTTCCTTGGGATTCATCTCAAGTTGACTTGGTAATTTTCCACCTTATTTGCATGAAAAACTGGCCACCGAGTGATCTGATTTTCAAGCTTTTTATTATGAGTGGCTAGTTGATCCACTCTGGAAGCTAATTGCTTGATCATCTCATTTTGTTATTGTTGTATTGCTAAAAAGCTCTCCATCATGGACTCCATAGTCAACTTTAATTCTGCCTATTGAGGTTGAGGGAGTGGTGGTTGTTATGCATCAAATTTTATCCTTTATTTTGGAAACCTAGTGGTGGTGGCCTATATCCTTATTGTTTGTTTATGGGTTTGTTCTGGGAATTTTGTGAGTTAGACCACGAGAAATTTAGGTGATTCCTCCATCTAGGGTTATATGTGTTGGAATATGGGTTATAAACCTGCCTCTGGTTAAAGTTCCCTCTATTGTTCACATAGTTTAGCTGCTCTGTAGAAGGCCTACTATAAAGACTACATTCTGAAGTTATATGACCTCCTCCACAGCTATTGCAGAATTGTTTACTTATTCCCATTACATTGGCCTACATTCTGTCAAGTCTTTTGGTGAGTTGGTCAAATTGAGCGTTAATCATGCTGAGGGCATCCTATTTTAGGATTCCTGTAACACCTCTGTTTGTATATCCTGGTATATTTCACTATTCCGGTGATCGGTGTCGGTCCGGACAATTAAGGGGATTAGAACCACACTTAAGATAACTAGATAATCCCTGAACACAAATAATTAGTAATTGCTAATTAGTTAAGTATAAATAAGAAAAACATAACATAAGAAGTTAAATGAGCCAAGAGTCACAGCGATGGGTGACCTTCTCGAGAAGGATTGTGAAGTTGATTTAAACTCAAATTTTGAACCGTAAAATGTGACGCCGTGATCCTTAGGACTATTGCAAACACGGTGGAAAAGAGAAAATCACGAAAAAGAATTATTAAACCAGTCAAATAATTAGGTCAGGGAGCCAGAAGAAATATTAAATTATTTACAAACCGGGTCAAATCGGAGAGGGGCAATTTGGTCAATTGACCCCGAGAGCTGACTCCTGACCTAACTGTCAAATAAAATCAGAGAAAAGAAAATTTCAGAGTCTGAAATTAAATTAAAGAACTAATGGAAAAATAAATAAATAAAAAAAAGAAAGAAAATGAAAAAGTGAAGAGAGATGACATCATGAATGACATCATGCATGATGCCATAAATATTATAATTAAAATTTTATTTAATTTGATTTATGGTCTTCCTAAGACATAAAAAAGAAAAGAAAAGAAAAGAAAAGAAAAAAAAATAATAATAAATAAAAGTCTTCTTCTTTCCCTAACCTTGCCGCATCACTCTCACTCTCCCTCTCCCTCTCCCTCTCCCTCACCAAAACCTCCATTAAAGCTCATTTTGAGCTTGATCAAACCCACAATCCCACCATAGAAAGTTAAACCTCCAACATTAAACCTTGATTTCAAGCTTTGATAGAGGACTTGACAACAAAAAAAAGAAGAAAGGAAGAGGTTTGAAGGAAAGAAAATTCTGCACTAAGGTTAGTAAACTAAATTTGATTTTCTAGTTGAATTAATTGTGTTTATAGCTTAACTAACTTAGAAATAAACTTAAAATGAAATAAAAACATTTATGGAGGACTAAAGGGAATTTCATCCAGCCTATGAAGGGGGATGAATTGCATGAGTTTGATTGCATTAAACTTGTTAGAATGCTTGAATGAGATGTAAGAGTATGTTAAGATGTGTTGAATCAATCAAATGTAATAATTAGTGTGAATTAGGGTTTTGCACTTAGGGTTTAGGAGACAAATTTGGAGAAATGTTGAAATAATGTGTTTGACCTAGTTTGAAGTGAGAAATGGTCATTTGTGACCAAATGAAGTGTGTTTGAAGTGTTTGAATTGAGGTTAAATTCGAATTCAATGTGGTCATGCTGCAGGCAGCAGGACCAAGGTCCCTTTGAGGGACTAAAACTGAAAATTTACAAGTCCAATTGGTATGAGACCAATTGGGAATGAAAATAGATACAAAATGACACAATTTTCACTTAGGAATCATGCCCAAAAAGTGACCAAAACCTAGTGAACAAATTGACCGAATCCGGAAATTCTCAGTCTGCCCTGTACAAACTGACCAAATGAACAGTGTTTGTTCATTTGGACATTACTTGAGCTAGGCAGGTCTAAATGACCTAAAATTTTACCAGTAGACAGATGAGATATAGACCTAAAACTTTCTTGAAGAACACAAATCAAAATTATGCCATTAACCAAGTCATTTGGCCACCCAAATTTGGTGACCTAAAACTGCCAGAACCAGAATTTGCCTAGAAATCTGGGTTAAGTCCAATCCGGCAGCCATGGTTCAAATGGCTATAACTTGAGCTACAAAACTCCAATTGGAGTGATTCAAAAAGGATAATAAACTTAAGACAATAGGAAACATTTTCTATGAAGGAAGTTTTGCCAAATTCTAAGAGAAAAATACCAATGGAACAATGCAACTTAAGACGCCAAAACTGAAAAATTTGCAAATTTGCCTAAAAGACTTAGAATTTGAGTAAACAACCAAAACCAACAAATTTAGTGACCAAAATGTGGTATGTGGGTGAAGTTGGAATTCCCATACCTATTAAGCCTTAGAAAGTTAACAAATTGACTTGAATAGTGTAGTGAATAGTAACCCCAAAACACAAAATTTAAAGAACATTGAGTTTAGCACATTAGAGCTAGGTAAAAGTGAATTTAAATTTATTTTTGGATTTATGCTAAGTTATGGTACTGAAACACTGTGAAACTGTGTGTTTCAGAGGAAAATAACACCGGGAAAGAACCCGAGGAGTCGAGTCAAGGCCAAGAAGCGACTCGCTTAAGGTTTGTGCACAACGTATAATTTTTGTAAATTATCTTTTGCATATTATTTTGAATAATTTGAAATATTGAATTGTGACATTACTATGATGAAGTATTTATGATGCTTTTGATTTAAATTATTGAAAGTTATTTATGTATATTTGAAATGGCAATGTTTAGTAAATTGTTAAGATAAATTTTGAAACCACAGTGTCATGACCATATATTTGAACACCTCACTAGCATGACTAGTGGGGGTAATCAGTTTCGAATTTTGATTCCTTATCTGGCTAAAGTGTTGAGGTGTGTGCCAGTAGAAGAAGAAATTGAATGGATATCCATATATATGAGCTAGCTAGCCTTGTGATGTGATGTCTCCTTAGCCTCTGGCTATTGAGATTATATTTGTTTCGAATGGCATGATATAACTGTGGGTTTTATGAAATTGGTTTTGACACTTCGAAATAAACTTGTCTGGATTAAAAATCTCATAATTCACAATTTGTATTTAATTTTCATGTTCAGTCCAATTTTTGAATAAATATGATTTAAATTCACCACTGAGTCTTAGTAATCAGCGATAGCTGTTATTGCTGTCGCAGATATAGAGACTAGAAGAGCAGCAGAGTGAGCTGCCGAGGACAGAGAAACTACCTACTTTGAAGCTATCGGGTATAATTTATACCCTGACTGTAAATATTTATTTTGATGTATGTAATGCACGTAATTGTATGGACATGTAAAATTGGTCTTGAGCAGCTTGTACAAAGCTTGTGCAAAGTTTGTATAAAGTTTGTAATAAAATTTAGTTTGAATTTCTTTTAATGTAAATTTTTAGTATGATGTATATATAAATTGTTTATCTTTAATGGAATATGAATGAATGAAATTGATTGACAGTATCTTGATGATTATTGAATTTTTGGAAATTGAGAAATGAGGATTGTTGAATTTTGAAACTTTAGAAATTGGTTGGAATTGATTGTGAATTTGAAGAAGTTGTTGAGAAAAATTATTGGAAGTGCTTTTTTTCAGGTATTTGAAGAACTGTTTTCTCAAAATACAGATGGCACTCTGCTGAAATTTTTATAAATTTGCGAAAAAATAAAATGGGTCAAAAATTTTAACTAGTTTTCAACTTTAATTAAATGTTTTAATACCTATTAGAAAATGCTCACCACTTATCAAAAGTAAGAAAATTGTTTTAAAATCCCTTGTAAGGTACTTAATGAGTTATCGGTAGGTGAAGTTCGGTAGTTCATTAGGTATTCTACGGGATCATGTTATACCTTACAGAGGGGTAAGGTGTGACATGTTTTAGTGGTATCAGTGTAACACCCCCATTTGTATAGCCTGGTATATTTCACTGTTCCGGTGACCGGTGTCGATCCGGACAATTAAGGAGATTAGAACCACACTTAAGACAATTAGAGAAGCCATAAACACAAATAATTAGTAATTTTCAATTAGTTGAGTATAAATAAGAAAAACAGAACATAAGAAGTTAAACAAGCTGAGAGTCACAGCGATGGGTGACCTTCTCGAGAACGACTGCGAAGTCATTTTAAACTCAAATTTCGAGCCGTAAAATGTGACGCCGCGGTCCTTAGGACCCTTATAAACACAGTGGAAAAGAGAAAATCATGAAAAAGAACTATTAAGCTAGTCAAATAATTAGGTTAGGGAGCCGGAAGAAATATGGAATTAATTGTAAACTGAGATGAACCAGTGAGGGGCAATTTGGTCAATTGACCCCGAGAACTGACTCCTAACCTAACTGTCAAATAAAATCGGAGAAAAGAAAATTTTGGAAGCAAGAATTAAATTAAAGAACTAATAGAAAAAAAAAAAGAGAGAAAATGAAAAAGTTAAAAAGGTGTAGGGATATGACATCATGCATGACATCATGCATGATGCCATAAATCCCATAATTTATAAATTAATTAAAATGAATTGTGGTCTTTCATAAGACAAAAGAAAAGAAAAGAAAAAAAAAATTAAAAGCCTCATCTTCCTCAAAGTGGACGTCTCCATCCCTCTCTCTCCCTCACTTCTCCATAAAAAGTCCTCCATTAAAGCTTGTCTTCAAGCTTTGAAACCCTTACCAAATCCCAACTTCTTCTATAATCACTCCATAAAACCTTATTCCCTTCCCTTGAGAAAGAAATTTAACAAGAAAGAAAGAAGAAAAGAGGAGAAAAATTGAAGATTGGATATCAAAGTTGAGGTAAACACATCAATTTGAAAGTTTGAGATTATTTATTGTGTTTTTAGCTTGAATCACTTGTAAATAAACTTAAAAAAAAATATATGTGTGAGGGACTAAACTGAAATTCATCAAGCAGGGAGGGGAGAGTGATTTGCATGAGTTTGAGTGAGTTAAACATGTTAAAATGCTTGAATGAGTTGAAAGATTGCGTTTATATGCTTTGAATTAGTTAATTACAATGAATTAGTGTGGTTAGGGTTTGAGACCTAGGGTTTTGAGGCAAAAAAATTTGGAGAAATTGGTAAATGATATATTTGACCTAATGTGAAGTGAAAAATGGTCATTTGTGACCAAATGAGGTGTGTTAGAAATGTTGGAATTAAAAGCCAATTCGGATTGGATAAGGTCATGTGCTGGCAGCATGACCAAAATCTCCTTTGAGGGATCAAAAATGAAATTTTACAAGTCCAATGGATATGGGACCAATTGGGGATGAAAATAGGCACTAAATGACACAATTTTCATTTAGGAAGCATGCCCAAAAAGTGACTAAAACCTAGTGAACAAATCGACCAAAGTTGAGAAATCACAGTCTGCCTCTGCACAAACTGACCAAATGAACAGTGTTTGTTCATTTGGTCATAACTCTAGCTAGGCAGGTCAAAATGACTTGAAATTTTACCAATGATTATATGAGATATAGACCTAAAACTTTCATGAAGAACACCAACCCAAATTATGCCATTAACCCAATCAAATTACTGAGCAAAATTGGGTCACTGAATCTGCAGGATTGCAAAATTACCATATGAACAGTAAAGTTTCAATAGCTATAACTCTCTCTAGAAAACTCCGATTTAAGCGATTCTTGAACCAATGGAAACCTAAGACATAGTAGAACATTTCATATGAAGAAAATTAGACCAAATTATGGACTTAACTTGATGAAATTACTGAATGAAGTTGGATCAATAAATCTGCCAGACCCAAAATCTGCAGCATGAACAGTAACCGTAATTTGAGTATAACTTGAGCTACAAAACTCCAATTGGGATTCAAAAAGGACAATAAACTTAAGACAATAAGGAACATTTTCTATGAAGAAAGTTTTGCCAAATTCTAACAGTAAATTGACCAATGAAACAGTACAACTAGGGACACCAAAACTGAAAATTTGGCAATTTTGCCTAAAAGACCTAAGCTTTGAGAAAATGACCAAAACCAACAAGTTTAGTGACCAAAATGTGGTATATGGGTGAAGTTAAAGTTCCCATGCCTATTAAGCCTTAGAAAGTCAATAATTTGACTTGAATAGTGTAATGAATAGTAACCCGAAACACAAAATTTCAAGAACATTGAATTTAGCACATTAGAGCTAGGTAAAAGTGAAGTTAAATTTATTTTTGGATTTATGTTAAACTATGATACTGAAACACTGTAAAATTGTGTGTTTTAGTTGAAAAGAATACCGGGAAAGAACCCGAGGAACCGAGTCAAGGCCAAGAGGCAACTCGCTTGAGGTTTGTGCACAACATCACTATGCTTTAAAATTCATTGATAAAGTGAATGAAATATGCATTTTACTTTTGTTTTGAATTATTGAAAGTTTATTATGACCTTATTTATGATGTTTTGATTTAAATTGTGAAATTTATTGTGTATATTTGAAATGACAATGTTTAGCAAATTGTTAAGATAAGTTTTGAAACCACGGTGTCATGACCATATATTTGAACACCTCACTAGCACGACTAGTGGGGGTAATTAGTTTCGAATTTTGATTTCTTCTCTGGAGAAGTGTTGAGGTGTGCCAGTAGAAGAGGATGTGAATGGATATCCATATATTTGAGCTAGCTAGCCTTGTGATGTGATTTCTCTTTAGCCTCTGGCTATTGAGATTCTATTTGTTTCGAATAGCATGATCTAACTGTGGGTTTTATGAAATGTGATTTGACACTTTAAAATGAAATTGTTTGGGATTAAAATCTCATAAATTATGTTTTGTGTTTAACTCGCATGCTCAGTTCAAATTTTGAATAAATGTGATTTTATTTCTGCATAAAGATTATTTTAGTATGTTGTGCACCACTGAGTCCTAGTACTCAGTGATAGCTTATTCTTTATCATAAATCAGAGACTAGAAGAGCAAAGATCACAGTGCTAAGGATTAAAGATCATTCAGCTTAAAGTTATCGGGTATAATTTATACCCTAATTGTAAATATTTCTTTTGATGTATGTATTGCATATAAAATGTATGGACATGTAAATGGGTCTTGAGCAGCTTGTACAAAATTTGTATGAAGTCTGTAATAAAGTTTAGTTTGTAATTCTTTTGATGTAAATTTTGTAAAGATGTATATAAATTGTTTTGTCTCTAATGAAATATGAGTGAAATGTATTGCTAGTATTTTGAGGATTATTGAATTTTGAACTTGAGAAATTGATTGAAATGATTGTGGAGTTGTTGATATAGATTGAATTTGATTGTGAAATTGAAGTAGTTGTTGAGAAAAATTTTTAGAAGTGCTTTTTACAGGTATTTGAAAAACTGGTTTCTCAAAATACAGACAGAACTCTGTCAAAATTTTTATAAAATTTGCGAAAAACTAAAATGGACCAAAAATATTAACTAGTTTTAAATTTTAACTAAATGTTTTAAATACCTATTAGAAAATGCTCACCACTTGTCAAAAGTAAGAAAATTGTTTAAAATCCCTTATAGGGTACTTAATGAGTTATCAGTAGGTGAAGTTCGGTAGTTCATTAGGTATTCTACGGGATCATGTTATGCCTTACAGAGGGGTAAGGTGTGACAATCAGACCAAACTTTTGAAGTACGTTTTAACTTATGAATTTGTGTCTTTTCTTTGTTAAGTACAACTGTCCAATGTCCTTATTTGTTACATACAATGCATTACATCATAAATATGAACTAACGGAGGGAAATCTCCTTGTGTTATTTGTTCAGGAGATACCCTAACTTCAGATTGAAATGGAAGAAGGGGATCGCTCAGTTGAGCAATCTGTTGAAGCTGAGGCACAAGGGGAAGCCCCAACTCTACAGAATGTTAGTGGATCAGTACCACCAGCCCCACAAATGCCGTAGTTCCTGCACAGTTTGCACAGCAGATGGCTGCGATGTTTTAATAAATGGCTGGGGGTATGCCTGCTCAAGCTCCACCCCAGACACCTGTGGCAAAACCACTGCCTCCAGCCAGACAATATGACAAGTTATTAAAGTATGGAGCTACTGAATTTAAGGGTACAGTAGACCTGCTTGAGGCAGAGCAATGGCTTGAAAGGATGGATAGAGTGTTTAAGAAGCTGCACTGCCCAGATGAATTGAAGTTTGAATACTCCGTGTCACTACTGCAAGGGGATGCATATGATTGGTGGAAGACCATCCCCCACAACTTGGCTAAACCACCAGTACTGACCTGGAATGACTTCATCAGAGAATTCAGACAAAAATACGTCCCAGACGCATATGTGGATCAAAAGTTGCAAGAATTTTTGAGTTTGAAACAAGGGAACAGATCAAACTGACCAAATGAATAGTGTTTGTTCATTTGGCCATAACTTGAGCTAGGCAGGTCTAAATGACCTAAAATTTTACCAGTGGACAGATGAGATATAGACCTAAAACTTTCATGAAGAACACAAACCCAAATTATGCCATTAACCAACTCATTGGGCCACCCAAATTTAGTGACCTAAAACTGCCAGAACCAGAATTTGCCCAGAAATCTGGGTTAAGTCCAATCCGGTAGCTATGGTTCAAATGGCTATAACTTGAGCTACAAAACTCCAATTGGAGTGATTCAAAAAGGAGAATAAACTTAAGACAATAGGGAACATTTTCTATGAGGAAGTTTTGCCAAATTCTAACAGAAAATGACCAATGGAACAGTGCAACTTAAGACACCAAAACTGAAAATTTGCAAATTTGCCTAAAAGACTTAGAATTTGAGTAAACAACCAAAACCAACAAATTTAGTGACCAAAATGTGGTATGTGGGTGAAGTTGGAATTTCCATACCTATTAAGCCTTAGAAAGTCAATAAATTAACTTGAATAGTGTAGTGAATAGTAACCCCAAAACACAAAATTTAAAGAATGTTGCGTTTAGCACATTAGAGCTAGGTAAAAGTGAGTTTAAATTTATTTTTGGATTTATGCTAAGTTATTGTAACACCCTCCCTGTACCAACTCCATACATTCTACTGTTTCGGTGACCGGTGTCGGTCCGGACAGCTAGAACGTCCGAAAAAATATTTAAACTAAAGTCGGGAATCATAATTAACTCAAATATTAATAAGAAAAATTTAGTAAAAATTTTAGGAATAAAATACAACCGAGTTAAACGAGCCGGTGCCCAAGCGATGGGTAACCAGAGGGAAGTTGCTGTTCTCGCAACGAGGAGCCCTAGACCCGGGGAAAAAATTATAAAATAATTTTTGGGACTCCAGAGAAGGATTACTGAGGTTCCCATGGCATTAGAATGCCAAGAAAATACCTAGAAAAATTTTTCAATCAGTACAGACAATTTTGACCCGTTAAGCCAAACGGAGGGCATTTTGGTCATTTCGCCTTCAGAGGTGATTTTTGGCCGACTTGTCCAGTTGAGTAAATAATTAATATGACATAAAATATGAAGAAACATTACTAGAAATTAAATTGAAAATGAGTAGTGGAGGAAAGGAAAGAAAATGAGGAAAAAGCTTATTTATGACATCATGGTGATGTCATTAAGAAAATTTTGACCAATCACAATTAAGCCATTAATTGACTAACTAATAAAAAGACTAAATGAAGACTAAATAACCAAAAAATTGCAGCAGCCACCCCCCTTCCTCATGCAGCCGAAACCCTAGTCCCATAGCCACCCTCCATTAAAGCTTTTTCAAGCTTTAGATTTCCATCATTTCCACCATATTTCCCTAACCCCTTTCATTAAACCTTGACCATATCACTTGGGGAAGCTTTTGGCAGCCAAGAAGAAGAAGGAAGGTGAAGTTTTGAGCTTGAGAAAAATCTCCCTACAAGAGGTTAGTGCATATATGTAGTTAAAACTCATTAATTCCATGATTGAGGCTTGTAATGGATGAGAAATTGTGAAATAAATGAAACAAATTCATGTGTATGTCCACCAAAGAATTCGGCAGCCCTAATAGAGGAATGGTTTTGATTGTTTTAATGGACTTAAAGTGAGCTAGAAATGGTGTTTAAGGTGTGAATATGCATGGATGTTGAGTTAGGGTGCTAATTGAGGTTTATGGGTAAATGGCATTGGACATTAGGGTTTTGAGAAGAAAAAAATTGACTTGGCTTATTAAACTGTTAAAGAACAATCTAATGGTCAATAAGTGACCATTTGAGGTATGTTGACCACAATTTGGACTGAAAAATGGTATGGCAAAGTCAAGGTGTAAGCTGCCCTAAGATAGCAGCAAATGGACTGAAATTTCAGTCCAATTACACAGCCATAACTTTGGCTGTGTTAGTCCAATTGGTGTTTGGCCAATTGAACATGAAACTAGGCTTATAATGGCACATTTTTGCTGAAGAAACCATGCCCAAAAGACCAAAGCAAGAGGACCAAAACTTGGCCCTAATCCGGATACCCTGCAACTGATTCTGCAGAATTGACCAAATGAATAGTAACTGTTCATTTGGCCATAACTCACTGTAGATATGGTCAATTGACCTGAAATTTTTACAGCAACAAGTTAAGACATAGACAAACAACTTTCATGAAAAAACCTACCCCAAATTATTGCCAAAACCTAACCCAAATGGCAGTGGCAGTTACTGTTCATGTTACTGTAGATATGATAATTTCTGCAGATTGGCAATCCGGCCAGCTTGGGTTTTTGGGCCATATCTAGAGCTACAAAACTCCAAATGCAGTGATTCAAAAAAGGAAATTCAACTAGACAAAATAAGGAACAACTTTCATGTTTTCCATTTCTTCAAATTGCCACTGTAACAGTGTGTAATGGAGTAGTAAACTTAGGCTCCAAAACTGAAATTTTCTGCCCTCTTGGTTTTAAGTTAGAAATGGAAATGGCAATCAATTCCAACAAGTTTTAAATACAAAATGTGGTATGTTTGGGGTGTTAAAACCAATACACCTATTTTCTATCCAAAAGTCAACATTTTTGTTGACCAATGAGGTGAATAGTGACACCAAAACTTGAAATGCACAAATTGAAGAATTTAAAAGTTTCAAATGCCCTAGTATACCTAACAAGATTGGTTTGGATAGTTTGGCATGCCAATAGGGTTCAGTTAGCAGTACTGCACATGGCAATATGCCGTTATGTGATTTCATGGCTTTTAGCCATTCTGACTTTGCATTGAAATTTGGCCTTGTGCCTGAAATTATTTACAGCTTGGTAGCTGTTCTGTTGCACACCGGGAGATGCATATGTGACCGATGCATATGTGACCGATGGTGTGACAGCCCGAGGTACTAGATACCCAGTGCCAGTTTACCCGTTATGCAGTCCAGTCGTCTAGTGTAGGTTACTCGGGCAACCAAATGAATGAAAGTGAACAAAGTTACTGAATTAATGTATATATAACCATACTAAACAAATGAATCATACACATTCACTATATATTTGTTTTCTTGCTATTTTCTTTTATTTTATTATTGCACCACTAAGCATTATTGCTTAGCGCGTTGCTTTTGCCACGCGTAGGTACTGGAGATACAGATCGTGAGCCCAGTAGACCGCAGACTGGGTGAGTCCATCCTGCAGTTCTGCACAGTGTCCGTGTCACCTCGTCACCTGCAGTGCATTAGTAGGACACTAGATGTCATTTTGTCATTTTGTAATTAATTTTTATTTTCTCGTATGTATTTGGGATTTATGTAATGTATTTTGAGGTTCATGTAAATAATAAAGATTTATGGTTATGTATGGAAATAATTTGAGTATTTAATTATTGTTTATATATGAGAACCCTGAGAAAGGGATGTTTGAGAAATGAAAAGGTTATTGAGACCTGAAATTGAAAAATTGTTGAGATCTTGATATTGAGTTTAGTGATGATATTGGAGTTGAGAATGAATGAATTTGTTATTGGAAGTGTTTTTAACAGTTCAAGAACTGCTTTTCTCCATTTTTAGCCAGACTCACTGATTTTCTATAAAATTTCCTAACCTCAAATAAATAAAAATTTTGCTAAATGGCTTAAATACAAGATGTTTCATAAATTATATCCAAAAGCATGATATAAATTAATTAAGGTATATTAGAGTGTGCCAGACACCGTGTGGCATTACTTACTCGCATACCGTATGTACGGGTAAGGGGTGTCACATTTAGTGGTATCGAGCACGGTTTAGGCGCTTCGGGCCTAGATTGAGTCCATACCATGCATTGCATTTGTAAGAGTCGAGGTGACACTAACGCAGATCTGTTTATCTTTCTTAGTTTGAATAGGATATGGACCCTTCATCTCAGAGAGACGTTCAGGAGGAAGTGGAGAGTCATGCTCCACCTGCAGCAGCTGAGACTAGGGGAATGAGAGAATCTCGCCCACTCAAGCAGAGCCCGCCACCTCCACAGCCATGTTCCAACAAATGGCCGACTTCTTTAGACAAATGGCCGAGTAATGCCAGACCACCACCACTCCACACAGTAAATCACACTGAAAGGCTAAGAAAGTTTGGGGCGGTGGATTTCTTCAAGAGAGAGGATGACTCATTGCGGTAGAATTGGTTGAACAGAACAGGCAGAGTTCTAAAACAACTCCACCGCACCCTGCAGCAAAACACGAGGTCGCTATATCCCCGCTGCAAGACGATGCATATGAGTGGTGGGACACTGTGTCGATGAAGTGCAAATAAGTCAGAACTTGGGACTTCTTTCTCTCTGAATTCAAGAAGAAATATGTGGGTACTGTATACCTGGAAGAGAGAAGAAGAGAGTTTATTAACCTGAGGCGGAGACAGTTGTCAGTGGCCGAATATGAGAAGGAATTTGTTCGATTAAGCCGCTACGGAAGGGAGATAGTCCCTAATGAAGCTGAAAGGTGCAAGAGATTTGAAGAGGGACTAAATGACAACATCAAGATCCAGCTCACTGCCTTGGGAATCACAGAATTTACCAAGTTAGTGGAAGCTGCAATAAAGGTTGAAAAAGTAAGAATCAGTGAGCAGACTAGAAGGGAAAGACAGCAGAAGAGGGGCTTGGGTCAGTCTAGTTCAGCTCCTGCATTTGGGAAGAAGTTCAAGGGTCCTCCTGCACAGAGTTCAGCTCACCACGTGGTCGTGGTCACCTCGGGGCCTGTGCCATAGTTCACCCCTAGGAGAGGTCATTCCACACCATCGTGGGCAGCTCTCGTGGATGGGGTTCAGGGACCAGCCCCAGCATCTTCTGCATGTCCACACTGCCTGAAGTGGCACAAGGGGGAGTGTTGGAGAGTAACTGGTGCCTGCTTGAGGTGTGGGTCAACAGAGCATCAGTTAAGGAACTGTCCACGCAGAACTACTACAGCTGCTCCAACACAAGCAGACACACGCTCTGCACTACGAGAGGTAGAAAACTGTAAATCTGAGGTGTTGGACCATCACGCAGGCTCAGATCGAGCCAATGGAGAGGCCCGACAGACCACCAGCAAGAAATTATGCCCTGAGAGCTCAGGAGGAGCAAGATGCCCCGGACGTCATCAGGGGTACGTTCTCCCTCTACACTACACCTGTGCATGCATTGGTGGATCCAGGATCCACTCATTCCTACATTTGCATCAACTTACCCGTAGAAAGGGGGATACTAGTAGGGGAGAGTGACCAAGACATTCTGGTCACTAATCCATTGGGCCACAGTGTGGTAGTGAACAAAGTATACAAGGGTTGCCCGTTAAGGATTCAGGGGTATGAATTCTTGGCAGACCTAATTGAGTTGCCCTTCCATGAGTTTAACGTGATATTGGGAATGGACTGGTTGTCACGTCATCAGGCAATAGTTGATTGCAAATTGAAGAAAATTTCTCTAAAAACTTCAGAGGGTAATGAGATCACAGTTGTGGGGGAAAGGACAGATTTCTTCTCCAATGTCATCTCAGCCACAGTTGCAAGAAGAATGATGAGAAAAGGCTGCGAAGCCTACCTAGCACATGTGGTGGATACTAGGCAGGCTAAGCCAAACTTGAGTGACATACCCATAGTAAGAGACTTCCCAGAGGTATTTCCTGAAGAGTTGCCTGGTTTGCCACCAGAAAGGGAAGTTGAATTTGCTATTGAGACACCGCTGTGCACAAACACCCATTTCCATTGCTCCTTATAGGATGGCACCCACTGAATTGAGAGAGTTGAAAACTCAGTTGCAAGAGTTGCTTGATAAGGGGTTCATACGCCCCAGTGTGTCACCATGGGGAGCTCCAGTGCTGTTTGTGAAAAAGAAGGAAGGGACTTTGAGGCTATGCATTGATTACCGGCAGTTGAATAAAGTGACAGTGAAGAACAAATATCCGTTGCCTAGAATTGATGATCTATTTGATCAGTTGAAGGGAGTAGGAGTATTTTCTAAAATTGATCTCAGGTCAGGGTATCATCAGTTGAGGGTGAAGGATGCAGATGTGCCAAAGACTGCATTCAGGACCCGATATGGGCATTATGAGTTTCTAGTTATGCCCTTTGGCCTAACAAATGCACCAGCGGCATTCATGGACCTTATGAACCGTATCTTTCATCCACACTTAGATCGGTTCGTAGTGGTCTTTATTGATGATATTTTGGTATATTCCAAGACCAGGGAAGAACATGATGAGCATTTGAGGATTGTTCGCAAACCCCGAGAGAAAAGAAGTCGTATGCTAAGTCGTCCAAGTGTGACTTTTGGTGAATGAGATAGCATTCCTTGGACACATAGTGTCACCGATGGGATTAGGTGGATCCCAAGAAAATAGAAGCGATGATGGAATGGAAGCCTCCCAGGAATACAACCGAGGTCCGAAGCTTCTTGGGGCTAGCTGGGTATTACAGAAGATTTGTAAAGGGATTTTCCTTAATAGCTGCTCCAATGACCAAGTTGTTACACAAAAATGTCAGATTTGACTGGAATGACAAGTGTCAGACCAGTTTTGAGAAATTGAAGGCTATGTTGACAGAGGCACCAGTGTTAACACAGCCAGTGTCCGGAAAGGACTTTGTGGTCTATAGTGATGCCTCACATAATGGGTTAGGGTGTGTATTGATGCAAGAGGGGAAGGTGGTCGCTTATGCTTCCAGACAGCTAAGGCCACATGAACAGAACTACCCTACCCATGATCTAGAGCTCGCAGCAATTATCTTCGCACTGAAGATATGGAGGCATTACTTGTATGGGGAAAAGTGCTACATTTACACGGACCACAAAAGTCTGAAATACTTGCCAACCCAGAAGGAGCTCAACCTTAGACAGAGGCGATGGATTGAGTTCCTGAAGGATTATGACTGTGTAATTGACTACCATCCTGGGAAGGCAAATGTAGTTGCTGATGCTTTGAGCAGAAAGTCCATCACAGCTTTGAGATCATTAAATGCCCGTCTAACTTTGATTCGAGATGGAGCTATTTTGGCTAAGTTTCAAGTGAGGCCAAACCTGCTACAGCAGATTTTGGATGGGCAAATGGCAGATGGAAAATTAACGGCCATTATGAGTAAAATCCCAGAAGGAAAAGCAACTGATTATGAGGTGAAGGTAAATGGGTGTCTGTATTACAAAGGAAGACTGTGTGTACCAAATGATGGGGAATTGAAGGCCAATATTCTAAAAGAGGCACACACTAGTGTATATGCTATGCACCCAGGAAGTACAAAGATGTATCATGATCTGAAGCTTCAGTATTGGTGGCCTGGTATGAAGAAAGACATAGCTGACTATGTGACTAAATGCTTGACATGTCAGCAAGTCAAGGCAGAACATTAAGTTCCATCGGGTTTGCTACAGCCTATACGCATACCTGAAAGGAAATGGGATCGGGTCACCATGGATTTTGTAAGTGGTTTACCTCTCACCCGGAAGAAACATGATGCAGCATGGGTGATAGATGATAGATTAACAAAGTCAGCACACTTTCTGCCAGTTAGGATGTTAGTAGTATGCCCTAGAGCATATCATTTAGTATGTATCTTGTACATATTTTTATTAATAAAAGGCATTTCCACTTTTCCGTTTACATAATATATTTATGTGTAATAGAAAAGGTCCATTGATATTTTGTTAGAAATATTATTCTTAAGTTGTTAAGAATATGAGTGACAATATTTCTAGCACAAAGTATCATAAATAGGTTCACAATCGAGGATACTTCATAATAAGGACATGACTTATCCAGAAAGATTGTATTCATGTTTGTTCCAAGTTATTTATATGAGATATAAATAAGATGGAATGGTGAGTCTCATGCCATATAACAAACATGATAGGCACTTATAAATGATAAGTAGGCCGAACCAGTGACACTTATGACAAGCACATGGAGTTTACTCTTATCAATGTTTTGTCATAAATCATATCAGTGCATATAATCTTTAGACCTGAGATAGCACAGTTATCTTGTATATAGGTAGTTTGAGTTTGATACTGCTTTCATACTTGTACTGTGTATGGGTATATGGGCATCTGTTGGCTCCTACTAGTTATATATGGAGGTAGGTGTTGATCAAGATGGAATCTGTTCCTCTAAGTAAATAGAGATAAAATCCTATGTTCATTTAATTGTTCTTGATGTTTCAAGTTCTGGCAGACAGATAGATTTATTTAGAAAAGAGTTTTTGATGAGAAAATCTTTTAATCAAAAACTGGAATTAAAAGAGAACATAATATTCATAGCAAATGGAGTTTGACATAAACCATGACTCCAGGTTGAGTTGGGATTTTGTAACAGAGAGATTCTAGTGCATGGTAACATATGATTATAGGTTCATTTAAGGTAAACCTTATTACTAATTGGGTGGCCATGGCATGCTATGCTAGGTGTTAACCATGGTCTATGAGGTTCATAAAATGATTTAGAGAAATCATTTATGGTAAGAAAGAGTTCTGATGATATTAAGAGTTGATATCATTTCTCATTGCCGCTAGTGATGAGCCTAGTAAGTCACACACATACACAAGTTATCACCTATTTAAATATGATTTAATTAATTAATTAAAGAGTTTAATTGATTAATTAAATAGATTTGGTTTGCAATTAAATTGCAAAGTCCCTAGCATGACTTGAAACCAAATCTAGATTATTGGATGTGTAGTATAAATTAAATTTATATTTAAAATGTTTAAATATGAATTTAATTGATGAGAAATTAATTAATAGAGATTAATTAATTAATTTATATTTGATATAAATTAATTAGAAGAAGAAAATAATTATTTTGGGTTAAGAACTCAAAATTAAGACACGAGGCATTTTGGTCATTTCACGATGTGACACGTGGCACCATGAGATGATGACACATGGGATTACACATAAGCTTGCCAAATGTTTTTTAATCATGTAAGATGATTAAAATCAAGATTAAATATAGGTTTGACACTTGGCACAATGTGATTGGGTCACTTAAACCTAGAGCTAATCAAAAGGTGACATGTGGCTAGGGTTTAATGTGTTAACCTAGCTATTTAAGTGTGGTTATGAAAAGAAAACATAACCAGCAGCCTCTCCTCTCATTTTTCACGCCACTTTGAGCCTCTCCAGCTATTTCTCTTCATCTCTCATCAATTCAAAGAGATTAGCCATCAATCTCTTGAATTAAGAACACTAGAAATTGTTTCTAGTGTCCTGTTTACATCTCTAATCTCTTAAAAGGCAGAACTTGAATTTCTAATTAATAGAAAAGGCTTTAGAAGCTGTTCAAGGGCTGCCATAGGTGTTCTTGGTGTGGACAAGCTAGAGGGACAACATCTGGTATCCTGAAGACGAATCTCAAAGGCGCAGACTCGCTGCAGCACATCAAGAGGTTAGTGTAATCGTTCTTGATTTAATCTAGGGTTCTAAAATTAATCTGATTAATTTTAAAATCTTAAATGGCAAATACAGATCCAAAAACATATTAAAAGAGTTTTAATATGTTGTTTATCATTGAAATCAAATAGATAAAAATAAATCTTGCATGGTGCATGTGACCCTAGGTGAAAATTTTTGAATTCAATGCTATAAACTTGTGTTTTTCACGCTTCCGTTCCTTCAATTGGTATCAGAGCCACTATATTTGCCATTTAGATTGTTGTTTATATAATTTAATTGTGTGTTTGATCATGAGATCAAGTGATCCATTGCTGGTTGGATCAAGAGGTGTGGCGGCACACATGGTGAAGCCACCATTGGTGGCGGCAACAATGGTTCCATGGATGGTTCAAGGTTTGGCTTTTAATTCTGCAATTGTTGTATGATCTAAGGCCTATTCTTTGACTAATTAAAGTGTTTAATTAGTTGTTTTAATCACACAATTAAATTATGATTCAAATCAGAATTTTAAAAATTGTTTGAATGTGATTCAAATCTGAATTTTAAAAGTTGTTTGAATGTGATTCAAATCTGAATTTTTAAAGTTGTTTGAATCATATTTAAATCTGATTTTTTAAAATTGATTCAATAAAATTCAGATCTGATTTTTTAAAAAATATTTGAATGTGATTCAAATCTGATTTTTTAAAAAATGTTTGAATGAGTTTCAAATCTGAATTTTTGAAGTTGTTTGAATGTGATTCAAATCTGAATTTTTAAATTTGTTTGAATGAGATTCAAATCTGAATTTTTAAATTTATTTGAATCATATTCAAATCTGGATTTTTAAGTTGAATATGAGATATTCAATTTAATTTAAGTATGTATGTTTTATTTAATTGTTAAATAGTGATATGCATGATGGATGATCATGGACTATAAAAGACCAATGTGATTGGATTTATTTCTTTTATGTTTCTTTGGGAATGTAAATTAATTAATTTATTTTAATTTATTTTGGGCATGTATTATTAAGTTTGTAATATTTTTGGGTTGTAATTTCATTTATTTAAGTTCTTGTAAATTCGCCTTGGTATGCTAAGGATTACTATGTAATATTGGATTGCAAGAAGTTCAAGGAGGTCAAGAGCATTGGTGGGACCAGTGGGAGGAATTCAAGATCAAGTGTTGATTATGTACTCCTTCAGCAACTCTTGTAAAATGAATGAATGAAATGCACCTAGGAATGCCCCGATTCAATTCTTGGTGGCTCGAATTGAATCCCTTAGAAAGTCCATGATCATACCATATTTACTGCTTATCCATGAATGCATGAGATGTATGGGAATGTATGCAATTATATGATATATGCATGCTAAATGGATAATGTGCAAAGTGAGACCTTAATAGTAATTAGGATGGCTATAAAATCTTCCAAACAAATGATTAAGTTGGAAATGGTATAATTAAAGTAATTATAACATAAGCCCTCCATTGGGGCAATTATTTTAAGAAATTTTAAATAGTTGCATGAGATGCAATTAATTTAAGAGATTTTCTTAAGAATAATTGTTAAGCATGAGATGTTGTAAATATGTAAATGGTTTGGTGGCCAATATTGGATGTACCTGAGGACATTAAAATTATTTGCATAATTCTGCTCAATGGGATCAACTTAACTAATGCAAGATAAGTCAATAATGGATGTACCGAGATTTTGAGCATTAGGGGCTAGGTAAAGGATTGAACCACACATGAGATGTGATGCGCAAGGAGTTGCTCACATATAGTTTACTGTAATTCCAATAATGGATCAACCTGAGGATGATCAAAAGAATTATAATATATCAATCACACACTAGAGATCCATCCAACTAGGATTTCCGTTTTCTACTTTGGAAGTGTAGGATTCGCTAAGTTAGTGGGAGGACCAATTTGATTAAAAGACCATAATCATTTTGGTTAATTACATGATACATTTACTAATTAATCTGGTTATTTTCTGCAGTTAATTTTCTGATAAAAATGAGCACAAAACAACCACCACCATCCAATATCCTTGCAAGCATACTTGATCACAACAGGTTGACAGGACCTAATCATGCGATTGGCTAAGAAATTTGAAACTTGTCCTGAACCTTGAACATATAGGATATGTTCTAGATTCATATGTTCTTGGTCCCTTACCTCCAGAGGCCACACAAGAGGAATATGAAACTTTGGACAAGTGGAAGGAGCATGATATGAGAGCTAAGTGTTACATGCTTGCTTCCATGAGTAATGAGTTACAGAAGCAACATGAGAACATGCAGAGTGCGAGTGAGATCCTCCTTCACCTACAAGAGTTGTATGGTGAGCACAGCAGGAATGCTAGGTATGAGATATCTAGACAGCTATTCCGTATGAGGATGTCTGAGGGACAGAATGTTGGGGATCATGTCCACAAGATGATTCGGCTGATTGAGCAGTTGGAACATCTTGACTTCAACATGGATTTCCAACTACAGACGGATATGATCCTTCAGTCCCTTCCTGAGTCTTTTGGGAATTTTGTGACAAATTTCCATATGACTAAACAGGGATGCACCTTAGCTGGTTTAGTCAACATGCTAGTTATTGCCCAAAAGAATATGCCAGGCAATAAAGGAAAAGAGGTAGCTTTGGTTGCATCTTCTTACCTGGAAAGTCCAACAAGAAGAAGGGCAATAAGAAAAAGAAACCTCGATTCCTGGTCCTTCCAAGAAAATAGCTAAACAGAAAAGGAAGACTAAAGCTGATAAAGGCAAAGGAAAGTGTCTCCACTGCCAACAGGAAAGTGTTTCCATTGCCAGTAAGAAAGTGTTTCCACTGGCCAGAGTATAGTAATCTAAATGAATGCAATGCCATGGTGAAAACCAACTCAAGTTCAAAATATATTTGGCACTTAAGGTTATGTCATGTTGCAGAAGATAGGATTGCAAAATTGGAGGAAATGGGGATTCTATCCTCATTGGGCTCTGAGCCTACTCCAACTTGTGAATCTTGCCTTCAAGGCAAAATGACTAGATCACCCTTTGTTGGACAAGGGCTAAGAGCTGAAAATATTTTGGAGCTAATACATAGTGATGTATGTGGTCCATTTAAAGAAATGGCTAGAGGGCTTTCATTATTTTATTACCTTTCTTGATGATAAATCAAGGTTTGGGTATTTGTATTTGATGAAATACAAACATGAATCTTTTGAAAAGTTCAAAGAATTTAAATCTGAAGTAGAAAATCAAACAGGAAAGAGTATTAAAGCTCTTCGATCAGATCGTGGAGGTGAATATTTGAGTACTGAATTTGATGAATACTTGAGAGAGCATGGCATTGTTTCTCAGCTGACTCCTCCAGGAACGCCACAGCTGAATGGTATATCTGAAAGGAGAAATCGTACCCTATTGGATATGGTACGTAGTATGATGAGCTATACTGATATGCCAATCTCCTTTTGGGGATTTGCATTAGAATCGGCTTTGTATATTCTGAATAGGATTCCATCAAAATCAGTTTCTTCCACACCTTATGAGATATGGCATGGAAGAAAACCAAGTCTTAAGCATGTTAAGATTTGGGGTTGTCCAGCTTATATCAAAAAGCTGAACACTGATAAATTGGAGACCAGATCAGAAAAAGGCCAATTTGTTGGATATCCAAAAGATAGTTTTGGATATTATTTTTATTTGCCTACTTCACAAAAGGTTGTGATAAGTAGAGATGCCACATTTCTTGAACAACAGTTTGTTCAAGAAGGAGGCAAAGGAAGGCAAATAGAGTTAGAATTGGAGAATTCTGACCAACCAACAGATCAGATGGATATAGATCCATCTAGTCAACCTATACCCATTGATGAAACATCTACAGCTCTTCCTTGTAGAACAACCAGGGTATCTCACCCACCAGTGAGATATGGTTTTTTTCATGAAGAAGAACAAGAGTTGTCTACTCATGAAGAAGTAGATCATGGAGATGATCCACTTACCTATGAAGAAGCTATATCAGATATAGACTCTTCAAAATGGATTGTTGCTATGAAATCCGAGATTGATTCCATGTATAAGAATCAAGTTTGGGATCTTGTTGACCCACCTGAAGGTGTTGTACCTATAGGGAACAAATGGGTTTTCAAGAAGAAAATTGGTTCTGATGGAAAGGTAGAGACCTATAAGGCAAGGCTAGTAGCGAAAAGGTTTCGCCAAAGGCAAGGAATCGACTATGAGGAGACTTTCTCGCCTGTTGCCATGCTTAAATCAATTAGGATTTTATTAGCAATAGCTGCGTACTATGTTTATGAGATTTGGCAGATGGATGTCAAAACAGCTTTTCTCAATGGATACATTGAAGAAAACATTTTCATGGAACAACCTAGGGGATTTGAATCCCAAGATGGTTCCAAGGTATGCAAGCTAAAGCGATCCATTTATGGGTTGAAACAAGCTTCGAGGAGTTGGAACATCCGTTTTGATGAAGCCATTAAATCCTTTGGTTTTATCAAAAATGAGGATGAGCCATGTGTATATAAGAAGGTTAGTGACAGTGCTATCACTTTCCTTGTCTTATATGTGGATGACATACTGTTGATGGGTAATGATACAGGTATGTTGATGACTATAAAGATATGGTTGTCAAATACATTCTCCATGAAAGACTTAGGGGAGGCAACCTATATTCTTGGGATTCGCATCTATAGAGATAATTGGTTTATCCCAAAGTCTATACTGGGAAAAGGTGTTAAAGAGGTTTAACATGCTTGATTCCAAGAGAGGATTGTTACCAGTGAGACATGGTATCCACCTTTCTAAAGAGATGTCTCCAAAGACACCTGAAGAAAGAGATAAGATGGTCAGGATTCCATATGCTTCGGCTATTGGAAGTTTAATGTATGCAATGTTGTGTACTAGTAGGATATCACATATCTTTATTAGTTTGACTAGCGGTATCAATCCAATCAAGTTTGGAACATGGATAGTCGTCAAGAATATCCTTAAGTACTTGAGAAGAACTAAGGATTTATTCTTGATTTATGGAGGTGGAGACTTGCAATTGGATGGTTATACTGATTCTGATTTCCAATCAGATATCGATGATAGAAAGTCTACCTCTGGATATGTGTTCATTTGTAATGGAGGTGCAGTCAGTTGGAAGAGTTCCAAGCGAGCACGCATTGCAGATTCCACTACAGAGGTCGAGTATATTCTTTGCATCGAATCTTTGCAAAGGAAGTGTTTGGATAAAGAAGTTCGTGTGAGAACTTACAGTAGTTCCTTCCATTGAGTCAGCGGTTCCACTACATGTGACAATAATGGAGCGATCATACTGAGCTAAGGAACTAAGGTCTCACACAAAATCCAAACACATAGAAAGGCACTACCACATTATCAGAGATATAGTTGGGCAAGGCGATATAGCCATGCAGAAAAATAACATCAGCTGAAAAATTCAGCTGATCCATTCACTAAGCCTTTGTCATAAGCTCAGTTAGACTGACATCTTGAGAAGATGGGTCTAAGGTATTGTAATGAATGGCTCTAGTGCTAGTGGGAGATTGTTAGTAGTATGCCCTAGAGCATATCATTTAGTATGTATCTTGTACATATTTTTATTAATAAAAGGCATTTCCACTTTTCCGTTTACATAATATATTTATGTGTAATAGAAAAGGTCCATTGATATTTTGTTAGAAATATTATTCTTAAGTTGTTAAGAATATGAGTGACAATATTTCTAGCACAAAGTATCATAACTAGGTTCACAATCGAGGATACTTCATAATAAGGACATGACTTATCCAGAAAGATTGTATTCATGTTTGTTCCCAAGTTATTTACATGAGATATAAATAAGATGGAATGGTGAGTCTCATGCCATATAACAAACATGATAGGCACTTATAAATGATAAGTAGGCCGAACCAGTGACACTTATGACAAGCACATGGAGTTTACTCTTGTCAATGTTTTGTCATAAATCATATCAGTGCATATAATCTTTAGACCTGAGATAGCACAGTTATCTTGTATATAGGTAGTTTGAGTTTGATACTGCTTTCATACTTGTACTGTGTATGGGTATATGGGCATCTGTTGGCTCCTACTAGTTATATATGGAGGTAGGTGTTGATCAAGATGGAATCTGTTCCTCTAAGTAAATAGAGATAAAATCCTATGTTCATTTAATTGTTCTTGATGTTTCAAGTTCTGGCCAGACAGATAGATTTATTCGAAAAGAGTTTCGATGAGAAAATCTTTTAATCAAGAGCTGGAATTAAAAGAGAACATAATATTCATAGCAAATGGAGTTTGACATAAACCATGACTCGGCTTGAGTTGGGATTTTGTATGAGAGAGATTCTAGTGCATGGTAACATATGATTATAGGTTCATTTAAGGTAAACCTTATTACTAATTGGGTGGCCATGGCATGCTATGCTAGGTGTTAACCATGGTCTATGAGGTTCATAAAATGATTTAGAGAAATCATTTATGGTAAGAAAGAGTTCTGATGATATTAAGAGTTGATATCATTTCTCATTGCCAGTTAGTGATGAGCCTAGTAAGTCACACACATACACAAGTTATCACCTATTTAAATATGATTTAATTAATTAATTAAAGAGTTTAATTGATTAATTAAATAGATTTGGTTTGCAATTAAATTGCAAAGTCCCTAGCATGACTTGAAACCAAATCTAGATTATTGGATGTGTAGTATAAATTAAATTTATATTTAAAATGTTTAAATATGAATTTAATTGATGAGAAATTAATTAATAGAGATTAATTAATTAATTTATATTTGATATAAATTAATTAGAAGAAGAAAATAATTATTTTGAGTTAAGAACTCAAAATTAAGACACAGGGGCATTTTGGTCATTTCACAGTGTGACACGTGGCACCATGAGATGGTGACACATGGGATTACACATAAGCTTGCCAAATGTTTTTTAATCATGTAAGATGATTAAAATCAAGATTAAATATAGGTTTGACACTTGGCACAATGTGATTGGGTCACTTAAACCTAGAGCTAATAAAAAGGTGACATGTGGCTAGGGTTTAATGTGTTAACCTAGCTATTTAAGTGTGGTTATGAAAAGAAAACATAACCAGCAGCCTCTCCTCTCATTTGTCACGCCACTTTGAGCCTCTCCAGCTATTTCTCTTCATCTCTCATCAATTCAAAGAGATTAGCCATCAATCTCTTGAATTAAGAACACTAGAAATTGTTTCTAGTGTCCTGTTTACATCTCTAATCTCTTAAAAGGCAGAACTTGAATTTCTAATTAATAGAAAAGGCTTTAGAAGCTGTTCAAGGGCTGCCATAGGTGTTCTTGGTGTGGACAAGCTAGAGGGACAACATCTGGTGTCCTGAAGACGAATCTCAAAGGCGCAGACTCGCTGCAGCACATCAAGAGGTTAGTGTAATCATTCTTGATTTAATCTAGGGTTCTAAAATTAATCTGATTAATTTTAAAATGTTAAATGGCAAATACATATCCAAAAACATATTAAAAGAGTTTTAATATGTTGTTTATCATTGAAATCAAATAGATAAAAAATAAATCTTGCATGGTGCATGTGACCCTAGGTGAAAATTTTTGAATTCAATGCTATAAACTTGTGTTTTTCACGCTTCTGTTCCTTCATAGGACTGACTACTCACTAGAGAGGTTAGCAGAATTATATATCAGTGAGATAGTTAGACTGCATGGAATTCCACTTTCCATCATATCTGATCGAGACCCAAGGTTTACATCGAGATTCTGGAAGAAGTTGCATGAGTCCTTGGGTACACAACTCCATTTCAGCACAGCTTTCCATCCTCAGACGGATGTGCAATCAGAAAGAGTAATCCAGGTCCTTGAGGATATGCTGAGGAGTTGTGTCATTGAGTTTGAGGGAAGTTGGGATAGATACCTCCCACTAGCAGAATTTGCATACAACAATAGCTACCAAGCTAGTATCCAAATGGCCCCGTATGAAGCGCTGTATGGGAGAAAATGTAGAACTCCAGTGTGCTGGACTAAATTGGGCGAAGACAAACTGGTAGGGCCAGACCTGGTGAAACAGGCTGAGAACAAGGTGAAATCAATCAAAGCCAACTTAAAGGTTGCCTCAGACAGACAGAAATCTTATGCCGACCTGAAGAGGAAAGAAATAGAATATGTGGTTGGCGACAAAGTTTTCCTCAAGGTGTCACCATGGAAGAAGGTATTGAGGTTTGGAAGGAAAGGTAAGTTGAGCCGTAGGTTCATTGGCCCATATGAAATCATCGAACGTGTGGGTCCAGTGGCCTATAGGCTAGCTTTACCACCAGAGCTGGACAAGATCCACAATGTGTTCCACGTGTCTATGCTCAGAAGATACCACTCAGATCCTTCACATGTCATCTCCAGAGAAGGAATTGAAATACAGCCAGATTTGACATACGAAGAAGAACCTCTACGGATCTTGGCTCGGGAAGTGAAAGAGTTGAGAAACAAGCAAATTCCATTGGTGAAAGTGCTTTGGAGGCACCACAAAACCGAGGAGGCAACTTGGGAAAGTGAAGAGACGATGAGGCAACAGTTCCCTCAACTATTTGCATTAGGTAAATTTCGAGGACGAAATTTAAATTAGAGGGGAAGAGTTGTAACACCCTCCCTGTACCAACTCCGTACATTTTACTGTTTCGGTGACCGGTGTCAGTCCGGACAGCTAGAACGTCCGGAAAAATATTTAAACTAAAGTCGGGAATCATAATTAACTCAAATATTAATAAGAAAAATTTAGTAAAAATTTTAGGAATAAAATACAACCGAGTTAAACGAGCCGGTGTCCAAGCGATGGGTAACCAGAGGGAAGTTGCGGTTCTCGCAACGAGGAGCCCTAGACCCGGGGAAAAAATTATAAAATAATTTTTGGGACTCCAGAGAAGGATTACTAAGGTTCCCATGGCATTAGAATGCCAAGAAAATACCTAGAAAAATTTTTCAATCGGTACAGACAATTTTGACCCGTTAAGCCAAACGGAGGGCATTTTGGTCATTTCGCCTTCAGAGGTGATTTTTGGCCGACTTGTCCAGTTGAGTAAATAATTAATATGACATAAAATATGAAGAAACATTACTAGAAATTAAATTGAAAATGAGTAGTGGAGGAAAGGAAAGAAAATGAGGAAAAAGCTTATTTATGACATCATGGTGATGTCATTAAGAAAATTTTGACCAATCACAATTAAGCCATCAATTGACTAACTAATAAAAAGACTAAATGAAAGACTAAATAACCAAAAAAATGCAGTAGCCACCCCCTTTCCTCATGCAGCCGAAACCCTAGTCCCATAGCCACCCTCCATTAAAGCTTTTTCAAGCTTTAGATTTCCATCATTTCCACCATATTTCCCTAACCCCTTTCATTAAACCTTGACCATATCACTTGGGGAAGCTTTTGGCAGCCAAGAAGAAGAAGGAAGGTGAAGTTTTGAGCTTGAGAAAAATCTCCCTACAAGAGGTTAGTGCATATATGTAGTTAAAACTCATTAATTCCATGATTGAGGCTTGTAATGGATGAGAAATTGTGAAATAAATGAAACAAATTCATGTGTATGTCCACCAAAGAATTCGGCAGCCCTAATAGAGGAATGGTTTTGATTGTTTTAATGGACTTAAAGTGAGCTAGAAATGGTGTTTAAGGTGTGAATATGCATGGATGTTGAGTTAGGGTGCTAATTGAGGTTTATGGGTAAATGGCATTGGACATTAGGGTTTTGAGAAGAAAAAAATTGACTTGGCTTATTAAACTGTTAAAGAACAATCTAATGGTCAATAAGTGACCATTTGAGGTATGTTGACCACAATTTGGACTGAAAAATGGTATGGCAAAGTCAAGGTGTAAGCTGCCCTAGGACAGCAGCAAATGGACTGAAATTTCAGTCCAATTACACAGCCATAACTTTGGCTGTGTTAGTCCAATTGGTGTTTGGCCAATCGGACATGAAACTAGGCTTATAATGGCATATTTTTGCTGAAGATACCATGCCCAAAAGACCAAAGCAAGAGGACCAAAACTTGGCCCCAATCCGGATACCCTGCAACTGATTCTGCAGAATTGACCAAATGAACAGTAACTGTTCATTTGGCCATAACTCACTGTAGATATGGTCAATTGACCTGAAATTTTTACAGAAATAAGTTAAGACATAGACAAACAACTTTCATGAAGGAACCTACCCCAAATTATGGCCAGAACCTAACCCAAATGGCAGTGGCAATCACTGTTCATGTTACTGTAGATATGATAATTTCTGCAGATTGGCAATCCGGCCAGCTTGGGTTTTTGGGCCATATCTGGAGCTACAAAACTCCAAATGGAGTGATTCAAAAAAGGAAATTCAACTAGACAAAATAAGGAACAACTTTCATGTTTGCCATTTCTTCAAATTTCCACTGTAACAGTGTGTAATGGAGCAGTAAACTTAGGCTCCAAAACTGAAATTTTCTGCCCTCTTGGTTTTAAGTTAGAAATGGAAATGGCAATCAATTCCAACAAGTTTTAAATACAAAATGTGGTATGTTTGGGGTGTTAAAACCAATACACCTATTTTCTATCCAAAAGTCAATATTTTTGTTGACCAATGAGGTGAATAGTGACACCAAAACTTGAAATGCACAAATTGAAGAATTTAAAAGTTTCAAATGCCCTAGTATACCTAACAAGATTGGTTTGGATAGTTTGGCATGCCAATAGGGTTCAGTTAGCAGTACTGCACATGGCAATATGCCGTTCTGTGATTTCATGGCTTTTAGCCATTCTGACTTTGCATTGAGATTTGGCCTTGTGCCTGAAATTATTTACAGCTTGGTAGCTGTTCTGTTGCACACCGGGAGATGCATATGTGACCGATGCATATGTGACCGATGGTGTGACGGCCCGAGGTACTAGATACCCAGTGCCAGTTTACCCGTTATCCAGTCCAGTCGTCTAGTGTAGGTTACTCGGGCAACCAAATGAATGAAAGTGAACAAAGTTACTGAATTAATGTATATATAACCATACTAAACAAATGAATCATACACATTCACTATATATTTGTTTTCTTGCTATTTTCTTTTATTTTATTATTGCACCACTAAGCATTATTGCTTAGAGCGTTGCTTTTGCCACGCGTAGGTACTGGAGATACAGATCGTGAGCCCAGTAGACCGCAGACTGGGTGAGTCCATCCTGCAGTTCTGCACAGTGTCCGTGTCACCTCGTCACCTGCAGTGCATTGGTAGGACACTATATGTCATTTTGTCATTTTGTAATTAATTTTTATTTTCTCATATGTATTTGGGATTTATGTAATGTATTTTGAGGTTCATGTAAATAATAAAGATTTATGGTTATGTATGGAAATAATTTGAGTATTTAATTGTTGTTTATATATGAGAACCCTGAGAAAGGGATGTTTGAGAAATGAAAAGGTTGTTGAGACCTGAAATTGAAAAATTGTTGAGATCTTGATATTGAGTTTAGTGATGATATTGGAGTTGAGAATGAATGAATTTGTTATTGGAAGTGTTTTTAACAGGTTCCGAAGAACTGTTTTCTCCATTTTTAGCAGTACTCATGGATTTTCTATAAAATTTCTGAAACCTCAAATAAATAAAAATTTTGCTAAATGGCTTAAATACAGTATGTTTCATAAATTATATCCAAAAAGCATGATATAAATTAATTAAGGTATATTAGAGTGTGCCGGTACACCGTGTGGCATTACTTACTCGGGTATACTGTACACGGGTAAGGGGTATCACAGTTATGGTACTGAAATACTGTGAAACTGTGTGTTTCAGTGGAAAAGAATACGGGGAAAGAACCCGAGGAATCGAGTCAAGGCCAAGAGGCGACTCACTTAAGGTTTGTGCACAACGTATAATTTTTGTAAATTATCTTTTGCATATTGTTTTAAATAATTTGAAATATTGAATTGTGACATTACTATGATGAAGTATTTATGATGCTTTTGATTTAAATTGTTGAAAGTTATTTGTGTATATTTGAAATGGCAATATTTAGTAAATTGTTAAGATAAGTTTTGAAACCACAGTGTCATGACCATATATTTGAACACCTCACTAGCATAACTAGTGGGGGTAATCAGTTTCGAATTTTGATTCCTTCTCTGGCTGAAGTGTTGAGGTGTGTGCCAGTAGAAGAAGAAATTGAATGGATATCCATATATTTGAGCTAGCTAGCCTTGTGATGTGACTTCTCCTTAGCCTCTGGCTATTGAGATTATATTTGTTTCGAATGGCATGATACAACTGTGGGTTTTATGAAATTGGTTTTGACACTTCGAAATGAACTTGTTTGGATTGAAAATCTCATAATTCACAATTTGTATTTAATTCTCATGTTCAGTCTAATTTTTGAATAAATATGATTTAAATTCTGCATAAAGATTTTTTTAGTATGTTGTGCACCACTGATTCCTAGTACTCAGCGATAACTGTTATTGTTGTCACAGATATAAAGACTAGAAGAGCAGCAGAGTGAGCTGCTGAGGACAGAGAAACTACCTGCTTTGAAGCTATCGGGTATAATTTATACCTTGACTGTAAATATTTATTTTGATGTATGTAATGTACGTAATTGTATGGACATGTAAAATTGGTCTTGAGCAGCTTGTACAAAGCTTGTACAAAGTTTGTATAAAGTTTGTAATAAAATTTAGTTTGAATTTCTTTTAATATAAATTTTTAGTATGATGTATATATAAATTGTTTATCTTTAATGGAATATGAATTAATGAAATTGATTGACAGTATCTTGATGATTACTGAATTTTTGGAAATTGAGAAATGAGGATTGTTGAATTTTGAAACTTGAGAAATTGGTTGGAATTGATTGTGAATTTGAAGAAGTTGTTGAGAAGTGCTTTTTTTCAGGTATTTGAAAAACTGTTTTCTCAAAATACAGATGGCACTCTGCCGAAATTTTTATAAAATTTGCGAAAAAATAAAATGGGCCAAAAATTTTAACTAATTTTCAACTTTAATTAAATGTTTTAATACTTATTAGAAAATGCTCACCACTAATAAAAAGTAAGAAAATTGTTTTAAAATCCCTTGTAGGGTACTTAATGAGTTATCGGTAGGTGAAGTTTGGTAGTTCATTAGGTATTCTACGGGATCATGTTATGCCTTACAGAGGGGTAAGGTGTGACAATTCCTATTACTCTTCTTGCATCTCCCCTTTCATTTGACCACTCAAAGTTATGGTACACAACCATTTTCAATAATTCCAAAGCTTCAGCCACTATTTTCTCCATAAGATCTCCTCCTGCTGTTGAATCAACTAAACTCCTTGTGAATGGTAGCAAACTATTGTAGAAATTCTGGACAAGGAGCCAATCTTCTATGCCATGGTGGGGACATTCCCTTTGAAGGTCTTTGTATCTCTCCCATGCATCATAGAGGGATTCTCCTTTCTTTTGCCTGAAGGTGTTCAGTTTTAGCCTCAATTTTGCTATTTTTGTAAGTGGGAAGTACCGTGCTAGGAAGGCTTGTGAAAGACCTTCCCAATTAGTGAAAGTACCAGCTAGTTGAGAGAGTAACCACTTCCTTGCTTTATCTCTTAAAGAGAATGGGAATGTTTGGAGTCGAATGGCTTAATCAGAGACTCCACTCATCTTAAAGGTATCACATAGAGCGAGAAAGCACTGTAGGTGTAGTGTGGATCCTCCATAAGTGAGCCTCCAAACTGTGTTTACTGGATCATCTGGAGCCATGCTGATTTAAGTTCAAAATTATTTGCCTCGATTGTAAGCCTGGTGATGCTGGACTGGTATCCTTGAATTTTAGGGGCTTCGTAGTTCCTCAGGGATCTTTGCCTGTTATTGTTTTTATCAGCCATAACTAGACCTTCTATAGCTTCAGGTTCAGGTTGTGGCTCTTAATTTCTTCTTCTTCTCCTGATGGTTCTAAGAGTCTTGTCTATTTCAGAATCTAATCTAGCAATTCTTCTTGAGGTTTGTTGTTCTGGTCATGTACTAATTTCTGCACCTAAAAGAAGAAAAAGTTAAACTAAAATAACAAAAAAAAAATGTTTAAATCAGCTAAATTGCATATTATCTAATATTACTAAATTCTCTAGCAATGGTGCCAAAATCTTGTTTTCCTAGTTTTATAACCACCGCAAGTGCACAGATCGCTAATAAGTAATAAAGTGATGAGTAGAGTATCGTTCCGACGAGGAGTTATAGGCATAAGTACTAAACTATATAGCAATCTTAACTATTTAAACTACCAAAAGTTATACGAGGGTAAATTCTAAACTAAGACAGAATAACTATTGAGAATTAAAGAAAGTGAATCTGGAAGCTTAAGAAGAATTCTAATTTTGTTAATAATTCTGAAATTTTAGATTTCACATCTTAACCTTGTTATAGTTTTAATCTTGCTTTATCAATGGATTGAGTGTTTGTTTCTTTGATGGAAATTAATCCTAAGGTATCCTAGATCCTCTCTCATGGAATCTAAGGTGTATTTCAATTAGAGCCAAACCCTACTTTCGCTAGTGATTAGTCCTAATCAAAACCCTTTTAGATCTATGATTAATTTTGAAACTCTACAAAGGTTATCAGCCTATCTCTAGGTTAGATTTCCTAGGTTCAAAAATCTTGATTTTCCAATACTAATCTTCACCTCTCAATTCATCAATTAGTATATTAGATCATAGCTAGGTGGTATCAGCACATAGCATGCATTAAGAACACAAGAGATTGAATCAAAGAATAAAACTTAATTCCATTAAATAAAACTCAATATGTATCCATAACAAAAGTCAAGAATGCTACTTTCTAAATTCCAAAATTTAAGGAGTTACTCACTCATGGTGAGTTTAACAAACATATTGTAATAAAACTAAAAGCACATAAAAACCAATCTGAAGACTAAAACAAAAGAACCGAGGGAGAATTCTGCAGCTGTGAACTTATGAAACTTTGGCTGAGAAGTCTATCCTTGGTATTGATGTGATCCTTCTTCAAGACGGCTAGGGTTCCTCAGGAAGGCTTCTCTCAAAACTCTTCCCTTTACGTGTGTATGTAGCCATATCTCCAAAAAAACTCTCCTCTCTTTATGTTTTCTGCCGACCTCTATTTATATTAGGTGTCCTAAGGTTAAGTTATAGAGTCCTAAGGGCATTAGAAGTCCAATTGGTGTTTCAAAATAGGAGTTGGAATTGGATTTAGAAAGTTATTGGAATGTAGTACACAGCCCATGTGTCACTACACGGCTTAGAGCGTGTAAGTTTCTAGAGCTGATGGCCTCTTTTCAGATGGGGGGCAGTAAGTTACACGAGTCTTGGAGGCTTACACGGATCAACTTACATGGCCCATATACTTGTGCATGCTTCATTTACTTCTTCAAGCCTTAGTGACAAAAAATTACACGGGTCTTTGAAGGTTACACGGCCCAGGTCACATGGCCCATGTACTGTGGCTTTTCTGTACTTCTTCAAGTTTTACCAGGCAAGAGGTTACACGGGTCCGAGGCTATGTTTACACGACCCGTGTAAAGTGTATCAGTAACTTGCCTTGCTTCTTAAGTTCTTCCAAGCTTCCTTCTTTGCTCCTATACCTTGAATTTCCTTCATAACATCTAAAAATATGTAGAAAACATAAATTTTAGTGTGGATCATTAAAATTTATAAAAACTAATGAAATAATCAAATATGCATGCAATTACTTTCTAAATGCCATGAAATATTATACAATTATGCTTAAAAGTATCTATATAATATGAGTGTATCAGTATTCAAATTTTTTAGAGAGTTCAAATTTATTTGAACTTGTCAGCAACAACTTATGCCAGCTTTTAGGAGACTTTGTAACATAAGGAGATTTTATAGGAGATTTTCTAGTGATTTTACTGTATACATTTTCTTTTTGTTCTACACTCTATGATAGAGTAGATGCTTTTTTTTTTTTTAAATACATAACAGAGATTATGGTTCTCAAACTTTGATTCCGTTATTTGAAATTTATCAAACAGTGTCATAATTAATTATGGTGTGGTCCAAACATAGTCATAATGAAAGAAATATAAATAATTTCGAAACTAAAAGAAATTTTTGGTCAACTATAATAAGAACTAATTTAATTTTTATTGAGAGATAGTAGTTAAAATATTATATTAATTATAGATAAAAACAATAGTTAAAATATTATATTAATTATAGATAAAAAACAATCATAAAAATATATTTATAAATGTAATATCTACAATATTAAGATTTTAAATATTAAAAACTACAAAATAGAAAAATAGAAATATATTTATAGTAGAACTTTAAATATTAAAAATTAAAAAATAAAAATACAAAATAAAAATTTTAAATATTAAAAGCCACAAAATACAAATATATTTATAAATATTCTAACATCATTGCATATTTCTATTTTTAATATTCTAACTTCATTGTTTGAGGTATTTAGAAATAAAAGAAACTTGCAATAAATAATCAATTGGCTCTAATGTCCTTATTTTTAAGCATCTAAAAATGTTAATTATAATGATAGTAATTTGAACGCAAATATATATATATATATATATATATATATATATATATATATATATATATATATATATATATATATATATATATACGAAATTCTTAACTATAAATATAATAATTTAATATAATTTATAATTAATTTAATAAAATTAACAAATATTTAGTCATAATATAATTATTATTATCATTCATTACACAATATCTAAATTTTAAAAAGATAATTATATTTTTATATAAAAAATAAAATAAATTAAGTTATTAATAATGTTAAGGAAATGTTATTCCGCGCAATGCGCTCATGCTGGTGGTTGGATTCTAGATTTTGGACTGTTTGCTTCATAGGTCTCATTTTGTCAAGAAAAGCAATAACTAACAAATTTTAGAAAACGAAAAAATGTAACGGAGAATTCCAAGAATTGGAAACACCTTTAGATATTTTTCTTTCTGGCTTATATCAGAGCTGACAGACTTGTCAGTTGTACACCAATATTAAGGTTCCTTATCTTTATTCCCCTCAATTTTCTACGTTTTTTATTGGATTGTGATGTTCACAGACAATATGATAGAATTTTAGCTAGGAATTTGACTTTCTGAAGAAAAAGCCAATCTGGGCTCTTTACTTCTTTGATGGGTTGCCACAATTATTTTTTATTTATTTATGATTCATTTTGTCTCCCCTGTTTTCATCATGCCTCTTATACTGATGCTTTGATTTACTTTTCTTATAATCTGTTAGTTTTAGCAGCATAATTATTTAAGTTTGATAATTGCATTCCATTTTATTATTTATTCTTTTGATTCAAATGGTATTGTTTGAATGTGGCTTCTGTGTGAATGGAATATTTTCATTCAATTTTAGTTGTTGTGGTTATCATTGGGTAAGCTTAAATGTTAATTGATTCTTATTCTTGTTTGACTTATTTCAATAATTTTTGAAATTTGTTATTGGACTCCGATGCACTTGCTATATTTTCTCTTGGTTTATCATTTTGGGCCTTTGTGATTGCAGAAAATAATTCAGTTTCATGATACAAAGTAATCAAGAAGGTAAATTTTTTTATTATTATTTTAATCTTGTCTTTTTTTTTTTTAATTCAAATTTTTGTATTTTTTTGGCTTTCTATAATCATTGAAGAATTGATTAGGAGAGAATGCTTTAGAGCACAAGATTTATATTTTCTAGTGCATGGTGATTTCATTTATATCTTGTTTTCCTCTCTGTACGAAGTGCAGTCTTTTCTGGGAAAGAAAAAAAAAATCTCCCTGAGGGAACATAATGGGACGAAACTGACAGAAGATTCACTTCACTCATATGGTAATTGCTAACAAATTGCACTTTAAGCGTATCATATATCATCATTGTTTCTTATCTATATGTTAGGTGTGAAAGGGATCTCCCTTTTTTTTTTTTGTAATGGAAGTACATATCCATAAATTTTTCTTTTGTTGCAAAGATAAATTCCATTTTCTTTCTCTAGAAAGTGATTTTCTAAATGTTTCCCATTCAGTTCAATTATTGTTTTTTTTTTTTCCCACTTCTCTGCTATGTTAAAATTTAATAATTGGTCTAACATGCAAATGTGATGGGTCAAAGTCATAGTTGGAACAGTAAAGAATAAGTGTAAGAGCATAATTGCAATTGTCTCCAAAGTTGAGAATATATTCATGTTTAATCTTTGATCTATTGCCAAAATGGAAGCAAGAATGGTATATATCTTCTCTTTTTCTATCTGATGCCCACTAATATACGATATTTCCTTTCAGCTTTCTATTTCTTCTGTCTTACTGCAAGCATTTATTATCAGAGAAAAAAGTGGTGAGATTTAACAAGTGATTGGGTTTCTTCAATATCAGCTGCATTATTTAAAGCATGTTTTTTCAGGCCTGAAAGTGTACCCAATTTCACTATTTCTATTTCTTAATGCTGTTTCTTATTAGAATTCTTCTGTATCTAACTACTTGCAGAAGAACCTTCTAATTTGTAATCCAGTCTCTCTTTTCCAACTGCTTAAGCACTCCGATGCCTAGTGGTAAAACTCAGTCATTCAGGTAATCATATATGTGTCTCTGTCTCCTTGAGCCAGTGTGCCTTGTTTCTATGTATCTAAATACGAACTTGGTTCATTAATTTATCTTTTAATGACTTGTTTGCCTACTTTTTTCTTCATTCTTAGAGTTTTTGTGGCCACATGGAATGTGGGAGGAAAATCCCCTCACAATGGACTCAATTTGGATGAGTTTCTTCAGATCCAGAATCCATCAGATATATACGTTTTAGGGTGTGTAGCCTCCTTATTTCTCTCTATGATTTGCAACCAAAACGTTGAATTGATATGTTCTGTTTAAAGTTTTGTTTCTTCTTGTTATTAACAAATACTTTTTATTTGAAATCATTTTTCTGGACATTTATTTTAGGTCACGCTAACCAAATTCTAAGCTTAAATCCTCTACAATAGTTTCTAAGGTTAAGTTACGCAATTCATTCTTACAGTAGGAATATGCACCTTGTTTCTAGGGTGCTGAACAAGATCATTCCATATCAAATGCATTCTTGTAGTCTGGTTGGTTTACACTTGGTCTTCAGTTTAGTTGGTGTCTCTAAGGTTATTAGCTTAGCTCTGCCTTATTCTGCAACTCTGCTTCTTTTTCTTTTCTCCTAGTAGTCTTGTGACAGATTCTGTAGCGGATTGGGTCCCCTTCTTTTAGTTTCTTTAGCAATGAAGCTTACTTATCAGGAATAAAAAAAATCATAAATAAGTAGAGGGAAAAGGAGTGTTAGTGCCTGACATTGTGTTAATCTGGGACCAGAGAAATAAAGCTTCAGAGCCCTTTTACTTGATAGAACGCTGTTGTTATGATGTGATATTATCTTATGTATTTTGTTATTTAGTGGTACTTTCAATATGCTTATGGATTTTCTCTTTATCCAACTGCTCTTTTTCAAATCAGTTTTCAGGAAATTGTGCCATTAAATGCTGGAAATGTGCTTGTTGTAGAAGACAATGAACCTGCTGCAAGATGGCTAGCTTTAATTGATGAATCACTAAATAGATCATGTAGCATGGCTTTGAGAGGATCAAAATCCTTGGCCCCCCTTGGCAGCTCACTTCTGTTCCAAAAGCCTTCTCTTAAAAGAATCTGTAAGAACTTGAGGACTGAGAGCGGAAGGAGGATGAAGACTTGCAATTGCAGTCATGTATTGGAAAGGAAGTATAGCAAGGATTTCTGTTTGTGGTGCCAACCGACAAATTTAAGCGAGGATGAATTTTCCATAGAGATTGAAGATGATGGAATTGACAACTATGTATCTTCAGAAATTTCCACTCCCATTACCGTCAACCAGCTGAAGTACAGCCTTGTAGTGGGTAAACAAATGGTTGGAATTTTTGTTACTGTTTGGGTAAGAAAGGAGCTTGCTAAATATGTTAGCCACTTACGGATCTGTTGCACTGGTCGTGGTATCATGGGCTGCCTTGGAAACAAGGTAGTGATGAAAATGTCTGTATGGACTTATATCTGGACTTGAGTCATGTTCAAGAATAGAGATAGAATTATAGAACTACCATTTTATCAGTAATGTAAGGTTGATTTTCTGGTTGCAGGGATGTATATCTGTTAGCATGTCTCTCCATCAGACAAGCTTCTGCTTTGTGTGCAGTCACTTGGCATCAGGAGAGAAAGAGGGAGATGAACTCCGGAGAAATTCGGATGTGATAGAGATACTTAAAAATACACAATTTCAGAGGATCTGCAGATCACCTTATAGTCGGGTGCCTGAGAAAATTATTGAACATGAGTGAGCATCACTGAAATCCTGTCTTTTGTTCATCTTCTTTATTTTTTTACATTTTGTTGCTTTCATATCCATATGTTGAAAATTCTACTCGGAAAAATGGCCCTAGCCGTGTCATTTGGTTAGGGGACTTGAATTACAGAATATCTTTGGGCTACTCTGAAACCCGAAAGCTTCTGGAGCGTAATGACTGGAATGCACTATTTGGCAAAGATCAGGTAGATTTTTTCATCCTTGAATTGTAGACATCAATGTACTGATTCTGTTCCCCTCAAACTCTGCTTGTGAATAAGTAAATTCTTCACCTACTTCATTCTGCAATTTTTAATGAGTTCCTTAAAATCAATAAAAATTGAACTCATCGTGAAAATTGTTTATTGACTTAAATTTAAATTTCTCGAAAAATGGCAATGCTATAAAGTGACATGAAGCAAAGCAGGATGAATCTTTTAATCTTGACTCATAAATAGCATGTTTTATATTTTTATATGCAATTTAAACTGTATTTTTTTTTTTTTTTGCTTTTATATTGTTTTTCTGATATAGTCTTATCTTTATTTATTTATTTATTTATTTTTGAGAATCTGATATAGTCTTATCACAGTGGAGCAACATAGTATTTTTCCTGCTTACAAAGCTGTATTCATTGATGTGATGTTTATTCTTCCTATGCTTAGATACAATTTGTTGCATGGTTTGACAGCTTAAAATTGAGAGAGAAGCTGGGCGTGTTTTCAAGGATTGGAAAGAGGGGAAAATCTACTTTGCACCTACTTATAAATACTCCTACAACTCAGACAGTTATGCTGGGGAGACCACAGAATCTAAAAACAAAAGAAGAACTCCAGCTTGGTATGTGTGAAAGCAAATCGGTATGTAAAGTAGGTAAAATAATTGATGCATAAATTTTGAATAGTTAAAATTCACAGGTGTGATAGGATACTGTGGCATGGGAGTGGGATACGACAACTTTCATATGTACGGCGGGAATCTCAGTTTTCTGACCACCGGCCTGTTTGTGCAACATTTTTGGTGGATGTATATGTTACTGAAGATGGATCAAAGAATGGATCATCAAGCTTTAAAATGAAAGTTGCAAATGAAGAGCACTTACATATAACTAGAAATAAATACAAGTGACATTAGATTCATTGGCAGAGTTTCATGATTACTTTGGTTACATAGGATATGGTAAGTTACAAGAAGGATTTTGGTTAATACGGTGGTAAATCTGTGGATCAGGTACCATGATCAGAAGCTGTTTGCCCTTTACTATTAATATAATGGTAAATCTGTGGATCAATTATTAGAAGCTTATTTTGCCAATAATTTATTGCACTCATCTTCTGACATGTGCTAAATGGAGATCAACTCAGGTGTTCTCCTCACTTATTTTACCAAATAAAGTTTGCGGGAAGCTAATGGCTGGTCAAGTCAATTGTACTATATGACAATATGAAGGTATGTCAAGAAACGACGATATTTCGTGGGATTTTAATTGTTCCCAAGAGAGTCTTAGATGTCTTTGAACGTTGCCTGATTTTGTTTCTGTAAGTCAAGTTTCTTAATAAACCTCAAACAACTATATGAGATCAAATAGAGCCAAATTTTGCACGCATATGAGTATGCAACTTTTATGGTAACAATTGTAGGTTTAGGCTGAACCAAACAAGCTCCCAAATTAGAAGAGTGGTGTCGGGGAAAGAAGAAGAGTGGTGGTCGTGGAGATCAAAGGAGTTTGTCATGCAGTTTGCTTCTTGTGTATTGTAGTTTATAATGAGTATTGTTAGGTAGATAAGACATATTCTCTTTCCGAGTCAGATTGAATATATATAGACTCAATTACATCTATTGGATTATAACGTTGATGCTTATAATGAATTGAATATTCCCTCTTAAGTTTTCTCTTTCTCTATTCTTTTTCCTGATCTTATCCTTAGTTTTCAAGAATTCAATCTTCGGCCATGGTTTAGGGTACTTAGATCGCAATATTGGAGCTGTGAGTTAACTGCATTGATTGCTGAATCTGAGCAGTCTCAGGAATTGCACAGTGAAGAGATGATGAAACAGGTGCCTAATCTGATCGGAGCTTTAAGCTTATATAATGTGGAGGTGGCAGCAATGCGTAGCGTTCAGGATCAGTAGAAGACTAATAATTAATGTTACTCCGGCAACACCTTTCATTATATGGACATTCTGCTGAATTGGAATTTCCTCACTTCAGTGGAGACAGGGAAGAGCTAGAAATTTAACTTTGGGAGGCCATAAATAATTATCAAAAAGAAATTACATGAAATTTTACTCAAAATATAGGGATTAAAATAAAAATATAAAATATTAAGAGATCAAAATTAAATAATATAAAAATATGAATGAAATTTATACAAAGATAAAAATATTAGAGAGATACTGTAATTTTCTTAAAAATATTTATTGCAAAAGAAGCCAATATGATTAAGGAATATAATTCACGCGTCCATATACACTAGTGTAATGAGTAAGCATAGAAGACACATTGTACATTAGGGGTTTTGTGATAAGTCCTTGCAATACAAGAACAAAGGAAAGCAGAAATGGATTTTTCCATTTTTAATTCTAGGAAATCTGTTTCTAATCCAAATTTGAAACTGATATTTTTTGCTTTAGACTGTTGGCAAATCACTTAGAAAGGATTTTGATGTCCGTTTGTCATTTAAAAATGAATTATAAATGGACTATTTTGTTTGCAATTTGGAATCCGAAAGCTATTTGTTTCTAAACCTGTTTCTGATCATAAACAAAATCATTCTGTTTGTAATTTTAAATATGCCTCTATTTAAAAAAGGAACAGTTTTTTTTTTTAAGAAATATAAATTTGTTTCAAATCAATTTCCAAGAAGAAAATTTCAAAAAAAAAAAAACATTTTTAAATGGAAAAACACATCTGTTTGTTATTAAAAACAGATATGTCATTTCAACCCATTTGTAAATAGTAAATTGTTTTGAAAAATATTGTGCATTTTGAAACGGACTTTATATCCATTTGTAATTTCAAACAGACATTTGTTTCTAATATGTTTGTAAATATCATGATGAAAAATTATGATTTTTTTAAAATCATTAATTCATATAAATATAATAAAATATATATGACAATGCTGATTAAGAGAAATTTATCATAAAAAATCTAGTAGTTAATATTAAATGCACCAATATATTTACAATAATGTAATTTAAAAGTCAAGAAAAAACTTCGTTTGAACAAATAATGAAAAAAAAATTTAATGGCAAGGATACCATGTCCTTGTTTGCAGTGTTTTGGGCAAGTGAAAGCCGATTTGGGTGATTATTGAGCAAAAGCACTTTCATGGATTCCATAAAAGGCCTTGAAAGCTGAGAAATATACCAATAGTGGCTAGAATGGAGCCTAAAGAAGAGCCAAGGCACAGAGGATCTAAAGGAGGCATTATTTGAAAAGAAGGCCCAAAGTAAAAAGGGTTTAGCCGAATGACCCTGTACTTTTATTATATTCTTTTAGTTTTATTTAATTAATTTTTAAGTATGTATTATTCCTTTCCCCTTACCTTTCTTTAGTTGTAGGTGGTTTAAAGGATTTGCAATTGTTTTCTCCTTTTTTCCTTTAAATACATGTTAAGGATTACTTGATTGCTTTATTGTGTTTTATTTCATTATTGTATGTCGGATAATATGCAAAATAAATTTTCACGATATCATTTAGAAACATACTAATTAGAACGACATGGTTAAAAGGTTTAATTAAAACAACATGGTTAAAAGGTTTAATTAACATAGTAATATGGCATGCTTGGATTTTTTACTTTCTTATCTTATATTTTAACTCTGTTTCATCTCGTAACCTTCATGAATTTTTGTGTGCAATACAAAATGTTGCATATTGCTTGAATAAAAGATTTAATAAATGAATGCTAAGAAATACTAATAACGTAATAGAATGGAGGTTAACCTAATACATAGTGCTGGCAAGTTCAAGTAGAAAGGGTGCCTAACACATTTCCTTATATGTACTTATTATCCTGAATTTGAGTCCTTTAGGCTATGGTAATAAAGGATAATGGTTTTCTATGAGGGGTTCATTCCAACTAATTCCTTCATTTTTATCATTTAATTTCTAGGTGGTGATGCTTGTCGACTCTCTACCTTCGTAGCATACTTTCATCACAATAGTAGTGTTGTGAAAAGTGGTGCCTAAACATACCACTTAAACCTTAATGGGCCCATTATGGTTTTGACATAGGCTGATTTAGGCCACATTCATTGTAAAAGGGTCACGAGCTTGGCCAAAGCCCATTGGAGAATGTAAATTTTGAAAAGGACTTGGAATAAGGGGTGTTTCGTAACTAAACTAAGATTAAGGGGGTGCTTGGTTCAAGATTATGCGTAAGGTTAGTATATCTTATGACCAAAATAAGGCTATTGTAACACCCTCACATTAGACAGTTCCATACATTCTACTATTTCGGTAACTAAGGTCTGTCCGGACAGCTAGAATGTCGAGAACCATAATTAAATTATAGAGAGAAGTCATAAACTAAATTGATAAAGATCAAAAGAAGTTGGATAAAAATAAGAGAAACAAAGCACAATCGGTTAAATGAGCCGAAAGTCCCAGCGATAGGTAACTGACCCAGGAAGTGACTGTGAGCTCAGTTACTACAATAAATTCGTTTGGGACCTCAGGGTATCCTTGATTAAGGGTTAACTGCAAATGAGAAAATCATAGAAAGAAAAAGAGAATAAGTATAAATAAGTGAATCAGAGCTTAAGGACTCATCGGGTATTAATTAAAAGATGGATGGTAACCGATGAGGGACATTCTGGTCAATTCACTTCTAAAAGTGACTTTTGACCTAAATGTCCATTAAAATATATGAGATTAAATTAACGAAAAAGAATTTAAAATAGGAAAGGTGTATGGAAAAAAGGAGAAAAGAAAGGAAAGGAATTTTCAATTTTTAACTTGATTTATGACATAAGCATGATGTAAGCATGACACAATTAAAAATTTAAAATTAGATTATTTTAATTTGTGAATAATTATAGTTATAAGAAGACAAGAAAAATAATTAAAAGCAAAATAGATTCCTACCTTCTTCAACCTCATGGCCGGCCACTCTCTTACTCTCCCTATCTCTCTATTTTCCTTCCATTAACAACTTTTCTAAGCTTATGAAACCTCTAATTTTTCCTAAATTCTCATCCCAAATTAGTAAAAACCTTCTAATTAAGCCTTAAAGTAAAGATTTGGAGGAAGAAATTCAAGAAACTAGTGAAGATTAAGAAGTTTGGAAAATTGTCAATTAAAGGTAAGTTAATTTTTAAGCTTTCTTCTTATATATTGATGGAATTTGAATTTAAATATGTAGAAATAACTTAAGAAAGCATAAAAATTTTGCATGAAACCTAAGTGTAAAATTTGGCTAGTATGAGGACTTGGGGGATTTGATGAGTTTGATCTAAATTATACATGTATTGTGATGTTTTATGATGTGGTATACATGATTAGTGAAGTGAATTGCATGGATTGCATGAATTGTTAAGTTTGGGAAATTAGGGTTTAGTGAATTAGGGTTTTGTGATATGTTAATCAATTGATAGTTATAAGACCTAATTATGTTCATTTGGTATGTTTGGGTGAGAATTGATGTTGAATTGATGAAAGAGATTGATGGATTGGTGGTATGCCATAAGCTGAAATTCTAGACAGCTTGAGTCCAATCCACGTAGGTGGTTATAAGTTGAGTTATATGGCTCCAATTGGTGTAAGGCCAATTGAAGATGAAATATAAGACATAGGGCTATAATTTTCATGAAGACACCTAGCCTATAAAATGACCATAAGTTGCCCTAAAATTTGTTTGAATCCAGAACTGGTGTTTTGGACCTGACCAGAAATGACCAAATAAATAGTACATCTTCAATTAGGCATAACTCACTCTAGACAATTATAAATTAGGTGATTATTAAACCAATGGAAACTTGAAACATAGAAGAACAATTCTTATGAAGATCATAAACCCAAATTATGACCCTAACTAGTCAAATTGCTAAGTAGAATTAGTCCATCAAATCTGCCTGATTCTGGACTAATCTAGAAATCCTGGACAAATGGCCATCTGACTAGTTTTGGTAAAAATGCCAACTTGGGCTACAAAATTGAAAATGTAGTAATTCAAAAGCCAAAATCTTCATAAGACCTAAAACTACAATTTTGATGTCTTGACCAAAACCCAGAACCAAATGCAACTTAGGGAAATTGCTATGAGAAATCAGGAATTACCAATCTGGAAATTCCTGCACTGGACAGATTGGCCATCTGACACCCAAATAGTAAATGAATCATAACTTTCATTAGAAAACTCCAATTGAGATGAGCCAAATTGATCTGAAAACTTAAGAAATAGAGCTATAATTTTGGTTTAGATACCCTACTCAAATTTTGAGTGTAAGGACCTCAAATATGAATTGCAAAGACTGACCTGAACTTGAAATCTTGAATGTATAGGGTTATGAGTCCAGATTGGTTAATTAGCCATAACTCACCCTATATAACTTCATATTTAGTGATTCTTGAACCTGTGTAACCATAAGACACAGGGGAACAACTAATATGAAGAAAAGCAAGCCAAATTATGACCATAACTAGTCCAATTAGCTTGACAAAATTAAGTTCTAGAATCTGCCTGGTTCTAGAAACTAAAGCTACAAAACTCGAAATGGAGTGATTCAAATTGAAAAATAAAACTAAGACATAGAGGAACAACTTTCATTAAGATCATATCATTAAATGAGGATTGAGAGTAGGTTGAATTTGGGTTATAAAGTCAAGGTTCAAAACCGTCCAAAACCTAGAATCAACTAGAACTTGGGAATTCATTAGAATTTTGTTTAGTTAACTATAAATGGGACTTAGAATGAGTATTAAAGTTTGATAATTGTGTGATTTCAGTGGACAAAGAGATTTCCAAGGAAGGGAAGGCTTAGGACAAATAAAGAGATCCATTTGAGGTTTGTGCACAACTAGTACTAAATTAATAAATGGTTTGCATACTCCTATTGATGAAATGGTTTTATTTTTACATGTTTTATGTTCATCAAGTTATGATTTTATTCAACATCTATTGAGTATTATTATAGTTATAATGAATTTTATTTTGGAAATTGTGATTTGAATTATGGTTTGCATGGAAAGTATTGATTGCTAAGATTTGCAAGAAATGATTCTATATTATGATTATATGCTCACAAAAAGGGAAATGACTTTTATGATGTTACTTTCATATCCCATAACTAATGCTTGATATGGTTATTACCCATCCCTAATTTGTTGAGATGACACTGGTGTTTGCTTTGTTTTGTTTTGTATACCATAGTATGTGCATATTAATATGATGTGATCTCCCTCATGTAAGAGGTGAGATAAAAGCTGAAGATGACCCTGTAACATCCTCATTTTAGCTAGTCAAATCAGTTCTATCGCTCGGTGACTTGATGTCGGTCCGGACAGCTAGAACGTTCGGAAAAATATTTAAACTAAAGTAAGGAACCAAAAATTAACTCAAATATTAATAAAAAAAAATTTAGGAAAAATTATAAAATAATTTTTGAGACTCCAGAGAAGAGTCATAGAGGTTCTTATGGCATTAGAATGCCAAGAAAATACTTAGAAAAATTTTTCAATCGGTACAGACAATTTTGGCCCGTTAAGCCAAACGGAGGGCATTTGTTAGTAGTATGCCCTAGAGCATATCATTTAGTATGTATCTTGTACATATTTTTAATAATAAAAGGCATTTCCACTTTTCCGTTTACATAATATATTTATGTGTAATAGAAAAGGTCCATTGATATTTTGTTAGAAATATTATTCTTAAGTTGTTAAGAATATGAGTGACAATATTTCTAGCACAAAGTATCATAAATAGGTTCACAATCGAGGATACTTCATAATAAGGACATGACTTATCCAGAAAGATTGTATTCATGTTTGTTCCCAAGTTATTTATATGAGATATAAATAAGATGGAATGGTGAGTCTCATGCCATATAACAAACATGATAGGCACTTATAAATGATAAGTAGGCCGAACCAGTGACACTTATGACAAGCACATGGAGTTTACTCTTGTCAATGTTTTGTCATAAATCATATCAGTGCATATAATCTTTAGACCTGAGATAGCACAGTTATCTTGTATATAGGTAGTTTGAGTTTGATACTGCTTTCATACTTGTACTATGTATGGGTATATGGGCATGTGTTGGCTCCTGCTAGTTATATATGGAGGTAGGTGTTGATCAAGAAGGAATTTGTTCCTCTAAGTAAATAGAGATAAAATCCTATGTTCATTTAATTGTTCTTGATGTTTCAAGTTCCTGGCCAGGACAGATAGATTTATTCAGAAAAGAGTTTCTGATGAGAAAAATCTTTTAATCAAGAACTGGAATTAAAAGAGAACATAATATTCATAGCAAATGGAGTTTGACATAAACCATGACTCAAGCTTGAGTTGGGATTTTGTAACAGAGATTCTAGTGCATGGTAACATATGATTATAGGTTCATTTAAGGTAAACCTTATTACTAATTGGGTGGCCATGGCATGCTATGCTAGGTGTTAACCATGGTCTATGAGGTTCATAAAATGATTTAGAGAAATCATTTATGGTAAGAAAGAGTTCTGATGATATTAAGAGTTGATATCATTTCTCATTGCCAATTAGTGATGAGCCTAGTAAGTCACACACATACACAAGTTATCACCTATTTAAATATGATTTAATTAATTAATTAAAGAGTTTAATTGATTAATTAAATAGATTTGGTTTGCAATTAAATTGCAAAGTCCCTAGCATGACTTGAAACCAAATCTAGATTATTGGATGTGTAGTATAAATTAAATTTATATTTAAAGTGTTTAAATATGAATTTAATTGATGAGAAATTAATTAATAGAGATTAATTAATTAATTTATATTTGATATAAATTAATTAGAAGAAGAAAATAATTATTTTGGGTTAAGAACTCAAAATTAAGACACAGGGGCATTTTGGTCATTTCACAGTGTGACACGTGGCACCATGAGATGGTGACACATGGCATAACACATAAGCTTGCCAAATATTTTTAATCATGTAAGATGATTAAAATCAAGATTAAATATAGGTTTGACACTTGGCACAATGTGATTGGGTCACTTAAACCTAGAGCTAATCAAAAGGTGACATGTGGCTAGGGTTTAATGTGTTAACCTAGCTATTTAAGTGGGGTTATGAAAAGAAAACATAACCAGCAGCCTCTCCTCTCATATGTCACGCCACTTTGAGCCTCTCCAGCTATTTCTCTTCATCTCTCATCAATTCAAAGAGATTAGCCATCAATCTCTTGAATTAAGAACACTAGAAATTGTTTCTAGTGTCCTGTTTACATCTCTAATCTCTTAAAAGGGAACTTGAATTTCTAATTAATAGAAAAGGCTTTAGAAGCTGTTCAAGGGCTGCCATAGGTGTTCTTGGTGTGGACAAGCTAGAGGACAACATCCGTGTCCTGAAGACGAATCTCAAAGGCGCAGACACGCTGCATCACATCAAGAGGTTAGTGTAATCGTTCTTGATTTAATCTAGGGTTCTAAAATTAATCTGATTAATTTTAAAATCTTAAATGGCAAATACAGATCCAAAAACATATTAAAAGAGTTTTAATATATTGTTTATCATTGAAATCAAATAGATAAAAATAAATCTTGCATGGTGCATGTGACCCTAGGTGAAAATTTTTGAATTCAATGATATAATCTTGTGTTTTTCACGCCTGTTCCTTCAATTGGTATCGAGCCACTATATTTGCCATTTAGATTGTTGATTATATAATTTAATTGTGTGTTTGATCATGAGATCAAGAGATTCATTGCTGGTTGGATCATGAGATGTGGCGTCACACATGGAGAAGCCACCATTGGTGGCGGCAACAATGGTTCCATGGGTGATTCAAGGTTTGGCTTTTAATTCTGCAATTGTTGTATGATCTAAGACCTATTCTTTGACTAATTAAAGTGTTTAATTAGTTGTTTTAATCACACAATTAAATTATGATTCAAATCAGAATTTTAAAAAATGTTTGAATGTGATTCAAATCTGAATTTTAAAAGTTGTTTGAATGAGATTCAAATCTGAATTTTTAAAGTTGTTTGAATCATATTTAAATCTGATATTTTAAAATTGATTCAATAAAATTCAGATCTGATTTTTTAAAAAATATTTGAATGTGATTCAAATCTGATTTTTTAAAAAATGTTTGAATGTGATTCAAATCTGAATTTTTGAAGTTGTTTGAATGTGATTCAAATCTGAATTTTTAAATTTGTTTGAATGAGATTCAAATCTGAATTTTTAAATTTATTTGAATCATATTCAAATCTTGAATTTTAAGTTGAATATGATATATTCAATTTAATTTAAGTATGTATGTTTTATTTAATTGTTAAATAGTGATATGCATGATGGATGATCATGGACTATAAAAGACCAATGTGATTGGATTTATTTCTTTTATGTTTCTTTGGGATTGTAAATTAATTAATTTATTTTAATTTATTTTGGGCATGTATTATTAAGTTTGTAATATTTTTGGGTTGTAATTTCATTTATTTAAGTTCTTGTAAATTCCTTGGTATGCCAAGGATTACTATGTAATATTGGATTGCAAGAAGTTCAAGGAGGTCAAGAGCATTGGTGGGACCAGTGGGAGGAATTCAATATCAAGTGTTGATTATGTACTCCTTCAGCAACTCTTGTAAAATGAATGAATGAAATGCACCCAGAATGCCCCGATTCAATTCTTGGTGGCTCAATTGAATCCCTTAGAAAGTCCATGATCATACCATATTTATCGCTTATCCATGAATGCATGAGATGTATGGGAATGTATGCAATTATATGATATATGCATGCTAAATGGATAATGTGCAAAGTGAGACCTTAATAGTAATTAGGATGGCTATAAAATCTTCCAAACAAATGATTAAGTTGGAAATGCTATAATTAAAGTAATTATAACATAAGCCCTCCATTGGGGCAATTATTTTAAGAAATTTTAAATAGTTACATGAGATGCAATTAATTTAAGAGATTTTCTTAAGAATAATTGTTAAGCATGAGATGTTGTAAATATGTAAATGGTTTGGTGGCCAATATTGGATGTACCTGAGGACATTAAAATTATTTGCATAATTACTGGCTCAATGGGATCAACTTAACTAATGCAAGATAAGTCAATATTGGATGTACCTGAGATTTTGAGCATTAGGGGCTAGTAAAAGGATTGAACCTCACATGAGATGTGATGGGCAAGGAGTTGCTCACTTATAGTTTATTGTAATTCCAATAATGGATGTACCTGAGGATGATCAATAGAATTATAAGAATTCAATCACCCACTAGAAATCCATCCAACTAGGATTTCCGTTTTCTACTTTGGAAGTGTAGGATTCGCTAAGTTAGTGGGAGGACCAATTTGATTAAAAGACCATAATCATTTTGGTTAATTACATGATACATTTACTAATTAATCTGGTTATTTTCTGCAGTTAATTTTCTGATAAAAATGAGCACAAAACAACCACCACCATCCAATATCCTTGCAAGCATACTTGATCACAACAGGTTGACAGGACCTAATTTGTCTGATTGGCTAAGAAATTTGAAACTTGTCCTGAACCTTGAACATATAGGATATGTTCTATATTCAAATGTTCCTGGTCCCTTACCTCCAGAGGCCACACAAGAGGAACATGAAACTTTGGACAAGTGGAAGGAGCATGATATGAGAGCTAAGTGTTACATGCTTGCTTCTATGAGTAATGAGTTACAGAAGCAACATGAGAACATGCAGAGTGCGAGTGAGATCCTCCTTCACCTACAAGAGTTGTATGGTGAGCACAAGCAGAATGCTAGGTATGAGATATCTAAACAGCTTATTCCGTATGAGGATGTCCAAGGACGTAATGTTGGGGATCATGTCCACAAGATGATTCGGCTGATTGAGCAGTTGGAACATCTTGACTTCAACATGGATTTCCAACTACAAACGGATTTGATCCTTCAGTCCCTTCCTGAGTCTTTTGGGAATTTTGTGACAAATTTCCATATGACTAAACAGGAATGCACCTTAGCTGAATTACTCAACATGCTGGTTATTGCCCAAAAGAATATGCCAGGCAATAAAGAAAAAGAGGTAGCTTTGTTGCATCTTCTTCTCACTGGAAAGTCCAACAAGAAGAAAGGCAATAAGAAAAAGAAACCTCAGATTCCTGGTCCTTCCAAGAAAATAGCTAAACAGAAAAGTAAGACTAAAGCTGATGGAGGCAAAGGAAAGTGTTTCCACTGCCAACAGGAAAGTGTTTCCATTGTCAGTAAGAAAGTGTTTCCACTGGCCAGAGTATAGTAATCTAAATGAATGCAATGCCATGGTGAAAACCAACTCAAGTTCAAAATATATTTGGCACTTAAGGTTATGTCATGTTGCAGAAGATAGGATTGCAAAATTGGAGAAAATGGGGATTTTATCCTCATTGGGCTCTGAGCCTACTCTAACTTGTGAATCTTGCCTTCAAGGCAAAATGACTAGATCACCCTTTGTTGGACAAGGGCTAAGAGCTGAAAATATTTTGGAACTAATACATAGTGATGTATGTGGTCCGTTTAAAGAAATGGCTAGAGGGGGCTTTCATTATTTTATTACCTTTACTGATGATAAATCAAGGTTTGGGTATTTGTATTTGATGAAATACAAACATGAATCTTTTGAAAAGTTCAAAGAATTTAAATCAAGTAGAAAATCAAACAGAAAAAATATTAAAGCTCTTCGATCGGATCGTGGAGGTGAATATTTGAGTCTTGAATTTGATGAATACTTGAGAGAGCATGGCATTGTTTCTCACCGACTCTCCAGAACGCCACAAAATGGTGTATCTGAAGGAGAAATCGTACCTATTGGAAATGGTACGTAGTATGATGAGCTATACCGATATGCCAATCTCCTTTGGGGATTTGCATTAGAATCACTTTATATATTCGAATAGGATTCCATCAAAATCGCTTTCTTCCACACCTTATGAGATATGGCATGGAAGAAAACCAAGTCTTAAGCATGTTAAGATTTGGGGTTGTCCAAACTTATATCAAAAAGTCAACACTGATAAATTGGAGACCAGATCAGAAAAAGGTCGATTTGTTGGATATCCAAAAGATAGTTTTGGATATTATTTTTATTTGCCTACTTCACCAAAGGTTGTGATAAGTAGAGATGCCACATTTCTTGAACAACAGTTTGTTCAAGAAGGAGGCAAAGGAAGGCAAATAGAGTTAGAATTGGGGAATTTCGACCAACCAATGCATCGGATGGATATAGATCCATCTAGTCAACCTATACCCATTGATGAAACATCTACACTGTTCCTCGTAGAACAACTGTGGTATCTCACCCACTGTGAGATATGGTTTTCTTCATGAAGAAGAATAAGAGTTGTCTACTCATGAAGAAGTAGATCATGGAGATGATCCACTTACCTATGAAGAAGCTATATCAGATATAGACTCTTCAAAATGGATTGATGCTATGAAATCCGAGATTGATTCCATGTATAAGAATCCAGTGTGGGATCTTGTTGACCCACCTAAAGGTATTGTCCCTATAGGGACCACATGGGTTTTCAAGAAGAAAATTGGTTCGATGGAAAGGTAGAGACCTATAAGGCAAGGCTAGTAGCGAAAGGGTTTCGCCAAAGGCAAGGAATAGACTATGAGGAGACTTTCTCTTTGTTGCCATGCTTAAATCAATTAGGATTTTATTAGCAATAATGCATACTATGATTATGAGATTTGGCGGATGGATGTCAAAATGCCTTTCCCAATGGATACATTGAAGAAAACATTTTCATGGAACAACCTAAGGGATTTGAATCCCAAGATGGTTCCAAGGTATGCAAGCTAAAGCGATCCAATTATGGGTTGAAACCAGCTTCGAGGAGTTGGAACATCCGATTTGATAAAGCCATTAAATCTTTTGGTTTTATCAAAAATGAGGATGAGCCATGTGTATATAAGAAGGTTAGTGACAAGTGCTATCACTTTCCTTGTCTTATATGTGGATGACATACTGTTGATGGGTAATGATACAGTATGTTGACGACTATAAAGGTATGGTTGTCAAATACATTCTCCATGAAAGACTTAGGGAGGCAACCTATATTCTTGGGATTCGCATCTATAGAGATAGAGCGAAAGAATAATTGGTTTATCCCAAAGTCTATACTTGGAAAAGGTGTTAAAGAGGTTTAACATGCTTGATTCCAAGAGAGGATTGTTACCAGTGAGACATGGTATCCACCTTTCTAAAGAGATGTCTCCAAAGACACCAAGAAAGAGATAAGATGGCCAGATTCCATATGCTTGGCTATTGGAAGTTTAATGTATGCAATGTTGTGTACTAGGCCCGATATCGCATATGTCGTTAGTTTGACTAGCGGTATCAATCCAATCCAGTTTGGAACATCGATAGTCACAAGAATATCCTTAAGTACTTGAGAAGAACTAAGGATTTATTCTTGATTTATGGAGGTGAGACTTGCAATTGGATGGTTATACCGATTCTCGATTTCCAATCGATATCGATGATAGAAAGTCTACCTCTGGATATGTGTTCATTTGTAATGGAGGTGCGATCGGTTGGAAGAGTTCCAAACAGAGCACGATCGCAGATTCCACTCATCGAGGTGAGTATATTGTTGCATCGATGTCGCAAAGGAAGTCGCTTGGATGAAGAAGTTCGTGTAACTTACAGAGTTCCTTCCATTGAGTCGCCAGCTCCATTACACCGTGACAACAATGGAGCAACATACTGAGCTAAGGAACCAAGGTCTCACCGTAAATCCAAACACATAGAAAGGCGCTACCACATTATCGGAGAAATAGTTGGGCGGCGATGTAGCCATGCAGAAAATAGCATCGGTGAAAATCCAGTGATCCATTCACTAAGCCTATGTCACGCACTCGTTAGGACCGACATCTTGAGAAGATAGGTCTAAGATATTGTAATGAATGGCTCTAGTGCTAGTGGGAGATTGTTAGTAGTATGCCCTAGAGCATATCATTTAGTATGTATCTTGTACATATTTTTAATAATAAAAGGCATTTCCACTTTTCCGTTTACATAATATATTTATGTGTAATAGAAAAGGTCCATTGATATTTTGTTAGAAATATTATTCTTAAGTTGTTAAGAATATGAGTGACAATATTTCTAGCACAAAGTATCATAAATAGGTTCACAATCGAGGATACTTCATAATAAGGACATGACTTATCCGTAAAGATTGTATTCATGTTTGTTCCCAAGTTATTTATATGAGATATAAATAAGATGGAATGGTGAGTCTCATGCCATATAACAAACATGATAGGCACTTATAAATGATAAGTAGGTCGAACCGTGACACTTATGACAAGCACATGGAGTTTACTCTTGTCAATGTTTTGTCATAAATCATATCGATGCATATAATCTTTAGACCTGAGATAGCACAGTTATCTTGTATATAGGTAGTTTGAGTTTGATATCGCTTTCATACTTGTACTATGTATGGGTATATGGGCATGTGTTGGCTCTGCTAGTTATATATGGAGGTAGGTGTTGATCAAGAAGGAATCTGCTCTCTAAGTAAATAGAGATAAAATCCTATGTTCATTTAATTGTTCTTGATGTTTCAAGTTCCCTGCCAGACAGATAGATTTATTCGTAAAAGAGTTTCGATGAGAAAAATCTTTTAATCAAGAACTGGAATTAAAAGAGAACATAATATTCATAGCAAATGGAGTTTGACATAAACCATGACTCCAAATGAGTTGGGATTTTGTAACAGAGAGATTCTAGTGCATGGTAACATATGATTATAGGTTCATTTAAGGTAAACCTTATTACTAATTGGGTGGCCATGGCATGCTATGCTAGGTGTTAACCATGGTCTATGAGGTTCATAAAATGATTTAGAGAAATCATTTATGGTAAGCACTACAAGAAAATATCAGAATAGAAACCGAATTTAGAAACGGATTTATATCGGTTTATAATTTGAAACGGATTTTGAAACGGAAATCTGGTAGAACAACTTAAATACATTAAAAACCAAATAGCAACTGATTAGAAACCGAAATTAGAAACGGAAACTCGTCGGTTTCTAAATTATGAAGAACATTTTGATGGCAAATTTAGCAACTGTTTATAAACCGATTACAAACCGATTTTTGAAACCGAAAAATTTTCTGTTTCTAATATTTGTCATATTAGAAACCGAATATATCGGTTCCTAATTTCTTTCATTTTAATTTAGAAACCGATTTCATTCGGTTTCAAAATAAAAGTATTATCTATTTATATTTAGAAACCGATTCGTATCGGTTTCAACATTCATATAATTTCCATTTTATTTACTAAAAATTAAATTCTGTATAGAAACCGATTCCTATCGGTTTCAATTTTCCTTTGTTATATTTAGAAACCGATTTATTTCGGTTTCAAAATAAATCTAATCATTAATTTTATTTATTAAATTTTAAGGATAAATTAGGAACCGATTCATATCGGTTTCTAATTACCTAACAATTTAGAAACCGATTTATATCGGTTTCAAAAGTAATGTAATTTCTATTTTATTTACTAAATTTTAAAATAAAATAGAAACCGATTCCTTTCGGTTTCTAATTACTCAATAAATTTAGAAACCGATTGCTTTCGGTTTCAAATTTTACTTAAAACGTTAGAAACCGATTCCTATCGGTTTCTATTTTCTTTTATTATATTTAGAAACCGATTTATGGCGGTTTCTAATTGAAAGTAATTTAGAAACCGATTGCTTTCGGTTTCAAATATTAAATTGTTCTCTAATTATATTTATAAATTCTATATTATTTACTAAATTTTCAAAATAGAAACCGATTATTATCGGTTTCTAATATTTTCACTGATGCTTAGAAACTGATAACTTTCGGTTTCAAAATTTATCGATTATATATTTGATTTAATAAATTTTAAAGTAAAGTTAGAAACCGATTTCTGTCGGTTTCAAAATCAATGAAATTTTAAAATAAATTAGGAACCGATTTATATCGGTTTCTAATTCTTTTAGTTATATTTAGAAACCGATAGCTTTCTATCTTGGAGACTTTGTTTTTTAATTTTTCTTCACAATTTAACTCGTTTTGCACGACTTTGTCTTTCCTTCTGCAGTTTCCATTTCTATCTTGGAACCATCACACGAACCATCCACTATTCTCAAGTTTCATGTGATACGTGTTCTCCTTTTCTTCTCCCTCTTCTTTTAAGACTCGCTTTTAGGGCCTTCAGATCTAGCCCTCTACTTTCTTTCTACACCTCCTCGCTCAACTCTTCAACCTTAGGAAAAGTGCGTATTTTTTTTTTTTTTTTTTTTTTTTAAGATTATCTTTTGTGTACCTGTTGGGTTTATTTCGCTTTAAAAAATGAAAGTCGTGTTTGCTTCATGTTTAATAATCGGATTTTCTCTTTTGGGGTTGGTGTTTGAGGTAACAATCTCTTGATCTTTGAAGAGATGTGAGAAATTTTGGTTTTGTTTGTAAAGCTACATGCTTCATGATTGATTGTTTTTCTGCTTGTTTGGAAAGAAAAGTTATGCAATTTTTTCTCGCAATTTTTTCGCTTTTCTCGGGAACTCGAGTTAAATAAAATAAATATAAACAATATATTTCGGATAGTGGAAATCGTTCTCTGCTTGGTGGTCATAAAATCTTCAAAAGTAATAGGTTGATTCCAAAATATTCATGTACTCCTTTTTGATATTGAGAATATGGGAAAAGAAAATTAAATTGAACAGTTACATCATCCTGAATCTAGAGGAGCAAAAGACTACATGCCTTTTGTTTGCCTATCTTTTCCTTTTTATTTAGTGATTCATTATTTTGGATAATAAGAAGCTAAAGTCTTGAAGCTTTCAAAGAATCACTCTTTCTTTCCTTTTATTTTATTTTTCTCTATTTGCTGAGAAAGTCCATTTTATCAAAAACATCTTCTTTTGGTTCTCTCTCTCTCTCTCTCTCTCTCTCTCTCTCTCTCTCTCTCTTTTGTGTTAGAAAGGAGGGCTCTTTCTATATATCAATTAATATATTTGTGAACTCAAAATTAATTTAGGTGGATTTATTTTTATAGTTTTTAAGTGATAAATTAAAATTTATATCAACCATCAATGAGATTATTACTTTCTTTGTCGACGCTTGATGGAGGAAATGTGTTTGCTAGCCATTTTTCTAGATTGTAACTTCGAAGTTCTCGTTGAAATGCTAAGCATCCGCATGTTTTCTAATGTACTTGGGATTGTGATTGGTTGTCCTTCATGCTATATCATGTTTCATTTCGATCCAATGAAATTAATTAAATGCGTTGATTATAATATATTGGCTTCAAGTCATCTTCACTTAGTTGCAAATTTGCCAATGTTCACTTCTAGTTTACTGCATGTCTTGAATTCAAAGCCCTATACTTAATTATTTTCCCTTTTTCATGAAGGTTGTCAAGTATTCAAAGCCCTATACTTAATTATTTTCCCTTCTTCTTCGAGCCCTTGACACTGTTGGTTTGTCTCTATCTCTATTATCTTTAACCTTACCAATTTGGTGCGATTTTTCTTACATCATCAGGTGTCAAATTGGATTTGAAGTTGCTATCTTTAGCAATAGATCTATTTTATTAAATACTCAGGAGAATTTTAAGCTGAAGGCAAGTATATATCAGCTTAGGTTGGGTTGAAACGAGTGAGGTCCCTTTTTCTCTTTGCATTTTTCAGCATGAGAATTTGTTTCATTCATGGTTGTATAAGCAAACAGGAGGCTTGATTACATTTCAAATGCCTTTAATAATCTTCTGCTTGCAATGAATGCCAATTGTTGGATCTGAGATAATATTTTAGTTTTACATTTAAGAAGATGGATCTTGTCATTGTGAAAATGGACTAGTACATCATGCCAAGCTGCCCCATGTTGCATGGTAGAACCGTAAACTCTCAGGCCACCATGTTGTGCAGGGTTTGAGAAGATAGAGAAGAGAAATATAGGTTTTATTTTAGGAAAAATTGTTATTTAGTCTTTCTATTTTATTCTTTAGTCCGTCTATCCAATTTAAATTAAGTTTTCTATTAGTCAATGTGATGCAATGTGTAGTGTGTAGAGATAATTACATGAACAAATCTTCAAAGAACAGCAAAGGTTTAATCCAAAACTTCAAGAAGAAAGAGATAAAAATAAAGTAAAGAAACTTTATTGAAAATTGAAGAAATAAATAAAATTACAAATAAAAGATTGTATGTTTATTTTATTGCTATACTAATATCTATTTTTTCATGTCCTTTAATTTTAATGATTATTATGTTTTTTAATTTTATACTATTATGCCATATAATGTAGTTATTTATTTATTTATTTACTTTGACGTGTTAAATTTTATACAATAATTTACTGACAGAAATTCTTTTTTTTTTTTTTTTAACTACATCTGTCTCATTCTCTTTGGTCACTATCTCTCGTTATTTTGTCCCTTGCTTTCAAGATCACACGTAAGTAATATTTTAATATGGCGTTTTAATTTGTAGATGCATGCATATCAATTTTGAGGTGATAATTTTTTCTATTTGTAGAAATTTTGTAACATCTCTCATTGTTCTCTGGTGCAAATTTTATGTTGTGCACTTGTAGAACTAATGGGAGATGCTGCTGGAATTTTTACAAATATATGACATGTCATTATCTGTCTGTTATTGGTAGAGATGATACAATTCTAATTGGGTTAGGGCCTTACCTTTCAACGCATGATTGGGGATATGATGTAATTCTGATATATGACATATCATTACTAATATTCACTTAATTATTACACAGCTATTAGGAAAATGGGATCAGATCGGAGATGGATGTATGCTAGGTTAAAAGATGGTCTATTGACCTCAGAATTCATAGAAGGTATTGAACAATTCATAACATTTGCTAAGCAACATCCAGAGTGGATGGATGGGGATAAACTGAAGTGTCCATGTAATCATCGAAAGTGTCAGAATCGTAATTATGCCGATGAGAATACAATTCGGTTACATTTGATGAAGCATGGATTTGTGCCATATTATTGTAAATGGATTCTACATGGGAACCCCGCAAGTAATATTGATAGTCAAAACATAAATGTTATGATAGCGAGTCTGCTCAAGAGGTTGATAATAGCACAAGCAATACCTATGAGCAAATGGTAATGGATGCAAGAGTCCCGATTTCTTTCAGATGTAATGGAGGAGCCTCCAAATCCATCACCAAAAATTGTATGACATGTTGCAAGTCGTTAATCAAGAGGTGTGGCCAGTTGTGAAAGCCATTCGCAGCCTCTCGCTTGTTGCAAGGATGTTGAACATCAAGGCGTAACATCATTTGTCGAAAGGTGTTTTGATGACATTTGTCAACATATGAAAGAGGTGTAAACGGATGAAAATTTAATGACTGAAAACTTTTACAATACGAAGAAGTTGGTTAAAGCATTGGTCCTACATGTTGAGAAGATTCACTGTTGTACTAATGTATGTATGTAATATTGGGTGAAGATAGTGAGTTAACGAATTGCAAATTTTGTGACCATCCACGGTTCAAACGACATAGTCGAGGCTCTTCTAATATTCAAACCAATGTGCCACATAAGAAAATGTACTACTTACCTCTAACACATAGATTGCAAAGATTATATGCTTCGAATGCAACAGCAAAAGAAATGAGATGGCATGCTGAGCATGACCATGAAGATGGGGTAATGTGTCATTGTTCAGATGCAACTACATGGAAGCATTTTAATAAAACACATCCTTCATTTGCTGCTGAGGTTCGGAATGTAAGGCTAGGATCGCACCGATGGGTTTCAACCATTCGGTCGACCGACAACAATATTCATCTTGGCCAATCATTGTCACTCCTTACAATTTGCCTCCTTGGTTATGTATGAAGGAAGAGTATATGTTCCTAACGGTAATAGTTCCTGGTCCGAGAAACCCAAAAGACAAATTGGATGTGTACTTACAGCCCCTTATTGCAGAGTTGAAACAGTTGTGGGAAGTTGGAGTTGAGACATATGATGCATCAAAGAAGAATAATTTTAATATGAGGGTTGCGTTATTATGGACAATAAGTGATTTCCCTGCATATTCAATGTTATCCGGTTGGAGCACAGCAGGCAAGACTGCTTGTCCATATTGTAGGGACGATTCAGATGCATTCACATTGACAAAGGGTGGTAAACAATCATGGTTTGACAATCACCGTAAATTCTTACCAGCTAACCATCCTTTCAGATTTAATAAAATTGCTTTTAGAAAGAACAAGATTACAAAAGTGCTCCCCATTCTATCCGTGAGGAAATTTTAGAACAAATAGAACATCTAGGATTAATGTGTGTCACAGATATGGGTGCAGATGAGAATAACAATTACAAAGCAAAAAACACGGGTTGGAAGAGACGGAGCATTTTTTGGGATTTGCCATATTGGAGTACTAACATGCTTCGCCACAACCTGGATGTCATGCATATAGAGAAAAATGTATTTGAAAATATTTTTAATACTGTGATGAATGTTGAAGGGAAGACGAAGGACAATGCAAAATCAAGGGAAGATTTGAAAGAGTTTTGTCACCGACCTGAGTTAGAGAGGGATATGGCAACAGGAAAGTATCCTAAAGCATGTTACACATTAGACAAACAATCAAAAGCAGTGTTGTGTGAATGGCTTAAAAATCTTATATTCCCTGATTGTTATGTGTCAAACATGGTTTGGTGTATAGACATGATAAAACTAAAGTTGTTTGGGATGAAAAGCAATGATTGTCATGTCTTTATGCAAAGATTACTCCCAATAGCATTTAGGAATTGCTTCCAAAAATGTGTGGCAAGCATTGACCGAATTGAGCAATTTCTTTAGAGAGTTAACTTCAACAACACTTAGAGAAGAAGCCATGTTACAGCTCAATGAAGAGATTCCTATTATATTATGTAAACTAGAGCGTATATTCCCTCCAAGTTTCTTTGACTCCATGGAACATCTCCCAGTGCATTTGGCTTATGAAGCATGGATTCTGGTCCTGCAATATCGGTGGATGTATCCATTTGAGAGGTAACTAGTTTAATGTATTGTTGTATACTATCATTACATGGAGAAATAAAAACTTTGTTGTGACTAAATAGTAAATGGTACAGGTACCTTAGGAAGTTAAAAAATAATGTGAAAAATAAAGCCAAAGTGGAAGGTTCCATATGCAATGCATACTTAGTTGAAGAAGCATCGTCATTCTGCGCCATTATTTTGAACCCCATGTCAACACAAGGCATCGAAAGGTTCCACGCAATGATGATACAGTCGAACATATGGATGAACATCTAGGGAATCTATCAATTTTCACTCATTCCGGTAGGCCACTGGGAAAAGGAAAGGTTAGATATCTCACGTAACAAGAATTTCAAGCAAAGACAAATGTACATCTTGTTGAATTGTATAGAATTAAAACCGTACATTGAGTAAGTTTTTCTAATATTCAATTATTATAATTGTTGCAATGCCATTATTGATTCCAAACATGTAATTAACTATTTTCATTGTGTGCAGCATTTTTGTTAATGAGTTACACATGGCCAATCCAAATATCAATGATAAACAAGTTGATGAGAAACTAGAGCGTGAATTTGATAAGTGGTTCAATAAATATGTTCACAATCCTCCAACAATATATCAAGCCAGTTTTTAAAGGATCTATCAAAGGGTCCATTAAGAAGTGTTATGTGCTACAATAGTTATGTAGTTAATGGTTATAAATTTCACACTAAAGGTTATGGTTCGCATAGGGCAACGATGAACAGTGGGGTATGTATCAAGGGACTAATTACAAGACTAATGAAAGTGACTACTATGGACAATTAATTGAAGTGCTACGATTGGAGTACCTGGATTACCAATCAAAAGAATCTGTATTGTTTAAATGTGATTGGTTTGATCCAATAATAAATGTAGGAACAAAGATTCATCCAAAATATAAACTTATGGATATTAATCACAAACGATCCCTCAATAGGTATGAACCATTTGTTCTTGCTATCCAAGCTACTCAGGTGAATTATTCCATATATCCAAGCTTAAAGTGTGACAAGGATGATTGGTGGGCCGTGTTCAAAATCAAAGTGAGTTCTGTTATTGATCTTCCTGAGCAAGTGAATGTCACAACCCCCCCTGCACGGGAAGAACCATTTCAAGAAGATGAAATGGAAGTCCCTTTGATTCAAATTGACGATGATGATGATCAACAACAATACTTGAATGATCAAAACGGTGTACTAGTTGAAATTAATGAAGAGGATGTTGAAGATGAAGAAGAGCTTGAATTGGACTCAGAAAGTGATGAGGAATGCGATGATGTATATGATAGTGATACTAATTAGAATTAGGTATTTCTCTTAATGAATTTATATTTCTAAACTTGAAGTATAAACTCTAACTAATTTCATCTGTATTATGTATCATAAGTTGAATGAAGCTAACTAATTAATACAATTATTTATGCAGGATGCGAGGCAACGGTCGCAGGGGAGGTTTGTTGGGTCATTCACAGTCAAGGCGCACCATGCGGTGATGAGCCCAATGATCAACTAGACCAATCTACACAGGTCAGCCTCGTGTTCCTTCACGATCCACGGGAGGTCGGCACTGCATCCAGAGGGGTCTACTGCTTCAACACAGCATCGAGCTATACCTCCACCTCCACCGCCACCACCTATTACCCCATCTTCTGAGCCTGCAATTGGATCAACCTCTGGTCATGAAGGTCATTCAGTTGGGGCAGCACCAATATCATCGATGGATGGCCTATCACTCACTACATTTGGAAGAAAGAAAAGAATAAAGCTCATTAATGGCACGTAAGTATTTAAAATTAATTAACTTTATCTATGATTTGGTATTTCATATCATTGGGAATTGAAGTACTGTGTTTCTACATTTACATAAAATCAATATATTTGCTGTCTTTCTTTTGTACAGGTTACATCCATCTGAGGAATGTGCTAAGAAGATGAAGAATATCTTCAAGGAGAGGATGGACCCAGAGGGGCACTGTTGGAAAACTATCACGCCTGAAACAAAAGAGTTTTACTGGGATGAATTTCAAGTAATAAAATAAATATTTAAATATTAGCTATCAGATAACTAATTTGCATAGTTTATGAAACCTCAAAAAAGAATGTTATGAACAAATATCATTTAAGTGATGAGAATTTGTGAATTAATGTAAAAGAACACAATTGAAGTATATTAATGCTTAAATGATCTATATGTACAGCTTGTGTGATATTGAAAATATATATTGTTGTGAGTTGTTGTAGTTGGGGTGGATGTTATTTATTGTTGAGAATATATGAAGTGTTTTTAACAGGTGCAATTAATACCTAATAACTAGGTTGGATTGTCCAAAATTTAGGGGAAATGCTGTCAATTTTTTTCTAAAATATTATCATACTAATTCAACTGTCTTAATTTTTATTTATTTTATACCTGAATTACTTTGATTGGCAAGAGGTGACTCCACTAGTAAAGGAAGCTTGAGGCGTAAGGTCACAGAGCGCTATAAGGCCCTAATGTGCAATGTCGAAAGGAAAATCCAAGGTCATCGTGCCTAATAGTACAATGCAAAAATGGAAGGAGGCATGGAGTAGCCTAGAGTTTAAAGCCAAGAGCCATCAAATCACTGCTAACCGCTGTAGTGAGATAGGGGAGTTAAAGGTGCATCTCTAGACACACAGGGGTTCAGCCACATGCTACTCACGCAGATAGAATGGTAATGATTTCATATTTACTATAGGATGGTAATGATTTCATATTTACTAGTTTTGTTATTGTCTGTACATATTAGTAGCAAATAATCGAACATTATTATAAACATCACTAAAATCATTATATCTTTCAGAAGCCCACTTTGGCCAAGACCTTTTCCTTATGAACTTTTCCATAAGACCCACACTAGGAAAGGCACCTCCGATATGGTTGATTCACAAGCGCAATCAATTAAGGTAAGCGAACAAGTATTTTATGTCTTTCAATTATATGAAAAAAAATGAATAAGTGAGTTTGTTTATTCAATTGCCAAGAAAAATAAATTTAAAATATGTGTATTGACTTATGCAGATGCATTTTTGGCGCTTAAGGAGCAAATGCCTCAACCACAAGAGGGGTGCAGTGACCCTCCTATTGTAGATGAGGTCGCACTATATTATCAAGTTGTGGGGGAGAAGAAGAACAGGTTTATGGCATTGGATCTCAAGCATCAATTTTTACCCTAGCTCATCACATGGATCATCTTCATCGCATCCTATTGTGCTCGATGAGGCAATGCAGAAGAGATTCAACAATTGCATCGCACTATTGCAACGCTCAAGGATAGTTTGTTGCAATGGAGGAGAGAGATCGACAACGCGAGTTGATGCTAGAGGAGAGATATAGACAACGTGAGCAGACATTGGAGGAGCGCATGCAACAAATGATGCAAAACATGATGTCACAAATGATGCAGGGTACGCAGTTTACAGCCCCAACTCCACATGCGACTCATCAAGATGATGGTAGAGAGGCTGATAGTGGTGATGAGTGATTATCTTGTTGATGACAAGTAGCTTGTTTTTTTGTTATTATGATATTTTATTTTTCCATACAGTATATTATTGTCATAACCCTTCACTGTCATATTTATATATAATATTGACTGATATTTGATATTTGATAGCCTGATATTATAAATATTATGATATTGAGCATTTAAAATTAATATTATATTATATGCTTCAATACAGGAAATAATATATTAAATAAAAAAATAAAAATTTTCTACTAGTAATTTGAAACGGATTAAAAACGAATTTTTCCGCTTTCTAATCCAACAACACAAGTATCGGTTTCGTAATTTAGAAACCGATTTATAACGGAATTTCTGTTTCAAAAAATTGAAACCGAAATATCGCTTTAAATTAAAACGGAATTTGAAACCGAATATATGCGGTTTCTAAATTTGAAACGGAATAGTGGTTTGAAAATAGATTCAGAATTTGAAACGGACGCCATTTTCCGTTTCAAATTCATTTAGAAACTTGCGGATTTAAAACTGAATATTTCGGTTTCAAATCGGTTTCTAAATGTATTTAGAAACCGATTTTAACTGATTTGAAACCGAATATTCGGTTTCAAATCTCCTTTTTTCTTGTAGTGAAGAAAGAGTTCTGATGATATTAAGAGTTGATATCATTTCTCATTGCCAATTAGTGATGAGCCTAGTAAGTCACACACATACACAAGTTATCACCTATTTAAATATGATTTAATTAATTAATTAAAGAGTTTAATTGATTAATTAAATAGATTTGGTTTGCAATTAAATTGCAAAGTCCCTAGCATGACTTGAAACCAAATCTAGATTATTGGATGTGTAGTATAAATTAAATTTATATTTAAAGTGTTTAAATATGAATTTAATTGATGAGAAATTAATTAATAGAGATTAATTAATTAATTTATATTTGATATAAATTAATTAGAAGAAGAAAATAATTATTTTGGGTTAAGAACTCAAAATTAAGACACGAGGGCATTTTGGTCATTTCACAGGACACGTGGCACCATGAGATGGTGACACATGGCATAACACATAAGCTTACAAATATTTTTAATCATGTAAGATGATTAAAATCAAGATTAAATATAGGTTTGACACTTGGCACAATGTGATTGGGTCACTTAAACCTAGAGCTAATCAAAAGGTGACATGTGGCTAGGGTTTAATGTGTTAACCTAGCTATTTAAGTGGGGTTATGAAAAGAAAACATAACCAGCAGCCTCTCCTCTCATATGTCACGCCACTTTGAGCCTCTCCAGCTATTTCTCTTCATCTCTCATCAATTCAAAGAGATTAGCCATCAATCTCTTGAATTAAGAACACTAGAAATTGTTTCTAGTGTCCTGTTTACATCTCTAATCTCTTAAAAGGCAGAACTTGAATTTCTAATTAATAGAAAAGGCTTTAGAAGCTGTTCAAGGGCTGCCATAGGTGTTCTTGGTGTGGACAAGCTAGAGGGACAACATCTGGTGTCCTGAAGACGAATCTCAAAGGCGCAGACACGCTGCAGCACATCAAGAGGTTAGTGTAATCGTTCTTGATTTAATCTAGGGTTCTAAAATTAATCTGATTAATTTTAAAATCTTAAATGGCAAATAAAGATCCAAAAACATATTAAAAGAGTTTTAATATATTGTTTATCATTGAAATCAAATAGATAAAAATAAATCTTGCATGGTGCATGTGACCCTAGGTGAAAATTTTTGAATTCAATGATATAATCTTGTGTTTTTCACGCTTCCGTTCCTTCAGCATTTTGGTCATTTCATCTTCAGAAATGATTTTTGGGCCAACTTGTCCAGTTAAATAAATAATTTATATAACATAAAATATGATTAAATATTGTTAAAAGTTTAATTGAAATTAATTAGACAAGAAAAGGATGGAAAAATGAAAGAAATTGAAATTATGACATCATAAGGATGTCATTAAAAGTCTCCAACCCAATCAAGTGTTGACAAATTTCACCAAGGTATATGAAAGAGGTAAATGGGCTGGAAAAAGAAAGAAAAAAAAAATCAGAACTCCCTTCTTCTCTTCTTCTCCTTGATGTAAAACCTCTCCCACCATAGCCCTCCATAGCCAAGCTTTACCCAAGCTTGATTTCTTGGGTTTTCATCCATTAAAACTTAAATTTCTCAATACAAAAACTTGCTCCTACACCTTGGTGATCCTTTTGGGAGCAAAAAGAAGAGGAAAACAAGAGTTTTAGCTAGTGAGAAAATCTCACTCCTTTGAGGTTAGTGACCTAACCATGAATTTTTCTTTAAATTCATGTTAAGAACTTTGAATATGTGTAAATTACAAAGAAAAAAAATTATTGAATACCATTTGTATGTAAACCCTAGATTTTTGGTAGCCATGGTTAGGGTTTGATTGTGTTGAGTTTAATGAAATTAAAAGACTATCATGGCTTCCCATAATATGTATTTACTAAGTGGATTGAAGAAATGCAATGAAAATGCATGAAGGGTGATGTGTGAGTTAGGGTTTGGGGTAGAAAAAATGGGATTTTGACCATGTGATGATGAAAATAGGTTTTAATGGTCAATTAGTGACCATTTAGTTCTGGTTAAATAAAAAATGAAGTGTGTTGAGTGATGGGATTGGGTTTGGTGTGGCTGCCATGAAAGTGACCTGCAGAATGGAGTGACTTGCAGGATTGGACTTGAGTCCAGTAGGTTTGGGCAGCCATAACTTGAATTATAGAGGTTCAATTGGTGCAAGGCCAATTGGACATGAAACTAGACACATAATGGCACAACTTTGGTGAAGAAACCATGCCCATAAAACCAAACCAAGTGGACCAAAAGCTTGCCCTAATCCCGGTGACCTGCAATCTATTTCTGCAGAATAACCAAATGAACAGTGTTTGTTCATTTGGTCATAACTCAGCGTAGAATGGTCCAATTGACCTAAAATTTTACCGACAACAAGCTGAGATATAGACCAAAAACTTTCATGAAGAAACCTATCCCAAATTATGACCAGAACCTATCCAACAAGTGAGTTGCAGTCACTATTCACTGCACTGTAGATATGGTCAGCCCAGAAAAATTTCAATCCGGCCAGTTGTAGTTTTTGGATCATAACTTGAGCTAAAAAACTCCAAATGGAGTGATTTAAAAAAAGAAAATTCAACTAGACAAAATAAGAAACAACTTTCATGTTGATCATTTTGCCAAATTCCCACTGCAAAAATGACTAATGGAATAGTAAAGATAAGGTATGAAAACTGAAAATTTTGCTCAATTAACTTGAAACTTAGAAATGGTATTGGCAACCAATACCAATAAATTTTGAATGCAAAATGTGGTATGTTGGGAGTATTAAAACCAATGTACCTATTGTCTATGCAAAAGTCAACATTTTGGTTGACTAATGAAGTGAATAGTAACACCAAAACTTGAAATTCAAAAATTGTAAAACTTAAAAATGTAATATGCCCTAGTATACCTAACAATATTGGTTTGGATAGCTTGGCATGCCAATAGGGTTCTGTTAGCAATACTGCATATGGCTTCATGCCATTCTGTGTTTCATGGCTTTCCCATGCCATTCTATGAAATAATAGCCTTTGGCTATGTTATTTGAGTTGATATGCTTGGGTTTTGACCCTCATAATTATTACAGCTTATTAGCTGTTCTGTTGCACACCGGGAGACACAATGTGACCGATGGTGTGATGGTCCGAGGTACTTAGTACCCAGTGCTGGTTTACCCGTTTATCCCGTCTAGTCAACTAGTATGGGTTACTCGGGCAATGATAATAAACCTTATCAAGTTTTAAGTGAATAATACTACAAATAATACCAGAAATTAAGTCTACAATAAAATGAAATCATACATTCTGCATAATTATTTTATTTTATTTTATTTTATTTTATATTGTCACCACTAAGCAGAATTACTTAGCGCGTCGCTTTTGCCATGCGCAGGTACTGGAGACCTAGCTGGGGAGCTCAGCAGACATCTGACGGGGTGAACCTTCAGAGCTGCATCTAGGGTCCAGAGTCACCTCACATCTGCACTGCATATGGTAGGACATTAGGACTATAGGTGGCCTTTTTGTATTTTGCATTTTGTATTAGTTTGGATTGTAACTATAAACTCTTGTAATTATGTATTAATGTAAATATATGAAATTTCATGTTGTTGAGATTTTCTACATAATGTATGTTGATAAATGAAATGTTGTTGAGAATTATTTGTGAACATGCTTCAAGTGATGAAGTGAACAGAAAAGTTTTGAAAATAGTATTGTAATTGAGATTGAGATTTTGAGATTGACTTGAATGTGTATAATGGAGTTTGGATTTGGAAATTATTTTGGAAAGGTTCAGAAGAACTGTTTTTCCAATTTACAACCGGCATTCTGCCGGATTTTCTATAAAATTTGCGAAAAAAATCAGATTTATCAAAATTAAAAATAAATGAATAAAAAGGGATAAATTGTAATAGAAACATAAATTGGTGCTCCGGCACATTGAGTGGCATAACTTGCTTTGCTACACTGTAGACGGGTAAGGGGTGTCACAGACCCTTTTGGAATATATTTATTTATGGCGTTGTGGATGGCATGTGCACAATGATTTGATTCGATCTCCCTTTAGTAAGAGGTGAGATGAAATTTGAAGATGGCCCTTACGGATTAGTCTTGCATTAGGCCAGTAAGGATAAGAATGTATTTTGAAGTGAGCAAATATGCTTTAAAGATGATACTTTATGCATAAATGATTTAAAAGAAAGTGTTTACTACATTTGATTCATACTTTTATGTTTCCCTTTTTAGTGGAGTTGAATACCTATTTCTATAATTTGTTGTGAATATTACAAATGCATCTTTTGATTGGTTTTGATAAATCATGTTTTATATTGAGATTTAAATTCTTAGTTGTGCACCACGAAGTTCATTGCTCAGCGATAGTTTTTGCATGTTGTCTCAAGTGAAGGAAAAGATAGTGCACTTGTGTGAGAGTACTTAGAGCTTTGTTGGAGCTGCCTTTTGGAAAAGACATCGGGTATATTTAATGTACCCTTGTATATTAGGTTTTGATATAATCATGTAACTATATGTATGTAAAGTTTATTTGAGCAGTTGTATAAAAAGTTCTGTAATAAAACTTTGAGGTTGTAATATTATTTTGAGATTTTATTTACATATAAATTTTTATAATATTAATTTTGTTACTTCAATGTATGCAAATGTTTAAATTTCTTTCTAAATCTTGTAAATAATGAATTATTTTTCTTATGATGAGATTGTTGAGCATGAAATGAGATAGTTTGAGTTGATTGAGTTCCAGTTGAGCATGATATATTTTTGTAAATTGTTTTTCAATAGGTTTTGAAGAACTGTTTTAGTACAGTTTTAGCTGTAACCACGCGGATTTTGTACAAAATTTTAAAAATGCCTAATTATTTCTAAATAAGTTTTATAACATATACTTTGTAACACCCCTATGTTCGGTAGTGCGTTCTACTGTTCCGATGACCAGTGTTTTCCGGACAGTTAGGATGCCTAGAACTACACTTTGATATGAGTGAGGAGACATAAAATAATGAAATACAAGAAAAGAAAATACAAGAAAAACAAAGAAAAAATAATAGCAAAGAAATGTAACCAAGTTAAGCGAGCCAAGAACACTAGCGATGGGTGACCGCACCGGGAAGTTACGGCGTGGACCGTTGACTAGCCCTGGACCGCGGGGAACCCTGGAAAATATTTTTAGGACTTAAATAGACCCCTATTGAAGTATAAATACCATAAGAAATATTAAATAAAAATTAAATAATTAGTACAAAGAAAAGTGAGAAATCGAAAAATGGACAAAACCTAGTGTTACCGAAAAATCGGGAATGCAACCTGAACAAGGGCATTGTGGTCATTTGACACCCCGAGTTGTCTTTTGACCTAAATGTCCATTGAAAATACATGATATTACACTTGGAAAATATAATGAAAAATTAAATTAAGGGTACCTAATATAAATAGCAAAAATGGGGTTCAAATTAGGTAATTAACACTTTTAACTTATTAAATCATTAAATATTTAAATGACCTTAGTAGAGCATTATGGAATATAATAAAATCATTAAGTGGGCAAAGTGAGTAGCACTTAAAACCTTCATCTTCAACCTCATGTCTTCACCATTGCCGAAGTGAAGATTTTCTCCCAAAGAAACTCCATGGCCGCACCATGCATGGAGCTCAAGTTCTCCATGATCAAGCCTTGATTTCTTGCAAGAGTCTTCATGAAAAATGATCCTCAAACCATGGGCAGTAGATAGGCAGCAAGAAAGGAAAGTTTTTGTGGAGTTTTGAAGAATTTCCAAAGTGGTAAGTTTGTGTTTTTGATTATTATTTAATTAAAGTTTGTAAGGATGTTATGGGTGTTTGATTTATGGAGAGATTTTTGAGGTTTGATGTTTAAATGGGGATGTGTACTTTTGGCAGCCAAGGAAACACCTTGAAGACAGTTTATTTTTGCTTGTAAATGGTGAATTAAAGGATTAATTAAATGTATATTGTGTAGGAAATTATTTGGGTGATGTATACTTAGTATATGTGAATGTGTATTGAAATTTGAATGCTTGGAAATTATGGGAATGTAATGCATGAAATGGCAGCCTGGTTTGGTGAACCATAAGGATGTTATTTCATGTTTGGATTATGGAATATTAATGTTGAATTGTGTTGGTTGTTATGGCAGTTTGGGTATGTGTGTGATGGTGTGAAGTTGGACATGTAAAAGTGTTATGGTTAGGTGATTGAATTGTTGTAAATTGAGTTTGAAAAATTCTGTACTAAATGGTGCGCATTGAATGTAATTGTAAGCTACCAAAATGACCTATAATATGTTGTGAATTATGTTTAGGTTATGGTACAACCAGAATTGGCTTGAATGTTGAGTTTGGTAAGTGTTAAAAGTGATCCTTGATGTGTATGAAAAAAATGCAATAAGGCAGTTTGTGTTTTAAGCCTAGAACTTTAAGTGTGTGGCTCCAATTGGTATGAGACCAATTGGAGGTGAAACTAGGCACAAAATGTGCCAACTTTCATGAAGGAAGCTTGCTAAAATTCTGCTTGCAAGGTAGCTTGAAAAATGACCAAATCCGGATTAAGTGCAAATAAGGTCTGAAAATTGACCATTTGGGCAGCAGTTAGTGTTTAGGCCATAACTCACTCAAAACAGATCCAATTGACCTGAAATTTTGACCATGAATAGTTAAGACCCATATCTACAAGTCTTATGAAGACACCAAAGCCCAGAAATGACCATAAGCAAGTCAAAAAGCTTGCACAAGTTCGGGTCCAACAACTGGCCGAACCAAAATTGACCTAAAATGACCTAAAATGACCAATTTTGGTGCAATTTGACCAGCAATAGTAAAATGACCATAACTTGGTCTACATAACTCAGAATGACCTGAAATTTTGCCCCGCGTGCAATAAGACATAGATCTACAAGTTTGTAGTTTTGACCGAAACCCGAAAACCTAGAAAACTAGGTCGTCCGGCTAGGTCAAACTAGTATTCCGGAATCCAACAAATTGTAAGAAAATGCAGTATACACTGAACTGAAATTGGTAACATGTACCAACCCTAAAAGACTATCGAATGTGACATATTAGTAACACTAAAGCCTAATTTACCTAAAACACATCGAGGGTCGATATATTAGGTTGATTAAGCAAATAATAGCATTCAGTGAATTACTTATCAAGCATTATCGTTAGAGACAGTTTAATTTAGTACTGAAACACTTCAAATTGTGTTTCTCAGTTAGCAAAGACTCAGGGAAAGGGAAGAAAACACTGAGTCAAGGCCAAGAGACAGTTATAAGAGGTTTGTGCACAACAGCTATTTCTTTTGAATTATTTTCAATTGAAATAAATTATGATTATTTGTATATTATTGTTTTAAATTGTGAAACTGTGAAAAATTATTTGAATGATATTTGATAGATACTTATTGATTTAAAAACACTATAAATGGTTTGAAACCACAGCTATCATGTATATTGATTGTATTCCTCGCTAGCTTGTCTAGTGGGATGAATTGAATTCCCTCTCTGGCTGAAGTGTTGAGGTGTGTGCCTGTTGAGGACGAATAGAATGAGTACTCATATTTTGCTAGCTAGCTATGTTATTCCTCATTAGCCATCGGCTTTTAGGATGAATTGAACTTTGGAACCTGATTTTAAGCTGTGTGTGATTTGTTGATACGTATTGTAAGATTGTGAAATGGATTTTAAATTCTTATTGACATTCACTGTCTTCTGAATTTAACTATGTTTTGATTACCGAGATTTATTGTGATATTGTGTTAAATTCCTTATGACATTCATTGTCTTTAATTTAACTATGGTTTTAAGTATCCACTATTTATATGATTTATGATTCGTGATGTAAAGTTGTATTTGGTTAATGTTATGCACCACTGAGACATTGTCTCAGCAATAGCTTTCCATTGCTGTCGCAGGTAGACAGACGGACAGGGCAGCAGACTAGGCTGCTAGTACATTCAGCGAGAGATCATCGGGTATATTGAGTATACCAAATTTTGCATTTTGTACTGTAATGTATGTTCACTGTATGTATATATTGTTCTTGGTTTTGAGCAGTTGTAAATTAAAATTGTACCTTAAAGTTGTAAAGTAAATTATGAAATACTTTGGCTTGTAAAAATTATACTGTATTTCTTTATCTTAGTCTTTGAAAAATTATTTTGGATTTGAGTTGAGAAATCTGTTGTGTTGAGTTATGTTGGAGTTGAGATTTGGAAATATATTGAAGTGCTTTTTACAGGTTTTCTGAAGAACTGTTTTATCCAAAATACAGATGGCACTCTGCCAAAATTTTTACAGAAATTACTAATAGTCCAAATGAGTTAGCTAATTCACTTCAGTTCAAAAAGGTTTTTAACACCTGTAAATAGTGCTCACCATTGTAAAAGAACTAAGAAAATTTTTGAAAATCCCTTATAGTGTATTTAATGGGTTATCAGTAGGCGAAGTTGGTAATTCATTAGGTATACTACAGGATCATGTTATGCCTTACAGAGGGGTAGGGTGTGATATACTTGAATTGAAAACACTTAAATTAAATTTTTATCACCACGCCAAACTCTAAAATAAAAATTGTTTTGCCAAAATTTCTTGTAGTATATTTAATAGATTATCAGTAGGCAAAGTTCAGTAATTTATTAGGTATACTACGGGATTATGCCACATCTTACGGAGGCGTAAGGTGTGACATGTTTCAGTGGTATCAGAGTTAGTTTTTAATGTAAATTTTGAGTTCTGAATTTGACATATTTTTTGATAAGTTCAACTACTCAATTGTTTGATACATATAGTACATTTACATCATGAATATGAACTGACGGGGAGGAATATCCTTGTGTTGGTTGTTCAGGATATAGAAAATCCTGTGAAATAACATGGAAGAGAAGAATAAGACAGTAGAACAGTCTGTTAGAGCTGATGTATAGAAAGCAGCCCCAGCTCCTCAGAGTGTCGGAGGCCCGACTGCACCAGCCCCACTTATACAAATTACTACACAAATGGCTCCGCAGATGGTCATTTTTTTTCAATAAATGGCTGATAATCTGTAGGCCCAAGCCCAAGTATAAACCCAACCCCCGCAAAGGCAGCCTGAAAAGGGGAAGGGTGTGAAGACTGCTGCTTAAAGCCAAAGTTTAGGCAGCAGTTTGGGGAAAAGAAAAGATTTTGGGGAACCTTGTGCTCATAGGTATGATAAAAGCGGATCCTCAAGGCAGAAGCCATTAAGATTCATTCGGTAGACAACCAAAAGTTCCTTTTCTATCCGTATCTGTGACGCTTATGGCAAGCTACATGGGGGTATTTGCTATAAGGCCACTGGAGCCTATTACAATTGTGGTGAACTCAGACATTTTGCTAGAGATTGTACTATAGCACATCGACCTATGCCACATACTACACCAAAGGGATCAGTCCAAGGTTCCGCCCTCAGAGTTTCACAGACAATTAATAGGGGCAGAGGTAGAGGTAGAGGCGGTGTTACTGACAGTCAAGGTATAGTGAACCAACCTGAACAGAGCAGTGCACTAGTCATGGTGTACTCCATGCGCCGAGGGGAAGAAGCAGAGACTTCGGATGTAGCTGCCGGTATGTTCTCAATTTTTGAAAGAAATAATTATGTACTATTTGATGCCGGCACTACTTATTTACATGTTAGTGTTAAAATTGTACATTCTGCTGCTATTCTTTTGCATGGAAGTAAATTTTGATTTGTTAGTGACTAGTCCTTTAGAATAAGAGTTACGATAATAAGTGTGATTGGAATCAGTTTTGGAAGAGTTTGTTAGTGAGAGATATCTCCTAGAATACGATAAATTATAGAGCTAACTTATCTAGTGCAAGGCTAGAGGGCTTAAATGTGAGTTGTGGCAATATAGTTGCCCTAGATGAGAGCAAGGTATTACTACTAAGAGATATTAGTGGATACCATAATCGGAATAAGTTTTAGATACTAGGGGATTCAAGAAAAATAAGATATAGAAAACTTTGATCTATTGGGATGTATCGTAGTGACTATGCAATGTTCTTGATGTTTGTACTGTAAGCTGTAGATTATAGTACCAACTTGGGATTATTGTATAGAGCTACGTACTACCTAATAGTGCACCAAGATAAGAATAGTTGCAAACGACGTCTGTTTTAGTATAGTTATGTCAGGACATAGTTTTATTATTAGGAATGAGTTTAAAAATCCTAATCCGAGATTTAAAACTCTAGAGTTAGAATATCGAAAAGTCATAGTTATAAGGTAGCTAGAGTCAATGACTTAATTACCTTAGTATAAACTACAGTTACATCAGGAATTGCTATAAGACTATAGATTTCAGTATAGTCATAAATTAAAGATAACATTTATAAGGTGAGGTCATCCGGTCTCTGATATAGGGTTTGCAGTTGTTTTGGCCTTATAACAGACCTCTTGCCTAAAGATTAATGAAAAATAATATCTTATTTGGGTAGCAGCGAGGCACGAAATATGATTTTGTTCCCCTGAAGGAGATAGGATGCTATGGATGATGTTCATAATTTGAAAAATAACTATTCAAGGGATTTACAGTATGAAAAGAGAGTAGATAACTATTCTATCATAGTCAGTTATACTACAAGAATTATAGTAATGTTTTCTTAGGAAGAATGGATGAATACCACTAATAAAATGATATGTGAAATGATGTTTTAATTGGGACAGTAATGAGATAGGAAATAGTTGGCCAGGTATTCCTTAGGAAGAACACAATTTTATTGTGCGGATCATAAGGATCAGATTATGATTGGTGCATGGCAAGGGAAAAAGGAGAGTCTTGTAGACTCCCTTCTTAAGGTATTAGAGGGTAGTTTATAGTTAAATTGAAGAGAAGGCAATGATTGCAAATCAGTGAAAAATAAGTCACAGAATATCGATAGATAAAAAGAAAATATGGAAGTGAAAACTTAAATTTAGTTTAAATGTAATAAAGAGATGCCATGAAAATTAGTGGAAGTACTAGCCAGAATGTTCAAAGGACCAATTCAGAATAATATTAAAGTATAAAAGATTAGGATTATCCAAAATAGACTAAAGGCTACAACAGATCGTCAGAAATCCTATATAGACTTAAAGAAAAGAAATATTGAAGATGAAGGTTTACCCTAAAAGAAGATCATAAGATTTGGCAAGAAAGAGAAATTGAGTCCTTGCTTCATAGGCATATGAGATTCTACAAATAGTGATACCTCCAGCATTAAAGTAAATTCAAACTTAACTTATGATGAGGAGCTCATAACGATCTTGGCACATGGGGTGAAGCTGTTAAGAAATAAAAAAATACCATTGGTTAAAGTGCTATAGAACCATCATTTGGGTCAGGAAGCCTCATGGATATGTGAGAAAGACATAAGAAGACAACTGTCACACCTTATCCCTTGTAAGGCATGACATATTCCTGTAATATACCTAATGAATTATCGAACTACACCTACCGATAATCCATTAAATATACCACAAGGGATTTTAAAAGAAACATAGCATTTCATTTTATTTTCATTTTGCGGAAAACTGTATGGTGGTGGTGGTGGTTAAAACTTTAACAAAAACCATATTTATAACCTGTTAAAATCGTAATGCAGCTTATGTAAAAGATTTGCTTCAATCCATTTCACAAACAAAATATTAATACATTTACATTTCAAGTCTTACATTCATTAGGGGAAGTAAACTTAATATTACAAACTCAAAATGCATCTTTAATACAAACTGCTCAATGTCTGTACATCCATACATATAGGTACAAAATACATCAAAAGGAAATTACAGGGGTATACCTACGATATATACCCACAATGAAAACCAAAATATTGCTTCCAAGTCTCTCACTCGACAACCTTCTCCTTTCCCTTACCTGCGACAGCATAAATAAGATATCGCTGAGTATATCACTCAGTGGTGCACAACTAATAACTTTAACACTTAAGGTAAAATACAACTTGTCAAAATACAAGAAATCATATATTTGCATAATCATGATAGCATCACAAAACTTTCTTATTCTATAAGAATCATTTATTGAAATCACATTTCGAATAAGAAATCATACTTTACAAATCACTAGTCACCAACATAAGTGTTTCCATTATCAACACACTAAGTGTTGCCATTATCAACACACAGTTTAGACCATGATACAAAATTTCACGATCAATGATGTGTTGTACACCACGACAAAGCAATCTCAACCTCACTAACCATTATTAATGAGGGAAGGGCTAGCTAGTTAATGAGTACTCATACAGTCTGACCCCAATAACTGTTATTAATGGGAGACATAATCAATATCAATTATCAACTCCAAATAGCCATTACTACTAGAGAGTTCCGAAAGAGACAGTCATGCTAACTGTGGTTTTAAAACAGTTTCCAAAAGTTTTCCACTCAACAATCACATTTGTAACCCAATAAACACATTCAAATCATCATAAAATTCGTATAGAAGTGGCAACACCGAAATTTCTCAAATGCAAGAGAAAAACCATATTTCATTCAAAGTAAACTCGTTCAAAGTAAACTCATCCAAATAACCTCATTCCAAACAATTTACAAGTTTAAAAACAAAGAAAATAGTTAGTTGTGCGCAAACCTTCAATAATTCTCCTTTCTTGTTACTTACTTCTCCTTGTCCGTTCCAACTTCTTTTTCTACTAAAAACACTCAAATAGAATGCCTCAATACTTATCTCAATTGCTGCCAAGTACTCATTACATAAATATCTAATGCCTTCCTAAGTTAGATTTGAAATTTCAAAGTGTTTTGAAATTTTTGGACAGCTTGGTGCTTTACTTTTTGAATCTAATTTTTACCTTGTTTCAATCATAATTTGGTGATGTGTTCTTCATGAAAACTTAACTTTATTTTTCTTTTTGAATCGCCTAATTCAGAGTTGTGTAGCTCATGTTATAGCCAAAATAGTGATTACTGTTCACGTAGGTTAATTCTGGCAAATTTGGTGACCTATTTTTGTCTAACAATTTGATTGGGTTAAGTTAATAATTTGGCCTTACATTCTTCATATGAAATGTTCTACTATATTTTAGGTTTTCGTCGGTTTAAGAATCATCTAAATCAGAGTTTTCTAGAGAAAGTTATGGCCATGCGAAAATTACTGTTTATGTTATTGTTCATGTTCTGACAAATTTATCGACTGAAATTCGCTTGGCAATTTGGTTGGGTTAAGTTCATAATTATGTAACACCCCTATTTGCATAGCCTGGTATATGTTACTGTTCCGGTGACCGGTATCGGTCCAAACAATTAAGAGGATTAGAACTATGTTTAAGACACCTAGTTAAGCCCTGAACACAAATAATTAGTAATTGTCAATTAGTTAAGTATAAATAAGAAAAACAGAATATAAGAAGTTAAATGAGCCGAGAGTCACAGCGATGGGTGACCTTTTCTGGAAGGATTGCGAAGTCGATTTAAACTTAAATTTTGAACCGTAAAATGTGACGCCGCGATCCTTAGGACTATTACGAACACAGTGGAAAAGAGAAAATCACAAAAAAGAATTGTTAAGCCAGTCAAATAATTAGGTCAGGAAGCCAAAAGAAATATTGAATTATTTGCAAACCGGGTTGAACCGGCGAGGGGCAATTTGGTCAATTGACCCCGAGAGCTAACTCCTGACCTAACTGTTAAATAAAATTAGAAAAAAGAAAATTTCGGAATCAGAAATTAAATTAAAGAACTAATGAAAAAATAAATAAAAAAAAGAGAGGAAAATGGAAAAGTAAAAAGTGATGACATCATGCATGACCTTATGCATGATGCAATAAATATATAATTAATAAATTTAATTAATTTGATTTTATGGTCTTCCATAAGACTAAAAACATAAAGAAAAGAAAAAAAAAGGGGAAAGTCTTCATTCCCGTCCATTTCTCTCTCTCCCTCTCTCAAAGCTCTCTCACCCTTAAAACTCCATTAAAGCTCATTTTGAGCTTGATCAAACTCTAAATCCCACCATAAAAACTTAAATTTCTATCATTAAACCTTGTATTCAAACCTTGATAAAGAGCTTGACAACAAAAAGAAAAAGAAAGGAGGAAGTTTTGAAGAGGTGAAAAATTCCAAGTAAGGTTAGTTTGATTTCTCTTTTTGTATCTTTATATTTATACTTAGGCAACTTGATTGAGTGATGATTTGTTGAAAAATGAAACAAAATGATATGTTAAAGGACTATATAAATTTTGGCCAGAAGTATGTAGGGTTGAGAATGAATGAATTTGATGCATTTGAATGGTTGTTTAAGTTGAATTATGTGCGTAGACAATGGAAAGATGTTTAGAATGCACTAGGTTTGAATTTTATAAAAATTAGGGTTTGGACCTAGGGTTTTGGAAGACAAAAATGTGAGAATGTGTTAAATGGTGTGTTTGACCTAGTTTGAGCTAAGAAATGGTCATTTGTGACCAATTGGTGTATGTTGAAAGTGTTAGTACCAAATGGAAATTCGGATTGAAAGGGGGCAGTATGCAGGCAGCAGGACCAATGTCCCTTTGAGGGACCAAAACTAAAAATTTACAAGTCCAATTGGTGTGAGGCCAATTGGGAATGAAAATAGACACCAAATGACATAATTTTTATTTAGGAATCATACCCAAAAAGTGACCAAAACCTAGTGAACAAATTAACCAAATTCGGAAATTCTCAGTCTGTCCTGTACAAACTGACCAAATGAATAGTATTTGTTCATTTGGCCATAACTTGAGCTAGGCAGGTCTAAATGACCTGAAATTTTACCAGTTGACAGATGAGATATAGACCTAAAACTTTCATGCAGAACACAAATCCAAATTATGCCCTTAACCAAGTCATTTGGCCACCCAAAATTGATGACCTAAAACTACCAGAATCAGTTTGGTGCCTAGAAATCTGGGTTAAGTCCAATCCGGCAGCCATGATTCAAATGGCTATAACTTGAGCTACAAAACTCCAAATAGAGTGATTCAAAAAGGAGAATAAAGTTAAGATAATAAGGAAAAATTTCTATGAAGAAAACTTAGCCAACTTCTAACAGCAATATGACCAATAGAACAGTGCAACATAGGACACCAAAACTAAAAATTTACAATTTTGCCTAAAAGACTTAGAATTGGAGAAAACAACCAAAACCAACAAATTTAGTAACCAAAATGTGGTATGTGGGTGAAGTTGGAATTCCCATACCTATTAAGCCTTAGAAAGTCAACAAATTGACTTGAATAGTATCGTGAATAGTAACCTCGAAATACAAAATTTAATGAACGCCAAGTTTAGCATATTAAAGCTAGGTATAAGTGAATTTGAATTTATTTTTGGATTTACGATGAGTTATGATACTGAAACACTGTGAAACTGTGTGTTTCAGTTGAAAAGAACACCGAGAAAGAACCCGAGGAATCGAGTCAAGGCCAAGAGGCGACTCGCTTAAGGTTTATGCACAACTAACTATTTTGTTACTTTTCACTTCAAAATTGATTTGAACATGTTTATTTTATGATTTATAATTTTGTTGTTTTGAGGATTTTAATTTGTTAAATGAAATTGTATAAATTAAATGTAAATTTTCTTATGCATTTAAGGATTTATTGCATGGTTTTGAGGATCGTAAATTTTAAGTTTGAGCATGAATTTATGATGATTAAATATGTTGATGATTTGTAAACACTTTGTAAATAGAAATTGTTTTGAATATGATTTGAAACCACAGTTGACATGGCAAAATTTGTTATGAATTCTCATTAGCTTGTCTAGTGAGATATCTCCTCCACTAGATGGGGCGAGTTTCTTCCTCTCTGGCTTGCCAGTTGGGAAAGAGTTTAAATGAGTACTCATATATACTAGCTAGTCTTTGTTCCTCCCTTTTAGCCTCGGTTATTGGGAGAGTGTGACATGTCGTGGTGTACAACACAGCATCTATTTGAATTTTGGGTCATGGGTTCAACTGTGTGAATTGTTGGCAACGCCCTTTAAATTATGCATAATTTGATAAATTGTGATTGAAATGAATAAATTGTCAGTGAATCAAAATATTTTTGTATTATTTCATAATTTAAAAGAAATATAAATAAATAGTTACTATTTGATCAAAATGATATTCAAATGAATAATTTGCATGAAAGAAAATATTGATTTTTGAATGTTATGGATTTTGAAGAATTTAGAAATTTTAAATTTTTATTCATTATGAATTGTTAAGAATAATTTGTATTAAGTTTTAAATTATTAGTTTGTGCACCACTGAGTTCACCACTCAGCGATAGCTTTGTATGCTGTCGCAGGTGAAAGAAAATATAGAGCAGCTGAGCGAGGTTACTGAAAGACACGGTGAGATTATCCTCGGGTATATCATAGGTATACCCTTGTATAATAGCTTTTGATATAATTCTGTAATTATATGTATAAAATTTCCTTTGAGCAGTTGTACCAACTCTTTTGTAATATATATATTTCGATTGTAATCAAATACAAATTATTGTAATATTATCTTGAGATTTTATATACTTATAAAGTTTTGCATTATTAAATTTTAATGCTCCCATGAATGTGAAAATTAATTTGGTTACCTCAATGAGATGTTTTAATATTTGATTTAATTTACACTGTGTATTGAGTGGTTTATGTGGATTTGTGAAATGAGATTGAATAATGGAGTTGGTATTGAGAAATATATTGGGAGTGTCTTTATTTTTAGGTTTTGAAGAACTGTTTTCTCAAAATACAGACGGCACTCTGCTGAAATTTTTGTGAAAATTACGGAGATTTTAAATATCTAAAAATTTGATTTATGTTTAGACTTTAAATAAAGGTTTTTAATATCTGAGAAAATTTTACCCACCAATTTAAAAATGAACGAAAATTGTTTCAAAATCCCTTGTAGTATATTTAATGGGTTACCGGTAGGCGAAATACGGTAATTCATTAGGTGTACTACAGGAGTATGTTACATCTTACGAGAAGTAGGGTGTGACATGTTTTAGTAGTATCAGAGCTAGTTTTTAAAGTAAATTTGAAACTGTGAATTTGAAATATTTTTTGATAAGTACAACTGCTCGAATGTTTCATACATATAGTATATTTACATCATAAATATGAACTAACGGGGAGAAATCTCCTTGTGTTGGTTGTACAAGAAATAGAAAAAAAAATCCTGTGAATAGATATGGATAAGGGGGATAAAACGATTGAGCAGTTTGATACAGCTAACGTACAAGGAGAGGCCCCAATTTCACAGAGCGTTGGAGGTCCAACTGCACCAGTCACTCCTATACAAATTACTGCACAAATGGCTCAGCAGATGGCCATGTTCTTTCAGCAAATGGCTGATAATCTGTCAGCCCAGGCCCAAGTACAAACCCAACCACCTCAAGAGCAGCATGAAAAAGAGAAAAGTAGGAAACCCATCGGTCAAAGTTCGAGTAGTAATTTGGGAAAGAGAAAAGATTTTGAGGGACCCCGACTCCTAAGTATGACGGAGGCGGATCTTCAGGGCAGAAGCAATCAAGAACCATTCGTCAAAGAACCAGAAGTTCCTACCCTATCCGTATCTGTGACATTTGTGGAAAATTTCATGGGGGTATTTGCCATAGGGTCACTGGAGCTTGCTTCAATTGTGGTGGAATTAGACATTTCGCCCGAGATTGTACTAGCACACGTCGATTTATGCCACATACTACACCAGAGGAATCAGTCCAAGGTTCTGATTTTAGAGGCTCATTAATAGTCAGTAGAGGCAGAGGTAGAAGTAGAGACAACACTTCGGGTAATCCTCGCATAATGGACCAACCCGAGTAGAGGAATACACTAGAAAGAGGGAATGCCATACATCGAGGGCAAGAAGCAGAGACTTCAGATGTAGTTGCCGGTATGTTCTTAACTTGTGAAAGGAATAATTATGTACTATTTGATTCCGGCTCTACTTATTTATATGCTAATGCAAAATTATATGTTCTACTACTATTCCCTTGCATGGAGATAAATTTTAATGTGTTAGTAATTAGTCTTTTAGGATAAGAATTGCGATAATAAGCATGATTAGAATTAATTTTGGAAAAGTTTCTAGTGAGAGACATCTCATAGACTATGATAAATTATAAAGTTAATTAGTAAGCCTAATTAGGTAAGGCAAGAGGACCAAAAAGTAAGTTATAGCAATATATCTGCCCTAGATGGAAGTAAAGGTACTACTGTTGATAGATGTCAGTAAGTACCATAATCAAAATAAGTTTAAGATATTAGTGGATTTGAAAGAAATAAGATATAGGGAAGTTTGATCTATTGGGATGTATCGTAGTGACTATGCAATATTCTTGATGTTTGTGCTGTAAGCTGCAGATTATAGTATTGACTTGAGATTTATTGTGTAGAGCTACGTACTACCCAATAGTACATAAGAATAAGAATAGTTATAAATGATTTTGCTCTGCTACAAATATACCATAATAGAGTTTTATTACTAGAACTGAGTTTGAAAATCCTAATTCGGGATTTAAAACTCTATAATTAGAATATCAAAAGATCATGATTGCAAGGTAGTGAGAGTTAAAGACTTCGTTACCCTAGCATGAATTACAGTACATCAAGAATTGTTATGGGACTAGAGATTTTAGCATGGTAAAAATTTAAAAATAACACCTATAGGGCTAAGTCATCCAGTCTCCGATATGGGGTTTATAGTTGTTCTGGTATTGCAATGGATCTTTTGCTCAAAGTTTAGTAAGGAACAGTATTTTATTTGTGTAGCAGTAAGACACAAAATATAATTTTGTTCTCCTAGAAGAGATAGGATGCTATGGATGACAATTATAACTTATAAAACAATTAAAAAATGATATTCTACTGATAACAGTAATTCGATAGGAACTAGTTGGCCAGGTATTCTTTAGGAAGACCACAATTTTATTATGCGGATTATAAGGATTAGATTAGAATTAAAGTGAAACTTTTGAATAGCATGGGAAAAAGGAGAGTCCGGTAGACTCCATTCTTAAGATTAAAGAATTATTTATGATTGAAAAAAAAAGGGGTAATGATCGCAAACCAGCGGAAAAATAAGCTATAGAATATTGATAGATTAAAGAGTTGTGGAAGTAAAAATTAGAATAGTTAGTGCGAATGTAATAAAGAAACGTTATGAATATTAGTTAAAGTGTTGACTAGAATGGTCAGAGGACCAAATAAAAGTAATATTAAAGTATAGTGGATTTATTAGGGATGATAAGAGGTGCTAAATCATGACTCGATAGTCAAGTTAAGGAAAAAGATAAGATTGAGGAATAAAATAATTAAAGTTAAGCTATGGAAAAAAAAATAGAACAGTAAGAAATGAGAAAAACACTAGATGAGGAATGTAACACCCCTAAGTTCGGTAGTGCATTCTACTGTTCTGGTGACCAGTGTTGTCCGGACAGCTAGGATGCCTAGAACTACACTTAGATATGGATGAGGAGACATAAAATAATGAAATACAAGAAAAGAAAATATAAGAAAAACAAAGGAAAAATAATAGCAATGAAATGTGACCAAGTTAAACGAGCCGAGAACCCTAGTGATGGGTGACCGCACTAGGAAGTCGCGGCGTGGATCGTTAACTAGCCCTGGACCGCGGGAAACCCTGGAAAATATTTTTAGGACTTAAATAAATGTCTATTGAAGTATAAATACCATTAGAAATATCAAAGAAAAATTAATTAATTTGTACAAAGAAAAGTGAGAAATCGAGAAAACGATAAAACTCGGTGTTACCGAAAAATCGAGAATATAACCCGAACAGGGGCATTGTGGTCATTTGACACCCCGAGTTGTCTTTTGACCTAAATGTCCATTAAAAATAAATGATATTACACTTGGAAAATGTCATGAAAAATTAAATTGGTGGTACATAATGTAAATAGCAAAAATTGGGAGCTTAATGTGAGAAATTGGGAATTTAAGATTAAATAAACATTAAATCACACATAGTGCTCCACTAACTCACCTAAGTGGACCACTACATCTTCATTTTGGACAAATTTTCATCTTCTTCCTCACCTCTCAAAGACCAGCCAAAATTGAAGAATGAAATTCCTCCATGGCCGCATGGTTTAGAAGCTTCATGCAAGCATGATCCAACCATAGAAACCTCGAGCTCCCTTCACTAAAAGTTGTCCATACATCTTGGGCAGTAGATAGGCAGTAAGAAGATCAAGTTTTGGTGAAGTTTTGAAGAGTTTCCAAAGTGGTAAGTAGGTATTTTTGATGCTTGCTTCATTAAAGTTTGTGTGGATGTTAAGGGTACTTGAATTGTGGAAAGAATTTTGGAGTTTGATGTTTGAAGGGAGATGTATATTTTTGGCAGCCATGGAAACTCCTTAAGAACAGTTTATCCTTGTATGTAAATGGTAGATCAAAGTGTTGATGAAGTGTTTATATGTGTAGGAATGAATTGGGTGATGTATATTAGATGTATGTGAAAGTACACTTGATTTTGGAAGCTTAGAAATTTATTCAAAGTGAGTTATGAATCAACAGCTTGAATTGTGAACCAAAAAAAATGTTATTTCATGGTTTGGTTTATGGAATTATATGGTTGAATTATGGTGCTTATTATGGCAGCTTGTGTATGTGTATAAGGGTTTGAGTTTGGACATGTAAATGAGCCATATTATGTAGTTAAATTGTGTGTAAATTGGACTTGGTAAATTCTGTACTATAAGGTGCATATTGAGTGTGGTTATAAGCTGCCAAAATGACCAAAAATGTGTTGTGAAATGTGTTTATATTATGGTACAAAACAGAATTGGCATGAATGTGTAAATTGGTAAGTGTTAAATGCATCCTTTGATGAGTGATGGACAATATGCAATAGGGTAGTGTGTATTTTGGCCTAGAACCTTAAGTGTGTGGCTCCAATTGGTATGAGACCAATTAGAGGTGAAACTAGGCACAAAAAGTGCCAACTTTCATGAAGGAAGCTTACCAAAATTCTGCTTGGAAGGTAACTTGAAAAATGACCAAATCCGGATTAGTGCAATTAAGGCCTGAAAATTGACCATTTGGGCAGCAGTTAGTGTTTTGGCTATAACTCACTCAAAACAGGTCCAATCGACGTGAAATTTTTACTATGAATAGTTGAGACATATATCTACAAGTCTTATGAGGACACCAAAGCTCAAAAATGACCATAAGCAAGTCAAATAGCTTGCACAAGTTCAGGTCCAAAAACTGGCCGAACCAAAATTGACCTAAAAATGACCTAAAGTGACCAATTTTAGTACATTCTGACCAGCAATAGTAAAATGACCATAACTTGGTCTAGTAAACTCAGAATGACCTGAAATTTTTTTCCGCGTGCAATAAGACATAGATCTACAAGTTTATATTTTTTATCGAAACCCGAAAACCGAGGGAACTAGGTCATCTGGTTAGGTTAAATTAGTATACCGAAATCCTGCAAATTGCAATAAAACGCAATATACATGGAAATGAATTGGGTAACATGTACCAACCCTAAAAGGCTACAAATGTGATATATTGGTAACATTAAAACCTAATTCACCTAGACTGCATCAAGGGTCATCATCTTAGGTTGACTAAGGAAATAATAGAATTCAATAAATTAATTATTAAGCTTTATCCTTAGAGACAGTTTAAATGAGCACTGAAACACTTCAAATTGTGTTTCTTAGTTAGCAAAGAAGGGGAAGGAAACACTATGTCAGAGCCAAGAGATAGTTATCAGAGGTTTGTGCACAACAGTTATTTCCTTTGAAATTTTTCAATTGAAATAAATTATGACTATTTGTGTATTATTGTTTTAAATTGTGGAAATGTGTTTGAATGGATACTTATTGCTTGAAAAGCATTGTAAATGGTTTGAAACTATGAAAAATTGTTTGAATGATATCTGATGGATACTTATTGATTGAAAAGCATTGTAAATGGTTTCAAACCACAACTATCATGTATATTGATTGAATTCCTCGCTAGCTTGTCCAGTGGGACGAATTGAATTCCCTTTCTGGCTGAAGTGTTGAGGTGTGTGCCTGTTAAGGACGAATAGAATGAGTACTCATATTTTTGCTAGCTAGCTATGTTATTCCTCATTAGCCATCGGCTTTTGGGACGAATTGAATTCCTCATTAGCCATCAGCTTTTGGGACGAATTGAACTTTGGAACATGATTAAGCTGTGTGTGATTTATTGATATGTATTGTGAGATTGTGAAATGAAGTTTAAATTCTTATTGACATTCACTGTCTTTTGAATTTAACCATGTTTTGATTTATTGAGATTTATTGTGATATTGTGAAATGGAGTTTAAATTCTTTATGACATTCATTGTCTTTGGATTTAACTATGGTTTTAAGTATCCACTATTTATATGACTTATGATTTATGATTTAAAGTTGTATTTGATTAATGTTGTGCACCACTGAGACAATGGCTCAGCGATAGCTTTTCATTGCTCTCGCAAGTAGACAAACTGACAGGGCAGCAGACTAGGCTGCTTGTACTTCAGTGAGAGATCATCGGGTATATTGAGTATACCATATTCTGCATTTTGTATTGTAATGTATGTTCACTGTATGTGTATAGTGTTCTTGGTCTTGAGCAGTTGTAAATTAAAATTGTACATTGAAGTTGTAAAATAAATTGTGAATTATTTTGACTTGTAAAATTTGTACTATATTTCTTTTATCTCAGCCTTTGGAAATATTGAAAAATTATTGTGGATTTGAGTTGAGAAACATATTGTGTTGATTAAATGTTGGAGTTTGAGATTGAGAAATATATTTGAAGTGCTTTTTACAGGTTTTTTTGAAGAACTGTTTTATTCAAAATACAGATGGCACTCCACCAAAATTTTTACAGAAATTACTAATAATTCAAATATGTTAGCTGTTTCACTTCAGTTCAAAAAAATTTTTAACACCTGTAAATAGTGCTCACCACTGTAAAAAGAAGTAAGAAATTTTTTAAAATCCCTTGTAGTGTATTTAATGGGTTATCAGTAGACGAAGTTGGTAATTCATTAGGTATACTACGGGATCATGTTATGCCTTACAGAGGGGTAGGGTGTAACATGTTTTAGTGGTATTAGAGCTAGTTTTTAAATTCTGTTTTCATCTGTAATTTGAATATTTTTTCTTCAAAGTACAACTGCTCAATGTCATTGTTTATACATACAGTACATTACATTATAAATATGCACTAACGGAAGGAAATCTCCTTGTGTTATCTGTTCAGGAGGTCTGAGATCCTCGCATTGACTATGGAAGAGGGTGATCATTCAGTCGATCAATCGATAGAGGCAGAGTTACAAGGGGATGCCCCAGCCCTATAGAATGTCAGTGGATCAGCAGCACCAGCCCCTTCAGTACTGCAGTTTCCTGCTCAGTTCGCTCAGCAAATGGCTGCAATGTTCCAACAAATGGCTAGTAATGTGCCTACTCAAGTCCCACTACAGACACTAGTGGTACAACCACAATCTTCTGCTAGGCAGTATGACAAATTGATGAAATATGGGGCTACTGAGTTCAAGGGGACAGTAGATCCTTTAGAGGCAGAACAGTGGTTAGAGAGAATGGATAGGGTGTTCAAGAAGCTACATTGTAGAGGAGCTCAAATTTGAATATTAAGTATCTCTGCTAGAGGGGGATGCCTATGATTGGTGAAAAACCATTCCCCACAGTCTGGTAGAACCGTCAGTGCTAACATGGAGTGATTTTCTACGGGAATTTAGACAAAAATATGTCCCTGATGCTTATGTGGACCAGAAGTTGTAAGAGTTCCTAAGTCTAAAACAGGGGAGTAGATCAGTGGCTGAATATGAAAGGGAATTTTCCTGCCTAAGCCATTATGCAGTGAGTCTACTTTCTACCAGCAGGGAAAGATGTAAGAGGTTTGAAACTGGCTTGCAGCCCAGTATCAGATTACTAGTGGTCGGATTCAAGCATACTAACTTCTCTAAACTTATATCTCAAGCCCTGGAGTTAGAAAGAATTGAATCTGAAGCAGCCCCTGAGAAAAAGAAATCAGAGAAGACAGAAAAAGAGGGAAAGTCAGTAGAACAGAGTTCTAGTGGTCCTACGGGAAAGAGGAAGAACTGTGGGAGACACAACAGGGGTGGCAAGAAGTCTGGTAGGGGAAGATATTCAGGACAGAAACCTCCTCTATCTGGTCAGCAGAGTACCAAAGGTTCCTACCCTCCTCGCCAATGTGAAACTTGTAGAAGAAGTCATGGTGGGATATGCTACAAGGCTATTGGAGCCTGTTATAACTGTGGAGGCACATGACACTTTGCCAAGGACTGCACCAGTACTCGCAGAGTTGGACCACCTCCTACTCTGCGAGCAGTCGATTCGAGCCTGTCACCAGAGGTTCACAACCACCCAGAAGAGGCAGAGGCAGGGCTAGAGGTAGCCCAGTAGGCAGCTAAGGCACAGTGAAACAATCAGAGCAAGGTAATGCTCTAGTCAGAGTCTATGCAATGAGACAGAGAGAAGAGGCCGAGACATCTGATGTTGTGGCTGGTACCTTCTCAACTTTTAATCAAGATGTATTTGTGTTATTTGATCCGAGTTCTACCCATTCTTATGTGAGTGCTAGCATCATTGATTGCATTGCTGTTCCATGTACAAAAATGGACTTTGAGGTGCTAGTAACAAGTCCGTTAGGACAAGAGGTCAGGGTTAATAGAATGTATAGGGATTGTCCTTTGGTGATCCAAGGACACACTTTTCTGTCTGATCTCCTTGAAATGCCCTTCAGATATTATGATATCATCTTGGGCATGGATTGGTTAGCCAGGCATCACGCCATGATTGACTGTAGGCTGAAGACAGTCACTTTTGGTCTCCCTCAGTACAGTGATGTGGTAATAAATGGGGAGAGGCAGCTATTGCCATCAAACATCATTTAATTTTGCACTAGCGGAAAAATGATCAGAAAGGGGTGTGAAGCATACTTGGCACATGTGGTAGACACCCAAGTGGGGAGTCCAGCATTGAGGGACATCCCTACAGTATATGACTTTCCAGATGTGTTTCCTGATGAATTGCCAGGATTACCTCCGGAAAGAGAGGTGCAATTTGAAATTAATGTTATGCCTGGTGTGGATCCAATCTCCATAACACCATACAGAATGGCACCAGCAGAGTTGAAAGAGTTGAAAGTATAGTTGCAAGAACTACTTGAAAAGGGCTTCATCCGCCCTAGTGTGTCACCTTGGGGAGCACCAGTATTGTTTGTTAAGAAGAAAGATGGTACTCTCCGCTTATTTATTGACTACCGACAGTTGAATAAGGTGACAAGAAAGAACAGATATCCATTGCCTCGCATTGATGATCTGTTTGATAGTTGAAGGGTGCAGCTATATTCTCCAAAATTGATTTACGATCTGGTTATTATCAGTTGAAAGTGCAAGAGCAGAGTATTCCAAAAACTGCTTTTAGAACTCGATATGGCCACTATGAGTTTCTAGTAATGCCATTCGGGTTAACTAATGCTCCAGCTGCTTTTATAGATCTGATGAACACCATCTTCAGACCATATCTCGACAAATTTGTGGTGGTGTTTATTGATGATATTTTGATATATTCGAGGAATGCAGAGGAGCATGACAGACATCTGCGGATTGTACTGCAGACTTTAAGGGAGAAACAGCTATACGCCAAATTGTCGAATTGTGAATTTTGGCTGAAAGAAATCTCCTTTTTGGGACATGTTGTGTCAGCTGAAGGGATCAAGGTAGATCCAGCAAGGTAGAAGCTATCCTTAATTGGAAGTCGCCCAAGAATATCACAAAAATTCACAGTTTTCTGGATTTAGTTGAATATTACCGTCGATTTGTGAAAGGGTTTTCTATGTTATCTTCTCCACTGACCAAGCTGCTTCGGAAAGATGTAAAATTTCAGTGGACAGATAAATGCCAGCAGAGCTTTGATGAGTTGAAGAGGTGTTTGACTGAAGCTCCAGTCCTTACTTTACCTACTCCGAGTAAAGAGTATACAGTTTATAGTGATGCTTCTCACAATGGGTTAGGCTGTGTACTGATGCAAGATCGGAATGTCATTGCTTATGCATCACGCCAGCTGAAACCGCATGAGAGGAACTACCCAACACATGATTTGGAGCTAGCAGCTATTGTTTTTGCTCTGAAGATCTGGAGACACTATTTGTATGGGGAGAAATGCTACATATACACAGATCATAAGAGCTTGAAGTACTTAGGCACCCAGAAGGAATTGAATTTGAGGTAGAGGAGATGGTTAGAACTGATTAAAGACTATGATTGCTTAATAGACTATCAGCCAGGGAAAGCAAATGTGGTGGCTGACGCCTTAAGTCGCAAGACTATGGCAAGTCTTAGAGTTTCTCCTTTGTCCATGGTACATGAATTGAAAGCACAACATGCCAGTTTAGAGATTGATGATGAGGGACAGACAGTAGTTGCATGGCATGTACAGCCAGTGTCGATTGATCAGATCAGAATGGCTGCTCAGAGTGATGATAAATATCAGAAGCTGCTGAAAGAAGTCCAGCAAGGCAAGAAACCTAAATTTTCTGTGAGAGATGATGGTTTATTGCTACATCAGGGCAGAATGTGTGTTCCTAGTGATGTGGAATTGAGACAAATCATTATGAAGGAAGCACATGAGTCTCCTTTTGCTATGCACCCTGGTGGAACTAAAATGTACAGAGGGCTGAAAGAGCATTACTGGTGGATGGGTATGAAGTGGGATATAGCTGAATTTGTTTCCAAATGCCTAACTTGTCAGCAAGTAAAGGTAAAACATCAAGTTCCAGCTGGTTTATTACATCCATTGCCAGTATCAGAGTGGAAATGGGAACAGATAACTATGGATTTTGTTACGGGACTTCTGAGGACACAGAATAGTCATGATGCAGTATGGGTTATAGTTGACAGACTGACCAAGTCTGCTCACTTTTTGCCAATCAGGATGGACCATAGCCTTGAAAGATTGGCCAAATTGTACATATATGAGATTGTAAAACTACATGGAGTGCCAGTATCGATTGTATCTGACAGAGATCCTAGGTTCACTTCTAGATTATGGGGTAGTCTACAGAGAGCCCTAGGAACTAGATTGAACTTTAGCACAGCATTCCACTCATAGATAGATGGCCAGTCTGAAAAGGTAATTCAGATATTGGAGGATATGCTACGGGCTTGTGTGATTGAGTTTGAAGGTAGTTGGGATACACAATTGCCTTTGATTGAGTTTGCTTATAACAACAGCTACCAATCAAGCATTGGGATGCCTCCATATAAAGCTTTGTATGGCAAAAAGTGCAGAACTCCCTTATGTTGGGATGAAGTTGGTGAAAAGAAAATGATTGGGCCAGAAATTATTCAGTAGACAGAGGAAAAGATCAGATTGATCAGAGATCGACTCAAGGCTACATCAGACCGTCAGAAGTCCTATGTTGATCTGAAGAGAAGAGACATTGAATATGCAGTGGGTGATAAGGTATTCCTCAAAGTTTCTCTTTGGAAGAGGATTATGAGATTTGGCAGAAAGGGGAAACTGAGTCCTCGTTTCATCCGACCATATGAGGTTCTGGAAAGAGTGGGTCCTTTGGCATATTGGTTGGCATTACCTCCGGAGCTAGAAAGGATACATAGTGTCTTTCATGTGTCCATGTTAAGGAGGTACAGATCTGACCCATCTCATGTACTATCAGTTGAAGAGATTGAGATAAATCCAGACCTCTTATATGAGGAAGAACCCATAGAAATTCTAGCATATGAGGTGAAGCAGTTGAGAAATAAACAGATACACCTGGTTAAAGTGCTGTGGAACCATCATTCAGGCCAGGAAGCTACTTGGGAATGTGAAGAGGATATGAGGAGACAACACCCACAGCTGTTCAGAGACAGATGCCAGGTAAAATTTCAAGACGAAATCTATTTTAAAGGGGGGAGAATTGTAACACCCCTAAGTTCAGTAGTGCGTTCTACTGTTCCGGTAACCAGTGTTGTCCGGACAGCTAGGATGCCTAGAACTACACTTAGATATAGATGAAGAGACATAAAATAATGAAATACAAGAAAAGAAAATACAAGAAAAATAAAGGAAAAATAATAGCAATGAAATGTGACCAAGTTAAACGAGCCAAGAACACTAGCGATGGGTGACCGCACCGGGAAGTCGCGGCGTGGACCGTTGACTAGCCCTGGACCGCGGGGAACCCTAAAAATATTTTTAGGACTTAAATAAATGTCTATTGAAGTATAAATACCATTAGAAATATCAAAGAAAAATTAATTAATTAGTACAAAGAAAAGTGAGAAATCGAGAAAACGACAAAACTCGGTATTATCGAAAAATTGGGAATGCAACCCGAACAGGGGCATTGTGGTCATTTGACACACCGAGTTGTCTTTTGGCCTAAATGTCCATTAAAAATAAATGATATTACACTTGGAAAATGTCATGAAAAATTAAATTGGTGGTACATAATGTAAATAGCAAAAATTGGGAACTTAATGTGAGAAATTGGGAATTTAAGATTAGATAAACATTAAATCACACATAGTGCTCCACTAACTCACCTAAGTGGACCACTACATCTTCATTTTGGACATATTTTCATCTTCTTCGTCACCTCTCAAAGACCAGCCAAAATTGAAGAATGAAATTCCTCTATGGCTGCATGGTTTAGAAGCTTCATGCAAGCATGATCCAACCATGGAAACCTTAAGCTCCCTTCACTAAAAGTTGTCCATACACCTTGGGTAGTAGATAGGCAGCAAGAAGATCAAGTTTTGGTGAAGTTTTGAAGAGTTTGCAAAGTGGTAAGTAGGTATTTTTGATGCTTGCTTCATTAAAGTTTGTGTGGATGTTATGGGTACTTGAATTGTGGAAAGAATTTTGGAGTTTGATGTTTGAAGGGAGATGTCTATTTTTGGCAGCCATGGAAAATCCCTAAAAACAGTTTATCCTTGTATGTAAATGGTAGATTAAAGTGTTGATGAAGTGTTTATATGTGTAGGAATAAATTGGGTGATGTATAGTAGATGTATGTGAAAGTACACTTGATTTTTGAAGCTTGGAAATTTATTCAAAGTGAGGTATGAATCGGCAGCTTGAATTGTGAACCAAAAAAATGTTATTTCATGGTTTGGTTTATGGAATTATATGGTTGAATTATGGTGCTTGTTATGGCAGCTTGTGTATGTGTATAAGGGTTTGAGTTTGGACATGTAAATAAGCCATATTATGTAGTTAAATTGTGTGTAAATTGAACTTGGTAAATTCTGCACTATAAGGTGCATATTGAGTGTGGTTATAAGCTGCCAAAATGATTAAAAATGTGTTGTGAAATGTGTTTATGTTATGGTACAAAACAGAATTGGCATGAATGTGTAAATTGGTAAGTGTTAAATGCATCCTTTGACGAGTGATGGACAATGTGCAATAGGGCAGTGTGTATTTTGGCCTAGAACCTTAAGTGTGTGGCTCCAATTGGTATGAGACCAATTGGAGGTGAAACTAGGCACAAAAGGTGCCAACTTTCATGAAGGAAGCTTACTAAAAGTCTGCTTGGAAGGTAACTTGAAAAATGACCAAATCTGGATTAGTGCAATTAAGGCCTGAAAATTGACCATTTGGGCAGCAGTTAGTTTTTTGGCTATAACTCACTCAAAACAAGTCCAATTGACCTGACATTTTTACCATGAATAGTTGAGACATATATCTACAAGTCTTATGAAGACACCGAAGCCCAGAAATGACCATAAGCAAGTCAAATAGCTTGCACAAGTTCGGGTCCAAAAACTGGCTGAACCAAAATTGACCTAAAAATGACCGTAAGTGACCAATTTTGGTACATTTTGACCAGCAATAGTAAAATGACCATAACTTGGTCTAGTAAACTCAGAATGACCTGAAATTTTTCCCCGCGTGCAATAAGACATAGATATACAAGTTTTTAGTTTTGACCGAAACCCGAAAACCGAGGGAACTAGGTCATCCGGCTAGGTCAAATTAGTATACCGAAATTCAGAAAATTGCAATAAAATGCAATATACATGGAAATGAATTGGTTAACATGTACCAACCCTAAAAGGCTACAAATGTGATATATTGGTAACATTAAAACCTAATTCACCTAGACTGCATCGAGGGTCAACATCTTAGGTTGACTAAGGAAATAATAGAATTCAATAAATTAATTATTAAGCTTTATCCTTAGAAACAGTTTAAATGAGCACTGAAACACTTCAAATTGTGTTTCTCAGTTAGCAAAGACTCAGGAAAGGGGAAGGAAACAGTCGAGCTGAGAGACGATTATCGAGAGGTTTGTACTGTGATTATTTCCTTTGAAAGTTTTCAATTGAAATAAATTATGACTATTTGTATATTATTGTTTTAAATTGTGGAAATGTGTTTGAATGGATACTTATTGCTTGAAAAGCATTGCAAATGGTTTGAAACTGTGAAAAATTGTTTGAATGATATTTGATGGATACTTATTGATTAAAAAGCATTATAAATGGTTTGAAACCACAGCTATCATGTATATTGATTGAATTCCTCGCTAGCTTGTCTAGTGGGACGAATTGAATTCCCTCTCTGGCTGAAGTGTTGAGGTGTGTGCCTGTTGAGGACGAATAGAATGAGTACTCATATTTTTGCTAGCTAGCTATGTTATTCCTCATTAGCCATCGGCTTTTTGGACGAATTGAATTCCTCATTAGCCATCAGCTTTTGGAATGAATTGAACTTTGGAACATGATTAAGCTGTGTGTGATTTATTGATATGTATTGTGAGATTGTGAAATGAAGTTTAAATTCTTATTGACATTCACTGTCTTTTGAATTTAACCATGTTTTGATTTATTGAGATTTATTGTGATATTGTGAAATGGAGTTTAAATTCTTTATGACATTTATTGTCTTTGAATTTAACTATGGTTTTAAGTATCCACTATTTATATGACTTATGATTTATGATTTAAAGTTGTATTTGGTTAATGTTGTGCACCACTGAGACAATGGCTCAGCGATAGCTTTTCATTGCTCTCACAGGTAGACAGACTGACAGGGCAGCAGACTAGGCTGCTAGTGCTTCAGTGAGAGATCATCGGGTATATTGAGTATACCATAATCTACATTTTGTATTGTAATGTATGTTCACTGTTTGTATATAGTGTTCTTGGTTTTGAGCAGTTGTAAATTAAAATTATACATTGAAGTTGTAAAATACATTGTGAATTATTTTGGCTTGTAAAATTTGTACTATATTTCTTTTATCTCAGCCTTTGGAAATATTGAAAAATTATTGTGGATTTGAGTTGAGAAATATATTGTGTTGATTAAATGTTGGAGTTTTGGATTGAGAAATATATTTGAAGTGCTTTTTACAGGTTTTTTTGAATAACTGTTTTATTCAAAATATAGATGACACTCCGCCAAAATTTTTACAGAAATTACTAATATTTCAAATGTGTTAGCTGTTTCACTTCAGTTTAAAAAAAATTTTAACACCTATAAATAGTGCTCACCACTGTAAAAAGAAGTAAGAAAAGTTTTAAAATCCCTTGTAGTGTATTTAATGGGTTATCAGTAGACGAAGTTGGTAATTCATTAGGTATACTACGGGATCATATTATGCCTTACAGAGGGGTAGGGTGTGACAAGGAATTGCCACCGGGGCAAACAACCTACTTAAGATGCGCAACGATATCCCGAACTATTTTATCATGAAGGACATAAGTTAAACAAAAGCAAACAAGATAGTGCAAAATGGCACATAGGCCTTGGTCATAAATGGAGATGGTAAGATAATGGTTATGGACCTATGGCCAAGAAAGAGATAAGCAGTTCATATATGATCAACAAGGTCATTTAAAAAAAAGAGACTACAAAGGAAAATAATTGCTAAAACAACAGCAAGAAAAGACTAAAATATTCTAAACTAAACTAAAGGTTGCATCAAATGATCTAGAGATTTGATAAAAAAAGAGTAAAACTAAGTTCTCACCCATAGGATCGTACAAGGTCCTAGAAAGAGTGGATCCACTAGCACACAGATTTGCTTACCTCTAAAATTGAAATGAATTTGAATCTAACTTATGACAGAAGCTCATAAGAAACTTGGCACACGAGGTGAGCAATCGATGAGTAAATAGTATTGGTTAAAGTGCTAAGGAACCATCATTTAGGCCAGGAAGCTACTTGGGAGCGTGAATAGGACATGAGGAGACAGCACCCACAACTGTTTAGAGACTGATACAAAGTACAATTTCGAGGACGAAATTATTTTAAGGGGGGAGAATTGTAACACCCCTATTTGCATAGCCTGGTATATGTTACTGTTTCGGTGACCAGTATCGGTCCGGACAATTAAGAGGATTAGAACTATGTTTAAGACACCTAGTTAAGCCCTGAATACAAATAATTAGTAATTGTCATTTAGTTTAGTATAAATAAGAAAAACAGAACATAAGAAGTAAAATGAGCTGAGAGTCACAGCAATGGGTGACCTTCTCGGGAAGGACTACGAAGTCGATTTAAACTCAAATTTCAAACAGTAAAATATGATGCCGCGGTCCTTAGGACTATTATGAACACAGTGAAAAAGAGAAAATCATGAAAAATAATTGTTAAGCCAGTCAAATAATTAGGTCAGGAAGCCAGAAGAAATATTGAATGATTTGCAAACCGGGTTGAACCGGCGAGGGGCAATTTAGTCAATTGACCCCGAGAGCTGACTCTTGACCTAACTGTCAAATAAAATTAGAGAAAAGAAAATTTCAGAATTAGAAATTAAATTAAAGAACTAATGGAAAAATAAATAGAAAAAAAGAGAGGAAAATGGAAAAGTAAAAAGTGATGATATCATGCATGACCTCATGCATGATGCAATAAATATATAATTAATAAATTTAATTAATTGGATTTTATGGTCTTCCATAAGACTAAAAACATAAAGAAAAGAAAAAAAAAGGGGAAAGTCTTCATTCCCGTCCATTTCTCTCTCTCCCTCTCTCAAAGCTCTCTCACCCTTAAAACTCCATTAAAGCTCATTTTGAGCTTGATCAAACTCTAAATCCCACCATAAAAACTTAAATTTCTATCATTAAACCTTGTATTCAAACCTTGATAAAGATCTTGACAGCAAAAAGAAAAAGAAAGGAGGAGGTTTTGAAGAGGTGAAAAATTCCAAGTAAGGTTATTTTGATTTCTCTTTTTGTATCTTTATATTTATATTTAGGCAACTTGATTGAGTGATGATTTGTTGAAAAATGAAACAAAATGATATGTTAAAGGACTACATAAATTTTGGCTAGCAATATGTAGGGTTGAGAATGAATGAATTTGATGCATTTGAATGTTTGTTTAAGTTGAATTATGTGTGTAGACAATGGATAGATGTTTAGAATGCATTAGGTTTGAATTTTATGAAAATTAGGGTTTGGACCTAGGGTTTTGGAAGACAAAAATGTGAGAATGTGTTAAATGGTGTGTTTGACCTAGTTTGAGCTGAGAAATGGCCATTTGTGACCAATTGGTGTATGTTGGAAGTGTTAGAACCAAATGGAAATTCGGATTGAATGGGGGCAGTATGCAGGTAGCAGGACCAAGGTCCGTTTGAGGGACAAAAACTGAAAATTTACAAGTCCAATTGGTGTGAGGCTAATTGGGAATGAAAATAGACACAAAATGACACAATTTTTATTTAGGAATCATGCCCAAAAAGTGCCCAAAACCTAGTGAACAAATTGACCAAATCCGGAAATTCTCAGTCTGCCCTGTACAAACTGACCAAATGTTTGTTCATTTGACCATAACTTGAGCTAGGCAGGTCTAAATGACCTGAAAGTTTACCAGTTGACAGAGAAGATATAGACCTACAACTTTTATGAAGAACACAAATCCAAATTATGCCCTTAACCAAGTCATTTGGCCACCCAAAGTTGGTGACCTAAAACTGCCAAAACCAGTTTGGTGCTTAGAAATCTGGGTTAAGACCAATCCGGCAGCCATGATTCAAATGGCTATAACTTGAGCTACAAAACTCCAAATGGAGTGATTCAAAAAGGAGAATAAAGTTAAGACAGTAAGGAACAATTTCTATGAAGAAAACTTAGCCAACTTCTAACAGCAACATGACCAATGGAACAGTGCAACATAGGACACCAAAACTGAAAATTTACAATTTTGCCTAAAAGACTTAGAATTTGAAAAAACAACCAAAACCAACAAATTTAATAACCAAAGTGTGGTATGTGGGTGAAGTTGGAATTCCCATACCTATTAAACCTTAGAAAGTTAACAAATTGACTTGAATAGTATCATGAATAGTAACCTCAAAATACAAAATGTAAAGAAAGCCAAGTTTAACATATTAAAGCTAGGTATAAGTGAATTTGAATTTATTTTTGGATTTACGATAAGTTATGATACTGAAACACTGTGAAATTGTGTGTTTCAGTTGAAAAGAACACCGGGAAAGAACCCGAGGAATCGAGTCAAGGCCAAGAGGCGACTCGTTTAAGGTTTGTGCACAACTAACTATTTTGTTACTTTTCACTTCTAAATTGATTTGAACAAGTTTATTTTATGATTTATAATTTTGTTGTGTTGAGGATTTTAATTTGTTAAATGAAATTGTATAAATTAAATGTAAATTTTCTTATGCATTTAAGGATTTATTGCATGGTTTTGAGGATCGTAAATTTTAAGTTTGATGTGTTGCCAACCTTGAGCATGAATTTATGATGATTAAATATGTTGATGATTTTTAAACACTTTGTAAATAGAAATTGTTTTGAATATGATTTGAAACCACAGTTGACATGGCAAAATTTGTTGTGAATTCTCATTAGCTTGTCTAGTGAGATATCTCCTCCACTAGATGGGGCGAGTTTCTTCCTCTCTGGCTTGCCAGTTAGGAAAGAGTTTGAATGAGTACTCATATATACTAGCTAGTCTTTGTTCCTCCCTTTTAGCCTCGGTTATTGGGAGAGTGTGAAATGTCATGGTGTACAACATGACATCTATTTGAATTTTGGATCATGGGTTCAACTGTGTGAATTGTTGGCAACACCCTTCAAATTATGCATAATTTGATAAATTGTGATTGAAATGAATAAATTGTCAGTTAATCAAAATATTTTTGTATTATTTCAGAATTTAAAAGAAATGTAAATAAATAGTTACTATTTAATCAAAATGATATTCAAATGAATATTTTGCATAAAAGAAAATATTGATTTTTGAATGTCATGGATTTTGAAGAATTTAGAAATTTTAAATTTTTATTCATTATGAATTGTTAAGAATAATTTGTATTAAGTTTTAAATTATTAGTTTGTGCACCACTGAGTTCACCACTCAGCGATAGCTTTGTATGCTGTCGCAGGTGAAAGAAAATATAGAGCAGCTGAGCGAGGTTACTGAAATACATGGTGAGATTATCCTCGGGTATATCATAGGTATACCCTTGTACATTAGCTTTTGATGTAATTCTATAATTATATGTATGAAATTTCCTTTGAGCAGTTGTACCAACTCTTTTGTAATATATATATTTCGATTGTAATCAAATACAAATTATTGTAATATTATCTTGAGATTTTATATACTTATAAAGTTTTGCATTATTAAATTTTAATGCTCCCATGAATGTGAAAATTAATTTGATTGCCTCAATGAGATGTTTTAATATTTGATTTAATTTACACTGTGTATTGAGTGGTTTATGCGGATTTGTGAAATGAGATTGAATAATGGAGTTGGAATTGAGAAATATATTGGGAGTGTCTTTATTTTCAGGTTTTGAAGAACTGTTTTCTCAAAATACAGACGGCACTCTGCCGAAATTTTTGTAAAAATTACGGAGATTTTAAATATCTAAAAATTTGACTTATGTTTAGACTTTAAATAAAGGTTTTTAATAACTGAGAAAATTTTGCCCACCAATTTAAAAATAAACGAAAATTGTTTTAAAATCCCTTGTAGTATATTTAATGGGTTACCGGTAGGCGAAGTACGGTGATTCATTAGGTGTACTACGGGAGCATGTTACATCTTACGAGGAGCAGGGTGTGACAAATTAGGCTTCAAGTTCTTCATACAAAATGTTCTACTATTTTTTTATGTTTCTATCGGTTCAAGAATCACCTAAATTGGAGTTTTCTAGAGAGAGTTATGGCCTTGCAAATTTTACTATTCATATGGTCAATTTGCAGATTTCTAGATTTTGGCAGATTTGGTGACTCAATTTTGCGTAGCAATTTGATTGGGTTAAGTTCATAATTTGACCTTAAGTTCTTCATATGAAATGTTCTAATATGTTTTGGGTTTCCATTGGTTCAAGAATCACCTAAATTGGAGTTTTTTATAGTGAGTTATGACAATTCAAAGTTTACTGTTCACGTGGTCCAACTATGTCAGGTCCAGAATTTCACTTCTAGTTTCAAGGTTCATTTAGGAAAGTTTATGGTCATTTTCTAGGTAGGGTATCCTCATGAAAATTCTAGCCCTATGTCTTAAGTTTCATTTCCAATTAGTTTCAAACCAATTGGAGTTGTGTAGCTCAACTTGTGGGCTACCAAGCACACTGAACTCAGTGTGCAAAATGCTGCCTATGGTTAAATTTTCACTTCTTTAATTACTTCCATTAACCAACCTCAATTCACATTTAATCCACCTCAAATGACCATAATTTAACATTAAATACATCTATAGAACTTCCTAGCACAAAACCTCTAATTTTTCAAAACCTGAGTTTAAAATTTTCCCCAATCCTACCATTTTATTACTTCCATTCATAAACTCAATGTCAATTCACATTCAAGGGACTTCAAATAACCATAATTTGTCATTATAAACACTAATTATACTTCATACATTAAAAGCCCTAATTTTCTCATGAACCCTAATTTTCATTTTCCAATTCATGCAAATTCCATGCAATTTCCCTTCACAAATCTTGCATACTACCTCATTTAAGTTAGGGTTCATGTTAAATTTAAATCAAAATCATCAAAAGCCTAGATTACCCAACCTAGCCAAAAATCCCGTTCAAGATTCATGCATGTTTGTCATGCTTTCTCATGTAAATTCATCACACCCAAACTTAATTTAAAGCATACTTGGTTAATCAAGCATGAAAGAGAGAACTTACCTCACTTGATGATTTTTTCCACTTCAAATCTCTTCCAATTTCTCGTTCTTCTTATTTAAATTTCTCAATCAAAGTTTGTTTTGATGTTTCCTACTAAATAGGAAGGACCCATGGAAGGAAAGTGGGGAAATAAAAGATGGGGAAGAAGTGTTAATGGAGGAAGTGAAGAAAAGAGAAGAGAAAGAGAGAGTGGAGAGGGTGGTGGCACAATGGGGAGAAAGAGAGAAAATTGTCTTTTTAATTTTTGGTGTAATTGTCTCCTTTATGTATTTACCCCAAAAATTTAATTTATTTTAATTATAAATTTTTAATTTGTGTCATAAATGAAATTAAACTTAAATTTTATTTCTTTTCTTTGCATTTTATACTTTAATTTTTCCTCAAAATCTCTTCATAATTCAATATATTATTTTCATTTAATTTAATTGACATTTTGGTCAAAAATCAACTCTTGAAGTGATTGACCAAAATGCCCCTCATCGGGTCATAATCCTTCTTTTTCATAATACCCGCGATGAGTCCTTAGATTTTTGGTTCACTTGAATTTTTATTGTTTCTATCTCAATTAATTTTCCTTTTATTTTTAGTCCTCAAGGTGTCTTTGAATAGTACTAGTTCACAGATCAAAAATGGTACTATTCAAAGCTCGTAGGTTTGGGTTGTTACAACAACACCCACAATTATTTGAACACTGACATTAGGCAAATTTCGGGGACGAAATTTTTTTTAAGGAGGGGAGAATTATAACACCCTCACATTGGACAGTTTCGTACATTCTATTGTTTCGGTAACTAAGGTTTGTCCGGACAACTAGAATATCGAGAACCATAATTAAATTACAGAGAGAAGTCATAAACTAAATTCATAAATAACAAAAGAAGTTGGATAAAAATAAGAGAAACAAAGTACAATCAGTTAAATGAGCTGAAGGTCCTGACGATGGGTGATCGACCCAGGAAGTGACTGCGAGCTCAGTTGCTACCCTAAATTCGTGTGGGACCCTAGGGCATCCTTGATTAAGGGTTAATTGCAAAACTACTAGGAGTGAGAAAATCATAGATAGGAAAAGAGAATAAGTATAAATAAGTGAATAAGAGATTAAGGACTCATCGGGTATTAATTAAAAGACGGATGGTAACCGATGAGGGGCATTTTGGTCAATTCACTTCTAGAGGTGACTTTTGGCCTAAATATCCATTAAAATGTATGAGATTAAATTATTGAAAAAGAATTTAAAATAGGAAAGGTGTATGGAAAAAAGAAGAAAAGAAAGGAATGGAATTTTCAATTTTAAATTTGATTTATGACATAAGCATGATGTAAGCATGACACAATTAAAATTTTAAAACTAAATTATTTTAATTTATGGATAATTATAGTTAGAATAAGACAAGAAAAATAATTAAAAGCAAAATAGATTTCCACCTTCTTCAACCTCAAGGCCGGCCACTTTCTCTCCCTCCCTCTCTCTATTTTCCTTCCATTAACACCTTTTCTAAGCTTATGAAACCTCCAATTTTTCCCAAATTAGTAGAAACCTTCTAATTAAGCCTTAAAGTAAAGATTTGGAGGAAGAAATTCAAGAAACAAGTGAAGATTAAGAAGTTTGGAAAATTTTCAATTAAAGGTAAGTTGATTTTTAAGCTTTCTTATTATATATTGATGGAATTTGAGTTTAAATAGGTAGAAATAACTTAAGAAAGCATGAAAATTTTGCATGAAACCTAAGTGTAAAATTTGGCCAGCATGAGGACTTAGGGAATTTGATGAGTTTGATCTAAATTAAACATGTGTTGTGTTGTTTTATGATGTGGTATACATGATTAGTGAAGTGAATTGTATGGGTTGCATGAATTGTGAAGTTGGGGATAGCTTGAGTCCAATCCACTTAGGTGGTTATAAGTTGAGTTATATGGCTCTAATTGGTGTGAGGCCAATTGAAGATGAAATATAAGACATAGGGCTAGAATTTTTATGAAGATACCTAGCCTAGAAAATTACCATAAGTTGCCCTAAAATTTGCTTAAATCTGGAATTGGCGTTCTAGACCTAACTAGAAATGACCAAATGAAAAAGTATATATTCAATTAGGCATAACTCACTCTAGACACCTCCAAATTAGGTGATTCTTGAACCAATGGAAACCTAAAATATAGAAGAACAATTCTTATGAAGATCATAAACCCAAATTATGACCCTAACTTAGTCAAATTGCTAAGCAAATCTAGTTCATCAAATCTGCCTGATTCTGGACAAACCTAAAAATCCTGGACAAATGGCTATCCGACCAGTTTTGGCAAAAATACTATAACTTGGGCGAAAAAACTAAAAATGCAGTGATTCAAAAGCCAAAATCTTCATAAGACCTAAAACTACAATTTTGATGTTTTGACCAAAACCCAGAACCAAATGCAACTTAGGGAAATTGCTAGGAGAATCAGGAATTACCAATCTGGAAATTCCTGCACCTAGATAGATTGGCCTTCTGACACCTGGATAGAAAATGAATCATAACTTTCAGTAGAAAACTCCAATTGAGATGAGCCAAATTGATCTGAAAACTTAATAAATAGAGCTACAATTTTGGTTTGAAAACCCTTCTCAAATTTTGAGTGTAAGGACCTCAAATATGAATTGCGAAGACTAACCTGAACATGAAATCTTGAATGTATAGGGTTATGAGTCCAGGTTGGTTATTTAGTAATAACTCACCCTATACAACTTCAAATTTAGTGATTCTTGAACCTGTGTAACCGTAAGACATAGGGGAACAACTCATATGAAGAATAGCAAGCCAAATTATGACCATAACTACTCCAATTAGCTTGACAAATTTGAGTTTTAGAATCTGCCTTGTTTTAGAATAGTATTGGTCACTGGACAAGTACTTGGTATATTGACCACAACTAAAGCTACAAAATTCCAAATAGAGTGATTCAAATTGAAAAATAAAACTAAGACATAGGGAAACAACTTTCATTGAGATCATATCATTAAATGAGGACTGGGAGTAGGTTGAATTTGGGTTCTAAAGTCAAGGTTCAAAACAGTCCATAACCCAGAATCAACTAGAACTTGGGAATTCATTAGAATTTTGTTTAGTTAACTATAAATGGGACTTAGAATGAGTATTAAAGTTTGATAATTGTGTGATTTCAGTGGATAAAGAGATTTCCAAGGAAGGGAAGGCTTAGGACAGATAAAGAGATCCATTTGAGGTTTGTGCACAACCAGTACTAAATTAATAAATGGTTTGCATACTCTTATTGATGAAATGGTTTTTTTACATGTTTTATATTCATCAAGTTATGATTTTATTCAATAACTATTGTGTATTGTTATAGTTATAATGAATTTCATTTTGGAAATTGTGATTTGAATTGTGGCTTGCATAGAAAGTACTGATTGCTAAGATTTGTAGGAAATGATTATATATTATGATTATGTGCTCACAAAAAGCGAAATGAGTTTTATGATGTTACTTTCATATCTCACAACTAATTTTTAACATGGTTATAACCTGTCCCTCATTTGTTGAGATGACACTGGTGTTTGCTTTGTTTTTGTTTTGGATACCATGGTATGTGCAAATTGATATGATGTGATCTCCCTCATGTAAGAGGTGAGATAAAAGTTGAAGATGGCCCTTTCGGAATATATTTATTTATGGCATTGTGGATGGTAAGTGCACAATGATTTGATTTGATCTCCCTCTAGTACGAGGTGAGATGAAATTTGGACATGACCCTTATGGATTAGTCTTGCATTAGGCCAGTGAGAACAAGAATGGATTTTAAAGTGAGCAAATATGCTTTAAAGATGATATTTTATGCATAAATGATTTAAAAGAAACTGTTTACTACATTTGATTCTTACTTTTATGTTTCCCTTTTTAGTGGAGTTGAATACCTATTTTCATAATTTGTTGTGAATATTACAATTGCATCTTTTGATTGGTTTTGATAAATCATGTTTTATATTGAGTTTTAAATTCTTAGTTATGCACCACTGAGTTTACTGCTCAGCGATAGCTTTTGCATGCTGTCACAGGTGAAGGAAAAGATAGTGCACTTGTGTGAGAGCACTTAGAGCGTTGTTGGAGCTGCCTTTTGGAAAAGACATCGGGTATATTTAATGTACCCTTGTATGTTATGTCTTGATATAATTATATAACTATATGTATGTAAAGTTTATTTGAGTAGTTGTATAAAAAGTTTTGTAATAAAACTTTGAGGTTGTAATATTATTTTGAGATTTTATTTACATGTAAATTTTTGTAATATTACTTTTGTTACTTCAATGTATGCAAATGTTTAAATTTCTTTCTGAATCTTGTAAATAATGAATTATTTTCCTTATGATGAGATTGTTGAGAATGAAATGAGATAATTTGAGTTGATTGAGTTGCAGTTGAGCATGATATATTTTTGTAAATTGTTTTTTAATAGGTTTGAAGAACTATTTTAGTACAGTTTTAGCTGTAACCACGCGAATTTTTCACAAAATTTTAAAAATGCCTACTTATTTGTAAATAAGTTTTATAACATATACTTGAATTGAAAACATTTAAATTAAATTTTTATCACCACACCAAACTCTAAAATAAAAATTATTTTGCCAAAATCTCCTGTAGTATATTTAATAGATTATTGGTAGGCGAAGTTCTGTAATTTATTAGGTATACTACGGGATCATGCCACATCTTACGGAGGGATAAGGTGTGACAGCTATGTTGTGTTTGGTGGCTAAAATAGCTTAAATGGTGTTTAGCTGCAAGGATAAGATTGGGAGTATATGGACATAAGGTTAATGATGTTTGGCTTTAAGGTTAAGAGCTTTGGCTTAGGCATAAGGAAGGCTCTCTATTTCAATGTTGGTTATGGCTTTATTTTAAAACCTTTAAACCCACTTAAATTAGGGTTTGATGGCTTTAGGTTTGTCCTAGCAAAGAGGTTTTGACTTGAAGCATGCATTTTAGGGTAAAATGGCTAAATTAGTGTTTGGTTTAGGCCTAAAGGGAGCATCACCTAGTCCATTTGTGTTAGGCCTTATTCTTAACCCAATTTGGCCCATTCAAATGAGCCTAGATAGGCATCGATAGGGTCTAGAGATTTGGTTCTAGAAAGAACTCAATCTAGGTTCAAAAGGGCATTATACGGTTTAGTAAAAGTGAACTTGGTCCTTGTCAAAGTTAAGGCTTCTAAGGTGGACCTAATCAATTTAGCATGTCCTATTTAAACCCAGATATAACCAACACATATGGGGTAGGGTCCATGTCACATTAGGGATTAAAAAGATAGAATTTAAGGGGAAAAGGAAACCAAATTCTTTTTTGGTATGGTTTCGCTACAAAACCCTAGCCGAATTGAGTGTTTGGCTTAATCTATGAAGATTAACTCCATAGCAATCTGATCATAGGGTTTATTTACAAATTTCAGACCCATTGTGACACCTCTCACCCGTTTATAATATAGCCGAGTAAAGCATGTCACACTCGGTGCCAGAGCACCCTATCTTATCTTACTTCATCCCTTTAAAAATTTTGAACTCGTTATATTTTAAAATAAATTAAATTCATAGGAGAAAACTAACGAAGTTTCCCCTAAGTTATTACTATTTGGCGTGTCTTGCTATTTACCTGTTTAAAAATCTCATATAATTTTTAATAAAAATTTCCAATAAAAATCTCATCCATTTGCATCACAACCAACTCATCATTTCAAATATCATTTGTAGATTTCCATTCCATATTCATTTTCCTACATTTCCATTCATGCTTAATTTACAAAAAAAAATTTTCAAATTTCATTAATTTACATGATTTACAAACTAATTACATAAATTCATAATTTACAAGATATATAAATTAATTACATATGAAAGAGTTAATTTATTAATTTACATCACATACATATTAAGTACAAATTCCTAGTTTACATTACAACATATGAAATATTTATAACATACAAAATACATAATATGATCTATATGGGCCCTATCTACATGCATTGCTGAAGAGGTGACAACCTTGAATAAATTGCTGATCCAAACTCCAAAATCTTAGTCTAATGTCCATTGGGCTTTTTCTTCAGTACTTACGCGAGGAAATAATCCATCGCGCTAAGCATTTCTGCTTAGTGGTGCAATAATATAACAAGAAAATAATATATAAATAAAGATAAAAATAAAGCCTAATTACTGTAATAAAAAATTATTTTGATTTCATATAGAATCTTAATACTAAATATGTTTTGTCATTATTGACATTCTTTGGAAGTTCTTATCTCTTAATTTCACAGTAATAATATATATTATACAAAATTAATTAAAATATTAAAACTTATATTCATAGTATTATAGGAGATGCATTTGTAATATTTATTTAAGTTAAATTCATTTTACTAATCTTTTTATCATTTTATTTCACATTTTCTTATGTTTTAGATCATTTCATAACAAATAAAATTTTATAGCTAATCTAGTTCATTTTAAGTATCTCTTACTCATTTATTTAATTTATAATATTATTAATTCCTAATATTAATGCCTTATTTCACTGCCCAAGTAACCTATGACAGGCTAATTAAACAGGACAAGCGAGTCCTTGGCACTGGACACCGTGGTTGTAACACCTCAATGTGTAAAGAAAATAAAAGAAATAAAAATCTAGAATTTTAATTCCATTTTGACCCAATTAAAATTTTAGGACCAATGGGCTTTGGACAACTCAATTAAAACTAATTAAATAAATCAAAATAGAGATAAATATATAAAGGGAAAAACCCTCTTCATCCCTCCCCAAATTGTGCTGCCCCATTTGCTCTCTCTCCCTCTTTTTTTCTTTCTTCTTTTTCTTTCATTCTTCCACTAACAACCTCTCTCAACCCTTGATCTCCCCACTTGTCCTCCATGGATTTTCCATCTAATTGGTAGAAAACATCAAATTAATTTTTGATTGAGAGATTGAAAGCAAGGAGAACAAGAGATTTGGAAGAAACTGAAGATTGGGAAGGTCACAATTGAGGTAAGTTCTTTTCAAGCTTGATTAGTTATACAAACCTTGAATTAAGTTAGATTATGATGAAATTTCATGAGAAATTGCATGCAAATATGCATTATAAAGAGGTGTGATTTTTGGGCCAGCTTGGGGGAAATTATGGTTTTGATGTATTTTAGTTAAATTGATGATGAATTTAAGTTTAATTGAAGTGTATACATGTTTAGGGTAGTAGGATTTCATGGGAATTTCATAAATTGGAAAATTTGAAATTAGGGTTCATGGGAAATTAGGGTTTTCATTGTATGAAGTGTAATTAGCATTTGTAATGACAAATTGTGGTCATTTGAGGTGCCTTGAGTGTGAATTGACATTAATTGGATGAAAGGAATTGATGGGGTTATATGGAGTGGGGAAATTGCAAACTAGGGATTTGAAAAATTGGGGGTTTTTGTGCTATGAGGTGCTATGGATGTATTAGTATTAAATTATGGTCATTTGGGATTAATTAAATGTGAATTGATGTTGGTTAGTAAGAGTAATTGAAGGAATTAACAATTGAACCTTAGGGCAAAATTTGTGCACAATGAGTCCAGTGTGTTTGGCAGCTTATAAGTTTGAGCTACACAACTCCAATTTGTGTGAAACTAATTGGAAATGAAACTTAAGACATAGGGCTATAATTTTCATGAAGATACCCTGCATAGAAAATGACCATAAACTGCCCTAAATGTACCTTGAAACTGGAAGTGAAATTCTGAATTTGCAGAATTTGAACCACATGAATAGTAATTTTTGCATGGCCATAAATTTCTCTAGAAAACTCCAATTTAGGTGATTCTTGAACTGATAGAAACTTAAAACATAGTAGAACATTTCATGTGAAGAACTTAAGGGCAAATTATGAACTTAACCTAATCAAATTGCTAAGCAAAATTGATTCACCAAATCTACCAAAATCTGGAAATATGCAAATTGACCATATGAATAGTAAATTTTGCATAGTCATAACTCTCTCTAGAAAACTCTAATTAAGGTGATTCTTGAACCTATGGAAATCTAAAACATACTAGAACATTTCATGTGAAAAACGTAAGGCGAAATTATGAACTTAACCCAATCAAATTGCTAAGCAAATTTGAGTCACCAAATCTGCCAAAATCTAGAAATATGTAAATTGATCATATGAATAGTAAAATTTGTATAATCATAACTCCCACTAGAAGACTCCAATTTAGGAGATTCTTGAACCAATGGAAACTTAAAACATAGTAGAACATTTTATATGAAGAGCTTGAAGCCAAATTATGAACTTAACCCAACCAAATTGCTGAGCAAAATTGAGTCGATGAATTTGCTGGAACTAGAATAGTCACGTGAACAGTAATTTTTGCATGACCATAACTTTCTCTAAAAAACTCCAATTTAGGTGATTCTTGAACCGATGGAAACCTAAAACATATTAGAACATTTCATATGCAGAGCTTAAGGCCAAATTATGGACTTAACTCAATCAAATTGATGGGAAATTTTAAGTCAATAAATCTGCTAGAATCTGTCCACGTGAACAGTAAAATTAATTTCACTATAACTTGGGCTACATAACTCCAAATGAGGTGATTCAAAAAGGGAAATAAAGATGAGACCTAGAGGGACAATTTTTGTGAAGAACACCTCATCAAATTGTGATTGAAACTAGGAAAAATTTGGGTTCAAAATTAGGACACCAAACTATCCAAAATCCAAAACTCTTTAAAATTTACAAAAACTAACTTGGGATGCATTAGACATTCATGTAATGAGTTCTTGGCAGTAATTGAGATGAGTATTGACTTATTCTATTTGTGCTTTTTCAGTAGAACAAGAAGTTAGGATGGACAAATGGAAGTAAGTAAGGTGAAAGGAGACCATTGAATGTTTATGCACAACTAACTTCCTTCTTTGTTTTTAATTTGAAATTTGTTTTGAATGAACTTTATATGAATTAAATATGGTTTTTCCTTACATTTGAGATATTGGTGCGTTGTCAACCCTTTATGGATTTTACGATGATTCGAATGTGTTACTGTTGGCAAATGTGACCATTGATTGAGAAATTTTGAAAAGTTGTTTTAAAACCACAACTAGCTAGCCCTTCCCTCATTAATAACGGTTAGTGAGGTTGAGATTGCTGCAACATGGCATTGATCGTGGAATTTTGTATCATGGTCTAAACTGTATGTTATTGTTGGCAACACATATACATTGTGAACTATGAATTGTGAAACATAATTTCTTATTTGAAATGTGCTTTCAAAATGGTTGCCATGGACTTAGAAATTATTGTGATGTTTTTCATGATGATGAAAATATGATTTGTTATATTTTGACAATTCTGCTTTATTCTAAGTTTTGAAATTTTAGTTGTATACCACTGAGTGTTATACTCAGCGATAGCTTATTTATGCCGTCGCAGGTAAGGAAAAGGAGAAGGCTGCCGAGTGAGAGACTCTGAAGTAGCATTTTGGTTTTGATTATGGGTATATTACCCCTGTAATTTCATTTTGATGTATTTTGTACCTATATGTATGGATTTACGGACATTGACAGTTTGTATTAAAAAGCATTACATATCTATAGCATTTTGATTTGTACATATTTACACTTCATTTTGAGACTTATGAAAAATATAACTTTTATAATATTAAGTTTATTTTCTCAAATGAATGTCTACTTAAAATATAATAGAATTTATTATGCTTGTAAAATGGGTAGGAGCAAAATCTTTTACTTGGTTTACTATGATTTCAATAGGTTATATAATTGGGTTTTGCTAAAGTTTTAACTATCCCCATGCAGTTTCCATAAAAGAATTGATAAGATAAAAGCCTATGTTTTGTTTAAAATCCCCTGTAGCATATTTAATAGGTTATCGTGTCACACCCTACCCCTCTGTAAGGCATAACATGATCCCGTAGTATACCTAATGAATTACCAACTCCGTCTACTGATAACCCATTAAGTACACTACAAGGGATTTTAAAAACTTTTCTTACTTCTTTTACAGTGGTGAGCACTATTTACAGGTGTTAAAGACTTTGATGAACTGAAGTGAAACAACTAACTCATTTGGTTTATTTAGAATTTCTGTAAAAATTTTGGCAGAGTGCCATCTATATTTTGGACAAAACAGTTCTTCAGAAAACCTGTAACAAGCACTTCAATATGTATTTGCAAATCTCAACTCCAACATATTTTTCAACACAACATATTTCTCAACTCAAATCCATAGTGATTTTTCGAAGACTGAGATAAAGGAAATATAATACAAAACTATTCAAGTAAATGAAATCTCAAATTTACATTTACAATAATTTACATTTAATTACATACCAAAATGTTTTACAAGAGTTTTTATACAACTGCTCAAATAATTTACATACATATTATTACATGCTTACATCAAAACCTATGTACATGGGTATATCTATGATATACCTGGAGCTGATCTGAATGTATCCTCAAAGCAACTTAATCACTGCTCTATGCTCTGCTTACTGAAAGACATACAAAGCTATCATTGAGTGGTGAACTCGATGGTGCACAACTATAATTTAAAACATAGTACAATATACATTGACAAATTTTCTGATAAATAATTTGAGAATCAATCTTGATCAAATTTCACAACTCAAAATATTCATTGCCAATAATGTAAATCATTTGTATAAATAACTTGGAGCACAAAATTCAATTTATCAAATCTTGACTATCCATTTAAGTAATTCCAACAAAATCAATTATACATAAACCATAATTGAAATCACCATTTCTTACCATTCAAAAGCCATTACAGATCTCAAAAATCATTATGTATCTCAAAAAATCATGTATCTCAAAAATCATCAGATCTCAAAAATCATCAGTATCTCAAAAATCAATCTTTATCTCACTAATATGCAAGACTAATCCGAAGGGCCATATTCGATGTGATTCTAACTCCCTATGGTCGGGAGGTCGAATCGATTCTAACTCCTATGGTCGGGAGGTCGAATCATCGTGGCAGTACCATCACAATAATGAATCTTCCGCAAGGGCCATAACGATAAAATAAACTTAGATCTAACCTTAAATCAGAGGAAAATCTAAGCCTGTGCACGTACCATGGTAATCAAAACACAACTCACTCCATTGTCTTCTCAACAAATGAGAGAGACGGGTAATAACCTAGTCAAGCATCTATAGTGAGATATAAAACAATATCACAATCCTTTTAGTGAGCATAAATCACAATATAATTCGATTCAAATTCAATTCCAATATCCAATAATTTTTATGCTCATCACAATTCAAATCATAAATTTGCATTTTTCCATAAAAATTACCATCACAATTCAAAACATGTTCTATCAAAATTTTCCAAAACATAATTTATTTAATCCATAACAATGCTTAATAATTGTGGAAATACCATTTCACAAAGCCAAATTCATACATACTATAACAATCTCGATAATCATTGAATTAAATCCAATGCTTAGTAAACATAATTCATAAGAAAAATATATCATTTAATCATGTGAAATATTCAGAACAAAATCAGTTAAAAACTAGTTGTGCACAAACCTCTGATGACTGTCTCCCTGATCTGGACTCAGTGTTTCCTTCCCTTTTGCTGAGTCTTTGGTAACTGAGAAACACAATTTGAAGTGTTTCAGTACTAAATTAAACTGTCTCTATCGATGGTTTTTGGTAAATAATGCACTGAACTCAATTATTCACTTAATCACCTAATATACCGACCCTCATTGTGTTTTAGGTAAATTAGGTTTTAGTGTCGTTAATATGTCACATTCGATAGGGTTTTAGGTTTGGTACGTTTTACCAAAGTCATTTCCTTGTTTAGTGCATTTTAATGCAAATTGCTGGATTCCGGAACACTGGTTTGACCTAACCGGACGATCTAGTTCCCTCGGTTTTCGGGTCTCGGTCGAAACTACAAACTTGTAGATTTAGGTCTTATGGACCGCGGTGCAAAATGTTAGGTCAATCCGAGTTAAGTAGACCAAGTTATGGTCATTACACTATTGCTGGTCAAGTGGTACCATTTTAGGTCAATTTTAGGTCAAATTGGTCAATTCTGGTTCGGCCAGTTTTTGGACCCGAACTTGTGCAAGTTGTTTGACTTGCTTATGGTCATTTCTGGGCTTTGGTGTCTTCATAAGACTTGTAGGTATGGGTCTTAACTATTCATGGTTAAAATTTCAGGTCAATTGGACCTGTTTTGAGTGAGTTATGGCCTAAACACTCACTGCTGCCCAATTGGTCATTTTTCAGGTCCTAATTGCACCTAATCCGAATTGGTCATTTTTTTAGGTCATCTTGCAAGCAGAATTTTGGCATGGTTTCTCAATGAAAGTTGGCACATTTTGTGCCTAGTTTCACCTCAAATTGGTCTCATACCAATTGAGGTTACACATTCAAGGTTATAGGCTAAAATATACACTGCCCTCAATATGCATTTCACACCCCAACTTCAAACACACACTTACCTTTGCCATTTGTTTACTTACCTACCAAACTGTTTTGGCACATTACCAAAAGCATTTTCTACATTACATTAGCATTATTTTGGGCAGATTCCAATCACCCTCAACACACCAAATATCATTCACAATTACAATTTCTAAGTACCATTACAAACACACCAAAACATTACAAACTTTACATACACCTTACAATGTTAATTTACATACATATCATCAATCCTTCTAGGTCAATATTCTGCCCACACTTCCTTCAATATATACCATTACTCAAGTGTCCACAAGCTGCCACAAACCATTCTTCAACATCACATTGCCGTCCCATATACCAATTCCCATCAAAGTGCATAATTCACCATATAAACATGAAATAATTCACTAAGTTACTAAATCACCATGATTAACATTATTTCTCATCAATTATATGCACAAATACCTCATTAAAAACGTGACTCATGGCTGTCCAAAATGAAAACAACAATAACCCTTCAAACTCAAAATTTTCCTTCACCAAACTAACACCCATAACATGAACATAAACTTTAACAAAGAATTTCTCAAAAATGCAAACTTACCTTTAATTGTAACTTGCTAAACCTTCACCAAACTTCTCAAAATTGGTATCAATATCTTCCTTGTGGTGTGTAGACCATTTTTTGTGAAGGAACTTAAAGGATTGGAGTTGAAAATGGGAGGTTAAGAGAGCTTGCATGAAAAATGGCCATGGTTTTTTTTCATTTCCTCTCAATTCGGCAACTTTGGTTGTTTTGGAGAAGATGACTATTTCTGCTGGTTTAGTGGAGTTACAGCTGCCCTATTATGTATTTAATTTATGCATTAGTGGTCCACTCACAAATTTAATCATTTTATAAACTTAACTCCCACTTATTCCACATTTAACCCATGATTTTAGCTATTTACTTTAGGTACCACTAAACTAATTTTTCATTTTATTTTCTAAGTGTAATATTATTTATTTTTAATGGACATTTAGGTCAAAAGACAATTCGGGATGTCAAATGACCATAATGCCCCTGTTCGGTTCGTTCCGATTTTTCTGTAACAAGGTTTTGTCTGCTTTTTCGATTTCTCACTTTTCTATGTACTAATAATTTAATTACTCCTTTATATTTCTAATGATAATTATACTTCAATAAGGGTCTTTTTAAGTCCTAAAATTGTTTTTCGTGGTTCCCATGATCCGAGGGCTAGTCAACAGTGCACGCCGTGACTTCCCGGTGCAGTCACCCATCTCTAGGTTTCCCGGCTCGCTTAACTTGATCACATTTCTTTGCTATTATTTTTCCTTTGTTTTTCTTGTATTTTCTTTTCTTGTATTTCATTATTTTATGTCTCCTCACTCATATCAAGGTGTAGTTCTAGGCATCCTAGCTGTCCGGACAGCACTGGTCACCGGAACAGCAATGAGCGCACTCTAGAACTTAGGGGTGTTACAATTCTCCCCCCCTTAAATAAATTTCGTCTCGAAATTTTACCTCGCATTAGTCTCTGTACAGTTGTGGGTGCTGTCTCCTCATATCCTCTTCACGTTCCCAAGTTGCTTCCTGGCCTGAATGATGGTTCCACAGCACTTTAACCAGGGGTATCTGTTTGTTCCTCAGCTGCTTCACCTCATAAGCCAGAATTTTTATGGGTTCTTCCTCATATGAGAGGTCTGGATTTACTTCAATCTCTTCAACTGATAGTACATGAGATGGGTCTGATCTGTACCTCCTTAACATGGACACATGGAAGACATTGTGTATCCTTGCTAACTCTGGAGGTAATGCCAACCGATATGCCAAAGGACCCACTCTTTCCAAAACCTCATATGATCCGATGAAACGAGGACTCAGTTTCCCCTTTTTGCCAAATCTTACATTCCTCTTCCAAGGAAAAACTTTGAGGAATACTTTATCACCCACTGCATATCCAATATCTCTTCTCTTCAGATCAACATAAGACTTCTGACGGTCTGACGCAGCCTTGAGTCTATCTCTGATCAATTTGATCTTTTCCTATGTCTGCTGAACAATCTCTGGCCCAATCATCTTCCTTTCACCTACTTCATCCCAACATAAAGGAGTTCTGCACTTCCTGCCATACAATGCTTCATATGGAGGCATCCCAATGCTTGATTGGTAGCTGTTGTTATAAGCAAACTCAATCAAAGGCAAGTGTGTATCCCAACTACCTTCAAATTCAATCACACAAGCCCGTAGCATATCCTCCAATATTTGAATAACCCTTTGAGGTTGGCCATGCATGCTGGATGGAATCTTGTCTTTGAAGTTCAATCTAGTTCCTAGGGCTCTCAAGACTACCCAGAATCTAGAAGTGAACAAAGGATCTCTATAAGATATAATCGATACTGGCACTCCATGCAATTTTACAATTTCATATATGTACAATCTGGCCAATCTCTCCAACTATAGTCCATTTAGAATGGCAAAAAGTGAGTAGACTTGGTTAGTCTATCAACTATAACCCATACTGCATCATGACTATTCTGTGTCTTCAGAAGTCTCATCACAAAATCCATAGTTATTCGTTCCCTTACAGTGTTTCATAGGGTGTCATTTGTATGCTAGCTCGATACTTATTATTGTATACAAATTCTGTTAGTGGAAGGTATCTGTCCCATTTTCCCTCGGATTCAAGGACAGAAGTTCTCAGTATATTCTCGAGGGTTTATTACATTTTACAGGTTATTATTATCATTTCATTTCATTATTTATAGAAACTCAATGACTTTCAAAATTTAACTGAATCACTTGTTTCGATTTGTCCATCCGTCCGAGGATGATAAGTCGCATCTTGATATCTCTAAGCTTATAGCAATTACTGTGGTACAGGTAATTCACATTAATGTAACCGAGTCACTGACTCTAGCTACCTTACAAGTGTAGTCGTTTGATAGGCTAGTTCTGAAGTTTTAAATTTATGACTAAAATTTCCACATTTATTTCCAGTAATAGTACTCTATTCGGGTGCAACTGTATCAATTTATAGATTACTTACAATTATTCTTAATTTACTGTATCACGAGGAAGTACGTAGCTCTACACAATAATCCCGTATCGGTACTGTAATCTGTAGCTTACAATACAAACATCGAGAACATTATATAGTCACTACGTTATAACCTCATGAACTAGGTTTTCTAACATCTTATCTTTCTCGAATCCCCTAATATCCCAAACCGATTCTGATTACAATTTCCTTTGACAATTACTAACAGTAACATCTTTTCCCTCATCTAGAGCAATTCTATTATTGTAACTTACTTTTCGGTCCTCATGCCTTACATTAAGTAGGCTTGCCAATTAGCTTTATAATTTATGGTATGTTAGAAAATACTTTTAGCTAACTATTCTTCCAAAATTAATGTCAACCATACTTGTTATTGTAGTTATTATCCTAAAGGACTAGTCACTAATACATCAAAATTTATTCCCCTGTAAAGGAATAACAACAGAACATATAGTTCTGACACTAACACACAACTAAGTAGTGCTGGGATCAATAACATCTAATTGTTTCTTTAAAAAAAAATTAAGAACTTACCAGCAGCTACATCTGAAGTTTCTGCTCTTTCTCCTTGGCGCATAGTGGACGCTCTGACTGGTGCGCTACTATATTCGAGTTGATTCACTGTGTTATAGTGGTGAGGAGTACCAACTCTATTTCTATCTTGACTCTGACTGACGGTCTGTGAAATCCGGAGAGCAGATCGAGGTGGTTTAGTACAATCTTTAGCAAAGTGTCCAAGTTTTCCACAATTGTAGCAGGCTCCAGACGCCTTATAGCATATCCCACCATGATATCTTCTACAAGTTTCACATTGGCGGGAAGGGTAGGAACTTCTAGTTGTTCGACGACTGGACCTTGATGGTCTCTGTCTTACTGATCCACCTCTATCATATCCCCGAGCTCTGGCTCCTCAAATTCTTTTCTCTTTCTCAAATTCTTGCTCGAGCTCGACCCATAGGTTTCTCCTCTTTTCCATTTCACACCGCCCTTGTGGGGTTGGAGTGCAGACTTGGGCTTGGGTGACAGATTATCAGCCATTTGTTGGAAGAAAGTGGCCATTTCTTTGGGCCATTTGTGCGATAATTTGTACCAGTAAATCAGTACAGTCAGCCTTCGACATTTTGTGGAGTGGGGCCTCAACTTGTTCTCCTGCCATCACATACGCTTCTATTGTCTCATTCTTCTCTTCCATATCTTTTCTCACAGAATTTTCTATCCTGTACAACCAACACAAGGAGATTCCTCTCCATTAGTTCACATTTATGATGTAAATGTACTATATGTATCAAACATTTGAGCAGTTGTAGTTACCGACAAAAAGATTTCAAATTCACAGTTCGAAATTTACTTTAAAACCATTGCTCTGATACCACTAAAACATGTCACACCCTACCAAACTGTAAGTCATAACATGATCCCGTAGTATACCTAATGAATTACCAACTCGTCTCACGATAACCCATTAAGTACACTACAAGGGATTTTAAAAACTTTTCTTACTTCTTTTACAGTGGTGAGCACTATTTACAGGTGTTAAAGACTTTGATGAACTGAAGTGAAACAACTAACTCATTTGGTTTATTTAGAATTTCTGTAAAAATTTTGGCAGAGTGCCATCTATATTTTGGACAAAACAGTTCTTCAGAAAACCTGTAAAAAGCACTTCAATATGTATTTGCAAATCTCAACTCCAACATATTTTTCAACACAACATATTTCTCAACTCAAATCCATAGTGATTTTTCGAAGACTGAGATAAAGGAAATATAATACAAAACTATTCAAGTAAATGAAATCTCAAATTTACATTTACAATAATTTACATTTAATTACATACCAAAATGTTTTACAAGAGTTTTTATACAACTGCTCAAATAATTTACATACATATTATTACATGCTTACATCAAAACCTATGTACATGGGTATATCTATGATATACCTGGAGCTGATCTGAATGTATCCTCAAAGCAACTTAATCACTGCTCTATGCTCTGCTTACCTGCGACAGCATACAAAGCTATCGCTGAGTGGTGAACTCAGTGGTGCACAACTATAATTTAAAACATAGTACAATATACATTGACAAATTTTACAGTAAATAATTTGAGAATCTGAATACTGATCAAATTTCACAACTCAAAATATTCATTGCCAATAATGTAAATCATTTGTATAAATAACTTGGAGCACAAAATTCAATTTATCAAATCTTGACTATCCATTTAAGTAATTCCAACAAAATCAATTATACATAAACCATAATTGAAATCACCATTCCTTACCATTCAAAAGCCATTCTGTATCTCAAAAATCATTATGTATCTCAAAAATCATACTGTATCTCAAAAATCATACTGTATCTCAAAAATCATACTGTATCTCAAAAATCAATCTTTATCTCACTAATATGCAAGACTAATCCGAAAGGGCCATATTCGATGTGATTCTAACTCCCTATGGTCGGGGAGGTCGAATCTGATTCTAACTCCCTATGGTCGTTTATGTCGAATCATCGTGCACAGTACCATCACAATAATGAATCTTCCGCAAGGGCCATAACGATAAAATAAACTTAGATCTAACCTTAAATCAGAGGAAAATCTAAGCCTGTGCACGTACCATGGTAATCAAAACACAACTCACTCCATTGTCTTCTCAACAAATGAGAGAGACGGGTAATAACCTAGTCAAGCATCTATAGTGAGATATAAAACAATATCACAATCCTTTTAGTGAGCATAAATCACAATATAATTCGATTCAAATTCAATTCCAAAATCCAATAATTTTTATGCTCATCACAATTCAAATCATAAATTTGCATTTTTCCATAAAAATTACCATCACAATTCAAAACATGTTCTATCAAAATTTTCCAAAACATAATTTATTTAATCCATAACAATGCTTAATAATTGTGGAAATACAATTTCACAAAGCCAAATTCATACATACTATAACAATCTCGATAATCATTGAATTAAATCCAATGCTTAGTAAACATAATTCATAAGAAAAATATATCATTTAATCATGTGAAATATTCAGAACAAAATCAGTTAAAAACTAGTTGTGCACAAACCTCTGATGACTGTCTCCCTGATCTGGACTCAGTGTTTCCTTCCCTTTTGCTGAGTCTTTGGTAACTGAGAAACACAATTTGAAGTGTTTCAGTACTAAATTAAACTGTCTCTATCGATGGTGTTTGGTAAATAATGTACTGAACTCAATTATTCACTTAATCACCTAATATACCGACCCTCATTGCGTTTTAGGTAAATTAGGTTTTAGTGTCGTTAATATGTCACATTCGATAGGGTTTTAGGTTTGGTACGTTTTACCAAAGTCATTTCCTTGTTTAGTGCATTTTAATGCAAATTGCTGGATTCCGGAACACTGGTTTGACCTAACCGGACGATCTAGTTCCCTCGGTTTTCGGGTCTCGGTCGAAACTACAAACTAGTAGATTTAGGTCTTATGGACCGCGGTGCAAAATTTTAGGTCAATCCGAGTTAAGTAGACCAAGTTATGGTCATTACACTATTGCTGGTCAAGTGGTACCATTTTAGGTCAATTTTAGGTCAAATTGGTCAATTCTGGTTCGGCCAGTTTTTGGACCCGAACTTGTGCAAGTTGTTTGACTTGCTTATGGTCATTTCTGGGCTTTGGTGTCTTCATAAGACTTGTAGGTATGGGTCTTAACTATTCATGGTTAAAATTTCAGGTCAATTGGACCTGTTTTGAGTGAGTTATGGCCTAAACACTCACTGCTGCCCAATTGGTCATTTTTCAGGTCCTAATTGCACCTAATCCGAATTGGTCATTTTTTTAGGTCATCTTGCAAGCAGAATTTTGGCATGGTTTCTCAATGAAAGTTGGCACATTTTGTGCCTAGTTTCACCTCAAATTGGTCTCATACCAATTGAGGTTACACATTCAAGGTTATAGGCTAAAATATACACTGCCCTCAATATGCATTTCACACCCCAACTTCAAACACACACTTACCTTTGCCATTTGTTTACTTACCTACCAAACTGTTTTGGCACATTACCAAAAGCATTTTCTACATTACATTAGCATTATTTTGGGCAGATTCCAATCACCCTCAACACACCAAATATCATTCACAATTACAATTTCTAAGTACCATTACAAACACACCAAAACATTACAAACTTTACATACACCTTACAATGTTAATTTACATACATATCATCAATCCTTCTAGGTCAATATTCTGCCCACACTTCCTTCAATATATACCATTACTCAAGTGTCCACAAGCTGCCACAAACCATTCTTCAACATCACATTGCCGTCCCATATACCAATTCCCATCAAAGTGCATAATTCACCATATAAACATGAAATAATTCACTAAGTTACTAAATCACCATGATTAACATTATTTCTCATCAATTATATGCACAAATACCTCATTAAAAACGTGACTCATGGCTGTCCAAAATGAAAACAACAATAACCCTTCAAACTCAAAATTTTCCTTCACCAAACTAACACCCATAACATGAAAATAAACTTTAACAAAGAATTTCTCAAAAATGCAAACTTACCTTTAATTGTAACTTGCTAAACCTTCACCAAACTTCTCAAAATTGGTATCAATATCTTCCTTGTGGTGTGTAGACCATTTTTTGTGAAGGAACTTAAAGGATTGGAGTTGAAAATGGGAGGTTAAGAGAGCTTGCATGAAAAATGGCCATGGTTTTTTTTCATTTCCTCTCAATTCGGCAACTTTGGTTGTTTTGGAGAAGATGACTATTTCTGCTGGTTTAGTGGAGTTACAGCTGCCCTATTATGTATTTAATTTATGCATTAGTGGTCCACTCACAAATTTAATCATTTTATAAACTTAACTCCCACTTATTCCACATTTAACCCATGATTTTAGCTATTTACTTTAGGTACCACTAAACTAATTTTTCATTTTATTTTCTAAGTGTAATATTATTTATTTTTAATGGACATTTAGGTCAAAAGACAATTCGGGATGTCAAATGACCATAATGCCCCTGTTCGGGTTACGTTCCCGATTTTTCGGTAATACCTTGTTTTGTCTTTTTTTAGATATCTCACTTTTTTTTGTAGTAATTATTTATTTTTTCTTTTATATTTATATTGTTATTTATACTTCAATAAGGGTCTATTTAAGTCTAAAAATGTTTTCGTGGTTCCATGATCCAGTAGCTAGTCAACGATTGCACGTGACTTCTCGGTGCGGTCACCCATCGCTAGGTTTCCCGGCTCGCTTAACTTGATCACATTTCTTTGCTATTATTTTTCCTTTGTTTTTATTGTATTTTCTTTTCTTGTATTTCATTATTTTATGTCTCCTCACTCATATCAAGGTGTAGTTCTAGGCATCCTAGCTGTCCGGACAGCACTGGTCACCGGAACAGCAGAACGCACTACCGAACTTAGGGGTGTTACATATCGGTAGGTGTAGCTCGGTAATTCATTAGGTATGCTACGGGAACATGCCATGCCTTATAAGGGATAAGGTGTGATATGTTTTAGTGGTATCAGAGCTTTGGTTTTCATACAAGTTTTGAATTACAAATTTGAAATTTTTTGATAAGTACGACTACTCAATTGTTATTAATTTATACATATAGTGCATTACATCATGAATATGGACTAATAGAGGGAAATCTCCTTGTGGTTGTTGTTCAGGGGATAAAATTTTTTGTGATTCGTCATGGAAGAGGGGGATCACACAGTAGAGCAATCTGTAGCAGCTGAGGTATAGGGGGAGGCCCCAGCTCCTCAGAATGCTAGTGGTCAGCTGCACACGTCCCACCCATGCAGTTTCCTACTCAGTTCGCTCAGCAGATGGCTGCACTATTTCAGCAAATGGCTGGCAATATACTAGTCCAAGCTCTAGTACAAGCACCAGCAGTGCAACCTCAACCCCCAACATGGCAGTTTGACAAATTGATGAAATATGGGGCAATAGAATTCAAGGGTACAGTAGACCCATTGGAAGCCGAGCAGTGGTTGGAACGAATGGAAAGGGTATTTAAGAAGCTGCACTGCACGGATGAGCTGAAATTTGAGTATTCGGTCTCTTTGCTACACGGGGATGCTTATGAATGGTGGAAGACCATTTCTCACAGTTTGGTAGAGCCTCCGATCTTGACATGGGAAGTCTTCCTTAGGGAATTTCGACAGAAGTATGTTCCGGATATATATGTAGATATGAAGCTTTAAGAGTTTTTAGTTTAAAATAAGGGGATAGGATTGTGGCAGAGTATGAGAGGGAGTTCTCTCGCCTAAGTCACTATGCTAGGAGTTTACTCACCACCAGCAGGGGCAGATGTAAGCGGTTTGAAGCCGGATTAAGGCCTAGTTTATGAATGCAAGTGGTTGGGTTCTGACATGAGAACTTCTCCGAACTAATATCCTAAGCCCTGGAATTAGAAAAGATTGAGTTAGAAGGGGCTATTAAAAAGGGAATAAAAGAAAAAGAGAAATATGGAAAGACTTCAGGTCAAAGTTCAAGTAGCAATCCGGGTAAGAGAAAGAGTTTTGGGGAACCGAGCAGCAGAGGTTCGATAGGGAAAGATTCTTAGGGTAGAGGCCACCTAGATCCGATCAATAGACATCCAAGGGTTCCTTTCCTATCTGTAACTGTGAAACCTATGGCAAGACTCATGGAGGAGTATGCTATAAGGACATAGGAGCCTATTACAACTATGGTGGAAGTAGGCATTTTGCTAGAGATTACATTAGTGCCCGCAGATCTAGGCCACCTATAACTACTGAGGGTTCTGCTCAAGGTTTTGCTTCCAGAGGACAACAAATAGTTAGTAAAGGCCGAGGCAGGGGTAGAGGCAGTACTTCTGGTAGCCAGGGCACAGTGAGCCAACCAAAATAGAGTGGTGCACCAGCCGGGTGTACACTATGCGCCGGAGGGATAAGGCTGAGACATCAGATGTTGTGGCTGGCACTTTCTCCATCTTTGAACAAGCTGTTTATGTGTTGTTTGATCTTGGCTCCATACACTCATATGTTAGTGCTAGCATTGCTTGTTCTGCTACTATTCCCTGCTTAAAAATGGACTTTGATGTGCTAGTGACTAGTTCATTAGGTCAGGATGTCAGAGTAAATAGGTTGTATAATGATTGTCCTTTGATGATCCAAGAACATACATTCTTATCAGATTTAATTGAAATGCCCTTCCAAGATTATGATATCATCTTGGGCATAGATTGGTTAGCCAGGCATCATGCCATGATCGATTGTAGACTGAATACGGTCATTTTTTGTCTTCCCGAGTATGCAAAGGTAGTAATACACGGGGAGAGGCAATTATTGCCATCCAACATCATTTCAGCTGCACTTGCTAGAAAGATGATTAGAAAGGGGTGTGAAGCTTATCTAGCTTATGTGATAAACACCCAGGTGGGGAGTCCAAATCTTAAGGATATCCCTACAATATGTGATTTTTCAAATGTCTTTCCTAAGGTGTTAATGGGATTGCCTCCAAAAAGAGTGGTGCAGTTTGAAATTGAGACTATGCCTGGTGTGGAGCCAATCTCCATCACTCCTTATAGGATGGCACTTGCTGAGTTGAAAGAGTTAGAAGTGTAATTGTAGGAGTTGTTAGATAAGGGTTTCATCTACTCTAGTGTGTCACTTTGGGGAGCACCAATATTATTTGTGAAGAAGAAGGATGGTACTCTCCATCAATGTATAGACTATAGACAGTTGAATTAGGTGACCATAAAGAACGAATATCCTCTACCACGGATTGATGATCTATTTGATCAGCTGAAGGATGCAACTGTATTCTCCAAGATTGACTTGAGATCGGGCTACTATTAGTTGAGGGTGTAGGAGCAGAGTATATGTCACACCCTACTCCCCTGTAAGATGTAACATGATCCCGTAGTACACCTAATGAATTACCATACTTCGCCTACCGATAATCCATTAAATATACTACAAGGGATTTTAAAACAATTTTCATGAAATTTAAATCATCGATTAAAATCTGGTGTTATAAAATTTTTTTCAAAATTTCGGCAAGTGCCGGTTGTATTTTGAGAAAACAGTTCTTCAAAATCTGCAAAGAACACACTCCCAATATGTTTTCACAAATACAATTTCAATAACTTCATTTGCACTCATAATTCAAATCTCGATAATCAAATCAATCTCCTCATAAAAGAAACATTTCATTGATTACGAAACTGAAAATTAATATTACAAAACTATTCAAATAAATGAAATCCCAAACTTACATTTACAATAATTTACATTTAATTACATACCAAAATATTTTACAAGAGTTTTTATACAACTGCTCAAATAATTTACATACATATTATTACATGCATACATCAAAACCTATGTACTACCTGGAGCTGATCTGAATGTGTCTTCAAAGAAACTTACTCACTGCTCTATGCTTTTTTTTTACCTGCGACAGCATACAAAGCTATCGCTGAGTGGTGAACTCAGTGGTGCACAACTATAATTTAAAACATAATACAATATACCTTGACAAAATTTGTAGCAAATAATTTGGGAATCTGAATACTCATCAATTTCCAAAACTCAAAATATTCATTGCTAATAATGTAAATCATTTGTATAAAACGACTTTGATTACGAATTTCAATTTATCAAATCATAACTAACCATTTAAGGTAATTCCAGCAAAATCAATTATACATAAATCATAATTGAAATCACAATTCTTTACTATTCAAAAACATTCTGTATCTCAAAAACCATGCTGTATCTCAAAAACCATGCTGTATCTCAAAAATCATTCTTTATCTCACTAATGATGCAAGACTAATCCGAAAGGGCCATATTCGATGTGATTCTAACTCCCTATGATCGGGGAGGTCGGATCAGATTCTAACTCCCTATGGTCGGGGAGGTCGAATCATCGTGCACAGTATACATCACAATAATGAATCTTCCGCAAGGGCCATAACGATAAAAAACTTAGATCTAACCTCAAATCAGAGGAAAATCTAGGCCTGTGCACGTACCATGGTAATCAAAACACAACTAACTCCATTGTCTTCTCAACAAATGAGAGAGACGGGTAATAACCTAGTCAAGCATCTATAGTGAGATATAAAACAATATCACAATCCTTTTAGTGAGCATAAATCACAATATAATTTGATTCAAAGTCAATTCCAATATCCAATAATTTTTATGCTCATCACAATTCAAATCATAAAATTGCATTTTTTCATGAAAATTACCATCACAATTCAAAACATGTTCTATCACAATTTTCCAAAATATAATTTATTCAATCCATAGCAATGCTTAATACTTGTGGAAATACCATTTCACAAAGCTAAATTCATACATACTATAACAATTTCAATAATCATTGAATTAAATCCAATGCTTGCTGAACATAATACATAAGAAAAAATATGTCGTTTAATCATATGAAATATTCAAAACAAAATCAGTTAAAAACTAGTTGTGCACAAACCTCTGATAACTGTCTCTTGGCTCTGACTCAGTGTTTCCTTCCCCTTCCCTGAGTTTTTGCTAACTGAGAAACACAATTTGAGGTGTTTCAGTACTCATTTAAACTGTCTCTAAGAATAAGGTTCAATAATTAATTTATCGAATTCTATTATTTCCTTAGACAACCTAAGATGTCGACCCTCGATGCAGTCTAGGTGAATTAGGTTTTAATGTTACTAATATGTCACATTCAATAGTCTTTTAGGGTTGGTACATGTTACCAAATTCATTTCCATGTATATTGCGTTTTATTGCAACTTGCTAGATTCCGGGATACTAGTTTGACCTAGCCGAACGACCTAGTTCCCTCGGTTTTCGAGTTTCAGGCAAAACTAAAAACTTGTAGATCTATGTCTTATTGCACGCAGGGCAAAATTTTAGGTCATTCTGAGTTATGTAGACCAAGTTATGGTCATTTTACTATTGCTGGTCAAAATGCATCAAAATTGGTCACTTTAGGTCATTTTAGGTCAATTTTGGTTCGGCCAGTTTTTGTACCCGAACTTGTGCAAGCTGTTTGACTTGCTTATGGTCATTTCTGGGCTTTGGTGTCTTCATAAGACTTGTAGATATTGGTCCTAACTATTTATGGTCAAAATTTCAGGTCAATTGGACCTGTTTTGAGTGAATTATGGCCTAAACACTAACTGCTGCCCAAATGGTAAATTTTCAGGCCTTAATTGCACTAATCCGGATTTGGTCACTTTTCAAGTTACCTTACAAGCAGAATTTTGGTAAGCTTCCTTCATGAAAGTTGGCACATTTTGTGCCTAGTTTCACCTCCAATTGGTCTCATACCAATTGGAGTCACACAATTCCATTTATAACCTAAAACATATACTGCCCTTAACACATTTTAAAAGCATCAATCCAAATACATATTCAACAATTGCATCTTTACTTCCCAAATCATTCTGCACTTATACCATACCATGCTCATTAAATAGTTCGCATTATAGCAACTTTGGCTAGAATACCATGAGCTTACATACACCAAATATAATTTCTAATTTACAATATCCAATTCTAAACAATTTTCCATATATTACTCCTAACCAATACATACAATTTCCACTACCAATCACATACATTATCACTACTTAATTCATATATATAAGCTGCCATTTTTTTTTTGTACCATAATTCAACAACTATTCATGAACTTAAACATCACCAATCTTCACCATGAGGCTGCCAAAGAAATACACACACATCAAACTTCCATTTTCACTTTTCAAACTTACCATTCAACTTTGTATATGGAAATCAACTTCAATACATTTAAGCACCTAAATCAATACCCCAAATCACTAAATATATGAAGAAATAATTCATTCTCCATGGACATGAGGGCTGCCAAAAATTGAACACTTCACTAACTCAACAAATCTTCCATTTTCTTCCATAAATCAACTCCTCTCAACTCTAACACAAAGTTTAACAAAGAAATGAACGAAGATTGGACATGTACCTCAAGTGGAACTTTCCAAAACTCCTTCAAATCTCTCCTTTTTGCTCCCAAAATGCTGCCCAAGAGGTTTACTCTAACTTTAGTGAAGGCAACCCGATCATTGGATGGCTTGATCTTGAGTGGATGAAGCTCCACCCATGGGACGGCAATGGAGTTTTTCAGGGAGAAAGGAATTCGGCAATATTGAATTTGAGAGGAAGAAGAAGACATTAGTGGAGTATTTGTCCTTAAGTGAGTTTATATAGTCCACTAATTGTCCACTAATGCTCCACTTAACTTAAATAAATAATATTATAATTAAACTTTTAATTATTCCCATATTTTTCCACTTAATTTCTCTTAATCATATTTTATCTTTAATCTCATTTTTCATTCAATTTTTCAAAATATACTACCACTTATTTTTCATGGAAATTTAGGTCAAAATCCAACTCGGAGTGTCAATTGACCAAAATGGCCCTATCCGGGTTGCATTCCCGATTTTTCGGTAACACCGACTTTTGTCCGTTTTTCGATTTCTCACTTTTCTTTGTACTAATTATTTAATTTTTCTTTGATATTTCTAATGACATTTATACTTCAAAAGACATTTATCTAAGTCCTAAAAATATTTTCTAGGGTTTCCCGCAGTCTAGGTCTAGTCAACGGTCCACGCCGCGACTTCCCGATGCGGTCACCCATCGCTAGGGTTTTCGGCTCGCTTAACTTGGTTACATTTCTTTGCTATTATTTTTCCTTTGTTTTTCTTGTATTTTCTTTTCTTGTATTTCATTATTTTATGTCTCCTCACTCATATTAAAGTGTAGTTCTAGGCATCCTAGCTGTCCGGACAACACTGGTCACTGGAACAGTAGAATGCACCACCGAACATAGGGGTGTTACAATTCTCCCCCCCTAAAATAAATTTCGTATCGAAATTTTACCTGGTATTAGTCTCTGAACAGCTGTGGATGCTGCCTCCTCATATCCTCTTCACCTTCCCAAGTAGCTTCCTAGCCTGAATGATGGTTCCATAGCACTTTAACCAGGTGTATCTGTTTGTTTCTCAGCTGCTTCACCTCATAAGCCAGAATTTCTATGGGTTCTTCCTCATATGAGAGGTCTGCATTTACCTCAATCTCTTCAACTGATAGTACATGAGATGGGTCAGATCTGTACCTCCTTAACATGGACATATGGAAAACATTGTGTATCCTTGCTAACTCTGGAGGTAATGCCAACTGATAAGCCAAAGGACCCACTCTTTCCAGAACCTCATATGGTCCGATGAAACGAGGACTTAGTTTCCCCTTTCTGCCAAATCTCATAATCCTCTTCCAAGGAGAAACTTTGAGGAATACTTTATCACCCACTGCATATTCAATGTCTCTTCTCTTCAAATCAACATAGGACTTCTAACGGTCTGATGCAGCCTTGAGTCTATCTCTACTCAATCTGATCTTTTCCTCTGTCTGCTGCACAATTTCTTGCCCAATCATCTTCCTTTCACCTACTTCATCCCAACATAAGGGAGTTCTACACTTTCTGCCATACAAAGCTTCATATGGAGGCATCCCAATGCTTGATTGGTAGCTGTTGCTATAAGCAAACTCAATCAAAGGCAAGTGTGTATCCCAACTACCTTCAAACTCAATCACACAAGCCCGTAGCATATCCTCCAATATCTGAATAACCCTCTCAGACTGGCCATCTGTCTGTGGGTGGAATGCTGTGCTGAAGTTCAATATAGTTCCTAGGGTTCTCTGAAGAATACCCCAGAATCTAGAAGTGAACCTAGGATCTCTGTCATATACAATTGATACTGGCACTCCATGCAATTTTATAATCTCATATATGTACAATCTAGCCAATCTTTCCAGGCTATAGTCCATCCGAACTAGCAAAAAGTGAGCAGACTTGGTTAGTCTATCAACTATAACCCATACTGCATCATGACTATTCTGGGTCCTCGGAAGTCTCATCACAAAATCCATAGTTATCTGCTCCCTTACGATGTTTCATAGGGTGCCACTTGTATGCTAGCTTGACACTTATTAATGTATACAAATTCTGTTAGTGGGATGTATCTGTCCCATCTCCCCTCGGATTTAATGACACAAGTTCTCTGTATATTCTTAAGGGTTTATCACATATTACAGGTTATTATTATCATCTCATTTCATTATTTACAGGAACTCAATGAGTTTCAGAATTTACCTGAATTACTCATTTCAATTGTCCATCTGTCTGAGGATGATAAGTTGTACTGATATCTCTAAGCTTATAGCAATTACTATGGTACAGGTAGTTCATATTAATGTAACGGAGTCACTAACTCTAGTTACCTTACAAGTGTAGTCGTTTGATAGGCTAGTTCTGAAGGTTTAAATTTTTGACTAAAATTTTCACATTTATTTCCAGTAATAGTACTCTATTCGGGTGCAACTGTATCAATTTATAGATTACTTACAAATATTCTTAATTTATTGTACCACGAGGAAGCACATAGCTCTACACAATAATCCCGTGTCAGTATTGTAATCTGCAGCTTATAATACAAACATCGAGAACATTACATAGTCACTACGTTATAACCTCATGGACTAGGTTTTCTAACATCTTATCTTTCTCGAATCCACTAATATCCTGAACCGATTCTGATTATAGTATCCATTAATAATTACTAATAGTAACATCTTTGCCCTCATCTAGAGCAATTCTATTACTATAACTTACTTTTAGGTCCTCTTGCCTTACATTAAGTAGGCTCGTCAATTAGCTTTATAATTTATGGTATGTTAGAAAATACTTTTAGCTAACAATTCTTCCAAAATTAATGTCAATCATACTTGTTATTGTAGTTTTGATCCTAAAAAACTAGTCACTAACGCATCAAAATTTATTCCCCTGTAAAGGAATAGCAACAAAACATAGAATTCTAACACTAATATACAACTAAGTAGTGCTGGGATCAAACAATAACTCATTGTTTCTTTCAAAAATTAAAAACTTACCAGCAGCTACATCCGAAGTTTCTGCTCTCTATCCTTGGCGCATAGTGGACGCTCTGGCTGGTGCGCTACTATATTCAGGTTGATTCACTGTGTTATAGTGGTGAGGAGTACCAACTCTATTTCTATCTCGACTCTAACTGACGGTTTGTGAACTCCGGAGAGCCGATCGAGGTAGTCTAGTACAATCTCTAACAAAGTGTCCAAGTTTTCCATAATTGTAGCAGGCTCCAGAGGCCCTTTGACAAATACCTCCATGTAGCTTACCGTAAACATGGCAGAAATGGGCAGAATAGGAACTTCTGGTTGTTCGACGACTAGATCTTGGTGTTCTCTGCCCTAATGATCCGCCTCTATCGTATCCCTGAGCTCGGGGTTCCTCAAATTCTTTTCTCTTCCCCAAATTACTGCTCGAGCTTTGACCCGTAGATTTCTCCCTCTTCTCTATTTCACACTGCCCTTGGGGGGGTTGGGTCTGTACTTGGGCTTGGGCTAACAGATTATCAGCCATTTGTTAGAAGAAAGTGGCCATTTGCTGGGCCATTTGTGCAGTAATTTGTATTGGAAAAACTGGTACAGTCGGGCCTTCGACACTTTGTGGAGCTAGGGCCTCAACTTGTACTTCTGCCATCACGGATTGTTCTATTGTCTCATTCTTCTCTTCCATATGTTTTCACAAGATTTTCTATTCCTATACAACCAACATAAGGAGATTTCTCTCTATTAGTTCATATTTATGATGTAAATGCACTATATGTATCAAACATTTGAGCAGTTGTAGTTACTGACAAAAAGATTTCAAATTCACAGTTCGAAATTTACTTTAAAACCATTGCTCTGATACCACAAAATATGTCACACCCTACTCCCCTGTAAGATGTAACATGATCCCGTAGTACACCTAATGAATTACCGTACTTCGCCTATCGATAATCCATTAAATATACTACAAGGGATTTTAAAACAATTTTCATGAAATTTAAATCATCGATTAAAATCTGGTGTTATAAATTTTTTTTCAAAATTTCGGCAAGTGCCGGTTGTATTTTGAGAAAACAGTTCTTCAAAATCTGTAAAGAACACACTCCCAATATGTTTTCTCAAATACAACTTCAACAACTTCATTTGAACTCATAATTCAAATCTCGATAATCAAATCAATCTCCTTATAAAAGAAATATTTCATTGATTACAAAACTATTCAGATAAATAAAATCTCAAACTTACATTTACAATAATTTACATTTAATTACAAACCAAAATATTTTACAAGAGTTTTTATACAACTGCACAAATAATCTACATACATATTATTACATGCATACATCAAAACCTATGTACTACCTGGAGCTGATCTGAATGTGTCTTCAAAGAAACTTACTCACTGCTCTATGCTTTTTTTTTACCTGTGATAGCATACAAAGCTATCGCTGAGTGGTAAACTCAGTGGTGCACAACTATAATTTAAAACATAATACAATATACCTTGACAAAATTTATAGCAAATAATTTGGGAATCTAAATACTCATCATCCAAAACTCAAAATATTCATTGCTAATAATGTAAATCATTTGTATAAAACGACTTTGATCACGAATTTCAATTTATCAAATCATAACTAACCATTTAAGGTAATTCCAGCAAAATCAATTATACATAAATCATAAATGAAATCACAATTCTTTACTATTTAAAAACATTCTATATCTCAAAAACCATGTTGTATCTCAAAAACCATGCTGCATCTCAAAAACCATGCTGTATCTCAAAAATCATTCTTTATCTCACTAATTATGCAAGACTAATCCGAAAGGGCCATATTCGATGTGATTCTAACTCCCTATGGTCGGGGAGGTCGAATCAGATTCTAACTCCCTATGGTCGGGGAGGTCGAATCATCGTGCACAGTACACATCACAATAATGAATCTTCCGCAAGGGCCATAACGATAAAAAACTTAGATCTAACCTCAAATCAGGGGAAAATCTAAGCCTGTGCATGTACCATGGTAATCAAAACACAACTAACTCCATTGTCTTCTCAACAAATGAGAGAGACGGGTAATAACCTAGTCAAGCATCTATAGTGAGATATAAAACAATATCACAATCCTTTTAGTGAGCATAAATCACAATATAATTTGATTCAAAATGAATTCCAATATCCAATAATTTTTATGCTCATCACAATTCAAATCATAAATTTGCATTTTTCCATGAAAATTATCATCACAATTCAAAACATGTTCTATCACAATTTTCCAAAATATAATTTATTTAATCCATAGCAATGCTTAATACTTGTGGAAATACCATTTTACAAAGCTAAATTCATACATAATATAACAATTTCAATAATCATTGAATTAAATCCAATGCTTGCTGAACATAATATATAAGAAAAAATATGTCGTTTAATCATATGAAATATTCAAAACAAAATCAGTTAAAAACTAGTTGTGCACAAACCTCTGATAACTGTCTCTTGGCTCTGACTCAGTATTTCCTTCCCCTTCCCTGAGTCTTTGCTAACTGAGAAACACAATTTGAGGTGTTTCAGTACTCATTTAAACTGTCTCTAAGAATAAGGTTCAATAATTAATTTATCGAATTCCATTATTTCCTTAGTCAACCTAAGATGTCGACCCTCGATGCAGTCTAGGTGAATTAGGTTTTAATATTACTAATATGTCACATTCAATAGTCTTTTAGGGTTGGTACATGTTACCAAATTCATTTCCATGTATATTACGTTTTATTGCAACTTGCTGGATTCCGGGATACTAGTTTGACCTAGCCGGACGACCTAGTTCCCTCGGTTTTCGAGTTTTGGTCAAAACTAAAAACTTGTAGATCTATGTCTTATTGCACACGGGGCAAAATTTCAGGTCATTCTGAGTTATGTAGACCAAGTTATGGTCATTTTACTATTGCTGGTCAAAATGCATCAAAATTGGTCACTTTAGGTCATTTTAGGTCAATTTTGGTTCGGCCAGTTTTTGTACCCGAACTTGTGCAAGCTGTTTGACTTGCTTATGGTCATTTCTGGGCTTTGGTATCTTCATAAGACTTGTAGATATAGGTCTTAACTATTTATGGTCAAAATTTCAGGTCAATTGGACCTGTTTTCAGTGAGTTATGGCCTAAACACTAACTATTTCCCAAATGGTAAATTTTCAGGCCTTAATTGCACTAATCCGGATTTGGTCACTTTTCAAGTTACCTTACAAGCAGAATTTTGGTAAGCTTCCTTCATGAAAGTTGGCACATTTTGTGCCTAGTTTCACCTCCAATTGGTCTCATACCAATTGGAGTCACACAATTCCATTTATAACCTAAAACATATACTGCCCTTAACACATTTTAAAAGCATCAATCCAAATACATATTCAACAATTGCATCTTTACTTCCCAAATCATTCTGCACTTATACCATACCATGCTCATTCAATAGTTCACGTTATAGCAACTTTGGGTAGAATACCATGAGCTTACATACACCAAATATAATTTCTAATTTACAATATCTAATTCTAAATAATTTTCCATATATTATTCCTAACCAATACATACAATTTCCACTACCAATCACATACATTATCACTACTTAATTCATATATATAAGCTGCCATTTTTTTTTTGTACCATAATTCAACAACTATTCATGAACTTAAACATTACCAATCTTCACCATGAGGCTGCCAAAGAAATACACACACATCAAACTTCCATTTTCACTTTTCAAACTTACCATTCAACTTTGTATATGGAAATCAACTTCAATACATTTAAGCACTTAAATCAATACCCCAAATCACTAAATATATGAAGAAATAATTCATTCTCCATGGACATGAGGGCTGCCGAAAATTGAACACTTCACTAACTCAACAAATCTTCCATTTTCTTCCATAAATCAACTCCTCTCAACTCTAACACAAAGTTTAACAAAGAAATGAAAGAAGATTGGACATGTACCTCAAGTGGAACTTGCCAAAACTCCTTCAAATCTCTCCTTTTTGCTCCCAAAATGCTGCCCAAGAGGTTTACTCTAACTTTAGTGAAGGCAACTTGATCATTAGATGGCTTGATCTTGAGTGGATGAAGCTCCACCCATGGGACGGCAATGGAGTTTTTTAGGGAGAAAGGAATTCGGCAAAGTTGAATTTGAGAGGAAGAAGAAGACATTAGGGGAGTATTTGTCCTTAAGTGAGTTTATATAGTCCACTAATTGTCCACTAATGCTCCGCTTAACTTAAATAAATAATATTATAATTAAACTTTTAATTATTCCCATATTTTTCCACTTAATTTCTCTTAATCATATTTTATCTTTAATCTCATTTTTCATTCAATTTTTCAAAATATACTACCACTTATTTTTCATGGAAATTTAGGTCAAAATCCAACTCGGAGTGTCAATTGACCAAAATGGCTCTATCCGGGTTACATTCCCGATTTTTCTGTAACACCGGGTTTTGTCCATTTTTCGATTTCTCACTTTTCTTTGTACTAATTATTTAATTTTTCTTTGATATTTCTAATGACATTTATACTTCAATAGACATTTATCTAAGTCCTAAAAATATTTTCCAGGGTTCCTCGGGGTCCAAGGTTAGTCAACGGTCCATGCCGCGACTTCCCGATGCGGTCACCCATCGCTAGGGTTTTCGGCTCGCTTAACTTGGTTACATTTCTTTGCTATTATTTTTCCTTTGTTTTTCTTGTATTTTCTTTTCTTGTATTTCATTATTTTATGTCCCCTCACTCATGTCAAAGTGTAGTTCTAGGCATCCTAGCTGTCTGGACAACACTGGTCACCGGAACAGTAGAACGCACTACCGAACATAGGGCTGTTACAATTCTCCACCCCTAAAATAAATTTCGTCTCGAAATTTTACATGGCATTAGTCTCTGAATAGCTGTGGGTGCTGCCTCCCCATATCCTCTTCACGTTTCCAAGTAGCTTCCTGGCCTGAATGATGGTTCCACAGCACTTTAACCAGGTGTATCTGTTTGTTCCTCAGCTGCTTCACCTCATAAGCCAGAATTTCTATGGGTTCTTCCTCATATGAGAGGTCTGCATTTACCTCAATCTCTTCAACTGATAGTACATGAGATGGGTCAGATCTGTACCTCCTTAACATGGACATATGGAAGACATTGTGTATCCTTGCTAACTCTGGAGGTAATGCCAACTGATAAGCCAAAGGACCCACTCTTTCCAGAACCTCATATGGTCCGATGAAACGAGGACTTAGTTTCTCCTTTCTGCCAAATCTCATAATCCTCTTCCAAGGAGAAACTTTGAGGAATACTTTATCACCCACTGCATATTCAATGTCTCTTCTCTTCAAATCAACATAGGACTTCTAACGGTCTGATGTAGCCTTGAGTCTATCTCTAATCAATCTGATCTTTTCCTCTGTCTGCTGCACAATTTCTGGCCCAATCATCTTCCTTTCACCTACTTCATCCCAACATAAGGGAGTTCTACACTTTCTGCCATACAAAGCTTCATATGGAGGCATCCCAATGCTTGATTGGTAGCTGTTGTTATAAGCAAACTCAATCAAAGGCAAGTGTGTATCCGAACTACCTTCAAACTCAATCACACAAGCCCGTAGCATATCCTCCAATATCTGAATAACCCTCTCAGACTGGCCATCTGTCTGTCGGTGGAATGCTGTGCTGAAGTTCAATCTAGTTCCTAGGGTTCTCTGAAGACTACCCCAGAATCTAGAAGTGAACCTAGGATCTCTGTCATATACAATTGATACTGGCACTCCATGCAATTTTACAATCTCATATATGTACGATCTGGCCAATCTTTCCAGGCTATAGTCCATCCGAACTGGCAAAAAGTGAGCAGACTTGGTTAGTCTATCAACTATAACCCATACTGCATCATGACCATTCTGGGTCTTTGGAAGTTTCATCACAAAATCCATAGTTATCTGTTCCCTTACAATGTTTCATAGGGTGCCACTTGTATGCTAGCTTGACATTTTTTATTGTATACAAATTCTGTTAGTGGGATGTATCTGTCCCATCTCCCCTCGGATTCAATGACACAAGTTCTCAGTATATTCTTGAGGGCTTATCACATATTGCAGGTTATTATTATCATTTCATTTCATTAGTTACAGGAACTCAATGAGTTTCAGAATTTACCTAAATTACTCGTTTCAGTTGTCCATCCGTCTGAGGATGATAAGTTATACTGATATCTCTAAGCTTATAGCAATTACTGTGGTACAGGTAGTTCATATTAATGTAACTGAGTCACTAACTCTAGTTACCTTGCAAGTGTAGTCATTTGATAGGCTAGTTCTGAAGTTTTAAATTTCTGACTAAAATTTTCACATTTATTTCCAGTAATAGTACTCTATTCGGGTGCAACTGTATCAATTTATAGATTACTTACAAATATTCTTAATTTATTATACCACGAGGAAGCACATAGCTCTACACAATAATCCTGTTTCGGTACTGTAATCTGCAGCTTACAATACAAACATCGAGAACATTACATAGTCACTACGTTATAAGCTCATAGACTAGGTTTTCTAACATCTTATCTTTCTCGAATCCATTAATATCCTAAACCGATTCTGATTACAGTATCCATTAATAATTACTAACAGTAACATCTTTGCCCTCATCTAGAGCAATTCTATTACTATAACTTACTTTTAGGTCCTCTTGCCTTACATTAAGTAGGCTCGTCAATTAGCTTTATAATTTATAGTATGTTAGAAAATACTTTTAGCTAACAATTCTTCCAAAATTAATGTCAATCATATTTGTTATTGTAGTTTTTATCCTAAAAGACAAGTCACTAACGCATCAAAATTTATTCCCCTGTAAAGGAATAGCAACAAAACATAGAATTCTAACACTAATATACAACTAAGTAGTGCTGGGATCAAATAATAAATCATTGTTTCTTTCAAAAATTAAGAACTTACCAGCAGCTACATCCGAAGTTTCTGCTCTTTCTCCTTGGCGCATAGTGGACGCTCTGACTGGTGCGCTACTATATTCAGGTTGATTCACTATGTTATAGTGGTGAGGAGTACCAACCCTATTTCTATCTCGACTCTAACTGACGGTTTGTGAACTCCGGAGAGCAGATCGAGGTGGTCTAGTACAATGTCTAACAAAGTGTCCAAGTTTTCCATAATTGTAGTAGGCTCCAAAGGCCCTTTGACAAATACCTCCATGTAGCTTACCACAAACATGGCAGAAACGGGCAGAATAGGAACTTCTGGTTGTTCGACGACTAGATCTTAGTGTTCTCTGCCCTAATGATTCGCCTCTATTGTATCCCTGAGCTCGGGTTTCCTCAAATTCTTTTCTCTTCCCTAAATTACTGCTCGAGCTCTGACCCGTAGATTTCTCCCTCTTCTCTATTTCACACTGCCCTTGTGGGGGTTGGGTCTGTACTTGGGCTTGGGCTAACCGATTATCAGCCATTTGTTAGAAGAAAGTGGCCATTTGCTGGGCCATTTGTGCAGTAATTTTTACTGGTAAAACTGGTACAGTCAGGCCTTTGACACTTTGTGGAACTGGGGCCTCAACTTGTACTTCTGCCATCACGGACTATTCTATTGTCTCATTCTTCTCTTCCATATCTTTTCACAAGATTTTCTATTCCTATAGAACCAACATAAGGAGATTCCTCTCCATTAGTTCATATTTATGATGTAAATGTACTATATGTATCAAACATTTGAGCAGTTGTAGTTACTGAAAAAAAGATTTCAAATTCACAGTTCGAAATTTACTTTAAAACCATTGCTCTGATACCACAAAACATGTCACACCCTACTCCCCTGTAAGATGTAACATGATCTCGTAGTACACCTAATGAATTACCGTACTTCACCTACCGATAATCCATTAAATATACTACAAGGGATTTTAAAACAATTTTCATGAAATTTAAATCATCGATTAAAATCTGGTGTTATAAAATTTTTTTCAAAATTTCGACAAGTGCCGGTTGTATTTTGAGAAAACAGTTCTTCAAAATCTGCAAAGAACACACTTCCAATATGTTTTCTCAAATACAACTTCAATAACTTCATTTGAACTCATAATTTAAATCTCGATAATCAAATCAATCTCCTCATAAAAGAAACATTTCATTGATTACAAAACTATTCAGATAAATGAAATCCCAAACTTACATTTACAATAATTTACATTTAATTACATACCAAAATATTTTACAAGAGTTTTTATACAACTGCTCAAATAATTTACATACATATTATTACATGCATACATCAAAACCTATGTACTACCTGGAGCTGATTTGAATGTGTTTTCAAAGAAACTTACTCACTACTCTATGCTTTTTTTTTACCTGCGACAGCATACAAAGCTATCGTTGAGTGGTGAACTCAGTGGTGCACAACTATAATTTAAAACATAATACAATATACCTTGACAAAATTTATAGCAAATAATTTGTGAATCTGAATACTCATCAATTTCCAAAACTCAAAATATTCATTGCCAATAATGTAAATCATTTGTATAAAACGACTTTGATCACGAATTTCAATTTATCAAATCATAACTAACCATTTAAGGTAATTCCAGCAAAATCAATTATACATAAATCATAATTGAAATCACAATTCTTTACTATTCAAAAACATTCTGTATCTCAAAAACCATGTTGTATCTCAAAAACCATGCTGTATCTCAAAAATCATGCTGTATCTCAAAAATAATTCTTTATCTCACAAATTATGCAAGACTAATCCGAAAGGGCCATATTCGATGTGATTCTAACTCCCTATGGTCGGGGAGGTCGAATCAAATTCTAACTCCCTATGGTCGGGGAGGTCGAATCATCGTGCACAGTACACATCATAATAATGAATCTTCCGCAAGGGCCATAATGATAAAAAACTTAGATCTAACCTCAAATCAGAGGAAAATCTAAGCCTGTGCACGTACCATGGTAATCAAAACACAACTAACTCCATTGTCTTCTCAACAAATGAGAGAGACGGGTAATAACCTAGTCAAGCATCTATAGTGAGATATAAAACAATATCACAATCCTTTTAGTGAGCATAAATCACAATTTAATTTGATTCAAAGTCAATTCCAATATCCAATAATTTTTATGCTCATCACAATTCAAATCATAAATTTGCATTTTTCCATGAAAATTACCATCACAATTCAAAACATGTTCTATCACAATTTTCCAAAATATAGTTTATTCAATCCATAGCAATGCTTAATACTTGTGGAAATACCATTTCACAAAGCTAAATTCATACATACTATAACAATTTCAATAATCATTGAATTAAATCCAATGCTTGCTGAATATAATACATAAGAAAAAATATGTCGTTTAATCATATGAAATATTCAAAACAAAATCAGTTAAAAACTAGTTGTGCACAAACCTATGATAACTGTCTCTTGGCTCTGACTCAGTGTTTCCTTCCCCTTCCCTGAGTCTTTGCTAACTGAGAAACACAATTTGAGGTGTTTCAGTACTCATTTAAACTGTCTCTAAGAATAAGGTTCAATAATTAATTTATCGAATTCTATTATTTCCTTAGTCAACCTAAGATGTCGACCCTCGATGCAGTCTAGGTGAATTAGGTTTTAATGTTACTAATATGTCACATTCAATAGTCTTTTAGGGTTGGTACATGTTACCAAATTCATTTCCATGTATATTGCCTTTTATTGCAACTTGCTGGATTCTGGGATACTAGTTTGACCTAGCCGGACGACCTAGTTCCCTCGGTTTTCGGGTTTCGGTCAAAACTACAAACTTGTAGATCTATGTCTTATTGCACGCGGGGCAAAATTTCTGGTCATTCTGAGTTATGTAGACCAAGTTATGGTCATTGTACTATTGCTGGTCAAAATGCATCAAAATTGGTCACTTTAGGTCATTTTAGGTCAATTTTGGTTCGGCCAGTTTTTGTACCCGAATTTGTACAAGCTGTTTGACTTGCTTATGGCCATTTCTGGGCTTTAGTGTCTTCATAAGACTTGTAGATATTGGTATTGGCTATTCATGGTCAAAATTTCAGGTCAATTGGACCTGTTTTGAGTGAGTCATAGCCTAATCACTAACTGCTGCCCAAATGGTAAATTTTCAGGCCTTAATTGCACTAATCCGGATTTGGTCACTTTTCAAGTTACCTTACAAGCATAATTTTGGTAAGCTTCCTTCATGAAAGTTGGCACATTTTGTGCCTAGTTTCACCTCCAATTGGTATGATACCAATTGGAGTCACACAATTCTATTTATAACCTAAAACATATACTGCCCTTAACACATTTTAAAAGCATCAATCCAAATACATATTCAACAATTGCATCTTTACTTCCCAAATCATTCTGCACTTATAACATACCATGCTCATTCAATAGTTCACATTATAGCAACTTTGGGTAGAATACCATGAGCTTACATACACCAAATATAATTTCTCATTTACAATATCCAATTCTAAATAATTTTCCATATATTACTCCTAACCAATACATACAATTTCCACTGCCAATCACATATATTATCACTACTTAATTCATATATATAAGCTGCCATTTTTTTTTGTACCATAATTCAACAACTATTCACGAACTTAAACATTACCAATCTTCACCATGAGGCTGCCAAAGAAATGCACACACATCAAACTTCCATTTTCACTTTTCAAACTTACCATTCAACTTTATACATGGAAATCAACTTCAATACATTTAAGCACCTAAATCAATACCCCAAATCACTAAATATATGAAGAAATAATTCATTCTCCATGGACATGAGGGCTGCTAAAAATTGAACACTTCACTAACTCAACAAATCTTCCATTTTCTTCCATAAATCAACTCCTCTCAACTCTAACACAAAGTTTAACAAAGAAATGAAAGAAGATTGGACATGTACCTCAAGTGGAACTTGCCAAAACTCCTTCAAATCTCTCATTTTTGCCCAAGAGGTTTACTCTAACTTTAGTGAAGGCAACTTAAATAAATAATATTATAATTAAACTTTTAATTATTCCCATATTTTCCCACTTAATTTCTCTTAATCATATTTTATCTTTAATCTCATTTTTCATTCAATTTTTCAAAATATACTACCACTTATTTTTCATGCAAATTTAGGTCAAAATCCAATTCGGAGTGTCAATTGACCAAAATGCCCCTATCCGGGTTGCATTCATGATTTTTCGGTAACACCGGGTTTTGTCTGATAAACACTATCTTCTGGCCATATTTGGACCAGTTTGTTGTGGCGTTCATTGATGATATTTTGGTGTACTCAAAGAATGCAGAGGAACATGACAAGCACTTGAGGATAGTATTATAGACTTTGAGGGAGAAACAGTTGTATGCCAAACTGTCGAAATATGAGTTTTGGCTAAAGGAGATTACATTTTTGGGGCATATTGTATCTTTAGAGGGTATCTAGGTGGATCCCAGCAAAGAAAAGCCATTCTTAATTGAAAGGCACCCAGAAATGTCACTGAAGTTAGGAGTTTTCTTTTTTTAGTCAAGTACTACCAAAGGTTTGTGAAAGGATTCTCCATGCTAGCATCTCCACTGACCCAGTTACTTAGGAAGGATGTGAAATTTTAGTGGACTTATCGGTGTCAGGGGAGTTTTGATGAGCTGAAGAGGCGTTTAATTGAAGCTCTAGTCTTAACCTTGTCTACTTTGGGTAAAGAGTACACCATATACAGTGATGCTTCTCATAACGGATTGGGCTATGTTTTGATGCAAGATAGGAACGCCATTGCCTGTGCTTCACGCCAGCTTAAACCGCATGAGAGGAATTATCCTACACATGACTTGGAGCTAGCAGCCATTATCTTTTCCTTGAAGATCTAGAGACATTACTTGTATGGGGAGAGCTATTACATATACATAGATCATAAAAGTTTGAAGTACTTGGGCACACAGAAGGAGTTAATTTGAGGCAGAGGAGATGGTTAGAGCTGATAAAAGATTATAATTGCTTGATAGACTATTAGCCTAAAAAAGCTAATGTCGTAGCTGGTGCTTTAAGTTACAAGACTATGGCTGGTTTAAGGGTTTCTCCTTTGTCCATGGTGCATGAGTTAAGGGCATTGCATGCTAATCTAGAGATTGATGAAGATGGGCAGATGGTAGCTACTTAGCAAGTGAAGCCAATGCTGATAGAACAAATTAAAACAGCTGCACAGAATGATGATAAGCATGTGAAGTTGATGGAAGAGGCTCGGGATGGCAAAAAACCAAAGTTATCTATAAATGATAAGTGCTTGTTATTATATAAGGGCAGATTGTGTATTCCTGATAATGTTGAACTGAGGCAGACCATTTTAGAGGAAGCACATGATTCACCTTTTGCGATGCACCCTAGTGGAACGAAAATGTATAGAAGTGTCAAAGAACACTATTGGTAGAGGGGAATGAAGAAAAACATTGCAGAATATGTTGCCAAATGCCTAACTTGTCAGCAAGTAAAGGCAGAACACCAAGTGCCTGCAGGTTTGCTACAGCCATTGCCAATTCCCAAGTGGAAATGAGAAAGAATCACTATGGATTTCGTGATAGGACTTCCACGTACACAGAATAATCATAATGCAGTTTGGGCTATTGTTGATAGATTGACCAAGTCTACACACTTTTTGCCAGTGAGGATAGATTATAGCCTGGAAAGATTGGCCAAACTATACATTGATGATGTGGTGAGGTTGCATGGAGTGCTAGTGTCTATTGTATCAGATAGAGATCCAAGGTTCACTTTTAGATTCTGGCGTAGTCTCCAAAAAGCCCTATGAACTAGATTGAATTTCAGCACAACATTCCATCCACAAACAGATGGTCAATCTGAATGGGTCATTCAGATTTTGGAGGACATGCTTCGGGCTTATGTGATTGAGTTTAAAGAAAGTTGGGACACACACTTGCCTTTAATTGAATTTACTTACGACAACAGTTATCAGTCAAGCATTGGGATGCCTCCATATGAAGTTTTATATGGCAAAAAGTGTAGAACTCCCTTGTGTTAGGATAAAGTGGGCAAGAGGAAGTTGATTGGCCCATAACTAGTGCAGCAGACGGAAAAAAAGGTTAAGCTCATTAGAGAGAGACTCAAAATTGTATCGGATAGACATAAATCCTACATTGATCTAAAGAGAAGAGATATTCAATATAGTGTGGGTAACAAGGTGTTCCTGAAAGTTTTCCCATGGAAGAGGATCATAAGGTTTGGTAGAAAGGGGAAACTAAGTCCTCGCTTCATTGGACCCTACGAGGTTCTGGAAAGAGTGGGTCCATTCGCATATAGATTGGCATTGCCTCCGGAGTTGGAAAAGATTCACAATGTCTTCCATGTCTCCATGCTAAGGAGGTACAGATCAGACCCCTCTCACATTTTGCCAGTAGAGGAGATTGGGGTGAATCCAGACTTGACTTATGATGAGGGGCCCATAAGGATCTTGGCACATGAGGTGAAGTAGTTGAGGAACAAGCAAATACCTCTAGTAAAAGTGCTATGGAACCATCATTCAGGCTAGGAGGCGACATGGGAGGGTGAGGAGGACATGAGGAGGCAGCACCCTTGTCTCTTTAGAGACTGAGGCTAGGTAAATTTCGAGGACGAAATTTTATTTTTAAAGAGGGGAGAATCGTAACACCCCAAACCTACGAGCTCTGAATAGTACCATTTTTGGTCTATGACTAGTACTATTCAAAGACATCTTAAGCACTAAAAATAAAAGGAAAATTAATTGAAATAGACACCATAAATATTCAAGTAAACCAAAGACTTAAGGACTTATCGGGTATTATGAAAAAGAAGGATTGTGACCCGATAAGGGGTATTTTGGTCAATTCACTTCAAGAGTTGATTTTTGACCAAAATGTCAATTAAATTAAGTGAAATTAATGAATTGAATTATGAAGTAATTTTTGAGGAAAAATTTCAAATAAAAATGTGTAAAGAAAATAAAAGAAATAAAAATATAGAATTTTAATTCCATTTTGACCCAATTAAAATTTTATGACCAATGGGCTTTGGACAACTCAATTAAAACTAATTAAATAAATCAAAATTGAGATAAATATATAAAAGGAAAAACCCTCTTCATCCCTCCTCAAATTGTGCCGCCCCATTTGCTCTCTCTCCCTCTCTTTTTCTTTCTTCTTTTTCTTTCATTCTTACATGTACAACCTCTCTCAACCCTTGATCTCCCCACTTGTCCTCCATAGATTTTCCATCTAATTGGTAGGGAACATTAAATAAATCTTTGATTGAGAGATTAAAAGCAAGGGGAACAAGAGATTTGGAAGAAATTGAAGATTGGGAAGGTCACAATTGAGGTAAGTTATTTTCATGCTTGATTAGTTATACAAACCTTGAATTAAGTTAGATTATGATGAAATTTCATGAGAAATTGAAAGAAAACATGCATGTATGAAGAGGTGTGATTTTTGGGCCAACTTAGGGAAAATTAGGGTTTTGATGTGTTTTAGTTAAATTGATGATGAATTTAAGTTTAATTGAAGTGTATACATGTTTAGAGTAGTAGTATTTCATGGGAATTTCATAAATTAGAAAATTTGAAAATTAGGGTTCATGGGAAATTAGGACTTTTATTGTATGAAGTGTATTTAGTGTTTGTAATAAAAAATTGTGGTCATTTGAGGTGCATTGAGTGTGAATTGACATTAATTAAATGAAAGGAATTGATGGGGTTGTATGGAGTGGGGAAATTGTAAACTAGGGATTTGAAAAATTGGAGGTTTTTGTGCTATGAGGTGCTACGGATGTATTAGTATTAAATTATGGTCATTTGGGATGAATTAAATGTGAATTGATGTTGATTAGCGAAAGTAATTGAAGGAATTAACAATTGAACCTTAAGACAGAATTTGAGCACACGGAGTCCAGTGTGTTTGGCAGCTCATAAGTTGAGCTACACAACTCCAATTTGTGTGAAACCAATTGGAAATGAAACTTAAAACATAGAGCCAGAATTTTCATGAAGATTCCCTGCCTATAAAATGACCATAAACAGCTCTAAATGAACCTTGAAACTGGAAGTGAAATTCTGAATCTGCAGAATTTGAACTACGTTAACAGCAATTTTTGCATGGCCATAACTTTCTCTAGAAAACTCCAATTTAGGTGATTCTTGAACTGATGGAAACCTAAAACATAGTAGAACATTTCATGTGAAGAATATAAAGCTAAATTATGAACTTAACCTAATCAAATTGCTACGCAAAATTGAGTCACAAAATCTGTCAAAATCTGGAAATCTGCAAATTGACCATTTGAACAGTAAACTTTGCATAGTCATAACTCTCTCTAGAAAACTCCAATTTAGGTGATTCTTGAACTGATTGGAAATCTAAAACATAGTGGAGCATTTTATGTGACGAACTTAAGGATAAATTATGAACTTAAACTAATTAAATTGCTAAGCAAAATTGAGTCACCAAATCTACCAAAATCTGGAAATCTGCAAATTGACCATATGAACAGTAAAATTCACATAGTCATAACACTCTCTATAAAACTCCAATTTAGGTGATTCTTGAACCAATGAAAACTTAAAACATTGTAGAATATTTCATATGAAGAGCTTGAAAATTATGAACTTAACCCAACCAAATTACTGAGCAAAATTGAGTCAATGAATCTGCCAGAACTGGAATAGTCACGTGAACAGTAATTTTTGCATGGCCGTAACTTTCTCTAGAAAACTCTGATTTAGGTGATTCTTGAACCGATGGAAACCTAAAACATAGTAGAACATTTCATATGAAGAACTTAAGGCCAAATTATGGACTTAACTCAATCAAATTGTTGGGCAAACTTAAGTCACTAAATCTGCTAGAATCTATCCATGTAAACAGTAAAATTAATTTGACTATAACTTGGGCTACACAACTCCAAATGAGGCGATTCAAAAAGAGAAATAAATATGAGACCTAGTAGGACAATTTTAATGCAGAACACCTTACCAAATTATGATTGGAACTCGGTAAAAATTGGGTTCAAAGATTAGGAAACCAAGCTGTCCAAAATCCAAAACTCTTTAAAATTTACAAAACTAACTTGGGATGCATTAGACATTTATGTAATGAGTTCTTGGCAGCAATTGAGATGAGCATTGAGGTATTCTATTTGTGTGTTTTCAGTAGAAAAAGAAGTTGGGATGGACAAAGTGAAGTAAGGAGAAAGGAGACCATTGAAGGTTTGTGCACAACTAACTTCCTTCTTTGCTTTTAATTTGAAATTTGTTTTGAATGAACTTTATATGACTGAAATATGGTTTTTCCCTTGCCTTCGAGATATTGGTGTGTTACCAACCCTTTATGGATTTTATGATGATTCGAATGTGTTACTGTTTGCAAATGTGACCATTGATTGAGAAATTTTGAAAAGTTGTTTTAAAACCACAGTTAGCATGATAGTCCCTCTCGGAACTCCTTAGTAGTAACAGCTACTTGGGGTTTGATAATTGATTTGATTATATCCCCCATTAATAACAGTTAGTGGGGTGAAATTATATGAGTACTCATTAGCTAGCTAGCCCTTCCCTCATTAATAATAGTTAGTGAGGTTGAAATTGCTTTGTCGTGGTGTACAACGCAGCATTGATTGTGAAATTTTGTGTCATGGTCTAAACTGTGTTATTGTTGGCAACATGTAACACCCTCCCGGTAGCAACTCCGTACATTCTACTGTTCCGGTGACCGGTGTCGGTTTGGACAGTTAGAACGTTTGGAAAAATATTTAAATTAAAGTGAGGGACCATAATTAACTCAAATATTAATAAGAAAAATTTAGTAAAAATTTTAGAAATAAAATACAACTAAGTTAAATGAGCCGGTGCCCAAGCGATGGGTAACCTAGAGGGAAGTTGCGGTTCTCGCAACTAGGAGCCCTAGATCCGAGGAAAAATTCATAAAAATAATTTTTGAGACTCCAGAGAAGGGTCATTGAGGTTCCTATGGCATTAGAATGCCAAGAAAATATTTAGAAAAATTTTTCAATCGGTACAGACAATTTTGACCCGTTAAGCCAAACGGAGGGCATTTTTGTCATTTCGCCTTCAGAGGTGATTTTTGGCCGACTTTTCCAGTTGAGTAAATAATTATTATAACATAAAATATGAATAAATATTTCTAAAAATTAAATTGAAAATAAGTAGAGAAGTAAAGAATAGAAAATGAGATAAAAGGCTCATTTATGACATATGATGATGTCATTTAAAAGCTTCCACCAATCACATTTAAACAACTATTTAATTAATTAATAAAAAGAGATAAATAAGGCCAAAGGAATTAAAATACCAGCTGCCTTCTTCTTCCCCAAAACCAGCCGAAATCCATGCCTAGCCCAAACCTCCATTAACATCTTCAAAAAGCTTCATTTCTCTCCTCCTTTCACCATAATTCCTCCTATTCCTTTCACTAAAATTCATCCTTGAACCTTGCATAACCTTTTGGCAGCCAAGAAGAAGAAAGAAAGTGAAGTTAAGCTTGGGAAAATTCTGCCCTACAAGAGGTTAGTGCACATATATACTTAGAACTCTTTATTTCTATGTTAAAGACTTAAAAAGGAGTAAGAATTTGAAAGTCAAATGAATGAAATTTAAGTTTATGTTTACCATGAATTTCGGCAGCCCTAAGGAAGGAACATGATTGAGTGTCTTGATGGACTTGGAGTGAACTAGAGATCATATTTAAAGTATGTAAATATAAGGATAATGGATTTGTTAGTTAACTAAGGCAATATGGGTGAACTTTGAATTTGGGCTAGGGTTTGGGAGTGAAAATTTGACTTGGCTTATGAAATTATTAAAGAACATTCTAATGGTCAATTAGTGACTATTTGAGGTAAGTTGACCATAATTTGGACTGAAATATAGCATGGCAAAGTGAAATGGTAGGCTGCCTACGGACAGCAGCAAGGAGGCTGTGAATCCAGCCTGTTTGGACTGCCATATCTTTGGCTGTGTAGGTTCAATTGGTGTTTGGCCAATTGAACATGAAACTAGACTTATAATGGCACAATTTTCCTGAAGAAACCATGTCCAAAAGACCAAAGCAAGTGGACCAAAAATTGGCCCCAATCAGGGTACCCTGAACTCAGATTCTGCAGAATGACCAAATGAACAGTAACTGTTCATTTGGCCATAACTCATTGTAGAATGGGCCAATTGCCCTGAAATTTTTACAGAAACAATTTAAGACATAGAAAAACAACTTTCATGAAGAAACCTACCCCAAATTATGATCAGAACCTATCCAACAAGGCAGTGGCAGTTACTGTTCACTGCACTATAGATATGGTCAATTCTGCAGTTTTGCAATCCGGCCAGCTATGGTTTTTAGACCATAACTGGAGATACAAAACTCCAAATGGAGTGATTCAAAAAAAGAAATTCAACTAGACAAAATAAGGAACAACTTTCATGTTTACCATTTCCTTAAATTCCCACTGCAACAGTGCTTAATGGAACAGTAAAATTAGGGTTCAAAAACTGAAAATTCTGCTCTCTTGGATTTAAGCTTAGAAATGGTAATGATGATCAATTCCAACAAGTTTTAAATGCAAAATGTGGTACATTGGGAATGTTAAAACCAATGTACCTATTTTCTATCCAAAAGTCAACATTTTTGTTGACCAATGAGGTGAATAGTGACACCAAAACTTGAAATTCAAAAATTGAAGAATTCAAAAGTATCAAATGCCCTAGTATACCTAACAAGATTGGTTTGGATAGTTTGGCATGCCAATAGGGTTCAGTTAGCAGTACTGCACATGGCAATATGCCATTCTGTGATTTCATGGCTTTTAGCCATTTTGACCTTGTGTTGATATTTAGCCTTGTGCCTATTGTTATTACAGCTTATTAGGCTTACATTTGCCTGCCGGAGATGCATATGTGACCGATGGTGTGACGGCCCGAGTTACTAGATACCCAGTGCCAGTTTACCCGTTTATCCAGTCCAATCGTCCAGTATAGGTTACTTGGGCAACCAAATGAATGAAAATGGACAAAGTTAAAGAAATAAATGAATATAATAAATACAAAACAAATAAGACATATACATTCAATACATATTTATTTTCTGCTATTTTCTTTTATTTTATTATTGCACCACTAAGCATCATTGCTTAGCGCGTTGCTTTTGCCACGCGTAGGTTCTGGAGAATCGATCGTGAGCCCAGTAGACGCAGATGGGTGAGTCCATCCTGCAGACTCTGCATAGTGTCGTGTCACCTCACCATCTGATTGCATTGGTAGGACACCAGGCTTCATTTTGGTATTTTGTAATTGATTTTTATTTTCCCTTGTGTAAATGAAACTTATCTAATGTATTTTGATTTTCATGCAAATAATGAGAACTGTGTTTGTGAATGGAAAAACAAATGTTTATCTGTGTTTTATACATGATTACCACTTGAGATGAATGATTAAGAAATGAAATTGAAAAAGGTTGAGATTTTGATATTGGAGTTTGAGAATCATTGAACATGGCTATTGGAAGTGTTTTTCACAGGTTCCGAAAAACTGTTTTCTCCATTTTTAGCCGGTACTCTGCCGGATTTTCTATAAAATTTTCGGAACCTCAAATAAATTTTAATTTCAATAAATGGCTTAAATGAACTATATTTCACAAGTTATATTCAAAACTATGATAAGAATTAATTAAGGTAAAATAGAGTGTGCCGGTACACCGTGTGACATTGCTTACTCGGATATACTGTACACGGGTAAGGGGTGTCACACAACACTTATACATTTTGAACTATGAATTGTGAAACATGATTTCTTATTTGAAATGTGCTTTCAAAATGGTTGCCATAGACTTAGAAATTATTGTGATGTTTTCATGATGATGAAAATGTGATTTGTTATATTTTGACAATTGTGCTTTATTCTAAGTTTTGAAATTTTAGTTGTGTACCACTGAGTGTTATACTTAGCGATAGCTTATTTATGCTATCGCAGGTAAAGGAAAGAGAAGGTTTCCGAGTGAGAGACTTAGAAGCAGCATATTGGTTTTGATTGTGGGTATATATAGTAAGTATGCCCCTGTAATTTAATTTCGATGTATTTTGTACCTATATGTATGGATGTACGGACATTGAGCAGTTTATATTAAAAAACATTACATTGCTATAGCATTTTGGTTGTACATATTTACACTTCATTTTGAGACTTATGAGAAATGTAACTTTTATAATATTAAGTTTATTTCCTCAAATGAATGTCTACTTGAAATATAATAGAATTTATTATGCTTGTGAAATGGGTAGGAGCAAAATCTTTTACTTGGTTTACTATGATTTCAACAGGTTATATAATTGGGTTTTGCTAAAGTTTTAACTAAAGTTTCTGCAAAAGAATTAATAAGATAAAAAGCTATATTTTGTTTAAAATCCCTTGTAGCATATTTAATGGGTTATCGATAGGTGTAGCTCAGTAATTCATTAGGTATGCTACGGGAACATGTCATACCTTACAAGGGATAAGGTGTGACAGTGGTGTCTCGGACCGTCATGCCATAAGAAGTAAAACGTCAATCACGTATGCAATCAATATAGCTACCACAGGGCACCACAGTGCCTCGGGCCGTAATACCATGGGACATGAAAGCGCAAAACATCAACGTCGTATGCAATCAATATGGCTAAAAGCCATGATAACAAATAATCGGGCATACAAGCTATAAATGTGGGCATAAAGCCATGAACACAGGCATAAAGACTTATGCAGTACTGTTCAAATAATCCACTATTAGCATATCAATCTATCCAATCTGACACATGTGCCTAGGCAATACATGGACACATTAGTACCTTTAGATGTTCATATATTTCATTATTTCATTATGAACTCTATTTATAATTTATAGTATTACAATTCTATATATTTTTCCAATTATAATTTATAGCATTTTAAGTCTGTTCCTAGTGGAAGCATAAATTTCTAAATCACAGTTTTACATAGTTTATGCATTCATCATAATTTATACATTCATTAGATCATCCATATTTATCACAATTTGCATCAATTGTTCTCATGTACCATTATACTCAAAGCATTTTTCCTTTCTCTCATGATGAGAACTAATGTCCCATTCATACATCCATATGATTCTTTTATTCATTACAATATTTATATGCATTATCAGTCATATTCCAAATAATCCATGAACATTTCATGGATTTTAGATTTTAGACCTTAATTTCCTTTAACAATTTAGCCAAGACGCATAGTTCATTTGGCCATACTTCCTTCATGGAAGTTATCTCTTTATGTATTAACTTAAATTTTCCTTTTGAATCATTCACTTTGAAGTATAACTCTAGTTTTAATTAATTAATTAATAACTATCCAGGGTGCTGAACCCTGTAAGTCTACTAACTTCAGAAAATTCCTATCTTATTTGTTATACAATTCCAAGCACTTAGGCTTAGAATTGGTCCTAGGTCCCTAAAACTAAGTTTTAAACCTTCATCTTAGTTTTTCATATCATTTTGAATTGTGTCATTTGAAATTTTAGAAATCAAGTTATGGTTAAATAATCAAAATTGAAGGAGCGAAAGCATGAAAAACACAAGTTTATATCATTGAAATTCAAAATTTTTCATCTAGGGTCACATGCATCATGCAAGATTCATTTTTATCTATTTGATTTCAATGATAAACAACATATTAAAACTCTTTTAATATATTTTTGGATATACATTTTCCATTTAAGATTTTAGAATTAATAGATTAATTCATTAGAACCCTAGATTAGATTAAGAACAAGTGCACTAACCTTTTTGATGTACTGCAGTGTGTTTGGCACATTTGGGATGCGCCTAGGACACCAGATATTGTCCCTCTAGCTTGTCCACACCAAGATCACCTATGGCAGCCCCTTGAACAGCTTATAAAGCTTTTTCTATCAATTAGAAAATTAAGTTTTGCCTTTTGAGAGATTATAGATGTAAACAAGACACTGGAAATGATTCCTAGTATTTTTAATTCAAGAGATTGTTTGCTAATCTCTTTGAATTGATGAGAGATGAAGAAGAAGAGAAGGGAGAGGTTCTTTGGGTGGTGGCACCGAAGAAGAACAGTAGCCACACATTTTACTCTTTCATAACAACACTTATATACCTAGGTCACCACTTAAAACCCTTGCCACATGTCACCTTCTGATTGGCTCTAAGTTTGATTGACCCAAACACATTGTGCCAAGTGTCAAACCTATATTTAATCTTGACTTTAATCATCTTATATGATTAAAAGACATGTGGCAAGCTTATATATAGTGCCATGTGTCACCATCTCATGGTGCCACATGTCACCTTGTGAAATGACTAAAATGCCCCTGTATCTTAATTTTGAGTTCTCAACCCAAAATAATTATTTTTCTTCTTCTAATCAATTTATATCAAATATAAATTAATTAATTAATCTCTATTAATTAATTTGTCATTAATTAAATTCATATTTAAACACTTTAAATATAAATTTAACTTATATTATACATCCAATAACCTAGATTTGGTTTCAAGCCATGCTAGGGACTTTGCAATCTAATTGCAAACCAAACCTATTTAATTAATTAATTAAACTCTTTAATTAATTAATTAAATCATATTTAATTTGGTGATTACTTGTGTATGTGTGTAACTTACTAGGCTCATCAATAATTGGCAATGAGACATGATATCAACTTATAATATCATCAAAACTCTTTCTTATCATAAATGATTTCTCTAAATCATTTTATGCAACTCATAGACAATGGTTAATACCTAGTATAGCATGCCATAGCCACCCAATTAGTAATAAGATTTACCTTAAATGAACCTATAATCATATGTTACAATGCACTAGAATCTCTCTGTTACAAAATCTCAATTCAAGCTGGAGTCATGGTTTATGTCAAACCCCATTTGCTATGAATATTATGTTCTCTTTTAATTCCAGTTCTTGATTAAAAAGATTTTTCTCATCAGAAACTCTTTTCTGATTAAATCTATCTGTCATGGCCAGGAACTTGAAACATCAAGAACAATTAAATGAACATAGGATTTTATCCCTATTTACTCAGGGTAACAGATTCCATCTTGATCAATACCTACCTCCATATATAACTAGTAGGAGCCAACACATACCCATATACCCATACACAGTACAAGTATGAAAGTAGTATCAAACTCAAACCACCTGTATACAAGATAACTGTGCTATCTCAGGTCTAAAGATTATATGCACTAATATAATTTATGACAATACATTGACAAGAGTAAACTCCATGTGCTTGTCATAAATGTCATTAGTTCGACCTACTTATCATGTATAAGTGCCTATCATGTTTGTTATATGGCATGAGACTCTCCATTCCATCTTATTTATATTTCATATAAATAACTTAGGAACAAACATGATTATAATCTTTCTGGATAAGTCATGTCCTTATTGTGAAGTATCCTCGATTGTGAACCAATTTATGATACTTTGTGCTAGAAATACTGTCACTTATGTGACACCCCTTACCCGTCTATAGTGTAACCAAGCAAGATATGTCACTCAGTGTGCCGGAGCACCAATTCATATTTTCATTACAATTTATCCCTTTTAATTCATTTATTTACAATTTTTTATAAATCTGAATTTTTTCGTAATTTTTATAGAAAATCTGGTAGAGTGTCGGCTATAAATTGGAAAAACAGTTCTTCTAAACTTGTTTAAAAGACACTTCCAATATAGTTTCTAAATCCAGAACTCCATTATACACACATCTCAACTCAATCTCAAAATCTCAATATTTTTTTCAGAATTTTTCTGTTCACATCATCACTTGAAGCACATTCATGAATATTTCTCAACATTTCATTTTTCAACATAATATACAGAAAATTTCAATAACATGAAATTTCATATCTTTACATTATCACATAAGTTCAAGAGTTTGTAATTACAATCAAAACTAATACAAAATGCAAAATACAAAATGCCACCCATAGTCCTAATGTCCTACCAAGTGCACTGTAGATGTGAGGTGACTCTGGACTCAGTATGCAGCTCTAAAAGTTCACCCGGTCTGATGTCTACTGGGCTCCCTAGCTATGTCTCCAGTACCTGCTCGTGGCAAAAGCGATGCGCTAAGCAATTCTGCTTAGTGGTGACAATATAAAATAAAATAAAATAACTAAAATAATATAAATATGTAGAATGTATGTTTACATTTTTGGTAAACTTAATTTCTGGTATTTATTGTAGTATAATTTGATTAAAAATTTGTAAGATTCATTATCATCGCCCGAGTAACCCATACTAGTCGACTGGACTGAATAAACGGGTAAACTGGTACTGGGTACTAAGTACCTCAGACCATCACACCATCGGTCACATTGTGTCTCCCGGTGTGCAACAGAACAGCTAATAAGCTGTAATAATTATCAGGGATAAAACTCGAGTATAACAACTCAAATAACATAACCAAAGGCTATTATGTCACATAATGGCATGAAGCCATATGCAGTACTGCTAACAGAATCCTATTGGCATGCCAACCTATCCAAACCAATCTTGCTAAGTGTACTAGGGCATGTTGCATTCTTAAATTATACAATTCTTGAAATTTAAGTTTAGGTGTTACTATTAATTTCATTAGTCAACAAAAATGTTGACTTTTGCATGGATAATAGGTACATTGATTATAATATTCCCAACATACCATATTTTGCATTCTAAAATTGTTGGTATTGGTTGCCAATACCATTTTCCAAGCTTAATGTTAATTGTTCAAAATTTTCAGATTTCAAGCTTTGTGTTTACTATTCCATTAGTCATTTTTGCAGTGGGAATTTGGCAAAGTGGTCAACATGAAAGTTGTTCCTTATTTTGTCTAGTTACATTTCGTTTTTGAATCACTCCATTTGGAGTTTTGTAGCTCAAGTTATGGCCCGAAAACCACAACTGGCCGGATTACAAATTTTCCAGATTTTCTGGACTGACCAAATCTATAGTATTTTGAGCAGTGATTGCATGTCGCTTTTTGAATATGTTATAGTCATAATTTGGGTTAGGTTTCTTCATGAAAGTTGTAGGTATATATCTCAACTTGTTGCTGGTAAAATTTCAGGTCAATTGGACCTTTCTACACTGAGTTATGGCAAATGACTAAACACTGTTCATTTAGTCATTTTGCCCAGGCAGAATGCAGGTCACCCAGATTAGGGCAATCTTTAGGTCAACTTGGTTTGGTTTTCTGGACATGGTTTCTGCACCAAAGTTGTGCAATTATGTGTCTAGTTTCATTTCCAATTGTCCTTGCACCAATTGAACCTCTACAACTCCAGTTATTGCTGCCCAAACCTACTGGACTCATGCCCAGTCCTGCAGGTCTCCAAGGGCAGCCACACTAACCTCAATTCCAACTACACTAACCTCAATTCCAACTACACAAACCACTTCATTTCTTGTTTACACATAACCAAATGGTCACTAATTGACCATTAAAACTTACTTTCACCATTATATGCTCAAAGTCTCCATTTCATGCTCAAACCCTAGCTCAACCATCCCAAAACTTACATTCACTTACCTTTCACTATCCTAAACAATAGATTAATGTTAAGGGCAGCCACAATACTATTTTAATTCTAAGAATTCTTCAAAACCCTACCAAGTTCAAGGCTGCTAGAATTTTAAACAAGACATACACATGATGTTTACTAAATTTTCTTGTAAATTTGCATCAAATACCACTCCTCCAACATGAATTGAAAGATAAAAATCAAGTTTAGTCACTAACCTCTAATGAAGCTAATCGAAAGCTTGCAAGAACTCTTCCTTTTGATTTCTTTTTGCTCCCAAAAGCTTCACTATGAGGAAAGAATAAGATTTTGTGTTGACAACTTAGGGTTTAGTGGGTGAAAAACTATGGAAATCAAGCTTTGGAAAGCTCGACAATGGTGGGCATGGGAGAGGGGTGGGATGGCAAGAAGAAGAGATAAGAGCTTTCTGATTTTTTTTTTCTTTTCTTTTTTGCCCATTAAGTCTTTTTAAACAAATTAGTGCCATGTGTCAACATTTGATTGGGTGGGAGAATAATAATGACATCATAATGATGTCATAATCCTCATTTCTCTCATTTTCTATCCTTTTCTTGTCTATTTAATTTCAATTAAGTTTTAACAATATTTATTCACATTTTATATCATATAAATTATTTATTTAACTGAACAAGTTGGCCAAAAATCATCTCTGAAGACAAAATGATCAAAATGGCCCCTGTTTGGCTTAACAGACTAAAATTGTCTGTACTGCTTGATTAAAATTTTCTAGTGTTTTCTTAACATTCTATTATCATGGGAACCCCAATAATCCTTCCTTGAGGTCCCAAAAATTATTTCATGAAGTTTTCCCCGGGTCTAGGGTTGCTAACGGCCTTCACCGTCACTGCCCTTTCAGGTTACTCATCCTTGGGATTCCGGCTCGTTTAACCTTAGTGTATTTCATTCCTATAAATTTTCTTTGATTTTTATGTGCATTATTCAGTTTATTTATAACTCCTCACTCTAGTCTATTTATAATTTCAAACATTCAGGCTGCCCAGACCGACATTGGTCACCGGAACAGTAGACTGTACGGATTAGCTAAAGTGAGGATGTTACAACTCTTCCCCTCTAATAAAAATTTCGTCCTCAAAATTTACCTGATGCAAACAGTTGAGGAAACTGTTGCCTCATTGTCTCTTCACTTTCCCAAGTTACCTCCTCGGTATTATGGTGCCTCCAAAGTACTTTCACCAGTGGAATTTGTTTATTTCTCAGTTCCTTCACTTCCCGAGCCAGGATCCATATGGGTTCTTCTGCATATGTCAAGTCCGGTTGGATTTCAATCTCTTCCATGGAGATGACATGTGAAGGGTCTGAGTGATATCTTCTTAACATAGAAACATGGAATACATTATGGATCTTATCCAGTTCTGGTGGTAAAGCTAGCCGATAGGCCACTGGTCCCACACGTTAAATGACTTCATATGGGCTAATGAACCTAGGGCTTAACTTACCCTTTCTCCCAAATCTCAGTGCTTTCTTCCACAGTGAGACTTTGAGAAATACTTTGTCGCCAACTGCATACTCTATCTCTTTTCTCTTCAAGTCAGCATAAGATTTTTATCTATCTGAGGCAACCTTCAAATTAGCTTTGATCATCTTCACTTTCTCCTCAGTCTGTTTCACCAGGTCTGGTCTTACCAGCTTATCTTCGCCCAATTCAGTCCAACATATTGGAGTTCTACACTTTCTTCCATATAGTGTTTCATACGGGGCCATTTGAATGCTAGCTTGGTAGCTATTATTATATGCAAATTCTGCCAGTAGGAGATATCTATCCCAAATCCCCTCAAACTCAATGACACAACTCCTCAGCATATCCTCCAGGTTCTATTACATAATTCACATTATTACTATCATTTCAATTTGTAAATTGTGAAAATTCAATTAGGTTCTAGGTTTACCTGGATTACTCGTTCTGACTGTCCATCCGTCTGAGGATGAAAAGCCATGCTAAAAAGAAGTTGTGTGCCCAAGGCTTCTTACAACTTTTTCCAAAATCTCGATGTAAACCTCGGGTCTCGGTCAGATATGATGGAAAGTGGGATTCCATGCAGTCTAACTATCTCACTGATATACAATTCTGCTAGCTTCTCTAGTGAGTAGTTAGTCCTAACTGGCAGAAAATGTGCTGACTTCGTCAATCTATCCACTATCAGCCACATTGTATCATGTTTCTTCTGGGTGAGAGGTAGACCACTAACAAAATCCATAGTGACCCGGTCCCATTTCCATTCAGGTATGCTTATAGGTTGTAGCAACCCTGATGGAACTTGATGTTCTGCTCTAACTTTCTGACATGTCAAACACTTAGTAACATAGTTAGCTATATCCTTTTTCATACCAAGCCACCAATAATGAGGCTTCAAATCATTATACATTTTTGTACTTCCCAGGTGCATAGCATAAACACTAGTGTGTGCTTCTTTCAGAATACTAGTCTTCAGTTCCCCATCATCTAGTACACACACTCTTCCTTTGTAGTACAGACACCCATCTGCTTTCACCTCATAATCAATTTCCTTGCCCTCTGGAATTTTTCCCACAATAGCCATTAATTTTTCAACTACCTTTTACCCATCTTGTATCTGCTGTAGCAGGTATGGCCTCACTTGTAACTTAGCCAAAATAGCTCCATCTTGAGCTAAGGATAGACGGGCATTTAGTGATCTTAAAGCTGTGATGGATTTTCTGCTCAAGGCATCAGCATCTGCATTTGCATTCCCAGGATGGTAATCTATCACACAATCATAGTCCTTTAGGAACTCAATCCATTGCCTCTGTCTAAGATTGAGCTCCTTCTGGGTTGGCAAATATTTTAGACTCTTGTGGTCTGTATAGATGTAGCATTTTTCACCATATAAATAATGCCTCCATATCTTCAGTGCGAAGATAATTGCTACTAACTCCAAGTCATGAGTAAGGTAGTTCTATTCATGTGGCCTTAACTGCCTGGAAGCATAGGCAACCACTTTCCCCTCTTGCATCAATACACACCCTAGCCCATTATGCGAGGCATCATTGTAGACCATAAAGTCTTTTCTTGACACTGGCTGTGTTAACATTGGTGCTTCTGTCAACATAGCCTTCAACCTCTCAAAACTAGCTTGGCACTTGTCGTTCCAGCCAAATTTCACATTCTTGTGCAACAATTTGGTCATTGGAGTAGCTATACGAGAGAACACCTTCACAAATCTTTTGTAATACCCAGCTAGCCCCAAGAAACTTCTGACCTCAGTTGTATTTCTAGGAGGCTCCCATTCCATCACTGCTTCTATCTTTTTGGGATCTACTCTAATCCCCTCAGCTGATACTATGTGTCCAAGAAAGGAGATTTCACTCATCCAGAAGTCACACTTGGACAACTTAGCATACAGCTTCTTTTCTCGCAGGGTTTGCAGAACAATCCTCAAATGTTCATCATATTCTTCCCTGGTCTTGGAATATACCAGAATATCATCAATAAAGACCACTACAAACCGATCTAAGTATGGATGGAAGATACGGTTCATAAGGTCCATAAATGCTGCTGGTGCATTTGTTAACCCAAACGGCATCACTAGAAATTCATAATGTCCATATCGGGTTCTGAATGCAGTTTTTGACACATCTGCATCCTTTACCCTTAACTGATGATACCCTCATCTGAGATCAATTTTTGAAAATACACCGGCTCCTTTCAACTGATCAAATAGATCATCAATTCTGGGCAACGGATATTTATTCTTCACAGTTACTTTGTTCAACTGTCGATAATCAATACACAATCTCAAGGTTCCATCCTTCTTCTTCACAAACAGCACCGGAGCTCCCCATGGTGACACACTGAGGCATATGAACCCCTTATCGAGTAACTCCTACAATTGAATTTTCAACTCTCTCAATTCAGTGGGTGCCATCCTATAAGGGGCAATAGAAATTGGTGCTGTACCTGGCATTACCTCAATAGCAAACTCGACTTCCCTTTCTGGTGGTAAACCAGGCAATTCTTCAGGAAACACATCTGGGAAGTCTCTTACTGTGGGTATATCACATAGATTCGGCTTAGCCTGCCTAGTATCAACCACGTGTGCTAGGTAAGCTTCACAACCCTTTCTCATCAATCTTCTTGCAACTGTGGCTGAGATAACATTAGACAGGAAATCTGTCCTTTCACCCACAACAGTAATCTCATTGCCCTCTGAAGTTTTCAGAGAAATTCTCTTCAATTTGCAATCAACTATTGCTTGATGACATGACAACTAATCCATTCCCAAAATCACGTCAAACTCGTGGAAGGGCAATTCAATTAGGTTTGCCGAGAATTCATACCCCTAAATCCTCAACGGGCAACCTTTGTACACTTTATTCACTACCACACTGTGGCCTAGTGGATTTGTGACCAGAATGTCTTTATCACTCTCCTCTACTGGAACTCCCCTCTCTACAGGTAGTTTGATGCAGATGTATGAATGAGTGGATCCTGGATCCACCAATGCATGCACGTAAGTGTTGTAGAGAGAGAATGTACCCCTGATGACGTCCGGGGCATCTTGCTCCTTTTCAGCTCTGATGGCATAAGCTCCGGCAGGTACTCTGGCCTCTAGGCTCTCAGCTGACTCAAATGCAGGCCTTAGTGATGGACCAGCTGCTTCAGATTTACTAGGCTTCCTACCCCTTTGTGGTGCAGGAGCAGGTCTATCAGCTTGTGTTGGAGCAGCTATAGTAGTCCCCTTCGGACAATTTTTAATTTGATGTTCTGTAGATCCACACTGTAAGCATGCACCAGTCACTCGCCAACAGTCCCCCTTGTGCCACTTCTGGCAGTATAGACAGGCAGAAGATGCTGGGGCTAGTCCCCTGAACACCGTCCCTGGAGAGCTGCCCACTGATGGTGTGGACTAGCCTCTCCTAGGTGTGAACTGTGGTCTGGGCCCCTGGGACTGACCTTGACCTTGTGGTTGTCTTGAACCTTGAACAGGAGGACCTTTACTCTTCTTACGGGGACCGGAGAATGAACTGGATTGACCTAGACCCCTCTTCTGCTGTCTTTCCCTTCTAGTTTGCTCATTTATTCGGATCCTTTCTACTTGATATGCAGCATCTACTAATTTGGCAAAATCTGTGATCTCCAACACTGTTATCATGACTTTGATATTGTCATTAAGCCCTTCTTCAAACCTTCTTCACCTCTCTGCCTCTGTAGGGACTATCTCCCTCCCATACCGACTCAGTCTGATGAATTCTCGCTCATACTCTACCACTGATAGTTGCCTCTGTCTCAGACTAATAAATTCTCTTCTTCTCTCTTCTAAATACACCTTACTGACATACTTCTTCCTGAACTCTGTTAGGAAGTAATCCCAGGTGATTTGATCCGGTTGTACCTCACTAGTTACTGTGTCCCACCACTGGTATGCATCATCTTGAAGTAGGGACACAGCACCCTTCAGGTTATGCTTGGGGGTGCAATGAAGCTATTTCAGTACTCTGATTGTTCTATCCAACTAGTTTTCTGTTGTCATGGGATCATCCTCCTTCTTCCCAAAGAAATCCACAGCCCCATGTTTTCATAGTTTCTCCATATGGGACTTCTGTGGTGCTGGTGGAGGTTGTGGCTGTGGTTGTGGTGGTGGAATTGCCCCCATCATTTGCTGGTAAAACTTGGTCATTTGTTGAAATAGTGCAAACTGAGGTTGGGCAGGTGCCTCAGCTGCTGGTGGAGCAGATTCTCCCCTGCCCCTAGATTCAGCCCTTGGTGGAGCACGACTCTCCACCTCTTCATCAACTGCTCTTTGAGAAGTAGGATCCATATCCTAATCAAAATAAGAAATAAATAGATCTGCATCAGTGTCACCTCAACCCTTACAAATGCAATGCAATGGTATGCACTCTATCTAGGCCCAGAAATGCCTAAACCGATGCTCTGATACCACTAAATGTGATGCCCCTTACCTATCTACAGTGTAGCCGAGCAAGATATGCCACTCAATGTGCCGGAGCACCAATTCATATTTCCATTACAATTTATCCTTTTTAATTTATTTATTTATAATTTTTTATAAATCTAAATTTTTCAGCAATTTTTATAGAAAATCCGGCAGAGTGCCAGCTATAAATTGGAAAAACAGTTCTTCTGAACCTGTTTAAAAGACACTTCCAATATAATTTCCAAATCCAGAACTCCATTATACACACATCTCAACTCAATCTCAAAATCTCAATACTATTTTTAGAATTTTTCTGTTCACATCATCACTTGAAGCACATTCATGAATATTTCTCAACATTTCATTTTTCAACATAATATACAGAAAATTTTAATAACATGAAATTTCATATCTTTACATTGTCACATAAGTTCAAGAGTTTGTAATTACAATCAAAACTAATACAAAATGCAAAATACAAAATGCTACCCATAGTCCTAATATCCTACCAAGTGCATTGCAGATGTGAGGTGACTCTCGACTCAGTATGTAGCTCTGAAAGTTCACCCGGTCTGATGTCTGCTGGGCTCTCCAGCTATGTCTCCAGTACCTGCGCGTGGCAAAAGCGACGCGCTAAGCAATTCTGCTTAGTGGTGACAATATGAAATAAAATAAAATAACTAAAATAATATAAATATGCAGAATGTATATTTACATTTTTGGTATACTTAATTTCTGGTATTTATTGCAGTATAATTTAATTAAAAATTTGTAAGATTCATTATCATCACCCGAGTAACCCATATTAGTCGACTGGACTGGATAAACGGGTAAACTAGCACTGGGTACTAAGTACCTCAGACCGTCACACCATCGGTCACATTGTGTCTCCCGGTGTACAACAGAAAAGCTAATAAGCTGTAATAATTATCAGGGATAAAACCCGAGTATAACAACTCAAATAACATAGCCAAAGGCTATTATGTCATAGAATGGCACGTGAGGCCATAAAACATAGAATGGCATGAAGCCATATGCAGTACTGCTAACAGAACCCTATTATCATGGAAACCTATCCAAACCAATCTTGCTAGGTGTACTAGGGCATGTTACATTCTTAAATTATACAATTCTTGAAATTTAAGTTTAGGTGTTACTATTCATTCACTAGTCAACAAAAATGTTGACTTTTGCATGGATAATAGGTACATTGGTTATAATATTCCCAACATACCACATTTTGCATTCTTAAATTATTGGTATTGGTTGCCAATACCATTTCCAAGCTTAATGTTAATTGTTCAAAATTTTCAAATTTCAAGCTTTGTGTTTACTGTTCCATTAGTCATTTTTACAGTGGGAATTTGGCAAAGTGGTCAACATGAAAGTTGTTTCTTATTTTGTCCAGTTACATTTCTTTTTTTGAATCACTCCATTTGGAGTTTTGTAGCTCATGTTATGGCCCAAAAACCACAACTGGCCGGATTACAAATTTTTCAGATTTTCTGGACTGACCAAATCTATAGTATTTTGAGCAGTGATTGCAGGTCACTTTTTGAATATGTTATAGTCATAATTTGGGTTAGGTTTCTTCATGAAAGTTGTAGGTCTGTATGTCAGCTTATTGCTGGTATAATTTCAGGTCAATTGGATCTTTCTACACTGAGTTATGGCCAAATGACTAAACACTATTCGTTTGGTCATTTTGCCCAGGCAGAATGGAGGTCACCCGGATTAGGGCAATCTTTAGGTCAATTTGGTTTGGTTTTCTGGGCATGGTTTCTTCACCAAAGTTGTGCTATTATGTGTCTAGTTTCATGTACAATTGGCCTTGCACTAATTGAACCTTTACAACTCCTATTATTGCTGCCCAAACCTGCTGGACTCATGCCCAGTCCTGTAGGTCACCAAGGGCAGCCACACTAACCTCAATTCCCACTTTACAAACCACTTCATTTCTTGTCTAAAAATAACCAAATGGTCACTAATTGACCATTAAAACTTACTTTCACCATTACATGCTCAAAGTCTCTATTTCATGCTCAAACCCTAGCTCAACCATCCCAAAACTTACATTCACTTACCTTTCACTATCCTAAACAATAGATTAATGTTAAGGGCAGCCACAATACCATTTTAATTCTAGGAATTCTTCAAAACCCTACCAAGTTCAAGGTTGCTGGAATTTTAAACAAGACATACACATGATGTTTACTAAATTTTCTTGTAAATTTGCATTAAATACCACTCCTTCAATATGAATTGAAGGATAAAAATCAAGTTTAGTCACTAACCTCTAATGGAGCTAATCCAAAGCCTGTAAGAACTCTTCCTTTTGATTTCTTTTTGCTCCCAAAAGCTTCACTATGAGGAAAGAATAAGATTTTGTGTTAACAACTTAGGGTTTAGTGGGTGAAAAACTATGGAAATCAAGATTGGAAAGCTTGACAATGGTGGGCATGGGAGAGGGGTGGGACGGCAAGAAGAAGAGATAAGAGCTTTCTAATTTTTTTTTTCTTTCCTGCCCATTAAGTCTTTTTAAACAAATTAGTGCCATGTGTCAATATTTGATTGGGTGAGAGAATAATAATGACATCATAATGATGTCATAATCCTCATTTCTCTCATTTTCTATCCTTTTCTTGTCTATTTAATTTCAATTAAATTTTTAACAATATTTATTCACATTTTATGTCATATAAATTATTTATTTAACTGGACAAGTTGGCCAAAAATTATCTATGAAGACGAAATGACTAAAATGCCCTCCGTTTGGCTTAACATACCAAAATTATCTGTACTGATTGATTAAATTTTCCTGGTATTTTCTTAACATTTTATTATCATGGAAACCCCAATAATCCTTCCCTGAGGTCCCAAAAATTATTTCATGAAGTTTTCCCCGGGTCTAGTGTTGCTAACGGCCTTCACCATTACTTCCCTTTCAGGTTACTCATCCTTGGGGTTCCGGCTCGTTTAACCTTAGTGTATTTCATTCCTATAAATTTTCCTTGATTTTTATGAGCATTATTCGGTTTATTTATAACTCGTCACTCTAGTCTATTTATAATTTCAAACATTCTAGCTGCTCGGACTGACATTGGTCACCGGAACAGTAGACTGTACGGACTAGCTAAAGTGAGGATGTTACAACTTATATTCTTAACAACTTAAGAATAGAATTTCTAATAAAATATCAATGGACCTTTTCTATTACACATAAATATATTATGTAAACGGAAAAGTAAAAATGCCTTTTATTAATAAAAATATGTACAAGATACATAATAAATGATATGCTCTAGGGCATACTACTAAAAATCTCCCACTAGCACTAGAGCCATTCATTACAATACCTTAGACCCATCTTCTCAAGATGTCAGTCTAACTGTGCTTGTGACAAAGGCTTAGTGAATGGATCAGCTGGATTTTCAGCTGATGCTATTTTCTGCAAGGCTACATCGCTTTACCCAACTATATCTCTGATAATGTGGTAGCGCCTTTCTATGTGTTTCGATTTCTGGTGAAACCGGGGTTCCTTATATCCAAATAGCTTCTTTTGCAGCATTTGATGCAGCAATATACTTGGCCTCTGTAGTGGAATATGCAGTCGTGCTCTATTTGGAACTCTTCGAACTGATTGGACCTCCATTACAAATAAACACAAACCCAGATATAGACTTTCTATCATCGATATCTGATTAGAAATCAGAATCAGTATAACGATCCAATTGCAAGTCACCACCTCCATATATCAAGAATAAATCCTTAATTCTTCTCAAGTATTTAAGGATATTCTTGATAGCTATCCAGTGTTTCAAACCTGGATTGGATTGATACCTACTAGTCAAACTAACAGTATATGCGATATCCATCCTAGTACAGAACATTGCATACATCAAACTTCTAATAGCCGAAGCATATGGAATCCTGGCCATTTTATCTCTTTCTTCAGGTGTCTTTGGAGACATCACTTTAGAAAGGTGGATACTGAAGGAACGGAAGCGTGAAAAACACAAGATTATACCATTGAATTCAAAAATTTTCACCTAGGGTCACATGCACCATGCAAGATTTATTTTTATCTATTTGATTTCAATGATAAACAACATATTAAAACTCTTTTAATATGTTTTTGGATCTGTATTCGCCATTTAAGATTTTAAAATTAATCAGATTAATTTTAGAACCCTAGATTAAATCAAGAACGATTACACTAACCTCTTGATGTGCTACAGCGTGTCTGCGCCTTTGAGATTCGTCTTCAGGACACCAGATGTTGTCCCTCTAGCTTGTCCACACCAAGAACACCTATGGCAGCCCTTGAACAGCTTCTAAAGCCTTTTCTATTAATTAGAAATTCAAGTTCTGCCTTTTAAGAGATTAGAGATGTAAACAGGACACTAGAAACAATTTCTAGTGTTCTTAATTCAAGAGATTGATGGCTAATCTCTTTGAATTGATGAGAGATGAAGAGAAATAGCTGGAGAGGCTCAAAGTGGCGTGACAATTGAGAGGAGAGGCTGCTGGTTATGTTTTCTTTTCATAACCACACTTAAATAGCTAGGTTAACACATTAAACCCTTGCCACATGTCACCCTTTGATTAGCTCTAGGTTTAAGTGACCCAATCACATTGTGCCAAGTGTCAAACCTATATTTAATCTTGATTTTAATCATCTTACATGATTAAAAAAACATTTGGCAAGCTTATGTGTAATCCCATGTGTCACCATCTCATGGTGCCACGTGTCACACTGCAAAATGACCAAAATGCCCCTGTGTCTTAATTTTGAGTTCTCAATCCAAAATAATTATTTTTTTCTTCTAATTAATTTATATCAAATATAAATTAATTAATTAATCTCTATTAATTAATTTCTCATCAATTAAATTCATATTTAAACACTTTAAATATAAATTTAATTTATACTACACATCCAATAATCTAGATTTGGTTTCAAGTCATGCTAGGGACTTTGCAATTTAATTGCAAACCAAGTCATGCTAGGGACCATGAACATTTGAATCTAGAACATATCCTATATGTTCAAGGTTCAGGACAAGTTTCAAATTTCTTAGCCAATCAGACAGATTAGGTCCTGTCAACCTGTTGTGATCAAGTATGCTTGCAAGGATATTGGATGGTGGTGGTTGTTTTGTGATCATTTTTATCAGAAAATTAACTGCAGAAAATAACCAGATTAATTAGTAAATGCATCATGTAATTAACCAAAATGATTATGGTCTTTTAATCAAATTGGTCCTCCCACTAACTTAGCGAATCCTACACTTCCAAAGTAGAAAACGAAAATCCTAGTTGGATGGATTTCTAGTGGGTGATTGAATTCTTATAATTCTATTGATCATCCTCAGGTACATCCATTATTGGAATTACAATAAACTATAAGTGAGCAACTCTTTGCCCATCACATCTCATGTGAGGTTCAATCCTTTACCTAGCCCCTAATGCTCAAAATCTCAGGTACATCCATTATTGACTTATCTTGCATTAGTTAAGTTGATCCCATTGAGCCAGTAATTAAGCAAATAATTTTAATGTCCTCAGGTACATCCAATATTGGCCACTAAACCATTTACATATTTACAACATCTCATGCTTAACAATTATTCTTAAGAAAATCTCTTAAATTAATTGCATCTTATGCAACTATTTAAAATTTCTTAAAATAATTGCCCCAATGGAGGGCCTATGTTATAATTACTTTAATTATAGCATTTCCAACTTAATCATTTGTTTGGAAGATTTTATGGTCATTCTATTTACTATTAAGGTCTCACTTTGCACATTATCCATTTAGCATGCATATATCATATAATTGCATACATTCCCATACATCTCATGCATTCATGGATAAGCAGTAAATATGGTATGATCATGGACTTTCTAAGGGATTCAATTCTGAGCCACCAAGAATTGAATCAGGGCATACCTAGGTGCATTTCATTCATTCATTTTACAAGAGTTGCTGAAGGAGTACATAATCAACACTTGATATTGAATTCCTCCCACTGGTCCCACCAATGCTCTTGACCTCCTTGAACTTCTTGCAATCCAATATTACATAGTAATCCTTGGCATACCAAGGCGAATTTACAAGAACTTAAATAAATGAAATTACAACCCAAAAATTATTACAAACTTAATAATACATGCCCAAAATAAATTAAAATAAATTAATTAATTTACAATCCCAAAGAAACATAAAAGAAATAAATCCAATCACATTGGTCTTTTATAGTCCATGATCATCCATCATGCATATCACTATTTAACAATTAAATAAAACATACATACTTAAATTAAATTGAATATCTCATATTCAACTTAAAAATTCAGATTTGAATATGATTCAAATAAATTTAAAAATTCAGATTTGAATCTCAATTAAACAAATTTAAAAATTCAGATTTGAATCACATTCAAACAACTTTAAAAATTCAGATTTGAATCACATTCAAACATTTTTTAAAAAATTAGATTTGAATCACATTCAAATATTTTTTAAAAAATCAGATCTGAATTTTATTCAATCAATTTTAAAAAATCAGATTTAAATATGATTCAAATAACTATAAAAATTCAGATTTGAATCACATTCAAACAACTTTTAAAATTCAGATTTGAATCACATTCAAACAATTTTTAAAATTCTGATTTGAATCATAATTTAATTGTGTGATAAAAATTCTAATTAAACAATTTAATTAGACATAAAATGGATCTTAAATCATACAACAATTGCACATTCACCATCCATTTACCGTTGCACACCATTGTGATGCATCAACCATGCACACCATGGTGTTCATCATTTGTGCCGCCACTTTGACTTTGCAACCAGCAATAAACTCTCGATCTCATGATCAAACACACAATTAAATCATATAAACATCAATCTAAATGGCAAATATAGTAGCTCTGATACCAATTGAAGGAACGGAAGCGTGAAAAACACAAGATTATACCATTGAATTCAAAAATTTTCACCTAGGGTCACATGCACCATGCAAGATTTATTTTTATCTATTTGATTTCAATGATAAACAACATATTAAAACTCTTTTAATATGTTTTTGGATCTGTATTTTCCATTTAAGATTTTAAAATTAATCAGATTAATTTTAGAACCCTAGATTAAATCAAGAACGATTACACTAACCTCTTGATGTGCTGAAGCGTGTCTGCGCCTTTGAGATTCGTCTTCAGGACACCCGATGTTGTCCCTCTAGCTTGTCCACACCAAGAACACCTATGGCAGCCCTTGAACAGCTTCTAAAGCCTTTTCTATTAATTAGAAATTCAAGTTCTGCCTTTTAAGAGATTAGAGATGTAAACAGGACACTAGAAACAATTTCTAGTGTTCTTAATTCAAGAGATTGATGGCTAATCTCTTTGAATTGATGAGAGATGAAGAGAAATAGCTAGAGAGGCTCAAAGTGGCGTGACAATTGAGAGGAGAGGCTGCTGGTTATGTTTTCTTTTCATAACCACACTTAAATAGCTAGGTTAACACATTAAACCCTTGCCACATGTCACCCTTTGATTAGCTCTAGGTTTAAGTGACCCAATCACATTGTGCCAAGTGTCAAACCTATATTTAATCTTGATTTTAATCATCTTACATGATTAAAAAAACATTTGGCAAGCTTATGTGTAATCCCATGTGTCACCATCTCATGGTGCCACGTGTCACACTGCAAAATGACCAAAATGCCCCTGTGTCTTAATTTTGAGTTCTCAACCCAAAATAATTATTTTTTTCTTCTAATTAATTTATATCAAATATAAATTAATTAATTAATCTCTATTAATTAATTTCTCATCAATTAAATTCATATTTAAACACTTTAAATATAAATTTAATTTATACTACACATCCAATAATCTAGATTTGGTTTCAAGTCATGCTAGGGACTTTGCAATTTAATTGCAAACCAAATCTATTTAATTAATCAATTAAACTCTTTAATTAATTAATTAAATCATATTTAAATAGGTGATAACTTGTGTATGTGTGTAACTTACTAGGCTCATCACTAATTGGCAATGAGACATGATATCAACTCTTAATATCATTAGAACTCTTTCTTACCATAAATGATTTCTCTAAATCATTTTATGAACCTCATAGACCATGGTTAACACCTAGCATAGCATGCCATGGCCACCCAATTAGTAATAAGGTTTACCTTAAATGAACCTATAATCATATGTTACCATGCACTAGAATCTCTCATTACAAAATCCCAACTCAAGCCGAGTCATGGTTTATGTCAAACTCCATTTGCTATGAATATTATGTTCTCTTTTAATTCCAGTTCTTGATTAAAAGATTTTCTCATCAGAACTCTTTTATGAATAAATCTATCTGTCTGGCAGAACTTGAAACATCAAGAACAATTAAATGAACATAGGATTTTAACTCTATGTACTGAGAGGAACAGAGTCCTTCTTGTTCTACAGCTACCTCCAGATATACCGCGCAGGAGCCAACACATGCCCATATACCCATACATAGTACAAGTATGAAAGCGAGATCAAACTCAAACTACCTATATACAAGATAATCTGTGCTATCTCGAGTCTAAAGATTATATGCACTGATATGATTTATGACAAAACATTGACAAGAGTAAACTCCATGTGCTTGTCATAAGTGTCACTGGTTGTATAAGTGCCTATCATATTTGTCATATGGCATGAGACTCACCATTCCATCTTATTTATATCTCATATAAATAACTTGGGAACAAACATGAATACAATCTTTCTGGATAAGTCATGTCCTTATTATGAAGTATCCTCGATTGTGAACCTATTTATGATACTTTGTGCTAGAAATATTGTCACTCATATTCTTAACAACTTAAGAATAATATTTCTAACAAAATATCAATGGACCTTTTCTATTACACATAAATATATTATGTAAACGGAAAAGTGGAAATGCCTTTTATTAATAAAAATATATACAAGATACATACTAAATGATATGCTCTAGGGCATACTACTAACAATCTCCCACTAGCACTAGAGCTATTCATTACAATACCTTAGACCCATCTTCTCAAGATGTCAGTCTAACTGAGCTTGTGACAAAGGCTTAGTGCATGGATCAGCTGAATTTTTTCAGCTGATGTTATTTTTCTGCATGGCTATATCGCCTTTGCCCAACTATATGTCTGATAATGTGGTATTGCCTTTCTATGTGTTTGGATTTTGGGTGAGACCTTAGTTCCTTAGCCTGTATGACTGCTCCATTGTTGTCACAGTGTAGTGGAACTGCTGACTCAATGGAAGGAACTACTGTAAGTTCTGTCACGAACTTCTTTATCCAAACAGTTTCCTTTGCAGCATCTGATGCAGCAATATACTCAGCCTCTGTAGTGGAATCTGCAATGCGTGCTCTGTTTGGAACTCTTCCAACTGACTGCACCTCCATTACAAATGAACACATATCTAGAGGTAGACTTTCTATCATCAATATCTGATTGGAAATCAGAATCAGTATAACCATCCAATTGCAAGTCTCCACCTCCATAGATTAAGAATAAATCCTTAGTTCTTCTCAAGTACTTAAGGATATTCTTGACAGCTATCCAGTGTTCCAAACCTGGATTGGATTGATACCTGCTAGTCAAACTAACAGCATATGCGATATCCGGCCTAGTACACAACATTGCATACATTATACTTCCAATAGCCGAAGCATATGGAATCCTGGCCATCTTATCTCTTTCTTCAGGTGTCTTTGGAGACATCTCTTTAGAAAGATGGATACCATGTCTCACTGGTAACAATCCTCTCTTGGAATCAAGCATGTTAAACCTCTTTAACACCTTTTCCAAGTATAGACTTTGGGATAAACCAATTATTCTTTTCGCTCTATCTCTATAGATGCGAATCCCAAGAATATAGGTTGCCACCCCTAAGTCTTTCATAGAGAATGTATTTGACAACCATACCTTTATAGTCGTCAACATACCTGTGTCATTACCCATCAATAATATGTCATTCACATATAAGACAAGGAAAGTGATAGCACTGTCACTAACCTTCTTATATACACATGGCTCATCCTCATTCTTGATAAAACCAAAGGATTTAATGGCTTCATCAAAACAGATGTTCCAACTCCTCGAAGCTTATTTCAACCCATAAATGGATCGCTTTAGCTTGCATACCTTGGAACCATCTTGGGATTCAAATCCCCTAGGTTGTTCCATGAAAATGTTTTCTTCAATGTATCCATTGAGAAAAGCTGTTTTGACATCCATCTGCCAAATCTCATAATCATAGTATGCAGCTATTGCTAATAAAATCCTAATTGATTTAAGCATGGCAACAGGCGAGAAAGTCTCCTCATAGTCGATTCATTGCCTTTGGAGAAACCCTTTCGCTACTAGCCTTGCCTTATAGGTCTCTACCTTTCCATCAGAACCAATTTTCTTCTTGAAAACCCATTTGTTCCCTATAGGTACAATACCTTCAGGTGGGTCAACAAGATCCCAAACTTGATTCTTATACATGGAATCAATCTCGGATTTCATAGCATCAATCCATTTTGAAGAGTCTATATCTGATATAGCTTCTTCATAGGTAAGTGGATCATCTCCATGATCTACTTCTTCATGAGTAGACAACTCTTGTTCTTCTTCATGAAGAAAACCATATCTCACTGGTGGGTGAGATACCCTGGTTGTTCTACGAGGAACAACTGTAGATGTTTCATCAATGGGTATAGGTTGACTAGATGGATCTATATCCATCTGATGTGTTGGTTGATCAGAATTCTCCAATTCTAACTCTATTTGCCTTCCTTTGCCTCCTTCTTGAACAAACTGTTGTTCAAGAAATGTGGCATCTCTACTTATCACAACCTTTTGTGAAGTAGGCAAATAAAAATAATATCCAAAACTATCTTTTGGATATCCAACAAATCGACCCTTTTCTGATCTGGTCTCCAATTTATCAGTGTTCAGCTTTTTGATATAAGCTAGACAACCCCAAATCTTAACATGCTTAAGACTTGGTTTTCTTCCATGCCATATCTCATAAGGTGTGGAAGAAACTGATTTTGATGGAATCCTATTCAGAATATATAAAGCTGATTCTAATGCAAATCCCCAAAAGGAGATTGGCATATCAGTATAGCTCATCATACTACGTACCATATCTAATACGGTACGATTTTTCCTTTCAGATACACCATTCAACTGTGGCGTTCCTGGAGGAGTCAGCTGAGAAACAATGCCATGCTCTCTCAAGTATTCATCAAATTCAGTACTCAAATATTCACCTCCACGATCTGATCGAAGAGCTTTAATATTCTTTCCTGTTTGATTTTCTACTTCAGATTTAAATTCTTTGAACTTTTCAAAAGATTCATGTTTGTATTTCATCAAATACAAATACCCAAACCTTGATTTATCATCAGTAAAGGTAATAAAATAATGAAAGCCCCCTCTAGCCATTTCTTTAAATGGACCACATACATCACTATGTATTAGCTCCAAAATATTTTCAGCTCTTAGCCCCTGTCCAACAAAGGGCGATCTAGTCATTTTGCCCTGAAGGCAAGATTCACATGTTAGAGTAGGCTCAGAGTCCAATAAGGATAAAATCCCCATTTTCTCCAATTTTGTAATCCTATCTTCTGCAACATGACATAACCTTAAGTGCCAAATATATTTTGAACTTGAGTTGGTTTTCACCATGGCATTGTATTCTTTTAGATTGCTATACTCTGGCCAGTGGAAACACTTTCTTACTGGCAATGGAAACACTTTCCTGTTGGCAGTGAAAACACTTTCCTTTGCCTTCATCAGCTTTAGTCTTCCTTTTCTGTTTAGCTATTTTCTTAGAAGGACCAGGAATCTGAGGTTTCTTTTTCTTATTGCCCTTCTTCTTGTTGGACTTTCCAGCAAAAGAAGATGCAACCAAAGCTACCTCTTTTCCTTTATTGCCTGGCATATTCTTTTGGGCAATAACCAGCATGTTGAGTAAATCAGCTAAGGTGCATTCCTGTTTAGTCATATGGAAATTTGTCACAAAATTCCCAAAAGACTCAGGAAGGGACTGAAGGATCAAATCCGTCTGTAGTTGGAAATCCATGTTGAAGTCAAGATGTTCCAACTGCTCAATCAGCCGAATCATCTTGTGGACATGATCCCCAACATTCTGTCCCTCAGACATCCTCATACGGAATAGCTTTCTAGATATCTCATACCTAGCATTCCTGCTGTGCTCACCATACAACTCTTGTAGGTGAAGGAGGATCTCACTCGCACTCTGCATGTTCTCAAGTTGCTTCTGTAACTCATTACTCATGGAAGCAAGCATGTAACACTTAGCTCTGATATCATGCTCCTTCCACTTGTCCAAAGTTTCATGTTCCTCTTGTGTGGCCTCTGGAGGTAAGGGACCATGAACATTTGAATCTAGAACATATCCTATATGTTCAAGGTTCAGGACAAGTTTCAAATTTCTTAGCCAATCGCATGATTAGGTCCTGTCAACCTGTTGTGATCAAGTATGCTTGCAAGGATATTGGATGGTGGTGGTTGTTTTGTGATCATTTTTATCAGAAAATTAATTGCAGAAAATAACCAGATTAATTAGTAAATGTATCATGTAATTAACCAAAATGATTATGGTCTTTTAATCAAATTGGTTCTCCCACTAACTTAGCGAATCCTACACTTCCAAAGTAGAAAACGGAAATCCTAGTTGGATGGATTTCTAGTGGGTGATTGAATTCTTATAATTCTATTGATCATCCTCAGGTACATCCATTATTGGAATTACAATAAACTATAAGTGAGCAACTCTTTGCCCATCACATCTCATGTGAGGTTCAATCCTTTACCTAGCCCCTAATGCTCAAAATCTCAGGTACATCCATCATTGACTTATCTTGCATTAGTTAAATTGATCCCATTGAGCGATAATTAAGCAAATAATTTTAATGTCCTCAGGTACATCCAATATTGGCCACTAAACCATTTACATATTTACAACATCTCATGCTTAACAATTATTCTTAAGAAAATCTCTTAAATTAATTGCATCTTATGCAACTATTTAAAATTTCTTAAAATAATTGCCCCAATGGAGGGCCTATGTTATAATTACTTTAATTATAGCATTTCCAACTTAATCATTTGTTTGGAAGATTTTATGGTCATTCTATTTACTATTAAGGTCTCACTTTGCACATTATCCATTTAGCATGCATATATCATATAATTGCATACATTCCCATACATCTCATGCATTCATGGATAAGCAGTAAATATGGTATGATCATGGACTTTCTAAGGGATTCAATTCTGAGCCACCAAGAATTGAATCAGGGCATTCCTAGGTGCATTTCATTCATTCATTTTACAAGAGTTACTGAAGGAGTACATAATCAACACTTGATATTGAATTCCTCCCACTGGTCCCACCAATGCTCTTGACCTCCTTGAACTTCTTGCAATCCAATATTACATAGTAATCCTTGGCATACCAAGGCGAATTTACAAGAACTTAAATAAATGAAATTACAACCCAAAAATTATTACAAACTTAATAATACATGCCCAAAATAAATTAAAATAAGTTAATTAATTTACAATCCCAAAGAAACATAAAAGAAATAAATCCAATCACATTGGTCTTTTATAGTCCATGATCATCCATCATGCATATCACTATTTAACAATTAAATAAACATACATACTTAAATTAAATTGAATATCTCATATTCAACTTAAAAATTCAGATTTGAATATGATTCAAATAAATTTAAAAATTCAGATTTGAATCTCATTCAAACAAATTTAAAAATTCAGATTTGAATCACATTCAAACAACTTTAAAAATTCAGATTTGAATCACATTCAAACATTTTTTAAAAAATTAGATTTGAATCACATTCAAATATTTTTTAAAAAATCAGATCTGAATTTTATTCAATCAATTTTAAAAAATCAGATTTAAATATGATTCAAATAACTATAAAAATTCAGATTTGAATCACATTCAAACAACTTTTAAAATTCAGATTTGAATCACATTCAAACAATTTTTAAAATTCTGATTTGAATCATAATTTAATTGTGTGATAAAAATTCTAATTAAAAAATTTAATTAGACATAAAATGGATCTTAAATCATACAACAATTGCACATTCACCATCCATTTACCGTTGCACACCATTGTGATGCATCAACCATGCACACCATGGTGTTCATCATTTGTGCCGCCACTTTGACTTTGCAACCAGCAATAGACTCTTGATCTCATGATCAAACACACAATTAAATCATATAAACATCAATCTAAATGGCAAATATAGTGGCTCTGATACCAATTGAAGGAACGGAAGCGTGAAAAACACAAGATTATACCATTGAATTCAAAAATTTTCACCTAGGGTCACATGCACCATGCAAGATTTATTTTTATCTATTTGATTTCAATGATAAAAAACATATTAAAACTCTTTTAATATGTTTTTGGATCTGTATTTTCCATTTAAGATTTTAAAATTAATCAGATTAATTTTAGAACCCTAGATTAAATCAAGAACGATTACACTAACCTCTTGATGTGCTGCAGCGTGTCTGCGCCTTTGAGATTCGTCTTCAGGACACCAGATGTTGTCCCTCTAGCTTGTCCACACCAAGAACACCTATGGCAGCCCTTGAACAGCTTCTAAAGCCTTTTCTATTAATTAGAAATTCAAGTTCTGCCTTTTAAGAGATTAGAGATGTAAACAGGACACTAGAAACAATTTCTAGTGTTCTTAATTCAAGAGATTGATGGCTAATCTCTTTGAATTGATGAGAGATGAAGAGAAATAGCTGGAGAGGCTCAAAGTGGCGTGACAATTGAGAGGAGAGGCTGCTGGTTATGTTTTCTTTTCATAACCACACTTAAATAGCTAGGTTAACACATTAAACCCTTGCCACATGTCACCCTTTGATTAGCTCTAGGTTTAAGTGACCCAATCACATTGTGCCAAGTGTCAAACCTATATTTAATCTTGATTTTAATCATCTTACATGATTAAAAACATTTGGCAAGCTTATGTGTAATCCCATGTGTCACCATCTCATGGTGCCACGTGTCACACTGCAAAATGACCAAAATGCCCCTGTGTCTTAATTTTGAGTTCTCAACCCAAAATAATTATTTTTTTCTTCTAATTAATTTATATCAAATATAAATTAATTAATCTCTATTAATTAATTTCTCATCAATTAAATTCATATTTAAACACTTTAAATATAAATTTAATTTATACTACACATCCAATAATCTAGATTTGGTTTCAAGTCATGCTAGGGACTTTGCAATTTAATTGCAAACCAAATCTATTTAATTAATCAATTAAACTCTTTAATTAATTAATTAAATCATATTTAAATAGGTGATAACTTGTGTATGTGTGTGACTTACTAGGCTCATCACTAATTGGCAATGAGACATGATATCAACTCTTAATATCATCAGAACTCTTTCTTACCATAAATGATTTCTCTAAATCATTTTATGAACCTCATAGACCATGGTTAACACCTAGCATAGCATGCCATGGCCACTCAATTAGTAATAAGGTTTACCTTAAATGAACCTATAATCATATGTTACCATGCACTAGAATCTCTCTGTTACAAAATCCCAACTCAAGCTGGAGTCATGGTTTATGTCAAACTCCATTTGCTATGAATATTATGTTCTCTTTTAATTCCAGTTCTTGATTAAAAGATTTTTCTCATTAGGAACTCTTTTATGAATAAATCTATCTGTCCTGGCCAGGAACTTGAAACATCAAGAACAATTAAATGAACATAGGATTTTATCTCTATTTAATTATAGAACAGTTCCTTCTTGATCAACACCTACCTCCATATATAACTAGCAGGAGCCAACACATGCCCATATACCCATACATAGTACAAGTATGAAAGCAGTATCAAACTCAAACTACCTATATACAAGATAACTGTGCTATCTCAGGTCTAAAGATTATATGCACTGATATGATTTATGACAAAACATTGACAAGAGTAAACTCCATGTGCTTTTCATAAGTGTCACTGGTTCGGCCTACTTATCATTTATAAGTGCCTATCATGTTTGTCATATGGCATGAGACTCACCATTCCATCTTATTTATATCTCATATAAATAACTTGGGAACAAACATGAATACAATCTTTCTGGATAAGTCATGTCCTTATTATGAAGTATCCTCGATTGTGAACCTATTTATGATACTTTGTGCTAGAAATATTGTCACTCATATTCTTAACAACTTAAGAATAATATTTCTAACAAAATATCAATGGACCTTTTCTATTACACATAAATATATTATGTAAACGGAAAAGTGGAAATGCCTTTTATTAATAAAAATATATACAAGATACATACTAAATGATATGCTATAGGGCATACTACTAACAATCTCCCACTAGCACTAGAGCTATTCATTACAATACCTTAGACCCATCTTCTCAAGATGTCAGTCTAACTGAGCTTGTGACAAAGGCTTAGTGCATGGATCAGCTGAATTTTTTTCAGCTGATGTTATTTTCTGCATGGCTATATCGCCTTTGCCCAACTATATGTCTGATAATGTGGTAGTGCCTTTCTATGTGTTTGGATTTTGGGTGAGACCTTAGTTCCTTAGCTCAGATGATCGCTCCATTGTTGTCACAAAGGTAGTGGAACCGCTGACTCAATGGAAGGAACTACTGTAAGTTCTCACACGAACTTCTTTATCCAAATAGCTTTCCTTTGCAGATCTCGATGCAAAGAATATACTCACTGTAGTGGAATCTGCAATGCGTGCTCGCTTGGAACTCTTCCAACTGACTGCACCTCCATTACAAATGAACACATATCTAGAGGTAGACTTTCTATCATCAATATCTGATTGGAAATCAGAATCAGTATAACCATCCAATTGCAAGTCTCCACCTCCATAGATTAAGAATAAATCCTTAGTTCTTCTCAAGTACTTAAGGATATTCTTGATACTATTCGATGTTCCAAACTGGATTGGATTGATACCGCTAGTCAAACTAATAAAGATATGCGATATCCGGCCTAGTACACAACATTGCATACATTATACTTCCAATAGCCGAAGCATATGGAATCCTGGCCATCTTATCTCTTTCTTCAGGTGTCTTTGGAGACATCTCTTTAGAAAGATGGATACCATGTCTCACTGGTAACAATCCTCTCTTGGAATCAAGCATGTTAAACCTCTTTAACACCTTTTCCAAGTATAGACTTTGGGATAAACCAATTATTCTTTTCGCTCTATCTCTATAGATGCGAATCCCAAGAATATAGGTTGCCTCCCCTAAGTCTTTCATGGAGAATGTATTTGACAACCATACCTTTATAGTCGTCAACATACCTGTGTCATTACCCATCAATAATATGTCATTCACATATAAGACAAGGAAAGTGATAGCACTGTCACTAACCTTCTTATATACACATGGCTCATCCTCATTCTTGATAAAACCAAAGAATTTAATGGCTTCATCAAAACAGATGTTCCAACTCCTCGAAGCTTATTTCAACCCATAAATGGATCGCTTTAGCTTGCATACCTTGGAACCATCTTGGGATTCAAATCCCCTAGGTTGTTCCATGAAAATATTTTCTTCAATGTATCCATTGAGAAAAGCTGTTTTGACATCCATCTGCCAAATCTCATAATCATAGTATGCAGCTATTGCTAATAAAATCCTAATTGATTTAAGCATGGCAACAGGCGAGAAAGTCTCCTCATAGTCGATTCATTGCCTTTGGCGAAACCCTTTCGCTACTAGCCTTGCCTTATAGGTCTCTACCTTTCCATCAGAACCAATTTTCTTCTTGAAAACCCATTTGTTCCCTATAGGTGCAATACCTTCAGGTGGGTCAACAAGATCCCAAACTTGATTCTTATACATGGAATCAATCTCGGATTTCATAGCATCAATCCATTTTGAAGAGTCTATATCTGATATAGCTTCTTCATAGGTAAGTGGATCATCTCCATGATCTACTTCTTCATGAGTAGACAACTCTTGTTCTTTTTCATGAAGAAAACCATATCTCACTGGTGGGTGAGATACCCTGGTTGTTCTACGAGGAACAACTGTAGATGTTTCATCAATGGGTATAGGTTGACTAGATGGATCTATATCCATCTGATATGTTGGTTGATCAGAATTCTCCAATTCTAACTCTATTTGCCTTCCTTTGCCTCCTTCTTGAACAAATTGTTGTTCAAGAAATGTGGCATCTCTACTTATCACAACCTTTTGTGAAGTAGGCAAATAAAAATAATATCCAAAACTATCTTTTGGATATCCAACAAATCGACCCTTTTCTGATCTGGTCTCCAATTTATCAGTGTTCAGCTTTTTGATATAAGCTGGACAACCCCAAATCTTAACATGCTTAAGACTTGGTTTTCTTCCATGCCATATCTCATAAGGTGTGGAAGAAACTGATTTTGATGGAATCCTATTCAGAATATATAAAGCTGATTCTAATGCAAATCCCCAAAAGGAGATTGGCATATCAGTATAGCTCATCATACTATGTACCATATCTAATAGGGTACGATTTTTCCTTTCAGATACACTGTGATACCCCTTACCCGTGTACAGTATACCCGAGTAAGTAATGCCACACGGTGTACTGGCACACTCTAATATTCCTCAATTCATTTATATCATGCTTTTGAAGTTAATTTATGAAATATGATTTATTTTAATCATTTATCAAAAACATTATTCATTTGAGGTTCCGAAGATTTTAAAGAAAATCCGGCGGAGTACCGGCTAAAAATGGAGAAAACAGTTCTTCAGAACCTGTTAAAAACACTTCCAATATTTGTATTTCATCATCTCAAACTCCAATATCCAAAATCTCAACAATATTTCTCAATTTCAATTCTCAATAATCTTTTCATTTCTCAAACATCCATTTCTCATATACAAGCAATAAATATATGCTCAAATTTTTGCATTCATAGTCATAACTTTCATTATTTACATGAACATCAAAATATATTACATGAGTTCAAATACATATGAGAAAGTAAAAATCTGCTACAAAATATCAAAATGACAAAATGACACCTAGTGCCCTACCAATGCAATCGCAGTAGTGAGGTGACACGGACACTATGCGGATCTACAGGATGAACTCACCCGATCTGCGGTCTCACTGGCTCACGATCGATCTCTCCAGTACCTACGCGTGGCAAAAGCAACGCGCTAAGCAATAATGCTTAGTGGTGCAATAATATAATAAAAGAAAATAGCAAGAAAATAAATGTATATAGAATGTGTATGCTTTCTTTGTTTGGTATTGGTATATTCATTATTTCATTAACTTTGTTCACTTTTATTCATTTGGTTGCCCCAAGTAACCTACACTAGACGACTGGACTGGATAACGGGTAAACTGGCACTGGGTACCTAGTACCTCGGGCCGTCACACCATCGGTCACATATGCATCTCCCGGTGTGCAATGCAGGCTAACAAGTCAGTAAATAATATCGAGCACAAGGCCAAGTCTCAATACAAAGTCGAATGGCTAAAAGCCATGAAATCACGGAATGGCATATTGCCATGTGCGATCGCTAATCGAACCCTATTGGCATGCCAAACTATCCAAACCAATCTTGTTAGGTATACTAGGGCATTTGAAACTTTTAAATTCTTCAATTTGTGAATTTCAAATTTTTTGGTGTCACTATTCATCATTGGTCAACAAAAATGTTGACTTTTAGAATAAAAATGTGTACATTGACTTTGGCACTCCCAACATACCACATTTGGTGTTTAAAACTTGTTGGCATTAAATGTTAATACCATTTCTAAGCATTAAACCAAAGGAGCAGATTTTTCAGATTTTGTACCATAACTTCACTGTTCCATTGGATATTGTTACTGTGGGAATTTGAAGAAATGTAAAACATGAAAGTTGTTCCTTATTTTGTCTAGTTGAATTTCCTTTTTTGAATCACTCCATTTGGAGTTTTGTAACTCTAGATATGGTCCAAAATCCCAAGCTGGCCGGATGTGCATTCTGCAGAAAATTACCATATCTACAGTGCATGAACAGTAACTAGAGTCACTTGGTTGGATGGGTTCTGGCCATAATTTGGGGTAGGTTCCTTCATGAAAGTTGTTTATATATGTCTTAACTTGTTGCTGTAAAACTTTCAGGTCAATTGACCAAATCTACAGTGAGTTATGGCCAAATGAACAGTTACTGTTCATTTGGCCAATTCTGCAGAATCAGTTTCAGGGTTCCGGATTGGGGCCAAGTTTTGGTCCTCTTGCTTTGGTCTTTTGGGCATGGTTTCTTCAGCAAAAATGTGCCATTATAAGCCTAGTTTCATGTCCAATTGGCCAAATTTCAATTGGACTAACACAGCCCAAGTTATGGCAGTGCAAAGGGACTGAATTTTCAGTCCCTATGCTGCTATCCTAGGGCAGTTTATACCTTGACTTTGCCATACCATTTTTCAGTCCAAATTGTATTCAACATACCTCAAATGGTCACTTATTGACCATTAGATTGTTCTTTAACAATTTAGTAAGTCAAGTCAATTTTTCATGCCTCAAAACCCTAATATCCAATGCAATTTACCCATAAACCTCAACTAGCACCCTAGTTCAACATCTATATAGGTATATAGCTTAAACATAACCTCCAATTCATGCTAAGTCCATTAAAAACATCCAGAACCATTCCTCTATTAGGGCTACCGAATTCTTTGGTGGAGATATACATTGAATTTGTTTCATTATTTCACAATTTCTAATTCATTACAAGCCTAAATCATGGAATTAATGAACTTTAATTACATATATGCACTAACCTTGTTTGGGCAGAATTTTCCAAGCCCCTAAACCTCACTTTTCTTCCTTTCCTTGGCTGCCAAAGGCTTTGTCTAGGTGTGGGATTAATTTTTGATGAAGGGACTTATGGGTTTTAGGGTGAGGAAGCATGGAAATTTGAAGCTTGAAAGAGCTTTCATGGAGGTGGCTATGGAGACTAGGGTTTCGGCTGCATGAGGAAGGGGTGGCTGCTGCAATTTTCTTTTGGTTATTTAGTCTTCATTTCGTCTTTTTATTAGTTAGTCAATGGATGGCTTAATGGTGATTGGTTAGACATTTCAAATGACATCACTTTGATGTCATAATTGGCATTTGTTGCATTTTTCTTTTCTTTCCTCCACTACTCATTTTTAATTTAATTTCTAGCAATATTTCTTCATATTTTATGTCATATTAATTATTTACTCAACTGGACAAGTCGGCCAAAAATCACCTCGGAAGGCGAAATGACCAAAATGCCCTCCGTTTGGCTTAACGGGTCAAAATTGTCTGTACCGATTGAAAAATTTTTCTAGGTATTTTCTTGGCATTCTAATGCCATGGGAACCTCAATTACCCTTCTCTGGAGTCTCAAAAATTATTTTATGATTTTTCCCCCGGGTCTAGGGCTCCTCGTTGCGAGAACCGCAACTTCCCTCCGGTTACCCATCGCTTGGGCACCGGCTCGTTTTGCTTGGTTGTATTTTATTTCTAAAATTTTTACTAAGTGTTTCTTATTAATATTTGAGTTAATTATGGTTCCTGACTTTAGTTTAAATATTTTTCCGGACGTTCTAGCTGTCCGGACCGACACCGGTCACCGAAACAGTAGGATGTATGGAATGGTTACCGGGAAGGTGTTACATACACCATTCAGCTGTGGCGTTCCTGGAGGAGTCAGCTGAGAAACAATGCCATGCTCTCTCAAGTATTCATCAAATTCAGTACTCAAATATTCACCTCCACGATCAGATTTAAATTCTTTGAACTTTTCAAAAGATTCATGTTTGTATTTCATCAAATACAAATACCCAAACCTTGATTTATCATCAGTAAAGGTAATAAAATAATGAAAGCCCCCTCTAGCCATTTCATTAAATGGACCACATACATCACTATGTATTAGCTCCAAAATATTTTCAGCTCTTAGCCCCTGTCCAACAAAGGGTGATCTAGTCATTTTGCCCTGAAGGCAAGATTCACAAGTTGGAGTAGGCTTAGAGTCCAATAAGGATAGAATCCCCATTTTTTCCAATTTTGTAATCCTATCTTCTGCAACATGACATAACCTTAAGTGCCAAATATATTTTGAACTTGAGTTGGTTTTCACCATGGCATTGTATTCTTTTAGATTGCTATACTCTGGCCAGTGGAAACACTTTCTTACTGGCAATGGAAACACTTTCCTGTTGGCAGTGGAAACACTTTCCTTTGCCTTCATCAGCTTTAGTCTTCCTTTTCTGTTTAGCTATTTTCTTAGAAGGACCAGAATCGAGGTTTCTTTTTCTTATTGCCCTTCTTCTTGTTGGACTTTCCAAGAAAAGAAGATGCAACAAAGCTACCTCTTTTCCTTTATTGCACTGGCATATTCTTTTGGGCAATAACCAGCATGTTGAGTAAACCAGCTAAGGTGCATTCTGTTTAGTCATATGGAAATTTGTCACAAAATTCCCAAAAGACTCGTGAAGGGATCAAGGATCAAATCCGTCTGTAGTTGGAAATCCATGTTGAAGTCAAGATGTTCCAACCGCTCAATCAGCCGAATCATCTTGTGGACATGATCCCCAACATTCTCCCTCGGACATCCTCATACGGAATAGCTTTCTAGATATCTCATACCTAGCATTCTCTTTGTGCTCACCATACAACTCTTGTAGGTGAAGGAGGATCTCACTCGCACTCTGCATGTTCTCATGTTGCTTCTGTAACTCATTACTCATGGAAGCAAGCATGTAACACTTAGCTCTGATATCATGCTCCTTCCACTTGTCCAAAGTTTCATGTTCCTCTTGTGTGGCCTCTGGAGGTAAGGGACCATGAACATTTGAATCTAGAACATATCCTATATGTTCAAGGTTCAGGACAAGTTTCAAATTTCTTAGCCAATCGCATGATTAGGTCCTGTCAACCTGTTGTGATCAAGTATGCTTGCAAGGATATTGGATGGTGGTGGTTGTTTTGTGATCATTTTTATCAGAAAATTAACTGCAGAAAATAACCAGATTAATTAGTAAATGTATCATGTAATTAACCAAAATGATTATGGTCTTTTAATCAAATTGGTCCTCCCACTAACTTAGCGAATCCTACACTTCCAAAGTAGAAAACGTAAATCCTAGTTGGATGGATTTCTAGTGGGTGATTGAATTCTTATAATTCTATTGATCATCCTCAGGTACATCCATTATTGGAATTACAATAAACTATAAGTGAGCAACTCTTTGCCCATCACATCTCATGTGAGGTTCAATCCTTTACCTAGCCACTATTGCTCAAAATCTCTTGTTCATCCATTATTGACTTATCTTGCATTAGTTAAGTTGATCCCATTGAGCGATAATTATGCAAATAATTTTAATGTCCTCAGGTACATCCAATATTGGCCACTAAACCATTTACATATTTACAACATCTCATGCTTAACAATTATTCTTAAGAAAATCTCTTAAATTAATTGCATCTTATGCAACTATTTAAAATTTCTTAAAATAATTGCCCCAATGGAGGGCCTATGTTATAATTACTTTAATTATAGCATTTCCAACTTAATCATTTGTTTGGAAGATTTTATGGTCATTCTATTTACTATTAAGGTCTCACTTTGCACATTATCCATTTAGCATGCATATATCATATAATTGCATACATTCCCATACATCTCATGCATTCATGGATAAGCAGTAAATATGGTATGATCATGGACTTTCGAAGGGATTCAATTCGAGCCACCAAGAATTGAATCGGGCATTCCTAGGTGCATTTCATTCATTCATTTTACAAGAGTTGCTGAAGGAGTACATAATCAACACTTGATATTGAATTCCTCCCACTGGTCCCACTAATGCTCTTGACCTCCTTGAACTTCTTGCAATCCAATATTACATAGTAATCCTTGGCATACCAAAGGCGAATTTACAAGAACTTAAATAAATGAAATTACAACCCAAAAATTATTACAAACTTAATAATACATGCCCAAAATAAATTAAAATAAATTAATTAATTTACAATCCCAAAGAAACATAAAAGAAATAAATCCAATCACATTGGTCTTTTATAGTCCATGATCATCCATCATGCATATCACTATTTAACAATTAAATAAAACATACATACTTAAATTAAATTGAATATCTCATATTCAACTTAAAAATTCAGATTTGAATATGATTCAAATAAATTTAAAAATTCAGATTTGAATCTCATTCAAACAAATTTAAAAATTCAGATTTGAATCACATTCAAACAACTTTAAAAATTCAGATTTGAATCACATTCAAACATTTTTTAAAAAATTAGATTTGAATCACATTCAAATATTTTTTAAAAAATCAGATCTGAATTTTATTCAATCAATTTTAAAAAATCAGATTTAAATATGATTCAAATAACTATAAAAATTCAGATTTGAATCACATTCAAACAACTTTTAAAATTCAGATTTGAATCACATTCAAACAATTTTTAAAATTCTGATTTGAATCATAATTTAATTGTGTGATAAAAATTCTAATTAAACAATTTAATTAGACATAAAATGGATCTTAAATCATACAACAATTGCACATTCACCATCCATTTACCGTTGCACACCATTGTGATGCATCAACCATGCACACCATGGTGTTCATCATTTGTGCCGCCACTTTGACTTTGCAACCAGCAATAAACTCTTGATCTCATGATCAAACACACAATTAAATCATATAAACATCAATCTAAATGGCAAATATAGTGGCTCTGATACCAATTGAAGGCAGGCTTTGAAAAACACCAGATTATACCATTGAATTCAACAATTTTCACCTAGGGTCACATGCACCATGCAAGATTTATTTTTATCTATTTGATTTCAATGATAAACAACATATTAAAACTCTTTTAATATGTTTTTGGATCTGTATTTTCCATTTAAGATTTTAAAATTAATCAGATTAATTTTAGAACCCTAGATTAAATCAAGAACGATTACACTAACCTCTTGATGTGCTGCAGCGTGTCTGCGCCTTTGAGATTCGTCTTCAGGACACCAGATGTTGTCCCTCTAGCTTGTCCACACCAAGAACACCTATGGCAGCCCTTGAACAGCTTCTAAAGCCTTTTCTATTAATTAGAAATTCAAGTTCTGCCTTTTAAGAGATTAGAGATGTAAACAGGACACTAGAAACAATTTCTAGTGTTCTTAATTCAAGAGATTGATGGCTAATCTCTTTGAATTGATGAGAGATGAAGAGAAATAGCTGGAGAGGCTCAAAGTGGCGTGACAATTGAGAGGAGAGGCTGCTGGTTATGTTTTCTTTTCATAACCACACTTAAATAGCTAGGTTAACACATTAAACCCTTGCCACATGTCACCCTTTGATTAGCTCTAGGTTTAAGTGACCCAATCACATTGTGCCAAGTGTCAAACCTATATTTAATCTTGATTTTAATCATCTTACATGATTAAAAAACATTTGGCAAGCTTATGTGTAATCCCATGTGTCACCATCTCATGGTGCCACGTGTCACACTGCAAAATGACCAAAATGCCCCTGTGTCTTAATTTTGAGTTCTCAACCCAAAATAATTATTTTTTTCTTCTAATTAATTTATATCAAATATAAATTAATTAATTAATCTCTATTAATTAATTTCTCATCAATTAAATTCATATTTAAACACTTTAAATATAAATTTAATTTATACTACACATCCAATAATCTAGATTTGGTTTCAAGTCATGCTAGGGACTTTGCAATTTAATTGCAAACCAAATCTATTTAATTAATCAATTAAACTCTTTAATTAATTAATTAAATCATATTTAAATAGGTGATAACTTGTGTATGTGTGTGACTTACTAGGCTCATCACTAATTGGCAATGAGACATGATATCAACTCTTAATATCATCGAACTCTTTCTTACCATAAATGATTTCTCTAAATCATTTTATGAACCTCATAGACCATGGTTAACACCTAGCATAGCATGCCATGGCCACCCAATTAGTAATAAGGTTTACCTTAAATGAACCTATAATCATATGTTACCATGCACTAGAATCTCTCATTACAAAATCCCAACTCAAGCTGAGTCATGGTTTATGTCAAACTCCATTTGCTATGAATATTATGTTCTCTTTTAATTCCAGTTCTTGATTAAAAGATTTTTCTCATCAGAACTCTTTTACGAATAAATCTATCTGTCTGGCCAGAACTTGAAACATCAAGAACAATTAAATGAACATAGGATTTTATCTCTATTTACTTAGAGGAACAGATTCCTTCTTGATCAACACCTACCTCCATATATAACTAGCAGGAGCCAACACATGCCCATATACCCATACATAGTACAAGTATGAAAGCAGTATCAAACTCAAACTACCTATATACAAGATAACTGTGCTATCTCAGGTCTAAAGATTATATGCACTGATATGATTTATGACAAAACATTGACAAGAGTAAACTCCATGTGCTTGTCATAAATGTCACTGGTTCGGCCTACTTATCATTTATAAGTGCCTATCATGTTTGTCATATGGCATGAGACTCACCATTCCATCTTATTTATATCTCATATAAATAACTTGGGAACAAACATGAATACAATCTTTCTGGATAAGTCATGTCCTTATTATGAAGTATCCTCGATTGTGAACCTATTTATAATACTTTGTGCTAGAAATATTGTCACTCATATTCTTAACAACTTAAGAATAATATTTCTAACAAAATATCAATGGACCTTTTCTATTACACATAAATATATTATGTAAACGGAAAAGTGGAAATGCCTTTTATTAATAAAAATATATACAAGATACATACTAAATGATATGCTCTAGGGCATACTACTAACAGATACCGTGTCTCACTGGTAACAATCCTCTCTTGGAATCAAACATGTTAAACCTCTTTAACACCTTTTCAAAGTATAGACTTTGGGATAAACCAATTATTCTTTTCGCTCTGTCTTTATAAATGCAAATCCCAAGAATATAGGTTGCCTCCCCTAAGTCTTTCATGGTGAATGTATTTGACAACCATACCTTTATAGTTGTCAACATACCTGTGTCATTACCCATTAACAGAATATCATCCACATATAAGACAAGGAAAGTGATAGCACTGTCACTAACCTTCATATATACACATGGCTCATCCTCATTTTTATAAAACCAAATGACTTAATGGCTTCATCAAAACGGATGTTCCAACTCCTTAAAGGTTGTTTTAGCCCATAAATGGATCGCTTTAGCTTGTGCACTTTGGAACCATCTTGGGATTCATAGTATGTAGCTATTGCTAATAGAATCATAATTGATTTAAGCATGGCAACAGGCGAAAAAGTCTCCTTATAGTTAATTCCTTGCCTTTGGCGAAACCCTTTTGCTACTAGCCTTGCCTTATAAGTCTCTACCTTTCCATTAAAACCAATTTTCTTCTTGAAAAACCCATTTGTTCCCTATAGGTACAATACCTTCAGGTGAGTCAACAAGATCCCAAACTTGATTCTTATACATGGAATCAATTTCGGATTTCATAGCATCAATCCATTTTAAAGAGTCTATATCTGATATAGCTTCTTCATAGGTAAGTGGATCATCTCCATTATCAACTTCTTCATGAGTAGACAACTCTTGTTCTTATTCACAAAGGAAACCATATCTCACTGGTGGGTGAGATACCCTAGTTGTTTTACAAGGAACAGCTGCAGATGTTTCATCAATAGGTGTAGGTTAACTAGATGGATCTATATCCATCTAATTGGTTGGTTAGTCAGAATTCTCCAATTCTAACTCTATTTGCCTTCCTTTGCCTCCTTCTTGAACAAACTGTTGTTCAAGAAATGTGGCATCTCTACTTATCACAATCTTTTGTGATGTAGGCAAATAAAAATAGTATCCAAAAATATCTTTTGGATATCCAACAAATCAACCCTTTTCTGATCTGGTTTAATTTATCAGTGTTCAGCTTTTTTATATAAGCTGGACAACCCCAAATCTTAACATGCTTAAGACTTGGTTTTCTTCCATGCCATATGTCATAAGGTGTCACACCTTACCCCTCTGTAAGGCATAACATGATCCCATAGAATACCTAATGAACTACCGAACTTCACCTACCGATAACTCATTAAGTACCTTGCAAGGGATTTTAAAACAATTTTCTTACTTTTTATAGGTGGTGAGCATTTCTAAATAGATATTAAAATCATTTATTCAAAGTTTTAAAACTACTAAAATTTTTTTCCCATTTTATTTTTCTACAAATTTTATAGAAATTTCTGCAGAGTGCCGTCTGTATTTTGAGAAAACAGTTCTTCAAATTCCTGTAAAAAGCACTTCCAATAATTTGTCTCAACAACTTCTTCAAATTCACAACCATCCCAATCAATTTCAACAGCATTTATCAATTTTCAAAAATTCAAATCCACAATTTCCAATTCAAATATCATCCAAAATATTACTAATTAATTTCATTCAAATTAAAACAAAATACTTCCATTCATGTGTAATTAAATGTAAAACAATTTATATACATAATACTAAAAAATTTACATTAGGAAAAATCCAAACTAAAATTTATTACAAACTTTATACAACTGCTCATAACCAATTTTACAAGTCCATACCTTTACATACATTACATACATCAAAATAAATTTTTTACAGTTAGGGTATAAAATATACCCGATAACTTCAAAGCAAGTAGCTCCTCAATCCTCAGTAGCTCAATCTGCTGCTCCTTTAGTCTCTATATCTGCGACAGCAATAACAGCCATCGCTGAGTACTAGGACTCAATGGTGCACAACATACTAAAATAACCTTTATGCAACATTTAAATCATACTTATTCAAAAATTAAACTGAATATGAGAAATAAATACAAAACATGATTTATATGCATTTAATCCAAACAATTTCATTTCGAAAGTTTCAAAACAAATTCCATAAAAACACACAGTTATATCACACCATTCGAAACAAATGTCATCTCAATAGCCATAGGCTAAGGAGAAATCACATCACAAGGCTAGCTAGCTCAAATATATGGGAACCCATTCTTTTTCTTCTTCTACTGGCACACACCTCAACACTTCAGCCAGAGAAGGAATCAAAATTCGAGACTAATTTCCCCCACTAGTCATGCTAGTGAGGTGTTTAAATATATGGTCATGACACTGTGGTTTAAAAACTTATCTTAACAATTTACTAAACATTTATTGCCATTTCAAACATACACAAATAAACTTTCAACAATTCAAAGCAAAAGCATAATACACATTTCATGCACTTTGTAAATGAATTTTTAAGCATATTGATGTTGTGCGCAAACCTTATACGAGTCGCTTCTTGGCCTTGACTCGATCCCTCGGGTTCTTTCCCGGTATTCTTTTCCACTGAAACACACAGTTTCACTGTGTTTCAGTATCACAACTTATGAAAATTCCAAAAATAAATTCAAATCTACTTATTCCTAGCTTTAATATGCTAAACTTGGCGTTCTTTAAAATTTGTGTTTCGGGGTTACTATTCATTATACTATTCAAAACAATTTGTTGACTTTCTAAGCCTTAATAGGTATGGGAATTCCAACTATACTCACATACCACATTTTGGTCACCAATTTTGTTGGTTTTGATTGTTTTCTCAAAACTTAAGTCTTTTAGGTAAATTTGCAAATTTTCAGTTTTGGTGTCTTATGTTGCACTGTTCCATTGGTCATGTTGCAGTTAGAATTGGGCTAAGTTTTCTTCATAGAAATTGTTCCTTATTATCTTAACTTTATTCTCCTTTTTGAATCACTCCATTTGGAGTTTTGTAGCTCAAGTTATGGCTATTTGAATCATGGCTGCTAGATTGGCCTAACCCAGATTTTCTGGGCAAATTTCTGGGTTCTGGCAGTTTTAGGTCACCAAATTTGGGTGGCTAAATGACTTGGTTAAGGGAATAATTTGGGTTTGTGTTCTTCATAAAAGTTTTAGGTCTATATCTCAGCTTTCCACTGGTTAAATTTCAGGTCACTTAGACCTGCCTAGCCCAACTTATGGCCAAATGAACAAAGACTGTTCATTTGGTTATTTTTGTACAGGTCAGATCGCCTAATCCATATTTGGTCAATTTGTTCACTAGGTTTTGGTCACCTTTTGGGCATGATTCCTAAATGAAAAATGTGTCATTTTGTGTCTATTTTCATTCCCAATTGGCCTCACACCAATTGGACTTGTAAATTTTCAGTTTTGGTCCCTGAAAGGGACCTTGGTCATGCTGCCTGCAGAATGCCCATAACCAATCCGAATTTCCATTTGGTTCCAACACTTCCAACACACCACAATTAGTCATACATGACCATTTCTCATCTCAAACAAGGTCAAACACATCATTTAACAATTTCTCACATTTTTCCTCCCAAAACCCTAGGTGCCAAAACCCTAGTTCATGCTATTGATTAACTCCTAATCAAATCATTACACTAATCACATATTCAACATTACCCAAGCTCCAAATCATATTATAACTTCATCAAACACTCCAATTCCCATCAACCCTAGGCTGGCCAAAATTCATAGGGTTCCTTAACATATCATTTTGTTTCATTTTACACAATTTCTAAGTTTATTTAAGCATATTTGCATGTAATTTAAAGAAATAAATTAGAGTTTATTACTAAACTTTGTGTAGCAATTTCTAACTCCCCTTTTCTCCAATTTGCTTTCTATTTCTCCTCTATACTTTTCAAGATGCAAGGATGAGGTTTAAGTTGATAATTTAGGGAAATTAGGGTTTAATTGGTGGGTTCAAATGCTTGAGTGCAAGCTTCCATGAAGGTTTAGAAATGGAGAGGGAGAGAGAGATGGGAGACAGCTAACTTGAGAAGATGAGTGTTTTTCCTTTTTTTTTTTTTTTTCTTTTTCTTTTATGAGTTTATCCCATAGGAAGACCAAAATTATTTAAATTTTATTTTTTTTATTAGTGTTTATGACATCATGCATGATGTCATGCATGATGTCACCAATTTCTACTTTTCCTTTGTCTTTTTTTTTATTTATTTTCCCTAGTTTTTTAATTTAATTTTCGCTTCTGACATTTTTATTTCTCCGATTTTATTTGACAGTTAGGTCAGGAGTCAGCTCTCGGGGTCAATTGACCAAATTGCCCCTCGCCGGTTTGACTCGGTTTGCAAATAATTCAATATTTCTTCTAGATCCCTGACCTAATTATTTGACTAGCTTAACAATTCTTTTTCATGATTTTCTCTTTTCCACTGCGTTCGCAATAGTCCTAAGGACCGCGGCGTCGCATTTTACGATTCAAAATTTGAGTTTAAATCGACTTCGCAATCCTTTCCGAGAAGGTCACCCATCGTTGTGACTCTCAGCTCATTTAACTTCTTATGTTCTATTTTTCTTATTTATACTTAACTAATTGGCAATTACTAATTATTTGTATTCAGGGCTTATCTAGTTGTCTTAAGTATGGTTCTAATCCCCTTAATTGTCTGGACCGACTCTGATCACCGGAACAGTGAATATATACCAGGCTATACAAATAGGGGTGTTACAATTCTCCCCCCCTTAAAATAAATTTCATCTTAAAATTTTATCTGGTATTAATCTCTAAACAGCTGTGGATACTGTCTCCTCATATCCTCCTCTCGTTCCCAAGTAGCTTCTTGGCCCGAATGATGGTTCCACAGCACTTTCACTAACGGGATCTGTTTGTTTCGTAGCTGCTTCATGTCATAAGCCAGAATCCCAATGGGTTCTTCCTCATATCTGAGGTATGGATTCACTTCAATGTCTTCGACTGGTAGTACATGAGATGGGTCTGATTGATACCTCCTCAACATAGACACATGGAAGACATTATGTATCTTCTCTAACTCTGGAGGTAGTGCCAAACGATATGCCAAAGGACCCACTCTTTCCAGAACCTCATATGGCCCAATGAAACGAGGACTCAATTTCCCCTTTCTGCCAAATCTCATGATTTTCTTCCAAGGGGAAACCTTGAGGAATCCTTTCTCACCCACTGCATACTCAATATCTTTTCTCTTTAAATCAATATAGGACTTCTGATGGTCTGATGCAGCCTTGAGTCGGTCTCTAATTAATCTGATTTTCTCTTTAGTTTGCTGAACAATTTCTGGCCCAATCATCTTCCTTTCACCTACTTCATCCCAACACAGGGGAGTTCTGCAATTTCTGCCATACAAAACTTCATATGGAGGAATCCCAATGCTTGATTGGTAGCTGTTGTTATAAGCAAACTCAATCAAAGGCAAGTGTATGTCCCAACTGCCCTCAAACTCAATCACACAAACCCGTAGCATGTCCTCCAAGATCTTAATTACCCTTTTAGACTGGCCATCTGTCTATGGGAGGAATGTTATACTAAAGTTCAATCTAGTTCCTAGGGCTCTCTGAAGACTACCCTACAATCTAGAAGTGAACCTAGGATCTCTATCAGATACGATGGATACTGGCACTCCATGCAGTCTTACTATCTCATCAATGTATAACTTGGCCAATCTTTCCAAACTGTAGTCCATCCGGACTGGCAGAAAATGAGCAGACTTGGTCAGTCTGTCAACAATGACCCAAACTGCATCATGACTCTTTGGTGTCCTCGAAAGTCCCATCACAAAATCAATAGTTATTCTCTCCCATTTTCATTCCGGTACTGGTAGTGGATGTAACAACCCAACGGGTACTTGATGCTCTGCCTTCACTTGCTGACAAGTTAGGCATTTAGAAACAAACTCTGCCACATCTTGTTTCATACCCATCCACCAGTAATGCTCCTTTAGCCCTCTATACATTTTTGTGCCACCAGGGTGCATGGCAAAAGGAGACTCATGTGCTTCCTTCAAAATGATCTTCCTCAAATCAACATCATTAGGAACACACATTCTGCCCTGGTGTAACAGTAGACCATCATCTCATATTGAAAATTCTGGTTTCTTGTCCTGTCTGACTTCTTCCAATAGCTTCTGATACTTCTGATCATTCTGAGCAGCCATTTTGATCTGAACAATCAACACTGGCTGTACATGCCATGCAACTGCTGTCTGCCTCTCACCATTAATCTCTAAGCTAGCATGTATTGATCTCATCTCATATACCATAGACAAAGGAGTAATCCGTAACTTGCCATAGTCTTGCGACTTAAGGCGTCAGCCACAATAATACCTTTCCCTGGCTGATAGTCTATCAGACAATTATAATCTTTTATCAACTCTAACCATCTCCTCTGTCTCAAATTCAACTCCTTCTGAGTGCATAATACTTCAAACTTGTAACACCCTCCCTGTAGCAATTTCGTACATTCTACTGTTCCGGTGATCGGTGTCGGTCCGGACTGCTAGAATGTCTAGAAAAATATTTAAACTAAAGTGAGAAACTATAATTAACTCAAATATTAATAAGAAAAATTTAGAAAAAATTTTAGAAATAAAATACAACCAAGTTAAATGAGCCGGTGCCCTAGCGATGGGTAACCTAGTGAGAAGTTGCGGTTCTCGCAACTAGGAGCCCTAGACTCGGGGAAAAAATTATAAAATAATTTTTGGGACTCCAGAGAAGGGTCACTGAGGTTCCTATGGTATTAGAATGCCAAGGAAATATTTAGAAAAAATTTTCAATCGGTACAGACAATTTTGGCCCGTTAAGCCAAACGGAGGGCATTTCGGTCATTTCGCCTTCAGAGGTGATTTTTGGACGACTTGTCCAGTTAAGTAAATAATTATTATGACATAAAATGTGAATAAATATCACTAAAAATTGAATTGAAAATGAGTAGAAAAGAAAAGAAAAAAAAATGAATTAAATGGGAATTTATGACATCACATGATGTCATTAGTATGCCTTCACCCACTCAAGTGTTGACACATGGCATAAATGTGTTTAAAAGAGACAAATGGGCTGAAAATTGAGAGAAAAAAAACCAGATTTCCATTTCTTCTTCTTTCTTGCCGTGAACCATTCTTCCCTAACCTCCATGGACAAGCTTTTTCAAGCTTGATTTTTCCTAGCTTCCACACCATAAAAGCCCTAGTAGTCTTCACAAAAAATTCACCCCACACCTTGAGGAAGCTTTGGGCAGCAAAATTTTGAAGAAAAATTAAAATTTTGGTTGGCTTAGATTTGAGCTAAGAGAGGTTAGTGACCTAAACCTTGAATTTCTCTTTAATTTCATGTTTAAGAACTATATAGGTGAGCAAATGACAAAGAAATTTGATGAAAGACATTGGTATGCTAACCCTAAATTTTGGCAGCCATGGTTAGGGTAATATGGTGCAAATTTTTGGGGAGCTAACATGCAAGTATGGCTGCCCTTAAAGTGTAATTTGTAAGTGAAGTGATAAATGCAATGATAATGCATGGTTTTGAATTGTTGAGTTAGGGTTTGGGTTGAAGAATGAGACTTGATCTTGTGATGATGGAAGTAGATTTTAATGGTCAATTAGTGACCATTTAGTTTGGTTTGAATAAAAAATGAAGTGAATTGGGTTGTGGGATTTGAGGTGGATGTGGTTGCCTTGTGTGACCTGCAGGTGTGGCTGTGAGTCCAGCCTGTTTGGACAGCCATAACTTGACTTGTAGAGGTTCAATTGGTGTTTGGCCAATTAGACATGAAACTAGACACAAAATGGCACAACTTTGGTGAAGAAACTATGCCCATAAAACCAAACCAAGTGGACCAAAAACTTGCTCAAATCCGGGTGACCTGCAGGCTGTTTCTGCAGAATGACCAAATGAACAATGAGCCATAACTCAATGTAGAAAGATCCAATTGACCTGAACTTTTACCAGAAACAAGCTGAGATATAGACCAACAACTTTCATGAAGAAACCTACCCCAAATTATGACCAGAACCTATCCAACAATTGAGTTGTAGTCACTATTCACTGCACTGTAGATATGGTCAGCCCTGAAAATTTTCAATCCGGCCAGTTGTGGTTTTTGGACCATAACTTGAGCTAAAAAACTCCAAATGGAGTGATTCAAAAAAAGAAATTCAACTAGACAAAATAAGGAACAACTTTCATGTTTATCACTTTTCCAAATTCCCACTGCAACAGTAACTAATGGAATAGTAAAAATAAGGTATGAAAACTGAAAATTCTGCTCAATTAACTTTAAGCTTAGAAATGGTATTGGTAACCAATACCAACAAGTTTAAAATGCAAAATGTGGTATGTTGATGATATTTAAACTAATTTACCTATTGCCAATGCAAAAGTCAACATTTTGGTTGACCAATGAAATGAATAGTAATCATAAAAATTCAATTTCAAAGAATTACATAAATGAAAGTGTTAAATGCCCTAGTAGGCCTAATGTGATTGGTTTGGATAGGTTGGCATGCCAATAGGGTTTTGTTAGCAGTACTGCATATGGCTTTATGCCATTCTGTATTTCATGGCTTCCCATGCCATTCTGTGACATAATAGCCCTTAGCTATGATATTGAGTTGTTATACTCGGATTTAATTCCCGATAATTATCACAGCTTATTAGCTGTTCTGTTGCACACCGAGAGACACAATGTGACCGATGGTGTGCTGGTCCAAGGTACTTAGTACCCAGTACTAGTTTACCCATTTATCCAGTCCAGTCAACTAGTATAGGTTACTCGGGCAGTATTAATAAATCTTACCAAACTTCAATTGAATAATATTGCAATAACCATTTGAGACTTAGTTCACCCAAAAATGTAAACATACATTCTGTACACATGTCTTATTTTATTTTATTTTATTTTATTTTATATTGTCACCACTAAGCAAAATTGTTTAGCGCGTCGCTTTTGCCACGCACAGGTACTGGAGACATAGCTGGGGAGTCCAGCAGGCCTCATACAGGGTGAGCCTTCATATCTGCATTCAGAGTTCAGAGTCACCTCACATTGCAGTGCATTTGGTAGGATATTAGGCCATTTTGATATTTTGATATGTTGACATTTTATATTTTGTAACCTTCTGTAATGTATATTGTAAGTTCATGTAATTATGTTTTGATGTAAGTATCTATGGAATATGTTCAGTAATAAATTGAGCATTTTTCATTGAGTGGATTGTGTTTTGAATTGAATTAAATTTTTGAGATACTGAAGTGAATTGAGAAATTGTTGAGAATATATTGGAGGTTGATTGAGAATAATGTGATGATATCATTGGAAGTGTTTTTAACAGGTTCAGAAGAACTGTTTTTTCAATTTATAGCCGGCACTCTGCCGGATTTTCTATAAAATTTACGAAAAAATTTAGATTTATCAAAAATTATAAATAACTGAATTAAAAAGGATTAATTGAAATTGAAACATGAATTGGTGTTCCGACACACTGAGTGGCATAACTTGCTCGGCTACACTGTAGACGGGTAAGAGGTGTCACATTTAGTGGTATCAGAGCATCGATTTAGGCGTTTCTGGGTCTAGATAAAGTACATCCCATTGCATTGCATTTGTAAGTGTTGAGGTGACACTGATGCAGATCTGTTTGTTTTCTCATTTTGAATAGGTTATGGATCCTGCTTCACAAAGAGCAGTTGATGAAGAGGTGGAGAGTTATGCTCCACCAAGGGCTGAGTCAGGGGGCAGGAGAGAATCTGCTCCACCAGCAGCTGAGGCACGTGCCCAACCTCAGTTTGCGCTATATCAGTAAATGACTGAATTCTACCGGCAAATGATGGGGGCAATTCCACCACCACAACCACAGCCACAACCTCCACCAGCACCACAAAAATCTCATCTGGAGAAATTACGAAAACATGGGGCTATAGACTTCTTTGGAAAGAGGGAGGATGATCCCATGGCTGCAGAAAATTGGTTGGACAGAACTATCAGAGTACTGAAACAGCTAAACTGTACCCCCGAGCAGAACCTGGTGGGTGCTGTGTCCCTACATCAAGATGATGCATATCAGTGGTGAGACGCAGGACCAGTGAGGTGCAACCTGAACAGATCACTTGGGAATTCTTCCTCACAGAGTTCAGGAAGAAATATATTAGTAAAGTGTATTTAGAAGAGTGAAGAAGGGAATTCATCAGTTTGAGACAGAGACAGTTGTCAGTGGCTGAGTATGAGCGTGAGTTTGTTAGACTAAGCCGGTATGGGAGGGAGATAGTCCCTACCGAGGCAGAGAGGTGCAGACGGTTTGAGGAAGGGCTCAACGACAACATCAAAGTCATGATCACAGCACTGGAGATCACAGATTTTTCTAAACTGGTGGATGCTGCATCAAAAGTGGAAAGGGTCAGAATCAATGAACAAAATAGAAGGGAAAGACAGCAGAAGTGCAGGTCCGGTCAGTGCATTTTCTGCTCCCGATGAAGAAGAGTAAGGGTCCTCGTGCTCGAGTTCAGACCACCACAGGTCGTGGTCGATCTCGGGGCCTGCACGCGATTCACACCTAGGAGAGGCCAGCCCACACCATCAATGGGCAGCTCTCCAGGGACGTGTTTAGGGGACTAGCCCCTGCATCTTCTGCTTGTCAGTACTATCAGAAGTGGCATAAGGGGGAGTGTTGGCGAGTGACCGGTGCATGCTTACGGTGTGGATCGACAGAACATCAGATCAAGAATTGTCCAAAGAGGACTACTACTGTTGCTCCAACACAAACTGACAGACCTGCTCCTGCACCACAAAGGGGTAGGAAACCTGGTAAACCTGAGATAGCTGGTCCATCACTGAGGCCTGCATCTGAGTCAGCTGAGAGGCCAGACACTAGAATACCAGCCAGGGCCTATGCCATCAAAGCTCAAGAGGAGCAAGATGCCCCGGATGTCATCAGGGGTACGTTTTCCCTCTACAACACTTCTGTACATGCATTGGTGGATCCAGGATCCACTCATTCCTACATTTGCATCAAACTACCCATAGAGAGGGGAGTTCCAGTAGAGGAGAGTGATCAAGACATTCTGGTCACAAATCCACTAGGCCACAGTGTGGTAGTGAATAAAGTATATAAGGGTTGCCCGTTGAGGATTCAAGGGTATGAATTCTCGGCAGACCTAATTGAGTTGCCCTTTCACGAGTTTGACGTGATTTTGGGAATGGACTGGTTGTCACGTCATCAGGCAATAGTTGATTGTAAATTGAAGAGAATTTCTCTTAAAACTTTTGAGGGTAATGAGATCACTGTTGTGGGTGAAAGGATAGATTTCCTGTCCAATGTTATCTCAGCCACAGTTGCAAGAAGAATGATGAGAAAAGGCTGTGAAGCTTACCTAGCACACGTGGTTGATACTAGGCAAGCTAAGCCAAACCTGAATGATATACCCACAGTAAGTGACATCCCAGATGTATTTCCTAAAGAGTTGCCTGGTTTTACCACCAGAAAGGGAAGTTGAGTTTGCTATTGAGGTAATGCCGGGTACAACTCCCATTTCCATTGCTCCTTATAGGATGGCACCCACTGAATTGAGGGAGTTGAAAAATCAGTTGCAAGAGTTGCTTGATAAGGGGTTCATACCCCCTAGCGTGTCACCATGGGGAGCTCCGGTGCTGTTTGTGAAGAAAAAGGATGGAACCTTGAGATTGTGTATCGATTATCGGCAATTGAACAAAGTAACTGTGAAGAATAAATATCCATTGCCCATAATCGACGATCTGTTTGATAAGTTGAAAGGAGCCGGTGTATTTTCAAAAATTGATCTTAGATCAGGATATCATCAGCTGAGGGTAAAGGATGCAGATGTGTCAAAAACTGCATTCAGAACCCGATATGGGCACTATGAATTTCTAGTGATGCCGTTTGGGTTAACAAATGCACTAGCAGCATTTATGGACCTTATGAACCGTATCTTCCATCCATACTTAGATCGGTTTGTAGTGGTCTTTATTGATGATATTCTGGTGTATTCCAAGACCAGGGAAGAACATGATGAACATTTGAGAATTGTTCTGCAAACCCTGCGAGAAAAGAAGCTGTATGCTAAGTTGTCCAAGTGTGACTTCTGGATGAGTGAAATCTCTTTCCTTGGACACATAGTATCAGTAGAGGGGATTAGAGTGGATCCCAAAAAGATAGAAGCAGTGATGGAATGGAAGCCTCCTAGAAATACAACTGAGGTCAAAAGTTTCTTAGGGCTAGCTGGATACTATAGAAGATTTGTGAAGGGGTTTTTTCTTATAGCTGCTCCAATGACCAAGTTGTTGCATAAAAATGTGAAATTTAGCTGGAACGACAAGTGCCAAGCTAGTTTTGAGAGGTTGAAGGCTATGTTGACAGAAGCACCAGTGTTAACACAACCAGTGTCAGGAAAAGACTTTGTGGTCTATAGTGATGCCTCGCATAATGGGCTAGGGTGTGTATTGATGTAAGAGGGGAAAGTGGTCGCCTATGCTTCCAGGCAATTAAGGCCACATGAACAGAACTACCCTACTCATGACCTGGAATTAGCAGCAATCATCTTCGCACTAAAGATATGGAGGCATTATTTATATGATGAAAAATGCTACATTTACACAGACCACAAAAGTCTAAAATATTTGCCAACTCAGAAGGAGCTCAACCTTAGACAAAGGCGATGGATTGAGTTCCTAAAGGACTATGATTGTGTGATAGATTATCATCCTGGGAAGGCAAATGTAGTGGTTGATGCTTTGAGCAGGAAGTCCATCACAGCCTTAAGATTACTCAATGCCTGTCTGTCCTTAGCTCAAGATGGAGCTATTTTGGTTGAGTTGGAAGTGAGGCCAACCCTACTACAGCAAATACAAGATGGGCAGAAGGCAGATGAAAAACTAATGGCAATTATGGCTAAAATTCCTGAGGGGAAGGAAAATTAATATGAGATGAAAGCAGATGGGTGTCTATACTACAGAGGAAGAGTGTGTGTACCAAATGATGGGGAACTGAAGACTAGTATTCTGAAAGAAGCACACACGAGTGTTTATGCTATGCACCCGGGGAGCACAAAAATGTATAATGATTTGAAGCCTCATTATTGGTGGCCTGGTATGAAGAGGGATATAGCTGACTATGTGACTAAATGCTTGACATGTCAGCAAGTTAAGGCAGAACATTAAGTTCCATCGAGTTTGTTACAGCCTATAAACATACCAGAATGGAAATGGGACCGGGTCACTATGGATTTTGTTAGTGGTCTACCTCTCACCCAAAGGAAGCATGATGCAGTATGGGTGATAGTGGATAGATTGACGAAGTCAGCACATTTTCTGCCAGTTAGGACTGACTACTCACTGGAGAAGCTAGCAGAATTGTATATCAGTGAGATAGTTAGGATGCATGGAATCCCATTTTCTATCATATCTGACCGAAACCCAAGGTTTACATCAAGATTCTGGAAGAAGTTGCATGAATCCTTGGGTACACAACTCCATTTCAACACAGCTTCTCATCCTCAGACGGATGGGCAATCAGAAAGAGTAATCCAGGTAAACAACTGAAACCAATTGAACTAATGCAAACATTGAACTGAAATGATAATAATAACATGAAACATATGTCAGGTCCTTAAGGATATGCTGAGGAGTTGTGTTATTGAGTTTGAGGGAAGTTGGGATAGATACTCCCACTGGCAGAATTCGCATACAACAATAGCTACCAAGCTAGCATTCAAATGGCTCCATATGAAGCACTGTATGGGAGGAAATGTAGAACTCCAGTGTGTTGGACTGAATTGGGCGAAGACAAACTAGTAGGGCCAGACCTGGTAAAACAGACTGAGGAGAAAGTAAAACTAATCAAAGCCAATTTGAAGGTTGCCTCAGATAGACAGAAATCTTATGCCGACCTGAAGAGAAAAGAAATAGAATATGCGGTTGGCGACAAAGTGTTCCTCAAGGTGTCACAGTGGAAGAAGGTACTGAGGTTTGGAAGAAAAGGTAAGTTGAGCCCTAGGTTCATCTGCCCATATGAAGTCATTGAACGTGTGGGTCCAGTGGCCTATAGGCTAGCTTTACCACCAAAGCTGGACAAGATCCACAATGTGTTCCACGTGTCTATGTTAAGAAGATACCGCTCAGATCCTTCACATGCCATCTCCATGGAAGAAATTGAAGTACAACCGGATTTGACATATGAAGAAGAACCCATACGGATCCTGGCTCGGGAAGTGAAAGAGTTGAGAAATAAGTAGATCCCACTGGTGAAAGTGCTTTGGAGGCACCACAACACCGAGGAGGCAACTTGGGAAAGTGAAGAGACGATGAGGCAACAGTTCCCTCAACTGTTTGCATCAGGTAAATTTCTAGGATGAAATTTAAATTAGAGGGGAAGAGTTGTAACACCCTCCATGTAGCAATTTCGTACATTCTACTGTTCCGGTGATCGATGTTTATCCGAACAGCTAGAATGTCTGGAAAAATATTTAAACTAAAGTGAGGAACTATAATTAACTCAAATATTAATAAGAAAAATTTAGGAAAAATTTTAGAAATAAAATACAACCAAGTTAAATGACCCGGTGCCCTAGCGATGGGTAACCTAGTGAGAAGTTGCGATTCTCGCAACTAGGAGCCCTAGACCCGGGAAAAAAATTATAAAATAATTTTTAGGACTCCAGAGAAGGTCACTGAGGTTCCTATGGTATTAGAATGCCAAGGAAATATTTAGAAAAATTTTCAATCGGTACAAACAATTTTGGCCCGTTAAGCCAAACGGAGGGCATTTCAGTCATTTCGCCTTCAGAGGTGATTTTTGGCTGACTTGTCCAGTTAAGTAAATAATTATTATGAAATAAAATGTGAATAAATATCACTAAAAATTGAATTGAAAATGAGTAGAAAAGAAAAGAAAAAAAAATGAATTAAATGGGAATTTATGACATCACATGATGTCATTAGTATGCCTTCACCCACTCAAGTGTTGACACATGGCATAAATGTGTTTAAAAGAGACAAATGGGCTGAAAATTGAGAGAAAAAAACCAGATTTCCATTTCTTCTTCTTCCTTGCCGTGAACCATTCTTCCCTAACCTCCATGGACAAGCTTTTTCAAGCTTGATTTTCCCTAGCTTCCACACCATAAAAGCCCTAGTTGTCTTTACAAAAAATTCACCCCACACCTTGAGAAAGCTTTGGGCAGCAAAATTTTGAAGAAAAATTAAAGTTTTGGTTGGCTTGGATGTAACACCCTCCCTGTAGTAACTCCGTACATTCTACTGTTCCGGTGACCAGTGTTGGTCCGGACAGTTAGAACGATCGGAAAAATATTTAAACTAAAGTGAGGGACCATAATTAACTCAAATATTAATAAGAAAAATTTAGTAAAAATTTTAGAAATAAAATACAACTAAGTCAAATGAGCCAATGCCTGCCGATGGGTAACTGTGAGGGAAGTTGCGGTTCTCGCAACTAGGAGCCCTAGACCCGGGGAAAAATTCATAAAATAATTTTTGGGACTCCAGAAAAGGGTCATTGAGGTTCCTATGGCATTAGAATGCCAATAAAATATTTAGAAAAAATTTTCAATCGGTACAGACAATTTTTACCCGTTAAGCCAAATGGAGGGCATTTTGGTCATTTCGCCTTCAGAGGCGATTTTTGGCCGACTTGTCCAGTTGAGTAAATAATTATTATGACATAAAATATGAATTAATGTTGATGAAAACTTAATTTAAAGTCAGTAGAAAAGAAAAGAAAAGAAAAGAAAAATCAATATAATGCAAATTATGACATTATTATGATGTCATTTACAAGTTCCCACCAATTACATTTAAACAACCATTTAATTAACTAACAAAAGAGACAATAAAGACCAAAGAAATTAAAAAAGCAAACAGCCATCTTCTTCTCTCATTCCAGCCTCACCATGGCCAAGGAAAGCCCTCCATTTCTTTTCTTCATTTTAGCTTGAAGATCTCTCCAACCTTACCCCAAAACCCTTAAGTCCCTTCACTAAAATTGGTCACCCAATCTTGCTAAAGTGTTTGGCAGCCTAGAAAAGGAAAGAAAGTGAAGTTTAAGCTTGGAAAAATTCTGCCCTACAAGAGGTTAGTGCCTATTTACACATAAATCTCTCTTATTCCATGTTAGAGACTTAAAATGAGTAAGGATTTGTGAATTAAATGAATAAAATTTATGTGTATGTACACCACGAATTTCGGAAGCCCTAAGGAAGGGATAAGATTGATTGTTTTTGATGGACTTAGAGTGGACTAGAGATCAAGTTTAAAGAATATATATATGTGGATAATGAATTAGTGAGTTAATTAAGGTATCTTGTGTAAATTCATAATGGGAATTAGGGTTTTGGGAGTGAAACTTAGACTTTGTTCATGAAATGGTGAGTGAACATTCTAATAGTCATTTAGTGACCATTTGAAGTAAGTTGACCATAATTTGAAGTGAATTAGAGTATTACAAACTGAATTGGTTTGCTGCCTAGTGAGGGCAGCAGGTGAGGCTGTGAGTCCAGCCTGTTTGGACTGCCATAACTCTAGCTGTGTAGGTTTAATTGGTATTTGGCCAATTGGACATGAAACTAGACATATAATGGCACAATTTTGGTGAAGAAACCATGCCCAAAAGACCAAAGCAAGTGGACCAAAAATTGGCCCCAATCCAGATGTCCTGCAACCAGATTCTGCAGAATGACCAAATGAAGTTCATTTGGCCATAACTCATTGTAGAATGGCCCAAGTGACCTGAAATTTTTACAGCAACAAAGATATAGACAAACAACTTTCATGAAGAAACCCACCCCAAATTATGACCAGAACCTATCCAACAAGGCAGTTGTAGTCACTGCTCATCAGACCGTAGATATGGTCGATTCTGCATTTTTCAATCCGGCCAGCTGTGGTTTTTGGACCATAACTGGAGCTACAAAACTCCAAATGGAGTGATTCAAAAAAATAAATTCAACTAGACAAAATAAGGAACAACTTTCATGTTTATCATTTTCTCAAATTCTCACTGCAACAGCAACTAATGGAACAGTAAAGTTTAGGTATGAAAACTGAAAAATTCTGCTCCCTTAGTTTAAGCTTAGAAATGGTATTGGTGATTAATACCAACAAGTTTTGAATGCAAAATGTGGTATGTTGGGAGTGTCAAAACCAATGTACCTATTTTCTATGCAAAAGTCAACATTTTTGTTGACTAATGAAGTGAATAGTAACATCAAAACTTGAAATTCAAAAATTGAAGAATTCTAAAGTATCAAATGCCCTAGTATACCTAACAATATTGGTTTGGATAGTTTGGCATGCCAATAGGGTTCAGTTAGCAGTACTGCACATGGCATTATGCCATTCTGTGATTTTATGGCTTTTAGCCATTTTGACATTGTGTTGAGACTTGGCCTCATGCCTCATATTATTTACAGCTTATTAGCTGTTCTGTTGCACACCGAGAGATACATATGTGACCGATGGTGTGACGGCCCAAGGTACTTGATACCCAGTGCCAGTTTACCCATTTATCCAGTCCAGTCATTCAGTATAGGTTACTTGGGCAACCAAAAGAATGAAAGTGGATAAAGTTAATGAAATAAATGATTATAACGAGTACAAAACAAGTAAAACATCGATACATTCAATGCATATTTATTACTATTATTTCTTTTTATTTTATTATTGGCACCACTAAGCATTTTTGCTTAGCGCGTTGCTTTTGCCACGCGTAGGTTCTAGAGATATTGATCGAGAGCCCAGTAGACCGCAGACTGGGTGAGACCATCCTGCAGCTCTGCATAGTGTCCGTGTCACCTCACCATCTTCAGTGTATTTGTAGGACACTAGGTTTCATTTTGGTATTTTGTAACTAATTTTTATTTTCTCATATGTAATTGAACTTATGTAATGTATTTTGATGTCCATGTAAATAATGAAAATTGTAGTTATGAATGTAAAATTTGAGTATTTATTTATTGCTTGTATATGAGTATCATGAGAAATGAATGTTTGAGTAATGGAAAGGTTGTTGAAAATCGTATTAAGACTTTGTTGATAAAATGGAGTTGGGATTGTTTGGAAATGATTTTGAAAGTGTTTTTCACAGGTTCCGAAGAACTGTTTTCTCCATTTTTAGCCGGTACTCTGCCGGATTTTCTATAAAATTTTCGGAACCTCAAATAAATTATAATGTTAATAAATGACTTAAATGAATTATATTTCACAAGTTATATTCAAAACTATGATAAAAATTAATTAAGATAAAATAGAGTGTTCCGGTACACCGTGTGACATATCTTACTCGGATACACTGTAGACGGGTAAGGGGTGTCACATTTAGTGGTATCAGAGCACGGTTTAGGCTTTTCTGGGCCTAGATTGAGTCCATACCATGCATTGCATTTGTAAGAGTCGAGGTTACACTAATGCAGATCTGTTTGTCTTTCTTATTTTGAATAGGATATGGACCCTACATCACAGAGAGCAGTTGAGGAGGAAGTGGAGAGTCATGCTCCACCTGCAGCAGCTGAGATTGGGGGTATGGGAGAACCTGCTCCGCCAGCTCAAGCAGAGCCTGCTTAGCCTCCACAGGCCATGTTCCAGCAAATGGCCGAATTTTTCAAACAAATGGCTGGGGTAATGCCACCACCACTACCACCTCCACAACCAAAATCACACCTGGAAAAATTGAGAAAGTTTGGAGCAGTGGACTTCTTTAGCAAGAGAGAAGATGATTACATTGCGGTAGAATTGGTTGAGCAGGCAGTGAGTTTTAAAACAACTCCACTGCACTCCAGAGCAAAATTTAGAAGCTGCCATATCTTTGTTGCAAGATGATGCATATGAATGGTGGGACACGGTATCCAGTGAAGTGCAGCCAGAAGTTATAACTTGGGACTTCTTCCTCTCTGAATTTAAGAAGAAATATGTGGGTAGTGTATACCTGGAAGAGAGAAGAAGAGAGTTCATTAATCTGAGGCAGAGACAGCTGTCAGTTGCCGAGTATGAAAAGGAATTTGTTAGATTGAGCCGCTACGAAAGGGAGATAGTCCCTAATGAGGTTGAAAGGTGCAAGAGATTTGAAGAGGGACTAAATGACAATATAAAGATCATGATCACTGCCTTGGGAATTACCGACTTCACTAAGTTAGTGGAAGCTGCAATAAAGGTTGAAAAAGTAAGAATCAGTGAGCAGACTAGAAGGGAAAGACAGCAGAAGAGGGGCCCAGGTCAGTCTAGTTCATCTCCTGCATTTGGGAAGAAGTTCAAGGGTCCACCTGCACAGAGTTCAGGTCAACCACAAGGTTAGGGTCAGTCTCAGGGGCCCAGGCCACAGTTTACCCCTAGGAGAGGTCAGTCCACACCATCAGTGGGCAGCTCTCCAGGGATGGGGTTCAGGGGACCAGCCCCAGCATCTTCTGCATGTCCACATTGCCTGAAGTGGCACAAGGGGGAGTGTTGGAGAGTGACTGGTGCCTGCTTAAGGTGTGGGTCAACAGAGCATCAGTTGAGGAACTGTCCACGCAGAACCACTACAGCTGCTCCAACGCAAGCAGACAGACCTGCTCCTGCACCACAAAGGGGTAGGAAATCTGGCAAATCTGAGGCAGTGGGATCATCTCAGAGGCCTGCATCTGAGCCAGCAGAGAGGCCTGATAACAGACCACCTGCCAGAGCTTATGCCATGAGAGCTCAGGAGGAGCAAGATGCCCCAGACGTCATCAGGGGTACGTTCTCCCTCTACAATACATCTGTGCATGCATTGGTGGATCCAGGATCCACTCATTCATACATCTGCATCAACCTACCCGTAGAAAGGGGGATACTAGTAGGGGAGAGTGACCAAGACATTCTGGTCACTAATCCATTGGGCCACAGTGTAGTGGTGAACAAAGTATACAAGGGTTGCCCGTTAAGGATTCAGGGGTATGAATTCTTGGCAGACCTGATTGAGTTGCCTTTCCATGAGTTTGATGTGATTTTGTGAATGGACTGGTTGTCACGTCATCAGGCAATAGTTGATTGCAAATTGAAGAGAATTTCTCTAAAAACTTCAGAGAGTAATGAGATCACTGATGTGGGTGAAAGGACAGATTTCCTATCCAATGTTATCTCAGCCACAGTTACAAAAAGAATGATGAGAAAAGGCTGTGAAGCCTACCTAGCACATGTGGTGGATACTAGGCAGGCTAAGCCAAACCTGAGTGATATACCCACAGTAAGAGACTTCCCAGAAGTATTTCCTGAAGAATTGCCTGGTTTGCCACCAGAAAGAGAAGTTGAATTTGCTATTGAGACAACTGCTGCACAAGACCCATTTCCATTGCTCTTTATAGGATGGCACCCACTGAATTGAGGGAGTTGAAAACTCAGTTGCAAGAGTTGCTTGACAAGGGGTTCATACGCCCCAGTGTGTCACCATGGGGAGCTCCAGTGCTGTTTGTGAAGAAGAAGGATGGGACTTTGAGGCTTTGCATTGATTGCCGATAGTTGAATAAAGTGACTGTGAAGAACAAATATCCGTTGCCTAGAATTGATGATCTGTTTGATCAGTTGAAGGGAGCAGGAGTATTTTCCAAAATTGATCTCAGATCAGGGTATCATCAGTTGAGGGTGAAGGATGCAGATGTGCCAAAGACTGCATTCAGGACCCGGTATGGGCATTATGAGTTTCTGGTGATGCCCTTTGGCCTAACAAATGCACCAGCTGCATTTATGGACCTTATGAACCGTATCTTCCATCCATACCTAGATCGGTTCATAGTGGTCTTTATTGATGATATTTTGGTGTATTCTAAGACTAGGGAAGAACATGATGAGCATTTGAGGATTGTTCTGCAAACCCTGAGAGAAAAGAAGCTGTATGCTAAGTTGTCCAAGTGTGACTTCTGGTTAAATGAAATTGCATTCCTTGGACACATAGTGTCAGCTGATGGGATTAGGGTGGATCCCAAGAAAATAGAAGCAGTGATGGAATGGAAGCCTCCCAGGAATACAACTGAGGTCAGAAGCTTCTTGGGGCTAGCTAGGTATTACAGGAGATTTGTGAAGGGATTTTCCTTAATAGCTGCTCCAATGACCAAGTTGTTACACAAGAACATCAGATTTGACTGGAATGACAAGTGTCAGACCAGTTTTGAAAAGTTAAAGGCTATGTTGACAGAGGCACCAGTGTTAACACAAAGGTCGTGAAAGGACTTTGTGGTCTATAGTGATGCCTCTCATAATGGGTTAGGGTGTGTATTGATGCAAGAGGGAAAGGTGGTCGCTTATGCTTCCAGGCAGCTAAGGCCACATGAACAGAATTACCCTACCCATGATCTAGAGCTTGCAGCAATTATCTTCGTGATCAAGATATGGAGGCATTACTTGTATGGTGAAAAGTGCTACATTTACACGCACCACAAAAGCCTAAAATACTTGCAACCTGAAGGAGCTCAACCTTAGACAGAGATGATGGATTGAGTTCTGAAGGACTATGATTGTGTAATTGACTACCATCCCGGGAAGGCAAATGTAGTTGCTGATGCTTTGAGCAGAAATCCATGACACTTTGAGATCATTGAATGCCCGCTATCTTTGGTTCGAGATGGAGCTATTTTGGCCGAGTTGCAAGTGAGGCCAAACTCACAAGCAGATTTTAGATAGGCAAAAGGCGATAAAAAGTTAATGGCTATTATGAGCAAAATCTCGGAGGGAAAAGCAATCGACTATGAGGTGAAAGCGGATGGGTGTCTCAGATTTACAAAGGAAGACTATGTACCGGATGATGGGGAATTGAAGGCCAAGATTCTAAAAGAGGCACACATCGTGTATATGCTATGCACCCAAGAAGTACAAAGATGTATCATGATTTGAAGCTTCAGTATTGGTGGCCTGGTATGAAGAAGGACATAGCTGACTATGTGACTAAATGCTTGACATGTCAGCAAGTCAAGGCAGAACATCAAGTTCCATCAGGTTTGCTACAGCCTATACGCATACCTGAATGGAAATGGGATTGGGTCACCATGGATTTTGTAAGTGGTCTACCTCTCACCCAGAAGAAACATGATGCAGTATGGGTGATAGTTGATAGATTGACAAAGTCAGCACACTTTCTGCCAGTTAGGACTGACTACTCACTGGAGAAGTTAGCAGAATTGTATATCAGTGAGATAGTTAGACTGCATGGAATTCCACTTTCCATCATATCTGATCGAGACCCAAGGTTTACATCGAGATTTTGGAAGAAGTTGCATGAGTCCTTGGCTACACAACTCCACTTCAGCACAGCATTCCATCCTCAGACGGATGGGCAATCCCAAAGAGTAATCCAGGTAAACAATTAAACCAATTGAATTAATACAACTATTGAATTAAAATGATAATAATAACATGAAATATATGTCAGGTCCTTGAGGATATGCTGAGGGGTTGTGTCATTGAGTTTGAGGGAAGTTGGGATAGATACCTGCCATTGGCAGAATTTGCATACAACAACAGCTACCAAGCTAGTATCCAAATGGCCCCGTATAAAGCACTGTATGGGAGGAAATGTAGAACTCCAGTGTGCTAGACTAAATTGGGCAAAGACAAACTGGTGGGGCCAGATCTAGTGAAAAAGACTGAGGAGAAAGTGAAACCAATCAAAGCCAATCTGAAGGTTGCCTCAGACAGACAGAAATCTTATGCCGACCTGAAGAGAAAAGAAATAGAATATACAGTTGGCGACAAAGTGTTCCTCAAGGTGTCACCGTGGAAGAAGGTATTGAGGTTTGGAAGAAAAGGTAAGTTAAGCCCTAGGTTCATTGGCCCATATGAAGTCATTGAACGTGTGGGTCCAGTGGCCTATAGGCTAGCTTTACCACCAAAGCTGGACAAGATCCACAATGTGTTCCACGTGTCCATGCTCAGAAGATGCCGCTCAGATCCTTTGCATGTCATCTCCAGGGAAGAAATTGAAATACAGCCGGATTTGACATATGAAGAAGAACCTCTACGGATCCTGGCTCGGGAAGTGAAAGAGTTGAGAAATAAGCAGATTCCACTGGTGAAAGTGCTTTGGAGGCACCACAACACCGAGGAGGCAACTTGGGAAAGTGAAGAAACGATGAGGCAACAGTTCCCTCAACTGTTTGCATCAGGCAAATTTCGAGGACGAAATTTAAATTAGAGGGGAAGAGTTGTAACACCCTCCCTGTAGCAACTCAGTACATTCTACTGTTCCGGTGACCAGTGTTGGTCCGGACAGCTAGAACGATCGGAAAAATATTTAAACTAAAGTGAGGGACCATAATTAACTCAAATATTAAAAAGAAAAATTTAGTAAAAATTTTAGAAATAAAATACAACTAAGTCAAATGAGCCGGTGCCCAAGCGATGGGTAACCTGTAGGGAAGTTGGCCTCGCAACTAGGAGCCCTAGACCTGGGGAAAAATTCATAAAATAATTTTTGGGACTCCAGAAAAGGGTCATTGAGGTTCCTATGGCATTAGAATGCCAATAAAATATTTAGAAAAAATTTTCAATCGGTACAGACAATTTTGACCCGTTAAGCCAAACGGAGGGCATTTTAGTCATTTCGCCGTCAAAGGCGATTTTTGGCCGACTTGTCCAGTTGAGTAAATAATTATTATGACATAAAATATGAATTAATGTTGATGAAAAATTAATTTAAAGTTAGTAGAAAAGAAAAGAAAAGAAAAATCAATATAATGCAAATTATGACATCATTATGATGTCATTTACAAGTTCCCACCAATTACATTTAAACAACCATTTAATTAACTAATAAAAGAGACAATAAAGACCAAACAAATTAAAAAAGCAAACAACCATCTTCTTCCCTCATTCCAGCCGCACCATGGCCAAGGAAAGCCCTCCATTTCTTTTCTTCATTTTAGCTTGAAGATCTCTCCAACCTTACCCCAAAACCCTTAAATCCCTTCACTAAAATTGGTCACCCAACCAAAGTGTTTGGCAGCCTAGAAAAGGAAAGAAAGTAAAGTTTAAGCTTGGAAAAATTCTGCCCTACAAAAGGTTAGTGCCTATTTACACATAAATCTCTCTTATTCCATGTTAGAGACTTAAAATGAGTAAGGATTTGTGAATTAAATGAATAAAATTTATGTGTATGTACACCATGAATTTCGGCAGCCCTAAGGAAGGGATAAGATTGATTGTTTTTGATGGACTTAGAGTGGACTAGAGATCATGTTTAAAGAATATATATATGTGGATAATGAATAAGTGAGTTAATTAAGGTATCTTGTGTAAATTCATAATGGGAATTAGGGTTTTGGGAGTGAAACTTGGACTTTGTTCATGAAATGGTGAATGAACATTCTAATAGTCATTTAGTGACCATTTGAAGTGAATTAGAGTATTACAAACTGAATTGGTATGCTGCCTAGTGAGGGCAGCAGGTGAGGCTATGAGTCTAGCCTGTTTGGACTGCCATAACTCTGGCTGTGTAGGTTCAATTGGTGTTTGGCCTATTGGACATGAAACTAGACATATAATGGCACAATTTTGGTGCAGAAACCATGCCCAAAAGACCAAAGCAAGTGGACCAAAAACTGGCCCCAATCCGGATGTCCTGCAACCAGATTCTGCAGAATGACCAAATGAACAGTAATTGTTCATTTGGCCATAACTCATTGTAGAATGGCCCAAGTGACCTGAAATTTTTACAGCAACAAGTTAAGATATTGACAAACAACTTTCATGAAAAAACCCACCCCAAATTATGACCAGAACCTATCCAACAAGGTAGTTGCAGTCACTGTTCACTGCACTATAGATATGGTCAGTTCTGCAATTTTTCAATCCGGCCAGCTGTGGTTTTTGGACCATAACTAGAGCTACAAAACTCCAAATGGAGTGATTCAAAAAAAGAAATTCAACTAGACAAAATAAGGAACAACTTTCATGTTTATCATTTTCTCAAATTCTCACTGCAACAGCAACTAATGGAACAGTAAAATTTAGGTATGAAAACTGAAAAATTTTGCTCCCTTAGTTTAAGCTTAGAAATGGTATTGGTGATTAATGCCAACAAGTTTTGAATGCAAAATGTGGTATGTTGGGAGTGTCAAAACCAATGTACCTATTTTCTATGCAAAAGTCAACATTTTTGTTGACTAATGAAGTGAATAGTAACATCAAAACATGAAATTCAAAAATTAAAGAATTCTAAAGTATCAAATACCCTAGTATACCTAACAAGATTGGTTTGGATAGTTTGGCATGCCAATAGGGTTCAGTTAGCAGTACTGCACATGGCATTATGCCATTCTGTGATTTTATGGCTTTTAGCCATTTTGACATTGTGTTGAGACTTGGGCTCGTGCCTCATATTATTTACAGCTTGTTAGCTATTCTGTTGCACACCGGGAGATACATATGTGACCGATGGTGTGACGGCCCGAGGTACTTGATACCCAGTGCCAGTTTACCCGTTTATCCAGTCCAGCCGTTCAGTATAGGTTACTTGGGCAACCAAAAGAATGAAAGTGGATAAAGTTAACGAAATAAATGATTATAACGAGTACAAAACAAGTAAAACATCGATACATTCAATGCATATTTATTACTGTTATTTCTTTTTATTTTATTATTGGCACCACTAAGCATTTTTGCTTAGCGCGTTGCTTTTGCCACGCGTAGGTTCTGGAGATACTGATCGAGAGCCCAGTAGACCGCAGACTGGGTGAGACCATCCTGCAGCTCTGCATAGTGTCCGTGTCACCTCACCTTCTTCAGTGCATTGGTAGGACACTAGGTTTCATTTTGGTATTTTGTAACTAATTTTTATTTTCTCATATGTAATTGAACTTATGTAATGTATTTTGATGTCCATGTAAATAATGAAAATTGTGGTTATGAATGTAAAACTTGAGTATTTATTTATTGCTTGTATATGAGTATCATGAGAAATGAATGTTTGAGTAATGGAAAGGTTGTTGAAAATCATATTAAGACTTTGTTGATAAAATGGAGTTGGGATTGTTTGGAAATGATTTTGGAAGTGTTTTTCACAGGTTCCGAAGAACTGTTTTCTCCATTTTTAGTCAGACTCACGGATTTTCTATAAAATTTTCGGAACCTCAAATAAATTATAATGTCAATAAATGACTTAAATGAATTATATTTCACAAGTTATATTCAAAACTATGATAAAAATTAATTAAGATAAAATAGAGTGTTCGGGTATACCGTGTGACATATCTTACTCAGATATACTGTAGACGGGTAAGGGGTGTCACATTGGATTTGAGCTAAAAGAGGTTAGTGACCTAAACCTTGAATTTCTCTTTAATTTCATGTTTAAGAACTATATAGGTGAGCAAATGACAAAGAAATTTGATAAAAGACATTGGTATGCTAACCCTAAATTTTAGCGGCCATGGTTAGGGTAATATGGTGCAAATTTTTGGGGAGCTAACATGCAAGTATGGCTGCCCTTAAAGTGTAATTTATAAGTGAAGTGATAAATGCAATGATAATGCATGGTTTTGAATTGTTAAGTTAGGGTTTGGGTTGAAGAATGAGACTTGATCTTGTGATGATGGAAGTAGGTTTTAATGGTCAATTAGTGACCATTTGGTTTGGTTTGAATAAAAAATGAAGTGAATTGGGTTGTGGGATTTGAGGTGGATGTGGCTGCCTTGTGTGACCTGCAGGTGTGGCTGTGAGTCCAGCCTGTTTGGACAGCCATAATTTGACTTGTAGAGGTTAAATTGGTGTTTGGCCAATTGGACATGAAACTAGACACAAAATGGCACAACTTTGGTGAAGAAACCATGCCCATAAAACCAAACCAAGTGGACCAAAAACTTGCTCAAATCCGGGTGACCTGCAGGCTGTTTCTGCAGAATGACCAAATGAACAGTGATTGTTCATTTGGCCATAACTCAATGTAGAAAGGTCCAATTGACCTGAAATTTTACCAGAAACAAGCTGAGATATAGACCAACAACTTTCATGAAGAAACCTACCCCAAATTATGACCAGAACCTATCCAAAAATTGAGTTGCAATCACTATTCACTGCACTGTAGATATGACCAGCCCTGAAAATTTTCAATCCGGCCAGTTGTGGTTTTTAGACCATAACTTGAGCTACAAAACTCCAAATGGAGTGATTCAAAAAAAGAAATTCAACTAGACAAAATAAGGAACAACTTTCATTTTTATCACTTTTCCAAATTCTCACTGCAACAGTAACTAATGGAATAGTAAAAATAAGGTATGAAAACTGAAAATTCTGCTCAATTAACTTTAAGCTTAGAAATGGTATTGGTAACCAATACCAACAAGTTTAAAATGCAAAATGTGGTATGTTGATGATATTTAAACTAATTTACCTATTGCCAATGCAAAAGTCAACATTTTGGTTGACCAATGAAATGAATAGTAATCATAAAAATTCAATTTCAAAGAATTACATAAATGAAAGTGTTAAATGCCCTAGTAGGCCTAATGTGATTGGTTTGGATAGGTTGGCATGCCAATAGGGTTCTGTTAACAGTACTGCATATGGCTTTATGCCATTCTGTATTTCATGGCTTCCCATGCCATTCTGTGACATAATAGCCCTTGGCTATGATATTGAGTTGTTATACTCGGGTTTAATTCCCGATAATTATCACAGCTTATTAGCTGTTCTGTTGCACACCGGGAGACACAATGTGACCGATGGTGTGATGGTCCGAGGTACTTAGTACCCGATGCACGGTTACCCATTTATCCAGATCCACCAACTAGTATAGGTTACTCGGGCAGTATTAATAAATCTTACCAAACTTCAATTGAATAATATTGCAATAACCATTTGAGACTTAGTTCACCCAAAAATGTAAACATACATTCTGTACACAAGTTTTATTTTATTTTATTTTATTTTATTTTATATTGTCACCAGTAAGCAGAATTGCTTAGCGCGTCACTTTTGCCACGCATAGGTACTGGAGACATAGCTGGGGAGTCCAAAGAGCCTCGCAGTGGTGAGCCTTCATATCCGCACTCGAGTTGAGTCACCTCACATTGCAGTGCATTTGGTAGGACATTAGGCCATTTTGATATTTTGATATGTTGACATTTTGTATTTTGTAACCTTCTGTAATGTATATTATAAGTTCATGTAATTATGTTTTGATGTAAGTATCTATGGAATATGTTCAGTAATAAATTGAGCATTTTTCATTGAGTGGATTGTGTTTTGAATTGAATTAAATTTTTGAGATACTAAAGTGAATTGAGAAATTGTTGAGAATATATTGGAGGTTGATTGAGAATAATGTGATGATATTATTGGAAGTGTTTTTAACAGGTTCAGAAGAACTGTTTTTCCAATTTATAGCCGGCACTCTGCCAGATTTTCTATAAAATTTACGGAAAAATTTAGATTTATCAAAAATTATAAATAACTGAATTAAAAAGGATTAATTGAAATTGAGACATGAATTGGTGTTCCGACACACTGAGTGGCATAACTTGCTCGGCTACACTGTAGACGGGTAAGGGGTGTCACAAAACTTTTATGATCTGTATAGATGTAGTACTTCTCCCCATACAAATAGTGTCTCTAGATCTTAAGAGCAAACACAATAGCTGCAAGCTCCAAATCATGTGTCGGATAATTCCTCTCATGCGGTTTCAGCTGGCGTGATGCATAGGCAATGACATTTCGATCTTGCATCAATACACAGCCTAACCCATTGTGAGAAGCATCACTGTAAACTGTGTATTCTTTACCCAGAGTAGGTAAAGTCAGGACTGGAGCTTCAGTCAAACATTTCTTCAATTCATCAAAACTCTATTGGCATTTATCCGTCCACTGAAATTTCACATCTTTTCGAAGTAACTTAGTCAATGGAGATGCCAACATGGAGAATCCCTTCATAAATCGACGGTAGTATCCAGCTAAACCCAAAAAACTGCGAATCTCTGTGATATTTCTGGGTGGCCTTCAATTAAGGACAGCTTCTATCTTCCTTAGATCTACCTTGATGCCCTCTACTGATACTACATGCCCCAAGAAGGATATTTCTTTCAGCCAAAACTCACACTTCGACAATTTGGCGTATAGCTGTTTCTCCCTCAAAGTCTGCAGTACAATCCGCAGATGTCTATCATGCTCTTCTGCACTCCTCGAATAGACCAATATATCATCTATGAATACCACAACAAACTGATCGAGGTATGGTATGAAGATAGTGTTCATCAGATCCATAAAAGCAGTCGGAGCATTAGTTAACTCGAATGGCATGACAAAGAACTCATAATGGCCATAGTGGGTTCTAAAGGAAGTTTTAGTGTCACACCCTACCCCTCTATAAGGTATAACATGATCCCGTAGTATACCTAATGAATTACCAACTTCGTCTACTAATAACCCATTAAATACACTACAAGGGATTTTAAAACTTTTTCTTACTTCTTTTTACAGTGGTGAGCACTATTTACAAGTGTTAAAAATTTTTTTTGAACTTAAGTGAAACAGCTAACACATTTGAATTATTAGTAATTTCTGTAAAAATTTTGGTGGAGTGCCATCTGTATTTTGAAAAAAACAGTTCTTCAAAAACCTGTAAAAAGCACTTCAAATATATTTCTCAATCTCAAACTCCAACATTTAATCAACACAATATGTTTCTCAACTCAAATCCACAATAATTTTTCAATATTTCCAAAGGCTGAGATAAAAGAAATATAGTACAAATTTTACAAGCCAAAATAATTCACAATTTATTTTACAACTTCAATGTACAATTTTAATTTACAACTGCTCAAAACCAAGAACACTATATACATACAGTGAACATACATTACAATACAAAATGCAGAATATGGTATACTCAACATACCCGATGATCTCTCACTGAAGCACTAGCAGCCTAGTCTGCCACGCCTCGATCTGTCTACTGCGACAAAGAATGCAAAGCTATCGCTGAGCCAACGTCTCAGTGGTGCACAACATTAATCAAATACAACTTTAAATCACAAATCATAAGTCATATAAATAATGGATACTAAAAACCATAGTTAAATTCAAAGACAGTGAATGTCAATAAGAATTTAAACTCCATTTCACAATATCACAATGAATATCAATAAATCATACACATAGCTTAATCATGTTCCAAAGTTCAATTCGTCTCAAAAGCCGATGGCTAATGAGGAATAACATAGCTAGCTAGCAATAATATGAGTACTCATTCTATTCGTCCTCAACAGGCACACACCTCAACACTTCAGCCAGAGAGGGAATTCAATTTGTCCCACTAGACAAGCTAACGAGGAATTCAATCAATATACATGATAGCTGTGGTTTCAAACCATTTACAATGCTTTTCAATCAATAATTATCCATCAAAAATCATTCAAACAAATTTTCACAGTTTCAAACCATTTACAATGCTTTTCAAGCAATAAGTATCCATTCAAACACATTTCCACAATTTAAAACAATAATATACAAATAGTCATAATTTATTTCAATTGAAAATTCAAAAGAAATAACTGTTGTGCACAAACCTCTGATAACTGTCTCTTGGCTCTGACTCAGTGTTTCCTTCCCCTTCCCTGAGTCTTTGCTAACTGAGAAATACAATTTGAAGCATTTTAGTACTCATTTAAACTGTCTCTAACAATAAGGCTTAATATTTAATTTATTGAATTATATTATTTCCTTAGTCAACCTAAGATGTTGACCCTCAATGCAGTCTAGGTGAATTAGGTTTTAATGTTATCAATATGTCACATTTTATAGCCTTTTTGTATTGGTTCATGTTACCAAATTCATTTTCAAGTATATTGCAATTTATTGCAATTTGTTGAATTCCGGTATACTAATTTGACCTAGCAGAATGACCTAGTTTCCTCGGTTTTCGAGTTTCGGTCAAAACTACAAACTTGTAGGTCTATGTCTTATTGCATGCGGGGCAAAATTTCAGGTCATTCTGAGTTATGTAGACCAAGTTATGGTCATTTTGCTATTGCTGGTCAGAATGTACCAAAATTGGTCACTTTAGGTCATTTTAGGTCATTTTTGGTTCAGCCAATTTTTGGACCCGAACTTGTGCAAGCTCTTTGACATGCTTAAGGTCATTTCTGGGCTTTGGTGTCTTCATAAGACTTGTAGAAATATGTCTCAACTATTCATGATAAAAATTTCAGGTCAATTGGACCAGTTTTGAGTGAGTTATGGCCAATACACTAACTGCTGCCCAAATGGTCAATTTTCAGGCCTTAATTGCACTAATCCGGATTTGGTCATTTTTCAAGTTACCTTCCAAGCAGAATTTTGGTAAGCTTCCTTCATGAAAGTTGGCACTTTTTGTGCCTAGTTTCACCTCCAATTGGTCTCATACCAATTAGAGTCACGCACTTAAGGTTCTAAGCCAAAATATACACTGCCCTACAACATACTCTTTATTAAATACCAAATACACTTTTAACACTTACCAAGTTACACATTCATGCCATTTCTGGTTTGTACCATAACCTAAACACATTTCACAACACATTTTTGGTCATTTTGGCAGCTTGTAATCACACTCAATATGCACATTATAGTCCAGAATTTTCCAAGTTCAAATTACAAACCATTTAACCACACAACATAGCTCATTTACATGTCCAAACTCAAATCTCTATACACATGTACAAGCTACCATAACAAGCACCATAATTCAACAATAAAATTCCATAAACCAAACCATGAAACAATATTTTTTTGGGTCACAATTCAAGCTACCGATTCATACATCTTTCTTAATTAATTTCCAAGCTTCCAAAATCAAGTGTACATTCACAATATACTTAGTATACATCACCCAATTTATTCCTACACATATAAACTCTTAATCAACCCTTTAATCCACCATTTACAAGCAAGGATAAACTGTTCTTATGGAGTTTCCATGGCTGCTAAAAATAGACATCTGTTAGTTGTATGCCCTAGAGCATATCATTTAGTATGTATCTTGTACATATTTTTAATAATAAAAGGCATTTCCACTTTTCCGTTTACATAATATATTTATGTGTAATAGAAAATGTCCATTGATATTTTGTTAGAAATATTATTCTTAAGTTGTTAAGAATATGAGTGACAATATTTCTAGCACAAAGTATCATAAATAGGTTCACAATCGAGGATACTTCATAATAAGGACATGACTTATCCAGAAAGATTGTATTCATGTTTGTTCCCAAGTTATTTATATGAGATATAAATAAGATGGAATGGTGAGTCTCATGCCATATAACAAACTTGATAGACACTTATAAATGATAAGTAGGTCAACGGTGACACTTATGACAAGCACATGGAGTTTACTCTTGTCAATGTTTTGTCATAAATCATATCGATGCATATAATCTTTAGACCTGAGATAGCACAGCTTATCTTGTATATAGGTAGTTTGAGTTTGATATCGCTTTCATACTTGTACTATGTATGGGTATATGGGCATGTGTTGGCTCGCTAGTTATATATGGAGGTAGGTGTTGATCAAGAAGGAATCTGCTCTCTAAGTAAATAGAGATAAAATCCTATGTTCATTTAATTGTTCTTGATGTTTCAAGTTCCTGTCCAGGACAGATAGATTTATTCAGAAAAGAGTTTCTGATGAGAAAAATCTTTTAATCAAGAACTGGAATTAAAAGAGAACATAATATTCATAGCAAATGGAGTTTGACATAAACCATTACTCCAGCTTGAGTTGGTATTTTGTAACAGAGAGATTCTAGTGCATGGTAACATATGATTATAGGTTCATTTAAGGTAAATCTTATTACTAATTGGGTGGCCATGGCATGCTATGCTAGGTGTTAACCATGGTCTATGAGGTTCATAAAATGATTTAGAGAAATCATTTATGGTAAGAAAGAGTTCTGATGATATTAAGAGTTGATATCATGTCTCATTGCCAATTAGTGATGAGCCTAGTAAGTCACACACATACACAAGTTATCACCTATTTAAATATGATTTAATTAATTAATTAAAGAGTTTAATTGATTAATTAAATAGATTTGGTTTGCAATTAAATTGCAAAGTCCCTAGCATGACTTGAAACCAAATCTAGATTATTTGATTTGTAGTATAAATTAAATTTATATTTAAAGTGTTTAAATATGAATTTAATTGATGAGAAATTAATTAATAGAGATTAATTAATTAATTTATATTTGATATAAATTAATTAGAAGAAGAAAATAATTATTTTGGGTTAAGAACTCAAAATTAAGACACAGGGCATTTTGGTCATTTCATTACAGGACACGTGGCACCATGAGATGGTGACACATGGCATAACACATAAGCTTGCCAAATGTTTTTTAATCATGTAAGATGATTAAAATCAAGATTAAATATAGGTTTGACACTTGGCACAATGTGATTGGGTCACTTAAACCTAGAGCTAATCAAAAGGTGACATGTGGCTAGGGTTTAATGTGTTAACCTAGCTATTTAAGTGTGGTTATGAAAAGAAAACATAACCAGCAGCCTCTCCTCTCAATTGTCACGCCACTTTGAGCCTCTCCAGCTATTTCTCTTCATCTCTCATCAATTCAAAGAGATTAGCCATCAATCTCTTGAATTAAGAACACTAGAAATTGTTTCTAGTGTCCTGTTTACATCTCTAATCTCTTAAAAGGCAGAACTTGAATTTCTAATTAATAGAAAAGGCTTTAGAAGCTTTTCAAGGGCTGCCATAGGTGTTCTTGGTGTGGACAAGCTAGAGGGATAACATCTGGTGTCCTAAAGACGAATCTCAAAGGCGCAGACACGCTGCAGCACATCAAGAGGTTAGTGTAATCGTTCTTGATTTAATCTAGGGTTCTAAAATTAATCTGATTAATTTTAAAATCTTAAATGGCAAATACAGATCCAAAAAACATATTAAAAGAGTTTTAATATGTTGTTTATCATTGAAATCAAATAGATAAAAATAAATCTTGCATGGTGCATGTGACCCTAGGTGAAAATTTTTGAATTCAATGGTATAATCTTGTGTTTTTCACGCCTGCCTTCAATTGGTATCAGAGCCACTATATTTTCCATTTAGATTGTTGATTATATAATTTAATTGTGTGTTTGATCATGAGATCAAGAGATTCATTGCTGGTTGGATCATGAGATGTGGCGTCACACATGGTGAAGCCACCATTGGTGGCAGCAACAATGGTTCCTTGGGTGGTTCAAGGTTTGGCTTTTAATTCTGCAATTGTTGTATGATCTAAGGCCTATTCTTTGACTAATTAAAGTGTTTAATTAGTTGTTTTAATCACACAATTAAATTATGATTCAAATCAGAATTTTAAAAATTGTTTGAATGTGATTCAAATCTGAATTTTTAAAGTTGTTTGAATCATATTTAAATCTGATTTTTTAAAATTGATTCAATAAAATTCAGATCTGATTTTTTAAAAAATATTTGAATGTGATTCAAATCTGATTTTTTAAAAAATGTTTGAATGTGATTCAAATCTGAAATTTTGAAGTTGTTTGAATGTGATTCAAATCTGAATTTTTAAATTTGTTTGAATGAGATTCAAATCTGAATTTTTAAATTTATTTGAATCATATTCAAATCTGGATTTTTAAGTTGAATATGAGATATTCAATTTAATTTAAGTATGTATGTTTTATTTAATTGTTAAATAGTGATATGCATGATGGATGATCATGGACTATAAAAGACCACTGTGATTGGATTTATTTCTTTTATGTTTCTTTGGGATTGTAAATTAATTAATTTATTTTAATTTATTTTGGGCATGTATTATTAAGTTTGTAATATTTTTGGGTTTTAATTTCATTTATTTAAGTTCTTGTAAATTCGCCTTGGTATGCCAAGGATTACTATGTAATATTGGATTGCAAGAAGTTCAAGGAGGTCAAGAGCATTGGTGGGACCAGTGGGAGGAATTCAATATCAAGTGTTGATTATGTACTCCTTCAGCAACTCTTGTAAAATGAATGAATGAAATGCACCTAGGAATGCCCTGATTCAATTCTTGGTGGCTCAGAATTGAATCCCTTAGAAAGTCCATGATCATACCATATTTACTGCTTATCCATGAATGCATGAGATGTATGGGAATGTATGCAATTATATGATATATGCATGCTAAATGGATAATGTGCAAAGTGAGACCTTAATAGTAATTAGGATGGCTATAAAATCTTCCAAACAAATGATTAAGTTGGAAATGGTATAATTAAAGTAATTATAACATAAGCCCTCCATTGGGGCAATTATTTTAAGATATTTTAAATAGTTGCATGAGATGCAATTAATTTAAGAGATTTTCTTAAGAATAATTATTAAGCATGAGATGTTATAAATATGTAAATGGTTTAGTGGCCAATATTGGATGTACCTGAGGACATTAAAATTATTTGCATAATTACTGGCTCAATGGGATCAACTTAACTAATGCAAGATAAGTCAATAATGGATGTACCTGAGATTTTGAGCATTAGGGGCTAGGTAAAGGATTGAACCTCACATGAGATGTGATGGGCAAAGAGTTGCTCACTTATAGTTTATTGTAATTCCAATAATGGATGTACCTGAGGATGATCAATAGAATTATAAGAATTCAATCACCCACTAGAAATCCATCCAACTAGGATTTCCGTTTTCTACTTTGGAAGTGTAGGATTCGCTAAGTTAGGGGGAGGACCAATTTGATTAAAAGACCATAATCATTTTGGTTAATTACATGATACATTTACTAATTAATCTGGTTATTTTCTGCAGTTAATTTTCCGATAAAAATGAGCACAAAACAACCACCACCATCCAATATCCTTGCAAGCATACTTGATCACAACAGTTGACAGGACCTAATCATGCGATTGGCTAAGAAATTTGAAACTTGTCCTGAACCTTGAACATATAGGATATGTTCTAGATTCAAATGTTCCTGGTCCCTTACCTCCAGAGGCCACACAAAAGGAACATGATACTTTAGACAAGTGGAAGGAGCATGATATGAGAGCTAAGTGTTACATGCTTGCTTCCATGAGTAATGAGTTCTGAAGCAACATGAGAACATGCAGAGTGCTAGTGAGATCCTCCTTCACCTACAAGAGTTGTATGGTGAGCACAAAGCAGAATGCTAGGTATGAGATATCTAGACGGCTATTCCGTATGAGGATGTCGAGGGACAGAATGTTGGGGATCATGTCCACAAGATGATTCGGTGATTGAGCGGTTGGAACATCTTGACTTCAACATGGATTTCTAACTACAAACGGATTTGATCCTTGATCCCTTCTGAGTCTTTTGGGAATTTTGTGACAAATTTCCATATGACTAAACAGAATGCACTTTAGCTTAATTACTCAACATCTGGTTATTGCCCAAAAGAATATGCCGTGCAATAAAGGAAAAGAGGTAGCTTTGGTTGCATCTTCTTCTGTGGAAAGTCCAACAAGAAGAAGGGCAATAAGAAAAAGAAACCTCAGTTCTGGTCCTTCCAAGAAAATAGCTAAGCAGAAAGGAAGATTAAAGGCGATGGAGGCAAAGAAAAGTGTTTCCACCGCCAAAGGATGGGCCTTTGGAAAAGGAACCGCCTGAGTATCTTGCTTCTCTGAAGGACAAGAAGGATACACCTTCGGAAGGTATGTCCATATCTTGTTATTTAGATTCGATGATACTCATAGTTCATCTGACTTGGGTTTTAGATCGGTGCAGTTCTCACATTTCTAATGATATGCGGGAACTAGCAAGCGATGGCGACTTGCGTTCTCAAGATATTAGAGTCGGATTGGCAATGGCTCAACTGTTGAAGCTTTAGCCATAGGATCTAAATCTTTTACATGTTTGGACATGTTTTGTGTTTGGATAATATTTTATATGTACTGATGCTTTTAAGAACATCATTTCTATATCTAGTTTGACTAGAAATGGCTACAATTTGATTCACAGATGATGTTTGCAATATTTATTTTGGAAATAAATATGTTGGTTCAGTTATATGAATGATGGTCTTTATTATTTGGATAATAATGACAAACACAAAATGAATGCAAGTGATCTAAAAGAATACAATGCCATGGTGAAAACCAACTCAAGTTCAAAATATATTTGGCACTTAAGGTTATGTCATGTTGCAGAAGATAGGATTGCAAAATTGGAGAAAATGGGGATTCTATCCTCATTGGGCTCTGAGCCTACTCCAACTTGTGAATCTTGCCTTCAAGGCAAAATGACTAGATCACCCTTTGTTGGACAAGGGCTAAGAGTGAAAATATTTTGGAACTAATACATAGTGATGTATGTGGTCCGTTTAAAGAAATGGCTAGAGGGCTTTCATTATTTTATTACCTTTATTGATGATAAATCAAGGTTTGGGTATTTGTATTTGATGAAATACAAACATGAATCCTTTGAAAAGTTTAAGGAATTTAAATCTGAAGTAGAAAATCAAACAGGAAAAAGTATTAAAGCTCTTCGATCAGATCGTGGAGGTGAATATTTGAGTACTGAATTTGATGAATACTTGAGAGACAAGATGGCATTGTTTCTCGGTGACTCCTCCAGAACGCCATACGGTGAATGGTGTATCTGAAAGGAGAAATCGTACCCTATTGGATATGGTACGTAGTATGATGAGCTATACTGATATGCCAATCTCCTTTTGGGGATTTGCATTAGAATCAGCTTTGTATATTCTGAATAGGATTCCATCAAAATCAGTTTCTTCCACACCTTATGAGATATGGCATGGAAGAAAACCAAGTCTTAAGCATGTTAAGATTTGGGGTTGTCCAGCTTATATCAAAAAGCTGAACACTGATAAATTGGAGACCAGATCAGAAAAAGGTCGATTTGTTGGATATCCAAAAGATAGTTTTGGATATTATTTTATTTGCCTACTTCACAAGAGTTGTGATAAGTAGAGATGCCACATTTCTTGAACAATAGTTTGTTCAAGAAGAAGGCAAAGGAAGGCAAATTGAGTTAGAATTGGAGAATTCTGACCAACCAACAGATCAGATGGATATAGATCCATCTAGTCAACCTATACCCATTGATGAAACATCTACAGCTGTTCCTCGTAGAACAACCAGGGTATCTCACCCACCAGTGAGATATGGTTTTCTTCATGAAGAAGAACAAGAGTTGTTTACTCATGAAGAAGTAGATCATGGAGATGATCCACTTACCTATGAAGAAGCTATATCAGATATAGACTCTTCAAAATGGATTGATGCTATGAAATCCGAGATTGATTCCATGTATAAGAATCAAGTTTGGGATCTTGTTAACCCACCTAAAGGTATTGTACCTATAGGGAACAAATGGGTTTTCAAGAAAAAAATTGGTTCTGATGGAAAGGTAGAGACCTATAAGGCAAGGCTAATAGCAAAAGGGTTTCGCCAAAGGCAAGGAATAGACTATGAGGAGACTTTCTCGCCTGTTGCCATGCTTAAATCAATTAGGATTTTATTAGCAATAGCTGCATACTATGATTATGAGATTTGGCAGATGGATGTCAAAACAGCTTTTCTCAATGGATACATTGAAGAAAACATTTTCATGGAACAACCTAGGGGATTTGAATCCCAAGATGGTTCCAAGGTATGCAAGCTAAAGCGATCCATTTATGGGTTGAAACAAGCTTCGAGGAGTTGGAACATCCGTTTTGATGAAGCCATTAAATCTTTTGGTTTTATCAAAAATGAGGATGAGCCATGTGTATATAAGAAGGTTAGTGACAGTGCTATCACTTTCCTTGTCTTATATGTGGATGACATATTGTTGATGGGTAATGATACAGGTATGTTGACGACTATAAAGGTATGGTTGTCAAATACATTCTCCATGAAAGACTTAGGGGAGGCAACCTATATTCTTGGGATTCGCATCTATAGAGATAGAGCGAAACGAATAATTGGTTTATCCCAAAGTCTATACTTGGAAAAGGTGTTAAAGAGGTTTAACATGCTTGATTCCAAGAGAGGATTGTTACTAGTGAGACATGGTATCCACCTTTCTAAAGAGATGTCTCCAAAGACACCTGAAGAAAGAGATAAGATGGCCAGATTCGATATGCTTCGTCTATTGGAAGTTTAATGTATTTAATGTTGTGTACTAGGCCGTATATCGCATATGTTTTTAGTTTGACTAGCGGTATCAATCCAATCCAGTTTGGAACATCGATAGTCATCAAGAATATCCTTAAGTACTTGAGAAGAACTAAGGATTTATTCTTGATTTATGGAGGTGGAGACTTGCAATTGGATGGTTATACTGATTCTGATTTCCAATCAGATATCGATGATAGAAAGTCTACCTCTGGATATGTGTTCATTTGTAATGGAGGTGCGATCGGTTGGAAGAGTTCCAAAGCGAGCACGATTGCAGATTCCACTCATCGAGGTCGAGTATATTCTTTGCATCGATCTTTGCAAAAGAAGCTATTTGGATAAAGAAGTTCGTGACAGAACTTACAATAGTTCCTTCCATTGAGTCAGCAGTTCCATTACACTGTGACAATAATGGAGCAGTCATACAGGCTAAGGAACCAAGGTCTCACCAGAAATCCAAACACATAGAAAGGTGTTACCACATTATAAGAGAAATAGTTGGGCGAGGCGATGTAGCCACGCAGAAAATAGCATCAGCTGAAAATCCAGCTGATCCATTCACTAAGCCTATGTCACAGACTCAGTTAGACCGACATCTTGAGAAGATAGGTCTAAGATATTGTAATGAATGGCTCTAGTGCTAGTGGGAGATTGTTAGTAGTATGCCCTAGAGCATATCATTTAGTATGTATCTTGTACATATTTTTAATAATAAAAGGCATTTCCACTTTTCCGTTTACATAATATATTTATGTGTAATAGAAAATGTCCATTGATATTTTGTTAGAAATATTATTCTTAAGTTGTTAAGAATATGAGTGACAATATTTCTAGCACAAAGTATCATAAATAGGTTCACAATCGAGGATACTTCATAATAAGGACATGACTTATCTAGAAAGATTGTATTCATGTTTGTTCCCAAGTTATTTATATGAGATATAAATAAGATGGAATGGTGAGTCTCATGCCATATAACAAACTTGATAGGCACTTATAAATGATAAGTAGGCCGAACCAGTGACACTTATGACAAGCACATGGAGTTTACTCTTGTCAATGTTTTGTCATAAATCATATCAGTGCATATAATCTTTAGACCTGAGATAGCACAGTTATCTTGTATATAGGTAGTTTGAGTTTGATACTGCTTTCATACTTGTACTATGTATGGGTATATGGGCATGTGTTGGCTCCTGCTAGTTATATATGGAGGTAGGTGTTGATCAAGAAGGAATCTGTTCCTCTAAGTAAATAGAGATAAAATCCTATGTTCATTTAATTGTTCTTGATGTTTCAAGTTCCTGGCCAGGACAGATAGATTTATTCAGAAAAGAGTTTATGATGAGAAAAATCTTTTAATCAAGAACTGGAATTAAAAGAGAACATAATATTCATAGCAAATGGAGTTTGACATAAACCATGACTAAATCTTGAGTTCGGATTTTGTAATGAGAGATTCTAGTGCATGGTAACATATGATTATAGGTTCATTTAAGGTAAATCTTATTACTAATTGGGTGGCCATGGCATGCTATGCTAGGTGTTAACCATGGTCTATGAGGTTCATAAAATGATTTAGAGAAATCATTTATGGTAAGAAAGAGTTCGATGATATTAAGAGTTGATATCATGTCTCATTGCCAATTAGTGGTGAGCCTAGTAAGTCACACACATACACAAGTTATCACCTATTTAAATATGATTTAATTAATTAATTAAAGAGTTTAATTGATTAATTAAATAGATTTGGTTTGCAATTAAATTGCAAAGTCCCTAGCATGACTTGAAACCAAATCTAGATTATTGGATGTGTAGTATAAATTAAATTTATATTTAAAGTGTTTAAATATGAATTTAATTGATGAGAAATTAATTAATAGAGATTAATTAATTAATTTATATTTGATATAAATTAATTAGAAGAAGAAAATAATTATTTTGGGTTAAGAACTCAAAATTAAGACACAGGGCATTTTGGTCATTTCACGATTGTGACACGTGGCACCATGAGATGGTGACATATGGCATAACACATAAGCTTGCCAAATGTTTTTAATCATGTAAGATGATTAAAATCAAGATTAAATATAGGTTTGACACTTGGCACAATGTGATTGGGTCACTTAAACCTAGAGCTAATCAAAAGGTGACATGTGGCTAGGGTTTAATGTGTTAACCTAGCTATTTAAGTGTGGTTATGAAAAGAAAACATAACCAGCAGCCTCTCCTCTCAATTGTCACGCCACTTTGAGCCTCTCTAGCTATTTCTCTTCATCTCTCATCAATTCAAAGAGATTAGCCATCAATCTCTTGAATTAAGAACACTAGAAATTGTTTCTAGTGTCCTGTTTACATCTCTAATCTCTTAAAAGGCAGAACTTGAATTTCTAATTAATAGAAAAGGCTTTAGAAGCTGTTCAAGGGCTGCCATAGGTGTTCTTGGTGTGGAAAAGCTAGAGGGACAACATCTGGTGTCCTGAAGACGAATCTCAAAGGTGCAGACACGCTGCAGCATATCAAGAGGTTAGTGTAATCGTTCTTGATTTAATCTAGGGTTTTAAAATTAATCTGATTAATTTGAAAATCTTAAATGGCAAATACAGATCCAAAAACATATTAAAAGAGTTTTAATATGTTGTTTATCATTGAAATCAAATAGATAAAAATAAATCTTGCATGGTGCATGTGACCCTAGGTGAAAATTTTTGAATTCAATGGTATAATCTTGTGTTTTTCACGCTTCTGTTCCTTCAACATCTCCCTTTAAACATCAAACTCCAAAAATCTTTCCACAATCCAAGTACTCATAACATCCACCCAAACTTTAATGAATCAAGCATAAAAAATACCTACTTACCACTTTGGAAACTCTTCAAAACCTCTCCAAAACTTAGTCTTCTTGTTGCCTATCTACTGCCCAAGGTGTATGGACAACTTTTAATGAAGGGAAGTGCGAAGAAAGAAGCTTAGATCAAGCTTGCATAGAGCTTTCAAGTGGACGGCAATGGTGGATTCCCTCAAGACAACTTTCGGCTGGTTCTTTGGGAGCTTGAGGAAGAAGATGAAATCCATCCAAAATGAAGAGTAAGTGGTCCACTTAGGTGAGTGAGTGGAGCACTAAGTTAGATTTAATGTTTATTTAATCATAACTTTCCTTATTCCCACATTAAGCTCCTAACTTTAGCTATTTACATTAGGTACCACTAATTTAATTTTTCATGACATTTTCCACGTCTAATATCATTTATTTTTAATGGAAATTTAGGTCAAAAGACAACTCGTGGTGTCAAATGACCACAATGCCCCTGTTCGGGTTGCATTCCCGATTTTTCGGTAACACCGAGTTTTGTCATTTTCTCGATTGCTCACTTTTCTTTGTACTAATTAATTAATTTTTCTTTGATATTTCTAATGATATTTATACTTCAATAGGTGTCTATTTAAGTGTTAAAAATATTTTCCAGGGTTCCCAGTGGTCCAGGGCTAGTCAACGGTCCACGCCGTAGCTTCCCAGTGCGGCCACCCATCGCTAGGATTCTCGGCTCATTTAACTTGGTTACATTTCATTGCTATTATTTTTTCTTTATTTTTCTTGTATTTTCTTTTCTTGTATTTCATCATTTTATGTCTCCTCACTCATATCTAAATGTAGTTCTAGGCATTCTAGCTGTCCGGACAACACTGGTCACCGAAACAGTAGAACGCACTACCGAACTTAGGGGTGTTACAATTCTCCCCTCCTTAAAATAAATTTCATCTCGAAATTTTACCTGGCATTAGTCTTTGAACAGCTGTGGGTGTTGTCTCCTCATATCCTCTTCATGTTCCCAAGTAGCTTCCTGGCCTGAATGATGGTTCTACAGCACTTTAACTAGGTGTATCCATTTATTCCTCAGCTGCTTCACCTCATAAGCCATAATTTCTATGGGTTCTTCCTCATATGAGAGGTCTGGATTTACCTCAATCTCTTCAACTGATAGTACATGAGATGGGTTAGATCTATACCTCCTTAATATAGACACATGGAAGACACTGTGTATCCTTTCTGGCTCCGGAGGTAATGCCAACCGATATGCCAAAGGACCCACTCTTTCCAGAACCTCATATGGTCCGATGAAACGAGGACTCAGTTTCTCCTTTCTGCCACATCTCATAATCCTCTTCCAAGGAGAAACTTTAAGGAATACTTTATCACCCACTGCATATTCAATGTCTCTTCTCTTCAGATCAACATAGGACTTCTGACGGTCTGATGCAGCCTTGAGTCTATCTCTGATCAATATGATCTTTTCCTCTGTCTGCTGACCAATTTCTAGCCCAATCATCTTTCTTTCACCTACTTCATCCCAACATAGGGGAGTTCTGTACTTTCTGCCATACAAAGCTTCATATGGAGGCATCCCAATGCTTGATTGGTAGCTGTTGTTATAAGCAAACTCAATCAAAGTCAAGTGTGTATCCCAACTACCTTCAAACTCAATCACACAAGCCCATAGCATATCCTCCAATATCTGAATTACCCTCTCAGATTGGCCATCTGTCTGTGGGTGGAATGCTGTGCTGAAGTTCAATCTAGTTCCTAGGGCTCTCTGTAGACTACCCCAGAATCTAGAAGTAAACCTAGGATCTCTGTCAGATACAATCGATACTGGCACTCCATGCAATTTTACAATTTCATATATGTACAATCTGGCTAATCTTTCCAGGCTATAGTCCATCCGAACTGGCAAAAAGTGAGCAGACTTGGTTAATCTATCAACTATAACCCATACTGCATCATGACTATTTTATGTCCTCGGAAGTCCCGTAATAAAATCCATAGTTATCCGTTCCCATTTCCACTCTGGTACTGACAATGGATGTAACAAACCAGCTGGAACTTGATGTTCTACCTTTACTTGCTGACAAGTTAGGCATTTGGAAACAAAATCAGCTATATCCCTCTTCATACCTATCCACCAGTAATGCTCTTTCAGCCCTCTGCACATTTTAGTTCCACCAGGATGCATAGCAAAAGGAGACTCATGTGCTTCCTTCATAATGATCTGTCTCAATTCCACATCACTAGGAATGCACATTCTGCCTTGATGTAGCAATAAACCATCATCTCTCACAGAGAATTCAGGTTTCTTGCCCTGCTGGACTTCTTTTAGTAGCTTCTGATATTTATCATCCTTCTGAGCAGCCATTCTGATCTGATCAATCAACACTGGCTGTACATGCCATGCAACTACTGTCTGTCCCTCATCATCATCTCTAAACTGGCATGCTGTGCTTTTAACTCATGTACCATGGATAAAGGAGAAACTCTGAGACTTGTCATAGTCTTGCGACTTAAGGCGTCAGCCACCACATTTGCTTTCCCTGACTGATAGTCTATTAAGCAATCATAGTCTTTAATCAGCTCTAACCATCTCCTCTGCCTCAAATTCAATTCCTTCTGGGTACCTAAGTACTTCAGGCTCTTATGATCTGTGTAAATGTAGCATTTCTCTCCATACAAATAGTGTCTCCAGATCTTCAGAGCAAAAATAATAGCTGCTAGCTCCAAATCATGTGTTAGGTAGTTCCTCTCATGCAGTTTTAGCTAGCGTGATGCATAAGCAATGACATTCCGATCTTGCATTAGTACACAGCCTAACCCATTGTGAGAAGCGTCACTATAAACTGTATATTCTTCACCCAGAGTAGGTAAAGTAAGGACTAGAGTTTCAGTTAAACACCTCTTCAACTCATCAAAACTCTGCTGACATTTATCTATCTACTGAAATTTTACTTCCTTCCGAAGCAGCTTGGTCAGTGGAGAAGATAACATAGAAAACCCTTTCACAAACCGATGGTAATATCCAGCTAAACCTAGAAAACTGCGAATTTCTGTGATATTCCTGGGCGGCTTCCAATTAAGGATAGCTTCTACCTTGCTGGAATCTACCTTGATCCCTTCAGCTGACACAACATGTCCCAAAAAGGAGATTTCTTTCAGCCAAAATTCACATTTCGATAATTTCGCATATAGCTGTTTCTCCCTTAAAGTCTGCAGTACAATCCACAGATGTCTGTCATGCTCCTTTGCATTCCTCGAATATATCAAAATGTCATCAATAAACACCACCACAAATTGGTCGAGATATGATCTGAAGATAGTGTTCATCAGATCCATAAAAGCAGCTGGAGCATTAGTTAACCCGAATGGCATTACCAAAAACTCATAGTGGCCATACCGAGTTCTGAAAGTAGTTTTTGGAATACTCTGCTCTTGTACCTTTAACTGATAATAACCAGATCGCAAATCAATTTTGGAGAATACGGCTGCACCCTTCAACTGATCAAACAGATCATCAATGCGAGGCAATGGATATCTATTCTTTATTGTCACCTTATTCAACTGCCGGTAGTCAATACATAAGCGAAGAGTGCCATCTTTCTTCTTAACAAACAACACTAGCGCTCCCCAAGGTGACACACTAGGGTGGATGAATCCCTTTTCAAGTAGTTCTTGCAACTGTACTTTTAACTCTTTCAACTTTGCTGGTGCCATTCTATATGGTGTTATGGAGATTGGATCCACACCAGGCAGAACATTAATTTCAAACTGCACTTCTCTTTCTGGAGGTAATCCTAGCAATTCATCAGGAAACACATCTGGAAAGTCATATACTATAGGGATGTCCCTCAATGCTAAACTCCCCACTTGTGTGTCTACCACATGTGCCAAGTATGCTTCACACCCCTTTCTGATCATTTTTCTGGCTAGTGTAGCCGAAATGATGTTTGATGGCAATAGCTGCCTCTCCCCATGTATTACCACATCACTGTATTGAGGGAGACCAAAAGTGGTATCTTGACCTCTGATCAATCATGGCGTGATGCCTGGCTAACCAATCCATGCCCAAGATGATATCATAATCTTTGAAGGGCATTTCAATGAGATCAGATAGAAAAGTATGTCCTTGGATCACCAAAGAACGATCCCTATACATTCTATTAACCCTAACCTCTTGTCCTAACGGACTTGTTACTAGCACCTCAAAGTCCATTTTTGTACATGGAACAACAATGCAATCAATGATACTAGCACTCACATAGGAATGGGTAGAACCCAAATCAAATAACACAAACACATCTTGATTAAAAGTTGAGAAGGTACCAGCCACAACATTAGATGTCTCGGCCTCTTCTCTCTGTCTCATTGCCTAGACTCTGACTGGAGCACTATCTTACTCTGATTGTTTCACAGTGCCTTGGCTGCCTGCTGGGTTACCTCTACCGCTGCCTCTACCTCTGCTGGGTGGTTGTGAACCTCTGGTGACAGGGCTCTGAACTGACCCTTCTGCAGTAGTAGGAGGTGGTCCAACTCTGCGAGTACTGGTGCAGTCCTTGGCAAAGTGTCCTGTGCCTCGACAGTTATAACAGGCTCCAATAGCCTTGTAGCATACCCCACCATGATTTCTTCCACAAGTTTCACATTGGCGGGGAGGGTAGGAACCTCTGGTACTCTACTGACCAGATAGAGGAGGTTTTTGTCCTAAATATCTTCCCCTACCAAACTTCTTACCACCTCTGCTATGTCCCCCATGGTTCTTCCTCTTTCTAGTAGGACCACTGGAACTTTGTTCTACTGACTTTCTCTCTTTTTCTGTCTTCTCTGATTTCTTTTTCTCAAGGGCTGCTTCAGATTCAATTCTTTCTAACTCTAGTGCTTGAGAAACAAGTTCAGAGAAGTTGTTATGTTTGAATCTGACCACTTGTAATCTGATATTGGGCTTTAAGCTGGTTTCAAACCTCTTACATCTCTCCCTGCTGGTAGTAAGTAGACTTACTGCATAATGGCTTAGGTGGGAAAATTCCCTTTCATATTCAGCCACCGATCTACTCCCCTGTTTTAGACTTAGGAACTCTTGCAGCTTCTGGTCCACATAAGCATCAGGGATATATTTTTGTCTGAACTCCCTTAGAAAATCATTCCATGTTAGCACTGCAGGTTCTACCAGACTGTGGGGAATGGTTTTCCACCAGTCATATGCATCCCCCTCTAGCAAAGATACTGAATATTCAAATCTGAGCTCCTCTGTACAATGTAGCTTCTTGAATACCCTATCCATTCTCTCTAACCACTGTTCTGCCTCTAGAGGATCTACTGTCCCCTTGAACTCAGTAGCCTCATATTTCATCAGTTTGTCATACTGCCTAGCAGAAGACTGTGGTTTTACCACTGGTGTCTGTAGTGGGACTTGAGTAGGCACATTACCAGCCATCTGTTGGAATATTATAGCCATCTGCTGAGCGAATTGAGCAGGAAACTGCGGTACTGAAGGGGCTAGTGCTACTAAACCACAGACATTGTGTAGGGCTAGGGCATCCCCTTGCACCTCAGCCTCTATAGATTGATCGACTGAACGATCACCCTCTTCCATAGTCAATGCGAGGATCTTAGACCTCCTGAACAATTAACACAAGGAGATTTCCTCCCGTTAGTGCATATTTATAATTTAATGTACTGTATCAAACAATGATATTGAGCAGTTGTACTATGAAGAAAGAATATTTAAATAACATATGAAAACAGAATTTAAAAACTAGCTCTGATACCACTAAAACATGTCACACCCTACCCCTCTGTAAGGCATAACATGATCCTGTAGTATACCTAATGAATTACCAACTTCATCTACTGATAACCCATTAAATACACTATAAGGGATTTTAAAACTTTTCTTACTTCTTTATACAGTGGTGAACACTATTTACAGGTGTTAAAAATTTTTTTTGAACTTAAGTGAAACAGCTAACACATTTGAATTATTAGTAATTTCTGTAAAAATTTTGGCAGAGTGCCATCTGTATTTTCAATAAAACAGTTCTTCAAAAACCTGTAAAAAGCACTTCAAATATATTTCTCAATCTCAAACTCCAACATTTAATCAACACAATATGTTTCTCAACTCAAATCCACAATAATTTTTCAATATTTCCAAAGGCTGAGATAAAAGAAATATAGTACAAATTTTACAAGCCAAAATAATTCACAATTTATTTTACAACTTCAATGTACAATTTTAATTTACAACTGCTCAAAACCAAGAACACTATATACATACAGTGAACATACATTACAATACAAAATGCAGAATATGGTATACTCAATATACCCGATGATCTCTCACTGAAGCACTAGTAGCCTAGTTTGTCGCTTGTCGATCTGTCTACCGCGATAAGAATGAAAAGCTATCGCTGAGCCAATGTCTCAGTGGTGCACAACATTAATCAAATACAACTTTAAATCACAAATCATAAGTCATATAAATAATGGATACTAAAAACCATAGTTAAATTCAAAGACAGTGAATGTCAATAAGAATTTAAACTCCATTTCACAATATCACAATGAATATCAATAAATCATACACACAGCTTAATCATGTTCCAAAGTTCAATTCGTCCCAAAAGCCGATGGCTAATGAGGAATAACATAGCTAGCTAGCAATAATATGAGTACTCATTCTATTCGTCCTCAACAGGCACACACCTCAACACTTCAGCAAGAGAGGGAATTCAATTCGTCCCACTAGATAAGCTAGCGAGGAATTCAATCAATATACATGATAGTTGTGGTTTCAAACCATTTACAATGCTTTTCAATCAATAAGTATCCATCAAATATCATTCAAACAATTTTTCACAGTTTCAAACCATTTACAATGCTTTTCCAGCAATAAGTATCCATTCAAACACATTTCCATAATTTAAAATAATAATATATAAATAGTCATAATTTATTTCAATTAAAAATTCAAAAGAAATAACTGTTGTGCACAAACCTCTGATAACTGTCTCTTAGCTCTGACTCAGTGTTTCCTTCCCCTTCCCTGAGTCTTTGCTAACTGAGAAACACAATTTGAAGTGTTTCAGTACTCATTTAAACCGTCTCTAACAATAAGGCTTAATACTTAATTTATTGAATTCTATTATTTCCTTAGTCAACCTAAGATGTTGACCCTCAATGCAGTATAGGTGAATTAGGTTTTAATGTTACCAATATGTCACATTTTATAGCCTTTTTGTATTGGTACATGTTACCAAATTCATTTTCAAGTATATTGCATTTTATTGCAATTTGTCGGATTCCGGTATACTAATTTAACCTAGCCAGATGACCTAGTTCCCTCGGTTTTCGGGTTTCGGTCAAAACTACAAACTTGTAGGTCTTTGTCTTATTGCACGTGGGGCAAAATTTCAGTTCATTCTGAGTTATGTACACCAAGTTATGATCATTTTACTATTGCTGGTCAGAATGTACCAAAATTGGTCACTTTAGGTCATTTTAGGTCATTTTTGGTTCGGCCAGTTTTTGGACCCGAACTTGTGCAAGCTGTTTGACTTGCTTAAGGTCATTTATGAGCTTTGGTGTCTTCATAAGACTTGTAGATATATGTCTCAAATATTCATGGTAAAACTTTCAGGTCAATTGGACCTGTTTTGAGTGAGTTATAGCCAATACACTAATTGCTGCCCAAATGGTCAATTTTCAGGCCCTAATTGCTCTAATCCAGATTTGGTCATTTTTCAAGTTACCTTCTAAGCAGAATTTTGGTAAGCTTCCTTCATGAAAGTTGGCACTTTTTTGTGCCTAGTTTCACCTCCAATTGGTCTCATACCAATTGGAGCCACACACTTAAGGTTCTAAGCCAAAATATACACTGCCCTGCAACATACTCTTCATTAAATACCAAATAAACTTTTAACACTTACCAAGTTACACATTCATGCCATTTCTGGTTTGTACCATAACCTAAACACATTTCACAACACATTTTTGGTCATTTTGGCAGCTTGTAATCACACTCAATATGCACATTATAGTCCAGAATTTTCCAAGTTCAAATTACAAACTATTTAACCACACAACCTAGCTCATTTACATGTCCAAACTCAAACCTCTGTACACATGCACAAGCTGCCATAACAAGCACCATAATTCAACAACAAAATTCCATAAACCAAACCATGAAACAACATTTTTTTGGTTCACAATTCAAGATGCCGATTCATACATCTTTCTCAATTAATTTCCAAGCTTCCAAAATCAAGTGTACATTCACAATATACTTAGTATACACACCCAATTTATTCCTACACATATGAACTCTTAATCAACCCTTTAATCTACCATTTACAAGCAAGGATAAACTGTTCTTATGGAGTTTCCATGGCTGCCAAAAATATACATCTCCCTTTAAACATCAAACTCTAAAAATCTTTCCACAATCCAAGTACCCATAACATCCACACAAACTTTAATGAAGCAAGCATAAAAAATACCTACTTACCACTTTGGAAACTCTTCAAAACCTCTCCAAAACTTGGTCTTCTTATTGCCTATCTACTGCCCAAGGTGTATGGACAACTTTTAATGAAGGGAAGTGCAAAGAAAGTAGCTTAGATCAAGCTTGCATGGAGCTTTCAAGTGGACGGCAATGGTGGATTCCCTCAAGACAACATTTGGCTGGTTCTTTGGGAGCTTGAGGAAGAAGATGAAATCTATCCAAAATGAAGAGTAAGTGGTCCACTTAGGTGAGTGAGTGGAGCACTAAGTTAGATTTAATGTTTATTTAATCATAACTTTCCTTATTCCCATATTAAGCTCCTAACTTTAGCTATTTATATTAGGTACCACCAATTTAATTTTTCATGACATTTTCCAAGTATAATATCATTTATTTTTAATGGAAATTTAGCTCAAAAGACAACTTAGGGTGTCAAATGACCACAATGCCCCTGTTCGGGTTGCATTCCCAATTTTTCGGTAACACCGAGTTTTGTCGTTTTCTTGATTTCTCACTTTTCTTTATACTAATTTATTAATTTTTCTTTGATATTTCTAATGATATTTATACTTCAATAGGTGTCTATTTAAGTCTTAAAAATATTTTCTAAGGTTTCCCGAGGTCCAGGGCTAGTCAACGGTCCATGCCGTGACTTCCCGGTGCGATCACCCATCGCTAGGGTTCTCGGCTCGTTTAGCTTGGCTATATTTCATTGCTATTATTTTTCCTTTGTTTTTCTTGTGTTTTTTTTTTCTTGTATTTCATTATTTTATGTCTCCTCACTCATATCTAAGTGTAGTTCTAGGCATTCTAGCTGTTTGGACAGCACTGGTCACCGGAACAGTAGAACACACTACCGAGCTTAGGGGTATTACATTTAGTAATACTCTGCTCTTGTACTTTCAGCTAATAATAGCATAATCTCATGTTAATTTTGGAGAATACAGCTGCACCCCTCAATTGATCAAACAAGTCATCAATGCGGGGCAATGGATATCTATTCTTTATTGTCACCTTATTCAACTACCGATAGTCAATACATAAGCAGAGAGTGCCATCTTTCTTCTTAACAAACAACACTGGCGCTCCCCAAGGTGACACACTAGGGCGGATAAAGCCCTTGTCAAGCAACTCTTGCAGCTGTACTTTTAACTCCTTCAATTCTACAGGTGCCATTCTATATGGTATTATGGAGATTGGGTCCACACCAGGCATAACATCAATATCAAACTGCACCTCTCTTTCTGGAGGTAATCCTAGAAATTCATCAGGAAACACATCCGGAAAGTCACATACTGTAGGGATGTCCCTCAGTGCTGGACTCCCTACTTGGGTGTCTATCACATGTGCCAAGTATGCTTCACACCCCTTTCTGATCATCCTTCTGGCTAGTGCAGCCGAAATAATGTTTGATGGTAGTAAATGCCTCTCCCCATGTATTATCACATCACCGTACAAAGGGAGACCAAAAGTGATTGTCTTCAGTCTACAGTCAATCATGGAGTGATGCCTGGCCAACTAATCCATGCCTAAGATAATATCATAATCTCTGAAGGGCATTTCAATCAAATCTGGCAGAAAAACATGTCCTTAGATCACCAAAGGACAGTCTCTATAAATTCTATTGACCCGAACCTCTTGTCCTAACGGACTAGTTACTAGCACTTCAAAACCCATTTTGACAAACGGAACAGCAAGTGAACTGACTATTCTAGCACTAACATATGAGTGGGTTGAACTCGGATCAAATAACACAAATACATCTTGATCAGAGATAGAGAATGTACCGGCTACCACATCGGAAGTCTCAGCCTCTTCTCGCTATCTCATTGTATAAACTCTGGCTGAAGCACTTCCATGTGTTGACTGACCAACAGTACCCTGACTGCCAGAAGCATGGCCTCTACCTCTGCCTCTTCCTCTGCCAACTGGTTGTGAACCTCTGGGAGCAGGACTCTGAATAGATACTTCTGCAGTAGTAGGAGTTGGACTGAATCTAGGAGCACTAGTGCAATCTTTTGCAATATGACCCTTGCCTCCACAGTTAAAACAGGCTCCTGTTGTCCAATAGCATTCTCTCCCATGAACCTTGCCACAAGTCTCATAGGGGCGGGGAGGTTGTGAACCCCTGCTCGACTGCTGACTAGACCTAGGGGGTCTCTGTCTAGAGAATCTGCCCTTCCAAACCTTCCACCTCGACCTCTGCTAGGTCCACCAAATTTCTTCCTCTTCCTAGAAGTACACCTAGGAATTGGCTCTACTGACTTTTCACCTTTATCTTTTTCTATTTTCTCAGTCTTCTCTGATTTTTCTTTTGTAGGTATCGCTTCTGATTCAATCCTTTCTAGCTCAAGTGCTTGAGAGATGAGCTCAGAGAAGTTGCTATGTCTGAATCCCACAACTTGCATCCGTAGGCTGGGCTTCAAACCCGTCTCAAATCTCTTGCACCTTTCCTTGTTGGTAGAAAGGAGACTCCCAGCATAGTAGCTTAAGTGGGAGAACTCCCTCTCATACTCTACCACTGATCTATTGCCTTGCTTCAGACTCAAAAATTCTTGTAGTTTTTGATCCACATCTAGGACGTATTTCTGTCTGAATTATCTGATGAAGTCATCCCAGATCAGTACTGGTGGTTCAGCCAAGCTTTGGGGGATGGTCTTCCACCAATCATAGGCATCCCCTTGCAGTATTGACACAAAGTATTCAAATTTCAACTCATCTGGGCAGTGCAGCTTCTTGAACACTTTGTCCATTCTTTCTAGCCACTGCTCTGCCTTTAAAGGGTCTATTGTACCCTTGAATTCCGTAGCCCCATACTTCAATAGCTTGTTATACTGTCTGGCTGGAGGCTATGGTTGTATCACAGGTGTCTGGGGTGGAGCTTGAACAGGCATACCCCCAGCCATTTGTTGGAACATAACCGCCATCTGCTATGCGAACTGTGCAGGAAACTGCAGTATTGGTGGGGCTGGTGCCACTGACCCACTGACATTCTGTAGAGCTAGGGCTTCCCCTTGTGGCTCAGCTTCAACAGATTGCTCAACTGAGCGATCCCCTTCTTCCATATCAATCTGAACTTAGGGTATCTCCTGAACAAATAACACAAGGAGATTTCCCTCCGTTAGTTCATATTTATGATGTAATGCACTGTATGTAACAAATAAGGACATTGAGCAGTTGTACTTATCAAAGAAAAGACACAAATTCACAAGTTAAAACATATTTCAAAAATTTTGCTCTAATACCACTAAAACATGTCACACCTTACCCCTCTGTAAGGCATAACATGATCCCATAGAATACCTAATGAACTACCGAACTTCACCTACCGATAACTCATTAAGTACCCTACAAGGGATTTTAAAACAATTTTCTTACTTTTTATAAGTGGTGAGCATTTCTAAATAGATATTAAAATCATTTATTCAAAGTTTTAAAACTAGTAAAATTTTTTTCCCATTTTATTTTTCCACAAATTTTATAGAAATTTTGGCAGAGTGCCGTCTGTATTTTGAGAAAACAGTTCTTTAAATTCCTGTAAAAAGCACTTCTAATAATTTGTCTCAACAACTTTTTCAAATTCACAACCATCCCAATCAATTTCAACATCATTTATCAATTTCCAAAAATTCAAATCCATAATTTCGAATTCAAATATCATCCAAAATATTACTAATTAATTTCATTCAAATTAAAACAAAATACTTCCATTCATGTGTAATTAAATGTAAAACAATTTATATACATCATACTAAAAAATTTACATTAGGAAAAATCCAAACTAAAATTTATTACAAACTTTATACAACTGCTCATAACCAATTTTACATGTCTATATCTTTACATACATTACATACATCAAAATAAATTTTTACAGCCAGGATATAAAATATACCCGATAACTTCAAAGCAGGTAGCTCCTCAATCCTCATCAGCTCAATCTGCTGCTCCTCTAGTCTCTATATCTGCGACAGCAATAACAGCCATCACTGAGTACTACGACTCAGTGGTGCACAACATACTAAAATAATCTTTATGCAACATTTAAATCATACTTATTCAAAAATTAAACTGAATATGAGAAATAAATACAAAACATGATTTATATGCATTTAATCCAAACAATTTCATTTCGAAAGTTTCAAAACAAATTTCATAAAAACACACAGTTATGTCATGCCATTCGAAACAAATATCATCTCAATAGCCATAGGCTAACGAGAAATCACATCACAAGGCTAGCTAGCTCAAATATATGGGAACTCATTCTTTTTCTTCTTCTACTGGCACACACCTCAACACTTCAACCAGAGAAGGAATCAAAATTCAAAACTGATTTCCCCCACTAGTCATGCTAGTGAGGTGTTCAAATATATGGTCTTGACACTGTGGTTTAAAAACTTATCTTAACAATTTACTAAAAATTTATTACCATTTCAAACATACATAAATAAACTTTCAGCAATTCAAAGCAAAAGCATAATACACATTTCATGCACTTTGTAAATGAATTTTTAAGTATATTGATGTTGTGCACAAACCTTAGACAAGTCGCCTCTTGGCCTTGACTCGATTCCTCGGGTTATTTCCCGGTATTCTTTTTCACTAAAATACACAGTTCAACAGTGTTTCAGTATCAAAACTTTTCAAAATTCTAAAAATAAATTCAAATCTACTTATACCTAGCTTTAATATGCTAAACTTGGCGTTCTTTAAAATTTGTGTTTCGGGGTTACTATTCACTGCACTATTCAAGTCAATTTGTTGACTTTCTAAGGCTTAATAGGTATGGAAATTCTAACTATACTCACATTCCACATTTTGGTCATCGATTTTGTTGGTTTTGATTGTTTTCTCAAAACTTAAGTGTTTTAGGTAAATTTGTAAATTTTCAGTTTTAGTGTCTTATGTTGCACTGCTCCATTGGTCATGTTGCTGTAAGTATTGAGCTAAGTTTTCTTCATAGAAATTGTTTCTTATTGTATTAACTTTATTCTCCTTTTTGAATCACTCCATTTGGAGTTTTGTAGCTCAAGTTATAGCCATTTGAATCATGGCTGCCGGATTGGCCTAACCAGATTTTCTGGGCAAATTTTTGGGTTCTGGCAGTTTTAGGTCACCAAATTTGGGTGGCTAAATGACTTGGTTAAGGGCATAATTTTGGTCTGTGTTCTTCATGAAAGTTTTAGGTCTATATCTCAGCTTTCCACTGGTAAAATTCCAGGTCATGTAGATCTGCCTAGCCCAAGTTATGGCCAAATGAACAGAGATCATTTTTGTACAGGTCAGATTGCCTAATCCGGATTTGGTCAATTTGTTCACTAGGTTTAGGTTACTTTTTGGGCATGATTCCTAAATGAAAAATGTGTCATTTTGTGTCTATTTTCATTCCCAATTGGCCTCACACCAATTGGACTTGTAAATTTTCAATTTTGATCCCCGAAAGGGACCTTGGTCATGCTACCTACAGAATGCCCATAACCAATCCGAATTTCCATTTGGTTCCAACACTTCCAACACACCACAATTAGTCATACATGAGCATTTCTCATCTCAAACAAGGTCAAACACATCATTTAACAATTTCTCACATTTTTCCTCCCAAAACCCTAGGTGCCAAAACCCTGGTTCATGCCATTGATTAACTCCTAATCAAATCATCACACTAATCACATATTCAACATTACCTAAGCCCCAAATCATATTATAACTTCATCAAAAACTCCAATTCCCATCAACCCTAGGCTGGCCAAAATTCATAGAGTTCCTTAACATATCATTTTGTTTCATTTTACACAATTTCTAAGTTTATTTAAGCATATTTGCATGAAATTTAAAGAAATAAATTAGAGTTTATTACTAACCTTTGTGTAGCAATTTCTAACTCCCCTTTTCTCCAATTTGCTTCCTATTTCTTGCTCCTCTACACTTTTCAAGATGCAAGGATGAGGTTTAAGTTGATAATTTAGGGAAATTAGGGTTTAATTGGTGGGTTCAAAAGCTTGAGTGCAAGCTTCCATGGAGGTTTAGAAATGGAGAGGGAGAGAGAGATGGGAGACGGCTAACTTGAGAAGATGAGTGTTTTTCCTTCTTTTTTTTTTCTTTTCTTTTTCTTTTATGAGTTTATCCCTTAGGAAGACCAAAATTATTTAAATTTTATTTTTTTTATTAGTGTTTATGACATCATGCATGATGTCATGCATGATGTCACCAATTTCTACTTTTCCTTTTTCTTTTTTTTTATTTATTTTTCCCTAGTTCTTTAATTTAATTTTCGCTTCTTACATTTTCGTTTTTCCGATTTTATTTGACAGCTAGGTCAAGAGTCAGCTCTCGGGGTCAATTGACCAAATTGCCCCTCGCTAGTTTGACCCGGTTTGCAAATAATTCAATATTTCTTTCGGATCCCTGACTTAATTATTTGACTAGCTTAACAAATCTTTTTCATGATTTTCTCTTTTCCATTGTGTTCACAATAGTCCTAAGGACCACGGTGTCACATTTTATGGTACCAAATTTGAGTTTAAATCGACTTTGCAATCCTTTCCGAGAAGGTCACCCATCGCTATGACTCTCGGCTCATTTAGCTTCTTATGTTATGTTTTTCTTATTTATACTTAACTAATTGGCAATTACTAATTATTTGTGTTCAGAGCTTATCTGGTTGTCTTAAGTATGATTCTAATCCCCTTAATTGTCCGGACTGACTCCTGTCACCGGAACAGTGAAATATACCAGGCTATACAAATAGGAGTGTTACATAAGGTGTGGAAGAAACTGATTTTGATGGAATCCTATTCAGAATATACAAAGCTGATTCTAATACAAATCCCCAAAAGGAAATTGGCATATCAGTATAGCTCATCATACTACGTACCATATCCAATAGGGTACGATTTCTCCTTTCAGATACACTATTCAGCTGTGGTGTTCCTGGAGAAGTCAGCTCGAAATAATGCGATGCTCTTTCAAGTATTCATCAAATTCAGTACTCAAGTATTCACTTCCACGATCTCATCGAAGAGCTTTAATACTTTTTCCTGTTTGATTTTCTACTTCAGATTTAAATTCTTTAAACTTTTCAAAGGATTCATGTTTGTATTTTATCAAATGCAAATACCCAAATCTTGATTTATCATCAGTGAAGGTAATTAAGTAATGAAAACCATCTCTAGCCATTTCCTTAAAGGGACTACATACATCACTATGTATTAGATCCAAAATATTTTTCAGCTCTTAGTCCTTATCCAACAAAAGGCGATCTAGTCATTTTGCCCTGAAGGCAGGATTCACAAGTTAGAGTAGGCTTAGAGCCCAATGAGGATAAAATCCCCATTTTATCCAGTTTTGTAATCCTATCTTCTGCAACATGACCTAACCTTAAGTGCCAAATATATTTTGAACTTGAGTTGATTTTCACCATGGCATTGCATTCATTTAGATCACTTGCATTAGATTTGTATTTAACATTATTATCTAGATAATAAAGTCCATCATGCATATAACCCGAACCAACATATTTTTTTCCAAGATAAATATTGCAAACATCATTTATGAACTGAAGTTCATAACCATCTCTAGTCAAACTAGATATAGAAATGATGTTCTTAAAAGGCATCAGGTACATGCATAACCTTATTTAAATACAAAACATGTCTACACATGTATAAAGATTTAGATCTTATGGCTAAGGCTTCAACATTTGAGCCATTGCCAATCCGGAATCTAACATCTCGTTACTGTAAGCTTCTATTCTTGGCTATACTCTGGGCAGTTCCTATTCCTATACCCATCCTACTGGCAGTGGAAACACTTTCCTTTGCCTTTGTCAGCTTTGATCTTTGTTTTTCTGTTTGGCTATCTTCTTGGAAGGTCCTGGAACTTGAGGTTTCTTTTTCTAATTGCCCTTTTTCTTGTTGGACTTTCCAGCAGAAGAAGATGCAATCAAAGCTACCTCTTTTCCTTTATTGCCTAGCATATTCTTGTGGGCAATAACTAGCATGTTGAGTGAACCAGCCAAGGTGCATTCCTGTTTAGTCATATAGAAATTTGTCACAAAATTCCCAAATGACTCAGGAAGGGACTGAAGGATCAAATCCATCTGCAATTGGAAATCCATGTTAAAGTCAATATGTTCCAGCTACTCAATCAGTCGAATCATCTTGTGGACATGATCCCCAACATTCTGTCCCTCAGACATCCTCATGCAGAATAGCTGTCTAAATATCTCATACCTAGCATTCCTGCTGTGCTCACCATACAACTCTTGTAGGTGAAGGAGGATCTCACTCGCACTCTGCATGTTCTCATGCTGCTTCTGTAACTCATTACTCATGGAAGCAAGCATGTAACATTTAGCTCTCATATCATGCCCCTTCCACTTGTCCAAAGTTTCATGTTCCTCTTGAGTGGCCTATGGAGGTGAGGGACTAAGAACATTTGAGTCTAGAACATATCCTATATGTTCAACGTTTAGGACAAGTTTCAAATTTCTTAGCCAATCAGATAGATTAGGTCCTGTCAACCTATTGCAATCAAGTATGCTTGCAAGAATATTGGATGGTGGTGGTTGTTCTATGCTCATTATTATCAGAAAATTAACTGCAGAAAATAACCAGATTAATTAGTAAATGTATCATGTATTTAACCAAAATGATTATGGTCTTTTAATCAAATTGGTCCTCCCACTAACTTAGCGAATCCTACACTTCCAAAGTAGAAAATGGAAATCCTAGTTGGATGGATTTCTAGTGGGTAATTGAATTCTTATAATCCTATTGATCATCCTCAGGCACATCCATTATTGGAATTACAATAAATTATAAGTGAGCAACATCTCATGTGAGGTTCAATCCTTTACCTAGCCCCTAATGCTCAAAATCTCAGACACATCCATTATTGACTTATCTTGCATTAGTTAAGTTGATCCCATTGAGCCAATAAACATGCAAATAATTTTAATATCCTCAGGCACATCCATTATTGGCCACCAAACCATTTACATATTTACAACATCTCATGCTTAACAATTATTCTTAAGAAAATCTCTTAAATTAATTGCATCATATGCAACTATTTAAAATTTCTTAAAATAATTGCCCCAATGGAGGGCCCATGTTATAATTACTTTAATTATAGCATATCCAACTTAATCATTTGTTTAGAAGATTTAGTGGTCGTCTTAATTACTATTAAGGTCTCACTTTGCACATTATCCATTTAGCATGTATATATCATATACTTGCATACATTCCCATACATCTCATGCATTCATGGATAAAAAAATATATATATATATGGTATGATCATGGACTTTTCTAAGGGATTCAATTTTGAGCCACCAAGATTGAATCAAGGCATTCCTAAGTGCATTTCATTCATTCATATTACAAGAGTTGCTAAAGGAGTACATAATCAACACTTGATCTTGAATTCCTTCCACTGGTCCCACCAATGCTCTTGACCTCCTTGATCTTCTTGCAATCCAATTACATAGTAATTCTTGGCATACCAAGGCGAATTTACAAGAACTAAATAAATGAAATTATAACCCAAAAATTATTACAACCTTAATAATACATGCCCAAAATAAATTAAAATAAATTAATTAATTTACAGTCCAAAGAAACATAAAAGAAATAAATCCATCACATTGGTCTTTTATAGTCCATGATCATCCATCATGCATATCACTATTTAACAATTAAATAAAATATACATACTTAAATTAAATTGAATATCTCATATTCAACTTAAAAATCTAGATTTGAATATGATTCAAATAAATTTAAAAATTCAGATTTGAATCACATTCAAACAAATTTAAAAATTCAGATTTGAATCACATTCAAACAAATTCAAAAATTCAGATTTGAATCACATTCGAACAACTTTAAAAATTCAGATTTGAATCACATTCAAACAACTTTAAAAATTCAAATTTGAATCACATTCAAACAACTTTTAAAAATCAGATTTGAATCACAGTCAAACAACTTTAAAATTTCATATTTGAATCACATTCAAACAACTTTTTAAATTTAGATTTGAATCAAAATTTAATTGTGTGATTAAAACACCTAATTAAACATTTTAATTAGTCATAGGATGAACCTTAGATCATACAACAATTGTAGATTCAAAAACCCAAACCTTGTGCACACCATTGGAGACCACAAAGTGTGAGCACCATTGGTGTTCATCACCATGCCGCCACCTTTCCTTTGCAACCAGCAACGGATCTATCATCTCATGATCAAACCACATAATTAAATCATATAATCAACAAGTTAAATAGCAAATATAGTGGCTCTGATACCAATTGAAGGAGCGAAAGCATGAAAAACACAAGTTTATATCATTAAAATTCAAAATTTTTCACATAGGGTCACATGCATCATGCATGATTCATTTTTATCTATTTGATTTCAATGATAAACAGCATATTAAAACTCTTTTAATATATTTTTGGATCTACATTTGCCATTTAAGATTTAAAATTAATAGATTAATTTATTAAAACCCTAGATTAGATTAAGAGCAAGTGCACTAACCTTTTTCATGCACTGTAGTGTGTTTGGCACCTTTGGGATGTGCCTAGGATACCAGATGTTGTCCCTCTAGCTTGTCCACACCAAGATCACCTATGGCAGCCCCTTGAACAGCTTTTAAAGCTTTTTCTATCAATTAGAAAATCAGGTTTTGCCTTTTAACAAATTACAGATGTAAACAGGACACTAGAAACGATTTCTAGTATTTTTAATTCAAGAGATTGTTTGCTAATCTCTTTGAATTGATGAGAGATGAAGAAGAAGAGAAGGGAGAGGTTCTTTGGGTGGCGGCACCAAAGAAGAACAGCAGCCACACATTTTACTTTTTTATAACAATACTTATATAGCTAAGTCACCACTTAAAACCCTTGCCACATTCTGATTGGCTCTAGGTTTAATTGACTCAATCACATTGTACCAAGTGTCAAACCTATATTTAATCTTGAATTTAATCATCTTACATGATTAAAAGACATATGGCAAGCTTATGTGTAGTGCCATGTGTCACCATCTCATGGTGCCACATATCACCCTGTGAAATGACTAAAATACCCCTGTGTCTTAATTTTGAGTTCTCAACCCAAAATAATTATTTCTCTTCTTCTAATCAATTTATATCAAATATAAATTAATTAATTAATTTCTATTAATTAATTTCTCATTAATTAAATTCATATTTAAATACTTTAAACATAAATTTAACTTATATTATATATCCAATAACCTAGATTTGGTTTCAAGCCATGCTAGGGACTTTGCAATCTAATTGCAAACCAAACCTATTTAATTAATCAATTAAACTCTTTAATTAATTAATTAAATCATATTTAATTTGGTGATTACTTGTGTATGTGTGTGACTTACTAGGCTCATTACTAATTGGCAATGAGACATGATATTAACTCTTAATATCATCAGAACTCTTTCTTATCATAAATGATTTCTCTAAATCATTTTATGTAGCTCATAGACTATGGTTAACACCTGGCATAGCATGCCATAGCCACCCAATTAGTAATAAGGTTTACCTTAAATGAACCTATAATCATATATTACCATGCACTAGAATCTCTCTGTTACAAAATCCCAATTCGAGCTGGAGTCATGGTTTATGTTAAACCCCATTTGCTATGAATATTATGTTCTCTTTTAATTCCAGATCTTGATTAAAAAGATTTTTCTCATCAGAAACTCTTTTCTGATTAAATCTATCTGTCTTGGCCAAGAACTTAAAACATCAAGAACAATTAAATGAACATAGGATTTTATCCCTATTTACTTAGGGTAACAGATTTCATCTTGATCAACACCTACCTCCATATATAACTAGTTGGAGCCAACACATGTCCATATACCCATACACAGTACAAGTATGAAAGCAGTATCAAACTCAAACCACCTATATACAAGATAACTTTGCTATCTCAGGTCTAAAGATTATATGCACTAATATGATTTATGACAATACATTGACAAGAGTAAACTCCATGTGCTTGTCATAAATGTTACTGGTTCGACCTACTTATCATGTATAAGTGCCTATCATGTTTGTTACATGGCATGAGACTCACCATTCCATCTTATTTACATCTCATATAAATAACTTGGGAACAAACATGATTACAATCTTTTTGGATAAGTCATGTCCTTATTGTGAAGTATCCTCCATTGTGAATCAATTTATGATACTTTGTGCTAGAAATATTGTCACTCAAATTCTTAACAACTTAAAAATAGAATTTCTAACAAAATATCAATGGACCTTTTCTATTACACATATATATATTATGTAAATGGAAAAGTGAAAATGCCTTTTATTAATAAAAACATGTACAAGATACATACTAAATGATATGCTCTAGAGCATACTACTAACAAAAACTAGTTCATTGTCTCTTTCTTATTCCAGAACCAGGCAGATTCTGGAATTCCAACTTTGTCCAACCATTTGGACATATTGTAGTCATATTTTTGCCTAAGGCCTTTCATATGGGTCATTCCCCTATGTCTTAGGATCACTCAAGTTCAAGAACTACAATTCACTAATCACACAACTCAACTCAACTCAACTAAGCCTTTATCCCAAAAATTTGGGGTCGGCTAATTCACTAATCACATTGTATATTAATAATCATAATGGCTTCTCTAATTTATTATACTATTTCCTATGTCATTGGGATTACTATTCACATTACTGTTCATTCAAAATGTTGATTTTTTCATAAATAATAGGTATACAAATTTTAAATACATACTCATACCACATTTTGGGTCACAAATTTGTTGGCATTGATGGCCAATTACAATTCAAGACTTACTAGATGTAATTCCAAAATTTCAGTTTTTGTATCCTATATTTACTGTTCCATTGGACCATTCTACAGTGGAAATTTGACTAAACTTTCTTCATAAAAGTTATTCCTTAATGTGTCTAATTTAATTCCTTTTTTGATCCATTTGGAGTTTTGTAGCTCAAGTTATGGCATTTTTACCATAACTGGCCGGATTGGTCATGTCCAGAATTTCTGGACAAATTTTGATTCTGGCAATTTTGATGGGCTAACTTTGGTTAGAAATTTGAATAGGTTATGGTCAGAATTTGGAATTCTATTCTACATGAAAATTGTTCTAATATGTCTAAGATTTCTATGGGTTCAAGTGTAACACCCCTATGTTCGGTAGTGCGTTCTACTGTTCCGGTAACCAGTGTCTGTCCAGACAGCTGGAATGCCTGGAACTACATTTAAATGTTAGTGAGGAGACATAAAATATTGAAATACAATAGAGGAAAAATACAAGAAAACTAAAGGAAAAATAATATCAATGAAATATGACTAAGTTACACGAGCTAAAAATCGTAGCGATGGGTGACCGCACTGGGAAGTTACAGCAAGGACCGTTGACTAGCCCTGGACTGCGGGGAACCCCGGAAAATATTTTTAAGACTTAAATAAACATCTATTGAAGTATAAATGACATTAGAAATGTCAAAGAAAAATTAATTAATTAGTGCAAAGAAAAATGAGAAATCGAGAAACCGATAAAACTCGGTGTTATCGAAAAATCAGGAATACAACCTGAATAGGGGCATTGTGGTCATTTGATACCCCGAGTTGCCTTTTGACCTAAATTTTGATTAAAAATAAATGATATTAAACTTTGAAAATATCATGAAAATTAAAATTGTGATACATTATTGGAATAGTAAATGAAATGAGGTAGAATGTGGGAATTGTGAAACTTTGGATTATTTAACTCTTAAATAATAGTTAGTGCTCCACTAACTCATGTTATATGACACATATACAAGCCTTTGGATAGCCACCTCCACTAAGTCACCTTCTTCTTCCTTTTTCTTCTTCATTGCCGAAACCAAGTTGCTCTCCCAATCCTATGGCCGTCCACATGCAATGGCCAATCCACCATCTTCAAGCCACCATTTCCTTAAGAGTTCTTCATTAAAGTTGTAGTATACACCTTGGGTAGCAGTTTGGGAGCAAGAAGGGAGAGATTTGAAGAGGTTTGACAAGTTCCACTTGAGGTACATGTCCCTTTCTTCATCCTTTCTTCATTAAAGCTTATGTGGGTGTTGTGGTGAGTTGATTTATGGAAGAAAAGTTGAAGTTTGGTGAGTTAGGATGATATTACATTTCGACAGCCATGGTAGTTCAATATGTTTAACTTGTTTCTACATGTAAGTGGTAGTTTGAGGTGTTGAATTAAGTGTTTAAATGTATTGGAGTTGATTTCCATGTATAAAGTTTGATTTGTAAGTTTAAAAAGTTAAAATGGAAAGCTTGATGTATGTGTATTACTTTGGCAGCCTCATGGTGAAGATTGGTAACGTTTAAGTTCATAAAAAGTTGTTGAATTATGATACAAAAAGTGACAGCTTATGTATATGAAATAGTAATGATAATATATGTAAATTAGTAGTGGAAATTGTATGTATTGGTTAGGAGTATTATGTGGAAAATTGTTTAGAATTGGATATTGTAAATTAGGAGTTGTATTTGGTGTATGTAAGCTCATTGTAATCTGCCCAAAGTTACTATAATGTAAACTATTGAATGAGTATGGTATGGTACAAGTGCAGAATGGTTTGGGAAGTAAAGATATAGTTCGTGAATGTGTGATTGGTTTAGTGTTTGAGAGACATGTAAAGGTAGTATGCAAATGAGCCTATAACCCTAAGTGTGTGACTCCAATTGGTATGAGGCCAATTGGAGGTGAAACTAGGCACAAAATGTGTCAACTTTTATGAAGCAAGCCTACCTAAATTCTGTTCAAAAAGTGACATGAGAATTGACCAAATCCGGATTAGTGACTTTGCAAACCTGAAAATTGACCATTTGAATAACAGTCAGCATTTTGGCCATAACTCACTTAAAACAGATCCAAATGACCTGAAATTTATACCATGGATAGCTTAGACATAGAGCTGCAACTCTTATGAAGACACCAAAACCCAGAAATGACCATAAGCAAGTCAAAATGCTTCCACAAGTTCGGGTATAAAAACTGCCAGAATCGAAAATGACCTAAAAATGAGCTAAGTTTGCCATTTTAGTGTAATCTGTCTAGCAAAAGTAAAATGACCAGAACTTGGTCTAGTAAACTCCAAATGACCTAAAATTTATCACAAAAGTTCACTAAGACATAGACCTACAAGTTTGTAATTCGGACCAGAACCCGAAATGTAACACCCCTATTTGCATAGCTTGGTAAATTACACTGTTCCGGAGACTGGTGTCGATCCGGACAATTAAGAGGATTAGAACTATGTTTAAGACACGTAGAGAATCCTTGAACACAAATAATTAATAATTGTCAAATAGTTAAGCATAAATAAGAAAAACATAACATAAAAAGTTAAGTAAGCCGAGAGTCACAGCGATGGATGACCTTCTCGGGAAGGACTGCGTCGTTGATTTAAACTCAAATTTTGAACCATAAAATGTGACGCCGCAGCCTTTAGGACTATGGTGAACACAGTGGAAAAGAGAAAATCACAAAAAATAATTGTTAAGACGGTCAAATAATTAGGTCAGGGATCCAGAAGAAATATTGAATTATTTGCAAACTGGGTCGAACTGGCGAGGGCCAATTTGGTTAATTGACCCCTGGAGCTGACTCCTGACCTGACTGTCAAATAAAATCGGAGAAAAGAAAATTTTGGGATCAAGAATTAAATTAAAGAACTAAAGAAAAATAAATAAAAAAAAGGAAAAAGAAAAAGTTGAAAAAGTGAAAAAGGTTTATTACATCATGCATGATGCAATAAACTTAATAATTAAGAATTTAAAAATTATGGGATAATTATGTATTCATTTAGCTAAAATTTAAAAGAAAAGAAAACAAAAGTTTTGCTTCTTCTTCCTTCATTGTGGCTGCCACTCCTTCTCTCTCATTCTCTCTTCCTTTTCTTCCATGGATGCATATTTCAAGCTCATTAAACCTTGAATTTTCCACAAATTTTCATGATTCAATCCTTAGAAAACCTCTAAATCACCTATGAATGGAAGATTGGGCATAAGAAATTGAGAGAAACTGAAGGAAATAGAAGATTGAAATTCATCAATTGAGGTAAGTTAATGTTCAAGCTAAATTACTTTAGATATCTTGAAATTTAGCTTAATTATGTTTAGTTAGCATTAGAAATGAAGTAATTAAATAGAGAAAATTAAAAAAAATTGTATGATTGGAAAGGGAAAAATTTTGGCCAGCCATAGATTTATGAGAGTATGATGTGTTTTGATTGAATTAAAAGTGTATGTAAGCTTGAATGAGTTGAGAAATGGTGTTGGTATGCTTGGAATCAATTAAATGTAACAAATTAAGTGAGTTAGGGTTTTGGACCTAGGGTTTGGGAGACAAAATTTTGAGAATTGGTCAAATGGTGTGTTTGACCTTGTTTGAGCTGAAAATGGTCATATGTGACCAATTGTGGTATGTTTGAAGTGTGGGAATCAAGTGGGAATTCGGATTGGATATGGTCATTATGCAGGCAGCATGACCAAGGTCCCTTTCAGGGATCAAAACTGAAAATTTACTAACCCAATTGGTGTGAGGCCAATTGGGAATGAAACTAGACACAAAATGACACATTTTTCATTTAGGAGTCATGCCCAAAAAGTGACCATAGCAGAGTGAACAAATTGACCAAATCTGGACTTAGGTATTTTGCCCTCTACAAAAATAACCAAATGAATAGTGTTTGTTCACTTGGCCATATCTTGGGCTAGGCAGGTCCAAATGACCTTAAATTTTACCAGTAGAAAGATGAGATATAGACCTAAAACTTTCATGCAGAACACAAACCCAAATTATGCCCTTAGCCAAGTCATTTAGCCACTCAAAGTTGGTGACCTAAAACTGCCAAAACCCAGAAATTTGCTCAGAAAATCTGGGTTAGGCCAATCCGGCCAGCCATGTTCAAATGGCTATAACTTGAGCTACAAATGTCCAAATGGAGTGATTCAAAAAGTGAAATAAAGTTAAGACAATAAGCAACAATTTCTATGAAGAAAACTTTGCCAAATTCTAACAGCAACATGACCAATGGAACAGTACAAAATAGGACACTAAAACTGAAATTTTGCAATTTTTGCCTAAAAGACTTGAAATTTGAGAAAACAATCAAAACCAACAAATTAGGTAATCAAAATGTGGTATGTGGGTGAAATTGGAATTCCCATACCTATAAAGCCTTAGAAAGTCAACAAATTGACTTGAATAGTACCATGAATAGTAACTTCAGCCTGAAATTTTTCAAGAATGTAAGTTTAAGCATATTGGAGCTAGAATTGAACATATATAAATTAATTATTGGAATTATTGTGAGATAAGATACTGAAACACTATAAATTTTGTGTTTCAGCTGAAAAAGACCCAAAAAGTCTAAGAGACTGAGTCAAGGCCTAGAGGTGACTCACGTCAGGTTTGTGCACAATAAACCTTAATTTATCATTTTCTCATAGAAAATTTGTTTAGTTATGCAATATGAAATTATTGTGTTAATTATGGGTTTTGAGAACTACTGTGTTGCCACTTTGGGTACGGAAATTTGACTTTGGAAATTTATTGTGTTTTGCATAAAATATTTGAATAACTTGATTTAAATTGTTTTTTTTTTTTTTAATTCACACTTGGCATGGCAATATTAATATGTTCCTCCTCCACTTGTGGGGTGAGTTTGATATTTGATTATATTCCTCCCTCTCTGGCTTGCCAGTCTGAGGTGAGTTTGGATGAGTATTCATTAGCTAGCTAGCCACCTCCCTCATTGATTTCGATTAGTGCGGTGAGTTTGCCTTGTCGTGGTGTACAACACGGCATGTTTGGAAATTTTGTGTCATGGCCTAAGTTGTGTTATTGATTGGCAACACTATGATTATTAAATTGTTTAAACAAATTGTGTTATATTAAGCTTTGAAAATTATGATTTGCTATAAATGTGATTTGAAAATTTGTGAAATGTGATTGTAAGATTTTTGAATTATGAATTGTTCATAAATGTTTTATATTACACCTTTTTGTATTTTATTGTGCACCACTGAGTATTTTTATACTCAGCGATAGCTTTCTTTGCTATCGCAGATAAAGACAAGGAAAAAGCAATAGAGTGAGCCACTGATTTTTTGGTACTACACGGAGGCTTTTGTATGGGTATTTAGTTATACCCTTGTGGTTTATTATGATGTAAATATTGTAATGTCTTATGTATTAATGTAAAGTTGAGTAGTTGTACAGTAAATTGTAATAATGTTATTTTGGATTTTCTTTTATAAATTAATATATGTATTTATAAATTAAGTACTGTTTGCAAGGTGAATGAATTTGTGAAGTATTTTGAGATGATAATTTTGATTGAATTATGGAATTGATTTGAATTATATTGACTTGAGTTGATTTGGGTTGGGAGTTGTGAAACAATTATTGGAAGTGTTTTTTTTTAGGTATTTGAAGAACTATTTTCTCAAAATACAGACGGCACTCTGCCGAAATTTTTATAAAATTTGCGGAAAAATAAAATGGGATAAAAATCTTAACTAGTTTTCAAACTTCAATTAATATTTTTAATTCCTACCAAAATGCTCACCACTTCCAAAATGTAAGAAAATAGTTTTAAAATCCCTTGTAGGGTACTTAATGAGTTATCGGTAGGTGAAGTTCGGTATTTCGGTAGGTATTCTACGGGATCATGTTATGCCTTACAAAGGGATAAGGTGTGACATGTTTTAGTGGTATTAGAGCATGGTTTTGCAATGAATTTTGACTATGTGAATATTTCTTTGATAAGTACAACTACTCAAGTGTCTTTAATTGATACATACGACATATTTACATCATGAATATAGACTAACGAAGGTCAAGCTCTATGTGTTTGATCTCAGGAAGTAGGAAATTTTTGAGAAATGGAATGGAAGAGGGAGATCATTCCTTAGAGCAATCTATCGAGGCTGAGGTCCAAGGGGAAGCCCCAGCACTCCAGAATGTGAGTAGGTCAGCCACTCCAGCTCCTATTCCAACACCGCAGTTTCCTGCTTAATTCGCACAGTAGATGGCTGCATTTTTCCAACAAATGGCAGGAAATGTGCCACGTCAAGCTCAGATGCAAGCACATGCAGCACAACCACAGCCCTCGGCTCGGCAATATGAAAAATTAATGAAATTTGGGGCCACCGAGTTTAAGGGCATTGTGGATCCACTGGAGGCAAAACAGTGATTAAAAAGAATGGAACGAGTTTTCAGAAAGCTGCAGTGTGTAGAAGAGTTGAAGTTTGAATATTCAGTATCACTTTTGCAAGGGGATGCATATGAGTGGTGGAAGACCATCCCCCACAGCCTGGTAGAGCCGCCAGTCCTCACATGGGCAGACTTTTTGAGGGAATTTTGGCAAAAGTGGGTCCCTGATACTTATGTAGACATGAAGTTGTAAGAGTTTTTAAGTCTAAAGTAAGGGGACAGAACTGTAGCAGAGTATGAGCAGGATTTCTCTCGACTTAGCCACTATGCTGGAAGTTTGGTCACCACCCCTAGAGACCGATGTAAGAGGTTTGAGGCTGGGTTTAGGCCTAGCTTGAGAATGCAAGTGGTAGGGTTCTAACACCAGAATTTTTCTGAATTGATTTCACAAGCCCTAGAATTGGAAAGGATAGAATCAGAAGGGGCAATGAAAAAGAGTATAGAAGAGAAAGAGAAACAGAAAAAGCTACTGGCCAAACTACAGAAAGTAGTTTGGGGAAGAGAAAACATTTTGGAGGAGGTAGCTCACGCGAATCGAGTAGAGGTAGATCTTTTGGATAAAAACCACCCCGATCCGATCAGCAAACTCAACAGACATGCAGAAATACGCTGTCGGATCGACTTTGTGAGACTTGTGGTAAACCACATAGTGGAGTATGTTATAGAGCTATAGGAGCATGTTTTAATTGTGGAGGGACTGGTCATTTTGCTAAGGATTATGTAAGTCCACGTCGTTATGGATCATTTACCATGTCAGAAAGATCAGCCCAAGTTTCTACCCTGAAGAGTTCACCAGTAGTTAGTAGAGGCAGAGGCAGAGGTAAGGGTAGTACACTTGGAAATCAGAGTACTGTGAATCAACCAGGATAAGGTGATGCTCCAATGAGAGTATACACTATGCGACAGAGGGACGAGGATGAGACTTCTGACATGGTTGCTGGTATTTTTTTCAATTCTTAACTAAGATATGTATATGTGTAAAAAAAAAAAAAAAAATTGATATGTTAGTGACTAGTCTTTTTAAAATTAATTTTGGAAGAGTTTGTCAAGTGAAAAGTATTTGCTAGCATACAAGAATTTGTAAAGTTAATTAATAAGCCTAATTAGGTAAGGCAAGAGAACCTAAAAGTAAGTTATAGTAATATAGCTACCTTAGATGTGGGTAAAGGTATTACTGCTGATAGATGTCAGTGGGTACCATAATCAAAATAAGTTTAAAATATTAGTGGATTTGAAAGAAATAAGATATAGAGAAGTTTGATCTATTGGGATGTATCATAGTAACTATGCAATATTCTTGATATTTGTACTGTAAGCTGTCGATGACAGTACTGACTTGGGATTTATTATGTAGAGCTACGTACTACCCAATAGTACACAAGGATAAGAATAGTTGCAAACGACATCTGTTTTGGTGTAGTTATGATAAGATAAAGTTCTCTTATTGGAAAGGAGTTTGAAAATCCTAACCTGGGATTTAAAACTCTAAAGTTAGAATATTGAAAGATTATAGTTCAGTACAAAAGAAAGTAATGACTACACATCAGTGCATATTAGCTATAAAATATCGATAGATAAAAAAAAATTTATGGAAGTAAAAATTAGAATAGTTGGTGCAAATGTAATAAAAAAATATTCTGAATAGTAGTTAAAGTGTTGACTAGAATGGTCTGAGGACCAAATCAAAGTAATGTTGAAGTATAGCGGAGTTATTAGGGATGATAAGAAGTGCTAAATTAGGACTCGATAGTCAAGTTAAGGAAGAGGATAAGATTGAAGAATAAAATAATTAAAGTTAAGTTGTGAAATGAAAAAAGGAGAAATAAATAGAACAATAAGAAATGAGAAAAACACTAGATGAGTAATTGCCACCAAGGCAAACAACCTACTTACGACGCGTAATGATATCCCGAACTATTTTATCAAGAAGGAAATAAGTTAAGCAAAAGCAAACAAGATAGTGCAAAATAGCACATGGGCCTTAGTCATAAATTGAGATGATAAGATAATGGTTATGGACCTATGGCCAAGAAAGAGATAAGTAGTTCATATATGGCCAACAGGGTCATTTAAAAAAAAAAAAAAAGGAGATTACAAAGGAAAATAATTGCTAAAACAACAGCAAGAAAAGACTAAAATATTCTAAACTAAACTAAAGGTTGCATCAAATGATCAAGAAATTTGATAAGAAAAGAATAAAATTGAGTTCTCACCCATAGGATCGTACGAGATCCTAGAAAGAGTGGATCCGTTAGCACACAGATTTGCTTACCCCTAAAATTGAAATAAATTCAAAATTAACATATGAAAGAAGCTCATAAGGAACTTGGTACACGAGGTGAGCAATCGATATGTAAATATTATTAGTTAAAGTGCTACAGACCATCATTCCAATGATGAGGCTACATGGAAATGTGAGAAAAATATGAGAAAATAACACATATGACTAATTGAGGACAGTTAGTGGGCAGAATTTCGAGGACGAAATTTCTTTTAAGGGGGGGAGAATTGCAACACCCCTATTTGCATAGCCTAGTAAATTACACTATTTCAGAAACTAGTGTCGGTCTGGACAATTAAGAGGATTAGAACTATGTTTAAGACACCTAGAGAAGCCTTGAACACAAATAATTAATAATTGTCAAATAGTTAAGTATAAATACGAAAAACATAACATAAAAAGTTAAGTGAGCCGAGAATCACAGCGATGGGTGACCTTCTCGGGAAGGACTGCGAGGTTGATTTAAACTCAAATTTCAAACCGTAAAATGTGACGCCGCGGTCCTTAGGACTGTTGCGAACACAGTGGAAAAGAGAAAATCACGAAAAATAATTGTTAAGCAGGTCAAATAAATAGGTCAGAGATCTTGAAGAAATATTGAATTATTTGCAAACCGGGTCGAACTGGCGAGGGGTAATTTGGTCAATTGACCCCTGGAGCTGACTCCTAACCTGACTGTCAAATAACATCAGAGAAAGGAAAATTTTGGGATCAAGAAATAAATTAAAGAACCAAAGAAAAATAAATGAAAAAAAATAGGAAAAAGAAAAAGTTGAAAAAGTGAAAAAGGTTTATTACATCATGCATGATGCAATAAACTTAATAATTAAGAAATTAAAAATTATGGGATAATTATGTATTCATTTAGCTAAAATTTAAAAGAAAAGAAAAAAAAATTTTGCTTCTTCTTCCTTCATTGTGGCCGCCACTCCTCTTTCATTCTCTCTTCGTTTTCCTCCATGGATGCATATTTCAAGCTCATTAAACCTTGAATTTTCCACAAATTTTCATAATTCAATCATTAGAAAACCTCTAAATCACCTATGAATGGAAGATTGGGCATAAGAAATTGAGAGAAATTGAAGGAAATAGAAGATTGAAATTCATCAATTGAGGTAAGTTAATGTTCAAGCTAAATTACTTTAGATATCTTGAAATTTAGCATAATTATGTTTAGTTAGCATTAGAAATGAAGTAATTAAATTGAGAAAATTGAAGAAAAATTGTTTGATTGGAAAGGGAAGAATTTCGGCCAGCCGTAGATTTATGAGAGTATGATGTGTTTTGATTGAATTAAAAGTGTATGTAAGCTTGAATGAGTTGAGAAATGGTGTTGGTATGCTTGGAATCAATTAAATGTAACAAATTAAGTGAGTTAGGGTCTTAGACATAGGGTTTGGGAGACAAAATTTTGAGAATTGGTCAAATAATGTGTTTGCCCTTGTTTGAGCTGAAAAATGGTCATGTGTGACCAATTGTGGTATGTTGGAGGTGTGGGAATCAAGTGGAAATTCGGATTGGATATGGTCATTATGCAGGCAGCATGACCAAGGTCTCTTTCAGGGACCAAAACTAAAAATTTACCAACCCAATTGGTGTGAGGCCAATTAGGAATGAAACTAGACACAAAATGACACATTTTTTATTTAGGAATCATGCCCAAAAAGTGACCATAGCAGAGTGAACAAATTGACCAAATCCGGACTTAGGTCTTCTTCCCTGTACAAAAATGACCAAATGAATAGGGTTTGTTCATTTGGCCATATCTTGGGCTAGGCAGGTCCAAATGACCGGAAATTTTACCAGTACAAAAATGAGATATAGACCTAAAACTTTCATGAGGAACACAAACCCAAATTATGCCCTTAACCAAGTCATTTGACCACCCAAAGTTGGTGACCTAAAACTGCCAGAACCCAGAAATTTGCTCAGAAAATCTGGGTTAGGCCAATCCGGCCAGCCATGTTCAAATGGCTATAACTTGAGCTACAAAACTCCAAATGGAGTGATTCAAAAAGGGAAATAAAGTTAAGACAATAAGGAACAATTTCTATGCAGAAAACTTTGCCAAATTCTAACAGCAACATGATCAATGGAACAGTGCAAAATAGAACACCAAAACTGAAATTTTGCAATTTTTGCCTAAAAGACTTGAAATTTGGGAAAACAACCAAAACCAACAAATTAGGTAACCAAAATGTGGTATATGAGTGAAATTGGAATTCTCATACCTATTAAGCCTTAGAAAGTCAACAAATTGACTTGAATAGTATCATGAATAGTAACCTCAACATGAAATTTTTCAAGAATGTAAGTTTAAGCATATTGGAGCTAGAATTGAACATATATAAATTAATTATTGGAATTATTGTGAGATAAGATACTGAAACACTATAAATTTTATGTTTCAGCTGAAAAGGACCCGAAAAGTCTAAGAGACTGAGTCAAGGCCTAGAGGCGACTCACGTCAGGTTTGTGCACAATAAACCTTAATTTATCGTTTTCTCATAGAAAATTTGTTTAGTTATGCATTGTGAAATTATTGTGTTAATTATGAGTTTTGAGAACTACTGTGTTGCCACTTTGGGTATGGAAATTTGACTTTGAAAATTTATTGTGTTTTGCATAAAATATTTGAATAACTTGATTTAAATTGTTTTTTTTTTAATTCACACTTGGCATGGCAATATTAATATGTTCCTCCTCCACTTGTGGGGTAAGTTTGATATTTGATTATATTCATCCCTCTCTGGCTTGCCAGTCTGAGATGAGTTTGGATGAGTACTCATTAGCTAGCTAGCCACCTCTCTCATTGATTTTGATTAATGGGGTGAGTTTGCCTTGTCGTGGTGTACAATACGGCATGTTTGGAAATTTTGTATCATGGCCTAAGTTGTTTTATTGATTGGCAACACTATGATTATTAAATTGTTTAATCAAATTGTGTTATATTAAGCTTTGAAAATTATGATTTGCTATAAATGTGATTTGAAAAATTGTGGAATGTGATTGTGAGATTTTTGAATTATGAATTGTTCATAAATGTTTTATATTACGCCTTTTGTATTTTATTGTGCACCACTGAGTATTTTTATACTCAGCGACAACTTTCTTTGTTGTCACAGATAGAGAAAAGGAAAAAGCAGTAGAGTGAGCCACTGATTTTTTGGTACTACACGGAGGCTTTTGTACGGGTATTTAGTTATACCCTTGTGATTTATTATGATGTAAATATTGTAATGTCTTATGTATTAATGTAAAGTCGAGCAGTTGTACAATAAATTATAATAATATTGTTTTGGATTTTCTTTTGTAAATTAAGATCTGTATTTGTAAATTAAGTACTGTTTGCAAGGTGAATGAATTTGTGAAGTATTTTGAGATGACAATTTTGATTGAATTGTAGAATTAATTTGAATTATGTTGACTTGAGTTTATTTGGGTTTGGGAGTTGTAAAACAATTATTGGAAGTGTTTTTTTTTTAGGTATTTGAAGAACTGTTTTCTCAAAATACAAACAACACTTTGCCGAAATTTTTATAAAATTTGCAGAAAAATAAAATGGGACAAAAATCTTAACTAGTTTTCAAACTTCAATTAAATGTTTTTAATTCCTACCAAAATGCTCACCACTTCCAAAATGTAAGAAAATGGTTTTAAAATCCGTTGTAGGGTACTTAATGAGTTATCGGTAGGTGAAGTTCGGTTGTTCATTAGGTATTCTACGGAATCATGTTATGCCTTACAGAGGGGTAAGGTGTGACACGAAACCGAGGAAACTAGGTCTTCCAGCTAGGTCAAAATAGCATACCGAAATCTAATAAATTGCAATAAAATGCAATTCACTTCAAAATGAAATTGGTAACATATACCAACACTAAAGGACTATAAAATGTGACGTATTGGTAACATTAAAATTAATACCCCTAGAGTGCATCAAATTTCAACATTATAGGTTGACTAAGAAAAGCAATAGTATTAAATAAATTTAATTATTGAACTTTATTATTAGAAACAATTTAAAAAAGTTCTAAAACACTTCAAATTATGTGTTTCAGTTAGCAAAGACTCAGAGAAGGAGAAGGAACCACTGAGTCAGAGCCAAGAGGCATTTATCAGAGGTTTGTGCACAACAGTTATTTCTTTTGAATTTTCAATTGAAATAAATTATGACAATTTGTATGTTATTGTTATAAATTGTGGAAAATTGTTTGAATGGAAATTTGATGGATACTTATTGCTTGAAAATATTGCAAATGGTTTGAAACCACAGCTATCATGTATATTTGATTGAATTCCTCGCTAGCTTGTCTAGTGGGACGAATTGGCTTTGAATTCCCTCTCTGACTGAAGTATTGAGGCGTGTGTCAGTTGAGGACAAATAGGATGAATATTCATATAATTGCTAGCTAGCTATGTTATTCCTCATTAGCCATTAGCTTTTGGGACAAATTAGACTTTGGAACATGATTAAGCTGTGTGTGTGATTTATTGATATTTATTGTGATATTATGAAATGGAGTTTAATTCTTTATGACATTCACTGTCTTTTGAATTCAACTATGATTTTAAGTATCCACAGTTCATATGATTTATGATTTATGCTCTTAAATTGCATTTTCTTAATGTTGTACACCATTGAGACATTGGCTCAGCGATAGCTTTTTCATTGCTGTCGCAGGTAGACAGATGAACAAAGTAGTAGAGTAAGCTGCCTGTGCTACATTTTGAGATTTTGTTGGGTATATTGAGTATACCATATTTTTGTAATTTTGGTTGTAATATATGTGCACTATATGTATATATTGTACTTGGTCTTAAGCAGTTGTAAACTAAAGTTGTAATATATTTATTTCTTTTCTCAGCTTTTGAACTACTCAGTTATTGGTAGTCTATCTTTGGAAATATTGAAAATTGATGTTGAATTGAGTTTGACAAATGTTTAGAAAATTGATTTGTGTTGAGCCATACTGAAGTTTGGAATTGAGCAAATATATTGGAAATGCTTTTTACAGGTTTTTGAAGAACTGTTTTATTCAAAATACAGATGGCACTCAGCCAAAATTTTTACAGAAATTACTGATACTTCATATTTGTTATTTGGTTTCACTTCAGTTAAAAAAAAAAATTTAACACCTGTAACACCTGTCTAAAGTGCTCACCACTGTCAAAAGTAATAAGAAAAGGTTTAAAATCCCTTGTAGTGCATTTAATGGGATATCAGTAGATGAAGTTTGGTAATTCATTAGGTATACTATGGGAGCATGTTATGCCTTACGGAGGGGTAAGATGTGACATCAAGAATCAGGTCATTTGGACCTTTCTACACAAAATTATGGCCATTTGAATAAATACTGTTCATATGGTCAGTTTTCTAGGTCCAGATTTTGGATACCTGGATTCAAGCAAATTTTAGGGCAATCTATGGTTAGTTTTTGGGCAAGCTTTCTTCATGAAATTTCTAGCATTATGTCTGACGTTTAATTTTCAATTGGCCTCACACCAATTAGAGTTATTTAACTCTACTTATAGCCATTCAAACCTACTGGACTCAAGGGTCCAGAATCTATCTCAGCACACAACATCACACCCATTCAATAGTTTGATCATCTCATCAATTCATATCAACAATTTAGTGCCAAATTAACTTAATTTAGGCATAATTACATCAGTTAGAATATAACAACTAAAATTCCCAAATTTAGCAAACCCTAAATCAATTTGGTACAACTTCAAAATCCAAGGGATTTGATAGCACTAACCTTATTGGTTAGCTTTCAACAACCTTCAATCACTCTTCAATTGACTCAAACTTCACTTCCCTTATTGAACCACTTCTTGGTAGAATTCTTGCTTGAGATTTTGGTGTGTTTTCTTCACTTCAAGGATGGATATGAAGGTTTCTCTAAGTTTCCAACAATGTTAATGAAGGTAGGTGAGTGTTTGGGTGGTTGGATGATGGTGTATAAATGGTGGAAGAAAGGAATTTTGAGAGAAAGAGGAGGTAAAGCATATGGACGGGAAACTAAGGAAGAAGATGATAGAAATTTCGATCAATTATTGATATATATTAATTTAATATTCAATGGCATATTTGTAAATAAGTGGAAATGGTAATTTTGTAATTATTTTAAAGTTTATAATCATTAGAATTTGACTTTTTAGTAATTATATTAAAGGAATTATTTTTTCGATTTTCATAATTTCAGTTAATTAAATTAATCTAGCTTCATTAAATTAATAATTCTTATTTTTTATCAATATTGGACCCTCAAATTTAATTGACCAAATTTTGCTCTTACCGGGTTTATGTCCGTCTCTTCCATAATACTTGATAACTCCTTATCTTCCCTTACTTTGTGCTTATTTCTTTTCATTTTCTTGACTTATAAATTCATAGTAATTCCTTTAATTAAGTCCTAAATAATTATTTAACAGGGTTTCCCATGCTCTAGGGTTGCCAACTATCTTCACAGTCGCTTCCCGTTAGGGTTACCCATCACCGGAGCTTCGGCTCATTTAACCTATCTCCATTTCATTTCTTTTAATTTTTCCTTTATTTTTCTTATCATTATTTAGGTTATTTATGACTCCTCACTCTAGTTTAAGTTTGGTTCCAGATATTCTGACTATCCGGACAGACATTAGTCACGGAACAGTAGAACATACGGACTATCTAAAGTAAGGATGTCACAATTCTTCCCTTCTAACAAAAATTTCGTCCTCGAAATTTACCTGATTTAGGTAACTAAGATAACTTCTTCACTTTTCCCATTGTTCCCTCTGTCCTACAATTTTTCTATAGTATTTTCAAACTCATTTCTAATAGTAGAATTCTGTCCCGGCATAACTATACCAAAACAGAGACCATATGCAAATATCCTCATCTCGATATACTACTGAGAAAATACGTAGCTCTATACAATAGTCTCAAGTCAGTACTGTAATTTGCAGCTTATAGTACAAACATCAAGAATATTACATAGTTACCACAGTATATCCCAACTGATCAAATTTTCCTATACTTATCCTTTTAAATATATCATTATATACCTAGACTTATCATAAAGAAAGAATATGTTACCTCAAATTACATCTGGAGCATCTTGCTACTCTCTAGCTTAGGTGACAGTTTTCCCTGCCTGGGTCCGTGGTAAATTCCTCTTAGGACAATCTTTTAGATAGTGGTCCATGGCCCCACATCTATAACAAGTTCCAGTAAACCCCCTAAATTTACCTTTATGCCACTTTTTACAATGGCCACATTTCCTTGGGGTAGAACTTCTCCCTGCTAGTCCTAGTGTAATCACTATTGGTGTCTTTGATTGACCTTTTCTGGGCATAAGCCTAGGCCTCTGTCTCCTACTTTGATCAGATGTCTGACTTAATGATTCTATAGGTCTCTTATTACTAGACTGGCCAAAATCTCTTTTCTGTGGATTGCCACTCCTATTCGGTCCCTCTTCATGGACACAGATAATATATTTCTTTCTGAACTCTATCAGAAAGAAATCCCAAGTCACCTTGGCTGGCGGCACTACTTTGCTTATAGCATCCCACCACCGATAGGCAACTTCTTGTAGCAGTGAAACTGCACACTCTAAACTCTATTTTGGTGTGCAATGTAATTATTGCAGGACTCTTTCCATCCTTTCTAATCAATACTCAGTAATGGAAGAATCGTCTTCCTTCTTACCCTTAAAGTCTACAGCCCCATACTTTCTAATTTTTCCCAAAGGTGACTTCTACTGAGGTTGTAGTGGTGGAATTACCCCAGTCATCTGTCGAAAGAATTCTGTCATCTGCTCTAATAAAGCTTATTGCGGTTGTGCAGACCCTTCTAGCACTAGTGGAGCAGGATCTCCCCTGTCTCCAACATCACTCCCATCTGGGGGATGACTTTCTACTTCTTCCCCTACAGCTCTCTGCGACTCTAGGTCCATACCATAACCTAAAATAACAAAAAAAAAAAAAAAGATCTGCATTAGTGTCACCTTGACTCTTATGAATGCAATGCATGTTATGCACACTATCTCTTTCTATATATATATGCCTAGGAACTCCTAAACTGTGCTTTAATACCAATAAATGTGCCACCCCTCACCCGTCTATTATGTAGCCGAGCAAGGCATGTCACACTCAGTGCCAGAGCACCCTATCTTATCTTACTTCATCCCTTTAAAAATTTTGAACTCGTTATATTTTAAAATAAATTAAATTCATAGGAGAAACTGACGGAATTTCCCCTAAGTTATTACTGTTTGGCGTGTCTCACTATTTACCTGTTTAAAAATCTCATATAAATTTTCAATAAAAATTTCCAATCAAAATCTCATCCATATGCATCACAATCAACTCATCATTTCAAATATCATTTGTAGATTTCCATTCCATATTCATTTTCCTACATTTCCATTCATGATTAACTTACAAAAAAAAAAATTCAAATTTCTTTATTTTACATGATTTACAAACAAATTACATAAACTTATAATTTACAAGATATAGAAATTAATTACATATGAAAGAACTAATTTATTAATTTATATCACATACATATTAAGTACAAATTCCTAGTTTACATTATTACATAAGAAACATTTATAACATACAAAATACATAATATGGCCTATATGGGCCCTATCTACATGCATTGCTGAGGAGGTGACAAGCTTAAACACTTTGCAGATCCGAGCTCTAAAATCCCAGTCTAATGTCCATTGGGCTTTGTCTTTAGTACCTACACGAGAAAAGAATTGTGACACCCCTTATCCGTCTACAGTGTAGCCAAGCAAGTTATGCCACTCAGTTTGCCGGAGCACCAATTCATGTTTCTATTACAATTTATCCCTTTTAATTCATTTATTTTCAATTTTTGATAAATCTGGATTTTTTCGCAAATTTTATAGAAAATCCGACAGAGTGCCGGCTGTAAATTGGAAAAATAGTTCTTCTGAACCTGTTTAAAAACACTTCCAATATAGTTTCCAAATCCAAACTCCATTATACACATTTCAAGTCAATCTCAAAATCTCAAATCACAACACCATTTTCAGAAATTTTTCTCTTCACTTCATTACTAGAAGCTCAATCATAAATATTTCTCAACATTTAATTATCAACATACATTATACAGAAAATTTCAATAACATGAAATTTTATATATTTACATCATCAAATAATTTCAAAAGTTTATAGTTACAATCCAAAAACTAATACAAAATACAAAATACAAATGCTACCCCAAAGTCCTATGTCCTACCATATGCACTGCAGAGGTGAGGTGACTCTGGACTCCGAATGCAAATCTGAAGGCTCACCCGGTCTGATGTCTGCTGGGCTCCCCAGCTAGGTCTCCAGTAACTGCGCGTGGCAAAAGTGACGCGCTAAGCAATTCTGCTTAGTGGTGACAATATAAAATAAAATAAAATATAATATAATAAAAATAAGTATGCAGAATGTATGTTAACATTTTTGGGTAAACTTAATTCCTGATATTTTTTTTTGTAGTATTATTTGATTCAAATTTGGTAAAAGTTATTATCATTGCCCGAGTAACCCATACTAGTTGACTGGACTGGATAAATGGATAAACTGGCACTGGGTACTAAGTACCTTGGACCATCACACCATCGGTCACATTGTGTCTCCCGGTGTGCAACAGAACAACTAATAAGCTGTAATAACCATCAAGGTTAAAACCTAAGTGTAACAACTCAAATAACATAGCCAAAGGCTATTATGTCACAAAATGGCATGGAAAGCCATGAAACATAGAATGGCGTGAAACCATATGCAGTACTGCTAACAAAACCCTATTGGCATGCCAAGCTATCCAAACCAATCTTGTTAGGTATACTAGGGCATATTACACTTTTAAATTTCTCAATTCTTGAAATTCAAGTTTTAGTGTTACTATTCATTTCATTAGTCAACTAAAAAGTTGACTTTTGCATAGACAATAGGTATATTGGTTCTAATACTCCCAACATATCACATTTTGCATTCCAAAATTTGTTGGTATTGGTTGCTAATACCATTTCTAAACTTAATGTTAATTGGACAGAATTTTTAGTTTTCATGCTTTGTATTTACTGTTCCATTAGTCATTTTTGCAGTAGGAATTTGGCAAAATGATCAACATGAAAGTTGTTCCTTATTTTGTCTAGTTGCATTTCCTTTTTTGAATCACTCCATTTGGAGTTTTGTAAGTCAAGTTATGGCTCAAAAACCACAACTGGCCGGATTAAAATTTTTCCAGAATTTCTAGACTAACCAAATCTATAGTGTTAGGAATAGTGACTGCAACTCACTTTTTGAATATGTTCTGGTCAAAATTTGGGTTAGATTTCTTCATGAAAGTTGTAGCTCTATATCTCAGCTTATTGCTGATAAAATTTTAGGTCAAGTGGACCTTTCTACACTGAGTTATGGCCAAATGACCAAATACTGTTTATTTGGTCATTTTGCCCAGGTAGACTGCAGGTCACCCGAATTAGGGCAAACTTCTGGTCAACTTGGTTTGGTTTTCTGGGCATCATTTCTTCACCAAAGTTGTGCCATTATGTGTCTAGTTTCATGTCCAATTGACTTTGCACCAATTGGACCTCTATAATTCAAGTTATTGCTACCCAAACCTGCTGGACTCATGCCCAGTCCTGCAGGTCACCAAGGGCAGCCACACCAAACTCCAATCCCACTATACAATTCTCTTCATTTTAGGTTTAAACAGAACCAAATGGTCACTAATTGACCATTAAAACCTACTTCCATCATCACATGGTCAAAGTCTCATTTTCCACCCCAAACCCTAAGTCAAACATTACAATTCATGCATTATCATTGCATTTCTCCAATCCACTTAAGAAAGACATATTGTGGGCAGCCACACTAGCATTTTAGCTCACAAAAATCATCACCATATTACCCTAACCAAAGCTGCCAAAATTTAGGGTTTACATACAAATGGTATTCAATAATTTTTCTTTGTAATTTACACTCATTCAAAGTCCTTAACATAAATTTAAAGTAAAATTCATGGTTAGGTCACTAACCTCTATGGAGTGAGATTTCCCACTTGCTAGGGTTGCTCTTTTCCTTTTTCTTTTTGCTCCCAAAAGAATCACCAAGATGCAAGAACACTTTTTTGTGTTGCTAGGTTAGGGTTTTATTCGGTAGAAGTGAGTGAAAATCAAGCTTTGAAAGCTTGAAAATGGTTTGGCTATGGAGGAGGTTCACGGCAAGAAAGATGAAGAGAAGAGAAATCTAATTTTTATTTCATTTTCCAGCCCATTTGTCTCTTTTAAATAAGTTTATGCCATGTGTCCACATTGGGTTGGTTGGGAAAACTTTAATGACATCACTATGATGTCATAATGCCATTTTCTTTCATTTTCTCTCCATTTCTTGTCTAATTAATTTCAATTAAATTTTTAACAACATTTAATCATATTTTATGTTATATAAATTATTTATTTAACTGGAAAAGTTGGCCAAAAATCATCTCTGAAGACGAAATGATCAAAATGCCCTCTGTTTGGCTTAATGGGCCAAAATTGTCTGTACCGATTGAAAAAATTTTCTAAGCATTTCTTTAGCATTCTAATGCCATAAGAACCTCAATAACCCTTCTCTGGAGTCCCAATAATTATTTTATAATTTTTCCCCTGGGTCTAGGGCTCCTAGTTGTGAGAACCGCAACTTCTCACTAGGTTACCCATCGCTAGGGCACCGGCTCATTTAACTTGATTGTATTTTATTTCTAAAATTTTTCCTAAATTTTTCTTATTAATATTTGAGTTAATTATGGTTCCTTACTTTAGTTTAAATATTTTTCCGAATGTTCTAGCCCGGGGTGACCATGGTCACGAGCAGTGGTATGCGGACTAGCTAAAGTGAGGATGTTACAACTCTTCCCCTCTAATAAAAATTTCGTCCTCGAAATTTACCTGACTTAAGTAATCAGGGAGTTGCTAGCTCCTTGTTTCTTCACTTCCTTGTATCGCCTCATCAGTGTCTGGGTTTGGCTCTTCTTGAGCTTCTATAGCATATACTTGTGGTGCCACCCTGACTTTGGGCTTTTCAACTGTCTCAGAAACAATCTTTTGTGAAATGTTAGCCGTTTCTGCTCTACCCGATCTTTTGCCCCTTTGAATTGTAGGGGAAGGTCTATCAACTTGTACCGGAGCTATTGAACCACTCCTTTGAGGGCAATCTCTTATGAAATGATCCGTAGCCCCACACTTGAAACACTCTCCAGTTAACAGTCGACACTCTCCTCTGTGTCTCCTACCACAACGCATACATTCAAGCACTGGGGCTGATCCCCTTGTTATTGTGCCCGGGGAGCTAGCTATAGATATTCCAATCTGGCCTCTGTGGCCCTGTGTCTGATCTTGTGAACCAGAACCCTTAAACTTCTTACTATCAGTCGGTATACTTGACTATTCTGGTCCAAATTCCCTCTTACGCTGCCTATCTTTCCTATTTTGTTCATTTATTTGGACCCTTTCCACTTTTGATACAGCATCTACTAGCTTAGCAAAATCTGTGATCTCCAATGCTGTGATCATGACTTTGATATTATCATTAAGCCCTTCTTCAAACCTTCTGCACCTCTCTGCCTCTGTAGGGACTATCTGCCTCCCATATCTACTCAGTCTGACAAACTCACGTTCATACTCAACCACTGACAATTGCCTCTGTCTGAGACTGATAAATTCTCTTCTTCGCTCTTATAAATACACTTTACTTATATATTTCTTCCTGAACTCTGTGAGGAAGAATTCCCAGGTGATCCATTCAGGTTGCACCTCACTGGTTACTGTGTCCCACCACTGATATGCATCATCCTGAAGTAGGGACACAAAGACCTCCGTGTTCTCGCTCGAGTGCGATTAAAGCTGTTCAAAGACTCTGATGGTTCTATCCAACCAGTTTTCTGCAGTCATGGGATCATCCTCCCTCTTCCCAAAGAAGTCTACAGCCCCATGCTTTCTCAATTTCTCCAGATGGGACTTCTGTGGTGCTGGTGGAGGTTGTGGCTATGGTTGTGGTCGTGGAATTGCCCCCATCATTTGTCGGTAGAATTCAATCATTTGCTGAAATAGAGCAAACTGAGGTTGGGCAGGTGCCTCAGCTGCTGGTGGAGCAGATTCTCCCCTGCCCCCAGATTCAGCCCTTGGTGGAGCACGAATCTCCACCTCTTCATCAACTGCTCTTTGAGAAGCAGGATCCATATCCTATTCAAAATAATAAAACACTAAATGTGATACCACTAAATGTGACGCCCCTTACCCGTCTATAGTGTTGCCGAGTAAGTTATGCCACTCAGTGTGCCGGAGCACCAATTCATGTTTCTATTACAATTTATCCCTTTTAATTCATTTATTTTCAATTTTTGATAAATCTAGATTTTTTTCACAAATTTTATAGAAAATCCGGCAGAGTGCCGGCTATAAATTGGAAAAATAGTTCTTCTGAACCTGTTTAAAAACACTTCCAATATAGTTTCCAAATCCAAACTCCATTATACACATTTCAAGTCAATCTCAAATCACAATACTATTTTCAGAAATTTTTCTCTTCACTTAATTACTGGAAGCTCAATCATAAATATTTCTCAACATTTCATTATCAACATACATCATACAGAAAATTTCAATAACATGAAATTTTATATATTTACATCGTTAAATAATTTCAAAAGTTTATAGTTACAATCCAAAAACTAATACAAAATACAAAATACAAATGCTACCCCAAAGTCCTATGTCCTACCATATGCACTGCATAGATGAGGTGACTCTAGACTCCGGATGCAAATCTAAAGGCTCATCCAGTCTGATGTCTGCTGGGCTCCCCAGCTAGGTCTCCAGTAACTGCGCGTGGCAAAAGCGATGCGCTCAGCAATTCTGCTTAGTGGTGACAATATAAAATAAAATAAAATATAATATAATAAAAATAAGTATGCAGAATGCATGTTAACATTTTTGGGTAAACTTAATTCCTGATATTTTTTTTTGTAGTATTATTTGATTCAAATTTGGTAAAAGTTATTGTCATTGCCCGAGTAACCCATACTAGTTGACTGTACAGGATAAATGGGTAAACTGGCACTAGGTACTAAGTACCTCGGACCATCACACCATCGGTCACATTGTGTCTCCCGGTGTGCAACAGAACAACTAATAAGCTGTAATAACCATCAAGGTTAAAACCTGAGTGTAAACACTCAAATAACATAGCCAAAGGCTATTATGTCACAGAATGGCATGGAAAGCCATGAAACACAGAATGGCATGAAACCATATGCAGTACTGCTAACAGAACCCTATTGGCATGCCAAGATATCCAAACCAATCTTGTTAGGTATACTAGGGCATATTACACTTTTAAATTTCACAATTCTTGAAATTCAAGTTTTAGTGTTACTATTCATTTCATTAGTCAACTAAAAAGTTGACTTTTGCATAGACAATAGGTACATTGGTTCTAATACTCCCAACATACTACATTTTGCATTCTAAATTTGTTGGTGTTGGTTGCGAATACCATTTCTAAACTTAATGTTAATTGGATAGAATTTTCAGTTTTCATGCTTTGTCTTTACTATTCCATTAGTCATTTTTGCAGTGGGAATTTGGCAAAATGATCAACATGAAAGTTGTTCCTTATTTTGTCTAGTTGCATTTCCTTTTTTGAATCACTCTATTTGGAGTTTTGCAAGTCAAGTTATGGCCCAAAAACCACAACTGGCCGGATTGAAATTTTTCCATAATTTCTGGACTGACCAAATCTACAGTGTTAGAAACAGTGAATGCAACTCACTTTTTGAATATGTTCTGGTCATAATTTGGGTTAGATTTCTTCATGAAAGTTGTATATCTATATCTCAGCTTGTTGCTGGTAAAATTTCAAGTCAAGTGGACCTTTCTACACTGAGTTATAGCCAAATGACCAAATACTATTCATTTAGTCATTTTGCCCATGCAGACTGCAGGCTACCCGGATTAGGGCAAACGTTTGGTCAACTTGGTTTGGTTTTCTGGGCATGGTTTCTTCACCAAAGTTGTGCCATTATGTGTCTAGTTTCATGTCCAATTGGCCTTGCACCAATTGGACCTCTATAATTCAATTATTGCTGCCCAAACCTGCTGGACTCATGCCCAGTCCTGCAGGTCACCAAGGGCAGCCACACCAAACTCCAATCCCACTACACAATTCTCTTCATTTTTGGTTTAAACAGAACCAAATGGTCACTAATTGACCATTAAAACCTACTTCCATCATCACATGGTTAAAGTCTGTAACACCCCTATGTTCGGTAATGCGTTCTGCTATTCTGGTGACCAGTGTTGTCCGGACAGCTAGGATGCCTAGAACTACACTTAGATATGAGTGAGGAGATATAAAATAATGAAATACAATAAAATAAAATACAAGAAAACTAAAGGAAAAATAATAGCAATGAAGTGTAACCAAGTTAAACGAGCCGAGAACCCTAGCGATGGGTGACCGCACCGAGAAGTCGCGGCGTGGATCGTTGACTAGCCCTAGACCGCGGGGAACCCTGGGAAATATTTTTAGGACTTAAATAAAGACCTATTGAACTATAAATACCATTAGAAATATCAAAGAAAAATTAATTAATTAGTACAAAGAAAAGTGAGAAATCGAGAAAACGACAAAACTCGGTGTTACCGAAAAATCGGGAATGCAACCCGAACAGGGGCATTGTGGTCATTTGACACCCCGAGTTGTCTTTTGACCTAAATTTCCATTAAAAATAAATGATATTATACTTGTAAAATGTCATGAAAAATTAAATTGGTGGTACCTAATGTAAATAGCTAAAGTTAGGAGCTTAATGTGGGAATAAGGAAAGTTATGATTAAATAAACATTAAATCTAACTTAGTGCTCCACTCATTCACCTAAATGGACCACTTACTCATCATTTTGGACAAATTTCATCTTCTTCCTCAAGCTCCCAAAGAACCAGCCGAAAGTGGTCTTGAGAGAACCTCCATTGCCGTCCACTTGAAAGCTCCATGCAAGCTTGATCCAAGCTTCTTTCTTTGCACTTCCCTTCATTAAAAGTTGTCCATACACCTTGGGCAGTAGATAGGCAGCAAGAAGACCAAGTTTTGGAGAGGTTTTGAAGAGTTTCCAAAGTGGTAAGTAGGTATTTTTGATGCTTGCTTCATTAAAGTTTGTGTGGATGTTATGGGTACTTGAATTGTGGAGAGATTTTTGGAGTTTGATGTTTAAAGGGAGACGTGTATTTTTGGCAGCCATGGAAACTCCTTAATGGCAGTTTATCCTTGTATGTAAATGGTAGATTAAAGTGTTGATGAAGTGTTTATGTGTGTAGGAGTAAGTTGGGTGATGTATATTAGATGTATGTGAATGTATACTTGATTTTGGAAGCCTGGAGATTAATTCAAGGAGATGTATGAATCGGTAATATTGAAGTGTATATCAAGATATGTTATTTTGTGGTTTGGTTTATGGAATATTATTGTTGAATTGTGGTACTTGTTATGGTAGCTTGTGTATGTGTATGAAGGTGTGAGGTTGGACATGTAAATGAGCTAGGTTAGGTGATTGAATTGTTTGTAATTTGAACTTGAAAAATTCTATACTATAAGGTGCATATTGAGTGTGATTATAAGCTGCCAAAATGACCAACAATGTGTTGTGAAATGTGTTTGTATTATGGTACAAAACAGAAATGGCACGAATGTGTAACTTGGTAGGTGTTAAAAGTGTATTTGGTATGTGATGAAGAGTGTTGTAATAGGGCAGTGTGCATTTTGGCCTAGAACCTTAAGTGTGTGGCTCCAATTGGTATGAGACCAATTGGAGGTGAAACTAGGCACAAAAAGTACCAACTTTTATGAAGGAAGCTTACCAAAATTCTGCTTGGAAGGTAACTTGAAAAATGACCAAATCCGGATTAGTGCATTTGAGGCCTGAAAATTGACCATTTGGGCAGCAGTTAGTGTTTTGGCCATAACTCACTCAAAACAGGTCCAATTGATCTGAAATTTTTACCATACATAGTTGAGACATATATTTACAAGTCTTATGAAGACACCAAAGCCCAGAAATGACCATAAGCAAGTCAAATAACTTGCACAAGTTCGGGTCCAAAAACTGGCCGAACCTAAAATGACCTAAAATGACCTAAAGTGACCAATTTTGGTACATTCTGACTAGCAATAGTAAAATGACCATAACTTGGTCTAGTAAACTCAGAATGACCTGAAATTTTGCCCCGCATGCAATAAGACATAGATCTACAAGTTTTTAGTTTTGACCGAAACTCGAAAACCGAGGAAACTAGGTCATCCGGCTAGGTCAAATTAGTATACCAAAATTCGACAAATTGCAATAAAACGCAATATACATGGAAATGAATTTAGTAACATGTACCAATACTAAAAGGCTACAAATGTGACATATTGGTGACATTAAAACCTAATTTACCTAGAATGCATCGAGGGTCGACATCTTAGGTTGACTAAGGAAATAATAGAACTCAATGAATTAATTACTAAGCATTATCGCTAGAGACAATTTAAATGAGTACTGAAACACTTCAAATTGTGTTTCTCAGTTAGCAAAGACTCAGGGAAGGAGAAGGAAATACTGAGTCAGAGCTAAGAGACAGTTATCAGAGGTTTGTGCACAACAGTTATTTCTTTTGAATTTTTCAATTGAAATAAATTATGACTATTTGTATATTATTGTTTTAAATTGTGGAAATGTGTTTGAATGGATACTTATTGCTTGAAAAGCATTGTAAATGGTTTGAAATTGTGAAAAATTGTTTGAATGATATTTGATGGATACTTATTGATTGAAAGCATTGTAAATGGTTTGAAACCACAACTATCATGTATATTGATTGAATTCCTCGCTAGCTTATCTAGTGGGACGAATTGAATTCCCTCTCTGGCTAAAGTGTTGAGGTGTGTACCTGTTGAGGATGAATCGAATGAGCACTCATATTTTTGCTAGCTAGCTATGTTATTCCTCATTAGCCATCGGCTTTTGGGACGAATTGAATACCTCATTAGCCATCGGCTTTTGGGACGAATTGAACTTTGGAACATGATTAAGCTGTGTGTTACTTATTGATATGTATTGTGAGATTGTGAAATGGAGTTTAAATTCTTATTGACATTCACTATCTTTTGAATTTAACCATGTTTTGACTTATTGAGATTTATTGTGATATTGTGAAATGGAGTTTAAATTCTTTATGACATTCATTGTCTTTAAATTTAACTATGGTTTTAAGTATCCACTATTTATATGACTTATGATTTGTAATTTAAAGTTGTATTTGGTTAATGTTGTGCACCACTGAGACATTGTCTCAGCGTAGCTTTTTATTGTTGTCGTAGGTAAATAGACTGACAGGGCAGCAGACTAGGCTGCTAGAGAAACACTGAGAGATCATCGGGTATATTGAGTATACCGTATTTTGCATTTTGTATTGTAATGTATGTTCACTGTATGTATATAGTGTGCTTGGTTTTGAGCAGTTGTAAATTAAAATTGAACATTGAAGTTGTAAAATAAATTGTGAATTATTTGGCTTGTAGAATTTGTACTATATTTCTTTTATCTCAGCCTTTGGAAATATTGAAAAAAATTATTGTGCAATTGAGCTGGCAATTTTTGAGAAACATATTGTGTTGATTAAATGTTAGAGTTGAGATTGAGAAATACATTTGAAGTGTTTTTTACAGGTTTTTGAAGAACGGTTTTATTCAAAATACAGAGGGCACTCCGCCAAAATTTTTATAGAAATTCCTAACAATTCAAATGTGTTAGTTGTTTCCCTTCAGTTAAAAAAAATGTTAACACTTGTAAATAGTGCTCACCACTGCAAAAAAAAAAAAAAAAAAAAAAAAAAAAAAAAAAAGTAAGAAAGTTTTAAAATCCCTTGTTGTGTATTTAATGGGTTATCAGTAGACGAAGTTGGTAATTCATTAGGTATACTACGGGATCATGTTATGCCTTACAGAGGAGTAGGGCGTGACATGTTTTAGTGGTATCAGAGCTAGTTTTTAAATTCTGTTTTCATCTGTAATTTGAATATTCTTTCTTCATAGTATAACTGCTCAATGTCATTGCTTGATACATACAGTACATTACATTATAAATATGCACTAACGAAAGGAAATCTCCTTGTTGAAGGAACAGAAGCGTGAAAAACACAAGTTTATACCATTGAATTCAAAAATTTTCACCTAGGGTCACATGCATCATGCAAGATTTATTTTTATCTATTTGATTTCAATGATAAACAACATATTAAAACTCTTTTAATATGTTTTTGGATCTGTATTTGCCATTTAAGATTTTAAAATTAATCAGATTAATTTTATAACCCTAGATTAAATCAAGAACGATTACACTAACCTCTTGATGCACTGTAGCGTGTCTGCGCCTTTGAGATTCATCTTCAGGACACCAGATGTTGTCCCTCTAGCTTGTCCACACCAAGAACACCTATGGCAGTCCTTGAAGAGCTTCTAAAGCCTTTTCTATTAATTAGAAATTCAAGTTCTGCCTTTTAAGAGATTAGAGATGTAAACAGGACACTAGAAACAATTTCTAGTGTTCTTAATTCAAGAGATTGATGGCTAATCTCTTTGAATTGATGAGAGATGAAGAAGAATAGAGGGAGGGCTGCAAAATGGCGTGACAAAGGAGTGTGGCTGCTGGTTGTGTTTTATTTTCTCATAACAACACTTAAATAGCTAGGTTAACACATTAAACCCTTGCCACATGTCACCCTTTGATTAGCTCTAGGTTTAAGTGACCCAATCACATTGTGCCAAGTGTCAAACCTATATTTAATCTTGATTTTAATCATCTTACATGATTAAAAAACATTTGGCAAGCTTATGTGTTATGCCATGTGTCACCATCTCATGGTGCCACGTGTCACACTGTGAAATAACCAAAATGCCCCTCTGTCTTAAAATTGAGTTCTCAACCCAAAATAATTATTTTTCTTCTTCTAATTAATTTATATCAAATATAAATTAATTAATTAATCTCTATTAATTAATTTCTCATTAATTAAATTCATATTTAAACACTTTAAATATAAATTTAACTTATATTATACATCCAATAATCTAGATTTGGTTTCAAGTCATGCTAGGGACTTTGCAATTTAATTGCAAACCAAACCTTTTTAATTAATCAATTAAACTCTTTAATTAATTAATTAAATCATATTTAATTAGGTGATAACTTGTGTATGTGTGTGACTTACTAGGCTCATCACTAATTGGCAATGAGACATGATATCAACTCTTAATATCATCAGAACTCTTTCTTACCATAAATGATTTCTCTAAATCATTTTATGAACCTCATAGACCATGGTTAACACCTAGCATAGCATGCCATGGCCACCCAATTAGTAATAAGGTTTACCTTAAATGAACCTATAATCATATGTTACCATGCACTAGAATCTCTCTGTTACAAAATCCCAACTCAAGCTGGAATCATGGTTTATGTCAAACTCCATTTGCTATGAATATTATGTTCTCTTTTAATTTCAGTTCTTGATTAAAAAGATTTTCTCATCAGAAACTCTTTTCTGAATAAATCTATCTGTCCTAGCCAGGAACTTGAAACATCAAGAACAATTAAATGAACATAGGATTTTATCTCTATTTACTTAGAGGAACAGATTCCATCTTGATCAACACCTACCTCCATATATAACTAGTAGGAGCCAACACATGCCCATATACCCATACACAGTACAAGTATGAAAGCAGTATCAAACTCAAAATACCTATATACAAGATAACTGTGCTATCTCAGGTCTAAAGATTATATGCACTGATATGATTTATGACAAAACATTGACAAGAGTAAACTCCATGTGCTTGCCATAAGTGTTACTGGTTCGGCCTACTTATCATTTATAAGTGCCTATCATGTTTGTCATATGGCATGAGACTCACCATTCCATCTTATTTATATCTCATATAAATAACTTGGGAACAAACATGAATACAATCTTTCTGGATAAGTCATGTCCTTATTATGAAGTATCCTTTATTGTGAACCTATTTATGATACTTTGTGCTAGAAATATTGTCACTCATATTCTTAACAACTTAAGAATAATATTTCTAACAAAATATCAATGGACCTTTTCTATTACACATTAATATATTATGTAAACGGAAAAGTGAAAATGCCTTTTATTAATAAAAATATGTACAAGATACATACCAAATGATATGCTCTAGGGCATACTACTAACAATCTCCCACTAGCACTAGAGCCATTCATTACAATACCTTAGACCTATCTTCTCAAGATGTCGGTCTAACTGAGTCTGTGACATAGGCTTAGTGAATGGATCAGCTGGATTTTTTTAGCTGATGTTATTTTTTCTGCATGGCTATATCGCCTTGCCCAACTATATCTCTGATAATGTGGTAGTGCCTTTCTATGTGTTTGGATTTTGGGTGAGACCTTAGTTCCTTAGCTCAGATGATCGCTCCATTGTTGTCACGGTGTAGTGGAACCACGACTCAATGGAAGGAACTACTGTAAGTTCTCCACGATCTTCTTTATCCAAAGCGACTTCCTTTGCGGATCCGATGCAGAATATACTCGACCTCTGTAGTGGAATCTGCAATCGTGCTCGCTTGGAACTCTTCCAACCGATCGCACTTCCATTACAAATGAACACATATCCAGAGGTAGACTTTCTATCATCGATATCTGATTGGAAATCAGAATCAGTATAACCATCCAATTGCAAGTCTCCATCTCCATAAATCAAGAATAAATCCTTAGTTCTTCTCAATTACTTAAGAATATTCTTATGACTATCCAGTTGTTCCAAACTGGATTGGATTGATACCGCTAGTCAAACTAACGAGATATGCGATATCCGCCTAGTACACAACATTGCATACATTAAACTTCCAATAGCAAGCAAATGGAATCCTGGCCATCTTATCTCTTTCTTCAGGTGTCTTTGGAGACATCTCTTTAGAAAGATGGATACCATGTCTCACTAGTAACAATCCTCTCTTGGAATCAAGCATGTTAAACCTCTTTAACACGTTTTCCAAGTATAGACTTTGGGATAAACCAATTATTCTTTTCGCTCTATCTCTATAGATGCGAATCCCAAGAATATAGGTTGCCTCCCCTAAGTCTTTCATGGAGAATGTATTTGACAACCATACCTTTATAGTCGTCAACATACCTGTGTCATTACCCATCAACAGTATGTCATCCACATATAAGACAAGGAAAGTTATAGAACTGTCACTAACCTTCTTATATACACATGGCTCATCCTCATTTTTGATAAAACCAAAGGATTTAATGGCTTCATCAAAACGAATGTTCCAACTCCTCGAAGCTTGTTTCAACCCATAAATGGATCGCTTTAGCTTGCATACCTTGGAACCATCTTGGGATTCAAATCCCTTAGGTTTTTCCATGAAAATGTTTTCTTCAATGTATCCATTGAGAAAAGCTGTTTTGACATCCATCTGCCAAATCTCATAATCATAGTACGCAGCTATTGCTAATAAAATCCTAATTGATTTAAGCATGGCAACAAAGTAGAAAGTCTCCTCATAGTCGATTCCTTGCCTTTGGCGAAACCCTTTCGCTACTAGCCTTGCCTTATAGGTCTCTACCTTTCCATCAGAACCAATTTTCTTCTTGAAAACCCATTTGTTCCCTATAGGTATAATACCTTCAGGTGGGTCAACAAGATCCCAAACTTGATTCTTATACATGGAATCAATCTCGGATTTCATAGCTTCAATCCATTTTGAAGAGTCTATATCTGATATAGCTTCTTCATAGGTAAGTGGATCATCTCCATGATCTACTTCTTCATGAGTAGACAACTCTTGTTCTTCTTCATGAAGAAAACCATATCTCACTGGTGGGTGAGATACCCTGGTTGTTCTACGAGGAACAGCTGTAGATGTTTCATCAACGGGTATTGGTTGACTAGATGGATCTATATCCATCTGATCTCAGAATTCTCCAATTCTAACTCTATTTGCCTTCCTTTGCCTCCTTCTTGAACAAACTGTTGTTCAAGAAATGTGGCATCTCTACTTATAACAATCTTTTGTGAAGTAGGCAAATAAAATAATATCCAAAACTATCTTTTGGATATCCAACAAATCGACCTTTTTCTGATCTGGTCTCCAATTTATCAGTGTTCAGCTTTTTGATATAAGCTGGACAACCCCAAATCTTAACATGCTTAAGACTTGGTTTTCTTCCATGCCATATTTCATAAGGTGTGGAAGAAACTGATTTTGATGGAATCCTATTCAGAATATACAAAGCTGATTCTAATGCAAATCCCCAAAAGAAGATTGACATATCAGTATAGCTCATCATACTACGTACCATATCCAATAGGGTACGATTTCTCCTTCGGATACACCATTCACCGTGGCGTTCTGGAGGAGTCGGTGAAAAACAATGCCATGCTCTCTCAAGTATTCATCAAATTCGATTTCAAATATTCACCTCCACGATCTGATCGAAGAGCTTTAATACTCTTTCCTGTTTGATTTTCTACTTCAGATTTAAATTCTTTGAACTTTTCAAAGGATTCATGTTTGTATTTCATCAAATACAAATACCCAAACCTTGATTTATCATCAGTAAAGATAATAAAATAATGAAAGCCCCCTCTAGCCATTTCTTTAAATGGACCACATACATCACTATGTATTAGCTCCAAAATATTTTCAGCTCTTAGCCCCTGTCCAAGAAAGGGAGATCTAGTCATTTTGCCCTGAAGGCAAGATTCACAAGTTGGAGTAGGCTCAGAGCCCAATGAGGATAGAATCCCCATTTTCTCCAGTTTTGCAATCCTATCTTCTACAACACGACATAACCTTAAGTGCCAAATATATTTTGAACTTGAGTTGGTTTTCACCATGGCATTGCATTCTTTTAGATTACTATACTCTAGCCAGTGGAAACACTTTCTTACTGGCAATGGAAACACTTTCCTGTTGGCAGTGGAAACACTTTCCTTTGCCTTTGTCAGCTTTGGTTTTCCTTTTCTGTTTAGCTATTTTCTTGGAAGGACCAAGAATCTGAGGTTTCTTTTTCTTGTTGCCCTTCTTCTTGTTGGACTTTCCAGCAGAAGAAGATGCAACCAAAGCTACCTCTTTTCCTTTATTGTCTGGCATATTCTTTTGGGCAATAACCAGCATGTTGAGTAAACCAGCTAAGGTGCATTCCTGTTTAGTCATATGGAAATTTGTCACAAAATTTCCAAAAGACTCAAGAAGGGACTGAAGGATCAAATCCGTCTGTAGTTGGAAATCCATGTTGAAGTCAAGATGTTCCAACTGCTCAATCAGCCGAATCATCTTGTGGACATGATCCCCAAAATTTTGTCTCTCAGACATCCTCATACGGAATAGCTGTCTAGATATCTCATACCTAGCATTCCTGCTGTGCTCACCATACAACTCTTGTAGGTGAAGGAGGATCTCACTCGCACTCTGCATGTTCTCATGTTGCTTCTGTAACTCATTACTCATGGAAGCAAGCATGTAACACTTAGCTCTCATATCATGCTCCTTCCACTTGTCCAAAGTTTCATGTTCCTCTTGTGTGGCCTCTGGAGATAAGGGACCAGGAACATTTGAATCTAGAACATATCCTATATGTTCAAGGTTCAGGACAAGTTTCAAATTTCTTAGCTAATCAGACAGATTAGGTCCTGTCAACCTATTGTGATCAAGTATGCTTGCAAGGATATTGGATGGTGGTGGTTATTTTGTGCTCATTTTTATCAGAAAATTAACTGCAAAAAATAACCAGATTAATTAGTAAATGTATCATGTAATTAACCAAAATGATTATGGTCTTTTAATCAAATTGGTCCTCCCACTAACTTAGCGAATCCTACACTTCCAAAGTAGAAAACGGAAATCCTAGTTGGATGGATTTCTAGTGGGTGATTGAATTCTTATAATTCTATTGATCATCCTCAGGTACATCCATTATTGGAATTACAATAAACTATAAGTGAGCAACTCTTTGCCCATCACATCTCATGTGAGGTTCAATCCTTTACCTAGCCCCTAATGCTCAAAATCTCAGGTACATCCATTATTGACTTGTCTTGCATTAGTTAAGTTCAATCCATTGAGCCAGTAATTATGCAAATAATTTTAATGTCCTCAGGTACATCCAATATTGGCCACTAAACCATTTACATATTTACAACATCTCATGCTTAACAATTATTCTTAAGAAGATCTCTTAAATTAATTGCATCTCATGCAACTATTTAAAATTTCTTAAAATAATTGCCCCAATGGAGGGCCTATGTTATAATTACTTTAATTATAGCATTTCCAACTTAATCATTTGTTTGGAAAATTTTATGGTCATTCTATTTACTATTAAGGTCTCACTTTGCACATTATCCATTTAGCATGCATATATCATATAATTGCATACATTCCCATACATCTCATGCATTCATGGATAAGCAGTAAATATGGTATGATCATGGACTTTCTAAGGGATTCAATTCTGAGCCACCAAGAATTGAATCAGGGCATTCCTAGGTGCATTTCATTCATTCATTTTACAAGAGTTGCTGAAGGAGTACATAATCAACACTTGATCTTGAATTCCTCCTTTGGTCCCACCAATGCTCTTGACCTCCTTGAACTTCTTGCAATCCAATATTACATAGTAATCCTTGGCATACCAAGGCGAATTTACAAGAACTTAAATAAATGAAATTACAACCCAAAAATTATTACAAACTTAATAATACATGCCCAAAATAAATTAAAATAAATTAATTAATTTACAATCCCAAAGAAACATAAAAGAAATAAATCCAATCACATTGGTCTTTTATAGTCCATGATCATCCATCATGCATATCACTATTTAACAATTAAATAAAACATACATACTTAAATTAAATTGAATATCTCATATTCAACTTAAAAATTCAGATTTGAATATGATTCAAATAAATTTAAAAATTCAGATTTGAATCTCATTCAAACAAATTTAAAAATTCAGATTTGAATCACATTCAAACAACTTTAAAAATTCAGATTTGAATCACATTCAAACATTTTTTAAAAAATCAGATTTGAATCACATTCAAATATTTTAAAAAATCAGATCTGAATTTTATTCAATCAATTTTAAAAAAATCAGATTTAAATATGATTCAAACAACTTTAAAAATTCAGATTTGAATCACATTCAAACAACTTTTAAAATTCAGATTTGAATCACATTCAAACAATTTTATAAAATTCTGATTTGAATCATAATTTAATTGTGTGATAAAAATTCTAATTAAACAATTTAATTAGACATAAAATGGATCTTAAATCATACAACAATTGCACATTCACCATCCATTTACCTTTGCACACCATTGTGATGCATCAACCATGCACACCATGGTGTTCATCATTTGTGCCGCCACTTTGACTTTGCAACCAGCAATAAACTCTTGATCTCATGATCAAACACACAATTAAATCATATAATCAACAATCTAAATGGCAAATATAGTGGCTCTGATACCAATTGAAGGAACGGAAGCGTGAAAAACACAAGTTTATACCATTGAATTCAAAAATTTTCACCTAGGGTCACATGCATCATGCAAGATTTATTTTTATCTATTTGATTTCAATGATAAACAACATATTAAAACTCTTTTAATATGTTTTTGGATCTGTATTTTCCATTTAAGATTTTAAAATTAATCAGATTAATTTTAGAACCCTAGATTAATTCAAGAACGATTACACTAACCTCTTGATGCACTGCAGCGTGTCTGCGCCTTTGAGATTCGTCTTCAGGACACCAGATGTTGTCCCTCTAGCTTGTCCACACCAAGAACACCTATGGCAGTCCTTGAAGAGCTTCTAAAGCCTTTTCTATTAATTAGAAATTCAAGTTCTGCCTTTTAAGAGATTAGAGATGTAAACAGGACACTAGAAACAATTTCTAGTGTTCTTAATTCAAGAGATTGATGGCTAATCTCTTTGAATTGATGAGAGATGAAGAAGAATAGAGGGAGGGCTGCAAAATGGCGTGACAAAGGAGTGTGGCTGCTGGTTGTGTTTTATTTTCTCATAACAACAATTAAATAGCTAGGTTAACACATTAAACCCTTGCCACATGTCACCCTTTGATTAGCCTTAGGTTTAAGTGACCCAATCACATTGTGCCAAGTGTCAAACCTATATTTAATCTTAATTTTAATCATCTTACATGATTAAAAAACATTTGGCAAGCTTATGTGTTATGCCATGTGTCACCATCTCATGGTGCCACGTGTCACACTGTGAAATAACCAAAATGCCCCTGTGTCTTAATTTTGAGTTCTCAACCCAAAATAATTATTTTTCTTCTTCTAATTAATTTATATCAAATATAAATTAATTAATTAATCTCTATTAATTAATTTCTCATTAATTAAATTCATATTTAAACACTTTAAATATAAATTTAACTTATATTATACATCCAATAATCTAGATTTGATTTCAAGTCATGCTAGGGACTTTGCAATTTAATTGCAAACCAAACCTTTTTAATTAATCAATTAAACTCTTTAATTAATTAATTAAATCATATTTAATTAGGTGATAACTTGTGTATGTGTGTGACTTACTAGGCTCATCACTAATTGGCAATGAGACATGATATCAACTCTTAATATCATCAGAACTCTTTCTTACCATAAATGATTTCTCTAAATCATTTTATGAACCTCATAGACCATGGTTAACACCTAGCATAGCATGCCATGGCCACCCAATTAGTAATAAGGTTTACCTTAAATGAACCTATAATCATATGTTACCATGCACTAGAATCTCTGCATACAAAATCCCAACTCAAGTGGAATCATGGTTTATGTCAAACTCCATTTGCTATGAATATTATGTTCTCTTTTAATTCCAGTTCTTGATTAAAAGATTTTCTCATCGAAACTATTTTACGAATAAATCTATCTGTCTGGCCAGAACTTGAAACATCAAGAAAAATTAAATGAACATAGGATAATAAATCTATTTACATAGAGGAACAGATTCCATCTTGATCAACACCTAACTCCAAATATAACTAGTATGAGCCAGCCAACACATGCCCATATACCCATACACAGTACAAGTATGAAAGCGAGATCAAACTCAAACTACCTATATACAAGATAAGCTGTGCTATCTCGGTCTAAAGATTATACGCACTGATATGATTTATGACAAAACATTGACAAGAGTAAACTCCATGTGCTTGTCATAAGTGTCACTGGTTCGGCCTACTTATCATTTATAAGTGCCTATCATGTTTGTCATATGGCATGAGACTCACCATTCCATCTTATTTATATCTCATATAAATAACTTGGGAACAAACATGAATACAATCTTTCTGGATAAGTCATGTCCTTATTATGAAGTATCCTCGATTGTGAACCTATTTATGATACTTTGTGCTAGAAATATTGTCACTCATATTCTTAACAACTTAAGAATAATATTTCTAACAAAATATCCATGGACCTTTTCTATTACACATTAATATATTATGTAAACGAAAAAGTGGAAATGCCTTTTATTAATAAAAATATGTACAAGATACATACTAAATGATATGCTCTAGGGCATACTACTAACACTTGTGTTATTTGTTCAGGAGGTCTAAGATCCTCGAATTGACCATGGAAGAGGGTGATCGTTTAGTCGATCAATCTATAGAGGCTGAGGTACAAGGGGATGCCCCAGCCCTACACAATGTCAGTGGATCAACAGCACCCCCTCGATCTGCAGTTTCTGCTTAGTTAATTAGCAGATGGCTGTAATGTTCCAACAAATGGCTGGTAATGTGCCTACTCAAGTCCCACTACAGACACCAGTGGTACAACCACAATCTTCTACTAGGCAGTATGACAAATTGATGAAATATGGGGCTACTGAGTTCAAGGGGACAGTAGATCCTCTAGAGGCAGAACAGTGGTTAGAGAGAATGGACAGGGTGTTCAAGAAGCTACATTGTACAGAGGAGCTCAGATTTGAATACTCAGTATCTCTGCTACAGGGGGATGCATATGACTGGTGGAAAACCATTCCCCATAGTCTGGTAGAACCGTCAATGCTAACATGGAGTGATTTTCTTCAGGAATTCAGACAAAAATATGTCCCTGATGCTTATGTGGACTAGAAGCTGCAAGAGTTCCTAAGTCTGAAATAGGGGAGTAGATCAGTGGCTGAATATGAAAGGGAATTTTCTTGCCTCAGCCATTATGCAGTAAGTCTACTTGCTACCAGTAGGGAGAGATCAAGAGGTTTGAAACCGACTTGAAGCCTAGTATCAGATTACAAGTGGTCGGATTCAAACATAACAACTTCTCTGAGCTTATTTCTCAAGCACTAGAGTTAGAAAGAATTGAGTTAGAAGCAGCCCTAGAGAAAAAGAAATCAGAGAAGTCAGAGAAAGAGGGAAAATCAGTAGAACAGAGTTCCAGTGGTCCTACTAGAAAGAGGAAAAACCATGGGGGACATAGCAGAGGTGGTAAGAAGTCTGGTAGGGGAAGATATTCAGGACAGAAACCTCCTCTATCTGGTTAGTAGAGTACCAGAGGTTCCTACCCTCCCCGCCAATGTGAAACTTGTGGAAGAAATCATGGTGGGGTATGCTACAAGGTTATTGGAGCCTGTTTTAACTGTGGAAGCACAGGACACTTTGCCAAGGACTGCACCAGTACTCGCAGAGTTGGACCACCTCCTACTACTGCAGAAGGGTCAGTTCAGAGCCCTATCACCAGAGGTTCACAACCACCCAGCAGAGGTAGAGGCAGGGGTAGAGGTAGCCCAGAGCGGCCAAGGCACGATGAAACAATCGAGCAAGAGGCAGTGCTCGATCGAGTCTATGCAATGAGACAGAGAGAAGAGGCCGAGACATCTGATGTTGTGGCTGGTACCTTCTCAACTTTTAATCAAGATGTATTTGTGTTATTTGATCCGGGTTCTACCCATTTTTATGTGAGTGCTAGCATCATTGATTGCATTGCTGTTCCATGTACAAAAATGGAGGTGCTAGTACCAAGTCCGTTAGGACAAGAGGTCAGGGTTAATTGAATGTATAGGGATCGTCCTTTGGTGATCCAAGGACACACTTTTCTATCTAATGTCATTGAAATGCCCTTCAGAGATTATGATATCATCTTGGGCATGGATTGGTTAGCCAGGCATCACGCCATGATTGACTATAGGCTGAAGACAGTCACTTTTGGTCTCCCTCAGTACAGTGATGTGGTAATACATGGGGAAAGACAGCTTTTGCCATCAAACATCATTTCAGCTGCACTAGCCAGAAAAATGATCAGAAAGGGGTGTGAAGCATACTTGGCACATGTGGTAGACACCCAAGTGGGGAGTCCAGCATTGAGGGACATCCCTACAGTATATGACTTTCCAGATGTATTTCCTGATGAATTGCCAGGATTACCTCCAGAAAGAGAGGTGCAGTTTGAAATTAATATTATGCCTGGTGTGGATCCAATCTCCATAACACCATACAGAATGACACCAGCAGAGTTGAAGGAGTTGAAAGTACAGTTGCAAGAACTACTTGAAAAGGGCTTCATCCGCCCTAGTGTGTCACCTTGGGGAGCGCCAGTATTATTCGTTAAGAAGAAGGATGGCACTCTTCGCTTATGTATTGACTACTGACAGTTGAATAAGGTGACAATAAAGAACAGATATCCATTGCCTCGCATTGATGATATGTTTGATCAGTTGAAGGGTGCAGCTGTATTCTCCAAAATTGATTTGCGATCTGGCTATTATCAGTTGAAGGTGCAAGAGCAGAGTATTCCAAAAACTGATTTTAGAACTCAGTATGGCCACTATGAATTTCTAGTAATGCCATTCGGGTTAACTATGTTTTGACTTATCGAGATTTATTGTGATATTGTGAAATGGAGTTTAAATTCTTTATGACATTCATTGTCTTTGAATTTAACTATGGTTTTAAGTATCCACTATTTATATGACTTATGATTTGTGATTTAAAGTTGTATTTGGTTAATGTTGTGCACTACTGAGACATTGTTTCAGCGATAGCTTTTCATTGCTGTCACAGGTAAACAGACTGACAGGGCAGCAGACTAGGCTGCTAGGGCAACACTGAGAGATCATCGGGTATATTAAGTATACCGTATTTTGTATTTTGTATTGTAATATATGTTCACTATATGTATATAGTGTGCTTGGTTTTGAGCAGTTGTAAATTAAAATTGTACATTGAAGTTGTAAAATAAATTGTGAATTATTTGGCTTGTAAAATTTTTACTATATTTCTTTTATCTCAGCCTTTGGAAATATTGAAAAAAATTATTGTGCAATTGAGTTGGCAATTTTTGAGAAACATATTGTGTTGATTAAATGTTAGAGTTGAGATTGAGAAATATATTTGAAGTGCTTTTTACAGGTTTTTGAAGAACGGTTTTATTCAAAATACAGAGGGCACTCCGCCAAAATTTTTACAGAAATTCCTAACAATTCAAATGTGTTAGCTGTTTTCCTTCAGTTAAAAAAATTTTTTTAACACCGGTAAATAGTGCTCACCACTGCAAAAAAAAAAAAAAAAAAAAAAAAAAAAAAAGTAAGAAAAGTTTTAAAATCCCTTGTAGTGCATTTAATGGGTTATCAGTAGAAGAAGTTGGTAATTCATTAGGTATACTACAGGATTATGTTATGCCTTACAGAGGAATAGGGTGTGACAAAGTCTCATTTTCCACCCCAAACCCTAACTCAAACATTACAATTCATGCATTATCATTGCATTTCTCCAATCCACTTAAGAAAGACGTATTGTGGGCAGCCACACTAGCATTTTAGCTCACAAAAATCATCACCATATTACCCTAACCAAGGCTGCCGAAATTTAGGGTTTACATACAAATGGTATTCAATAAATTTTCTTTGTAATTTACACTCATTCAAAGTCCTTAACATGAATTTAAAGTAAAATTCATGGTTAGGTCACTAACCTCTTTGGAGTGAGATTTTCTACTTGCTAGGGTTGCTCTTTTCCTTTTCTTTTTTCTCCCAAAAGAATCACCAAGATGCAAGAACACTTTTTTGTGTTGCTAGGTTAGGGTTTTGTTAGGTAGAAGTGAGTGAAAATCAAGCTTTGAAAGCTTGAAAATGGTTTGGCTATGGAGGAGGTTCACGGCAAGGAAGATAAAGAGAAGAGAAATCTGATTTTTGTTTCATTTTTCCAGCCCATTTGTCTCTTTTAAATAAGTTTATGCCATGTGTCCACATTGGGTTGGTTGGGAAAACTTTAATGACATCACTATGATGTCATAATGCCATTTTCTTTCATTTTCTCTCCATTTCATGTCTAATTAATTTCCATTAAATTTTGAACAACATTTAATCATATTTTATGTTATATAAATTATTTATTTAACTAGACAAGTTGGCCAAAAATCATCTCTGAAGACGAAATGACCAAAATGCCCTCCGTTTGGCTTAACGGGCCAAAATTGTCTGTACCGATTGAAAATTTTTTCTAAGCATTTTCTTGGTATTCTAATGCCATAAGAACCTCAATAACCTTTCTCTAGAGTCTCAATAATTATTTTATAATTTTTTCCCTGGGTCGAAGGCTCCTAGTTGTGAGAACCACAACTTCTCACTAGGTTACCCATCGCTAGGGCATCGGCTCATTTAACTTGGTTGTATTTTATTTTTAAAATTTTTTCTAAATTTTTCTTATTAATATTTTAGTTAATTATGGTTCCTTACTTTAGTTTAAATATTTTTCCAGACGTTCTAGCTGTCCGGACTGACACTGATCATTGGAACAGTAGATTGTACGGACTAGCAAAAGTGAGGATGTTACAAGAATCCATCACGCTAAGCATTTCTACTTAGTGGTGCAATAATACAACAAGATAATAATATACAAATAAAGATAAAAACAAAGCCTAATTTCTATAATAAAAAATTATTTTGATTTCATATAGAATCTTAATACTAAATATGTTTTATCATTCTTGACATTCTTTGGAAGCGCTTATCTATTAATTTCACAGTAATAATATATATTATATAAAATTAATTAAAATATTAAAACTTATATTCATAGTATTATAGGAGATGCATTTGTAATATTTATTTAAGTTAAATTCATTTTACTAATCTTTTTATCGCTTTATTTCACATTTTCTTATGTTTTAGATCATTTCATAATAAATAAAATTTTATAGCTAAGCTAGTTCACTTCAAGTATTTCTTACTCATTTATTTAATTTTCAATATTATTAATTCCTAATATTCTTAACTTATTTCACTTCCCAAGTAACCTATGACAGGCTGACTAAACTGAATAAGCAGGTCCTTAGCACTAGACACCGTGGTGTCTCGGGCTGTCATACCATGGGACGTAAAACGTCTAGCACAGGGCACCGAAGTGCCTCGAACTGTCATACCATGGGACGTGAAAGCGCAAAACGTCAACCACGTATGCAATCAATATGCCTAAAAGTCATGATAACAAATAATCTGGCATACAAGCCATAAAAGTGGGCATAAAGTCATGAATATAGGCATAAAGCCTTACGTACTACTGCTCAAATAATCCCCTATTGGCATGCTAATCTATTCAATTTGACATACGTGTCTAGGCAATACATGGGCTCATTAGTACCTTTAGATGTTCATATATTTCATTATTTCATTATGAACTCTATTTCTAATTTATAGTATTACAATTCTATATATTTTTCCAATTATAATTTATAGCATTTTATGTCTCTTCCTAGTGGAAGCATAAATTTCTAAATTACAGTTTTACATATTTTATGCATTCATCATAATTTATACATTCATTAGATCATCCATATTTATCACAATTCGCATCAATTTTTCTCATGTACCATTATACTCAAAGCATTTTTTCTTTCTCTCATTATGAGAACTAATATCCCATCCATATATCCATATGATTCTTTTATTCATTACAATATTTATATGTATTATCAGTCATATTCTAAATAATCCATGAACATTTCATGGATTTCAGATTTTAAACCTTAATTTCCTCTAACAATTTAGCCAAGACGCATAGTTCATTTGGCCATACTTCCTTCATAGAAGTTGTCTCTTTATGCATTAACTTAAATTTTCCTTTTGAATCATTCACTTTGAAGTATAACTCTAGTATTAATTAATTAACTAATGATTGTCCAGGGTGCTGAACCCTGTAAGTCTACAAACTTCAGAAAATTCCTATCTTATTTGTTATACAATTCCAAGCACTTAGGCTTAGAATTGCTTCTAGGTACCTAAAACTAAGTTTTAAGCCTTCGTCTTAGTTTTTCATATCATTTTGAATTGTGTCATTTGAAATTTTAAAAATCAAGTTATGGTTAAATAACCAAAACTAGTTCATTGTCTCTTTCTGATTCCAGAACCAGGCAAATTCTGGAATTCCAACTTTGTCCAACCATTTGGACATGTTGTAGTCATATTTTTGCCTAAGGTCTTTCATATGGGTTGTTCCCCTATGTCTTAGGATCACTCAAGTTTAAGAACTACAATTCACTAATCACGTTGTATATTAATAATCATAATGGCTTCTCTAATTTATTATACTATTTCCTATGTCATTGGGGTTTCATTCACATTACTGTTCATTCAAAATGTTGACTTTTTCATAAATAATAGGTATACAAATTTTAAATATGTAGTCATACCACATTTTGGGTCACAAATTTGTTGGCATTGATTGCCAATTGCAATTCAAGGCTTACTAGATGTAATTCCAAAATTTCAGTTTTTATATCCTCTGTTTACTGTTCCATTGGACCATTCTACAGTAGAAATTTGGCTAAACTTTCTCATAAAAGTTGTTCCTTAATGTGTCTACTTTAATTCCTTTTTTGAATCACTCCACTTGGAGCTTTGTAGCTCAAGTTATGGCATTTTTACCATAATTAGCGGGATTGGTCATGTCCAGAATTTTTGGACAAATTTTGGTTCTGGCAGTTTTGATGAGTTAAGTTTGGTTAGAAATTTGAATAGATTATGGTCAGAATTTGGGTTTCTGTTCTTCATGAAAGTTGTTCTACTATGTCTAATATTTCTATGGGTTGAAGAATCAGGTCATTTGGACCTCTCAACACAAAGTTATGGCTATTTGAACAAACACTGTTCATCTGGTCAGTTTTCCAGGTCCAGATTTTGGATACCAAGATTCAAGCAAATTTTAGGGTAAGCTATGGTCAGTTTTTGGGCAAGCTTTCTTCAATAAATTTCTAGCATCATGTCTAAGGTTTAATCTTCAATTGGCATCACACCAATTGGAGTTATGTAACTCTACTTATAGCCATTCAAACCTATTGGACTCAAGGGTCCAGAATCTGTCTCAACACACAACATCACACCCATTCAATAGTTTGCTCATCTCATTAATTCATATCAACAATTGGGTGCCAAATTAACTTAATTTAGGCATAATTACATCAATTAGAATACAACAATTAAAATTCTCAAATTTAGCAAACCCTAAATCAATTTAGTACAACTTCAAAATCCAAGAGATTTGATAGCACTAACCTTGTTCCTTAGCTTCCAACAACCTTCAATCACTCTTCAATTGACTCAAACTTCACTTTCCCTTGTTGAACCACATCTTGGCAGAATTCTTACTTGAGATTTTGGTGTGTTTTCTTCACTTCAAGGATGGATATGAAGGTTTCTCTAAGTTTCCAACAAAGTTAATGAAGGTAGGTAAGTGTTTGGGAGGTTGGATGATGGTGTATCAATGGTGGAAGAAAGGAATTTTAGTGTTTGGGAGGTTGGATGATGGTGTATCAATGGTGGAAGAAAGGAGTTTTGAGAGAAAGTGGAGGGAAAGCATATGGACGGGAAAGTAAGGAAGAAGATGGCAGAAATTTTGATCAATTATTGATATATATTAATTTAATATTCAATGGCATATTTGTAAATAAGTGGAAATGGAAAATTTGTAATTATTTTAAAGTTTATAATCATTAGAATTTGACTTTTCAATAATTATATTTAATTTTCATAATCTTAATTAATTAAATTAATCTATCTTCATTAAATTAATAATCCTCATTTTTTATCAATATTGGACCCTCAAATTTAATTGACCAAATTTTGCTTTTACCGGGTTTATGTCCGTCTCTTCCATAATACTTGATAGCTCCTTATCTTCCCTTACTTTGTGCTTATTTCTTTTTATTTTCTTGACTTATAAATTCATAGAAATTCCTTTAATTAAGATCTAAATAATTATTTCACAAGGTTTTCCATGGTCTAGGGTTGCCAACTATTTTCACAATCGCTTCCCATTAGGGTTATCCATTGCTGGAGCTTCGGCCCATTTAACCTATCTCCATTTCATTTCTTTTAAGTTTTCCTTAATTTTTCTTGTCATTGTTTAGGTTATTTATGACTCCTCACTCTAGTTTAAGTCTGGTTCCAGACATTCTGACTCTCCGGACAGACATTTGTCGCAGAACAGTCGAATGTACGGACTATCTAAAGTAAGGATGTCACACCCACGCTCATCTAAGCCACAAAAAATTAAAGCCACATAGGGGGAACCTTAGCCATTGAAAATTGAAAGAAAAATATTGTAGAAAGTAAGCAGAATTCAAAAGCGCCAAAATCCAATGCTTCAATCATTCACACCATCATGAAATTCCTTCAAATTTTATTGTAGGGAGTGCAAGAAGCTCTGAAGTTTCATCCATGTCATGATCCTAAGCAAAGGTATTGATTTGAGGGAAAACAAGCATCACTTTGTACACAAACATAGTAGGCAATTAGGGTTTCATGTGGTTATTGCTAGAAATAATGAAAAGGTTTTGATTGAAAATACACTATCCTTAATGGGAATTATGTCCCCACTATATTATTGTTACGTAGAATGGGCAAATACCTTCAGGATAAGAAAGCCAAGATGAAATTCTACATAGAGATTCTAGATTCCCCCAAGAACAGGTTAAAGAAGAGAATAGTTAATTGTATGCAGGAAAAGAAGAGAAGAGGAAGAAAAGGAAAAATAGTATGTTTTTAGAGTAAAAAATAAGTATTTATAAAGGCTTTAAACCCTTTTGGAATGGACACAATTATTGGCAATAACAGTACTTTGGCACCCTTTAATATAGACATATCTTTTGGGCAGCATAATTATTATATAAACAATTGTTAATTTAAAAAAATGGTAATAAAAATTTAATTAATTTTATAGTTTAAGCCCAAAGTGTCCCTATGACCACTAAATATTATTTAATTTAAAGGTCACAAGCTAATTTGATTTAAAATTTTACAATTTCCCTCCAAGTTTTCCAACCATCTAAATTTGTTTGATTTATTTAGTAAAGGCCTATAAACACCTCCCACTCCTCACAGTCTTCTAATGTGGGACAAGTAACTTATCACTAATTATTACTAACAATCCCTGTAAACACTTAATTTTTTTTTTGACCCCAAGAATGCAAGTTTCTAAAAGTAGTGAGGAGCCTTATGATGATAAATTAATAGATTTAAAAGCATTTTGGGATATTTTAAAGAAATCTAGAATAGTTGAAAATTTTTTTAAAAAATTATTTTAAGTGAACACAAGTAAAAATATGGTCGAAATGATTAAAAATAAATAAATAAATGAAAAAAAAAACTTGGATAAATATTTGGAGCTTGAGCCATTTAATCACGGGGTAAAGTGCACCAATCGTCCTTTAACTTAATTGGTTACTTCATTTTAGTTACTCAACTTTAATTTTTTTAAAATAAAATATCTCAACTGTAATTTTATTTCAAAAAAAGTCCTCTTGCAACAACAAATTTCCAAATTAAAAATAATAAAATGACCTTTTTGGCCCTCTCTTTAAAAAAAAATATACTATTTTGCACCATCTTTTTTTTTTCTTATTTTTATAATTACATTAATTAATAATTATTTATGAAATCACCTAAATGTATCTATATAAACCTGATTTTGCATGCATTTTTATAAGGGCAATGTTGACCCAAAAGAATATAATAAAACCAATGAAACAAATTCTAGAAAATCAAATAAACATTGGTTACATTTCATAGAATTTACTGATTTTATCAACCATTTCCATACGGCTAACCAACCCAGACAGTCCAAACTTTACCATTGTAGGTCAGAAAGCCAATAAAAATCAAATACCAATATAATATTTCTTTTAAAAAAAATAAAGAGAAAAGTAATTCATTTGATTTCCATCAAATTTCATCAGTGAAAGCCAAGAAGAAATTCATAATAATATTATCCAAAATTTGAAACTATGATACAAACACCACAATTTATTAATGTAAAACTCAAAATGAAGACATCAAAAATATAAAAAAATTAAAATTGTTATATGATAATACTTGAAAGTTTGAGCCCACTCTCTTTCTTTCTTGTCCTTTGGTTCCTTTAGCTCCGATTGTAGTGGATTACAAATTTGATTCACTGCAAGAGGAAAATGATTTTATATTATGAACTGGAGATTTTATTGTATATGAACAAGAATTGTAGAGAAGTTTAATGATGAAGAAGAATCATAGTAGATAGAGAGAGATATAGTAGAGGGAGAAAAAGAGTTACGAAGAGAAGATGGGTCACGTTTGTCACACCTTACCCCTCCGTAAGGCAAAATATGATCCCATAGTATACCTAATGAATCACCGTACTTCGCCTAACGGTAATTCATTAAATATACTACAAGGGATTTTACAACCATTTCTATTCATTTTTAAGCTGGTGGAAAATTTATAACAGGTATTAAAAACCTTTATTTTTGGTTAAACCTTAAATCAAATTTTTGGATACTTAAAAACCTCAGAAATTTTTACCAAAATTCCGACTGAGTGCCGGCTGTATTTTGAGAAAATAAATCTTCAAAACCTGCAAAGAAAAGCACTCTCAATATTTTTACTCAACCACAACTCCAATACAAATAATTTTCATCTCCCAATTCAACACAATCAACTCTATTCAATTTTCAAGCCATTCTTTTCATAAGGAAAACCATACATGGATTTCAAAACTCAAGAAGAAAATTGAATATCATACTCATTAGGGTAATAAAATTAATATTATAATAATATACAGGTAAATAAAATCTCAAATTAATATTATAATAATTTGCATTTTAATTACATACCCAAAATAATATTACAAAAGTTCTTGTGCAACTGCTCAAATAAATTACATATATATAATTACTTGCATACATCAAAATTTAACATATAAGGGTATACCTATGATATACCCGAAGCTAATCCCAATGAGTCTTCAAGGAATCTTATTCAATTGCTCTATAGTACTTTCACCTGCGACAGCATACAAAGCTATCACTGAGTGGTGAACTCAGTGGTGCACAACTATAATTTAAAGTATATATAAAAAAATATATACGGTGACAATTCAGAACAAAAATTGGAAATATTGATTTCTTCAAAAATCATAAAATCAAGTCAATATTTTCAATGGTACACATCAAATAATTAAGTGACCTTAGTCATTAATTAAAAATTTTCCAATCGTAATTGGTCATTTGAAATAATTCCATCAACTATGAAAATAGTTATTAAAAAACAAATAGTCTCTTTCAAATCAATTTTACTCAAATAACAGTTTAAAATCACCATTTCTCACTTTCCAAAACCATTCTCTATCTCACTAACTATGCTGAACTAATCTGTAAGGGCCATCTTCGAAGTGATTCTAACTCCCTATGGTTGGGGAGGTAAAATCGTGATTCTAACTCCTTATGGTCAGGGAGATCGAATCATCGTGCACATTACAACACCACAACAATGTAACTTCCGAAAGGGCCATGAGAAACTCAGATCTAACCTCTAATAAGAGGAGAATCTAAGCATGTGCACGTACCATGGTAATCAAAAGAAAGCTAACTCCAGTGTCTCCTCAACAAATGAGGGACAGCTAATAACCTAGTCAAGCATCTATAGTGAGATATAAAACACATCATGAATCTCTTTGTCCTTTTTGTGAGCATAAATCACAATACAATTCAATTCAAAGTCAATTCCAATATCTAATAGTTTTTTTGATGCCCATCACAATTCAAAACATATTTAATCCATTTCCCATGTTAAGTATAAACCATTTTTCAAATCAAATTTTCCATGCAAATCATGTAAACGTATTTCAATCAAAATTTTTTCGAAGCCAGTTTCATTCAATTCATAACAAAATAAAATCATAATTAATTTCATTTTCCAAACTAAACTCATTCATACCATAACACATTTCAATAATTATTGAAATAAATTCAATAATTAGTAAACATAATACATAAAGAAACTAAAATTATTTAATCAAATAAAATATGCAAAACATGAACAATTTAAAACTAGTTGTGTACAAACCTCTTTTGTTGACTCAATTTACTCAAATTTTCGTTTCTCCTTCGAAGATCCCTTTCCAACTGAAACATATAAATTTAAAGTGCTTCAGCATCCATTCAATCCATTTCTAATAATTAATTCTAACAATTTCTTTGTAGACTTATCCTACTCATTACGGTTTATAAATTCGGGTCCTTTGCATTTTTATGTATAGTGGCACTATTCATAGTACTATTCAAGTCAAAATGTTGACTTCTCCATACTTAATAGGTTTATTAATTCTAATTGCTCCCATATACCACATTTTGGATATCAACTTTGTTGGCATTGATTGCCAATTCAATTTCTAATTTCCCTAGGTGCAAATCTAAAAAGTCAGTTTTGGGTTACTATATTCTACTATTCATTAGTCTAGTTTCTGTGGGAATTTGGCTGAGTGTTCTTCACCAGCGTTGTTCCTTAATGTCTTAGCTTTAATTCCCCTTTTGAATCACTCCATTTGGAGTTTTTTAGCTCAAGTTATGCCTATTTTTCTAAGGCTGGCTGGATTGGTTACAACTCAGAAATTCTGGGCACTTTTTGGTTCTGGCAGATTTAGTGACCCAATTTTAGGTGACAAATTGACTTGATTATGGGCAAAATTTGGGTTTGTATTATTCATAAAAGTTGTAGTTCTATGTCACATCTTTCCAATGCCACAAAATTCAGGTGCTTTGGACCTTTCTAGACCAAGTTATGACCAAACGAACAAACACTGTTCATTTGGTCATTTTTTTACAGTGGTAGTGTGTATTACCTAGATTTGACCTAATTTTTCACTAACTTAATGTTAGTTTTAGGGCATGGTTTCCACATGAAAATTGTGGCATTATATGTCTACTTTCATCTCCAAATGGCCTTACACCAATTGGAGGGACAGAATTACAGTTTTAATCCCTGAAAGGAACCTAGGTCAGGCTGTCCAGAATTGGACCCCTACTAATCTGAATTTGACTTCACTTCTCACCATTCAAACACACCCTAATTGGTCCTAATTGACCATTTTAAGTCTCAATTAGGTCAATTTGGTTCAATTTCAAAAATCCCTAATTTTTTCCCAATTTTCCCTAATTCAAGAACCCTAAGTTTTGCATCTTGTTCAATTAGTGCAATTAAAGTGTCTAAACATAGTCTACACACTTAATTACACTTAATTAAACTTTTAATTGTATCAAACTCAAGCAAACCCTAACTCCCCATATGCTGGCCGAAAATCACTTTTGGCCCCAACATGTTATTTTTGTTTCTTTTTCTTCAATTCTAAGTGAATTCAAACGACTAAGCATGCATTTAACTAGAAAATTTAAAGTTTAAAAACTAACCTTGAGTGAAGCTTTTAAATCTTCACTAATTCCTCCAATCTCTTCACTTTTCCTTTTTCAATCTACTTTTCAAGTTGCAAGGTTTAGTTTTAAGCAAGAATTTTTAGGAATTTTATGGAAATTTGAGGGTTTTAAAAGCTTAGAATTAAGCTTTAATGGAGGTGTTTTACAGAGAGAGTTGGGAGAGGGAAAGAGCCAGCTGCCCTTGGGAGAAGAAGACCAATTTTAATTCAATTTTTATGTATTTATCATTTTAATTGACTTAGTCAAATAAGAAATTAAATGGAATTTATTTTTAATGTCATGCATGATGTCACTTGGGTGATGTCATAATTCAAATTTCCTTTTTTTTTTCTTTTTTCCTTTCTTTTTCCATAGTTCTTTAATTTAAATCTATATTTCAAAATTTTCATTTCTCAGATTTTATTGGACAGTTAGGTCATGAGTCACCTCTAGGGGTGAATTGACCAATTTGCCCCTCACCGGTCTGATCCGGTTTACCAATAATACTGTATTTCTTCTGGAACCCTGACCTAATTATTTGATCCGGTTCTCAATCTTTTTCTTTGAATTTCAAATTTTCCCAGCTTCGCAATTTTTCTTAGGCTTGTGGTGTCACAATGCCCCATATGAAATTAGGGTTTTGACTGATCTCGCAGTCACTTCCCGATGCGGTCACCCATCGCTGTGACCCCCGGCTCATTTGACCCATTACACTTTGTTTCCTTGATTTCCTTTTTAACTTCATGTAATTGCTTTTTATTTTTGTTCAGGGCTTTTCTAGATGGCTTTAATATAGTTCTAATTCTCTTACTTGTCAAGACCGACACCGATCACCGGAACAGTGAGATGCACAGAACTATGCATATAGGGGTGTTACAATCCCCCCCCCCCCCTTAAAAGAAATTTCGTCCTTGAAATTTTGCCCGCTGTCAGTCCTTAAATAGTCATATGTATTGTTTCTTCACGTCTTTCTCACATTTCCATGTGGCTTCATAGTCTGAATGATGGTCCATAACACTTTATGGTATTTGTTTATTTCTTATCGGTTTCGTCCCATGTGCTAACATCCTTATGAGTTCTCCATACTACTTACTTTAACTTCAATTAGGGACAACAAAGGTTGATCCTTATCCCACAATTTTGAGCTCTATGGTTGGGCTCTTAACACTGTCATAAGTTAACTTACTTCAAAGCTTGCGCTTCTATGTGTTTATGCCATAATAAATATTTTTCCTAATGTCATTCCTTTACCATCCTCATCCTTACTTTTCTATTTACTTCTTTTTCCATTCCACAAATTAACTTTGATTATTTCATCCCTCAGTCTTATTTTCTTCCTTGACTCGACTGTCGAGTCAAAATTTAGTACCTTTTAACATCCCTAATAAATTCACTATACTTCAATATTACTCTGTTTTGGTCCTCTGACCATTCTAGTCAGCACTCTCTCACTGATATTCATAACGTTTCTTTATTACATTTGCACCAACTATTCAAATTTTTACTTCCACATCTCTTTTATCTATCGATATTCTATAGTTTATTTTTCACTGATTTGAATCAGTGTATTCTTTTTTACTTAGCTATAAAATGGCCTCTAATAGCTGAAGAAGGGAGTCTATAAAACTCTCCTTTTTCTCTTATCATATACAGTCATAATCTAGTCATTATGGTCCGCACAATAGAATTGTGCTCTTTCTAAAAAATACCTGGCCAATTATTCTTATCCTATCCTTGTCTTAATTAGAACATCATTTTACAATTTATGATTATCATCCATAGCATCCTGTCTCCTTCAAGGGAACAAAATTTTTCTTTGTGCCTAGCTGTTACACTAATATAATACTGTTTTTCGCTAAACTTTAAGCAAAAGACCCATGACAACATCAAAATAATTATAAACCGCATATCAAAGACCGGATGACTTTACTGTGTAGGTGTTATCATTAATTTATGACTATACTGCAATTAGTAATCTTATAGTAATTCCCAATGTATCGTAGCTCATACTAGATAACTGAGTCAGAGACTATAGCTATCTTATAACTATAACCTTTCGATATTCTAACTTTAGAGTTTTAAATCCCTAAGTAGGAATTTCAAAATCATTTCCAATAATAAAATTCTGTCCTGGCAGAACTCTACCAAAACAGATGTTGTTTGCAACCATCCTTATCTTAGTGCACTATCGGGTAGTATGTAGCTCTACACTATAATCCTAAGTCGGTACTGTAATCTGCAGTTTACAATACAAACATTAAGAACATTGTATAGGTACTACGATACATTCCAATAGATCAAACTTTCCTATCTCTTATCCTTTTCGAATCCACTAGTATCTTAAACTTATTTTGATTTCAATAGCCATGGACAATTACTAACAATAACCTCTTTGCCGCCATCTAGAGTAATTATGTTACTGTATCTTACTTTTAGGTCCTCTTGCCTTATATTAAATAGGCTCACCAATTAACTTTATAATTTGTGGTGTGTTAGAAAATACTTTTCATCGATAAACTCTTCCAAAATTAATGTTAATCACACTTATTATCATAGTTTTTATCCTAAAGGACTAGTCACTAATACCTTAAAATTTATTCCCATATAAAAGAATAACAGCATAACATATAATTCTAACATTAACATACAAATAAGTAGTGCTGGGATCAAAAAATAACTAATTGTTTCCTCCAAAAATTAAGAACTTACTAGCAGCTACATCTGGAGTTTCTGCTCTCTCTCCTTGGCGCATAGTGGACACTCTTACTGGTGTGCTACTATGTTTGGGTTGATTCATTGTGCTACGATTACCAGTAGCACTGCCTCTATCTCTAACTCTACCCATATTGACCATTTGTGGACCTCTAGAGATAGGACCTCAGGCTGATCTCTTTGGTGCAATATGTGGCATATGTTGATGCACTCTAGTACAATCCCTAGCAAAATGTCCACGTTCACCACAATTGTAGCAGGCTACAGTGGCCTTACGACAAATGCTCCCATGCAGTTTGCCATAAGAGCCGCAGATACTAGGAGGATAGGAACTTCTGATTGTTCGATGACTGGATCTTGGTGGCCTCTGTCCTGAAGATCCGTCTCTATCACATCCATGAGCTCGGGGTCCTTCAAATTCTTTTCTCTTCCGTAAATTACTACTCAAACTCTGACCCATCGTTTTCTCACTCTTCTCTATTTCATGTTGCCCTTGTGGGGGTTGGGTCTGTACTTGGACTTGGGCTGACAGATTATCAGCCATTTGTTGAAAGAAAGTGGCCAATTGCTGGGCTATTTGTGCGGTAATTTGTACAGGTGGGGCTGGTATAGTTGGGCCTTCGACACTCTAAGGAGCTGGGGCCTTACCGTGTATTTTCGCTGTCACAGACTGTTCTATTGTCTCATCCTTCTCTTCCATATCTTTTCACTGGATTTTCTATTTCCTATACAACCAACACAAGGAGACTTCTCCCCATCAGTTCATATTTATGATGTAAATGTATTATATGTATCAAATATTTGGGCAGTTGTACTTACCGAAAAATATTTCAAATTCACAGTTTAAAATTTACATTAAAACTTGCTCTGACACCACTAAACATGTCACACCCTACCCCTCCGTAAGGCATAACATGATCCCACACCTAATGAATCACCGTACTCCGCCTATCGGTAACCCATTAAATATACTACAAGGGATTTTATAACCATTTCTATTCATTTTTAAGCTGGTGGGAAATTTATGATAGGTATTAAAAACCTTTATTTGAGGTTAAACCTTAAATCAAATTTTTGGATACTTAAAAACCTTAGAAATTTTTACCAAAATTCCGACAAAGTGCCGGCTATATTTTGAGAAAACAAATCTTCAAAACCTGCAAAAAAAAGCACTCCCAATATTTTTACTCAACCACAACTCTAATATAAATCATTTTCATCTCTCAATTCAACACAATCAACTCAATTCAATTTTCAAGCCATACTTTTCATAAGGAAAACCATACATGGATTTCAAAACTTAGGAAGAAATTTGAATATCATACTTATTAGGGTAATAAAATTAATATTACAACAATATACAGGTAAATAAAATCTCAAATTAATATTACAATAATTTGCATTTTAATTACATACCCAAAATAATATTACAAAATTTCTTATGCAACTGCTCAAATAAATTACATATATATAATTACTTGGATACATCAAAATGTAACGTACAAGGGTATACCTATGATATACCCGGAGCTAATTCCAATGAGTCTTCAAGGAATCTTACTCAGCTACTCTATAGTCCTTTTACCTGCGATAGCATACAAAGCTATCGCTGAGTGGTGAACACAGTGGTGCACAACTATAATTTAAAGTATATATAAAAAATATATACGGTGACAATTCAAAACAAAAATTGGAAATGTTGATTTCTTCAAAAATCATAAAATCAAGCCAATATTTTCAATGGTACAATTCAAATAATTAAGTGACCTTAGTCAATAATTAAAATTTTTCCAATCATAATTAGTCATTTGAAACAATTCCATCAACTATGAAAATAGTTATTACAAAACAAATAGTCTCTTTTAAATCAATTTTACTCGAATAACAGTTTAAAATCACCATTTCATATACGGTGACAATTCAAAACAAAAATTGGAAATGTTGATTTCTTCAAAAATCATAAAATCAAGCCAATATTTTCAATGGTACACATCAAATAATTAAGTGACCTTAGTCAATAATTAAAATTTTTCCAATCATAATTAGTCATTTGAAACAATTCCATCAACTATGAAAATAGTTATTACAAAACAAATAGTCTCTTTCAAATCAATTTTACTCAAATAACAGTTTAAAATCACCATTTCATACTTTCCAAAACCATTCTCTATCTCACTAACTATGCTGAACTAATCCGTAAGGGCCATCTTCAAAGCGATTCTAACTCCCTATGGTCGGAGAGGTCAAATCATGATTCTAACTCCCTTAGGTCGGGGAGATCGAATCATCATGCACATTACAACACCACAACAATGTAACTTCCGAAAGGGCCATGAGAAACTCAGATCTAACCTCTAATAAGAGGAGAATCTAAGCATGTGCACGTACCTTGGTAATCAAAAGAAAGCTAACTCCAGTGTCTCCTCAACAAATGAGGGACGGCTAATAACCTAGTCAAGCATCTATAGTGAGATATAAAACACATCATGAATCTCTTTGTCCTTTTTGTGAGCATAAATCACAATACAATTCAATTCAAAGTCAATTCCAATATCCAATAATTTTTTTATGCCCATTACAATTCAAAACATATTTAATCCATTTCCCATGTTAAGTATAAAGCATTTTTCAAATCAAATTTTCCATGTAAACCATGTAAACGTATTTCAATCAAAATTTTTCCAAAGCCAATTTCATTCAATTCATAACAAAATAAAATCATAATTAATTTCATTTTCCAAAACTAAACTCATTCATACCATAACACATTTCAATAATTATTGAAATAAATTTAATAATTGGTAAACATAATACATAAAGAAACTAAAATCATGTAATCAAATAAAATATGCAAAATAGGAATAATTTACAACTAGTTGTGCACAAACATCTTTTGCTGACTCAATTTACTCAAATTTTCGTTTCTCCTTCGAAGATCCCTTTTCAACTGAAACACATAAATTTAAAGTGCTTCAGCATCCATTCAATCCATTTCTAATAATTAATTCCAACAATTTCTTTATAGACTTATACTACTCATTACGGTTTATAAATTCGAGTCCTTTGCATTTTTGTGTATAGTGACACTATTCATGGCACTATTCAAGTCAAAATATTGACTTTTTCGTACTTAATAGGTTTATTAATTCTAATTACACCCATATACCACATTTTAGGTATCAATTTTGTTGGCATTGATTGCTAATTCAATTTCTAATTTTCCTATGTGCAAATCCAAAAAGTCAGTTTTGGGTTACTGTATTTTACTATTTTGTTGGTCTTGTTACTCTGGGAATTTAGCTAATTGTCCTTCATCAAAGTTGTTCTTTAATGTCTTAGCTTTAATTCCCTTTCTAAATCACTCCATTTGGAGTTTTATAGCTCAAGTTATGCCTATTTTTCTAAGGCTGGCCGGATTGGTTACAACTCATAAATTTTGGGCACTTTTTGGTTCTGGCAAATTTGGTGACCCAATTTTGGGTGACAAAATGACTTGTTTATGAGTAGAATTTGGGTTTATGTTCTTCATAAAAGTTGTATTACTATGTCATATCTTTCCAATTCCACAAAGTTTAGGTCATTTGGACCTTCCTAGGCCAAGTTATGGCCAATTGAACAAACACTGTTCATTTGATCATTCTTGTACAGTGGCAGTGTGCATTACCCGGATTTGACCTAATTTTTCACTAACTTAGTGTCAGTTTCAGGGCATGGTTTCTGCATGAAAATTGTGACATTATGTGTCTACTTTCATCTTTAATTGGCCTCACACCAATTGGAGTGGCAGAATATATTTTGGTCCCTGAAATGGACCTAGGTCAGGTTGTCCAGAATTGGACCCCTACCAATCCGAATTTGACTTCACTTCTCACCATTCAAACACACCCTAATTGGTCCCAATTGACCATTTTAAGTCTCAATTAGGTCAATTTGGTTCAATTTCAAAAATCTCTAATTTTTTCCCAATTTTCCCTAATTCAAGAACCCTAATTTTTGCATCTTGTTCAATTAGTGCAATTAAAGTGTCTAAACATAGTCTACACACTTAATTACACTTAATTAATTTTTTAATTGTACCAAACTCAAGCAAACCCAAACTCCCCATATGCTGGCCAAAAATCACTCTTGGCCCTAACACGTTATTTTTTGTTTCTTTTTCTTCAATTATAAGTGAATTCAAATGGCTAAGCATGCATTTAACTAAAAAATTTGAAGTTTAAACACTAACCTTGAGTGAAGCTTTTAAATCTTCACTAATTCCTCCAATCTCTTCACTTTTCCTTCTTCAATCTACTTTTCAAGTTGCAAGGTTTAGGTTTAAGCAAGAATTTTGGGGAATTTTATGAAAATTTGAGGGTTTTAAAAGCTTAGAATTAAGCTTTAATGGAGGTGTTTTAGAGAGAGAGTTGGGAGAGGGAAAGAGCCAGCTGCCCTTGGGAGAAGAAGACCAATTTTAATTCAATTTTTATGTATTTATCATTTTAATTGACTTAGTCAAATAAGAAATTAAATGGAATTTATTTTTAATGTCATGCATGATGTCAATTGGGTGACGTCATAATTCAAATTTCCTTTTCTTTTCTTTTGGCTTTCTTTTTCCATAGATCCTTAATAAATCTATATATCAAAATTTTTATTTCTCAGATTTTATTGGACAGTTAGGTCATGAGTCACTTCTAGGGGTGAATTGACTAATTTGCCACTCACCAGTCTGATCTGGCTTACCAATAATACTGTATTTCTTTCGGAACTCTGACCTAATTATTTGATCTGGTTCTCAACCTTTTTTTGTGATTTTCATATTTCCCCTAGCTTCATAATTTTTCTTAGGCATGCAGTGTCACAATGCCCCGTACAAAGTTAGGGTTTTGACTGATCTCGTAGTCACTTTCCTGTGCAGTCACCCATCGCTGTGACCCCCGGCTCATTTAACCCATTACGCTTTGTTTCCTTTATTTCCTTTTTACCTTCATGTAATTGCTATTTATTTTTGTTCAGGGCTTTTCTAGATGGCTTCAAAATAGTTCTAATCCTCTTAATTTTTTGGACCAGCACTGGTCACCAGAACAGTGAGATGCATAGAACTATGCATATAGGGGTGTTACAACATTTGCATCTATTCCAACATCTTCAATTGCTCTCCAAGAATTTGTTATGCATCTAGCAAAATCTCTCACCTTTCCCTGGTGTCGTTTCTTCTTTCTACTTTAATAAGCATTGTTCCATCAAATTGGCCATTAACCTCTGTTCTTACTCCACACAATTTCATCAAATCTTTCTTCAGCTTCCACCCCCCCCCCCCCCAACCCCCCCAAAAAAAAAATATATATATACTCACATCCTCAGGTCCATATTATTTTAAGAGGTAGATATAGGAGGAAGAGGAGGATGAAGGCGGGACTTACGCAGTGGAAATTTTAAAATTTTCATTTAGCTTAAGTCACATGCATTTCATGCTATATCCAATTTCATGCAAGCTATTATCAAAACATCAAGGTTGCAACTCTTGTAACCACAACAAGTCTTTAAGCCTATTTTGCCATTTAGGAAACTAAAACAAAACACCTAAACTATGTTTAGGATATTTACCAGAGGGGGCATTGAATCACTATTCAACCACTTAAATCCGAGAAGTGAAACTGCCAAATGTTGGCCCTCAAATTCGTCCACACAAACCGATGATCAAGACGATCCAACCCTTAAACCGCAATCCCTTTGAAGTGCCCTCTCTTTTGTCAACTGAATAGCACAAAGAGGTTTTCGGTTTTGTTGGTTTTACCTTGGGTAATTAAAGAAACAATTTCTTCAATCTCTAATTCAAGAATAGCAACTTCTAATTTCTCTTGAATTAGCATAAGGAAGAAAGCTTGAAGTTTCTTTCATGGACATTGAGAGAAAGGTTGAAGAAGATGAATAGAAATCTCTAAAAGATTAACTTTTGCATGGGGTTTTCTGTTTATACACTTTAGAGATATGGAAATCCCTAATGACATTCCCTATTCAATGAATTTTTATCACATATCAAGAGACAATAAAAACCCACTCACATCTTCTTTCTCTTAATGACATTCCCTATTCAATTTTGCCTTGGTTTGGCATGCCCCATGTCGCAATGCACTGGGTTGTGAAATGCCCCATGCTACCTGATACTGGGTAGGAACATACCCTATGCTGCATCTTATGTAACTTTCGGCCAGCTTGTCTTTTTTTCCTTTTTACTCAAGTCTTTGAATCTAGTTTAAGTCATGCTAGAAACTTTTGCAATATTATTGAAAAATTAAATTCATTAATTTAATTAATTAATTAAACTATTTAATTAATTAATTAAACTATTTAATTAATCAATTAAATTATTCAAGTCTTAATTATTATATTCTTATTGCGTGTGGCTTCTTAGGTTCATAACCAATTGGTAATGAGAATGATATTGACTCTTTAATACCAATGGAACTCTTTCCATTCCTAGAGTGCAATTCCTTAATCCACTATTGATTCTCATAAACCATGATTGACACCTAGCTTAGTGTGTCATGATTACCCAACTAGTGATGAATTAAATCATGCTTTACTTTGAACCTTGATCATGTATACTCTGCACTAAGGTTTTTCCATTACAAAGTCTTGATCCTAGCTGAGTCCACAATACATGCCAAACACCAATTACTTTGGATCATATGTCCTTATTAAAATTCTAATTCTTGATTAATAAGACTATCCATCAGAAACCCTTTTTCTAACTAAGTCTATCTGTCCAAGCCAGGAACTTCATTTATCAAGAACAATTTAGATGGCATAGGACTTTATCCCTATTTATTTAGGGTAATGGATCCCATGTTGACTGAACATCGATCTCCATGTACAATTAGTCAGAGCTAACATATGCTCGTGTACCCGTTTATAGTATAAGTATGTAAGTAGCATCAAACTTGAACTACCTATATATGAGATAGTCATATCATCTCAGTTCAAAAGATTGTATGCATTATTATGATCTAGATGATAATATATTGATAAGAGTAAACTCTATTTATATGTCATCTATGCTCCAGTGGTTTAACTTACTTATCTTATATGTGTGCAATATGTTTGTCCAAACATCATTATGTCAGATGGCCTGAGACTCACCATTTCATTTTCATTAGTATCTCAGACTAATATGTGGAAACAAATAGAGGTGACAGTTTAGCCAGATAAATCATGCCTAACGAGGTATCCTCAACTATGAACCAATATTCATAGTACTTGTACTAGATTGTTCCATTACTCATATTTTTAATACCTTAAGAATAGAACATCTAACAGGCTGCTAAAGGATCTTTTCATATAAAGATAAATAATTTAATCAAAAATAAAATTATATTGCCATAAAAGGGAATAAATATTTATAAGATACAATTCTATGTCATGCTCTAGGGCATACTACTAATAATCTCTCACTTGCATTAGAGCCAACCACTATAAAACCTAAGATTGATCTTCTCAAGATGCTGGTCTAGTCATTGCTGTGTCATGGCCTTAGTGAGCAGATCAGTTGGATTATCAGGTAATGCTATTTTTTGCATAGCTATATCTCCTCTCCCAACTATCTCTCTAATAATGTAATAGCGCCTTTCTATGTGTTTGGACTTCTGGTGAGACCTGGGTTCCTTTGCCTGAGTTATAGCACCATTATTGTCATAGTAGAAAGGAACTAGTGACTTAATCAAAGGAACAGCTCCAAGTTCTATTATGAACTTCTTCATCCAAACAGCCTCCTTTGTAGCATTCGATACAGCAATATACTCTACCTCTATACTGGAATCCACGGTCATTATCTGCTTGAAACTTTTCAGCTGACTACTCCTCCATTACACATGAACTAAAAACCTGAGATAGACTTTTTATCATCTAAATTTGATTGGAAATTAGAGTCTGTAAATCCATCAATTTGTAAGTCACCTCCTCCATATATTAAGATTAAATCGTTAGTTCTTCTCAATTACTTTAGGATACTCTTGACTGCTACCCATATTCCAAACCTAGGTTGGATTGATATATGCTAGTCACACTAATAGCATGATATCCAGCCTTATACATAATAGAGCATACATGAGACTTCTAATTACCAAAGCATACAGAATTCTCGCTATTTTCTTTCTTTCCTCAGGTGTCTTTAGAGACATTTCCTTTAAGAGATGGACACCGTGCCTCACAGGCAACAATCTTTTCTTGGAATCAAGGATGTTGAACATCTTTAATACCTTTTCCTAGTATAAACTTTGGGACAGACCTATCATTCTTTTTTATCTATATCTGTAGATATGAATTCCCAAAATATAAGTTGCTTTCCCTAAGTCTTTCATACAAAACGTACTAGATGACCAAACTTTTATAGTTGTTAGCATACCAATATTATTTCATAGAAATAATATGTCATCCACTTACAAGACTAGGAAAGGAGTTGCACTCCCACTAACCTTTTTGTACATGCAGGGTTCATCTTCATTCTTAATAAAAATGAACAACTTGGTGGCTTCCTCAAAATGAATGCTCTTGCTCCTTGAAGCTTGCTTAATGTAACACCCCTATGTTCGGTAGTGCGTTCTACTGTTCCGGTGATAGTGTCTGTCTGGACAGCTAGGATGCCTAGAACTACATTTAGATATGGGTGAGGAGACATAAAATAATGAAATACAAGAAAAGAAAATACAAGAAAAACAAAGGAAAAATAATAGTTGTGAAATTTAACCAAGTTAAACGAGCCGAGAACCATAGCGATGGGTGACCGCACTCATTCATTCAATACTTAAATTAATTGTACTGAAATTTCATTATACTTAACTTAACTTAACTTAGCTGCCTGAATTGAATAATATTTTAATTGACTGCCCATATAGCCTATACACTGACCAGACTGGATAAACGGATATATTAGCACTGGGTACCTAGTACGTAGGGCCATCACACCATCGATCACAAAGTGTCTCCCGGTGTGCAAATAGTGTGGCTAAAAAGCCATATAATCAATCAGGCATTAAGCCGAGTATAATAACATAATCTGTATAGCCATAGGCTATTAAAATTATAGTATGGCATAATAAGTCATAAAACACAATATGACGTAAAGTCATTTATAGAACAGCTGTCAGAATCCTATTGGCATGCCAACCTATCCAAACTAGTCAACTAGGCAAATTAGGGCATAGTACAAGATTAAATATTTATTTTTAGGGTTTACTGATCATTAAACAATTCACTGGTAAATGAAAATGTTGACCTTTTCATACATCATGCATAAGTTGATTCTAGTATCAACATGTTACAATTCATAATTCAATATGCTGACAATATAGTGCAATTTAACATTTTTACAAGTTGGCATTCATTGCCAAATTGCTTCAAGCATCATTGTATGTAAATGTCAAATTCTCAATTTTTGTGTGCTAGATTGGTCTGGCATAAAGTCCTATTTCTCTCAGTTTGTAGCTTATGGTCAAAGAAGCAAAATTGTAGCTCTATGTCTTATTGCACTCTGGGCAAAATTTCAGGTCATTCTGAGTTGTATAGACCAAGATATGGTCAATCTACTAAAGCTGGACAGATTACACTTTTAGTGCAAAATTTAGTCAATTTTAGGTCACTTTTAGTTCTGGCAGTTTTGGTACCTGAATTTGTGCAAGCCATTTGACTTGGTTCTGGTCATTTTTCGGCTTTGGTGTCTTCATAAGAATTGTAGCTCTATGTCTTATTGCACTCTGGGCAAAATTTTAGGTCATTCTGAGTTATATAGACCAAGATATGGTCAATTTACTAAAGCTGGACAGATTGCACCTTCAGTGCAAAATTTAGTCAATTTTAGGTCACTTTTAGTTCTGGCAGTTTTGGTACCCGAACTTGTGCAAGCTGTTTGACTTGGTTCTGGTCATTTTTGGGCTTTGGTGTCTTCATAAGAATTGTAGCTCTATGTCTTATTGCACTCTGGACAAAATTTCAAGTCATTCTGAGTTGTATAGACCAAGATATGGTCAATTTACTAAAGCTGGACAGATTGCACCTTTAGTGCAAAATTTGGTCAATTTTAGGTCACTTTTAGTTCTGGCAGTTTTGGTACCTGAAATTGTGCAAGCTATTTGACTTAGTTCTGGTCATTTCTAGGCTTTGGTGTCTTCATAAGAATTGTAGCGCTATGTCTTATTGCACTCTGGGCAAAATTTCAGGTCATTCTGAGTTGTATAGACTAAGATATGGTCAATTTACTAAAGCTGGACAGATTGCACCTTTAGTGCAAAATTTGGTCAATTTTTGGTCACTTTTAGTTTTGGCAGTTTTGGTACCCGAACTTGTGCAAGCTATTTGACTTGGTTCTGGTCATTTCTCGGTTTGGTGTCTTCATAAGAATTGTATCTCTATGTCTTATTGCACTCTAGGCAAAATTTCAGGTTATTCTAAGTTGTATTGACCAAGATATGGTCAATTTATGAAAGCTGGACAGATTGCACCTTTTGTGCAAAATTTGGTCAATTTTAGGTCACTTTTAGTTCTGGCAGTTTTGGTACCCGAAATTGTGCAAGCTATTTGACTTAGTTCTGGTCATTTCTGGGCTTTGGTGTCTTCAAAAGAATTGTAGTTCTATGTCTTTTGCACTCTGGGCAAAATTTCAGGTCAATTGGATCTGTTTTGAGTGAGATATGGTCATCCTAATGACTACTATTCATATGGTCAAAAATCTGGGTTTGCAAGGTTGCCATTCCGGATTTGGTCATTTTTAAGGTCAGTGTCTAGATAGAATTTTGGCAATATGTCTACATGAAAGTTGGCCTATTTGGTGTCTAGTTTCACCACCCATGAGCCTTATATCAATTGGGTTCACAGTTTTGCACTTATGACCTGATTTAGGTGCTGCCAACATATACAACCTGCATTTGAACATCACACTTCCAATTTTGACAATCCTCCTCCTCCCAATACTTCAACATTTAATCATGGTACTTCTATATATATTATACACACTTCCAGCAAGCATTTTGGGCAGAACACTCAAGTGCTCAATGCACGCAATACACCATTCAAGTTCAACATTCACTTCTATCAAAATTCAACATACCTCAATATTAATATTACACATACACTTCCATATATTCATACCTCAATATCAACTACACATGCTGCCCACAATTTAACACTATCATAATTCATTAATAAACTTCATATTCACACACACAAATTCATGATATTATAGGCTGCCAAACATGGCAGTTTGCCAAAGCATCAAGGTCGCATTTCAAACCCTTAATTCAAGCACTAACATGCACATACTTGAACATTAACCTACTATAACCTCCATTTGAGTTAATCAACCTTAATTTCCATCCATTAAATATAAGAATAAGTCACTAACCATGCATTTTCATGGCTGTCAAAACTAAGGTTCACCAATACTCATCATTTCCTCAATTTTTCTTAGCAATTCAACTTACCCAAAGCTCAACACAAGGATTATTAAAGGAAAATGGAAAGATTAAGCACTAACCTCAACTTGAGCTTCACAAATCCATGGAATTTCCTCTTTTTTTTTGCTGCCCACATACTGCCCATGGTGTGAGGACCACTTTTAATGAAGAGAGTTTGAAGAAATATGGCTTGAATCATGGTAAATTTGAGCTTATGCATGAATGGCCATGGAGGAAGCTTAGAGGAAAATCACATTCGGCAAAGAAGAAGAATGAAGAAGAAGATGAATCTTTTAGTGGAAAAATCTGTCCTAATGGTCCTTATATACTCCACTAATGCCCCACTAATCACAATTAAAATTTTGATTAATTTAAGATTTCCTTTAATTGCAATTATGCCCTCCAATTCCCTTAAATTACATGTTATCTTGAATTTCATTTTTCATTAAATTTTCAAAATATAATACCACTTATTTTTCATAGAAATTTAGGTCAAAAGTCAACTTTAGGTGTCAAATGACCAAAATGCCCCTCTTCAGGTCAAATTCAGACTTTTTCGGTAACACCGAGTTAATCCTTGTCCCGCCGATTTTCCTAAATTTTCATTTTTATTTGTACTGACTTACTAATTTTTCTTTGACATTTCCAATGTCAATTATACCTTAATAGACGTTTAATTATGTCCCGAAAATATTTTTCCAGGTTCCTTGCGGTCCAGGGCTAGTTAACGGTCCTTGCCTTAACTTCCCGGTGCGGTCACCCATCGCTACGGGTTCGGCTCATTTAACTTAGTCACATTTTATCTCTTTTATTTTTTTTTTAAATTTTTCTCATCACATATTTCATTATTTTATACTTCCTCACTGTCATTACAGTGTAGTTCCAGACATTCTGACTTTCTAGGACAGACATTAGCCATCGGAACAGTGAAACGTATGGACTACGAAAATGAGGATGTTACAACTCTTCTCCTCTAAAAAGGAATTTCATCCTCGAAATTCATCGGATTTAAACAACTGAACTTATCGTTATCTCATAATTCTACTCACTTTCCCATCATTGTTTTCTTTTGCCTTTAGTATTTCTATTCATGAAAGTCTATTATTCATTAGTTCTCTAATTTCGCATACTGGAATCTTTACTGGTCCTTCAGTCTCTTTTACCAATTCCAACTCTGTTCAATTACCCTTTGTCTAGGTATTCTACATTTATCTCATGCAAAACTCTATCAATGAAAGGTATCTATTCTTGCTTCTAGAGGGAATGGCACTACAATTTCTAAATATATTTTCAAATACCTAAATCATTCTTTTCTGACAAAAATATCAAAATAATTATAAGACTCTATATCAATGCCTGGATATCTTTTCCCAACTCAGTTCAACGTACTGGTGTTTTGCACTTTTTCCCTTACAGTGTTTCAAAGGGTAACGTTTGTATGCTAACTTGACACTTATTATTGTATATAAATTCTGTTAGTGGGAGGTATCTATCCCATCTCCCTTCGGATTCCATGACACAAGTTCTTAGTATATTCTCGAGGGCCTATCACATATTGTCGACACCATATTTTGGCCGATCCCCAAAATCAATAAAACTTTGAAACCGATCCCCGGTACTAAGTCTCCTTCGGACAGCTAATCACATTTCCGATCCCTCTTTGATAGGCTGTCACAATTCCGATCTCTCCCCGCAAAGAATTAAATCAAATTGTTAAGTTCTCGCATCAGTCAAAGCTTTACCAGTCTATCGCTCACCGATCTCTCAAACCCATTGTCGAAACTCAGGACCCGTCAAGTATATTCCTAATAAACGAAATGAACTGGCACTAGATCTTTTCTTACCAGTTTTATTGCCGATCTCCTTTTCGAAAGATTAAGAGCTAAGGTTTTGGTCCGGTTTAATGAGGATTCCGATCTTAAGTGTTCAAGTTAAAATTTCAATTTTAATCAAGTCCCATTCAGCATTTCTTCCCCATCGATCTCATGCTTATTGTGCTTTCCGATCTCTTATACTTAGATTAATAATTGCATTTAGTTCTTGTTTCGCTATGCTCATACAATCAAATACTTAGGCAATTCAGAGATTTTCCAATCACATCCATTCATTGAACAAAAGAGACATCCCATTTCATTTCACTTTTTTTTACAAGCTATTCAGCTGGAGGGTCACCCTCAGCCTGATTTACATTTTGCTCACTCTCTCTCTCACCCTCGGCTTCCCCCTCACTGTCCTCATCATCACCCCCAGGAGCCAGGTCGGCCATCCAAGAGAAGTCCTCCTCTGGGTAACGCTTCTGGAGTTCGGCCAAGAGGTCCTTGTGAGCATTCACATAGGCCCCGGCTATTCCCGTCACCATCTCTTCATCTTTCTCCTTAAGCTCCCCGTCTTTCTCTTTAAGCTCCTCGATGAGTTTGGCGACACGGCGGCTCGTTGGCACATGGCGCTGGACTTCTCCGAGAACCCGATTCCTTTCAGCCAGAACAAGATTCAGTTCGGCCTATCTTCATAAAACTTCGCCCGTCCCTCAACTTGAGATATATAATCCCGAGCGGATGAGAGTTTGGATAGGAGGAAGCCACTTCTGATTTTTCTTCCCGATCTCCTTACCTGCAGAACCTTTTCCCAAACCATGGTTTGATTCACCAGGCACTCCACGTTCAGGCTCATGGATTGAGTCAAGATATCATCAAGGCTGTTCGAGGATAGCCTGTCCCGATCCTCCCGAAGGAAGATGGAAGACCCCAAGACTTGGGCAAAACCGGGGTTCTCCCGAACAGTCCGGTTATTCTTCAGGGACTCGATTAGCTTTTGAGCGCTACGAGAAGAGGTCCTCCCAGAAGATTGAGAAGGACCCCCTTCCGCACTAGAAACAACTGGAGGAGGTGGAGGCTGCTCTTTCGATCTAGGAGGAGATCGAACAGCTTCTGCGGTCGGCGGGCCCGAGGGTTGAGGTAGGTCCCCTTGTACTTCCCCAGGTTCATGACCAGGCATTCGAAGCATTTCCGAACGCTTCATCTCCTTTATTTTTCGGGAGATCTCTTTGTCCTTCTTCCGCTTCCTAGAACCCTCACCGCCCGCCATACCTGCACAAAGAAAAGGTCAGTGAGATCGCTAAGGTCCTGAGATCTGAGATATAGAAAATACCAATGCCGAGGTCAGAGAGCGGAAGTCCGCGGTCTTGGCGGTGGCGATTGAATAGTCCAATGGTGCAACTCGGATCACCGCATCCAAACAAGAATACTTTTGAGTGGCGGCCGACTCTTGAATCCATCACTATTAAGCTTTCCTCTGGTTCGTGGTAATATGTTTGGAAGCAAAGGCCCCTGGTACCACCACTCTACGGGGAAGTCGTCAAAGCGGCTCGGATCTTTGCTCCTCGTAATGAAGAAAGCAGTTCTTCCAATTCTTAAGGGATGAGGGCGGATCGAGAAAGAGCCCGCAATGAGGCTTTGCACGAAAGAACCGATGTTCATCATCCTTTCGCGAGTTAGTGCATGCGGCTCGGCGAACACACCTTAGCCGTAGGTCCGATTCCCTTAGATCGGCATAGACCTCGGAAGGCTACCAAGATCCGCCACGAGTTAGGGTGAATTTGAGCAATGCACGCTCGGTGAAGTTTTAGGACCTCCTTATAGAAGTCATCTAGAGGGAACCGAAGACCGGCCTTTAACTGTTCCTCGTACACCATAACCATGTCATTCTCTTCAAAGGAGTGATCGACACGAAGATCGCCGTGGCACTTGATTAGCTCGTACGAATCAGGCCGAATGTTGTATTCTTGGCTAAACGATTGCAGATCGGATTCTCGAAGAACCGACGGTAGCTCGTCTATAGGGAGAGTCTCCCTCCACGAAGCAGTGCGCCTTGATGGTATGATCCGCCCCCGAGCTGGAACGGAGACCCTAGGGGGTTCAGATTGCGTGCTTGGCCCGACTACCTCTTCTTCATCGGACGACCATAAGAACTGAATGGAAGGAGGGCTCGCCGCTCTCTGACCTTCGACACCGCTCATTTTCAAAGGAAATAAAGAACTTAAACTAAAAAAAAGATCAAAGCCCTTACCGGAGTCTGATCGGCATCGGAAGAACTTGGGAAAAATGAGAGAACTTCGAAGTTGTGAGCAAGAGACTGAAAATGGAATGAGAGAGCAAATGGCTAACCCCCCCATCCCTATTTATACTAGTCCGAGCATTTAATGCTCACGAGGTTCCATGCAGTGCATCGGTTAACGGGATTCGCCAGCTGTTCTGACACGTCTCTCGAACATTCCGAGATCGGTTAATTGGAGATCGGCATAATAAGTTGAATATTTTGAACAAAGGATTAGTTAAGAGTCGTTTTGTTAGGACCCAGATCGGACAAATATATCAGAGGTCGAAAAATAATCAATAAGATAATAATTGGAGAAACAAGACTTTTATTTCCAAAAAGATCGGATTACATCATTAGGGCGATCTCTAGGGATCGGAAGGCAAAAAGAATAAGACAAATCCCAAATAACCGTCGTCAGAATCAGAGCCGAGGTAGTTAAAGCGTTGCAGACGAGATCTCCACCGCACGCCTAAGAATCGCCCGCAATGCTGACAGGTGCCAGGGTATGTCATGACAGTCCTGTACATCCCAATCTCCACCGTTGATCCCACTTGTAAGGACAAACCCGGAACCCTTGGATCAAGAGAGAAGACGACAATACCAGCATCTTTCGCTCTTAGCCCTTAGATCGTTCCGGACAAGAAGATCTGGGACCGTCAGATTGAAAGAAGAAAAGGACAAACGTTCTGAAGAAGGATCTCAGCCATTCATTTTGATTCTCTTTAATTCCTGGACATCCGATCATGTCCTTCGAAATCTTGACCCTCCATCTCCCTCAAAATAAATCCTGACCCTCCACGGGGAGCGCCCGATTCCTATAAATACCTGCATGAAAAACTGTTCAAGGGACGGACGGACAAAGAGAGAGGCTGTTATTATAGTGGAAGAACTCTGAAAACTTCATTCAGTTTGTTATTCCGCTACTTTGAAGTGTTGATTGGAAAAACTTTTGAAACTAGTTTTCTGAAGTGTTTCTTGAAAAGGATTCTGAATACTGGAACTCTACATTTCCAGTTTGTTCATTATCTGGTCACACCCTCACTTTCAGCCCTTTATCATCTCTGTTTTCATTCCCCTTTGTCTAAGCTAAACTTCATTCCACTCGGCTTTTATCTTAATCGATTATATTTTAGCCGAGCTCCCTTCACTTCCGACGAACATCGCCTCTCGTGCTAATCAGTCCACTGTCTTATCTCTATTTGCCACCAGTAGCTATTTCATGGATTTGGCTCCTCACGGTAAGAGCTCATATTCTTTGTTTTACTAAGTGTTTACATTTATTTTTCGCACTTTCTTTGTTCTTCTTACGTATGTGATTTTCTCCAAGCTCATTTTGTGCAAAAGGACCCAAAAGAATGTTACTCTCGAGTTATCTCTTTAGTGATTAGTCCGACATTTTATTAATCTTCGTCATTTCTGAATGCAAGTTTTTCTGGTTCCTAGTAGCTTGTAAATGGTCAGGCAAGACGTAGGTAACTGCAACTTAGGGGTCTCTTTTAAAAGAGAGAACCTGAATAACGCGTCAGGAAGATAGCCAAACTATTAGGCTGACGTGAACAGCAATTCGACAAAGAGGTCATAAAGTGGAATAAAACCAAAATAAACAAAACAGAATATATCGGTCATTAATAGATATTGGTAAAATGAATACATGGAAGGTCGGTAAATTAAGTCTAGTTTTCCCCATCTAGCCAAAAGGTATCGAGAAGCCTTATCCCCAGCATCCTTGAATGCCAGAATCCTTAGCTTTAGGCTCTTATATCATGTAGCTGAAATTAAAATCCGGGAGATCGGAAAAGTCCCTTTCAGGCTCCTGTTAATCTAAAAGAGATCGGAGGAGAGTTCTTATCCGGTCTCAACTCAAAATTTTAATAACTATTAAATAGAGATCGGAGGAGGGTTCTTATCCGGTCTCCACTCCAAGTTTTAATAAATAACTATTAAATAGAGATCGGAGGAGAGTTCTTATCCGGTCTCAACTCAAAATTTTAATAACTATTAAATAGAGATCGGAGGAGGGTTCTTATCCGGTCTCCACTCAAAGTTTTAATAAATAACCATTAAATAGAGATCGGAGGAGAGTTCTTATCCGGTATCAACTTAAAATTTTAATAACTATTAAATAGAGATCGGAGGAGGGTTCTTATCCGGTCTCTACTCAAGGTTTTAATAAATAACCATTAAACAGAGATCGGAGGAGGGTTTTTATCCGATTCTCACACCAAATCTCAACCCGTATGCAAAATAATCTCAGAACTAAAAAAATTCGTAACGTCAATTCACTAAGGTGGTCTCATTTACTTGTGTATCTGGGTGATCCAAATTCAGTGAGAAATCAAATGTTCCTTTAGCCAAAAGGATTAACATTCCCATTCAAGCCCTCCTAACTAATTTATAAAAAACGCAAAATTAAATCTACTTACTCTTATTAAGGGACGAGGTGGGGTGCCTAACACCTTCCCCACCCGTTTACGGACCCCGAACCTAGAATCTCTATTTTGAAGTGGTTTCATTTTTAATTTATCTTCCCAAATGGTTTTCTTTAGTTTCCCTCAAAACTAAGGTGGCGACTCCTCACTTTTCCCACTTCGGTGAGTGATCGTCCAGGCGACCGCAAAATCCCTTTGCGACACATATTACAGATTATTATTATCATTTCATTTCATTGTTTACAGGAACTCAATGAGTTTCAAAATTTATCTGAATTACTCGTTTCGACAATCCATCCATCTGAGGATGATAAGTTGTACTGATATCTCTAAGCTTATAGCAATTACTATGGTACAGGTAGTTCACATTAATGTAACTGAGTCACTGACTCTAGCTACCTTATAAGTGTAGTCTTTCGATAGGCTAGTTCTGAAGTTTTAAATTTCTGACTAAAATTTTTACATTTATTTCCCGTAATAGTACTCTATTTGGGCGTAACTGTATCAAATTACAGATTACTTACAAATATTCTTATTTTATTATACCACGAGGAAGCACATAGCTTTACACAATAATCCCATGTCGGTACTGTAATCTGCAGCTTACAATACAAACATCGAGAACATTACATAGTCACTACGTTATAACCTCATGAACTAGGTTTTCTACTTCTTTTTCTAATGCCTTCTGTGACTCTGAATCCATATCTTAACCTTGAATAATAAAAAATAAACAGATCTACATTAGTGTCACCTCGACTCTTATGAATGCAATGTATGTATGCACACTATCTTTCTACTTATCTTTGCCTAGGAATGCTTAAACCATGCTTTGATACCACTAAATGTAACACCCCTCACTCGTCTACAGTGTAGCCTAGCAAGGCGTGTCACACGGAGTGCCGGAGCACCTGATCTTATCTGATTTCATTATAGTTATAGATTTACTTGTTCAAAAACTTTATCTGAGATTTAGGCTATTTTTACTGTTTATCAAAATCTGACTAATTTGGAAAATTCAAAAATTTTAATGACAATCCAGCAAAGTTCAGCAGTAATTTGGACTAACAATTCTTCTGAACCTGCCAAAAATAATTTTAATATATACTCATATTCATAACTCAGATTGTCTGAAAGTATTCTCAAACTCAGATTCAGTATCAAAATTTCTGAAACTCAATCTCATTCAGAATCATTATGATTACATAATCAACTCAGATATCAGAATTTTTATATTTCATTAACGTATATAATTTTCCAATTAAGAACATAAATTTGTCAAGTACAGGATATACAAATGAAATTACTGTTACTAACTCACATTACAATATAAGCAGTAATTATAATGTACAGATTAGAAAACATGCTTAAAATGAGCGCTACATGCATTGCTGAGGAGGTGACAATCTTGAACTCTTCTGACACTTCTGCAGATCTGGACTCCAAAAATCTCAGTCGACAGTCTACTAGTTTTACCTTCAGTACCTGAGCGAGGAAGCAATTCCATCGCGCTAAGCATTTCTGCTTAGTGGTGCAATAATATAACAAGAAATAATATATACAAATAAAGAAAGAAATAAATCATAATTCGGATACTCAGAAATCAATTTAATTTGGTATGGTATTTCTAGTATCAACGATATTATATACTAGTTTGTTCCTCTATGAAAGTGCTTAGTTTATAACTTTTCAGTAATACTACTCAGTATACAAAATATTCTAGCTATATTGTATTTCAAGTCTCTACGGTTCTGCAATTTATATTTTTGTTATGTTTCTTTTGCTAATCTCTTTTACTCATTCATTCAATACTTAAATTAATTGTACTGAAAATTCATTATACTTAACTTAACTTAACTTAACTTAGCTGCTGAATTGAATAATGTTTTAATTGACTGCCCATATAGCCTATACACTGACCAAACTGGATAAACGGATATACTAGCACTGGGTACGTAGTACCTCAGGCCGTCACACCATCGGTCACAAAGTGTCTCCCGGTGTGCAAATAGTATGGCTAAAAAGCCATATAATCAATTAGGCATTAAGCCGAGTATAATAACACAATCTGTATAGCCATAGGTTATTAAAATTATAGTATAGCATAATAAGCCATAAAACACAATATGACGTAAAGTCATTTACAGAACAGCTGTCAGAATCCTATTGGCATACCAACCTATTCAAACTAGTCAACTAGGCAAATTAGGGCATAGTACTGTAACACCCCTAAGTTCGGTAGTGCGTTCTACTGTTCCTGTGACCAGTGTTGTCCGGACAGCTAGGATGCCTAGAACTACACTTTGATATGAGTGAGAAGACATAAAATAATGAAATACAAGAAAATAAAATACAAGAAAAACAAAGAAAAAATAATAGCAAAGAAATGTAACCAAGTTAAGCGAGCCGAGAACCCTAGCGATGGGTGACTGCACCGGGAAGTCACGGCGTGGACCGTTGACTAGCCCTGGACCGCGGGGAACCCTGGAAAATATTTTTAGGATTTAAATAGACCCCTATTGAAGTATAAATATCATTAGAAATATTAAATAAAAATTAAATAATTAGTACAAAGAAAAGTGGGAAATCAAAAAACGGACAAAACCCGGTGTTACCGAAAAATCGGGAATGCAATCCGAACAGGGGCATTGTGATCATTTGACACCCCGAGTAGTCTTTTGACCTAAATGTCCATTAAAAATAAATAATACATGTTTTAGTTTTTAAATTCTGTTTTCACATGTTATTTGAATATTCTTTCTTCATAGTACAACTGCTCAATATCATTGTTTGATACATACAGTACATTACATTATAAATATGCACTAACGGGAGGAAATCTCCTTGTATTAATTGTCTAGGAGGTCTAAGATCCTCGCATTGACTATGGAAGAGGGTGATCATTCAGTCGATCAATCTTTAGAGGCTGAGGTGCAAGGAAATGCCCCAGCCCTACATAATGTCAGTGGTTCAGTAGCACCAGCCCCCACAGTACCGCAGTTCCCTGCTCAGTTCGCTTAGCAGATGGCTGCAATGTTCCAACAAATGGCTAGTAATATGCCTACTCAAGTCCCAATACAGACACCAGTGGTACAACCACAGTCTCCTGCTAGGAAGTATGATAAATTGATGAAATATGGGGACAGTAGATCCTCTAGAGGCTGAACAATGGTTAGAGAGAATGGATAGGGTATTCAAGAAACTGCATTGCACGGAGGAGCTCAGATTTGAATACTCAGTATCTTTGCTACAAGGGGATGCTTATGACTGGTGGAAAACCATTCCCCGATGCAGTAGAACCTCTGATGCTAACACAGGTGACTTTCTCAGGGAATTCAGACAAAAATATGTCCTTAACTTTAGGCTCTTATGTCATGTAGCTGAAATTAAAATCCGGGAGATCGGAAAAGTCCCTTTCAGGCTCCTGTTAATCTAAAAGAGATCGGAGGAGAGTTCTTATCCGGTCTCAACTCAAAATTTTAATAACTATTAAATAGAGATCGGAGGAGGGTTCTTATCCGGTCTCCACTCCAAGTTTTAATAAATAACTATTAAATAGAGATCGGAGGAGAGTTCTTATCCGGTCTCAACTCAAAATTTTAATAACTATTAAATAGAGATCGGAGGAGGGTTTTTATCCGGTCTCCACTCCAAGTTTTAATAAATAACTATTAAATAGAGATCGGAGGGGAGTTCTTATCCGGTCTCAACTCAAAATTTTAATAACTATTAAATAGAGATCGGAGGAGGGTTCTTATCCGGTCTCCACTCAAAGTTTTAATAAATAACCATTAAATAGAGATCGGAGGAGAGTTCTTATCCGGTCTCAACTTAAAATTTTAATAACTATTAAATAGAGATCGGAGGAGGGTTCTTATCCGGTCTCTACTCAAGGTTTTAATAAATAACCATTAAACAGAGATCGGAGGAGGGTTTTTATCCGATTCTCACACCAAATCTCAACCCGTACGCAAAATAATCTCAGAACTAAAAAAATTCGTAACGTCAATTCACTAAGGTGGTCTCATTTACTTGTGTATCTGGGTGATCCAAATTCAGTGAGAAATCAAATGTTCCTTTAGCCAAAAGGATTAACATTCCCATTCAAGCCCTCCTAACTAATTTATAAAAAATGCAAAATTAAATCTACTTACCCTTATTAAGGGACGAGGTGGGGTGCCTAACACCTTCCCCACCCGTTTACGGACCCCGAACCTAGAATCTCTGTTTTGAAGTGGTTTCATTTTTAATTTATCTTCCCAAATGGTTTTCTTTAGTTTCCCTCAAAACTAAGGTGGCGACTCCTCACTTTTCCCACTTCGGTGAGTGATCGTCCAGGCGACCGCAAAATCCCTTGCGACAGCTTGGCGACTCCACTGGGGACTTAATTTTAACCCCGGTCTAGTGGTCCAAAAGTAGATTTAATTTTGTTAGATCAAATTATAGTTAGATGGGCTCATTCGGCGATGTTTTATACATTAATTATTATTGCTGCTAACTATTTTGTTTTGCCTGTTCTATTTCCTACAGTGCTCTTCATTTCAAAAAAGGGGAAAAAGGGAAAAATGGAAAAATAAAATCCCCCTGAATTGGGAAGAGGTAAAGGTGTCCCTTCACACACTGAACACTCACACGATGTCCTCACACACTATGGTCCTAACCCGGGCTTTCTTACCCTTTTAGGAAAGTAGGAGGGGGTCATGTAGCGGTACCCGTGGGTTTTACCCCGTTAGTATCCGTGAAGGCTTCTGCTCAAATTGAAACTCGTTCTATTTACAGTTATACCCTTTGAATTTTTCGGATAATATCATGGGGGTAGAATGGGGCTCTCTTGTTCTGATGGGGGCAATTTGGGAACCGTGGCTTTTAGAAAATTAGATCTGAGCTAAACTATCGTAATAGTTGAAAGCCGTAGTAAACTACCTTATAAGATAGAACTATCCAGACAGGTAGCGCTCACCCGGTATTAGGAGTCTCCCTACTATAGGACAAAAGGGGCATACTTACTCTTACCCTATTCTGCTTTAATTTCCTTTTGTTCAATTTTTTTTTTGAGGGTAATCTTGAATCCTACTAGAACACCTACACATTTTCCTACTTTGATAAATGTGTACGTGTCACATCATGAGATGATTCAAAATTACCCTAATTTGTCTTACTAACGAATTTTCCCGCAGGCGTTACCAAACCAAGAGTCTGTAAAAGGATAGGCATCATTTTTATCATGGCATCCTCGAGTCAGTCGGCAGAAGAGGCTCAGCATGCTAAACTTTGGTCCAAATCAGCTCATAGGTCGGTACCCTCGCAAAATGATGTTTCCGAGGCACACGCTAGCTCAATACCTTCACTAGATCTGGATAAAATAGAGGTCAGAATGAACAACCTCGAGGGTCTGTCTAATAGATGGAGGTCGCTTCCCGATCAGGTCAAGGTACGATTTGAAGAGAAGTACGGAAGGATTGCAACCTTAATGCGAGTCAAGGTCCAAATCCCGGCATTAAAAGCCATGTTGTCGGTTTGGAATCCTAAGTACGGGGTATTCTCTTTCAATGACATTGATACGGTTCCCACTATGGAAGAATATCAGGCATTACTAGGGATTCCGTACTCATTGCAGAACCGGATCTACCTACACCTTGAGCATAGGCAGACCTGGAAACGATTAACACATTTGTTGGGCATCCCTTCGGAGGAGGCGAAGTCAAAAGAAACAGTCAAAGGGAACACACATGGATGGTATTGGACGTACCTCGAGAAGCGGTTAGATCATTACCTCCAAGAGAAACAATGGGATCAAGCTTCGATGCTTTTCGCCTTGGGAATCTATGGTCTGCTTCTGTTCCCGGGGCCATTGGGAATCATCACTTGCAGCGCGGTGGAGGTATTTTGGACAGTAGAAAGGCAGGGGATCAATCCGATGCCAGCAATTCTTGCAGAGACCCTGTTGACCCTTACACACTGCAGAAGACAGGGCAAAGGGTCCATTAAGTGTTGTTCTCAATTGTTATACCTCTGGATTATCAGTCACGTGTGTCCTGTGGAGACAAAGGGATTGACTTGGTACCTTGACCAGCCTCCCATCGAGAGAATGACCCGGTTAATGTCGATCGAAGAATGAACAGCAGTGGTGGGAATGGATTTTGAGTTTCAATGGCCATAATTACTGTTGGAGGAAGCTGTGGACGTCAGGCCAACCCGTTCTGATCGGTACAGGGGGTAATCAGGCGGTGTCCCTAATTGGAATAACCGGGTATACAAGTTACACTCCGGCATTGGTAATGAGGCAGTTTGGCTCAACACAGTCCGTGATCAACATCAAAGAATACCACCAAGGTCACTTCTACCATGAGCTCAAGGAAGAAGAAGGGTTGAAAATGGCTCGCAAGTCTTGGGAAAACATCACTCTGATGGAGAAATCACCCAAAGGCCCAAGTGCCTCGGGCGAGTATCTTAAATGGAGAACTGACAGGGACCGAGAACACTCTACTGTAGAATTCAAGGACAGCAACCCTCGCCAAAACGCCCTATTAGAGGAAGCTGATAATCGCCTGGTTGACTCGCTACAAAAGGCAAATACCGAGAACTCACAGCTGCAAGAACGAATGAAACAATTGGAGGACCAACAGCAGAAACTTAAGAGAAGGGTGAGAAGACTCAAGGAAGAGGCAAGAGCCGAAAGGATGGAGTTCGAAAAGCAAGAGGTGCAGTGGGAAAAGGAAAAAGACTCTCTTCAAGCTGAGGCCAAAGAAATAAAAGTGCAGAATAGTAAGCTTCAGGAAAAGATGAAATACCAAGAAATACTCATTGAAGAGTAAAGCAAGAAAACAAAAAGAAGAAGCTTGAATTGAAAGAAAAAGCACTACTCATCAACGATATCTTGAAAGAGTGTGCTAAAGAAAGGAAAGAGAAAGAAAAACAAGCTGCTCTCTATCAAGGACTGAAAGAGAACGTTGACCAGCTGGAAAAAACGATAGCACAGGGAAAACAAGAACTATTACCTGAATCCGAGTATGCTCTGAAAGCATTCGATCCTGCCAAGCAAGAAGAAAGGTTGTATGAGTATCTCAGAAAATGTCATCTCATTATAAAGAACCTCCCAAAGCCTAGGCCGATGTAAAGAATATGGTGTACAAATTATTCAGTTAATAAAATGATTTTTGGACCATTGTTTAGTAAATTTGTGAATGAATAATATGACTCCCGTAGGAACTCCCTCGCTAGGGTTATGTGAAAAATTGAATGTGCTATATGGACAGGTATCATAAATGCGCATTCAATCCCGTCATTCACAGTCAGACTATCGGACGATGCCATGATAAAGTTGATGCGATTGTCCTTTTACAGATTTCAACCTGGCTCTCAAATGCCACTGTATCCTTCGTCCAGACCAGGACTTTTAGTTTCTTTGCAAAATTCAAAGTTCATTTAAAATTTTCTTTTTTTTACCCCTCACAGGAAATCAATATTGCTTCAAACAAGGCAAGTCTGACCAAGCACACGGTTCAACCTAAGCGAGTGTACTTAACAAGATCTCGAACAAGGAAGATAATGGAAAATCAGGAACAAGTACAGAACCTACGAGTGGTCTCCGAGTTGAAAGATCGACTTTACGAAATTATGAGACTAATGAAGGAAATGTCTCGAATAAACCTACTTGAGCCTAGCCCACCATTACCTCCTCCGCCTCCTACGACAAATGATCCTCATCAAGCTTCAACTTCTTTTACCTTTCAGTCTCCCATCCCGGACCCGACAATCACTGTCAATCCGGTTACCACAAATAATGACCTACCTTACTCTCATTACCCAACCATTCCAAACACCGGTCCTTACCCTTCAAATTCAATCCCTCCAATTCACTTCACCCCTCATCTCCCAACTGGGGGAATATCCCAGGCAGTGGGAGGGGAAAATAAGTCAAAAGAAAGCGAGAAACTGTCTGCTCTAGAGGAAAGATTGAGAGCAATTGAAGGGCTAAATATGTATGGCTCTGTGGATGTGGCATCACTTAGATTGGTTCCCGATGTGGTGGTACCTCCTAAATTCAAGGTCCCCGATTTTGACAAGTATACTGGGAATTCGGACCCTCGAATTCATTTGGCCACCTATATTGCCAAGATGTCCTCTATGACAGATGATGACAGATTGTTAATCCACTTCTTCCACGAGAGCCTCTCTGGAGCAGCCCTGAGGTGGTGCGTTCAGTTAGATAGGAGCAAACTACGCTCCTGGAAGGATTTAGCCGAGGCCTTTTTGAAGCAGTACAAATTTAACTGCGATGTGGCCCCCATAAGGAGGGATCTTCAGAATCTGGTGCAGAAAGACCGGGAAAGCTTCAAGGAGTATGCCCAAAGATGGAGAGAAAAGGCGGCAGAAGTCCACCCTCCGGTGACTGACAATGAGCTGTGCTCTCTATTTATTGAGACTTTGAAGGCTCCCTACTTCAACTTGATGATTGGGAACACTTCCAACAGTTTCTCTGACATCATCCAGACGGGTGAGAGAATTGAAGCCAACTTAAGAATGGGACGACTGCAGGAGTCAGCTGATTCTGTAAAGAAAACTGCCAATTTTGGCAAGAAAAAGGAGAGTGACGTGCATTCCATCACTCGGCAGAATAATTACTCCCAGTTTCCCCAAAATAACTACCGGCCATATCCTCCCTCTCATGGCCAAACCATCGCAAACATTCCACCTCCTCTCCCAAATTATCCACAACCGCGCCCACAATATGCCCCACCTACAAATTTCCAACCAAGACCACCTCCTCCTCCCATTCAACCAAGACCACCACAAAACAACCCAAGACCTCCAAGGAACCCTGATCCACCTCTTCCCCTCCCTCTCAGTGAAATATACCGATACCTTATCAGTATAAACCAAATTGTACTAGTCCCCTTGGACCCAATCCAGCCACCATATCCCAGGTGGTATGATGCCACCGCCCGTTGTGAGTATCATGGAGGAGCGCAAGGGCACTCAACCGACAACTGCGGGGCACTCAGAGGGAGAGTGCACGCTTTAATCCGAAACGGGTGGTTGAAGATCGAGGGAAATGGTTCCCTCCCCAATGTTACCTCAAACCCACTGCCTAACCATAATACGGGCAGTGGTGTAAATATGATTGAGTCTGAGGGAGAAAGATCAACACTGGAAGTGGACAAGCTAGTTCCTTACTTTAAGGAGATTTTTGCTGTAGCAATGAGGGAAGGCTACCTTTGCCCTCAGGTAGCGGGATTCGAAGAGAGTACGGGATGTCCTTACCATGGAGGGGCAGCTGAGCATGAGCTGCGAGATTGTGAGGGGTTCAGGCAAGAAGTCCGGAACTTATTGTCTCTCAAGGTTCTGAGGTGCCAGACAAAGTCAAAGACGGAAGAGGGAGTGAACACCACTAGGTTCAGCCAAACTGCTTCTACCTCCAAACCCAAAATCACCTTCTCACCCCCGGTAGCCTCACCACCAGTAACGGTTATCCGAACTCCGCCTCAGCTCCCCGTCACCAATACTCACGCTGTTCCATGGAATTACAATTTCCAAGTTTTCACTCAGGGAGCGTAAAGCAGTACGTCGGCTCCTAGTCTTGTCTCACCTCCGGCACCACCAAAACCATGTTTCGCTCCTCATGAGCACTTCAGGATGACTTATCTTTGGACTCACAATGACATTACTCCCCAGACCATTTCTCAGCCCATTATCACAACAAAGCCCTCTCCACCTGAGCAAGAAGTCGAGTTTATAACTCGAAGTGGGAGGTGTTACGGGAACGAAGAAAGAGAGAGGAGGAAAGGAAAAGTAAAAATGGGAGAGTCATCAAGAAATACAGAAGAGGAGGTGGAGAAAGCAGGGGAAGTAGAGCCTGTTGAGCACAAGGAAGAGGAAGAACTGCTGCTCCAAATAATGAAACAGAGCGAGTATGATGTGGTGGAGCAGTTGAGAAAAACACCCGCCCGGATTTCACTGTTATCACTGATCCTGAGCTCGGAAGTCCACCGACAAGCCTTACAAAGAATCCTGGATCAAGCCTTTGTAAACCCCGACATTACTCCGGGGCAGTTTGAGAAGATAGTAGAACAAATCCAGGCATCCAGCTTTGTAGCCTTTTCTGAAGAGGAGGTAGACCCCGCAGGCTTAGGGCACAATAAAGCTCTACATGTAACTGTGAAGTGTAAGGGTTGTATAGTGGCCAAGGTCCTCATCGATAATGGATCAGCCCTCAATGTACTGCCTAGCGCTACCTTAGCCAGGCTGCCGGTCGACCAATCATATATACGTCAGAGTGCTATGGTGGTAAGAGCCTTTGACGGTACCAGGAGAGAGGTGCTGGGAGACATTGACTTGCCAATCCAAGTCGGTGCATGTACTTTCAACGTCACGTTCCAGGTGATGAACATTGAGCCGGCTTACACTATGCTGTTGGGAAGGCCATGGATCCATTCTGCGAATGCTGTTCCTTCGACTTTGCACCAGAAGATCAAATACATTAAGGACGGCAAAATCATCACTGTAAGGGGCGAAGAAGCCATACTGGTCACCAAGCCGCAATCACTTCCTTATGTGGAAGCGGCCGAGGAATCGTTGGAGAGTTCTTTCCAGGCCCTTGAACTGCAAGATACCGGGAAGGAGGGGGCTATGGCTATGGTGGCCAAAGTGATGTCGAGGAACGGGTATCAAGATGGGAAAGGCTTGGGTACCGCCTTGCAAGGAATCGTGGAACCCATACCGGCTATTCAGAAGGTAGGCCGTTGTGGTTTGGGATATGAGGAGGATGCCCTCGTGGATGGACGGTTCTGGATGAGGAAAATACTTCGGGATCAGAGGTTTGACCAGAAGATGGGAAAGATGAAAGTAGTCCCGAGAATCACGAAGATCTTCACTGAGCCAGTCATTCAACATCCGGCAAATACAGAAGAATCACCCAATGATCCATCCGTAGATGTCATCCAACTGGACTCCTTGTATGAGGCCCTAGTCTCGCCAGTGGCTGAGGGGCAGGAGCTTGACAACTGGACAACAGAGGATATCCCTGTACTCAATTTCGAGTAAAGTACCTCTGGTTATCTACACTTGATCATTTTGTCCATGGTGACAAGTGTAATACTATAAATGGACCTTTTCTTATGGCATTAATATTAATGAATTGATAGCGCATTTTAAATCCAATACTCTCTTTCTTTCCTTTTTAATTCCATCCTTATAACACGTTCTATTCTTTATTCATTCAGGACTATTCCTCAATTAACACCTATCGCAACGGGATTTTGCGGTCGCCCGGACGATCACTCACTGAAGTGGGAAAAAGTGAGGAGTCGCCACCTTAGTTTTGAGGGAAACTAAAGAAAACCATTTAGGGAGTTAAATTAAAAATAAAACCACTTTAGAACAGAGATTCTAAGTTCGGGGTCCATAAACGGGTGGGGAAGGTGTTAGGCACCCCACCTCGTCCCTTAATAAGGGTAAGTAGATTTAATTTTGCGTCCTTTATAAATTAGTTAAAAGGGCTATAGTGGGAATGTTAATCCTTTTGGTAAAAGGAATGTTTGATTTTACACTAATTAGGATTACCCAGATACATAAGTAAATGAGACAGCCTTAGTGAGTTGACGTCACGAATCGTTTTGGTTTTAGGATTACCTTGCATACGGGTTGAAATTAGGTGTGAGAATAGGATAAGAACTCTCTTCCTATCTCTTTTTAAATATTTATTAAAGTTTGAGTAGAGACCGGATAAGAACTCTCCTCCGATCTCTTCTGGGTTATTTATTAAAATTCTAATTGGAGGTCGGGTAAGGGTCCTCCTCCGACCTCTTTTAGGTATTCATTAAAATTTCGAGATGGGAACCGGATAAGAATTCTCCTCCGATCCCTATTTAATAGAATTTTGAGTTAAGACCGGATAAGAACTCTCCTCCGATCTCTTTTAAATGTTTATTAGAATTTGAGTTAAGACCGGATAAGAACTCTCCTCCGATCTCTTTTAAATTAGAAAGGTGCCTGAAAGGTATTTTTCGATCTCCAGAATTTTGGTGTCCTAAGAACCTAGAGATAAGGATCCTGAAGTTTAAAGAGGTTGGGGATAGGACTTATCAATATCTCTTGGCTAGATGGGGAAAATGAGACCTGATTTACCGACCTCTCGTGTATTTATTTTACCAATATCTATTTATGACCGATCTATTCTGCTTCGTTTACTTTGGTTTTATTCCATTTTATGGCATCTTTGCCGAACTGCCGTTTGCGTCAGCCTAATAGTTTGACTATTTTCCTGACGTATTATTCAGATTCTCCCTTTAAGAGAGATCTTTAGGTTGCAATTACCTACGTTTATCCGACCATTTACATACTACTGGGAGTTAGAAAACTTGCTTTCAAAAATGATGAAGATTAATAAAAATGAACTGATCACTAAAGAGATGATTTGGGAGTGTCATTCTTTATGGATCGTTTGTGCAAAAGTAAACTTGAAGAAAATCGCAGATGTATGACAAACAAGGAAAATACGGAAAATAAACGTGGACACTTAATAAAATAGTAGCATGAACTCCTACAATAACATCTTTTGAGGTTCTCTCGTGCAAAATACTCTTGAAGAAAGTTGCCGATGTATGAAGGATAAAGGAAGTGCGGGAAATAAAAGTAAACAACAGTATGAGCCCTTACCTGTGAGGAGCCGGATAGTTACGGGATGGCAAACGGGGATAAGACAGGGAATTGATTAGCTTGAGGGTGGCGTTCTTCGTGAACTGGAGGGTACTCAGCTAAAATGCGAGTGATATGAAGTTGAGCTTAGAGATGATAGAAGACAGAAAATGAGAGTGCGACTAGATAATGAACAAACTGGAAATGTAGAGTTCCAGTATTCAAAATCCCTTCAAGAAAACACTTCATAAAACTGGTTTCCAAAGTCTTTTGATCAACACTTCTAAATAGCAGAGTAACAAACTAAATGAAATTTCAGAGTTCCTCTTGCTATAATAACAGCCTTTCTTTGTTTTTTCGTCTTTTTTCTTTTTTGAACAGTTTTTTCATGCAGGTATTTATAGGAATCGGGTGCTCCCTATGAAGGGTCAGGATCTATTTTGAGGGAGATGGAGGGTCAAGATTTTGAGGTACATGATCGGATGCTCAGGAATTAAAGAGAATCAAGATGAATGGCTGAGATCGCTCCTCCGAATATTTGTCCTTTTCCTCTTTTAATCCGACGGTCTTGAATCCTCTTGTCCGGAATGATCTGAGGGCTGAGAGTGAAAGACGCTGGTATTGTCGTCTTCTCTCTTGATCTAAGGGTTCCGGGTTTGTCCGGACAAGTGGGATCAACGGTGGGGATTGGGATGTACAGGACTGTCATGACATACCGCACTGTCCAAGATTATGCGGCAATTCTTAGGCGTGCGGTGGAGATCTCGTCTGCCACGCTTTAACTACCTCGGCTCTGATTCTGACGACGGTTATTGGGATTTGTCTTATTCTTTTTGTCTTCCGATCCCTTCCCTAGCTCCTATTCCGATCTTTCATGCTGATCTCTTATCTCCCGATCTCTATTATCCCTTAATCACCGATTCGTTCAAGCATTAATTGCATCTCGATTCTGCCGCTCGCTTTCGCCAAAGAATAAATGCTCATTTTCCCTATATATACCCCGCTGATGTAAACATTTCCTTCATCTGATTCTCCTCTCTTCCTTTCTTGCTTTCCTCGTTTCTAGCTGCCCTCGGATCGCCGTGCCATAATTGTGGTTTTTGATCTTTTCCGATGGATTTCTTTCTCACCGATCAAAATTTACGATCCGGTGATTGGATGACCCTAATTGACGATGGTGAGAGAACCGATTTGATCAATCAGTATTGCGGACTCGGTTGTACCGATCTCGAGTCGCCAATCGAGTTCATTCGCTTCATCACATTGAGTGTTCCGACAGCGATTCTGATCCACATTGGGTGTTCCGACAGCGGATGAAGCATCCGGTCGGCAATATCCTTGGGATCAGTTATAAACTGATCCTTAGAACACCTGGGAGTATCCTTGGGATAAGTTATAAACTGATCCATGGATCTCCTGGGAGTATCCTAGGGATCAGTTGTAAACCGATCCTTAGATCGGCCTTTTGATATAGTCAGATCTCCAATGTATTCCGATCCTTAGAGATCACCAAATGATGTAGTTAGTCCTTTATTGTAATCCGATCCCTAGAGATCGCCCAAATGATGTAATCCGATCTTTTTGGAAATAAAAGTCTTGTTTCTCCAATTATTATCTTATTGATTATTTTCCGATCCCTGAGGTGGTTATCCGATTTGGTTCTTTACTTGAATGACACTTGACTGATCCTTTATTCAAAATATTTAACTTATTATGCCGATCTCCAATTAACCGATCTCTGAACATTCGGATATTTGAGAGAAGTGTCAGAACAGCTGTCGAGTCTCACCAATCGATGTGCCGCCTAGAACCTCGCGAGCATTAAATGCTCGGACTAGTATAAATAGGGGAGGGTTAGCCAGTTGTTTTCTCATTTCATTTTCAGTCTCCTGCTCATAGCTTCGAAGTTCTCTCATTTTCTCCAGTTTCTCCGACGCCGATTAGACTCTGGTAAGGACTTTGATCTTCTTTTTTTGTTTAAGTTCTTTGTTTCTTTTGAAAATGAGCGGTGCCGAAGGTCGAGAGCGAGCCCTCCTTCCATTGAGTTCTCTTGGTCATCGTCGATGAAGAAGAGGCGGGCTAAGCGCGCAACTGGACCCCTTAGGTCCTCGCCTCCAGTCGTATGGTCGTACCATTAAGGCGCACGCGCTTCTTCAAGGAGAGAGACCCTTCCCATAGACGAGCTTCCATCGGTTCTTCGAATCCGATCTGCAATCGCTTGTTCAAGAATACAACATTTGTCCCGATTCATATGAGCCGATCAAGTGCCATGGCGATCTTCGTGTCGATCATTCTTTTGAAGAGGATGACATGGTCATGGTGTACGAAGAACGATTAAAGGCCGGTCCGAGGTTCCTCTAGCCGATTTCTATAAGGAGGTCCTAAAATTTCACCGAATATCCATTGTTCAAATCCACCCCAACTCGTGGCGGATCTTGGTTGCTTTCCGAGGTCTATGCCGAGCTAAGGGAATCGACTCTACGCCTAAAGTGTTCGCCAAGCCGCACCGCTAACTCACCGAAAGGACGATGACCATCGGTTCTTTCAGCGGCCTAATTGCGGGCTCTTTCCGATCCGCCTCGTCTCTTAAGAACCGAAGAATCGTTTCTTCATTGTGAGGAGCAAAGATCCGAGCCGCTTTGAGGATTTCTCACCGGTGGTACCAGGACCCTTGCTTCCAACCATATTACCCTCGAGCGAAGAGGAAAGTTTGATAGTGATGGATCTCAAGAGTGAGGCTGCCACTAAAAAGTATTCTTGTTTGGATTCGTGATCGCCGAGCCGCACCATTGGACTGCTCACCGCCACTGCCAAGACCGCGAACTTCCGCTCTAACCTCGGCATCGGTATTTTCTATATCTCAATTCTCACGACCTTAGTGATCTCACTAACCTTTTCTTTGTGCAGTATGGCGGGTGGTGAAGGTTCAAGGAAACGGAAGAAGGAGAGAGAGATCTCCTAAGATAAAGGAGATAAAGCGTTGAACGACTCCAAACGCCTGGCCACGAACCAGGGAGATACAAAGAGATCCTCCCAACCTTCGGTCCGCCGACCACCGGCTACCCGATCTCCTCCTAGATCGGAGGAGCAGCCTCCGACTCTGCAGCTTGTTCCAAGCGAGGAAGGGGCCTACTCAAGCTTCTCGAGGACCTCTTCTCGGGCGCTCAAGTATTGATCGATCGCTTGAGGAACAACCGGATCACAAGGAGAACTCGATTTCGCCAAAGTCCCGGGTCTACCATCTTCTTTGAGGAGGATCGGACAGCTATCCTGAATGGTCTCGACGACATATTGACTCGGACCATGAGCTTAACGTGGAGTGTCCGTGAACTGCACCATGATCCGAAAGGATTCAGCGTTTGGGTAAGGAGATCGGGAAGAAGAACCAGAAGTGGATTCTCCGATCCCGGCTCTCATCGGCTCGGGATTATATATCTCGTGTCGAGGGACGGCAAAGCTCCATGAAGACCGGTTGGCCGAACAGAACCGTATTTTGGATGAGAGGGACCGCGCTTAGGAAGTCCAGCGCTCCACGCCAATGAAGTTTCTCGTGTCGCTCAACTTATAGAGAAACTTGAGGCGAAGGATAAGGAGCTTAAGGAGAGGGATGAGGAGATGGTGACAGGAATAGCCGAGGCCTATGTGAAGGCTCACAAGGATCTCTTGGCCGCACTCCAGGAGCGTTACCCAGAAGAAGACTTTTCTTGGATGGCCGATGTGGCTCCCGAGGACAATGATGAAGACAAAGGAGGATGAAGCCGAGGTGAGAGGGAGAGAGGGAGTGATCCAACAGATCAGCCGGGGTGATCCTCACCAATAACTTTGTACAAATTATGACATGAAATGAAATGCCTTTTGTTCAATGAATGATTGTGATCGGAAAATTTTAAACCATTGTTTGTCCGAGTATTTGATTGTATGAGCACAAAGAAACAAAAACTAAATGTGATTATTAATCTAAGTATGAGAGATCGGAAAGCACTTATAACATGAGATGTGTAGGGAAGAAATGCTGAAAAGAACTTGACCGAAAATTTAACTCGAACACTTAAGATCTGAATCGAACCAAAACTTTAGCTCTTAAACTTTCGGAAAGGAGGTCGGCAATAAACTGGTAGGAAAAGATCTAGTGCCCGCTCATTTTATTCATCAACAGAGATCGTGAATATACTTGACAGTCCGAAATCCGACATCGGGTTTGAGAGGTCGGTAAAATGATTTTGAGAGATCGCGAGGCTTTAATGAATGTGAGGACTTAGCATTGATTCAATTCTCGTGAGGAGAGATCGGAAATGTGACCGCCTATCAAGGAGGGACCTAAACGTGATTAGCGCTCAAAGAAAAGATTTTTATTGATTCTAGGATCGCCAAAATATGGTGTCGACAGTGCCCCTCTTTACATAATTTCAATTAAAGGAAAAATTTCCGTATAGGAATTATGTAAAGATTCCGACTCATATTTTGGACGATTAGGTATTTGAAATTAGGGAACTAAAGCACACCTAAATTAATGACCTAGAGAATTAAAATCAACTTGGATCTAGAAACCAGAGGTTGATAACAGGAATGTAAATTGCATGAAATTAAAATCAACTTGGATCAAGGAACCAGAGGTTGATAACAGAAATTTAAATCGCATGAAATTAAAATCAACTTAGATCAAGGAACCAGAGGTTGATAGCAGAAATTTAAATTGCAGGAAATTAAAATCAACTTGGATCAAGGATCCAGAGGTCGATGGTGGAATTGCAGGAAATTAAAATCAACTTGGATCAAGGAACCAGAGGTTGATAACAGAAATTTAAATCGCATGAAATTAAAATCAACTTAGATCAAGGAACCAGAGGTTGATAGCAGAAATTTAAATTGCAGGAAATTAAAATCAACTTGGATCAAGGATCCAGAGGTCGATGGTGGTGTCGCAACGGGATTTTGCGGTCGCCCGGACGATCACTCACCGAAGTGGGAAAAGTGAGGAGTCGCCACCTTAGTTTTGAGGGAAACTAAAGAAAACCATTTAGGGAGTTAAATTAAAAATGAAACCACTTCAAAACAGAGATTCTAGGTTCGGGGTCCATTAACGGGTGGGGAAGGTGTTAGGCACCCCACCTCGTCCCTTAACAAGGGTAAGTAGATTTAATTTTGTGTCATTTATAAATTAGTTAGAAGGGCTATAGTGGGAATGTTAATCCTTTTGGTAAAAGGAATGTTTGATTTTTCACTAATTAGGATTACCTGGATACATAAGTAAATGAGACAAACCTTAGTGAGTTGGCGTTAATTGTTCTGGGTTTTGGGATTATCTTGCATACGGGTTGAAATTTGGTGTGAGAATAGGATAAGAACTCTCCTCCTATCTCTTCTTAATATTTATTTGAATAGAGACCGGATAAGAACTCTCCTCCGATCTCTACTGGATTATTTATTAAAATTCTAATTGGAGGTCGGGTGAGGGTCCTCCTCCGATCTCTTTTAGGTATTTATTAAAATTTCGAGATGGGAACCGGATAAGAATTCTCCTCCGATCCCTATTTAATAAAATTTTGAGTTGAGACCGGATAAGAACTCTCCTCCGATCTCTTTTAAATGTTTATTAGAATTTGAGTTAAGACCGGATAAGAACTCTCCTCCGATCTCTTTTAAATGTTTATTAGAATTTGAGTTAAGACCGGATAAGAACTCTCCTCCGATCTCTTTTAAATTAGAAAGGTGCCTGAAAGGTATTTTTCCGATCTCCAGAATTTTGGTGCCCTAAGAACCTAGAGATAAGGATCCTGAAGTTTAAAGAGGTTGGGGATAGGACTTATCAATATCCTTCGGCTAGACGGGGAAAATGAGACCTGATTTACCGACCTCTCATGTATTTATTTTACCAATATTTATTTATGACCAATCTACTCTGCTTCTTTTACTTCCATTTTATGGCATCTTTGCCGAACTGTCGCTTATACATTTAATAGTTTGACTATCTTCCTTATGTATTATTCAGATTTTCCCTTTAAGAGAGATCTTTAGGTTGCAGTTACCTACGTCTTACCTGACCATTTACACTCTACTAGGAACCAGAAAAGCTTGTATTCAGAAATGACGAAGATTAATAAAAGGCACACTAATCACTAAAGAGATGACCTGAGAATAACATTTCTGGGTCTCTTTGCACGAGATGAACTTGGAGAAAAATCACATACGTAAAAAGGACAGAGAGACTACGAAAGAAATGAACGCAAACACTTAATACAACAGCGACGTGAGCTCTTACCTGGGAGGAGCTGAATCTGTAGGAATAATTGTGGGGTGGCCACTAGAAACAAGACCGCGGACTGATTAGCCTGAGAGTTGATGTTCACCGTGAACTGGAGGGAGCTTAGCTATGATGTGATTAGGTCAAGATAACAACTGAGTTGGATTTTAGATCCAAGTGATGGGATGAATTTATAGATGATAAAGAGTTGAAAGTGAAGGCGTGATCAGGTGATGAACAAGCTGGAAATGTAGAGTTCCAGTGCTCAAAATCCTTTTTCAAGAAACACTTCAGAAAACTAGTTTCAAAAGTCTTTCCAATCCATACTTCAAAGTAGCAGAATAACAAACTGAATGAAATTTTCAGAGTTCTTCCGCTATAATAACAATTTCTTTCTTTTTTCGTCCGCCCTTCCCTTGAACGCTTTTTCATGCAGTATTTATAGGAATCGGTGCTCCCATGAAGGGTCGATTCATTTTGAGGAGATGGAGGGTCGATTTTGAAGTACATGATCGGATGTTCAGAATTAAAGAGAATCAAAACGAATGGTCGAGATCGCTTCAAAATATTTGTCCTTTTCCTCTTTTAATCCGACGGTCTTGAATCCTTTGTCCGAACGACCGGGGCCGAGTGAAAGACGCCGTATTGTCGTCTTCTCTCTTGATCCAAGGGTTCCGGATTCATCCTTACAAGTGAGATCAACGGGGGATTGGGATGTACAGGATCACATGACATACCCTCGCACTGTCAAGATTAAGTGCGATTCTTAGGCGTGCGGTGGAGATCTCGTCGCCACGCTTTAACTACTCTACCTCGATTCTCGACGACGGTTATCGGAATTTGTCTTATTCTTTTTGTCTTCCGATCCTCCCCTAGCTCCCATTCCGATCTCTCATGCCGATCTCCTATCTCCGATTTCTTTTATCCCTTGATCACCGATTCGGTCCAAGCATTAATTACATCTCGATTTTCAAGCGCCCGCTTGCTTTCCGCCAAAGATTAAATGCCCATTTTCCCTATATATACCCTCGTTGATAGTGGCATTTCCTTCATTCGATTTTTCTCTTTCTCCTTGTTTCTTGGTTCTAGCTGCTCGGAAAGTTCCGCTACAATCGTGGTTTTGATCCTCTTCCGATGGAATTCCCTTTTCTCGACGGAAAATTTACGATCCGGTGATTGGATGGTCCTAATTGGCGATGGTGAGAGAATAATTTGACCGATCCGTATTATGGCTTCTTGTACCGATCTCGAGTTGCTCAACCGAGTTCATTCGCTTCTCATCACATTGAGTGTTCCGGCAAATTCTCGATCCACATTGGGTGTTCCGACAATGGATGAAGCATCCTCGGCAATATCCTTGGGATCGCTTATAAACCGATCCTTAGAACACCGGGAGTATCCTTGGGATAAGTTATAAACCGATCCATGGATCTCCTGGGAGTATCCTTGGGATCAGTTGTAAACCGATCCTTAGATCGGCCTTTTGATATAGTCAGATCTCCAATGTATTCCGATCCTTAGAGATCGCCAAAATGATGTAATCCGATCTTTTTGCAAATAAAGACTTTATTTTGCAGTTATCATCTTATTATTTTTTTGCATTGATTATTTTCCGATCTCTAAGGTGGTTATCCGATCCGTTCTTTACTTGAATGACACTTGACTGACCCTTTATTCAAAATATTTAACTTGTTATGCCGATCTCCGATTAACCGATCTCTGAACATTCGGATATTTGAGAAAAGTGTCAGAACAGCCGTCGAGTCTCACCAATCGATGCGCCGCCTAGAACCTCGCGAGCATTAAATGCTCGGACTAGTATAAATAGGGGAGGGTTAGCCAGTTGTTTTCTCATTTCATTTTCAGTCTCCTGCTCATAGCTTCAAGTTCTCTCATTTTCTCCTTTCCCGACACCGATTAGACTCGTAAGGACTTTGATCTTCTTTTTGTTTAAGTTCTTTGTTTCTTTTGAAAATGAGCGTGCCAAGGTCGAGAGCGGCGAGCCCTCCTTCCATTGAGTTCTCTTGGTCATCGTCGATGAGGAAGAGGCGGCCGCCAAGCACGCAACCCGAACCTCTTAGGGTCCTCGCCTGTGTCGTATGGTCGTACCATTAAGGCGCACGCGCTTCTTGTAGGGAGAATCTCCTATAGACGAGCTACGATCGGTTCTTCGAGAATCCGATCTTCTGGTCGCTTAGCCAAGAATATAACATTCGGCCCGACTAGTACGAGCTAATCAAGTGCCATGACGACCTTCGTGTCAATCATTTCTTTGAAGAAAACGACATGGTTATGGTGTACGAGGAACAATTAAAGGCCGGCCTTCGGTTCCCCCTGGATGACTTCTACAAGGAGGTCTTAAAATTTCATCGAGCATCCATTGTTCAAATTCACCCCAACTCGTGGCGGATCTTGGTAGCTTTCCGAGGTCTATGCCGAGCTAAGGGAATCGCACTACGCTAAAGTGTTCGCCAAGCCGCACCGGCTAACTCACCGAAAGGACGATGACCATCGGTTCTTTCAGCGGCCTAGTTGCGGGCTCTTTTCCGATCCGCCTCGTCCCTTAAGAACTGGAAGAATCGCTTTCTTCATTGTGAGGAGCAAAGATCCGAGCCGCTTTGAGGATTTCCCCCGCAGCTGGTGGGTCCAGTGACCCTTTCTTCCGAACCATATGACCCTGACCGAAGAGGAAAGTTTTATTTTGATGGATCTGAAGAGTGAGGCTGCCACTAAAAGTATTCTTGTTTGGATTCGGTGATTGCCGAGCCGCACCATTGACTGCTCACCGCCACCGCCAAGACCGCGAACTTCCGCTCTCTAACCTCGGCATCGGTATTTTCTATATCTCAATTCTCACGACCTTAGTGATCTCACTAACCTTTTCTTTGTGCAGTATGGCGGGTGGTGAAGGTCATAGGAAGCGGAAGAAGGAAAGAGAGATCTTCCGAAAGTAAAGGAGATGAAGCGTTGTAACGACTCCAAACACCAGTCGCGAGCTTGGGGAGATACAAAGAGATCCTCCCAACCTTCGGTCCTCGACCAATCCCAAGCTACCCCCAAGCGAAAGGGGACCTACTCAAGCTCGAGGACCTCTCTCTGGGCGCCGACATCGATCGACTCCTTGAAGGATAACCGAATCATAAGGAGAACCCCGCTTTGCTAAAGTCCCGGGTCTACCATCTTCTTTCAGAGGATCGGACAGCTATCCTGCAGTGGCCTTGATGACATATTGACTCGGACCATGAGCTTAAACGTGGAGTGTCCGTGAACCGCACCATGATCCGGAAAGGATTCAATACCGGGTAAGGAGATCGGGAAGATTCTTGACAGTCCGAATCCGCAACGGGTTTGAAGGATCGTAAATGATTTGAGAGATCGGCCGAGTTTCAAGGGATGCGAGGACTTATCATTGATTCACGCCTTTGCGAGGAGAGGTCGGAAATGTGACCGCCTACCAAAGAGTGATAGGAAACGTGATTAGCTACTCCGAGGAAACTTAGCACCGGTTATCGGTTTCAAAGTATTTTGGGGATCGGCAAAAATATGGTGTCGACATTTGATTGTATGAGCACAGCAAAACAAAAACTAAATGTGATTATTAATCTAAGTATGAGAGATCGGAAAGCACTCTGAACATGAGATCGGTAGGGAAGAAATGCCAATGTAACTTGACCGAAAATTTAACTCGAACACTTAAGATCGAATCGACCAAAACTTTAGCTCTTAAACTTTTGGAAAGGAGGTCGGCAATAAACTGGTAGGAAAAGATCTAGTGCTAGTTCACTTCATTTATCAACAGAGATCGGGAATATTCTTGATGTCCAAATCCGCAACGGGTTTGAAGGATCGGTAAATGATTTGAGAGATCGGCCGAGTTTCAAGGGATGCGAGGACTTATCATTGATTCACGCCTTTGCGAGGAGAGGTCGGAAATGTGACCGCCTACCAAAGAGGGATCGAAACGTGATTAGCTACTCCGAGGAAACTTAGCACCGGATCGGTTTCAAAGTATTTTAGATCGCCAAAATATGGTGTCGACATTGCCCTCTTTACGTAATTTCTATTAAAGGAAAAATTTCCGATAGGAATTATGTAAAGATTCCGACTCATATTTTGGACGATTAGGTATTTGAAATTAGGGAACTAAAGCACACCTAAGTTAATGACCTAGAAAATTAAAATCAACTTAGATCTATAAACCAGAGGTTGATAACAGAAATTTAAATTGCATGAAATTAAAATCAACTTAGATCAAGGAACCAGAGGTTGATGGTGGAATTGCAGGAAAATAAAATCAACTTGGATCAAGGATCCATAGATTGATGGTGGAATTGCAGAAAATAAAATCAACTTGGATCGTGATCCGCAGATTGATGGTGGAATTGCAGGAAAATAAAATCAACTTGGATCAAGGATCCATAGATTGATGGTGGAATTGCAGGAAAATAAAATCAACTTGGATCAGGGATCCAGAGATTGATGGTGGAATTGCAGGAAAATAAAATCGACTTGGATCAAGGATCCATAGATTGATGGTGGAATTGCAGGAAAATAAAATCAACTTGGATCAAGGATCCATAGATTGATGGTGGAATTGCAGGAAAATAAAATCAACTTGGATCGTGATCCATAGATTGATGGTGGAATTGCAGGAAAATAAAATCAACTTGGATCAGGGATCCAGAGATTGATGGTGGAATTGCAGGAAAATAAAATCAACTTGGATCAAGGATCCAGAGATTGATGGTGGAATTGCAGGAAAATAAAATCAACTTGGATCAAGGATCCAGAGATTGATGGTGGAATTGCAGGAAAATAAAATCAACTTGGATCAAGGATCCAGAGGTTGATGGTGGAATTGCAGGAAAATAAAATCAACTTGGATCAAGGATCCAGATTGATGGTGGAATTGCAGAAAATAAAATCAACTTGGATCAAGGATCCAGAGGTTGATGGTGGAATTGCAGAAAATAAAATCAACTTACAAAACAAGTCCGACTTTGGCATATGAAGTTATTCCCTAAAGAGTGTACTCAACAAGATAACGAAGGCGACGATTAATGGAGGAGGAGTTGCAAGACTCGACCTATGATCTCATTCTTTCTGATGCCCCTTTTCATTCCCGACTTTCTTCTTATTCTACGGAAAGCGCTTTTTTTCTTATTTTTTTTTTTTTTTTATTTTTTTTTTTTTTTTTTTTTTTTTTAAGGCCGTCATTCCCTGCATATCTCATTGCCAAGTACGTGAGGTTATCAATTTCTAATTCAAATCTTATGGCAAAAATTTAACTAATTAATAGCACATTAAACAAAGAGAAAGGGCAGATAAAAGCTGGCAAAGTGTAAAAATAAGAGCTAAGGAATAAAGTATAACTTTATTATGGTCTTGAAAACGAAGATAAACTTTCAAAGGGAAAGGCCATAGGGATAGATCTCACATATTCCTTATGGTTAATTTTGAAGTCTTTTAACCGCCATTATTTCGAAGTTCTTTGAAGCCGCATGTCGTAATTCGCCTCTTTTCTATCCGTGGTTTCATGCCCCTTCCTTATTCCTCCACTTCTTCTTGGGACGCCTTTGGGTTTTCACCCCAAGATTTTTTTTTTTTTTTTTTTTTTTTTTAAGACGCCTTTCGGTTTTCATCCTTTCTCCTTTTCATGCATAGTATCTCTTGACAAAGGTCGGCATTCATGTGTCTCGAATTCTTCACCGCCCATGTGAGTCAAGATCAAGGCTCCTCCGTAAAACGCCTTTTAATCACATAAGGACCCTCGTAGGTTGGTGACCATTTGCCCCGGGATCGCTTTGGTTTGGCGATTTCTTCGTAACTAAGTCCCTGTGTTGAAATTCCCGGGCGCACGCTTTTATCAAATGCCCCGCCATTCTTCTCTCGTATAATTGTCCGTGACATGTCCGCCGTTAACCTTTTCTCATCCAAAGAAATTCAATCGATCCAACCTTGATCGATCCATTCTCGACTCATCGATCCCGATTCCTTCAAAATTCTTAGGGACGGATTTCAACCTCAATAGGCAATACTTCCATCCCGTAGACCGGTGAGTATGGTGTTGCCCTGGCCGAGGTTCTTACTAAGTCCTATGCGTGGAGAGCGTAGGGAAGCATATCATGCCAATCCCTATATGTGACCGTCATTTTCCGGATTATTCTCTTGAGGTTTTTGTTCGCGCTTCAACCGCTCCATTCATCCGGGACGGTATGGGGAGGAATTGAGATGTCGGATTCTCGTATTGATCACACCTTCCAATCTTCTGACCGCTCGTGTTCTTGGCGTTATCGCGACAATTTCATTCGAGACCATGCCGGCAGATGATATTGTTTCAAGAATTTGAGAAACGTGTTCTCGCGTGATGTGAGCATAGGATGTCGCCTCGACCCACTTGGAGACATAGTCGATGGCTACAAGGATGAATCTGCGCCCATTGGATGCCTTGGGATTGATGGGACCAATCACATCTATGCCCCACATTGCAAAAGGCCACGGTGAGACGAGATTGAATACAACTTGTGAGGTGGCATATTTATCTGATCTGCAGAACTGACACTTGTGGCGCTCCGAAATACTCGATGCAATCCTTTTCCATTGTGGTCCAAAATACCCACGCCGCATGATTTGCTTCGTCATCATGTGACCATTGGCGTGAGTGGCACAATTTCCTCATGCCTCAAAGAGGATTCTCTTAGCTTCTTTTGCATCTACGCATCTCGCACTCGCTGGCGCCTCTTGTATAGGGTCTCTCCACCGGGAAAGTACCCTAATGCTAATCTCCGAATCATCTTCTTTTCATTCTTGCTTGCCCTCAAGGGAATTCTCCTGCTCTACAAGAGACCAGATGTCATGGTACCAAGGCTTTCCGTCGCTCTTCTTCAATCATGAGACAATAGGTCGCTCATCCCTTACCTTAATCTTGAACGTCTCAAACGCCTCGTCCTTCTTCGATTTGAGCCATAACAGCAGAGTAGCTAAGGCATCCGCAAATTGATTCCTCGCCTCTACTCGGATGAGTGAATGAGATTTCTTCAATTCCTTGATCATCTCCAAGAAGTGCTTCGATAGGGATTAGCTTGGGATCCTTGGTTTGCCATTCTCCCTTAACTCGATAAATTATCGTGAGCCGAGTCTCCATACACCTCCAACTTTCGATTTTCATCTTTATAGCGGCATGTAGACCCATCACACAAGCTTCATATTCACGACATTGTTGGTGCAACAAATCCCAACTTAGCACTATTGGGAAGTGCTTTCTTCCGGGATACTAGTACGGCTCCGATTCCGCTCCTGATAAATTGACCGCTCCACAAAATACATTTCCCATACATTGGCTGGTTCCCTTCTTCGCAGCCTACTTCATTAATATGCTCATCGTGGAACTCAAAATTCGTGAGCTTCATAATCCGGGATAGGGTTTTCTCGCTAGGAGGTCGAATCACGCTACCTTTCACCGCTTCCGGTCATGTAGACTATATCATATTGGGAGAGTATAACCTGCCACTTGGCTATTCTTCCCGCACGAAGGGGCTCTCAAATACATATCCGATAGGGTCCATCCCGAGATGAGCCATGTTTTGTGATTTAACATGTAGTGCTTAAGGCGATTTGTCAGTCTGTGCCAACGCAGCAAGTCTTTTCTAAGGAAGAGTACCTTGACTCACAATCATTGAACTTCTTGCTCGTGTAATAAATGGCCCTCTTTTCGCCAGATCATCATGTCGTCCCAAAACACATCCCATGGAATTCTCGTTGGATCGCCATGTACAGGATCGAGGCCTACTCGCCATGTGGGACCAATATCGTGGGTTTGACAGATATCGCTTGATTTTCTCAAAAGCCTCTTGACAAACCAATCCCATTGAGTAGAGTTGTTTTTCCGAGTAATCAAAATAGGCTCACTTTGGCAAAGGAGATTAGAAATAAACTCGAATGTAGTTCAGCTTTTCCTAAAATCAAGCACCTCCCTTTCTCGCTTTTGGGGACGGCATTTCTTGAATAGCTCGAACCTTGTCCGATCTACTTCTATCCCTTTCTCGCTACTATGAATCCCAACAGCTTTTCCCGATCTAGCTCCGAATATGCACTTAGCAGGTTCACTTCAACCGTATTTCCCGAGTCTTTCAAACACCCTCCTTATCACCGAACGTGGCTCTCCTCTCCCGGATTTGATGATCATATCATCCACATACACCTCCACTTCTTTATGCATCATATCGTGGAATAATGTGACCATTGCGCTACCGTAAGTAGCCCCGCATTCTTCAACCCAAGGGCATGACCCGAGCAGCGTATCACTCCCATTGGGTGATAAAAGCGCTTTATCCTTGTCTTCCTCGCCCATTGGGATCTGATTGTACCGATGCCCCATCAATACACGAACATCCGCCCAAACCCGCGCATTGTCAACTAACACATCAATGTGGGGGAGAGGGAAATCGCTCTTCAAACTAGCTTTATTAAGATCCTCAGAGTCAACACACACCCCGACTCTCCCGTCTTTCTTCACATCGACGACGTTAGCCACCCATTGGGGATATTTGACCACTTCTAAGAACCCGCCATATCGTTCTTGACTTCATCCCGAACCTTGAGCAAGGTATCGGATTCATTCTCTCGCCGCTTCACCGGATCGCTCTAATTAAAGGAATCTTGTGCGCCACTATCCGAGGGTCCAAACCGACCATGTCATCATAGCTCCAAGAGAACACGCCGAGAAATTCCTTGCTGCACCGATCATATCTCCCAACTCCTCACTCTCCACTATCTTAAGTTCCTTTACTTCTTCCGTGCCTAAGTTTATTGTGCACGCTTGCCTTCACAAGGCACGAGGAGGGTTCATCTTTTCATTGCTTTCTTCTCGTAAGGTCTTCCTCGTAATTACTTGAAGTAATGGCGCTTATGGGGATTTCAAAATTAACCAGAGGAATTTCGAGTCTATTGGATTATTAGGTGTTAATTGATGAATTGTCCTCAAGGAATAAAGAATAGAACATGTTATAAGGATGGAAAGAAAAAGAGTATTGAATTAAAAATGCGCTATTAATTCATTAATATTAATGCCATAAGAAAAGGTCCATTTATTAAAGATTACACTTGTCACCATGGACAAAGTGATCAAGTGTAGATAACCAGAGGTACTTTACTCGAGATTGAGTACGTGGATGTCCTCCGTTGTCCAGCTTGTCAAGCTCCCGCTTCTTCAGCCATTGGCGAAATTAGGGCCTCATACAAGGAATCCAGCTTGGATGACATCTATGGGTGGATCATCGTGTGATTCTTCCAGACTTGCCGGATGTTGAATGACCGTTTAGTGAAGATTTCCGTGATTCTCGACTACTTTCACCTTTCCTATCTTCCGTCAAATCTCCGATCCCAAGCATTTTTCTCATCCGTAATCGCCCATCCACGAGGGCATCCTCCTCATATCCCAAACCACAACGGCCTATCTTCCGAATGGCCAGATAGGCTTGACAATCCCTTGTAATGTGGCGCCTAGGCCTTTACCCTCTTCATACCCGCTTTCTTGACATTACTTTGGCCACCATAGCCATGGCCCCTCCTTCCCAAGATTTTGCAATTCAAGGGCCCGGAAAGAACTTTCCAATGACTCCTACCGCTTCCACATAAGGGAGTGATTGCGGCTTGGTGACTAGTATGGCCTCTTCGCCTTCACCGTGATGATTTTGCCGCCCTTAATGTATTTGATCTTCCGTGCAAAGTAGAAGGAACAAAGATTCGCAGAATGGATCCAAGGCCTCCTAACAAAGATGGTGTAAGCCGCTCAATGTTCATCACTTGAAACGTGATATTGAAAGTACATGCACCGACTGGATTGGCAAGTCAACGCCCCCAAAGACTCTCTCTCCTTGTTCCGCCAAAAGCTCACCACCATAGTACTTTGACGTATGTCCGATTGGTCAACCGCAATCTAGCCAAGGTAGCGCTAGGCAATACATTGAGGGCTGATCCGTTATCGATGAGGACCTTGGCCACTATACAGCCTTTACATTTTACCGTTATATGCAGAGCTTTATTATGCCCTAAGCCTGCAGGGTCTACCTCCTCTTCAGAAAAGGCTACAGAGCTGTATGCCTGGATTTGTCCCACTAACTTCTCAAACCGCCGAGTAATGTCGTGGTTGACAAAGGCCCGATCCAGATTCTCTCGCAAGGCTTGCTTGCACTTCCGAACTCAAAATCAGCGATAACAAATAAATCCGAGCGGTGTCTTTCTCAACTGCTCCACCACGCCATACTCGCTCGCTTCATTATTTGGAGCAACAGCTTCTTCATCTTCTATGCTCAATGTGCTCGCTTCCTGCTTTCACAACCTCCTCTTCCGTGTTTCTCGATGACTCCCCCATCTTTACTTTCCCTTTTCTCTTTTCTCTTTCCTCGTTCCCGTAACACCTCCCACTTCGGGTTATAAACTTGACTTCTTGCTCAGGTGGAGAGGGTTTTATTGCAATAATAGGCTGGGGACTTGTTTGGGGAGCGATGTTGGTGGCTGTTCCAGGATTAGTCATCCTGAAGTGCTCGTGAGGAGCGAAACATGGCTTTGGTAGTGCCGAGGTGAGGCGAGGCTAGGAGCGGATGTGCCGCTGACGCCTCGAGTAAAAACTTGGAAATTATAGTTCCAAGGACAGATGAGTGTTGGTGATGGGGAGCCGTATGAGTCTCAATAATCACATCGTGGTGAGGCTACTGGGGTGAGAAGGTGATTCTGGGCTTGGAGGTAGAAGCGCTTGGCTGAATCTTGTGGTGTCTACTTCCCTTCCGCTTTTGACCTCTTCTCGACATCTCAACCCCTTAAAAGACAATAAGTTCCGACCTCTTGCCCGAACCCTCACAATCTCGCACTCATGATCACCGCTCTCCATGGTAAGGACACCTGTATTCTCCTCTAATCCCGCTGTTCGGGGGAAAGATAACCTTCCTCATTGCTATAGCAAAAATCTCCTCAAAGTATGGAACCAGCTCATCCACTTCTGTGTTGATCCCTTTCCTTAGATTCGATCATATTTACACCACTACCCGCATTATGGTTGGGCAAAGGATTTGAGGTGACATTGGGAGGGAACCATTCCTCGATTTTCAACCACCCGCTTCGGATTAGAGCGTGCACTCTCCTCCGAGTGCCCCGCAGCTTGTCGCTGAATGCCCTTGTGCTCCTCCATGATACTCACAACGGTCAGGCATCATACCACCCGGGATATGGCTACCGGATTGGGTCTAAAGGGACTGCACGATTTGGTTTATACCACAAGGTATCGTATATTTCACCGAGAGGGAGGGGAAGGTGGATCAGATTTCTTGGAGGTCTCGGGTTATTTTGTGGTGGTCGTGGTTGAGTTGGTGGAGGAGGTGGTCTTGGTTGGAAATTTGTGGGTGGGGCGATTGTGGGCGTGTTTGTGGATAATTAGGGAAAGGAGGTGGAATGTTGGCGATGGTTTGGCCATGAGAGGGGAATATGGCCTGTAGTTATTTTGGGGAAATTGGGGTAATTATTCGACGGTGATAGAGTGTACATCACCCTCCTTTTTCTTGCCAAAATTGGCGCTTTCTTTACAGGTTCTCACCAACTCCTCAGAGCCTTCCTATTCTCAGATTGGCTTCATTCTCTCACCGCTTGATGATATCCGAGAAGTCGTTGAGGTATTTCCGATCATCAAGTTGAAGTAGGGAGCCTTCAACGCTTCGATGAATAGGAGCAAAGTTCATTGTCGGCCACCGAGGATATACTTCGCAGCCTTCTCCTCCATCGCTGGGCATCGCTTGAAACTTTCCCGCCTTTCTGCACTGTGTTCCGAGGTCCTCCTTGTGGGTGCCGCATCACAATTGAATTTATATTGCTTCGTAAAAGTATCGGCTAAATCCTTCCAGAGTGTAGCTTGCTCGCCCAATTGTATGCACCATCTCGTAGCCGCCCGAGAGGCTCTCGTGAAAGAAGTGAATGAGAAGTCTATCGCCTTCCGTTAAGGCGCATATTTTGGCAATGTAGGTTGCCGTGGATGCGGGATCCGAAGTTTCCTGTACTTGTCTAAATCCGAACCTTGAATTTGGGTGGTACCACCACATCCGCACCAATCTTAGTGATTTACACATCGATCGAATCCATACATGTTCATTTCTATTGCCCTCGCCTTTCTTCTAGGGCGTATAGTTTCTCGTTATCTCTCGCCCTATGTTCTCCTTCCATCAGGTGATATGCTCCTCCAACCGGAGCCGAGGGGTGGAGTAAACTGATGGATCGGGATTGAAGGGTGAGGCTCGCATTTGAGACACCGTAATAGGAGAAAGGTGGGTCATTATTCATGCTCACCGGATTGACAAAGGACTGCTGGTCCTAATGGGAGACCAAAGGTAAAAGAGGTTGAAGCTTGATGAGGATCATTTGTTGTAGGAGGCGGAGGAGGTAATGGTGGGTTAGGTTCTGAAGTAGGTTTGTTCTGAGACATTTCCTTCATTAGTCTCATGATTTCAGAAAGCTGATCTTTCAATTCGGAGACCGCCTCAGAGGTTCTGCATTTGCTCCCGATTTTCCATTATCTTTCTTGTTCGAGATCTTGTTAAGTACACTCGCTTGGGTTGAACTGTGCTTGGTCGACTTGCCTTGTTTGAATCAATATTGATTTCGGGAGGAGTAAAAGAAAATCAAATAAAATTTGGATTTTTGCAGAGAAACTAAAAGTCCTGGTCTGGACGAAGGATACAGAGGCATTTGAGAGCCAAGTTGAAATCTGTAAAAAGGATAATTGCCTCAGCTTTATCATGGCATCGTTCGATAGTCTGACCGAGAATGACGAGATAGAGTGCGCATTTATGATAATCGTCCATACAACGATTTCAATTTTTCACATAACCCTAGCGAGGAAGTTCCTACGGAGTCATACTATTCATTCACAAATTTTGCTAAACAATGGTCCAAAAATCACTTCATTAATCAATAATTTGTACATCGATCTTTTACATCGCCTAAGCTCGGGAGGTTCTTTATAATGAGATGACATTTTCTCGAGATACTCATATAACCTTCCTTCTTGCCCGGCAGATCGAATGCTTTCGTATGCACTGATTCTCGTAATAATTCTTGTTTTCCTTGTGCTATTGTACTCTCAAGCTGGTCTAAATTCTGTGTCAGTTATTGATAGAGTGCAGCTTGTTTTTCTTTTTCTTTTCTTTCTTTAGCACACTCTTTCAAGATATCGTTGATGAGGAGTGCCTGCTTTTTAATTCAAGCTTCTTCTTCTTGTTTTCCTGCTTATACTCTTCAACGAGCACCTCTTGGTACTTCATCCTTTCCTCAAGCTTACTATTCGCCTCTTTCATTTCTTTGACCTCACTGAGAGAGTTTCTTTCTTTTCCCACTGTACTTCTTGCTCTTCGAACCCTATCCTTTCGGCCCTTGCCTCTTCCTTGAGCTTTCTTACCCTTCTCTTAAGTTTCGCTGTTGGTCCTCCACTGCTTTATTTGTTCCTGCATTGTGAGTTTTCGGTATTTGCCTTTGTAGCGAGTCAACCAGCGACATCGCCTTCCTCTAATAAGGCGCCTTGGCGAGGGTTGTCGCCCTTGAATTCTACAAGAGAGTGTTCTGGCCCCGTCACCCTCCATTTAAGATAATCGTCCGAGGCACTTGGGCCTTTGGGTGATTTCTCTATCGAGCGATGCTTTCCCAAGACTTATGAGCCATTTTCAACCCTTCTTCTTCCTTGAGTTCATGGTAGAAGTGTCCTTGGTGGTATTCTTCAATGTTGATCACAGATTGTGTTGAGCCAAACCGCTTGTTACCAAATACCGGAGTGTAATTTGTATACCCGGTTATTCCAATTAGGGACACCGATCAATACCTCCTGTACTAATCAAGACAGTTGGCTTGACGCCCACAGCCTTCCTCCAACAAGAATCATGGCTATTGAAACTCGTAATCCGCTCCCGCCATCGCTTTTTCATTCTTCGCTTATCACTAACCGGATCATCTTCTCAATGGGAGGTGGTCAAGGTACCAAGTCAATCCTTTTGTCTCCTCAGACACATGTGACCGATAGTCCAGAGGTATAATAACCGAGAGCAACACTTAATGGACCCTTTCCCCGTTGTCCGCAGTAGTTAGGTTAACAAGGTTTCAGCAAGGATTGCCAGACGGGTTGATCCCCGCTTTCTACCGCCCAAAATACCTCTACCGCATCGCTAGTGATGATCCCCAATGGCCCCGGAACAGGATCGCACCATAGATTCCCAAGGCGAGTGCTACTAAGCTTGATCCCATCGCTTCTTGGAGGCGATGATCTAACCGCTTCTCAAGGTACGCCCAATACCATCCATACGTGTTCCCTTTGATCGCTTTCCGACTTTACTTCTTCCGGGGAAAACCCAACATGTGTGCCAACCGCTTCTGTGTCCTGCTCATGCTCGAGGTGTAAGTAGATCCTGCTCGCAAGGAGTATGGGATCCCTAGCAATGCCTCGATATTCTTCCATAGTGGGGACCGTGTCAATATCATTGAAAGAGAATACTCCGCACTTAGGATTCCAAACCGACAACATGGCTTTTAATGCCGGATTTGGACCTTGACTTGCATTAAGGTTGCAATCCTTCCGCATTTTCTTCAAATCTGCACTTTGACTCGATCGGAAGCGACCTCCATCTACTAGATGCACTCGAGGTTGTTCATTTTGACCTCTATTTCATCCAAATCCAGTGAAGGTAGCGAAGAAGCGTGCGCTTGAAAGCATCATTTTGGGAGGGTACCTAACATGAGCCGATTCGCACCAAAGTTTAGCATTCAACCTTTTCTCCGATCGACTCGAGGATGCCATGATAAAAATGATGCCTATCCTTTTACTGCACTTCGGTTTGGTGATGCCTCATGGAAGATTCGTTAGTAAGACAAATTAGGTAATTTTGAATCATACTGTTGACAGAGTGACACGCACACATTTATCAAAGTAGGAAAATGTGTAAGTGTTTCAAAGAGAATTCAAGATTACCCTCACAAAATGAACGAAAAGAAATCGAAAGAGAGTAAGGTAAGAGTAAACATGTCCCTTTGTCCTATAATAGGAGACTCGATACCGGTAAGCGCTACCTATCCGGATGGTTCTATCTTATGAGGCGCTTTACTACGGCTTTCACTATTGTGACGGTTTAGCTCAGATCTAATTTTTCTAATAGCCACAGTTCCCAAATTGCCCTCATCAGAACAAGAGAGCCCCATTCTACCCCCATGATATTGTCGGAAAATTCCACGAGTATCACAATGGATAGAACGAGTTTCAATTTGAGCAGAGCCTTCACGGATACTAACGGGTAAAACCCACTGCACCGCTACATGACCCCTCCTACTTTCCTAAAAGGGTAAGAAAGCCCGGTTAGGACTATAGTGTGTGAGGACATTGTGTAAGTGTTCTGTGTGAAGGGACATTTTTACCTCTTCCCGATTCAGGGATTTTATTTTTCCATTTTTCCTTTTTTCCTTTTTCTTTGAAATGAAGAGCAATCAGTAGGAGATAGAACAGCAAAACAAAATAGTTAGCAAGAATAATAATTAGCATATAAGACATTGCCGAGTGAGCCCTCTAACTATAATTTGATCGCATAAAAATTAAGCCTACTTTTGGACCTCTAGATCAAGTTAGGATACATGTTCCCAATGAGTCGCTAAGCCGTCAGAACGGATTTTGCGTCGCCTGACGATCACTCACCAAGTGGGAAAAGTGAGGAGTCGCCACCTTAGTTTTGAGGGAAACTAAAGAAACCATTTAGGAGTTAAATTAAAAATGAAACCACTTCAAAACAGAGATTCTAGGTTCGGTCCATTAACTGTGGGGAAGGTGTTAGGCACCCCACCTCGTCCCTTAACAAGGGTAAGTAGATTTAATTTTGTGTCATTTATAAATTAGTTAGAAGGGCTATAGTGGGAATGTTAATCCTTTTGGTAAAAGGAATGTTTGATTTTTCACTAATTAGGATTACCTATACATAAGTAAATGAGACAACCTTAGTGAGTTGGCGTATTTAATTGTTCTGGGTTTTGGGATTATCTTGCATACGGGTTGAAATTTGGTGTGAGAATAGGATAAGAACTCTCCTCCTATCTCTTTTTAATATTTATTTGAATAGAGACCGGATAAGAACTCTCCTCCGATCTCTACTGGATTATTTATTAAAATTCTAATTGGAGGTCGGGTGAGGGTCCTCCTCCGATCTCTTTTAGGTATTTATTAAAATTTCGAGATGGTAACCTGATAAGAATTCTCCTCCGATCCCTATTTAATAAAATTTTGAGTTGAGACCGGATAAGAACTCTCCTCCGATCTCTTTTAAATGTTTATTAGAATTTGAGTTAAGACCGGATAAGAACTCTCCTCCGATCTCTTTTAAATGTTTATTAGAATTTGAGTTAAGACCGGATAAGAACTCTCCTCCGATCTCTTTTAAATTAGAAAGGTGCCTGAAAGGTATTTTTCCGATCTCCAGAATTTTGGTGCCCTAAGAACCTAGAGATAAGGATCCCAAGTTTAAAGAGGTTGGGGATAGGACTTATCAATATCCTTCGGCTAGACGGGAAAATGAGACCGATTTACCGACCTCTCATGTATTTATTTTACCAATATTTATTTATGACCAATCTACTCGCTTCTTTTACTTCCATTTTATGGCATCTTTGCCGAACTGCTGCTTATGCCATTTAATAGTTTGACTATCTTCCTTATGTATTATTCAGATTTTCCCTTTAAGAGAGATCTTTAGGTTGCGCTACCTACGTCTTACCTGACCATTTACACTCTACTAGGAACCAGAAAAGCTTGTATTCAGAAATGACGAAGATTAATAAAAGGCACACTAATCACTAAAGAGATGACCTGAGAATAACATTTCTGGGTCTCCTTGCACAAGATGAACTTGGAGAAAATCACATACGTAAAAGGACAGAGAGACTACGAAAGAAATGAACGCAAACACTTAATACAACAGCGACGTGAGCTCTTACCTGGGAGGAGCTGAATCTGTAGGAATAATTGTGGGGTGGCCACTAGAAACAAGACCGCGGACGGATTAGCCTGAGAGTTGATGTTCACCGTGAACTGGAGGGAGCTTAGCTATGATGTGATTAGGTCAAGATAACAACCGAGTGGGATTTGAGCTCCAAATGTATGGGATGAAAATAGAGATGATAAAGAGTTGAAAGTGAAGGCGTGATCGTGTGATGAACAAGCCGGAAATGTAGAGTTCCAGTGTTCAAAATCTTTTCAAGAAACACTTGAAAACTAGTTTCAAAAGTCTTTCCAATCCATACTTCAAAGTAGCGTAATAACAAATCAATGAAATTTTCGTAGTTCTTCCGCTATAATAATGACCTTTCTTTTTTTCGTCCGTCCTTCCTTGAACAGCTTTTTCATGCAGTATTTATAGGAATCGTGCTCCCCATGAAGGGTCGATTCATTTTGAGGAGATGGAGGGTCAGGATTTTGAAGTACATGATCGGATGTTCAGAATTAAAGAGAATCAAAACGAATGGTGAGATCGCTTCAAAATATTTGTCCTTTTCCTCTTTAATCCGGACGGTCTTGAATCCTTTGTCCGAACGACCGGGGCCGAGAGTGAAAGACGCCGGTATTGTCGTCTTCTCTCTTGATCCAAGGGTTCCGATTCATCCTTACAAGTGAGATCAACGGTGGGGATTGGGATGTACAGGATCGTCATGACATACCTCGCACTGTCAAGATTATGCGGGCGATTCTTAGGCGTGCGGTGGAGATCTCGTCACACGCTTTAACTACCTCCTCGATTCGACGACGGTTATCGGAATTTGTCTTATTCTTTTTGTCTTCCGATCCTCCCCTAGCTCCCATTCCGATCTCTCATGCCGATCTCCTATCTCCGATTTCTTTTATCCCTTGATCACCGATTCGGTCCAAGCATTAATTACATCTCGATTTTCAAGCGCCCGCTGCTTTTCCGCCAAAGATTAAATGCCCATTTTCCCTATATATACCCTCGTTGATAGTGGCATTTCCTTCATTCGATTTTTCTCTTTCTCCTTGTTTCTTGGTTCTAGCTGCTCCGGGAAAGTTCCGCTACAATCGTGGTTTTGATCCTCTTCCGATGGAATTCCCTTTTCTCGACGGAAAATTTACGATCCTGATTGGATGGTCCTAATTGGCGATGGTGAGAGAACCGAATTTGACCGATCCAGACATGGGCTTCGGTTGTACCGATCTCGAGTTGCTCAACTGAGTTCATTCGGCTTCTCATCACATTGAGTGTTCCGACAGCGATTCTGATCCACATTGGGTGTTCCGACAGCGGATGAAGCATCCGGTCGGCAATATCCTTGGGATCAGTTATAAACTGATCCTTAGAACACCTGGGAGTATCCTTGGGATAAGTTATAAACTGATCCATGGATCTCCTGGGAGTATCCTTGGGATCAGTTGTAAACCGATCCTTAGATCGGCCTTTTGATATAGTCAGATCTCCAATGTATTCCGATCCTTAGAGATCGCCAAAATGATGTAATCCGATCTTTTTGCAAATAAAGACTTTATTTTGCAGTTATCATCTTATTATTTTTTTGCATTGATTATTTTCCGATCTCTAAGGTGGTTATCCGATCTGGTTCTTTACTTGAATGACACTTGACTGACCCTTTATTCAAAATATTTAACTTGTTATGCCGATCTCCGATTAACCGATCTCTGAACATTCGGATATTTGAGAAAAGTGTCGAATGTACCGCCGAGTCTCACCAATCGATGCGCCGCTTAGAACCTCGCGAGCATTAAATGCTCGGACTAGTATAAATAGGGAGGGTTAGCCGCTTGTTTTCTCATTTCATTTTCGCCTCCCGCTCATAGCTTCAAGTTCTCTCATTTTCTCCTTTCTCCGACACCGATTAGACTCGTAAGGACTTTGATCTTCTTTTTGTTTAAGTTCTTTGTTTCTTTTGAAAATGAGCGTGCCGAAGGTCGAGAGCGGCGAGCCCTCCTTCCATTGAGTTCTCTTGGTCATCGTCGATGAGGAAGAGGCGGCCGCCAAGCACGCAACCCGAACCTCTTAGGGTCCTCGCTCCAGTCGTATGGTCGTACCATTAAGGCGCACGCGCCCTTCGTAGGGAGAATCTCCTATAGACGAGCTACGATCGGTTCTTCGAGAATCCGATCTTGGTCGCTTAGCCAAGAATATAACATTCGCCCGACTTGTACGAGCTAATCAAGTGCCATGACGACCTTCGTGTCAATCATTTCTTTGAAGAGAACGACATGGTTATGGTGTACGAGGAACAATTAAAGGCCGCCTTCGTTCCCTGGATGACTTCTACAAGGAGGTCTTAAAATTTCATCGAGCATCCATTGTTCAAATTCACCCCAACTCGTGGCGGATCTTGGTAGCTTTCCGAGGTCTATGCCGAGCTAAGGGAATCGACCACGGCTAAAGTGTTCGCCAAGCCGCACCGGCTAACTCACCGAAAGGACGATGACCATCGGGTTCTTTCAAAGCGGCCTAGTTGCGGGCTCTTTCCGATCCGCCTCGTCCCTTAAGAACTGGAAGAATCGCTTTCTTCATTGTGAGGAGCAAAGATCCGAGCCGCTTTGAGGATTTCCCGCACTGGTGGTACCAGGACCCTTGCTTCCAACCATATTACCTGAGCGAAGAGGAAAGTTTGATAGTGATGGATCTCAAGAGTGAGGCTGCCACTAAAAAGTATTCTTGTTTGGATTCGTGATTGCCGAGCCGCACCATTGACTGTTCACCGCCACCGCCAAGACCGCGAACTTCCGCTCTCTAACCTCGGCATCGGTATTTTCTATATCTCAATTCTCACGACCTTAGTGATCTCACTAACCTTTTCTTTGTGCGTATGGCGGGTGGTGAAGGTCATAGGAAGCGGAAGAAGGAAAGAGAGATCTTCCGAAAGTAAAGGAGATGAAGCGTCGTAACGACTCCAAACACCTGGTCGCGAGCTTGGGGAGATACAAAGAGATCCTCCCAACCTTCGGTCCTCGACCACTGAAGCTACCCGATCTCCTCCTAGATCGGAAGAGCAGCCTCAGATTCTTGCAGTTGTCCCAAGCGCGAAAGGGGACCTACTCAAGCTCGAGGACCTCCTCTGGCGCCGACATCGATCGACTCCTTGAAGGATAACCGAATCATAGGAGAACCCCGGTTTTGCTAAAGTCCTGGGGACTACAATCTTCTTTCAGGAGGATCGGGACAGGCTATCCCAGAGTGGCCTTGATGACATATTGACTCGGACCATGAGCTTAAACGTGGAGTGTCTGGTGAACCAGACCATGATCCGGGAAAGGATTCAGCGCCTGGGTAAGGAGATCGGGAAGATTCTTGACAGGTCCGGAAATCCGGCAACGGGTTTGAAGGATCGGTAAATGATTTGAGAGATCGGCTGAGTTTCAAGGGATGCGTAGGACTTATCATTGATTCACGTCTTTGCGAGGAGAGGTCGGAAATGTGACCGCCTACCAAAGAGGGATCGGAAACGTGATTAGCTACTCCGAGGAAACTTAGCACCGGGGATCGGTTTCAAAGTATTTTGGGGATCGGCCAAAATATGGTGTCGACATTTGATTGTATGAGCACAGCAAAACAAAAACTAAATGTGATTATTAATCTAAGTATGAGAGATCGGAAAGCACTCTGAACATGAGATCGGTAGGGAAGAAATGCTGAACAGAACTTGACCGAAAATTTAACTCGAACACTTAAGATCGGAATCGGACCAAAACTTTAGCTCTTAAACTTTTGGAAAGGAGGTCGGCAATAAAACTGGTAGGAAAAGATCTAGTGCTAGTTCACTTCATTTATCAACAGAGATCGGGAATATTCTTGACAGGTCCGGAAATCCGGCAACGGGTTTGAAGGATCGGTAAATGATTTGAGAGATCGGCTGAGTTTCAAGGGATGCGTAGGACTTATCATTGATTCACGTCTTTGCGAGGAGAGGTCGGAAATGTGACCGCCTACCAAAGAGGGATCGGAAACGTGATTAGCTACTCCGAGGAAACTTAGCACCGGGGATCGGTTTCAAAGTATTTTGGGGATCGGCCAAAATATGGTGTCGACAGGTGGAATTGCAGGAAATTAAAATCAACTTGGATCAAGGATCCAGAGGTTGATAGCAGAAATTTAAATTGCATGAAACTAAAATCAACTTAGATCAAGGAACCAGAGGTTGATGGTGGAATTGCAGGAAATTAAAATCAACTTGGATCAAGGATCCAGAGGTCGATAACAGAAATGTAAATTGCATGAAATTAAAATCAACTTAGATCAAGGAACCAGAGGTTGATGGTGGAATTGCATGAAATTAAAATCAACTTGGATCAAGGATCCAGAGGTCGATAACAGAAATGTAAATTGCATGAAATTAAAATCAACTTAGATCAAGGAACCAGAGGTTGATGGTGGAAATTTAAATTGCAGGAAATTAAAATCAACTTGGATCAAGGAACCAGAGGTTGATAGCAGAAATTTAAATTGCAGGAAATTAAAATCAACTTGGATCAAGGATCCAGAGGTTGATGGTGGAATTGCAGGAAATTAAAATCAACTTGGATCAAGAATCCAGAGGTTGATAGCAGAAATTTAAATTGCAGGAAATTAAAATCGACTTACAAGGCGAGTCTAACTCGACACATGAAGTTCTTTCCCCAAGAAGTGTACTTAACAAGATAACGGCGGATGATTAATGGAGGAGGAGTTGCAAGACTGACCTATGATCTCATTCTTTCTGATGCCCCTTTTCATTCCCGACTTTCTTCTTATTCTTCTGAAAGCGCCTATGGTTTTCACTTTCTCTTCGTCCATTCGACTGTAAGCGCCTTCTGGTTTTCACCTCTAGAAGTTTTTTTTTTTTTTTTTTTTTTTTTGAAGGCTATTTTTCCGCAAATCACATAATAAAGTACGTGAGGTTATCAATTTTCAAATTCAAATCTTATGGCAAAAATTTTAACTAATTAATAGCGCATTAAACAAAGAGAAAGGATAGCATGGGGAAAATAACAACAGAAGGAATGAAGTATAACTTTATTAGAAAGAATAGACTTTCAAAGGAAAAGGGCATAAGGTTAGATCTCACATATTCCTCATGGTTAGTTTTGAAGTCTTTTAATCGCCATTATTTGAGTCCTCTCAAGTCTCATGCCTTAACGGTCTCTTCTCTATTCAGGTTTCATACCCTCTTCCTTATTTCTCCACTTTGGTTCTTGGGACGCCTTGGGTTTTCTTTTCACCGAGAAGGTTTTTTTTTTTTTTTTTTTTTTTTTTTTTTTTTTTGGATACCCTTTCGGGTTTTCACCCTTTCCCCTTTTATGCATAGTATCTCTTGACAGTGTCGGCATTGACTGGTCTCGGGAATTCTTCACCGTCTATGTGGGTCAAGATCAAGGCTCCTCCGTAAAATGTCTTTTAACCACATAGGGTCCTCATAGGTTGGTGACCACTTGCCCCGGGTCGTTTTGGTTCAAAAGACTTTTTCAAGACTAGGTCCCCGTTGGAATTCACGTGTGTGTACATTTTTATCAAATGCCCCGCCATTCTTCTCTCGTATAATTGTCCGTGACATGTCACGTTAACCTTTTCTCATCCAAAGAAATTCAACTTATCCAACCTTGATCGATCCATTCTCGACTCATCGATCCTCGATTCCTTCAAAATCCTTAGGGACGGATTTCAACCTCAATAGGCAATACAGACTTCCATCCCGTAGACCGTGAGTATGGCGTTGCCCCTGGCCGAGGTTCTTACTAAGTCCGGTATGCGTGAAGAGCGTAGGAAGCATATCATGCCAATCCCTATATGTGACCGTCATTTTCCGGATTATTCTCTTGAGGTTTTTGTTTGCAGCTTCCACCGCTCCATTCATCTGGGGACGGTATGGGGAGGAATTGAGGTGTCGGATTTTGTATTGATCACATAATTCCTGAATCTTCGGACCATTCAAGTTCTTGGCATTATCGGTGACAATTTCATTCTAAGACCATGCCGCAGATGATATTGCTTCTGAAGAATTTGAGAAACGTGTTCTGCGTGATGTGAGCATAGGATGTCGCCTCGACCCACTTGGAAAAATAGTCGATGGCTACAAGGATGAATCTGTGCCCATTGGATGCCTTGGGATTGATGGGACCAATCACATCTATGCCCCACATTGCAAAAGGCCACGGTGAGACGAGATTGAGCGACTTGTGAGGTGGCACATTTATCGGTCTGCGTCGTCGACACTTGTGGCACTTCCAGAAATACTCGATGCAATCCTTTTCCATTGTGGTCCAAAAATACCCACGTCGCATGATTTGCTTCGTCATCATGTGACCATTGGCGTGAGTGGCACAATTTCCCTCATGAGTTTCAAAGAGGATTCTCTTTGCTTCCTTTGCATCTACACATCTCAATAATTCTCCGTTGGGGCTCCTCTTGTATAGGGTTTCTCCACCGGAAAGTACCTAATGCTAACCTCGAATCATCTTCTTTTCATTTTTGCTTGCCCTCAAGGGAATTCTGCAGTTCTCTGATGAGACGTGATGTCATGATACCAAGGCTTTCCGTCGGACTCTTCTTCAATCATGAAGCAATAGGCTGGCTCATCCCTTACCTTAATCTTCAACGTCTGAAACATCTGCCCTTCTTCGATTTGAGCCATAACAGCTAGAGTAGCTAAGGCATCAGCAAATTGATTCTTGTCTCTACTCAGGTGAGTGAAAGAGATTTCTTCGAATTTCTTGATCAACTCCAGTAAGTACTTCTGATATGGGATCAACTTGGGATCCTTAGTTTGCCATTCTCCCTTGACTTGATAGATTATCAGAGCCGAGTCTCGTACACCTCCAACTTTCTGATTTTCATCTCTATAGCGGCATATAGACCCATTACACAAGCTTCATACTCTGCGACATTATTGGTACAGTCAAACCCCAATTTAGTAGCTATCGGGAAATGTTTTCGTCAGGATACTAGTACGACTCGATTCCATTTCTGATAAATTGATCGCTCCATCAAAATACATTTCCCATACATCGGTTGGCTCGTCTTCTTTGCGATCTACCTCATTAATATGTTCATCGTGAACTCAAATTGAGCTTCATAATCCTGGATAGGGTTTTTACGCTAGAGGTCGACAATCACGCTACCTTTCACCGCTTTTGGTCATGTAGACTATGTCGTATTGGGAGAGTATAACCTGCCACTTGGCTATCCTTCCCGGCACGAATGGGCTTTCAAATACGTATCTGATAGGATCCATCCTGGAGATAAGCCATGTCTTGTGATTCAACATGTAGTGCTTAAGGCGATTTGCCGTCAGTGCTAACGCAGCGACAAGTCTTTTCTAAGAAAGAATACTTGACTCACAATCATTGAACTTCTTGCTTAGGTAATAAATGGCCCTCTCTTTTCGGCGGTATCATCATCTGTCCCAAAACACACCCCATAGAATTCGTTGGATGCCAGTAAAGGATCGAGGCACACTGCCACAAAGGGACCAATCTTGGTGGGTTTGTGATATCGCTTGATTTTCTCAAAAGCCTCTTGACAAACTGAATCCCATTGAGTAGAGTTGTTTTTCCGGAGTAATCTGAAAATAGGCTCAGCTTTGGCAATGAGATTAGAAATAAACCTCGAAATGTAGTTCACTTTCCCTAAAATGCGCACCTCCCTTTCTCGCTTTTGGGGCGGCATTTCTTGAATAGCTCGAACCTTGTGCGGATCTACTTCTATCCCTTTCTCGCTACTATGAATCCCAACGCTTTTCCGATCTAGCTCGAATATGCACTTAGCGAGGTTCACTTCAATCGGTATTTCTGAGTCTTTCAAACACCCTCCTTATCACCGAACGTGGCTCTCCTCCCGGGATTTGATGATCATATCATCCACATACACCTCCACTTCTTTATGCATCATATCGTGGAATAATGTGACCATTGCGTATTTGGTAAGTAGCCCGGCATTCTTCAACCCGAAGGGCATGACCGATAGCGAATACCCCCATTGGGTGATAAAGCGGTTTATCCTTGTCTTCCTCGTCCATTGGGATCGATTGTACCACGATGCCCCATCAATACACGAACATCTGCCCAAACCGCGGCATTGTCAACTAGCACATCAATGTGGGGAGAGGAAATCGTCTTTCAAACTAGCTTTATTAAGATCCTCGTAGTCAACACACACCACGACTCTCCGTCTTTCTTCATCAACTGGGACGACGTTAGCCACCCATTGGGGATATTTGACCACTTCTAAGAACCGGCGTCATCTGTTTCTTGACTTCATCCGAACCACGAGCGGTGTATCGGGATTCATTCTCCTCAGTTTCTGCTTCACCGGGATCGTTCCCGGAATTAAAGGAATCTTGTGCGTCACTATCTGAGGGTCCAAACCGACCATGTCATCATAGCTCCAAGAGAACACGTCGAGAAATTCCTTAAGCAGACCGATCATATCTCCCAACTCCTCACTCTCCACTACCTTAAGTTCCCTTTTTACTTCTTCCGAGCCTAAGTTTATTGTGCGCGTTTCATTTTCACAAGGCACGAGGGAGGGTTCATCTTTTTCATTGCTTTCCTCTGTAAGGTCTTCCTCAGAATCACTTGAAGTAATGGCAGTTATGGGGATTTCAAAATTAACCAGAGGAATTTCTGAGTCTATTGGATTATTAGGTGTTAATTGATGAATTGTCCTGAAGGAATAAAGAATAGAACATGTTATAAGGATGGAATTAAAAAGGAAAGAAAAAGAGTATTGGATTAAAAATGCGCTATTAATTCATTAATATTAATGCCATAAGAAAAGATCCATTTACAGTATTACACTTGTCATCATGGACAAAATGATCAAGTGTAGATAACCAGAGGTACTTTACTCGAGATTGAGTACAGGGATATCCTCCGTTGTCCAGTTGTCAAGCTCCTGCTCTTCAGCCATTGGCGAAACTAGGGCCTCATACAAGGAATCCAGTTGGATGACATCTATGGATGGATCATCAGGTGATTCTTCTGTACTTGCCGGATGTTGAATGACTGGTTTAGTGAAGATCTCCGTAATTCTCGGGACTAGTCTTATTTTTCCCATTTGCTGGTCGAACCTCTGATCCCGAAGCATTTTCCTTATCCGGAACCGCCCATCCATAAGGGCATCCTCCTCATACCCCAAACCATAACGGCCTATCTTCTGAATGGCCGGTATAGGCTCGACAATCCCTTGTAATGTGGCGCCTAGGCCTTTACCCTCTTCATACCTGCTTCTTGACATTACTTTGGCCACCATAGCCATGGCCCCCTGCTTCCCAGTATCTTGTAACTCAAGGGCCTGGAAAGAGCTTTCCAATGACTCCTCGGCTGCTTCCACATAAGGGAGTGATTGCGGCTTGGTGACCAGTATGGCCTCTTCGCCCCTCACCGTGATGATTTTGCCGTCCTTAATGTATTTGATCTTCTGGTGCAAAGTAGAAGGAACAGCATTCGCAGAATGGATCCAAGGCCTCCCTAACAGCATGGTGTAGGCTGGCTCAATGTTCATCACTTGAAACGTGATATTGAAAGTACATGCACCGACCTGGATTGGCAAGTCAATGTCCCCCAGCACCTCTCTCCTTGTTCCGTCAAAAGCTCTCACCACCATAGTACTTTGACGTATGTCTGATTGGTCAACTGGCAATCTAGCCAAGGTAGCGCTAGGCAGTACATTGAGGGCTGATCCGTTATCGATGAGGACCTTGGCCACTATACAGCCTTTACATTTTACCGTTATATGCAGAGCTTTATTATGCCCTAAGCCTGCAGGGTCTACCTCCTCTTCAGAAAAGGCTACAGAGCTGGATGCCTGGATTTGTTCTACTATCTTCTCAAACTGCCCCGGAGTAATGTCGGGGTTTACAAAGGCTTGATCCAGGATTCTTTGTAAGGCTTGTCGGTGGACTTCCGAGCTCAGGATCAGTGATACTTGATGAAATCGGCGGGTGTTTTTCTCAACCGCTCCACCACATCATACTCGCTCTGTTTCATTATTTGGAGCAGCTTCTTCCTCTTCCTTGTGCTCAACAGCTCTACTTCCCTGCTTTCTCCACCTCCTCTTACGTATTTCTTGATGACTCTCCCATTTTACTTTCCCTTTCCTCCTCTCTCTTTCTTCGTTCCCGTAACACCTCCCACTTCAAGTTATAAACTCGACTTCTTGCTCAGGTGGAGAGGGCTTTGTTGTGATAATGGGCTGAGAAATGGTCTGGGGAGTAATGTCACTGGCAGGTCTAGCATAAGTCATCCTGAAGTGCTCATAAGGAGCGAAACATGGTTTTGGTGGTGCCGGAGGTGAGACAAGACTAGGAGCCGATGTACTGCTTGACGCTCCCTGAGTGAAAACTTGGAAATTATAATTCCATGGAACAGCATGAGTATTGGTGACAGGGAGCTGAGGCGGAGTTCGGATAACGGTTACTGGCGGTGAGGCTATCGGGGGTGAGAAGGTGATTCTGGGTTTGGAGGTAGAAGCAGTTTGGCTAAACCTAGTGGTGTTCACTCCCTCTTCCGTCTTTGGCGTATGCGGCACCTCGTAACCTTGAGAGACAATAAGTTCCGGACTTCTTGCCTGAACCCCTCACAATCTCGCAGCTCATGGTCAGCTGCCCCTCCATGGTAAGGACACCCCGTACTCTCTTCGAATCCCGCTACCTGAGGGCAAAGGTAGCCTTCCCTCATTGCTACAGCAAAAATCTCCTTAAAGTAAGGAACCAGCTTGTCCACTTCCAGTGTTGATCTTTCTCCCTCAGACTCAATCATATTTACACCACTGCCCGTATTATGGTTAGGCAGTGGGTTTGAGGTAACATTGGGGAGGGAACCATTTCCCTCGATCTTCAACCACCCGTTTCGGATTAAAGTGTGCACTCTCCTCCGAGTGCCAGCTTGTCGGTTGAGTGCCCTTGTGCTCCTCCATGATACTCACAATGGGCGGTGGCATCATACCACCTGGGATATGGCGGCTGGATTGGGTCCAAGGGGACTGGTACAATTTGATTTATACCGACAAGGTATCGGTATATTTCACTGAGAGGGAGGGGAAGAGGTGGATCAAGATTTCTTGGAGGTCTCGGGTTATTTTGTGGTGGTCGTGGTTGAGTTGGTGGAGGAGGTGGTCTTGGTTGGAAATTTGTGGGTGGGGCGTATTGTGGGCGTGGTTGTGGATAATTAGGGAAAGGAGGTGGAATGTTGGCGATGGTTTGGCCATGAGAGGGGGAATATGGCCGGTAGTTATTTTGGGGAAATTGGGGTAATTATTTGGACGGGTGTGAGTGTACATCACCTTCCTTCTTTTGCCAAAATTGGCGGGCTTCTTCACGGGGTTTTCACCAACTCTGTAGTCTTCCTATTCTCAGTTAGCTTCAATTCTCTCACCGGCTTGGATGATATCGAGAAGCTATTGGAGTATTGCCAATCATCGAGTTGAAGTAGGGAGCCTTCAATGTTTCGATGAATAGGAGCAAAGTTCATTGTCGGTCACGGAGGATATACTTACGACCTTCTCCCTCCATCGTTGGGCGTCTTGCTTGAAACTTTACCGGTCTTTATGTACCAGGTTCTGGAGGTCCCTCCTTGTGGGTGCCGCATCACATTTGAATTTATATTGCTTCAGAAAAGTATCGGCTAAATCCTTACATGAGTGTAGCTTGCTCTGTCAATTGTATGCACCATCTCGAGCCGCTCGAGAGGCTCTCGTGAAAGAAGTGAATGAGAAGTCTATCGTCTTCCGTTAAAGCGGACATTTTGGCAATGTAGGTTGCGGTGGATGCGAGGATCAAGTTCCGGTGTACTTGTCGAAATCCGGAACCTTGAATTTGGGTGGTACCACCACATCTGGCACCAATCTCAGTGACGACACATCGACTGAACCATACATGTTCAGCCCCTCTATTGCTCTCAGTCTTTCTTCTAGGGCAGATAGTTTCTCGTTATCTCTCGCCCTATGTTCTCCTTCCACTGTATGATATACTCCTCAACCGGGAGCCGAGGGTGGAGTAAAGCTGGAGGATCGGGATTGAATGGTGAGGCTCGGCATTTGAGACGGCCGGGTAATAGGAAAAAGGTGGGTCATTATTTATGGTCACCGGATTGACAGTGATTGTCGGGTCCGGAATGGGAGACTGAAAGGTAAAAGAGGTTGAAGCTTGTTGAGGATCATTTGCTGTAGGGGGCGGAGGAGGTAATGGTGGGCTAGATTCTGAAGTAGGTTTGTTCTGAGACATTTCCTTCATTAGTCTCATAATTTCAGAAAGCTGATCTTTCAACTCGGAGACCTGCCCCTGTAGGTTCTGTACTTGCTCCTGATTTTCCATTATCTTCCTTGTTCGAGATCTTGTTAAGTACACTCGCTTGGGTTGAACCGTGTGTTTGGTCAGACTTGCCTTGTTCGAATCAATATTGATTTCCTGTGAGGGATAAAAAAAAAATTTAAATGAATTTGAGTTTTGCAAAGAAACTAAAAGCCCTTGTCCGGACGAAGGATACAGTGGCGTTTGAGAGCCAGGTTGGAGTCTGCAAAAGGATAATCGCCTCAACTTTACCATGGCATCGTTCGATAGTCTGACCGTGAATGACGGGATTGAATGCGCATTTATGATACCTGTCCATATAGCGCATTTCAATTTTTCACATAACCCTAGCGAGGAAGTTCCTACGGGAGTCATACTATTCATTCACAAATTTTGCTAAACAATGGCCCAAAAATCACTTCATTAACTGAGTAATTTGTACATCGTATCTTTTACATTGGCCTAGGCTCTGGAAGATTCTTTATAATAAGATGACATTTTCTGAGATACTCATATAACCTTTCTCCTTGCTTGGCAGGGTCGAACACTTTCAGAGCATACTCGGATTCAGGTAATAGTTCCTTTTTTCCCTGTGCTATCATCTTCTCCAACTGGTCCACATTTTCTTTCAGTCCTTGATAGAGAGCAGCTTGTTTTTCTTTCTCTTTCCTTTCTTTAGCACACTCTTTCAAGATATCGTTGATGAGTAGTGCTTGTTCTTTCAATTCGAGCTTCTTCTTCTTGTTTTCCTGTTTATACTCTTCAACGAGTACCTCTTGGTACTTCATCCTTTCCTGAAGCTTACTATTACGCCCTTTCATCTCTTTGACCTCGGCTTGGAGAGAGTTTCTTTCTTTTCCCACTGTACCTCTTGCTCTTGAACCCTATCCTTTGGCCCTTGCCTCTTCCCCAGCTTTCTTATCCTCCTCTTAATTTTCTGCTGTTGGTCCTTCATTTGTTTTATTTGTTCTGCATTTGTGAGTTCTCGGTATTTGCCTTTGTAACGAGTCAACCAGCGATTATCGACTTCCTCTAATAGGCGTCTTGGCGAGGTTGTCGCCCTTGAATTCTCTGATGGCGTTCTTGGTCCCTATCAGCTCTCCATTTAAGGTAATCGTTCGAGGCACTCGGGCCTCTGGGTGATTTCTCCATTAGAGTGATGTTTTCCCAGGACTTGCGAGCCATTTTCAACCCTTCTTCTTCCTTGAGCTCATGGTAGAAGTGACCTTGGTGGTATTTTTTAATGTTGAACATGGGTGTGTTGAGCCAAAGCGCCTCGTTACTATTTGGAGTGTAATTTGTATGCGGTTATTCCAATTAGGGACACCGACCGAATACCTCTGTACCAATCAAGACAGGTTGGCTTGACGTCCACGACTTCCTCCAACGAGAATCATGGCTATTGAAACTCGTAATCCGTTCCATACTTTGTTTTCATTCTTGGGCTTATCACTAACCGGTCATCTTCTCAATGGGAGGTGGTCAAGGTACCAAGTCAATCCTTTTGTCTCCTCGGGACACATGTGGTGATAGTCCAGAGGTATAATAGCGAGAGCAACACTTAATGGACCCTTTCCTGTTATGCAGTAAGTTAGGGTTAACAAGGTTTCAGCAAGGATTGCCGGTATCGGGTTGATCCCTGCCTTTCTCTTGTCCAAAATACCTCTACCCTTTGCTAGTGATGATCCCCAATGGCCCAGGACCAGGATCAGACCATAGATTCCCAAGGCGAGTGCTACGGAAGCTTGATCCCATCGTTTCTCTTGGAGGTGATGATCTAACCGCTTCTCAAGGTACGTCCAATACCATCCATACGTGTTCCCTTTGACTGTTTCTCTGGACTTCACTTCTTCCGGGGAAAACCCAACATGTGTGCCAACCGTTTCAGTGTCTATGCTCGAGGTGTAAGTAGATCCGGTTACGCAGGAGTATGGGATCCCGGCAATGCCCGATATTCTTCCATAGTGGGGACCGTGTCAATATCATTGAAAGAGAATACTCCGTGCTTAGGATTCCAAACCGACAACATGGCTTTTAATGCTGGATTTGGACCTTGACTTGCATTAAGGTTGCAATCCTTCCGCACTTTTCTTCAAAGCGTACCTTGACACGATCGGAAGCGACATCCATCTACTAGACAGACCCTCGAGGTTGTTCATTTTGACCTCTATTTTATCCAAATCCAGTGAAGGTAGCGAGCTAGCAGGCGCCTCGAAAGCATCATTTTGGGAGGGTACCGGACTATGAGCCGATTCAGACCAAAGTTTAGCATTCTGAACCTTTTACGCCCGACTCGAGGATGCCATGATAAAAATGATGCCTATCCTTTCTGCACCCTCGGTTTGGTAATGCTGCGGGAAGATTCGTTAGTAAGACAAATTAGGGTAATTTTGAATCATCTTGTTGTGGTGACACGTACACATTTATCAAAGTAGGAAAATGTGTAAGTGTTTGATAAATTCAAGATTACCCTCACAAAATGAACGAAAGGAAATCAAAAGAGAGCAAGGTAAGAGTAAACATGTCCCTTTTTGTCCTATAATAGGGAGACTCCTGATACCGGGTAAGCGCTACCTATCTGGATGGTTCTATCTTATGAGGCAGTTTACTACGGCTTTTAGCTATCGTGACGGTTTAGCTCAGGATCTAATTTTTCTAATAGCCACAGGTTCCCAAATTGCCCCTACTGTAAACAGTAGAGCCCCATTTTACCCCCATGATATTGTCGGGAAAATTCCACGAGTATCACAATGGATAGAACGAGTTTCAATTTGAGCGAGGCCTTCACGGATACTAACGGGTAAAACCCACGGGCACTTACATGACCCCCTCCTACTTTCCTAAAAGGGTAAGAAAGCCCGGGTTAGGACCATAGTGTGTGAGGACATTGTGTGAGTGTTCAGTGTGTGAAGGGACACTTTTACCTCTTCCCAATTCAGGGGGATTTTATTTTTCCATTTTTTTTTCTTTTCCTTTTTCTTTGAAATGAAGAGCGCTGTAGGAGATGGAACAGGCAAAACAAAATAGTTAGTAGCAATAATAATTAGCATATAAGACATCGCCAAGTGAGCCCCTCTAAATATAATTTGATCGGACAGAAATTAAGCCTACTTTTGGACCTCTAGACCGGGTTAAGTCAATAATGAGATATAGAGTCCCAGTAGTCGCCAAGTATGCATAGCAGGATTTTTGCGGTGCTGGACGATCACTCACTGAAGTGGGAAAAAGTGAGGAGTCGCCACCTTAGTTTTGAGGGAAACTAAAGAAAACCATTTAGGGAGTTAAATTAAAAATAAAACCACTTTAGAACAGAGATTCTAAGTTCGGGGTCCATAAACGGGTGGGGAAGGTGTTAGGCACCCCACCTCGTCCCTTAATAAGGGTAAGTAGATTTAATTTTGCGTCCTTTATAAATTAGTTAAAAGGGCTATAGTGGGAATGTTAATCCTTTTGGTAAAAGGAATGTTTGATTTTACACTAATTAGGATTACCCAGATACATAAGTAAATGAGACAGCCTTAGTGAGTTGACGTCACGAATCGTTTTGGTTTTAGGATTACCTTGCATACGGGTTGAAATTAGGTGTGAGAATAGGATAAGAACTCTCTTCCTATCTCTTTTTAAATATTTATTAAAGTTTGAGTAGAGACCGGATAAGAACTCTCCTCCGATCTCTTCTGGGTTATTTATTAAAATTCTAATTGGAGGTCGGGTAAGGGTCCTCCTCCGACCTCTTTTAGGTATTCATTAAAATTTCGAGATGGGAACCGGATAAGAATTCTCCTCCGATCCCTATTTAATAGAATTTTGAGTTAAGACCGGATAAGAACTCTCCTCCGATCTCTTTTAAATGTTTATTAGAATTTGAGTTAAGACCGGATAAGAACTCTCCTCCGATCTCTTTTAAATTAGAAAGGTGCCTGAAAGGTATTTTTCGATCTCCAGAATTTTGGTGTCCTAAGAACCTAGAGATAAGGATCCTGAAGTTTAAAGAGGTTGGGGATAGGACTTATCAATATCTCTTGGCTAGACGGGAAAATGAGACCTGATTTACCAACCTCTCATGTATTCATTCTACCCATATCCATTAATAACCGATCTATTCTGTTTCGTTTACTTTGACTTTATTCCATTTTTGGCATCTTTGCCGATCTGCCGTTTGCGTCAATTTAGTAGCTTGACTATTTCCTGACGTATTATCCAGATTCTCTCTTTAAAAGAGATCTTTGGGTTGCAATTACCTACGTTTACCCGACCATTTACATACTACTGGGAGTTAGAAAACTTGCTTTCAGAAATGATGAAGATTAATAAAAATGAACTGATCACTAAAGAGATGATTTGGGAGTGTCATTCTTTAGGGATCGTTTGTGCAAAAGTGAACTTGAAGAAAATCGCAGATGTATGACGAACAAGGAAAATGCGGAAAATAAACGTGGACACTTAATAAAACAGTAGCATGAACTCCTACAATAACATCTTTTGAGGTTCTCTCGTGCAAAATACTCTTGAAGAGAGTTGCCGACGTATGAAGGATAAAGGAAGTGCGGGAAATAAAAGTAAACAGCAGTATGAGCCCTTACCTGTGAGGAGCCGGATAGTTACGGGATGGCAAACGGGGATAGGACAGGGAATTGATTAGCTTGAGGGTGGCGTTCTTCGTGAACTGGAGGGTACTCAGCTAAAATGCGAGTGATATGAAGTTGAGCTTAGAGATGATAGAAGACAGAAAATGAGAGTGCGACTAGATAATGAACAAACTGGAAATGTAGAGTTCCAGTATTCAAAATCCCTTCAAGAAAACACTTCAGAAAACTGGTTTCCAAAGTCTTTTCATCAACACTTCTAAATAGCAGAGTAACAAACTAAATGAAATTTCAGAGTTCCTCTTGCTATAATAACAGCCTTTCTTTGTTTTTTCGTCTTTTTTCTTTTTTGAACAGTTTTTTCATGCAGGTATTTATAGGAATCGGGTGCTCCCTATGAAGGGTCAGGATCTATTTTGAGGGAGATGGAGGGTCAAGATTTTGAGGTACATGATCGGATGCTCAGGAATTAAAGAGAATCAAGATGAATGGCTGAGATCGCTCCTCCGAATATTTTTCCTTTTCCTCTTTTAATCTGACGGTCTTGAATCCTTTGTCCGGAACGATCTGAGGGCTGAGAGTGAAAGACGCTGGTATTGTCGTCTTCTCTCTTGATCTAAGGGTTCCGGGTTTGTCCGGACAAGTGGGATCAACGGTGGAGATTGGAATGTACAGGACTGTCATGACATACCCTGGCACCTGTCAGCATTGCGGGCAATTCTTAGGCGTGCGGTGGAGATCTCGTCTGCCACGCTTTAACTACCTCGGCTCACGATTACGGCGGCGGTTATTGGGATTTGTCTTATTCTTTTTGTCTTCCGATCCCTTCCCTAGCTCCTATTCCGATCTTTCATGCTGATCTCTTATCTCCCGATCTCTATTATCCCTTAATCAGTCTGGATTCGGTTCAAGCATTAATTGCATCTCGATTCCCGAAGCGTTCGCTTCGTTTTCTGCTCAGCAATAAATGCTCATTTTCCCCTATATATACCCCTGTTGACAGAAACATTTCCTTCATCTGATTCTCCTCTCTTCCTTTCTTGCTTTCCCTGTTCTAGCTGCTCCGGCGGTCGCTCAGGCCATAATTGTGGTTTTTGATCTTTTTCCGATGGATTTCCTTTCTCACCGACTGAAAATTTACGATCCCGGTGATTGGATGACCCTAATTGACGATGGTGAGAGAACTGGATTTGATCAATCTGTATTGCGGACCTCGGTTGTACCGATCTCGAGTCGCTCAACTGAGTTCATTCGGCTTCTCATCACATTGAGTGTTCCGACAGCGATTCTGATCCACATTGGGTGTTCCGACAGCGGATGAAGCATCCGGTCGGCAATATCCTTGGGATCAGTTATAAACTGATCCTTAGAACACCTGGGAGTATCCTTGGGATAAGTTATAAACTGATCCATGGATCTCCTGGGAGTATCCTAGGGATCAGTTGTAAACCGATCCTTAGATCGGCCTTTTGATATAGTCAGATCTCCAATGTATTCCGATCCTTAGAGATCACCAAATGATGTAGTTAGTCCTTTATTGTAATCCGATCCCTAGAGATCGCCCAAATGATGTAATCCGATCTTTTTGGAAATAAAAGTCTTGTTTCTCCAATTATTATCTTATTGATTATTTTCCGATCCCTGAGGTGGTTATCCGATTTGGTTCTTTACTTGAATGACACTTGACTGATCCTTTATTCAAAATATTTAACTTATTATGCCGATCTCCAATTAACCGATCTCTGAACATTCGGATATTTGAGAGAAGTGTCAGAACAGCTATCGAGTCTCACCAATCGATGTGCCGCCTAGAACCTCGCGAGCATTAAATGCTCGGACTAGTATAAATAGGGGAGGGTTAGCCAGTTGTTCTCTCATTTCATTTTCATCTCTGCTCATAGCTTGAAGTTCTCTCATTTTCTCGGTTTCTCAGCGCCGATTAGACTCTGTAAGGACTTTGATCTTCTTTTTGTTTAAGTTCTTTGTTTCTTTTGAAAATGAGCGGTGCGAAGGTCGGAGAGCGGCGAGCCCTCCTTCCATTGAGTTCTCTTGGTCATCGTCGATGAAGAAGAGGCGATCGAACCAAGCGCGCCTTTGGACCCCTTAGGGTCCTGCTCCAGTCGGGCGGGTCGTACCATTAAAGCGTCTGCGCCCTTCTTCAAGAGAGACCCTTCCCATAGACGAGCTTCCATCGGTTCTTGAGAATCCGATCTGCAATCGCTTGTTCAAGAATACAACATTTGTCTGATTCATATGAGTGATCAAGTGCCATGGCGATCTTCGTGTCGATCATTCTTTTGAAGAGGATGACATGGTCATGGTGTCTGAAGAACGATTAAAGGCGATCCGAGGTTCCCTCTAGCCGATTTCTATAAGGAGGTCCTAAAATTTTCGAATATCCATTGTTCAAATCCACCCCAACTCGTGGCGGATCTTGGTTGCTTTCAGGGTCTATGCCGAGCTAAGGGAATCGGACCTCTGACTAAAGTGTTCGCCAAGCTGCACCGGCTAACTCAGAAAGGACGATGACCATTGGTTCTTTCAGCGAAGCCTAATTGCGGGCTCTTTTCCGATGCCTCGTCTCTTAAGAACTGGAAGAATCATTTCTTCATTGTGAGGAGCAAAGATCCGAGCCGCTTTGAGGATTTCCCCATTTGGTGGTACCGGGGACCCTTGCTTCGAACCATATTACCACTGAGCGAAGAGGAAAGTTTGATAGTGATGGATCTCAAGAGTGAGGCTGCCACTAAAAGTATTCTTGTTTGGATTCGGTGATCGAAATTGCACCATTGACTGTTGTTTGCTCATGGCCAAGACCGCGAACTTCCGCTCTCTAACCTCGGCATCGGTATTTTCTATATCTCAATTCTCACGACCTTAGTGATCTCACTAACCTTTTCTTTGTGCGGTATGGCGGGTGGTGAAGGTTCAAGGAAACGGAAGAAGGAGAGAGAGATCTCCCGGAAGATAAAGGAGATAAAGCGTTCGGAACGACTCCAAACGCCCGGTCACGAACCTGGGGAGATACAAAGAGATCCTCCCCAACCTTCGGGTCCGCCGACCACTGAAGCTACCCGATCTCCTCCTAGATCGGAGGAGCAGCCTCCGACTCTTGCAGTTGTTCCAAGCAGGGAAGGGGGGCCTACTCAAGCTTCTGGGAGGACCTCTTCTCGGGGCGCTCAAGTATTGATCGACTGCTTGAGGAACAACCGGACTGTCAAGGAGAACTCTGATTTCGCCAAAGTCCTGGGGTCTACCATCTTCTTTGAGGAGGATCGGGACAGGCTATCCCAGAATGGTCTCGACGACATATTGACTCGGACCATGAGCTTAAACGTGGAGTGTCTGGTGAACCAGACCATGATCCGGGAAAGGATTCAGCGTTTGGGTAAGGAGATCGGGAAGAAGAACCAGGAAGTGGATTCCCTCCGATCCCAGCTCTCATCGGCTCGGGATTATATATCTCAGGTCGAGGGACGGGCAAAGCTCCATGAAGACCGGTTGGCGAGCAGGCCGTATTTTGGATGAGAGGGACCGCGCTCTTAAGGAAGTCTAGGCGCTCCACGCCAATGAAGCCTCTCAGGTCGCTCAACTTATAGAGAAACTTGAGGCGAAGGATAAGGAGCTTAAGGAGAGGGATGAGGAGATGGTGACAGGAATAGCCGAGGCCTATGTGAAGGCTCACAAGGATCTCTTGGCCGCACTCCAGGAGCGTTACCCAGAAGAAGACTTTTCTTGGATGGCCGATGTGGCTCCTGAGGACAATGATGAAGACAGTGAGGATGAAGCCGAGGGTGAGAGGGAGAGAGGAGTGATCAAATGTAGATCAGTGGGGTGATCCCCAGTGAATAACTTTGTACAAATTATGACATGAAATGAAATGCCTTTTGTTCAATGAATGATTGTGATCGGAAAATTTTAAACCATTGTTTGTCTGAGTATTTGATTGTATGAGCACAGCAAAACAAAAACTAAATGTGATTATTAATCTAAGTATGAGAGATCGGAAAGCACTTTAAACATGAGATCGGTAGGGAAGAAATGCTGAACAGAACTTGACCGAAAATTTAACTCGAACACTTAAGATCGGAATCGAACCAAAACTTTAGCTCTTAAACTTTCGGAAAGGAGGTCGGCAATAAAACTGGTAGGAAAAGATCTAGTGCCTGTTCATTTTATTCATCAACAGAGATCAGGAATATACTTGACAGGTCCGGAAATCCGACATCGGGTTTGAGAGGTCGGTAAAATGATTTTGAGAGATCGGCGAGGCTTTAATGAATGTGAGGACTTAGCATTAATTCAATTCTCTGTGAGGAGAGATCGGAAATGTGACCGCCTATCAAGGAGGGACCGGAAACGTGATTAGCTGTTCAAAGAAAAGATTTTTTATTGATTCTAGGGATCGGCCAAAATATGGTGTCGACAACACCTAATAATCCAATAGACTCAGAAATCCCTCTGGTTAATTTTGAAATCCCCATAACTGCCATTACTTCAAGTGATTCTGAGGAAGAACTTACACAAGAAGACAGTGAAAAGGATGAGCCCTCCCTCGTGCCTTGTGGAGACGAGACGCACACAATAAACTTGGGCACGGAAGAAGTAAAAAGGGAACTTAAGGTAGTGGAGAGTGAAGAATTGGGAGATATGATCAGCCTACTTAAAGAATTTCTCGATGTATTTTCCTGGAGCTATGATGATATGGTGGGTTTTAACCCTCAGATAGTAACGCACAAAATTCCCTTAATTCCGGGAACGATTCCGGTGAAGCAAAAACTAAGGAGAATGAATCGGCTGCTTTGCTCAAGGTTCGGATGAAGTCAAGAAACGATATGGCGGGTTCTTGGAAGTAGTCAAATATCCCCAATGGGTGGCTAACGTCGTCCCGGTAATGAAGAAGGACGGGAGAGTCAGGGTGTGCGTTGACTACAGGGATCTTAATAAAGCTAGCTTGAAAGACGATTTCCCTCTCCCCCACATTGATGTGTTAGTTGACAATGCTGCGGGATTGGGCAGGTGTTCGTGTATTGATGGGGCATCGAGTACAATCGGATCCCAATGGGCCGAAGAAGACAAGGATAAAGCGCTTTCATCACTCAATGGGAGTATTACGCTATCGGGTCATGCCCTTAGGGTTGAAGAATCAGGGGCTACTTATCGGTAGCGCAATGGTCACATTATTCCACGATATGATGCATAAAGAAGTAGAGGTATACGTGGATGATATGATCATCAAATCCGAGGAGAAGAGAGCCACGTTCGGGTGATGAGGAGGGTATTCGAAGGCTCAGAAATACCACTTGAAGTGAACCTGCTAAGTGCATATTCGGAGCTAGATCGGGGAAGTTGTTGGGATTCATAGTAAGCGAGAAAGGGATAGAAGTAGATCCAGACAAAGTCCGAGCTATTCAAGAAATGCCGTCCCCAAAAACAGAGAGAGAGGTGCGCAGTTTTCTGGGAAAGCTGAACTACATTTCGAGGTTTATTTCTAATCTCACTGCCAAAGCTGAGCCTATTTTCAGATTACTCCGGAAGAACAACTCTACTCAATGGGATTCAGTTTGTCAAGAGGCTTTTGAGAAAATCAAGCAGTATCTGTCAAATCCACGATTGGTTCCACACATGGCGGGCGTGCCTTTGATCTGTATATGGCGATTCGTGAGCTCGATGGGATGTGTTTTGGGACAACATGATGATACTGGCCGAAAAGAGAGGGCCATTTAGTACCTGAGCAAGAAGTTCAATGATTGTGAGTCAAGGTACTCTTTCTTAGAAAAGACTTGCTGTAGCGTTAGCACAGACTGACAAATCGCCTCAAGCACTACATGTTGAATCACAAGACATGGCTCATCTCCAGGATGGATCCTATCAGATATGTATTCGAAAGCCCATTCGTGCCAGGAAGGATAGCCAAGTGGCAGGTTATACTCTCCCAATACGACATAGTCTACGTGACCCGGAAAGCGGTGAAAGGTAGTGTGATCGCTGACCTCCTAGCAGAAAATCCTATCCAGGATTATGAAGCTCTGGATTTTGAATTCCCTGATGAGCATATTAATGAAGTAGACTGTGAAGAAGAGGGCCCAGCCGATGTATGGGAAATGTATTTCGACGGAGCTGTCAATTTGTCTGGTAATGGAATCGAGTATCTTGGTATCCCCGGACGGAAAACACTTCCCGATAGCTGTCAAGTTGAGATTTGACTGTACCAACAATGTCGCAGAGTATGAAGCTTGTGTAATGGGTCTACAAGCTGCTATTAAAATGAAAATTAGAAAGTTGGAGGTGTACGGAGACTCGGCTCTGATAATTTATCAAGTCAAGGGAGAATGGCAAACTAAGGATCCCAAGTTGATCCCATATCAGAAGTACTTACTGGAGCTGATTAAGGAATTCGAAGAAATCTCTTTCACTCATCTTAGCAGAGACAAGAATCAATTTGCTGATGCTTTAGCTACTCTAGCTGTTATGGCTCAAATGGAAGAAGGGCAGACAACTCAAGCATTGAGGGTTAAAGCAAGGGATGAACCAGCCTACTGCTTCATGATTGAAGAAGAGCCCGATGGAAAGCCTTGGTATCATCACATCCTGGTCTACTGTAGAACCAGAGAATTCCCCTCAGGGGCAAGCAAAAATGAAAAGAAGATGATTCAGAGATTAGCATTTTGATACTTCCCCAGTGGAGAAACCCTATACAAGAGGAGCTCCAACGGCGAATTATTGAGATGTGTAGATGCAAAAGAGGCAAAGAGAATCCTTTTTGAGACTCATGAGGGAAATTGTGCAACCCATGCCAATGGGCACATGATGGCCAAGCAAATCATGCGACGTGGGTATTTTTGGACCACAATAGAGAAGGATAGCATCGAGTATTTCCGGAAGTGCCATAAGTGTCAGATCTATGCCGATCCGATAAACGTCCCACCTCATAAGCTGTTCAACCTCGTCTCACCATGGCCTTTCGCAATGTGGGGCATCGATGTAATTGGTCCCATCAATCCCAAGGCATCCAATGGACATAGATTTATCCTAGTGGCCATCGACTATTTCTCCAAATGGGTCGAAGCAACGTCGTATGCTCACATCACGCAAAACACGTTTCTTAAATTCTTCAAAAGCAACATCATCTGCCGGCATGGCCTCCCGAATGAAATTGTCACTGATAATGCCAAGAACTTGAATGGTCCGAAGGTTCAGAAACTGTGTGATCAATACAGAATCCGACATCTCAACTCCTCCCCATACCGTCCCCAGATGAATGGAGCGGTGGAAGCCGCAAACAAAAACCTCAAGAGGATAATTCGGAAAATGACGGTCACATATAGGGATTGGCATGATATGCTCCCCTACGCTCTTCACGCATACCGGACTTCCGTGAGGACCTCAACCGGGGCAACTCCATACTCACTGGTCTACGGGATGGAAGCAGTATTACCTATTGAGGTCGAAATTCCTTCCTTAAGGATTCTGAAGGAATCAGGGATTGATGAATCAGAATGGATCCAGTCAAGGTTGGATCAGTTAAACCTGCTGGACGAGAAAAGATTAACAGCAGCATGTCATGGGCAATTATACCAGAGGAGAATGGCTAGGGCATTTGATAAAGGTGTCCGCCCACGCGAATTCCAACCCGGGGACCTAGTACTGAAGAAAGTGCTGCCGAACCAAAACGATCCCCGGGGCAAATGGTCACCAACCTATGAGGGACCCTATGTGGTTAAAAAGGCATTTTCTGGAGGAGCCTTGATCTTGACCCACATGGACGGTGAAGAATTCCCGAGACCTATGGAATGCCTACACTTTCAAGAGGTACTATGCATAAAATGAGTGAAGGATGAAAACCCGAAAGGGCGTCCCAAAAAAAAAAAAAAAAAAAAAAAACTTGGGGTGAAAACCCGAAAGGGCGCCCCAAGAACCAAAATGGAGAAATAAGGAAGGGGATATGAAACCGAGGATGGAGAGGAAACTGTCGTGGCATGAGGCTTCAGAGAACTGGAAATAATGGCAGTTAAAAGACTTCGAAACCAACTATAAGGAATATGTGAGATCTATCCTTGTACCCTTCCTTTTCCTTTGAAAGTCTATCCCTATTTTCCCTAAAGCCATAATAAAATTATACTTTATTCCTTCTGCTTTTGTTTTCCTGTTTACTCACTTTTTAAATACTATCCTTTCTCTTTGTTTAATGCGCTATTGATTAGTTAAAATTTTTGCCATAAGATTTGAATTCGAAAATTGATAACCTCACGTACTTTACTATGAGATTTGCAGGGAATGGCCTTCAAAAAAAAAAAATAAATAAAAAAAAAAAATAAAAAACTAGGAGTGAAAACCCGAAAGGGCGCTTCTGGTCGAATGGATGAAAAGAAAATAAAGACCCGCAAGGGCGCTTTCCGTAAAATAAGGAGAGAGTCGGGAACAGAAAAGGGGCATCCGAAGGAATGGGATCATGGGTCAAGTCTTGCAACTCCTCCTCCATTAATCATCGGCCTTCGGTATCTTGTTAAGTACACTTCCTCAGGGAAAGAACTTCATGCGTCAGGGTTAGACTTGCTTTGTAAGTTGATTTTAATTTCTTGCAATTTACATTTCTGTTATCAACCTCTGGTTCCTTGATCTAAGTTGATTTTAATTTCCTGCAATTTAATTTTCCTGCTATCAACCTCTGGTTCCTTGATCTAAGTTGATTTTAATTTCTCGCAATTTACATTTCTGTTATCAACCTCTGGTTTCTTGATCTAAGTTGATTTTAATTTCCTGCAATTTAATTTTCCTGCTATCAACCTCTGGTTTCTTGATCTAAGTTGATTTTAATTTCTTGCAATTTACATTTCTGTCATCAACCTCTGGTTCCTTGATCTAAGTTGATTTTAATTTCCTGCAATTTAATTTTCCTGCTATCAACCTCTGGTTCCTTGATCTAAGTTGATTTTAATTTCTTGCAATTTACATTTCTGTTATCAACCACTGGTTCCTTGATCTAAGTTGATTTTAATTTCCTGCAATTTAATTTTCCTGTTATCAACCTCTGGTTCCTTGATCTAAGTTGATTTTAATTTCCTGCAATTTAATTTTCCTGCTATCAACCTCTGGTTCCTTGATCTAAGTTGATTTTAATTTCTTGCAATTTACATTCCTGTCATCAACCTCTGGTTCCTTGATCTAAGTTGATTTTAATTTCTTGCAATTTACATTTCTGTTATCAACCTCTGGTTCCTTGATCTAAGTTGATTTTAATTTCCTGCAATTTAATTTTCCTGCTATCAACGTCTGGTTCCTTGATCTAAGTTGATTTTAATTTCTTGCAATTTACATTTCTGTTATCAACCTCTGGTTCCTTGATCTAAGTTGATTTTAATTTCCTGCAATTTAATTTTCCTGTTATCAACCTCTGGTTCCTTGATCTAAGTTGATTTTAATTTCCTGCAATTTAATTTTCCTGCTATCAACCTCTGGTTCCTTGATCTAAGTTGATTTTAATTTCTTGCAATTTACATTCCTGTCATCAACCTCTGGTTCCTTGATCTAAGTTGATTTTAATTTCCTGCAATTTAATTTTCCTGCTATCAACCTCTGGTTCCTTGATCTAAGTTGATTTTAATTTCTTGCAATTTACATTCCTGTCATCAATCTCTGGTTCCTTGATCTAAGTTGATTTTAATTTCCTGCAATTTAATTTTCCTGCTATCAACCTCTGGTTCCTTGATGTAAGTTGATTTTAATTTCCTGCAATTTAATTTTCCTGCTATCAACCTCTGGTTCCTTGATCTAAGTTGATTTTAATTTCTTGCAATTTACATTCCTGTCATCAATCTCTGGTTCTTTGATCTAAGTTGATTTTAATTTCCTGCAATTTAATTTTCCTGCTATCAACCTCTGGTTCCTTAATCTAAGTTGATTTTAATTTCTTGCAATTTACATTCCTTTCATCAACCTTTGGTTCCTTGATCTAAGTTGATTTTAATTTCCTGCAATTTAATTTTCCTGCTATCAACCTCTGGTTCCTTGATCTAAGTTGATTTTAATTTCTTGCAATTTACATTTCTGTTATCAACCTCTGGTTCCTTGATCTAAGTTGATTTTAATTTCCTGCAATTTAATTTTCCTGCTATCAACCTCTGGTTCCTTGATCTAAGTTGATTTTAATTTCTTGCAATTTACATTTCTGTTATCAACCTCTGGTTCCTTGATCTAAGTTGATTTTAATTTCCTGCAATTTAATTTTCCTGTTATCAACCTCTGGTTCCTTGATCTAAGTTGATTTTAATTTCCTGCAATTTAATTTTCCTGCTATCAACCTCTGGTTTCTTGATCCAAGTTGGTTTTTAATTTTCTAAGTATTCCAACTTCCGTTGCCAATTTCTAGGTCGTTAACTTAGGTACACCTAATCGTCCAAAATATGAGTCTGAATCTTTACATAATTCCTACACGGAAATTTTTTCCTTTAATAGAAATTATGTAAAGAGGGGCAGCTGTCGACACCATATTTTGGCCGATCCCCAAAATCAATAAAACTTTGAAACCGATCCCCGGTACTAAGTCTCCTTCGGACAGCTAATCACATTTCCGATCCCTCTTTGATAGGCTGTCACAATTCCGATCTCTCCCCGCAAAGAATTAAATCAAATTGTTAAGTTCTCGCATCAGTCAAAGCTTTACCAGTCTATATCGCTCACCGATCTCTCAAACCCATTGTCGAAACTCAGGACCCGTCAAGTATATTCCTAATAAACGAAATGAACTGGCACTAGATCTTTTCTTACGTTTATTGCCGATCTCCTTTTCGAAAGATTAAGAGCTAAGGTTTTGGTTCGGTTTAATGAGGATTCCGATCTTAAGTGTTCAAGTTAAATTTTCAATTTTAATCAAGTCCCATTCAGCATTTCTTCCCCATCGATCTCATGCTTATTGTGCTTTCCGATCTCTTATACTTAGATTAATAATTGCATTTAGTTCTTGTTTCGCTATGCTCATACAATCAAATACTTAGGCAATTCAGAGATTTTCCAATCACATCCATTCATTGAACAAAAGAGACATCCCATTTCATTTCATTTTTTTTTACAAGCTATTCAGCTGGAGGGTCACCCTCAGCCTGATTTACATTTTGCTCACTCTCTCTCTCACCCTCGGCTTCCCCCTCACTGTCCTCATCATCACCCCGGAGCAGTCGGCCATCCAAGAGAAGTCCTCCTCTGGGTAACGCTTCTGGAGTTCGGCCAAGAGGTCCTTGTGAGCATTCACATAGGCCCCGGCTATTCCCGTCACCATCTCTTCATCTTTCTCCTTAAGCTCCCCGTCTTTCTCTTTAAGCTCCCCGTCTTTCTCTTTAAGCTCCTCGATGAGTTGGGCGACCTAAGCAGCTTCGTTGGCCTGTAGCGCCTGGACTTCTCCGAGAACCCGATTCCTTTCAGCCAGAACAAGATTCGATTCGGCGGCCTATCTTCATAAAACTTCGTCCCTCAACTTGAGATATATAATCCGGCGGATGAGAGTTGGGATCGGAGGGAAGCCACTTCCTGATTTTTCTTCCCGATCTCCTTACCCAGACGCTGAACCTTTTCCCAAACCATGGTTTGATTCACCAGGCACTCCACGTTCAGGCTCATGGATTGAGTCAAGATATCATCAAGGCTGTTCGAGGATAGCCTGTCCCGATCCTCCCGAAGGAAGATGGAAGACCCCAAGACTTGGGCAAAACCGGGGTTCTCCCGAACAGTCCGGTTATTCTTCAGGGACTCGATTAGCTTTTGAGCTCCACGAGAAGAGGTCCTCCCAGAAGATTGAGAAGGACCCCCTTCCGCACTAGAAACAACTGGAGGAGGTGGAGGCTGCTCTTCCGATCTAGGAGGAGATCGAACAGCTTCTGCGGTCGGCGGGCCCGAGGGTTGAGGTAGGTCCCCTTGTACTTCCCCAGGTTCATGACCAGGCGTTCGAAGCATTTCCGAACGCTTCATCTCCTTTATTTTCCGGGAGATCTCTTTGTCCTTCTTCCGCTTCCTAGAACCCTCACCACCCGCCATACCTGCACAAAGAAAAGGTCAGTGAGATCGCTAAGGTCCTGAGATCTGAGATATAGAAAATACCAATGCCGAGGTCAGAGAGCGAAAGTCCGCGGTCTTGGCCGGTGAGCAGTTGAATAGTCCAATGGTGCAACTCGACAGTCACCGCATCCAAACAAGAATACTTTTGAGTGGCGGCCTGACTCTTCAGATCCATCACTATTAAGCTTTCCTCCTGGTTCAGGGTAATATGCTTCGGAAGCAAAGGCCCCTGGTACCACCAGCTACGGGGGAAGTCCTCAAAGCAGCTCGGATCTTTGCTCCTCAGAATGAAGAAACGGTTCTTCCAATTCTTAAGGGATGAGGGCAGATCGGAAAAGAGCCCGCAATGAGGCTTCGCCTGAAAGAACCAGTGTTCGTCATCCTTTCGGCGAGTTAGTCTGTGCAGCTCGGCGAACACCTTAGCCGTAGGTCTGATTCCCTTAGCTCGGCATAGACCTCGGAAGGCTACCAAGATCCGCCACGAGTTAGGGTGAATTTGAGCAATGCACGCTCGGTGAAGTTTTAGGACCTCCTTATAGAAGTCATCTAGAGGGAACCGAAGACCGGCCTTTAACTGTTCCTCGTACACCATAACCATGTCATTCTCTTCAAAGGAGTGATCGACACGAAGATCGCTGTGGCACTTGATTTGCTCGTACGAATCAAGCCGAATGTTGTATTCTTGGCTAAACGATTGCAGATCGGATTCTCGAAGAACCGACGGTAGCTCGTCTATAGGGAGAGTCTCCCTCCCTGAAACAGGTGCACGCCTTGATGGTATGATCCGCCCCGAGCCGAACGGAGACCCTAGGGGTTCAGGTTGCGTGCTTGGCCCGACTACCTCTTCTTCATCGGACGACCATGAGAACTGAATGGAAGGAGGGCTCGCCGCTCTCTGACCTTCGACACCGCTCATTTTCAAAGGAAATAAAGAACTTAAACTAAAAAGAAGATCAAAGCCCTTACCGGAGTCTGATCGGCGTCGGAAGAACTTGGAAAAAATGAGAGAACTTCGAAGTTGTGAGCAAGAGACTGAAAATGGAATGAGAGAGCAAATGGCTAACCTCCCATCCCTATTTATACTAGTCCGAGCATTTAATGCTCACGAGGTTCCATGCAGTGCATCGGTTAACGGGATTCGCCGGTACACGACCGTCTCGAACATTCCGAGATCGGTTAATTGGAGATCGGCATAATAAGTTGAATATTTTGAACAAAGGATTAGTTAAGAGTCGTTTTGTTAGGACCCAGATCGGACAAATATATCAGAGGTCGGAAAATAATCAATAAGATAATAATTGGAGAAACAAGACTTTTATTTCCAAAAAGATCGGATTACATCATTAGGGAGATCTCTAGGGATCGGAAGGCAAAAAGAATAAGACAAATCCCAAATAACCGTCGTCAGAATCAGAGCCGAGGTAGTTAAAGCGTTGCAGACGAGATCTCCACCGCACGCCTAAGAATCGCCATAATCTTGGCAGTGCGGGGTATGTCATGTGATCCTGTACATCCCAATCTCCACCGTTGATCCCACTTGTAAGGACAAACCCGGAACCCTTGGATCAAGAGAGAAGACGACAATACCAGCATCTTTCGCTCTTAGCCCTTAGATTGTTCCGGACAAGAAGATCTGGGACCGTCAGATTGAAAGAAGAAAAGGAAAAACGTTCTGAAGAAGGATCTCAGCCATTCATTTTGATTCTCTTTAATTCCTGGACATCCGATCATGTCCTTCGAAATCTTGACCCTCCATCTCCCTCAAAATAAATCCTGACCCTCCACGGGGAGCGCCCGATTCCTATAAATACCTGCATGAAAAACTGTTCAAGGGACGGACGGACAAAAAAGAGAGGCTGTTATTATAGTGGAAGAACTCTGAAAACTTCATTCAGTTTGTTATTCCGCTACTTTGAAGTGTTGATTGGAAAAACTTTTGAAACTAGTTTTCTGAAGTGTTTCTTGAAAAGGATTCTGAATACTGGAACTCTACATTTCCAGTTTGTTCATTATCTGGTCATACCCTCACTTTGACCCTTTATCATCTCTGTTTTCATTCCCCTTTGTCTAAGCTAAACTTCATTCCACTCGGCTTTTATCTTAATCGATTATATTTTAGTGAGCTCCCTTCACTTCCGATGAACATCGGCTCTCGGGCTAATCAGTCCACTCTCTTATCTCTATTTGCCACCCGTAGCTATTTCATGGGATTTGGCTCCTCACAGGTAAGAGCTCATATTGCTGTTTTACTAAGTGTTTACATTTATTTTTCGCACTTTCTTTGTTCTTCTTACGTATGTGATTTTCTCCAAGCTCATTTTGTGCAAAAGGACCCAAAAGAATGTTACTCTCGAGTTATCTCTTTAGTGATTAGTCCGACATTTTATTAATCTTCGTCATTTCTGAATGCAAGTTTTTCTGGTTCCTAGTAGCATGTAAATGGTCAGGCAAGACGTAGGTAATCGCAACTTAGGGTCTCTTTTAAAGAGAGAACTGAATAACGCGTCGGAAGATAGCCAAACTATTAGGTGGCGTGAGCGACAATTCGACAAAGAGGTCATAAAGTGGAATAAAACCAAAATAAACAAAACAGAATATATCGGTCATTAATAGATATTGGTAAAATGAATACATGGAAGGTCGGTAAATTAAGTCTAGTTTTCCCCATCTAGCCAAAAGGTATCGAGAAGCCTTATCCCCAGCATCCTTGAATGCCATAATCCTTAGCTTTAGGCTCTTATGTCATGTAGCTGAAATTAAAATCCGGGAGATCGGAAAAGTCCCTTTCAGGCTCCTGTTAATCTAAAAGAGAGCGGAGGAGAGTTCTTATCCGGTCTCAACTCAAAATTTTAATAACTATTAAATAGAGATCGGAGGAGGGTTCTTATCCGGTCTCCACTCCAAGTTTTAATAAATAACTATTAAATAGAGATCGGAGGAGAGTTCTTATCCGGTCTCAACTCAAAATTTTAATAACTATTAAATAGAGATCGGAGGAGGGTTCTTATCCGGTCTCCACTCAAAGTTTTAATAAATAACCATTAAATAGAGATCGGAGGAGAGTTCTTATCCGGTCTCAACTTAAAATTTTAATAACTATTAAATAGAGATCGGAGGAGGGTTCTTATCCGGTCTCTACTCAAGGTTTTAATAAATAACCATTAAACAGAGATCGGAGGAGGGTTTTTATCCGATTCTCACACCAAATCTCAACACATGCATAAAATAATCTCGAACTAAAAAAATTGTAACGTCAATTCACTAAGGTGGTCTCATTTACTTGTGTATCCGGTGATCCAAATTCGATGAGAAATCAAATGTTCCTTTAGCCAAAAGGATTAACATTCCCATTCAAGCCCTCCTAACTAATTTATAAAAAACGCAAAATTAAATCTACTTACCCTTATTAAGGGACGAGGTGGGGTGCCTAACACCTTCCCCACCCGTTTACGGACCCCGAACCTAGAATCTCTGTTTTGAAGTGGTTTCATTTTTAATTTATCTTCCCAAATGGTTTTCTTTAGTTTCCCTCAAAACTAAGGTGGCGACTCCTCACTTTTCCCACTTCGGTGAGTGATCGTCCAGGCGACCGCAAAATCCCTTTGCGACACATATTACAGATTATTATTATCATTTCATTTCATTGTTTACAGGAACTCAATGAGTTTCAAAATTTATCTGAATTACTCGTTTCGACAATCCATCCATCTGAGGATGATAAGTTGTACTGATATCTCTAAGCTTATAGCAATTACTATGGTACAGGTAGTTCACATTAATGTAACTGAGTCACTGACTCTAGCTACCTTATAAGTGTAGTCTTTCGATAGGCTAGTTCTGAAGTTTTAAATTTCTGACTAAAATTTTTACATTTATTTCCCGTAATAGTACTCTATTTGGGCGTAACTATATCAAATTACAGATTACTTACAAATATTCTTATTTTATTATACCACGAGGAAGCACATAGCTCTACACAATAATCCCATGTCGGTACTGTAATCTGCAGCTTACAATACAAACATCGAGAACATTACATAGTCACTACGTTATAACCTCATGAACTAGGTTTTCTACTTCTTTTTCTAATGCCTTCTGTGACTCTGAATCCATATCTTAACCTTGAATAATAAAAAATAAACAGATCTACATTAGTGTCACCTCGACTCTTATGAATGCAATGTATGTATGCACACTATCTTTCTACTTATCTTTGCCTAGGAATGCTTAAACCATGCTTTGATACCACTAAATGTAACACCCCTCACTCGTCTACAGTGTAGCCTAGCAAGGCGTGTCACACGGAGTGCCGGAGCACCTGATCTTATCTGATTTCATTATAGTTATAGATTTACTTGTTCAAAAACTTTATCTGAGATTTAGGCTATTTTTACTGTTTATCAAAATCTGACTAATTTGGAAAATTCAAAAATTTTAATGACAATCCAGCAAAGTTCAGCAGTAATTTGGACTAACAATTCTTCTGAACCTGCCAAAAATAATTTTAATATATACTCATATTCATAACTCAGATTGTCTGAAAGTATTCTCAAACTCAGATTCAGTATCAAAATTTCTGAAACTCAATCTCATTCAGAATCATTATGATTACATAATCAACTCAGATATCAGAATTTTTATATTTCATTAACGTATATAATTTTCCAATTAAGAACATAAATTTGTCAAGTACAGGATATACAAATGAAATTACAGTTACTAACTCACATTACAATATAAGCTGTAATTATAATGTACAGATTAGAAAACATGCTTAAAATGAGCGCTACATGCATTGCTGAGGAGGTGACAATCTTGAACTCTTCTGACACTTCTGCAGACCTGGACTCCAAAAATCTCAGTCGACAGTCTACTAGTTTTACCTTCAGTACCTGAGCGAGGAAGCAATTCCATCGCGCTAAGCATTTCTGCTTAGTGGTGCAATAGTATAACAAGAAATAATATATACAAATAAAGAAAGAAATAAATCATAATTCGGATACTCAGAAATCAATTTAATTTGGTATGGTATTTCTAGTATCAACGATATTATATACTAGTTTGTTCCTCTATGAAAGTGCTTAGTTTATAACTTTTCAGTAATACTACTCAGTATACAAATTATTCTAGCTATATTGTATTTCAAGTCTCTACGGTTCTGCAATTTATATTTTTGTTATGTTTCTTTTGCTAATCTCTTTTACTCATTCATTCAATACTTAAATTAATTGTACTGAAAATTCATTATACTTAACTTAACTTAACTTAGCTGCTGAATTGAATAATGTTTTAATTGACTGCCCATATAGCCTATACACTGACCAAACTGGATAAACGGATATACTAGCACTGGGTACGTAGTACCTCAGGCCGTCACACCATCGGTCACAAAGTGTCTCCCGGTGTGCAAATAGTGTGGCCAAAAAGCCATATAATCAATTAGGCATTAAGCCGAGTATAATAACACAATCTGTATAGCCATAGGTTATTAAAATTATAGTATAGCATAATAAGCCATAAAACACAATATGACGTAAAGTCATTTACAGAACAGCTGTCAGAATCCTATTGACATACCAACCTATTCAAACTAGTCAACTAGGCAAATTAGGGCATAGTACTGTAACACCCCTAAGTTCAGTAGTGCGTTCTACTGTTCCTGTGACCAATGTTGTCCGGACAGCTAGGATGCCTAGAACTACACTTTGATATGAGTGAGAAGACATAAAATAATGAAATACAAGAAAATAAAATACAAGAAAAACAAAGAAAAAATAATAGCAAAGAAATGTAACCAAGTTAAGCGAGCCGAGAACCCTTGCGATGGGTGACCGCACCGGGAAGTCACGGCGTGGACCGTTGACTAGCCCTGGACCGCGGGGAACCTTGGAAAATATTTTTAGGATTTAAATAGACCCCTATTGAAGTATAAATATCATTAGAAATATTAAATAAAAATTAAATAATTAGTACAAAGAAAAGTGGGAAATCAAAAAACGGACAAAACCCGGTGTTACCGAAAAATCGGGAATGCAATCCGAACAGGGGCATTGTGGTCATTTGACACCCCGAGTTGTCTTTTGACCTAAATGTCCATTAAAAATAAATAATACATGTTTTAGTTTTTAAATTATGTTTTCACATGTTATTTGAATATTCTTTCTTCATAGTACAACTGCTCAATATCATTGTTTGATACATACAGTACATTACATTATAAATATGCACTAACGGGAGGAAATCTCCTTGTATTAATTGTCTAGGAGGTCTAAGATCCTCGCATTGACTATGGAAGAGGGTGATCATTTAGTCGATCAATCTTTAGAGGCTGAGGTGCAAGGAAATGCCCCAGCCCTACATAATGTCAGTGGTTCAGTAGCACCAGCCCCCACAGTACCGCAGTTCCCTGCTCAGTTCGCTTAGCAGATGGCTGCAATGTTCCAACAAATGGCTAGTAATATGCCTACTCAAGTCCCAATACAGACACCAGTGGTACAACCACAGTCTCCTGCTAGGAAGTATGATAAATTGATGAAATATGGGGCTACAGAGTTCAAAGGGACAGTAGATCCTCTAGAGGCTGAACAATGGTTAGAGAGAATGGATAGGGTATTCAAGAAACTGCATTGCACGGAGGAGCTCAGATTTGAATACTCAGTATCTTTGCTACAAGGGGATGCTTATGACTGGTGGAAAACCATTCCCACGATGGTAGAACCTCTTGCTAACTCAGAGTGACTTTCTCAGGGAATTCAGACAAAAATATGTCCCTGATGCTTATGTAGATCAGAAACTGCAAGAGTTCCTAAGTTTGAAACAGGGGAGTAGATCGGTGGCTGAATATGAAAGGGAATTTTTCCACCTGAGCCATTATGCAGTAAGTCTACTTTCTACCAGTAGGGAGAGATGTAAGAGGTTTGAAACCGGCTTGAAGCCTAGTATCAGATTACAAGTGGTCGGATTCAAACATAACAACTTCTCTGAACTTATTTCTCAAGCACTAGAATTAGAAAGAATTGAATCTGAAGCGGCTCCTGAGAAAAAGAAATCAGAGAAGACAGAAAAAGAGGGAAAGTCAGTAGAACAGAGTTCTAGTGGTCTTACTGGAAAGAGGAAAAACTTTGGGGGATACAACAGAGATAGTAAGAAGTCCGGTAGAGATAGATCTTTTGGATAGAAACCACCTCGATCCGATCAGCAAACTCAACAGAAACCTAGGAATGCGCTGTCAGATCGACTTTGTGAAACTTGTGGTAAACCACATAGTGGGGTATGTTATAGAGCTGTAGGAGCATGTTTTAACTGTGGAGAGACTGGTCATTTTGCTAGGGATTGTGTAAATCCAGGTCGTTCTGGATCATTTACTACACCAAAGGGATCAACCTAAGTTTCTACCCCAAAGAGTTCACCATCAGTTAGTAGAGGTAGAGGTAGAGGTAGGGGCAGTACACCTAGAAGTCAAAGTACTGTGAATCAGCCAGAACAAGGTGATGCTTCAGCTGGAGTATACGCTATACGGCAGAGAGAAGAGGCTGAGACTTTTGACATTATTGCTGGTACTTTCTCAATCAGCAATTAAGATATATATATGTATTGTTTGACCTGGAGTTTGCATACTTTTATGTTAGTGTTAGAACTATATATTTTATTGTTATTCCTTTACAAGGGAATAAATTTTGATGCATTAGTGATTAGTCCTTTAAGATCAGGATTGTGATAATAAGTGAAATTAGTTTTGAAAGAGTTTATCGGCGAAAAGTATTTTCTAACACACCATAAATTATAAAGCTAATTGGCGAGCTTACTTAATGGAAGGCAAGAGGACGTAAAAGTAAGATGCAGTAATGGAATTGCTCTAGATGAGGGCAAGGAGGTTATTGTTAGAAATTGCTAATGGATATTATAATCAGAATAAGATTCGAATATCAGTAAATTCGAAAAGGATAAAATATCAAAAAATTTGATCTATTGGGATGTATCGTAGTAACTATGTCACACCCTACCCCTCTGTAAGGCATAACATGATCCCGTAGTATACCTAATGAATTACCAACTCCGTCTACTGATAACCCATTAAATACACTACAAGGGATTTTAAAAACTTTTCTTACTTCTTTTACAGTGGTGAGCACTATTTACAGGTATTAAAAACTTTTTTGAACTGAAGTGAAATAGCTAACTCCTTTGGATTATTTCGAATTTCTGTAAAAATTTTGGCAGAGTGCCATCTGTATTTTGGACAAAACAGTTCTTCAGAAAACCTGTAAAAAGCACACTTTAATATATTTCCAAATCTCAACTCCAACATACTTCTCAACACAACATTTTTCTCAATTCAAATCCATAGAAATTTTTCAAAGTCTGAGATAAGGAAATATAATACAATTTTTACAAGTCAAATAACTCATAATTAATTTATAACTTCAAGGTACAATTTGAATTTACAACTGCTCAAAACCAAAAACAAAATGTACATACAGTGTCATACATTACAGTACAAAATGCAAAATATTGGTATACTCATTATACCAGGTAATCCCTCACTGGATGTATTAGCAGCCTAGTCTGCACGCTCTGTCTCTCTACTGCGATAAAGAATAAAGCTATCGCTGAGACAATGTCTCAGTGGTGCACAACATTAACCAAATACAACTTTAAATCACAATTCATAAACCATATAAATAGTGGATACGTAAAACCATAGTTAAATTCAAGACAATGAATGTCATAAGGAATTTAAACTCCAATTCACAAATTATCAAAATTCATAATAACACAATTTAGTCAAATAGTTTAAGAATACCGTATTGCCAATTCATGCACAATTTTATCAAATAACTGAATAATACCTTTTTGCAAATCAATAACACAATTCGATCAAATAACTGAATAATATCATTTTGCAAATCAATAACACAATTCAATCAAATAACTGAATAATATCGTTTTGCAAATCAATAACACAATTGATCAAATAACTGAATAATATCGTTTTGCAAATCAATAACACAATTGATCAAATAACTGAATAATATCGTTTTGCAAATCAATAACACCATTCGATCAAATAATTGAACAATACAATGTTGCCAATCAATAACACAATTTAGGTCATGACACAAATTTTTCCATATATGCCGTGTTGTACACCACGACAAGACATACTCACCCCAATAATCGAAATCAATGAGGGAGGAAGCTAGCTATCTAATGAGAACTCATCCACACTCACCTCGGTCGAAGTCAAAGAGGGAGGAACATAATCATACTCACCCCAGACTGATAAGTTAAAGAGGGAGGAATAATCACACTCACCCCATTAATGGAGGAGGAACATAGTATCAGTGTCATGCCAATTGTGAGTCAAAACAATTCCAAACATTTTATTCAAATGATCCGTAAGAATCCAATAAATTTCCAAAGTTATAATTTCATTCACAAAATGGCAACACAATTCGTAATTCACTTCAATTTCCACAAAAACCATTTACAGTGCTTTTCAATCAATAAGTATCCATCAATATCATTCAAACAATTTTTCACAGTTTCAAACCATTCACAATGTTTTTCAATCAATAAGTGTCCATCAAACACATTTCCACAATTTAAAACAATAATATACAAATAGTCAATATTTATTTCAATTGAAAAATTCAAAAGAAACAGTTGTTGTGCACAAACCTCTGATATTTGTCTTCTGGTCCTGACTCAGTATTTCTTTCCCTTTTGCTGAGTCCTTGTTAACTGAGAAACACAATCTGAAGTGTTTCAGTACCAAATTAAATTGTCTCTATCGATGGTGTTTGGTAAATAATGCACTGAACTCAATTATTCACTTAATCACCTAATATACCGACCTCGCTATGCTTTTAGGTAAATTAGGTTTTAGTGTCGTTAATATGTCACATTCGATAGGGTTTTAGGTTTGGTACGTTTTGCCAAACTCGTTTCCTTGTTTAGTGCATTTTAATGCAACTTGCTGGATTCCGGGATACTGGTTTGACCTAGCCAGACGGCCTAGTTCCCTCGGTTTTCGGGTTTCGATCAAAACTACAAACTTGTAGATCTAGGTCTTATTGCACGTGGGGAAAAATTTCAGGTCAATCCGAGTTAAGTAGACCAAGTTACGGTCATTATACTATTGCTGGTCAATTGGTATCAAATTAGGTCAATTTTTGGTCAATTTGGTCAACTTTGGTTCGGCCAGTTTTTGGACCCGAACTTGTGCAAGCTTTTTGACTTGCTTCTGGTCATTTCTGGGTTTTGGTGTCTTCATAAGACTTGTAGGTATGGGTCTTAACTATTCTTGGTCAAAATTTCAGGTCAATTGGACCTGTTTTGAGTGAGTTATGGCCTAAACACTCACTGCTGCCCAAATGGTCAGTTTTTAGGTCTCAAGTGTACCTAATCCGAATTGGTCATTTTTCACATCACCTTGCAAGCAGAATTTTGGTATGTTCTCTCAATGAAAGTTGGCACATTTTGTGCCTAGTTCCACCTCCAATTGGTCTCATACCAATTGAGGTTACACATTTAAACTTATTGGCTAAAATGTACACTGCCCTTGGTTACTTTGCTTAACACACATCAATTACACACATTTACCTTGCAATTTGTTTACTTCTCTACCAATCTGTTTTGGTACATTACCAAAAGCATTTTCTACATTACATTAACATGACTTTGGGCAGATTACCATTACCCTCAACACACCAAATATAATTCACATTTACAATTTCTAAGTACCATTACATACACACCTAACCATTACAAATTTTACATACACTTTACAATATCAATCTACATACATATCATCAATCCTTCTAGGTCAATATTCTGCCTACACTTCCTTCAATATATACATTTACTCAAGTGTTCCCAAGCTGCCGCAAACCTTCTTCAACATCAAAGTGCCGTCCAACTTACCAATTCCCATCCAAGTGCATAAATCACCATATAAACATGAAGTAATTCACTAGGTTACTAACTCACCATGATCAACATTATTTCTCATCAATTATATGCATAATAAATCATTAAATGTGTGACCCCATGGCTGTCCAAAAATGGCTATCTCAATAACTATTTAAACTTTAAAATTTCCTTCACAAAACTAACACCCATAACATGAACATAAAGTTTAACAAAGGAATTCTCAAAAGTGTAAACTTACCTTTGATTGTAACTTGCTAAACCTTCACCAAACTTCTCAAATTTGGTATCAATATCTTCCTTGTGATGTGTAGACAAAGTTTAATGAAGAAACCTAAGAGATTGGAGTTGAAAATGGAGAGTTAAGAAAGTTTGCATGAAAAATGGCTATGGAGTTTCCTCTCACCTTCATTCACGGCAATGTTGAGATAACTTTGAGGAAGATGAAGTTCAGCTGGTTAGTGGACTTGCATCAGCACCTTTTTATGTTTAATTAAATCTTTAGTGGTCCACTGACAAAGATTAAATCATATAATAAGGTAATTGTTCATTTATTCCACATTTAACTCATAATTTCCACTATTTATTTTAGGTACCACCAATTTAATTTTTCATTTTATTTTCTAAGTGTAATACTATTTATTTTTAATGGAAATTTAGGTCAAAAGACACTTCGGAATGTCAAATAACCATAATGCCCCTGTTCGGGCGGCATTCCCGATTTTTCGGTAATACCAGGTTTTGTCTGTTTTTCGATTTCTCACTTTTCTTTGTACTAATTATTTAATTTTTCTTTGATCTTTCTAATGAGATTTATTCTTCAACAAGGTTCTATTTAACTCCTAAAAATGTTTTCCAGGGTTCCATGATCCGAGCTAGTCAACGGTCCATGCCGTGACTTCCTGATGATCACCCATCGCTAGGTTTCCTACTGCTTAACTTGATCACATTTCTTTGCTATCATTTTTCCTTTGTTTTTCTTGTACTTTCTTTTCTTGTATTTCATTATTTTATGTCTCCTCACTCTCATTGAAGTGTGGTTCTAGGCATCCTAGCTGTCCGGACAGCACTGGTCACCGGAGTAGTAGAACGCACTACCGAACTTAGGGGTGTTACAAACTATGCAATGTTCTTGATGTTTATACTGTAAGCTGCAGATTATAGTACTAACTTGAGATTATTGTGTAGAGCTACGTACTACCCGATAGCACACCTAGATGAGAATAGTTGCCAACGGCATCTGTTTTGGTATAGTTATGCCAGGACAGAATTTAATTGTTAGAAATAAGTTTGAAAATCCTACTTAGGGATCTAAAACTTAAAAGTTAGAATATCGAAAGGTTACAGTTCAGCACAAAAGAAAGTAAGTTATAGAATAATGACAGATAAAAAGAGTTATGGAAGTAAAAATTTGAACAGTTGGTTCAGATATAAAAAAAAAAAATGTAACAAATTTGAGGAAGACTATTGACTAGAATGGTCAGAGGACCAATGACTACATAAATCATTCTAACATGACCTCAAGGGTCATTCAAGAAAGAACATGAACTGAAATATTAGATAGCACAATAGTAAGAGGAGATTGGTGTTATACAAACAAATTAAACGTTGTATTAGATTGTTAAAAGTCTTATACAAATTTGAGGAAAAGAAGATTATACCATCATATAGAAAGAAGAAAATAAATGTATGACTATTGTAAGATGGCTATTGGGTAAAATTTCGTGGACGAAATTTATTTAAGGGGGTGAGAATTGTAACACCCCTATGTTCGGTAGTGCGTTCTACTGTTCCTGTGACCAGTGTTGTCCGGACAGCTAGGATGCCTAAAACTACACTTTGATATGAGTGAGGAGACATAAAATAATGAAATACAAGAAAAGAAAATACAAGAAAAACAAAGGAAAAATAATAGCAAAGAAATGTAACCAAGTTAAGCGAGCCGAGAACCCTAGCGATGGGTGACCGCACCGGGAAGTCACAGCGTGGACCGTTGACTAGCCCTAGACCACGGGGAACCCTAGAAAATATTTTTAGGATTTAAATAGACCCCTATTGAAGTATAAATATCATTAGAAATATTAAATAAAAATTAAATAATTAGTACAAAGAAAAGTGGGAAATCGAAAAATGGATAAAACCCGGTGTTACCGAAAAATCGGGAATGCAACCCGAACAGGGGCATTGTGGTCATTTGACACCCCGAGTTGTCTTTTGACCTAAATGTCCATTAAAAATAAATAATATTACACTTGAAAAATATAATGAAAAATTAAAATGGTGGTACATAATATAAATGTTGAAAGAAATGGGAAATAACTTGAATAAATCAAACTTTAACATATAATATTAATTAAATAAACTTTAGTGGAGAGTTAGTGGGAGCCATTTACACCTAAGTGGACAGCCACTTCATGCAGCACCTTCATCTTGCTCATTCAACTCACCATTGCCGAATTCAAGAACTCCAAAATCCTCCCATGGCCGCCCCATTTGCATGCCACACTCCACCATTTCCAAGTTGAATTTTCCTTACTTGTCTTAAGTAATTTTGATCCCCACTTCACAAGGAAGAGTTTGATAGCAAAATCAAGGAAGTTTAGTGAAGATTTAACTAGTCCTAACAATAGGTAAGTTTGTATTTTTGAATATTACTTTGTTAAAGTTTGTAAGCATGTATGGGTGTTTGATTTGTGAAGAAATTTTAAAGTTTTGAGGGGTTATTGATATATCCAATTTTGGACAGCCATGGAGTTCTATATTTAATGAATTATTCTTACATATAGTTGATGGGAATTCATGTTGAGTAGGGTGATTTAATGTCCTAATAAGTTATTTCCATGTATATGTGGTGATTGTGCACTTGGGATGGAAGTTGAAGAAATTATGGGAAACTTTGGCAATTTGGAGCATTTCGGCAGCTTTGAGACTTCTTGATGAATGTTTGAATTCCTGAAGATATTGGATGAATTGTGATATTGAGGATTGATGAATATGTATGTAAATTGGTTGTGGAAATTGTATGTAATAATTAGAAGTTTATGTGTATATATTGTTGTATTTGGACTTTGTGAATTAGAGTTTCCTTTGGTGTATTGAGGATATTTGTATTCTGCCCAAAATGACTTTAATGTGAAGTGATAAATAGTTTTGGTAATGTACCAAATCAGAATTGGGAAGAGAATTGGACTTATAGCAAGGTAAATGTGCAATTGATAGATGTTAAGCAATGTATTTAAGGATAGTATGCATTTCAGCCTATAACTCTAAATGTGTAACTCCAATTGGTATGAGACCAATTGGAGATGAAACTAGGCACAAAATGTGCCAACTTTCATGAAGGAAGTATACCAAAATTCTGTTTGCAAGGTAGCTTGAAAAATGACCAAATCCGGATTAAGTGCAAATAAGGCTTGAAAACTGACCATTTGGGCAGCAGTTAGTGTTTAGGCCATAACTCACTCAAAACAGGTCCAATTGACCTGAAATTTTAACCATGAATAGTTAAGACCCATATCTACAAGTCTTATGAAGACACCAAAGCCCAGAAATGACCATAAGTAAGTCAAACAGCTTGCACAAGTTCGGGTCCAAAAAACTGGCCGAACCAAAGTTGACCAAAATTGACCTAAAATGACCAAATTTGATGCCATTTGACCAGCAATAGTAAAATGACCATAACTTGGTCTACATAACTCAGAATGACCTGAAAGTTTGCCCCGCGTGCAATAAGACATAGATCTACAAGTTTGTAGTTTTGACCGAAACCCGAAAACCGAGGGAACTAGGTCGTCCGGCTAGGTCAAACTAGTATCCTGGAATCCAGCAAATTGCAAGAAAACGCAATATACATGGAAATGAGTTTGGTAACATATACCAACCTTAAAAGACTATCGAATGTGACATATTAGTAACATTAAAACCTAAATTACCTAGAATGCACCGAGGGTCGACATATTAGGTTGACTAAGTAAATAATAGAATTCAGTGAATTACTTATCAAGCATTACCGTTAGAGACAGTTTAATTAAGTACTGAAACACTTCAAATTGTGTTTCTCAGTTAGCAAAGGCTCAGGGAAAGGGAAGGAAACACTGAGTCAGAGCCAAGAGGCATATATCAGAGGTTTGTGCACAATAGTTATTTCTTTTGAATTTTTCAATTGAAATAAATTATGATTAATTGTATGTTATTGTTTTAAATTGGGTTTGTGCACAATAATTTTGATATTCACTACTTTTACTAGAAAATTTATTTGGAGAAATGAGTTATGAATAATTTTTTTTATTGTTTTGGTTTTGGAAATATTATTTGGAACTTATTGTATTGCCAACTTTGCAAATGGAAATTTTGAGATAAAATGTGATTTATGGTTTGTATGAAATATTGTGATTTAAAATTATTTTGATTCACATCTGGCATGACACTGTTGATATATTCCTCCCTCTTTGACTTATCAGTCTGGGGTGAGTGTGATTATGTTCCTCCCTCTTTGACTTGTCAGTCTGAGGTGAGTGTGGATGAGTACTCATTATTCAGCTAGCTTCCTCCCTCATTGATTTCGATTATTGGGGTGAGTGTGTCTTGTCGTGGTGTACAACACGGTATGTGTGGAAAAATTGTGTCATGGCCTAAATTATGTTATCGATTGGCAACATTGTGTTACTCCGTTATTTGATCAAATTTGTGTTAGATGAATTTTGTAAATTGTGAAATGGAATTGTGAATCATTTGATTTGTGAACTGCCAATAAAAGATTTATATATCACATTTCAAATTGTTATTGTGCACCACTGAGACATTGTCTCAGCGATAGCTTTTTATTGCTGTCGCAGGTTGTCATACCTTACCCCTCTGTAAGGTATAACATGATCCCGTAGAATACTTAATGAACTACCGAACTTCACCTACCGATACTTCATTAAGTACCCTACAAGGGATTTTAAAACAATTTTCTTATCTTTGACAAGTGGTGAGCATTTCTAATAAGTATTAAAAACATTTAGTTGAAATTAAAACTAATTAATATTTTTGGCCATTTTAGTTTTCCGCAAATTTTATAAAAATTTTGTGAGTTTCTCTGTATTTTGAGAAAACTGCTCTTGAATACTGTAAAAGCACTTCTAAAAGTTTTTCTCAACCACTACTTCGGTTTCACAATCAAACTCAGTCAATTTCTCAAAATTCACAAGTTCAATGGTTCTCAAAATACTGTCAATCAATATCATTCCTATTTCGTTAAAAACAAAATAATTTATACACAACCTTACAAATTTATATCAAAAGAAACATAAACTAAGCTTTATTACAAACTTCATACAAATTTGTGTACAAGCTGCTCAAGACCCATTTTTACATGTCCATACATTTATGTGCAATATATACATCAAAAGAAGTATTTACAGTTAGGGTATAAATTATACCCGAAGGCTTCAAGCTGATGACTTCACACACTTCAGCAGCTCAATCTGCTGCTCCTCTAGTCTCTCAGATTCACAAAGAATAAAGCTATCACTGAGTACTAGGACTCAGTGGTGCACAATATACTAAAATAATCTTTATGCAAAGCTTAAAGCACATTCATTCAAAAATTTGGCTAAACATGAAAATTAAATACAATCATGCATTGTGAGATTTTACATGTAAACCAAGTTCATTTCAAAGTATCAAAACACATTTCATAAAACCCACAGTTAGATCACGCCATTCGAAACAAATAGAATCTCAATAGCCAGAGGCTAAAGAGAAATCACATGAATCTCAATAGCCAGAGGCTAAAGAGAAATCATATCACAAGGCTAGTTAGCTCAAATATATGGATATCCATTCACATCCTCTTCTACTGGCACACCTCAACACTTCTCCATAGAAGGAATCAAAATTCGAAACTAATTACCCCCACTAGTCGTGCTAGTGAGGTGTTCAAATATGTGGTCATGACACTGTGGTTTCAAAACTTATCTTAACAATTTGCTAAACATTTTCATTTCAAATATACATAATAACTTTCACAATTTAAATCAAACATCATAAGAATGCCATAATTCAATATTTCACATTATTCAAAACGATATGCAAAAGATGATTATAAAAGTATATGTTGTGCACAAACCTCAAACGAGTAGCCTGTTGGCCTTAACTCGACTCCTCGGGTTCTGTCCCGGTATTCTTTTCCACTGAAATACGAAATTTTCCAATGTTTCAGTACTAAAACTTAAAATAAATCCAAAATAAACTTAGCTCCACATTTACCTAGCTCTAACGTGTTAAATTCGACGTTCTCGAAATTTTGTGTTTCGAGTTACTATTCACTACACTATTCAAGTCAAATAGTTGACTTTCTAAGGCTTAATAGGTATGGGAACTCCCACTTCACCCACATACCACATTTTGGTCACCAAACTTGTTGGTTTTGGTCATTTGTTTAAAGCTTAGGTCATTTTGGCAAAATTGCCAATTTTCGATTTTGGTTCTCCGAAGTTGCACTATTCCATTGGCCGATCTACTGTTGGAATTTAACAAAACTTCATTCATAGAAAATGTTCCTTATTGTCTTAAGTGTATTCTCATTTTTGGATCACCTCAATCGGAGTTTTGTAGCTCAAGTTATGGCCAAAATAAGTTTACTGTTCACGTGCACTGTTCATGCTACAATTTTGGGTTCTGGCAGATTTTGATCCAACTTTGGTCAATAATTTGATCAAGTTAAGTTCATAATTTGGTCTCACTTTCTTCATATGAAATGTTCTAATATGTCTTAGGTTTCCATCGGTTCAAGAATCGCCTAAATCCGAGTTTTCTAGAGGGAATTATAGCCATCCAAACATTGCTGCTCACTGAAAATTCTGCAGAGTTGCAGGTTTGGTAACCTAACTTTGCTCAATAATTTGAATGGGTTAATGGCATAATTTGGGGTGATGTTCTTCATGAAAGTTTTAGATCTATATTCCCTCTAACCCCTGGCCAAATTTCAGGTCAATTTGACCTGTCTAACTCGAGTTATGACCAAATGAACAGTTACTGTTCATTTGGTCAGTTTAGTGCAGTGGCAGCCTGCAATCAATTAACTTTGGTCAATTGTTTCACCAAGTTTTGGTCAGTTTTTTGCCATGGTTCCTTAATGAAAATTGTGCTCTTTTATGTCTATTTTCATCTCCAATTGGTGGCATATCAATTGGACTTGTAAAATTTGAGTTTTGGTCCTTCAAAGTAGGTTTGGTCATGCTGCCAGCAGCATGACCATTGACCTACGAATTTGGTTTAATTTCCTACCATTCCCACACAACTTATTTCGTCATAATTGACCATTATTTCATGTCACAATAGGTTATACATGCCATTTATGCATTTCTCCAAAATTTTGCCTCAAAACCCTAACATTCAAACCCTAGCTCTTCCATCTCATGCATTAAATCACAACTAGTGCACTTAACCTTAACCATTCAACTAATCAAAGCTTTTAAACTTATTATAATGCATCAAATTCATGTAAATCATACTCCTCTCAAGCTGCCCGAATTTCAGTTTGGTCCTTCTCCCATGTTTTTATTTCATTTCATAATTTCTAAGCTCATTTCAATTATCACACATGCATTTAAATGGAAGAATAAGGAGTTTAACATACTAACCTCAACTTAAAGCTTCAAACCTCTCTCTTAGCCCTTCTTTCTTCTTGTAGCCTTCTTTCCAAGTTACAATATCAAGCTCTAATGAAGTTTTTATGAGGTTTATTAAGGTTGGGTAAGGAGAAATTAAGCTTAGTGTAAGCTTAAGGGAAAAACTTTCATGGAGAATTTATGGACGAAGGTGGGGCGGCACTTGATGGAAGAAGAAGAAGAAAATCCTAATTTTTTTTCCTTTTGTTTTCCTTTACACGTTTTTTTGCTTATGGAAGACCCCTAAATCCAAATTAATTAATTCAATTTATTAATTTAGTTATGACATCATGCATGATGTCATAACTTTTGACTTTTTTTCATTTTCATCTCTTTTTCTTTTTTTTTATTAGTTCTTTAATTTAATTCTCGATTCTGAAATTTTCTTTTCTCTGATTTTATTTGGATTAGGTTAGAGTCACTCTGGGGTCAATTGACCAAATTGCCCTCGCCGTTCATCCCGTTTGCAATTAATCCAATATTTCTTCCGCCTCGACCTAATTATTTGACCGACTTAACAGATTCTTTTCGTGATTTTCTCTTTTCCATTGTGTTCATAAGGGTCCTAAGGACCGCAACGTCACTTTTTACGGTTCAAATTTGAGTTTAAAATGACTTTGCATGTTCCGAGGAGGTCACTCATCATTTGTGACTTTCATTGCTTAACCTCTTATGTTCGCTTTTTCTTTTTTATAGTTAACTATTTAAACATTTATTATTATTTGTTTTTATGTCTTCTCAAGTTGTCTTAAGTGTGGTCCTAATCTCCTTAATTGTCCTGACCGACACCGGCCACCGAATGATGAAATATACTGTGCTATACAAATAGGGGTGTTACAATTCTCCCCCCCCTTAAATAAATTTCGTCTCGAAATTTTACCTGGTATCAATTTCTGAACAGCTGTGGGTGTTGTCTCCTCATGTCCTCCTCTCATTCCCAAGTAGCTTCTTGGCCCGAATGATGGTTCCACAGCACTTTTACCAATGGTATCTGCTTGTTCCGTAGCTGCTTCACCTCATATGCCAGAATTTCTATGGGTTCTTCTTCATATGTGAGGTCTGGATTCACTTCAATTTCCTCTACTGGTAGTACATGAGATGGGTCTGATCGATACCTCCTCAACATAGACACATGGAAGACATTATGTATCTTCTCTAACTCTAGAGGTAGTGCCAAACGATAAGCCAAAGGACCCACCCTTTCCAGAACCTCATATGGCCCAATGAAACGAGGACTCGCTTTCCTTTCGCGAATCTCATAATTCTCTTCCAAGGAGAAACCTTGAGGAATACTTTCTCACCCACTGCATACTCAATATCCCTTCTTTTTAAATCAATGTAGGACTTCTGACGGTCTGATGCAGTCTTAAGTCGATCTCGAATCACCCTGATCTTCTCCTCAGTTTGCTGAACAATTTTGGGTCCAATCATCTTTCTTTCACCCACGTCATCCCAACACAACAGGGTTCTACATTTTCTGCCATAAAAAGCTTCATATGGAGGCATCCCAATGCTTGATTGGTAGCTGTTGTTGTAAGCAAACTCAATCAAAGGCAAGTGTGTATCCCAACTGCCCTCAAACTCAATCACACAAGCCCGTAGCATGTCCTCCAAGATCTGAATTACCCTCTCGGTCGCCATCCATGCGTGGATGGAATGCAATACTGAAGTTCAATCTAGTTCCTAGGGCTCTCTGAAGACTACCCCAGAATCTAGAAGTGAACCTAGGATCTCTGTCTGACATGATGGATACTGGCACTCCATGCAGTCTCACAATCTCATCGATGTATAACTTGGCCAATCTTTCTAAACTGTAGTCCATCCGAACTGGCAGAAAATGAGCAGATTTAGTCAGTCTGTCAATAATGACCCAAACTGCATCATGACTCTTCTGTGTCCTCGAAAGTCCCATCACAAAATCCATCGTTATTCTTTCCCATTTCCACTCTGGTACTGGTAGTGGATGTAACAATCCAGCGGGTACTTGATGCTCTGCCTTCACTTGCTGATAAGTTAGGCATTTGGATACAAACTCTGCCACGTCTCTTTTTAAACCCATCCACCAGTAATGCTCCTTTAGCCCTCTATACATTTTTGTGCCACCAGGGTGCATGGCAAAAGGAGACTCATGTGCTTCCTTCAAAATGATCTGCCTCAAATCAACATCATTAGGAACACATATTCTGCCCTGGTGTAGCAGTAACCCATCATCTCTGATTGAGAACTCTGGTTTCTTGCCCTGCCGGACTTCTTCCAACAGCTTCTGATACCTTTCATCATTCTGAGCAGCCATTCTGATCTGATCAATCAACACTGGCTGTACATGCCATGCAACTGCTGTCTGCCCATTATCATTAATCTCTAAGCTGGCATGCAATGATCTCAACTCATGTACCAAAGACAAAGGAGTAACCCGTAGACTTGCCATAGTCTTGCGACTTAAGGCGTCAGCCACAACATTAGCTTGCCTTGGCTGATAGTCTATCAGACAATCATAGTCTTTTATCAACTCTAACCATCTCCTATGTCTCAAATTCAGCTCTTTCTGGGTGCCCAAATACTTCAAACTCTTATGATCTGTATAGATGTAGAACTTCTCCCCATACAAATAATGTCTCCAGATTTTAAGAGCAAACACTATAGCTGCAAGCTCCAAATCATGTGTTGGATAGTTCCTCTCATGCGGTTTCAGCTAGCGTGATGCATAGGCAATGACATTTCGATCTTGCATCAATACACAGCCTAACCTATTGTGAGAAGCATCACTATATACTGTATATTCTTTACCCGGAGTAGGTAAAGTCAGGACTGGAGCTTCAGTCAAACATTTCTTCAATTCATCAAAACTCTGTTGGCATTTATCCGTCCACTGAAATTTTACATATTTTCTAAGCAGCTTGGCCAATGGAGATGCCAACATGGAGAATCCCTTCACAAATCTACGGTAGTATCCAGCTAAACCCAGAAAACTACGAATTTCTGTGACGTTTCTGGGTGGCCTCCAATTAAGGACAGCTTCAATCTTACTTGGATCTACCTTAATGCCCTCTTCTGATACTACATGCCCCAAGAAAGATATTTCCTTCAGCCAAAATTCACACTTCGACAATTTGGCATATAGCTGTTTCTCCCTCAAAGTCTGCAGTACAATCCACAGATGTCTATCATGCTCTTCTGCATTCCTCGAATAGACCAATATATCATCTATGAATACCACAACAAACTGGTCGAGGTATGGTATGAAAATAGTGTTCATCAGATCCATAAAAGCAGCCGGAGCATTAGTTAACCCGAATGGCATAACTAGGAACTCATAATGGCCATAGCGGGTTCTGAAGGCAGTTTTAGGAATACTTTGCTCTTGTACTTTCAGCTGATAATAACCTGATCTCAGGTCAATTTTGGAGAACACAGCTGCACCCCTCAACTGATCAAACAAGTCATCAATGCGGGGTAATGGATATCTATTCTTTATTGTCACCTTATTCAATTGCTGATAATCAATACACAAATGGAGAGTGCCATCTTTCTTCTTAACAAATAATACTGGCGCTCCCCAAGGTGACACACTAGGGCGGATAAAGCCCTTGTCAAGCAATTCTTGCAACTGCACTTTCAACTCTTCCAATTCTGCAGGTGCCATTCTATATGGCGTTATGAAGATTGGGTCCACACCAGGCATAACATCAATTTCAAACTGCACCTCTCATTCTAGAGGTAATCCTGGCAATTCATCAGGAAACACATCCGAAAAATCACATACAGTAAGGATGTCTTTTAGTGCTGGACTCCCCACTTGGGTGTCTATCAAATGTGCCAAGTATGCTTCACACCCCTTTCTGATCATCCTTCTGGCTAGTGTAGCCGAAATGATGTTTGATGGCAGTAAATGCCTCTCCCCATGTATTACCACATCACCGTACAAAGGGAGACCAAAAGTGGTATCTTGATCTGATCCAATCATGGCGTGATGCCTGGCTAACCAATCCATGCCCAAGATGATATCATACTCTCTGAAGGGCATTTCAATCAAGTCGGACAGGAAAACATGTCCTTGGATCACCAAAGGACAATCTCTATAAATTCTGTTGACCCGGACCTCTTGTCCTAAAGGACTAGTTACTAGCACTTCAAAACTCATTTGCACACATGGAACAGCAAGTGAACTGACTATGCTAGCACTAACATATGAATGGGTTGAACCCGGATCAAACAACACAAATACATCTTAATCAGAGATAGAGAATGTACCAGCTACCACATCAGAAGTCTCAGCCTCTTCTCGCTGTCTCATCGTGTAGATTCTGGCTGAAGCACTCCCTTGTCGATTGACCAATCTGTACTCACCATCGCTGAAGCAGTGCCTCTACCTCTACCTCTTCCTCTGCCAACAGACTGTGAACCTCTAGGAGCAGGACTCTGAATAGACCCCTCGGCAGTAGTAGGAGCTGGACCATATCTCGGAGCTGGACCATATCTCGAAGACAGAGCACTAGTGCAGTCTCTTGCTAAATGACCCTTGCCTCCACAGTTAAAATAGGCTCCAGTGGCCCAATAACATTCCTCCCCATGAATCTTGCCACAAGTCTCACAAAGGCGGGCAGAATGTGAACCCCTGCTCAACTGCTAACCAGACCTAGGGGGTCTCTGTCCAGAGAATCGGCCCCTACCAAATCTTCCACATCGACCCCTGCTGGGTCCACTAAACTTCTTTCTCTTTCCAGAGGTAGCACCAGAACTCTGTTCAACTGATTTTTTCCCCTTGTCTTTTTCTGATTTCTCAGCTTTTTCCTTCACTGGGGTTGCTTCTGCTTCAACTCTTTCCAGTTCAAGTACTTGGGACATAAGTTCTGAGAAGTTGCTGTATCGAAATCCCACAACTTGCATCCATATGCTGGGCTTCAAACCCGTCTCAAATCTCTTGCACCTTGCCTTGCTGGTGGTAAGGAGACTCCCCGCATAGTGACTCAGGCGGGAGAACTCCCTCTCATACTCTGCCACCGATCGGTTTCCTTGTTTCAGACTCAAAAATTCTTGCAGTTTCTGGTCAACATATGCATCTGGGATGTATTTCTGTCTGAATTCTCTGATGAAGTCATCCCAGGTCAACACTGGCGGTTCAGCTAAGCTGTGGGAGATGGTCTTCCACCAATCATACGCATCCCCTTGCAGTAGAGACACGGAATACTCAAACTTCAGCTCATCTTGGCAGTGCAGTTTCTTAAACACTCTGTCCATTCTTTCAAGCCATTGCTCTGCCTCTAAAGGGTCCACTGTACCCTTAAATTCTGCAGCTCCATACTTCAGTAGTTTATCATATTGTTTGGCTGGAGGCAGTGGTTGTGCCACAGGTGGTTGGGGTGGAGCTTGAAGAGGCATACCCCCAGCCATTTGTGGAAACATCGCAGCCATCTGCATGTCGGTGTGCAGAAATCGCGGCATTTGTGGGGTCAAGGCGACCCACTAACATTCTCGCAAAGTGGGGCTTCCCTTGTGCCTCGGCTTCAACAGATCGCTCAACCGAGCGATCCCTTCTTCCATTTCATCAAGTTAGGGTATCTCCTGAACAAGTAACACATGGAGATTTCCCTCCGTTAGTTCATATTCATGATGTAATGCACTGTATGTAACAATTATGGACATTGAGCAGTTGTACTTAACAAAGAAAAGACACAAATTCACAATTTAAAACATAATTCAAAAACTTGCTCTGATACCACTAAAACATGTCATACCTTACCCCTCTGTAAGGTATAACATGATCCCGTAGAATACCTAATGAATTACCGAACTTTACCTACCGATAATTCATTAAGTACCCTACAAGGGATTTTAAAACAATTTTCTTATCTTTGACAAGTGGTGAGCATTTCTAATAAGTATTAAAAACATTTAGTTGAAATTAAAACTAATTAATATTTTTGGCCATTTTAGTTTTCCGCAAATTTTATAAAAATTTTGACAGAGTTTCCTCTATATTTTGAGAAAACCGTTCTTCGAATACCTGTAAAAAGCACTTCTAAAAGTTTTTCTCAACCACTACTTCGGTTTCACAATCAAACTCAGTCAATTTCTCAAAATTCACAAGTTCAATAGTTCTCAAAATACTGTCAATCAATATCATTCCTATTTCGTTAAAAACAAAATAATTTATACACAACCTTACAAATTTATATCAAAAGAAACATAAACTAAGCTTTATTACAAACTTCATACAAATTTGTTTACAAGCTGCTCAAGACCCATTTTTACATGTCCATACATTTATGTGCAATATATACATCAAAAGAAGTATTTACAGTTAGGGTATAAATTATACCCGAAGGCTTCAAGCTGATGACTTCACACACTTCAGCAGCTCAATCTGCTGCTCCTCTAGTCTCTGTATCTGAGACAGCAATAAAAGCTATCGCTGAGTACTAGGACTCAGTGGTGCACAATATACTAAAATAATCTTTATGCAAAGCTTAAAGCACATTCATTCAAAAATTTGGCTAAACATGAAAATTAAATACAATCATGCATTGTGAGATTTTACATGTAAACCAAGTTCATTTCAAAGTATCAAAACACATTTCATAAAACCCACAGTTAGATCACGCCATTCGAAACAAATAGAATCTCAATAGCCAGAGGCTAAAGAGAAATCACATGAATCTCAATAGCCAGAGGCTAAAGAGAAATCATATCACAAGGCTAGCTAGCTCAAATATATTGATATCCATTCACATCCTCTTTTACTGGCACACCTCAACACTTCTCCAGAGAAGGAATCAAAATTCGAAACTAATTACCCCCACTAGTCGTGCTAGTGAGGTGTTCAAATATGTGATCATGACACTGTGGTTTCAAAACTTATCTTAACAATTTGCTAAACATTTTCATTTCAAATATACACAATAACTTTCACAATTTAAATCAAACATCATAAGAATGCCATAATTCAATATTTCACATTATTCAAAACGATATGCAAAAGATGATTATAAAAGTATATGTTGTGCACAAACCTCAAACGAGTAGCTTGTTGGCCTTGACTCGACTCCTCGGGTTTTGTCCCGGTATTCTTTTCCACTGAAACACGAAATTTTCCAATGTTTCAGTACTAAAACTTAAAATAAATCCAAAATAAACTTAGCTCCACATTTACCTAGCTCTAACGTGTTAAATTCGATGTTCTCGAAATTTTGTGTTTCGGGTTACTATTCACTGCACTATTCAAGTCAAATAGTTGACTTTCTAAGGCTTAATAGGTATGGGAACTCCCACTTCACCCACATACCACATTTTGGTCACCAAACTTGTTGGTTTTGGTCATTTGTTTAAAGCTTAGGTCATTTTGGCAAAATTGCCAATTTTCGATTTTGATTTTCCGAAGTTGCACTATTCCATTGGCCGATCTACTGTTGGAATTTAACAAAACTTCCTTCATAGAAAATGTTCCTTATTGTCTTAAGTGTATTCTCATTTTTAGATCACCTCAATCGGAGTTTTGTAGCTCAAGTTATGGCCAAAATAAATTTCTCGCTCACGTGCAATCGCTCATGCCGCAATTTTGGGTTACAGCGATTTTGATCCAACTTTGGTCAATAATTTGATCAAGTTAAGTTCATAATTTGGTCTCGCTTTCTTCATATGAAATGTTTTACTATGTCTTAGGTTTCCATCGATTCAAGAATCGCCTAAATCCGAGTTTTCTAGAGGGAATTATAGCCATCCAAACATTGCTGCTCACTGAAAATTCTGCAGAGTTGCAGGTTTGGTAACCTAACGTTGCTCAATAATTTGAATGGGTTAATGGCATAATTTGGGGTGATGTTCTTCATGAAAGTTTTATATCTATATGCCCTCTAACCCCTGGCCAAATTTCAGGTCAATTTGACCTGTCTAACTCGAGTTATGACCAAATGAACGATTCTTGTTCATTTGGTCGATTTAGTCTTGATGGTAGCCTGCAATCAATTCACTTTGGTCAATTGTTTCACCAAGTTTTGGTCAGTTTTTGGCCATGGTTCCTTAATGAAAATTGTGCTCTTTTATGTCTATTTTCATCTCCAATTGGTGGCATATCAATTGGACTTGTAAAATTTGAGTTTTGGTCGTTCAAAGTGGATTTGGTCATGCTGCAGCATAACCATTGACCTACGAATTTGGTTTAATTTCCTACCATTCCCACACAACTTATTTGGTCATAATTGACCATTATTTCATGTCACAATAGGTTAAACATGCCATTTATGCATTTCTCCAAAATTTTGCCTCAAAACCCTAACATTCAAACCCTAGCTCTTCCATCTCATGCATTAAATCACAACTAGTGCACTTAACCTTAACCATTCAACTAATCAAAGCTTTTAAACTTATTCTAATGCATCAAATTCATGTAAATCATACTCCTCTCAAGCTGCCCGAATTTCAGTTTGGTCCTTCTCCCATGTTTTTATTTCATTTCATAATTTCTAAGCTCATTTCAATTATCACACATGCATTTAAATGGAAGAATAAGGAGTTTAACATACTAACCCCAACTTAAAGCTTCAAACCTCTCTCTTAGCCCTTCTTTCTTCTTGTACTCTTCTTCCCAAGTTACAATATCAAGCTCTAATGAAGTTTTTATGAGGTTTATTAAGGTTGGGTAAGGAGAAATTAAGCTTAGTGTAAGCTTAAGGGAAAAACTTTCATGGAGAATTTATGGAGGAAGGTGGGGCGGCACTTGATGGAAGAAGAAGAAGAAAATCCTAATTTTTTTCCTTTTGTTTTCCTTTACACATTTTTTTGCTTATGGAAGACCCCTAAATCCAAATTAATTAATTCATTTTATTAATTTAGTTATGACATCATGCATGATGTCATAACTTTTGACTTTTTTTCATTTTCATCTCTTTTTCTCTTTTTTTTTTATTTTTCTATTAGTTCTTTAATTTAATTCTCGATTTCGAAATTTTCTTTTCTCCGATTTTATTTGACAGTTAGGTCAGGAGTCAGCTCTCAGGGTCAATTGACCAAATTGCCCCTCACCGGTTCATCCCGGTTTGCAATTAATCCAATATTTCTTCCGGCTCCCTAACCTAATTATTTGACTGACTTAACAGTTCTTTTTCGTGATTTTCTCTTTTCCACTGTGTTCATAAGGGTCCTAAGGACCGCAGCGTCACTTTTTACGGTTTGAAATTTGAGTTTAAAATGACTTCGTAGTCGTTCCCGAGGAGGTCACTCATCGCTGTGACTTTCGGCTCGTTTAACCTCTTATGTTCTGTTTTTCTTATTTATAGTTAACTAATTAAACATTACTAATTATTTGTGTTTATGGCTTCTTAAGTTGTCTTAAGTGTGGTCCTAATCTCCTTAATTGTCCGGACCGACACCGGTCACCGGAACAGTGAAATATACCAGGCTATACAAATAGGGGTGTTACACAGGTAGACAGACAGACAGGGCAGCATACTAGGCTGCTAGTACCTCCAGCGAGAGATTTTCGGGTATAATGAGTATACCACATTTTGCATTTTGTACTGTAATGTATGACCACTGTATGTACATATTGTTCTTGGTTTTGAGCAGTTGTAAATTAAAATTATACATTGAAGTTGTAAAGTAAATTATGTGTTATTTTGACTTGTAAAAATTGTATTGTATTTCTTTTATCTCAGTCTTTGAAAAATCATTGTGAATTTGAGTTGAGAAATATGTTGTGTTGAGAAATATGTTGAAGTTGAGATTTGGAAATATATTAAATGCTTTTTACAGGTTTTCTGAAGAACTGTTTTATTCAAAATACAGATAGCACTCTGCCAAAATTTTTACAGAAATTACTAATAGTCTAAATGTGTTAACTGTTTCAAGTCAGTTCACAAAAAGTTTTTAACACTTGTAAATAATGCTCACCACTGTAAAGTGAAGTAAGAAAAGTTTAAAAATCCCTTGTAGTGTATTTAATGGGTTATCAGTAGACGGAGTTGGTAATTCATTAGGTATACTACGGGATCATGTTATGCCTTACAGAAGGGTAGGGTGTGACAAGTACAAGATTAAATATTTATTTTTAGGGTTTACTGGTCATTAAACAATTCACTGGTAAATGAAAATGTTGACCTTTTTATACATCATGCATAAGTTGATTCTAGTATCAACATGTCACAATTTGTAATTCAATATGCTGACAATATAGTGCAATTTACCATTTTTACAAGTTGGCATTCATTGCCAAATTGCTTCAAGCATCATTGTATGTAAATGTTAAATTCTCAATTTTTGTGTGCTAGATTGGTCTAGCATAAAGTCCTATTTCTCTTGGTTTTTAGCTTCTGGTCAAAGAAGCAAAATTGTAGCTCTATGACTTATTGCACTCTGGGAAAAATTTCAGGTCATTCTGAGTTGTATAGACCAAGATATGGTAAATTTACTAAAGCTGGACAGATTACACCTTTAGTGCAAAATTTGGTCAATTTTAGGTTACTTTTAGTTCTGGCAGTTTTGGTACCCGAACTTGTGCAAGCTATTTGACTTGGTTCTGGTCATTTCTGGGCTTTGGTGTCTTCATAAGAATTGTAGCTCTATGTCTTATTACACTCTAGGCAAAATTTCAGGTCATTCTGAGTTATATAGACCAAGATATGGTCAATTTACTAAAGCTGGACAGATTGCACCTTTAGTGCAAAATTTGGTCAATTTTAGGTCACTTTTAATTCTGGCTATTTTGGTACCCGAAGTTGTGCAAGCTATTTGACTTAGTTCTGGTCATTTCTGGGCTTTGGTGTCTTCATAAGAATTGTAGCTCTATGTCTTATTGCACTCTGGGCAAAATTTTAGGTCAATTGGACCTGTTTTGAGTGAGATATGGTCATCCTAATGACTATTGTTCATATGGTCAAAAATCTGGGTTTGCAAGGTTGCCATTCTGGATTTGGTCATTTTGAAGGTTAGTTTCTAGGCAGAATTTTGGCAATATTTCTAAATGAAAGTTGGCCTATTTGGTGTCTAGTTTCACCCCCCATTAGCCTTATACCAATTGGGTTCACAGTTTTGCACTTATGACCTGATTTAGGTGTTGCCAACATATACAACCTGCATTTGAACATCACACTTCCAATTTTGAAACTCCTCCTCCTCCTAATACTTCAACATTTAATCATGGCTGTAACACCCCTATGTTCGGTAGTGCGTTCTACTGTTCCGGTGACCAGTGTGATCCGGACAGCTAGGATGCCTAGAACTACATTTAAATATGGGTGAGGAGACATAAAATAATGAAATACGAGAAAAGAAAATACAAGAAAAACAAAGGAAAAATAATAGCAATGAAATGTAACCAAGTTAAATGAGCCGAGAACCCTAGCGATGGGTGACCGCACCGGGAAGTTGCGGCGTGGACCGTTGACTAGCCCTGGACCACGGGGAACCCTAGAAAATATTTTTAGGACTTAAATAAATATCTATTGAAGTATAAATATCATTAGAAATATCAAAGAAAAATTAATTAACTAGTACAATGAAAAATGGGAAATAGAGAAAACGACAAAACTCGGTGTTACCGAAAAATCAGGAATGTAACCCGAACAGGGGCATTGTGGTCATTTGACACCCCAAGTTATCTTTTGACCTAAATGGCCATTAAAAATAAATGATATTACACTTGGAAAATGTCATGAAAAATTAAATTGGTGGTACATAGTTTAAATAGCAAAAGATAGGAGCTTAAGGTGAGAATTTGGAACTATTAGAATAAATAAACATTTAAATGGTGATAGTGCTCCACTAACACCTAAAGTGGACATTTAATCAGCATCATTTGGACAGAAATTCATCTTCTTCAACCCTCCCAAAGACCAGCCAAAAATATTCTTGAAGAAAACCTCCATTGCCATCCCACCTTGGAGCTTCCATTTCCCATGATCAAGCCATGATCCATCAATGCTCCCTTCACTAAAGTTGTTCTACACAACTTGGGCAGTAGGTAGGCAGCAAGAAGATCAAGTTTTGGTGAGGTTTTGAAGAGTTTCAAAAGTGGTAAGTATGTGTTTTTTATTATTGTTTCATTAAACCTTGAAGGGATGTTATGGGTAGTTGAATGTAGTTGAATTGTGGAAGGATTTTTTAAGTTTGATGAGTTAAGGGAGAGGTACATTTTTGGCAGCCATGGAACTTCAATAAGGGCAGTTTATCTTTGCATGTAAATGGTAGATTAAAGTATTGATGTAAGTGTTTATGTGCATAGGAATAAAGTTGATAATGTATACTAAATGTATGTGTGATGGTACACTTGATTTTGGAAGTTTGGAAACTAATTGAAGGGATGTACAATTCGGCAAACTTGAAGTGTGAACCAAAATATGTTATTTCATGGTTTGGTTTATGGAATTATATGGTTGAATTATGATGCTTGTTATGGCATCTTGTATATGTGTATAAAGGTTTGAGTTTGAACATGTAAATGAGCTTGTCATGTGGTTAAATTGTTTATAAATTGAACTTGGAAAATTCTGGACTATAATGTGCATATTGAGTGTAGTTATAAGCTACCAAAATGACCAAAAATGTGTTGTGAAATGTGTTTATGTTATGGTACAAAACAGAAATGGCATGAAGGAAATAACTCGGTAAGCATAGGATGTGTCCTTTGGTATGTGATGAAGAGTATGTTGCAGGGCAATGTATATTTTGGCTTAGAACCTTAAGAGTGTGGCTCCAATTGGTATGAGACCAATTGGAGGTGAAACTAGGCACAAAAAGTGCCAACTTTCATGAAGGAAGCTTACCAAAATTCTGCTTGGAAGGTGACTTGAAAAATGACCAAATCCGGATTAGTGCTTAGAAAGCCTGAAAATTGACCATTTGGGCAATAGTTAGTGTTTTGGCCATAACTTACTCAAAACAGGTCTAATTGACCTGAAATTTTTACCATGAATAGTTGAGACACATATATACAATTCTTATGAAGACACCAAAGCCCATAAATGACCATAAGCAAGTCAAATAGCTTACACAAGTTCGGGTCCAAAAACTAGCCGAACCAAAAGTGACCTAAAAATGACCTAAAGTGACCATTTTGATGCATTTTGACCAGCATTAGTAGATTGAACATAACTTGGTCTACATAACTTAGAATGACCTGAAATTTTGCCCCTGTGCAATAAGACATAGATCTACAAGTTTGTAGTTTTGATCGAAACTCGAAAACTGAGGGAACTAGGTCATCCGGCTAGATCAAATTAGTATACTTGAATCCGACAAATTGCAATAAAATGCAACAAACATGGAAATGAATTTGGCAACATGTACCATTACTAAAAGGCTACAAATGTGGCATATTGGTAACATTAAAACCTAATTCACCTAGAATGCATCGAGCATCGACATCTTAAGTTGACTAAGGAAATAATAGAATTTAATAAATTAAGTATTAAGCCTTATTGTTAGAGACGATTTAAATGAGTACTGAAACACTTCAAATTGTGTGTTTCAGTTAGCAAAGACTCAGGGAAGGGGAAGGAAACACTGAGTCAGAGCCAAGAGACAGTTATCAGAGATTTGTGCATAGCTAGTTTTTAACTGATTTTGTTCTGAATACTTCATATGATTAAATGACATATTTTTCTTATGTATTATGTTTAATAAGCATTGGATTTAATTCAATAATAATTGAAATTGTTATAGTATGTATGAATTTAGCCTTGTGAAATGGTATTTCAACAAGTATTAAGCATTGTTGTGGATTAAATAAATTATGTTTTGGAAAATTGTGATAGAACATGTTTTTAATTGTGATGGGCAATTTGCATGGAAAAATGCAAATTTATGATTTGAATTGTGATGAGCATAAAAAATTATTGGATATTGGAATTGACTTTGAATCAAATTGTATAGTGATTTATGCTCACTAAAAGGATGGTGATATTGTTTTATATCTGACTATAGATGCTTGACTAGGTTATTATCCGTCTCTCTCATTTGTTGAGAAAACAATGGAGTTAGTTGTGTTTTGATTACCATGGTACGTGCACAGGCTTAGATTCTCCTCTTATTAGAGGTTAGATCTAGGTTTTATGTTATGGCCCTTGCGAAAGATTCATTATTGTGGTGTGTACTGTGCATGATGATTCGACCTCCCTGACCATAGGGAGTTAGAATCTGATTCGACCTCCCAGACCATAGGGAGTTAGAATCACCCTGAAGATGGCCCTTTCGGATTAGTCTTGCATAGTTAGTGAGATAAAGAATGGTTTTTGAGATAAAGAATGGTTTTTGAGATAAAGAACGGTTTTCGAGATAAAGAATGTTTTTGAATAGTAAAGAATTGTGATTTCAATTATGATTTATGTATAATTGATTTTGTTGGAATTACCTTAAATGGTTAGTTATGATTTGATAAATTGAACTTCGTGATCAAAGTCATTTTAGACAAATGATTCATATTATTGGCAATGAATATTTTGAGTTTTGAAATTTGATGAATATCTAGATTTTCAAATTATTTGCTATAATTTTTGTTAAGGTATATTGTACTATGTTTTAAATTATAGTTGTGCACCACTGAGTTCACCACTCAGTGATAGCTTTGTATGCTGTCGCAGGTGAAAAGAGCATAGAGCAATTGAGTAAGCTTCTTTGGAGAGACATTCAGATCAGCTCCAGGTTTACCCATGTACACAGGTTTTGATGTATGCATGTAATAATATGTATGTAAATTATTTGAGCAGTTATATAAAAACTCTTGTAAAATATTTTGGTATGTAATTAAATTTAAATTATTGTAAATGTAAATTTGAGATTTCATTTACTTGAATAGTTTTGTAATATAAATTTTGAGTCTTGTAATCAATGAAATGTTTCTTTATGATGAGATTAGTTTGAAAATGAATTGATTGTTTATTGAGATTTGAATTGTGAATTGAAGTGAAGTTATGAGAGTTGTATTTGAGAAAACATATTGGGAGCATTTTCTTTTGCAGGATTGAAGAACTGTTTTCTCAAAATACAGCAGGCACCTTGCCAAAATTTTGAAAAAAATTTTATAACACCATATTTTAATCGATGATTTAAATTTCACGAAAATTGTTTTAAAATCCCTTGTAGTATATCTAATGGGTTATCGATAGGTGAAGTACGGTAATTCATTAGGTGTACTACGTGATCATGTTACATCTTACAGGGGAGTAGGATGTGACAATGGCACTTCTATATATATTGTACACAATTCTAGCAAGCATTTGGGGTAGAACACTCAAGTATTTAATGCACACAATACACCATTCAAGTTCAACATTCACTTCCACCAAAATTCAACATACCTCAATATTAATATTACACATACACTTCCATATACTCATACCTCAATATCAACTACACATGCTGCCCACAATTTAACACTATCATATTTCATTAATAAACTTCATATTCACACACACAAATTCATGATATTATAGGCTGCCAAACATGGCAGTTTGCCAAAGCATCAAGGTCCCATTTCAAACCCTTAATTCAAGCACTAACATGCACATACTTGAACATTAACCTACTACAACTTCCATTTGAGTTAATCAACCTTAATTCCTATCCATTAAATATAAGAATAAGTCACTAACCATGCATTTTCATGGCTGCCAAAACTAAGGTTCACCAATACTCATCATTTCCTCAATTTTTCTTAGCAATTCAACTTACCCAAAGCTCAACACAAGGATTATTGAAGGAAAATGGAAAGATTAAGCACTAACCTCAACTTAAGCTTCACAAATCCATGGAATTTCCTCTTTTTTTTTTTTTGCTACCCACATACTGCCCATGGTGTGAGGACCACTTTTAATGAAGGGAGTTTGAAGAAATATGGCTTGAATCATGGTAGATTTGAGCTTATGCATGAATGGCCATGGAGGAAGCTTGGAGGAAAATCACATTCGGCAAAGAAGAAGAATGAAGAAGAAGATGAATCTTTTAGTGGAAAAATCTGTCCTAGTGGTCCTTATATACTCCACTAATGCCCCACTAATCACAATTAAAAATTTGATTAATTTAAGATTTCCTTTAATTGCAATTATGCCCTCCAATTCCCTTAAATTACATGTTATCTTGAATTTCATTTTTTATTAAATTTTCAAAATATAATACCACTTATTTTTCATAGACATTTAGGTCAAAAGTCAACTCTAAGTGTCAAATGACCAAAATGCCCCTCTTCGGGTCAAATTCAGACTTTTTTGGTAACACCGATTTAATTCTTATCCTGCCAATTTTCTTAAAATTTTGTTTTTATTTATACTGACTTACTAATTTTTCTTTGACATTTCCAATGTCAATTATACCTCAGTAGACCTTTAATTATGTTCCAAAAATATTTTCCCAGGTTCCCCACGATCCAGGGCTAGTCAACGGTCCTCGCCGTAACTTCCTGGTGCGGTCGCCCATCGCTACGGGTTCGGCTCATTTAACTTAGTCACATTTTATCTCTTTTATTTTTCCTTAGTTTTTCTCATCACATATTTCATTATTTTTATACTTCCTCACTATCATTACAGTGTAGTTCCAGACATTCTGACTTTCTGGGACAGACATTAGCCGTCGGAACAGTGAAACGTATGCACTATGAAAATGAGGATGTTACAGATGACTAGCCCTAGACCGCAGGGAACCCTGAAAAATATTTTTAAGACTTAAATAAACATCTATTGAAGTATAAATATCATTAGAAATATCAAAGAAAAATTAATTAATTAGTATAAAGAAAGACGAGAAATCGAGAAAGCGACAAAACTCGGTGTTACCGAAAAATCGGGAATGCAACCCGAATAGGGGCATTGTGGTCAATTGATACCCCGAGTTGCCTTTTGACCTAAATGTCCATGAAAAATAAGTAGTATTACATTTTGAAAATTGAATGAAAAATGAGATTAAAGATAAAATGTGATTAAGGGAAATTAAGGGGTGAAAATTGGGATAATTGAAAATTAATGATTAAACTATATTAAACTAAGTTAGTGGAGCATTAAGTGGGATATTAGTGGACACATATAAGCCAAAGTGGACAGAATTCAACTTCATCTTCAACCTCACTCCATTGTGCCGAATTACTCCTCCCATAAAACCTCCATGGCCAAATGATAAAACCTCACTCCATTCATTATTGTGATGTGTACTGTGCACGATGATTTGACCTCCCCGACTATAGGGAGTTAGAATCCGATTCGACCTCCCCGACCATAGTGAGTTAGAATCACCCCGAAAATGGCCCTTTCGGATTAGTCTTGCATAGTTAGTGAGATAAAGAATGGTTTTTGAGATAAAGAATGGTTTTGAGATAAATAATGGTTTTTGAATAGTAAAGAATTGTGATTTCAATTATAATTTATGTATAATCGATTTTGTTGGAATTACCTTAAATGGTTAGTTATGATTTGATAAATTGAATTTTGTGGTCAAAGTCATTTTATACAAATGATTTATATTATTGGCAATGAAAATTTTGAGTTTTGAAATTTGATGAGTATTTAGATTTTCACATTATTTGCTATAAATTTTGTCAATGTATATTGTACTATGTTTTAAATTATAGTTGTGCACCGCTGAGTTCACCACTCAGTGATAGCTTTATATGCTGTTGCAGGGGAAAAGAGCATAGAGCAATTGAGTAAGCTTCTTTGAAGAGACATTCAGATTAGCTCCAGGTTTATCCATGTACACAGGTTTTGATGTATGCATGTAATAATATATATGTAAATTATTTGAGCAGTTGTATAAAAACTCTTGTAAAATATTTTGGTATGTAATTAAATGTAAATTATTGTAAATATAAATTTGAGATTTCATTTACCTAAATAGTTTTGTAATATTAATTTTTGAGTCTTAAAATCAATGAAATGTTTCTTTTATGATGAGGTTGGTTTGAAAATGAAATGATTGATTATTGAGATTGAATTGTGAGATGAAATGAAGTTTCTTGGAGTTGTATTTGAGAAAACATATTCGGAGTGTTTTCTTTTTCAGGTTTGAAGAACTGTTTTCTCAAAATACAACCGGCACTCTGCCGAAATTTTGAAAAAAATTTTATAACACCAGATTTTAATCGATGATTTAAATTTCACGAAAATTTTTTTAAAATCCCTTATAGTATATCTAATGGGTTATCGGTAGGCGAATTACGGTAATTCATTAGGTGTACTACGTGATCATGTTACATCTTACGGGGGAGTAGGATGTGACATGTTTTGTGGTATCAGAGCAATGGTTTTAAAGTAAATTTCGAACTGTGAATTTGAAATCTTTTTGTCGGTAACTACAACTGCTCAAATGTTTGATACATATAGTACATTTACATCATAAATATGAATTAATGAAGAGGAATCTCCTTGTATTAGTTGTACAGGAAATTGAAAATCCTGTGAAAAGAATGGAAGAGAAGAATGAGACAATAGAACAGTCTATGATGGCGAAAGTACAAGGTGAGGCCCCAGCCCCCCGAGAGTCGGAAGTCCGACTTTATCAGCCCCACCTGTACAAATTATTACACAAATGGCCACTTTCATTCAACAAATGATTGATAATCTGTAGCACCCCCGTTTGTATAGCCTGGTAGATTTCACTGTTCCGGTGACCGGTGTCGGTCCGAACAATTAAGGGGATTAGAACCACACTTAAGGCAACTAGAAAAGCTATAAACACAAATAATTAGTAATGTTCAATTAGTTAAGTATAAACAAGAAAAATAGAACATAAGAAGTTAAACGGGAACGACTACGAAATCGATTTAAACCCAAATTTCGAACCGTAAAATGTGACGCTGCGGTCCTTAGGACTATTACGAACACAGTGGAAAAGAGAAAATCACGAAAAATAACTATTAAGCCAGTCAAATAATTAGGTCAGGGAGCCGGAAGAAATATTGAATTAATTACAAACCGAGAAGAACCAGCGAGGGACAATTTGGTCAATTGACCCCGAGAGCTGACTCCCGACCTAATTGTCAAATAAAATCGAAGAAAATAAAATTTCGTAATCGAGAATTAAATTAAAGAACTAATAGAAAAAAAAAAGAAGAGAAAATGAAAAAGGTGTAGGGAGATGACATCATGCATGACATCATGCATGATGCCATAAAGAATATAATTAATAAATTTACATAAATTGATTTTTGGTCTTCTTAAGACATAAAAGAAAAAAAAATAAAACACAAAAGTCTTCTTAAAAAACGTCACTCTCCCTCTCCCACACCAAAACTTCCATTAAAGCTCAATTTTGAGCTTGCATATTATAAGATTTCACCATAGAAAAGTAAGCCACTATAGTTAAAGCTTGTCTAGGCAACTTGAGAAGAAGATTGGTCATCAAAGAAAGAAGAAAAGAAGAAAGAAAATTAGAGAAAAGGGGAGTTAGAAGTTGCTACACAAAGGTTGGTGATTTAAGTTGCCAATGAGTTTATTACTTGTGTTTATAACTTAGTTAACTTAGAAAAATGCTTAAAATGAAATAAAAATTTGTTGAGGGACCATGAATGATTTTTAGCCAGCATGTATATGGGAGTATATTTGCATGGTTTGATGGATTTAATTGGGTATATAAACCTTAGTTAGTTGAATGACTATGGTTAGAGGCATGGAATCAAGTAAATGTATGAGGTTAGTGAATTAGGGTTTGGACATTAGGGTTTAGAAACCAAAAATGTGAAAAGCTTGTAAATGGTGTCTTTGACCTAATGTGAAGTGAAAAATGGTCATTTGTGACCAAATGAGGTGTGTTAGAAGTGTTGGAATTAAAAGCCAATTCGGATTGGATAAGGTCATGTGCTGGCAGCATGACCAAAATTTCCTTTGAGGGACCAAAAATGAAATTTTCCAAGTCCAATGGATATGGGACCAATTGGGGATGAAAATAGGCACTAAATGACACAATTTTCATTTAGGAATCCTGCCCAAAAAGTGACTAAAACCTAGTGAACAAATTGACCGAAGTTGAGAAATCGCAGGCGGCCCTGCACAACCTGACCAAATGAATAGTGTTTTTTCATTTGGTCATAACTCGAGCTAGGCAGGTCAAAATGACCTGAAATTTTACCAGTGGCTAGATGAGATATATACCTAAAACTTTCATGAAGAATATCAACCCAAATTATGCCATTAACTCAATCAAATTACTGAGCCAAGTTGGGTCACTGAATCTGCAGACTACAGATTTGCCATTTGAACAGTAAAGTTTCAATGGCTATAACTCTCTCTAGAAAACTCCGATTTAGGTGATTCTTGAACCTATGGAAACCTAAGGCATATTAGAACATTTCATATGAAGAAAGTTTGACCAAATTATGGACCTAACTTAATCAAATTGCTGAACGAAGTTAGAATTAATAATCTGCCAGAACAAAATTCTGCAGCATAAATAGTAAAAGTAATTTGCTTATAACTTGAGCTACAAAACTCCAATTGGAGTGATTCAAAAAGGAGAATAAACTTAAGACAATAAGGAACATTTTCTATGAAGAAAGTTTTGCCAAATTCCAACAGTAAACTGACCAATGAAATAGTACAATTAGGGACACCAAAACTGAAAATTTGGCAATTTTGCCTAAAAGACCTAAGTTTTGAAGAAATGACCAAAACCAACAAGTTTGGTGACCAAAATGTGGTATGTGGGTCAAGTTGGAGTTCCCATACCTATTCAGCCTTAGAAAGTCAACAATTTGACTTGAATAGTATAGTGAATAGTAACCCGAAACACAAAATTTCAAGAACGTCGAATTTAGCACGTTAGAGCTAGGTAAAAGTGAAGTTAAATTTATTTTTGGATTTATGCTAAGTTATGGTACTGAAACACTATAAAATTGTGTGTTTCAGTTGAAATGAATACCGGGAAAGAACCCGAGGAACCGAGTCAAGGCCAAGAGGCGACTCGCTTGAGGTTTGTGCACAACATCACTATGCTTTAAAATTCATTGATAAAGTGAATGAAATATATATTTTACTTTTGCTTTGAATTGTGGTAGTTTATTTGTGACATTATCTATGATGTTTTGATTTAAATTGTTGAAATTTATTGTGTATATTTGAAATGACAATGTTTAGCAAATTGTTAAGATAGGTTTTGAAACCACAATGTCATGACCATATATTTGAACACCTCACTAGCATGACTAGTGGGGGTAATTAGTTTCGAATTTTGATTCCTTCTCTAGAGAAGTGTTGAGGTGTGCCAGTAGAAGAGGATGTGAATGGATATCCATATATTTGAGCTAGCTAGTCTTGTGATGTGATTTCTCTTAGCCTCTGGCTATTGAGATTCTATTTGTTTCGAATGGCATGATCTAACTGTGGGTTTTATGAAATGTGATTTGATAGTTCAAAATGAAATTGTTTGGGATTAAAATCTCATAATGCATGATTTGTATTTAATTCTCATGTTCAGTCAAATTTTTGAATAAATGTGATTTAAGTTCTACATAAAGATTATTTTAGTATATTGTGCACTACTGAGTCCTAGTACTCAGCGATAGCTTTTATTGCTGTCGCAGATATAGAGACTAGAGGAGCAGCAGACTAAGCTGCTGAGGATTGAAGATCTATCAGCTTGAAGTTATCGGGTATAATTTATACCCTGATTGTAAATATTTATTTTGATGTATGTAATGCATAAAAATGTATGGACATGTGAAAATAAGTCTTGAGTAGCTTGTACAAAATCTGTATAAAATTCGTAATAAATTTTAATTTGGATTTTTTTAATGTAAATTTTTATATGATGTATATATAAATTGTTTATCTTTAAAGAAATATGAATGTATGAAATTGATTGACAGTACCTTGAGGATTATTGAATTTTGAACTTGAGAAATTGATTAAAATGATTGTGGAGTTGTTGAAATTGATTGAGTTTGATTGTGAAATTGAAGTAGTTGTTGAGAAAATTATTGGAAGTGCTTTTATTTCAGGTATTTGAAGAACTGTTTTCTCAAAATACAGACGGAACTCTTTCAAAATTTTTGTAAAATTTGCCGAAAAATAAAATGGGCTAAAATTATTTACTAGTTTCCAACTTTAATTAAATGTTTTAATACCTATTAGAAAATGCTCATCACTTATCAAAAATAAGAAAATTGTTTTAAAATCCCTTGTAGGGTACTTAATGAGTTATCGGTAGGTGAAGTTTGGTAGTTCATTAGGTATTCTACGGGATCATATTATGCCTTACAGAGGGGTAAGGTGTGACATGTTTTAGTGGTATCAGAGCCTGGTTTTTGAAGTATATTTTAACTTGAGAATTTGTGTCTTTTCTTTGTTAAGTACAACTGCTCAATGTCCATTTTTGTTACATACAGTGCATTACATCATGAATATGAACTAACGGAGGGAAATCTCCTTGTGTTACTTATTCAGGAGATACCCTAACTTCAAATTTAAATGGAAGAAGGAGATCGCTCAGTAGAGCAATCTGTTGAAGCTGAGGCACAAGGGGAAGCCCCAGCTTTACCGAATGTCAGTGGGTCAGTAGCACGAGCCCTGCAAATGCCGCAGTTCCCTGCACAGTTTGCACAGCAGATGGCAGCAATGTTTCAACAAATGGCTGGAGGTATGCCTGTTCAAGCTCCACCCCAACCACCTATGGCACAACCACTGCCTCCAGCCAGACAGTATGACAAGTTATTGAAGTATGGTGCTACTGAATTTAAGGGTACAGTAGATCCTTTAGAGGCAAAGTAATGGCTTGAAAGAATGGACAGAGTATTTAAGAAGCTGTACTGCCAAGATGAATTGAAGTTTGAATATTCTGTGTCATTACTGCAAGGGGATGCATATGATTGGTGGAAGACCATCCCCCATAGCTTAGCTGAACCACCAGTACTGACCTGGGATGACTTCATCAGAGAGTTCAGACAGAAATACATCCCAGACGCATATGTTGATCAGAAATTGCAAGAATTTTTTAGTTTGAAACAAGGAAACCGATCAGTGGCAGAGTATGAGAGGGAGTTCTCCCACTTAAGTCATTATGCTGGGAGTCTCCTCTCTACCAGCAAGGCAAGATGTAAGAGATTTGAGACGGGTTTGAAGCCCAGCATAAGGATGCAAGTTGTGGGATTCTGACACAGCAACTTCTCAGAGCTCATGTCTCAAGCACTTGAGTTGGAAAGAATAGAATAAGAAGCGATCCCAATAAAAGAAAAATCAGAAAAAGCTGAGAAATCAGAGAAAAACAAGGGGGAAAAGTTAGTAGAGCTGAGTTCTGGTGCTACCTCTGAAAAGAAGAAGAAATTTAGTGGACCCAGTAGGGGTCGAGGTGGAAGATTTGGTAGGGCAGATTTTTTGGACAGAGACCCCCTAGGTCTGGTCAGCAGTCGAGCAGGGGTTCACATTCTGCTCGCCCCTGTGAGACTTGTGGCAAGATTCATGGGGGGGAATGTTATTGGGCCACTGGAGCCTGCTTTAACTGTGGAGGCAAAGGCCATATAACTAAAGACTACACTAGTGCTCCGTATCCGAGATATGGTCCAACTCCTACTACTACCGAGGGATCTATTCAGAGTCCTGCTCCTAGAGGTTCACAGTCAGTTGACAGAGGAAGAGGCAGAGGTAGGGGCACCGCTTCAGGCAGTTAGGGCACAGTTGGTCAATCAGCACAAAGAAGTGCTTCAGCCAGAGTCTATACAATGAGACAGTGAGAAGAGGCTGAGACTTTTGATGTTGTAGCTGGTACATTCTCTATGTCTGATCAAGATGTACTTGTGTTGTTTGATCTGGGTTCAACCCATTCATATGTTAGTGCTAGCATAGTCAGTTCACTTGCTGTTCCATGTGTGCAAATGGGTTTTGAAGCACTAGTAAATAGTCCGTTAGGACAAGAGTTCCGGGTCAACGAATTTATAGGGACTGTCCTTTGGTGATCCAAGGACATGTTTTTCTGTCAGACTTGATTGAAATGCCCTTCAGAGAGTATGATATCATCTTGGGCATGGATTGGTTAGCCAAGTATCACGCCATGATTGGTATGGCGAATCAAGTCACTTTTGGTCTCCCTTTGTACAGTGATGTGGTAATACATGGGGAGAGGCATTTACTGCCATCAAACATCATTTCGGCTGCACTAGCTAGAAGGATGATCAGAAAGGGGTGTGAAGCATACTTGGCACATGTGATAGACACCCAATTGGGGAGTCCAGCACTAAGGGACATCCCTACTGTATGTGATTTTTCCGGATGTATTTGCTGATGAATTGCCAGGATTACCTCCAGAAAGAGAGGTGCAGTTTGAAATTGATGTTATGCCTGGTGTGGACTCAATCTCCATAACGCCATATAGAATGGCACCTGCATAATTGAAAGAGTTGAAAGTGCAATTGCAAGAGTTGCTTGACAAGGGCTTTATCCGCCCTAGTGTGCCACCTTAGGGAGCGCCAGTGTTGTTTGTTAAGAAGAAGGATGGCACTCTCCGGTTATGCATTGACTATCGGCAGTTGAATAAGGTGACAATAAAGAATAGATATCCATTGCCCCGCATTGATGACTTGTTTGATCAGTTGAGGGGTGCAGCTGTGTTCTCCAAAATTGACCTGAGATCAGGTTATTATTAGCTGAAACTACAAGAGCAGAGTATTCCTAAAACTGCCTTCAAAACCCGTTATGGCCATTATGAGTTTTTGGTTATGCCATTCGGGTTAACTAATGCTCCAGCTGCTTTTATGGATCTGATGAACACTATCATCAGACCATACCTCGACCAGTTTGTTATGGTATTCATAGATGATTTATTGGTCTATTCGAGGAATGTAGAAGAGCATGATAGACATCTACGGATTGTATTACAGACTTTGAGGGAGAAACAACTATATGCCAAATTGTCGAAGTGTGAATTTTGGCTGAAGGAAATATCTTTCTTGGGGCATGTAGTATCAGAAGAGGGCATCAAGGTAGATCCAAGTAAGATTGAAGCTGTCCTTAATTGGAGGCCACCCAGAAATGTCACAGAGATTCGCAGTTTTCTAGGTTTAACTGGAAACTACCGTCGGTTTGTGAAGGGATTCTCCATGTTGGCATCTCCATTGACCAAGCTGCTTAGGAAAGATGTGAAATTTCAGTGGACGGATAAATGCCAATAGAGTTTTGATGAATTGAAGAAATGTTTCACTGAAGCTCCAATCCTGACTTTACCTACACCAGATAAAGAATACACCGCTTACAATAATGCTTCTCACAATGGGTTAGGCTGTGTATTGATGCAAGATCGAAATGTCATTGCCTATGCATCACGCCAGCTGAAACCGCATGAGAGGAATTATCCAACACTTGATTTAGAGCTTGTAGCTATAGTGTTTGCTCTTAAGATCTGGAGACACTATTTGTACGGGGAAAAGTGTTACATCTACACAGATCATAAGAGTTTAAAGTATTTGGGCACTCAGAAGGAGTTGAATTTGAGACAGAGGAGATGGTTAGAGTTGATAAAAGACTATGATTGTCTGATAGACTATCAGCCAGGGAAAGCTAATGTGGTGGCTGACGCCTTAAGTCACAAGACTATGGCAAGTCTACGGGTTACTCCTTTATCTTTGGTACATGAGTTGAGATCATTGCATGCCAGCTTAGAGATTAATGATGATGGGAAGACAGCAGTTGCATGGCGTGTACAGCCAGTGTTGATTGATCAAATTTGAATGGCTACTCAGAATGATCAGAAGTATCAGAAGCTGATGGAAGAAGTCCGACGGGGCAAGAAACCAGAATTCTCAATCAGAGATGATGGTCTACTGCTACACCAGGGCAGAATATGTGTTCCTAATGATTTTGATTTGAGACAGATCATTTTGAAGGAAGCACATGAGTCTCCTTTTGCCATGCACCCTGGTGGCACAAAAATGTATAGAGGGCTAAAGGAGCATTACTGGTGGATGGGTATGAAAAGAGATGTGGCAGAGTTTGTATCCAAATGCCTAACTTGTCAGCAAGTGAAGCCAGAGCATCAAGTACCCGCTGGGTTGTTACATCCACTACCAATACCAGAATGGAAATGGGGGAGAATAACAATGGATTTTGTAATGGGACTTCCGAGGATACAGAAGAGTCATGATGCAGTATGGGTCATTGTTGACAGACTGATTAAATCTGCTCATTTTTTGCCAGTTCGAATGGACTACAGTTTAGAAAGATTGGCCAACTTATACATCGATGAGATTGTGAGACTGCATGGAGTGCCAGTATCCATCGTGTCAGACAGAGATCCTAGGTTCACTTCTAGATTCTGGGGTAGTCTTCAGAGAGCCGTAGGAACTAGATTGAACTTCAGTACTGCATTCCACCCACAGACAGATGGCCAGTCTGAGAGGGTAATTCAGATCTTGGAGGACATGCTACGAGCTTGTGTGATTGAATTTGAAGGCAGTTGGGATACACACTTGCCTTTGATTGAGTTTGCTTACAACAATAGCTACCAATCAAGCATTGGAATGCCTCCATATGAAGCTTTGTATGGCAGAAAATGTAGAACCCCGTTGTGTTGGGATGATGTGGGTGAAAGAAAGATGATTGGACCTGAAATTGTTCAGCAGACTGAGGAGAAGATCAGGGTTATCAGAGATCGACTTAAGACTGCAACAGACCGTCAGAAGTCCTACATTGATTTGAAAAGGAGGGATATTGAGTATGCAGTGGGTGAGAAAGTATTCCTCAAGGTTTCTCCTTGGAAGAGAATTATGAGATTCGGTAAAACTGAGTCCTCGTTTCATTGGGCCATATGAGGTTCTGGAAAGAGTGGGTCTTTTGGCATATCGTTTGGCACTACCTCCAGAGTTAGAGAAGAGACATAATGTCTTCCATGTGTCTATGTTGAGGAGGTATCGATCAGACCCATCTCATGTACTACCAGTAGAGGAAATTGAAGTGAATCCAGACCTCACATATGAAGAAGAACCCATAGGGATTCTGGCTTATGAGGTGAAGCAGCTATGGAACAAGCAAATACCGTTGGTAAAAGTGCTGTGAAACCATCATTCAGGCCAGGAGGCTACTTGGGAACGAGAAGAGGACATGAGGAGACAGTACCCACAGCTATTCAGAGATTAGTACCAGGTAAAATTTCGAGATGAAATTTATTTTAGGGGGGGGGGGGGGGAGAATTGTAACACCCCCATTTGCATAGCCTGGTAGATTTCACTAGTCCAGTGACCGGTGTCGGTCCGGACAATTAAGGAGATTAGAACCACACTTAAGACAACTAGAGAAGTTATAAACACAAATAATTAGTAATGTCCAATTAGTTAAGTATAAACAAGAAAAATAGAACATAAGAAGTTAAACGAGCCGAGAGTCACAGCGATGGGTGACCTTCTCGGGAACGACTGCGAAGTCGATTTAAACCCAAATTTCAAATCGTAAAATGTCACGCTGCAGTCCTTAGGACTATTACGAACACAGTGGAAAAGAGAAAATCACGAAAAAGAAATATTAAGCCAGTCAAATAATTAGGTTAGGGAGCCGGAAGAAATATTGAATTAATTGCAAACCGAGAAGAACCAGCGAGGGGCAATTTGGTCAATTGACCCCGAGAGCTGACTCCTGACCTAATTGTTAAATAAAATCAGAGAAAAGAAAATTTCGTAATCAAGAATTAAATTAAAGAACTAATAGGAAAAAAAAGAAGAGAAAATGAAAAAGGTGTAGGGAGATGACATCATGCATGATGCCATAAATAATATAACTAATAAATTTACTTAAATTGATTTTTGGTCTTCTTAAAACATAAAAGAAAAGAAAAAAAAAAATAAAACACAAAAGTCTTCTTCAAAAACGTCACTCTTCCTCTCCCACACCAAAACCTCCATTAAAGCTCAATTTTGAGCTTGCATATTATAAGATTTCACCATAGAAAAGTAAGCCACCATAGTTAAAGCTTGTCTAGGCAACTTGAGAAGAAGATTGGTCATCAAAGAAAGAAGAAAAGAAGAAAGAAAATTAGAGAAAAGGGGAGTTAGAAGTTGCTACACAAAGGTTAGTGATTTAAGTTGCAAATGAGTTTATTACTTGTGTTTATAAGTTAGAAAAATGCTTAAAATGAAATAAAAATTTGTTGAGGAACCATGAATGATTTTCAGCCAGCATGTATATGGGAGTATATTTGCATGGTTTGATGGATTTAATTGGGTATATAAATCTTAGTTAGTTGAATGACTATGGTTAGAGGCATGGAATCAAGTAAATGCATGAGGTTAGTGAATTAGGGTTTGGACATTAGGGTTTAGAGACCAAAAATGTGAAAAACTTGTAAATGGTGTCTTTGACCTAATGTGAAGTGAAAAATGGTCATTTGTGACCAAATGAGGTGTGTTAGAAGTGTTGGAATTAAATGCCAATTCGGATTGGATAAGGTCATGTGCTGGCAGCATGACCAAAATTTCCTTTGAGGGACCAAAAATGAAATTTTACAAGTTCAATGGATATGGAACCAATTGGGGATGAAAATAGGCACTAAATGACACAATTTTCATTTAGGAAGCCTGCAAAAAAAGTGACTAAAACCTAGTGAACAAAGTGACCAAAATTGAGAAATCGCAAGCTGCCTTGCACAACCTGACCAAATGAACAATATCTGTTCATTTGGTCATAACTCAAGCTAGGCATGTCAAAATGACTTGACATTTTACCAGTGGTTAGATGAGGTATATACCTAAAACTTTCATGGAGAACACCAACCCAAATTATGCCATTAACGCAATCAAATTACTGAGCCAAGTTGGGTCACTGAATCTGCAGACTGCAGATTTGCCATTTGAATAGTAAAGTTTTAATGGCTATAACTCTCTCTAGAAAACTCTGATTTAGGTGATTCTTGAATCGATGGAAACCTAAGGCATATTAGAACATGTCATATGAAGAAAGTTAGACCAAATTATGGACCTAACTTGATCAAATTGCTGAACGAAGTTGGAATTAATAATCTGCCAGAACAAAATTCTGCAGCATGAACAGTAAACGTAATTTGCTTATAACTTGAGCTACAAAACTCCAATTGGAGTGATTCAAAAAGGAGAATAAACTTAAGACAATAAGGAACATTTTCTATGAAGAAAGTTTTGCCAAATTACAACAGTAAACTGACCAATGGAACAGTACAATTAGGGACACCAAAACTGAAAATTTGACAATTTTGCCTAAAAGACCTAAGTTTTGAAAAAATGACCAAAACCAACAAGTTTGGTGACCAAAATGTGGTATGTGGGTGAAGTTAGAGTTCCCATACCTATTAAGCCTTAGAAAGTCAACAATTTGACTTGAATAGTGTAGTGAATAGTAACCCGAAACACAAAATTTCAAGAACATCGAATTTAGCACGTTAGAGCTAGGTAAAAGTGAAGTTAAATTTATTTTTGGATTTATGCTAAGTTATGGTACTAAAACACTATAAAATTGTGTGTTTCAGTTGAAATAAATACCGGGAAAGAACTCGAGGAACCGAGTCAAGGCCAAGAGGCTACTCGCTTGAGGTTTGTGCACAACATCACTATGCTTTAAAACTCATTGATAAAGTGAATGAAATATGTATTTTACTTTTGCTTTGAATTGTGAAAGTTTATTTGTGACATTATCTATGATGTTTTGATTTAAATTGTTGAAAGTTATTGTGTATATTTGAAATGACAATGTTTAGCAAATTGTTAAGATAGGTTTTGAAATCACAGTGTCATGACCATATATTTGAACACCTCACTAGCATGACTAGTGGGGGTAATTAGTTTCGAATTTTGATTCCTTCTCTAGAGAAGTGTTGAGGTGTGCCAGTAGAAGAGGATGTGAATGGATATCCATATATTTGAGCTAGCTAGCCTTGTGATGTGATTTCTCTTAGCCTCTGGCTATTGAGATTCTATTTGTTTCGAATGGCATGATCTAACTGTGGGTTTTATGAAATGTGATTTGATACTTCAAAATGAAATTGTTTGGGATTAAAATCTCATAATGCATGATTTGTATTTAATTCTCATGTTCAGCCAAATTTTTGAATAAATGTGATTTAAGTTCTGCATAAAGATTATTTTAGTATGTTGTGCACCACTGAGTCCTAGTACTCAGCGATAGCTTTTATTGCTGTCGTAGATATAGAGATTAGAGGAGCAGCAGACTGAGCTACTGAGGATTGATATTCTATCAGCTTGAAGTTATCTGGTATAATTTATACCCTGATTGTAAATATTTATTTTGATGTATGTAATGCACAAAAATGTATGGACATGTGAAAATGGGTCTTGAGCAGCGTGTACAAAATCTGTATAAAATTCGTAATAAATTTTAATTTGGATTTTCTTAATGTAAATTTTTGTATGATGTATATATAAATTATTTATCTTTAAAGAAATATGAATGTATGAAATTGATTGACAGTACCTTGAGGATTATTGAATTTTGAACTTGAGAAATTGATTGAAATGATTGTGGAGTTGTTGAAATTGATTGTATTTGATTGTGAAATTGAAGTAGTTATTGAGAAAATTATTGGAAGTGCTTTTATTTCAGATATTTGAAGAACTGTTTTCTCAAAATACAGATGAAACTCTCTCAAAATTTTTATAAAATTTGCGAAAAAATAAAATGGGCCAAAAATATTAACTGGTTTCCAACTTTAATTAAATGTTTTAATACCTATTAGAAAATGCTCATCACTTATCAAAAATAAGAAAATTGTTTTAAAATCCCTTGTAGGGTACTTAATGAGTTGTCGGTAGGTGAAGTTCAGTAGTTCATTAGGTATTCTAAGGGATCATGTTATGCCTTACAAAGGGGTAAGGTATGACATAATCTGTTAGCCCAAGCCCAAGTGCAAAACCCAACCCCACAAGGGCAATGTGAAATAGAGAAGAGGGAGAAACTTATGAGTCAGAGCTCAAATAGTCATATGGGAAATAAAAGCAAGACATAAAAGAACAATTTCCTTTTAGGAAATGGGGCCAAACAGTGGCCACAAAATGTCCAAAGTGATATGCAAAGTTAAAATCTCGAAATTGAACCTAAAGAAAGGTTCTTGAAAAACATTATTGGCTTATCCCTACTAAGTCACTATATACTAAATTACTTGAAACTGGTATGTGGGACCCACTTTCCCACTGTACATTGACATGGAAATTTCGTTATCACTACATGCTAAATCACACGAAATAGTGATGTGGGACCCACCTTTTCCACAATAAATGGACATGAAGATTTTGTTAGACAATTGATAATGCTTAATTGCTCAAAGTAAACCTAGGCTTATGTATATTGTATGGATCGATTGGTATACTAATTAGGAATTATAGATAGCAGTACTGCCTACATGGAAAGTCATGGATTGACAATATATGGTTGATATGATTTTAAAAGATAATGAATATCGGTATTAGGGGGCTTGCAGGGATGGCGATACGTAACGCCTGCAAAGTGCTCTGATAGGTACCACCCAAGGGCTTGCAGGGACGGCGATACGTAATGCCTGCAGATGCTTTGATAGGTACCCTTAATTGCCACCAAAGACAGAGAAGAGGCTTGCGGGGACGGCGATACGTAACGCCTGCAAGTGCTTTGATAGGTTATTTGAGCATAATTATAAGTAATGAGTTTTAAATTTAAATAATTACATGAAGAGACCACTGATATAACTTTAAAAGACAGAGAAGGAAATAAGTGTACAGATAAGATGTTAGAAAACCTAGTCCATGAGGTTATAACGTAGTGACTATATAATGTTCTCGATGTTTGTATTGTAAGCTGCAGATTACAGTATCAACACGGGATTATTGTGTAGAGCTACGTGCTTCCTCGTGGTACAATAAAATAAGAATATTTGTAAGTAATCTATAAATTGATACAGTTACGTCTGAATAGAGTGCTATTACGGGAAATAAATGTGAAAATTTTAGTTAGAAATTTAAAACTTTAAAACTAGCCTGTCGAAAGACTACACTTGTAAGGTAGCTGGAGTCCGTAACTCGGTTACAATAATGTGAACTACTTGTACCACAGTAATTGCTATAAGTTTAGAGATATTAGTACAACTTATCATCCTTAGACGGATGGACAGTCGAAACAAGTGATTCAGGTAAATTCTGAAACTCATTGAGTTTCTATAAATAATGAAATGAAATGATAATAATAACCTGTAAAATGTAATAAGCCCTCGAGAATATACTGAGAACTTGTGTCCTTGAATCCGAGGGGAGATGGGACAGATACCTCCCACTAACAGAATTTATATACAATAATAAGTGTCAAGCTAGCATACAAATGGCACCCAATGAAACATTGTAAGGGAACGGATAACTATGGATTTTGTGATGAGACTTTCGAGGACATAGAATAGTCATGATGCAGTATAGGTCATAGTTGATAGACTAACCAAGTCTGCTCACTTTTTGCCAGTCCGGATGGACTATAGTTGGAGAGATTGGCCAGATTGTATATAAATGAGATTGTAAAACTGCATGGAGTGCCGGTATCGATTGTATCAGACAGAGATCCTAGGTTCACTTCTAGATTTTGGGATAGTCTTCAGAGAGCCCTAGGAACGAGATTGAACTTCAGCACGGCATTCCACCCACAGACAGATGGCCAGTCTGAGAGGGTAATTCAGATATTGGAGGATATACTACAGGCTTGTGTGATTGAGTTTGAAGGTAGTTGGGATATACACTTGCCTTTGATTGAGTTTGCTTATAACAATAGCTACCAATCAAGCATTGGGATGCCTCCATATGAAGCTTTATATGGCAGAAAGTGCAGAATTCCCCTATGTTGGGATGAAGTAGGTGAAAGGAAGATGATTGGGCTAGAAATTGTTTAGCAGACAGAGGAAAAGATCAGATTGATCAGAGATCGACTCAAGGCTGCATCAGACCGTCCGAAGTCCTATGTTGATATGAAGAGAAGAGATATTGAATATGCAGTGGGTAATAAGGTATTCCTTAAAGTTTCTCCTTGGAAGAGGATTATGAGATTTAGCAGATAGGGGAAATTGAGTCCTCGTTTTATCGGACCATACGAGGTTCTGGAAAGAGTGGGTCCTTTGGCATACCGGTTAGCATTACCTCTAGAGCTAGAAAGGATACACAGTGTCTTCCATGTGTCCATGTTAAGGAGGTACAGATCTGACTCATCTCATGTTCTATCAGTTGAAGAGATTGAGGTAAATCCAGACCTTTCATATAAGGAAGAACCCATAGAAATTCTGGCATATGAGGTGAAGCAGCTGAGTAATAAACAGATACACCTGGTTAAAGTGCTATGGAACCATCATTCAGGCCAGGAAACTACTTGGGAACGTGAAGAGGATATGAGGAGATAGCACCCACAGCTGTTCAGAAACTGATGCCAGGTAAAATTTCGAGACGAAATTTATTTTAAGGGGGGGAGAATTGTAACACTCCTATGTTCGGTAGTGCGTTCTACTGTTCCGGTGACAGTGTCTATCCAGACAGTTAGGATGCCTAGAACTATACTTAGATATGGGTGAGGAGGCATAAAACAATGAAATACAAGAAAAGAAAATACAAGAAAAATAAAGGAAAAATAATAGTAATGAAATTTAACCAAGTTAAACGAGTCGATAACATAGCAATGGGTGACCGCACTGGGAAGTTGCAGCGTGGACCGTTGACTAGCCCTGAATGGCGGGGAACCCTGGAAAATATTTTTAAGACTTAAATAAACATCTATTGAAGTATAAATATCATTAGAAATATCGAAGAAAAATTAATTAATTAGTACAAAGAAAGACGAGAAATCGAGAAAACGACAAAACTCAGTGTTACCGAAAAATCAAGAATGCAACCCGAATAGGGGCATTGTGGTCAATTGACACCTCGAGTTGCCTTTTGACCTAAATGTCCATGAAAAATAAGTAGTATTACATTTTGAAAATTGAATGAAAAATGAGATTAAAGATAAAATGTGATTAAGGGAAATTAAGGGGTGAAAATTGGGATAATTGAAAATTAATGATTAAACTATATTAAACTAAGTTAGTGGAGCATTAAGTGGGATATTAGTGGACACATATAAGACAAAGTGGATAGAATTCAACTTCATCTTCAACCTCACTCCATTGTGTTAGTAGTATGCCCTAGAGCATATCATTTAGTATGTATCTTGTACATATTTTATTAATAAAAGGCATTTCCACTTTTCTGTTTACATAATATATTTATGTGTAATAGAAAAGGTCCATTGATATTTTGTTAGAAATATTATTCTTAAATTGTTAAGAATATGAGTGACAATATTTCTAGCACGAAGTATCATAAATAGGTTCACAATCGAGGATACTTCATAATAAGGACATGACTTATCCAGAAAGATTGTATTCATGTTTGTTCCCAAGTTATTTATATGAGATATAAATAAGATGGAATGGTGAGTCTCATGCCATATAACAAACATGATAGGCACTTATAAATGATAAGTAGGCCGAACCAGTGATGCTTATGACAAGCACATGGAGTTTACTCTTGTCAATGTTTTGTCATAAATCATATCAGTGCATATAATCTTTAGACCTGAGATAGCACAGTTATCTTGTATATAGGTAGTTTGAGTTTGATATTGTTTTCATACTTGTACTGTGTATGGGTATATGGGCATGTGTTGGCTCCTACTAGTTATATATGGAGGTAGGTGTTGATCAAGATGGAATCTGTTCCTCTAAGTAAATAGAGATAAAATCCTATGTTCATTTAATTGTTCTTGATGTTTCAAGTTCTGGCCAGAAAGATAGATTTATTCGAAAAGAGTTTCGATGAGAAAATCTTTTAATCAAGAACTGGAATTAAAAGAGAACATAATATTCATAGCAAATGGAGTTTGACATAAACCATGACTCCGGCTTGAGTTGGGATTTTGTATGTAGAGATTCTAGTGCATGGTAACATATGATTATAGGTTCATTTAAGGTAAACCTTATTACTAATTGGGTGGCCATGGCATGCTCTGCTAGGTGTTAACCATGGTCTATGAGGTTCATAAAATGATTTAGAGAAATCATTTATGGTAAGAAAGAGTTCTGATGATATTAAGAGTTGATATCATGTCTCATTGCCAATTAGTGATGAGCCTAGTAAGTCACACACATACACAAGTTATAACCTAATTAAATATAATTTAATTAATTAATTAAAGAGTTTAAATTGATTAATTAAATAGGTTTGGTTTGCAATTAAATTGCAAAGTCCCTAGCATGACTTGAAACCAAATATAGATTATTGGATGTGTAGTATAAATTAAATTTATATTTAAAGTGTTTAAATATGAATTTAATTAATGAGAAATTAATTAATAGAGATTAATTAATTAATTTATATTTGATATAAATTAATCAGAAGAAGAAAAATAATTATTTTGGATTGAGAACTCAAAATTAAGACATAGGGGCATTTTGGTCATTTTGCAGTGTGACACGTGGCACCATGAGATGGTGACACATGGGATTACACATAAGCTTGCCAAATGTTTTTTAATCATGTAAGATGATTAAAATCAAGATTAAATATAGGTTTGACACTTGGCACAATGTGATTGGGTCACTTAAACCTAGAGCTAATCAAAGGGTGACATGTGGCAAGGGTTTAATGTGTTAACCTAGCTATTTAAGTGTTGTTATGAGAAAATAAAACACAACCAGCAGCCACACTCCTTTGTCATGCCACTTTAAGGGTTTTCATCTCTTCTTCTTCATCTCTTATCAATTCAAAGAGATTAGCCATCAATCTCTTGAATTAAGAACACTAGAAATTGTTTCTAGTGTCCTGTTTACATCTTTAATCTCTTAAAAGGCAGAACTTGATTTTCTAATTAATAGAAAAAGCTTTAGAAGCTATTCAAGGGCTGCCATAGGTGTTCTTGGTGTGGACAAGCTAGAGGGACAACATCTGGTGTCCTGAAGACGAATCTCAAAGGCGCAGACACGCTGCAGTGCATCAAGAGGTTAGTGTAATCGTTCTTGATTTAATCTAGGGTTCTAAAATTAATCTGATTAATTTTAAAATCTTAAATGGCAAATATAGATCCAAAAACATATTAAAAGAGTTTTAATATGTTGTTTATCATTGAAATCAAATAGATAAAAATAAATCTTGCATGATGCATGTGACCCTAGGTGAAAATTTTTGAATTCAATGGTATAAACTTGTGTTTTTCACGCTTCCGTTCCTTCACATTGTGCCAAATTACTCCTCCCATAAAACCTCCATGGCCAAATGTTAAGAGCTTCCATAACTCCACCATTTTCAACTCAAAACCTAAGGCTCACTTCATTAACTTTAATCCCCACATCACAATGAAGAGATTGATGGTAATTTGAAGGGGATTAGTTGAGTTTTGATCAAGCTCCAACAATAGGTAAGTGAGTATTTTCAATTCTTGTTTCATTAAAAGTGTAACCAAGGTTGTGGGTAGTTGATTTATGGTTGATTTATGGAAGAATTTTTGAAGTTTGATGTTTTAATGGAGATGTATATTTTGGCAACCATGGAAATTCAGTATATGTAACTTGTTTTTACTTGTTTATGGTTGTCTAAGATGTTGTTATTGATGGCAGCATGGATATGTGTATAATGGTTTGAATTTGGACATATAAATGAGATATGTAATGTGGTTAATTGTTGTAATTGGACTTGGAAAAATTCTGAGTTATAATGTGTTTGTTGAAAGTGGTTACAAGCTGCTAAAATGACAAAAAATGTGAAGTAAAGTGTGTTAATGTTATGGTGCAAACTAGAATTGGCATGGAAGAATTAATTTGGTAAGTGTTGGATGTGTAATTGGTAAGGATAAATAATGTGTAATAGGGCAGTGTATGTTTTGGCTTAGAACCTTAAGTGTGTGATTCTAATTGGTATGAGACCAATTCAAGGTGAAACTAGGCACAAAATGTGCCAACTTTCATGAAGGAAGCTTACCAAAATTCTGCCTAGAAGGTGACTTGAAAAATGACCAAATCCGGATTAGTGACTTGAAAGCTTGAAAATTGATCATTTGGACAGTAGTAAGTGTTTTGACCATAACTCACTCAAAACAGGTCCCAATGACCTGAAATTTTTATCATGAATAGTTTAGACATAGATCTACAATTCTTATGAAGACACTAAAGCCCAGAAATGGCCAGAACCAATCCAAATAGCTTGCACAAGTTCAGGTACCAAAACTAGCCGAACCAAAAGTGACCTACAAATGACCTAAAGTTACCATTTTGATGCATTCTGTCCAGCATTGGTAAATTGATCATAACTTGGTCTACACAACTCAGAATGACCTGAAATTTTGCCCCACGTGCAATAAGACATAGACCTACAAGTTTGTAGTTTGGACCAAAACCCGAAAACTAAGGGAACTAAGTCGTCCATCTAGGTCAAAATAGTATACCGAAATCTGGTAAATTACAATAAAATGCAATATATATGAAAATGAATTTGGTAATATATACCAACACTAAAAGGCTATAAAATGTGACATATTAGTAACATTAAACCTAATTCACCAAGAGTGCATCAAGGGTCAACATTTTAGGTTGACTAAGGAAAATAATAGAATTCAATAAATTAATTATTAAGCCTTATTGTTAGAGACAGTTTGAATGAGTACTGAAACACTTCAAATTGTGTGTTTCAGTTAGCAAAGACTCAGGGGAGGGGAAGGAAATACTGACCCCTGAGTTAGGACCAAGAGATATTTATCAGAGGTTTGTGCACAACTAGTTTTTAACTGATTTTGTTCTGAATATTTCATATGATTAAATGACATATTTTTCTTATGTATTATGTTTAACAAGCATTGGATTTAATTCAATGATTATTGAAATTGTTATAGTATGTATGAATTTAGCTTTGTGAAATGGTATTTCCACAAGTATTAAGCATTGTTGTGAATTGAATAAATTATGTTTTGGAAAATTATGATTGAACATGTTTTGAATTGTGATGGGCAATTTGCATGGAAAAATGCAAATTTATGATTTGAATTGTGATGAGCATAAAAATTATTGGATATTGGAATTAACTTTAAATCGAATTGTATTGTGATTTATGCTCACTGAAAGGATTGTGATATTGTTTTATATCTCACTATAGATGCTTGACTAGGTTATTACCCGTCTCTCTCATTTGTTGAGAAGACAATGGAGTTAGTTGTATTTTGATTACCATGGTACGTGCACAGGCTTAGATTCTCCTCTTATTAGAGGTTAGATCTAAGTTCTTATTTGTTATGGCCCTTTCGGAAGATTCATTATTGTGATGTGTACTGTGCACGATGATTCGACCTCCCCGACCATAGGGAGTTAGAATCACCCCAATGATGGCCCTTTCGGATTAGTCTTGCATAGTTAGTGAGATAAAGAATGGTTTTTGAGATAAATAATGGTTTTTGAATAGTAAAGAATTGTGATTTCAATTATGATTTATGTATAATCGATTTTGTTGGAATTACCTTAAATGGTTAGTTATGATTTGATAAATTGAATTTTGTGATTAAAGTCATTTTATATAAATGATTTATATTATTGGCAATGAATATTTTGAGTTTTGAAATTTGATGAGTATTCAGATTTCCAAATGATTTGCTATAAATTTTGTCAATGTATATTGTACTATGTTTTAAATTATAGTTGTGCACCACTGAGTTCACCACTCAGCAATAGCTTTGTATGCTATCGCAGGTGAAAAGAGCATAGAGCAATTGAGTAAGCTTCTTTGAAGAGATATTTAGATCAGCTCCAGTTTTACCCATGTACATAGGTTTTGATGTATGCATGTAATAATATGTATGTAAATTATTTGAGCAGTTGTATAAAAACTCTTGTAAAATATTTTGGTATGTAATTAAATGTAAATTATTGTAAATGTAAATTTGAGATTTCATTTACCTAAATAGTTTTGTAATATTAATTTTTGAGTCTTGTAATTAATGAAATGTTTCTTTTATGATAAGGTTGGTTTGAAAATGAAATGATTGATTATTGAGATTGAATTGTGAGATGAAATGGAGTTTCTTGGATGTAACACCCCTATGTTCGGTAGTGCGTTCTACTGCTCCAGTGACCAGTGTTGTCCGGACAGCTAGGATGCCTAGAACTACACTTAGATATGGATGAGGAGACATAAAATAACGAAATACAAGAAAAGAAAATACAAAAAAAACAAAGGAAAAATAATAGCAATGAAATGTAACCAAGTTAAATGAGCCGAGAACCCTAGCGATGGGTGACGGCACCGGGAAGTCGCGGTGTGGACCGTTGACTAGCCCTGGATCTCGGGGAACCCTGAAAAATATTTTTAAGAATTAAATAGACATCTATTGAAGCATAAATATCATTAGAAATATCAAAGAAAAATTAATTAATTAGTACAAAGAAAAGTGAGAAATCGAAAAACAGACAAAACTCGGTGTTACCGAAAAATCGGGAATGCAACCCGAACAGGGGCATTGTGGTCATTTGAAACCCCGAGTTGTCTTTTGACCTAAATGTCCATTAAAAATACATGATATTACACTTGGAAAATGTCATGAAAAATTAAATTGGTGGTACATAGTTTAAATAGCAAAAATTGGGAGTTAAATGTGAGAATTTGGAACTATTGGAATAAATAACCATTATAATCTTCATTAGTGCTCCACTAACTTGTATAATTGACACCTATCCTAGCTCTGGACAGCCACCTCCACAAAACAGCCTTCTTCCTCATCCTTTCTTCTTCATTACCGAAACCATGCTCTCCCAAGCTCCATCCACGGCGTCCACCATGCAAGGGCAAAAGCACCACCTTTAAGCCATGATCTTCATAAGTTATCTTCATTAAAGTTAATCCTCACACCATGGGCAAGAAGACCAAGTTTTGGAGAGTTTTTGCAGAGTTTCCAAAGTGGTAAGTATGTGTTTTTTATTATTGCTTCATTAAAGTTTGTGAGGTTGTTATGGGTACTTGAATTGTGGAGAGATTTTTGGAGTTTGATGTTTAAAGGGAGATATGTACTTTTGGCAGCCATGGAAACTCCTTAAGGGCAATTTATCCTTGCTTGTAAATGGTAGATTAAAGGGTTGATTAAGTGTTTATGTGTGTAGGAATAAATTGGGTGACGTATACTAAGTATATGTTAATGTACACTTGATTTTGGAAGCTTGGAAATTTATTCAAGGAAAGGTATGAATCGAAAGCTTGAATTGTGAACCAAAAAAATGTTATTTCATAGTTTGGTTTATGGAATTGTATGGTTGAATTGTGGTAATTGTTATGGCAGCTTGTACATGTATGTAAGAGTTTGAGTTTGGACATGTAAATGAGCCATAATATGTAGTTAAATTGTGTGTAAATTGGACTTGGTAGATTCTGTACTATAAGGTGCATATTGAGTGTGGTTATAAGCTACCAAAGTTACCAAAAATATGTTGTGAAATGTGTTTAGGTTATGGTACAAAACAAAAATGGCATGAATGTGTAACTTGGTAATGTTAAATGTGTCCTTTGATTGAGTGATGGACAATGTGCAATAGGGCAGTGTGTAATTTGGCCTAGAACCTTAGGTGTGTGGCTCCAATTGGTATAAGACCAATTGGAGGCAAAACTAGGCACAAAAAGTGCCAACTTTCATGAAGGAAGCTTACCAAAATTCTGCTTGGAAGGTAACTTGAAAAATGACCAAATCCGGATTAGTGCATTTAAGGCTTGAAAATTGACCATTTGGGCAGTAGTTAGTGTTTTGGCCATAACTCACTCAAAACAGGTCAAATTGACCTGAACCTTTTACCATGAATAGTTGAGACATATATCTACAAGTCTTGTGAAGACACAAAAGCCCAAAAATTACCATAAGTAAGTCAAATAGCTTGCACAATTTCAGGTCCAAAAACTGACCGAACCTAAAATGACCTAAAATGACCTAAAGTGACCAATTTTGATGCACTTTGACCAGCAATAGTAAAATGACCATAACATGGTATAGTAAACTCAGAATGACCAGAAATTTTTCCCCGCGTGCAATAAGACATAGATCTACAAGTTTGTAGTTTTGACCGAAACCCAAAAACTGAGAGAACTAGGTCATCCGGTTAGGTCAAATTAGTATACCGGAATCCGACAAATTGCACTAAAGTGCACTATACATGGAAATGAATTGGGTAACATGTACCAACACTAAAAGGCTATAAAATGTAACATATTGATAACATTGAAACCTAATTCACCTAGACTGCATCGAGGGTCGACATCTTAGGTTGACTAAGGAAATAATAGAATTCGATAAATTAATTATTGAACCTTATTCTTAGAGACAGTTTAAATGAGTACTGAAACACTTCAAATTGTGTGTTTCAGTTAGCAAAGACTCAGAGAAAGGGAAGGAAACACTGAGTCAGAGCCAAGAGATAGTTATCAGAGGTTTGTGCATAATAGTTATTTCTTTTGAATTTTTCAATTGAAATAAATTATGATTATTTGTATGTTATTGTTTTAAATTGTGTTTGTGCACAATAGTTATTTCTTTTGAATTTTTCAATTGAAATAAATTGTGATTATTTGTATGTTATTGTTTTAAATTGTGTTTGTGCACAATAGTTATTTCTTTTGAATTTTTCAACTGAAATAAATTATGATTATTTGTATGTTATTGTTTTAAATTGTGTTTATGCACAATAGTTATTTCTTTTGAATTTTTCAATTGAAATAAATTATGATTATTTGTATGTTATTGTTTTAAATTGTGCTTGTTCACAATAATTTTGACTTCTTATTTTCTACTTAAAAATTTAATTGAACATTATAGTTTCAAATTGTGTCCGTGCACAATACTTTTATATTCACTGCTTTTACTAGCAAATTTATTTAGAGAAATGAGTTATGAATAATTTTTTATTGTTTTGCTTTTGGGAATATTATTTGGAAATTATTGTGTTGTCTACTTTGTAAATGGAAAATTTGAGATAAATTGTGTTTAGTGGTATCGGAGCAAAGTAGGGACGGCGATACATAATTCCTACGATTCCTAGGAACTCTCACGCGTGAACCCAGGAGCTTGCAGGGATGGCGATACGTAACGCCTACAAGTGCTCTGATAAGTCCACTATATTCCTCCTTCTTTGACTTGTTAGTCTGAGGTGAGTGTGGATGAGTTCTCATTATTTAGCTAGCTTCCTCCCTCATTGATTTCGATTATTGGGGTGAGTGTGTCTTGTCGTGGTGTACAACACGGCATGTGTGGAAAATTGTGTCATGGCCCAAATTATGTTATTGATTTGCAAAACTGTATTATTCAGTTATTTGATCAAATTGTGTTATTGATTGGCAAAACTGTATTATTCAGTTACTTGATCAAATTGTGTTATTGATTGGCAAAACTGTATTATTCAGTTATTTGATCAAATGGTGTTATATGAACTTTGTAAATTGTGAAATAGAATTGTGAATTATTTGATCTGTGAATTGTAAATAAAAGATTTATATATCGCATTTCAAATTGTTATTGTGCACCACTGAGTAAATTTTACTCAGCGATAGCTTTTCATTGCTGTCGTAGATAGCCAGACTGATAGGGCAGCAGACTAGGCTGCTAGTTCAGCACCGAGTGATCATCGGGTATATTGAGTATACCATATTTTGCATTTTGTATTGTTATGTATGTTCACTGTATGTATATAGTGTTCTTGGTTTTGAGCAGTTGTAAATTAAAATTGTACATTGAAGTTGCAAAATAAATTATAAATTATTTTAGGCTTGTAAAATTTGTACTATATTTCTTTTATCTCAGCCTTTGGAAATATTGAAAAATTATTGTGGTTTTGAGTTGAGAAACATATTTGTGTTGATTAAATGTTGGAGTTTGAGATTGAGAAATATATTGAAGTACTTTTTACTGGTTTTTGAAGAACTGCTTTATTCAAAATATAAATGGCACTCTGCCAAAATTTTTACAGAAATTATTATTTCTTTAAATGTGTTGGCTGTTTCACTTCAGTTCAAAAAAAAATTTTTTTAACACCACTGTAAAAAGAAGTAAGAAAAGTTTTAAAATCCCTTGCAGTGTATTTAATGGGTTATCAGTAGACGAAGTTGGTAATTCATTAGGTATACTACGGGATCATGTCATGCCTTACAGAGGAGTAGGGTGTGACATGTTTAAGTGATATCAGAGCTAGTTTTTAAATTCTATTTTCACTTATAATTTGAATATTTTTTCTTCATAGTACAACTGCTCAATGTCATTATTTGATACATACTATACATTACATTATAAATATGCACTAATGGGAGGAAATCTCCTTGTGTTAATTGTTCAGGAGGTCTAAGATCCTCGAATTGACTATGGAAGAGGGTGATCGTTCAGTCGATCAATCGATAGAGGCTGAGGTACAAGTTGAGGCCCCAGCTCCACAAAGTGTCGAAGGCCCGACTGTACCAGTTTTACTTGTACAAATTACTGCACAAATGGCCCAGCAAATGGCCACTTTCTTTCAACAAATGTCTGATAATCTGTCAGTCCAAGCCCAAGTACAGACCCAACCCCCACAAGGGCAACATGAAATAGAGAAGAGGGAGAAACCTATGGGTCAGAGCTCAAGCATTAATTTGAGGAAGAGAAAAGAATTTGAGGAGCCCCAAGCTCAGGGATATAATAGAGGTGGATCATCAAGGCAGAGACCACCAAGGTCCAGTCGTCGAACAACTAGAAGTTCCTACCCTCTCTGCCAATGTGAAACTTGTGGTAAAAATCATGGTGGGGTATGCTACAAGGCCATAGGAGCCTGTTATAATTGTGGAGGCATAGGACACTTTGCCAAGGACTACACCAGTGCCTGTAGAGTTGGACCACCTCCTACTACTGCTGAAGGGTTAGTTCAGAGCCCTGTCGCCAGAGGTTCACAACCACCGAGCAGAGGTAGAGGCAAGGGTAGAGGTAACCTTGTAGGCAGCCAAGGCACAGTGAAACAATCAGAGCAAGACAGTGCTTCAGTCAGAGTCTACGCAATGAGACAGAGAGAAGAAGTTGAGACATCTGATGTTGTGGCTGGTACCTTCTCAACTTTTAATCAAGATGTGTTTGTGTTATTTGATCTGGGTTCTACCCATTCTTATGTGAGTGCTAGCATCATTGATTGCATTGCTGTTCCATATACAAAAAAATGAACTTTGAGGTGCTAATAACCAGTCTGTTAGGACAAGAGATCAGGGTTAATAGAATGTATAGGGATTGTCTTTTGGTGATCCAAGGACACACTTTTCTATCTGATCTCATTGAAATGCTCTTCAGAGATTATGATATCATCTTGGGCATGGATTGATTAGCCAAGCATCACGCCATGATTGACTGTAGATTAAAGACAGTCACTTTTGGTCTCTCTCAGTATAGTGATGTGGTAATACATGGGGAGAGGCAGCTATTGTCATCAAACGTCATTTCGGCTGCACTAGCCAGAAAAATAATCAGAAAGGGGTGTGAAGCATACTTGGCACATGTGGTAGACACCCAAGTAGGGAGTCCAGCATTGAGGGACATCCCTAGAGTATATGACTTTCCAGATGTGTTTCCTGATGAATTGCCAGGATTACCTCCAGAAAGAGAGGTGCAGTTTGAAATTGATGTTATGCTTGGTGTGGATCCAATCTCCATAACACCATACAGAATGGCACCAGCAGAGTTGAAGGAGTTGAAGGTACAGTTGCAAGAACTACTTGAAAAGGGCTTCATCCGCCCTAAGGTGTCACCATGGGAAGCGCCAGTATTGTTTGTTAAGAAGAAGGATGGCACTCTTCATTTATGTATTGTTTGACCTGGAATCTGCATACTTTTATGTTAGTGTTAGAATTATATGTTCTGTTGTTATTCCTTTACAGGGGAATAAATTTTGATGCATTAGTGATTAGTCCTTTAAGATAAGGATTGTGATAATAAGTGAAATTAGTTTTGGAAGAGTTTATCGGCGAAAAGTATTTTCTAACACACCGTAAATTATAAAGCTAATTGGTGAGCCTACTTAATGTAAGGCAAGAGGACGTAAAAGTAAGTTGCAGTAATAGAATTGCTTTAGACGAGGGCAGAGATGTTATTGTTAGTAATTGTTAATGGATATGGTAATCAGAATAAGTTGTGGATATTAGTGAATTCGAAAAGGATAAAATATTGGAAAATTTGATCTATTGGGATGTATCGTAGTAACTATGCAATGTTCTTGATGTTTATACTGTAAGCTGCAGATTACAGTACTGACTTAAGATTATTGTGTAGAGCTACGTACTACTCGATAGTACACGAAGATGAGGAAAGTTTCCAACGGCATCTGTTTTGGTATAGTTATGCCAGGACAGAATTTAATTGTTAGAAATAAGTTTGAAAATCCTACTTAGGGATTTAAAACTCAAAAGTTAGAAAATTGAAAGGTTATAGTTTAGTACAAAAGGAAGTAAGTTATAGAATATTAATAGATAAAAAGAATGGTGGAAGTAAAAATTTGAACAGTTGGTTCAGATATAACAAATAAATGTTACGAATGTGAGGAAGACTATTGACTAGAATGGTCAGAGGACCAATGACTAAATAAATCATTCTAACATGACCTCAAGGGTCGTTCAAGAAGGAACATGAGCCGAAATATTAGACAGCACAATAGTAAGAGAAGATTGGTGTTATACAAACAAATTAAATGTTGTATTAGATTGTTAAAAGTCTTATACAAATTCGAGGGAAAGAAGATTATACGATGTAACACCCTCCCTGTAGCAACTCCGTACATTCTACTGTTCCGGTGACCAGTGTTGGTCTGGACAGCTAGAACAATCGGAAAAATATTTAAACTAAAGCGAGGGACCATAATTAACTCAAATATTAATAAGAAAAATTTAGTAAAAATTTTAGAAATAAAATACAACTAAGTTAAATGAGCCGGTGCCCAAGCGATGGGTAACCCAGAGGAAAGTTACGGTTCTCGCAACTAGGGGCCCTAGACCCGGGGAAAAATTCATAAAATAATTTTTGGGACTCCAGAAAAGGGTCATTGAGGTTCCTATGGCATTAGAATGCCAAGAAAATATTTAGAAAAATTTTTCAATCGGTACAGACAATTTTGACCCGTTAAGCCAAACGGAGGGCATTTTGGTCATTTCGCCTTCAGAGACGATTTTTGGACGACTTGTCCAGTTGAGTAAATAATTATTATGACATAAAATATGAATTAATGTTGATGAAAAATTAATTTAAAGTTAGTAGAAAAGAAAAGAAAAGAAAAATCAATATAATGCAAATTATGACATCATTATGATGTCATTTACAAGTTTCCACCAATTACATTTAAACAACTATTTAATTAACTAATAAAAGAGACAATAAAGACCAAAGAAATTAAAAACCTATCAGCCATCTCCTTCCCTCATTCCAGCCGAACCACCATGGCCATGGAAGCCTTCATCTCTTTCTTCATTCAAGCTTGAAAATCTCTCTAACCTTAACCCAAAACCCTTAAGTCCCTTCACTAAAATTGATCACCCAACCTTGCTAAAGTGTTTGGCAACCTAGAAAAGGAAAGAAAGTGAAGTTTAAGCTTGGAAAATTCTGCCCTACAAGAGGTTAGTGCCTATTTATACACCTAACCCTTTTATTCCATGTTAGAGACTTAAAATGAGTAAGAATTTGTAAATTAAATGAATAGAATTTATATGTATGTACATCATGAATTTCGGCAGCCCTAAGGAAGGGATAAGATTGATTATTTTTTATGGACTTAGAGTGGACTAGAGATCATGTTTAAAGTATATATTTATGTGGATAATGAATTAGTTAGTTAACTAAGGTAACTTGTGTGAAATTGAAATGGGAATTAGGGTTTTGGGAGTGAAACTTGGACTTTGCTTATGAAATGGTGAGTGAAAATTCTAATGGTCAATTAGTGACCATTTGAGGTAAGTTGACCATAATTTGAAGTGGATTAGGGTATTACAAATTGAATTGGTAGGCTGCCTACTGAGAGCAGCAGGTGAGGCTGTGAGTCCAGCCTGTTTGGACAGCCATAACTTTGGCTGTGTAGGTTCAATTGGTGTTTGGCCAATTGGACATGAAACTAGACATATAATGGCACAATTTTGGTGAAGAAACCATAGCCAAAAGACCAAAGCAAGTGGACCAAAAACTGGTCCCAATCCGGATGTCCTACAACCAGACTCTGCAGAATGACCAAATGAACAGTAATTGTTCATTTGGCCATAACTCATTGTAGAATGGCCCATTTGACCTGAAATTTTTATAGAAACAAGTTAAGATATAGAAAAACAACTTTCATGAAGAAACCTACCCCAAATTATGACCAGAACCTATCCAACAAGGCAGTTGCAGTCACTGTTCACTGCATTGTAGATATGGTCAATTCTGCAATTTTTCAATCCGGCCAGCTATGGTTTTTGGACCATAACTAGAGCTACAGAACTCCAAATGGAGTGATCCAAAAAAAGAAATTCAACTAGACAAAATAAGGAACAACTTTCATGTTTACCATTTCTTCAATTTCCCACTACAACAGTTACTAATGGAACAGTAAAATTAAGGTACAAAAACTGAAAATTTTGCTCCCTTAGTTCTAAGCTTAGAAATGGTATTGGTGATTAATTCCAACAAGTTTTGAATGAAAAATGTGGTACATTGGGAGTGTTAAAACCAATGTACCTAGTTTCTATGCAAAAGTCAACATTTTTGTTAACCAATGAAGTGAATAGTGACCCCAAAACTTGAAATTCAAAAATTGAAGAATTCAAAAGTATCAAATGCCCTAGTATACCTAACTAGATTGGTTTGGATAGTTTGGCATGCCAATAGGGTTCAGTTAGCAGTACTGCACATGGCATTATGCCATTCTATGTTTTCATGGCTTTTAGCCATTCTGACCTTGTATTGAGATTTGGCCTTGTGCCTGATGTTATTACAGCTTATTAGCTGTTCTGTTGCACACCGGGAGATGCATATGTGACCGATGGTGTGGCGGACCGAGGTACTAGATACCCAATGCCAGTTTACCCATTTATCCAGTCCAGTCGTCTAGTATAGGTTACTTGGGCAACCAAAAGAATGAAAGTGGATAAAGTTAACAAAATAAATGATTATAACAGGTACAAAACCAGTAAAACATCGATACATTCAATACATATTTATTTTATGCTATTCCTTTTATTTTATTATTGCACCACTAAGCATTATTGCTTAGCGTGTTGCTTTTGCCACGTGTAGGTTCTGGAGATACTGATCGAGAACCCAGTAGACCGTAGGCTGGGTGAGACCATCCTGCAGCTCTGCATAGTGTCCTTGTCACCTCACCATCTTCAGTGCATTGGTGGGACACTAGGTTTCATTTTGGTATTTTATAACTAATTTTTATTTTCTCATATGTAATTGAACTTATGTAATGTATTTTGATGTCCATGTAAATAATGAAAATTGTGGTTATGAATGTAAAATTTGAGTATTTATTTATTGCTTGTATATGAGTATCATGAGAAATGAATGTTTGAGTAATGGAAAGGTTGTTGAAAATCATATTAAGACTTTGTGGATAAAATGGAGTTGGGATTGTTTGGAAATGATTTTGGAAGTGTTTTTCACAGGTTCCGAAGAACTGTTTTCTCCATTTTTAGCTGGTACTCTGCCGGATTTTCTATAAAATTTTCGGAGCCTCAAATAAATTATAATGTCAATAAATGACTTAAATGAATTATATTTCACAAGTTATATTCAAAACTATGATAAAAATTAATTAAGATAAAATAGAGTGTTCTAGTACACCGTGTGACATATCTTACTCGGATATACTGTAGACGAGTAAGTGGTGTCACATTTAGTGGTATCAGAGCACGGTTTAGGCATTTCTGGGCGTAGATTGAGTCCATACCATGCATTGCATTTGTAAGAGTCGAGGTGACACTAATGCAGATCTGTTTGTCTTTCTTATTTTGAATAGGATATGGACCTTACATCGCAGAGGGCAGTTGAGGAGGAAGTGGAGAGTCATGCTCCACCTGCAGCAGCTGAGACTGGGGGTATGGTAGAACACCTCCGCCACTCAAGCGAGCACCTCGGCCTCCACAGGCCATGTTCCAGCAAATGGCCGAATTTTTCAAAGAAATGGCTGGGATAATGCCACCACAACCACCACCCCCACAACCAAAATCACACCTGGAAAAATTGAGAAAGTTTGGAGCAGTGGACTTATTTGGCAAGAGAGAAGATGATTCTGTTGCAGCCGAGAATTGGTTAAACAGAACAGGCAGAGTTTTAAAACAACTCCACTGCACTCCAGAGCAAAATTTAGAAGCTGCCATATCTTTGTTACAAGATGATGCATATGAATGGTGGGATATTGTGTCCAGTGAAGTACAGCCAGAAATAGTAACTTGGGACTTCTTTCTCTCTAAATTTAAGAAGAAATATGTGGGTAGTGTATACCTGGAAGAGAGAAGAAGAGAGTTCATTAATCTGAGGCAGAGACAGCTGTCAGTTGCCGAGTATGAAAAGGAATTTGTTAGATTGAGTCGGTACGGAAGGGAGATAGTCCCTAATGAGGCTGAAAGGTGTAAGAGATTTGAAGAGGGACTAAATGACAACATAAAGATCATGATCACTGCCTTGGGAATTACAGACTTCACTAAGTTAGTGGAAGCTGCAATAAAGGTTGAAAAAGTAAGAATCAGTGAGCAGACTAGAAGGGAAAGACAGCAGAAGAGGGGCCCAGTCAGTCTAGTTCATCTCCTGCATTTGGGAAGAAGTTCAAGGGTCCACCTGCATAGAGTTCAGGTCAACCACAAGGTCAGGGTCAATCTCAGGAGCCCAGGCCACAGTTTACCCCTAGGAGAGGTCAGTCCACACCATCAGTGGGCAGCTCTCCAGGGATGGGGTTCAGGGGACCAGCCCCAGCATCTTCTGCATGTCCACATTGCCTGAAGTGGCACAAGGGGGAGTGTTGGAGAGTGACTGGTGCCTGCTTAAGGTGTGGGTCAACAGAGCATCAGTTGAGGAACTGTCCACGCAGAACCACTACAGTTGCTCCAACGCAAGCGCATGCACTGCTCCTGCACCACAAAGGGGTAGGAAATCTGGCAAATCTGAGGCAGTGGGATCATCTCAGAGGCCTGCATCTGAGCTAGCAGAGAGGCCTGATAACAGACCACCTGCCAGAGCATATGCCATGAGAGCTCAGGAGGAGCAAGATGCCCCAGACGTCATCAGGGGTACGTTCTCCCTCTACAATACATCTGTGCATGCATTGGTGGATCCAGGATCCACTCATTCATATATCTGCATCAACCTACCCGTAGAAAGGGGGATACTAGTAGGGGAGAGTGACCAAGACATTCTGGTCACTAATCCATTGAGCCACAGTGTAGTGGTGAACAAAGTATACAAGGGTTGCCCGTTAAGGATTCAGGGGTATGAATTCTTGGCAGACCTGATTGAGTTGCCTTTCCATGAGTTTGACGTGATTTTGGGAATGGACTGGTTGTCACGTCATCAGGCAATAGTTGATTGCAAATTGAAGAGAATTTATCTGAAAACTTCAGAGGGTAATGAGATCACTGTTGTGGGTGAAAGGACAAATTTCCTGTCCAATGTTATCTCAGCCACAGTTGCAAGAAGAATGATGAGAAAAGGCTGTGAAGCCTACCTAGCACATGTGGTGGATACTAGGCAGGCTAAGCCAAACCTGAGTGATATACCCACAGTAAGAGACTTCCCAGATGTATTCCCTGAAGAATTGCCTGGTTTGCCACCAGAAAGAGAAGTCGAGTTTGCTATTGAGACACTGCCGGGTACAGCACCCATTTCCATTGCTCCTTATAGGATGGCACCCACTGAATTGAGGGAGTTGAAAACTCAGTTGCAAGAGTTGCTTGATAAGGGGTTTATATGCCCCAGTGTGTCACCATGGGGAGCTCCAGTACTGTTTGTAAAGAAAAAGGATGGGACTTTGAGGCTATGCATCGATTACCGATAGTTGAATAAAGTGACTGTGAAGAACAAATATCCGTTGCCTAGAATTGATGATCTGTTTGATCAGTTGAAGGGAGCAGGAGTATTTTCTAAGATTGATCTCAGATCAGGGTATCATCAGTTGAGGGTGAAGGATACAGATGTGCCAAAGGCTGCATTCAGGACCCGATATGGGCATTATGAGTTTCTAGTGATGCCCTTTGGCCTAACAAATGCACCAGTGGCATTCATGGACCTTATGAACTGTATCTTCCATCCATACCTAGATCGGTTCGTAGTGGTCTTTACTGATGATATTTTGGTGTATTTCAAGACCAGGGAAGAACATGATGAGCATTTGAGAATTGTTCTGCAAACCCTGAGAGAAAAGAAGCTGTATGCTAAGTTGTCCAAGTGTGACTTTTGGTTGAATGAGATTGCATTCCTTGGACACATAGTGTCAGCTGATGGGATTAGAGTGGATCCCAAGAAAATAGAAGCAGTGATGGAATGGAAGCCTCCCAGGAATACAACTGAGGTCAGAAGCTTCTTGGGGCTAGCTGGGTATTACAGGAGATTTGTGAAGGGATTTTCCTTAATAGCTGCTCCAATGACCAAGTTGTTACACAAGAACGTCAGATTTGACTGGAATGACAAGTGTCAGACCAGTTTTGAAAAGTTGAAGGCTATGTTGACAGAGGCACCAGTGTTAACACAGCCAGTGTCAGGAAAGGACTTTGTGGTCTATAGTGATGCCTCTCATAACGGGTTAGGGTGTGTATTAATGCAAGAGGGGAAGGTGGTCGCTTATGCTTCCAGACAGCTAAGGCCACATGAACAGAATTACCCTACCCATGATCTAGAGCTTGCAGCAATTATCTTCGCACTGAAGATATGGAGGCATTACTTGTATGGTGAAAAGTGCTACATTTACACAGACCACAAGAGTCTAAAATATTTGCCAACTCAGAAGGAACTCAACCTTAGACAGAGACGATGGATTGAGTTCCTGAAGGACTATGATTGTGTAATTGACTACCATCCTGGGAAGGCAAATGTAGTTGCTGATGCTTTGAGCAGAAAATCCATCACAGCTTTGAGATCGTTGAATGCCCGTCTATCTTTGGTTCGAGATGGAGCTATTTTGGCTGAGTTGCAAGTGAGGCCAAACCTGCTACAGCAGATTTTAGATGGGCAAAAGGCAGATGAAAAGTTAATGGCTATTATGAGCAAAATCTCAGAGGGAAAAGCAACTGACTATGAGGTGAAAGCAGATGGGTGTCTGTACTACAAAGGAAGACTGTGTGTACCAGATGATGGGGAATTGAAGGCCAGTATTCTAAAAGAGGCACACATCAGTGTATATGCTATGCACCCAGGAAGTACAAAGATGTATCATGATTTGAAGCTTCAGTATTGGTGGCCTGGTATGAAGAAGGACATAGCTGACTATGTGACTAAATGCTTGACATGTCAACAAGTCAAGGCAGAACATCAAGTTCCATCAGGTTTGCTACAGCCTATACGCATACCTGAATGGAAATGGGATCAGGTCACCATGGATTTTGTAAGTGGTCTACCTCTCACCCAGAAGAAACATGATGCAGTATGGGTGATAGTTGATAGATTGACAAAGTCGGACACTTTCGCCGATTAGATGACTACTCACTGGAGAAGTTACAGAATTGTATATCAGTGAGATAGTTAGACTGCATGAAATTCCACTTTCCATCATATCTGATCGAGACCCAAGGTTTACATCGAGATTTTGGAAGAAGTTGCATGAGTCATTGGGTACACAACTCCACTTCAGCACAGCATTCCATTCTCAAACGAATGGGCAATCCGAAAGAGTAATCCAAGTAAACAATTGAACCAATTGAATTAATACAATTATTGAATTAAAATGATAATAATAACATGAAATATATGTCAGGTCCTTGAGGACATGCTGAGGGGTTGTGTCATTGAGTTTGAGGGAAGTTGGGATAGATACCTCCCACTGGCAGAATTTGCATACAACAATAGCTACCAAGCTAGTATCCAAATGGCCCCGTATGAAGCACTGTATGGGAGGAAATGTAGAACTCCAGTGTGCTGGACTGAATTGGGCGAAGACAAGCACACTGAATTGGGCGAAGACAAACTGGTGGGGCCAGATCTAGTGAAACAGACTGAGGAGAAAGTGAAACTAATCAAAGCCAATCTGAAGGTTGCCTCAGACAGACAGAAATCTTATGCCGACCTGAAGAGAAAAGAAATAGAATATACGGTTGGCGATAAAGTGTTCCTCAAGGTGTCACCGTGGAAGAAGGTATTGAGGTTTGGAAGAAAAGGTAAGTTAAGCCCTAGGTTCATTGGCCCATATGAAGTCATTGAACGTGTGGGTCCAGTGGCCTATAAGCTAGCTTTACCACTAGAGCTAGACAAGATCAACAATGTGTTCCATGTGTCCATGCTCAGAAGATACCGCTCAGATCCTTCACATGTCATCTCCAGGGAAGAAATTGAAATACAGCCGGATTTGACATATGAAGAAGAACCTCTACGGATCCTGGCTCGGGAAGTGAAAGAGTTGAGAAATAAGCAGATTCCACTGGTGAAAGTGCTTTGGAGGCACCATAACACCGAGGAGGCAACTTGGGAAAGTGAAGAAATGATGAGGCAACAGTTCCCTCAACTGTTTGCATCAGGTAAATTTTGAGGACGAAATTTAAATTAGAGGGGAAGAGTTGTAACACCCTCCCTGTAGCAACTCCGTACATTCTACTGTTCCGGTGACCAGTGTTGGTCCGGACAGCTAGAACGATTGGAAAAATATTTAAAATAAAGCGAGGGACCATAATTAACTCAAATATTAATAAGAAAAATTTAGTAAAAATTTTAGAAATAAAATACAACTAAGTCAAATGAGCCGGTGCCCAAGCGATGGGTAACCCAGAGGGAAGTTGCGGTTCTCGCAACTAGGAGCCCTAGACCCGAGGAAAAATTTATAAAATAATTTTTGGGACTCCAAAAAAGGGTCATTGAGGTTCCTATGGCATTAGAATGCCAAGAAAATATTTAGAAAAATTTTTCAATCGGTACAGACAATTTTGACTCGTTAAGCCAAACAGAGGGCATTTTGGTCATTTCGCCTTCAGAGACGATTTTTGGCCGACTTGTCCAGTTGAGTAAATAATTATTATGACATAAAATATGAATTAATGTTGATGAAAAATTAATTTAAAGTTAGTAGAAAAGAAAAGAAAAGAAAAATCAGTATAATGCAAATTATGACATAATTATGATGTCATTTACAAGTTACCACCAATTACATTTAAACAACTATTTAATTAACTAATAAAAGAGACAATAAAGACCAAAGAAATTAAAAACCTATCAGCCATCTCCTTCCCTCATTCCAGCTGAACCACCATGGCCATGGAAGCCTTCATCTCTTTCTTCATTCAAGCTTGAAAATCTCTCTAACCTTAACCCAAAACCCTTAAGTCCCTTCACTAAAATTGGTCACCCAACCTTACTAAAGTGTTTGGCAGCCTAGAAAAGGAAAGAAAGTGAAGTTTAAGCTTGGAAAATTCTGCCCTACAAGAGGTTAGTGCCTATTTGTACACCTAACCCTCTTATTCCATGTTAGAGACTTAAAATGAGTAAGAATTTGTAAATTAAATGAATAGAATTTATATGTATGTACATCATGAATTTTGGCAGCCCTAAGGAAGGGATAAGATTGATTATTTTTTATGGACTTAGAGTGGACTAGAGATCATGTTTAAAGTATATATTTATGTGGATAATGAATTAGTTACTTAACTAAGGTAACTTGTGTGAAATTGAAATGGGAATTAGGGTTTTGGGAGTGAAACTTGGACTTTGCTTATGAAATGGTGTGTGAACATTCTAATGGTCAATTAGTGACCATTTGAGGTAAGTTGACCATAATTTGAAGTGGATTAGGGTATTACAAACTGAATTGGTAGGCTGCCTACTGAGAGCAGCAGGTGAGGCTGTGAGTCCAGCCTGTTTGGACAGCCATAACTTTGGCTGTGTAGGTTCAATTGGTGTTTGGCCAATTGGACATGAAACTAGACATATAATGGCACAATTTTGGTGAAGAAACCATAGCCAAAAGACCAAAGCAAGTGGACCAAAAACTGGTCCCAATCCGGATGTCCTGCAACCAGACTCTACAGAATGACCAAATGAACAGTAATTGTTCATTTGGCCATAACTCATTGTAGAATGGCCCATTTGACCTGAAATTTTTACAAAAACAAGTTAAGATATAGACAAACAACTTTCATGAAGAAACCTACCCCAAATTATGACCAGAACCTATCCAACAAGGTAGTTGCATTCACTGTTCACTGCACTGTAGATATGGTCAATTCTGCAATTTTTCAATCCGGCCAGCTATGGTTTTTCGACCATAACTGGAGCTACAGAACTCCAAATGGAGTGATCCAAGAAAAGAAATTCAACTAGACAAAATAAGGAACAACTTTCATGTTTACCATTTCTTCAATTTCCCACTGTAACAGTCACTAATGGAACAGTAAAGTTAGGGTACAAAAACTGAAAATTTTGCTCCCTTAGTTCTAAGCTTAGAAATGGTATTGGTGATTAATTCCAACAAGTTTTTAATGCAAAATGTGGTACATTGGGAGTGTTAAAACTGAAGGAACGGAAGCATGAAAAACACAAGATTATACCATTGAATTCAAAAATTTTCACCTAGGGTCACAAGCACCATGCAAGATTTATTTTTATCTATTTGATTTCAATGATAAACAACATATTAAAACTCTTTTAATATGTTTTTGGATCTGTATTTGCCATTTAAGATTTTAAAATTAATCAGATTAATTTTAGAACCCTAGATTAAATCAAGAACGATTACACTAACCTCTTGATGTGCTGCAGCGTGTCTGCGCCTTTGAGATTCGTCTTCAGGACACCAGATGTTGTCCCTCTAGCTTGTCCACACCAAGAACACCTATGGCAGCCCTTGAATAGCTACTAAAGCTTTTTCTATTAATTAGAAAATCAAGTTCTGCCTTTTAAGAGATTAAAGATGTAAACAGGACACTAGAAACAATTTCTAGTGTTCTTAATTCAAGAGATTGATGGCTAATCTCTTTGAATTGATGAGAGATGAAGAGAAATAGCTGGAGAGGCTCAAAGTGGCGTGACATATGAGAGGAGAGGCTGCTGGTTATGTTTTCTTTTCATAACCACACTTAAATAGCTAGGTTAACACATTAAACCCTAGCCACATGTCACCTTTTGATTAGCTCTAGGTTTAAGTGACCCAATCACATTGTGCCAAGTGTCAAACCTATATTTAATCTTGATTTTAATCATCTTACATGATTAAAAATATTTGGCAAGCTTATGTGTTATGCCATGTGTCACCATCTCATGGTGCCACGTGTCACACTGCAAAATGACCAAAATGCCCTGTGTCTTAATTTTGAGTTCTTAACCCAAAATAATTATTTTCTTCTTCTAATTAATTTATATCAAATATAAATTAATTAATTAATCTCTATTAATTAATTTCTCATCAATTAAATTCATATTTAAACACTTTAAATATAAATTTAATTTATACTACACATCCAATAATCTAGATTTGGTTTCAAGTCATGCTAGGGACTTTGCAATTTTATTGCAAACCAAATCTATTTAATTAATCAATTAAACTCTTTAATTAATTAATTAAATCATATTTAAATAGGTGATAACTTGTGTATGTGTGTGACTTACTAGGCTCATCACTAATTGGCAATGAGACATGATATCAACTCTTAATATCATCGAACTCTTTCTTACCATAAATGATTTCTCTAAATCATTTTATGAACCTTATAGACCATGGTTAACACCTAGCATAGCATGCCATGGCCACCCAATTAGTAATAAGATTTACCTTAAATGAACCTATAATCATATGTTACCATGCACTAGAATCTCTCTGTTACAAAATCCCAACTCAAGCTGGAGTCATGGTTTATGTCAAACTCCATTTGCTATGAATATTATGTTCTCTTTTAATTCCAGTTCTTGATTAAAAAGATTTTCTCATCAGAAACTCTTTTACGAATAAATCTATCTGTCTGGCCAGAACTTGAAACATCAAGAACAATTAAATGAACATAGGATTTTAACTCTATTTACTTAGAGGAACAGATTCCATCTTGATCAACACCTACCTCCATATATAACTAGCAGCCAACACATGCCCATATACCCATACATAGTACAAGTATGAAAGCAGTATCAAACTCAAACTACCTATATACAAGATAACTGTGCTATCTCAGGTCTAAAGATTATATGCACTGATATGATTTATGACAAAACATTGACAAGAGTAAACTCCATGTGCTTGTCATAAGTGTCACTGGTTCGGCCTACTTATCATTTATAAGTGCCTATCAAGTTTGTTATATGGCATGAGACTCACCATTCCATCTTATTTATATCTCATATAAATAACTTGGGAACAAACATGAATACAATCTTTCTGGATAAGTCATGTCCTTATTATGAAGTATCCTCGATTGTGAACCTATTTATGATACTTTGTGCTAGAAATATTGTCACTCATATTCTTAACAACTTAAGAATAATATTTCTAACAAAATATCAATGGACCTTTTCTATTACACATAAATATATTATGTAAACGGAAAAGTGGAAATGCCTTTTATTATTAAAAATATGTACAAGATACATACTAAATGATATGCTCTAGGGCATACTACTAACAAAAACCAATGTACCTAATTTCTATGCAAAAGTCAACATTTTTGTTGACCAATGAAGTGAATAGTGACCCCAAAACTTGAAATTCAAAAATTGAAGAATTCAAAAGTATCAAATGCCCTAGTATACCTAACAAGATTGGTTTGGATAGTTTGGCATGCCAATAGGGTTCAGTTAGCAGTACTGCACATGGCATTATGCCATTCTGTGTTTTCATGGCTTTTAGCCATTCTGACCTTGTATTGAGATTTGGCCTTGTGCCTGATGTTATTACAGCTTATTAGCTGTTCTGTTGCACACCGGGAGATGCATATGTGACCGATGGTGTGGCGGACTGAGGTACTAGATACCCAGTGCCAGTTTACCCATTTATCCAGTCCAGTCGTCCAGTATAGGTTACTTGGGCAACCAAAAGAATGAAAGTGGATAAAGTTAACAAAATAAATGATTTTAACAAGTACAAAACCAGTAAAACATCGATACATTCAATACACATTTATTTTCTGCTATTCCTTTTATTTTATTATTGCACCACTAAGCATTATTGCTTAGCGCGTTGCTTTTGCCACGCGTAGGTTCTGGAGATACTGATCGAGAGCCCAGTAGACCGCAGACTGGGTGAGACCATCCTGCAGCTCTATATAGTGTCCTTGTCACCTCACCATCTTCAGTGCATTGGTAGGACACTAGGTTTCATTTTGGTATTTTATAACTAATTTTTATTTTCTCATATGTAATTGAACTTATGTAATGTATTTTGATGTCCATGTAAATAATGAAAATTGTGGTTATGAATGTAAAATTTGAGTATTTATTTATTGCTTGTATATGAGTATCATGAGAAATGAATGTTTGAGTAATGGAAAGGTTGTTGAAAATCATATTAAGACTTTGTGGATAAAATGGAGTTGGGATTGTTTGGAAATGATTTTGGAAGTGTTTTTCACAAGTTCCGAAGAACTGTTTTCTCCATTTTTAGCCGGTACTCTGCCGGATTTTCTATAAAATTTTCGGAACCTCAAATAAATTATAATGTCAATAAATGACTTAAATGAATTATATTTCACAAGTTATATTCAAAACTATGATAAAAATTAATTAAGATAAAATAGAGTGTTCCGGTACACCGTGTGACATATCTTACTCGGATACACTGTAGACGGGTAAGGGGTGTCACATACGATCATATAGAAAGGAGAAAATAAACGTATGACTATTGTGAGATGACTATTGGGTAAAATTTCGTGGACGAAATTTATTTTAAGGAGGGGAGAATTGTAACACCCCTATGTTCGATAGTGCGTTCTACTGTTCCGGTGACCAGTGTTTTCCAGACAGCTAGGATGCCTAGAACTACACTTAGATATGGATGAGGAGACATAAAATAACAAAATACAAGAAAAGAAAATACAAGAAAAACAAAGGAAAAATAATAGCAATGAAATGTAACCAAGTTAAACGAGCCGAGAACCCTAGCGATGGTTGACCGCATCGGGAAGTCGTAGCGTGGACCGTTGACTAGCCCTGGACCGCGGGGAACCCTGGAAAATATTTTTAAGACTTATTTAGACATCTATTGAAGCATAAATATCATTAAAAATATCAAAGAAAAATTAATTAATTAGTACAAAAAAAAGTGAGAAATCGAAAAACGGACAAAACTCGATGTTACCAAAAAATTGGGAATGCAACCTAAACAGGGGCATTGTGGTCATTTGAAACCCCGAGTTGTCTTTTGACCTAAATGTCCATTAAAAATACATGATATTACACTTGGAAAATATCACGAAAAATTAAATTGATGGTACATAGTTTAAATAGCAAAAATTGGGAGTTAAATGTGAGAATTTGGAACTATTGGAATAAATAACCATTATAATCTTCATTAGTGCTCCACTAACTTGTATAATTGACACCTATCCTAGCTTTGGACAGCCACCTCCACAAAACAGCCTTCTTCCTCATTCTTTCTTCTTCATTGCCGAAACAATGCTCTCCCATGCTCTATCCATGGCGTCCACCATGCAAGGGCAAAAGCACCACCTTCAAGCCATGATCTTCACATGTTGTCTTCATTAACGTTAATCCTCACACCATGGGTAGTAGATAGGAAACAAGAAGACCAAGTTTTGGAGACGTTTTGAAGAGTTTTCAAAGTGGTAAGTATGTGTTTTTGATTATTGCTTCATTAAAGTTTGTGAGGTTGTTATGGGTACTTGAATTGTGGAGAGATTTTTGGAGTTTGATGTTTAAAGGGAGATGTGTATTTTTGGCAGCCATGGAAACTCCTTAAAGGCAGTTTATCCTTGCTTGTAAATGGTAGATTAAAGGGTTAATTAAGTGTTTATGTGTGTAGGAATAAATTGGGTGATGTATACTAAGTATATGTTAATGTACACTTGATTTTGGAAGCTTGGAAATTTATTCAAGGAAAGGTATGAATCGAAAGCTTGAATTGTGAACCAAAAAAATGTTATTTCATAGTTTGGTTTATGGAATTGTATGGTTGAATTGTGGTACTTGTTATGGCAGCTTGTACATGTATGTAAGAGTTTGAGTTTGGACATGTAAATGAGCCACATTATGTAGTTAAATTGTGTGTAAATTGGACTTGGTAGATTCTGTACTATAAGGTGCTTATTGAGTGTGGTTATAAGCTGCCAAAGTGACCAAAAATATGTTGTGAAATGTGTTTAGGTTATGGTACAAAACAGAAATGGCATGAATGTGTAACTTGGTAATGTTAAATGTGTCCTTTGATTGAGTGATGGACAATGTGCAATAGGGCAGTGTGTAATTTGGCCTAAAACCTTAAGTGTGTGGCTCCAATTGGTATGAGACCAATTGGAGGTAAAACTAGGCACAAACAGTGCCAACTTTAATGAAGGAGGCTTACCAAAATTCTGCTTGGAAGGTAACTTGAAAAATGACCAAATCCGGATTAGTGCATTTAAGGCCTGAAAATTGACCATTTGGGCAGTAGTTAGTGTTTTGGCTATAACTCACTCAAAACAGGTCAAATTGACCTGAAATTTTTACCATGAATAGTTGAGACATATATGTACAAGTCTTATGAAGAAACCAAAGCCCAGAAATGACCATAAGCAAGTCAAATAGCTTGCACAAATTCGGGTCCAAAAACTGGCCAAACCTAAAATGACCTAAAATGACCTAAAATGACCTAAAATGACCTAAAGTGACCAATTTTGATGCACTTTGACCAGAAATAGTAAAATGACCATAACTTGGACTAGTAAACTCAGAGTGACCTGAAATTTTACCCCGCGTGCAATATGACATAGATCTAAAAGTTTATAGTTTTGACCGAAACTCGAAAACTGAGGGAACTAGGTCATCCGGTTAGGTCAAATTAGTATATCGGAATCCGACAAATTGTACTAAAGTGCACTATACATGGAAATGAATTGGGTAACATGTACCAACACTAAAAGGCTATAAAATGTGATATATTGGTAACATTGAAACCTAATTGATCTAGACTGCATCGAGGGTCGACACCTTAGGTTGACTAAGGAAATAATAGAATTCGATAAATTAATTATTGAACCTTATTCTTAGAGAAAGTTTAAATGAGTACTGAAACACTTCAAATTGTGTGTTTCAGTTAGCAAAGACTCAGGGAAAGGGAAGGAAAAACTGAGTCAGAGCCAAGAGACAGTTATCAGAGGTTTGTGCACAATAGTTATTTCTTTTGAATTTTTCAATTGAAATAAATTATGATTATTTGTATATTATTGTTTTAAATTGTATTTGTGCACAATAGTTATTTCTTTTGAATTTTTCAATTGAAATAAATTATGATTATTTGTATGTTATTGTTTTAAATTGTGTTTGTGCACAATAGTTATTTCTTTTGAATTTTTCAATTGAAATAAATTATGATTATTTGTATGTTATTGTTTTAAATTGTATTTGTGCACAATAATTTTGACTTCTCATTTTCTACTTAAAAATTTAATTAAACATTATAGTTTTAAATTGTGTCCGTGTACAATACTTTTATATTCACTGCTTTTACTAGCAAATTTATTTGGAGAAATGAGTTATGAATATATTTTTATTGTTTTGGTTTTGGGAATATCATTTGGAAATTATTGTGTTGCCTACTTTGTAAATGGAAATTTTGAGATAAATTGTGTTTAGTGGTATCGGAGCAAAGTAGGGATGGCGATACGTAACGCCTACGATTCCTGGGAACTCTCACGCGTGAACCCAGGAGCTTGCAGGGATGGCGATACGTAACGCCTGCAAGTGCTCTGATAAGTACACTATATTCCTCCCTCTTTGACTTGTCAGTCTAAGGTGAGTGTGGATGAGTTCTCATTATTTAGCTAGCTTCCGCCCTTATTGATTTCGATTATTGGGGTGAGTGTGTCTTGTCGTGGTGTACAACACGGCATGTGTGGAAAAATTGTGTCATGGCCCAAATTGTGTTATTGATTTGCAAAACTGTATTATTCAGTTATTTGATCAAATTGTGTTATTAATTGGTAAAACTGTATTATTCAGTTATTTAATCAAATTGTGTTATTGATTGGCAAAACTGTATTATTCAGTTATTTGATCAAATGGTGTTATATGAACTTTATAAATTGTGAAATGGAATTGTGAATTATTTGATTTGTGAATTGTCAATAAAAGATTTATATATCGCATTTCAAATTGTTATTGTGCACCACTGAGTAAATTTTACTTAGCGATAGCTTTTCATTGCTGTCGTAAGTAGACAAACTGACAGGGCAGCAGACTAGGCTGCTAGTACCACACTGAGAGATCATCGGGTATATTAAGTATACCATATTTTGCATTTTGTATTGTAATGTATGTTCACTGTATGTATATAGTGTTCTTGATTTTGAGCAATTGTAAATTAAAATTGTACATTGAAGTTGTAAAATAAATTGTAAATTATTTTGGGCTTGTAAAATTTGTACTATATTTCTTTTATCTCAGCCTTTGGAAATATTGAAAAATTATTGTGGTTTTGAGTTGAGAAACATATTGTGTTGATTAAATGTTGGAGTTTGAGATTGAGAAATATATTGAAGTGCTTTTTACAGGTTTTTGAAGAACTGCTTTATTCAAAATACAAATGGCACTCTGCCAAAATTTTTATAGAAATTATTATTTCTTCAAATGTGTTAGCTGTTTCACTTCAGTTCAAAAAAAAATTTTTTTAACACCTGTAAATAGTGCTCACCACTGTAAAAAGAAGTAAGAAAAGTTTTAAAATTCCTTGTAGTGTATTTAATGGGTTATCAGTAGAAGATGTTGGTAATTCATTAGGTATACTATGGGATCATGTCATGCCTTACAGAGGGGTAGGGTGTGATATTGGAGTTGTATTTGAGAAAACATATTCGGAGTGTTTTCTTTTTCAGGTTTGAAGAACTGTTTTCTCAAAATACAGCCGGCACTCTGCTGAAATTTTGAAAAAAATTTTATAACACCAGATTTTAATCGATGATTTAAATTTCACGAAAATTGTTTTAAAATGTCTTGTAGTATATCTAATGGGTTATCGGTAGGCCAAGTACGGTAATTTATTAGGTGTATTACGGGATCATGTTACATCTTATGGGGGAGTAGCGTGTGACACTTAAGACCATAAATGGATCTCTTAATCTTGCACACTTTTGAACCATCCTTAGATTCAAAACCTTTAGGTTATTCCATGAAAATGTCTTCCTCTTTATGTCCATTGAGGAAAATTGTTTTGACATCCATTTGCCAAATCTCATAATCATATTGTGCCACTATTGCCAACAAAATCCTAATGGATTTTACCATGGCTACTGGCGAGAAGGTCTCCTTATAGTCGACCCTTGCCTTTGGTGAATCCCTTTCACTACACGCCTTACATTATAGGTTTCCACCTTCTCGTTAGAACCAATTTTCTTCTTGATAACTCATCTCTGGAGGATGAGATATTCTACTTGATCTCCAAGGAACTGATGTGGAGACATCATCAGTAAATACAAGCTCATGACTGGGTGGATCAATATCCAATCCGTCTGTCTATTAGTTAGAGTTCTCTAACTCTAATTCTATTTTCCTTCGTTTTGCCACCTTTTTGTAAAAACCATTTCTCAAGAACTCTTTATGTCGGAGGAAGATAGAAATAATATTCAATATTGTCTCTTGGATATCCAACAAACTGTCCTTTTTTAGATCTTATTTCTAATTTATCAGTCTTCAGGTTTTTAATATAGGTTGGATAACCCCAAATCATAACATGAATAAGGCTTGACTACCTTCCATGCCATATCTCATAATGGTGTCGAGGAGGATGATTTGGAAGTAATATGGTTTAAAAGATACAAAATTGTTTCTAATGCAAATCCTCATAAGGAGATTGGAATATCTATATAGTTCATCATGCTCCGCACCATATCTAATAGGGTATAGTTTCTTCTTTTTGATACACCATTTAACTATGGTGTTCTAGGAGGGGTCAATTGACCATGTTCCTTTAGGAACTCATTGAACTCAGTACTTAAGTATTCACCTCCTCGATCTAATCTTAGAATTTTAATACTCTTTCTTGTTTGTTTTTTCTAATTCGTATTTGAATTCTTTGAACTTTTCAAAAGATTCATATTTGTATTTCTTCAAATACAAATATCCAAACCTTGATGCATCATCAGTAAAGGTTATAAAGTAGGAAAAACCTCATCTTGCCATTTCTTTAAATGGGCCGCATGCATCACTATTTACCAGCTCTAAAATTTCCTCAGCTTTTCTCCCTTGTCCAACAAAAAGTGATCTAGTCATCTTGCCTTGAAGGCAGGATTCATAAATTGGTGTAGGTTTAGAACCCAATATGGATAAAATCTCTATCTTTTCTAACTTTGTGATCCTATCCTCTACAATATGACCGAATCGTAAGTGCCAAAGTTGTTTTAGACTTGATTTGGTTTCAATGATTACATTAAACTTAATTTAATTTCTTGGAGTTGTTTTGCTATCATCATCTAAATAATAAAGACCATTACTTAAATAACCCATGCCATTTAATTAATTTCTCAAATAAATTTTGCAAACATCATATTTGAAAAGAAATTCATATCCATTACTATTCAAACTAGATACAGAAAGCATCAGGTGCATACAAAATATGATCTAATAACAAAACATATTCAAATATATATAAAGATTTATACCTTATGGCTAATGCTGCAACACTTGCTCCATTGCCAATCTGTAGTCTAACATCTTATCCCTCTAAACTCCTACTACTTACTAGTTCCTGTGTATCAAAATATGTGTGAGAACTTATACTAGTATCAATAACCCAAGTTGTAGATAAACTATGAGTATTACCAAAATCCAAATAATAAGAAATCGACATACCTTCAGAAGTTTTATCCTTCTTGCTCTTTAGGAACTCTAAATACTCTGGGTAGTTCCTCTTCCAATGGCCAGTTTTGTGACAACGAAAACACTTTCCTTTGTTATCACCGGCTTTAACCTTTTGCTTCTTGGATTTCTTCTTGCCTATTTGGCCAGATGGACCCAGGGTGGAAGTCTTTCTCGTCTTGTTGCTTTTCTATTTCTTGGACTTTCTAGAAGAAAAAACAACTAGAGCAACTTCTTTCTCTTAATTGCTTAGCATGCTCTTTTGAGTAATGACTACCAAATTCAATAACCCAACAAGAGTGCATTCAATCTTTGTCATATGGAAGTTTGCAATAAATGATCCAAAAGAATCAGGAAGGGATTGGAGGATCAAATCCATTTAAAGTGAAAAGTCCATAGTGAACTCGAGTGACTAAAGCTGCTCAATGAGCCTGATCATCTTGTGCACATGGGCTTCCACATCCATTCTTTCCATTATCTTCATCCTGAACAATTGCTTTATATCTCATATCTATCATTTTTATTGTGTTCACCATATAACTCTTATAGGTGGTCTAGGATTTTAGATGCTGTATGCATCTTTTCATGTTGCTTCTGTAACACATAGGTCATAGAAGTAAGCATGTAGCACTTAACTTGCACGTTATTATTTTTCCACTTCGCTAAAGTGTCATTCCTCTTATGTAGCCCTTTTTGGTAAGGGACAAGGAACTTTTGAGTCTAGAACATATCCTATATGCTTGAAATTCAAGACAATCTTGAGATTCCTTAACAAATCTGAGAAGTTAGAACCCATTAGCCTATTGACAAGTATACCAGCTAGAACGTTGGTTGGTTTTGGTGTTATTTTATCAAATTAAACTATAGAAAATAATAAGATTCTAATTAGTCAACTATATCAAGTAATTAACCAAAATGGTTTGGTCTTTTAACCAAATTGGTCCTTCCACTAACTTGACAAATCCTTCACTTTCAAAGTAGGAAACAAAAATCCTAGTTGGGATGGATTTCTAGTGGGTGATTGAATTCTTGTAACTATTATTCATCCTCAATTGCTTAATGCTATTATTGGAATCATAATAATTTACAAGTGAGTAACTCTTTACTCATCACATCTCATGTGAGGCTCAATTAAATTTGGCTCCTAATGCTCAAAACCTTAAGTACACATTGCCATCATTGGTCTATCTTACATTAGTTAAGTTGGGCCCACTAAGCTAGTGAACAAATAAACATAAAATTTAATGACCTCAGGTACTCATATTTTCCATTATTGGCCACTAAAGTGTTAGTATATCCATAACATCTCATGTTTAACAATCATCTTAAAAAGATCTCTTAAACCATAAACACCGCCCTTATGTGTCTATAACCAATAGTGTAAATATTTAAAACTTCTTAATTGATTGCCTTAATGAAGAGCCATTATGTAATTTCCAAAATCATACCATTTACAACTTAATTATTTAATTAAAAGATTCCTTGGTTGACTTAATTAATATTAGGTTTCAATTTGCATATTAGCCATTTTTCATGCATATCCCTTATATACTTGATAAACATACATTTCATAAACATACATTCATTCATAAATAGTACTGTAAAAGGCATGATCATGGACTATTCCATGGGACTCTAATCCTAGCCATAAGGATTAAAGTTTAGGGCATCTTAGGTTGACATCCATTTATATATAAATAAGCAAAAAGTCTTCAACACTTGAAGTCTTGTGCTCCTACTGATCCCATCAATGATTTGGCCTCTTTTTTTTTTGTAGATTCCACCAATGCCAATTACAACACTTATCCTTAGCATACCAAGGTAAGGAATTATAATGAAAGGAGCTCATAGACCCAAATAAATGAACATACAACCATAAGAACTTATACACCCCTTATATATAATAAAATTAATTATTACATTCCCAGAAAAGAATAAAAGGAAGGAAACAATCACATCGGTCTTCTTAAAGTCCATGACCATCCATCATGCATAAGTATAGCATACATTCAACATTTGAATGGTAAAAGAATTTTAAATATCATATATTTAAAAATTGAATCATGGAATCTTATTACAAGAAAAAAATTAATTTGGTTGAATTTGTGGTTAAACTCTTTAACTTGAGATTTGGAAATAAAAATGGCCTAAACACCACCTTATGTAACTCCTACATATGTTAGCACAACATTTGTACAACCTTATGCTGAATTGAAAGTATCCAGTGCAACATTTGCACAACTCCATGCAACACCTGCATAAGGTTTTGCATACCCTGTGACACCCCTTACCCGTGTACAGTATACCCGAGTAAGTAATGCCACCTGGTGTACCGGCACACTCTAATATTCCTCAATTAATTTAGACAATGCTTTTGCATATAATTTATGAAATATAATCTGTTTAAGCCATTTATCAAAAGTATTATTCATTTAAGGTTCCGAAAATTTTAAAAATCCGTGAGTCTGGCTAAAAATGGAGAAAACCGTTCTTCGGAACCTGTTAAAAACACTTCCAATATTTTTATTTCATCATCTCAAACTCCAATATCCCAAAATCTCAACAATATTTCTCAAACATCCATTATCAACACCAAATTCAATATCATGATTTCCACATTTCAATTTCCATTTTCATTCATCATTCACATGTGATGTTCGCATGTAAATCACAAGTAAACATCTACTTTTCCATTAACAAATACAATTTTCATAATTTACATATACATCAAAATATATTACATGAGTTCAAATACATATGAGAAAATACAAATCTGCTACAAAATATCAAAATGACAAAATGACACCTAGTGCCCTACCGATGCACTGCAGGTAGTGAGGTGACACGGACAGCGAAGCGTCGGATAGACTCACCCGATCTGTGGTCTCAGGCTCACGATCGGGATCTCCAGTACCTACGCGTGGCAAAAGCAACGCGCTAAGCAATAATGCTTAGTGGTGCAATAATATAATAGAAGAAAATAGCAAGAAAATGAATGTGTATACAATGTGTATGCTTTCTTTGTTTGGTCTTGGTATATTCATTAAATCATTAGCTTTATTCACTTTTATACATTTTGTTGCCCCAAGTAACCTACACTAGACGATCGGATGGATACGGGTAAACCGCACTTGGTACCTAGTACCTCGGGCGTCACACCATCGGTCACATATGTATCTCCGGTGTGCAGCGGCTAACAAGCTGTAAATAATATCAGGCACAAGGCCAAGTCTCAATACAAAGCCAGAATTGCTAAAAGCCATGAAATCACGCAGAATGGCATTTTTGCCATGTGCGATCGCTAATCGAACCCTATTGGCATGCCAAACTATCCAAACCAATCTTGATAGGTATAGAAGGGCATTTGAAACTTTTAAATTCTTCAATTTGTGAATTAGAATTTTCTTGCTCTCACTATACATCATTGGTCAACCAAATTTGTTGACTTTTAGCATAAAAATGTGTACATCAACTTTGGCACTCCCAACATACCACATTTGGTGTTTAAAACTTGTTGGCATTAAGTGTTTTTGCAATTTCAAAGTGCAACCCACACTAGCAGAAAATTTCAGTTTTGGTGCCCTTACTTCACTGTTCCATTGGACACTGTTACTGTTGGAATTTGAAGAAATGTAAAACATGAAAGTTGTTCCTTATTTTGTCTAGTTGAATTTCCTTTTTTGAATCACTCCATTTGGAGTTTTGTAGCTCAGATATGGCTCAAAACCCAAGCTGTCCGGATTGCATTCTGCAGAAATTTACCATATCTACAGTGCAGGAACAGTAACTTGAGTCACTTGGTTGGTTGGGTTCTGGCCATAATTTGGGGTAGGTTCCTTCATGAAAGTTGTTTTTCTATGTCTTAACTTATTGCTGTAAAACTTTCAGACCAATTGACCAAATCTACAGTGAGTTATGGCCAAATAAACAGTTACTGTTCATTTGGTCAAATTCTGCAGAATTCAGTGCAGGGAATCCGGATTGGAGCTGGGTTTTGACCCTTTTGCTTTGGTCTTTTGGGCATGGTTTCTTCAGAAAAAATGTGCCATTATAAGCCTAGTTTCATGTCCAATTGGCCAAACTTCAATTGGACTACCACTGCCCAAGTTATGGCAGTGCAAAGGGACTGAAATTTCAGTCCCTATGCTGCTGTCCATAGGGCAGAATTTTACTTTCACTTTGCCATTCTATTTTTAAGTTCTAATTATGGTCAACATACCTAAAATGGTCACTAATTGACCCTTATAATGTTCACTTACCACTTCATAAGCCAAAACCAAATTTCACTCTCCAAAACCCTAGCTTCACATTATGTTTCCTACATAATGCCTTAGTTAGCATACCAAATTATTATTCTTATGTTTATAAACTTTCAACTTAATTCTAGTTCACTTCAAGCTCATCAAAAACACTCCTTACTATTTCTCCACTAGGGCAGCCAAAAAATTCATGTACACACACACATGAATTTTGTTCATTTAAATGACATTTTCTTACTAAATTCAAGTGCTCATTCATGAAATTAAGGAGTTTTAGGTATATAGTGCACTAACCTTGTTGTATGCCAATCCAAGCTTGAGAAAGCTTCACTTTCTTTCTTCTTCTTGGCTGCCAAAAGCTTTAGCAAGGTGCTAGGGCAAGTTTTTGTGAAGATGACTAAAGGTTTTATGGTGATTTGGTGGGTTGTCTCAAGCTTCCATTAAGCTCCCATGGAAGAATAGGGTTTTGGGAGAGAATGTAACGTTTTTGGGTGAGGAAGATGGCTGCTGAAATTTTGTTATTTTGGTCTTATTTAGTCTCTTTTAATAGTTAGTCAAACAATGGCTTAAGTGTGATTGGTCCAACTCCCTTAATGACATCACCATGATGCCATAATTGATCTTTTTCTTCATTTTCTTTCCTTTCCTTCACTACTCATTTTAAATTTCATTTCTAGTAATATTTCTTTATATTTTATGTCATATTAATTATTTACTCAACTGGGCAAGTCGGCCAAAAATCACCTCGGAAGGCGAAATGACCAAAATGCCCTCCGTTTGACTTAACGGGCCAAAATTGTCTGTACCGATAGAAAAATTTTTCTAGGTATTTTCTTGGCATTCTAATGCCATAGGAACCTCAATGACCCTTCTCTGGAGTCCCAAAAATTATTTTATAATTTTCCCCCGGGTCTAGGGCTCCTCGTTGCGAAGCAGAAACTTCCCTCCGGTGACCCATCGCTTGGGCACCGGCTCGTTTGACTCAGTTGTATTTTATTTCTAAAATTTTTACTAAATTTTTCTTATTAATATTTGAGTTAATTTTGATTCCCGACTTTAATTTAAATATTTTTCCGGACGTTCTAGCTGTCCGGACCGACACCGGTCACCGGAACAGTAGAATGTACGGAGTGGTTACCGGGAGGGTGTTACAACTCTTCCCCTCTAATTTAAATTTCGTCCTCGAAATTTACCTGATGCAAACAGTTGAGGGAACTGTTGCCTCATCGTCTCTTCATTTTCCCAAGTTGCCTCCTCGGTGTTGTGGTGCCTCCAAAGCACTTTCACCAATGGAATGCTTGTTCCTCAACTCTTTCACTTCAGAGCTAGGATCCGTAGAGGTTCTTCTTCATATGTCAAATCAACATGTATTTCAATTTCTTCTCTGGAGATGACATGTGAAGGGTCCAGCGGTACCTTACGAGCATGGACACATGGAACACATTGTGGATCTTGTCCAGCTCTGGTGGTAAAGCTAGCCTATAGGCCACTGGACCCACACGTTCAATGACTTCATATGGGCCAATGAACCTAGGGCTCAACTTACCTTTTCTTCCAAACCTCAACACTTTCTTCCATGGTGACACCTTGAGGAACACTTTGTCGCCAACCATATATTCTATCTCTTTTCTCTTCAGGTCGGCATAAGATTTGCATGCAGAGGCAACCTTCAAGTTGGCTTTGATTGATTTCACCTTCTCCTCGGCTGTTTCACAGTGCAGCCCTACCGATTTGTCTTCGCCCAATTCAGTCCAAAGACTGCTGAGTTCTACATTTTCTCCCATACAGCTTCATATGGGGCCATTTGAATGCTAGCTTGGTAGCTATTGTTGTATGCAAATTCTGCGATGGGAGGTATCTATCCCAACTTCCTCAAACTCAATGACACAACTCCTCGGATATCCTCAAGGACACGGCAAGTATTTCACGTTATTGTTATCATTTCAATTCAATATTTGTATCAATTTCATGGGTTTCAATTGTTTACAGATTACTCTTTACGATTGCCCATCCGTCGAGGATGGAAAGGCATCTTTGAAATGGAGTTGTGTACCCAAGGATTCATGCAACTTCTTCCAAAATCTCGATGTAAACCTTGGGTCTCAATCGGATATGATGGAAAGTGGGATTCCATGCGATCTAACTATCTCACTAATATACAACCGCTAACCTCTCTAGTGAGTAGTCGGTCCTAATCGGCAGAAAGTGTGCTGACTTTGTCAATCTATCAACTATCACCCATGCTGCATCATGTTTCTTCTGGGTGAGAGGCAAACCACTTACAAAATCCATGGTGACCCGATCCCACTTCCATTCAGGTATGCGTATAGGTTGTAGCAATCCTGATGGAACTTGATGTTCTGCCTTGACTTGCTGACATGTCAAGCATTTAGTCACATAGTCACCGATATCTCTCTTCATACCAGGCCACCAATACTGGAGTTTCAGATCATGATACATCTTTGTACTTCCTGGGTGCATAGCATATACACTGGTGTGTGCCTCTTTTAGAATCTTGGTCTTCAATTCCCCATCATCCGTACACACAGTCTTCCTTTGTATGTCTGAGACACCCATCTGCCTTTACCTCATAGTCAGTTGCTTTTCCCTCTGAGATCTTGCTCATAATAGCCATTAGCTTCTCATCTGCCTTTTGCCCATCTAGTATCTGCTGTAGCAGGTTTGGCCTCACTTGCAACTCAGCCAAAATAGCTCCATCTCGAACCAAGGATAGACGGGCATTCAATGATCTCAGAGCTGTCATGGATTTTCTGCTCAAAGCATCAGCAACTACATTTGCCTTCCCAGGATGGTAGTCAATTACACAGTCATAATCCTTCAGGAACTCAATCCATCGCCTCTGTCTAAGGTTGAGCTCCTTCTGGGTTGGCAAATATTTCAGGCTTTTGTGGTGCAGTAAATGTAGCACTTTTCCCCATACAAGTAGTGCCTCCATATCTTCAGTGCAAAGATAATTGCTGCAAGCTCTAGATCATGGGTAGGGTAGTTCTGCTCATGTGGCCTTAGCTGTCTGGAAGCATAGGCGATCACTTTCCCCTCTTGCATCAATACACACCCTAGCCCATTATGAGAGGCATCACTGTAGACCACAAAGTCCTTCCACGACCTTGGTGTGCACTGGTGCCTCTGTCAACATAGCCTTCAACTTCTCAAAGCGGTGCGACACTTGTCATTCCAGTCAAATCTGACATTCTTGTGTAATAACTTGGTCATTGGAGCAGCTATTAGGGAAAATCCCTTCACAAATCTCCTGTAATACCCAGCTAACCCCAAGAAGCTTCTGACCTCAGTTGTATTCCTGGGAGGCTTCCATTCCATCACTGCTTCTATTTTCTTGGGATCCACCCTAATCCCATCAGCTGACACTATGTGTCCAAGGAATGCAATCTCATCCAGCCAAAAGTCACACTTGGACAACTTAGCATACAGCTTCTTTTCTCTCAGGGTTTGCAGAACAATCCTCAAATGCTCATCATGTTCTTCCTTGGTCTTGGAATACACCAAAATGTCATCAATAAAGACCACTACGAACCAATCTAAGTGTGGATGAAAGATACGGTTCATAAGGTCCATGAATGCCGCTGGTGCATTTGTTAGGCCAAAGGGCATCACTAAGAACTCATAATGCCCATATCGGGTCCTGAATGCAGTCTTTGGCACATCTGCATCCTTCACCCTCAGCTGATGATACCCTGATCTGAGATCAATCTTGGAAAATACTCCTGCTCCCTTCAACTGATCAAACAGATCATCAATTCTAGGCAACGGATATTTATTCTTTACTGTCACTTTATTCAACTGCCGGTAATCAATACATAGCCTCAAAGTCCCATCCTTCTTCTTTACAAACAGCACTGGAGCTCCCCATGGTGACACACTGGGGCGTATGAACCCCTTATCCAGCAACTCTTGCAATTGAGTTTTCAACTCCCTCAATTCAGTGGGTGCCATCCTATAAGGAGCAATGGAAATGGGTCTTTGTGCGGTGTCTCAATAGCAAATTCAACTTCCCTTTCTGGTGGCAAACCAGGTAATTCTTCAGGAAATACCTCTGGGAAGTCTCTCACTGTGGGTATGTCACTCAGGTTTGGCTTAGCCTGCCTAGTATCCGCCACATGAGCTAGGTAGGCTTCACAGCCTTTTCTCATCATTCTTCTTGCAATCGTGGTGAGATGACATTGGACAGAAATCGCCCTTTCCCCACAAGCGTGATCTCATTACCCTCAAGTTTTTAGAGAAATTCTCTTCAATTTGCAATCAACTATTGCACGATGACGTGACAACCAGTCCATTCCCAAAATCACGTCAAACTCATGGAAAGGCAACTCAATCAGTGCGCCAGAATTCATACCCCTGAATCCTTAAAGGGCAACCCTTATACACTTTGTTCACTACCACACTGTGGCCCAATGGATTAGTGACCAGAATATCTTGGTCACTCTCCCCTACCAATATCCCCCTTTCTACGGGTAGGTTGATGCAGATGTATGAATGAGTGGATCCTGGATCCACCAATGCATGCACAGGAGTATTGTAGAGGGAGAACGTACCCCTGATGACGTCCGGGGCATCTTGTTCCTCCTGAGCTCTCAAGGCATAATTTCTGGCAGGTGGTGCATTATCGGCCTCTCTGGCGGCTCGGATGTAGGCCTGCGAGATGGTCCCACGGCCAGTTTACGGACCTTCTACCCCTTGGTGGTGCAGAGCGAGTCTATCTACTTGTGTCGGGCAATTGTAGTAGTTCTGCGTGGGCGATTCCTCGATTGATGTTCTGACCCACATCTCAAGCAAGCACCGCCACTCCAACATTCCCCCTTGTGCCATTTTTGACGGTGTGGACACGCGAGAAGATCTTTGGCTGGTCCCCTGAACCCCATCCCTGGAGAGCTGCCCATAGATGGTGTGGACTGACCTCTCTTAGGGGTGAACTGTGGCCTGGGCCCCTGTGACTGACCCTGGCCCTGTGGCTGACCCGAACTCTGTGTAGGAGGACCCTTAAACTTCTTCCCTGATGTAGGAGCTGAACTAGGCGACCGGTCCCTCTTCTGTCTCTCTCTTCTAGTCCACTCACTAATTCTCACTTTTTCAACCTTTATGGGAGCTTCCACTAACTTGGTAAATTCAGTGATTCCCAAGGCAGTGAGCTGGATCTTGATGTTGTCATTTAGTCCCTCTTCAAATCTCTTGCATCTTTCAGCTTCATTTGGGACTATCTCCCTTCCGTAGCGACTTAATCGGACGAATTCTTTCTCATACTCACCACGACAATTGTCTCTGCCTCGGGTTAATAAATTCTCTTCTTCTCTCTTCCAAATATACTACCCACATACTTCTTCTTGAACTCGAGAGAAAGAAATCCCAAATTCTGACTTACACTTCACTTCACGATGTCCCACCATTCATAGGCATCATCTTGCAGCAAAGAGATGGCAGCTTCCAGGTTTTGCTCTGGAGTACAGTGGAGCTGTTTTAGTACTCTGCCCGTTCTGTTCAACGGTTCTGCATGAGTCATCTTCTCTCTTGCCATAGAAATCCACGCTCCAAACTTCCTTAACCTTTCCAGTGTGATTTACTGTGGAGGTGGTGGTGGTGGTGGTGGTCGGCATTACCCGACCATCTGTCTAAAGAAGTCGGCCATTTGTTGAAACATGGCCTGTGGAGGTGAGCGGGTTACGCTTGAGTGGCGGAGCGATTCTCTCATGCCCCCAGTCTCAACTGCTGCAGGTGGAGCATGACTCTCCACTTCCTCCTCAACGGCTCTCTGAGAGGAAGGATCCATATCCTATTCAAAATAAGAAAGATAAACAGATCTGCGTTAGTGTCACCTCGACTCTTACAAATGCAATGCATGGTATGGACTCAATCTAGGCCCAGAAATGCCTAAACCGTGCTCTGATACAACTAAATGTGACACCCCTTACCCGTGTACAGTATACAGAGTAAGTAATGCCACTGGTGTACCGCACACTCTAATATTCCTCAATTAATTTAGACAATGCTTTTGCATATAATTTATGAAATATAATCTGTTTAAGCCATTTATCAAAAGTATTATTCATTTAAGGTTCCAAAATTTAAAAAAATCCAGTAGTCTGGCTAAAAATGGAGAAAACCGTTCTTGAACTGTTAAAAACACTTCCAATATTTTTATTTCATCATCTCAAACTCCAATATCCCAAAACCTCAACAATATTTCTCAAACATCCATTATCAACACCAAATTCAATATCATGATTTCCACATTTCAATTTCCATTTTCATTCATCATTCACATGTGATGTTCGCATGTAAATCACAAGTAAACATCTACTTTTCCATTAACAAATACAATTTTCATAATTTACATATACATCAAAATATATTACATGAGTTCAAATACATATGAGAAAATACAAATCTGCTACAAAATATCAAAATGACAAAATGACACCTAGTGCCCTACCGATGCACTGCAGGTAGTGAGATGACACGGACACTGAGCAGAACTGTCAGATAGACTCACCCAGTCTGTGGTCTACTGGGCTCACGATCGGGATCTCCAGTACCTACGCGTGGCAAAAGCAACACGCTAAGCAATAATGCTTAGTGGTGCAATAATATAATAGAAGAAAATAGCAAGAAAATAAATGTGTATACAATGTGTATGCTTTCTTTGTTTGGTCTTGGTATATTCATTAAATCATTAGCTTTATTCACTTTTATTCATTTGGTTGCCCCAAGTAACCTACACTAGGCAGTGGATGGATAACGGGTAAGCGCATGGGTACCTAGTACCTCGGGCGTCACACCATCGGTCACATATGTATCTCGGTGCAGAGCGGCTAACAAGTGTAAATAATATCGAGCACAAGGCCAAGTCTCAATACAAAGCCGAATGGCTAAAAGCCATGAAATCACAGAATGGCATTTTTGCCATGTGCGATCGCTAATCGAACCCTATTGGCATGCCAAACTATCCAAACCAATCTTGTTAGGTATACTAGGGCATTTGAAACTTTTAAATTCTTCAATTTGTGAATTTCAACTTTTTGGTGTCACTATTCATCATTGGTCAACCAAAAATGTTGACTTTTAGCATAAAAATGTGTACATCAACTTTGGCACTCCCAACATACCACATTTGGTGTTTAAAACTTGTTGGCATTAAGTGTTTTTGCAATTTCAAAGTGCAACCCACACTAGCAGAAAATTTCAGTTTTGGTGCCCTTACTTCACTGTTCCATTGGACACTGTTACTGTTGGAATTTGAAGAAATGTAAAACATGAAAGTTGTTCCTTATTTTGTCTAGTTGAATTTCCTTTTTTGAATCACTCCATTTGGAGTTTTGTAGCTCAGATATGGCTCAAAACCCAAGCTGTCCGGATTGCATTCTGCAGAAATTTACCATATCTACAGTGCAGGAACAGTAACTTGAGTCACTTGGTTGGTTGGGTTCTGGCCATAATTTGGGGTAGGTTCCTTCATGAAAGTTGTTTGTCTATGTCTTAACTTATTGCTGTAAAAATTTCAGACCAATTGACCAAATCTACAGTGAGTTATGGCCAAATAAACAGTTACTGTTCATTTGGTCAAATTCTGCAGAATTCAGTGCAGGGAATCCGGATTGGAGCTGGGTTTTGACCCTTTTGCTTTGGTCTTTTGGGCATGGTTTCTTCAGCAAAAATGTGCCATTATAAGCCTAGTTTCATGTCCAATTGGCCAAACTTCAATTGGACTACCACTGCCCAAGTTATGGCAGTGCAAAGGGACTGAAATTTCAGTCCCTATGCTGCTGTCCATAGGGCAGAATTTTACTTTCACTTTGCCATTCTATTTTTAAGTTCTAATTATGGTCAACATACCTAAAATGGTCACTAATTGACCCTTATAATGTTCACTTACCACTTCATAAGCCAAAACCAAATTTCACTCTCCAAAACCCTAGCTTCACATTATGTTTCCTACATAATGCCTTAGTTATCATACCAAATTATTATTCTTATGTTTATAAACTTTCAACTTAATTCTAGTTCACTTCAAGCTCATCAAAAACACTCCTTACTATTTCTCCACTAGGGCAGCCAAAAAATTCATGTACACACACACATGAATTTTGTTCATTTAAATGACATTTTCTTACTAAATTCAAGTGCTCATTCATGAAATTAAGGAGTTTTAGGTATATAGTGCACTAACCTTGTTGTATGCCAATCCAAGCTTGAGAAAGCTTCACTTTCTTTCTTCTTCTTGGCTGCCAAAAGCTTTAGCAAGGTGCTAGGGCAAATTTTTGTGAAGATGACTAAAGGTTTTATGGTGATTTGGTGGGTTGTCTCAAGCTTCCATTAAGCTCCCATGGAAGAATAGGGTTTTGGGAGAGAATGTAACGTTTTTGGGTGAGGAAGATGGCTGCTGAAATTTTGTTATTTTGGTCTTATTTAGTCTCTTTTAATAGTTAGTCAAACAATGGCTTAAGTGTGATTGGTCCAACTCCCTTAATGACATCACCATGATGCCATAATTGATCTTTTTCTTCATTTTCTTTCCTTTCCTTCACTACTCATTTTAAATTTCATTTCTAGTAATATTTCTTTATATTTTATGTCATATTAATTATTTACTCAACTGGGCAAGTCGGCCAAAAATCACCTCGGAAGGCGAAATGACCAAAATGCCCTCCGTTTGACTTAACGGGCCAAAATTGTCTGTACCGATAGAAAAATTTTTCTAGGTATTTTCTTGGCATTCTAATGCCATAGGAACCTCAATGACCCTTCTCTGGAGTCCCAAAAATTATTTTATAATTTTTCCCCCGGGTCTAGGGCTCCTCGTTGCGAGAACCGAAACTTCCCTCCGGTGACCCATCGCTTGGGCACCGGCTCGTTTGACTCAGTTGTATTTTATTTCTAAAATTTTTACTAAATTTTTCTTATTAATATTTGAGTTAATTTTGATTCCCGACTTTAATTTAAATATTTTTCCGGACGTTCTAGCTGTCCGGACCGACACCGGTCACCGGAACAGTAGAATGTACGGAGTGGTTACCGGGAGGGTGTTACATACCCAGTATTGGGTCAACATACCTTATGTCATAGGGTAGTGTCACCCAAGGCATGTTTTAGCATACCCCATGTCAGATCTCATGTAAATTTTTGGTTACTTTACAATTCAACATGATGTGCCAACAAACCATATGTCAGTTCTCATGCAAATCTAGGCAAGAAAGTGTTTTTAGCTTAAGGTATGACATACGCTGTGTCACATCTCATGCAGATTTCTACCTACATAAAAATTCATCTTTGGGTACAACATACTCGGTGCAACATCTCAAGCAAATTTTGGCTGGTTTGTGAAAAAGACAAAAAAATTCATTCTTTCTCACATGCAACGCTTGCATAAAACCATACTAAAAGACATTTTAGAACACATCTCAAAAATTCCATCATTCAACACTTGAATAACAAATTTTCTTACAATTTCAACCAAACAACTAAGCAAAATAAAGTTTCTAAATGCAAAATGGGGTGGCTTAATACCAATTGAAGGCAAGACTTGCACAATAAAAATTTTAAAAATTTTGATTTAGCCTAAGTTACGTGCATCTCATGCTATATCCAATTTCATGCAAGCGATTATCAAAACATCAAAGTTACAACTCTTGCAACCACAATAAGTCTTCAAGCCCATTTTGCAATTTAGGAAACTAAAAGAAAACACCTAAACTAAGTTTAGGATAGTTGCCAAAAGGGGCACTGAATCACTATTCAACTGCCTTAATCTAGGAAGTGAGACCACCAAATGTTAGCTCTGTAATCCATCTACACAAACTGATGATCAAGATGATCCAACCCTTGAACTGTAATCCCCTTGAAGTGCTCTTTCGTTTATCAATTGAATGGCACAAAGGGGTTTTTGGTTCTCTTAGTTTTACCTTGGGTAGTTGAAGAAACAATTTCTTTAATCTCTAATTCAAGAGTGGCAACTTCTAATTTCTCTTGAATTAGCTTAAGGAAGAAAGCTTGAAGTTTCTTTCATGTAGGTTGAGAGAAAGGTTGAAGAAGATGAATATAAAACTCTAAAAAATTAACTTTTGCATGGGGTTTTCTCTTTATATATTTTAGGGATATGGAAATCCTTAAAGTGGGAAAAAATCTCTAACATGTAGGGATTTCTAATCCCTAAAGTGAATAAGTGGGTGAAGAATATTCTCCACCGTGGAGATAAGGTTTACAATTGTCATACAAGTTCATTCTTTGTCTCCCACTTACATCACTTCATGTCATCTCATGTCATCACATGTCAAGAGACAAAAAACCCACTCATATTTTCTTTCTTTCAATGGCATGCCCTATGCAACTTTTGCCTTGGCTTGGCATGCCCCATGTCGCAATGCACTGGGTTGCGAAATACCCCATGCTGCCTGATACTGGGTAGCAACATACCCTATGTTACATCATATGGAACTTTTGGCCTGCTTGTTTTTTCTTCCTTTCTACTAAATTCTTTGAATCTAGTTTAAGTCATGTTAGGGACTTTTACAGTCTTATTGCAAAACTAAATTGATTAATTTAATTAACTAATTAAACTATTTAATCAATCATTTAAATTATTCAAGTCTTTATCATTATTTTCTTATTGTGTGTGACTTCTTAGGTTCATAACCAATTGGTAATGAGAATGTTATTAACTCTTTAATACCAATGGAACTCCTTCCACTCATAGAGTGCAATTCCCTAATCCACTCTTGCTTCTCATAAATTATGATTGACACATAGCATAGTGTGTCATGACTACCCAACAAATAATGAATTAAATCATCTCTTACTTTGAAGCTTTGATCATACATACCATGCACTAAAGTCTTTCCATTACAAAGTCTCAATCGTAGCTGGGGCCACAATACATGTCAAACCCCAATTACTTTGGATCATGTTTCCTCATCTAAATTTTAATTCTTGATTAATAAGACTATCTAATAGAAACCCTTTTTCTAACTATGTCTATCTGTCTTGATCAAGAACTTTATTTATTAAGAACTATTTACATAGCATAGGACTTTATCCTTATTTACTTAGGATAGCGGATCCCATCTTGATCAAACACCTATAAAAATATACAACTAGTCGGAGCTAACACACACCCATATACCCGTACACAGTACAAGTATGCGAGCCATATCAAACTCGAACCACTTATATATGAGATAATCATGTTCTCTCTAGTCAAAGGACTATATGCACTATTATGATCTAGATGACTGTAACACCCTGAACTTTTGAGCTCTGAATAATGCCATTTTTTGTCAGTGAATAGTACTATTCAAAGCCAGTTTGAGGACTAGAAATGAAATGAAATGAAAATGAATTGAAATAAGCAGAATAAAAATCAAAATGACCATCGGGCTATGGACTTGATTGTCATTATCAAAAAAGATAGACTATAACCCGATGAAGGGAATTTTGGTAATTTCACTCCCAGAGTTGATTTTTGACCTAAATGTCAATTGAAATTAGTGAGATGAAAATGTCAAAAATAATGAAATTCATGAGAGTTGTATAGAAATTTAAAAGGGGATACATAGGAAATTAAGTAAAATGTTATAAAAGTTATAATTATAATTAAATTAAAAATTAAATTTAAAAGAACATTTAAGACAAGAATTATTAAAGGAAAGTCATCTTCTTCCCTTTATTTTCTCCATGGCCAGCTCACCATTCTTCTAACCCTTCTACCATTGTTAGCTTCATTTCCCCTTGATTTCTTTCATATTTTCCATAACTCCAAACATAAAAACTTGCTAATTGATCTTGGAAAAGTGATTAGTAGCAGAAAGAAGCAAGAAAATTGAAGATTTGGAAAGCTAGGAATTGGCTCAAGTGAGGTTAGTGCTAATTCTAACCTTATTTCTTCTTCTTTTCTTGAAATTTAGTTGAATTATGAAAGAATTGCATGAGAAATTAAAGGAATCATGTATGAATGGAGGGATAGAGATTTCGGTAACCATGGTAGAAAGAGGATTTGATGTGCTTAATTGAATTTAAACTTGAATCCTAGCTTAGATAAGATGAAATATACGATTGGTATGTTGAATGGCAAATGATTTGCATGAATTGGGAAAGATGACCAATTAGGGTTTGGAGAAATTAGGGGTTTTGATGGTATGATGTATAATTGATGTGTTTGAGGTCAAATATTGACCAATTAAATTGTATTAATTGTGAAATGAAGTTGGTGGTTTAGTTGAATTGATGAATTGGAAGTGTGGCTTTTGTGCTGAAATTCTGGACCATTAAGTCCAGTAGGTTTATATGGCTATAAGTAGATCTACATAGCTACAATTGGTGTGAAGAAAATTGGAGATGAAACCTAAGACATAATGCTAGAAATGTCATGAAGGAAGGCTACCCAAAAAATGACCAAAAGTTGCCCTAAACTAGGCTTGAATATGGAATGACACATTCTGGACCTGTAGAAATGATCATATGAACAGTGTTTGGTAAATTGGGCATAACTCAATGCAGAAAACTCCAATTGACCTAATTCTTGAACCTATGGAAACCTGAGATATTTGATAACATTTCATATGAATAACTTAGAGCCAAATTGTGACGCCCCTTACCCGTCTATAGTGTAACCGATTAAAGCATGGCACATTCATTGCCGAAGCACCCTATCTTATCTTGTCATGTCCATTGTTAATTTTAAACTTCATAGAAAACATGTGGTAAATTTTTTTTTTATTAGAAATTATTTCTGTGGAGACCCGGGCAGAGACTCCTCTATTTTATTAGCATCTGGCGGGTTTTAATATTTACCTATCAACATAATCATATTCCATTCATATTTTTCCATGTCATGTTATGTCATCAAGCATTCATATAATTTACTCATAATCATTCATATAAAAGTTTATACATAATAATTTACAATTTCATTTATAATCTCAAAATGTAATTACATGATGCTTATGTACAATAAACCAAAATACAAAATCTAATACATGGGCCCTGCCAACAAAATATAAACTGTTGAGGTAACTAGAAGACACCGGCAAATCTGGTCAATCTCGGTCAGGGCACTACTGCTACAACTGTGTCTAGTCTCCAGTACCTACGCAATGGAGAACTAACACGCTAAGAGAATTGCTTAGTGGTGCATAATTTTAAAGAAAAGTAACAAAATAATTAAAAATAATAATTCTAGGCAAATTTCATAAATTCTAAGTCTTTACATATTTTTTTGACTTTGGGATCAATTTATTTATTAGGATCATATCTGTGTATTTATTTCATTTTCAGTCTTTTTTAAAATCATATCAGTGCTCAAGTAACCTATAACAGACTATAAAGATTGGATACACGGAGTATACTAGTTAGACAACCATATGTCTACCCTGTATATAATTGTCATGTCAAGCATAAAGCCAGCGGGCAGGCTTTCAAAGCCATAAATGAAATTAGGCATAATGGCTGACGGGCAGGCACATAGCCTACAGAACAATCATATCAGACATATTGTGTCGATCAATGATTATTCATGTAGGCAGTAATGCTATCTACAGTCCCTAATTGGTATACCAATCAATCCAAGCTATATACATAAGCCTAGGTTTACTTTGGGCAATTAAGAATTATTAATTTCTTATTAGAAATTTCATGTCAATTTTTTAGGAGAAAGTGGGTCCCACATACCTATTTCATGTAATTTAGTGTTTAGCAACAAGTTAGGGTTAAAACCCTACCATAAAATAAATTTTCTTATAAACCTTTCTTTAGGTTCAGTTTTAATGTCTTAATTTTACCTACAAATTTGATCATTTTGTGGCCACTGTTTGGCCATCCTTCCTTCATGGAAGTTGTTCCTCTATGTTCTAGAACTCAAGTTATAGTCAAATAACCACAACTGGTTCATTTCCAAATTCTAGATCCTTAGCTAGGTAGATTGTGGACTTAGAGTTTACCTAATTAATTGAATAGGTTGTAATCATTTTTAAGCCTCGTGTTCTTCATAGAAATTGTTGCCCCATGTCTTATGGTCACTCAAAATTTTGAATTGCAATATTTCAGGTTTTTTAGAATTAATTATAGCTAAATAACTGGCCTGGACTCGTGTACCCTATGCCAGTAGGATTCTAGTTCAGGTTAGTGGCTTTGACTCAACTTTCAGGTTTCTTACATTCATAATTTGAGGAAAGTGTCTAAAACAAAGTTGGACCCCTGTTCCTTAGGTTTCCAGAACAATATGGCTCATCCCAATTGGAGTTTCCTAGTGGGAGATATGGCTAAAAGGATGTTCTGGGGTCAAGGGCTCATTTAGGCAATTTCCAGAATTTGCATACTAATTTGATCTAGCCAATTGACGTAGTTTCCTTGATTTATGGGTTTTGGTCAAAATACCAATATTGTAGATTTATGTCTTATGGAAGTTTTTCCACTGGGTTCATTGCATTTGGATTTTTTCAGACTAAGTTATGGCCATTTTTCCAAAACTGGTCGGGTAAGCCTATGTCTAGCAATTTCTGGGCAATATGGTTCTAGACAGTTTTGTGACTTAACTTTGGCTAGTACTTTGGTTTGGTTAAATGCATTTCTAGGCTCTGTGTCCTTCATGAAAGTTGTATTCCTATGTCTAAGCTTTCCAATGGTATAAAATTTAGGTCATTTGGATCTATCTAGAGGAAGTTATGACCAAATGAATGTGTACTGTTCATTTGGTCATTTTTCTAGGTTCATTGTATGGTTAGCCGGATTGGGATAATAAATTGGTCAAGTTATGGATAGAATTTAGGCATGGTGTCTTCATGGAAAATGGAGTATTTTGGGTCTAGTTTCACCTCCAGCTGGCCTCATACCAATTGGAGAAATAAAAATTCAGTTATGGCTCAAAACACATACTGGATTTATAAAGTCCCAAACCAGTAAAGAAATGTACACTTCCAAATTTCATTTCCTCTAGCTCCTAAACTACAAATTGGCGTTCATGGCACTTCTAAACATTATCAACTCATCTCAACAAAGTCAAATTCCCAATAATTACACAAAATCCCTAATAGTTAGGTAAAAACCCTAACTCAAATTGTCAATCTCAAACATACACATGCAATCAAATTTCTAGTATCTGTAACTTCATCACTCAACATACAACTCACATCTTACTTATTCATCAACACCACTAATCACCATTTACATGCATGAAGTTTATCAAACCCCCATGTTTTCCAAGGCTGTAGAATTCTAGGGTTCTCAAATACTCATCATTTTCTTCAATTTTCCTATCATACCAACTCATTTCAATATGCTTAGCATGATTAAAGAAGAGAGGTAAGATAATTCATGCACTAACTTTGTTCAAGAAATTACCAAGCTTGTAAAACTTCAAGTTCCGTTAAATTCTTGGCTACTAATAGACTTCCCAAGGTGTAGGGATGATTTTTAATGAAGGGGACTATGAGTTTTGGTGAGTGGATGAAGAGATATTCAAGCTTAAAACTTGATAAAAATGGTGGAAGGAAACAACTATGGTGGCCGGCTAAGAGAGAGTTGAAGAAGAAGAAGATGAAAATGACTTTAAGTGGTTGAAATCTTGTCATCTTATACTTATATATATCCTATGGTAAATTGCATAAAATATTAATGATTTAATATTTGCATCATGCTTAGTAATAACTCATATATTTATATTTTATTTTCTTTCTTTTCTTTTCCCATTTCAATTGCATTTTTCATGATTTTAATTTATGTTATGTGTTTTAATCTCTCTTATTTTAATTGACATTTAGGTTAAAATTCAACTCTGAGGTTGAAATGACCAAAATGCCCTTCATTATGCTTATAGGGTTATTTTTGTCTGTACCAATTAATAAAATTTTTTAAATGTTTTATAATATTTTTAATGTCATTTATACCTCAGTAAGCCTTTAATTAAATCCTAAAAATTATTTCCTAGGGTCCTCGTCAGTCTGGGGTCGGCAACTGACTTCTCAGTTACTTCCCAGTATGGTCACCCATCGCCGGAACCTCGGCTCATTTAACCTAGTTACATTTCATTTCCTTTATTTTCTCTTCAGTTTTCTTGTATTTTCTTAACATTTATTCCATCAATTTATGCTTCCACACTCTAGTTTAAGTGTAGTTCCAGACATTCTAGCTGTCTGAATAGACATTAATAGTCGGAACAGTAGTATGTATGGATTACCTACAGTGAGGGCGTTACAATTCTTCCCCTCTAATTAAAAATTTCATCCTCGAAATTTACTTGATGTGAAGAGTTGAGGGAACTGCTGCCTCATCGTCTCCTTGCTCTCCCATGTCGCCTCTTCTGTATTGTAATGTCTCCATAGGACTTTCACTAGAGGAATTCTCTTATTTCTGAGCTCTTTTACTTCCCGTGCCAAGATTTTGATTGGTTCTTCTTCATATGTCAAGTCAGGTTGCACAATTATCTCTTCTGCTGAAATGACATGTGAAGGATCTGATCTGTATCTCTTGAGCATCGACACATGGAATACATTGTGAATCTTGTCTAGCTCGGGTGGTAAAGCTAGCCTGTAGGTAATGGACCCACACGTTTAATGATATCGTAGGGACCAATAAACCTAGAGCTTAACTTACCCTTTTTTTCGAATCTTAACACTTTCTTCCAAGGTGATACCTTGAGAAATACCTTATCACCAACCTCATACTTGAAGGAACGGAAGCGTGAAAAACACAAGTTTATACCATTGAATTCAAAAATTTTCAACTAGGGACATATGCATCATGCAAGATTTATTTTTATCTATTTGATTTCAATGATAAACAACATATTAAAATTCTTTTAATATGTTTTTGGATCTGTATTTGCCATTTAAGATTTTAAAATTAATCAGATTAATTTTAGAACCCTAGATTAAATCAACAACGATTACACTAACCTCTTGATCCACTGCAGCGTATCTGCGCCTTTGAGATTCGTCTTCAGGACACCAGATGTTGTCCCTCTAGCTTGTCCACACCAAGAACACCTATGGCAGCCCTTGAACAGCTTCTAATGCTTTTTCTATTATTTAGAAAATCAAGTTCTGCCTTTTAAGAGATTAAGGATGTAAACAGGACACTAGAAATAATTTCTAGTGTTCTTAATTCAAGAGATTGATGGCTAATCTCTTTGAATTGATGAGATATGAAGAAGAATAGATGGAGAGCCTCAAAGTGGCGTGACAAAGGAGAGGAGTGGCTGCTGGTTGCTTTTCTTTTTCATAACAACACTTATATAGCTAGGTTAACACATTAAACCCTTGCCACATGTCACCCTTTGATTAGCTCTAGGTTTAAGTGACCCAATCACATTGTGCCAAGTGTCAAACCTATATTTAATCTTGATTTTAATCATCTTACATGATTAAAAAACATTTGGCAAGCTTATGTGTAATCCCATGTGTCACCATCTCATGGTGCCACGTGTCACACTGTAAAATGACCAAAATGCCCCTGTGTCTTAATTTTGAGTTCTTAACCGAAAATAATTATTTTTCTTCTTCTAATTAATTTTTATCAATTATAAATTAATTAATTAATCTCTATTAATTAATTTCTCATTAATTAAATTCATATTTAAACACTTTAAATATAAATTTAATTTATACTACACATCCAATAATCTAGATTTGGTTTCAAGTCATGCTAGGGACTTTGCAATTTAATTGCAAATCAAACCTATTTAATTAATCAATTAAACTCTTTAATTAATTAATTAAATCATATTTAAATAGGTGATAACTTGTGTATGTGTGTGACTTACTAGGCTCATCACTAATTGGCAATGAGACATGATATCAACTCTTAATATCATCAGAACTATTTCTTACCATAAATGATTTCTCTAAATCATTTTATGCACCTCATAGACCATGGTTAACGCCTAGTATAGCATGCCATGGCCACCCAATTAGTAATAAGGTTTACCTTAAATGAACCTATAATCATATGTTACCATGCACTAGAATCTCTCTATTACAAAATCCCAACTCAAGCTGGAGTCATGATTTATGTCAAACTCCATTTGCTATGAATATTATGTTCTCTTTTAATTCCAGTTCTTGATTAAAAAGATTTTCTCATCAGAAACTCTTTTCTGAATAAATCTATCTGTCCTGTCCAGGAACTTGAAACATCAAAAACAATTAAATGAACATAGGATTTTAACTCTATTTACTTAGAGGAACAGATTCCATCTTGATCAACACCTACCTCCATATATAACTAGTAGGAGCCAACACATGCCCATATACCCATACATAGTACAAGTACGAAAGCAGTATCAAACTCAAACTACCTATACACAAGATAACTGTGCTATCTCAGGTCTAAAGATTATATGCACTGATATGATTTATAACAAAACATTGACAAGAGTAAACTCCATGTGCTTGTCATAAGTATCACTGGTTCGGCCTACTTATCATGTATAAGTGCCTATCATGTTTGTTATATGGCATGAGACTCAACATTCCATCTTATTTATATCTCATATAAATAACTTGGAAACAAACATGAATACAATCTTTCTGGATAAGTCATGTCCTTATTATGAAGTATCCTCGATTGTGAACCTATTTATGATACTTTGTACTAGAAATACTGTCACTCATATTCTTAACAACTTAAGAATAATATTTCTAACAAAATATCAATGGACCTTTTCTATTACACATAAATATCTTATGTAAATGGAAAAGTGAAAATGCCTTTTATTAATAAAACATGTGCAAGATACATACTAAATGATATGCTCTAGGGCATACTACTAACAATCTCCCACTAGCACTAGAGCCATTCATTACAATACCTTAGACCCATCTTCTCAAGATGTCGGTCTAACTGAGCTTATGACAAAAGCTTAGTGAATGGATCAGCTGGATTTTTCAGCTGATGTTATTTTTCTGCATGGCTATATCGCCTTGCCCAACTATATCTCTGATAATGTGGTAGTGCCTTTCTATGTGTTTGGATTTTGGGTGAGACCTTAGTTCCTTAGCCTATATGACTGCTCCATTGTTGTCACAGTGTAGTGGAACTGCTGACTTAATGGAAGGAACTACTGTAAGTTCTGTCATGAACTTCTTTATCCAAACAGCTTCCTTTGCAGCATTTGATGCAGCAATATACTCAGCTTCTGTAGTGGAATCAGCAGTCGTGCTCTGTTTGGAACTCTTCCAACTGACTGCACCTCCATTACAAATGAACACATATCCAGAGGTAGACTTTCTATTATCGATATCTGATTGGAAGTCAGAATCAGTATAACCATCCAATTGCAAGTCTGCACCTCCATAAATCAAGAATAAATCCTTAGTTCTTCTCAAGTACTTAAGGATATTCTTGACAGCTATCCAGTGTTCCAAACCTGGATTGGATTGATACCTGCTAGTCAAACTAACAGCATATGCGATATCCGGCCTAGTACACAACATTGCATACATTAAACTTCCAATAGCCGAAGCATATGGAATCCTAGCCATCTTATCTCTTTCTTCAGGTGTCTTTGGAGACATCTCTTTAGAAAGGTGGATACCATGTCTCAGTAGTAACAATCCTCTCTTGGAATCAAACATGTTAAACCTCTTTAACACCTTTTCCAAGTATAGACTTTGGGATAAACCAATTATTCTTTTCGCTCTATCTCTATATATGCGAATCCCAAGAATATAGGTTGCCTCCCCTAAGTCTTTCATGGAGAATGTATTTGACAACCATACCTTTATAGTTGTCAACATACCTGTGTCATTACCCATCAATAGTATGTCCTCCACATATAAGACAAGGAAAGTGGTAGCAATGTCACTAACCTTCTTATATACACATGGCTCATCCTCATTTTTGATAAAACCAAAGGATTTAATGGCTTCATCAAAACGAATGTTACAACTCCTCGAAGCTTATTTCAACCCATAAATGGATCACTTTAGCTTGCACACCTTGGAACCATCTTGGGATTCAAAACCCCTAGGTTGTTCCATGAAAAGGTTTTCTTCAATGTATCCATTGAGAAAAGCTGTTTTGACATCCATCTGCCAAATCTCATAATCATAGTATGCAGCTATTGCTAATAAAATCCTAATTGATTTAAGAATGGCAACAGGCGAGAAAGTCTCCTCATAGTCGACTCTTTGCCTTTGGCGAAACCCTTTCGCTACTAGCCTTGCCTTATAGGTTTCTACCTTTCCATCAGAACCAATTTTCTTCTTGAAAACCCATTTGTTCCCTATAGGTACAATACCTTCAGGTGGGTCAACAAGATCCCAAACTTGATTCTTATACATGGAATCAATCTCGGATTTCATAGCATCAATCCATTTTGAAGAGTCTATATCTGATATAGCTTCTTCATAAGTAAGTGGATCATCTCCATGATCTACTTCTTAATGAGTAGACAACTCTTGTTCTTCTTTATGAAGAAAACCATATCTCACTGGTGGGTGAGATACCCTGGTTATTCTACGAGGAACAGCTGTAGATGTTTCATCAACGGGTATAGGTTGACTAGATGGATATATCCATCTGATCTGTTGGCTGGTCAGAATTCTCCAATTCTAACTCTATTTGCCTTCCTTTGCCTCCTTCTTGAACAAACTGTTGTTCAAGAAATGTGGCATCTCTACTTATCACAACCTTTTGTGAAGTAGACAAATAAAAAGAATATCCAAAACTATCTTTTGGATATCCAACAAATCGACCTTTTTCTGATCTGGTCTCCAATTTATCATTGTTGAGCTTTTTGATATAAGCTGGACAACCCCAAATCTTAACATGCTTAAGACTTGGTTTTCTTCCATGCCATATCTCATAAGGTGTGGAAGAAACTGATTTTGATGGAATCCTATTCAGAATATACAAAGCTGATTCTAATGCAAATCCCCAAAAGGAGATTGGCATATCAGTATAGCTCATCATACTACGTACCATATCCAATAGGGTACGATTTCTCCTTTCAGATACACCATTCAGCTGTGGCGTTCCTGGAGGAGTCAGCTGGGAAACAATGCGTGCTCTCTCAAGTATTCATCAAATTCGATTTCAAATATTCACCTCCACGATCTGATCGAAGAGCTTTAATACTCTTTTCTGTTTGATTTTCTACTTCAGATTTAAATTCTTTGAACTTTTCAAAGGATTCATGTTTGTAGTTCATCAAATACAAATACCCAAACCTTGATTTATCATCAGTAAAGGTAATAAAATGATGAAAACCGCCTCTAGCCATTTCCTTAAATGGACCACATACATCACTATGTATTAGCTCCAAAATATTTTCAGCTCTTAGCCCTTGTCCAACAAAGGGTGATCTAGTCATTTTGCCCCGAAGGCAAAATTCACAAGTTGGAGTAGGCTCAAAGCCCAATGAGGATAAAATCCCCATTTTCTCCAATTTTACAATCCTATCTTCTGCAACATGACATAACCTTAAGTGCTAAATATATTTTGAATCTTGAGTTCATTTTCATCATGGCATTGCATTCTTTTAGATTGCTATACTCTGGGCAGTGGAAACACTTTCCTGCTGGCAGTGGAAACACTTTCCTGCAAGTAGTGGAAACACTTTCCTGCTAGTAGTGGAAACACTTTCCTTTACCTTTGTCAACTTTGATCTTTGTTTTTCTGTTTGGCTATCTTCTTGGATGGACTAGGAATCTGAGGTTTCTTTTTCTTATCGCCCTTCTTCTTGTTGGACTTTCTAGCAGACGAAGATGCAATCAAAGATACCTCTTTTCCTTTATTGCCCGGCATATTCTTTTGGGCAATAACCAGCATGTTGAGTAAACCAGCTAAGGTGCATTCCTGTTTAGTCATATGGAAATTTGTCACAAAATTCCTAAAAGACTCAGGAAGGGACTGAAGGATCAAATCCGTCTGTAGTTGGAAATCCATGTTGAAGTCAAGATATTCTAACTGCTCAATCAGCCGAATCATCTTGTGGACATGATCCCCAACATTCTATCCCTCAGACATCCTCATACGGAATAGCTGTCTAGATATCTCATACCTAGCATTCCTGCTGTGCTCACCATACAACTCTTGTAGGTGAAGGAGGATCTCACTAGCACTCTGCATATTTTTATGCTGCTTCTGTAACTCATTACTCATGGAAGCAAGCATGTAACACTTAGCTCTCATATCATGCTCCTTCCACTTGTCCAAAGTTTCATGTTCCTCTTGTGTGGCCTCTGGAGGTAAGGGACCAGGAACATTTGAATCTAGAACATATCCTATATGTTCAAGGTTCAGGACAAGTTTCAAATTTCTTAGCTAATCAGACAGATTAGATCCTGTCAACCTATTGCGATCAAGTATGCTTGCAAGGATATTGGTTGGTGGTGGTTGTTCTGTGCTCATTTTTATCAGAAAATTAACTGCAGAAAATAACCAGATTAATTAGTAAATATATCATGTAATTAACCAAAATGATTACGGTCTTTTAATCAAATTGGTCCTCCCACTAACTTAGCGAATCCTACACTTCCAAAGTAGAAAACGGAAATCCTAATTGGATGGATTTCTAATGGGTGATTGAATTCTTATAATTCTATTGATCATCCTCAGGTACATCCATTATTGGAATTACAATAAACTATAAGTGAGCAACTTCTTGCCCATCACATCTCATGTGAGGTTCAATCCTTTACCTAGCCCCTAATGCTCAAAATCTCAGGTACATCCATTATTGACTTATCTTGCATTAGTTAAGTTGATCCCATTGAGCCAGTAATTAAGCAAATAATTTTAATGTCCTCAGGTACATCCAATATTGGCCACTAAACCATTTACGTATTTACAACATCTCATGCTTAACAATTATTCTTAAGAAAATCTCTTAAATTAATTGCATCTTATGCAACTATTTAAAATTTCTTAAAATAATTGCCCTAATGGAGGGCCTATGTTATAATTACTTTAATTATAGCATTTTCAACTTAATCATTTGTTTGGAAGATTTTATGGTCATTCTAATTACTATTAAGGTCTCACTTTGCACATTATCCAATTAGCATGCATATATCATATAATAGCATACATTCCCATACATCTCATGCATTCATGGATAAGCAATAAATATGGTATGATCATGGACTTTCTAAGGGATTCAATTCTGAGCCACCAAGAATTGAATCAGGGCATTCCTAGGTGCATTTCATTCATTCATTTTACAAGAGTTGCTGAAGGAGTACATAATCAGCACTTGATTTTGAATTCCTCCCACTGGTCCCACCAATGCTCTTGACCTCCTTGAACTTCTTGCAATCCAATATTACATAGTAATCCTTGGCATACCAAAGCGAATTTACAAGAACTTAAATAAATGAAATTACAACCCAAAAATTATTACAAACTTAATAATACATGCCCAAAATAAATTAAAAGAAATTAATTAATTTACAATCCCAAAGAAACATAAAAGAAATAAATCCAATCACATTGGTCTTTTATAGTCCATAATCATCCATCATGCATATCACTATTTAATAATTAAATAAAACATACATACTTAAATTAAATTGAATATCTCATATTTAACTTAAAAATCCAGATTTGAATATGATTTAAATAAATTTAAAAATTCAGATTTGAATCTCATTCAAACAAATTTAAAAATCCAGATTTGAATCACATTCAAACATTTTTTAAAAAATCAGATTTGAATCACATTCAAACATTTTTTAAAAAATCAGATATGAATTTTATTCAATCAATTTTAAAAAATCAGATTTAAATATGATTCAAACAACTTTAAAAATTCAGATTTGAATCACATTCAAACAACTTTTAAAATTCAGATTTGAATCACATTCAAACAATTTTTTAAATTCTGATTTGAATCATAATTTAATTGTGTGATAAAAAATTCTAATTAAACAATTTAATTAGACATAAAATGGATCTTAGATCATACAACAATTGCACATTCACCATCCATTTACCTTTGCACACCATTGTGGTGCATCAACCATGCGCACCACGGTGTTCATCATTTGTGCCGCCACCTTGGCTTTGCAACCAGCAATGAACTTTTGATCTCATGATCAAACGCACAATTAAATCATATAAACATCAATCTAAATGGCAAATATAGTGGCTCTGATACCAATTGAAGGAACGGAAGCGTGAAAAACACAAGTTTATACCATTGAATTCAAAAATTTTCACCTAGGGACATATGCATCATGCAAGATTTATTTTTATCTATTTGATTTCAATGATAAACAACATATTAAAACTCTTTTAATATGTTTTTGGATCTGTATTTGCCATTTAAGATTTTAAAATTAATCAGATTAATTTTAGAACCCTAGATTAAATCAAGAACGATTACACTAACCTCTTGATGCACTGCAGCGTGTCTGCGCCTTTGAGATTCATTTTCAGGACACCAGATGTTGTCCCTCTAGCTTGTCCACACCAAGAACACCTATAGCAGCCCTTGAACAGCTTCTAAAGCTTTTTCTATTATTTAGAAAATCAAGTTCTACCTTTTAAGAGATTAAGGATGTAAACAGGACACTAGAAACAATTTCTAGTGTTCTTAATTCAAGAGATTGATGGCTAATCTCTTTGAATTGATGAGAGATGAAGAAGAATAGATGGAGAGCCTCAAAGTGGCGTGACAAAGGAGAGGAGTGGTTGCTGGTTGCTTTTCTTTTTCATAACAACACTTATATAGCTAGGTTAACACATTAAACCCTTGCCACATGTCACCCTTTGATTAGCTCTAGGTTTAAGTGACCCAATCACATTGTGCCAAGTGTCAAACCTATATTTAATCTTGATTTTAATCATCTTACATGATTAAAAAAAATTTGGCAAGCTTATGTGTAATCCCATGTGTCACCATTTCATGGTGCCACGTGTCACACTGTAAAATGACCAAAATGCCCCTGTGTCTTAATTTTGAGTTCTTAACCGAAAATAATTATTTTTCTTCTTCTAATTAATTTATATCAAATATAAATTAATTAATTAATCTCTATTAATTAATTTCTCATTAATTAAATTCATATTTAAACACTTTAAATATAAATTTAATTTATACTACACATCCAATAATCTAGATTTGGTTTGAAGTCATGCTAGGGACTTTGCAATTTAATTGCAAACCAAACCTATTTAATTAATCAATTAAACTCTTTAATTAATTAATTAAATCATATTTAAATAGGTGATAACTTGTGTATGTGTGTGACTTACTAGGCTCATCACTAATTGGCAATGAGACATGATATCAACTCTTAATATCATCAGAACTCTTTCTTACCATAAATGATTTCTCTAAATCATTTTATGCACTTCATAGACCATGGTTAACACCTAGCATAGCATGCCATGGCCACCCAATTAGTAATAAGGTTTACCTTAAATGAACCTATAATCATATGTTACCATGCACTAGAATCTCTCTATTACAAAATCCCAACTCAAAGTGAGTCATGGTTTATGTCAAACTCCATTTGCTATGAATATTATGTTCTCTTTTAATTCCAGTTCTTGATTAAAAAGATTTTCTCATCAGAAACTCTTTTCTGAATAAATCTATCTGTCCTGGCTAGGAACTTGAAACATCAAGAACAATTAAATGAACATAGGATTTTAACTCTATTTACTTAAAGGAACAGATTCCATCTTGATCAACACCTACCTCCATATATAACTAGTAGGATCCAACACATGCCCATATACCCATACATAGTACAAGTATGAAAGCAGTATCAAACTCAAACTACCTATATACAAGATAACTATGCTATCTCAGGTTTAAAGATTATATGCACTGATATGATTTATGACAAAACATTGACAAGAGTAAACTCCATGTGCTTGTCATAAGTGTCACTGGTTTGGCCTACTTATCATGTATAAGTGCCTATCATGTTTGTTACATGGCATGAGACTCACCATTCCATTTTATTTATATCTCATATAAATAACTTGGAAACAAATATGAATACAATCTTTCTGGATAAGTCATGTCCTTATTATGAAGTATCCTCGATTGTGAACCTATTTATGATACTTTGTACTAGAAATACTGTCACTCATATTCTTAACAACTTAAGAATAATATTTCTAACAAAATATCAATGGACCTTTTCTATTACACATAAATATCTTATGTAAATGGAAAAGTGGAAATGCCCTTTATTAATAAAATATGTACAAGATACATACTGAATGATATGCTCTAGGGCATACCACTAACAATACTCTATGTCTTTTCTCTTTAGGTCAGTATAGGACTTCTGTCTATCTGAGGTGACTCTCAAGTTGTCTCTAATTAGCTTCACTTTTTCCTCTGTTTGTCTCACCAAGTCTGGGCCCACTACTTTCTCCTCACCCATTTTTATCCAGCATAAGGGAGTCCTACATCTCCTCCCATACAATGCTTCATATGGAGCCATTTTTATGCTGGCTTGGTAGCTGTTGTTGTAAGCAAACTCTACCAAAGGAAGGTATTTATCCTAACTTCCTTCAAAGTCAATAATGCAGCTCTGAAGCATATCTTCCAGTACCTATCATATCATTCATGTCATGTCATGTCATTATTATCAATATTTTAACATTTATACAATTTACTAAGTTCTAAGGGTTACCTGAATCATCCTTTCAGACTGTCCATCCGTCAGAGGATGAAATGCATTACTGAAGTGCAATTGAGTGCGCAATGACTCCCATAGCTTTTTCTAAAACCTCGAAGTAAACCTCGGGTCTCGGTTAGATATGATCGATGTTGGCACTCCATGTAATCGTACTATCTCAGCTATGTAAATTTCTGCTAATCTCTCCAATGAGTAGTCGGTTCTGATAGGTAGGAAGTGTGCTGACTTTGTTAATCGTTCCATAATCACCCAGATGGTATCATGCTTCTTCTATGTCAATGGCAGTCTAGTGACAAAATCCATGGTGATGCGGTCCCATTTCCACTCTGGTATAGATATGGGTTGTAGCAACCCTAATGGAACCTAATTTTCAGCTTTAACATGCTAGCATGTCAGACATTTGGTTCAAAAATCACCAATCTCTTTCTTCATTCTAGGCCACCAGTACTTTTCCTTCAGGTCATGATACATCTTGGTACTTCCTAGGTGCATAGCATGGAAGCTACTGTGCACCTCTTTGAAGATATTCTTCTTCAGTTCCTCATCTCCTGGTACACAGATTCTGCCTTTATAATACAGGCACCCATCTCTTTTTAGCTGATAATCAGTCTCCTTCCCCTCTTTAACTTTGCCCATAATTGTCATCAGCTTTTCATCCTTTATCTGTGCTTCCTCTATTTGCTATAGCAAGCTTGGCTTTACACACAACTCAGTCAAAATAGTCCCATCTGGAACTAAGCACAAGTGAACGTTCAGTTCTCTCAAAGCCATCATGGACTTCCTGTTCAGTGCATCAACCACTATATTTGCCTTTCCAGGGTGATAGTCGATGACACAGTCATAATCCTTAAGGAATTCAATCCATCTCCTCTGTCTTAGATTAAGTTCCTTCTGGGTTGGCAAATGCTTCAGACTCTTGTGATCCGTGTAGATATAGCATTTCTCACCATATAGGTAATGCCTCCATATCTTCAATGCAAATATTATTGCCGCCAATTCCAAATCATATGTTGGGCAGTTCTTTTCATGTGGCCTTAGCTGTTTGAAAGCATAGGCGACTACTTTTCCTTCTTGCATCAAAACACACCCAAGCCCATTATGAGAGGCATCACTGTAGATCATATAGTCTTTCCCTGATTCTGTCTATGTTAACACTGGAGCTTCTGTGAGCAAAGCCTTTAGTTTCTCAAAACTGATTTAACACTTGTCATTGCAGTCAAACTTGACATTCTTATGTAGCAATTTAGTCAGTGAGGCTATTATAAGGGAGAATCCCTTCACAAATCTTGTGACACCCCTTACCCGTCTACAGTGTAGCCGAGCAAGATATGCCACATAGTGTACCGAAATACCATATTTTATCTCAATTATTTTTATCCTTCTTTAATTTATTTCTTCATGGTTATGAAGTGCAATTTGTGAAATTTAACTCATTTAAGTCATTTATTAAAATTTAAATTCATTTGAGGTTTCAAAATTTTTATAAAAAATCCGGCAGAGTACCGGCTAAAAATGGAGAAAACAGTTCTTCGGAACTTGTGAAAAACACTTCTAATAGTCATTCTATTCCACAACTCCCCAATTTTCACATTAATTCTCAAAATTCTTCCATTTGCCATTCATTCATTTAACATCATAATCATATACATTTCATTTATAAACACAAATTTACAAATACTGACATTCATACCAAATTATATTACATAAGTTTCAATTTATACATGAGAAAATAAAAGTTTGATTACAAACAGTACAAACAGTATAAAATACCAAAATGGGACCTAGTGTCCTATCAATGTACTATAGCCTGTGAGGTGACACGGACACTATACAGAACTGTGAACGGCCTCACCCAGTCTGTGGTCTACTGGGCTCTCTGTCCAAATCTTCAATACCTACGCGTTGCAAAAGCGATGCGCTAAGCATAAAGCTTAGTGGTGCCAATAATACAAGAAAATATAATATGCAAATAAAAGTAAAAAAATTCCTAGTTATTGTGTTTATAAGAAATGAATAATTACTAACTTATTGTTTAGTCGAAGACTGATTACATTTTATGATATTAACTCTTTCTAGCATTTTATTGATCATTTTCTTGATAATTTTCGAGCCTCTTTTCATTGTAATCATTCTTGTTCTTTATTTGGATATTTAATTTCCTTACATCCTTTAAAAATCAATTCAATTACAATTATACTTTTCCATGCCCAAGCAACCTATACAAATTGACCAGACTGGATAAATGGGTAAACTAGCACTAGGTACCAGGTACCTCGGGCCGTCACACCATCGGTCACAATGTGTCTCCCAGTGTACAAATAGAATGGCTAATAAGCCATAAAAGCAATAAGGCATAAAGCCAAGTATAACATCATAATCAGTATAGCAATAGGCTATCATATCACAGAATGGCATGAAGCCATATGCAGTACTGCTATCAGAACCCTATTGGCATGCCAACCTATCCAAACCAATTACATTAGGCCTACTAGGGCATATTACAAAGTTATTTCTTGAATATTTGTACTTAATATGTAAGGTTACTATTCATTTGGTCATTTAAGTCAAAATATTGACTTTCTCATATATAATAGTTACATGAGTTTTAATCACATAGATTTACCACATTTTGGTTCCCAAAAGTGTTGGCATTAGTTGTCAATCCATACTTCTAACCAATGGAAAATAAATCAAAAATTTCAGTTTTGGGTGCTAGAGTTCACTGTTTCATTAGGCTATTCTACAGTGAGAATTTAGCCAAATATTCTTCATCAAAGTTGTTCCTTATTGTGTCTAGTTATATTTATTTTTTTGAATCACTCCATTTGGAGTTTTGTAGCTCAAGTTATTTCCTAAACACCATAACTAGCCGGATTGCAATTTTTCCAGAATTTCTGAGCAGAATCAATTCTATAGTTTTTGTACACTGACTGTAGGTCAGTTTTTGGACATATTATGATCAAAATTTGGGTTTATTTTCTTCATGAAAGTTGTAGGGGTATGTCTCACCTTCCTACTGGTAATAATTCAGGTCAATTGGACCTTTCTACACTGAGTTATGACCAAATGAATGAATACTGTTCATTTGGTCATTTTACCCAGGCAGAATGTAAGTTACCCAGATTCGGTCAATTTTTAGGGCATCCTAAGCTTAGTTTCTAAACAGGTTTCCTTCATCAAAGTTGTGCCATTATGTGTCTAATTTCATGTCCCAATTGGCCTTGCACCAATTGAACCTACACAACTCAAGTTATAGCTGCCCAAACATGTTGGACTCACATCTAGACCTGCAAGGCACATTGGACAGCACACCCAACCTTAAATCCCAAGCTACAATTCACTTCAATTCCATATTATACTCAGCCAAATAGTCACTATTTGACCATTAGAACTTCCATGTACCATCAATATGGCCAAACCCTAATATAGCTCAAAACCCTAATTTCTAATACCTCAATTCATGCATAAGACCTTATAGTTCAACTTCTACCATATACAACTCATCAAGAACATTACTAATCAAATTTAATTCCATCAAAATCATAATTTCCTCAAGCTTCCTCATGGCTATAGAAATTTCATGGAATATAATCATGCATATTTAATTCAATTTTCAACAAGTTTTCAACTTAGCTTAGCTTAAATTCATGTTTAGAAGGAAGTAAGAGCAAAGAATATGGCACTAACCTCTTTGAGCATAATTTTTACTTAGCTAACTTCAAATTTTCCTTCACTTTTTCCTCTTCAAATTGCTGCCTCTAACTTGCCCAAGGTGTAAGATCAATTTTTTATGAAGAGGTTATGAGGTTTTATGGTGTAAATGAGTGAGAAATGGAGCTTAAGTGATGCTTTAATGGAGGAAGAGAGAGGGAGGTGTGTTTTAACGGGAAGAAGGTGATGGATAGCAGATTGTGTTTTCAATTTTAACTCATTTTATCCCTTTTTAATTAGTTTGTAAGGTGTGTGTTATAATATGATTGGTGGAGGGTTTTTAATGACATCATAATGATGTCATAATTCCCAATTTCTTTCATTTTTTTTTCTTTTCTTTACTACTTATTTTCAATTCAATTTTTAGCAATATTTATTCATATTTTATGTCATAATAATTATTTACTTAACTGGACAAGTCGGTCAAAAATCATCTCTAAAGACGAAATGACCAAAATGCCCTCCGTTTGGCTTATTGAGCCAAAATCGTCTATATTGATCAAAAAAATTTTCTAAGCCTTTTCTTGGTATTCTAATGCCATAGAAACCTCAATGACTCTTCTCTGGAGTCTCAAAAATTATTTCATAAATTTTTCCCTGGGTTTAGGGCTTCTAGCTGCGAAGACCACAACTTTCCGTTGGGTTACCCATCGCTAGGGCAACGGCTCATTTAACTTAGTTGTATTTTATTTCTAAAATTTTTCCTAAATTTTTCTTACCATTATTTGATTTATTTATGACTCCTCACTCTATTCTAAATATTTTTCCAGATATTCTAGTTGTCCGAACTGACACTGGTCACCGGAACAGTAGAATGTACGAAATTGCTACAGTGAGGTGGTTTCAAATCTCCTGTCGTATCCAGCTAACCCCCAAGAAGCTTATGACCTCTGTTACATTTCTGGGAGGCTTCCATTCAATTACTGCTACAATCATCTTTGGATCTACCCTGATCCCCTCTGCTAATACAATGTGTCCAAGGAAAGAAATCTCATCTAACCAGAAGTCACACTTGGACAGCTTGGCATACAACTGCTTTTCCTGCAGTGTCTGTAGTACTACTCTCAGGTGTTCATCATGCTCCTCCCAGTTCGTAGAATACACTAGAATATCATCTATAAAGACCACAATGACCCGATCCAAATAGGAATGAAAGATACGGTTCATGAGGTCTATGAAAGCCGCTGGTGCATTTGTCAGCCCAAATGGGATCACTAGGAACTCATAGTGTCCATACCGGGTCCTGAAAGCAGTTTTTGGCATATCTGTCTCCTTTACCCTTAACTGATGGTAGCCTGATCTGAGATCTATTTTGGAGAATACATAGGCTCCCTTCAGTTGATCAAACAAGTTATCTATCCATGGTAAAGGATATTTATTTTTCACAGTCACCTTATTCAGCTATCAGTAGTATACACAAAGCCGTAGTGTACCGTCCTTCTTATTAACAAATAGCACCGGTGCTCCCCATGGTAACACACTTGGGCTTATGAAGCCCTTATTCAGTAGCTCCTGTAAATGAACTTTCAACTCTCTCAGTTTAGTAGGTGCCATCCTATATGGAGCAATGGAAATTAGTGCAATACCCGGCATAACCTCTATAGCAAACTCTACCTCTCTATCTGGTGGCAAAAATAGCAACTCTTCTAGAAATACATCTGGAAAATCACATACAGTGGGGATGTCCTGTAAACTCAGACTAGTCTTCCTGGTGTCAACCACATGCGCTAAGAAAGCCTCACAGCCTTTTCCTTATCAATCTTCTGGCTGTTATGGCTGATATAATAGTAGAAAGACAACTTATTCCTTCACCCCCAACTATAATTTCATCCCCATCTACTGTCTGTAATGAAATCCTCTTCAACCGATAATCTACCATCACCTGATGATGTGATAACCAATCCATTCCCAATATCACATCAAACTCATGGAATGGTAGTTCAATCAAGTCGGCTGGAAACTCATAACCCTATATCCTTAGAGGACAACCCTTATAGACCTTCTTCACCATGACACTACGGCCTAAAGGGTTAATAACTTGTATGTCCTCTAACTCCTTTATCTGTACCCCTCTATCAACTGGCGGTGTAATACACACATATGAATGTATGGAGCCGGGATCAATCAGTGCACATACTAATATGTTATAAAGAGAAAATGTACCTCTAATGATATCTGTTGGATCTGGTTCCTCCCTAGCCCTCATAGCATAAGCATGAGGCACTACGCTGACCTCCTGCCTCTGAACTGTCTCTAGAGTAGGCCTCTGTGATGCACCAGCTATATTAGGCCTCACAGGTTTTTTACCCCTCTATATTGTCGGGGTAAACCTCTCTGTCTGGGGATGAGCAGTGGGAGCACTAGCACTCCTCTGTGGACAATCCTTCAAGAAGTGATCCATAGACCCACATCTGAAGCATCCCCCAGTCAATAGTCTACACTCTCCTTAGTGGCTCCTTCGACAATGTGTACAAGCAAGTGTTAGGGCTGATCCCCGTGTAGCTGTACCTGGAGAACTACCCACTAATACACCAGACTGTCCTCCTCTCCTCAGAGCAAACTGAGATCTTTACCTCTTACCTCGACCCTGAGTCTGACCCTAAGACTCCTTGGACTTCTTACTACCAGTGGCTACTAAACCAGACTAACCAGATCCAGAACACCTTTTACACTGCCTATCCCTCCTAGACTGCTCCTCATCTCTGACTCTCTCCACATCCAGAGCTGATGCGACTAACAAAGAGAAGTCAATGAAGTAGTGAGATGTAACTATCAGTCTGATGCTGTCATTTAGTCCGTCCTCAAACCTCCTGCATTTATTAACCTCTGTGGGCATGATCTCTAATGCATATCCACTAAGTCTTATGAATTTCTGCTCATACACAGAAGTTGTAAGTTACCTCTGTTTCAGTGCCAGGAATCCTCTTCTTCTGGCCTCTAAGTATACATGGCTGATATATTTCTTCCTGAACTCTACCAAAAAGAAATTTCAGGTGATCTGTGCAGGTTGTATCACTCTCGACACTATCACCCACCACTGATATACATCCTCCTGAAGTAGTGACAGAGCACACTCCAACTGCTGCTCTGGGGTGCAGTGTAGCTGCTGCAATACCCTATTTATCCTCTCCAGCCAATACTTTGTGGCAGCTGGATCATCCTCCTTCTTACCCTTGAAATTAATTACCCCATATTTCTGCAGTCTCTCTAATGGGGACCTATGTACAGGTTGCAGTTGTAGGGGTGGTGGTGGCTGTACAGGTGGTGGTGGCTGTGGCTGAGGCTGTAGAGGTAGAGATGGTTATGACTGAGGTATGGCTCCGGTGACCTGACGGAACAGCTATGTCATCTGTTCCAAGAAGGCCTACTATGCTCTACCCGCAGCACCCAAAGATGACTCAGCTCTACTGCTTCGCTCCCTACTAGGAGCAGGTGCAGATGCGTGACTCTCTGCCTCCTCCTAGATCGGTCTAGGAGACCCATGCTCTGAAGGATCAGATGCCATCAATCCTATAAAACAGATAAAGAACAGATCTATATTAGTGTCACCTCGACTCTAATTAGAGGCCCATGCAGGTTATACAAACTATTTCTTTCTATCTATCTAGGTCTAGGACTGCCTAAACTATTGCTCTGATACCACTAAATGTGATACCCCTTACTCGTCTACAGTGTAGCCGATTAAAGCGTGCCACATTCGGTGCCGGAGCACCTACTTATCTTGTCCTGTCCATTGTTAATTTTAAACTTGATAGAAAACATGTGGTAATTTTTGTTATCAGAAATTATTTCTATGGAGACCCGGGTAGAGCCTCATCTGTTTTATTAGCATCTAGCGGGTTTCAATATTTACCTGTCAACATAATCATATTCCATTCATATTTTTCTATATCATGTTTTGTCATCAAACATTTATATAATTTACTCATAATCATTCATATAAAAGTTTATACACAATAATTTACAATTTCATTTAAAATCTTAAAATGCAATTACAAGATGCTTATGTACAATAAACCAAAATACAAAATCTAATACATGGGCCCTACCAACAAAAAATAAACTGCTGAGGTGACTTGTAGACACTGGCAAATCTGGTCAATCTTGGTCAGGCACTACTGCTGCAGCAACTGTAGTGGCTGTGTCTGGTCTCCAGTACCTACACGATGGAAAACCAATGTGCTAAGCGAATTGCTTAGTGGTGTATAATTTTAAAGAAAAGTAACTAAATAGTTAAAAATAATAATTCTAGGAAAATTTCATAAATTCTAAGTCTTTATAGATTTATTTGACTTTGGGATCAATTTATTTATTAGGATCTTATCCGTGTATTTACTTCATTTTCAGTCTTTTCAAAATCATATCAGTGCCCAAGTAACCTATAACAGACTATAAAGGCTGAATACACGGGAGTATACTGGTTAGACAACTATATGTCTACCTTGTATACAACTGTCATGTTAGGCACAAGGCCAGTGGGCAGGCTTTCAAAGCCAGAAATGAAATTAGGTACAATGGCCAATGAGCAGGCACATAGCTTGTAGAACAATCATATCAGACATATTTTTGTCGATCAATGATTATTCATATAGGCAGTACTGCTATCTGTAGTCTTTAATTAGTATATCAATCAATCCAACCTATATACATAAGCCTAGGTTTACTTTAGGCAATTAAGCATTATTAATTTCTTATTAGAAATTTCATGTCAATTTATAGTGAGAAAGTGGGTCCCACATACCTATTTCATGTAATTTAGTGTTTAGCAACATATTAGGGTTAAAACCCTACCATAAAATAATTTGTCTTATGAACCTTTCTTTAGGTTTAGTTTTAATGTCTTAACTTTACCCATCAATTTGATCATTTTGTGGCCACTGTTTGGCCATACTTCCTTCATGGAAGTCGTTCCTCTATGTCTTGTCTTTCCTTTTCCTTTTTGAATCATGTCATTTGGATTTCTAGAGCTCATGTTATAGTCAAATAACCACAACTGGTTCATTTCCAAATTCTAGATCCTTAGCTAGGCAGATTTTGGACTTAGAATTTACCTAATTAATTGAATTAGCTACAGTCACTTTTAAGCCTAGTGTTCTTCATAGAAATTCTTAACCTATGTCTTATGGTCACTTAGAATTTTGAATTGCAATTTTTTAGGTTTTGTAGAATTAATTACAGCCAAATCACTTGCTTAGACTCGTGTACCCTGTGCTAACAAGATTCCAGTTCAGGTTAGTAGATTTGACTCAACTTTTAGGTTTCTTACATTCATAATTTGAGGAAAGTGTCTAAAACAAAGTTGGATCTCTATTCCTTAGGTTTCCAAAACAATATGGCTCATCCCAATTGGAGTTTACTAGTGGGAGATATGACTAAAAGGCTGTTATGGGGTCAAATGGTCATTTAGGCAATTTCCAGAATTTGTATACTAAATTTATCTAGCCAATTGACCTACTTCCCTTGATTTATGGGTTTTGGTCAAAATACCAATATTGTAGATTTATGTCTTATGAATGTTTTGCCACTAGTTTCATTGCATTTGGATCTTTTTAGACTAAGTTATGGCCTTTTTGCCAAAACTAGTCGGGTAAGCCTAAGTCCAGCAATTTCTGGGTAATATGGTTCTGGACAGTTTTGTGACTTAAACTGCGCTAGCCATTTGGTTTGATTAGAGGCATTTCTGGGCTTTGTGTCCTCCAAAAAAGTTATGGTCCTATGTCTAAGCTTTCAAATGATATAAAATTTAGGTTATTTGGATCTGTCTAGAGGATGTTATCACCAAATGAAAGTGTACTGTTTATTTGGTCATTTTTCTGGGTTCATTGTATGGTCAGCTAGATTGGGACAATAAATTGGCCAAGTTATGGATAGAATTTAGGCATAGTTTCTTCATGAAAAATGAAGTATTTTTTACTCTAGTTTCACCTCCAATTAGCCTCATACCAATTGGAGCAACATAAATTCAGTTATGGCTCAAAACACATACTGGATTTATAAAGTCCCAAACCTGCAAAGAAATGTACACTTCCAAATTTCATTTCTTCCAACTCCCAAACTACAAATTGGCATTCATGGCACTTCTAAACATCATCAACTCATCTCAACAAAGTCAAATTCCCAGCAATTACACAAAATCTCTAATAGTTAGGTAAAAACCCTAACTCAAATTATCAGTCTCAAACATACACATGCAATCAAATTTCTAGTACATGTAACTTCATCACTCAACATACAACTCACATCTTACTTATTCATCAACACCACTAATCACCATTTACATACATGAAGTTTATCAAACCCCCATGTTTCCCAAGACTGCCGAATTCTAGGGTTCTCAAATACTAATCATTTTCTTCAATTTTCTTATCATACCAACTCATTTCAACATGCTTAGCATGATTAAAAAAGAAAGGTAAGATAATTCTTGCACTAACCTTGTTCAAGAAATTCCCAAGCTTGTAAAACTTCAAGTTCCCTTAAATTTTTGACTGTCAATAGACTTTCCAAGGTGTGGGGATGATTTTCAATGAAGGGGACTATGAGTTTTGATGAGTGGATGAGGAGATATTCAAGCTTAAAGCTTGATAAAAATGGTGGAAGGAAACAATTATGGTGGCCGACTAAGAGAGAGTTGAAGAAGAAGAAGATGAAAATGACTTTAAGTGGTTGAAATCTTGTCATCTTATGCTTATATATATCCTATGGTAAATTGCATAAAATATTAATGATGTAATATTTGCATCATGCTTAGTAATAACTCATATATTTATATTTGATTTTCTTTCTTTTCTTTTCCCATTTCAATTGTATTTTTCATGATTTTAATTTATTTTATGTGTTTGAATCTCTCTTATTTGAATTAACATTTAGGTTAAAATTCAACTCTGAGGTTGAAATGACCAAAATGCTCTTCGTTATGCTTGTCGAGTTATTTTTGTATGTACCGATTAATAAATTTTCTTAAATTTTCTTTGACATTTTTAATGTCATTTATACCTCAGTAAACCTTTAATTAAGTCCTAAAAATTATTTTTTAGGGTTCCTCATGTTCTGGGTCAAGAATCGACTTCTCGCTACTTCCCTGCATTTATCACCCATCATCAAAACCTCGGCTCATTTAACCTAGTTACATTTTATTTTCTTTATTTTTTCTTAATTTTTCTTGTATTTTCTTAATATTTATTCCATCAATTTATGCCTTCTCAGTCTAGTTTAAGTGTAGTTCCAGACATTTTGGCTGTCTGAATGGATTTCGACACCATATTTTGGCCGATCCCCAGAATCGATAAATTTCGAAACTGATCACCAGCACTAATTCTCCTCTTTGTCGGACAACCACATTTCCGATCTCTCACTCAAAAGGAATCGATTTAACACTAAGTCCCCGTGCCATTTAAAGCCACACCGATCTCTCAAACCAATAGTCAAGTCCCCTGATCAATCAATTACATTCCCGATCTCTCTTGTCAAAAGTAATTGAACCAACACTAATTTTATGTCACCAGTCTTATTGCCGATCTCTCATTTTAAGAGTTTGGGAATAATCAAGTTAAGGTTCTAATTCGGTTTAATGGCGATCCCGATCTTAAGTGTTCAAAGCCAAAATTTTAGTTAAGTCCCGTTTCGTAACTGATCTCATGCATATTGTGTTTTCAAATCTCCTATACTTAGATTAATAATCACTTTCAGTTGTCATTCTAATATGTTCAAACAATCAAGTGCTTACGCAATTCAGAAACTTTCCGATCACAATCAATCATTGAATAAAAGGGGAACTTTCATTTCATTTCAAAGTTTATACAAGTCATTCAGCTGGGGGATCACCCCCAGCCTGATCTACATGTTCATTTTCTCTCTCACCTTCAACCTCCCCTTCACTATCCTCACCTTCCAGGTTGGCCATCCAGAAGAAGTCCTCCTCGGGATAACGCTTTTTGAGCTCGGCCAGAAGGTCTCTGTGAGCATTCACATAAGCAACAGCCACTCCGGTCACCATTTCTTCTTCTTTCGCCTTGAGCTCCTCAGCAAGATGAGCGACTTGAGCAGCTTCATCGGCCCGGAGTGCTTGAACTTCCTCGAGAATACGATCCCGCTCGGCCAAAACATGAGCTTGCTTGGCCAGCTTGTCTTCATAGAACTTCATTCGCCCCTCAATTTGAGATATGTAATCCTGAGTGGATGAAAGTTGGGATCGGAGAGAAGACACCTCATGACCCATCTTCTCGACCTCCTTACCTAGACGATGAGCCTTCTCCCGGACCATGTGCTGGTTCACTAAGCACTCTACGTTTAGGCTCATAGATCTGGTTAAGATGTCATCAAGGTTATCTGGAGACAGCCTATCCCGATCTTCTCGAAGGCAGATAGAAAACGCAAAGACCTTAGCGAAACCTGGGGTCTCTCGAACCGTGCAGTTCTTCTCCAGCGAGTGGATTAGGACTTGAGCGCCTCGGGAAAGGGACCTGACAGGAGGTTGGGAAGGACCCCCTTCCGCACTTGGAGCAACCGGAGGAGGTAGAGGCGCCTCTTCTCGGTAAGGAGGAGACCGGACCACTTCTATGACTGGAGGTCCTGAGGGTTGAGACGAGCCTCCCTGAATTTCCTCGGGTTCATGCCTGGGTGTCTGCATTTCTTCAGCCCGCTTCATTTCCTGAACTTTCCGGGAGATCTCCCTCTTTCGCTTCCGGCTCTCCTTGGAAGCTTCGCCGCTTGCCATACCTGCACAGAGAAGAGGTCAGTGAGATCGCTAAGGTCCAAAGGTTTGAGTAAAAAGAAAATACCCATGTCGAGGTCAAAAAGCTGAAGCCCCCGATCTTTGCCAGTAATCAATTCCATTGTACAGTGATGCAGTTTGGCAGTCACTGCATCCAAACAAGAGAACTTCTCCCTGCTCGCCTGTTCTTTCAGCTCCATCACCATCAGGCCTTCCTCTCTATTCAAGACGAGACGCTTCAGAATTAAGGGACCTTGGTGTAGCCAGCTACGAGGGAAACCCTCAAAGCCATTCGGAATTTTGCTCCTTAGAATGAAGAAGCGGTTCTTCCAATTCTTCAGGGAGGAGGGCAGATCGGTGAAAAGCCCGCAATGTGGTTTCGCCTGGAAGAACCAGTACTCGTCGTCCTTTCAACGAGTTAATCTATGCAGTTCAGCAAATACCTTAGCCATAGGACGGAATCCCTTAGCTCGGCAGAGGCCTCGGAAGGCTACTAAGATCCGGCACGAGTTCGGGTGGACTTGGGCTATACACACTTGGTGAAATTTTAAGACTTCCTTGAAGAAGTCGTCAAGGGGGAACCGCAGCCTGACTTTCAACTGTTCTTCATATACTATAATCATGTCGTTCTCTTCGAAGAAATGATCGACTCGGTGATCGCCGTGACACCGGATAAGTTCGTATGAATCAGGCTCAATGTTGTACTCCTGGCTGAATGACTGCAGATCGGTTTCTTGAAGGACCGATGGTAACTCATCCATGGGAAGATTTTCCCTCCCTGAAGAAGGTACATGCCTTGATGGTGCTGCTAGCCCCCGAACTGGAACAGCGACCCTAGAAGGTTCGGGTCGCACGCTTGGTCCGACCACCTCCACTTCATCAGATGACCATGAGATCTGAACGGAAGGGGGGGCTTGCGTCTCTCTGACCCTCGGTGCCTCTCATTTTCAAAGGAAACAAGGAATTTAGACTAAAAGAAGGATCAAAACCCTTACCGGAGTCTGATCGGTGTCGGAGGAACTTGAGAAAATGAGAGAATTTTGAAGTTATTCGTGAGAGACTGAAAATGACATAAGGGAGCTAATGGTTGGCCCATCCCCTATTTATACCCGTCCGAGCATTTAATGCTCACGATGTCCCAAGCAGTGCATCGGTTAACGAGATCTGCCAGTCTTTTCTGACACGTCTCATGAATATTCCGCAAATTCCACAAAGAGATCGGCTAACTAGAGAGTGACAGATTGAGGTGTTTTGAATTACGGATCGGATAAGTGTCATTCAAATTAAGAGTCGGATCGGATAAATACTTCAGAGATCGAAAAATAATCAATGTGACAATAATAAAATGACAGTTGTCAAAATAAATTTTATTTTCGAAAAGATCTGATTACATCATTTGGGCGATCTCTGGAGATCGGATTACATTAAAGGTCTAATTACATCATTTGGGCGATCTCTAAAGATCGGATTACATTAAAGGTCTGATTACATCATAAGGGCGATCTTTAGAAACTGGTGGAACATCCTATCTAAAAGGCCTATGTCAAAGCCTAGTCTCGTGGCTGAGTCAAAAGATGTGTTTGACCAGGAGACCGGCTGGGGGGACTATGACTCTCATAAGAATGAGAGAGGTCGTCATCAAAGTTACCGCCAAACCGAAGTCATTTCGAACACCCTGTGGTGGAGGAGCCGATTTAACGTCAAGAGCGCCATCGGTGTTGAGGAATGTTAGCGCCTTTCTCGATCAAACCAGCCACGATTATATCAGTCGAACGACTCGAGATCGGCATGATCGAGGTCCTCGACCCAGATCGGTTAATTAGTCCAGTTCTCTCACTGTCATCAGATAAGGTCATCATAATTTTTCGATCACCGGGATCGTAAATTTTTAGGCAAGGAACAAAGAGGACAACCGGAAAAAGATTAAAAGCGGTCATTTTGTCCGGGATTGTTGCCGGAGCAGCTAGAACAAGGAAAATGAGGAGAATAGGGGAGAAAGTCAAATGAGGTAGGGCTTCCCAGTTGAAGGTATATATAGGAAAATCCGAGCATATATTGCTAAGCAGAAAACGAAGCGGACGCTTCGGGGATCGAGGGAAATTAATGCTTTGATTGGATTGAATCGGATGAAAGGACTGGAGTAGGAGAGATCGGAAAAATGGAGTCCGGTATGAGAGATCAGAAAAGCATCATGTTGAAAAGACCGGAAAGGAGGGGAGATCGAAAAACAAAGAGAATAAAACGCCTACCGCTTTCGTCATAATCAGAGTCGAGATAGTTAAAGCGTTAGGGACAAAATCCCAACCGCACGCCTCAGAATCGCCCACATTACTGACAGGTGCCAGAATATGTCATGACAGCGCTGTACCTCTCAATCTCCGCCGTTGATCCGACTTGTAAGGATGAACTTAGAGCCCTTGGATCAAAGAAGAAGACGACAAGACTAGCGCCTTTCACTCCTAGCCCTCGGATTGCCCCGGACAAGAGAATTTGGGAACGTCAGATTACAAGGGAGAAAGGAAAAATATTCTGAAAGGGATCCCAACCATTCATTCTGATTCTCTTTAATTCCTGAGCCTCAGATCATGTCCTTTAAAATCTTGACCCTCCATCTCCCTCAAAACAAATCCTGACCCTTCATGGGGAGCACCCGGTTCCTATAAATACCTACATGAAAAACTGTTCGAGAGGACGAAAAAAAAAGATAGTGAATATAGCAGAAGGACTCTGAAACTTAATTCAGCTTGTTACTTTGCTATTTTTAAAGCTTTCATAAGAAAAACTTTTGAAACCAGTTTTCTAAAGTATTTTCTTGCAAAAGGGATTCTTGAATACTGAAACTCTCTATTTTCAGTTCGTTCATTATCCTGTGGTGCTCTCATTTTCAGCTCTTTGTTTTATTTAGTTCCACTCCCATTATCCAGGCTCAACCTCATTTAAACTCGGGTATTATTTCGACCCGATCGCATTTTAGTGAAGCATCCTTCTTGTCAAGGCGGACCTTAATCTTCCGGTCACCAACTTGCAGTTCTATTAAGCTTTGTGATTCAATACTTAGTTTAGTAGATTTGGCTCCCTACAGGTGAGTACTCATATTGCCATTTTATTAAGTGCTCGTTTTCATTCTTTTGCATTTCCTTTGTTCTTTTATGTACGTAGTTTTTTAAAAAAAAAAAAAATTATATTGCGCTAAAGAATACCAAAAGGTTACTCTCAGGTTTACTCCTTTGTTGATCAGTCTATTCTTTTCATTAATCTTTGTTATTTCTAAATGCAACTGTTCTAGTCTCGAGTAATGTATAAGGGGTCTGGTAAAATGTAGGTAATCATATCTTAAGGGTCTCTTTAAAAATAATAAAAGGTCTAAACAATGAGTTGGGAAAATAGTAAGGCCGAATCACTAGAATAATGCAAAAGATAATTGAGTAAAACAACACAAGGCAAAGTAAAACCGAACTTTAAGATAGATAAATGGGATAGATCGGGCATCAAAAGGTACTGGTAAGGCGACCACATAGGAAGGTCGGAAAATTCAGTTTGGTATCTCCTGACTGGATACAAGGTACCAATCAATTAAAAGAAGCCTTATTCCGAGCCTCTACATCTTTAAATGCCCAAACCTTTAGTTCTAGGATTTCGTGATGGGTAGCTGTAATCAAGTTTCGAGAGATCGGAAAAGTCCTTATCCGATCCCTATTAAAATAAAAGGGAGATCGGAGGAGAGTCTTATCCGGTTTCCACTTAAAATTCTAATAAATATTTAAAGGGAGATCAGAGAAGAGTTCTTATCCGGTTTCCACTTAAAATTCTAATGAATATTTAAAGGGATATCGGAGGAGAGTTCTTATCCGGTTTCCACTTAAAATTTTAATAATTATTCATTAGTACTCACCTGTAGGGAGCCAAATCTACTAAACTAAGTATTAAGTGCTCGTTTTCATTCTTTTGCATTTCCTTTGTTCTTTTATGTACGTAGTTTTTAAAAAAAAAAAAAATTATATTGCGCTAAAGAATACCAAAAGGTTACTCTCAGGTTTACTCCTTTGTTGATCAGTCTATTCTTTTCATTAATCTTTGTTATTTCTAAATGCAACTGTTCTAGTCTCGAGTAATGTATAAGGGGTCTGGTAAAATGTAGGTAATCATATCTTAAGGGTCTCTTTAAAAATAATAAAAGGTCTAAACAATGAGTTGGGAAAATAGTAAGGCCGAATCACTAGAATAATGCAAAAGATAATTGAGTAAAACAACACAAGGCAAAGTAAAACCGAACTTTAAGATAGATAAATGGGATAGATCGGGCATCAAAAGGTACTGGTAAGGCGACCACATAGGAAGGTCGGAAAATTCAGTTTGGTATCTCCTGACTGGATACAAGGTACCAATCAATTAAAAGAAGCCTTATTCCGAGCCTCTACATCTTTAAATGCCCAAACCTTTAGTTCTAGGATTTCGTGATGGGTAGCTGTAATCAAGTTTCGAGAGATCGGAAAAGTCCTTATCCGATCCCTATTAAAATAAAAGGGAGATCGGAGGAGAGTCTTATCCGGTTTCCACTTAAAATTCTAATAAATATTTAAAGGGAGATCAGAGAAGAGTTCTTATCCGGTTTCCACTTAAAATTCTAATGAATATTTAAAGGGATATCGGAGGAGAGTTCTTATCCGGTTTCCACTTAAAATTTTAATAATTATTTAAAAGGAGATCGGAGGAGAGTTCTTATCCGGTTTCCACTTAAAATTCTAATAAATATTTAAAAAAAAAGAGATCGGAGGAGAGTTCTTATCCGATTCTCAAGCTTAAAATTTTTAATAAATATTTAAAAGGAGATCGGAGGAGAGTTCTTATCCGATTTCCAAATTAAATTTCAATAAACTCGTAAGATAATTCCCCCTAAAATAAAATTAATACGCAACCGCAACTCACTAAGGTCGTCTCATTTACTTATGTATCTGGGTAACCCAGATTAGTGAAAAATCAAACCTTCCTTTCGGTCAAAAGGATTAACATTCCCATTCAAGCCCTCCTAACTATGAAGAATACGAAGTTAAAACTGCTTACCCTTGTTGAGGGACGAGGTGGGGTGCCTAACACCTTCCCCATCCGTTCATGGACCTCGAACCTAGAATCTCTGTTTTTAAAGTGGTTTCATTCTAACTTACTTTCACAAATGGTTTTCTTTAATTTCCCTCAAAATTAAAGTGGCGACTCCTCACTTTTCCTACTTCGGTGAGTGTTCGTCCAGGCGACCGCAAAACCCTTTGCAACAGCTTGGCGACTCCGCTGGGGAATATTTGACTAACTTAACCCCGGTCTAGAGGTCCAAAAGTAGATCTAATTTTGTGATCAAATCATAGTTAGATGGGCACACTCCGCGAAATTCTATGTATTAATTATTGTTATTTCTGCTAACCATTTTGCTTGTCCTTGCTTGTTTACTTTCTATAGCGCTCTGCGTTTAAAAGAAAAAAAAGAGGAAAAATAAAAATCCCCCTGAATTGGGAAGAGGTAAGAGTGTCCCTTCACACATTGAACACTCACACGATATCCTCACATACTTCAGCCCTATACCCGGGCTTTCTTACCCTTTTAGGAAAGTAGGAGGGAGTCATGTAGCGGTGCCTGTGGGTTTTGCCCCGTTAGTATCTGTGAAGGCTTCTGCTCAAATTGAAACTCGTTCTATTCACCATGATACCCGTGGAATTTTCTCAATAGTATCGTGGGGGATAGAATGGGGCTCTACTGTGTACAGTAGGGGCAATTTGGGAACCTGTGGCTTTTAGAAAATTAGACCCTGAGCTAAACTATCACGATAGAACTGTCCGACTAGATAGCACCCAACCGGTATTAGGACTTTCCTTCACTTTAAGACAAAGGGGGCATACTTACTCTCACCCTATTCTGTTTATTTTATTTTGTTCTTATTTTAAAGAGTAATCTCGAATCATACTGTTAAGAAAACCTACACATTTTCCTACTTTGATAAATGTGTAGGCGTTACTCTGCCAACATTATAATTCAAGATTACCTGAATTTTACCCGCTAACCAGTTTTTCCTGCAGGCATCACTAAAATAAGATCTGTAAAAGGATAAGCATCATTTTTAACATGGCATCCTCGAGTCAGTCGGCAGAAGAAGTTCTTAAATCAGAACAAAATGCTAAACCGTGGCTCAAAAATTGCTCATTACCCCCATTGGACCTGAGCAAGACTGAAGTCAGGATGAACAGTCTCGAGGGTCTGGCCAATGGTTGGAAGTTGTTTCCCAATCAGGTCAAAGCACAATTTGAGAAGAAATACGGGAGGATTGCAACCTTGATGCAAGTTAAAGTTCAAGTCCCGACACTGAAGGCCATGTTGTCAGTTTGGAACCCTAAGTTTGGAGTGTTTTCTTTCAACGATATCGATACTGCTCCCACTATGGAAGAATATCAAGCATTGCTAGAAATTCCTGATGCGGCGTAGAATCGGATTTACCTGCACCTCAAACATAGGCATACCTGGAAACGGCTTGCACATATGCTGAGGATCCCACCAGAAGAAGCAAAGGTGAGAGAAACTGTTAAAGGAAACACGCATGGATGGTATTGGACTTACCTCAAGAGAGGGTTGGATCAATGCATCCAAGATCAACAGTGGGATCAAGCTTCGACGATGCTCGCTTTAGCAATTTACGGCTTGATCTTGTTCCCTGGGCCTTCCGGATTCATAACCTGCGGTGTTGTGGAAATGTTCTGGGCGGTAGAGAAACAGAAAGTCAATCCAGTACCGGCAATACTTGCCGAGACTTTCTTAACCTTCACTTACTATAGACAGTAAGGCAAGGGGTCCATTAAGTGTTGTTCTCAGCTGTTGTACCTCTGGATTATTAGTCATATGTGTCCTGAGGAGACGAAGGGATTAACTTGGTATCTTGACCAGCCTCCCATCGAGAAAATGACCCGATTGATAATCAGCCTGAAGGATGAGTCGCAGTGGCAAGAACGGATTTTGAGCTTCAATAGCCATAACTATTGTTGGAAGAAATTGTGGACGTCAAGTCAATCCATTTTGATCAGCACGGGGAATAATCAATCAGTATCCCTAATCGGAGTGACTGGGTACACAAGTTACACTCCAGCCTTAGTAATGAGGCAATTCGACTCAACACAGTTCAGAATCAATGAAGAAGAATGCCACCAAGGTCACTTCTACCATGAGCTCAAGGAAGAGGAGGGGTTGAAAATAGCTCGCAAATCTTGGGAAAACATTACTCTGGTGGAAAGATCGCCTAAAGGTCCAAGTAACACGGGCGATTATCTTAAATGGAGGGCTGACAGGGACCAGGAACACTTAACTGCAAGTTCAACAAAATGTGAAGACAGCAACCCTCGCCAAAATGCCCTATCAGAGGAAGATAATAATCATCTGACTGACTCACTACATAAGGCAAACATTGAGAACTCGCAACTGCAAGAACAAATAAAACAGTTGGAGGATCAACAGGGGAAACTTAAAAGAAAAGTGAGAAGACTCAGGGAAGAGGTAAAGGCCTAAAAGATGAGCTCCAAAGAGAAAGAGGCACGGTGGGAAGAGGAAAAAGACTCTCTCCAAGCTGTGGTAAGGGAAGTAGAAGTGCAAAATAGTAAGCTTCAGGAAAAAATGAAATACCAAGAGATACTCGTAGAAAAGTATAAACAAGAAAACAAAAAAAGGAAGCTTGAATTAAAGGAACAGGCACTGCTCATCAACGATATCCTGAAAGAATGTGCCAAGGAAAGGAAGGAGAAAGAAAGACAAGCTACTCTCTATCAAGAGCTAAAAGAGAATGTTAATCAGCTGGAGAGAACGATAGCACAGGGAAAACAAGAACTCCTTCCTGAATCCGAGTATGCTCTAAAAGCATTCGACCTTGCCAAACAAGAAGAAAGGTTATACGAGTATCTCAGAAAATGTCATCTCATTATAAAGAGCCTCCCCGAGCCTAGGCCGATGTAAAGAATGTTGTGTATAAATATTCAGTTAATGGAAAACTTTTTGGGCCATTGTTTAGCAAAATGATGAATGAATAGTATAACTCCCGTAGGAACCCCCTCGCTAGTGTTATGTGAAAAATTGGATGTGCCATATGGACAGGTATCATAAGACGCGCATTCAATCCTGTCATTCACAGTCAGACTATCGAATGATGCCATGATAAAATTAATGCAATCATCCTTCAGCAGATTTCATTTTGGCTCCCAAATACCACTGTATCCTTTGTCCGAACCAGGACCTTTAATTTTTTTTTTCAAATTTAAAATTCACTAAAAGCTTTTATTTATTTCCCTACAGAAAATCAAACATTGCTTCAAATAAGGCAAGTCTGACCAAGCACACGACTCAACCCAAGCGAGTGTACTTAACAAGATCCCGAACAAAGAAGATAATGGAAGATCAGGAACAAGTACAGAACCTACAAGGACAGGTTTCCGAATTGAAGGATCAGGTCTCAGAACTTATGAGACTAATGAGGGAAATGTCCCAAAATAAACCCACTTTAGAACCTAACCTATCATTACCTCCCCCACCACCTACAACAATGGATCCTCACCAAGCTTCAACCTCTTTCACCTTTCAGTCACCTATCCCAGATCCGACAGTCACTGTTAACCCAGCTGCCATAAATAATGACCTACCTTTCTCCCATTACCCAGCCATCTCAAATGCTGACCCATACCCTTCAATAGTAATCCCTCCGGTTCACTCCACCCCTCATTTCCCAGCTAGGGGAGTATCTTTTGCAGTAGGAGGAGAAAGTAAGGCCAGGGAAAACGAGAAGCTGTCTGCTCTAGAGGAAAGATTGAGAGCAATAGAGGGGCTGAACATGTATGGTTCGGTTGATGTGGCGTCACTGAGATTTGTGCCAGATGTGGTGGTGCCACCCAAATTCAAAGTTTCGGATTTTGATAAGTACACCGGGAACTCAGATCCCCGCATCCACTTGGCAACCTACATTTCCAAAATGTCTGCCTTGACAGAAGATGACAGACTTCTAATTCACTTCTTCCATGAGAGCCTCTCCGGAGCAGCCCTGAGATGGTGCATTCAGTTGGATAGAAGCAAACTCCGCTCCTGGAAGGATTTAGCTGATGCTTTCCTGAAGCAATATAAGTTCAACTGTGACGTGGCCCCCACGAGGAGAGATCTCCAAAACTTGGTACAGAAGGACAGGGAAAGTTTCAAAGAGTATGCCCAAAGATGGAGGGAGAAGGCCGCAGAAGTATATCCTCCGGTGACCGACAATGAACTCTGCTCCCTATTCATTGAAACACTGAAGGCTCCTTACTTCAACCTGATGATTGGGAATACCTCCAACAGCTTCTCTGACATCATCCAAGCCGGTGAGAAAATAGAGGATAATTTAAGGATGGGACGTCTGCAGGAGTTGACTGAGAACCCTGCGAAGAAGACTGCCAGCTTTGGCAAGAAGAAGGAGGGTGATGTGCATTCCATCACCTGTCAGAATAATTATTCCCCACTTACCCAAAATAACTACCGGCCATATCCTCCCCCTCATGGCCAAACAGTTGCAAACATTCCACCTCCTTTCCCAAATTATCCACACCCGCGCCCACAATACCCACCTACAAATTACTAGCCTAGACCTCCCCCTCCACCTACCCAACCCAGACCACCTCAGAATAACCCCAGACCACCAAGAAATCCTGATCCACCCCTTTCTCTCCCACTCAGTGAAATATACCGATACCTCGTCGGTATAAACCAAATAGTACCAGTTCCCCTTGACCCAATTCAGCCACCATACCCCAGGTGGTATGATGCCACTGCCCATTGTGAATACCATGGAGGAGCACAAGGGCATTCAACTGACAACTGTGGGGCACTCAGAGGGAGAGTGCACGCTTTAATCCGAAACGGGTGGTTGAAGATTGAGGGAAATGGTTCCCTCCCCAATGTCACGTCAAACCCATTGCCCACTTATGGTACAGGCGATGGCGTGAATATGATAGAACCTGGGGATAAAAGCAAAGAGTCTCCTCTAGAACCATCCATTGAAGTCATCCATCTCGATTCCTTGTATAAGGCCCTGGTCTCGCCAATAGCTGAGGGGCAAGAACTGGACAACTGGATGGCAGAGGACATCCCTGTACTCAATCTCGAGTAAAGTACCTTTGGTTATCTACACTTGATCATTCTGTCCATGATGGCAAGTGTAACATTGTAAATGGACCCTTTTCTTATGTCATAAATCTTAATGAATTAATAGCACATTTATATCCAATTCTTTTTTTCTTTCCATTTGAATTCCATCCTTATAATATATTCTATTTTCATTCATTCAGGACCATTCATCAATTAAATAATTCCATAGACTCAGAAATTCCTCTGGTTAATTTTGAAATCCCCATAACTGCCATTACTTCAAGTGATTCTAAGGTGGAGCTCACAGAAGAAAAGGATGAAAGGGATGGACCTTCCCTAGTGCCTTGTGGAGACGAAACGCGCACCATAAACTTAGGCACGGAAGAAGTAAAAAGGGAACTTAAGGTTGTGGATAGTGAAGAATTGGGAGATATGATCAGTTTGCTCAAAGAATTCCTGGATGTGTTTTCCTGGAGCTATGACGACATGATTGGTTTGGACCCCCAGATAGTGACACACAAAATCCCTTTAATTCCGGGGACAATCCCGGTGAAGCAGAAGCTAAGAAGAATGAACCCTGACACACTACTCAAAGTTAGGGATGAGGTCAAGAAACAGTATGATGCCGGATTCCTAGAGGTAGTCAAATATCCCCAATGGATAGCTAACGTTGTCCCAGTAATGAAGAAAGACGGGAGAGTTAGGGTGTGCGTTGACTACAGGGATCTTAATAAGGCGAGCTTGAAAGATGATTTCCCTCTCCCTCACATTGATGTGTTAGTAAACAATGCTGCAGGATTAGGCAGGTGTTCGTGTATAAATGGGCCATCAGGGTATAATCAAATCCCAATGGATGAGGAGGACAAGGAGAAAACTGATTTTATCACTCAATGGGGGATATTTTGCTATCGAGTCATGCCTTTTGGGTTAAAGAATGCTGGCGCCACCTACCAATGCGCTATGGTCACATTATTCCATGATATGATGCATAAAGAAGTAGAGGTGTATGTGGATGATATGATCATTAAATCCAAGGGAAAAGAGAGCCATGTGCAGGTGATGAGGAAAGTATTCGAGAGACTCAGAAAATATCAGCTGAAACTGAACCCTGCCAAGTGCATATTCGGAGCTAGATCTGGGAAATTGTTGGGATTCATAGTAAGCGAGAAAGGAATAGAAGTTGATCTGGACAAAGTCCGAGCCATTCAAGAGATGCCATCCCCAAAAACAGAAAGGGAGGTACGCAGTTTCTTGGGGAAATTGAATTACTTATCAAGGTTTATTTCCAATCTCACTACTAAGGCTGAGCCTATTTTTAGACTACTCCAAAAGAACAACACCACTCAATGGGATTCAATTTGTCAAGGGGCTTTTGAGAAAATCAAGCAATACTTGTCCAACCCACCAGTGTTAGTTCCACCAGTGGCGGGAAGGCCTCTGATCCTGTATATGGCAGTCCAACAAAACTCGATGGGATGTGTTTTAGGGCAACATGATGATACCGGCCGGAAGGAAAGAGCTATTTATTACCTGAGCAAAAGTTCAATGATTGTGAGTCAAGGTATTCTTTCCTAGAGAAAACTTGCTGCGCACTAGCTTGGACAGCGAATCGCCTCAAGCACTACATGTTGAATCACAAAACATGGCTCATTTCCAGACTGGATCCTATCAAGTATGTATTCGAAAGCCCATTCGTGCCAGGAAGGATAGCCAAGTGGCAGGTCATACTCTCCCAGTATGACATTGTCTATATGACCCGGAAAGCGGTGAAAGGTAGTGTGATCGCTGATCTCTTAGCAGAAAACCCTATCCAGAATTATGAAGCTATGGATTTTGAGTTCCCTGATGAGCATATTAATGAAGTATACTGCGGGGAAAAAGAGCCAGCTGATGTATGGGAAATGTATTTCGATGGAGCTGTCAATTTGTCCGGTAATGGGATCAGAGCTGTATTGGTATCCCCGGATGGGAAACACTTTCCGATAGCTATCAAGTTGAGATTTGATTGCACCAACAACGTCGCGGAATATGAAGCTTGTGTAATGGCTTTACAAGCGGCCATCGAAATGAAAGTCAGGAAGTTGGAGGTGTATGGAGACTCAGCTTTGATCATTTATCAAGTCAAGGGAAAATGGCATACTAAAGATCCAAAGCTGATCCCATATCAGAAGTACTTACTGGAGCTGATTAAGAAATTCGAAGAAATCTCTTTCACTCACCTTAGTCGAGACAAAAATCAATTTGCAGATGCCTTAGCCACCCTGGCTGTTATGGCTAAAATGGAAGAAGGGCAAACGACTCAGGTGTTAAAGATTAAAGCAAGAAGTGAGCCGGCTTACTGCTTCATGATCGAAGAAGAACCTGATGGTAAACCTTGGTACCATGACATCTTGCTCTACATCAGAACCAGAGAATTCCCTCCAGGGGCAAGCAAAAACGAAAAGAGGATGATTCGGAGATTAGCATTGGGATACTTCCCCAGTGGAGAAGCCTTATACAAAAGAAGCTCTAACGGCGAATTGCTGAGATGTGTGGATGCAAAAGAGGCAAAAAGAATCCTTTTTGAGACTCATGAGGGAAACTATGCAACCCATGCTAATGGTCATATGATGGCTAAGCAAATCATGAGACGGGGATATTTTTGGATTACCATGGAAAAGGACTGTGTCGAGTATTTCCGAAAATGCCATAAGTGTCAAATATACGCGGATCCGATAAATATTCCACCTCACCAATTGTTCAACCTCGTCTCACCATGGCCTTTCGCAATGTGGGGCATCGATGTGATTGGTCCTATCAACCCTAAGGCATCCAATGGGCATAGATTTATCCTGGTGGCTATCGATTATTTCTGTAAATGGGTCGAAGCGACATCATACGCTCACATTACACAGAACACATTTCTCAAATTCCTCAGAAACAATATCATCTGCCGACACAACCTCCCTAATGAAATCATCACTGACAACGCCAAGAACTTGAATGGTCCAAAGATTCAGAAGTTATGTGATCAATACTAGATTCGACATCTCGATTCCTCCCCATACCGTCCCCAGATGAATGGAGCAGTAGAAGCCGCAAACAAAAATCTCAAAAGAATAATCCGGAAAATGACAGTCACGTATAAGGATTGGCATGATATGCTTCCCTATGCTCTTCATGCGTACCGAACTTCAGTAAGGACATCAACTGGGGCAACTCCATATTCACTGGTTTATGGGATGGAAGCTGTATTACCTATTGAGGTAGAAATTCCTTCCCTAAGGATTATGAAGGAATCAGGGATTGATGAATCAGAATGGATCCAGTCAAGGTTGGATCAATTAAATTTGCTGGATGAGAAGAGGCTAGCAGCAGCATGTCATGGGCAGTTGTACCAGAGAAGAATGGCCAGGGTATTTGACAAAAATGTTTGCCCTCGTGAATTTCAACCTGGGGACCTAGTTCTGAAGAAAGTGCTGTCAAATCAAAATGATCCCCGGGGCAAATGGTCACCAAACTACGAAGGACCCTACGTGGTTAAAAAGGCATTTTCTGGTGGAGCCTTGATCTTGACCCACATGGACGGTGAAGAATTTCCGAGACCTGTGAATGCTGACACCATTAAGAGATACTTTGCCTAAAAAAAAAAAATCTAGGGTTGAAAACCAGAAAGGGCATCCCAAGAACCAAAAGGGAGAAATAAGGAATGGGGCATGATATCGAGGATGGAAATAAACCGTCATCGCATGAGGCTTCAGAGTACTTGAAATAATGGAAGTTAAAAGACTTCAAAGCTAACTAAAAGGAACATGTGAGATCTATCCTTGTACCTTTCTCCTTTGACACTATACCTTTGGTTCCTAAAACCATAATAAAGTCATATTTTCCTATCTCTTTGCTTTTATCTTTCCTTCTTTAACATTGTCCTTCTTTAATCTTTTTACCTAATGCGCTATTAATCATTTAAAATTTTGCTATAAAATTAGGATTTGAAATTGATAACCTCACATACTTTACTATGAGATTTGTAGGAAATGGTCGAAAAAAAAAAAAAAAAAACTAGAGGTGAAAACCTGGAAGGGCGTTTTTAGTCAAATGGACGAAGGAAAAGTGAAAACCCGCAAGGGCGCTTTCCTCAAAATAAGAAGAAAGTCAAGGGGCATCCGAAGAGATGAGGTCATAGGCCAAGTCTTGTAACTCGTCCTCCATTAATCATCGACTTTCGGGATCCTGTTAAGTACACTTCATCGGGGAAGAACTTCTTGTGTCGAGATTAGACTTGCTTTGTAAGTTGATTTTAATTTCCAGTATTTAAATTTCCTATTATCAACCTCTGGTTCCTTGATCTAAGTTGATTTTAATTTCCAGCCTTTTAAATTTCCTGTTATCAACCTCTGGTTCCTTGATCTAAGTTGATTTTAATTTCCAGCATTTAAATTTCCTGTTATCAACCTCTGGTTCCTTGATCTAAGTTGATTTTAATTTCCAGCATTTAAATTTCCTGTTATCAACCTCTGGTTCCTTGATCTAAGTTGATTTTAATTTCCAGCATTTAAATTTCCTGTTATCAACCTCTGGTTCCTTGATCTAAGTTGATTTTAATTTCCAGCATTTAAATTTCCTGTTATCAACCTCTGGTTCCTTAATCTAAGTTGATTTTAATTTTCAGCTTTTAAATTTCCTATTATCAACCTCTGGTTCCTTGATCTAAGTTGATTTTAATTTCCTGCATTTTAAATTGACTTTAATTTCCTGCATTTTAAATTTCCCGTTATCAATCTCTAGTTCCTTGATCCAAGTTGATTTTTAATTTTCTAGCATTTTAACTCCGGCTACCAATCTAGGTCACTAACTTAAGTAGGCTTTAGCTTCCTAACCTTGAATACCTAACAGCCCAAAATATGGGTCTGAATCTTTAAATAATTCCTACACGGGAAAATTTTTCCCTTTAATAGAAATTATGTAAAGAGGGGCAGCTGTCGACACCATATTTTGGCCGATCCCCAGAATCGATAAATTTCGAAACTGATCCCCAGCACTAATTCTCCTCTTTGCCTGACAACCACATTTCCGATCTCTCACTCAAAAGAAATCGATTTAACACTAAGTCCCCGTGCCATTTAAAGCCACACCGATCTCTCAAACCAATAGTCAAGTCCCCTGATTAATCAATTACATTCCCGATCTCTCTTATCAAAAGTAATTGAACCAACACTAATCTTTATGTCACCAGTCTTATTGCCGATCTCTCATTTTAAGAGTTTGGGAATAATCAAGTTAAGGTTCTAATCCGGTTTAATGGCGATCCCGATCTTAAGTGTTCAAAGCCAAAATTTTAGTTAAGTCCCGTTTCGTAACTGATCTCATGCATATTGTGTTTTTAGATCTCCTATACTTAGATTAATAATCATTTTAAGTTGTCATTCTAATATGTTCAAACAATCAAGTGCTTACGCAATTCAGAAACTTTCTGATCACAATCAATCATTGAACAAAAGGGGAACTTTCATTTCATTTCAAAGTTTATACAAGTGATCCCCCAGCCTGATCTACATGTTCATTTTCTCTCTCACCTTCAACCTCCTCTTCGCTATCCTCACCTTCATCCTCGGGAGCCAGGTTGGCCATCCAGGAGAAGTCCTCCTCGGGATAACGCTTTTTGAACTTGGCCAGGAGGTCTCTGTGAGCATTCACATAAACGCTGGCCACTCCGGTCACCATTTCTTCTTCTTTCGCCTTGAGCTCCTCAGCAAGATGAGCGAGTTGAGCAGCTTCTTCGGCCCGGAGCGCTTGAACTTCCTCGAGAAAATGATCCCGCTCGGCCAAAACATGAGCTTGCTCGACCAGCTTGTCTTCATAGAACTTCATTCGCCCCTCAATTTGAGATATGTAATCTTGAGCGGATGAAAGTTGGGATCGGAGAGAAGACACCTCATGACCCATCTTCTCGACCTCCTTACCCAGACGATGAGCCTTCTCCCGGACCATGTGCTGGTTCACCAAGCACTCTACGTTTAGGCTCATAGATCTGGTCAAGAAGTCATCAAGGTTATCTAGAGATAGCCTATCCCGATCTTCTCAAAGGCAGATAAAAAATGCCAAGACCTTAGCGAAACCTAGGTTCTCTCGAACCGTGCGGTTCTTCTCCAGCGAGTGGATTAGGACTTAAGTGCCTCGGGAAAGGGACCTGACAGGAGGTTGGGAAGGACCCCCTTCTGCACTCGGAGCAACTAGAGGAGGTGGAGGCACCTCTTCTCGGCGAGGAGGAGACCGGACCACTTCTATGACTGGAGGTCCTGAGGTTTGAGACGAGCCTCCCTGAATTTCCCCGGGTTCATGCCTGGGTGTCTGCATTTCTTCAGCTCGCTTCATTTCCCGAACTTTCTGGGAGATCTCCCTCTTTCGCTTCCGGCTCTCCTTGGAAGCTTCGCCGCTTGCCATACCTGCACAGAGAGGAGGTTAGTGAGATCGCTAAGGTCCAACGGTTTGAGAAAAAAGAAAATACCCATGCCGAGGTCAGAAAGCTGAAGCCCCCGATCTTTTCCAGTAATCAATTCCATTGTCCAGTGATGCAGTTTGGCAGTCACTGCATCCAAACAAGAGAACTTCTCCCTGCTCGCCTGTTCTTTCAGCTCCATCACCATCAGGCCTTCCTCTCTATTCAAGACGAGACGCTTCGGAATTAAGGGGCCTTGGTGTAGCCAGCTACGAGGGAAACCCTCAAAGCCGTTCGGAATTTTTCTCCTTAGATTGAAGAAGCGGTTCTTCCAATTCTTCAGGGAGGAGGGCAGATCGATGAAAAGCCCGCAATGTGGTTTCGCCTGGAAGAACCAGTACTCATCGTCCTTTCGACGAGTTAATCTATGCAGTTCAGCAAATACCTTAGCCGTAGGATGGAATCCCTTAGCTCGGCAGAGGCCTCGGAAGCCTACTAAGATTCGCCACGAGTTCGGGTGGACTTGGGCTATGCACACTTGGTGAAATTTTAAGACTTCCTTGAAGAAGTCGTCAAGAGGGAACCGCAGCCCAGCTTTCAACTGTTCTTCATATACTATAATCATGTCGTTCTCTTCGAAGAAATGATCGGCTCGGTGATCGCCGTGACACCGGATAAGTTCGTATGAATCAGGCTCAATGTTGTACTCCTGGCTGAATGACTGCAGATCGGTTTCTTGAAGGACCGATGGTAACTCGTCCATGGGAAGATTTTCCCTCCCTGAAGAAGGTACATGCCTTAATGGTGCTGCTAGCCCCCGAACTGGAACAGGGACCCTAGAAGGTTCGGGTCGCACGCTTGGTCCGACCACCTCCACTTCATCAAATGACCATGAGATCTGAACGGAAGGAGGGCTTGCCGCTCTCTAACCCTCTGCGCCGCTCATTTTCAAAGGAAACAAGGAATTTAGACTAAAAGAAGGATCAAAACCCTTACCGGAGTCTGATCGGTGTCAGAGGAACTTGAGAAAATGAGAGAATTTTGAAGTTGTTCGCGAGAGACTGAAAATGACATAAGGGAGCTAATGACATAAGGGACGCTTCGGGAATCGAGGGAAATTAATGCTTTGACTGGACTAAATCGGATGAAAGGACTGGAGTAGGAGAGATCGGAAAAGAGGAGTCCGGTATGAGAGATCGGAAAAGCATCATGTTGAAAAGACCGGAAAGGAGGGGAGATCGGAAAACAAAGAGAATAAAACGTCTACCGCTGTCGTCATAATCAGAGTCGAGATAGTTAAAGCGTTAGGGACAAAATCCCAACCGCATGCCCCAGAATCGACCACATTACTGACAGGTGCCAAAATATGTCATGACAGCGCTGTACCTCTCAATCTCCACTGTTGATCCGACTTGTAAGGATGAACTTAGAGCCCTTGGATCAAAGAAGAAGACGACAAGACTAGCGCCTTTCACTCCTAGCCCTCGGATCGCCCTGGACAAGAGAATTTGGGAACGTCAGATTACAAGGGAGAAAGGACAAATATTCTGAAAGGGATCCCAACCATTCGTTCTGATTCACTTTAATTCCTGAGCCTCAGATCATGTCCTTTAAAATCTTGACCCTCCATCTCCCTCAAAACAAATCCTGACCCTTCATGGGGAGCACCTGGTTCCTATAAATACCTGCATGAAAAACTGTTCGAGAGGACGAAAAAAAAAGATAGTGAATATAGCGGAAGGACTCTGAAACTTAATTCAGCTTGTTACTTTGCTATTTTTGAAGCTTTCATAAGAAAAACTTTTGAAACCAGTTTTCTGAAGTATTTTCTTGCAAAAGGGATTCTTGAATACTGAAACTCTCTATTTTCAGTTCGTTCATTATCCTGTGGTGCTCTCATTTTCAGCTCTTTGTTTTATTTAGTTCCACTCCCATTGTCCAGGCTCAACCTCATTTAAACTCGGGTATTATTTCGACCTGATCGCATTTTAGCGAAGCATCCTTCTTGTCAAGGAGGACCTTAATCTTCCGGTCACCAACCTGCAGTTCTATTAAGCTTTGTGATTCAATACTTAGTTTAGTAGATTTGGCTCCCTACAGGCGAGTACTCGTATTGCCATTTTATTAAGTGCTCGTTTTCATTCTTTTGCATTTCCTTTGTTCTTTTATGTACGTAGTTTTTTTTTTTAAAAAAAAGTTTATGTTGCGCTAAAGAATACCAAAAGGTTACTCTCAGGTTTACTCCTTTGTTGATCAGTCTATTCTTTTCATTAATCTTTGTTATTTCTAAATGCAATTTTTCTAGTCTCGAGTAATGTATAAGGGGTCTGGTAAAATGTAGGTAATCGTATCTTAAGGGTCTCTTTAAAAATAATAAAAGGTCTAAACAATGAGTCGGGAAAATAGTAAGGCCGAATCACTAGAATAATGCAAAAGATAATTGAGTAAAACAACACAAGGCAGAGTAAAACCGAACTTTAAGATAGATAAATGGGATAGATCGGGCATCAAAAGGTACTGGTAAGGCGACCACATAGGAAGGTCGGAAAATTCAGTTTGGTATCTCCTGACTGGATACAAGGTACCAATCAATTAAAAGAAGCTTTATTCCGAGCCTCTGCATCTTTAAATGCCCAAACCCTTAGTTCTAGGATTTCGTGATGGGTAGCTGTAATCAAGTTTCGAGAGATCGGAAAAGTCCTTATCCGATCCCTATTAAAATAAAAGGGAGATCGGAGGAGAGTCTTATCCGGTTTCCACTTAAAATTCTAATAAATATTTAAAGGGAGATCGGAGGAGAGTTCTTATCCGGTTTCCACTTAAAATTTTAATAATTATTTAAAAGGAGATCAGAGGAGAGTTCTTATCCGATTTCCACTTAAAATTCTAATAAATATTTAAAAAAAAAAAAAGAGATCGGAGGAGAGTTCTTATCCGATTCTCAAGCTTAAAATTTTTAATAAATATTTAAAAGGAGATCGGAGGAGAGTTCTTATCCGATTTCCAAATTAAATTTCGACAAACTCGTAAGATAATTCCCCTTAAAATAAAATTAATACGCAACCGCAACTCACTAAGGTCGTCTCATTTACTTATGTATCTGGGTAGCCCGGATTAGTGAAAAATCAAACCTTCCTTTCGGTCAAAAGGATTAACATTCCCATTCAAGCCCTCCTAACTATGAAGAACGCGAAGTTAAATCTGCTTACCCTCGTTGAGGGACGAGGTGGGGTGCCTAACACCTTCCCCATCCGTTCATGGACCCCGAACCTAGAATCTCTGTTTTTAAAGTGGTTTCATTCTAACTTACTTTCACAAATGGTTTTCTTTAATTTCCCTCAAAATTAAAGTGGCGACTCCTCACTTTTCCCACTTCGGTGAGTGTTCGTCCAGGTGACCGCAAAACCCCTTGCGACAATAGACATTAATTATCAGAACAGTAGTATGTACGGACTACCTACAGTGAGGGCATTACACAAATTATGAACTTAACCAAATTGATGAACAAAGTTGATCCAGAAACCTGCCCTAAATTCTATACTATACCTGAAATCCTGACCATTTAGGTACCTGACCAGTTTTGGCAAAATTGCCATTTTTCAAGCTATAAAACTACAAATGCAGTGATTCCAAAGTCAAAATGCTCATAACATATAGAACTATAACTTTTATATTTTGACTAGAACTCAGATCTTGAGGCAACTTAGGGAAATTGTTGTAATTTATAAGTGACAATGCTGGAATTCCTGAATTCCAGTAACTGTGCCTTATGACCCCCTAATGGTTATTTGGCCATAACTTTCTCTAGAAAACTTCAAATGAAGTGATTTAAAAAGATTTGAAAACGTAAGACAAAGGCCTAAAACTTTGTTTTAAGGACCTGAAGCCAGTTCTAAGCTTAAGGTGCTCAGATATTAGTTGCAAAAATTTGATGAAATTCTGAAAATCAAGGAAAGAGCTGGGTTTAGTACCCTGGAACAGTACTTGGTAATTTGACTATAACGAGAGCTATAAAACTTCAAATTGAATGATTCAAAAAGGGAATTAAAGTTAAAACATAGAGGAACAACTTTCATGAAGAAAGTGAGGCCAAACTGATTAATCTTCCCCTCTAAATAAAAAATTTGTCCTCAAAATTTACCTAACGCAAAGAACCGAGGAAACTGTTACCTCCTCATTTCTTTGCTTTCCCGTGTTGCCTCTTCAATGTCTGGATTCGGTTCCTCCTAAGCCTCTATGGCATATACACAAGCAGGTGCACTAGCCTCTGGCCTCTCTATAGTTTCAGATGCAATTTTTCGTGAACTGCCAGCCGCCTCTACTCTACTAGGTCTCCTAACCCTTGAAGCTGTAGGGCAGGTCTATCAACTTGTGTTGGAGCTATTGAACCACTCCTCTAAGGGCAATCTTCAAAGTAATGATCTATAGCCCCACACTTAAAAAACCCTCCAATTAGCAGTCGACACTCCCCTTTGTGTCTTCTACCATAGTGGTACATTCTGGCACTGGGGTTGATCCCTTATTACTGTGCCCGGGGAACTAGCCACAGATACCCCAGACTGGTCTCTCTGGCCCTGTGTGTAATGGCTCGGCCTACTGGCTAATATTGTCTGCTTTGGTCCAGCCCACACTAGGCCTCACGGATTTGCCCCTTGGGCTTTTACACCCAAGAGCGTGCTAACCAGTGTTCTAAGAACACCCAATTTAAGTCTAGGATCTCTCATGTGCTTTGCCAATGTGCGATTTGCCTAAGGGACCTTTCTCCCCCCTTTTGGGACTCAACGTCCTCGCTGAGGTTTTTTCCACCATCACTCAAGAGGTCATGCAGAGTGCTCTGATACCAATTGTAACAGCTCAGCCCACTGTTTAGTATTGTCCGCTTTGGCCCAGGCCATACTAGGCCTTACGAATTTGTCTCTTGGGCTTTTACACCCAAAAGCACACTAACTAGTGTTTCAAGACCACCCAATTTAAGTCCAGGATCTCTCCCGTGCTTTGCCGATGTGGGGCAAACCTCAGCGAGGATGCTGAGTCCCAAAAGGGGGGGGGGGGGGGGGAGAAAGGTCCCTTAGGCAAAACCCACATTGGCAAAGCACGGGAGAGATCCTGGACTTAAATTGGGTGGTCTTGGAACACTGGTTAGTGCACTTTTGGGTGTAAAAGCCCAAGGGACAAATCCGTGAGGCCTAGTATGGGCTAGGCTAAAGTGAACAATACTAGCCAATGGGCCGGGCTGTTACACTATATCTGGCCCTGTGAACCCTTAGGCTTCTTACTAGCAGAAGTCGACATGCTAGACTGCCCTAATCTAGATCCTCTCTTACACTGCTTATCTTTTCGAGTCTACTTACTCTCTCTCACTCTCTCCACATTTAGCGCTGCTGCCACCAACTAGGAGTAGTAATCCTATGTGCTGTGATCAAAAGTCTAATGTTATCATTCAGCCCATCCTTAAAACGTCAACACCTATCTGCCTCTGTAGGCATTATCTCTCAGGCATAACTACTTAGCCATATGAATTCTCTCTCATACTTGGATACAGTAAGCTCCTTCTGCCTCAGGGCTATGAACTCTCTCCGTTTGGCCTCCAAGTAAACATGGCTAATGTATTTCTTTCTGAATTTAGCCAAGAAAAAGTCCCATGTAATCACTACTGGCTGTACAACCCGGGATACCGTGACCCACCACTGGTAGGCGTCCTTCTATAGTAATGAGAGAGCACACTCCAACTGCTGCTTAGGTGTACAGTGTAACTGGTATAGTACTCTCTCAGTCCTCTCTAACCAATGCTCTGCAGTTGCTGTATCATCCTCCTTCATACCCTTACAATCAATGGCCCCTTACTTCCTCAATTTCTCCAATGGGGACCTCTGAACTAGCTGTGCCTGTGGCTATGGCGATGGTATAGCTCCGGCAACCTGATGGAGATCTGAGTCATCTACTCTAAAAATGCCTGTTGTGCCCTACCAATAAAACCCTGCTATGACTCCTCTCTCCTGTCCCGATCCTGAGTACGGGCAGGTACATAACTCTCAACCTCTTCCTCCACATGTCTAAGAGACCCGTGCTCCAAAGGATCAGTGTCACACCTGACCCCTCTATAAGGCATAACATGATCCCGTAGTATACCTAATGAATTATCGTACTTCACCTACTGATAACCCATTAAAAATACTATAAGGGATTTTAAAACCATTTCCTTACTTTTTGGAAGTGGTGAGCGTTTTTGGTAGGAATTTAAAACATTTAAATAAGGTTTAAAAGTCATGTAAAATTTCTGTCCATTTCCATTTTTTTGCAAATTTTAGAACAATTTTGGTAGAGTGCTGGCTGTATTTGAGAAAACCGAAAAATTTTACCTATTGAAAACACTTCCAATATAACACTTCAACCAAAATCAACCACCAAATTCAACTCTACACAATTTCTCCCAACTCCATAATTTAAATCAATATTTCACAACTCAAAATGTTAATTCAATTATTTCCAAAATTAGTAATAATTAAATTCATACACATTGCATTAAAGAAAAATTCATTTACATTCATCAACCCAAAAATTACATCAGAAAATCCAAAATAATATTATTACAAAATCTATACAACTGCTCAATACCAATTTATACATGTACATACAGTTACATACATGTACATACAGTTACAAACATTAAAATAAACATTACAATCAGGGTATAAAATTATATCCGATAAAATCTCAAGGGTGTAGCTCCGAGATCCTCAGCAGCTCACTCTGCTGCTCTACTAGTCTCTCTATCTACGATAGCAATAAACAGCCATTGTTGAGTACTGTGACTCAGTGGTGCATAACATACTAAAATAACATTTTATGCATAATTCAAATCACATTTATTCAAATATGGTACTAAAAATGAAAAGTAGATACAAAAGACAATTTATAATTTTAGTCAAAACAGTCTCATTTCAGAAGTCTCAAAACAGATTTCATAAAAACACATAGTTATATCATGCCATCAGAACAATGTTCATCTCAATAGCCGAAGGCTTATGAGGAATGTCAAGGCTAGCTAGCTCAATCTATGGGCACCCATTCAATTTCTTTCTCTACTAGCACACACCTCAACACTTCAGCCAGAGAGGGAATCAAAATTCAAAACTAATTCCTCCCACTAGTCATGCTAGTGAGGCATTCAAATATATGGTCATGATACTGTGGTTTCAAAACTATCTTAGCAATTTACTAAACATATATTGCCAAATCAAACACATACAATTAAACTTTATAACAATTTAGATCAACACAAATTGTTCATTTCAATCACAAGTTGCAATAAAAATAAATCACAATTCATTTTATACAATTGCAAAAGAAATTTAAAAACAAATTTTATGTTGCACAAACCTTATGCGAGTCGCCTCTTGGCCTTGACTCGATGCCTCGGGTTCTTTCACGGTATTCCTTTCAACTGAAACACACAATTTTACAGTGTTTCAGTATCACAATTTATCATAAATCCATTAAAGAATTTCACAATTACTTATTTCGAGTCCTAATATGCTTAAATTTACGTTCTTGAAATCTTGCCTTTTGGGGTTACTATTCATGATACTATTCAAGTCAAATTGTTGACTTTCTTATGCTTAATAGGTATGGGAATTTCACTTTCACCCACTTACCACCTTTTGGTTACCAATTTTGTTGGTTTTAGTTGCTCCTTAGATTTTTAGGTTTCCTAGGCACAATTTCAAATTTTTCAGATTTGGTGTCCTATTTTGTACTACTCCATTGGTCGTGTTGCTATTAGAATTTGGCAAAGTGTTCTTCATAAAACTTGTTCCTTATTGTCTTAACATTAATTCCCTTTTTGAATCACTCAATTTGGAGTTTTGTAGCCTAAGTTATGGCCATTTAAATAGGGCTGGCCGGATTAGTCTACCCAGAATTTTCGGGCACCTAATTTGGTTCTGGCAGTTTTGAATCAATAATTTTGGGTGGCACAATGACTGAGTTATGGGCAGAATTTGGATTGGTGTTCTGCATGAAAGTTGTAGGGCTATGTCATACCTTTCCAATGCCACAAAAATCAGGCCATTTGAACCTGTATAGCTCAAGTTATGGCCAAATGAACATACACTGTTCATTTGGTCATTTTACTATAGTGGCAGTGCACTACACCCGAGTTTGACCTAATTGTTCACTAAGTTATGGTCATTTTCTAGGTGTGATTCCTAAATGAAAAATGGTCCATTTTGTGTCTCATTTAATTCTAATTAGCCTCACACCAATTGGGCTAGTGAATTTTCAATTTGATCCCTGAAAGGGACCTAGGTCAAGCTGCTAGAATTTGATCACTAACCAATCCGAATTGTAACTTGGTTCTAGAAATTCACACACGCCACAAATGGTCACAATTGACCATTTTTCAACTCAAGTAAGGTCAATGGCATCAATTGACTAATTCCACAAATTTTTCCCAATTGTCAAAATACTCAGGAACCCTAATTATATAAAGTTCAAATCTAATACATTCAAAACATATATCCATACTCTACATACATAACTCAACCTAAACAACCATTCAAATATATCAAAATCATTCAATTCACACTCCCTTGATGGTTTTCTGAATTCCCTAAAAGTTCCCCAATAATTATTTTCTTGATTTTAAGTTGATTTCTAGGTGGATTGAACTAAAAGCATAAGTATTAAACACAAATTTCAAATTAATTTGCTTACCTTAAACTTTGAACTTCAATTCTTCAATTTTACTCCTTGTTTCTTCTTTCTTTCTTGCTTAATCACCTTCTCAAGTGAGGTTATCAAGTATTTATGGATTAATTTGGGGTCAAAGTAGGGTTAAGTGGATGGAATCAAGCTTGGATTCAAGCTTTCATAGTGGTTCATCAATGGAGATGGCAAAGGGGAGGGGCGGCCAAACTTGATGGGAGAAGAAGATGAAGTTTTCCTTTTTAGTTTTTGGTTATTTTATGTCTTTTATTCTTATTTGACTTAGTCAATATTTTTAGGAAAAAATTAAAATTATTTATGATGTCATAATAGTGATGTAAGGTGATGTAATAAACTTTTTCTTTTTTTTTTTTGCATTTATTTTTCCATTATTTCTTTAATTAAATTCTCGATTCCGAAATTTTCTTTTCTCCAATTTTATTGGACAGTTAGATCAGGAGTCAGCTCTAGGGGTGAATTGACCAAATCGCCCCTCGCCAGTTCAATCCGGGTTGCACATTATTCGATATTTCTTTCGGATCCCTGACCTAATTATTTGACCTGCTTAACAACTCTTTTTTGTGATTTTATTTTTTCCACTTTGTTCGCAATAGTCCTAAGGACCGCGGCGTCATATTTTTCTATTCAGAATTCAAGTTACAATGGCCTTTGCAGTCACTTTCCGAGAAGGTCACCCATTGCTGTGACTCCTGGCTCATTTAACTTTTTATATTTTTTTTTTCTTCTTTATACTTAACTATTTGGCAATTACTAATTATTTGTATTCAAGGCTTATCTATGTGTTTTAGATGTGGTTCTAATCCCCTTAATTGTCCGAACCGATACCGATCACCGGAACAATGAAATATGCCAGGCTATACATATAGGAGTGTTACAATTCCCCCTCCCCCCCCCCCCCCCCTTAAAATAAATTTTGCCTTGAAATTTTACTTGGCATTAGTCTCTGAACAGCTGTGGGTGCTGTCTTCTCATGTCCTCCTCACATTCCCAAGTAGCTTCTTGGCCCGAATGATGGTTCCACATCACTTTTACCAATGGTATCTGTTTGTTTCGTAGCTGCTTCACCTCATAAGTCATAATCTCTATAGGTTCTTCTTCATATGTGAGGTCTGGATTTACCTCAATTTCTTTCACTGGTAACACATGAGATGGGTCAGATCTATACCTTCTCAATATAGATACATGGAAGACGTTATGTATCTTCTCTAACTTTGGAGGTAGTGCCAAACGGTATGCCAAAGGATCCACTCTTTCCAGAACCTCATATGGCCCGATGAAACGAGGACTCAGTTTCCCCTTTCTACCAAATCTTATAATTTTCTTCCAAGGGGAATCCTTGAGGAATACTTTATTACCCACTGCATATTCAATATCCCTTCTCTTCAGATCAATATAGGACTTCTGATGGTCTGATGCAGCTTTGAGTTGATCTCTGATTAATATGATTTTCTCTTCAGTCTGCTAAATAATTTTTAGCCCAATCATCTTTCTTTAACTCATGTCATCCCAATACAATAGGGTTTTACATTTTCTGCCATACAAAGCTTCATATGGAGGCATTCCAATGCTTGATTGGTAGTTGTTGTTGTAAGCAAACTCAATCAAAGGCAAGTGTGTGTTCCAACTGCCCTCAAACTCAATTACAAGCACGTAGCATGTCCTCCAAGATCTGAATTACTTTTTCAAACTAGCCATTTGTCTATGGGTGGAATGCCGTACTGAAGTTCAATCTACTTCCTAGGGCTCTCTGAAGACTACCCCAGAATCTAGAAGTGAACCTAGGATCTCTGTCAGATATAATAGATATTGGCACTCCATCCAGTCTTACTATCTCATCAATGTACAACACTGCCAATCTTTCTAAACTGTAGTCCTTTTGAACAGGCAAAAAATGAGCAGACTTGGTCAGTTTGTCAACAATGACCCATACTACATCATGGCTCTTCTGTGTCCTTGGAAGTCCCATCACAAAATCCATTGTTAATCCCTCCCATTTCCATTCCGGTACTGGTAGTGGATGTAACAAATCAGCTGATACTTGATGCTCTACCTTTACTTGCTGACAAGTTAGGCATTTGGAAACAAATTCTGCTACATCTCTTTTCATGCCTATCCACCAGTAATGCTCTTCAACCCTCTATACATTTTTGTACCACCAGGGTGCAAAGCAAATGGAGACTTATGTGCTTCCTTCATAATAATCTGTCTCAACTCAACATCATTAGGAACACATATTCTGCCCTGGTGTAGCAGCAGGCTATCATCTCTCACTGAGAACTCAGGTTTCTTGCCCTGTCTGACTTCTTCTAACAGCTTCTGATACCTCTGATCATTATGTGCAGCCATTCTAATCTGATCAATTAACACTGGCTGTACATGCCATGCAATTACTGTCTGCCCCTCATCATTAATTTCAAAGCTGGCATGCAATACTCTCAACTCATGTACCATAGACAAAGAAGAAACCCGTAGACTTGCCATAGTCTTGCAACTTAAGGCGTCAGCCACAACATTAGCTTTCCCTGGCTGATAGTCTATTAGACAATCATAGTCTTTTATCAACTCTAACCATCTCCTCTGTCTCAAATTCAACTCTTTTTGAGTGCACAAATAGTTCAAACTCTTATGATCTGTGTAGATGTAGCATTTCTCCCCATACAAATAATGTCTCCAAATCTTAAGAGCAAATACAATAGCTGTAAGCTCTAAGTCATGTGTTGGATAGTTCCTCTCATGCGGTTTCAGCTGGCATGATGCATATGCAATGACATTTTGATCTTGCATCAGTACACATCCTAACCCATTGTGAGAAGCATCACTATAAATTGTGTATTCTTTACCCAGTGTAGGTAAAGTCAGGACTGGAGCTTCAGTAAAACACCTCTTTAACTCATCAAAGCTCTGTTGACATCAGTTCATCCACTGAAATTTCACATCTTTCCTAAGTAGCTTGGTCAGTGGAGAAGCCAACGTAGAAGACCCCTTCACAAATCGACTATAGTATCCAGCTAAACCCAGAAAACTGCGAATCTCTGTGATATTTATAGGTGGCTTCCCATTAAGGACAGCTTCTATCTTATTTGGATCTACCTTGATGCGCTCTGCCGATACTATGTGCCCCAAGAAGGATATTTCCTTCAGCTAAAATTCACACTTTGACAATTTAGCGTATAGCTGTTTCTCCCTCAAAGTCTGCAGTATAATCCGCAGATGTCTATCATGCTCCTCTGTTCTCCTCGAGTAAACCAATATATCATCTATGAATACCACCACAAACTAGTCGAGGTATGGTCTGAAGATAGTGTTAATCAGATCCATAAAGCAGCTGGAGCATTAGTCAACACGAATGGCATGACCAGGAACTCATAATGGCCATATCGAGTTCTAAAAGCAGTTTTTGGGATACTCTGCTCTTGCACTTTCAGCTGATAATAACCCGATCTCAGGTCAATTTTGGAGAACACAGCTGCACCCTTCAACTGATCAAACAAGTCATCAATGCGGGGCAATGGGTTTCTATTCTTGATTGTCACCATATTCAACTGATGGTAGTCAATACACAAATGGAGAGTGCCATTTTTCTTTTTAACAAACAGCACTGGCGCTCCCCAAGGTGACACACTAGGGCGGATAAAGCTCTTGTCCAGCAGCTCTTGCAATTGCACTTTCAATTCTTTCAATTCTGTTGGTGCCATTCTATATGGTGTTATCGAGATTGGGTCCACACCAGGAATAACATCAATCTCAAACTGCACCTCTCTTTCTAGAGGTAGTCCTAGCAACTCATTAGGGAACACATCCGGAAAGTCACATACGGTAGGGATGTCCCTTAATGTTGGACTCCCCACTTGGGTGTCTGTCACATGTGCTAAGTATGCTTCACACCCCTTTCTGATCATCCTTTCGGCTAGTGCAACTGAAATGATGTTTGATGGCAGTAACTGCCTCTCCCCATGTATTACCACATCACCGTATAGAAGGAGACCAAAAGTGACTGTCTTCAGTCTACAGTCAATCATTGCATGATGCCTGGCTAACCAATCCATGCCCAAGATGATGTCATAATCTCTGAAGGGCATTTAAATCAAATCTGATGGAAAAATGTCTCCTTGGATCACCAAAGGACAATCTCTATAGATTCTGTTGACCCAAACCTCTTGTCCTAACGAACTAGTTACTAGCAACTCAAAACCCATTTTAATGCATGGGACAACAAGAGAACTAACTATGCTTGCACTAACATATGAGTGTGCAGAGCTCGAATCAAATAAGACAAAGACATCCTGATTAGAGATAGAGAAAGTATCGGCTACAATATCAAAAGTCTCAGCCTCTTCCCGCTGTCTCATAGTGTAAACTCTGGCCGAAGCACTCCCTTATGCTGATTGGTTAACGGTGCCTTGACTGCCAAAAGCATTACCTCTACCTCTGCCTCTTCCTCTGCTAATTGGTTGTGAACCTCTGGTAGCAGAACTTTGGATGGATCCTTCTGCAGTAGTAGGAGCTGGCCCAAATCTATAGGCACTGGTGCAGTCCTTGGCCAGATGGCCTGTGCCTCCACAGTTAAAGTAGGCTCCTGTAGCCCAATAGCATTCTCCCCCATGAGTCTTGCCACATGTCTCACAGGGGTGGGGAGGATATGAACCCCTAGTCAACTGCTGACCAGACCTAGGGGGTCTTTGTCCGGAGAATCTGCCCCTTCCAAGCCTTCCACCTCTGCCTGATCCCCTAAATTTCTTTCTTTTCCCAGTATTGCCGCTGGAACTTTGCTCAACTGATTTTTCACCTTTTTCTTTTTCTAATTTCTCTGTCTTTTCTGTTTTCTTTTTCACTGGTGTTGCTTATAATTCAATTATTTCTACTTCCAGTGCTTGAGACATGAGTTCAGAGAAGTCACTGTATTTAAAGCCGACCATTTGTACTCTTAAACTAAGCTTCAAGCAGGTTTCAAACCTCTTGCACCTTTCTCTACTGGTAGATAGGAGACTCCCTGCATAGTGGCTTAAGTGGGAGAACTCCCTCTCATACTCTGCCACTGATCTGTTGCCTTATTTCAAACTTTAAAATTCTTGCAATTTTTGGTCCATATATGCATCTGGGACATATTTTTGTCTGAATTCTCTGATAAAGTCATCCCAAATCAATACTGGTGGTTCTGCCAAGCTGTGGGGAATGATCTTCCACCAATCGTACGCATCCCCTTAAAGTAATGACACGGAATATTCAAATTTCAGTTCATCTAGGCAGTGCAGTTTCTTGAACACTTGGTCCATTCTTTCCAGCCATTGCTCTGCCTCTAGAGGGTCTACTGTACCCTTCAATTCTGTCACCCCATATTTCAACAATTTATCATACTGTCTGATTGGAGCCTGAGGTTGCACCATAGGAGTCTGAACTAGAGCTTGAACAGGCATACCCTTAGTCATCTGTTGAAACATTATAGCCATTTGCTGAGTGATTTGTGTCGAAAACTGTGGCATTTGTGGGGCTGGTGCCACTGAACCACTAACATTTTGGAGAGCTAGGGCTTCCCCTTGGGCCTCAGCCTCTACTGACTGCTCAACTGAGCGATCCCCTTCTTCCATTTCAATTTGGAATTAGGATATCTCCTGAACAAATAACACAAGGAGATTTCTCTCCATTAGTTCATATTTATGATGTAATGCACTGTATGTAACAAATAAGGATATTGAGCAGTTGTACTATCAAAGAAAAGACACAAATTCATAAGTCAAAACATACTTCAAAAATTCGCTCTGATACCACTAAAACATGTCACACTTTACCCCTCTGTAAGGCATAACATGATCCCGTAGTATATATAATGAATTACCATACTTCACCTACCGATAACCCATTAAATATACTACAAGAGATTTTAAAACCATTTTCTTACTTTTTGGAAGTGGCGAGCATTTTTGGTAGGAATTTAAAACATTTAATTAAGGTTTAAAAGTCATGTAAAATTTCTATCCATTTTCATTTTTCCGTAAATTTTAGGAAAATTTCAGCAGAGTGCCGGCTGTATTTGAGAAAACTGAAAATTTTTACTTGTTGAAAACACTTCTAATATAACACTTCAACCAAAATCAACCACCAAATTCAACTCAACACATTTTCTCCCAACTCCATAATTTAAATCAATATTTCACAACTCAAAATGTTAATTCAATTATTTCCAAAATTAGTAATAATTAAATTCATACACATTGCATTAAAGAAAAATTCATTTACATTCATCAACCCAAAAATTATATCAGAAAATCCAAAATAATATTATTACAAAATCTATACAACTGCTAAAGATCAGTTTATACATGTACATACATCAAAATAAACATTACAATCAGGGTATAAAATTATACCCGACAAAATCTCAAGGATGTAGCTCCGAGATCCTCAGTAGCTCACTCTGCTGCTCTACTAGTCTCTCTATCTGCGATAGCAATAAACAACCATCGCTGAGTATTATGACTCAGTGGCGCACAACATACAAAAATAACATTTTATGCATAATTCAAATCACATTTATTCAAATATGGTACTGAAAATGAAAAGTAGATACAAAAGACAATTTATAATTTTAGTCAAAACAATCTCATTTTAGAAGTTTCAAAACAGATTTCATAAAAACACACAGTTATATCATGCCATCAGAACAATGTTCATCTCAATAGTCGGAGGCTTATGAGGAATCTCAAGGCTAGCTAGCTCAATCTATGGGTACCCATTCAATTTCTTCCTCTACTGGCACACACCTCAATACTTCAGCCAGAGAGGGAATCAAAATTCAAAACTAATTCCTCCCATTAGTCATGCTAGTGAGGCATTCAAATATATGGTCATGACACTATGGTTTCAAAACTATCTTAGCAATTTAATAAACATTTATTGCCAAATTAAACACATACAATTAAACTTTACAACAATTTAGATAAACACAAAGTGTTCATTTCAATCACAAGTTGCAATAAAAATAAATCACAATTCATTTTATACAATTGCAAAAGAAATTTAAAGACAAATTTTATGTTGTGCACAAACCTTATGCGAGTCGCCTCTTGGCCTTGACTCGATGCCTAGGGTTCTTTTTCAGTATTCTTTTCAACTAAAACATACAATTTTACAGTGTTTCAGTATCACAATTTATCATAAATCCATTAAAGAATTTCACAATTACTTATTTCGAGTCCTAATATGCTTAAATTTACGTTATTAAAATGTTTCCTTTTGGGGTTACTATTCATGACACTATTTAAGTGAACTTATTGACTTTCTTATGCTTAATAGGCATGGGAATTTCACTTTCACCCACTTACCACATTTTAGTTACCAATTTTGTTGGTTTTAGTTGCTCCTTAGATTTTTAGGTTTCCTAGGCACAATTTCAAATTTTCTAGATTTGGTGTCCTGTTTTGTACTATTTTATTGGTCATATTGCTATTAGAATTTGGCAAAGTGTTCTTCATAAAACTTGTTCCTTATTGTCTTAAATTTAATTCCCTTTTTGAATCACTCCATTTGGAGTTTTTTAACCTAAGTTATGACCATTTAAACAGGGCTGGCCGGATTGGTCTACCCAGAATTTCTGGGCACCTAATTTGGTTCTGGCAGTTTTGAATCACTAATTTTGGGTGGCAAAATGACTGGGTTATGGGCAGAATTTGGATTGGTGTTCTTCATGAAAGTTGTAGGGCTATGTCATACCTTTCCAATGCCATAAAACTCAGGCCATTTGGACCTGTATAGCTCAAGTTATGGCCAAATGAACAGATCATTTTGGTATAGTGGCAGTGCACTACACCCGAGTTTAACCTAATTGTTCACTAAGTTATGGTCATTTTTTAGGCATAATTCCTAAATGAAAAATGGTCCATTTTGTGTCTAGTTTCATTCCCAATTGACCTCACACTAATTGGGTTGATAAATTTTCAGTTTTTGTCCCTGAAAGGGACCTAGGTCAAGCTGCCAAAATCTAATCACTAACCAATTCGAATTGTAACTTGGTCCTAGAAATTCACACACACCACAAATGGTCACAATTGACCATTTCTCAACTCAAGTAAGGTTAATGGCATCAATTGACCAATTCCACAAATTTTTCCCAATTGTCAAAATACTCAAGAACCCTAATTACATAATGTCACATCTTATCCCTTTTAAGGCACGACATGTTCCCGTAGCATACCTAATGAATTACCGAGCTACACCTACTGATAACCCATTAGTTATGCTACAAGGGATTTTAAACAAATCATAACTTTTTATCTTATCAATTCTTTTGTGAAAAATTGCATGGGAATAGTTAAAATTCAATGTAAACATTCATTGGAAATAATGATAGACTAAATATTGCAAAGGTTACATTTCCATAAGTCTCAAAATAAAATACAAATAGTTACAAACTCAAAATTCTTTAGTAATGCAGTACTTTTTAATACAAACTGCTCAATGTCCATACATCCATACATATACGTACAAAATACATCCAAAGGAATCACAAGAGTATACCTAATGTAAATACTCACAATCAATACCAAAATGCTGCTTCCAAGTCTCTCACTCGGCAGCCTTCACCTTTCCCTTACCTGCGACAGCATAAAGAAGCTATCGCTGAGTATATCACTTAGTGGTGCATAACTAATAACTTTAAAACTTATGGTAAAATACAATTTGTCAAAGCATAATAAATCACAGTTTTCTTAAGCACAAAAACTTCACAATAGTTATAAGTCCATAAGAGCCATTTATTGGAATAACATTTCAAATGAGAAATCACACTTCATAAATCACAATTCACAAAGCATTAGTGTTGCCAACATTAACACACAGTTTAGGCCATGACATAAAATTTCACGATTAGTGCCGTGTTGTATACCACGACAAAGTAATCTCAACCTCACTAACCGTTATTAATGAGAGAAGGGCTAGCTAGCTAATGAGTACTCATGTAGTCTTACCCCACTAACCGTTATTAATGGGAGACATAATCAATATCAATTATCAACCCCAAGTAGCCATTACTACTGGGGAGTTCCGAAAGGGACTGTCATGCTAACTGTGGTTTCAAAACAGTTTCCAAAAATTTCCCACCCAATAATCACATTTATAAACCAATAAACACATTTAAATTCATCATAATATCCAAATAAAGGTGGCAACACACAAATTTCTCAAATGCAAGAGAAAAACTATATTTCAGTCAAAGTAAACTTGTTCAAAGCAAACTCATTCAAATAAACACATTCCAAACAATTTACAAGTTTAAAAATGAAGAAAAGGTTAGTTGTGCACAAACCTTCAATAATTCTCCTTCCTTGTTACCTACTTCTCCTTATCCGTTCCAACTTCCTTTTCTACTGAAAGTACACAAATAGAATACCTCAATACTAATCTCAATTGCTGCTAAGAACTCATTACATGAATGTTTAATGTATCCCAAGTTAGCTTTGTAAATTTTAGAAAGTTTTGGTTTTGGATAGCTTTGTTAGTAGTATGCCCTAGAGCATATCATTTAGTATGTATCTTGTACATGTTTTTATTAATAAAAGGCATTTCCACTTTTCTGTTTACATAATATATTTATGTGTAATAGAAAAGGTCCATTGATATTTTGTTAGAAATATTATTCTTAAGTTGTTAAGAATATGAGTGACAATATTTCTAGCACAAAGTATCATAAATAGGTTCACAGTCGAGGATACTTCATAATAAGGACATGACTTATCCAGAAAGATTGTATTCATGTTTGTTACCAAGTTATTTGTATGAGATATAAATAAGATGGAATGGTGAGTCTCATGCCATATGACAAACATGATAGGCACTTATAAATGATAAGTAGGCCGAACCAATGACACTTTTGACAAGCACATGGAGTTTACTCTTGTCAATGTTTTGTCATAAATCATATCAGTGCATATAATCTTTAGATCTGAGATAGCACAGTTATCTTGTATATAGGTAGTTTGAGTTTGATACTGCTTTCATACTTGTACTGTGTATGGGTATATGGGCATCTGTTGGCTCCTACTAGTTATATATGGAGGTAGGTGTTGATCAAGATGGAATCTGTTCCTCTAAGTAAATAGAGATAAAATCCTATGTTCATTTAATTGTTCTTGATGTTTTAAGTTCCTGGCCAGGACAGATAGATTTATTCAGAAAAGATGAGAAAATCTTTTTAATCAAGAACTGGAATTAAAAGAGAACATAATATTCATAGCAAATGGAGTTTGACATAAACCATGACTCCAGCTTGAGTTGGGATTTTGTAACAGAGAGATTCTAGTGCATGGTAACATATGATTATAGGTTCATTTAAGGTAAACCTTATTACTAATTGGGTGGCCATGGCATGCTATGCTAGGTGTTAACCATCGTCTATGAGGTTCATAAAATGATTTAGAGAAATCATTTATGGTAAGAAAGAGTTCTGATGAAATTAAGAGTTGATATCATGTGTCATTGCCAATTAGTGATGAGCCTAGTAAGTCACACACATACACAAGTTATCACCTATTTAAATATGATTTAATTAATTAATTAAAGAGTTTAATTAATTAATTAAATAGGTTTGGTTTGCAATTAAATTGCAAAGTCCCTAGCATGACTTGAAACCAAATCTAGATTATTGGATGTGTAGTATAAATTAAATTTATATTTAAAGTGTTTAAATATGAATTTAATTAATGAGAAATTAATTAATAGAGATTAATCAATTAATTTATATTTGATATAAATTAATTAGAAGAAGAAAAATAATTATTTTAGGTTAAGAACTCAAAATTAAGACACAAGGGCATTTTGGTCATTTCACAGTGTGACACGTGGCACCATGAGATGGTGACACATGGGATTACACATAAGCTTGCCAAATGTTTTTTAATTATGTAAGATGATTAAAATCAAGATTAAATATAGGTTTGACACTTGGCACAATGTGATTGGATCACTTAAACCTAGAGCTAATCAAAGGGTGACATGTGGCAAGGGTTTAATGTGTTAACCTAGCTATATAAGTGTTGTTATGAAAAAGAAAAGCAACCAGCAGCCACTCCTCTCCTTTTTCACGCCATTTTGAGGTTCTTCATCTATTCTTCTTCATCTCTCATCAATTCAAAGAGATTAGCCATCAATCTCTTGAATTAAAAACACTAGAAATTGTTTCTAGTGTCCTGTTTACATCTCTAATTTCTTAAAAGGCAGAACTTGAATTTCTAATTAATAGAAAAAGCTTTAGAAGCTGTTCAAGGGTTGCCATAGGTGTTCTTGGTGTGGACAAGCTAGAGGGGCAACATCTGGTGTCCTGAAGACGAATCTCAAAGGCGCAGACACGCTGCAGTGCATCAAGAGGTTAGTGTAATCGTTCTTGATTTAATCTAGGGTTCTAAAATTAATCTGATTAATTTTAAAATCTTAAATGGCAAATACAGATCCAAAAACATATTAAAAGAGTTTTAATATGTTGTTTATCATTGAAATCAAATAGACAAAAATAAATCTTGCATGATGCATGTGACCCTAGGTGAAAATTTTTTAATTCAATGGTATAAACTTTTGTTTTTCACGCTTCCATTCCTTCAATTGGTATCAGAGCCACTATATTTGTCATTTAGATTGATTTTTATATGATTTAATTGTGTGTTTGATCATGAGATCAAAAGTTCATTGCTGGTTGCAAAGCGAAGGTGGCGGCACAAATGATGAACACCATGGTGTGCATGTTGATGCACCACAATGGTGTGCAAAGGTAAATGGATGGTGAATGTGCAATTGTTGTATGATCTAAGATCCATTTTATGTCTAATTAAATTGTTTAATTAGAATTTTTTATCACACAATTAAATTATGATTCAAATCAGAATTTTAAAAATTGTTTGAATGTGATTCAAATATGAATTTTAAAAGTTGTTTGAATGTGATTCAAATCTGAATTTTTAAAGTTGTTTGAATCATATTTAAATCTGATTTTTTAAAATTGATTGAATAAAATTCAGATCTGATTTTTTAAAAAATGTTTGAATGTGATTCAAATCTGATTTTTTAAAAAATGTTTGAATGTGATTCAAATCTAAATTTTTAAAGTTGTTTGAATGTGATTCAAATCTGAATTTTTAAATTTGTTTGAATGAGATTCAAATCTGAATTTTTAAATTTATTTGAATCATATTCAAATCTGGATTTTTAAGTTGAATATGAGATATTCAATTTAATTTAAGTATGTATGTTTTATTTAATTGTTAAATAGTGATATGCATGATGGATGATCATGGACTATAAAAGACCAATGTGATTGGATTTATTTCTTTTATGTTTCTTTGGGATTGTAAATTAATTAATTTATTTTAATTTATTTTGGGCATGTATTATTAAGTTTGTAATAATTTTTGGGTTGTAATTTCATTTATTTAAGTTCTTGTAAATTCGCCTTGGTATGCCAAGGATTACTATGTAATATTGGATTGCAAGAAGTTCAAGGAGGTCAAGAGCATTGGTGGGACCAGTGGGAGGAATTCAAGATCAAGTGCTGATTATGTACTCCTTCAGCAACTCTTGTAAAATGAATGAATGAAATGCACCTAGGAATGCTCTGATTCAATTCTTGGTGTCTCAGAATTGAATCCCTTAGAAAGTCCATGATCATACCATATTTATTGCTTATCCATGAATGCATGAGATGTATGGGAATGTATGCTATTATATGATATCTGCATGCTAATTGGATAATGTGCAAAGTGAGACCTTAATAGTAATTAGAATGACCATAAAATATTCCAAACAAATGATTAAGTTGGAAATGCTATAATTAAAGTAATTATAACATAAGCCCTCCATTGGGGCAATTATTTTAAGAAATTTTAAATAGTTGCATAAGATGTAATTAATTTAAGAGATTTTCTTAAGAATAATTGTTAAGCATGAGATGTTGTAAATATGTAAATGGTTTAGTGGCCAATATTGGATGTACCTGAGGATATTAAAATTATTTGCATAATTACTGGCTCAATGGGATCAACTTAACTAATGCAAGATAAGTCAATAATGGATGTACCTGAGATTTTGAGCATTAGGGGCTAGGTAAAGGATTGAACCTCACATGAGATGTGATGGGCAAGGAGTTGCTCACTTATAGTTTATTGTAATTCCAATAATGGATGTACCTGAGGATGATCAATAGAATTATAAGAATTCAATCACCCACTAGAAATCCATCCAACTAGGATTTTCGTTTTCTACTTTGGAAGTGTAGGATTCGCTAAGTTAGTGGGAGGACCAATTTGATTAAAAGACCATAATCATTTTGGTTAATTACATGATACATTTACTAATTAATCTGATTATTTTCTCGATTAATTTTACGATAAAAATGAGCACCGAACAACCACCACCATCCAATATCCTTGCAAGCATACTTGATCGCAATAGGTTGACAGACCTAATCATGCGATTGGCTAAGAAATCTGAAACTTGTCCTGAACCTTGAACATATAGGATATGTTCTAGATTCAAATGTTCCTGGTCCCTTACCTCCAGAGGCCACACAAGAGGAACATGAAACTTTGGACAAGTGGAAGGAGCATGATATGAGAGCTAAGTGTTACATGCTTGCTTCCATGAGTAATGAGTTACAGAAGCAGCATGAAAACATGCAAAGTGCGAGTGAGATCCTCCTTCAACTACAAGAGTTGTATGGTGAGCACAGCAGGAATGCTAGGTATGAGATATCTAGACAGCTATTCCGGAGGATGTCTGGGGGACAGAATGTTGGGGATCATGTCCATAAGATGATTCGGCTGATTGAGCAGTTGGAACATCTTGACTTCAACATGGATTTCCAACTACAGACGGATTTGATCCTTCAGTCCCTTCCTGAGTCTTTTGGGAATTTTGTGACAAATTTCCATATGACTCAACAGGAATGCACCTTAGCTGGTTTACTCAACATGCTGGTTATTGCCCAAAAGAATTTGCCGGGCAATAAAGGAAAAGAGGTAGCTTTGGTTGCATCTTCTTCTACTGGAAAGTCCAACAAGAAGAAGGGCAATAAAAAAAAGAAACCTCAGATTCCTGGTCCTTCCAAGAAAATAGCTAAACAGAAAAGGAAGACTGAAGCTGATGGAGGCAAAGGAAAGTGTTTCCACTGCCAAAAGGATGGGCACTGGAAAAAGAACTGCCCAGAGTATCTTGCTTCTCTGAAGGACAAGAAGGATACACCTTCGGAAGGTATGTCCATATCTTGTTATTTAGATTCAGATGATACTCATATTTCATCTACAGCTTGGGTTTTAGATATTGGTGCCAGTTCTCACATTTCTAATGATATGCAGGAACTAGCAAATAGTAGCAGCTTGCGTTCTCAAGATATTAGAGTCCGGATTGGCAATGGCTCAACTATTGAAGCTTTAGCCATAGGATCTAAATCTTTTTACATGTTTGGACATGTTTTGTGTTTGGATAATATTTTATATGTACCTAATGCTTTTAAGAACATTATTTCTATATCTAGTTTGACTAGAAATGGCTATGAATTTCAGTTCACAGATGATGTTTACAATATTTATTTTGGAAATAAATATGTTGGTTTGGGTTATATGAATGATGGTCTTTATTATTTGGATAATAATGACAAACACAAATTGAATGCAAATGATCTAAAAGAATGCAATGCCATGGTGAAAACCAACTCAAGTTCAAAATATATTTGGCACTTAAGGTTATGTCATGTTGTAGAAGATAGGATTGCAAAACTGGAGAAAAAGGGGATTCTATCCTCATTGGGCTCTGAGCCTACTCCAACTTGTGAATCTTGCCTTTAGGGCAAAATGACAAGATCACCCTTTGTTGGATAAGGGCTAAGAGCTGAAAATATTTTGGAGCTAATACATAGTGATGTATGTGGTCCATTTAAAGAAATGGCTAGAGGGGGCTTTCATTATTTTATTACCTTTACTGATGACAAATCAAGATTTAGGTATTTGTATTTGATGAAATACAAACATGAATCCTTTGAAAAGTTCAAAGAATTTAAATCTGAAGTAGAAAATCAAACAGGAAAAAGTATTAAAGCTCTTCGATCAGATCGTGGAGGTGAATATTTGAGTACTGAATTTGATGAATACTTGAGAGAGCATGGCATTGTTTCTCAGCTGACTCCTCCAGGAACGCCATAGCTGAATGGTGTATCTGAAAGGAGAAATTGTACCCTATTGGATATGGTACGTAGTATGATGAGCTATACTGATATGCCAATCTCCTTTTGGGGATTTGCATTAGAATCAGCTTTGTATATTCTGAATAGGATTCCATCAAAATCAGTTTCTTTCACACCTTATGAGATATGGCATGGAAGAAAACCAAGTCTTAAGAATGTTAAGATTTGGGGTTGTCCAGCTTATATCAAAAAGCTGAACACTGATAAATTGGAGACCAGATCAGAAAAATGTCGATTTGTTAGATATCCAAAAGATAGTTTTGGATATTATTTTTATTTACCTACTTCACAAAAGGTTGTGATAAGTAGAGATGCCACATTTCTTGAACAACAGTTTGTTCAAGAAGGAGGCAAAGGAAGGCAAATAAAGTTAGAATTGGAGAATTCTGACCAACCAACAGATCAGATGGATATAGATCCATCTAGTCAACCTATACCCATTGATAAAACATCTGCAGCTGTTCCTCGTAGAACAACCAGGGTATCTCGCCCACCAGTGAGATATGGTTTTCTTCATGAAGAAGAATAAGAGTTGTCTACTCATGAAGAAGTAGATCATGGAGATGATCCACTTACCTATGAAGAAGCTATATCAGATATAGATTCTTCAAAATGGATTGATGCTATGAAATCCGAGATTGATTCCATGTATAAGAATCAAGTTTGGGATCTTGTTGACCCGCCTGAAGGTATTGTACCTATAGGGAACAAATGGGTTTTCAAGAAGAAAATTGGTTCTGATGGAAAGGTGGAGACCTATAAGGCAAGGCTAGTAGCGAAAGGGTTTCGCAAAAGGTAAGGAGTTGACTATGAGGAGACTTTTTCGCTTGTTGGCATGCTTAAATCAATTAGGATTTTATTAGCAATAGCTGCATACTATGATTATGAGATTTGGCAGATGGATGTCAAAACAGCTTTTCTCAATGGATACATTGAAGAAAACATTTTCATGGAGCAACCTAGGGGTTTTGAATCCCAAGATGGTTCCAAGGTATGCAAGCTAAAGCGATCCATTTATGGGTTGAAATAAGCTTCGAGAAGACTTAGGGGAGGCAACCTATATTCTTGGGATTCGCATCTATAGAGATAGAGCGAAAAGAATAATTGGTTTATCCCAAAGTCTATACTTGGAAAAGGTCTTAAAGAGGTTTAACATGCTTGATTCCAAAAGAGGATTGTTACCAGTGAGACATGGTATCCACCTTTCTAAAGAGATGTCTCCAAAGACACCTGAAGAAAGAGACAAGATGGCAAGGATTCCATATACTTCGGCTATTGGAAGTTTAATGTATGCAATGTTGTGTACTAGGCCGGATATCGCATATGCTGTTAGTTTGACTAGCAGGTATCAATCCAATCAAGGTTTGGAACACTGGATAGCTGTCAAGAATATCCTTCAGTGCTTGAGAAGAACTAAGGATTTATTCTTGATTTATGGAGGTGCAGATTTGCAATTGGATGGTTATACTGATTCTAACTTCCAATCAGATATCGATGATAGAAAGTCTACCTCTGGATATGTGTTCATTTGTAATGGAGGTGCAGTCAGTTGGAAGAGTTCCAAACAGAGCACGACTGCAGATTCCACTACAGAGGCTGAGTATATTCTTTGCGTCGAATCTTTGCAAAGGAAGTCGCTTTGGATAAAGAAGTTCGTGACAGAACTTATAATAGTTCCTTCCATTGAATCAGCAGTTCCATTACACTGTGACAACAATGGAGCATTCATACAGGCTAAGGAACCAAGGTCTCACCAAAATCCAAACACATAGAAAGGCACTACCACATTATCAGAGATATAGTTGGGCAAGGCGATATAGCCATGCAGAAAAATAACATCAGCTGAAAATCCAGCTGATTCTTTCACTAAGCCTTTGTCACAAGCTCAGTTAGACTGAAATTTTGAGAAGATGGGTCTAAGGTATTGTAATGAATGGCTCTAGTGCTAGTGGGAGATTGTTAGTAGTATGCCCTAGAGCATATCATTTAGTATATATATTGTATTTTTTTTTATTAATAAAAGGCATTTCCACTTTTCCGTTTACATAATATATTTATGCGTAATAGAAAAGGTCCATTGATATTTTGTTAGAAATATTATTCTTAAGTTGTTAAGAATATGAGTGACAGTATTTCCAGCACAAAGTATCATAAATAGGTTCACAGTCGAGGATACTTCATAATAAGGACATGACTTATCCAGAAAGATTGTATTCATGTTTGTTACCAAGTTATTTGTATGAGATATAAATAAGATAGAATGGTGAGTCTCATGCCATATGACAAACATGATAGGCACTTATAAATGATAAGTAGGCCGAACCAGTGACACTTATGACAAGCACATGGAGCTTACTCTTGTCAATGTTTTGTCATAAATCATATCAGTACATATAATCTTTAGACCTGAGATAGCACAGTTATCTTGTATATAGGTAGTTTGAGTTTGATACTGCTTTCATACTTGTACTGTGTATGGGTATATGGGCATCTGTTAGCTACTACTAGTTATATATGGAGGTAGGTGTTGATCAAGATGGAATTTGTTCCTATAAGTAAATAGAGATAAAATCCTATGTTCATTTAATTGTTCTTGATGTTTTAAGTTCCTGGCCAGGACAGATAGATTTATTCAGAAAAGAGTTTCTGATGAGAAAATCTTTTTAATCAAGAACTGGAATTAAAAGAGAACATAATATTCATAGCAAATGGAGTTTGACATAAACCATGACTCCAGCTTGAGTTGGGATTTTGTAACAGAGAGATTCTAGTGCATGGTAACATATGATTATAGGTTCATTTAAGGTAAACCTTATTACCAATTGGGTGGCCATGGCATGCTATGCTAGGTCTTAACCATGGTCTATGAGGTTCATAAAATGATTTAGAGAAATCATTTATGGTAAGAAAGAGTTCTGATGAAATTAAGAGTTGATATCATGTCTCATTGCCAATTAGTGATGAGCCTAGTAAGTCATACACATACACAAGTTATCACCTATTTAAATATGATTTAATTAATTAATTAAAGAGTTTAATTAATTAATTAAATAGGTTTGGTTTGTAATTAAATTGCAAAGTCCCTAGCATGACTTGAAACCAAATATAGATTATTGGATGTGTAGTATAAATTAAATTTATATTTAAAGTGTTTAAATATGAATTTAATTAATGAGAAATTAATTAATAGAGATTAATTAATTAATTTATATTTGATATAAATTAATTAGAAGAAGAAAAATAATTATTTTGGGTTAAGAACTCAAAATTAAGACACAGGGGCATTTTGGTCATTTCACTGTGGACATGTGGCACCATGAGATGGTGACACATGGGATTACACATAAGCTTGCCAAATGTTTTTTAATCATGTAAGATGATTAAAATCAAGATTAAATATAGGTTTAACACTTGGTACAATGTGATTGGGTCACTTAAACCTAGAGCTAATCAAAGGGTGACATGTGGCAAGGGTTTAATGTGTTAACCTAGCTATATAAGTGTTGTTATGAAAAAGAAAAGCAACCGGCAGCCGCTCCTCTCCTTTGTCACGCCATTTTTAGGTTCTTCATCTATTCTTCTTCATCTCTCATCAATTCAAAGAGATTAGCCATCAATCTCTTGAATTAAAAACCCTAGAAATTGTTTCTAGTGTCCTGTTTACATCTCTAATCTCTTAAAAGGCAGAACTTCAATTTCTAATTAATAGAAAAAGCTTTAGAAGCTGTTCAAGGGCTGCCATAGGTGTTCTTGGTGTGGACAAGCTAGAGGGGCAACATCCGTGTCACGAAGACGAATCTCAAAGCGCAGACACTGCGATTGCATCAAGAGGTTAGTGTAATCGTTCTTGATTTAATCTAGGGTTCTAAAATTAATCTGATTAATTTTAAAATCTTAAATGGCAAATACAGATCCAAAAACATATTAAAAAAGTTTTAATATGTTGTTTATCATTGAAATCAAATAGACAAAAATAAATCTTGCATGATGCATGTGACCCTAGGTGAAAATTTTTGAATTAAATGGTATAAACTTGTGTTTTTCACGCTTCCGTTCCTTCAAGCTTGGTGCCCCAATCTTCGAACCCAATTTTTACCTAGTTTCGATCATAATTTAGTGAGGTGTTCTTCATGAAAATTGTTCATCTAGGTCTTAACTTTATTTTCCTTTTTAAATTACTTAATTCGGAGCTGTGTAGCTCAAGTTATGGCCAAAACACGGTTACTGTTTACGTTACTGGTCACCCTATAGTTTCAGTTCTGGCAGATTTAATGATGCAACTTTGTTCAGCAATTTGATCAAGTTAAGTCCATAATTTTGTAACACCCCTACTTACATAGCTTTGTATATTTCACTGTTCCGGTGACCGGTGTCGGTCCGAACAATTAAGGGAATTGAACCACATCTAAGACACCTAGTTAATCCTTGAAAATAAATAATTAATAATTTCCAAATAGTTAAGTATAAAGAAGAAAAACAGAACACAAAAAGTTAAATGAGCCGGGAGTCACAGCGATGGGTGACCTTCTCAGGAATGACTGTGAGGTCAATCTACACTCAAATTTCGATTCGTAAAATATGATGCTGTGGTCCTTAGAACTATTGCGAACACAATGGAAAAGAGAAAATCAGGAAAAAGAATTGTTAAGCAGGTCAAATAATTAGGTCAGGGATCCGGAAGAAATATCGAATAACTAACAAACCGGATTAAACCAGCAAGGGGCAATTTGGTCAATTTACCCCTAGAGCTGACTCCTGACCTAACTGTCCAATAAAATTGAAGAAAAGAAAATTTCAAAATTAAGAATTAAATTAAAGAACTAATGGAAAAATAAATGAAAAAGAAAAAGAAAGAAAAGAAAAAGTTTATTTGCATCACGCATGACATAAGCATGATGCAATAAATCTAATATTTAAAAATTGAATTTTGTGGGATAATTATGTATTAATAAAGTTAAAAATTTAAAAGAAACAAAATTGTTTCCTTTCTTCTTCATTCATCCATCCACACACTCTCTCTCATCTCTCTCTCTCATTTTTTCTTCTTCCATCATTGAAGCTCACTTTCAAAGCTCCCTACCCCTAAAATTAGCCATTAATTTTACATTTCCCTTAAGTAAAGTCTTGCTATTTGGTTTGGATAGAGAGTTTGGGAACAAGAAAGAAAAAAAAAAGTGAAGAATTGAGGACACAAATTCTTCTCACTTAAGGTAAGTAATTGAATTTGGAAATCTTAATTTATTTGCTGTGTTTGTATCTTAATTAAACTAGAAATAAACTTAAAATCACACAAAAATAATGTAACACTCCTCACCCGTCTACAGTGTAGCCGAGCAAGGCGTGCTACAATCGGTGCCGGAACACCCTAACTTATCTTACTTTATTTTTTTAATAATTCACCAAATAAATTTTGAATTCATTTAATTTAATATCAATTATTTTTCGATGGAGAAACCAGCGGAGTTTCCCCTATTTTATTATCGTTTGGCGTATTTCAATATTCACCTGTTTGAAATTCAGCAATATTTCTAAAATAAAATCTTATCCATGCTAATCATAATTATCTCATCCATACATTTCAATTTCATAATCATTTCCGTATATTTCCATTCATACTCAATTCATCTGTAAACATTCTCAAATTACATAAGCAAAATTTTCAAATTTCCTTAATTTACTTAATTTACAAAATAATTACAAAATTTCATAATTTACATCATAATACAATATCTAGCATTTTATACAAAATATAAAATATCATCTATATGGGCCCTATCTACATGCATTGCTGAGGAGGTGACAAACTTTGACACTCTGCAGATCAAAACTCCCAAAATTCCCAGTCAAATGCCCATTGGGTTCTAGCTTCAGTACCTGCGTGAAGGAAACAATTCCATCGCGCTAAGCATTGCTGCTTAGTGGTGCAATAATATAACAAGGAAATAATATACAAATAAAGAAAGAATGAAGCATAATTTGAATATTTAAGAATCAACTTGATTTAATACAATGTGTCTAATATTAATTATCTTTTGTTCTAAATTGTTCAGCTTTGGAAGCATTTAATTCCTAAATTCACAGTGATAATGTACAATATACAGAATTAATAAAAATACTCAGTTTATATTCATATGGTAATAGAAGGCACATTTAAAATATTTAGTTAAGTTATACCTATTTTTGCAACTCTTTTATCATTTTACTTAATAATTTTTTTATGTGGTTTGGATCATTTCATAATTCTAACTAATTCTTTTGAAATCTTATTAACTCATTTATTTGATTTCTAATATTTTTAATTACTAATAGTCTTAATTTATTTCAATAAATTACACTGCCCAAGTAACCTCTGACGGTGACTAAATGGATAACGTCGTTGGCATGGACACGCGGTGCCTCGGCGTCATACCATGGGGCCTTGAGCGTCAACCACGTATGCAGTCAGTATGGCTAAAAAGCCATGATATCACATAATCGGGCATAAAAGCCATGAATACGGGCATAAGAGCCATGAATACGGGCATAGAGCTATGAATATAGGCATAAAGCCTTTTGCAGTACTGCTAAAACAATACCCTATTGGCATGCCAAACTATCCAATCTGACACACATGTCTAGGCAATACATTGGCACATAATATCATTAAATATTAATATATTGTATTTTATGACTTCATTATTTCATGATAAATTTCAATTATAATTCATACATTCATTTGATCATTTATATGATCACAATTCACATCAATTATCCTTTTATACCATTTTACTCAAAATACTCCTCTTCTCTACAATAATGAGAACTAATGTCTCATTCATACATTAATATGGTTTATTTATTTATTCATTATGTTATTCATATTGATCACAATTCTAAACAATGGTTCACATGTACCATTGTATTCAAAACATTTTTTCATTTCTCATTTATACATTCAAGAATCTACTTATGTAATTACAAATTTTATATTTCAAGTTGAGTTACTAATATTTTATGAATTCCATTTGTGATGGGCATATAAGCCCTAGCTATCTATTCATATCAATTAGGTGACTTATTTTTCATGTTTCAAGTAATCCATAAACATTTCATGGATTTCAAATTTATGGCCTTAATTCCTTTTTAACAATTTTTGACTAGGATGCATAGTCTACATTTGTCATACAATTCTAAGCATTTAAGCTTAGAATTGGTTCTAGGTTTTCATCTTAATTTACTAATCATTTTGATTACTATTCACCTTACTAGTCAACCAAAATGTTGACTTTTTCATACTTAGTGGATATATTAATTCTAATCACACCAAGATCCCACATTTTGAGGTTTACATTTGCTAGTATTAATTGCCAATTGCAACTTAAAGTCCCCTAGATGCATTTCTAATTTCAAATTTTGAATTTAAAGTTTTGGTGTCACTACTCACCTCATTGGTCAACAAAAATGTTGACTTTTGGATAGAAAATAGGTACATTGGTTTTAGCACCCCCAATGTACCACATTTTACATTTAAGACTTGTTGGAATTAACCACCAAATCCATTTCCAAACCTAAAACCAAGAGAGCAGAATTTTCAATTTTTGTGACCCAACTTTAATGTTCCATTAGGTCCTGTTGCAGTGGGAATTTGAGGAAATGGTAAACATGAAAGTTGTTCCTTATTTTGTCTAGTTGAATTTCATTTTTCGAATCACTCCATTTGGAGTTTTTTAGCTCCAGATATGGTCCAAAAACCACAGCTGGCCGGATTTCAATTCTGCATAATTTATCAAATCTACAGTACCATGAACAGTGACTGTGACTGCCATTTGGGTTAGGTTCTGGTCATAATTTGGGGTAAGTTTCTTCATGAAAGTTGTTTGTCTATGTCTTAACTTGTTTCTGTAAAAATTTCAGGTCACTTGACCATATCTACAGTGAGATATGGCCAAATGAACAGTTACTGTACTGTTCATTTGGTCATTCTGCAGAACCTGTTTGCAGGGTATCCGGATTGGGGCCAATTTTTAGTCCACTTGCTTTGGTCTTTTGGACATGGTTTCTTCAGAAAAATTGTGCCATTATAAGTCTAATTTCATGTCCAATTGGCCAAATACCAATTGGACCTACACAGCCAAAGATATGGCAGTCCAAACAGGCTGGACTCACAGCCTTATTGCTGCTGTCACTAGGCAGCCTGCCAATTGGGTTTGTAACACTTTAGTTCGCTTCAAATTATGATTAAATTGCCTCAAATGGTCACTAATTGACCATTAGGATGTTCACTCACCATTTCACAAGCAAAGTCCAAGTTTCTCTCCCAAAACCCTAGCTCAAATTCAAGGTTCACACAACACACACCAATTAAACATACTAATCACACTTCTCATCATAACCAAGCAAGTTATCCATTTTATTTGCAATAAAACACTTCAAATCCTACTCCTACACAAGCTGGCTGGATTCTTAGTCTAACATATATCCATCAATTTCATCATTTATCATGTAATTCTAGTGTAGCTCACTTTATTTTCATCATTTATCATGTAATTCTAGTGTAATTCACTTTATTTTCATCATTATAAGAGGAAGAAGTAAGAATTTAGCACTAACCTTAGGAGGGCAGAATTTTCTCTTAGGCAAACTTTAATTTTCCTTCACTTTCTTGGCAGCCAATCACTTGCTCAAGATGTAATATTAAATTTTTATGAAGGAAGGTAGGGATTTTATGGTGAAAAATTCAAAGTTAGCAAGGTGTAATGAAGGATAACAATGGTGGAAATGGGAGAGGTGGCTGCTGGCTGGTTTTGGGAGAGAAGATGCAGATTTTGTTTTTCAATTTTTGTCTCAATTATCTCCTTTTAAAGTGCTTGTTGAAATTTGATTGGTGGAGGGCATTGCAATGACATCATGTGATGTCATTATTCTCAATTTCTTTCATTTTTCTTTTCTTTTCTTTTCTACTCATTTTCAATTCAATTTTTAGCAATATTTATTCATATTTTAGATTATAATAATTATTTACTTAACTGGACAAGTCGGCCAAAAATCACCTCTGAAGGCGAAATGACCAAAATGCCCTCCGTTTGGCTTAACGGGTCAAAATTGTCTGTACCGATTGAAAAATTTTTCTAAATATTTTCTTGGCATTCTAATGCCATAGGAACCTCAATGACCCTTCTCTGGAGTCCCAAAAATTATTTTATAATTTTTACCCTGGGTCTAGGTCTCCTAGTTGCGAGAACCGTAACTTCCCACTGGGTTACCCATCGCTAGGGCACCGGCTCGTTTAACTTAGTTGTATTTTATTTCTAAAATTTTTACTAAATTTTTCTTATTAATATTTGAGTTATTTATAGTTCCTCACTTTAGTTTAAATATTTTTTCGAACGTTCTAGCTGTCCGGACCGACATCGGTCACCGAAACAGTAGAATGTACGTAATTGCTACAATGAGGGTGTTACAATTCTTCCCCTCTAATTTAAATTTCTTCCTCGAAATTTACTGGGTTTAGGTATCTAGGATAATTCTTTTACCTTCCTATTGCTCCCTCTGTCTACTTCTTTTATATATATGGTACTATTTAGTCTTTTCGAATCTATCATTATATACTTAGGCATATCAGAAGGGAAGGATACTTTACCTCAAATTCACATTTGGGGCTTCTTGCTCCTCTTCGGCTTGGGTGACATTTCAAAGTGGTGTTACTGTTGTACTTGGTCCTTCCACGACCTCTGTTTGGGTTCGTGGTAAATTCCTCTTAGGACAATCTTTCAGTCGATGGTCTATGGCCCCACATCTATAACAGGCTCCAGTCAATCCCCTACATTCACCTTTATGCCACTTGTTACAATGGTCACATTTTCTTGCTAGTCTTGGTGCACTCACTACTAGTGTTTCTGGTTGATCTCTTCTGGGTATAGGCCTGAGTCTGGATCTCCTACTTTGATCAGATGTCTGACTTAACTGTTCTCTCGGCCTCTTATTACTAGACTGTCCAAATTTCCTCTTTTGCTGATCACCACTCCTCTTCTGTTCCTCTTCATGAACACAACTAATATATTTCTTTCTAAACTCTATTAAAAAGAATTCCCAAGTTACGTCAGTTGGTGGCACTACCTTGGTTACAACATCCCACCACCGATATGCAGCTTCTTGTAACAATGAAACTGCACACTCCAAACTTTGTTCTGGTGTGCAATGGAGCTGCTGCAGGACTCTTTCAGTCCTTTCTAACTAATACTCAGCCGCTGAAGAATTGTCTTCCTTTCTACCATTGAAATCTACAGCTCCATACTTCCTAATTTTTCCTAGAGGTGATTTCTGCTGAGACAGTGGTGGAATAACCCCAGTCATCTGTCGAAAGAATCCAGTCATCTGCTCAAACAAGGCCGGTTGGGGTTGTATAGGCACCTCTTGCACTAGTGGAGCAGGATCTCCCCAATTTCCAATATCACTCCCAGTCGGAATACAGCTTACTACTTCTTCTTCTACTGCCCTCTGCGATTCTGAGTCCATACCTTAACCTAAAATAACCAAGAAAATAGATCTGCATTAGTGTCACCTCAACTCATATGAATGCAATGCATATTATGCACACTATCTCATTCTATCTATCTATGCCTAGGAACGCCTAAACCGTGCTCTGATACCAATAAATGTAACACCCCTCACTCGTCTACAGTGTAGCCGAGCAAGGCGTGCTACAATCGGTGCCGGAGCACCCTAACTTATCTTACTTTATTTTTTTAATAATTCACCAAATAAATTTTGAATTCATTTAATTAAATATCAATTATTTTTCGATGCAGAAACCAGCGGAGTTTCCCCTATTTTATTATCGTTTGGCGTATTTCAATATTCACCTGTTTGAAATTCAGCAATATTTCTAAAATAAAATCTTATCCATGCTAATCATAATTATCTCATCCATACATTTCAATTTCATAATCATTTCCGTATATTTCCATTCATACTCAATTCATATGTAAACATTCTCAAATTACATAAGCAAAATTTTCAAATTTCCTTAATTTACATAATTTACAAAATAATTACAAAATTTCATAATTTACATCATAATACAATATCTAGCATTTTATACAAAATATAAAATATCATCTATATGGGCCCTATCTACATGCATTGCTGAGGAGGTGACAAACTTTGATACTCTGCAGATCAAAACTCCCAAAATTCCCAGTCAAATGCCCATTGGGTTCTAGTTTCAGTACCTGCGCGAAGGAAACAATTCCATCGCGCTAAGCATTGCTGCTTAGTGGTGCAATAATATAACAAGGAAATAATATACAAATAAAGAAAGAACGAAGCATAATTTGAATATTTAAGAATCAACTTGATTTAATACAATGTGTCTAATATTAATTATCTTTTGTTCTAAATTGTTCCGCTTTGGAAGCGTTTAATTCCTAAATTCACAGTGATAATGTACAATATACAGAATTAATAAAAATACTCAGTTTATATTCATATGGTAATAGAAGGCACATTTAAAATATTTAGTTAAGTTATACCTATTTTTGCAACTCTTTTATCATTTTACTTAATAATTTTTTTATGTGGTTTGGATCATTTCATAATTCTAACTAATTCTTATGAAATCTTATTAACTCATTTATTTGATTTCTAATATTTTTAATTACTAATAGTCTTAATTTATTTCAATAAATTACACTGCCCAAGTAACCTACGACAGGCTGACTAAACTGGATAACGGGTCGTTGGCACCGACACCGGTGCCTCTGGCGTCATACCATGGGACGCGAGCGTCAACCACGTGTATGATCGGTATGGCTAAAAAGCCATGATATCACATAATCGGGCATAAAAGCCATGAATACGGGCATAAGAGCCATGAATACGGGCATAGAGCTATGAATATAGGCATAAAGCCTTTTGCAGTACTGCTAAAACAATACCCTATTGGCATGCCAAACTATCCAATCTGACACACATGTCTAGGCAATACATGGGCACATAATATTATTAAATATTAATATATTGTATTTTATGACTTCATTATTTCATGATAAATTTCAATTATAATTCATACATTCATTTGATCATTTATATGATCACAATTCACATCAATTATCCTTTTATACCATTTTACTCAAAATACTCCTCTTCTCTACAATAATGAGAACTAATGTCTCATTCATACATTAATATGGTTTATTTATTTATTCATTATGTTATTCATATTGATCACAATTCTAAACAATGGTTCATATGTACCATTGTATTCAAAACATTTTTTCATTTCTCATTTATACATTCAAGAATCTACTTATGTAATTACAAATTTTATATTTCAAGTTGAGTTACTAATATTTTATGAATTCCATTTGTGATGGGCATATAAGCCCTAGCTATCTATTCATATCAATTAGGTGACTTATTTTTCATGTTTCAAGTAATCCATAAACATTTCATGGATTTCAAATTTATGGCCTTAATTCCTTTTTAACAATTTTTGACTAGGATGCATAGTCTACATTTGTCATACAAATCTAAGCATTTAAGCTTAGAATTGGTTCTAGGTTTTCATCTTAATTTACTAATCATTTTGATTACTATTCACCTTACTAGTCAACCAAAATGTTGACTTTTTCATACTTAGTGGATATATTAATTCTAATTACACCAAGATCCCACATTTTGAGGTTTACATTTGCTAGTATTAATTGCCAATTGCAACTTAAAGTCCCCTAGATGCATTTCTAATTTCAAATTTTGAATTTAAAGTTTTGGTGTCACTATTCACCTCATTGGTCAACAAAAATATTGACTTTTGGATAGAAAATAGGTACATTGGTTTTAGCACCCCCAATGTACCACATTTTACATTTAAGACTTGTTGGAATTAACCACCAAATCCATTTCCAAACCTAAAACCAAGAGAGCAGAATTTTCAATTTTTGTGACCCAAATTTACTGTTCCATTGGGTCCTGTTACAGTGGGAATTTGAGGAAATGGTAAACATGAAAGTTGTTCCTTATTTTGTCTAGTTGAATTTCATTTTTGGAATCACTCCATTTGGAGTTTTGTAGCTCTAGATGTGGTCCAAAAACCACAGCTGGCCGGATTTCAATTCTGCAGAATTTACCAAATCTACAGTACCATGAACAGTGACTGTGACTGCCATTTGGGTTAGGTTCTGGTCATAATTTGGGGTAAATTTCTTCATGAAAGTTGTTTGTCTATGTCTTAACTTGTTTCTGTAAAACTTTCAGGTCAATTGACCATATCTACAGTGAGTTATGGCCAAATGAACAGTTACTGTTCATTTGGTCATTCTGCAGAACCTGTTTGCAGGGTATCCGGATTGGGGCCAATTTTTGGTCCACTTGCTTTGGTCTTTTGGACATGGTTTCTTCAGAAAAATTGTGCCATTATAAGTCTAATTTCATGTCCAATTGGCCAAATACCAATTGGACCTACACAGCCAAAGATATGGCAGTCCAAACAGGCTGGACTCACAGCCTTATTACTGCTGTCACTAGGCAGCCTTCCAATTGGGTTTGTAACACTTTAGTTCACTTCAAATTATGATTAAATTGCCTCAAATGGTCACTAATTGACCATTAGGATGTTCACTCACCATTTCACAAGCAAAGTCCAAGTTTCTCTCCCAAAACCGTAGCTCAAATTCAAGGTTCACACAACACACACCAATTAAACATACTAATCACACTTCTCATCATAACCAAGCAAATTATCCATTTTATTTGCAATAAAACACTTCAAATCCTACTCCTACACAAGCTGGCTGGATTCTTAGTCTAACATATATCCATCAATTTCATCATTTATCATGTAATTCTAGTGTAGCTCACTTTATTTTCATCATTTATCATGTAATTCTAGTGTAATTCACTTTATTTTCATCATTATAAGAGGAAGAAGTAAGAATTTAGCACTAACCTTAGGAGGGCAGAATTTTCTCTTTGGCAAACTTTAATTTTCCTTCACTTTCTTGGCAGCCAATCACTTGCTCAAGATGTAATATTAAATTTTTATGAAGGAAGGTAGGGATTTTATGTGAAAAATTCAAAGTTAGCAAGGTGTAATGAAGGATAACAATGGTGGAAATGGGAGAGGTGGCTGCTGGCTGGTTTTGGGAGAGAAGATGCAGATTTTGTTTTTCAATTTTTGTCTCAATTATCTCCTTTTAAAGTGCTTGTTGAAATTTTATTGGTGGAGGGCATTGCAATGACATCATGTGATGTCATTATTCTCAATTTCTTTCATTTTTCTTTTCTTTTTTTTTCTACTCATTTTTAATTATATTTTTAGCAATATTTATTCATATTTTAGATTATAATAATTATTTACTTAACTGGACAAGTCGGCCAAAAATCACCTCTGAAGGCAAAATGACCAAAATGCCCTCCGTTTGGCTTAACGGGTCAAAATTGTCTGTACCGATTAAAAAATTTTTCTAAATATTTTCTTGGCATTCTAATGCCATAGGAACCTCAATGACCCTTCTCTGGAGTCCCAAAAATTATTTTATAATTTTTCCCCCGGGTCTAGGGCTCCTAGTTGCGAGAACCGCAACTTCCCACTGGGTTACCCATCGCTAGGGCACCGGCTCGTTTAACTTAGTTGTATTTTATTTCTAAAATTTTTACTAAATTTTTCTTATTAATATTTGAGTTATTTATGGTTCCTCACTTTAGTTTAAATATTTTTCCGAACGTTCTAGTCATGGGACCGACAGGTCAGGAGCGATGAGAATGTACGTAATTGCTACAATGAGGGTGTTACAAATAATTATTGAGGGACCAAATAGAAATTTTGTCCAGCTAGGGATAGGGTTTGATATGAATGAGTTTGATGGTTTTGAATGGTTATTTGAAGTGAATTAGGTGTGTAGATCATGCAAGTATACTTTGAAATGCATTAGATTGAACTTTATGTGTAACTAGGGTTTGTTAAAAATTGGAGAAAATTTTGAGAATTAGCCAAATGATGTTATTGACCTTATTTGAGTTGAGAAATGGTAAATTGTGACCATTTGTGATGTGTATGAATTGTTGGAAATAAGTTCCAATTCGGATTGGTGAGGGTCAATCTGCAGGCAGCTTGACCTAGTCCCTTTCAAGGACCAAAACTAAAAATTTACCAACCCAATTGGTGTGAGGCCAATTAGAAATGAAACTAGACACAAAATGGCACATTTTTCAAAAATTAGGAATCATGCCCAGAAAGTGACCATAACTTAGTGAACAATTAGATTAAATTCGGAATTGGGCACACTGACCTGTACAAAAATGACCAAATGAATAGTAGTTTAGTAAATGACCATAACTTGGTCTAGGAGGGTCCAAATGACCTGAATTTTTATCAGTAGAAAGCTAAGACATGGCCCTACAACTTTCATGAAGGAAATAAACCCAAATTTTGATCATAACCTATTTGAAAAACCACCTACAATCAATGTATAAAAACTGCCATAATCCAGAATTTGCCCAGAATTCTGGGTAACACCAAATCCGGCCAGCCATGTTCAAATGGCTATAACTTGGGCTACAAAACTCCAAATAGAGTGATTCAAAAAGGGAAATAAATTTAAGACAATAAGAAACAACTTCTATGAAGAAAACTTATCCAAATTATCGTAGCAACATGACCAATGGAATAGTACAAAACTGAACACCAAAACTGAAAATTTGAAATTTGTGCCTAAGAGACTTAAAGTTTGAAAAAATAACCAAAACCAATAAATTAGGTAACCAAAATGTAGTATGTGGGTGAAATTGAAATTTCCATACCTATTAAGCATTAGAAAGTTAACAAATTGACTTGAATAGTACCATGAATACTAACCCCGGCATGAAAATTTCCAAAAACGTAAGTTTAAGCATATTGGGGCTAGATTTGAGCATATATGAGTTTAATTATTGGATTTATTGTGAGATAAGATACTGAAACACTGTCAATTGTGTGTTTCAGCTGAAAAAGACCCAAAAATCTAAGGGACTGAGTTAAGGCCTAGAGGCTACTCACGTTAGGTTTGTGCACAATAAATTTATGTAATTATTTTCTAAGTGAAAAGTTGAATTATTATGCTTTATGAAATCGCTGTGTTGTTTATAAATTGTGTTGCTATTTTGTGGCTGCAAAAATGACTTTAGAAATTGTTTGGGATATTTCCTAAATTGTTTGAGTACTTTGTTTTGAATTGATTTTGTGTTCACACTTAGCATGACAGTACCACATTATTCCTCCTCTATTTATGGGGTTGAGATCGTTTATTTTCCTCCCTCTCTAGCTTACCAGTTGAGGTTGTAGATCGGATGAGTATTCATTAGCTAGCTAGCCACCTCCCTCATTGATTTCGATTAGTGGGGTTGTAGATTGCTTTGTCGTGGTGTACAATGCGGCATTGATCGAAAATTTTGTGTCATGGCTTAAGTTGTGTATGAATTGGCAACACTGTGTTTATTAAATTGTTTGACCAAAATTGTGCTATAATGAGTTTTGATAATTTGTGAAATACTTAAATTGTGATTTGTGATTGTGTTATTGATTGGCAACAATGTGATTTGTAAATTGTTTGATAAAATAGTATTATAAATGTTAATCTCAGTTTTGTTGAAAAATGCTTGTGAAAGGTTTTAAAATCTCAGTTTGGTCTCCCTCTGTACGGTGATGTGGTAATACATGGGGAGAGGCAGTTACTGCCATCAAACATCATTTCGGCTGTACTAGCTAGAAGGATAATCAGAAAGGGGTGTGAAGCATACTTGGCACATGTGATAGACACCCAAGTGGGGAGTCCAGCACTGATAGACATCCTTACTGTGTGTGACTTTCTAGATGTGTTTCTTGATAAATTGCTAGGATTACCTCCAGAAAGAGAAGTGTAGTTTCAAATTGATGTTATGCCTGGTGTGGACCCAATCTCCATAACACCATACAGAATGGCACCAGTAGAACTGAAAGAATTGAAAGTGCAGTTGCAAGAGCTGCTTGACAAGGGCTTTATCCGCCCCAGTGTGTCACCTTGGAGAGCACCAGTGTTGTTTGTTAAGAAGAAAGATGGCACTCTCCGGTTATGCATTGACTATTGGCAGTTGAATAAGGTGACAATAAAGAATAGATATCCATTGCCCCGCATTGATGACTTGTTTGATCAGTTGAGGGGTGCAGTTATGTTATCCAAAATTGACCTGAGATCAGGTTATTATCAGTTGAAAGTACAAGAGCAAAGTATTCTTAAAACTGCCTCTAGAACCCGCTATGGCCATTATGAGTTCTTGGTTATGCCATTCGGGTTAACTAATGCTCCGGCTGCTTTTATGGATCTGATGAACACTATTTTCAAACCATACCTAGACCAGTTTATTGTGGTATTCATATATGATATATTAGTATATTCGAGGAGTGCAGAAGAGCATGATAGACATCTATGGATTGTACTACAGACTTTGAGGGAGAAACAGCTGTACGCCAAATTGTCGAAGTGTGAATTTTGGCTGAAGGAAATATCCTTCTTAGGGCATGTAGTATCGGTAGAGGGCATCAAGGTAGATCCAAGTAAGATAGAAGCTGGATACTACCACCGATTTGTGAAGGGGCTTTCCATGTTGGCATCTCCATTGACCAAATTACTTCAAAAAGATGTAAAATTCCAATTGATGGATAAATGCCAACAGAGTTTTGATGAGTTGAAAAGATGTTTGACTGAGGCTCCAGTAGAGTATATTGTTTACAATGATACTTCTCACAATGGGTTAGGCTGTGTATTGATGCAAGAGAGGAATGTCATTGCCTATGCATCACGCCAGCTGAAACCGCATGAGAGGAACTATCCGACACATGACTTGGAGCTTGTAGCTATTATATTTGCTCTTAAGATCTGGAGACACTATTTGTATAGGGAGAAGTGTTACATCTACATAGATCATAAGAGTTTGAAGTATCTGGGCACTCAAAAAGAATTGAATTTGAGACAGAGGAGATGGTTAGAGTTGATAAAAGACTATGATTATTTGATAGACTATCAGCCAGGGAAAGCTAATGTGGTGGCTGATGCCTTAAGTCACAAGACTATGGCAAGTCTATGGGTTTCTCCTTTGTCTATGGTACATGAGTTGAGAGTATTGCATGCCAGCTTAGAGATTAATGATGAGGGGCAAACAATAGTTGCATGGCATGTACAGCCTGTGTTAATTGATCAGATCAGAATGGCTGCTCAGAATGATCAGAAGTATCAGAAACTGTTGGAAGAAGTCCAGCAAGGCAAGAAACCTAAATTCTTAGTAAGAGATGACGGCCTACTGCTTCACCCGGGCAGAATGTGCATTCCTAATGATGTTGATTTGAGGCAAATCATTTTGAAGGAAGCACATAAGTCTCCTTTTGCTATGCACCCTGGTGGCACAAAAATGTATAGATGGCTGAAAGAGCACTACTGGTGGATGGGTATGAAAAGAAATGTGGCAGAATTTGTTTCCAAATGCCTAACTTGTCAGCAAGTGAAGGCAAAGCATCAAGTACCAGCTAGTTTGTTACATCCACTACCAGTACTGGAATGGAAATGGGAGAGATTAACGATGGATTTTATGATGGGACTTCCGAGGACACAGAATAGTCATGATGCAGTATGGGTTATAGTTGACAGACTGACTAAGTCTGCTCATTTTCTGCTAGTATGGATGGACTATAGCCTGGAAAGATTGGCCAAGTTGTACATTGATGAGATAGTAAGACTGCATGGAGTGCCATTATCCATCGTATCAGACAGAGATCCTAGGTTCACTTCTAGATTCTGGGGTAGTCTTCAAAAAGCCCTAGGAATTAGATTGAACTTCAGCACAGTATTCCACCCACAGACAGATGGCCAGTCTGAGAGGGTAATTCAAATCTTGGAGGACATGCTACGGGCTTGTGTGATTGAGTTCCAGGGCAGTTGGGACACACACTTACCTTTGATTGAGTTTGATTACAACAACAGCTACCAATCAAGCATTGGGATGCCTTCATATGAAGCTTTGTATGGCAGAAAATGTAGAACACCATTGTGTTGGGATGAGGTAGGCGAAAAAAAGATAATTGGGCTAGAAATTGTTAAGCAAACTGAAGAGAAAATCAGATTGATCAGTGATAGACTTAAGACTGCATCAGACTATTAGAAATCCTATATTGATTTGAAGAGAAGGGATATTGAGTATATAGTGGGTGAGAAAGTATTCCTCAAGATTTCTCCTTGGAAGAGAATTATGAGATTCGGCAGAAAGGGGAAATTGAGTCCTTGTTTCATTGGGCGATATGAGGTTCTGGAGAGAATGGGTCCTTTGGCATATCATTTGGCACTACCTCCAGAGTTGGAGAAGATACATAACGTCTTCCATGTATCTATGTTGAGGAGGTATCGATCAGACCCATCTCATGTACTACCAGTGGAAGAAGTTGAAGTGAATCCAGACCTCATATATAAGGAAGAACCCATAGAGATTCTGGCTTATGAGGTGAAGCAGCTGAGGAATAAGTAGATACCGCTGGTAAAAGTGCTGTGGAACCATCATTCGGGCCAGGAGGCTACTTGGGAACGAGAGGAGGACATGAGGAGACAGCATCCACAGCTGTTCAGAGATTGATACCAGGTAAAATTTCGAGACGAAATTTATTTTAAGGGGGGGAGAATTGTAACACCCCTATTTGCATAGTCTGGTATATTTCACTGTTCCGGTGATCGGTGTTGGTCTGGACAATTAAGGGAATTAGAACCACATCTAAGACACCTAGTTAAGCCCTGAAAATAAATAATTAGTAATTGCCAAATAGTTAAGTATAAAGAAGAAAAACAGAGCACAAAAAATTAAATGAGCCGAGAATCATAGCGATGGGTGACCTTCTCGGGAATGACGGCGAGGTTAATCTAAACTCAAATTTTGAACCGTAAAATGTGATGTTGCGGTCCTTAGGACTATTGCAAACACATTGGAAAAGAGAAAATCACGAAAAGGAATTGTTAAGTAGGTCAAATAATTATGTTAGGGATTTGGAAGAAATATCAAATAACTAGCAAACCCGATTGAACCAGCGATGGGCAATTTGGTCAATTCACCCCTAGAGCTGACTCCTGACCTAACTGTCCAATAAAATCGAAGAAAAGAAAATTTCAGAATCAAGAATTAAATTAAAGAACTAATGGAAAAAGGAATGAAAAAGAAAAACAAAAAAAAAAAGAAAAAGTTTATTTGTATCATGCATGACATAAACATGATGCAATAAATCTAATATTTAAAAATTGAATTTTGTGGGATAATTATGTATTAATAAAGTTAAAAATTTAAAAGAAACAAAATTGTTTCCTTTCTTCTTCATTCACCCGTCCACACACACTCTCTCATCTCTCTCTCTCATTTTTTCTTCTTCCACCATTGAAGCTCACTTTCAAAGCTCCCTACCCCTAAAATTAGCCATTAATTTTATATTTCCCTTAAGTAAAGTCTTGCTATTTGGTTTGGATAGAGAGTTTGGGAATAAGAAAGAAAAAAAAAAAGTGAAGAATTGAGGACACAAATTATGCTCACTTAAGGTAAGTAATTGAATTTAGAAATCTTAGTTTATTTGTTGTGTTTGTATCTTAATTAAACTAGAAATCAACTTAAAATCAAACAAAAACAATTATTGAGGGACCAAATAGAAATTTCATCCAGCTAGGGTTAGGGTTTGATATGAATGAGTTTGATGGTTTTGAATGGTTATTTGAAGTGAATTAGGTGTATAGATCATGCAAGTATACTTTGAAATGCATTAGATTGAACTTTATGTGTAACTAGGGTTTGGAGATTGTGAAAAATTGGAGAAAAATTTGAGAATTAGCCAAATAATGTTATTGACCTTATTTGAGTTAAGAAATGGTAAATTGTGACCATTTGTGATGTGTATGAATTATTGGAAACAAGTTCCAATTCGGATTGGTGAGGGTCAATCTGCAGGCAGCTTGACCTAGGTCTCTTTCAGCGATCAAAACTAAAAATTTACCAACCCAATTGGTATGAGCCCAATTGGGAATGAAACTAGACACAAAATGGCACATTTTTCATTTAGGAATCATGCCCAGAAAGTGACCATAACTTAGTGAACAATTAGGTTAAATCCGGAATTGGGCACACTGACCTGTACAAAAATGACTAAATGAACAGTATTTACGTAAATGACCATAACTTGGTCTAGGAGGGTCCAAATGACCTGAATATTTACCAGTAGAAATTTGAGACATAGGCCTACAACTTTCATGAAGAAAACAAACCCAAATTTTGACCATAACCTATTTGAAAAACCACCTACAGTCAATGTATAAAAACTGCTATAATCCAGAATTTGCCCAGAATTCTGGGTAACACCAAATCCGGCTAGTCATGTTCAAATGGCTATAACTTCGGCTACAAAACTCCAAATGGAGTGATTCAAAAAGGGAAATAAATTTAAGGCAATAAGGAACAACTTCTATGAAGAAATCTTAGTCAAATTATCACAGTAACATAACCAATGGAATAGTGCAAAACTGAACACCAAAACTGAAAATTTGAAATTTGTGCCTAAGAGAATTAAAATTTGAGAAAACAACCAAAACCAACAAATTAGGTAACCAAAATGTGGTATGTGAGTGAAATTGAAATTTTCATACCTATTAAGCATTAGAAAGTCAAAAAATTGACTTGAATAGTACTATGAATAGTAAACCCGGTATGAAAATTTCCAAGAACATAAGTTTAAGCATATTGGGGCTAGAGTTGAGCATATATGAGTTTAATTATTGGATTTATTGTGAGATAAGATACTGAAACACTGTCAATTGTGTGTTTCATCTGAAAAAGACTCAGAAAATCTAAAGGACTGAGCCAAGGCCTAGAGGCGACTCACTTCAGGTCTGTGCACAATAAATTTATGTAATTATTTTCTATGTGAAAAGTTGAATTGTTATGCATTATGAAATTGCTGTGTTGTTTATAAATTGTGTTGCCATTTTGTGACTGTAAAAATGACTTTGGAAATTATTTGGGATCTTTCCTAAATTATTTGAGTACTTTGTTTTGAATTGATTTTGTGTTCACACTTAGCATGACAGTACCACATTATTCCTCCTCCATTTATGGGGTTGAGATCGTTTATTTTCCTCCCTCTCTAGCTTACCAGTTGAGGTTGTAGATCCGATGAGTACTCATTGGCTAGCTAGCCACCTCTCTCATTGATTTCGATTAGTGGGGTTGTAGATTGCTTTGTCGTGGTGTACAACGCGGCATTGATCGAAAATTTTGTGTCATGGCTTAAGTTGTGTATGAATTGGCAACACTGTGTTTATTAAATTGTTTGACCAAAATTATGCTATAATGAGTTTTGATAATTTGTGAAATACTTAAATTGTGATTTGTGATTGTGTTATTGATTGGCAACAATGTGATTTGTAAATTGTTTGATAAAATAGTATTATAAATGGTAATCTCAGTTTTGTGGAAAAATGCTTGTGAAAGTTTTTAAAATTTCTGTTTATCGATGTATGATTATTTTAGTAAATTTTTAAATCTTTATTGTGCACCACTAAGTAAACTTTACTTAGCGATAACTTTAACTTGATGTCTCAGATAGAGAAAAGAACATAGCAGCAGAGTTAGCTGCTACAATCAGAGAGGAGCACAGTGAAGAATTTTTGTATGGGTATTTGTCTATACACTGGAAGTTTAGTTTGATGTAAATATGATAGTATGCGTATGTATCTCTGTAGTTTGAGCAGTTGTGCAGATAAAATTGTAATAATATTATTTTGGATTTTCTTTCTGTATATTAAGATTGTGTATGTAAAAGTAATTTTAATGCCATGTTTATGAATGGAATTATTTTAACAATATTTGAAAAGTGAATTTTGATTTAAATTGTGGTTTCCTGTATTATTTTGGGATATTATTGGAGGTTGGGGTTGTGAAATGAAATTATTGGAAGTGTTTTCACAGGTTTTGAAGAACTGGTTTTCTCAATTATAGAGGGCATTCTGCCGAAATTTTTCAAAATTTGTGGACAAATAAAAATGGACAAACATTTTAACTAGTTTTGAAACTTCAATTAAAGGTTTTTAATTTCTACCAAAAATGCTCACCACTCCCGAAAAAAAGTAAGGAAATGGTTTTAAAATCCCTTGTAGTGTACTTAATGAGTTATCGGTAGGTGAAGTTCGGTAATTCATTAGTTATTCTACGGGATCATGTTATGCCTTACAGAGGGGTAAGGTGTGATAAATTTGGTCTAATGTTCTTCATACAAAATGTTCTACTATGTCTTAGGTTTCCATCGGTCTAATGTTCTTCATACAAAATGTTCTACTATGTCTTAGGTTTCCATCGGTCTAAGAATCACCTAAATTGAAGTTTTCCAGAGAGAGTTATGGCCATGCAAAGTTTACTGTTCATATGGTAAATTTGCAGATTCCAGATTTTCTGCAGATTTGATGATTCAAATTTTCTTAGCAATTTGATTGGGTTAAGTCCATAATTTAGCCTTAAGTCCTGCATATGAAATGTTCTACTATGTTTTAAGTTTCTATCGGTTCGAGAATCATCTAAATCGGAGTTTTCTAGAGAGAGTTATGGCCATGCAAAGTTTGCTGCTTACGTGCCAAATTCTGCAGGTTCTAGAAATTTGTCTCCAAGTCTAAGCCAAGTTTTAAGCAATTTATGGGCAGTTTTTGGGTTAAGTCCCTTCATGAAAATTCTGGCCTATGTCTTAAGTTTCATTTCCAATTGGTTTCACACCAATTCGAGTTGTGTAGCTCAATTTATGGGCTGTCAAACACACTGAACTCAGTGTGTAAATTCTGCCCTAGGTTTAATTTTTCATTTCTTCAATTATTCCCACTAACCAACCTCAATTCACATTTAATACACCCAAAATGACTATAATTTAGCATTGACACATCAATGGCACTTCCTAGCATAAACCCCACAATATTCAAACACCAAAGTTGTAACACCCCTATTTGCATAACCTGGTATATGATACTGTTCCAATGACCAGTATCGGTTCGGACAATTAAAAGGATTAGAACTATGTTTAAGATACTTAGAAAAGCCCTGATCAAAAATAAATAGTGATTACCAAATAGAAAAGTAAAAATAAGAAAAACAGAACATAAAAGGTTAAATGAGCCAAGAGTCACAGCGATGGGTGACCTTCCTAGGAAGTGACTGCGAGGTCAGTCTAAACTCAAATTTCGAACTGGAAAATGTGATGCCACAGTCCTTAGGACTATTGCGAATACAGTGAAAAAGAGAAAATCATAGAAAAGAATTTTTAAGCAGGTAAAATAATTAGATCAGGAATTCGAAAGAAATATCAAATAACTTGCAAACCGGATCAGACCGACGACAGGCAATTTGGTCAATTCACCCCTAAAGGTGATTCCTAACCTAACTGTCTAATAAAATCAAAGAAACGAAAATTTCAGAATCGAAAATTAAATTAAAGAACTATTGAAAAATTAAAGAAAAAGAAAAAGAATAAAAATGGGACTTATATCATGATGATGACATCATATATGATGTCAAAATTAATTTTAATTTTCTAACCTTTTTGACCAAGTTAAATAGCCAAATAATTACATAAAAAGAAAAAAAAAGAAAAAAAGAAAAAAAAAGAATAATGACATCACCCAAAGTTACATAAGCATGATGGGGTAAATAAATTATAATTAATTATATTTTTGACCAAGTCAATTTTAATAGATAAATACACAAAAAAAATAACAAAAAATAAAAGAAAAATAGTGGTCTTCCACCCTTAGCCGTAGCTCTCTCTCTTTTTCTTAATTTTCTCTCAAACCTCCATGAAAGATCACCATTAAAGCTTGATTCAAGCTTGATTTTCCACACACATAACCCTAAATTCCCCCAAAATTTTCCATAAAAGCTTGCTATCTCAATTAGAAAAGAAGATTGAAGAAACAAAGAAAAGGAAAAAAGAAGAGAACTGAAGAATTGGACATCCAAGTTGAGGTTAGTAATTTAAGTTGAAAATTTTAGTTTATTATTTGTGTGTTTAGCTCAATTAAACGAGAAATCAACTTAAAAATCAAAAGAAAACTATTATGGGGGACTAAAGAGAAATTTTGCCAGCATTAAGGGGTATTGATATTTCATGATTTTGATAGAATTGAAGTGGTAGTTAAGTTAAATTAGGTGTATAAAGGTTGATTGTGAACTTTAATTGTATTAGTTAAAGAAATTGTATAAATTAGGGTTTTTGGCATTTAGGGTTTGGGGAAAAATTTAGAGAAAATTTGTAATTGATGTATTGGAACCTAATTGAGGTTTGAAATGGTCATTTTGAATTATTTGTAGTGTGTTTGAATTGATAGAACCAAAGTGCAATTCGGATTAGTTAGGATTCATATTCTAGCAGCTTGACCTAGGTCCCTTTCAGGGACCAAAACTGAAAATTTACCAACCTAATTGGTGTGAGCCAATTGGAAATGAAACTAGACACAAAATTGCACATTTTTTATTTAGGAATCATGCCCAAAAAATGACCATAACTTAGTGAACAATTAGGTGAAATCCGGATTAGGGCACACTAACCTATACAATACAAAAATGACCAAATGAACAGTAGTTATGTAAATGACCATAACTTGGTCTAGGAAGGTCCAAATGACCTGAATTGTTACCAGTAGAAATCTGAGACATAGACCTACAACTTTCAAGAAGAAAACAAACCCAAATTTTGACCATAACCTGTTTGAAAATCCACCTGCAGTTAACACACCAAAACTACCAGAACCAAGTTAGTGCCCAGAATTCTGGGTTTGAACTAATCAAGTCAGCCTTAGGAAAATGGCTGTATCTTCCGCTAAAAAACTCCAAATGAAGTGATTCAAAAAGAGAATTAAAGATAAGACAATAAGGAACAACTTTGATGAAGGACATTTAGCCAAATTCCCACTGTAGACAGACCAATGGAATAGTACAAACAAGTAACCCAAAACTGAAATTTTGAGATTTAACCCTAATAGGTTTTGAATTGAATTTGGCAATCAATGCCAACAAAAATATGACTCAAAATGTGGTATGTGGGTGTAATTAGAATTAGCATATCTAATTAGTATGAAAAGTCAATGTTTTGACCAAATGGTTAAATGAATAGTAACCACAATTACACTAAGTACAAAGGACTCAATTTTATGGGGTAAATTAAGCGTATAAAATTTAATTATTGAATTTATTAATTTGAAATAATTGAATAGATATTGAAGCACTCTAGTTATGTTTTTTTAGTGGAAAAGGAGCCCTCCAAAGAAGGAGCAGGAATTGAACCAAGACAAGCTTAGATAAGAGGTTTGTGCAGAACTAACTCTTTTGTTATTTTTCACTTCTAAATTGATTTGAACAAGTTTATTTTATGACTTATGATTTTGTTGTGTTGAGAATTTTAATTTATTGAATGCAATTGTATAATTTAAATATAAATTTTTTTATGCATTTAAAGATTTATTGCATGGTTTTGAGAATTATAAATTTTAAGTTTGATGTGTTGCCAACCTTGAGCATGAATTTATTATGATTAAATATGTTAATGGTTTGTAAACACTTTTGTAAATAGAAATTGTTTTGAATATGATTTGAAACCACAGTTGACATGGCAATATATTTTGAATTCTCATTAGCTTGTCTAATGAGATATCTCCTCCACTAGATGGGGTGAGTTCCTTCCTCTCTGGCTTGCCAGTTGAGGAAGAGTTTGGATGAGGACTCATATGTACTAGCTAGTCTTTATTCCTCCCTTTTAGCCTCGGTTATTGGGAGAGTTTGAAATGTCGTGGTGTACAACACGACATCTATTATGAATTTTGGGTCATGGGTTCAACTGTGTGAATTGTTGGCAACGTCCTTTAAATTATGCATGGTTTGATAAATTGTGATTGAAATAAATAATTTGTCAGTGATTCAAAATATTTTTGTATTGTTTCGGGATTTAAAAGAAATGTAGATGAATAGTTACTATTTGATCAAAATGTTATTCAAATGAATAATTTATTGATTTGTGAATGTTATGAATTTTGAAGAAGTTAGAAATTTTAAATATTTATTTGTTATGAATTGTCAAAGCATAACTTGTATTTAGTTTCAAATTATTAGTTTATGCGCCACTGAGTTCACCACTCAGCGATAGCTTGTATGCTATCGCAGGTGAAAGAAAATATAAAGCAGCTGAGCGAGATTACTGAAAGATACTGTGAAACTATCTTCGGGTATATCATAGGTATACCCTTGTACATTAGATTTTGATGTAATTCTGTAATTATTTATATGTAATTTCATTTGAGCAGTTGTACCAACTCTTTTGTAATATATTTTTGGATTGTAATCAAATACAAATTATTGTAAGGTTATCTTGAGATTTTATGTACTTATAAAGTTTTGCACTACTAAATTTTTAATGCTCCCATGAATGTAAATATTAATTTTGTTACCTTAATGAGATGTTTCAATATTTGATTTAATTTAAACTGTGTATTGAGTAGCTTGTGCTGATTTGTGAAATGAGATTGAATAATGGAGTTGTGATTGAGAAATATATTGGGAGTGTCTTTATTTTCAGGTTTTGAAGAACTGCTTTCTCAAAATACAGACGGCACTCTGCCGAAATTTTTGTAAAAATTGCGGAGATTTTAAATATCTAAAAATTTGATTTATGTTTGGACTTTAAATAAAGGTTTTTAATATCTGAAAAAAAAAATTTCTCACCAATTTAAAAACGAACGAAAATTGTTTTAAAATCCCTTGTAGTATATTTAATGGGTTACCGGTAGGTGAAGTATTGTAATTCTTTAAGTGTACTACAGGAGCATGTTACATCTTACGAGGAGTAGGGTGTGACATGTTTTAGTGGTATCAGAGCTAGTTTTTAAAGTAAATTTTGAATTGTGAATTTGAAATATTTTTGGTAAGTACAACTGCTCCAATGTTTGATACGTATAGTATATTTACATCATAAATATGAACTAACGGGGAGAAATCTCTTTGTGTTGGTTGTACAGGAAATTAAAAAAAAAAAGAATCCTGTGAATTGATATGGACAAGGGGGATAAAACGATAGAGCAGTCTGATACAACTAACGTACAAGGAGAGGTCCAGCCGCACCAGTTCCTCCTATACAAATTACTGCACAAATAGCCCAGCAGATGGCATGTTCTTTTAGCAAATGGCTGATAATCTGTCAACCCAGGCCAAGTACAAACCCAACCCCCTCAATAGTAGCATGAAAAAGAGAAAAGTGGGAAACCTATCTGTCAAAGTTCGAGTAGTAATTTGGGAAAGAGAAAAGATTTTGAGCGACCTCGAGCTCCTAAGTATGACAGAGGCAAATCTTCAGGGCTGAAGCAAACAAGAGCCATTCGTCAAAGAACTAGAAGTTCCTACCCTATCCGTATCTATGACGTTTGTGGAAAATTACACGAGGGTATTTTGTTATAAGGTCACTAGAGCCTGCTTCAATTTTGGTGGAATCGGACATTACGCCCGAGATTGTACTAGCGCATGTCGATTTATGCCACATACTACACCAGAGGAATCAGCCCAAGTTTCTGAATGTAGAGGCTCATTAATAGTCAGTAGGGGCAGAGGCAGAAGTAGAGACAACACTTCGGGTAATCCAAGCACAATGGACCAACCCGAGCAGAGGAATACACTAGAAAGAGGAAATGCCATGCATCGAGGGGAAGAAGCAGAGACTTCAAATGTAGTTGCCGGTACGTTCTTAACTTTTGAAAGGAATAATTATGTACTATTTGATTTTGGCTCTACTTATTTTTATGCTAATGCTAGAATTATATGTTCTACTGCTATTCCCTTGCATGGAAATAAATTTTGATGTGTTAGTGGTTAGTCTTTTAGGATAAGAATTACGATAATAAGCGTGATTGGAATTAATTTTGAAAAAGTTTCTAGTGAGAGACATCTCCTAGACTACAATAAATTATAAAGTTAATTAGTAAGCCTAATTAGGTAAGGCAAGAGGACCTAAAAGTAAGTTATAGTAATAAAGCTACCTTAGATGCGAGTAAGGGTATTACCGCTGATAAATGTCAGTAGTTACCATAATCAAAATAAGTTTAAGATATTAGTGGATTTGAAAGAAATAAGATATAGGGAACTTTGATCTATTGGGATGTATCGTAGTAACTATGCAATATTCTTAATGTTTGTACTGTAAGTTGTAGATTACAGTACTGACTTGAGATTTATTATGTAAAGCTACGTACTACTCAATAGTACATAAGGATAAGAATAGTTACAAATGGCTTTCGCTCTGGTACAAATATACCAGAATAGAGTTTTATTACTAGAACTGAGTTTGAAAATCCTAATTCAGGATTTAAAACTCTATAATTAGAATATTAAAATATCATGGTTGCAAGGTAGTGAGAGTTAACGACTCCGTTACCCTAGCATGAATTACAGTACATCAGGAATAGTTATGGGACTAGAGATTTTAGCATGGTCAAAATTTAAAAATAACACCTATAGGGCTAAGTCATCCAGTCTCCGATATGGGGTTTATAGTTGCTCTGGTATTGCAATGGATCTTTTGCTCAAAGTTTAGTAAGGAATAGTATTCTATTTATGTAGCAGTGAAACACAAAATATGATTTTGTTCCCCTGGAAGAGACAGGATGCTATGGATGATAATTATAACTTATAAAATAGTTAAAAAATGATGTTCTACTGATAACAGTAATTCGATAAGAACTAGTTGCTCAGGTATTCTTTAGGAAGAGCACAATTTTATTGTGCAGATCATAAGGATCAGATTATGATTAGTGCGAAACTTTTGAATAGCATGGGAAAAAAGAGAGTTTAGTAGACTCCCTTCTTAAGGTTAAAGAATTGTTTATGGTTCAAAAAAAAAGGGGTAATGATCACAAACCAGCGAAAAATAAGCTATAGAATATCGATAGATGAAAGAGTTGTGGAAGTAAAAATTAGAATAGTTGGTGCAAATGTAATAAAGAAACGTTATGAATATTAATTAAAGTGTTGACTCGAATGGTCAGAGGACCAAATCAAAGTAATATTGAAGTATAGTGGCTTTATTAGGGACGATTAGAGGTGTTAAATTACGACTCGACAGTCAAGTTAAGGAAGAAGATAAGATTGAGAAATAAAATAATTAAAGTTAAGTTGTGGAATGAAAAAAAAAAAAAAACAAATAGAACAGTAAGAAATGAGAAAAACACTAGATGAGGAATTGCTACCAAGGCAAACAACCTACTTAAGATGCATAATGATATCCCGAACTATTTTATCAAGAAAGAAATAAATTAAACAAAATTAAACAAGATAGTGCAAAATGGCACATAGGCCATGGTCATAAATGGAGATGGTAAGATAATGGTTATGGACCTATGGCTAAGAAAGAGATAAGCAATTCATATATGACCAACAAGGTCATTTTAAAAAAAGAAAGACTACAAAGGAAAATAATTGCTAAAGCAACAACAAGAAAAGACTAAAATATTCTAAACTAAACTGAAGGTTGCATCAAATGATCAAGAGATTTGATAAGAAAAGAGTAAAACTAAGTTCTCACCCATAGGATCGTACGAGATCCTAGAAAAAGTGGATCCACTAGCACATAGATTTGCTTAGATCTAAAATTGAAATGAATTTGAATCTATCTTATGACAAAAGTTCATAAGAAACTTGGCACATGAGGTAAGCAATCGATGAGTAAATAGTATTGGTTAAAGTGCTACGGACCATTATTCCGATTATGAAGCTACGTAGAAATGTGAGAAAAACATGAGAAAATAACACGTATGACTATTTGAGGACAGATAGTGGATACAATTTTGAGGACGAAATTTATTTTAAGGGGGGGAAAATTGTAACACCCCTATTTGCATAGCCTGGTATATGATACTATTCCGGTGACCGGTATCGGTCCGGATAATTAAAAGGATTAGAACTATGTTTAAGACACCAAGAAAAGCCCTGATCGAAAATAAATAGTGATTACCAGATAGAAAAGTAAAAATAAGAAAAACAGAACATAAAAGGTTAAATGAGCCGGGAGTCACAGCGATGGGTGACCTTCCCGGGAAGTGACTGCGATGTCAGTCTAAACTCAAATTTCGAATCGAAAAATGTGACGCTGTTGTCCTTAGGACTATTGCGAACACAGTGGAAAATAGAAAATGATAGAAAAGAATTTTTAAGCAGTTCAAATAATAGGGATCCGGAAGAAATATCAAATAACTTGCAAACTGAATCAGACCGGTGAGGGGCAATTTGGTCAATTCACCACTAGAGGTGATTCCTGACCTAATTGTCCAATAAAATCGAAGAAACGAAAATTTCGAAATCGAAAATTAAATTAAAGAACTATTAAAAAATTAAAGAAAAAGAAAAAGAATAAAAATGGGACTTATTACATCATGGTGATGACATCATATATGATGTCAAAATTAATTTTAATTTTTCAACCTTTTTGATCAAGTCAAATAGCCAAATAATTACATAAAAACAAAAAAAAAGAAAAAAAAGAAAAAAAAAAGAATAATGACATCACCCAAAATTACATAAGCATGATGGGGTAAATAAATTCTAATTAATTAGATTTTTGACCAAATCAATTTTAATAGATAAGTACACAAAAAAATAACAAAACTTAAAAGAAAAATAGTGGTCTTCCACCCTTATCCATAGCTCTCTCTCTCTTTCTTAATTTTCTCTCAAACCTCCATGAAAGATCACCATTAAAGCTTGATTCAAGCTTGATTTTAAAATTTTCCATAAAAGCTTGCTATCTCAATTAGAAGAGAAGATTGAAGAAACAAAGAAAAGGAAAAAATAAAAGAATTGAAGAATTGGACATCCAAGTTAAGGTTAGTAATTTAAGTTGAAAATTTTAGTTTATTATTTGTGTGTTTAGCTCAACTAAACTAGAAATCAACTTAAAAATCAAAAGAAAACTATTATGGGGGACTAAAGAGAAATTCTGCCAGCATTAAGGGGTATTGATATTTCATGATTTTGATAGAATTGAAGTGGTAGTTAAGTTTTAAATTAAGTGTAAAAAGGTTGATTGTGAACTTTAATTGCATTAGTTAAAGAAATTGTATAAATTAGGGTTTTTGGCATTTAGGGTTTGAGGAAAAATTTAGAGAAATTTTATAATTGATATATTGGAACCTAATTGAGGTTTGAAACGGTCATTTGGAATCATTTGTGGTGTTTTTGAATTGATAGAACCAAAGTGCAATTCGGATTAGTTAGGATTCATATTCTAGCAGCTTGACCTAGGTCCCTTTCAGGGACCAAAACTGAAAATTTACCAACCCAATTGGTGTGAGGCTAATTGAGAATGAAACTAGACACAAAATTGCACATTTTTCATTTAGGAATCATGCCCAAAAAAGACCATAACTTAGTGAACAATTAGGCCAAATCCGGATTAGGGCACACTAACCTATACAAAAATGACCAAATGAATAGTAGTTACGTAAATAACCATAACTTGGTCTAGGAAAGTCCAAATGACCTGAATTGTTACCAGTAGAAAGATGAGACATAGCCCTACAACTTTCAAAAAGAAAACAAACCCAAATTTTGACCATAACCTATTTGAAAATCCACCTACAATCAACACACCAAAACTGCTAGAATCAAGGAAGTGCCCAGAATTTTGGGTTTGAACTAATCCAGCCAGCCTTAGGAAAATGGCCATATCTTGGGATAAAAAACTCCAAATGAAGTGATTCAAAAAGGGAATTAAAGATAAGACAATAAGGAACAACTTTGATGAAGGACATTTAGCCAAATTCCCACTGTAGACAGACCAATGAAGCAGTACAAACAAGTAACCCAAAACTGAAATTTTGAGATTTAACCCTAATAGGCTTTGAATTGAATTTGGCAATCAATGCCAACAAAAATATGACTCAAAATGTGGTATGTGGGTGTAATTAGAATTAGCATATCTAATTAGTGTGAAATGGTCAGTATTTTGACCAAATGGTCAAGTGAATAGTAACCACAATTACACTAAGTACAAAGGACTCAATTTTATGGGGTAAATTAAGCGTATAAAATTTAATTATTGAATTTATTAATTAGAAATAAATTGAATAGATATTGAAACATTCTAGCTATATGTTTTTAGTGGGAAAGGAGCCCTCCAAGGAAGGAGGAGGAATTGAACCAAGACAAGCCTAGATAAGAAATTTGTGCACAACTAACTCTTTTGTTATTTTTTACTTCTAAATTGATTTGAACAAGTTTATTTTATGACTTATGATTTTGTTGTGTTGAGAATTTTAATTTATTGAATGCAATTGTATAATTTAAATATAAATTTTCTTATGCATTTAAAGATTTATTGCATAGTTTTGAGAATTATAAATTTTAAGTTTGATGTGTTGCCAACCTTGAGCATGAATTTATTATGATTAAATATGTTAATGGTTTGTAAACACTTTTGTAAATAGAAATTATTTTGAATATGATTTGAAACCACAGTTGACATGGCAATATGTTTTGAATTCTCATTAGCTTGTCTAGTGAGATATCTCCTCCACTAGATGGGGTGAGTTCCTTTCTCTCTGGCTTGCCAGTTGGGAAAGAGTTTGGATGAGTACTCATATATACTAGCAACTCTTTGTTCCTCCCTTTTAGCCTCGGTTATTGGGAGAGTTTGAAATGTCATGGTGTACAACACGGCATCTATTATGAATTTTGGGTTATGGGTTCAACTGTGTGAATTGTTGGCAACGTCCTTTAAATTATGCATGGTTTGATAAATTGTGGTTGAAATAAATAATTTGTCAGTGATTCAAAATATTTTTGTATTGTTTCGAGATTTAAAAGAAATGTAGCTAAATAGTTACTATTTGATCAAAATGTTATTCAAATGAATAATTTATTGATTTCTGAATGTTATGAATTTTGAAGAAGTTAGAAATTTTAAATATTTGTTTGTTATGAATTGTTAAAGCATAACTTGTGTTAAGTTTTAAATTATTAGTTTGTGCACCACTTAGTTCACCACTCAGCGATAGCTTTGTATGCTGTCGCAGGTGAAAGAAAATATAAAGCAACTGAGCAATATTACTGAAAGATACTGTGAAACTATCTTCGGTATATCATAGGTATACCCTTGTACATTAGATTTTGATGTAATTCTGTAATTATATGTATGTAATTTCATTTGAGCAGTTGTACAAACTCTTTTGTAATATATTTTTGGATTGTAATCAAATACAAATTATTGTAAGGTTATCTTGAGATTTTATGTGCTTATAAAGTTTTGCACTACTAAATTTTTAATTCTCCCATGAATGTAAATATTAATTTTGTTACCTTAATGAGATGTTTCAATATTTGATTTAATTTAAATTGTGTATTGAGTAGCTTGTGTTGATTTGTGAAATGAGATTGTATAATGGAGTTGTGATTGAGAAATATATTGGGAGTGTCTTTATTTTCAGGTTTTGAAGAACTACTTTCTCAAAATACAGACGGCACTCTGCCGAAATTTTTGTAAAAATTGCAGAGATTTTAAATATCTAAAAATTTTATTTATGTTTGGACTTTAAATAAAGGTTTTTAATATCTGAAAAAAAAAATTCCCACCAATTTCAAAATGAACGAAAATTGTTTTAAAATCACTTGTAGTATATTTAATGGGTTACCGGTAGGCGAAGTACGGTAATTTAATAGGTGTACTACGGGAGCATGTTACATTTTACAAGGAGTAGGGTGTGACAAAAGTTTGCAATTTTCCCTAATCCTACCATTTCATTACCTCCATTCATCAACCCAATGTCAATTCAAACTAAATAAACCTCAAATGATCATAATTTAACACTACACACTCCAATTTCACTCTCTAGCATCAAAGCTCCAATTTTCCCATGAACCCTAATCTCCCATAATTAAATTTATACACATTTCATGCAATTTCTTTACTCTAGTCATGCATACTACTTCAACTAAGCTTGATTTAATCATCATTTTTACTAAAATACATCAAACCCTAATTTTTCTCCAATTTGGCCAAAACCCTAGTTTAGATTCCATACATGTTTTCTTTCATTTTCTTATGAAATTTCATGCTTTCTCATGTAAATTCATCACACCCAAACTTGATTCAAAGCATATTTGGTTAATCAAGCATGAAAGAGAGAGCTTACCTCACTTTATGATTTTTCCCACTTCCAATCTCTTCGAAATCTTGTTCTTCTTGTTTTAATCTCTCAATCAAAGATCTCTTTGATGTTTTCTTTTAGTGAGCTATGGAATTTATGAAGGGAATTTAAGGGAATTTAAACTTGGGAGGGGAAATTAATGAGGGGAAGAAGTGGAAGAAGAAGAGAAAAAGAGAGAGAGAGGAAGAGAGAGGAGAGGGTGATGGCACCTTATGAAAAAAAAAATGAAAAAGACATTTGTCTTCTTATATATATATATATATATATATATATATATATATATATATATATATATATATATATATATATCCCAAAAATTAGTTTATTAAAATTATAAATTTTAATTGTGTCATAAGGATAATTAAACTTAAATTTTTATTCCCTTTTTTTTTTTTTTTACGTTTACACTTAATTTTTCCTTTTAATTAAATAATTAAATTTAATTATCAAAAGCCCATAAGTCCTTCATTTTAATTTTATCATAATGGAAATGAAAGTTTAAGTTTTCATTTCTTAAATTTTCCCTTACATATTTTTATTTGAATTTTTCTTCAATTTTTACCTCATAATTCAATCATTAATTTCATTTAATTTAATTGATATTTTGGTCAAAAGTCAACTCTTAAGGTGAATTGACCCAAATGCCTCTGATCGGGTCATAATCCTTCTTTTTATAATACCCGATGTGTAACACCCCTATGTTCGGTAGTGCGTTCTACTGTTCCAGTGACCAGTGTTGTCTGGACAGCTACGATGCCTAGAACTACACTTAGATATGGGTAAGGAGACATAAAATAATGAAATACAAGAAAAGAAAATACAAGAAAAATAAAGGAAAAATAATAGTAATAAAATGTAACCAAGTTAAACGAGCCGAGAACCATAGCGATGGGTAACCGCACTGGAAAGTTGCGGAGTGGATCGTTGACTAGCCCTGGACCGCGGGAAACCCTGTAAAATATTTTTAAGACTTAAATAAACATCTATTGAAGTATAAATGTCATTAGAAATATCAAAGAAAATTTAATTAATTAGTACAAAGAAAAACAAGAAATCGAAAAAATGACAAAACTCGGTGTTACCGAAAAATCGAGAATGCAACCCGAACAGGGGCATTGTGGTCATTTGACACCCTGAGTTGTCTTTTAACCTAAATGTCCATTAAAAATAAATGATACTACACTTAGAAAATGTCATGAAAAATTAAAATAGTGGTACATAATCTAAATAGCAAAAGATAAGAGAAAAATATGGAAAATTGGAAAGTTTAACATTAAAATATCCTTTTATTCAATTAGTGCTCCACTAAAATCACTTAAGTGGACAGCCAACTCCACTAACTCCATCTTCTTCTTCTTCTACATTCTTCTCCAAGCCAAACCAAATTCTCTCAAAAAATCTTCCATGGCCGCACCATACCACAAGCTCCATCTACCATGATTAAGCCATCGTTTCTTGCAAATTTCTTCATTAAAAGTGGTGTATACCTCTTGGGCAGATTATTAGGAGCAAGAAAGTTAAGTTTTAGTGAGGTTTTGAAGAACTTCAAAAGTAGTAAGTGAGTGTTTTCAATTCTTGTTTCATTAAAAGTGTAACCAAGGTTGTGGGTAATTGATTTATGGAAGAATTTTTGAAGTTTGATATTTTATGGAGATGTACATTTTGGAAGCCATGGAAATTCTGTATATATAGCTTGTTTTTACTTGTCTATGGTTGTCTAAGATGTTGTTATTGATGGCAGCATGGATATGTGTATAATGGTTTGAATTTGGACATGTAAATGAGGTATGTCATGTGGTTAATTGTTGTAATTGGACTTAGAAAAATTCGGAGTTATAATGTGTTTGTTGAGAGTTGTTACAAGCTACCAAAATGACCAAAAATGTGAAGTAAAGTGTGTTAATGTTATGGTACAAACCAGAATTGGCATGGAAGAATTAATTTGATAAGTGTTGGATGTGTAATTGGTAAGGATAAACAATGTGTAATAGGGCAGTGTACATTTTAGCTTAGAACCTTAAGTGTGTGACTCCAATTGGTATGAGACCAGTTGGAGGTGAAACTAGGCACAAAATGTGCCAACTTTCATGAAGGAAGCTTACCAAAATTCTGCCTAGAAGGTGACTTGAAAAATGACCAAATCCGGATTAGTGACTTAAAAGCCTGAAAATTGACCATTTGGGCAGTAGTTAGTGTTTTGACCATAACTTACTCAAAACAGGTCCAATTGACTTGAAATTTTTACTATGAATAGTTGAGACATATATCTACAATTCTTATGAAGACACCAAATGGCCAGAACAAAGTCAAATAACTTACAAAAATTTGGGTATAAAAACTGTCCGAACCAAAAGTGACCTAAAAATGACCTAAAGTTACCATTTTGGTACATTCTGTCCAGCATTGGTATATTGACCATATATTGGTCTACACAACTCAGAATGACCTGAAATTTTTCCCCGTGTGCAATAAGACATAGATCTACAAGTTTGTAGTTTGGACCGAAACCCGAAAACTGAGAGAACTAGGTCGTCCGGCTAGGTCAAAATAGTACACCAAAATCCGGCAAATTGCAATAAAATGCAATATACTTGAAAGTGAATTTGGTAACATGTACCAATACTAAAAGGCTATAAAATGTGATATATTGGTAACATTAAACCTGATTCATCTAGAGTGTATCGAGGGTCAACATTTTAGGTTGACTAAGGAAAATAATATAATTCAATAAATTAATTATTAAGCCTTATTGTTAGAGACAGTTTAAATGAGTACTGAAACACTTCAAATTGTGCGTTTCAGTTAGCAAAGACTCAGGGGAGGGGAAAGAAACACTGAGTCAGGACCAAGAGACATTTATCAGAGGTTTGTGCACAACTAGTTTTTAACTGATTTTATTCTGAATATTTCATATGATTAAATGACATATTTTTCTTATGTAAATAAGCATTGGATTTAATTCAATGATTATTGAAATTGTTATAGTATGTATGAATTTAGCTTTATGAAATGGTATTTCAACAAGTGTTAAGCATTATTGCAAATTGAATAAATTATGTTTTGAAAAATTGTGATATAACATGTTTTGAATTGTGATGGGCAATTTGTGTGGAAAGATGAAAATTATGATTTGAATTGTGACGAGCATAAAAATTATTGGATATTGGAATTGACTTTGTATCGAATTGTATTGTGATTTATGCTCACTAAAAGGATTGTGATATTGTTTTATATCTCACTATAGATGCTTGACTAGGTTGTTACCCATCTCTCTCATTTGTTGAGAAGACAATGGAGTTAGTTGTATTTTGATTACCATGGTACGTGCACAGGCTTAGATTCTCCTCTTATTAGAGGTTAGATCTAAGTTCTTTTTTATGTTATGGCCTTTGCGGAAGATTCATTATTGTGGTGTGTACTGTGCACGATGATTCGACCTCCCCGACTATGGGGAGTTAGAATAACCCCAAAGATGGCCCTTCCGGATTAGTCTTGCATAGTTAGTGAGATACAAAATCATTTTTGAGACACAGAATGGTTTTTGAGATAAAAAATGGTTTTTGAGACACAGAATGGTTTTTGAGATACAGAATGGTTTTTGAGATATAGAATGGTTTTTGAGACACAGAATGATTTTTGAGATACAGAATGGTTTTTGAGATAAAGAATGGTTTTTAAGATAAAGAATGGTTTTTGAGATACAGAATGGTTTTTGAGATAAAGAATGGTTTTCAAGATAAAGAATGGTTTTTGAGATAAAGAATGGTTTTTGAATAGTAAAGAACTGTGATTTCAATTATGATTTATGTATGATCGATTTTGTTGGAATTACCTTAAATGGTTAGTTATGATTTGATAAATTGAATTTTGTGATCAAAGTCATTTTATACAAATGATTTATATTATTGGCAATGAATATTTTGAGTTTTGGAATTTGATGAGTATTCAGATTTCCAAATTATTTACTGTAAATTTTGTCAATGTATATTGTACTATGTTTTAAATTATAGTTGTGCACCACTGAGTTCACCACTCAGCGATAGCTTTGTATGCTGTCACAGGTGAAAAGAGCATAGAGCAATTGAGTAAGCTTCTTTGAAGAGACATTCAGATTAGCCCCAAGTATATCATAGGTATACCCATGTACATAGTTTTTGATGTATGCATATAATAATATATATGTAAATTATTTGAGCAGTTATATAAAAACTCTTGTAAAATATTTTGGTATGTTATTAAATGTAAATTATTGTAAATGTAAATTTGAGATTTCATTTACTTGAATAGTTTTGTAATATAAATTTTGAGTCTTGTAGTCAATGAAATATTTTTTTATGATGAGATTGGTTTGAAAATGAATTGATTGTTTATTGAGATTTGAATTGTGAATTGAAATGAAGTTATTATAGTTGTATTTGAGAAAACATATTGGGAGTATTTTCCTTTGCAGGATTGAAGAACTGTTTTCTCAAAATATAGCCGGCACTTTGTCGAAATTTTGAAAAAATTTTATAACACCAGATTTTAATCGATGATTTAAATTTCATGAAAATTGTTTTAAAATCCCTTATAGTATATCTAATGGGTTATTGGTAGGCGAAGTACGGTAATTCATTAGGTGTACTACGAGATCATGTTACATCTTACGAGGGTGTAGGGTGTGACATGTTTTGTGGTATCAGAGCAATGGTTTTAAAGTAAATTTCGAACTGTGAATTTGAAATCTTTTTGTCGGTAACTACAGCTGCTAAAATTTTTGATACATATAGTACATTTACATCATAAATATGAATTAATGAAGAGGAATCTCCTTGTGTTAGTTGTACAGGAAATAGAAAATCCTGTGAAAAGAATGGAAGAGAAGAATGAGACAATAGAACATTCTATGACGGCAAAAGTACAAGGTGAGGCCCCAGCCCCCCGAGAGTCGAAAGTCCGACTTTATCAGCCCCACCTGTACAAATTACTACACAAATGGCCACTTTCTTTCAACATATGATTGATAATCTATCAGCCCAAGCCCAAGTGCAAAACCCAACCCCACAAGGGCAATGTGAAATAGATAAGAGGGAGAAACCTATGAGTCAGAGCTTGAATAGTCATCTAGGAAATAAAAGCAAGACATAAAAGAACAATTTCCTTTTAGGAAATGGGGCCAAACAGTGGCCACAAGCTGTCCAAAGTGATATGCAAAGTTAAAATCTCGAAATTGAACCTAAAGAAAGGTTCTTGAAAAACATTATTGGCTTATCCCCAATAAGTCACTATATACTAAATTACTTGAAATAGGTATGTGGGACCTACTTTCCCAATGTACATTGACATGGAAATTTCATTATCACTACATACTAAATCACACGAAATAGTGATGTGGGACCCACCTTTTCCACAACACATTGACATGAAGATTTTGTTAGACAATTGATAATGCTTAATTGCTCAAAGTAAACCTAGGCTTATGTTTATTGTATGGATCGATTGGTATACCAATTAGGGATTACAGATAGCAGTACTACCTACATGGAAAGTCATGGATTAATAATATATGGTTGATATGATTTTAAAAGACAATGAATATCGGTATCAAGGGGCTTGCAGGGACGGCGATATGTAACGCCTGCAAAGTGCTCTGATAGGTACCACCCAAGGGCTTACAGGGGTGGCGATATGTAACGCCTGCAGGTGCTTTGATAGGTACCCTTAATTTCCACCAAAGACAGAGAAGAGGCTTGCGGGGATGGCGATACGTAACGCTTACAAGTGCTTTGATAGGTTAATTGGGCATAAATATAAGTAATGAGTTTTAGATTTAAATAATTACATGAAGAGACCACTGATATGACTTTAAAAGACAGAGAAGGAAATAAGTGTACAAATAAGATGTTAGAAAGCCTAGTCCATGAGGTTATAACATAGTGACTAATGTTCTCGATGTTTGTATTGTAAGCTGCAGATTACAATACCGACACGGGATTATTGTGTAGAGCTACGTGCTTCCTCGTGGTACAATAAAATAAGAATATTTGTAAGTAATCTATAAATTGATACAGTTACACCTGAATAGAGTACTATTACGGGAAATAAATATAAAAATTTTAGTCAAAAATTTAAAACTTTAGAACTAGTCTATCAAAAGACTACACTTGTAAGGTAGCTAGAGTCAGTAACTCAGTTACAATAATGTGAACTACCTGTACCACAGTAATTGCTATAAACTTAGAGATATCAGTACGACTTATCATCCTCAGACGGATGGACAGTCGAAATAAGTAATTTAGGTAAATTCTGAAACTTATTAAGTTTCTGTAAATAATGAAATGAAATGATAATAATAGCCTATAAAATGTAATAAGCCCTCGAGAATATACTAAGAACTTGTGTCCTTGAATCCAAGGGGAGATAGGACAGATACCTCCCACTAACAGAATTTGTATACAATAATAAATGTCAAGCTAACATACAAATGGCACCCTATGAAACATTGTAAGGGAATGGATAACTTGGATTTTGTGATGAGACTTCCAAGGACACAGAATAGTCATGATGTAGTATAGGTCATAGTTGATAAACTAACCAAGTCTGCTCACTTTTTGCCAGTTCGGATGGACTATAGTTGGAGAGATTGGCCAGATTGTACATAAATGAGATTGTAAAACTGCATGGAGTGCCAGTATCAATTGTATCAGATAGAGATCCTGGGTTCACTTCTAGATTCTGGGATAGTCTTCAGAGAGCCCTAGGAACTAGATTGAACTTCAACACAGCATTCCACCCACAGACAGATGGCCAGTTTGAGAGAGTAATTTAGATATTGGAGGATATGTTATAGGCTTGTGCAATTGAGTTTGAAGGTAGTTGAGATATACACTTGCCTTTGATTGAGTTTACTTATAACAACAACTACCAATCAAGCATTGGGATGCCTCCATATGAAGCTTTATATGGCAGAAAGTGCAGAATTCCCCTATGTTAGGATGAAGTAGGTGAAAGAGAGATGATTGGGCTAGAAATTGTTCAACTGACAGAGGAAAAGATCAGATTGATCAGAGATCGACTCAAAACTGCATCAGACCATCAGAAGTCTTATGTTGATATGAAGAGAAGAGATATTGAATATGCAGTGGGTAATAAGGTATTCCTTAAAGTTTCTCCTTGGAATAGGACATGAGGAGACAGTACCCACAGCTGTTCAGAAACTGATGCCAGGTAAAATTTCGAGATGAAATTTATTTTAAGGGGGGGAGAATTGTAACACCCCTATGTTCGGTAGTACGTTCTACTGTTCCAGTGATCAGTGTTGTCCGGACAGCTAAGATGCCTAGAACTACACTTAGATATGGGTGAGGAGACATAAAATAATGAAATACAAGAAATGAAAATACAAGAAAAATAAAGAAAAAAATAATAGTAATGAAATGTAACCAAGTTAAACGAGCCGAGAACCATAGCAATGAGTGACCGCACTAGGAAGTTGCGGCGTGGACCGTTGACTAGCCCTGGACCATGGGAAACCCTGGAAAATATTTTGAAAACTTAAATAAACATCTATTGAAGTATAAATGTCATTAGAAATATCAAAGAAAAATTAATTAATTAGTACAAAGAAAAACGAGAAATCGAGAAAACGACAAAACTTGGTGTTACTGAAAAATCAGGAATGCAACCCGAACAGGGGCATTGTGGTCATTTGACACCCCGAGTTGTCTTTTGACCAAAATGTCCATTAAAAATAAATGATACTACACTTGGAAAATATCATGAAAAATAAAATAGTGGTACATAATCTAAATAGCAAAAGATAAGAGAAAAATGTGGAAAATTGGAAAGTTTAACATTAAAGTATCCTTTTATTCAATTAGTGCTCCACTAACATCATTTAAGTGGACAGCCAACTCCACTAACTCCATCTTCTTCTTCTTCTACATTCTTCTCCAAGCCAAACCAAATTCTCTCAAAAATTCTTCCATGGCCGCACCATACCATAAGCTCCATCTAACATGATTAAGCCATGGTTTCTTGCAAATTTCTTCATTAAAAGTGGTGTATACCTCTTGGGCAGATTATTGGGAGCAAGAAAGTTAAGTTTTGGTGAGGTTTTAAAGAACTTTAAAAGTGGTAAGTGAGTGTTTTCAATTCTTGTTTCATTAAAAGTGTAACCAAGATTGTGGGTAATTGATTTATGGAAGAATTTTTGAAGTTTGATGTTTTAATGGAGATGTACATTTTGGCAGCCATGGAAATTATGTATATATAGCTTGTTTTTACTTGTTTATGGTTGTCTAAGATGTTGTTATTGATGGCAGCATGGATATGTGTATAATGGTTTGAATTTGGACACGTAAATGAGGTATGTCATGTGGTTAATTGTTGTAATTGGACTTGGAAAAATAATGAGTTATAATGTGTTTGTTGAGAGTTGTTACAAGCTGCCAAAATGACCAAAAATATGAAAGTGTGTGACTCCAATTGGTATGAGACCAATTGGAGGTGAAACTAGGCACAAAATGTGCCAACTTTCATGAAGGAAGCTTACCAAAATTCTGCCTAGAAGGTGACTTGAAAAATGACCAAATCCGTGTTAGTGACTTGAAAGCCTGAAAATTGACTATTTGGGTAGCAGTTAGTGTTCTGACCATAACTTACTGAAAACAGGTCTAATTGACCTAAAATTTTTACCATGAATAGTTGAGACATTATCTACAATTCTTATGAAGACACCAAATCCCAAAAATGGCCAGAACCAAGTCAAATAACTTGCACAAGTTCGGGTATAAAAACTGGCTGAACCAAAAGTGACCTAAAAATGACCTAAAGTTACCATTTTGGTACATTCTGTCCAGCATTGGTAAATTGACCATATATTGGTCTACACAACTCAGAATGACCTGGAATTTTTCCCCGCGTGCAATAAGACATAGATCTACAAGTTTGTAGTTTGGATCGAAAGCCGAAAACCGAGGAAACTAGGTCATCCGGCTAGGTCAAAATAGTACACCGAAATTCGACAAATTGCAATAAAATGCAATATACTTGAAAGTGAATTTGGTAACATGTACCAACACTAAAAGGCTATAAAATGTGACATATTGGTAACATTAAACCTAATTCATCTAGAGTGCATCGAGGGTCAACATTTTAGGTTGACTAAGGAAAATAATAGAATTCAATAAATTAATTATTAAGCCTTATTGTTAGAGACAGTTTAAATGAGTACTGAAACACTTCAAATTGTGTGTTTCAGTTAGCAAAGACTCAGGGGAGGGGAAGGAAACACTGAATCAGGACTAAGAGACATTTATCAGAGGTTTGTGCACAACTAGTTTTTAACTGATTTTATTCTGAATATTTCATATGATTAAATGACATATTTTTCTTATGTATTATGTTTAATAAGCATTGGATTTTATTCAATGATTATTGAAATTGTTATAGTATGTATGAATTTAGCTTTATGAAATGGTACTTCAACAAGTGTTAAGCATTATTGCGAATTGAATAAATTATGTTTTGGAAAATTATGATAGAACATGTTTTGAATTGTGATGGGCAATTTGCATGGAAAGATGCAAATTATGATTTGAATTGTGACGAGCATAAAAATTATTGGATATTGGATTTGACTTTGAATCGAATTGTATTGTGATTTATGCTCACTAAAAGGATTGTGATATTATTTTATATCTCACTATAGATGCTTGACTAGGTTATTACCCGTCTCTCTCATTTGTTGAGAAGACAATGGAGTTAGTTGTGTTTTGATTACCATGGTACGTGCATAGGCTTAGATTCTCCTCTTATTAGAGGTTAGATCTAAGTTTTTTTTTTTTTTTTATGTTATGGCCCTTGGGGAAGATTTAGTATTGTGGTGTGTACTGTGCACGATGATTCGACCTCCCCGACCATAGGGAGTTAGAATCTGATTCGACCTCCCCGACCATAGGGAGTTAGAATCACCCCGAAAATGGCCCTTCCGGATTAGTCTTGCATAGTTAGTGAGATACAAAATGGTTTTTGAGACACAGAATGGTTTTTGAGATACAGAATGGTTTTGAGACACAAAATAGTTTTTGAGATACATAATGGTTTTTGAGATACAGAATGGTTTTTCAGACACAGAATGATTTTTGAGATATAGAATGGTTTTTGAATAGTAAAGAATTGTGATTTTAATTATGATTTATGTATAATCGATTTTGTTAGAATTACCTTAAATGGCTAGTTATGATTTGATAAATTGAATTTTGTGATCAAAGTAATTTTATACAAATGATTTATATTATTAGCAATGAATATTTTGAGTTTTGGAATTTGATGAGTATTCAGATTTCCAAATTATTTGCTTTAAATTTTGTCAATGTATATTGTACTATGTTTTAAATTATAGTTGTGTACCACTGAGTTCACCACTCAGCGATAGCTTTATATGCTGTCGCAGGTGAAAAGAGCATAGAGCAATTGAGTAAGCTTCTTTGAAGAGACATTCAGATCAGCTCCAGGTATATCATAGATACATATAGGTTTTGATGTATGCATGTAATAATATGTATGTAAATTATTTGAACAGTTTTATAAAAACTCTTGTAAAATATTTTGGTATGTAATTAAATATAAATTATTCTAAATGTAAATTTGAGATTTCATTTACTTGAATATTTTTGTAATATAAATTTTGAGTCTTGTAATCAATGAAATGTTTCTTTATGATGAGATTGGTTTGAAAATGTATTGATTGTTTATTGAGATTTGAATTGTGAATTGAAATGAAGTTATTAGAGTTGTATTTGAGAAAACATATTGGTAGTATTTTCTTTTGCAGGATTGAAGAACTGTTTTCTCAAAATACAGCCGGCACTTTGTTGAAATTTTGAAAAAATTTTATAACACTGGATTTTAATCGATGATTTAAATTTCATGAAAATTGTTTTAAAATCCCTTGTAGTATATGTAATGGGTTATCGGTAGGCAAAGTACGGTAATTCATTAGGTGTACTATGAGATCATGTTGCATCTTACGGGGGAGTAAGGTGTGACACGATGAGTCTTTAGATTTTTTTTTTCACTTGAATTTTTATTGTGTCTATCTCAATTAATTTTCCATTTATTTTTGGTCCTCAAGGTGTTCTTTGAATAGTACTAGTCACAAACCAAAAATGATACTATTCATAACTTGGAGGTTCGGGGTGTTACAATTCTCCCTTCTTAAACAATAAAATTTCATCCTCGAAATTTACCTGGTTTCATTCTTTGAATAGCTGTGGGTGCTGCCTTCTCATGTCCTCCTCAAGCTCCCATGTAGCCTCCTGGCCTGAATGATGGTTCCACAACACTTTCACCAGAGGTATTTGCTTGTTCCTCAGCTGCTTCACCTCATATGCCAAGATCTTTATGGGCTCTTCGTCATATGTCATGTTTGGATTCACCTCAATCTCCTCTACTGGCAAAATGTGAGAGGGGTCTGATATATACCTCCTCAACATGGAGACATGGAAGACATTGTGAATCTTTTCCAACTCTGGAGGCGATGCAAGTCTATATGCCAATGGACCCACTCTTTCTAGAACCTCATATGGCCCAATGAAGCGAGGACTTAGTTTCCCCTTTCTACCAAACCTCATGATCCTTTTCCATGGAGAAACTTTCAGGAACACTTGTCACCCACACTGTACTTAATATCTCTTCTCTTTTGGTCAATGTAGGACTTCTGTCTATCCGTTGCAACTTTGAGTCTGTCTCTAATGAGTTTAACCTTTTCTTTCGTCTGTTGCACTAATTCTGGGCCAATCAACTTCCTCTCGCCCACTTCATCCCAACACAAGGGAGTTCTACACTTTCTGCTATAAAGTGCTTTGTATAGAGGCATCCCGATGCTTGACTGATAATTGTTGTTATAGGCAAATTCAATTAAAGGCAAGTGTGTGTCCCAACTCCCTTTAAACTCAATCACACAAGCCCGAAGCATATCCTCCAAAATCTGAATGAGCCTTTCAGATTGGCCGTCTGTCTGTGGATGGAATGCTGTACTGAAGTTCAATCTAGTTCCTAGGGCTTTTTGGAGACTACCACAGAATTTGCTTGGCTATTTGTGCAGTAATTTGTACTGGTAAAACTGGTACAGTTGGGCCTTCGACACTCTGAGGAACTGGGGCCTCAACTTGTACTTCTGCCATCACAGACTGTTCTATTATCTCATTCTTCTCTTCCATATCTTTTCACAAGATTTTCTATTCCTGTACAACCAACACAAGGAGATTCCTCTCCATTAGTTCATATTTATGATGTAAATGTACTATATGTATCAAACATTTGAGCAGTTGTAGTTACCGATAAAAAGATATCAAATTCACAGTTCAAAATTTACTTTAAAACCATTGCTCTGATACCACGAAACATGTCACACCGTACTCCCCCGTAAGATGTAACATGATCCCGTAGTACACCTAATGAATTATCGTACTTCGCCTACCGATAACCCATTAGATATACTACAAGAGATTTTAAAACAATTTTCACGAATTTTAAATCATCGATTAAAATCTGGTGTTATAAAATTTTTTTCAAAATTTCGGCAAGGTGCCAGTCATATTTTGAGAAAACAGTTCTTCAATCCTGCAAAAGAAAATGCTCCCAATATGTTTTCTCAGGTACAACTCCAATAACTTCATTTCAATTCACAATTCAAATCTCAATAAACAATCAATTCATTTTCAAACTAATCTCATCATAAAGAAATATTTCATTCATTACAAGACTCAAAATTTATATTACAAAACTATTCAAGTAAATGAAATCTCAACTTTACATTTACAATAATTTATATTTAATTACATACCAAAATGTTTTATAAGAGTTTTTACACAACTGCTCAAATAATTTACATACATATTATTACATGCATACATCAAAACCTGTGTACATGGTTATACCTGGAGCTGATATGAATGTCTCTTCAAAGAAGTTTACTCAATTGCTTTATGCTCTTTTCACCTGCGACAGCATACAAAGCTATCGCTGAGTGGTGAACTCAGTGTTGCACAACTATAATTTAAAACACAGTACAATATACATTGATAAAATTTACAACAAATAATTTGGAAATCTGAACACTCATCAAATTCAAAAACTCAAAATATTTATTGCCAATAATGTAAATCATTTGTATAAAATGACTTTGATCACGAAGTTCAATTTATCAAATCATAACTAACCATTTAGGTAATTCCAACAAAATCAATTATACATAAATCATAATTAAAATCACAATTTGTTACTATTTAAAAACATTTTGTATCTCAAAAACCATTATGTATCTCAAAAACCATTCTGTATCTCACTAACTATGCAAGACTAATCCAAAAAGGGCCATATTCAGGGTGATTCTAACTCCCTATGGTCGGGGAGGTCGAATCGGATTCTAACTCCATATGGTCAGGGAGGTCGAATCATCGTGCACAGTACACACATCACAATAATGAATCTTCCGAAAGGGCCATAACAAATAAGAACTTAGATCTAACCTCTAATAAGAGGAGAATCTAAGCCTGTGCACGTACCATGGTAATCAAAACACAACTCACTCCATTGTCTTCTCAACAAATGAGAGAGACGGGTAATATCCTAGTCAAGCATCTATAGTGAGATATAAAATAATATCACAATCCTTTTAGTGAGCATAAAACACAATACAATTCGATTCAAAGTCAATTCCAATATCTAATAATTTTTATGCTCATCACAATTCAAATCATAAATTTGCATTTTTCCATGCAAATTGCCCCTCACAATTCAAAACATGTTCTATCACAATTTTTCAAAACATAATTTATTCAATTCACAGCAATGCTTAATACTTGTGGAAATACCATTTCATAAAGCTAAATTCATACATACTATAACAATTTCAATAATCATTGAATTAAATCCAATGCTTGTTAAACATAATACATAAGAAAAATATGTCATTTAATCATATGAAATATTGAGAACAAAATCAGTTAAAAACTAGTTGTGCACAAACCTCTGATAACTGTCTCTTGGGTCTGACTCAGTGTTTCTTTCCCCTTCCTTGAGTCTTTACTAACTGAAACACACAATTTGAAGTGTTTCAGTACTCATTTAAACTGTCTCTAACAATAATGCTTAATAATTAATTTATTGAATACTATTATTTCCTTAGTCAACCTAAGATGTTGACCCTCGATGCAGTCTAGGCGAATTAGGTTTTAATGTTACCAATATGTCACATTTGCAGCCTTTTAATATTGGTACATGTTACCAAATTCATTTCCATGTATATTGCATTTTATTGCAATTTGTCGGATTCCGGTATGCCAATTTGATCTAACTGGATGACCTAGTTCCCTCGGTTTTTGGGTTTCAGTCAAAACTACAAAGTTGTAGATCTATGTCTTATTGCATGCGGGGCAAAATTTCAGGTCATTCTGAGTTTGTAGACCAAGTTATGGTCATTTTACTATTCCTGGTCAGAACGTACCAAAATTGGTCACTTTAGGTCATTTTAGGTCATTTTAGGTTCGGCCAGTTTTTGGACCCGAACTTATGTAAGCTATTTCGCTTGGTTCTGGCCATTTCTGGGCTTTGGTATCTTGATAAGACTTGTAGATATATGTCTTAACTATTCATGGTAAAAATTTCAGGTCAATTGGACCTGTTTTGAGTGAGTTATGGCCAAAAAACTAACTGCTGCCTAAATGGTCAATTTTCAGGCCTTAAATGCACTAATCCGGATTTGGTCATTTTACAAGTTACCTTCCAAGCAGAATTTTGGTAAGCCTCCTTCATGAAAGTTGGCACATTTTGTGCCTAGTTTGACCTCCAATTGGTCTCATACCAATTGGAGTCACACACTTAAGGTTCTAAGCTAAAACACACACTGCCCTGTTGCACATTGTCCATCACTCATCAAAGGACACATTTAACATTACCAAGTTACACATTCATGCCATTTCTGTTTTGTACCATAACATAAACACATTTCACAACACATTTTTGGTCATTTTGGCAGCTTACAACCACGCTCAATATGCACGTTATAGTCCAGAATTTACCAAGTTCAAATTACAAACAATTCAATCATATAACCTAGCTCATTTACATGTCCAAACTCAAACTCTTGTACACATATACAAGCTACCATTATAAGTACCATAATTCAACAATAATATTCCATAAACCAAACCATGAAACAACATATTTTGGTCCACTCTTCAGATTGCCAAATTGTACTCTTCTTAACTTAGCTTTCCAAGCTTCCAAAGTCAAGTGTACATTCACATGTACCTAATATACATCACCCAATTTATTCCTACACACATAGACACTTAATCAATAATTTAATCTACCATTTAAATGCTAGGATAAACTGTTCTTATGGAGTTTCCATGGCTGTCAAAAATATACATCTCCCTTAAAACATCAAACTCCAAAAATCTTTCCACAATTCAACTACCCATAACATCCACACAAATTTTAATGAAGCAAGCATCAAAAATACCTACTTACCACTTTGGAAACTCTTCAAAACTTCACCAAAACTTAATCTTCTTGCTGCGTATCTACTGCCCAAGGTGTATGGACAACTTTTAGTGAAGGGAGCTTGAGGTTTCCATGGTTGGATCAAGCTTGCATGAAGCTTCAAGGTGGACGGCCATGGAGTTCTTCATTCTTCCATTTTCGGCTGGTTCTTGGGAGTTTGAGGAAGATGAGAATCTGCTTTCCTAAATGAAGATTAAGTGGTCCACTTTAGGTGTGAGTGGAGCACTAAGTGAGAAATAATTGTTTGTTTATTCATAACTTTCCTTATTCCCACATTAAGCTCCTAACTTTTGCTATTTACATTAGGTACTACCAATTTAATTTTTCATGACATTTTCCAAGTGTAATATCATTTATTTTTAATGGAAATTTAAGTCAAAAGACAACTTGGGGTGCCAAATGACTACAATGCCCCTGTTCGGGTTACATTCCCGATTTTTCGGTAGCACCGAGTTTTATCGTTTTCTCGATTTCTCACTTTTCTTTATACTAATTAATTAATTTTTCTTTGATATTTCTAATGGTATTTATACTTCAATAGACATTTATTTAAGTCCTAAAAATATTTTCCAGGGTTCCCCGCGGTCCAGGGCTAGTCAACGGTCCACGCCGCGACTTCCTAATGCGGTCACCCATCGCTAGGGTTCTCAGCTCGTTTAACTTGGTTACATTTCATTGCTATTATTTTTCCTTTGTTTTTCTTGTATTTTCTTTTCTTTTATTTCATTGTTTTATGTCTCCTCATCCATCTCTAAGTGTAGTTCTAGGCATTCTAGCTGTCCGGACAGACACTGGTCACCGAAACAGTAGAATGCACTACCAAACATAGGGGTGTTACAATTCTCCCCCCCCCTTAAATAAAATTTCGTCTCAAAATTTTTCCTGGCATTAGTCTCTGAACAGCTGTGGGTGCAGTCTCCTCATATCCTCTTCACATTCCCAAGTAGCTTCCTGGCCTGAATGATGGTTCTACAGCACTTTAACCAGGTGTATCTGTTTGTTCCTCAGCTGCTTTACCTCATAAGCCAGAATTTCTATGGGTTCTTCCTCATATGAGAGGTCTGGATTTACCTCAATCTCTTCAACTGATAATACATGAGATGGGTCAGATCTGTACCTCCTTAACATGGACACATGAAAGACACTGTGTATCCTTTCTAGTTCTGGAGGTAATGCCAACCGATATGCCAAAGGACCCACTCTCTCCAGAACCTCATATGGTCTGATGAAACGAGGACTCAGTTTCCCCTTTCTGCCAAATCTCATAATCCTCTTCCAAGGAGAAACTTTGAGGAATACCTTATCACCCACTACATATTCAATATCTCTTCTCTTCATACCAACATAGAACTTCTGACGGTCTGATGCAGCCTTGAGTCTATCTCTGTTCAATCTAATCTTTTCCTCTGTCTGCTGAATAATTTCTAGCCCAATCATCTTCCTTTCATCTACTTCATCCCAACATAGGGGAGTTTTGCACTTCCTGCCATACAAAGCTTCATATGGAGGCATCCCAATGCTTGATTGGTAGCTGTTGTTATAAGCAAACTCAATCAAAGGTAAGTGCATATCCCAACTACCTTCAAACTCAATCACACAAGCCCGTAGCATATCCTCCAATATCTAAATTACCCTCTCAGACTGGCCATCTATCTGTGGGTGAATGCCGTGCTGAAGTTCAATCTAGTTCCTAGGGCTCTCTGAAGACTACCCCAGAATCTAGAAGTGAACCTAGGATCTCTGTCAGATACAATTGATACTGGCACTCCATGCAATTTCACAATCTCATATATGTACAATCTGGCCAATCTTTCCAGGCTATAGTCCATTCGGACTGGCAAAAAGTGAGTAGACTTGGTTAGTCTATCAACTATAACCCATACTGCATCATGACTATTCTATGTCTTCGGAAGTCTCATCACAAAATCCATAGTTATACGTTCCCTTACAATGTTTCATAGGGTGTCGTTTGTATGCTAGCTTGATACTTATTATTGTATGCAAATTTTGTTAGTGGGAGGTATCTGTCCCATCTCCCCTCGGATTCAAGGACACAAGTTCTCAGTATATTCTCGAGGGCTTATTACATTTTATAGTTTATTATTATCATTTCATTTCATTATTTATAGAAACTCAATGAGTTTCAGAATTTAACTGAATCACTTGTTTCGACTGTCCATCCGTCTGAGGATAAGTCGTACTGATATCTCTAAACTTATCGCAATTACTGTGGTACAGGTAGTTCACATTATTGTAACCGAGTTACTGACTCCAGCTACCTTACAAGTGTAGTCGTTTGATAGGCTAGTTCTGAAGTTTTAAATTTCTTACTAAAATGTCACATTTATTTCCTGTAATAGTACTCTATTCGGGCGCAACTGTATCAATTTATAGGTTACTTACAAATATTCTTAATTTATTGTACCACGAGGAAGCACGTAGCTCTACACAATAATCTTGTGTCGGTACTGTAATCTGCAGCTTACAATACAAACATCAAGAACATTACATAGTCACTACGTTATAACCTCATGGACTAGGCTTTCTAACATCTTATCTTTCTCGAATCCACTAATATCCTAAATCGATTCTGATTACAATATCCTTTGACAATTACTAACAGTAACATCTTTGCCCTCATCTAGAGCAATTATATTACTGTAACTTACTTTTAGGTCCTCTTGCCTTACATTAAGTAGGCTCACCAATTAGCTTTATAATTTATGGTGTTTTAGAAAATGCTTTTAGCTAACAATTCTTCCAAAATTAATGTCAATCATATTTGTTATTATAGTTTTTATCCTAAAAACTAGTCACTAATACATCAAAATTCATTCCTATGTAAAGGAATAGCAACAGAACATATAGTTCTAACACTAACATACAACTAAGTAGTGCTGGGATCAAATAATAACTAATTGTTTCTTTCAAAAATTAAGAACTTACCAGCAGCTACATCCAAAGTTTTTGCTCTTTCTCCTTGGCGCATAGTGGACGCTCTGACTAGTGCGCTACTATGTTTGGGTTGATTCATTGTGTTATGGTGGTGAGGAGTACCAACGCTATTTCTATCTCGACTCTGACTGACTGTTTGTGAACTCTAGAGAGCAGATCGAGGTGCTCTAGTACAGTCTCTAACAAAATGTCCAAGCTTTCCACAATTGTAGCAGGCTCCAGAGGCCTTACAACAAATACCTCCATGTAGCTTACCACAAACATGGCAGAAACGGGTAGAATAGGAACTCCTGGTTGTTCGACGACTAGATCTTGGTGTTCTCTACCCTGATGATCCGCCTCTGTCATATCTCTGAGCTCGGGGTTCCTCAAATTCTTTTCTCTTCCCTAAATTACTGTTCGAGCTCTGACCCATAGGTTTCTCCCTCTTCTCTATTTCACACTGCCCTTGTGGGGGTTAGGTTTGTGTTTGAGCTTGAGCCGACAAAGTATCAGCCATTTGTTGAAAGAAAGTGGCCATTTGTTTGGCCATTTGTGCAGTAATTTGTACCGGTAAAACTGGTACAGTTGGGCCTTTGACACTCTCAGGAACTAGGACCTCAACTTGTACTTCTGCCATCACAGACTGTTCTATTATCTCATTCTTCTCTTCCATATCTTTTCACAAGATTTTCTATTCTTGTACAACCAACACAAGGAGATTCCTCTCCACTAGTTCATATTTATGATGTAAATGTACTATATGTATCAAACATTTGAGCAGTTGTAGTTACCGACAAAAAGATTTCAAATTCATAGTTCAAAATTTACTTTAAAACCATTGCTCTGATACCACAAAACATGTCACACCCTACTCCCCTGTAAGATGTAACATGATACCGTAGTACACCTAATGAATTACCGTACTTCGCCTACCGATAACCCATTAGATATGCTACAAGGGATTTTAAAATAATTTTCGTCAATTTTAAATCATCGATTAATATCTGGTGTTATAAAATTTTTTTTAAAATTTCGGCAAGGTGCCGGTCGTATTTTAAGAAAACAGTTCTTCAATCCTATAAAAGAAAATGCTCCCAATATGTTTTCTCAGATACAACTCCAATAACTTCATTTCAATTCACAATTCAAATCTCAATAAACAATCAATTCATTTTCAAACTAATCTCATCATAAAGAAACATTTCATTGATTACAAGACTCAAAATTTATATTACAAAACTATTCAAGTAAATGAAATCTCAACTTTACATTTATAATAATTTAAATTTAATTACATGCCAAAATGTTTTACAGGAGATTTTACACAACTGCTCAAATAATTTACATACATATTATTACATACATACATCAAAACCTGTGTACATGGTTATACCTGGAGCTGATCTGAATGTCTCTTCAAAGAAGTTTACTCAATTGCTCTATGCTCTTTTCACCTGCGACAGCATACAAAGCTAACGCTGAGTGGTGAACTCAGTGGTTCACAACTATAATTTAAAACATAGTACAATATACATTGACAAAATTTACAGCAAATAATTTGGAAATCTGAATACTCATCAAATTTCAAAACTCAAAATATTTATTGCCAATAATGTAAATCATTTGTATAAAATGACTTTGATCACGAAGTTCAATTTATCAAATCATAACTAACCATTTAGGTAATTCCAACAAAATCAATTATACATAAATCATAATTGAAATCACAATTCATTACTATTTAAAAACATTCTGTATCTCAAAAACCATTCTGCATCTCAAAAACCATTCTGTATCTCACTAACTATGCAAGACTAATCCGAAAGGACCATCTTCAGGGTGATTCTAACTCCCTATGGTCGGGGAGGTCGAATCGGATTCTAACTCCCTATGGTCGGGGAGTTTGAATCATCGTGCACAGTACACATCACAATAATGAATCTTCCAAAAGGGCCATAACAAATAAGAACTTAGATCTAACCTCTAATAAGAGGAGAATCTAAGCCTGTGCACGTTCCATGATAATCAAAACACAACTCACTCCATTGTCTTCTCAACAAATGAGAGAGACGGGTAATAACCTAGTCAAGCATCTATAGTGAGATATAAAACAATATCACAATCCTTTGAGTGAGCATAAATCACAATACAATTTGATTCAAAGTCAATTCCAATATCCATTAATTTTTATACTCATCACAATTCAAATCATAAATTTGCATTTTTCCATGCAAATTGCCCATCACAATTCAAAACATGTTCTATCACAATTTTCCAAAATATAATTTATTCAATTCACAATAATGCTTAATACTTGTGGAAATACCATTTCATAAAGCTAAATTCATATATACTATAACAATTTTAATAATCATTGAATTAAATCCAATGCTTGTTAAACATAATACATAAGAAAAATATGTCATTTAATCATATGAAATATTGAGAACAAAATCAGTTAAAAACTATTTGTGCGCAAACCTCTGATAACTGTCTCTTGGGTCTGACTCAGTGTTTCCTTCCCCTTCCCTGAGTCTTTGCTAACTGAAACACACAATTTGAAGTGTTTCAGTACTCATTTAAACTGTCTCTAACGATAATGCTTAATAATTAATTTATTGAATACTATTATTTCCTTAGTCAACCTAAGATGTTGACCCTCGATGCAATCTAGGCGAATTAGGTTTTAATGTTACCAATATGTCACATTTGTAGGCTTTTAGTATTAGTACATGTTACCAAATTTATTTCCATGTATATTGTATTTTATTGCAATTTGTCGGATTCCAGTATACTAATTTGCTCTAACCGAATGACCTAGTTTCCTCGGTTTTTGGGTTTCGGTCAAAACTATAAACTTATAGATCAATGTCTTATTGCATGCAGGGCAAAAGTTCAAGTCATTCTGAGTTTACTAGACCAAGTTATGGTCTTTTTACTATTGCTGGTCAGAACGTACCAAAATTGGTCACTTTAGGTCATTTTAGGTTCGGCCAGTTTTTGGATCTAAACTTGTGCAAGCTATTTGGCTTGGTTCTGGCTATTTTTGGGCTTTGGTGTGTTCATAAGACTTGTAGATATATGTCTCAACTATACATGGTAAAAATTTTAGGTCAATTGGACCTGTTTTGAGTGAGTTATGGCCAAAACACTAACTGCTGCCCAAATGGTCAATTTTCAGGCCTTAAATGCACTAATCTGGATTTGGTCATTTTTTAAGTTACCTTCCATGCAGAATATTGGTAAGATTCCTTCATGAAAGTTGGCACATTTTGTGCCTAGTTTCACCTCCAATTGGTCTCATACCAATTGGAGTCACACACTTAAGGTTCTAAGCCAAAACACACACTGCCTTATTGCACATTGTCTATCACTCATTAAAGGACACATTTAACATTACAAAGTTACACATTCATGCCATTTCTGCTTTGTACCATAACATAAACACATTTCACAACACATTTTTGGTCATTTTGGTAGCTTACAACCACACTCAATATGCATATTATAGTCCAGAATTTACCAAGTTCAAATTACAAATAATTCAATCACATAACCTAGCTCATTTACATGTCCAAACTCAAACTCTTGTGCACATATACAAGCTGCCATAACAAGTACCATAATTCAACAATAATATTTCATAAACCAAACCATGAAACAACATATTTTGGTCCACTCTTCAGATTGCCGAATTGTACTCTTATTCACTTAGCTTTCCAAGCTTCCAAAGTCAAGTGTACATTCACATATACCTAATATACATCACCCAATTTATTCCTACACACATAGACACTTAATCAACACTTTAATCTACCATTTACATGTAAGGATAAACTGTTCTTATAGAGTTTCCATTGCTGCCAAAAATATACATCTCCCTTAAAACATTAAACTCCAAAAATCTTTCCACAATTCAACTGTCCATAACATCCACACAAACTTTAATGAAACAAGCATAAAAAATACCTACTTACCACTTTGGAAACTCTTCAAAACTTCACCAAAACTTGATCTTCTTGCTGCGCATCTACTGCCCAAGGTGTATGGACAACTTTTAGTGAAGGGAGCTTGAGGTTTCCTTGGTTGGATCAAGCTTGCATGAAGCTTCAAGGTGGACGGCCATGGAGTTCTTCATTCTTCCATTTACGGCTGGTTCTTGGGAGTTTGAGGAAGATGAGAATCTACTGTCCTAAATGAAGATTAAGTGGTCCACTTTAGGTGTGAGTGGAGCACTAAGTGATAAATAATTGTTTGTTTATTCATAACTTTCCTTATTCCCACATTAAGCTCCTAACTTTTGCTATTTACATTAGGTACTACCAATTTAATTTTTCATGACATTTTCCAAGTGTAATATCATTTATTTTTAATGGATATTTAGGTCAAAAGATAACTTTGTGACACCACTTACCCGTCTACAGTGTAGCTGAGCAAGTTATGCCACTCAGTGTGCCGGAGCACCAATTTATATTTCTATTAAAATTTATCCCTTTATAATTTATTTATTTTCAATTTTGATGAATCTGAATTTATCCACAAATTTTATAGAAAATCCGGCAGAGTGCCGGCTATAAATTGAAAAAACAGTTCTTCTGAACCTGTTTAAAAACACTTCCAAAATAATTTCAAAATCCAAACTCCATTATATATATTCAAGTCAATCTCAAAATCTCAATCTCAATCACAATACTATTTTCAAAACTTTTCTGTATAAATCAAAATTTCAGTTTTTGGGCGTTAGAGTTCACTATTCCATTAGGCCATTCTACAGTGAAAATTTGGCTAAGTGTTTTTTATCAAAGTTGTTCTTTATTGTGTCTAGTTACATTTCACTTTTTAAATCACCTCATTTGGAGTTTTCTAGCTCAAGTTATGGCTATTGAACCATAATTGGTCGGATTGCCTTTACCCAGAATTTATGGGCAATTTTTTGTTTTTCCAGATTTGGTAGTCCAACTTTGGCTAGCAATTTCATTTAGTTAAGTCTAGAATTTGAGCTTGTGTTCTACATGAAAGTTGTTCTAAATTGCCTCAGCTTTCCATTGATATAAATTTCAGGTCGATTGGACCTTTCTACACTGAGTTATGACCAAATGAATGAACATTGTTCATTTGGTCATTTTGCCCAGGTAAAATTGATGCTCCCCGGATTTGGTCAACTTTTTAGGACATCTTAAGTTTGTTTTCTGGACAGATTTCCTGCATCAAAGTTGTGCCATTATGTGTCTAATTTCATGTCCAATTGGCCTTGCACCAATTGAACCTACACAACCCAAGTTATAGTTGCCGAAACATGCTAGACTCACATCTAGACCTGTATGGCACTCAAGGCAGCACACCTAACTTCAATTCCCATGGCACAAATCACTTCACTTCCTAATCACACATAGCCAAATGGTCACTAATTGACCATTAGAACTTTCTTTCACTAATACATGAGCAAATCTCAAATTTGTGCCCCAAACCCTAACTCCAATTTCCAAAATCAACTCTCATGTAAATTCATACCAACCAAGGTTATCAATCATATATATATATATATCCTTATCTAAGCTTGTATTCAAGTTTTAATTCAACAAAACACATCAATTCCTCCTCTTATGGTTGCTGCCCAAATTTTACCTCTAACTTTTTTACATGATTTCTTTCAATCTCTTAATCATTTGCTCATATTTAAGCTAACTTTCAAGGAATAAACAAGATTTAGAGGTTAATATGCACTAACCTTGTTGTGTGTCAATCCAAGCTTGACAAACTCCTTTATTTTCACTTCTTTTTGCTGCCCAAGTCTTGCTCTAGTGGTGATGACAAGTTTTTGTGAAGGGAAGATGGGCTTTTGAGGTGATTTGGTCAAACTCCAAGTTTTAATGTGTTAATTTCTTATAACCATTTAACCTAGTTCCTTTGGGTTTTGGTTTTTGGTCAAAAGACCAATATTGTAGACCTATGTCTTATAAAACTTTTTCCATTGGTTTCATTACATTTAAATTTTTATAGGCCAAGTTTTGGCAATTTTACCAAAACTGGTCGGGTAGTCTATGTCCAGAAAATTCTGGACAGAATGGTTCAGGTCAGTTTGGTGTCCTAATTTAAGTCAACAATTTTTTTAGGTTAGAGGCATTTCTGGGCTTGGTGTTCTCAATGGAAAGTTGTAGTACTATGTCTAAGCTTTCCAATGGTATAAGATTCAGGTCATTTGGACCTGTCTAAAGAGAGTTATGACCAAATGAACATGTTTATTTGGTCATTTTTCGGGGTTCAGGGTTTGGATATCCGGATTAGATCAGCAAATTGGTCAACTTATGGACAGAATTTGGGCTAGGTTTCTTCATGAAAAATGGGGTATTTTGAGTCTAGTTTCACCTCCAATTGTCCTCATACCAATTAGAGTCACACAACTTCAGTTATAGGTCAAAAAATCCTAGACTCATAGGTCCGAATTTCTACACATGAAACATCACTTCCAATATTCCATCCTCCTTAGTACCAACTACAATTATTCACTCATAACACTTCAAATGATTAACAAACAGCCTCAACAAGATCAATCTCAAGCCATATCTGTAACATCCTCATTTTAGCTAGTCCGTACAGTCTACTATTCCGGTGACCAGTGTCGGTCCGGACAGCTAGAACGTTTGGAAAAATATTTAAACTAAAGTGAGAAACCAAAAATTAACTCAAATATTAATAAGAAAAAAATTTAGGAAAAATTATAAAATAATTCTTGGAACTCCAAAGAAGGGTCATTGAGGTTCTTATGGCATTAGAATGCCAAGAAAATACTTAGAAAAATTTTTCAATCGGTACAGACAATTTTGACCCGTTAAGCCAAACGGAGGGCATTTTGGTCATTTCGTCTTCAGAGATGATTTTTAGGCCAACTTGTCCAGTTAAATAAATAATTTATATAACATAAAATATGAATAAATATTGTTAAAAATTTAATTGCAATTAAATAGACAAGAAATGGAGAGAAAATTATAGAAAATGGATTTATGACATCACCATGATGTCATTTAAAATTCTCCCAACCAACCCAATGTTGACACATGGCATAAACATATATAAAAGAGACTAAATGGGCTGAAAATGAAAAAAAATCTGACCTCCTCTCTCTTTCTTCTTCATGCAGCCACCCTCCCCACCATGGTCACCCATGAACAAGCTTTCAAAGCTTGATTTTCCCCCACTTTTACCCAACTAAACCCTAACCTAGCAATACAAAAACTTACTCTTACACCTTGGTGATTCTTTTGGGAGCAAAAAGAAGAGGAAAACAAGAGTTTTAGAAAGTGGGAAAATCTCACTCCTTTGAGGTTAGTGACCTAACCATGGATTTTATTTTAAATTCATGTTAAGGACTTTGAATGAGTGTAAATTTCAAAGGAAATTTGTTAAAAACCACTTGTATGCTATCCCATATTTTTTGGCAGCCATGGTTAGGGTTTGATTGTGTTGAGCTTAATGAAGTTAAAAGACCATTATGGCAGCCCACAATATGTACCCACTAAGTGGATTGATGAAATGCAAGTTAAATGCATGATTTGAGATGTTAGGGTTAGGGTTAGGGTATAAAATGGAGACTTTGATCATGTAATGATGAAAGTGAGTTTTAATGGTCAATTAGTGACCATTTGGTTATGTGTAAGCAAGAAATGAGGTGGTTTGATTAGTGAGAATTGCAGTTGGTGTGGCTGCCCATGCTGACCTGTAGAATTAGAGATGAGTCCAGCAGGTTTGGGCAGCCACAACTTGAATTGTAGAGGTTCAATTGGTGCAAGGCTAATTGGACATGAAACTAGACACATAATGGCACAACTTTGGTGAAGAAACCATGCCCATAAAACCAAACCAAGTAGACCAAAAGCTTGCCCCAATCCGGGTGATCTGCAGTTTGCCACTGCAAAATGACCAAATGAACAGTGTAGAAAGGTCCAATTAACCTGAAATTTTTCGAGCAACAAGCTGAGATATAGACCAACAACTTTCATGAAGGAACCTAACCCAAATTATGACCAGAACCTATCCAACAAGTGAGTTTGATTCATCGTTCATCAGACCGTTGATATGGTCAGTCCAGAAAAATTTCAATCCGGCCAGTTGTGGTTTTTGGACCATAACTTGAGCTACAAAACTCCAAATGGAGTGATTCAAAAAAAGAAATTCAATTAGACAAAATAAGGAACAACTATCATGTTGATCATTTTTCCAAATTCCCACTACAAAAATGACTAATGGAATAGTAAAAATGAAGCATGAAAACTGAAAATTTTGCTTAATTAACATTAAGCTTAGAAATGGTATTGGCAACCAATACCAATAAATTTTGAATGCAAAATGTGGTATGTTGGGAGTATTAAAACCAATGTACCTATTGTCTATGCAAAAGTCAACATTTTGGTTGACTAATGAAGTAAATAGTAACACCAAAACTTGAAATTCAAAAATTGTAAAACTCAAAAGTGTAAAATGCCCTAGTATACCTAACAAGATTGGTTTGGATAGCTTGGCATGCCAATAGGGTTCTGTTAGCAGTACTGCATATGGCTTCATGCCATTCTGTGTTTCATGGCTTTCCCATGCCATTCTGTGAAATAATAGCCTTTGGCTATGTCATTTGAGTTGATATGCTTGGGTTTTTAACCCTGATAATTATTACATCTTATTAGCTATTCTGTTGCACACCGGGAGACACAATGTGACCGATGGTGTGATGGTCCGAGGTACTTAGTACCCAGTGCCGGTTTACCCGTTTATCAAGTCCAGTCAACTAGTATGGGTTACTCGGGCAATGTTAATAAACCTTACCAAATTTTAAGTGAATAATACTGCAAATAATACTAGAAATTAAGTCTACCCAAAAATGAAATCATACATTTTGCATAATTATTTTATTCTATTTTATTTTATTTTATATTGTCACCACTAAGCAGAATTACTTAGCGCGTCACTTTTGCCACGCGCAGGTACTGGAGACCTAGCTGGGGAGCCCAGCAGACATCAGACGGGGTGAGCCTTCAGAGCTGCATCCGGGGTCCAGAGTCACCTCACATCTGCACTGCATATGGTAGGACATTAGGACTATAGGTGGCCCTTTTGTATTTTTGCATTTTGTATTAGTTTGGATTGTAACTATAAACTCCTGTAATTATGTATTAATGTAAATATATGAAATTTCATTTTATTGAGATTTTCTGCGTAATGTATGTTGATAAATGAAATGTTGAGAATTATTTGTGAATATGCTTCAAGTGATGAAGTGAACAGAAAAGTTTTGAAAATAGTATTGTGATTTGAGATTGAGATTTTGAGATTGACTTGAATGTGTATAATGGAGTTTGGATTTGGAAATTATTTTGGAAGTGTTTTAAACAGGTTCAGAAGAACTGTTTTTCCAATTTACAGCCGGCACTCTGCCGGATTTTATATAAAATTTGCGGATAAATTCAGATTTAACAAAATTGAAAATAAATGAATTATAAAGGGATAAATTGTAATAGAAACATAAATTGGTGCTCTGGCACACTGAGTAGCATAACTTGCTCGGCTACACTGTAGACGGGTAAGGGGTGTCACAATATCACCAAGGTAACAAAATTAACTCAACTAACTCAAGGTCTCAATTTATGCACACCACATGTGAATCAACATATTAATCATATTTACCTATTAATCAACACTTATAACCATAAGTATAACCTTCATGTCATCAAAATCCTATCAATTCTTATAGCTGCCAAAAATTTAATTCTACACAAAGTTATCATTTTCTTTTTATTTCAAGTAATTTCAACTCTTCTTAAGTCTAAATCAAACTTTAAACAAAAGAGATAATGATATTAGGCACTAACCTCTTTTGAGAGCTAACTTGAGCTTATAAATCTCCTTTATTTCTCCTTCAAATTGCTGCCTAGAGATGGTTTAAGGTGTGAGGATAAATTTTAGTGAAGACAAGGTAGGGTTTTATGGTGTAATTGAGTGAGAAATGGAGCTTGGGTGAAGGAAAATGGTGGAGCTCCAATGGTGATTCTCGGCAAGAAGAAGAAAGAAGAGCAATCTGAATTTTTTTTCTTTCATTTTCTGCCCATTTAATTCATTTTAAGTGAGTTATAGCCATGTGTCACAATGTGATTGGGTGGGAGTGGTTTATTGACATCATCCTATGTCATAAATCTAATTAAATTCCATTTTCTTTTCTTCTTTTCCTTTCTTCTTTCTACTCATTTTTTTTATTAAATTTTTAGCAATATTTATTCATTTTCTTATGTCATATAATTTATTTACTTAATTGGACAAGTTGGTCAAAAATCGTCTCTGAAGGCGAAATGACCAAAATGCCCTTCGTTTGGCTTATTGAGCCAAAATCGTCTATATCGATGTAAAAATTTTTCTAAACCTTTTCTTGGTATTCTAATGCCATAGAAACCTCAATGACTCTTCTCTGGAGTCCCAAAAATTATTTCATGAATTTTTCCCTGGGTTTAGGGCTCCTAGCTGTGAGGACCGCAACTTCCTACTGGGTTACCCATCGCTAGGGCACCGGCTCATTTAACTTGGTTGTATTTTATTTCTATAATTTTTCATAAATTTTTCTTATTATTATTTGAGTTATTTATGACTCATCACTCTAGTCTAAATATTTTTCCAGACGTTCTAGCTGTCCGGACCGACACCGGTCACCAGAACAGTATAATGTACGGAATAGCTAAAGTGAGGGTGTTACACATCTCATGCATACATGGATAATTAAATAAAATGCCATGATCACGGACTTCCTAAAGGATTCAATTATGAGTCACCAAGAATTGAATTAAGGCATTTCCTAGGTGTATTTCATCTATTTTATTACAAGAGATACTGATGGAGTACATAAATCAACCCTTGATCTTGACATCCTCCCATTAGTCCCACCAATGCTTTTGATCTCCACGTCCTTCTTGCAATCCAAATACAAAGTAACCCTTGGCATATCAAGGTGAATTTACAAGAATTTGGACTTTAGAGTCCTTAAATAAATGAAATTACATCTATGTAATATAACGCTTATATTAAATGCCACTATGAATAAAATTAATCATTACATCCCAAAGAAAAATAAAAGAATTAAATCTAATCATATTGGTCTTATATTATCCATGATCATCCATCATGCATATTAACATTTAACAATTAAACATAAATATACATGCTTAAACAAATTGAATATCACATACTTAATTTAAAACTCAATTTGAATCTCATTCAAATTAATTTTAAATTTAGGAACTTTTCCCAAATTTAATTTCTTATGAAAACAAATTTCAAAATTTATTTGTATGATTGGAAATCCTAATTGAACTATTCAATTAGTTATAGGCGTGATTTTGGGTTACAAATTATACAACAATTACATAAAAATCCCAAAATTAGCCAAAAACACACCCCTTTTCCAGTAAAAAACACGCCCCTGAGGCGCACATTTACACGGGTCGTGTAACACGGGCCGTGTTACTCAAAAACACGGACCGTGTAATATTCTGCTTGAGCGGTGCATAGCAATTCCCCAGAACATGGCCCATGGCCTGGGACATGCCTAGGCCATGTTCTTTGTGGCAAAAAAGTTTTCCTAGGGTTTCTATAATCTGAATCCAATTCAGATTAACCCAAACCACTTCCAATCACATAATTAAGTCCCATAAACAATCCTCATGGCAACTATAGTGGCTCTGATACCAATTGATGGCATTGGGAAGAGTGTTTAGGGCCTTAGAAGATTGGAATTCAAAATTTTATCTAAGGTTCCATGCAAGCATACAAGATGAGTTATGAACCTAGCCAATCTCTATTTCCCTAAAGCATGTCAAAACACTCTTCTAACATGTATTTGGGATTCATTTGCCATTAAGGATCAATGTCTAACTATTAAACATGCCAAACCCCAGCTAAAAGAGGGATTGAAGAATACTAACCATAAAGGCGCAGAATAACACTTCCTATTCCCTTTGGTAGTCTCTAGGACACCACTTGGAGTGTGACGTCCTTTACCCGTCTACAGTGTAACACCCTCACTTTAGGTAGTCCTCACTAGGATGTCTGGAGCTACACTTAAACTAGGGTGAGGAGACATAAATTGATTGAATAATGACCTAGAAAAATTAAGGAAAAATAAAAGAAATTAAATGTTAATAAGTTAAAGGAGCCGAGACTCCGGCGATGGGTGACCTTAATGGGAAGCGACTGTGAAGATAGTTGCCAGTCCCAGACTCATGGGGAAATCCTTTAAGATAAATATTGGAACTTAATTGAAAGAATTATGAAGTCTAAATGATAATAAAAATACCAAAGAAAATCCAAGAAAATTTAGTCAATCGGTAAGGACAGTTATAACTCAATAAGTCTAACAAAGGGCATTTTGGTCATTTCACCCCCAGTGATGAATTTTGACCTAAATGTCAATTAAAATGAGAGAGATTAAAATGCATAAAATGAATAAAAAGCATGAAATATGGAATGGAAAAAGGGAAAAGAAAAGAAAAGAAAGAAAATCAAAATATAATTGAATTATTACATAAGCATGATGTCATAATGACATCATTAAAAATTATAACCAATTGAAATTAGACAACATATATAAATAAGAGACAAAGTAAATTAATTTAGCCTTATCACTTTGCTTCATCTTCCTCCTTTTCTTAGCTAGGCTGAAGCACCATTTGAACACCTTCCACCATTTTTCTCTTCATTCCAAACTTTATTTTCCTCCATTTTTCACCATAAAACTCGTAAGTGCCTTCACAAAAACTTGCTTTTACACCTTGAGGGAACTAGTGGCAGCCAAGAAAGAGAGAAATATTAAAGTTTTTATAAGCTTGGACATCCCTTGATTAAGGTTAGTGCACTATACATATTTTTTTCCTTCTCTAAGTATGATTAGTATGGTAAATTAAAGTAAATTTCCATGAAATCAAAATGAATACCATGAGTAGGGGAAACCCTAATTTCGGCAGCCATAGGAAGTGTGATGAATTGATGGTTTTGAATTGGTTAGTGATGGCATGTAACAAGTATAAAGAAGTGAAATTATGTATTACATGTGTTATGCATGAGTTGTGATTTTGAGTTAGGGTTTTGATCAAACTTTGGGGCTTTTGTATTATGGCTTGAAATTCTCATTGTTAAGATGATTTGTCGACCATTAGAAGTGCTATGTATGTCAAATGAAGTTTGGGAGTTTGAGGAATTGAAATTGGGAGTGTTACATTTTCTTGTAGGTTTTGGGACCTATGAGTCCAGCATGTTTGAACAGTCATAAGTTCAAATGAGTTGCTCCAATTGGTATGAACCCAATTAGAGATGAAACTAGGATCATAATGCCCCATTTTTATGAAGAGACCATGCCCAAAAACTATCCCTAACTTGACCTAAAAACTGCTTGAATCCGGACAACCCTAATCTGGACCCAGAAAAATGACTAAATTAATAGTAATTGTTCAAATGGCCATAACTTATTCTAGAAAGGTCAAAATGACCTAATTCTTGAACCATTGGAAAGGATAGACATAGGATCACATTTGTCATGAAGAACACAAAACCTAATTCTGCCTCTAACCCAACCAAATTGCTAGCAAAAGTTAGGTCACCAATTCTGTCCAGAATCAAACTGACTAGAAATTCTGGACTTAAACCTATCCGACCAGTTTTGGCAAAAATGCCATAACTTGGACCAAAAAACTATAAATGTAGTGAAACCAAAGCTAAAACCTCTATAAGACTTAGAACTACAATTTTGGTATTTTGACCAAAACCCAGAATCAAATGGAACTTGTTCAATTGGCTAGGTCATATCAGTATACCAAAACCTGAAATTTAACCAAATAGTCACTTGACCCCATAATAGTTTTTATATCATATCTCCCACTAGAAAATTCCAAATGGGATGAGCTAAACTGTTCTGGAAACTTAAGAGACAGGGCTCCAATTTTTATTTAGAAACTTTCCTCAAATTTTGAGTGTAGGAGCCGTAAAATGGGAGACAAAGGCACTGACCTGAACCTGGAATCCTGAAAGCATAGGGTACCTGAGTCTAGGCCTGTTAACTTGATATAATTAATCCTATAAAACTTGAAAAATTGCAAATCTTAAATCTGAGTGATACTAAGACATAGGGTAGCAACTTCTATGAAGAACATTAGGCCTAAAAGTGGCTATAACATTTCCAAATAATTAGGAAAATTTGACTCCAGAATCTACCTAGTTCTAGAACTAGAGCGAGTTAATGAACCAGTTTTCGTTATTTGACCATAACTTGAGTTCTAAAACTCCAAATGACATGATTCGTAAAGGAAAACAAAGATAAGACATAGAAGAACAACTTTCATGAACAAAGTGTGGCCAAACAGTGTCTACATCTTGGCAATTTGATAGGTAAATTTAAGGCACCACTTCTGAACCTAAAGAAAGGTTCATGAAATCATTTGATACATAAAATGTAAATGACCTAAATGGTTTTCTAAACATATAAGTCATATGAAAATACACTTGAAACCTATGTTTCCATCATACATAGAATATCAATACTATAAATATGTATAGTACATGACATAGAATAATGAGAGTCATAAATACATAAGTTATATGAATATGTACTTGGGACCTATGTTCCCATTATAATGACATGAAAATGGTATAAAGCATAGATAGTACATGAAGTGAAATAATAACATGTTATGAACCCTTAGTAGTACATAGCATGAAATAATAAAACTATAAGTGCTTAATGATATTAATTTGCCCAAAGTATACCTAGACTTGTGTATATAGCTTAGATCGATTTGTATACCAACTAGGGACTACAGATTACAGTACTGCCCACAGGAATGATCATTGATAGACAACATATGTCTAATATGGTTGTTCTTCAGGCTTATGCCTTCCCATTGGCCATTGTGCCTAATTTTATTTATGGCTTTATGCCTGTGCACTAGCCTTGTGCCTGACATAAAAGATGTATACATGTTAGATATACAAATGTTTAACTAGTATACTCCCGGGTATCCAGTCTTTATAGTTTGTTATAGGTTACTTGGGCACAGATATGAGTAATAAGCTTTAAAATTTAAATAATTACATGAAGAGATTACAGATTTGAGTAATAAGACTGAACATGACATAAATGAACAAAAAGAGATCCTGATTAACTTAATTGCTCCCAAAGTTTAATAAACATGTAAAAGACTTAAAATTTATGAAAGTATACACGAAATAGAAATTTTTATTTATTTAGTTATTTTATTTTTACTTTAATTTATGCACCACTAAGCATTATGCTTAGCATGTTGGGTTTTCCATCGCATAGGTACAGGAGACTACCACCAGCAGCAGCAATAAGGCCTAGATTGGATTTTTATCAGATCTGCTATAGTGTCGGTGTCACCTCAATAGTCCATTTTGGTAGGGCTCATGTATATTTAGATTTTGCACTTTGATTCTTGTATATAAGTAAATGATGTAAATTATTTTGAGACATGTAATTAAATTTTTGGGATTGTATATAATTGGTACATTACTGTATGTAAATTTTATATGAATGAAATGAAATTTACTTTCTTGAAAATTTTATGAATAATGAAATGATATGACATGACATATGGAAAGAATGAGATGGATAGTATAACATATGATATGAAATTGTTTTTAACAGGTAAATAGTAGAATCCACCATACGCTAATAAAAATAGAGGAGACTCTGTCCGAGTCTCCATAAAAATGAAATGTGACAAAAAAAATTTATACATGGGATAATATAAATAAATGGACATTAAATTAATAAGGTACATGACAAGATAAGATAGGGTGCTCCAACACCGAATGTAACGTACCTTGCTCAGCTATACTATAGGTGGGTAAGGGGTGTCACATACAGTGTAGCCGAGCAAGGCGTGCCGCATTCGGTGCCGGAGCACCCTATCTTGTCTTGTCATATACATTATTAATTTAATTTCCATTTAATCATAATATCCCACGTGTGGAAACTTTTTTTTTTATATCACATTTTATTTTTATGGAGACCCAGATAAAGCCTCCTCTGTTTTATTAGCGTTTGGCGGGTTCCATTATTTACCTGTTAAAACAGTTCATTTTTATCTCATTTTCCATATGCCATATAATGTCATCATAATTCTCTTAGTCATTTCAAGTACATAAAATACTTCATTTCATTCATATAAAATCAAGTACAATATTTATAAATTATTTACAATCCCAAAATGATTTACATCATTTACTTATGTACAATGAACAAAATACAAAACTAAATACATGTAACACCCCTATTTGCATAGCTTGATATATTTTACTGTTCTGATGACCGGTGTTATTCTGGTTAATTAAGAGGATTAGAACCACAGCTAAGACACCTAGATGAGCCTTGAACACAAATACTTAGTAATTGCCAAATCGTTAAGTATAAATAAGAAAAACAGAACACGAAAAGTTAAATGAGCTGGGAGTCACAGTGATGGGTGACCTTCTCGGGAATAACTACGAGGTCAGTCTAAACTCAAATTTCGAATCGTAAAATGTGAACATAGTGGAAAAGAGAAAATCACAAAAAAAAAATTGTTAAGCAGGCCAAATAATTAGGTTAGGGATCCGGAAGAAATATTGAATTACTTGCAAACTGGATCGAACCGGCGAGTAGCAATTTGGTCAATTCATCCCTAGAGCTGACTCTTGACCTAACTGTCCAATAAAATCAGAGAAAAGAAAATTTTGAGATCAATAATTAAATTAAAGAAGTAAATGGAAAATAAATGAAAAAGAAAAAGAAAAAGAAAGAAAAGAAAAAGTTTATTTGCATCATGCATGACATAAGCATGATGCAATAAACCTAATTTTTAATTATTGAAATTTGTGGATAAATACCACTAAAAAGGGACCAAATTAAAGAAAAAAAAAAGAATTTACTGTTCTTCTACAAGTTGGCCAGCCACCCCTCTCACTTCTCTCTTTTCTCATTTCATCTTCCACTATTAATAACCATACCCCAAGCTTCACAAACCCTAATCTAGCCATAATTTCTCTAAGGTTTCTTAAGTAAATCTTGTCCTTGAACCTTGATTCATCTATTGACAACAAAAAAAAAAAGGAAAGAAGTGGAATTTGGGAAGAGAGAAAAGCCACACAAAGAGGTTAGTTATCCATTCTTTGATTTCTCTTTATATATATGCATTTCTACTTGAATTAATTTAGATTTGATGGAAATCAAACAAAAATAATTGTTGAGGGACCAAATAGAAAATTCATCCAACTAGGGTTAGGGTTTGATATGAATGAGTTTGATGGTTTTAAATGGTTATTTGAGGTGAATTAGGTGTGTAGAACATGAATATACACTTTAAATTGCATTAGATTGAACTTGTGTGTAGCTAGGGTTTTGAACATGTGAAAAATTGAAGAAAAATTTAAAAATTGGCCAAATGATGTAATTGACCTTATTTGAGTTGAGAAATAGTCAATTGTGGCCATTTGTGATGTGTATGAATTGTTGGAAACAAGTTCCAATTCGGATTGGTGAGGGTCAATCTGCAGGCAGCTTGACCTAGGTCCCTTTCAGGGACCAAAACTGAAAATTTACCAACCCAATTGGTGTGAGGCCAATTGGGAATGAAACTAGATACAAAATGACACATTTTTCATTTTGGAATCATGCCCAGAAAGTGACCATAACTTAGTGAACAATTAGGTTAAACCCAGATTGGGCACACTGACCTGTACAAAAATGACCAAATGAATAGTAGTTACGTAAATGACCATAACTTGGTCTAAGAAGGTCCAAATGTCCTGAAGTTTTACCATTAGAAAGCTGAGACATAGCCCTACAACTTTCATGAAGAAAACAAATCCAAATTTTGACCATAACCTATTTAAAAATCCACCTGCAATCAACCACAAAAAATTGCCAAAATCCAGAATTTACCCAGAATTCTGGGTAACCCCAAATTCGGCCAGCCATATTCAAATGGCTATAACTTAGGCTAAAAAACTCCAAATGGAGTGATTCAAAAAGGGAAATAAAGTTAAGACAATAAGGAACAACTTCTATGAAGAAAGCTTAGCTAAATTATCACAGCAACATGATCAATGGAACAGTGCAAAACTGAACACCAAAACTGAAAATTTAAAATTTGTGCCTAAGGGACTTGACGTTTGAAAAAACAACCAAAACCAACAAATTAGGTAACCAAAATGTGGTATGTGGGTGAAATTAGAATTACCATACCTATTAAGCACTAGAAAGTGAACAAGTTGACTTAAATAGTATCATGAATAGTAACTCCGAAATACAAATTTCAAAGAACGTCAAATTAAGCATATTAAAGTTAGATTTGAAATTATTTTTGGACTTATGATAATTTATGGTACTGAAACACTGTGAAATTGTGTGTTTCAGCGGAAAAGAATACCGGAAAAGAACCAGAAGCATCGAGTCAAAGCCAAGAAGCGGCTCGTATAAGATTTGTGCACAACATAAAATTTCTGCAAATTTTCTTCTGCAAATTGTTTTGAATGAATTGAGATATTAAATTGTGACTCAATTGTATTGAAATGTTTATTATGCTTTTGACTTAAATTGTTGAAAGTTTACTTGTATGTGTTTGAAATGGCAATAAATGTTTAGTAAATTGCTAAGACAGTTTTGAAACCACAGTGTCATGACCATATATTTGAATGCCTCACTACCATGACTAGTGGGGGAAATTAGTTTTGAATTTTGATTCCTTCTCTAGCTAAAGTGTTGAGGTGTGTGCCAGTAGAAGAAGAAATTTAAATGGATATCCATATATTTGAGCTAGCTAGCCTTGTGATTTTTCATAAGCCTCCGGCTATTGAGATGAATATGTTTCAAATGGAATGATATAACTGTGTGTTTTTATGAAATTGATTTGAGAATTACTAAATGAAATTATTGGACTAAAATTTTATAAATCATGTTTTGCATATGTCTTCCATTTTCAACAATGTGTTTGAATAAGTATGATTTAAATTATGCATAAATGTTATTTTAGTATGTTTCACTGAGTCATAGTACTCAGCAATGGCTGTTATTACTGTCGTAGATATAGAGACTAGAGGAGCAGCAGAGTAAGCTGCTGAGGATCTTGGAGCCACCATTTCTGAAGTTTTGTCGGGTATAAATTTATACCCTGAATGTAATGTTTATATTTGTGTATGTAACTATATGTATATGTAAAAATTGGTCATGAGCAGTTGTATAAAGTTGTAATAATATCATTTTGTATTTGCTAATATAAAGTGGTTGATAAATGTAATATGTTTTTACTTTAATGAAAAATGAATGGAAATATTGAGTTGTGAATTATTGATTTGAATTTTGGAGTTTGAGAAATGATGTTGAAGTTTGTTGTGGTAGTTATTGAGTTGATGAAATAAATTATTGAAAGTGTTTTTATAGGTTTGTGAAGAACTGTTTTCTTAAAATACAAACGGCACTCTGCTGAAATTTTTCCAAAATTTGTGTAAAAATAAAAATGGACAAAAATTTTAGCTAGCTTTTAAACTTATATTAAATGTAAGAAAATGCTCACCACTTCCAAAAAGTAAGAAAAATGTTTTTAAAATCCCTTGTAGGGTACTTAATGAGTTATCGGTAGGTGAAGTTCGGTAGTTCATTAAGTATTTTACAGGATCATGTTATGCCTTACAGAGGAATAAGGTGTGGCAATACACATGGGCCCTACCAAAATTAGACTACTGAGGTGACAACCACATAATGGCAGATCTGATCCAAAATCCTATGTTGGCACTACTGCTACTACTATTGCTGGTGGTCTCCTGTACCTACGCATGGTAAAACCAACTCACTAAGCGAATTGCTTAGTGGTGCATAAAGTAAAGTAAAATATAACTAAATAACTGAAGGTAATTAGTCTATGTATAACTTTATAAAGAAATATAGAATTCATGAATTTGAAGTCATTTATATGTTTATTAAACTTTGGGAGTAATTAAGTTAATCAGGATCTTTTTTGTTCACTTATTCCATATTTAGTCTTATTAAATTCATATCAGTGATCTTTTCATGTAATTATTTGATTTTAAAGCTTATTACTCATATCTGTGCCCAAGTAACCTATGACAGACTATAAAGACTAGATACACAGGAGTATACTAGTTAGACATCCATATGTCTATCATGTATATATCGGTTATGTCAGGCACAAGGCCAGCGGGCAGGCATAAAGCCAAAAATCATATCAGGCGCAATGACCAATGGGCAGGCATAAAGCCTATAGAACAACCATATCAGATAGATGTTGTCTATCAATGATCATTCCTGTGGGTAATACTGTAATCTGTAGTCCCTAATTGATATACCAATCAATCCATGCTATATACATAAGTCTAGGTATACTTTGGGCAAAGTAGTATTATTAAGTACTTATAGTTTCATTATTTCATGTTATGTACTAGTTGTGTTTCATAGCATTTTCATGTTACTTGTGATGGGAAACAAATGTCCCACATATATATTCATGTCACTTTTATGTTTAGCAAATTATTTTGGTTAATTCCATATCATATGATAAGTTATTTTATGAACCTTTCTCAAGGTCTAGATTTGGAGTCTTAAATTCACCTAGCAAATTGGTTTAAGATGTAGCCACTGTTTAGCCACACTTCCTTAGTGGAATTTGTTCCTCTATATCTTATCTTTATTTTCCTTTTTGAATCATGTCATTTGGAGTTTTAGAACTCATGTTATGGTCAAATAGCCAAAATTGGATCATTGCCTCTTTCTGGCTCCAGAACCAGGTAGATTCTGGAGTTAACATTTATTTAGTCATTTGGGCATGCTATAGTCAATTTTAGGCCTAATGTCCTTCATATGAGTTGTTACCCTATGTCTTAGGGTCACTCAAGTTTAGGAATCACAATTTTTTAGATTATGTAGAGTGAGTTATAGCTAATTAACTGACCTAAACTCCTGAACTCTATGCCTTCAGGATTTCAGGTTTAGGTCAGTGTATTTGATTCCCATTTTAGGGGTCCTACACTCAGAATTTAAGGAAAGTTTCTAAATCAAAGTTAGAGTCCTATTTCTTCGGTTTCCAGAACAGTTTGGCTCATCCCATTTGGAGTTTCCTAGTGGGAGATATGGTATAAATACTATTTTGGAGTCAAGTGGCTATTTAGTTCAATTTCAAGTTTTGGCATGCTGAATTTTTCTAGCAAATTTACCAAGTTCCATTAGGTTCTGAGTTTTGGTCAAAACATGAAAATTGTAGCTCTCGGTCCTATAAAATTTTCACTTTGGTTTCACTACATTTGCAGCTTTGTGGACCAAGTTATGGCATTTTTGCCAAATTTGGTCGGGTAGGTCGAAGTCCAGAATTTCAGGTCAATTTTAGTTCTGGTCAGAATTGTTGACCTAAAATTTTCTAGCAAATTGGTTGGGTTAGAGGCAGAATTAGGCTTTATGTTCTCCATGAAAAATGTGATCCTATGACTAACCTTGCCAATGGTTCAATAATCAGGTCATTCTGACCTTCCTAGAGTAAGTTATGGCCATTTGAACATTTACTATTCATATGGTCATTTTTCCAGGTCCAGCATATGGTTACCCAGATTCAAGCCAATTTTAGGCCAAGTTAGGTTCAGTTTCTGGGCAGGGTCTCTGCATAAAAAATGTGGCAAATTGTCCTAGGTTTCATCTTCAATTGGCCTCACACCAATTGGAGCAACATAACTCCACTTATGGCCATGAAAGTACACTGGACTCAAGGTCCAGAATTTCTGCATGAAAACAACACTCCCAATTTCTCAATTTCACCCAACTCCCAAACTTCAATCACATTCATGGCACTTAAAATAGTTAACAATCAACCTCAACAACATCAATTTCAAGACACAACACAAAAAATCCCTAATTTAGGTCAAAACCCTAACTTTAATTTTCACAACTCATGCAAACTCCATGCAAATTGATTTCCACCACATGCAAACTCATCACATACCATCACTAACAAGTTGAACACAATTTAAACCATCAATTTGTCATTATCCCCATGGCTGCCGAAATTGGGGTTCCCATTTATTTATAATTTTCTTTTGATTTCATGAAATTTTAACCTAGTTTAGCATGCTTACAATAATTAAAGAAGAAACGGAACTTGTATAGTGCACTAACCTCTTTTGACCCAAGTTTGATCTTGGCTGCCAAACGCTTCCTCTAGGTGTAGGAGCAATTTTTAGTGAAGGGACCTAAGGGTTTTGGGGAAAGAAAGAAAGGAAAGAAATAAAAATATAATATTAATTATGACATAAGCATGATGTCAAAATGGCATCATTAAAATTTGTAACCACTAAACATTAGACAACCATATAAATAGAGACAAATGAAATTAATTAGCCAAAAAATCATCTTCTTCCTTGGTCTTCATCATGGCCAAACCCCATAGAGTCCTTTCTTCCACCATTTTCAAGCTTTTCAAAGCTTGATTTCCCTCCATTCTCATCCCAAAACCCTTTGGTCTCTTCACTAAAAATTGCTCCCACACCTTGAGGAAGTGTTAGGAAGAAAAGAAAGCATAGAAAAATTGAAGTTTTACAAGATCAAACTTGGGTCACAACAGGTTAGTGCACTATGCAAGCTCCCTTTCTTCTTTAATTATTGTAAGCATGCTAAACTAGGTTAAAATTTCATGAAATTAAAAGAAAACTATGAATAAATGGGAACCCAATTTCAGCATCAATGGGGATAGTGACAAATTTATAGTTTAAATTGTGTTAAACTTGTTAGTGATGGTATGTGTGTAGGAACGGAAGCGTGAAAAAACACAAGATTATACCATTGAATTCAAAAATTTTCACCTAAGGTCACATGCACCATGCAAGATTTATTTTTATCTATTTGATTTCAATGATAAACAACATATTAAAACTCTTTTAATATGTTTTTGGATCTGTATTTGCCATTTAAGATTTTAAAATTAATCAGATTAATTTTAGAACCCTAGATTAAATCAAGAACGATTACACTAACCTCTTGATGTGCTGCAGCGTGTCTGCGCCTTTGAAATTCGTCTTCAGGACACCAGATGTTGTCCCTCTAGCTTGTCCACACCAAGAACACCTATGGCAGCCCTTGAATAGCTTCTAAAGCTTTTTCTATTAATTAGAAAATCAAGTTCTGCCTTTTAAGAGATTAAAGATGTAAACAGGACACTAGAAACAATTTATAGTGTTCTTAATTCAAGAGATTGATGGCTAATCTCTTTGAATTGATGAGAGATGAAGAAGAATGGCTGGAGAGGCTCAAAGTGGCGTGACAATTGAGAGGAGAGGCTGCTGGTTATGTTTTCCATTCATAACCACACTTAAATAGCTAGGTTAACACATTAAACCCTAGCCACATGTCACCTTTTGATTAGCTCTAGGTTTAAGTGACCCAATCACATTGTGCCAAGTGTCAAACCTATATTTAATCTTGATTTTAATCATCTTACATGATTAAAAAAATATTTGGCAAGCTTATGTGTTAAGCCATGTGTCACCATCTCATGGTGCCACGTGTCACACTGTGAAATGACCAAAATGCCCCTGTGTCTTAATTTTGAGTTCTTAACCCAAAATAATTATTTTCTTCTTCTAATTAATTTATATCAAATATAAATTAATTAATTAATCTCTATTAATTAATTTCTCATCAATTAAATTCATATTTAAACACTTTAAATATAAATTTAATTTATACTACACATCCAATAATCTAGATTTGGTTTCAAGTCATGCTAGGGACTTTGCAATTTAATTGCAAACCAAATCTATTTAATTAATCAATTAAACTCTTTAATTAATTAATTAAATCATATTTAAATAGGTGATAACTTGTGTATGTGTGTGACTTACTAGGCTCATCACTAATTGGCAATGAGACATGATATCAACTCTTAATATCATCAGAACTCTTTCTAACCATAAATGATTTCTCTAAATCATTTTATGAACCTCATAGACCATGGTTAACACCTAGCATAGCATGCCATGGCCACCCAATTAGTAATAAGGTTTACCTTAAATGAACCTATAATCATATGTTACCATGCACTAGAATCTCTCTGCTACAAAATCCCAACTCAAGCCGAGTCATGGTTTATGTCAAACTCCATTTGCTATGAATATTATGTTCTCTTTTAATTCCAGTTCTTGATTAAAAGATTTTCTCATCGAAACTCTTTTACGAATAAATCTATCTGTCTGGCCAGAACTTGAAACATCAAGAACAATTAAATGAACATAGGATTTTATCTCTATTTACTTAGAGGAACAGATTCCATCTTGATCAACACCTACCTCCATATATAACTAGCAGAGCCAACAGATGCCCATATACCCATACACGGTACAAGTATGAAAGCGAGATCAAACTCAAACTACCTATATACAAGATAATCGTGCTATCTCAGTCTAAAGATTATATGCACTGATATGATTTATGACAAAACATTGACAAGAGTAAACTCCATGTGCTTGTCATAAGTGTCACTGGTTCGGCCTACTTATCATTTATAAGTGCCTATCATGTTTGTTATATGGCATGAGACTCACCATTCCATCTTATTTATATCTCATATAAATAACTTGGGAACAAACATGAATACAATCTTTCTGGATAAGTCATGTCCTTATTATGAAGTATCCTCGATTGTGAACCTATTTATGATACTTTGTGCTAGAAATATTGTCACTCATATTCTTAACAACTTAAGAATAATATTTCTAACAAAATATCAATGGACCTTTTCTATTACACATAAATATATTATGTAAACGGAAAAGTGGAAATGCCTTTTATTAATAAAATTATGTACAAGATACATACTAAATGATATGCTCTAGGGCATACTACTAACAATCTCCCACTAGCACTAGAGCCATTCATTACAATATCTTAGACCCATCTTCTCAAGATGTCGGTCTAACTGAACTTGTGACAAAAGCTTAGTGAATGGATCAGCTGAATTTTTAGCTGATGTTATTTTTCTGCATGGCTATATCGCCTTGCCCAACTATATCTCTGATAATGTGGTAGTGCCTTTCTATGTGTTTGGATTTTGGGTGAGACCTTGGTTCCTTAGCTCAGATGATCGCTCCATTGTTGTCACAAAGGTAATGGAACCGCTGACTCAATGGAAGGAACTACTCTAAGTTCATCACGAACTTCTTCATCCAAATGACTTCTTTTGCAAGATTCGATGCAAGAATATACTCACCCAAGAGTGGAATCTGCGATGTGCTCGCTTGGAACTCTTCCAACCGATCGCACCTCCATTACAAATGAACACATACCCGAGGTAGACTTTCTATCATCGATATCCGATTGGAAATCGTAATCGTGATAACCATCCAATTGCAAGTCTACACCTCCACAAATCAAGAATAAATACTTAGTTCTTCTCAAGTACTAAATGAAATTCTTGACAACTATCCAAATGTTCCAAACTGGATTGGATTGATACCTGCTAGTCAAACTAACAGCATATGCGATATCCGGCCTAGTACACAACATTGCATACATTAAACTTTCAATAGCCGAAGCATATGGAATCTTGGCCATCTTATCTCTTTCTTCAGGTGTCTTTGGAGACATCTCTTTAGAAAGGTGGATACCATGTCTCACTGGTAACAATCCTCTCTTGGAATCAAGCATGTTAAACCTCTTTAACACCTTTTCCAAGTATAGACTTTGGGATAAACCAATTATTCTTTTCGCTCTATCTCTATAGATGCGAATCCCAAGAATATAGGTTGCCTCCCCTAAGTCTTTCATGGAGAATGTATTTGACAACCATACCTTTATAGTCGTCAACATACCTGTGTCATTACCCATCAACAGTATGTCATCCACATATAAGACAAGGAAAGTGATAGCACTTTCACTAACCTTCTTATATATACATGGCTCATCCTCATTTTTGATAAAACCAAAGGATTTAATGGCTTCATCAAAACGGATGTTCCAACTCCTCGAAGCTTATTTCTACCCATAAATGGATCACTTTAGCTTGCATACCTTGGAACCATCTTGGGATTCAAATCCCCTAGGTTGTTCCATGAAAATGTTTTCTTCAATGTATCCATTGAGAAAAGTCGCTTTGACATCCATATGCCAAATCTCATAATCATAGTATGCACTATTGCTAATAAAATCCTAATTGATTTAAGCATGGCAACAAAGCAGAAAGTCTCCTCATAGTCTATTCCTTGCCTTTGGCGAAACCCTTTCGCTACTAGCCTTGCCTTATAGGTCTCTACCTTTCCATCGTAACCAATTTTCTTCTTGAAAACCCATTTGTTCCCTATAGGTACAATACCTTCAGTGGGTCAACAAGATCCCAAACTTGATTCTTATACATGGAATCAATCTGATTTCATAGCATCAATCCATTTTGAAGAGTCTATATCCGATATAGCTTCTTCATAGGTAAGTAGATCATCTCCATGATCTACTTCTTCATGAGTAGACAACTCTTGTTCTTCTTCATGAAGAAAACCATATCTCACCGGTGGGTGAGATACCCTGTTGTTCTACGAGGAACAAATTGTAGATGTTTCATCAATGGGTATAGGTTGACTAGATGGATCTATATCCATCCGATGCTGGTTGGTCGAATTCTCCAATTCTAACTCTATTTGCCTTCCTTTGCCTCCTTCTTGAACAAACCGTTGTTCAAGAAATGTGGCATCTCTACTTATAACAACCTTTGTGAAGTAGGCAAATAAAATAATATCCAAAACTATCTTTTGGATATCCAACAAATCGACCTCTTCGATCCGGTCTCCAATTTATCAGTGTTCAGCTTTTTGATATAAGCTGGACAACCCCAAATCTTAACATGCTTAAGACTTGGTTTTCTTCCATGCCATATCTCATAAGGTGTGGAAGAAACTGATTTTGATGGAATCCTATTCAGAATATATAAAGCTGATTCTAATGCAAATCCCCAAAAGGAGATTGGCATATCAGTATAGCTCATCATACTACGTACCATATCCAATAAGGTACGATTTCTCCTTTCAGATACACCATTCACCGCTATGCGTTCTGGAGGAGTCACCGAGAAACAATGCCATGCTCTCTCAAGTATTCATCAATTTCTGTTCTCAAATATTCACCTCCACGATCTGATCGAAGAGCTTTAATACTTTTTCCTGTTTGATTTTCTACTTCAGATTTAAATTCCTTAAACTTTTCAAAGGATTCATGTTTATATTTCATCAAATACAAATACCCAAACCTTGATTTATCATCAGTAAAGGTAATAAAATAATGAAAGCCCCCTCTAACCATTTCTTTAAACGGACCACATACATCACTATGTATTAGTTCCAAAATATTTTCAGCTCTTAGCCCTTGTCCAACAAAGGGTGATCTAGTCATTTTGCCTTGAAGGCAAGATTCACAAGTTGGAGTAGGCTCAGAGCCCAATGATGATAGAATCCCCATTTTCTCCAATTTTGCAATCCTATCTTCTGCAACATGACATAACCTTAAGTGCCAAATATATTTTGAACTTGAGTTGGTTTTCACCATGGCATTGCATTCATTTAGATTACTATACTCTAGCCAGTGGAAACACTTTCTTACTGACAATGGAAACACTTTCCTGTTGGCAATGGAAACACTTTCCTGTTGGCAGTGGAGACACTTTCCTTTGCCTTTATCAGCTTTAATCTTCCTTTTCTGTTTAGCTATTTTCTTGGAAGGACCAGGAATCTGAGATTTCTTTTTCTTATTGCGCTACTTCTTGTTTGACTTTCAAACAGAAGAAGATGCAATCAAAGCTACCTCTTTTCCTTTATTGCCCGGTATATTCTTTTGGGCAATAACCAGCATGTTGAGTAATTCAGCTAAGGTGCATTCCTGTTTAGTCATATGGAAATTTGTCACAAAATTCCCAAAAGACTCAGGAAGGGACTGAAGGATCAAATCCGTTTGTAGTTGGAAATCCATGTTGAAGTCAAGATGTTCCAACTACTCAATCAGCCGAATCATCTTGTGGACATGATCCCCAACATTCTGTCCCTCAGACATCCTCATACGGAATAACTGTTTAGATATCTCATACCTAGCATTCCTGCTGTGCTCACCATACAACTCTTGTAGGTGAAGGAGGATCTCACTCGCACTCTGCATGTTCTCATGTTGCTTCTGTAACTCATTACTCATAGAAGCAAGCATGTAACACTTAGCTCTCATATCATGCTCCTTCCACTTGTCCAAAGTTTCATGTTCCTCTTGTGTGGCCTCTGGAGGTAAGGGACCAGGAACATTTGAATCTAGAACATATCCTATATGTTCAAGGTTCAAGACAAGTTTCAAATTTCTTAGCCAATCAGAAAGATTAGGTCCTGTCAACCTGTTGTGATCAAGAATGCTTGCAAGGATATTGGATGGTGGTGGTTGTTTTGTGCTCATTATTATCAGAAAATTAATTGCAGAAAATAACCAGATTAATTAGTAAATGTATCATGTAATTAACCAAAATGATTATGGTATTTTAATCAAATTGGTCCTCCCACTAACTTAGCGAATCCTACACTTCCAAAGTAGAAAACGGAAATCCTAGTTGGATGGATTTCTAGTGGGTGATTGAATTCTTATAATTCTATTGATCATCCTCAGGTACATCCATTATTGGAATTACATTAAACTATAAGTGAGCAACTCCTTGCCCATCACATCTCATGTGAGGTTCAATCCTTTACCTAGCCCCTAATGCTCAAAATCTCAGGTACATCCATTATTGACTTATCTTGCATTAGTTAAGTTGATCCCATTGAGCTAGTAATTATGCAAATAATTTTAATGTCCTCAGGTACATCCAATATTGGCCACCAAACCATTTACATATTTACAACATCTCATGCTTAACAATTATTCTTAAGAAAATCTCTTAAATTAATTGCATCTCATGCAACTATTTAAAATTTCTTAAAATAATTGCCCCAATGGAGGGCTTATGTTATAATTACTTTAATTATAGCATTTCCAACTTAATCATTTGTTTGGAAGATTTTATAGCCATCCTAATTACTATTAAGGTCTCACTTTGCACATTATCCATTTAGCATGCATATATCATATAATTGCATACATTCCCATACATCTCATGCATTCATGGATAAGCAGTAAATATGGTATGATCATGGACTTTCTAAGGGATTCAATTCTGAGCCACCAAGAATTGAATCTGGGCATTCCTAGGTACATTTCATTCATTCATTTTACAAGAGTTGCTGAAGGAGTACATAATCAACACTTGATATTGAATTCCTCCCACTGGTCCCACCAATGCTCTTGACCTCCTTGAACTTCTTGCAATCCAATATTACATAGTAATCCTTGGCATACCAAGGCGAATTTACAAGAACTTAAATAAATGAAATTACAACCCAAAAAATATTACAAACTTAATAATACATGCCCAAAATAAATTAAAATAAATTAATTAATTTACAATCCCAAAGAAACATAAAAGAAATAAATCCAATCACATTGGTCTTTTATAGTCCATGATCATCCATCATGCATATCACTATTTAACAATTAAATAAAACATACATACTTAAATTAAATTGAATATCTCATATTCAACTTAAAAATCCAGATTTGAATATGATTCAAATAAATTTAAAAATTCAGATTTGAATCTCATTCAAACAAATTTAAAAATTCAGATTTGAATCACATTCAAATAACTTTAAAAATTCAGATTTGAATCACATTCAAACATTTTTTAAAAAATCAGATTTGAATCACATTCAAATATTTTTTAAAAAATTAGATCTGAATTTTATTGAATCAATTTTAAAAAATCAGATTTAAATATGATTCAAACAACTTTAAAAATTCAGATTTGAATCACATTCAAACAACTTTTAAAATTCTGATTTGAATCATAATTTAATTGTGTGATTAAAACAACTAATTAAACACTTTAATTAGTCAAAGAATAGGCCTTAGATCATACAACAATTGCAAAATTAAAAGCCAAACCTTGAACCACCCATGGAACCATTGTTGCCGCCACCAATGGTGGCTTCTCCATGTGTGACGCCACATCTCATGATCCAACCAGCAATGAATCTCTTGATCTCATGATCAAACACACAATTAAATTATATAATCAACAATCTAAATGGCAAATATAGTGGTTCTGATACCAATTGTAGGAACGGAAGCGTGAAAAAACACAAGATTATACCATTGAATTCAAAAATTTTCACCTAAGGTCACATGCACCATGCAAGATTTATTTTTATCTATTTGATTTCAATGATAAACAACATATTAAAACTCTTTTAATATGTTTTTGGATCTGTATTTGCCATTTAAGATTTTAAAATTAATCAGATTAATTTTAGAACCCTAGATTAAATCAAGAACGATTACACTAACCTCTTGATGTGCTGCAGCGTGTCTGCGCCTTTGAAATTCGTCTTCAGGATACCAGATGTTGTCCCTCTAGCTTGTCCACACCAAGAACACCTATGGGAGCCCTTGAATAGCTTCTAAAGCTTTTTCTATTAATTAGAAAATCAAGTTCTGCCTTTTAAGAGATTAAAGATGTAAACAGGACACTAGAAACAATTTATAGTGTTCTTAATTCAAGAGATTGATGGCTAATCTCTTTGAATTGATAAGAGATGAAGAAGAATGGCTGGAGAGGCTCAAAGTGGCGTGACAATTGAGAGGAGAGGCTGCTGGTTATGTTTTCATTCATAACCACACTTAAATAGCTAGGTTAACACATTAAACCCTAGCCACATGTCACCTTTTGATTAGCTCTAGGTTTAAGTGACCCAATCACATTGTGCCAAGTGTCAAACCTATATTTAATCTTGATTTTAATAATCTTACATGATTAAAAAAAAATATTTGGCAAGCTTATGTGTTAAGCCATGTGTCACCATCTCATGGTGCCACGTGTCACACTGTGAAATGACCAAAATGCCCCTGTGTCTTAATTTTGAGTTCTTAACCCAAAATAATTATTTTCTTCTTCTAATTAATTTATATCAAATATAAATTAATTAATTAATCTCTATTAATTAATTTCTCATCAATTAAATTCATATTTAAGCACTTTAAATATAAATTTAATTTATACTACACATCCAATAATCTAGATTTGGTTTCAAGTCATGCTAGGGACTTTGCAATTTAATTGCAAACCAAATCTATTTAATTAATCAATTAAACTCTTTAATTAATTAATTAAATCATATTTAAATAGGTGATAACTTGTGTATGTGTGTGACTTACTAGGCTCATCACTAATTGGCAATGAGACATGATATCAACTCTTAATATCATCAGAACTCTTTCTTACCATAAATGATTTCTCTAAATCATTTTATGAACCTCATAGACCATGGTTAACACCTAGCATAGCATGCCATGGCCACCCAATTAGTAATAAGGTTTACCTTAAATGAACCTATAATCATATGTTACCATGCACTAGAATCTCTCTGTTACAAAATCCCAACTCAAGCCGAGTCATGGTTTATGTCAATCTCCATGTGCTCTAAATATTATGTTCTCTTTTAATTCCAGTTATTGATTAAAAGAGTTTCTCATCCGAAACTCTTTTCTGACTAAATCTATCTGTCCGGGCCAGGAACTTGAAACATCAAGAACAATTAAATGAACATAGGATTTTATCTCTATTTACTTAGAGGAACAGATTCCATCTTGATCAACACCTACCTCCATATATAACTAGCAGGAGCCAACAGATGCCCATATACCCATACACAGTACAAGTATGAAAGCAGTATCAAACTCAAACTACCTATATACAAGATAACTGTGCTATCTCAGGTCTAAAGATTATATGCACTGATATGATTTATGACAAAACATTGACAAGAGTAAACTCCATGTGCTTGTCATAAGTGTCACTGGTTCGGCCTACTTATCATTTATAAGTGCCTATCATGTTTGTTATATGGCATGAGACTCACCATTCCATCTTATTTATATCTCATATAAATAACTTGGGAACAAACATGAATACAATCTTTCTGGATAAGTCATGTCCTTATTGTGAACCTATTTATGATACTTTGTGCTAGAAATATTGTCACTCATATTCTTAACAACTTAAGAATAATATTTCTAACAAAATATCAATGGACCTTTTCTATTACACATAAATATATTATGTAAACGGAAAAGTGGAAATGCCTTTTATTAATAAAATTATGTACAAGATACATACTAAATGATATGCTCTAGGGCATACTACTAACAATGTGATGAGTTTGCATGTGGTGGAAATCAATTTGCATGCAGTTTGCATGAGTTGTGAAAATTGAAGTTAGGGTTTTGACCTATATTGGAGATTTTGTATTGTGGCTTGAAATTGATGTTGTTGAGGTTGATTGTTGACTATTTTAAGTACCATGAATGTGATTGAAGTTTGGGAGTTGGGTGGAATTGAGAAATTGGGAGTGTTGTTTTCATGCAGGAATTCTAGACCTTGAGTCCATTGTACTTTCATGGCCATAAGTATTATGTTGCTCCAATTAGTGTGAGGCCAATTGAAGATGAAACCTAGGACAATTTGCCACATTTTTTATGGAGAGACCCTACCTAGAAACTGAACCTAACTTGGCCTAAAATTGGCTTAATCCAGGTAACCATATGCTGGACCTGAAAAAATGACCATATGAACAGTAAATGTTAAAATGGCCATAACTTACTCTAGGAAGGTCAGAATGACCTGATTCTGAACCATTGGAAAGGTTAGTTATAGGAGCACATTTTTCATGAAGAACACAGAGCATAATTCTGCCTCTAACCCAACCAATTTGCTAGAAAAATTTAGGTCAACAATTCTGACCAGAACTAAAATTAACCTGAAATTTTGGACTTAGACCTACCCGACCATTTTTGGTAAAAATGCCATAACTTGGTCCACAAAGCTGCAAATGTAGTGAAACGAAAGCCAAAATTTTTATAAGATCTAGATCTATAATTTTGGTGTTTTGACCAAAACCCAAAACCTAATGGAACTTGGTCAATTTGCTAGGACAATTCAACATGCGAAAACCTGAAATTGAACTAAATAGCCACTTGACTCCAGAATAGTATTTATACCATATCACCCACTAGGAAACTCCAAATGGGATGAGCCAAAATATTATGGAAACCTAAGAAATAGGACTCCAAATTTGATTTAGAAACTTTCCTTAAATTTTGAGTGTAGGAATCCTAAAATGGGAATCAAAGACACTGGCCTGAACCTGAAATCCTGAAGGCACAGGGTTCAGGAGTCCAGGTCAGTTAATTTGCTATAACTCACTCTACATAACCTGAAAAATTGTGATTCTTGAACCTGAGTGACCCTAAGACATAGGGTAATAACTCATATTAAGGACATTAAGCCTAAAATGTCACACCCTACTTCTCTGTAAGGCATAACATGATCCCATAGTATACCTAATAAATTACCATACTTCGCCTACTAGTAATCCATTGAATATACTACAAGGGATTTTAAAATAATTTCCATTCATTTTTAAGTTGGTGGGTAATTTTTATCAAGTATTAAAAACATTTAATTGACACTAAGTCATAAATCAAATTCTCTATTAAAATCTGGTGTTACAAAAATTTTTCCAAATTTCGGCAGAGTGCCGACTGTATTTTGAGAAAATAGTTCTTCAAACCTGAAAGGAAAACACTTCCAATATATTTTCTCAACCACAACTCCAATACAAATCATTTTCATATCCCAATTCAACTCAATCAACTCAATTCAATTTTCAAGCCATACATGGGTTCAAAACTCAAGAGGAAATTTGAATATCATACTCATTAGGATAATAAAATTAATATTACAACAATATACAAGTAAAGAAATTCTCAAATTAAGATTACAATAATTTGATTTCACTACATACCAAAATAATATTACAAGAGTTTTTGTACAACTGCTCAAATAATTTACATACATATAATTACAAGCATACATCAAACTCTAATGTACAAGGGTATACCTCTAATATACCCAAAGCTAATCCTAATGAGTCTTCAAGGCATAACTATTGAAAATCTCACTCAACTGCTCTATTTTTACTTTCACCTGTGATAGCATACAAAGCTATAGCTGAGTGGTGAACTCAATGGTGCACAACTATAATTTAAAATATAATATACAATACCTTGCCAAAATTTTAGCAAAGAATTTGGAAATCTTGAAATTCAATCAAAATTCCAAAAATCAAAATATTCGTTGCCAACAAAATAAATCATTTGTTAAAAAGACTCTGCTTAAGAATTTCAATTTATTAAATCATAACTAAACATTTAAAGTAACTCCAGTAATTTATGGAAACAAATCTTAATTTCAATAAAATCAATTATGCATAACTCCCATTTGAATCATAATTCTTACTATTTAAAACCCATTCTTCATCTCACTAACTATGCAAGACTAATCCGTAAAGGCCATCTTCGAGGTGATTTTAACTCTCTATAGTCCAGGAGATCGAATCGGGATTCTAACTCCCTATGGTCGGGGAGGTCGAATCATCGTGCACAGTACACACCACAATAATGCAACTTCCGAAAGGGCCAATGAAAAACTTAGATCTAACCTTTAATAAGAGGAGAATCTAAGCCTGTGCACGTACAATGGTAATCAAAACAAAACTAACTCCATTGTCTCCTCAACAATTAAAAGAGACGAGTAATAACCTTGTTAAGCATCTATAGTGAGATATAAAACAATATAATGAATCTCTTTATCCTTTTTGTGAGCATAAATCACAACGCTATTCAATTCAATGTCAATTCTAATATCCAATAATTTTTATGCCCATCATAATTCAAAAAATCAATTTGTATTTTTTTTTCCATGAAAATCCCATTTCAATCACAAATTCTGAAACTGAATTCATTCAATCCATATCAAAAATAAAATCATAACTTAATCATTTTCCCACAACTAAACTCATTTATACCATAACACATTTCAATAATTATTGAAATAAATTCAATAATTGGTAAACATAATACATAAAGAAACTAAAATCCTTTAACCAAATAAAATATGCAAAACTTTAACAATGTAAAACTAGTTGTGCACAAACCTCTCTGTTGACTAATTTACTCCACCTTTCCTTTCTCCTTCGAAGATTCCCTTTTTAGCTAAAACACATAAATTTAAAGTGTTTCAGTATCCATTTCTAATACTTAAATTCCAACAATTTCTTTACAGACTTATCCTACCTATTACGGTTTATAATTTTGGGTCTTTCACATTTTTGTGTATAGTGGTACTATTTATGGCACTATTTAAGTCAAAATATTGACTTTTCCATACTTAATAGGTTTATTAATTCTAATTGCACTCATATACTATATTTTGGGTGTTAATTTTATTGGCATTGATTGCCAATTCAATTTTTAAGCCTCCTAAGAGAAATTGTAAATTTTCAGTTTTGAGTCACTGTTTTCTACTGTTTTATTGGTCTGGTTACTGTGGAAATTTGGCTAAATGTCCTTTATCAAAGTTGTTCCTTATTGTCATAGCTTTAATTACCTATTTGAATCACTCCATTTGGAGTTTTGTAGCTCAAGTTATGCCTATTTTTCTAAGGTTGGCCGGATTAATTCAAACCCAGAAATTCTGGGCAATTTCTGGTTCTGGCAGTTTTGGTGACCTAAATTTGGGTGACAATTCAACTTGGTTATGGGCAGAATTTGGGTTGGTGTTCTTCATAAAAGTTGTAGTGTTATGTCATATCTTTCCAATGCCACAAAAATCAGGTCATTTGGACCTTCCTAGACCAAGTTATGGCCAAATGAACAAACACTGTTCATTTGGTCATTTTTGTACAGTGGCAGTGTACCAATTCCGGGTTTGACCTAATTGTTCACTAACTTAGAATCACTTTCTAGGCATGGTTTCTATATGAAAAATGTGTCATTATGTGTCTATTTTCATCTCCAATTGGCCTCATACCAATTGGAGTGGCAAAATTACACTTTTGGTCCCTGAAAGGGACCTAGGTCAGGCTATCCAGTAGTGACCCCTCACCAATCTGAATTTGACTTAACTTCTGACCATTCAAACACATTCTAAATTACACCATTTAACCATTTTAAACCTCACTAACTACCTTAATTCAAAGATAATTTAACAAATCAAGGTAGAAAGAAAAACTTACTTGTGAGCAGAATTTTATCCCCTCTTTTCTTCAATTTCTTTCAATTCTTAACCTTCTAATCTCCCTGTTGAGGTTCCATTTGAAGTTTCTATTATTTTTCACCAAGAATTTATGGCTTAATTTGGGTTTGAAAGCTTGGTAACAAGCTGCCATGGAGAAAATTAGAGAGAGAATTGGGAGAGGAGAGAGGGATGGCTAGGGAGGTTGAACACAACTTTTCATTTTTTTTTTCTTTTTATGAGTATTTATCCTTAAAATTGACTTAGTCAAATTCTTAACCAAATAGAAAATTAATTTTGAGGTCATGTAGGTGATGGCACCATGATGTAATAATCTTATTTTCTCTTTTTTTTCTTTTCCTTTCTTTTTCTCCATACTTCTTAAATTTAATTCTATATTTCAAAATTTTCATTTCTCAGATTTTATTGGACAGTTAGGTCATGAGTCACTTCTTGGGGTGAATTGACCAATTGCCTCTCACCGGTCTAATCCGATTTGCCAATAATACTGTGTTTCTTCCGGAACTCTGATCTAATTATTTGATTTGGTTCTCTACCTTTTCCTGTGATTTTCACATTTCCCTTAGCTTTGCAATTTTTCTTAGGCATGCGGTGTCACAATGCCCTGTACGAATTTAGAGTTTTGACTAATCTCGTAGTCACTTCCTGGTGCTGTCACCCATCGCTGTGACCCCCTGCTCATTTAACCTTTTATGTTGTATTTTTCTAATATGTATTTAACCTTCTGATAATCACTACTAATTTCTGTTCAGGGCTTTTCTAGGTGACTTAAATATAATTCTAATCCTCTTAATTGTCAAGACCGACATCGGTCACCGGAACAGTGATTGCACAGGACTATGCATATAGGGGTGTTAAATAAAATTGATTGTACCATGCCCAAATGACTAAATAAATGTTGATTCTAGAATCTGCCTAGTTCTGGAACCAGAAAGGGGCAATGAACCAGTTTTGGTTATTTGACCATAACTTGAGTTCTAAAACTCCAAATGACACGATTCAAAAAGGAAAACAATGATAAGACATAGAGGAACAACTTTTATTGAGTAATGTGGCCAAAAAGTGGTTACATTTGAACCAATTTGCTAGGTGAAATTAAGACACCAAATCTAGACCTTGAGAAAGGTTCATAAAATGACTTGTCATATGATATGGAATTAACCAAAATGATTTGCTAAACATAAAAGTGACATGAATATGTATATGGGACTTATGTTTCCCACCATAAGTAACAAGAAAATGCTATAAAACACAACTAGTACATAACATGAAATAATGAAACTATAAGTACTTAATAATGCTACTTTGCCCAAAGTATACCTAGACTTATGAATATAGCATGGATTTATTGGTATACTAATTAGGGATTACAGATTGTAGTACTGCCCAGAAGAATGATCATTGATTGACAACATCTGTCTGATATGATTGTTCTATAGGCTTTATGCCTGCCCATTGGCCATTGTGCCTGATATGATTTATGGCTTTATGCCTGCCCGTTGGCCTTGTGCCTGACATGACCGATGTATACATGATAGACATACGGATGTCTAACTGGTATATTCCTATGTATCTAGTCTTTATAGTCTGTCATAGGTTACTTGGACATAGATATGAGTAATAAGCTTTAAAATCAAATAATTACATAAGGAGATCACTGATATGAATTTAATAAGACTGAATATGGAATAAGTGAATAGAAAAGATCTTGATTAACTTAATTGCTCCCAAAGTTCAATAAACATGTAAATGACTGCAAATTCATGAATTCTATATTTCTTTATAAAGTTATACATAGACTAATTACCTTTAGTTATTTAGTTATATTTTACTTTACTTTATGCACCACTAAACAATTCACTTAGCATGTTGGTTTTACCATGCACAGGTACAGGAGACTACCAGCAGCAGTAGCAGCAGTAGTGCCTACATAGGATTTTGGATCAGATCTACCATTGTGTGGTTGTCACCTCAGCAGTCTAATTTTGGTAGGGCCCATGTATATTTAGTTTTGTATTTTATTCATTGTACATAAGTAAATGATATAAATCATTTTGAGATTGTAAATAATTTGTAAATATTGTACTTGATTTTATATGAATGAAATGAAGTATTTTATTTACTTGAAATGACTATGAGAATTATGATGATATGATATGGCATATGGAAAATGAGATGAATATGAACTATTTTAATAGGTAAATTATGGAACACGCTGAACACTAATAAAACAGAGGACGCTCTATCTGGGTCTCCATAAAAATAAAATGTGATAAAAAAAAAATTTCCACACATGGGATATTATGATTAAATTTAAATTAAATTAATAATGTACACAATAAGATAAGATAGGGTGCTCCGGCACCGAATGTGGCATGCCATGCTCGGCTACACTATAGACGGGTAAGGGGTGTCACATTTAGTGGTATCAAAGCAAAGGTTTAGGCGGTCCTAAACCTAGATAGATAGAAAGAGATAGTGTGCATAACATACATGGGCCTTTACTTAGGAGTTGAGGTAACACTAATGCAGATCTATTCTCTTATCTGTTTTACAGGATTGATAGAGTCTGATCCTTCCAAGCAAGGATCTTTCAGACCTAAGGAGGAGGAGGTTGATAGTCATATACCTGTCCGTAGTGTAACACCCCTATGTTCGGTAATGCGTTTTACTGATCCGGTGACCAGTGTTGTCCGGACAGCTAGGATGCCTAGAACCACACTTCAATATGAGTGAGGAGACATAAAATAATGAAATACAAGAAAAGAAAATACAAGAAAAACAAAGGAAAAATAATAGTAAAGAAATGCAATCAAGTTAAGCGAGCCGAGAACCCTAACGATGGGTGACTGCACCGGGAAGTCACGGCGTGGACCGTTGACTAGCCCTGGACCGCGGGGAACCCTGGAAAATATTTTTAGGACTTAAATAGACCCCTATTGAAGTATAAATATCATTAGAAATATTAAATAAAAATTAAATAATTAGTACAAAGAAAAGTGGGAAATCGAAAAACGGACAAAAGTCGGTGTTACCGAAAAATCGGGAATGCAACCCGAACAGGGGCATTGTGGTCATTTGACATCCCAAATTTTCTTTTGACCTAAATTTCCATTAAAAATAAATAATATTATACTTGGAAAATATAATGAAAAATTAATTTAGGGGTACTTAATGTAAATAGTAAAAATGGAGGGTAAATTGACTAATTAACACATTTAAACATATAATATAGTTTATAATTGGTGAGTGGAGCACTAAGGATTATAATAACCATTAAATGGGTAGATTTCTCCACTAACTAACTCATTTTCTTCAAGCTTCCAACAATGGCCGATTGTCACTCCCAATTCTCCATGGAAAATTTTCCATGCAAAGCTTAATTCTCTCCCATTTTCAACATAAAACCATAAATTCTCTTCATTAAACTTGGTGCACACCTCTTGGGCAGATTATAGGGAACAAAAAGGAAGAAATTTGGTGAAGATTAAACAAGCCCCAACAATAGGTAAGTGTTTAAATTATGTTTTTTCTTAAGTAAAGTTTATAGGAAGCTTGAGATAAAATGATTGATGAAGAAATTTTGAGTTTTTGGTGAGTTATGATGGTGTGTACTTTTAGCAGCCATGGAAACACCTTGAAGGCAGTTTATTTGTGCTTGTAAATGGTGAATTAAATGATTGATTAAATGTATATTGTGTAAGAAATTGTTTGGGTGATGTATACTTAGTATATGTAAATGTAAAATGAAATTTAAAGCTTGGAAAGTAATGGAATGTAACGGTACCATTGTGGCAGTTTACTAACTCTTGAAGAATGCTGGAATTCATGCTTGGTTTATGGAATATTGATGTTAAAATGTGTTGGTTGTTATGGCAGTTTGAGTGTGTGTAAGGTGGTGTGAAGTGGGACATGTAAATGAGCATAAAAAGGTGATTGAATTGTTGTAAATTGGATTGAAAAATTCTGCACTTGTTTGTGCATGTTGAATGTAATTGTAAGCTGCCAAAATGACCTATAATGTGTTGTGCATTATGTTTAGGTTGTGGTACAACCAGAATTAGTTTGAATGTTAAGTTTGGTGAGTGTTAAAAGTGATGCTTGATGTGTATGCAAGAAATGCAATAAGGCAGTTTAAGTTTTAGGCCTATAACTTTAAGTGTGTGGCTCCAATTGGTATGATACCAATTGGAGGTGAAACTAGGCACAAAATGTGCCAACTTTCATGAAGGAAGCATACCAAAATTCTGCTTGCAAGGTAGCTTGAAAAATGACCAAATCCGAATTAAGTGCAATTGGGGTCTGAAAATTGACCATTTGGGCAGCAGTTAATGTTGAGGCCATAACTCACTCAAAAAAGGTTCAATTGACCTGAAATTTTGACCATGAATAGTTAAGACCCATATCTACAAGTCTTATGAAGACACAAAAGCCCAGAAATGACCATAAGCAAGTCAAACAGCTTGCACAAGTTCGGGTCCAAAAACTGGCCGAACCTAAAATGACCTAAAGTGACCTAAAATGACCAATTTTGGTGCAATTTGACCAGTAATAGTAAAATGACCATAACTTGGTCTACATAACTCAGAATGACCTGAAATTTTGCTCCGTGTGCAATAAGACATAGTTCTACAAGTTTGTAGTTTTGACCGAAACTCGAAAACCGAGGGAACTAGGTCGTCCGGCTAGGTCAATCTAGTATCCCGGAATCCAGCAAATTGCAAGAAAATGCAGTATACACGGAAATGAACTTGGTAACATGTACCAACCCTAAAAGACTATCGAATGTGACATATTAGTAATGTTAAAACCTAATTTACCTAAAACGCATCGAGGGTCGATATATTAAGTTGATTAAGCAAATAATAGCATTCAGTGAATTATTTATCAAACATTATCGTTAGAGACAGTTTAATTAAGTACTGAAACACTTCAAATTGTGTTTCTCAGTTAGCAAAGACTCAGGGAAAGGGAAGGAAACACTGAGTCAAGACCAAGAGACAGTTATCAGAGGTTTGTGAACAACTAGTTTTCAACTGATTTTGCTCTGAATAATATTTCATATGATTAATTGTATGTTATTGTTTTAAATTGTGTTTGTGCACAACTAGTTTTTAACTGATTTTGTTTTGAATATTTCATATGATTAAATGACATATTTTTCTTATGTATTATGTTCAGCAGGCATTGGATTTAATTTAATGATTATTGAAATTGTTATAGTATGTATGAATTTAGCTTTGTGAAATGGTATTTCCATAAGTATTAAGCATTGTTATGGATTGAATAAATTATGTTTTGGAAAATTGTGATAGAACATGTTTTGAATTGTGATAGTAATTTTCATGGAAAATGCAAATTTATGATTTGAAGTGTGATGAGCATAAAAAAATTATTGGATATTGGAATTAAATTTGAATCGAATTATATTGTGATTTATGCTCACTAAAAGGATTGTGATATTGTTTTATATCTCACTATAGATGCTTGACTAGGTTATTACCCGTCTCTCTCATTTGTTGAGAAGACAATGGAGTTAGTTGTGTTTTGATTACCATGGTACGTGCACAGGCTTAGATTTTCCTCTGATTTGAGGTTAGATCTAAGTTTATTTTATCGTTATGGCCCTTGCGGAAGATTCATTATTGTGATGGTACTGTGCACGATGATTCGACCTCCCCGACCATAGGGAGTTAGAATCACATCGAATATGGCCCTTTCGGATTAGTGTTGCATAGTTAGTGAGATAAAGAATGATTTTTGAGATACAACATGGCTTTTGAGACACAGAGTGTTTTTGAACAGTAAAGAATTGTGATTTCAGTTATGATTTATGTATAATTGATTTTGTTGGAACTACCTTAAATGGTTAGTCATGATTTGATAAATTGAATTTCGTGATCAAAGTCATTTTATACAAATGATTTACATTAATGGCAATGAATATTTTGAGTTTTGGAATTTGATGATTATTCAGATTTCCAAATTATTTACTATAAATTTTGTCAATGTATATTGTACTATGTTTTAAATTATAGTTGTGCACCACTGAGTTCACTACTCAGCGATAGCTTTGTATGCTGTCGCAGGTAAGAAAAGCATAGAGCAGTGAGTAAGTTTTTTTTGAAGACACTTTCAGATGAGCTCCAGGTATATCATAGGTATACCCATGTACATAGGTTTTGATGTATGCATGTAATAATATGTATGTAAATTATTTGAGCAGTTGTATAAAAACTCTTGTGAAATATTTTGGTATGTAATTAAATGTAAATTATTGTAAATATAAAGTTGAGATTTCATTTACTTGTATAGTTTTGTATTATAAATTTTGAGTCTTGTAATCAATGAAATGTTTCTTTATGATGAGAGTAGTTTGAAAATGAATTGATTGTTTATTGAGAATTGAATTGTGAATTGAAATGAAGTTATTGAAGTTGTATTTGAGAAAACATATTGGGAGCATTTTCTTTGCAGATTTTGAAGAACTGTTTTCTCAAAATACAACCGGCACTTTCCCGAAATTTTTAAAAAATTTTTATAACACCAAATTTTAATCGATGATTTAAATTTCATGAAAATTGTTTCAAAATCCCTTGTAGTATATCTAATGGGTTATCGGTAGGCGAAGTACGGTAATTCATTAGGTGTACTACGGGATCATGTTGCATCTTATAGGGGAGTAGGGTGTGACATGTTTTGTGGTATCAGAGCAATGGTTTTAAAGTGAATTTCGAACTGTGAATTTGAAATCTTTTTGTCGGTAACTACAACTGCTCAAATGTTTGATACACATAGTACATTTACATCATAAATATGAACTAATGGAGAGGAATCTCCTTATGTTGGTTGTACAGGAATAGAAAATCTTGTGAAAAGATATGGAAGAGAAGAATGAGACAATAGAATAGTCTGTGATGGCAGAAGAACAAGTTGAGGCCCCAGCTCCACAAAATGTCGAAGGCTGCACTGGGCTTTACTGGTACAAATTATCGCACAAATGGCCCAAAGAATGGCCACTTTCTTTCAACAAATGGTCGATAATCACCCAAGCCCAAGTCTGCACTCCAACTCCCACAAGGGCAACATGAAATAGAGAAGAGGGAGAAACTTATGGGTCAGAGCTCAAGCAGTAATTTGAGAAAGAGAAAAGAAATTGAGGAGCCCCGAGCTCAAGGATATAACAGAGGTGGATCATCAAGGCAGAGACCACCAAGGTCCAGTCGTCGAACAACTAGAAGTTCCTACCCTTCTCGTCAATGTGAAGCTTGTGGAAGATATCATGGTGGGAGATGCTATAAGGCTATTGGAGCCTATTATAACTGTGGAGGCACAGGACACTTTGCCAAGGACTGCACCAGTAGTCACAGAGTTGGACCACCTCCTACTCATCGCAGGGCCGCCAGAGCCACATCACTAGAAGTTCACAACCACCTAGCAGAGGTAGAGGCAGGGGTAGAGGTACCCCAGCAGGCAGCCAAGGCACAGTGAAACAATCAGAGCAAGACTGTGCTCCGGTTAGAGTCTACGCAACGAGACAGAGGGAAGAAGTCGAGACATCTGATGTTGTGGCTGGTACCTTCTCAACTTTTAACCAAGATGTGTTTGTGTTATTTGATATGGGTTCTACCCATTCTTATGTGAGTGCTAGCATCATTGATTGCATTGCTGTTCCATGTACAAAAATGGACTTTGAGGTGCTAGTAACAAGTCCGCTAGGACAGGAGGTCAGGTTTAATAGAATGTATAGAGATTGTCCTTTGGTGATCCAAGGACACACTTTTCTATCTTATTTCATTGAAATGCCCTTCAGAGATTATGATATCATCTTGGGCATGGATTGGTTAGCTAGGCATCATGCCATGATTGACTGTAGGCTAAAGACAGTCACTTTCGGTCTCCCTCAGTACAGTGATGTGGTAATACATGGGAAGAGGCAGCTATTGCCATCAAACATTATTTCGGCTGCACTAGCCAGAAAATGACCAGAAAGGGGCGTGAAGCATACTTGGCGCATGTGGTAGACACCCATGTGGGGAGTGCAGCATTGAGGGACATCCCTACAGTATATGACTTTCCAAACTTGTTTCCTGATGAATTGCCAGGATTACCTCCGGAAGAGAGGTGTAGTTTGAAATTAATGTTATGCCTGGTGTGGATCCAATCTCCATAAAACCATACAGAATGGCACCAGTAGAGTTGAAGGAGTTGAAGGTACAGTTGCAAGAACTACTTGAAAAGGGCTTCATCCGCCCTAGTGTGTCACCATGGGGAGCACAGTATTGTTTGTTAAGAAGAAGGATGGCACTCTTCGTTTATGTATTGCTTGACCTAGGGTCTGCATACTTTTATGTTAGAGTTAGAACTATATGTTCTGCTGTTATTCCTTTACAGGGGAATAAATTTTGATGCATTAGTGATTAGTCCTTAAGATAAGGATTGTGATAATAAGTGAAATTAATTTTGGAAGAGGTTATCGGCGAAAAGTATTTTCTAACACACCATAAATTATAAAGCTAAAAGGCAAGCCTACTTAATGTAAGGCAAGAGGACGTAAAAGTAAGATGCGATAATAGAATTGTTCTAGATGAAGGCAGAGATGTTACAGTTGTTAATTGTTAATGGATATTGTAATCAGAATAAGTTTTCAGGTATCGGTGAATTCGAAAAGGATAAAAGATAGAAAAGTTTGATCTATTGGGATGTATCGTAGTAACTATGCAATGTTCTTGATGTTCATACTGTAAGCTGCAGATTACAGTACTGACTTGAGATTATTGTATCGAGCTACCTACTACCCGATAGTATACCTAGATAATAATAGTTACCAACGGCATCTGTTTTGGTATAGTTATGCCATGACAGAATTTAATTGTTAGAAATAAGTTTGAAAATCCTACTTAGGGATCTAAAACTCAAAGGTTAGAATATCGAAAGGCTATAGTTCAGTACAAAAGGAAGTAAGTTATAGAATATTGACAGATAAGCAGAGTTATAAAAGTAAAAAAAAAATTCGAACAATTGGTTCAAATATAACAAAGAAATGTTACGAATGTGAGGAAGACTATGGACTAGAATGGTCAGAGGACCAATGACTAGATAAATGATTCTAACATGACCTCAAGGGTCATTCAAGAAGGAACATGAATCGAAATATTAGACAGGACAATAGTAAGAGAAGATTGGTGATATACAAACAAATTAAACGTTGTATTAGATTGTTAAAAGTCTTATACAAATTTGAGGAAAAGAAGATTATACGATCGTATAAAAAGGAAAAAAAAATGTATGACTATTGTAAGATGACTATTGGGTAAAATTTCGTGGAAGAAATTTATTTTAGGGGGGGGGGGGAGAATTGTAACACCCCTATGTTTGGTAATGCGTTCTACTGTTCCGGTGACCAGTGTTGTCCGGACAGCTAGGATGCCTAGAACCACACTTCAATATGAGTGAGGAGACATAAAATAATGAAATACAAGAAAAGAAAATACAAGAAAAACAAAGGAAAAATAATAGTAAAGAAATGCAATCAAGTTAAGCGAGCCGAGAACCCTAGCGATGGGTGACCGCACCGGGAAGTCACGGCGTGGACCGTTGACTAGCCCTGGACCGCGGGAAACCCTGGAAAATATTTTTAGTACATGAATAGACCCCTATTGAAGTATAAATATCATTAGAAATATTAAAAAAAATTTAAATAATTAGTGCAAAGAAAAGTGGGAAATCGAAAAACGGACAAAACCCGGTTTTACCGAAAAATCGGGAATGCAACCCGAACAGGGGCATTGTGGTCATTTGACATCCCAAATTGTCTTTTGACCTAAATGTCCATTAAAAATAAGTAATATTATACTTGGAAAATATAATAAAAAATTAATTTAGGGGTACCTAATATAAATAGTAAAAATGGAGGATAAATTGACTAATTAACACATTTAAACATATAATATAGTTTATAATTGGTGAGTGGAGCACTAAGGATTATAATAACCATTAAATGGGTAGATTTCTCCACAAACTAACTCATTTTCTTCAAGCTTCCAACAATGGCCGATTGTCACTCCCAATTCTCCATGGAAAATTTTCCATGCAAAGCTTAATTCTCTCCCATTTTCAACATAAAACCATAAATTCTCTTCATTAAACTTGGTCCACACCTCTTGGGCAGATTATAGGGAACAAAAAGGAAGAAATTTGGTGAAGATTTAACAAGCCCCAACAATAGGTAAGTGTTTAAATTATGTTTTTTCTTAAGTAAAGTTTATGGGAAGCTTGAGATAAAATGATTGATGAAGAAATTTTGAGTTTTTGGTGAGTTATGATGGTGTGTACTTTTGGCAGCCATGGAAACACCTTGAAGGCAGTTTATTTGTGCTTGTAAATGGTGAATTAAATGATTGATTAAATGTATATTGTGTAGGAAATTGTTTGGGTGATGTATACTTAGTATATGTAAATGTAAAATGAAATTTAAAGCTTGGAAAGTAATGGAATATAAGTGTACCATTGTGGCAATTTGCTAACTCTTGAAGAATGCTGGAATTCATGCTTGGTTTATAGAATAATGATATTAAAATGTGTTGGTTGTTATGGCAGTTTGAGTGTGTGTAAGGTGGTGTGAAGTGGGACATGTAAATGAGCATAAAAGGGTGATTGAATTGTTGTAAATTGGATTGAAAAATTCTGCACTTGTTGGTGTATGTTGAATGCAATTGTAAGCTGCCAAAATGACCTAAAATGTGTTGTGAATTATGTTTAGGTTGTGGTACAACTAGAATTAGTTTGAATGTTAAGTTTGGTGAGTGTTAAAAGTGATGCTTGATGTGTATGCAAGAAATGCAATAAGGCAGTTTGAGTTTTAGGCCTATAACTTTAAGTGTGTGGCTCCAATTGGTATGATACCAATTGGAGGTGAAACTAGGCACAAAATGTGCCAACTTTCATGAAGGAAGCATACCAAAATTCTGCTTGCAAGGTAGCTTGAAAAATGACCAAATCCGGATTAAGTGCAATTGGGGTTTGAAAATTGACCATTTGGGCAGCAGTTAGTGTTGAGGCCATAACACACTCAAAACAGGTTCAATTGACCTGAAATTTTGACCATGAATAGTTAAGACCCATATCTACAAGTCTTATGAAGACACAAAAGCCCATAAATGACCAGAAGCAAGTCAAATAGGTTGCACAAGTTCGGGTCCAAAAACTGGCCGAACCTAAAATGACCTAAAGTGACCTAAAATGACCAATTTTGGTGCAATTTGACTAGCAATAGTAAAATGACCATAACTTGGTCTACATAACTCAGAATGACCTAAAATTTTGCCCCGCGTGCAATAAGACATAGTTCTACAAGTTTGTAGTTTTGACCAAAACCCGAAAACCGAGGGAACTAGGTAGTCCGGCTAGGTCAATCTAGTATCCCGGAATCCAGCAAATTGCAAGAAAATGCAGTATACACGGAAATGAACTTGGTAACATGTACCAACCCTAAAAGACTATCGAATGTGACATATTAGTAATGTTAAAACCTAATTTACCTAAAACGCATCGAGGGTCGATATATTAAGTTGATTAAGCAAATAATAGCATTCAGTGAATTATTTATCAAACATTATCGTTAGAGATAGTTTAATTAAGTACTGAAACACTTCAAATTGTGTTTCTCAGTTAGCAAAGACTCAGGGAAAGGGAAGGAAACACTGAGTCAAGACCAAGAGACAGTTATCAGAGGTTTGTGAACAACTAGTTTTCAATTGATTTTGCTCTGAATAATATTTCATATGATTAATTGCATGTTATTATTTTAAATTGTGTTTGTGCACAACTAGTTTTTAACTGATTTCGTTTTGAATATTTCATATGATTAAATGACATATTTTTCATATGTATTATGTTTAGCAGGCATTGGATTTAATTCAATGATTATTGAAATTGTTATAGTATGTATGAATTTAGCTTTATGAAATGGTATTTCCATAAGTATTAAGCATTGTTATGGATTGAATAAATTATGTTTTGGAAAATTGTAATAGAACATGTTGTGAATTGTGATAGTAATTTTCATGGAAAATGCAAATTTATGATTTGAAGTGTGATGAGCATAAAAAAATTATTGGATATTGGAATTAAATTTGAATCGAATTATATTGTGATTTATGCTCACTAAAAGGATTGTGATATTGTTTTATGTCTCACTATAGATGCTTGACTAGGTTATTACCCGTCTCTCTCATTTGTTGAGAAGACAATGGAGTTAGTTGTGTTTTGATTACCATGGTACGTGCACAGGCTTAGATTTTCCTCTGATTTGAGATTAGATCTAAGTTTATTTTATCGTTATGGCCCTTGCGAAAGATTCATTATTGTGATGGTACTGTGCACGATGATTCGACCTCCCCGACCATAAGGAGTTAGAATCACATCGAATATGGCCCTTTCGGATTAGTGTTGCATAGTTAGTGAGATAAAGAATGATTTTTGAGATACAACATGGCTTTTGAGACACAGAGTGTTTTTGAACAATAAAGAATTGTGATTTCAGTTATGATTTATGTATAATTGATTTTGTTGGAACTACCTTAAATGGTTAGTCATGATTTGATAAATTGAATTTCGTGATCAAAGTCATTTTATACAAATGATTTACATTAATGGCAATGAATATTTTGAGTTTTGGAATTTGATGAGTATTCAGATTTCCAAATTATTTACAGTAAATTTTGTCAATGTATATTGTACTATGTTTTAAATTATAGTTGTGCACCACTGAGTTCACCACTCAGCGATAGCTTTGTATGCTATCGCAGGTAAGAAAAGCATAGAGCAGTGAGTAAGTTTTTTTTGAAGACACTTTCAGATGAGCTCCAGGTATATCATAGGTATACCCATGTACATAGGTTTTGATGTATGCATGTAATAATATGTATGTAAATTATTTGAGCAGTTGTATAAAAACTCTTGTAAAATATTTTGGTATGTAATTAAATGTAAATTATTGTAAATATAAAGTTGAGATTTCATTTACTTGAATAGTTTTGTATTATAAATTTTGAGTCTTGTAATCAATGAAATGTTTCTTTATGATGAGAGTAGTTTGAAAATGAATTGATCGTTTATTGAGAATTGAATTGTGAATTGAAATGAAGTTATTGAAGTTGTATTTGAGAAAACATATTGGAAGCATTTTCTTTGCCGATTTTGAAGAACTGTTTTCTCAAAATACAACCGGCACTTTGCCGAAATTTTGAAAAAATTTTTATAACACCAGATTTTAATCGATGATTTAAATTTCATGAAAATTGTTTTAAAATCCCTTGTAGTATATCTAATGGGTTATCGATAGGCGAAGTACGGTAATTCATTAGGTGTACTACGGGATCATGTTGCATCTTACAGGGGAGTAGGGAGTAGGGTGTGACATGTTTTGTGGTATCAGAGCAATGGTTTTAAAGTGAATTTCAAACTGTGAATTTGAAATCTTTTTGTCGGTAACTATAACTGCTCAAATGTTTGATACACATAGTACATTTACATCATAAATATGAACTAATGGAGAGGAATCTCGTTATGTTGGTTGTACAGGAATAGAAAATCTTGTGAAAAGATATGGAAGAGAAGAATGAGACAATAGAACAGTCTGTGATGGCAGAAGAACAAGTTGAGGCCCCAACTCCACAAAATGTCGAAGGCCTGACTGTGCTAGTTTTACCGGTACAAATTACTGCACAAATGGCCCAGCAAATGGCCACTTTCTTTCAACAAATGGCTGATAATCTGTCAGCCCAAGCCCAAGTACAGACCCAACCCCCACAAGGGCAACATGAAATAGAGAAGAGGGAGAACCTTATGGGTCAGAGCTCATGCAGTAATTTGAGAAAGAGAAAAGAAATTGAGGAGCCCCGAGCTTAGGGATATAACAGAGGTGGATCATCAAGGCAGAGACCACCAAGGCCCATTCGTCGAACAACTAGAAGTTCCTACCCTTCTCGTCAATGTGAAGCTTGTGGAAGATATCATGGTGGGAGATGCTATAAGGCTATTGGAGCCTGTTATAACTGTGGAGGCACAGGACACTTTGCCAAGGACTGCACCAGTAGTCGAAGAGTTGGACCACCTCCTACTACTGCAGAAGGGTCAGTTCAGAGCCCTCTCACTAGAAATTCATAACCACCTAGCAGAGGTAGAGGCAGAGGTAGAGGTAGCCCAGCAGGCAGCCAAGGCACAGTGAAACAATCAGAGCAAGACTGTGCTCCGGTTAGAGTCTATGCAACGAGACTGAGGGAAGAAGTCGAGACATCTGATGTTGTGGCTAGTACCTTCTCAACTTTTAACCAAGATGTGTTTGTGTTATTTGATCTGGGTTCTACCCATTCTTATGTGAGTGCTAGCATCATTGATTGCATTGCTGTTCCATGTACAAAAATGGACTTTGAGGTGCTAGTAACAAGTCTGCTAGGATAGGAGGTCAGGGTTAATAGAATGTATAGAATTGTCCTTTGGTGATCCAAGGACACACTTTTCTATCTTATTTCATTGAAATGCCCTTCTGAGATTATGATATCATCTTGGGCATGGATTGGTTAGCTAGGCATCATGCCATGATTGACTGCAGGCTGAAGACAGTCACTTTCGGTCTCCTCGATGCTGATGTGGTAATACATGGGAAGAGGCGCTATTGCCATCAAACATTATTTCACGCACTAGCGTAAAATGATCAGAAAGGGGCGTGAAGCATACTTGGCGCATGTGGTAGATACCCAAGTGGGGAGTCCAGCATTGAGGGACATCCCTACAGTATATGACTTTCCAAACATGTTTCCTAACGAATTGCCAGGATTACCACCGGAAGAGAGGTGTAGTTTGAAATTAATGTTATGCCTGGTATGGATCCAATCTCCATAAAACCATACAGAATGGCACCAGCAGAGTTGAAGGAGTTGAAGGTACAGTTGCAAGAACTACTTGAAAAGGGCTTCATCCGCCCTAGTGTGTCACCATGGGGAGCGCCAGTATTGTTTGTTAAGAAGAAGGATGGCACTCTTCGTTTATGTATTGTTTGACCTAGGGTCTGCATACTTTTATGTTAGAGTTAGAACTATATGTTCTGTTGTTATTCCTTTACAGGGGAATAAATTTTGATGCATTAGTGATTAGTCCTTAAGATAAGGATTGTGATAATAAGTGAAATTAATTTTGGAAGAGTTTATCAGCGAAAAGTATTTTCTAACACACCATAAATTATAAAGCTAAATTGCAAGCCTACTTAATGTAAGGCAAGAGGACATAAAAGTAAGATGCGGTAATAGAATTGTTCTAGATGAAGGCAGAGATGTTACAGTTGTTAATTGTTAATGGATATTGTAATCAGAATAAGTTTCAGGTATCGGTGAATTCGAAAAGGATAAAAGATAGAAAAGTTTGATCTATTGGGATGTATCGTAGTAACTATGCAATGTTCTTGATGTTTATACTGTAAGCTGCAGATTATCGATGAGCATTCAGATTTCCAAATTATTTACTGTAAATTTTGTCAATGTATATTGTACTATGTTTTAAATTATAGTTGTGCACCATTGAGTTCACCACTCAGCGATAGCTTTGTATGCTGTCACAGGTAAGAAAAGCATAGAGCAGTGAGTAAGTTTTTTTTTAAGACACTTTCAAATGAGCTCCAGGTATATCATAGGTATACCCATGTACATAGGTTTTGATGTATGCATGTAATAATATGTATGTAAATTATTTGAGCATTTGTATAAAAACTCTTGTAAAATATTTTGGTTTGTAATTAAATGTAAATTATTGTAAATATAAAGTTGAGATTTCATTTACTTGAATAGTTTTGTATTATAAATTTTGAGTCTTGTAATCAATGAAATGTTTCTTTATGATGAGAGTAGTTTGAAAATGAATTGATTGTTTATTGAGAATTGAATTGTGAATTGAAATGAAGTTATTAAAGTTGTATTTGAGAAAACATATTGGGAGCATTTTCTTTGCAGATTTTGAAGAACTGTTTTCTCAAAATACAACCGGCACTTTGCTGAAATTTTGAAAAAAATTTTATAATACCAGATTTTAATCGATGATTTAAATTTCATGAAAATTGTTTTAAAATCCCTTGTAGTATATCTAATGGGTTATCGGTAGGCGAAGTACAGTAATTCATTAGATGTACTACGGGATCATGTTACATCTTATAGGGGAGTAGGGTGTGACACGTAGTCAAGGGCGAGACAGGAGAGAGGAGTCATCTCATGGTGCCGTTGGGAGGGCACAATAGGCATCCTTGGAATAGATGACTCAGATGTTCCGCCAAGTTACCAGAGCCAGATCCAGCAGACGTAAGAGGTACATTTTCTATTTATAATACCTTTGTATATGTATTAATAGACCCTGATTCTACTCATTACTATATATGCAATGTACCCCCTGTTGATAGAGGGATACAGATAGATGGGTTAGAAGAGGACATACTTATCACTAACCCTTTAGGCCATAGGGTGATGGTAGATTATCAACTGAAAAGGATCACATTAAAGATAGCGGATGGAGATGATAAGGAGAGTGTATATGAGATGAAAGAAGATGAGTGTAAAACTGGTTGAGGATAAGATTGTAGAGCTAGATCTAGTAAGACAGACTAAGAGAAAGTGAAGCATTATAACATGGAAAAGTGGAGAAGTAAGGAGATAGTAGTTCCTCGACTATGGTAAATTTCGAGGTCAAAATTTTTATTTAGAGGGGGAGAATTGTAATGCCCTCACTTTAGGTAGTCCATGCATTCTACTGTTCTGATGACTAAAGTCTAGAACTACACTTAAACTACACTTAAACTAGAGTGAGAAGGCATAAAATGATTGAATAAAGACCAAGTAAAATTTAGGAAAAATAAAAGAAGCGAAGTGCAACTCGATTAAATGAGTCGGAGGTCAAGACAATGGGTGACCTCCTGAGAAGTTCTCCATTCCACCTATGGGACAAAACCATGAGGCTTATGGCCAAAGCGGACAATTCCTTTATTGGTTGGAGCCTGACCATTACATGGAGTCCCTCTAGCTTGTCCACCACAAGCTCCACCAAGCTCTACCAGTTGCAGGCCCCTAGCCTCTCCTGTTGGTGACTTGCCAACCACATGGTATTGGGGCTTTTACTTTGCTAGGGTTATATTGGATGTATGGAACTATAAACACTTTCTAGTAATTTTTTATTCAAAGAAAAACAAACTTTTCTTATGAATCAATTGAAGAAAATTGAGAGAGAGAGAGCTCCTCTTTTACTATCCAAGATGAAAGAGGAAGAAGAAAATCAAATTTTCTTCTTATCTTGTATTTACATGCAAGAGACAAAAGGCATTAATAGTGTGCCACATGTGATGATCCCATTTAATCTTGCTTTTAAGTTGTCTTAATTTCATTAAGTTAAGTGTCAAGCCAAGATAAATCATCAAATTTCATCTTTCACCACATGGAAGATAAATGGCACACTTTATGAGTGCCACGTGTTATCATCTCATGGTGCCATGTGTCACCATGTCAAATTACCAAAATGCCCTTGTATGCATTTTTGAGTTCTCAACTCACAATTATAATTTCTCCCTCAAATTAATTTATATCACTAATTAATTAATCTCCATTAATTAATTTCACAATTAAATTTAGATTTAAATTCTTTAAATATAAATTCAATTTATATTATACATCAAATATCCAAGATTTGGTTTCAAGTCATGCTAGGGACTTTGTAATCTTATTGCAACCCAAATCTATTTAATCAATTAATTAAACTCTTTAATTAAATTAATCAATTAAATCTTGTGTAGGTGTGTGACTTACTAGGCTCATTACTAATTAGCAATGAGAAATAATATTAACTCTTAATATTATTGGAACTCTTCCTTACCATAAATGATTTCTCTAAATCACTTTAGGCATCTCATAGACCATGGTTGACAACTAGCATAGCATGCCATGACCACCTAATTAGTAACAAGGAATACCTTAATCATGAACCTTTAATCATACGTCACTGTGCACTAAAATGCCTCCGTATTATGTCACAATCCCATTAAGGGTCATGGTTGAGTCAAACCCCTTATCATGGAATCTTATGCACTCCTTTGAAATCTGATTGTTGACATATAAGACTTCACCATCAGGAAACATCTTTCCTGATAAAGTCATCTATCCTGGTCAGGAACTTAATCTTGTCAAGAATAGCTCAAATTCGCGTAGGACTTTTAACCATGTTTACTCAAGGCTACGGATCCCCTCTTAACTGAACACCTGTCCCAACATATAACTAATCTGAGCCAATGCACACTAGAATATCTGTACACAGTATAGATATGTAAGTGGTATTAAACTCAAACTACCTATATAAGAGACAACCGTGTCATCTCAGGTCTGAGGACTATATGCATTAGTATGACACAGATTACATTTTATTGACTCGAGTAAACGCCATGTTCATGTTATTTGTTCGTCACAAGTTCGACCTACTTATCTCACAAGTGCCCACTGTGTTTATCCCGATATCTCATATCAGATGGTATGAGACTCACCATTCCATATTCATCAATATCTCTATGACACCCCTCACTCGTCTACAGTGTAGCCGAGCAAGGCATATCACACTCGGTGTCGGAGCACCCTATCTTATCTTACTTTATTCCTTTAATAATTTTGTTCTTGTTATATTTTAATATCAATTATTTTTCTTCAGAGAAACCAGTGGAGTTTCCCTTATTTTATTATCGTTTGGCATTTTTCACTATTCACCTGCTTGAAATTTTCAATAATATTTTTCAATAAAATCTTGTCATCTAGAATATCATCCATATATAGTATGCCCATAATTATTTCCATACATTTCCATTCATACTCAATTCATTTATAAAAATTCTCAAATTACATAAATTTACATGATTGATAAACTAATTACACAAGTTCATAATTTAAATAATATACACATTAATTTCAGATGAAATAGCCAATTTATTAATTTACAACATATGCACATTAATTACAATTTCTTAGTTTACATTACAACATAAGAAATATTTATAATATACAAAATACATAAAATGACTTATATGGCCCCTATCTACATGCATTGCTGAGGAGGTGACAACCTTTAACACTCTACAGATCAGAACTCCAAAATCCCAGTCTAATATCCACTGGGCTTTATCTTCAGTACCTGCGCAAAGGAAACAATCCATCGTGCTAAGCATTGCTGCTTAGTGGTGCAATAATACAATAAAGAAAATAATATATACAAATAAAGAAAGAAATGGATTATACTTTTGATACTCTGGAATTTAATCTAATTTAATATAATACTTCTAGTATCAAATATCTTTCGTTCTAATTTATTTCTCTTAAGAAACAATTTATTCCTAAAGTCACAGTAGTAATATACAATCTCTGAAAATTCTAAGAATATTATTATTCTTAACTTTATATTATTATAAAAAAAAAATGCATTTGTAATGCTTATTTAAGTTATATCTCTATTACAAATCTTTTTATCATTTCATTCAATACTTTCTATGTTATCGCAAATTATTTCATAATAATTAAAGTTCTTAGCTTATTTCATAATAAGTAAATCTTAATATCGGTTCAGTTCATTTCAATTCTTTTTACTAAATAACTATTCTTTTTTATTTTAGGTCATCTTACTCATTTATTTAATTTCCAATATTTTTAATTGCTAATATTCTTAACTTATTTCAATAAATTTCACTGCCCAAGTAACCTATTACAGGCTGACTAAACTCGATAACGGGTCATTGGCACTAGACGCTATGGTGCCTCGGGCCGTCATACCATGGGACGTGAAATGCGGAACGTCAACCACGTATACAGTCAGTATGGCTAAAAAGCCATGATAACATATCAGTATGGCTAAAAGCCATGATAACAGATAATCGAACATACAAGCCAAGAGTATGGGCATAAAGCCATAAATACAGGCATAAAGCCTTACGTAGTACTGCTAAAATAATACTATATTGGTATGCCAATCTATCCAATCTGACACACATGTCCAGGCAATACATGGCACACTAGTACCATTAAATGTTCTTATGTTTTATTATTTCATTATATTTTCTATTTATATTTTATAACATTTTAATTCTAGTTAAGATGAAAGCATAATTTCTAAATCGCAATTATACATAGTTTATGCACTCTTCATAATTTATAAATTCCTATTGATCACAATTCACATCAACGGTTCTCATGTACCATTGTACAATTCACTAATCACATTATATGTATTAATAATCATAATGGCTTCTCTAATTTATTATACTATTTCACATAATTTAGTAGTTACTATTCATATTAAAATATTATCTTTCTCATAAATAATAGGTAAACAATTTCTAAATACACTATGATATCACATTTTGGATTCTAATTTTATTGGCATTAGCTGCCAATTGCAATTTAAAGTCCCCTAGATGTATTTCCAATTTTTCAGTTTTGATTATTTAAGTTTACTGTTCTATTGGTCATTGCTACAGTAGAAATTTGGCAAAATTCCCTTCATCAAAGTTGTTCCTTATTGTGTCTTATTTAATTCTCTTTTTGAATCACTCCATTTGGAGTTTTCGAGCTCAAGTTATGGCCAAACATGTCACACCCTACCCCTCTGAAAAGCATAACATGATCCCGTAGTATACCTAATGAATTACCAACTTCGTCTACGGGTAACCCATTAAATACACTATAAGGGATTTTAAAACTTTTCTTACTTCTTTTTACAGTGGTGAGCACTATTTACAAGTGTTAAAAACTTTTTTGAACAGAAGTGAAACAGCTAACACATTTGAATTATTAGTAATTTCTGTAAAAATTTTGGCGGAGTGCCATTTATATTTTGAATAAAACAGTTCCTCAAAACCCTGTAAAAAAGCACTTCAAATATATTTCTCAATCTCAACTCTAATATTTGATCAACTCAATATGTTTCTCAACTCAAATCCACTATAATTTTTTCAGTATTTTCAAAGCTGAGATAAAAGAAATATAGTACAAATTTTACAAGCCAAAATAACTCACAATTTATTTTACAACTTCAAGGTACAATTTTAAATTTATAACTGCTCAAAACCAAGAACATTATATACATACAGTTAACATACATTACAATACAAAATGCAAAATATGGTATACTCAATATACCCGATGATCTCTCGCTGAATGCACTAGCAGCCTAGTCTGCTGCCCTATCCGTCTGTCTACCTGCGACAGCAATGAAAAGCTATCGCTGAGACAATGTCTCAGTGGTGCACAACATTAACCAAATACAACTTTAAATCACAAATCATAAGTCATATAAATAGTGGATACTTAAACCATAGTTAAATTCAAGACAATGAATGTCTCTCAATAAGACAAAACATGGTTAAATTCGAAAGACAGTGAATGTTAATAAGAATTTAAACTCTATTTCAGAAATTATCAAAGCTCATAATAACACAATTTAGTCAAATAATTTAAGAACACAGTGTTGCCAATCCATACACAACTTAAGCCATGACACAAATTTCCGATCAATGCCGCGTTGTACACCACGACAAAGTAATCTACAACCCCACTAATTGAAATCAATGAGGGAGGAAGCTAGCTATATAATGAGTACTCATCCGATCTACAACCTCAACTGGTAAACCAGAGAGGGAGGAAAATAAATGATCTCAACCCCATAAATGGAGGAGGAATAATGTGATACTGTCATGCTAAGTGTGAACACAAAATCAATTCCAAACATTTTATTCAAATGATTCGTGAGAAATCCAATAAATTTCCAAAGCCATAATTTCATTCACAAGATGGCAACACAATTCATAATTAACTTCAAATTTTCATAAATCACACTAAATCAATTTTTCAATGACAAAAGGCTCAAATAAGGTTTATTGTGCACAAACTTAATTTAAAAAAATAACATACAATAATCATAATTATTTCAATTGAAAAATTAACCATTGTGCACAAACCTCTGATAACTGTCTCCTGGCCTAGACTCAGTGTTTCCTTCCCTTTCCCTGAGTCTTTGCTAATTGAGAAAAACAATTTGAATTGTTTCAATACTTATTTAAAATGTCTCTAACGATAATGCTTGATAATTAATTAACTGAATTCTATTATTTGCTTAGTCAACCTAATATGTCGACCCTCGATGCATTCTATGTAATTTAGGTTTTAATGTTACTAATATGTCACATTTGTAGCCTTTTAGGGTTGGTACATATTACCCAATTCATTTTCATGTATATTGCATTTTATTGCAATTTGTTGGATTCCAGGATACTAGTTTGACCTAGCCGGACAACCTAGTTCCCTCAGTTTTCGGGTTTCGGTCAAAACTACAAACATGTAGATCTATGTCCTATTGCATGTGAGGCAAAATTTCAGATCATTCTGAGTTATGTAGACCAAGTTATGGTCATTTTACTATTGCTAGTCAAAATGCATAAAAATTGGTCACTTTAGGTCATTTTAGGTCCTTTTAGGTTCGGCCAGTTTTTGAATCCGAACTTGTGCAAGCTGTTTGGCTTGCTTATGGTCATTTCTGGGCTTTGGTGTCTTCATAAGACTTGTAGATATAGGTCTTAACTATTGATGGTCAAAATTTCAAGTCAATTGGACCAGTTTTGAGTGAGTTATGGCCTAAATACTAACTGCTGCCCAAATGGTCAATTTTCAGGCCTTAATTGCACTAATCTGGATTTGGTCACTTTTCAAGTTATCTTACAAGCAGAATTTTGGTAAGCTTCCTTCATGAAAGTTGGCACATTTTGTGCCTAGTTTCACCTCCAATTGCTCTCATACCAATTGGAGCCACACACTTAAGGTTCTATGCCCAAAACCTAGATTGCCCTATTACATTTTGTTCATTACTCATCAAGGGTCACTTTTAACATTTATCAAACTACACATTCATGTAAATTTTGGTTCGTACCATAACCTAAACACATTTCACAACATTTTGTTGGTCATTTTGGTAGCTTACAATCACACTCAATATGCACCATTTAGTGCAGAATTTTTCAAGCTCAAATTATAACAATTCAATCACCTAACCTAGCTCATTTACATGTCCAACCTCACACCATCATACATATACCCAAGCTGCCATAACAACTACCACAATTCAAAATTACTATTCCATAAACCAAACATGAAATAACATTTTTATGGTTCACCAAATCAAGCTGCCGATTCATACATCACACTCCATTAATTTCCAAGCTTCCAAATTCAAGTACACATTTACATATACTTAATATACATCACCCAAATAAATTCCTACACACATAAACACTTAATCAACCCTTTAATCTACCATTTACAAGCAAGAATAAACTGTCCTCAAGGAGTTTCCATGGCTGCAAAAATAAACATCTCCCTTAGAACATGAAACTCCAAAATTCTTTCCACAATTCAAGTACTCATAACCTCCTCACAAACTTTAATGAAGCAATAACCAAAAACACAAACTTACCACTTTGGAAACTCTTCAAAACCTCTCCAAAACTTGGTCTTCTTGCTTCCTATCTACTGCCCAAGTGGTGTAGAGCAATTTTAGTGAAGGTTAATGGAAGAAAATTGGCTTACTTCATGCTTGCATGGAGCTTAGCCATGGACGGCCATGGAGGAACTTGAGAGAAGAAAAGGATTCGGCTGGTTCTGGTTTGGAAGGTTGAAGAAGGTGATTTATTTCTGCCCAAAGATGTGTAGTGGTCCACTTAGGTGAGGTGAGTGGAGCACTAATGAGAATTAATGATTGTTTATTCTTAATTTTCCAGATTCTCACATTAAGCTCCCCATTTTTGCTATTTACATTAGGTACCACTAATTTAATTTTTCATTATATTTTCCAAGTGTAATATCATGTATTTTTAATGGACATTTAGGTCAAAAGACAACTCGGGGTGTCAAATGACCACATTGCTCCTGTTCGGGTTGCATTCCCGATTTTTCGGTAACACCGGATTTTGTCCATTTTTTGATTTCTCACTTTTCTTTGTACTAATTAATTAATTTTTCTTTGATATTTCTAATGGCATTTATACTTCAATAAGTGTCTATTTAAGTCCTAAAAATATTTTCCAGGGTTCCCCGCAGTCCAGGGCTAATCAACGGTCCACACCGCGACTTCCCAATGCGGTCACCCATCGCTAGGGTTCTCGGCTCGCTTAACTTGGTTACATTTTTTTGCTATTATTTTTCCTTTGTTTTTCTTGTATTTTCTTTTCTTGTATTTCATTATTTTGTGTCTCCTCACTCATATCGAAGTATAGTTCTAGGCATTCTAGCTGTCCGGACAACACTGGTCACCGGAACAGTAGAATGCACTACCGAACATAAGGGTGTTACAATTCTCCCCCCCCTTAAAATAAATTTCGTCCACAAAATTTTACCCAATAGCCATCTTACAATAGTCATACGTTTATTTTCTCCTTTCTATACGATTGTATAATCTTCTTTTCCTCAAATTTGTATAAGACTTTTAACAATCTAATACAATGTTTAATTTGTTTGTATAACACCAATCTCCTCTTACTATTGTGCTGTTTAATATTTCGGTTCATGTTTCTTCTTGAATGACCCTTGAGGTCATGTTAGAACGATTTATCTAGTCCTTGGTTCTCTGACCATTCTAGTCAATAGTCTTCCTCACATTCGTAATATTTCTTTGTTTTATATGAATCAACTGTTCAAATTTTTACTTCCATAACTCTTTTTATCTATTAATATTCTATAACTTACTTCCTTTTGTACTAAACTATAACCTTTCGATTTTCTAACTTTTGAGTTTTAAATCCCTAAGTAGGATTTTCAAACTTATTTCTAACAATTAAATTCTGTCCTGGCATAACTATACCAAAACAGATGCCATTGGTAACTATTCTTATCTAGGTGTACTATCAGGTAGTACGTATCTCTACACAATAATCTCAAGTCAGTACTGTAATCTGCAGCTTACAGTATAAACATCAAGAACATTGCATAGTTACTACGATACATCCCAATAGATCAAACTTTCCTATCTTTTATCCTTTTCGAATTCACTGATATCCGAAACTTATTTTGATTACAATATTCACTGACAATTACTAACTGTAATATCTTTGCCCTCACTTAGAGCAAGTCTATTACCACAACTTACTTTTACTTCCTCTTGCCTTACATTAAATAGGCTTATCGTTTAGCTTTATAATTTATGGTGTGTTAGAAAATACTTTTCGCCGATAAACTCTTTCAAAACCTGTAACACTCTCCCGATAGCAACTCCGTACATTCTACTGTTCCGGTGACCGGTGTCGGTCCGGACAGCTAGAACGTCCGGAAAAATATTTAAACTAAAGTGAGGAACCATAATTAACTCAAATATTAATAAGAAAAATTTAGTAAAAATTTTAGAAATAAAATACAACTAAGTCAAATGAGCCGGTGCCCAAGCGATGGGTAACCTGGAGGAAGTTGCGGTTCTAACTAGGAGCCCTAGACCTGTGGAAAAATTCATAAAATAATTTTTGGGACTCCAGAGAAGGGTCATTGAGGTTCCTATGGCATTAGAATGCCAAGAAAATATTTAGAAAAATTTTTCAATCGGTACAGACAATTTTGACCCGTTAAGCCAAACGGAGGGCATTTTGGTCATTTCGCCTTCAGAGGCAATTTTTGGCCGACTTGTCCAGTTGAGTAAATAATTATTATGACATAAAATATGAATTAATGTTGATGAAAAACTAATTTAAAGTTAGTAGAAAAGAAAAGAAAAGAAAATGCAATAAAATGCCAAATATGACATCATTATGATGTCATTTAAAAGTTTCCACCAATTATAATCAAACAACCATTTCATTAACTAATAAAAAGAGATAATTGAGACAAAAGAAATTAAAAACACCAGCTGCTTCCTCCTTCCTCAAACCAGCCGAAATCATACCCTTGCCCTAAACCTCCATTAACACTCCATTCAAGCTTAAAAATCTCTCAAACCTCACCCTAAAACCCTAAGTCACCTTCACTAAAACTTATCCACACACCCTAAGGAAGCTCTAGGCAGCCACAAAGAGGAGAAATTTTAGAGTTTTCACAAGTTCAATAAGTTGAGCCAAGAGGTTAGTGCTTACTTATGTTAATATTCCTTTATTTCCATGTTAAGGACTTGAATTTAGTATGAAATTGTAAGTTAAATGAACTAAAACTCATGTGTATGTGTACCATAAATTTCGGCAGCCCTAAGGAAGGAATGAGTCTGATTGTTTTAATGGACTTAGAATGAATTAGAGATTATGTTTAAGGTGTATATACACATATATGATGAATGAAAGTGTTTAACTAAGTGTATGGGTGAATTGAAATGAGAAATTAGGGTTTTGGGAGTGAAAAATTGGACTTGGCTTATGAAATGATTAATGGACATTCTAATGGTCAATTAGTGACCATTTGAGGCAAGTTAATCATAATTTGAAGTGAACTACAGTGTTACCCAATTGGTAGGCTGCCTAGTGACAGTAGCAATGAGGCTGTGAGTCCAACCTGTTTGGACTGCCATATCTTTGGCTGTGTAGGTTCAATTGGTGTTTGGCCAATTGGACATGAAACTAGACTTATAATGGCACAAGTTTTCTGAAGAAACCATGCCCAAAAGACCAAAGCAAGTGGACCAAAAGTTGGCCCCAATCCGGATACCCTGCAAGCAAATTCTGCAGAATGACCAAATGAACAGTAACTGTTCATTTGGCCATAACTCACTGTAGAATGGTCCATTTGACCTAAAATTTTTACAGCAATAAGGTGAGATATAGACAAACAACTTTCATGAAGAAACCTACCCAAAATTATGACCAGAACCTATTCAACAAGGCAGTGGCAGTCACTGTTCATTGTACTATAGATTTGGTAAATTCTGCAGATTGGAAATCCGGCCAGCTGTGGTTTTTGGACCATATCTGGAACTACAAAACTCCAAATGGAGTGATTCAAAAAATGAAATTCAACTAGACAAAATAAGGAACAACTTTCATGTTTACCATTTCCTCAAATTTCCAATGTAACAGTCCCTAATGGAACAGTAAACTTATGGTACAAAAACTGAAAATTCTGCCCCTTAGTGCTAAGCTTGGAAATGGATTTGGTGATTAATTCCAACAAGTTTTAAATGCAAAATGTGGTACATTGGGAGTGTTAAAACCAATGCACCTATTTTCTATCCAAAAGTCAACATTTTTGTTGACTAATGAAGTGAATAGTGACACCAAAACTTGAAATTCACAAATTGAAGAATTTTAAAGTATCAAATGCCCTAGTATACCTAACAAGATTGGTTTGGATAGTTTGGCATGCCAATACGATTCGATTAGCGATCGCACATGGCATTATGCCATTCTGATTTTATGGCTTTTAGCCATTTTGATATTGTGTTGAGACTTGGCCTCGTGCCTAATATTATTCTGACTTGTTAGGCTGTTACATTGCACCTGGAGATACATATGTGACCGATGGTGTGACGGCCTGAGGTACTTGATACCCAGTGCCAGTTTACCCGTTTATCTAGTCCAGTCGTCCAGTATAGGTTACTTGGGCAACCAAATGAATGAAAATGGACAGAGTTAAAGAAATAAATGAATATAACAAATACAAAACAAATAAGACATATGCATTCAATACATATTTATTTTCTGCTATTTTCTTTTATTTTATTATTGCACCATTAAGCATCATTGCTTAGCGCGTTGCTTTTGCCACGCCGTGAGTTCCGAGATACTGATCGTGAGCCCGATGAGACCCTTGGTAGGTGAGGCCATCCTGCGACTCTGCGATGTCTGTGTCACCTCACCATCTACAGTGCATTGGTAGGACACTAGGCTTCATTTTGGTATTTTGTAATAGATTTTTATTTTCCCTTGTGTAAATGAAACTTATGTAATGTATTTTGATTTTCATGTAAATAATGAGAACTGTGTTTGAGTAATGGAAAAGTTGTTGAAAATCATATTGAGACTTTGTTGATATAATGGAGTTGGGATTGTTTGAAATGATTTTTGGAAGTGTTTTTCACAGGTTCCGAAGAACTGTTTTTCTCCATTTTTAGCCGGTACTCTGCCGGATTTTCTATAAAATTTTCGAAACCTCAAATAAATTATAATTTCAATAAATGACTTAAATAAATAATATTTCACAAGTTATATTTAAAACCATGATAAAAATTAATTAAGGTAAAATAGAGTGTGCCGGTACACCGTGTGACATTGCTTACTCGGATATACTGGACACGGGTATGGGGTGTCACATTTAGTGGTATCAGAGCACGGTTTAGGTGTTTCTGGGCCTAGATTGAGTCCATACCATGCATTGCATTTGTAAGAGTCGAGGTGACACTAATGCATATCTGTTTGTCTTTCTTATTTTGAATAGGATATGGACCCTACGTCACAGATAGGAGTTGAGGAGGAAGTGGAGAGTCATGCTCCACCTGCAGCAGCTGAGATTGGGGGTATGGGAGAACCTGCTCCGCTAGCTCAAGCAGAGCCTGCTCAGCCTCCACAGGCCATGTTTCATCAAATAGCCAAATTCTTTAAACAAATGGCTGGGGTAATGCCACCACCACCACCACCTCCACAACCGAAATCACACCTGGAAAGATTGAGAAAGTTTGGAGTAGTGGACTTCTTTGGCAAGAGAGAAGATGATTCTGTTGCAGCCAAAAATTGGTTGAACAGAACAGGCAGAGTTTTAAAACAACTCCACTGCACTTTAGAGCAAAATCTAGAAGCTGCTATATCTCTGCTGCAAGACGACGCATATGAGTGGTGGGATACGGTGTCTAGTGAAGTACAGCCAGAAATACTAACTTGGTACTTCTTCCTCTCCGAATTCAAGAAGAAATATGTGGGTACTGTATACTTAGAAGAGAGAAGAAGGGAATTCATTAACCTGAGGCAGAGACAATTGTCAGTGGCTGAGTATGAAAAGGAATTTGTCCGATTGAGTCGCTATGGAAGGGAGATAGTCCCTAATGAAGCTAAAAGATGTAAGAGATTTGAAGAGGGACTAAATGACAACATAAAGATTATGATCACTGCCTTAGGAATCACTGACTTCACCAAGTTAGTGGAAGCGGCAATAAAGGTTGAAAAGGTTAGAATAAGTGAGCAAACCAGAAGAGAGAGACAACAGAAGAGGGGTCCAGGTCAGTCTAGTTCATCTCCTGCATTTGGGAAGAAGTTCAAGGGTCCACCTGCACAGAGTTCAGGTCAGCCACAAGGTCAGGATCAATCTCAGGGGCCCAGGCCACAGTTTACCCCTATGAGAGGTCAGTCCACACCATCAGTGGGCAGCTCTCCAGGGATGGGGTTCAGGGGACCAGCCCCAGCATCTTCTGCATGTCCACATTGCCTGAAGTGGCACAAAGGGGAGTTGGAGAGTGACGGGTGCCTGCTTAAGGTGTGGGTCAACAGAGCATCAGTTGAGGAACTGTCCACGCAGAACCACTACATACCGCTCCAACGCAGCGCATGCACTGCTCCTGCACCACAAAGGGGTAGAAAATCTGGCAAATCTGACGCAGTGGGACCATCACAGAGGCCTGCATCTGAGCCAGCAGAGAGGCCAGATAACAGACCACCTGCCAGAGCCTATACCATTAGAGCTCAGGAGGAACAAGATGCCCCGGACATCATCAGGGGTACGTTCTCCCTCTACAATACACCTGTGCATGCATTGGTGGATCCGGGATCCACTCATTCATACATCTGCATCAACCTACCTGTAGAAAGGGGGATACTAGTAGGGGAGAGTGACCAAGACATTCTGGTCACTAATCCATTGGGCCATAGTGTAGTGGTGAACAAAGTATACAAGGGTTGACCGTTATGGTTTCAGGGGTATGAATTCTGGGCTGACCTATGTGAGTTGCCCTTCCACGAGTTTGACGTGATTTTGGGAATGGACTGGTTGTCACGTCATCAGGCAATAGTTGATTACAAATTGAAGAGAATTTCTCTGAAAACTTCAGAGGGTAATGAGATCACTATTGTGGGTGAAAGGACAGATTTCTTGTCCAATGTCATCTCAGCCACAGTTGCAAGAAGAATGATGAGAAAAGGCTGTGAAGCCTACCTAGCACATGTGGTGGATACTAGGCATGCTAAGCCAAACCTGAGTGACATACCCACAGTAAGAGACTTCTCGAAGTATTTCCTGAAGAATTACCTGGTTTGCCACCAGAAAGGGAAGTTGAATTTGCTATTGAGACACTGCCGGGTACAACACCCATTTCCATTGCTCCTTATAGGATGGCACCCACTGAATTGAGGGAGTTGAAAACTCAGTTGCAAGAGTTGCTTGATAAGGGATTCATACGCCCCAGTGTGTCACCATGGGGAGCTCCAGTGCTATTTGTAAAGAAAAAGGATGGGACTTTGAGGCTATGCATTGATTACTGGCAGTTGAATAAAGTGACTGTGAAGAACAAATATCCGTTGCCTAGAATTGATGATCTGTTTGATCAGTTGAAGGGAGCAGGAGTATTTTCTAAGATTGATCTCAGATCGAGTATCATCGATTGAGGGTGAAGGATGCAGATGTGCCAAAGATCGCATTCAGACCCGATATGGGCATTATGAGTTCCTAGTGATGCCCTTTGGCCTAACAAATGCACCAGCAGCATTCATGGACCTTATGAACCGTATCTTCCATCCATACTTAGATCGGTTCGTAGTGGTCTTTATTGATGATATTTTGGTGTATTCTAAGACCAGGGAAGAACATGATGAGCATTTGAGGATTATTTTGCAAACCCTGAGAGAAAAGAAGCTGTATGCTAAGTTGTCCAAGTGTGACTTTTGGTTGAATGAGATTGCATTCCTTGGACACATAGTGTCAGCTGATGGGATTAGGGTGGATCCCAAGAAAATAGAAGCAGTGATGGAATGGAAGCCTCCCAGGAATACAACTGAGGTCAGAAGCTTCTTGGGGCTAGCTGGGTATTACAGGAGATTTGTGAAGGGATTTTCCTTAATAGCTGCCCCAATGACCAAGCTGTTACACAAGAATATCAGATTTGATTGGAATGACAAGTGTCAGACCAGTTTTGAGAAGTTAAAGGCTATGTTGACAGAGGCACCAGTGTTAATACAGCCAGTGTCAGGAAAGGACTTTGTGGTCTACAGTGATGCCTCTTATAATGGATTAGGGTGTGTATTGATGCAAGAGGGGAAGGTGGTCGCTTATGCTTCCAGGCAGCTAAGGCCACATGAACAGAATTACCCTACCCATGATCTAGAGCTTGCAGCAATTATCTTCGCACTGAAGATGTGGAGGCATTATTTGTATGGTGAAAAGTGCTACATTTACACAGACCACAAAAGTCTAAAATATTTGCCAACTCAGAAGGAGCTCAACCTTAGACAGAGGCGATGGATTGAGTTCCTGAAGGACTATGATTATGTAATTGACTACCATCCTGGGAAGGCAAATGTAGTTGCTGATGCTTTGAGCAGAAAATCCATGAAAGCTTTGAGATCATTGAATGCCCGTCTATCTTTGGTTCGAGATGGAGCTATTTTGGCTGAGTTGCAAGTGAGGCCAAACCTGTTACAGCAGATTTTAGATGGGCAGAAGGTAGATGAGAAGCTAATGGCTATTATGAGCAAAATCTCAGAGGGAAAAGCAACTGACTATGGAGTGAAAGCAGATGGGTGTCTGTATTACAAAGGAAGACTGTGTGTACCAGATGATGGGGAATTGAAGGCCAGTATTCTAAAAAAGGCACACACTAGTGTATATGCTATGCACCCAGGAAGCACAAAGATGTATCATGATCTGAAGCTTCAGTATTGGTGGCCTGGTATGAAGAATGACATAGCTGACTATGTGACTAAATGTTTGACATGTCAGCAAGTCAAGGCAGAACATCAAGTTCCATCGGGTTTGCTACAGCCTATACGCATACCTGAATGGAAATGGGATCAGGTCACCATGGATTTTATAAGTGGTCTACCTCTCACCCAGAAGAAACATGATGCAGTATGGGTGATAGTAGATAGATTGACGAAGTCAGCACACTTTCTACCAGTTAGGACTGACTACTCACTGGAGAAGTTAGCAGAATTGTATATCAGTGAGATAGTTAGACTGCATGGAATTCCACTTTCCATCATATCTGATTGAGACCCAAGGTTTACATCGAGATTCTGGAAGAAGTTGCATGAATCCTTGGGTACACAACTCCACTTCAGCACAGCTTTCCATCCTCAGACGGATGGGCAATCAGAAAGAGTAATCTAGGTAAACAATTGAAACTACTTAAACAAATACACATATTGAACTGAAATGATAATAATAACATGAAATATATGTCAGGTCCTTGAGGATATGCTGAGGAGTTGTGTCATTGAGTTTAAGAGAAGTTGGGATAGATACCTCCCACTGGCAGATTTTGCATACAACAATAGCTACCAAGCTAGCATCCAAATGGCCCCATATGAAGCACTGTATGGGAGAAAATGTAGAACTCCAGTGTGCTGGACTGAATTGGGCGAAGACAAACTGGTAGGCCCAGACTTGGTGAAACAGACTGAAGAGAAAGTGAAACTAATCAAAGCTAATCTGAAGGTTGCCTCGATGCATGTAAATCTTATGCCGACCTGAAGAGAAAAGAAATAGAATATGCGGTTGGCGACAAAGTGTTCCTCAAGGTGTCACCGTGGAAGAAGGTATTGAGGTTTGGAACAAAAGGTAAGTTAAGCCCTAGGTTCATTGGCCCATATGAAGTCATTGAACGTGTGGGTCCAGTGGCCTATAGGCTAGCTTTACCACCAGAGCTGGATAAGATCCACAATGTGTTCCACGTGTCCATGCTCAGAAGATACCGCTCAGATCCTTCACATGTCATCTCCAGGGAAGAAATTGAAATACAGCCGGATTTGACAAATGAAGAAGAACCTCTACGGATCCTAGCTCGGGAAGTGAAAGAATTGAGGAACAAGCAGATTTCACTGGTGAAAGTGCTTTGGAGGCACCACAACACCGAGGAGGCAACTTGGGAAAGTGAAGAGACGATAGGCAATAGTTCCCTCAACTGTTTGCATCAGGTAAATTTCGAGGACGAAATTTAAATTAGAGGGGAAGAGTTGTAACACCCTCCCGGTAGCATTAGAGGGGAAATTCTACTGTTCCGGTGACCGGTGTCAGTCCGGACAGCTAGAACGTCCGGAAAAATATTTAAACTAAAGTGAGGAACCATAATTAACTCAAATATTAATAAGAAAAATTTAGTAAAAATTTTAGAAATAAAATACAACTAAGTCAAATGAGCCGGTGCCCAAGCGATGGGTAACCCAGAGGGAAGCTGCGGTTCTCGCAACTAGGAGCCCTAGACCCAAGGAAAAATTCATAAAATAATTTTTGGGACTCCAGAGAAGGGTCATTGAGGTTCCTATGGCATTAGAATGCCAAGAAAATATTTAGAAAAAGTTTTCAATCGGTACAGACAATTTTGACCCGTTAAGCCAAACGGAGGGCATTTTGGTCATTTCGCCTTCAGAGGCAATTTTTGGCCAACTTGTCCAGTTGAGTAAATAATTACTATGACATAAAATATGAATTAATGTTGATGAAAAACTAATTTAAAGTTAGTAGAAAAGAAAAGAAAAGAAAATGCAATAAAATGCCAAATATGACATCATTATGATGTCATTTAATAGTTTCCACCAATTATAATCAAACAACCATTTCATTAACTAATAAAAAGAGATAATTGAGACAAAAGAAATTAAAAACACCAGCTGCTTCCTCCTTCCTCAAACCAGCCGAAATCATACCCTTGCCCTAAACCTCCATTAACACTCCATTCAAGCTTAAAAATCTCTCAAACCTCACCCTAAAACCCTAAGTCACCTTCACTAAAACTTATCCATACACCCTAAGGAAGCTCTAGGCAGCCACAAAGAGGAGAAATTTTAGAGTTTTCACAAGTTCAATAAGTTGAGCCAAGAGGTTAGTGCTTACTTATGTTAATATTCCTTTATTTCCATGTTAAGGACTTGAATTTAGTATGAAATTGTAAGTTAAATGAACTAAAACTCATGTGTATGTGTACCATAAATTTCGGCAGCCCTAAGGAAGGAATGAGTCTGATTGTTTTAATGGACTTAGAATGAATTAGAGATTATGTTTAAGGTGTATATACACATATATGATGAATGAAAGTGTTTAAGTAGGTGTATGGGTGAATTGAAATGGGAAATTAGGGTTTTGGGAGTGAAAAATTGGACTTGGCTTATGAAATGATTAATGGACATTCTAATGGTCAATTAGTGACCATTTGAAGCAAGTTAATCATAATTTGAAGTGAACTAAAGTGTTACAAACCCAATTGGTAGGCTGCCTAGTGACAGCAGCAATGAGGCTATGAGTCTAGCCTGTTTGGACTGCCATATCTTTGGCTGTGTAGGTTCAATTGGTGTTTGGACAATTGGACATGAAACGAGACTTATAATGGCACACTTTTGCTGAAGAAACCATGCCCAAAAGACCAAAGCAAGTGGACCAAAAGTTGGCCCCAATCCGGATACCCTGCAAGCAAATTCTGCAGAATGACCAAATGAACAGTAAGCCATAAATCACTGTAGAATGGTCCATTTGACCTAAAATTTTTACAGCAACAAGATGAGATATAGAAAAACAACTTTCATGAAGGAACCTATCTCAAGTATGACCAGAACCTATTCAACAAGGCAGTGGCAGTCACTGTTCATTGTACTGTAGATTTGGTAAATTCTGCAGATAGGAAATCCGGCCAGCTGTGGTTTTTGGACCATATCTGGAGCTACAAAACTCCAAATGGAGTGATTCAAAAAAGAAAATTCAACTAGACAAAATAAGGAACAACTTTCATGTTTACCATTTCCTCAAATTTCCAATGTAACAGTCCCTAATGGAACAGTAAACTTATGGTACAAAAACTGAAAATTCTGCCCCTTAGTGCTAAGCTTGGAAATGGATTTGGTGATTAATTCCAACAAGTTTTAAATGCAAAATGTGGTACATTGGGAGTGTTAAAACCAATGCACCTATTTTCTATCCAAAAGTCAACATTTTTGTTGACTAATGAAGTGAATAGTGACACCAAAACTTGAAATTCACAAATTGAAGAATTTTAAGTATCAAATGCCCTAGTATACCTAACAAGATTGGTTTGGATAGTTTGGCATGCCAATAGGGTTCAGTTAGCAGTACTGCACATGGCATTATGCCATTCTGTGATTTTATGGCTTTTAGCCATGTTGATATTGTATTGAGACTTGGCCTCGTGCCTAATATTATTCTGACTTGTTGTTACATTTACTGCCGGGAGATACATATGTGACCGATGGTGTGACGGCCCGAGGTACTTGATACCCAGTGCCAGTTTACCCGTTTATCCACTGCAGTCGTCCAATATAGGTTACTTGGGCAACCAAATGAATGAAAATGGACAAAGTTAAAGAAATAAATGAATATAACAAATACAAAACAAATAAGACATATACATTCAATACATATTTATTTTCTGCTATTTTTTTTATTTTATTATTGCACCACTAAGCATCATTGCTTAGCGCGTTGCTTTTGCCACGCGTAGGTTCTGGAGATACTGATCGTGAGCCCAGTAGACCGCAGACTGGGTGAGTCCATCCTGCAGCTCTGCACAGTGTCTGTGTCACCTCACCATCTATAGTGCATTGGTAGGACACTAGGCTTCATTTTGGTATTTTGTAATTGATTTTTATTTTCCCTTGTGTAAATGAAACTTATGTAATGTATTTTGATTTTCATGTAAATAATGAGAACTGTGTTTGAGTAATGGAAAGGTTGTTGAAAATCATATTGAGACTTTGTTGATATAATGGAGTTGGGATTGTTTGAAATGATTTTTGGAAGTGTTTTTCACAGGTTCCGAAGAACTGTTTTTCTCCATTTTTAGCCGGTACTCTGCCGGATTTTCTATAAAATTTTCGGAACCTCAAATAAATTATAATTTCAATAAATGACTTAAATAAATAATATTTCATAAGTTATATTCAAAACCATAATAAAAATTAATTAAGGTAAAATAGAGTGTGCCGGTACACCGTGTGACATTGCTTACTCTGATATACTGTACACGGGTATGGGGTGTCACAAAACCTATTTCACTTATTATCACAATCCTTATCTTAAAGGACTAATCACTAATGCATCAAAATTTATTCCCCTGCAAAGGAATAACAACAGAACATATAATTCTAACACTAACATACAAGTATTCAGACTCCAGGTCAAACAATACATAAACGACGTGTGCCATCCTTCTTCTTAACAAACAATACTGACGCTCCCATGGTGACACACTAGGGCAGATGAAGCCCTTTTCAAGTAGTTCTTGCAACTGTACCTTCAACTCCTTCAACTCTGCTGGTGCCATTCTATATGGTGTTATGGAGATTGGATCCACACCAGGCATAACATTAATTTCAAACTGCACCTCTCTTTTCGGAGGTAATCCTGGCAATTCATCAGGAGACACATCTGGAAAGTCATACACTGTAGGGATGTCCCTCAATGCTAGACTCCCCACTTGGGTGTCTACCACATGTGCCAAGTATGCTTCACACCCCTTTCTGATCATTTTTCTGGCTAGTGCAGCCGAAATGATGTTTGATGGCAATAGCTGCCTCTCCCCATGTATTACCACATCACTGTACTGAGGGAGACCAAAAGTGACTGTCTTCAGCCTACAGTCAATCATGGCATGATGCCTAGCTAACCAATCCATGCCCAAGATGATATCATAATCTCTGAAGGGCATTTCAATGAAATCAGACAGAAAAGTGTGTCCTTGGATCACCAAAGGACAATCTCTATACATTCTATTAACCCTGACCTCCTGTCCTAGCGGACTTGTTACTAGCACCTCAAAGTCCATTTTTGTACATGGAACAACAATGCAATCAATGATGCTAGCACTCACATAAGAATGGGTAGAACCCGGATCAAATAACACAAACAGATCTTGGTTAAAAGTTGAGAAGGTACCAGCCACAACATCAGATGTCTCGGCCTCTTCTCTCTGTCTCATTGCATAGATTCTGACTGGAGCACTGTCTTGCTCTAATTGTTTCACTGTGCCTTGGCTGCCTGCTGGGCTACCTCTACCCCTGCCTCTACCTCTGCTGGGTGGTTCTGAACTTCTGGTGACAAGGCTCTGAACTGACCCTTCTGTAGTAGTAGGAGGTGGTCCAACTCTGCGAGTACTGGTGCAGTCCTTGGCAAAGTGTCATGTGCCTCCACAGTTATAACAGGCTCCAATAGCCTTGTAGCATATCCCACTATGATATCTTCCACAAGTTTCACATTGGCGGGGAGGGTAGGAACCTCTGGTACTCTGCTGACCAGATAGAGGTTTCTGTCCTGAATATCTTCCCCTACCAGACTTCTTGCCACCTCTGCTGTGTCCCCCATGATTCTTCCTCTTTCCAGTAGGACCACTGGAACTCTGTTCTACTGATTTTCCTTCTTTCTCTGTCTTCTCTGATTTCTTTTTCTCAGGAGCTGCTTCAGATTCAATTCTTTCTAACTCTAGTGCTTGAGAAATAAGTTCAGAGAAGTTAATGTGTTTGAATCTGACTACTTGTAATATGATACTAGGTTTCAAGCCGGTTTCAAACCTCTTGCATCTCTCCCTACTGGTAGCAAGTAGACTTACTGCATAATGGCTTAGGCGGGAAAATTCCTTTTCATATTCAGCCACTGATCTACTCCCCTATTTTAGACTTAGGAACTCTTGTAGCTTCTGGTCTACATAAGCATCAGGGACATATTTCTATTTGAATTCCCTGAGAAAGTCATTCCATGTTAACACTGCAGGTTCTACCAGACTGTGGGAAATGGTTTTCCACCAGTCATAAGCATCCCCCTGTAGCAGAGATATTGAGTATTCAAATCTAAGCTCCTCTGTGCAGTGCAGTTTCTTGAATACCCTATCCATCCTCTCTAGTCACTGTTCTGCCTCTAGAGGATCTATAGTCCCCTTGAACTCTGTAGCCCCATATTTCATCAATTTGTCATACTGTCTAGCAGAAGACTGTGGTTGTACCACTGGTGTCTGTATTGGGACTTAAGAGGCACATTACCAGCCATTTGTTGGAACATTGCAGCCATCTCTTGAAGCGACGAGCAGAAATCTGCGATGCTTGTGAGTGGTCTTCTTGAACCACTGACGTTGTGTAGGGCTAGGGCATCCCCTTGCACCTCAGCCTCTATAGATTGATCGACTGAATGATCACCCTCTTCAATAGTCAATTCGAGGATCTAAGACCTCCCGAATAATTAACATGAGGAGATTTCCTCCCATTAGTGCATATTTATAATGTAATGTACTGTATGTATCAAACAATGATATTAAGTAGTTGCACTATGAAGAAAGAATATTCAAGTTACAGGTTAAAACAGAATTTAAAAACTAGCTCTGATGCCACTTAAACATGTCACACCCTACCCCTCTGTAAGGCATAATATGATCCCGTAGTATACCTAATGAATTACCAACTTCGTCTACTAGTAACCCATTAAATACACTACAAGGGATTTTAAAACTTGTCTTACTTCTTTTTACAGTGGTGAGCACTATTTACAGGTTTTAAAAACTTTTTTGAACTGAAGTGAAACAGCTAACACATTTGAATTATTAGTAATTTCTGTAAAAATTTTGGCGGAGTGCCATCTGTATTTTGAATAAAATAGTTCTTCAAAAACCTGTAAAAAAGCACTTTAAATATATTTCTCAATCTCAACTCCAATATTTGATCAACTCAATATGTTTCTCAACTCAAATCTACAGTAATTTTTTCAGTATTTTCAAAGCTGAGATAAAAGAAATATAGTACAAATTTTACAAGCCAAAATAACTCACAATTTCTTTTACAACTTCAAGGTACAATTTTAAATTTATAACTGCTCAAAACCAAGAACATTATATACATACAGTGAACATACATTACAATACAAAATGCAAAATATGGTATACTCAATATACCCGATGATCTCTCGCTGAATGCACTAGCAGCCTAGTCTGCTGCCCTATCCGTCTGTCTACCTGCGACAGTAATGAAAAGCTATCGCTGAGACAATGTCTCAGTGGTGCACAATATTAACCAAATACAACTTTAAATCACAAATCATAAGTCATATAAATAGTGGATACTTAAACCATAGTTAAATTCAAGATAATGAATGTCATAAAGAATTTGAACTCTATTTCACAATATCACAATAAATCTCAATAAGACAAAACATGGTTAAATTCAAAAGACAGTGAATGTCAATAAGAATTTAAACTCCATTTCACAAATTATCAAAGCTCATAATAACACAATTTAGTCAAATAATTTAAGAACACAGTGTTGCCAATTCATACACAACTTAAGCCATGACACAAATTTCCGATCAATGCAACGTTGTACACCACAACAAAGCAATCTACAACCCCACTAATCGAAATCAATGAGGGAGGAAGCTAGCTATATAATGAGTACACATCCGATCTACAACCACAACTGGTAAACTAGAGGGAGGAAAACGATCTCAACCCCATAAATGGAGGAGGAATAATGTGATACTGTCATGCTAAGTGTGAACACAAAATCAATTCCAAATATTTTATTCAAATGATTCGTGAGAAATCCAATAAATTTCCAAAGTCATAATTTCATTCACAAGATGGCAACACAATTCATAATTAACTTCAAATTTTCATAAATCACACTAAATCAAATTTTCAATGTCAAAAGGCTCAAATAAGATTTATTGTGCACAAACATAATTTAAAACAATAACATACAATAATCATAATTATTTCAATTGAAAAATTAACCATTGTGCACAAACCTCTAATAATTGTCTCCTGGCCTTGACTCAGTGTTTCCTTCCCTTTCCCTGAGTCTTTGCTAATTGAGAAAAACAATTTGAAGTGTTTCAGTACTTATTTAAACTGTCTCTAACGATAATGCTTGATAATTAATTAACTGAATTCTATTATTTGCTTAGTCAACATAATATGTCGACCCTCGATGCATTCTAGGTAATTTAGGTTTTAATGTTACTAATATGTCACATTTGTAGCCTTTTAGGGTTGGTACGTATTACCCAATTCATTTCCATGTATATTGTGTTTTATTGCAATTTGCTGGATTCCGGGATAATAGTTTGACCTAGCCGGACGACCTAGTTCCCTCGGTTTTCGAGTTTCGGTCAAAACTACAAACATGTAGATCTATGTCTTATTGCACGCGAGGCAAAATTTCAGATCATTCCGAGTTATTTAGGCCAAGTTATGGTCATTTTACTATTGCTAGTTAAAATGCATCAAAATTGGTCACTTTAGGTCATTTTAGGTCTTTTTAGGTTCGGCCAGTTTTTGGATCCGAACTTGTGCAAGCTGTTTGGCTTGCTTATGGTCATTTATAGGCTTTGGTGTCTTCATAAGACTTGTAGATATAGGTCTTAACTATTCATGGTCAAAATTTCAAGTCAATTGGACCGGTTTTGAGTGAGTTATGGCCTAAATACTAACTGCTGCCCAAATGGTCAATTTTCAGGCCTTAATTACACTAATCCGGATTTGGTCACTTTTCAAGTTATCTTACAAGCAGAATTTTGGTAAGCTTCCTTCATGAAAGTTGGCACATTTTGTGCCTAGTTTCACCTCCAATTGGTCTGATACCAATTGGAGCCACACACTTAAGGTTCTAGGCCCAAAACCTAGACTGCCCTATTACATTTTGTTCATTACTCATCAAGGGTCACTTTTAACATTTATCAAACTACACATTCATGTAAATTTTGGTTTGTACCATAACCTAAACACATTTCACAACATTTTGTTGGTCATTTTGGCAGCTTAAAATCACACTCAATATGCACCATTTAGTGCAGAAGTTTTCAAGCTTAAATTACAACAATTCAATCACCTAACCTAGCTCATTTACATGTCCAACCTCACACCATCATACATATACCCAAGCTGCCATAACAACTACCACAATTCAACATTAATATTCCATAAACCAAACATGAAATAACATTTTTATGGTTCAACAAATCAAGCTGCCGATTCATACATCACACTCAATTAATTTCCAAGCTTCCAAATTCAAGTACACATTTACATATACTTAATATACATCACCCAAATAAATTCCTACACACATAAACAATTAATCAACCCTTTAATATACCATTTACAAGCAAGAATAAACTGTCCTCAAGGAGTTTCCATGGCTGCCAAAAATAAACATCTCCCTTAGAACATCAAACTCCAAAATTCTTTCCACAATTCAAGTACCCATAACCTCCTCACAAACTTTAATGAAGCAATAACCAAAAACACAAACTTACCACTTTGGAAACTCTTCAAAACCTCTCCAAAACTTGCTCTTCTTGCTGCCTATCTACTGCCCAAGTGGTGTAGAGCAATTTTAGTGAAGGATAATGGAAGAAAATTGGCTTACTTCATGCTTGCATGGAGCTTAGCCATGGACGGCCATGGAGGAACTTGAGAGAAGAAAAGGATTCGGCTGGTTCTGGTTTGGGAGGTTGAAGAAGGTGATTTATTTCTGCCCAAAGATGTGTAGTGGTCCACTTAGGTGAGGTGAGTGGAGCACTAAGTGAGAATTAATGATTGTTTATTCTTAATTTTCCAGATTCTCACATTAAGCTCCCCATTTTTGCTATTTACATTAGGTACCACTAATTTAATTTTTCATTATATTTTCCAAGTGTAATATCATGTATTTTTAATGGACATTTAATTCAAAAGACAACTCAGGATGTGAAATGACCACAATGCCCCTGTTCGGGTTGCATTCCCGATTTTTCGGTAACACCGGATTTTGTCCGTTTTTTTATTTCTCACTTTTCTTTGTACTAATTAATTAATTTTTCTTTGATATTTCTAATGGAATTTATACTTCAATAAGTGTCTATTTAAGTCCTAAAAATATTGTTCAGGGTTCCCTGCAGTCCAGGGCTAGTCAACGATCCACGCCGCAACTTCCCGTTGCGGTCACCCATCGCTAGGGTTCTCGGCTCGCTTAACTTGGTTACATTTCTTTGCTATTATTTTTCCTTTATTTTTCTTGTATTTTATTTTCTTGTATTTCATTATTTTATGTCTGCTCACTCATATCGAAGCGTAGTTCTAGGCATTCTAGCTGTCTGGACAACACTGGTCACAGGAATAGTAGAACGCACTACCGAACATAAGGGTATTACAAAATTACTATAACTGGCTGGATTAGTCACTACCCAGAATTTTTGGCCAAAACTGGTTCTGGCAGGTTAGGGGTCTTGACTTTGGCTAGAATTTAGGATGGGTTATGGTCAGAATTTGGGCTTGTGTTCTTAATGGAAATTGTTCTAAATTGTCTAATCTTTCTATTTATATAAAATTCAGGTCAATTGGATATTTCTACACTGAGTTATGGCCAAATGAACAAACACTGTTCATTTAGTCACTTTTACCAGGTCCAGAATTGGTTACCCGGATTTGGCTAATTTTTAGGTCATCCTAAGTCTATTTTATGGGCAAGGTTTCTTCATCAAAGTTGTGTCATTATGTGTCTAATTTAACCTCCAATTAGCCTTGCACCAATTGGAGCAACACAGCTCAAGATATAACCCCATGAACATACTGGACACAAAGGGTCCAAAATTTCCAACATAATGGCAGCCTAACCAATCCACAATCCAATTCTCTAACCAACACCATTTTAAGGTCTAACCATGCCAAAAGGTCACTAATTGATCTCAACATCATCAATTGCACAACAATTGAACAAATTCCCAATTTTTAAATTCAAAACCCTAGCTCCAATTTAAGATTTACACAACACATATCACATTAGGCATACTAATCAATTTCTGATTGATGTCTATACATCAAACACCATTTATAAGCCATTCAAATCCATCAAAAACCATCAAACCCTACATTCTATCATGGCTACTGAAAATTGATCCTTCAATTATTTATCATCTTCTTTCAATTTCATAAGAATTTAACCTAATTCACTACATTAAAAATGATCAAAGAAAGAAAGAAGTGTGGAAATGGCACTAACCTCTTTGGAACCAAGTTTGGGTCTTGTAAAACTTCAATTTTTATTCAAAGTTTTTTTGCTCAAAGCTTCCTCAAGGTGTAGGGAACATTTTTAGTGAAGGGATCCTAGGGTTATGGGGTAAGATTAGCTAAGGATTTAAGTGAGAAGTTTGGTTAACAATGGTGAGAGGAGTGAGAGAGAGAATCGGCTGAAGGAGGAAGACAAGGAGCAAAATTTGGTTTCTCAACATAACTCATTTTTATCTCTTTTAATTGGGTTTATAAGTGTGTGTCACAATATGATTGGGTGGAGGCATTTTAATAACATAATAGTGATGTCATAAGTCCCATTTTAATTCATTTTCTTTTCTTTTCTTTTCTACTCGTTTTCAATTTAATTTTCAGCAATATTTATTCATATTTTATATCATATAAATTATTTACTTAATTGGACAAGTTGGCTAAAAATCATCTCTGAAGGTGAAATAACCAAAATGCCTTCATTTTGCTTAACGGACTAAAATTGTCTGTACTGATTTAGAAAATTCTCTAAATATTTTCTTGGCATTCTAATGTCATCTAAAGCTCAATTACTTTTCTCTAGGATCCCAAAAATTATTTCATGGAATTTTCCTCGAGTTTAGGGTTGCTAACTATCTACATCGCAACTTTCCATTAAAGTCACCCATCACTAGGGCACTAGCTCATTTAACTTCATTGTATTTCATTGCTAAAATTTTTTCTTAATTTTTCTTACCATTATTTGGTTTATTTATGACTCCTCACTCTAGTCTAAATATAGTTTCAAACATTCTGACTCTCCGGACAGCCATTGGTTACCGGAACAGTCGAATGCACGGACTAGCTAAAGTGAGGGTGTTACAATCTCATACTAATTAATGGAAATAAATAGGGGTGACAACTCTTTGGATATAATGTACTCACCAAAATATCCTTTAGCTGCAAACTCTGATTTATAGAAAATGTCCCATATATTGTCATTCATATTCTTATCTTATAAGAATAGAATATATAACATATTGCTAATGGACAATTTAAAATAAATATGATATTATACATACTCAACATTTAAATGAAATGTTTATTGCCATTAATATATTTACAAAGTTATTTACAAGTTACAAGATTAGTATATGCTCTAGGGCACACACAACTAATAGATAAATCATGCCCAATGTCACGCCTTACCCCTCCGTAAGGCATAACATGATCCCGTAGTATACCTGATGAATTACCAAATTTCGCCTACTGATAACTCATTAAATATACTACAAGGGATTTTAAACCTTTTCTTATTTCTTTTTACAGTGGTGAGCACTTTTGACAGGTGTAAAATTTTTTTTATCTGCAGTGAACCAATTAACAAATCTGAGTATCAATAATTTCTGTAAAAATTTTGGCTGAGTGCCATCTGTATTTTGAATAAAACAGTTCTTCAAAAGCCTGTAAAAAAGCACTTCCAATATATCTTTTCAATCCCAAACTCCAATAATAGTTTAACACAATAAATTTCTCAACATTTGTCAACTCAATTCAATATCAATTTTCCAGTGTTTCCAAAAAAAACAGAGATAAGATAAATATATCACAATATTTTTACAGGCCAAAATAAGTTACAATTTTAGTTTACAATTGCTCAAGACCAAGTACAATATATATATACAGAGCACATACATTACAACAAAAACTACAAAAACATGGTATACTCAATATACCCGGTGAAATCTCAAAATGTAGCACAAGCAACCTAATTTACTACTCTGTCTGTCTGTCGACCTGCGACAGCAATGAAAAAGCTATCGCTGAGTAAAATTTAATCAGTGGTGCACAATAACAAATTAAAATGCTGTATATAAAACTTTTATTGACAATTTACAATTCAAACAATTCACAAATTTTCAAAGCTCATATAACACAAATTTGATCAAACAATTTAATAAACACAGTGTTGCCAATCAATAACACAACTTAGGTCATGACACAAACTTTTCCGAACATGCCGTGTTGTATACCACGACAAGGCAAACTCACCCCACTAATCGAAATCAATGAGGGAGGTGGCTAGCTAGCTAATGAGTACTCATCCGAACTCACCTCAGAATGGCAAGCTAGAGAGGGAGGAAAGTGATCAAATATCAAACTCAACCCCACAAGTGGAGGAGGAACAGAGTAAGGGACTGTCATGCCAAGTGTGAATCAAAACAATTTCAAATCACAATATTTAAATATTTCATACAAACCACAAATCACATTTTATCTCAAAATTTCCATTCGCAAAGTAGACAACACAATAATTTCCAAATAAAATTTCCAAAGCCAAAACAATAAAAAATTATTCATAACTCATTTCTCCAAATAAATTTTCTAGTAAAGGCAGTGAATATAAAAAGTATTGTGTACAGACCTCGGATGAGTCATCTCTTGGCCTTGACTCAATGTTCCTTATGCTCTTTAATATCCTTTTCAACTGAAACACACAATTTAAAGTGTTTTAGTACTCAGTTAAATTGTTTCTAATCATAAGGTTCCATAATTAAATTTTATTGATACTACTCCTTTCATTAGTCAACCTATAACGTTGACCTTTAATGCACACTAGGTGATTTAATTTTAATGTTACCAATATGTCACATTTTGTAGTCCTTTAGTATTGGTACATGTTACCAAATTCATTTTCAAGTGTATTGCATTTTTTTACAATTTATCGGATTTCGGTATGCTGTTTTGACCTAGCCGGATGACCTAGTTCCCTTGGTTTTCAGGTTCTGGTCCGAATTACAAACTTGTAGGTCTATGTGTTAGTGAACTTTTCCCACAAATTTTAGGTCATTTGGAGTTTGCAAGACCAAGTTATGGTCATTTTACTATTGCTAGATAGATTGCACTAAAATGGTAAACTTAGGTCATTATTAGGTCATTTCCGATTCTGGCAGTTTTTATACCTGAACTTGTGCAAGCATTTTGACTTACTTATATTCATTTCTGGGTTTTGGTGTCTTCATAAGAGTTGTAGCTCTATGTCCATGCTAAAAATTTTAGGTCAATTGGACCTGTTTTGAGTGAGTTATGGCCAAAACACTGACTGCTGTCCGAATGGTCAATTTTCAGGTTTGCAAAGTCACTAATCCGGATTTGGTCAATTCTCAAGTCACTTTTTGGATAGAATTTAGGCAGGCTTTCTTCACGAAAGTTGGCACACTTTGTGCCTATTTTCACCTCCAATTGGCCTCTACCAATTGGAGTCACACACTTAGGGTTATAGGCTCATTTGCATACTGCCTTTACATGTCTCTCAAACACTAAACCAATCACACATTCACCAACTACATCTTTACTTCCCAAACCATTCTGCACTTGTACCATACCACTACTCATTCAATAGTTTACATTATAGCAACTTTAGGCAAAATACAATAAGCTTACATACACCAAATATAACTCTTAATTTACAATATCCAATTCTAAATAATTTTCTATATAATACTACTAACCAGTACATACAATTTACATTACCAAATTACATACATTATCACTACTATTTCATATACATGTGCTGCCACTTTTTATATTATAACTCAACAACTTTTCATGAACTTAAACATTATCAATCTTCACCATGAGGCTGCCCAAATTGTTCATATACATTAAGCTTCCCAATTTCAACATGTGAACTCACTTTACATTCACAATTCACACATATACATAAAAATCAAACTCTCATACATTTAAGCACTCTAATTAACTTCATTACCCATCAAATTCATATAAGAACAAACCACTTACCTTTCACTTCCATGGCTGCCCAAAATGGTACACTTCAAGAACTTATCAAACCTCAACATTTCTTCCACAAATCAACTCACCACAACACCCACACAAGCTTTAACAAAGAAAGGATGAAGAAATGGTCACTTACCTCTTGTGGACTTCCTCAAATCTCCACTAAATCTCTTCTTTCTTATTCCTTAAAGGCTGCCCAAGGTGTGTAGACCACTTTTAATGAAGACACTTATAGGAATCATGGCTTGAATCATGGTAGATGAGGATTTTGCATGAAACAGCCATGGGAGAGTTTGAGAGAAACCATTTTCGGCCATGAGAGAGCTTGGTGAGGATGATGAAGTGAGTGGGAAAATCTGTCCTCATTTTAAGTATTTATGTGTCCACTTAGTGCTCCACTAAACATAGTTTAATTATATTATATTCTAAGGTTTCAATAATTGCAATTTTTACCTTAATTTCTCTTAAATTACATTTTATTTTTAATTCTATTTTTCATTAGATTTTCCAAATGTAATACTATTTATTTTTCATTGACATTTAGGTCAAAAGCCAACTCTAGGTGTCAAATGACCAAAATGCCCCTATTCGGGTTGTACTCCCGATTTTTCGGTAACAACGATTTTTATCGATTTCTAGATTTTTTGTTTTTTTTTGTACTAATTAATTAATTTTTCTTTGACATTTTTAATGTCATTTATACTTCAATAAATGTTTATTTGAGCCTTAAAAATATTTTCCAAGGGTTCCCCGTGGTCCAAGGCTAGTCAACGGTCCACACCGCCACTTCCAGGTGCAGTCACCCATCGCTACGGTTTTTGGCTCGTTTAACTTAGTTACATTTTATTGCTCTCATTTTTCCTTTGTTTTCTTGTATTTTCCTCTATTTTATTTCATTATTTTATATCTCCTCACTAATATTTAAGTATAATTCCAGGCATCCTAGCTGTCCGGACAGACACTGGTCGTCAGAACAATAGAACGCACTATCGATCATAGGGGTGTTACAATTCTCCCCCCCTTAAAATAAATTTCATCCGCAAAATTTTACCCAATAGCCGTCTTACAATAGTCATACATTTATTTTCTCCTTTCTATATGACGTATAATCTTCTTTCCTTTGAATTTGTATAAGACTTTTAACAATCTAATACAATATTTAATTTGTTTGTATAACACCAATCTTTTCTTACTATTATTCTGTCTAATATTTCGGTTCATGTTTCCTTATTGAATGACCATTGAGGTCATATTAAAATTATTTATCTAATCATTGGTCCTCTGACCATTCTAGTTAACAATCTTACTCATATTCGTAACATTTCTTTGTTACATTTGAATCAACTGTTCAAATTTTTACTTCCACAATTCTTTTATCTATCAATTTTCAATAATTTATCGTATTCTAAGAAATATCTTTCGCCAGCAAATTCTTCCAAAACTAATTCCAAAAGGACTAGTCATTAACATATTAAAATTTATTTTTATATGAGGGATAGCAAGAAGGCAAACAATGCTGGCAATAACATAAAAGTGTGCAGACTCTGGGTCAAACAATACATATATATATATCTCTTAGTTAAAAATTGAGAAAGTACCAGCAACAATGTCAGAAGTCTTAGCCTCTTCCCTCTGCCGTATAGTGTATATTCTAGCTGAAGCATCACCTTATTCTAGCTGATTCACAGTACTCTGACTTCTAGGTATACTACCCCTACCTCTACCTCTACCTCTACTAACTGATGGTGAACTCCTTGGGGTAGAAACTTGGGCTGATCCCTCTAGTGTAGTAAATAATCTAGAACGACGTGCATTTATACAATCCTTAGCAAAATGACTAGTCTCTCCACAATTAAAACATGCTCCTATGGCTCTATAACATACCCCACTATGTGGTTTACCACAAGTTTCACAAAGTCGATCCGACAACGTATTTCTGGGTTTTTGCTAAGTTTGCTGATCCAATCGGGGTGGTTTCTGTCCAGAAGATCTATCTCTACCCGATTTGCGTGAGCTATATCCTCCAAAGGGCTTTCTCTTTCCTGACCCACTATCAGTAACTTGATCAGTAGTCTTTCTAATTTTCTCTTTTTCTTCTGTACCCTTTTTAACTATTTCTTCATTCTCAATTCTTTCCAGTTCCAGGGCTTGCGATATTAGCTCTGAGAAATTCTGGTGTCGGAACCCCACAACTTGCATTCTTAGACTAGGCCTTAACCCAGTCTCAAAATGTTTACATCTATCTCTAGGAGTGGTAAGCAGGCTTCCTGCATAATGACTCAATCGAGATAAGTTTCTTGCATATTTGGCCACTGTTTTGTTCCTTTGCTTCAAGCTTAAGAACTCCTGTAGCTTCTGGTGCACATAGGCATTGTCACACCTTACCCCTCTGTAAGGCATAACATGATCTCGTAGAATACCTAATGAACTACCGAACTTCACCTACTGATAACTCATTAAGTACCCTACAAGGGATTTTAAAACAATTTTCTTATTTTTGATAAGTGGTGAGCATTTTCTAATAGGTATTTAAAACATTTAATTGAAGCTAAAAACTAGTTAAAACTTTTGGCCCATTTTATTTTTCCACAAGTTTTATATAGAGTTCCATTTATATCTTGAGAAAACAGTTCTTCAAATACCTGTAAAAAGCACTTCTAAAAATTTTTCTCAACCACTACTTCAAATTCTCAATCAATCTCAAATCTCAAGGTTTCACAATCAACATTTCTCAATTTCTAAAATTCAATAATCCTCAAAATATTAGCAATTCATCTCATTCAAATTAAAAAAAAAATAGTTCCACTCATTTTTCATTAGAGACAAAACAATTTATATATATACATCATTACAAAATTTACATCAAAGGAAATTCAAACTAAATTTTTATTACAAACTTCATACAAACTTTGTACAAGCTGCTGAAGACCATTTTACATGTCCATACATTTATGTGCAATACATACATCAAAAGAAATATTTACAGTTAGGGTATAACTTATACCCGATGACTTCAAGCTGATAGCTCTCCACACCTCAGCAGCTCAGTCTGCTGCTCCTCTAGTCTCTAAATCTGCGACAGTAATAAAAGCTATCGCTGAGTACTAGGACTCTGTGGTGCACAACATACTAAAATAATCTTTATGCAGAAATAAAATCACATTTATTCAAAATTTGAACTAAGCATGTGAGTTAAACACAAAACATAATTTATGAGATTTTAATCCCAAACAATTTCATTTTGAAGTGTCAAATCACATTTCATAAAACCCACAGTTAGATCATGCCATTCGAAACAAATAGAATCTCAATAGTCAGAGGCTAAAGAGAAATCACATCACAAGGCTAGCTAGCTCAAATATATGGATATCCATTCATATCCTCTTCTACTGGCACACCTCAACACTTCTCTAGAGAAGGAATCAAAATTCGAAACTAATTACCCCCACTAGTCGTGCTAGTGAGGTGTTCAAATATATGGTCATGACACTGTGGTTTCAAAACTTATCTTAATAATTTGCTAAACATTGTCATTTCAAATATGCACAATAACTTTCACAATTTAAATCAAAACATCATAAATAAGGTCACAATAAACTTTCAACAATTCAAAGCAAAAGTAAAATGCATATTTCATTCACTTTAACAATGAATTTTAAAGCATAGTGATGTTGTGCACAAACCTCAAGCGAGTCGCCTCTTGGCCTTGACTCGGTTCCTCGGGTTCTTTTCTGGTATTCTTTTCAACTGAAACACACAATTTTACAGTGTTTCAGTACCATAATTTAACATAAATCCAAAAATAAATTTAACTTCACTTTTACCTAGCACTAACGTGCTAAATTCGACGTTCTTAAAATTTTGTGTTTTGGGTTACTATTCACTATACTATTCAAGTCAAATTGTTGACTTTCTAAGGCTTAATAGGTATGGAAATTCCAACTTCATCCACATACCACAATTTGGTCACTAAACTTGTTGGTTTTGGTCATTTTCTCAAAACTTAGGTCTTTTAGGCAAAATTGTCAATTTTTAGTTTTTGGTGTCTAGGTTACACTATTTCATTGGTCACTTTTCTATTGGAATTTAGCAAAACTTCCTTCATAGAAAATGTTCCCTATTGTCTTAAGTTTATTCTCCTTTTTGAATCACTCCAATTGGAATTTTGTAGCTCAAGTTATAGCCAAAATAAAGTTACAGTTCATGCTGCAGAATTTTAGTTCTAGTAGATTTATTGATCCAAATTCGTTCAGTAATTTGATCAAGTTAAGTCCATAATTTGGTCTAATTTTCTTCATATGAAATGTTCTACTATGCTTTAGGTTTCCATCGGTTCAAGAGTCACCTAAATTGGAGTTTTCTAGAGAGAGTTATAGCCATTGAAACTTTACTGTTCATGTGATAATTCTGCAGTCTGCAGATTCAGTGATCCAAATTTGCTCAGTAATTGGATTGGGTTAATGGCATGATTTGGGTTGGTGTTTTTCATGAAAGTTTTAGGTCTATATCTCATCTAAGCACTGGTAAAATTTTAGATCATTTTGACCTGTCTAGCTCGAGTTATGACCAAATGAACAAACACTGTTCATTTGGTCAGTTATACAGAGGCAGACTATGATTTTCCAACTTTAGTCAATTTGTTCACTAGGTTTTGGTCACTTATTGGGCATGCTTCCTAAATGAAAATTGTGTCATTTAGTGCCTATTTTCATTCCCAATTGATCTCATACCAATTGGACTTGTAAAATTCCATTTTTGGTCCCTCAAAGTTGACTTTTGGTCATGGTGCATACCCAATCCGAATTTGGCTTTGATTCAAACACTTCTAACATAATTAATTAGGTCACAAATGACCATTTCTCTCATTAAACTATGTCAAAGACATCATTTAGCACTTCTTCACATTTTTGGTCTCTAAACCCTAATGTCCAAACCCTAATTCACACTAATTTTTGCATTTACTTGATTCCATGCCTTTAACCATAGTCATTCAACTAACTAAGGTTTATATACCCATTCAAACTATTCAAATCATGAAAATCACCCTCCCCCTTATGCTGGCCGAAATTCAGTAATGGTCCCTCATAATTTTTTCTTTTCATTATAAGCATATTTACAAGCTAAATAAGTTAGAAATGTAAGAATCAAACTCAATTTATCAAATTTGATTACTAACCTTTTTATGCAGAATTCCCTTTTCTTCAAAACTCCTTCCTTTCTTTTTCTTTTTGTTGTCAAGCTCCTTATCTAGGTCTAACTACAAGATTTAATGTTGGAGAGTAAGATTTTTATGGTGGAATTGAAGGTTTATGAAGCTTGACTTAAGAGCTCTAATGGAGTTTGAGAGAGAGAGCTAAGGGAGAGAGAAAACGTTTTGGAAGGGAAGAAGAAGACAATGATTTTTTTTTTCTTTTCCTTTCTTTTATTTATTTTGTCTTATGGAAGACCCCAAAAATCCATTTAATTTAATTTATTAATTATAGGATTTATGGCATCATGCATGATGTCATGCATGATGTCATCTTCCTACACCTTTTTCATTTTCTTTCTTTTTTTTTCTATTAGTTCTTTAATTTAATTCTCGATTTCAAAATTTTTTTTTCTCCGATTTTATTTGACAGATAGGTCAGGAGTCAGCTCTCGGGGTCAATTGACCAAATTGCCCCTCGCCGATTCATCCCGGTTTGCAAATAATCCAATATTTCTTCTGGCTCCCTGACCTAATTATTTGACTGACTTAACAGTTCTTTTTCGTGATTTTCTCTTTTCCACTGTGTTTATAAGGGTCCTAAGGACCGCGACGTCACATTTTACGATTTGAAATTTGAGTTTAAAATGACTTCGTAGTCATTCCCGAGAAGGTTACTAATCGCTGTGACTCTCGGCTCATTTAACTTCTTATGTTATGTTTTTCTTATTTATACTTAACTAATTGAACATTACTAATTATTTGTGTTTATGGCTTCTCTAGTTGTCTTAAGTGTGGTTCTAATCCCCTTAATTATCCGGACCGACACCGGTCACCGGAACAGTGAAATATACCAGGCTATACCAATAGGGGTGTTACAATTCTCCCCCCCTTAAATAAATTTCGTCTCAAAATTTTACCTGGTATCAATCTCTGAACAGCTGTGGGTGCTGTCTCCTCATGTCCTCATCTCGTTCCCAAGTAGCCTCCTGGCCCGAATGATGGTTCCACAACACTTTTACCAACGGTATCTGTTTATTCCTTAGTTGCTTCACCTCATAAGCCAGAATCTCTATGGGTTCTTCTTCACAGGTGAGGTCTGGATTCACTTCAATTTCCTCTACTGGTAGTACATGAGATGGGTCTGATCGATACCTCCTCAACATAGACATATGGAAGACATTATGTATCTTCTCAAACTCTGAAGTTAGTGCCAAACGATATGCCAAAGGACCCACTCTTTCCAGAACCTCATATGGCCCAACGAAACGAGGACCTAGTTTCCCCTTTCTGCCAAATCTCATAATCCTTTTCCAAGGAGAAACCTTGAGGAAAACTTTCTCACCCACTGCATACTCAATATCCCTTCTTTTCAAATCAATGTAAGACTTCTGATGGTCTGATGCAGTCTTAAGTCGATCTCTGATCACCCTGATTTTCTCTTTAGTCTGTTAAACAATTTCGGGTCCAATCATATTTCTTTCACCCATGTCATCCCAACACAACAGGGTTCTACATTTTCTGCCATACAAAGCTTCATATGGAGGCATCCCAATGCTTGATTGGTAGCTGTTGTTGTAAGTAAACTCAATCAAAGGCAAGTGTGTGTCCCAACTACCCTCAAATTCAATCACACAAGCCCGCAGCATGTCCTCCAAGATCTGAATTACCCTCTCAGACTGGCCATCTGTCTGTGGGTGGAATGCAGTACTGAAGTTCAATCTAGTTCCTAGGGCTCTCTGAAGACTACCCCAGAATCTAGAAGTGAACCTAGGATCTCTGTCTGATACGATGGATACTGGCACTCCATGTAGTCTCACAATCTCATCATTATACAACTTGGCCAATCTTTCTAAACCGTAGTCCATCCGAACTGGCAGAAAATGAGCAGACTTGGTTAGTCTGTCAACAATGACCCGTACTGCATCATGACTCTTCTGTGTCGTCGAAAGTCCCATCACAAAATCCATCGTTATTCTCTCCCATTTCCATTCCGGTACTGGTAGTGGATGTAACAACCCAGCGGGTACTTGATGCTCTGCCTTCACTTGCTGACAAGTTAGGCATTTGGAAACAAACTCTGCCACATCTCTTTTCATACCCATCCACCAGTAATGCTCCTTTAGCCCTCTATACATTTTTGTGCCACCAGGGCGCATGGTAAAAGGAGACTTATGTGCTTCCTTCAAAATGATCTTCCTCAATTCAACATCATTAGGAACACACATTTTGCCCTGGTGTAGTAGTAGACCATCATCTCTGATTGAGAATTCTGGTTTCTTGCCCTATCGGACTTCTTCCAACAGCTTCTGATACCTTTCATCATTCTGAGCAGCCATTTTGATCTGATCAATCAACACTGGCTGTACATGCCATGCAACTACTGTCTACCCATCATCATTAATCTCTAAGCTGGCTTGTAATGATCTCAACTCATGTACCAAAGATAAAGGAGTAACCCGTAGACTTGCCATAGTCTTGCGAGTTAAGGCATCAGCCACAACATTAGCTTTCCCTGGCTGATAGTCTATCAAATAGTCATAGTCTTTTATCAACTCTAACCATCTCCTCTGTCTCAAATTCAACTCCTTCTGAGTTCCCAAATACTTCAAACTCTTATGATCTGTGTAGATGTAGCACTTCTCTCCATACAAATAATGTCTCCAGATCTTAAGAGCAAACACAATAGCTGCAAGCTCCAAATCATGTGTTGGATAATTCCTCTCATGCGGTTTTAGCTAGCGTGATGCATAGGCAATGACATTTCGATCTTGCATCAATACACAGCCTAACCCATTGTGAGAAGCATCACTATAAACTATGTATTCTTTACCCGGAGTAGGTAAAGTCAGGACTGGAGCTTCAGTCAAACATTTCTTCAATTCATCAAAACTCTGTTGGCATTTATCCGTCCACTGAAATTTCACATCTTTTCTAAGCAGCTTAGTCAATGGAGATGCCAACATGGAGAATCCCTTCACAAACCAACAGTAGTATCCAGCTAAACCTAGAAAACTATGAATCTCTGTAACATTTCTGGGTGGCCTCCAATTAAGGACAGCTTCAATCTTACTTGGATCTACCTTAATGCCCTCTTCTGATACTACATGCCCCAAGAAGGATATCTCCTTCAGCAAAAATTCATACTTCGATAATTTGGCATATAGCTGTTTCTCCCTCAAAGTCTGCAGTACAATCCGCAGATGTTTATCATGCTCCTCTGCATTCCTCGAATAGACCAATATATCATCAATAAATACCACAACAAACTGGTCGAGGTATGGTCTGAAGATAGTGTTCATCAGATCCATAAAAGCAGCCGGAGCATTAGTTAACCCGAATGGCATGACTATGAACTCATAATAGCCATAGCGGGTTCTGAAGGCAGTTTTAGAAATACTCTGCTCTTATACTTTCAGCTGATAATAACCTGATCTCAGGTTAATTTTGGAGAACACAGCTGCACCCCTTAATTGATCAAACAAGTCATCAATGCGGGGTAATGGATATCTATTCTTTATTGTCACCTTATTCAACTGTCGATAATCAATACACAAGTGGAGAGTGCCATCTTTCTTCTTAACAAACAACACTGGCACTCCCCAAGGTGACACACTAGGGCGGATAAAGCCCTTGTCAAGCAGCTTTTGCAACTGTACTTTCAACTCTTTCAATTCTGTAGGTGCCATTCTATATGGCGTTATGGAGACTGGATCCACACCAGGCATAACATCAATCTCAAACTGCACCTCTCTTTCTGGAGGTAATCCTAGCAATTCATCAGGAAACACATCCAGAAAATCATATACAGTAAGGATGTCCCTTAGTGCTGGACTCCCCACTTGAGTGTCTATCACATGTGCTAAGTATGCTTCACACCCCTTTCTGATCATTCTTCTGGCTAGTGTAGCCGAAATGATGTTTGATGGCAGTAAATGCCTCTCCCCATGTATCACCACATCACCGTACAAAGGGAGACCAAAAGTGACTGTCTTTAGTCTACAGTCAATCATGGCGTGATGCCTGGCTAACCAATCCATGCCTAAGATGATATCATACTTTCTGAAGGGCATTTTAATCAAATCTGACAGGAAAACATGTCCTTGGATCACCAAAGGACGCTTCTATAAATTACATTGACTGACCTCTTGTCCTAATGGACTAGTTACTAGCACTTCCAAACCCATTTGCATAAATGGAACAGCAAGTGAACAGACTATGCTAGCACTAACATATGAATGGGTTGAACCCGGATCAAATAATACAAATACTTCTTGATCAGAGATAGAGAATGTACTAGCTACCACATCAAAAGTCTCAGCTTCTTCTCGCTGTCTCATCGTGTAAACTCTGGCTGAAGCACTTCCTTATGCTGATTGACCAACTGTGCCTTGACTGCCTGAAGCAGTGCCTCTACCTTTGCTTCTTCCTCTGCCAACAGACTGTGAACCTCTGGAAGCAGGACTCTGAATAGATCCCTCGGCAGTAGTAGGAGCTGGACCATATCTCGAAGACAGAGCACTAGTGCAGTCTCTTGCTAAATGGCCCTTGCCTCCACAGTTAAAACAGGCTCCAGTGGCCTAATAGCATTCCCCCCCATGAATCTTGCCACAAGTCTCACAGGGGCGGGCAGAATGTGAACCCCTGCTTGACTGCTGACCAGACCTAGGGGGTCTCTGTCTGGAAAATATACCCCTACCAAATCTTTCACCTCGACCCCTACTGGGTCCACTAAACTTCTTCTTTTTCCCAGAAGTCCCACCAGAACTCTGTTCTACTGACTTTTCCCCCTTGTCTTTTTCTGATTTTTCTTTCACTGGGGTTGCTTCTGATTCAATTCTCTTCAGCTCAAGTGCTTGAGACATAAGTTCTGAGAAGTTGCTGTGTCGAAATCCCACAACTTGCATTCTTATGCTAGGCTTCAAACCCGTCTCAAATCTCTTGCACCTTGCCTTGCTGGTAGTAAGGAGACTCCCTACATAGTGACTTAAGCAGGAGAACTCCCTCTCATACTCTGCCACTATTCTGTTGCCTTGTTTCAAACTAAAAAATTCTTGTAATTTCTGATCAACATATGCGTCTGGGATGTATTTCTGTTTGAATTCTCTGATGAAGTCATCCCAGGTCAGCACTGGTGGTTTAGCCAAGCTGTGGGGGATGGTCTTCCACCAATCATACACATCCCCTTGCAGTAGCGACACAGAATACTCAAACTTCAGTTCATCTTGGCAGTGCAGCTTCTTAAATACTCTGTCCATTCTTTCAAGCCATTGTTCTGCCTCAAGCGGGTCTACTGTACCCTTAAATTCTGCAGCCCCATACTTCAGTAATTTATCATACTGTCTGGCTAGAGGTAGTGGTTGTGTCACAGGTGTCTGGGGTAGAGCTTGAGTAGGTATACCCCTAGCCATTTGTTGAAACATTGCAGCCATCTGCTGTGCGAACTGTGCAGAAAACTGCGGCATTTGCGGGGCTAGTGCTACTGACCCACTGACATTTGGTAAAGCTGGTGCTTCCCCTTGTGCCTCAGCTTCAACAGATTGCTCAACTGAGCGATCCCCTTCTTCCATTTCAATCCGAAGTTAGGGTATCTCCTGAACAAATAATACAAGGAGATTTCCCTCCGTTAGTTCATATTTATGATGTAATGCACTGTATGCAACAAATATGGACATTGAGCAGTTGTACTTAACAAAGAAAAGATACAAATTCTCAAGTTAAAATGTCGACACCATATTTTGGCCGATCCCCGAAATCCATAAACTTTGAAACCAATCCCTAACACTGAGTCACCCTTTGCCAACTAACCACATTTTCGATCTCTCCACAAAAGGAATCTAATCAATACTAAGTCTCCATATCATTTAAAGCCTCACCGATCTCTCAAACCAATTGTCAAGTCCCCTGATTAGTTAATTATATTTCCGATCTTTCTTATCAAACGAGATTGAACCAACATTAGGCCTTCGTACCACCAGTCTTATTGCCGGTCTCTCATTTAAAAAATTTGAGAATAATAAAGTTAAGGTTTCGATCCGGTTTAATGATGATCCCGATCTTAAGTGTTCAAGTCAAATTTGCAATTTTAATCAAGTCCAGTTTAGCGTTGGTTCCTTGCCGATCTCATGCTTATTGGGTTTTTCGACCTCTTACACTTGAATTAATAATCACTTTTAGTTGTTGTTCTAATATGCTCAGACAATCAAGTGCTTATGCAATTTAGAGACTTTCCGATCACAATCAATTATTAAACAAAAGGGGAACTTTCATTTCATTTCAAGTTTATACAAGTCATTCAGCTGGAGGATCACCCCCAGCCTGATCTACATTTTGTTCGCTTTCTCTCTCACCCTCAGCCTCCTCCTCACTATCCTCACCTTCATCCTGGGGAGCCAGATCTACCATCCAAGAGAAGTCCTCCTCGGGATATCGCTTCTTGAGCTCGGCTAAGAGATCCCTATGAGCGTTCACATAAGCGCCGGCCTCCCTTGTCACCGCCTCTTCTTCTTTTGCTTTGAGCTCCTCAGTGAGGTGAGCAACTTCTTTGGCTCGGAGCACCCGAACTTCTTCAATAACATGAGCTCGCTCGGCCAGAACTTGAGCTTGCTCGGCCAGCTTATCCTCATAGAACTTCATTCGCCCCTCAATTTCAGATATGTAGTTTTGAGCGGATGAAAATTGGGATCGGAGGGAAGCCACCTCGTGACCCATCTTCTCCACCTCCTTACTCAGACGGTGAGCCTTCTCCCAGACAATGTGCTGGTTCACCAAACTCTCCATGTTCAGGCTCATTGTCCGGGTTAGGATGTCATCAAGATTGTTCGGGGATAACCTATCCCGATCCTCTTAAAGGCAGATCGAGGCCCCCAAGACCTTGGCCAAGCCTGGATTTTCCCGAACAGTCCGGTTCTTCTCCAGCGAGTGGATCAGAACTTGAGCACCACAGGAAAGGGTCCTCACAGGAGGTTGGGAAGGAACCCCTTCCGCACTCGAAGTGACTGGAGGAGGTGGAGGCGGCTCTTCTTGGCGAGGAGGAGACCAGACCACTTCTATGATCGGCGGTCCCGAGGGTTGAGACGAGCCTCCTTGCATCTCTCCGGGATCATGACTGGGGGTTTGAAGTAGCTCGGAACGCTTCATCTCCCGCACTTTCCGGGAGACCTCCCTCTTTCGCTTTCGGCTCTCCTTGGAAGCCCCGCCGCTTGCCATACCTGCACAAAGAAGAGGTCAGTGAGATCGCTAAGGCCCAAAGATCGGAGATATAGAAAATACCGATGCCGAGGTCAGAGAGCTGAAGCCCACGATCTTCGCCAGTGATCAACTCCATTGTCCAGTGATGCAGTTCAGTTGTCACTGCATCCAAACAAGAGAACTTCTCTCTGGCCGCCTGATCTTTCAGTTCCATCACCATCAGGCCTTCTTCCTTATTCAGGGTGATGCGCTTCGGAAGTAAGGGGCCTTGGTGTAGCCAGCTGCGAGGGAAGCCCTCAAAGCCATTCGAAATTTTTCTCCTCAGGATAAAGAAGCAATTCTTCCAATTCTTCAGGGAGGAGGGCAGATCGGTAAAGAGCCCACAATGTGGTTTCACCTAGAAGAACCAATACTCGTCGTCCTTTTGACGAGTCAGCCTATGTAGTTCGGCAAACACCTTAGCTGTAGGGCAAGTTGATCCAGACAAAGTCTGAGCCATTCAAGAGATGCCATCCCCAAAGACAGAAAGGGAGGTGCGCAGTTTCCTGAGGAAGCTGAACTACATCTCACCGCTAAAGCTGAGCCTATTTTTAGACTACTCCGAAAAAACAACACCACTCAATGGGATTCAGTTTGTCAAGAGGCTTTCGAGAAAATCAAGCAGTACCTGTCCAACCCACCAGTATTGGTTCCGCCGGTGGAAGGGAGGCCGTTGATTCTGTATATGGCAGTCCAACAAAGCTCAATGGGATGTGCTTTGGGGCAACATGATGATATCGGCCGAAAGGAGAGGGCTATTTATTACCTGAGCAAGAAATTCAATGATTGTGAGTCAAGGTACTCTTTCCTAGAGAAAACTTGCTGCACGTTAGCCTAGACAACAAATCGCCTCAAACACTACATGTTGAATCATAAGACATGGCTCATCTCCAAGATGGATCCTATTAAGTATGTATTCGAAAGCCCATTCGTGCTAGGAAGGATAGCCAAATGGCAAGTCATACTCTCCCAATATGACATTGTCTACATGACCTGGAAAGCAGTCAAAGGTAACGTGATCGCTGATCTCCTAGCAGAAAACCCTATCCAGGATTATGAAGCTCTGGATTTTGAGTTCCCTGATGAGCATATTAATGAAGTAGACTGTGGAGAAGAAGAGCCAGCTGATGTATGGGAAATGTATTTCGACGGAGCTGTCAATTTGTCTGGTTGTGGAATCGGAGCTGTATTGGTATCCACGGATGGAAAACACTTTCCGATAGCAATCAAGTTGAGATTTGACTGCACCAACAACGTCGCAGAATACGAAGCTTGTGTGATGGGTTTACAAGCTGCTATCGAAATGAAAGTCAGGAAGTTGGAGGTATATGGAGACTCAGCCCTGATCATTTATCAATTCAAGGGAGAATGGCAAACTAAGGATCCGAAGCTAATCCCGTATCAGAAATACTTACTGGAGCTGATTAAGAAGTTCGAAGAAATCTCTTTCACTCACCTTAGTCGAGACAAGAATCAATTTGCAGATGCCTTAGCCACCCTGGCTGTTATGGCTCAAATGGAAGAAGGGCAGACGACTTAGGTATTAAAGATTAAAGCAAGGAGTGAGCCGGCATACTGCTTCTTGATCGAAGAAGAACCTGATGGTAAACCTTGGTACCATGACATCTTGCTTTACATCAGAACTAGAGAAATCCCCTCAGGGGCAAGCAAAAACGAAAAAAGGATGATTCGGAGATTAGCATTGGGATACTTCCCCAGTGGAGAAATTCTATACAAAAGGAGCTCCAACGGCGAATTGTTGAGATGTGTGGATGCAAAAGAGGTGAAGAGAATCCTTTTCGAGACTCATGAAGGAAACTGTGCAACTCATGCCAATGGGTAAATGATGGCTAAGCAAATCATGAGACGGGGGTATTTTTGGACTACCATGGAAAAGGACTGCGTCGAGTATTTCCGAAAGTGCCATAAGTGTCAAATCTACGCAGATCCAATAAATGTTCCGCCTCACCAATTGTTCAACCTCGTTTCACCATGGCCTTTCACAATGTGGGGCATCGATGTGATTGGTCCCATCAACCCTAAGGCATCCATTGGGCATAGATTTATCCTGGTGGCTATCGATTATTTTTCTAAATGGGTCAAAGCGACATCATATGCTCATATTACACAGAACACTTTTCTCAAGTTCCTCATAAATAATATCATTTGCCAGCATGGCCTCCCCAATGAAATCGTCACTAACAACGCTAAGAATTTGAATGGTCCAAAGATTCAGAAATTATGTGATCAATACAAAATCCGACATCTCAATTCCTCACCATACCATCCCCAAATGAATAGAGCAATAGAAGCTGCAAACAAAAATCTCAAGAGAATAATCTGGAAAATGACAGTCACTTATAAGGATTGGCATGATATGCTTCCCTACGCTCTTCACGCATACCGGACTTCTGTAAGGACATTAACTGGGGCAACCCCATACTCACTAGTTTATGGGATGGAAGTTGTATTACCTATTGAGGTAGAAATTCCTTCTCTAAGAATTCTGAAAGAATCAGGGATTGATGAGTCGGAATGGATTCAGTCAAGGCTAGACCAATTAAATTTGCTAGAGGAGAAAAGGCTAGCGGCAGCTTGTCACGGGCAGTTATACCAAAGAAGAATTGCCAGGGCATTTAATAAAGGGGTTCACCCACGTGAATTTCAACCAGGGGACCTAGTCCTGAAGAAAGTGCTTTCGAATCAAAATGATCCCCGGGGTAAATGGTCACCAACCTATGAGGGACTCCATGTGGTTAAAAAAGCATTTTCTGGTGGGGCCTAGATCTTGACCCACATGGACGGCGAAGAATTCCCACGACCTGTGAATGCTAACACCGTCAAAAGATACTATGCTTGAAAAAGAAAAGAAAAAAAAAAGTAGGGGTGAAAACCCGAAAGGGCGCTCCTAGCAAAATGTGCGAAAGAAGGCGAAAACCCAGGAAGGGCGCTTTCTGTAAAATGAGTGAGGGATGAAAACCCGAAAGGGCGTCCCGAAAAAAAAATAAAAAAAAATAAAAAAATAAAAAAAAAATAAATCTAGGGTTGAAAACCCGAAAGGGCATCCCAAGAACCAAAAAGGAGGAATAAGGAACGGGGCATGAAACCGAGGATGGGAATAAACCATCATGGCATGAGGCTTCAGAGTACTTGAAATAATGGCAGTTAAGGGACTTCAAAGCTAACTACAAGGAATGTGTGAGATCTATCCCTGTACCCTTGGCATGAGGCTTCAGAGTACTTGAAATAATGGTAGTTAAGGGACTTCAAAGCTAACTACAAGGAATGTGTGAGATCTATCCCTGTACCCTTTTTCTTTGAAACTGTACCCTTGTTTCTTAAAACCATAATAAAGTCATACTTTCTTTGCGTTTATCTCTTTGCTTTTATCTTCCCGTATACTCACTATTTAATAATTACCTTCTTCAATCTCTTTATTTAATGTGCTATTAATCAGTTAAAATTTTGCCACAAGATTAGGATTTGAAAATTGATAACCTTACATACTTTGCTATGAGATTTGCAGGAAATGGCCTATGCAAAAAAAAAAAAAAAAAAAAAAAAAGAAAACTAGAGGTGAAAACCTGGAAAGGCGCTTCTAGTCAAATGGGCGGAAGGAAAGTGAAAACCCGCGAGGGCGCTTTTCGCAAAATAAGAAGAAAGTCGAGAACAGAAAAGGGGCATCCGAAGAAATGAGGTCATAGGTCAAGTCTTGTAACTCGTCCTCCATTAATCATTGGCCTTCAGGATCCTGTTAAGTACACTTTGTCATGGAGGAACTCCTAGTGTCGAGATTAGACTTGCTTTGTAAGTTGATTTTAATTTTCTTGCATTTAAATTTCCTGTCAATCAACCTCTGTTCCTTGATCTAAGTTGATTTTAATTTTTTTGCATTTAAATTTCCTGTTAATCAATCTCTGGTTCCTTGATCTAAGTTGATTTTAATTTTCCTGCCATTTAAATTTCCTGTTAATCAACCTCTGGTTCCTTGATCTAAGTTGATTTTAATTTTCTTGCATTTAAATTTCCTGTCAATCAACCTCTGGTTCCTTGATCTAAGTTGGTTTTAATTTTCTTGCATTTAAATTTCCTGTCAATCAACCTCTGGTTCCTTGATCTAAGTTGATTTTAATTTTCTTGCATTTAAATTTCCTGTCAATCAACCTCTGGTTCCTTGATCTAAGTTGATTTTAATTTTCCTACCATTTAAATTTCCTGTTAATCAATCTCTAGTTCCTTGATCTAAGTTGATTTTAATTTTCCTGTCATTTTACATTTCCTGTTAATCAACCTCTGGTTCCTTAATCTAAGTTGATTTTAATTTTCTTACATTTAAATTTCCTGTTAATCAACCTCTGGTTCCTTGATCTAAGTTGATTTTAATTTTCTTGCCATTTAAACTTCCTGTCAATCAACCTCTGGTTCCTTGATCTAAGTTGATTTTAATTTTCTTGCCATTTAAATTTCCTGTCAATCAACCTCTGGTTCCTTAATCTAAGTTGAATTTAATTTTCTTGCCATTTAAATTTCCTGTCAATCAACCTCTGGTTCCTTAATCTAAGTTGATTTTAATTTTCTTGCATTTAAATTTCCTGTTAATCAACCTCTGGTTCCTTGATCTAAGTTGATTTTAATTTTCTTGCCATTTAAATTTCCTGTCTATCAACCTCTGGTTTCTTGATCTATGTTGATTTTAATTTTCTTGCATTTAAATTTCCTATTAATCAACCTCTGGTTCCTTGATCTAAGTTGATTTTAATTTTCCTGCCATTTAAATTTCCTGTCAATCAACCTCTGGTTCCTTGATCTAAGTTGATTTTAATTTTCCTGCCATTTGAATTTCCTGTTAATCAACCTCTGGTTCCTTGATCTAAGTTGATTTTAATTTTCTTGCATTTAAATTTCCTGTCAATCAACCTCTGGTTCCTTGATCTAAGTTGATTTTAATTTTCCTGCCATTTGAATTTCCTGTTAATCAACCTCTGGTTCCTTGATCTAAGTTGATTTTAATTTTCTTGTATTTAAATTTCCTGTTAATCCACATCTGGTTCCTTGATCTAAGTTGATTTTAATTTTCCTGCCATTTAAATTTCCTGTTAATCAACCTCTGGTTCCTTGATCTAAGTTGATTTTAATTTTCTTGCATTTTAATTTCCTGTTAATCAACCTCTGGTTCCTTGATCTAAGTTGATTTTAATTTTCTTGCATTTAAATTTCCTGTCAATCAACCTCTAGTTCCTTGATCTAAGTTGATTTTAATTTTCCTGCATTTTAAATTTCCTGTTAATCAACCTCTGGTTCCTTGATTTAAGTTGATTTTAAGTTTCTAGCATTTTAATTTCCTGTTATCAACCTCAGGGTGCCAACCCAAGTGGCTTTTAGTTTCCTAACTTTAATTTCAAATTTTAAATTTTAATCGTCCAAAATATAGGTCTAAATCTTTAAATAATCCCTACACGGAAATTTTTTCCAGTAGGAATTATGTAAAGAAGGGCAGCTGTCGACACCATATTTTGGCCGATCCCCGAAATCCATAAACTTTGAAACCAATCCCTAACACTGAGTCTCCCTTTGCCAACTAACCACATTTCCGATCTCTCCTCAAAAGGAATCTAATCAATACTAAGTCTCCATATCATTTAAAGCCTCACCGATCTCTCAAACCAATTGTCAAGTCCCCTGATCAGTTAATTATATTTCCGATCTTTCTTGTCAAACGAGATTGAACCAACATTAAGCCTTCGTACCACCAGTCTTATTGCCGGTCTCTCATTTAAAAAATTTGAGAATAATAAAGTTAAGGTTTCGATCCGGTTTAATGATGATCCCGATCTTAAGTGTTCAAGTCAAATTTGCGATTTTAATCAAGTCCCGTTTAGCGTTGGTTCCTTGCCGATCTCATGCTTATTGTGTTTTTTGACCTCTTACACTTGGATTAATAATCACTTTTAGTTGTTGTTCTAATATGCTCAGACAATCAAGTGCTTATGCAATTTAGAGACTTTCCGATCACAATCAATTATTGAACAAAAGGGGAACTTTCATTTCATTTCAAGTTTATACAAGTCATTCGGCTGGAGGATCACCTCCAGCCTGATCTACATTTTGTTCGCTTTCTCTCTCACCCTCAGCCTCCTCCTCACTATCCTCACCTTCGTCCTGGGGAGCCAGATCTACCATCCAAGAGAAGTCCTCCTTGGGATATCGCTTCTTGAGCTCGGCTAAGAGATCCCTATGAGCGTTCACATAAGCGCCGGCCTCCCTTTTCACCGCTTCTTCTTCTTTTGCTTTGAGCTCCTCAGTGAGGTGAGCAACTTCACCAGCTCGGAGCGCCCGAACTTCTTCAATAACATGAGCTTGCTCGGCCAGAACTTGAGCTTGCTCGGCCAGCTTATCCTTGTAGAACTTCATTCGCCCCTCAATTTTAGATATGTAGTTCTGAGTAGATGAAAGTTGGGATTGGAGGGAAGCCACCTCGTGACCCATCTTTTCCACCTCCTTACTCAGACGGTGAGCCTTCTCCCGGACAATGTGCTGGTTCACCAAACTCTCCACGTTCAGGCTCATTGTCCGGGTCAGGATGTCATCAAGATTGTTCGGGGATAACCTATCCCGATCCTCTTGAAGGAAGATCGAGGCCCCCAAGACCTTGGCCAAGCCCAGATTTTCCCGAACAGTCCGATTCTTCTCCAGCGAGTGGATCAGAACTTGAGCGCCACGGGAAAGGGTCCTCACAGGAGGTTGGGAAGGACCCCCTTCCGCACTCGATGCGACTGGAGGAGGTGGAGGCGGCTCTTCTTGGTGAGGAGGAGACCGGACCACTTCTATAATCGGCGGTCCCAAGGGTTGAGACGAGCCTCCTTGCATCTCTCTGGGATCATGACTGGGGGTTTGAAGCAGCTCGAAACGCTTCATCTCCCGCACTTTCTTAGAGACCTCCCTCTTCCGCTTTCGGCTCTCCTTGGAAGCCTCGCCGCTTGCCATACCTGCACAAAGAAGAGGTCAGTGAGATCACTAAGGCCTAAAGATCGGAGATATAGAAAATACCAATGCCAATGTCAGGGAGCTAAAGCCCGCGATCTTCGCCAATGATCAACTCCATTGTCCAGTGATGCAGTTTGGCTGTCACTGCATCCAAACAAGAGAACTTCTCTCTGGCGATCTTTCAGTTCCATCACCATCAGGCCTTCTTCCCTATTCAGGGTGATGCACTTCGGAAGTAAAGGGCGCTGGTGCAGCCAGCTGCGAGGGAAGCCCTCAAAGCCATTCAGAATTTTGCTCCTCAGGATAAAGAAGCGATTCTTCCAATTCTTCAGGGAGGAGGGCAGATCGATAAAGAGCCCACAATGTGGTTTCGCCTGGAAGAACCAATACTCGTCGGCCTTTCGATGAGTCAGCCTATGTAGTTCGGCGAACACCTTAGCTGTAGGGCTGAGTCCTTTGGCTATGCACACTTGGTGAAATTTTAGAACTTCCTTGAAGAAGTCATCGAGGGGGAACCGCAGCCCGGCCTTTAATTGTTCTTCATATACCATGATCATATCGTTCTCCTCGATGAAGTGATCAGCACGAAGATCGCTGTGACACTTAATCAGCTCGTAGGAATCAGGCCGAATGTTATACTCTTGGCTGAATGACTGCAGGTCAGTTTCTTGAAGGATTGATGGCAGCTCGTCCATAGGAAGATTTTCTCTCCCTGAAGAATGTACATGCCTTGATGGTGCTCCTTGCCCCTGAGCTGGAATAAAGGCCCTAGGAGGTTCAGGTCGCACGCTTGGTCCGACCACCTCCACTTCATCAGACGACCACGAGATCTGAACGGAAGGGGGTCTTACTGCTCTCTGACCCTCAGCACCGCTCATTTTCAAAGGAAATAGAGAATTTAAACTAAATGAAGGATCAAAACCCTTACCGGAGCTTGATCGGTGTCGGAAGAACTTGAAAAATTGAGAGAATTTTGGAATCGCTCGCGGGATGCTGAGAATGACATAAGAGAGCAACTAGCTGACCCATCCCCTATTTATACCCGTCCGAGCATTTAATGCTCACAGTGTTCCAGGCGATGCATCGGTTAGCGGGATTCGCCAGCTTTTCTGACACTCCTCACGAATATTCCAGAAATTCCATAATAAAAGAGATCGGCTAGTTACAGATCGGTGAATTAAGACGGATATGTTAAGGGTTGTTCAGTTAGGAACCGGATCAGAAAAACACATCAGAGATCGAAAAACAGTCAATGCAATAATAATAAAAATGATAGTTGTCAAAATAAAATTTTGTTTTCGAAAACGTCGGATTACATCATTTGGGCGATCTCTAGAGATCGGATTACATTAAAAGTCGAATTACATCATTTGGGCGATCTCTAGAGATCGGATTACATTGAAGGTCTGATTACATCATAGGGGCGATCTCTAGAGATCGGCAGTACATCCCATCTAATAAAGACCTATGTCAAAGCCTAGTTTCGTGGCTGAATCAAAAGATGTGTTAGACCAGTCATCGACACCGGACAGATGTACAGCTCAGATGGGGAGATTATGACTCTCATGAAGATGAGACAGGTCATCATCAATGTTATTGCTCGGAACCGAGTCGTTGTCGGGACACCCAATGTGGAGAGAAGCCGAATGAACTTCAAGGGACAATCACCAATGTTAAGGGGAATATTAGCAGTCTTCTCGCCCGAAATCAGTTCGCCGATTATATCGGTCGAACAATTCGAGATCGACACGATCGAAGTCCTCGATCCAGGTCGGCAAATTAGTCTGGTTCTCTCACTGTCATCAAATGAGGTTATCATAATTCTCCGATCATAGGGATCATAAATTTTCAGTCGAGGAATAAAGAGGACAATCGGGAAAAGATCAAAAGCCACTATCATGGCCGGGACTATTGCCGGAGCAGTTAGAACAGGGAATGTGAGAAGGAAGAGGAGAAAATCAAATGCAGAAGGCTTTCCCGTTGAAGGTATATATAGGAAAAATTTGATCATTTATTGCAAGCAAAAAACGATGCGGATGCCTCGAAAATTGAAGGAATAAATGCTTTGACTGAACTGAACCAGAAAGAGGAAAAGACCGGAGTAGGAGAGGTCGGAAGAGGGGAGCCCGGCATAAGAGATCGGAAAGGGATCATGTTAGAAAGATCGGAAGGGAGGGGAGGTCGGGAAACAAAGAGAATAAGACAACTTCCGCTAACTGTCCTCATGATCAGAGCCGAGGTAGTTAAAGCGTTGCAGACGAAATCTCCACCGCACGCCCCAGAATCGCCCGCATTACTGACATGTGCCAGAGTATGTCATAACAGTGCTATACATCTCAATCTCCACTGTTGATCTTACTTGTAAGGACGAGTCTGGAGCCCTTGGATCAAAAAAGAAGACGACAAGACCAGCGCCTTTCACTCCTAGCCCTCGGATCGCCCTTGACAAGAAAATTTTGGGCCGTCAGATTAGAAGAGAGAAAGGAAAAATATTCTAAAAGGGATCTCAACTGTTCGTTCTGATTCTCTTTAATTCCCGAGCCTCAGATCATGTCCTTTAAAATCCTAACCTTCCATCTCCCTCAAAATAAATCCTGACCCTCCATGGAGAGCACCCGGTTCCTATAAATACATGCATGAAAACTGTTCATAGGAGGACGAAGAAAAAGGTGGTGACTATAGCGGAAGGACTCTGAAATTTAATTCAGTTCGTTACTTGCTATTTTTAAGCTTTCATAAGAAAAACTTTTGAAACCAGTTTTTTGAAGTATTTTCTTGCAAAAGGGATTTTTGAATACTGAAACTCTCCATTTTCAGTTCGTTCATTATCCTGTGACACTCTCACTTTCTGTCTCTGTTATCTTTATTTCTACTCCCATTGTTCAAGCTCAACTTCATTCAAACTCGGTTATTATTTTGACTTGGCTGCATTTTAGCGAAGTATCCTTCATTTCAAGGCGAACCTTAGTCCTCAGGCTATCAACCCGCAGTCCTATTACGTTTTGTGATTCCATAGTTAGTTCAATAGATTCGGCTCCCTACAGGTGAGTGCTTATATCGCTGCTTTATCAAGTGCTCATTTTTTTTACGTATTTCCTTTGTTTTTTTTTTATGTTCGTAATTTTCACCAAATTTATATTGTGTTAAAAATGTGAAGAAGGTTATTCTCGAGTTTACTTCTTTGTTAATCGGTCCATTCTTTTTGTTAGTCTTTGTTACTTCTAAATACAAGTGTTCTAATCTCGAGTAGCGTATAAGTGGTTGGATAAAATGTAGGTAACTGTATCTTAAGAGTCTCTTTAAGATAATAAAGGGTCTGAATAATAAGTCAGGAAAATGGTAGAGTCGAATCACTAGAATAACACAAAAGACGATTGGGTAAGACGTCGCAAGGCGGAGTAAAACCAAACCTTAGATAAGCAAATGGGACAGATCGGGTATTGCTTGCCAAAAGGTGCTGTTAAGGCGACTACATAAGAGGTCGGTAAAATCCAGTCTGTACCCCCTGTCAAGTCATGGGGTATCAATGAGTCAAAAGAAGCCTTATTCAGGTCCCCGGCATCTTTGAATGCCAGAACCCTTAGCCTTAGGCTCTCACGATATGTAAGATTTCAAGAGGTCGGAAAAGTCCTTATCCGACTCCCACTCAAGTAAAAGAGATCGGAGGAGAGTTCTTATCCAATTCTCAATCTAAAAAATTCTAATAAATATTTAAAAGAGACCGGAGGAGAGTTCTTATCCGATTCTCAACCTAAAAATTTTAACAAATATCTAAAAGAGATCGGAGGAGAGTTCTTATCCGATTCTCAATCTAAAATTTTAACAAATATTTAAAAGGGATCGGAGGAGAGTTCTTATCCGATTCTCAATCTAAAAATTTTAACAAATATCCAAAAGAGATCGGAGGAGAGTTCTTATCCGATTCTCAATCTAAAAATTTTAACAAATATCCAAAAGAGATCGGAGGAGAGTTCTTATCCGATTCTCAATCCAAAATTCTAACAAATATTCAAAGGAGATCGGATGAGAGTTCTTATCCGATCCTCAAGCCTAAAAATTTTAATAAATATTTGAAAGAGATCGGAGGAGAGTTCTTATCCGATCTCCAATCGAAATTTTAATCTAAAAGAGATAGGAGGAGAGTTCTTATCCGATTCTCAAATCGAATTCTAGCAAATATGCAAAGTAATCCCACAAACGAAAACCGCAACACAACATCAATTCACTAAGGTTGTCTCATTTACTTATGTATCTGGGTAATCCGAATTAGTGAAAAATCAAATATTCGTTTTTACCAAAAGGATTAACATTTCCGTTCGAACCCCTCTAACTATCGATTTTAATTTATAAAGAACGTAAGGTTAAATCTGCTCACCCTCATTGAGGGACGAGGTGGGGTGCCTAACACCTTCCCCACCCGTTTACGGACCCCGAACCTAGAATCTCTGTATTTGAAGTGGTTTCATGTTAATTTGCATTTCACAAATGGTTTTCTTTAATTTCTCTCAAAATTAAAGTGGCGACTCCTCACTCTTTCCCACTTCGGCGAGGGTTCGTCTAGGCGACCGCAAAACACCTTGCAACATAAAACATACTTCAAAAATTTTGCTCTGATACCACTAAAACATGTCACACCTTACCCTCTGTAAGGCAAAACATGATCCCGTAGAATACCTAATGAACTACCGAACTTCACCTACCGATAACTCATTAAGTGCCCTACAAGGGATTTTAAAACAATTTTCTTATTTTTGATAAGTGGTGAGCATTTTCTAATAGGTATTTAAAACAATTAATTGAAGTTAAAAACTAGTTAAAACTTTTGGCCCATTTTATTTTTCCACAAGTTTTATAAAAATTTTGACAGAGTTCCGTTTATATTTTAAGAAAATAGTTCTTCAAATTCCTGTAAAAACCGCTTCTAAAAATTTTTCTCAACCACTACTTCAAATTCTCAATCAATCTCAAATCTCAAGGTTTCACAATCAACATTTCTCAATTTCCAAAATTCAATAATCCTCAAAATATTAGCAATTCATCTCATTCAAATTAAATAAAATAGTTCCACTCATTTTTCATTAGAGACAAAACAATTTATATATATACATCATTACAAAATTTACATCAAAGGAAATTCAAACTAAATTTTTATTACAAACTTCATACAAACTTTATACAAGCTGCTCAAGACCATTTTACATGTCCATACATTTTTGTGCAATACATACATCAAAAGAAATATTTACAGTTAGGGTATAACTTATACCCGATGACTTCAAGCTGATAGCTCCTCACACCTCAGCAGCTCAGTCGGCTGCTCCTCTAGTCTCTAAATCTACGACAGCAATAAAAGCTATCGCTGAGTACTAGGACTCAGTGGTGCACAACATACTAAAATAATCTTTATGCAGAAATAAAATCACATTTATTCAAAATTTGAACTAAGCATGCGAGTTAAACACAAAACATAATTTATGAGATTTTAATCCCAAACAATTTCATTTTGAAGTGTCAAATCACATTTCATAAAACCCACAGTTAGATCATGCCATTCGAAACAAATAGAATCTCAATAGCCAGAGGCTAAAGAGAAATCACATCACAAGGCTAGCTAGCTCAAATATATGGATATCCATTCACATCCTCTTCTACTGGCACACCTCAACACTTCTCCAGAGAAGGAATCAAAATTCAAAACTAATTACCCCTACTAGTCATGCTAGTGAGGTGTTCAAATATATGGTCATGACACTGTGGTTTCAGAACTTATCTTAACAATTTGCTAAACATTGTCATTTCAAATATACACAATAACTTTCACAATTTAAATCAAAGCATCATAAATAAGGTCACAATAAACTTTCAACAATTCAAAGCAAAAGTAAAATGCATATTTCATTCACTTTAACAATGAATTTTAAAGAATAGTGATGTTGTGCACAAACCTCAAGCGAGTCGCCTCTTGGCCTTGACTCGATTCCTCGGGTTCTTTTCCGGTATTCTTTTCAACTGAAACACACAATTTTACAGTATTTCAGTACCATAATTTAACATAAATCCAAAAATAAATTTAACTTTACTTTTACCTAGCTCTAACGTGCTAAATTCGACGTTCTTGAAATTTTGTGTTTCGGGTTACTAATTACTATACTATTCAAGTCAAATTATTGACTTTCTAAGGCTTAATAGGTATGGGAATTCCAACTTCACCCACATACCACATTTTGGTCACTAAACTTGTTGGTTTTGGTCATTTTCTCAAAACATAGGTCTTTCAGGCAAAATTGTCAATTTTCAGTTTTTGGTGTCTAGGTTACACTGTTCCATTGGTCACTTTTCTGTTGGAATTTGGCAAAACTTCCTTCATAGAAAATGTTCCATATTGTCTTAAGTTTATTCACCTTTTTGAATCACTCCAATTGGAGTTTTGTAGCTCAAGTTATAACCAAAATAAAGTTACTGTTCATGCTGCAGAATTTTAGTTCTGGCAGATTTATTGATCCAACTTCGTTCAGTAATTTGATCAAGTTAAGTCCATAATTTGGTCTAAGTTTCTTCATATGAAATGTTCTACTATGCCTTAGGTTTCCATCGGTTCAAGAGTCACCTAAATCGGAGTTTTCTAGAGAGAGTTATAGCCATTGAAACTTTACTGTTCATGTGGTAATTCTGCAGTCTGCAGATTCAGTGATCCAAATTTGCTCAGTAATTTGATTGGGTTAATGGAATAATTTGGGTTAGTGTTCTTCATGAAAGTTTTAGGTCTATATCTCATCTAACCACTGGTAAAATTGTAGATCATTTTGAACTGTCTAACTCGAGTTATGACCAAATGAACAAACACTGTTCATTTGGTCAGTTATACAGAGGCAGACTGTGATTTTCCAATTTTAGTCAATTTGTTCACTAGATTTTGGTCACTTTTTGGGCATGCTTCCTAAATGAAAATTTGTCATATTGTGCCTATTTTCATTCCCAATTGGTCTCATACCAATTGGACTTGTAAAATTCCATTTTTGGTCCCTCAAAGTTGACTTTTGGTCATGGTGCATACCCAATCCGAATTCGGCTTTGATTCAAACACTTCTAACATAATTAATTAGGTCAAAAATGACCATTTCTCTCCGTACACTATTTCAAAGACATCATTTAGCACTTTTTCACATTTTTGGTCTCTAAACCCTAATGTCCAAACCCTAATTCACACTAATTTTTGCATTTACTTGATTCCATGCCTTTAACCATGGTCATTCAACTAACTAAGGTTTATATATCCATTCAACCTATTCAAATCATGCAAATCACCCTCCCCCTTATGCTGGCCGAAATTCAGTAATGGTCCCTTATAATTTTTTCTTTTCATTATAAGCATATTTACAAGCTAAATAAGTTAGAAATATAAGAATCAAACTCAATTTATCAAATTTGATTACTAACCTTTTTATGCAGAATTTCCTTTTCTTCAAAACTCCTTCCTTTCTTTTTCTTTTTGTTGTCAAGCTCCTTATCTAGGTCTAACTACAAGATTTAATGTTGGAGAGTAAGGTTTTTATGGTGGAATTGAAGGTTTATGAAGCTTAACTTAAGAGCTCTAATGGAGTTTGAGAGAGAGAGCTAAGGGAGAGAGAAAACGTTTTGGAAGGGAAGAAGAAGACAATAATTTTTTTTTTCTTTTCCTTTCTTTTATTTATTTTGTCTTATGGAAGATCCCAAAAATCCATTTAATTTAATTTATTAATTATAGGATTTATGGCATCATGCATGATGTCATCTTCCTACACCTTTTTCATTTTCTTTCTTTTTTTTTATTTTTCTATTAGTTCTTTAATTTAATTCTCGATTCCGAAATTTTTTTTTCTCCGATTTTATTTGTGATTAGGTCAGAGTCGACTCGGGGTCAATTGACCAAATTGCCCCTCGCCGGTTCATCCCGGTTTGCAAATAATCGAATATTTCTTCCGGCTCCCTGACCTAATTATTTGACTGACTTAACAGTTCTTTTTCGTGATTTTCTCTTTTCCACTATGTTTATAAGGGTCCTAAGGACAACGACGTCACATTTTATGGTTCGAAATTTGAGTTTAAAATGACTTCGCAGTCGTTCCCTAGAAGGTCACTCATCGCTGTGACTCTCGGCTCGTTTAACTTCTTATGTTCTGTTTTTCTTATTTATACTTAACTAATTGAACATTACTAATTATATGTGTTTATGGCTTCCCTAGTTGTCTTAAGTGTGGTTCTAATCCCCTTAATTGTCTGGACTGACACCGGTCAACGGAACAGTGAAATATACCAGGCTATACCAATAGGGGTGTTACAGGCATCTGGGACATATATTTGTCTGAATTCTCTAAGAAAGTCATCCCATGTCAGCACTGGGGGTTCCACCAAACTGTGGGAAATGGTTTTCCACTAGTCATATGCATCTCCCTGTAGAAGTGAGACTGAGTATTCAAATTTCAGCTCATTGGTGCAGTGCAGCTTCCTAAAAACTCTTTCCATCCTTTCCATCCATTGTTCTGCCTCTAGCGGATCCACTGTCCCCTTAAACTTAGTAGCCCCATACTTAATCAGCTTGTCATACTGTCTAGCTGAAGGCTATGGTTGTACAACTGGTGTCTGTAGTGAGGCTTGAGTAGGCATGTTACCAGCCATTTGTTGGAACATTGCAGCCATCTACTGAGCAAATTGAGTAGGGAACTGCGGTACTGAGGGGGCTAGTGCAGCTAATCCACTCACATTATGAAGGGCTGGGGCTTCCCCTTGCACCTCATCTTCTATTGATTGATCGACTGAACGGTCCCCTTCTTCCATAGTCAATTAGAGGATATTATACCTCCTGAACAAATAACATAAGGAGATTTCCTCCTGTTAGTACATCTTTATAATGTAATGTACTGTATGTATCAATCCATGACATTGAGCAGTTGTACTATGAAGGAAAAATATTCAAATTACCGGTCAAAACAGAATTTAAAAACTAGCTCTGATACCACTAAAACATGTCACACCTTACCCCTTCATGAGGCATAACATGATCCCGTAGTATACCTAATGAATTACCAAACTTCGCCTACTGATAACTCATTAAATACATTATAATGGATTTTAAACCTTTTCTTATTTCTTTTTACAGTGGTGAGTACTTTTGACAGGTGTAAAATTTTTTTTATCTACAGTGAACCAATTAACAAATCTGAGTATCAATAATTTCTGTAAAAATTTTGGCTGAGTGCCATCTGTATTTTGAATAAAACAGTTCTTCAAAAACCTGTAAAAAAGCACTTCCAATATATCTCTTCAATCCCAAACTCCAATAATAGTTTAACACAATAAATTTCTCAATATTTGTCAACTCAATTCAATATCAATTTTCCAGTGTTTCCAAAAAACTGAGATATGAGAAATATATCACAATATTTTTACAGGCCAAAATAAGTTACAATTTTAGTTTATAACTGCTCAAGACCAAGTACAATATATACATACAGAGCACATACATTACAACAAAAACTATAAAAATATGATATACTGAATATACCTGGTGAAATCTCAAAATGTAGCACAAGCAGCCTACTCTGCTGCCCTGTCCATCTGTCTACCTACGACAACAATGAAAAATGTAACAACCCTAGTTGTATAGCCTGGTATATTTCACTGTTCCGGTGACCGGTGTCGGTCCGGACAGTTAAGGGGATTAGAACCACACTTAAGACAACTAGAGAAGCCATAAACACAAATAATTAGTAATTGTCAATTAGTTAAGTATAAATAAGAAAAACAAAACATAAGAAGTTAAACGAGCCGAGAGTCACAGCGATGGGTGACCTTCTTGAGAACGACTGCGAAGTCGATTTAAACTCAAATTTCGAACCATAAAAAGTAATGCCGCGGTCTTTAGGACCATTATAAACACAGTGGAAAAGAGAAAATCATGAAAAAGAACTGTTAAGCCAGTCAAATAATTAGGTCAAGGAGCCAGAAGAAATATTGAATTATTTGCAAACCGGGTTGAACCGGCGAGGGGCAATTTGGTCAATTGACCCCGAGAGCTGACTCTTGACCTAACTGTCAAATAAAATTGGAGAAAAGAAAATTTTAGAGTCAGGAATTAAATTAATGAACTAATAAAAAAATAAATAGAAAAAAAAAGGAAAAAGAAAAGTTAAAAGGGTAGTGACATCATCATGGTGACATCATATTTGAGGTCATAAATAAATTTTGTTTACTTGATAATTTGACTAAGTCAATTAGAGGATAAATATACAAAATAAAGAAACAAAAATCATTTTTTCCTTCTTCTTCTTCTTTCTAGCCGAAACCCTCTCTCTCCCTCCTCCATGTTTGTCCACCATTGGTGAGATATTCAAGCTTGAATAACTTGAATCCTTCCCATAAATTTTAACCTTGAACCCTAGAAAACTTCTAAATTACCATAGAAAGGAAGAATAGAGGAAAGAAAAAGTGAGAAATTGGAACAAAAAGTGAAGATCAAAGGCTTCACCTAAGGTTGGTATTCTAATCTTCAATTTCTATTTTAAGTGCATGTTTAGTTACTTAAATGAACTTAGAAACTAAAGAAATGAAATAAAAATATTTGTGAGGGACCATAAGTGAAATTTGGCCAGCTAGGGTTACTATACATATGTTTGTGTTTTGATTTAATTTGATATGTTAGGCAAGCTTGTATGAATGAGGTAGTGAGATTGAGACACTTAGATTTGGTTAAATGCAACAATTTAGTGTGGTTAGGGTTTGGACACTTAGGGTTTAGAGAAAAAAATGTAAGAAATTGGTAAATGATGTCTTTGACCTATTTTGAAGTGAGAAATGGTCAATTGTGGCCAAATGGATTGTGTTAGAAGTGTTTGAACCAAAAGTAAATTCGGACTCAATGTGGTCATGCTGTTGGCAGCATGACCAAGGTTCCTTTGAGGGACCAAAACTAAAAATTTACAAGTCCAATTGGTATGAGACCAATTGGGAATGAAAATAGACACTAAATGACACAATTTTCATCTTGGAAGCATGCCCAAAAAGTGACCAAAACCTAGTGAATAAATTGACCAAATCCGAAAAATCTCAGTCTGCCCTGTACAAACTGACCAAATAAACAGTGTTTGTTCATTTGGCCATAACATGAGCTAGGTAGGTCTAAATGACCTGAAAGTTTACCAATGGATAGCTGAGGTATAAACCTAAAACTTTCATGAAGAACACAAACCCAAATTATGCCATTAACCAAGTCATTTGGCCACCCAAATTTGGTGACCTTAAACTGCCAAAACTAAAAATTGCCCAGAAATCTGGGTTGAGTCCAATCCGGCAGCCATGGTTCAAATGGCTATAACTTGAGCTAAAAAACTCCAATTGGAGTGATTCAAAGAGGAGAATAAACTTAAGACAATAGGGAACATTTTCTATGCAGGAAGTTTTGCCAAATTCTAACAGAAAAATGGCTAATGGAACAGTGCAACTTTAGACACCAAAACTGAAAATTTGCAAAATTGCCTAAAAGACTTAGAATTTGAGTAAACAACCAAAACCAACAAACTTAGTGACCAAAATGTGGTATGTGGGTGAAGTTAGAATTCCCATACCTATTAAGCCTTAGAAAGTCAACAATTTGACTTGAATAGTATAGTGAATAGTAACCCCAAAACACAAAATTTAAAGAACGTTGAGTTTAGCACATTAGAGCTAGGTAAAAGTGAAGTTAAATTTGTTTTTGGATTTATGCTAAGTTATAGTACTGAAACACTATAAAATTGTGTGTTTCAGTTGAAAAGGACATCAAGAAAGAACCCGAGGAATCGAGTCAAGGCTAAGAGCGACTCATTTAAGGTTTGCGCACAACGTATAATTTCTGTAAATTATTTTCTGCATATTGTTTTGAATAATTTTAAATAGTGAATTGTGACATTATTTATGATGCTTTGATTTAAATTGTTAAAAGTTAATTGTGTATATTTGAAATGACAATGTTTAGAAAATTGTTAAGATAAGTTTTAAAACCACAGCGTCATGACCATATATTTGAACACCTCACTAGCATGACTAGTGGGGGTAATCAGTTTCGAATTTTGATTCCTTCTCTGGATGAAGTGTTGAGGTGTGTGCCAGTAGAAGAGGAAATTGAATGGATATCCATATATTTGAGCTAGCTAGCCTTGTGATGTGACTTCTCCTTAGCCTCTGGCTATTGAGATTATATTTGTTTCGAATGGCATGATATAACTGTGGGTTTTATGAAATGTGTCTTGGCACTTCGAAATGAACTTGTTTGGATTAAAATCTCATATTTCATGTTCAGTCAAATTTTTGAATAAATGTGATTTAAATTCTGCATAAAGATTATTTTAGTATGTTGTGCACCACTGAGTCCTAATATTCAGCGATGGCTATTATTCCTGTCACAGATTTAGAGACTAGAGGAGCAGCAGACTGAGCTGCTGAGGATTGAGGATCTATCAGCTTGAAGTTATCGGGTATAATTTATACCCTGACTGTAAATATTTATTTTGATGTATGTATTGCACATAAATGTATGGACATGTAAAAATTGGTCTTGAGCAGCTTGTACAAAGTTTGTATAAAGTTTGTAATAAAATTTAGTTGAATCTTTTTTTTTATGTAAATTTTTTGCAATGGTGTATATAAATTACTTTGTCATTAATGAAATATGAATGGTAGCATCTATTTAATGAAATTCATTAATGATATTTGATGATTGTGGATATTGAAAATGGTGGATTTGAATTTTGGAAGTTGATAAATGTGTTGAAATTGATTGAAATAATTGTGAATTTGAAAAAGTTGTTGAGAAAAATTATTGAAAGTGCCTTTTTTTCAGGTATTTGAAGAACTGTTTTCTCAAAATACAAACAGAACTCTGCCAAAATTTTTATAAAATTTACGAAAAAATAAAATGGGCCAAAAATTTCAACTAGCTTTCAACTTTAATTAAATCTTTTGATACCAATTAGAAAATGCTCACCACTTATCAAAAGTAAGAAAATTCTTTTAAAATCCCTTGTAGGGTACTTAATGAGTTATCGGTAGGTGAAGTTCGGTAGTTCATTAGGAATTATGCAGGATCATGTTATGCCTTACAGAGGGGTAAGGTGTGACATGTTTTAGTGGTATCAGAGCAAAATTTTTGAAGTATGTTTTAACATGAGAATTTCTGTCTTTTCTTTGTTAAGTACAACTGCACAATGTCCATATTTGTTGCATACAATGCATTACATCATAAATATTAACTAACGGAGGGAAATATCCATGTGTTACATGTTCAGGAGATACCCTAACTTCAGACTGAAATGGAAGAAGGGGATCGCTCAGTTGAGCAGTCTGTTGAAGCTAAGGCACAAGGGGAAGCCCCAGCTCTACAGAATGTCAGTGGATTAGTAGCACCAGCCCCACAAATGCCGTAGTTTCCTACACAATTTGCACAACATGTCACACCTTACCCCTCTGTAAGGCATAATATAATCCCGTAGAATACTTAATAAACTACCGAACTTCACCTACCGATAACTCATTAAGTACCCTACAAGGGATTTTAAAACAATTTTCTTACATTTTGAAAGTGGTGAGCATTTTGGTAGGAATTAAAAACCATTTATTCAAAGTTTAAATATTAGTAAAAATTTTTATCCATTTAAATTTTGCCGCAAATTTTATAAAAATTTTGGCAGAGTTCCGTTTGTAATTGGAGAAAATAGTTCTTCAAATACCTGCGAAAAACACTTCCAAAAATTTTTCACAACTCCCAACCTCCAATAAACCTCATTTCAACTCAATTTAATTCACTTCAAAATAAATACGCAATTAAATCAAAATTTATCATCACAAAATATTTAATAATTTCATTCACATGGCATAAAGTATGAAATTCACAAGTACAAATATTTATCTATAGAAGGAAATCCAAAAACTAATATTATTACAATTTATTTACAACTGCTCAACTTATATTGATACATACAACATTTCTATATTTACATCAAAATTATCTACAAGGGTATAAAACAATACCTGTACAAAATGATCGATGTGGTCCACAATTCGATAGCAGCTCACTCTGCTGCTTTCACCTTGCTCTTATCTGCGACAGCAAAATAAGCTATCGCTGAGTATAAAAATACTCAGTGGTGCACAATAAAAATTTAAAATGCAATACATAAATCGTTCATTGATGAAACACAATTTGAATACTTCTCAATCACAATTCACAAATATCAAAGTTCATAATAACACCATTTAGTCAAATAATTTATTAAACACAGTGTTGCCAAAATCATATACACTTAAGCCATGACACAAAATTTTCGATCAATGCCGTGTTGTACACCACGACAAAGCAATCTACAACCCCATTAATCGAAATCAATGAGGGAGGTGGCTAGCTAGCTAATGAGAACTCATCCGATCTCAACCTCAACTGGCAAGCCAGAGAGAGAGGAAAATAAACGATATCAACCCCATAAATGGAGGAGGAATAGTGTGATACTGTCATGCTAAGTGTGAACACAAAATCAATTCAAAACAATTTATTCAAATAATTTATGAAAAATCTAATCAATTTCCAAAGTCATATTTGCGATTATAAAATAGCAACACAGTACATAATTAATCACAGAAGTCAAATTTTTGAGAATAAAATATTTAAACAAGAATTATTGTGCACAGACCTGACGTGAGTCGCCTCTAGGCCTTAACTCAGTCTCTTCGAGTTTCCAAGTCTTTTTCAGCTGAAACACACAATTTCACAGTGTTTCAGTACCATAACTTAGCATAAATCCAAAAATAAATTTAACTTCACTTTTACCTAGCTTTAATGTGCTAAATTCGACGTTCTCGAAGTTTTTGTGTTTCGGGTTACTATTCACTACACTATTCAAGTCAAATTGTTGACTTTTTAAGGCTTAATAGGTATGGGAACTCCAACTTCACCCACATACCACATTTTGGTCATTAAATTTGTTGATTTTGGTCATTTTCTCAAAGCTTAAGTCCTTTTGGCAAAATTGTCAAATTTTCAATTTTGGTGTCCCTAATTGTACTGTTCCATTGGTCAATCTACTGTTGGAATTTGACAAAACTTCCTTCATAGAAAATGTTCCTTATTGTCTTAAGTTTATTCTCATTTTTGGATCACCCCAATTGGAGTTTTGTAGCTCAAGTTATGGCCCTTTGAACCAGGGCTGTAGGATTGGAAACGACCCAGATTTTCTGGGCAAATTTTGGTGCTAGCAGATTTGGGTCACCAACTTGGGGTGGCCAAATGGCTTGGTTGCTGGCAGAATTTGGACTTGTCTTCTTCATGAAAGTTTTAGGTCTATATCTCATCTAACCGCTGGTAAAAGTTCAGGTCAATTTGACCTGTCTAGCTTGAGTTATGACCAAATGAACAAACACTATTCATTTGGTCAGTTTATCTGATGTGCATCGCTCTTATCCAACTTTGGTCAATTGGTTCACTAAGTTTTGATCACTTTTTGGGCATGGTTCCTAAATGAAAATTGTGTCATTTTATGTCTATTTTCATCCCCAACTGGTACCATATCAATTGGACTTGTAAAATTTTAGTTTTTGTCCTTCAAAATTGACTTGCAGCATGACCATATACCCTCCGAATTTGGCTTCAATTCCAACAATTCGAACACAACTCATTTGGTCACAATTGACCATTTTTCACTTCACAATAGGTCAAACATTCCATTTACTCATTTCTTACATTTTTGGTTCACAAACCCTAAGTCCTAAAACCCTAACTCACTTATTTGTTGCAATTAACTAAATTCAAAGCTCTCAACCATAATCAATCAACTAATGGAGATCCATAAACTCATTCAATTGCATCAGACCATACAAAATCATACTCCCTTCAACTAGGCCGAAATTTCAGTAATGGTCCTCACAATCTTTTTCTTTTCATTTTAAACATATTACAAGCTAATTCAAACTAAAAATACAACAATCAAATCTCAACTTTTAAATTGATACATTTACCTCAACTTTAATACCAAATCTTCAATTTTTCTCCTCCTTTCTTCTTTCTTTCTCGTTCTTAAGTTGAGATTGCAAGCTCTAGTAAGGTTTTTAAGGGAGTTATGAAGATTAAGTGAAGGAATTTAAGCTTAAGTGTAAGCTTAAATGAAGAAAATTCATGGAGGTTTATGGAGGAAGATGGGGCGGCACAAAGGAAGAAGAAAGAGCTTCTATTTATTTTTTTTTTATTTTCTTTCTTTTATAAATTTTGGTTTATGGAAGACCACAAAAATCCCATTTAACTATTTTATTAATTATTCCTTTTATGGCATCATGCATGATGTCATGCATGATGTCATCACCTTTTTACTTTTTCATTTTCCTCTTTTTTTTTCTATTAGTTCTTTAATTTAATTCTCGACTCCGAAATTTTCTTTCTCCGATTTTATTTGACAGTTAGGTTAGGAGTCAGCTCTCGGGGTCAATTGACCAAATTGCCCCTCGCCGGTTCATCCCGGTTTGCAAATAATTCCATATTTCTTTGTTTGCTCGACCTAATTATTTGGTAGCTTATGATTCTTTTCGTGATTTTCTCTTTTCCATAGTGTTCATAAGGGTCCTAAAGACCGCGGCGTCACATTTTACGGTTCGAAATTTGAGTTTAAAATGACTTCGCAGCCATTCCCGAGGAGGTCACCCATCGCTATGACTCTTGGCTCGTTTAACCTCTTATGTTCTATTTTTCTTATTTATACTTAACTAATTGAACATTACTAATTATTTGTGTTTATGGCTTCTCTAATTGACTTAAGTGTGGTCTAATCCCCTTAATTGTCCGGACTGACACCGGTCACCGGAACAGTGAAATATACCAGACTATATAAATAGGGGTGTAACAATTCTCCCCTCCTTAAATAAATTTCGTCTCAAAATTTTTACCTGGTATCAATCTCTGAACAGCTGTGGGTGTTGTCTCCTCATGTTCTCCTCTCGTTCCCAAGTAGCTTTTTGGCCCGAATGATGGTTCCATAGCACTTTTACCAACGGTATTCTGTAGCTGCTTCACCTCATAAACCAGAATCTTTATGGGTTCTTCCTCATATGTGAGGTCTGGATTCACTTCAATTTCACTTCAATTTCTTCTACTGGTAGTATATGAGATGGGTCTGATCGATACCTCCTCAACATAGACACATGGAAGACATTATGTATCTTCTCCAACTCTGGAGGTAATGCCAACTGATATGCCAAAGGACCCACTCTTTCTAGAACCTCATATGGCCCAATAAAACGAGGACTTAGTTTCCCCTTTCTGTCGAATCTCATAATTCTCTTCCAAGGAGAAACCTTGAGGAAAACTTTCTCACCCACTGCATACTCAATATCTCTTCTTTTCAAATCAATGTAGGACTTACGCCGATTGCGATGCGACTTTAAGTCGATCTTTGATCACCCTAATTTTCTCTTCAGTCTGTTGAACAATTTCGGGTCCAATCATTTTTCTTTCACCCACATCATCCCAACACAACGGGGTTCTACATTTTCTGCCACACAAAGGTTCATATGGAGGCATCCCAATGCTTGATTGGTAGCTGTTGTTATAAGCAAACTCAATCAAAGGCAAGTGTGTATCCCAACTACCCTCAAACTCAATCACACAAGCCCGTAGCATGTCCTCCAAGATCTGAATTACCCTCTCGGTGGCCATGCATGCGTGGGTGGAATGCAAGATCTTGAAGTTCAATCTAGTTCCTAGGGCTCTCTGAATACTACCGGAATCTAGAAGTGAACCTAGGATCTGTCGATACAATGGATCGGCACTCCATGAAGTCTCACAATCTCATCAATGTACAACTGGCCAATCTGTCCAAGCGTAGTCCATTGATTTGGCAGAAAATGAGCAGACTTAGTCAGTCTGTCGACAATGACCCACACTGCATCATGACTCTTCTGTGTCCTCGGAAGTCCCATTACAAAATCCATTGTTATTCTCTCCCATTTCCATTCTGGCACTAGTAGTGGATGTAACAACCCAGTTGGTACTTGATGCTCTGCCTTTACTTGCTGACAAGTCAGCCATTTGGATACAAACTCTGCCACATCTCGTTTTAAACCCATCCACCAGTAATGCTCCTTTAGCCCTCTATACATTTTTGTACCACCAGGGTGCATAGCAAAAGGGGACTAATGTGCTTCCTTCAAAATGATCTGCCTCAAATTAACATCATTAGGAACACATATTCTGCCCTGGTGTAGCAGTAAACCATCCTCTCTGATAGAGAACTCTGGTTTCTTGCCCTGCCGGACTTCTTCCAACAGCTTCTGATACCTTTCATTATTCTGAGCAGCCATTCTGATCTGATCAATTAACACTCGCTGTACATGCCATGCAACTGTTGTCTTCCTATCATCATTAATCTCTAAACTAACATGTAATGATCTCAACTCATATAGCAAAGACAAAAGAGTAACCTGTAGACTCGCCATAGTCTTGCGACTTAGGGCGTCAGCCACAACATTAGCTTTCTTTGGCTGATAGTCTATCAGACAATCATAGTCTTTTATCAACTCTAACCATCTCCTCTGTCTCAAATTCAACTCTTTCTGGGTGCCCAAATACTTCAAACTCTTATGATCTGTGTAGATGTAATATTTCTCCCCATACAAATAGTGCCTCCAGATCTTAAGAGCAAACACAATGGCTGCAAGCTCCAAGTCATGTGTCGGATAATTCCTCTCATGCGATTTCAGCTGGCGTGATGCATAGGCAATGACATTTCGATCTTGCATCAACACACAACCTAACCCATTGTAAGAAGCATCGCTGTAAACTGTATATTCTTTACCTAGTGTAGGTAAAGTCAGGACTGGAGCCTCAGTCAAACATCTCTTCAATTCATCAAAACTTTGCTGGCATTTGTCTGTCCACTAAAATTTCACATCCTTTCTAAGTAGCTTGGTCAATGGAGATGCCAACATGGAGAATCCCTTCACAAATCGACGGTAGTATCCAGCTAACCCCAGAAAACTACGAATCTCTGTGACATTTCTGGGTGGCTTCCAATTAAGGACAGCTTCAATCTTGCTAGGATCTACCTTAATACCCTCTGCTGATACTATGTGCCCCAAAAAGGATATCTCCTTCAGCCAAAATTCACATTTCGACAGTTTGGCATATATCTGTTTCTCCCTCAAAGTCTGCAGTACAATCCGCAGATGTCTATCATGCTCTTTTGCATTCCTCGAATAGACCAATATATCATTAATAAATACCACAACAAACTGGTCGAGGTATGGTCTGAAGATAGTGTTCATCAGATCCATAAAAGCAACCGGAGCATTAGTTAACCCGAATGGCATGACCAAGAACTCATAATGGCCATAGCGGGTTCTGAAGGCAGTTTTAGGAATACTCTGCTCTTGTACTTTCAGCTGATAATAACCTGATCTCAGGTCAATTTTGGAGAACACAGTTGCACCTCTCAACTGATCAAATAAGTCATCAATGCAGGGCAATGGGTATCTGTTCTTTATTGTCACCTTATTCAACTGCTGATAGTCAATGTATAACCGGAGAGTGCCATCCTTCTTCTTAACAAACAATACTGGCGCTCCCCAAGGTGACATACTAGTGCAGATAAAGCCCTTGTTAAGCAACTCTTGCAACTGCACTTTCAACTCTTTCAATTCTGCAGGTGCCATTCTGTATGGTGTTATGGAGATTGGGTCCACACCAGGCATAACATCAATTTCAAACTGCACTTCTCTTTCTAGAGGTAATCCTGGCAATTCATCAGGAAATACATCCGGAAAGTCACATACAGTAGGAATGTCCCTCAGTGCTAGACTCCCCACTTGGGTGTCTATCACATGTGCCAAGTACGCCTCACACCCTTTTCTAATAATTTTCCTAGCCAGTGCAGCTGAAATGATTTTTGAAGGTAATAACTGTCTCTCTCCATGTATTACTACATCATCGTACTGAGGAAGACCAAAAGTGACTGTCTTCAGTCTATAGTCAATCATGGCGTGATGCCTAGCTAACCAATCCATGCCCAAGATAATGTCATAATCTCTGAAGGGCATTTCAATTAAGTCTGACAGGAAAATATGTCCTTGGATCACTAAAGGACAATCTCTATATAGCCTATTTACCCTGACCTCCTGGCCTAATGGACTAGTTACTAGCACATCATAGTCCATTGGTACACACGGAATAGCAGTAGAACACATCACACTAGCACTAACATACGAATGTGTGGAGCCATGATCAAATAACACATGCACATCTTGGTTAAGGATGGAGAAATTACCAGCTACAACGTCTGATGTTTCAGCTTCTTCCCTCTGACACATGGTATACACTCTGACTGGTGCGCCACTGGATGCTGGCTGGTTAACAGTACTTTGACTTCCAGGAGTGTTACCAGGACCCCCACCTTTGCCTCTACCTCTAGCAGCTGACTATGACCCTCTAGGTGCAGAGACTTGGGCTGATCCCTCAGATGTAGCAGAAGGTCCAGACCGACATGGACTAGTGCAATCCTTAGCGAAATGTCCGCTCCCTCCACAGTTAAAACATGCACCAGTAGCCTTGAAACAAACCCCACCTTGAGTTTTACCACAAGTTTCACACTGCCGGACTGATAGAGCTCCTCAGGGTGTCTGCTGGGTCTGCAAACCAGACCGAGGTGGTCATTGGCCAGAAAATCTACCTCTGCCAGATCTACGGGAGCTGGATCCCCCAAACTGTTTTCTCTTTCTAGAACCACTCTCAGATGCTTGTCCCGTAGTCTTTTCAGTCTTCTCTTTTTCTTATGTACCCTTCTTCACTGCCCCTTCTGATTCTATCCTTTCCAGTTCCAGGGCCTGTGAGATCAATTCAGCAAAATTTTGATGTCGAAAACCCATAACTTGCATTCTCAAATTCGGCCTTAGCCCGGACTCAAACCTCTTGCATCTATCTCTGGGGGTGGAGATTAAGCTTCCAGCATAGTGGCTTAGCCTTGAGAAGTCTCTCTCATATTCTGCTATGGTTTTGTCCCCTTGTTTCAAACTCAAGAATTCTTGTAATTTCATGTCTACATATGCATCAGGAACCCATTTCTGCCTGAATTCCCTCAGGAAGTCTGTCCATGTCAGCACAGGTGGCTCAACCAGGCTGTGGGGGATGGTCTTCCACCATTCATATGCATCCCCTTGTAACAAGGAAACAGAATACTCGAACTTCATCTCTTCCGTACACTGCAGTTTTCTGAAAACTCGTTCCATTCTTTCCAACCATTGTTCTGCCTCCAGTGGATCCACAGTGCCTTTAAACTCGGTGGCCTCAAATTTCATCAACTTTTCATATTGCCGAGCTGAGGGCTGTGGTTGTGCTACAGGTACTGGCATTTGAGCTTGGGGTGGCACATTACCCGCCATTTGCAGGAAAAATGCAGCCATCTGCTGTACAAATTGAGCAAGGAACTGCGGTGCTGGAGTAGGAGCTGGAGTGGCTGACCCACTCACGTTCTGGAGTGCTGGGCCTTCCCCTTGAACCTCAGCCTCAACAGATTGTTCTTCGGAATGATCTCCTCCTTCCATTCCATTTTCTCAAACTTTTCTACTTCCTGAGATCAAACACAATGAGGTTGACCTCCGTTAGTGCATATTCATGATGTAAATATGTCATATGTATCAATTAAAGACACTTGAGCAGTTGTACTTATCAATAAAATGTTCATACACATAGTCAAAATTTATTGAAAAACCATGCTCTGATGCCACTAAAACATATCACACCTTACCCCTCTGTAAGGCATAACATGATCCCGTAGAATACTTAATGAACTACCGAACTTCACCTACCGATAACTCATTAAGTACCCTACAAGGGATTTTAAAACAATTTTCTTACATTTTGAAAGTGGTGAGCATTTTGGTAGGAATTAAAAATCATTTATTCAAAGTTTAAGTATTAGTAAAAATTTTTGTCCATTTAAATTTTGCCGCAAATTTTATAAAAATTTTGGCAGAGTTCCGTTTGTAATTGGAGAAAACAGTTCTTCAAATACCTGCGAAAAACACTTCCAAAAATTTTTCACAACTCCCAACCTCCAATAAACCTCATTTCAACTCAATTTAATTCACTTCAAAACAAATCCGTAATTAAATCAAAATTTATCATCACAAATTATTTAATAATTTCATTCACATGGCATAAGGTATGAAATTCACAAGTACAAATATTTATTTACAGAAGGAAATCCAAAAAATAATATTATTACAATTTATTTACAACTGCTCAACTTACATTGATGCATACAACATTTCTATATTTACATCAAAATTATCTACAAGGGTATAAAACAATACTCGTACAAAATGATCGATGTGGTCCACAATTCGATAGCAGCTCACTCTGCTGCTTTCTCCTTGCTCACTCTATGACAGCAAAATAAGCTATCGCTGAGTATAAAAATACTCAGTGGTGCACAATAAAAATTTAAAATGCAACACATAAATCTTTCATTGATGAAACACAATTTGAATACTTCTCAATCACAATTCATAAATATCAAAGTTTATAATAACACCATTTAGTCAAATAATTTATTAAACACAGTGTTGCCAAAATCATATACACTTAAGCCATGACACAAAATTTCCGATCAATGCCGTGTTGTACACCACAACAAAGCAATCTACAACCCCATTAATCGAAATCAATGAGGGAGGTAGCTAGCTAGCTAATGAGTACTCATCCGATCTCAACCTCAACTGGCCAGCCAGAGAGGGAGGAAAATAAACGATCTCAACCCCATAAATGGAGGAGGAATAGTGTGATACTGTCATGCTAAGTGTGAACACAAAATCTATTCAAAACAATTTATTCAAATAATTTATGAAAAATCTAATCAATTTCCAAAGTCATATTTGCGATTATAAAATGGCAACACAGTACATAATTAATCACAGAAGTCAAATTTTTGAGAATAAAATATTTAAACAAGAATTATTGTGCACAGACCTGACGTGAGTCGCCTCTAGGCCTTGACTTAGTCTCTCCGAGTTTCCAAGTCTTTTTCAGCTGAAACACACAATTTCACAGTGTTTCAGTACCATAACTTAGCAGAAATCCAAAAATAAATTTAACTTTACTTTTACCTAGCTTTAATGTGCTAAATTCGACGTTCTCGAAGTTTTTGTGTTTCGAGTTACTATTCACTATACTATTCAAGTCAAATTGTTGACTTTTTAAGGCTTAATAGGTATGGGAACTCCAACTTCACCCACATACCACATTTTGGTCATTAAATTTATTGGTTTTGGTCATTTTCTCAAAGCTTAAGTCCTTTTGGCAAAATTGTCAAATTTTCAGTTTTGGTGTCCCTAATTGCACTGTTCCATTGGTCAATCTACTGTTGGAATTTGATAAAACTTCCTTCATGGAAAATGTTCCTTATTCTCTTAAGTTTATTCTCATTTTTCGATCACCCCAATTGGAGTTTTGTAGCTCAAGTTATGTCCCTTTGAACCAGGGCTGCAGGATTGGAAACAACCCAGATTTTCTGGGCAAATTTTGGTGCTAGCAGATTTGGGTCACCAAATTGGGTGGGCCAAATGGCTTGGTTGCTGGCAGAATTTGGACTTATGTTCTTCATGAAAGTTTTAGGTCTATATCTCATCTAACCACTGGTAAGCTTTCAGGTCAATTTGACCTGCCTAGCTCGAGTTATGACCAATTGAACAAACACTGTTCATTTGGTCAGTTTGTACAGTGGCAGACTGCTGTTATCCAACTTTGGTCAATTGGTTCACTAAGCTTTGGTCACTTTTTGGGCATGGTTCCTAAATGAAAATTGTGTCAGTTTATGTCTATTTTCATCTCCAATTGGTACCATATCAATTGGACTTGTAAAATTTCAGTTTTTGTCCTTCAAAGTTGACTTGGTCATGCTGCCAGCAGCATGACCATATACCCTCCGAATTTGGCTTCAATTCCAACAATTCGAACACAACTCATTTGGTCACAATTGACCATTTTTCACTTCACAATAGGTCAAACATGCCATTTACTCATTTCTTACATTTTTGGTTCACAAACCCTAAGTCCCAAAACCCTAACTCACTTATTTGTTGCAATTAACTAAATTCAAAGCTCTCAACCATAATCAATCAACTAATGGAGATCCATAAACTCATTCAATTGCATCAAACCATACAAAATCATACTCCCTTCAACCAGGCCAAAATTTCAGTAATGGTCCTCACAATCTTTTTCTTTTCATTTTAAACATATTACAAGCTAATTCAAACCAAAAATACAACAATCAAATCTCAACTTTTAAATTGATACACTTACCTCAACTTTAATACCAAATCTTCAATTTTTCTCCTCCTTTCTTCTTTCTTTCTTGTTCTTAAGTTGAGATTGCAAGCTCTAGTAAGGTTTTTAAGGGAGTTATGAAGATTAAGTGAAGGAATTTAAGCTTAAGTGTAAGCTTAAATGAAGAAAATTCATGGAGGTTTATGGAGGAAGATGGGGCGGCACAAAGGAAGAAGAAAGAGCTTCTATTTAATTTTTTTTCTTTTCTTTCTTTTATAAATTTTGGTTTATGGAAGACCACAAAAATCCCGTTTAACTATTTTATTAATTATTCCTTTTATGGCATCATGCATGATGTCATGCATGATGTCATCACCTTTTTACTTTTTCATTTTCATCTTTTTTTTTCTATTAGTTCTTTAATTTAATTCTCGACTCCGAAATTTTCTTTTCTCCGATTTTTTTTTTACAGTTAGGTCAGGAGTCAGGTCTCGGGGTCAATTGACCAAATTGCCCCTCGCCGGTTCATCCCTTTTTGCAAATATTCCACATTTCTTCCAGCTCCCTGACCTAATTATTTGACTGGCTTAACAGTTCTTTTTCGTGATTTTCTCTTTTCCATAGTGTTCATAAGGGTCCTAAGGACCGCCGCGTCACATTTTACGGTTCGAAATTTGAGTTTAAAATGACTTTGCAGTCGTTCCCGAGGAGGTCACCCATCGCTGTGACTCTTGGCTCGTTTAACCTCTTATGTTCTGTTTTTCTTATTTATACTTAACTAATTGAACATTACTAATTATTTGTGTTTATGGCTTCTCTAATTGACTTAAGTGTGGTTCTAATCCCCTTAATTATCCAGGCTGACACCTGTCACCGGAACAGTGAAATATACCAGGCTATATAAATAAGGGTGTTACACAGCAGATGGTTGCGATGTTTCAACAAATGGCTGGAGGTATGCCTGCTCAAGCTCCACCCCAAACACCTATGGCACAACCACTGCCTCCAGCCAGACAGTATGATAAGCTATTGAAGTATGGGGCTACAGAATTTAAGGGTATAGTGGACCTTTTAGAGGTAGAGCAATGGCTTGAAAGAATGGACAGAGTGTTCAAGAAGCTGCACTGCCAAGATGAATTGAAGTTTGAATACTCCGTGTCACTACTACAAGGGGATGCGTATGATTGGTGGAAGACCATCCCCCACAGGTTAGCTAAACTACCAGTACTGACCTGGGATGACTTCATCAGAGAATTCAGACAGAAATACATCACAGACGCATATGTTGATCATAAATTGTAAGAATTTTTGAGTTTGAAACAAGGGAACCGATTAGTGGCAGAGTATGAGAGGGAGTTCTCCCGCTTAAGTCACTATGCTGGGAGTCTCCTTTCTACCAGCAAGGCAAGATGCAAGAGATTTGAGACTGGTTTGAAGCCCAATTTGAGAATGCAAGTAGTGGGATTCAGGCACAGCAATTTTTCAGAACTCATGTCTCAAGCACTCGAGTTAGAAAGGATTGAATCAAAAGTGACCCCAGCAAAAGAAAAATCAGAGAAAGCTAAGAAATCAGAAAAAGATAAGGGGGAAAAGTCAGTAGAACCAAGTTCTGGTGGTACCTCTGGAAAGAAAAAGAAATTTAGTGGACCAAGCAGGGGTTGAGATGGAAGATTTGGTAAGGGCAGATTTTCTAGACAGAGACCCCCTAGGTCTGGTCAATAGTAGAGCAGGGGTTCATATTCTGCCTGCCCCTGTGAGACTTGTGGCAAGATTCATGGGGGGGAATGCTATTGGGCCACTGGAGCCTGTTTTAACTATGGAGGCAAGGGCCATCTTGCTAAAGACTGCACGAGTGCTCCTAAATATGGTTCAGCTCCTACTATTACTGAAGGATCTATTCAGAGTCCTGCTCCCAAAGGTTCACGGTCAGTTAGCAGAGGAAGAGGCAGAGGTAGAGGCACTGCTTCTGGCAGTCAGGGCATGGTTGGTCAGTCAGCACAAGGGAGTGCTTCAGCCAGAGTCTACACAATGAGACAGCGAGAAGAGGCTGAGACTTTTAATGTGGTAATCGGTACATTCTCTATCTCTGATCAAGATGTACTTGTGTTGTTTGATCCGAGTTCAACCCACTCATATGTTAGTACTAGCATAGTCAGTTCACTTGCTGTTCCATGTGTCCAAATGGGTTTTGAAGTGCTAGTAACTAGTCTGTTAGGACAAGAGGTCCGGGTCAACAGAATCTGTAGAGACTGTCCTTTAGTGATCCAAGGACATGTTTTCCTGTCAAATTTGATTGAAATGCCCTTCAGGGATTATGATATCATCTTGGGCATGGATTAGTTAGCCAGGCATCACGCCACGATTGACTGTAGATTGAAGATAGTCACTTTTGGTCTCCCTCTATTCAGTGATGTGGTAATACATGGGGAGAGGTAGTTACTGCCATCAAACATCATTTCGGCTGCACTAGCCAGGAGGATGATCAGAAAGGGGTGTGAAGCATACTTGGCACATGTGATAGACACCCAAGTGGGGAGTCAAGCACTAAGGGACATTCCTACTGTATGTGACTTTTCGGATGTGTTTCCTGATGAATTGCCAGGATTACCTCCAGAATGAGAGGTGCAGTTTGAGATTGATGTTATGCCTGGTGTGGACCCAATCTCTATAACGCCGTATAGAATGGCACCTGCAGAATTGAAAGAGTTAAAAGTGCAGTTGCAAGAGCTGCTTGACAAGGGCTTTATCCGCCCTAGTGTGTCACCTTGGGGAGCGCCAGTGTTGTTTCTTAAGAAGAAGGATGGCACTCTCCGCTTATGTATTGACTATCGGTAGTTGAATAAGGTGACAATAAAGAATAGATATCCATTGCCCCGCATTGATGACTTGTTTAATCAGTTAAGGGGTGCAGCCGTGTTCTCCAAAATTGACCTGAGATCAGGTTATTATCAGCTAAAAGTACAAGAGTAGAGTATTTCTAAAACTACCTTCAGAACCCGCTATGGCCATTATGAGTTCTTGGTTATGCCATTCGGGTTAACTAATGCTTCGGCTGCTTTTATGGATCTGATGAACACTATCTTCATACCATACCTCGACCAGTTTGTTGTGGTATTTATAGATGATATATTGGTCTATTCGAGGAGTGCAGAAGAGCATGATAGACATCTACAAATTATACTATAGACTTTGAGGGAGAAACAGCTATATGCCAAATTGTCGAAGTGTGAATTTTGACTGAAGGAATATCTTTCTTGGGGCACGTAGTATCAGAAGAGGGTATCAAGGTAGATCCAAGTAAGATTGAAGCTATCCTTAACTGGAGGCCACCCAGAAATATCACAGAGATTCGTAGTTTTCTGGGTTTAGCTGGATACTACTATAGATTTGTGAAGGGATTCTCCATGTTGGCATCTCCATTGACCAAGCTGCTTAGAAAAGATGTGAAATTTCAGTGGACGGATAAATGCCAACAAAGTTTTAATGAATTGAAGAAATGTTTGACTGCAGCTCCAGTCCTGACTTTACCTACTCCGGGTAAAGGATACACAGTTTACAGTGATGCTTCTCACAATGGGTTAGGCTGTGTATTGATGTAAGATCAAAATGTCATTGCCTATGCATCACGCTAGCTGAAACTGCATGAGAGGAATTATCCAACCCATGATTTAGAGCTTGCAGCTATAGTGTTTGCTCGTAAGATCTGGAGACATTATTTGTATGGGGAAAAGTGTTACATCTACACAGATCATAAGAGTTTGAAGTATTTGGGCACCTAGAAAGAGCTGAATTTGAGACAGAAGAGATGGTTAAAGTTGATAAAAGACTATGATTGTCTGATAGACTATCAGCCAGGAAAAGCTAATGTTGTGGCTGACACCTTAAGTCACAAGACTATGACAAGTCTACGGGTTACTCCTTTGTCTATAGTACATGAGTTAAGATCATTACATGCCAGCTTAGAGCTTAATAATGAGGGGTAGACAGTAGTTGCATGGCATGTACAACCAGTGTTGATTGAAAAGATCAGAATGGCTGCTCAAAATGATGAAAGGTATCAGAAGCTGTTAGAAGTAGTCCGGCAGGGCAAGAAACCAGAATTCTCGATCAGAGATGATGGTCTACTGCTACACCAGGGCAGAATGTGTGTTCCTAATGATGTTGATTTGAGGCAGATCATTTTGAAGGAAGCACATGAGTCTCCTTTTGCCATGCACCCTGGTGGTACAAAAATGTATAGAGGGCTAAAGGAGCATTACTGGTGGATGGGTATGAAAAGAGACGTGGCAGAGTTTGCTTCCAAATGCCTAACTTGTCAGCAAGTGAAGGCAGAGCATCAAGTACCCACTGAGTTGTTATATCCACTACCAATACCGGAATGGAAATGGTAGAGAACAACGATGGATTTTGTGATGGGACTTCTGAGGACACAGAAGAGTCATGATGCAGTATGGGTCATTATTGACAGACTGACCAAGTCTGCTCATTTTTTGCCAGTTCGGATGGACTATAGTTTAGAAAGATTGGCCAGGTTGTACGTTGATGAAATTGTGAGACTACATGGAGTGCCAGTATCCATTGTATCAGACAGAGATCCTAGGTTCACTTCTAGATTCTGGGGTAGTCTTCAGAGAGCCCTAGGAACTAGATTGAACTTCAGTACTGCATTCCACCCACAGATAGATGGCCAGTCTGAGAGGGTAATTCAGATCTTAGAGGACATGCTACGGGCTTGTGTGATTGAATTTTAGGGTAGTTGGGATATACACTTGCCTTTGATTGAGTTTGCTTATAATAACAGCTACCAATCAAGCATTAGGATGCCTCCATATGAAGCTTTGTATGGCAGAAAATGTAGAACCCCGTTGTGTTGGGATGACGTGGGTGAAAGAAAGATGATTGGACCCGAAATTGTTCAGCAAACCGAAGAGAAAATCAGGGTGATCAGAGATCGACTTAAGACTGCATCAGACCGTCAGAAGTCCCACATTGATCTGAAGAGAAGGGATATTGAGTATGCAGTGGGTGAGAAAGTATTCCTCAAGGTTTCTCCTTGGAAGAGAATTATGAGATTTGGCAGAAAGGGGAAACTGAGTCCTCGTTTCATTGGGCCTTATGAGGTTCTGGAAAGAGTGGGTCCTTTGGCATATCGGTTGGCACTACCTCAAGAATTAGAGAAGATACGTAATGTCTTCCATGTGTCTATGTTGAGGAGGTATTGATCAGACCCATCTCATGTACTACCAATAGAAGAAATTGAAGTGAATCCAGACCTCACATATGAAGAAGAACCCATAGAGATTCTGGCTTATGAGGTGAAGCAGCTACGGAACAAGCAGATACCGTTGGTAAAAGTGCTGTGGAACCATCATTCGGGCCAAGAAGCTACTTGGGAACGAGAGGAGGACATGAGGAGACAGCACCCACAGCTGTTCAGAGATTGATACCAGGTAAAATTTTGAGACAAAATTTATTTAAGCGGGGGAGAATTGTAACACCACTAGTTGTATAGCCTGGTATATTTCACTGTTCCGGTGACCGGTGTTGGTCCAGACAGTTAAGGGGATTAGAACCACACTTAAGACAACTAGAGAAGCCATAAACACAAATAATTAGTAATTGTCAATTAGTTAAGTATAAATAAGAAAAACAGAACATAAGAAGTTAAACGAGCCAAGAGTCACAGCGATGGGTGACCTTCTTGGGAATGACTGCGAAGTCGATTTAAACTCAAATTTCGAACCGTAAAAAGTGACGCCGTGGTCCTTAGGACCATTATAAACACAATGGAAAAGAGAAAATCATGAAAAAGAACTGTTAAGCCAGTCAAATAATTAGGTCAGGGAGCCGGAAGAAATATTGAATTATTTACAAACCGGGTTGAACCGGCGAGGGGCAATTTGGTCAATTGACCCCGAGACCTGACTCCTGACCTAACTGTCAAATAAAATCAGAGAAAACAAAATTTTAGAGTCGGGAATTAAATTAAAGAACTAATAGAAAAATAAATAGAAAAAAAAAGGAAAAAGAAAAGTTAAAAAGGTAGTGACATCATCATAGTGACATCATATTTGAGGTCATAAATAAATTTTGTTTACTTGATAATTTGACAAAGTCAATTAGAGGATAAATATACAAAATAAAGAAACAAAAATAATTTTTTCCTTCTTCTTCTTCTTGCTAGCCGAAACCCTCTCTCTCCCTCCTCCATGTTTGTCCACCATTGATGAGATATTCAAGCTTGAATAACTTGAATCCTTCCCATAAATTTTAACCTTGAACCCTAGAAAACTTCTAAGTTACCATAGAAAGGAAGAATAGAGGGAAGAAAAAGTGAGAAATTAAAACAAAAAGTGAAGATCAAAGGCTTCACCTAAGGTTGGTATTCTAACCTTCAATTTCTATTTTAAGTGCATGTTTAGTTACTTAAATGAACTTAAAAACTAAAGAAATGAAATAAAAATATTTGTGAGGGACCATAAGTGAAATTCGGCCAGATAGGGTTACTATACATATGTTTGTGTTTTGATTTAATTTGATATGTTGGGCAAGCTTGTATGAATGAGGTAGTGAGATTGAGATACTTAGATTTGGTTAAATGCAACAATTTAGTGTGGTTAGGGCTTGGACACTTAGGGTTTAGAGACAAAAATGTGAGAAATTGGTAAATAATGTCTTTGACCTAGTTTGAAGTGAGAAATAGTCAATTGTGGCCAAATGGATTGTGTTAGAAGTGTTTGAACCAAAAGCAAATTCGGATTCAATGTGGTCATGCTGCTGGCAGCATGACCAAGGTCCCTTTGAGGGACCAAAACTGAAAATTTACAAGTCCAATTGGTATGAGACCAATTGGGAATGAAAATAGACACTAAATGACACAATTTTTATTTAGGAAGCATGCCCAAAAAGTGACCAAAACCTAGTGAATAAATTGACCAAATCCGGAAAATCTCAGTCTGTCCTGTACAAACTGACCAAATGAACAGTGTTTGTTCGTTTGGCCATAACTTGAGCTAGGCAATTTTAAATGACCTGAAATTTTACCAGTGGACAGTTGAGGTATAGACCTAAAACTTTCATGAAGAACACAAACCCAAATTATGCCATTAACCAAGTCATTTGGCCACCCAAATTTGGTGACCTAAAACTGCCAGAACCAAAAATTGCCTAGAAATCTGGGTTGAGTCTAATCTGGCAGCCATTGTTCAAATGGCTATAACTTGAGCTACAAAACTCCAATTGGAGTGATTAAAAAATGAGAATAAACTTAAGACAATAGGGAACATTTTCTATGAAGGAAGTTTTGCCAAATTCTAACAGAAAAATGACCAATGGAACAGTGCAACTTTAGACACTAAAACTGAAAATTTGCAAAATTGCCTAAAAGACTTAGAATTTGAGTAAACAACCAAAACCAACAAACTTAGTGACCAAAATGTGGTATGTGGGTGAAGTTGGAATTCCCATACCTATTAAGCCTTAGAAAGTCAACAATTTGACTTGAATAGTGTAGTGAATAGTAACCTCGAAACACAAAATTTAAAGAACGTCGAGTTTAGCACATTAGAGCTAGGTAAAAGTGAATTTAAATTTATTTTTGGATTTATGCTAAGTTATGGTACTGAAACACTGTAAAATTTTGTGTTTCAGTTGAAAAGAACATCGAGAAAGAACTCGAGGAATCGAGTCAAGGCTAAGAGCCGACTCGTTTAAGGTTTGTGCACAACGTATAATTTCTATAAATTATTTTCTGCATATTATTTTGAATAATCTAAAATAGTGAATTGTGACATTATTTATGATGCTTTGATTTAAATTGTTGAAAGTTAATTCTGTATATTTGAAATGATAATGTTTAGCAAATTGTTAAGATAAGTTTTGAAACCACAGTGTCATGACCATATATTTGAATACCTCACTAGCATGACTAGTGGGGGTAATCAATTTCGAATTTTGATTCCTTCTCTGGATGAAGTGTTGAGGTGTGTGCCAGTAGAAGAGGAAATTGAATGGATATCCATATATTTGAGCTAGCTAGCCTTGTGATGTGACTTCTCCTTAGCCTCTGGCTATTGAGATTGTATTTGTTTTGAATGGCATGATATAACTGTGGGTTTTATGAAATGTGTTTTGGCACTTCGAAATGAACTTGTTTGGATTAAAATCTCATATTTCATGTTCAGTCAAATTTTTGAATAAATGTGATTTAAATTCTGCATAAAGATTATTTTAGTATATTGTGCACCACTGAGTCCTAGTACTCAGCAATGGCTATTATTGCTGTCGCAGATTTAGAGACTAGAGGAGTAGCAGACTGAGTTGCTGAGGATTGAGGATCTATCAGCTTGAAGTTATCGGGTATAATTTATACCCTGACTGTAAATATTTATTTTGATGTATATATTGCACATAAATGTATGGACATGTAAAAATTGGTCTTGAGCAGCTTGTACAAAGTTTGTAATAAAATTTAGTTGAATTTCTTTTGATGTAAATTTTTTGCAATGATGTATATAAATTACTTTGTCATTAATGAAATATAAATGGTAGCATTTATTTTGAATTGAATGAAATTCATTAATGATATTTGATGATTGTGGATATTGGAAATGGTGGATTTGAATTTTGAAAGTTGATAAATGTGTTGAAATTGATTGAAATAATTGTGAATTTGAAGAAGTTGTTGAGAAAAATTATTGGAAGTGCCTTTTTTTCAGGTATTTGAAGAACTGTTTTCTCAAAATACAGACAGAACTCTACCAAAATTTTTATAAAATTTGCGGAAAAATAAAATGGGCCAAAAATTTCAACTAGCTTTCAACTTTAATTAAATGTTTTGATACCAATTAGAAAATACTCACCACTTATCAAAAGTAAGAAAATTCTTTTAAAATTCCTTGTAGGGTACTTAATGAGTTATCAGTAGGTGAAGTTCGGTAGTTCATTAGGTATTCTACGGGATCATGTTATGCCTTACAGAGGGATAAGGTGTGACAAAAAAGCTATCGCTAAGTAAAATTTACTCAGTGGTTCACAATAACAATTTAAAATGCGGTATATAAAACTTTTATTGACAATTTACAATTCAAACAATTCACAATTTTCAAAGCTCATATAACACAAATTTGATCAAACAATTTAATAAACACAGTATTGCCAATCAATAACACAACTTAGGTCATGACACAAACTTTTTTGAACATATCGTGTTGTACACCACGACAAGGCAAACTCACCCCACTATTCGAAATCAATGAGGGAGGAGGCTAGCTAGCTAATGAGTACTCATCCAAACTCACCTCAGACTGGCAAGCTAGAGAGGGAGGAAAGTGATCAAATATCAAACTCAACCCCACAAGTGGAGGAGGAACAGAGTAAGGGACTTCCATGCTAAGTGTGAATCAAAACAATTCCAAATCACAATATTTAAATATTTCATACAAACCACAAATCACATTTTATCTCAAATTTTTCATTTGCAAAGTAGACAACACAATAATTTCCAAATAAAATTCCCAAAGTCAAAACAATAAAAAATTATTCATAACTCATTTCTCCAATTAAATTTTCTAGTAAAAGCAGTGAATATAAATAGTATTGTGTACAGACTTCGGATGAGTTGCCTCTTGCCCTTGGCTCAATGTTCCTTATGCTCTTCAATATCCTTTTCAACTAAAACACACAATTTAAAGTGTTTCAGTACTCAGTTAAATTGTTTCTAATCATAAGTTCCATAATTAAATTTTATTGATGCTACTCCTTTCATTAGTCAATCTATAATGTTGACCTTTAATGCACACTAGGTGAATTAATTTTAATGTTACCAATATGTTACATTTTATAATCCTTTAGTGTTGGTACATGTTACCAAATTCATTTTATTGCATTTTATCAGATTTCGGTATGCTGTTTTGACCTAGCCGGATGACCTAGTTTCCTCAGTTTTTGGGTTCTGGTCCGAATTACAAACTTGTAGGTCTATGTGTTAGTGAACTTTTGCCACAAATTTTAGGTCATTTGGAGTTTACTAGACCAAGTTATGGTTATTTTACTATTGCTGGACAGATTGCACTAAAATGGCAAACTTAGATCATTTTTAGGTCATTTCCGATTCTAGCAGTTTTTATACCCGAACTTATGCAAGCATTATGATTGCTTATGTTCATTTTTGGGTTTTGGTGTCTTCATAAGAGTTGTAGCTCTATGTCTAAGCTATCCATGGTAAAAATTTCAGGTCAATTGGACCTGTTTTGAGTGAGTTATGGCCAAAAAACTGACTGCTGTCCAAATGGTCAATTTTCAGGTTTGTAAAGTCACTAATCTTGATTTGGTCAATTCTCAAGTCACTTTTTGGACATAATTTAGGTAGGCTTTCTTCACAAAAGTTGGCACATTTTGTGCCTAGTTTCACCTCCAATTAGCCTCATACCAATTGGAGTCACACACTAAGGGTTATAGGCTCATTTGCATACTGCCTTTACATGTCTCTCAAACACTAAACCAATCACAAATTCACCAACTCTATCTTTACTTCCCAAACCATTCTGCACTTGTACCATGCCACTACTCATTCAATAGTTTACATTATAGCAACTTTGGGCAGAATACAATGAGCTTACATACACCAAATATAACTCTTAATTTACAATATCCAATTCTAAGTAATTTTCCATATAATACTCCTAACCAATACATATAATTTACACTACCAAATTACATACATTATCACTACTATTTCATATACATGTGCTGCCACTTTTTGTATCATAACTTAACAACTTTTCATGAACTTAAACATTACCAATCTTCACCATAAGGCTGCCCAAATTGTTCATATACATCAAGCTTCCCAATTTCAACATGTGATCTCACTTTACATTCACAATTCACACATATACATAAAAATCAAACTCTTATACATTTAAGCACTCTAAATAACTTCATTACTCATCAAATTCATATAAGAACAAACCACTTACCTTTCACTTCCATGGCTGCCCAAAATGGTACACTTCAATAACTCATCAAACCTCAACATTTCTTCCACAAATCAACTCACCACAACACCCACACAAGCTTTAACAAAGAAAGGATGAAGAAATGGTTACGTACCTCTTGTGGACTTCCTCAAATCTCCACTAAATCTCTTCTTTCTTGTTCCTTAAAGGCTGCCCAAGGTGTGTAGACCACTTTTAATGAAGACACTTATAGGAATCATGGCTTGAATCATGGTAGATGAGGACTTTGAATGAAACGGCCATGGGAGAGTTTGAGAGAAACCATTTTCGGCCATGAGAGAGCTTGGTGAGGATGATGATGTGAGTGGGGAAATCTGTCCTCATTTTAAGTATTTATGTGTCCACTTAGTGCTCCACTAAACATAGTTTAATTATATTATATTCTAAGGTTTCAATAATTGCAATTTTGACCTTAATTTCTCTTAAATTACATTTTATCTTTAATTCCATTTTTCATTAGATTTTCCAAATGTAATACTATTTATTTTTCATTGACATTTGGGTCAAAAGCCAACTCTAGGTGTCAAATGACCAAAATGCCCCTATTCGGGTTGTACTCTCTATTTTTCGGTAACACCGATTTTTGTCGATTTTTCGATTTTTCGTTTTTCTTTGTACTAATTAATTAACTTTTCTTAGACATTTCTAATGTTATTTATACTTCAATAAATGTTTATTTAAGTCTTAAAAAATATTTCTCAGGGTTCATCGCGGTCCAGGGCTAGTCGACGATCTACGCCGCCAATTCCCGGTGCGGTCACCCATCGCTACGGTTTTTGGCTCGTTTAACTTAGTTATATTTCATTGCTCTTATTTTTCCTTTATTTTTCTAGTATTATCCTCTATTGTATTTCATTATTTTATATCTTCTCCCTAATATTTAAGTATAATTCCAGGCATCCTAGCTGTCCGGACAGACACTGGTTGTAACACCCCTAATTGCATAGCCTGGTACATTTCACTGTTCCGGTGACCGGAGTCGATCCGGACAATTAAGAGAATTAGAACCACACTTAAGACAACTAGATAAGCTATAAACACAAATAATTAGTAATTGCCAATTAGTTAAGTATAAATAAGAAGAGCAGAACATAAGAAGTTAAATGAGCCGAGAGTCACAGCGATGGGTGACCTTCTCGAGAACGATGACGAAGTCGATTTAAACTCAAATTTCGAACCATAAAATGTGACGCTGCGGTCCTTAGGACCATTACGAACACAATGGAAAAGAGAAAATCACGAAAAAGAATTGTTAAGCCAGTCAAATAATTAGGTCAGGGAGCCGAAATAAATATTGAATTATTTGCAAACCGGGTTGAACCGGCGAGGGGCAATTTGGTCAATTGACCCCGAGAGCTGACTCCTGATCAAATAAAATCAGAGAAAAGAAAATTTCAGAGTTGGGAATTAAATTAGAGAACTAATAGAAAAATAAATGAAAAAAAAAAGAAAATGAAAAAGTGAAGGGAGATGACATCATGCATGACATCATGCATGATGCCATAAATATTAGAATTAATAAATTTAATTAATTTGATTTTTGGGTCTTCCATAAGGATAAAAGTCATAAAAGAAAAGAAAAAAAGTAGCAAAAGTCTTCTTCTTCTTCCCATTGTGCCGCCTCACTCTCCCTCACCTTCTCCCTCACTTCATCCTCCATGAAAGCTCATCTTTGAGCTTGAAAAACCAAAAATCTCTCCATAGAAAATTATTCTACCATGGTTAAAGCTTGTTTTGACAACTAAAAGAGGTGATTGAAAGAGCAAAGAAAAGGAAAAAGGAAGAGAATTGAAGAATTGGACATCAAAGATTGAGGTTAGTGATTTAAGTTGCAAAATTAGTTTATTAGTTGTGTGTATAGCTTAATTAACTTAGAAATAAACTTAAAATGAAATGAAATTAATTGTTGGAGGACTAAACATAGATTTTGATCAGCTAGGGTTTGATGTGGTAGTGCATGAATTTGATTGGATTATAAGTGTAGGCAAGCTTATATGAATGTAGAGGTGATGTTGAGATACTTGGATTTGGTTAAATGTAATTACTAGTGTAGTTAGGGTTTTGGACATTTAGGGTTTAGAGACAAAAATGTTAGAAATTGGTAAATAATGTCTTTGACCTAGTTTGAAGTGGGAAATGCTCAATGGTGACCAAATGAAGTGTGTTGGAAGTGTTGGAGTTGAGATCAAATTCGGATTGCGTGTGGTCATGCTACTGGCAGTATGACCAAGGTCCCTTTGAGGAACCAAAAATGAAAATTTACAAGTCCAATTGGTATGAGACCAATTGGGAATGAAAATAGACACTAAATGACACAATTTTCATTTAGGAAGCATGCCCAAAAAGTGACCAGAACCCAGTGAACAAATTGACCAAACTTGGAAAATCTCAGTTTGCCCTGTACAAACTGACCAAATGAACAGTGTTTGTTCATTTGGCCATAACTTGAGCTAGGCAGGTCTAAATGACCTGAAATTTTATCAGTGGACACATGAGATATAGACCTAAAACTTTCATGAAGAACAAAAACCCAAATTATGCCATTAACCAAGTCATTTGGCCACCCAAACTTGGTGACCTGAAATTGCCAGAACCAAAATTTTGCCCAAAAATCTGGGTTAAGTCCAATCCGGCAGCCATGGTTCAAATAGCTATAACTTGAGCTACAAAACTCCAATTGGAGTGATTCAAAAAGGAGAATAAACGTAAGACAATAGGGAACATTTTCTATGGAGGAAGTTTTGCCAAATTCTAACAGTAAAATGACCAATGGAACAGTGCAACTCAAGACACCAAAACTGAAAATTTACAAATTTGCCTAAAAGACTTAGAATTTGAGTAAACAACCAAAACCAACAAATTTAGTGACCAAAATGTGGTATGTGGGTGAAGTTGGAATTCCCATACCTATTAAGCCTTAAAAAGTCAATAAATTGACTTGAATAGTACCATGAATAGTAACTCCAAAATGAAAATATCCAATAATGTTAGTTTAAGCATATTTAGGCTAGAATTAAGTATTTATAAATTAATTATTAGATTTATGGTGAAATAAGATACTGAAACACTATAAATTTTATGTTTCAGCTGAAAAGGACCCGGAAGATATAAGGGACTGAGTCAAGGTCTAGAGGCGACTCACGTCAGGTTTGTGCACAATAAACTTAAAATTCTTTGTTTCTACTTCATAATTCTTGAAATAAATGTTGTGAATAATTTTGTTTGTTATGGCTTTGAAAATATTATTTGAAAAATAGTGTGTTGCCTACTTTATAAATGAAAAGTTTAGAATGAAATATGATTTGTGAATTGTATAAAATATTTGAATAACTTGATTTAAATTGTTTTTAATTCACACTTGACATGACAATATTAATATGTTCCTCCACTTGTGGAGTGAGTTTAATATTTGATCACTTTCCTCCCTCTCTGGCTTTCCAGTCTGAGGGGCGAGTTTGGATGAGTAATCATTAGCTAGCTAGCCACCTCCCTCATTGATTTTGATTAGTGGTGTGAGTATGCCTTGTCGTGATGTACACACGACTTGTTCGGAAATTTTGTGTCATGTCCTAAGTTGTATTATTATTTGGCAACATTATGTTTATTAAATTATTTAATCAAGCTGTGCTATATTAAGCTTTGTAAATTATGAGTTGTTATAAATGTGATTTGAGAAAAAAAAAATTGCGAAATGCGATTATGAGATTTTTGAATGATGATTTGTTCATAAATATTTTATATTATGCATTTTATGCTTTATTGTGCACCACTGAGTATTTATATACTCAGCGATAGCTTTAACTTTCTGTCGCAGATAGAGAAAATGACGTAGCAGCAGAGCGAGCTACTACAGTTAGAGAGGAGAACAATTGAAGAATTTTTGTACGGGTATTTGTCTATACCCTGGTAGTTTAGTTTGATGTAAATATGATAGTATGCATATGTATCTCTGTAATTTGAGCAGGTTATGTATAAAATTGTAATAATATTATTTTTAAGATTTTGCATCTATAAATTAACTTATGATTGTAAATTAATGATTTAAAATGTAATGTGCATGAGTTATGAAATGTTTTGAGATATTAGTCCTTGATTTGAAATTTGGATTTTGAATTGAAGTGTTGCTATTGCTGTTGATTTGAAGTTTGGTGGTTGCAAATGGAGTTGTGATTGAGAAATATATTGGGAGTGTTTCTATTTTTAGGTTTTGAAGAACTATTTTCTCAAAATATAGACGGCACTCTGCCGAAATTTTCATAAAATTTATGGAAAAATAAAATGGGACAAAAATCTTAACTAGTTTTCAAACTCAATTAAATTTTTTTAATTCCTACCAAAATGCTCACCACTTCCAAAATGAAAGAAAATGGTTTTAAAATCCCTTATAGTATATTTAATGGGTTACCGGTAGGCGAAGTACGGTAAATCATTAGATGTACTACGGGATCATGTTACATCTTACTGAGGGATAGGGTGTGAGATGTTTAGTGGTATCAGAGTAAGGTTTTAAAATAAATTTTGAACTGTGAATTTGAAATATTTTGTCGGTAAATACAACTGCTCAAATGTTTGATATATATGACATATTTACATCATGAATATGCACTAACGGAGGTCAACCCCTTGTGTTTGTTATCAGAGAGTAGAAAAATTTCTGGAAAACGGAATGGAAGAGGGAGATTATTTCGTAGAGCAATCTGTCAAGGCTGAGGCCCGAGGAGAAGCCCCAGCACTCTAAAATGTGAGAGGGTCAGCCACTCCAGCTCCTCCTCAAGCACCGCAGTTCCCTACTCAGTTTGCATAGCAGATGGCTGCGTTCTTTCAACAAATGGCGGGAAATGTGCTACCTCAAGCACATACGCAAGCACCTACAATACAACCATAGCCCTCAGCTCGGCAATATGAAAAATTGATGAAATTTGGGGCCACCGAGTTTAAGGGCACTATGGATCCACTGGAGGCAGAACAGTGATTGGAAAGAATGGAATGGGTTTTCAGAAAACTACAGTGTGCTGAAGAGTTGAAGTTCGAATATTCAGTATCACTTCTGCGAAGGGATGCATATGAGTGGTGGAAGACCATCCCCTACAGTCTGGTAGAGCCACCAGTCCACACATGGGTAGACTTTTTAAGGGAATTTCGGCAAAAGTGGGCCCTTGATACTTATGTAGACATGAAGCTGCAAGAGTTTTTAAGTTTGAAGCAAGGGGATAGAACTGTAGCAGAGTATGAGCGAGACTTTTCAAGGCTAAGCCATTATGCTGGAAGCTTAGTCTCCACCCCCAAAGACCGATGTAAAAGGTTTTAGGCTGGGTTGAGGCCTAGCTTGAGAATGCAAGTGGTAGGGTTCTGACACCAGAATTTTTCTGAATTGATTTCACAAGCCCTGGAACTGGAAAGGATAGAATCAGAATGGGCAGTGAAAAAGAGTACACAAGAGAAAGAGAAAACTGAAAAGATTACTGGTCAAGCTACTGAGAGTGGCTCTGGGAAAAGAAAACATTTTGGAGGATCTAGCTCGCACGAATCGGGTAGAGGTATATCTTCTAGACAGAAACCATCCCAATCCGATCAGCAAACTCAACAGAGATGCAGAAATACGCTATCGGATCGACTTTGTGAGACTTGTGGTAAACCACATAGTGGAGTATGTTATAGAGCTATAGGAGCATGTTTCAATTATGGAGGGACTGGTCATTTTGCTAAGGATTGCATAAGTCCATGCCGTTATAGATCATTTACCACGACAGAAGGATCAGCCCAAGTTTCTACCCTGAAGAGTTTACCAACAGTTGGTAGAGGCAGAGGCAGAGGCAAAGGTAGGGGTAGTACACCTGGAAGTCAGAGTATTGTGAATCAACCAGGACATGGTGATGCTCCAGTGAGAGTATACACTATGCGACAGAGGGACGAGGATGAGACTTCTGGTAGGGTTGCTGGTATTTTCTCAATTTTTAACTGAGATATGTATATGTATAAAAAAAAAATCAAATTTGATATGTTAGTGACTAGTCTTTTTAAAATTAATTTTGGAAGAGTTTGTCAGTGAAAAGTATTTGCTAACACACAAGAATTTGTAAAGTTAATTAGTAAACCTAATTTTGTAAGGAAAGAGAACCTAAAAGTAAGTTATAGTAATATAGTTATCTTAGATGCGGGTAAGGGTATTACTGCTGATAGATGTTAGTGGGTACCATAATCAAAATAAGTTCAAGATATTAGTGAATTTAAAAGAAATAAGATATAGGGAAGTTTGTTCTATTGGGATGTATTGTAGTAACTATGAAATATTCTTGATGTTTGTGTTGTAAGCTGCAGATTACAGTACTGACTTAGGATTTATTGTGTAGAGCTACGTACTACCCAATAGTACACAAGAATAAGAATAGTTGCAAATGGCATCTGTTTTGGTACAGTTATGATAAGATAAAGTTTTCTTATTGGAAAGGAGTTTGAAAATTCTAATTTGGGATTTAAAACTCTAAAGTTAGAATATTGAAAGGTTATAGTTCAGTACAAAAGAAAATAATGACTACACATCAGTGCAAAATAAGCTATAGAATATCGATAGATAAAAATAAATAGAACAGTAAGAAATGAGAAAAATACTAGATGAGGAATTGCCACTAAGGCAAGCAATTTACTTAAGATACGTAATGATATTCCAAACTATTTTATCAAAAAAGAAATAAGTTAAACCAAAGCAAACCAGATAGTGTAAAATGGCACATAGGCCTTGGTCATAAATGGAGATGGTAAGATAATGGTTATGGACCTATGGCCAAGAAAAAAAAAATTAAAATATTCTAAATTAAACTGAAGGTTACATCAAATGATTAAGAGATTTGATAAGAAAAGAGTAAAACTAAGTTCTCACCCATAGGATCACACGAGGTCCTAGAAAAACGGATCCACTAGCACACAGATTTGCTTAGCTCTAAAATTGAAATGAATTTGAATCTAACTTATGACATAAGCACATAAGAAACTTGGCACACGAGGTGAGCAATTGATGAGTAAATAGTATTGGTTAAAGTGTTAAGGAACCATCATTCAGGCCAGGAAGCTACTTAGAAGCGTGAACAGGACATGAAGAGACAACACCCACAACTGTTCAGAGACTAATACTAGGTAAAATTTCGATGACAAAATTATTTTAAGGGGGAAAGAATTATAACACCCCTAATTGCATAGCCTAGCATATTTCACTGTTCTGGCGATCGGAGTCGGTCCGGACAATTAAGAGAATTAGAACCACACTTAAGAGAACTAGATAAGCTATAAACACAAATAATTAGTAATTGCCAATTTGTTAAGTATAAATAAGAAGAACAGAACATAAGAAGTTAAACGAGCCGAGAGTCACAGCGATGGGTGACCTTCTCGGGAACGACTGCGAAGTCAATTTAAACTCAAATTTCGAACCATAAAATGTGACGCCGCTCTCCTTAGGACCATTATGAACATAGTGGAAAAGAGAAAATCATGAAAAAGAATTGTTAAGCCAGTCAAATAATTACGTCAGGGAGCCAGAAGAAATATTGAATTATTTGCAAACCGGGTTGAACCGGCGAGGGGCAATTTGGTCAATTGACCCCGAGAGCTAACTCCTGACCTAACTGTTAAATAAAATCGGAGAAAAGAAAATTTCAGAGTCGGGAATTAAATTAGAGAACTAATAGAAAAATAAATGAAAAATAAAAAAAAAATGAAAAAGTGAAGGGAGATGACATCATGCATGAGATCATGCATGATGCCATAAATATTAGAATTAATAAATTTAATTAATTTGATTTTTGGGTCCTCCATAAGCATAAAAGTCATAAAAGAAAAGAAAAAAAAATAGCAAAAGTCTTCTTCTTCTTCCCATTGTGCCGCCTCACTCTCCCTCACCTTCTCCCTCACTTCATCCTCCATGAAAGCTCATCTTTGAGCTTGAAAAACCAAAAATCTCTCCATAGAAAATTATTCTACCATGGTTAAAGCTTGTTTTGGCAACTAGAAGAGGTGATTGAAAGAGCAAAGAAAAAGAAAAAGGAAGAGAATTGAAGAATTGGACATCAAAGATTGAGGTTAGTGATTTAAGTTGCAAAATTAGTTTATTAGTTGTGTTTATAGCTTAATTAACTTTGAAATAAACTTAAAATGAAATTAAATTAATTGTTGGAGGACTAAACATGGATTTTGATCAGCTAGGGTTTGATGTGGTAGTGCATGAATTTGATTGGATTATAAGTGTAGGCAAGCTTATATGAATGTAGAGGTGATGTTGAGATACTTGGATTTGGTTAAATGTAATTACTAGTGTAGTTAGGGTTTTGGACATTTAGGGTTTGGAGACAAAAATATGAGAAATTGGTAAATGATGTCTTTGACCTAGTTTGAAGTGGGAAATGGTCAATAAGGACCAAATGAAGTGTGTTGGAAGTGTTGGAGTTGAGATCAAATTCTGATTGAGTGTGGTCATGCTGCTGGCAGCATGACCAAGGTCCCTTTGAGGGACCAAAAATGAAAATTTACAAGTCCAATTGGTATGAGACCAATTGGGAATGAAATTAGACACTAAATGACACAATTTTTATTTAGGAAGCATGCCCAAAAAGTGACCAAAACCAAGTGAACAAATTGACCAAACTTGGAAAATCTCAGTCTGCCCTGTACAAACTGACCAAATGAACAATGTTTGTTCATTTGGCCATAACTTGAGCTAGGCAGGTCTAAATGATCTGAAATTTTACCAGTGGACAGATGAAATATAGACCTAAAACTTTCATGAAGAACACAAACCCAAATTATTCCATTAACTAAGTCATTTGGCCACCCAAATTTGGTGACCTGAAACTGCCAGAACCAAAATTTTGCCCAGAAATCTGGGTTAAGTCCAATCCGGCAGCCATGGTTCAAATGGCTATAACTTGAGCTACAAAACTCCAATTGGAGCGATTCAAAAAGGAGAATAAACTTAACACAATAGGGAACATTTTCTATGGAGGAAGTTTTGCCAAATTCTAACAGTAAAATGACTAATGGAACAGTGCAACTCAAGACACCAAAACTGAAAATTTGTAAATTTGCCTAAAAGACTTAGAATTTGAGTAAACAACCAAAACCAACAAATTTAGTGACCAAAATGTGGTATGTGGGTGAAGTTGGAATTCCCATACCTATTAAGCCTTAGAAAGTCAACAAATTGACTTGAATAGTACCATGAATAGTAACTCCAAAATGAAAATTTCCAAGAATGTTAGTTTAAGCATATTTGGGCTAGAATTAAGTATTTATAAATTAATTATTAGATTTATGGTGAAATAAGATACTGAAACACTATAAATTTTGTGTTTCAGCTGAAAAAAACCCGGAAGGTATAAGGGACTGAGTCAAGGCCTAGAGGCGACTCACGTCAGGTTTGTGCACAATAAACTTAAAATTCTTTGTTTCTACTTGATAATTCTTGAAATAAATATTGTGAATAATTTTGATTGTTATGGCTTTGAAAATATTATTTGAAAAATAGTGTGTTGCCTACTTTATAAATGAAGAGTTCAGAATGAAATATGATTTGTGAATTGTATAAAATATTTGAATAACTTGATTTAAATTGTTTTTAATTCACACTTGGCATGACAATATTAATATGTTCCTCCTCCACTTGTGGGGTGAGTTTGATATTTGATCACTTTCCTCCCTCTCTGGCTTTCCAGTCTGAGGGGTGAGTTTGGATGAGTACTCATTAGCTAGCTAGCCACCTCCCTCATTGATTTCGATTAGTGGGGTGAGTATGCCTTGTTGTGATGTACACACGACATGTTCAGAAATTTTGTGTCATGTCCTAAGTTGTGTTATTATTTGGCAACATTATGTTTATTAAATTGTTTGATCAAGTTGTGCTATATTAAGCTTTGTAAATTATGAGTTGTTATAAATGTGATTTGAGAAAAATAAAATTGTGAAATGCAATTATGAGATTTTTGAATGATGATTTGTTCATAAATGTTTTATATTATGCATTTTATGCTTTATTGTGCACCACTGAGTATTTATATACTCAGCGATAGCTTTAACTTGCTGTCGCAGATAGAGAAAAGGACATAGCAGCAGAGCGAGCTGCTACAGTTAGAGAGGAGAACAATTGAAGAATTTTTGTACGGGTATTTGTCTATACCCTGGTAGTTTAGTTTGATGTAAATATGATAGTATGCATATGTATCTCTGTAATTTGAGCAATTGTACAGATAAAATTATAATAATATTATTTTTGAGATTTTGCATCTGTAAATTAACTTATGATTGTAAATTAATGATTTAAAATATAATGTGCATGAGTTATGAAATGCTTTGAGATATTAATCCTTGATTTGAAATTTGGATTTTGAATTGAAGTGCTGCTATTGCTGCTAATTTGAAGTTTGGTGGTTGCAAATGGAGTTGTGATTGAGAAATATATTGGGAGTATTTCTATTTTCAGGTTTTGAAGAACTGTTTTCTCAAAATATAGACGGCACTCTGCCGAAATTTTCATAAAATTTACGGAAAAATAAAATAGGACAAAAATCTTAACTAGTTTTCAAACTCAATTAAATGTTTTTAATTCCTACCAAAATGCTCACCACTTCCAAAATGAAAGAAAATGGTTTTAAAATCCCTTGTAGTATATTTAATGGGTTACCGGTAGGCAAAGTACGGTAAATCATTAGATGTACTATGGGATCATATTACATTTTACTGAGGGGTAGGGAATGACACTGGTCATCAGAATAGTAGAACGCACTATCGAACATAGGGATGTTACACCCAATGAGGTATCTTCAACTATGAACCAATATTCATAGTACTTATGCTAAATTATTCCATCAGTCATGTTCTTAAAATCTTAAGAATAGAATATCTAACAAGCTACTAAAGGATCTTTTCATATAAAGATAAGCAGTTTTCGAAAGAAAATTATATTGCCATAAAATGGAATAAATATTTACAAGATACAATTACAAGTCATACTCTACAGCATACTACTAATAGAGAAGAGAGATGAAGGCCGCGGAGGAGAGAGTTAGGAAAGAGAGGGGTTGGATAGAAAATCAAGAAGAGGCAAAATAATATTTTTATTCTTTTTAGGAGAGAAGGATAAAAGGGTAACTTTAATTATTTTTAACCTATAAACCTGCTATTGTAGGTCAAAGTGACTTCTTATAAAATAAAATTAAAGTTTTGAGATTTTATTTTAATAAATTAAAGTTGAGTGATTGAGATGAAATAACCCCTAAAAGTTGAGGGACGGTTGGTGCAATTTACCCTTTAATCAGGCCATGGACCAAAATCTCCAAAGGTCTCTAAAGGGCCAAGGAAGTAATGGATTAGACTTAATTAATGACCAAGCACACTAGGCCTCACCTCCTGTAACATCCCAAACCAAGGGCCATTACTGGCGCTAGGGATTTAATCAGCTTAAGGTTGCCGAAACCTGTAGTAAGCCTAAACATGTAGAACATACATACATTTCTGTATCTCACAATTTGAACATACTTCAAATCATTATACCTTAGTCTTTCCATTTATACATAAGCATTCTTAACATAAAAATGGTTCATAATTTGAACCTTAACATATACAAGTTCTAAGTATAATGGTTCAACATGCACACCCTCAAAAGGGTTAACATAACATATACATTATCATACTTAAAAAATATTACATATTTACAATTTCCTTTAATCACCAACACAGTACTATCCATTCATAACTTACGTATCCATCTACCCATACGTCATACATACAGGAAGGGCTAAAGCTACCCATGATGCTCTCTCTTCAAAGAACTCTTCTAGTCCTGCAACCCTACACTTGAGGGTTAGGGGAATGAGGTAAGCTTATACAAGCACAATGAGTAAACTAACCATCGTTAATTATATCGTCATTCACACATATGTAGTGCATCATTCATATGGGTTTCCACATCACAAATATTTCACATAAGATGGACATTATCGCTAGTAACTCCCCAAACTTTCCTTCAAAAGATGACTTGTGTCATGCACCTTGGGGCAACTTACAGATCTCCCCTGTAGGGGCAACTTAAAGATCTCTCCATGGGATCCATAACATATGTAACATTACACAGTCATAAATATGGGGGAAATCAGTGGCTCATCCTGCATCCATCAATGCACTAACAATAAAATATGCAATTATGTAACATCTTCGTGATCTAGATTTGCAATGTCACACCTTACACCTCTGTAAGGCATAACATGATCCCGTAGTATAATTAATGAATTAACATCTCTGTCCACCGATAACCTATTAAATACACTACAAGGGATTTTAAAACAATTTTCTTACTTTCTGAAAGTGGTGAGCATTTCTAGTAGGTATTAAAAACATTTAATTGAAGTTTAAAAACTAGTTAAAATTTTTGTCCATTTTTTATTTTTATGCAAATTTTGGAAAAATTTCGGTAGAGTGCCGTCTATATTTGGGAAAAACAGTTCTTCAAACACCTGTAAAAATACTTCCAATAATTCATTTCATCGAAATCAACCACTACCACAACAAACATCAACATCATTTCTCCCAACTCCATCATTCAAAACAATTCTCAATTCAATTGTCTTTAAAAATAATGCTAAATAACTTCATTTATATTCCATTAAAGAAAAATCAATTTACATTCATCAACCAAAAAATTTACATTAGAAAATCCAAAATAATATTATTACAAAATCTATACAACTGCTCAAGACCAGTTTATACATGTACATATAGTTACATACACCAAAATAAACATTACCATCGGGGTATAAAATTATACCTGACAAAATCTCAAGGATGTAGCTCCAAGATCCTCAGTAGCTCACTTTGCTGCTCCACTAGTCTCTCTATCTACGACAGCAATGAACAGCCATCGCTGAGTACTATGACTCAGTGGTGCACAACATACTAAAATGACATTTTATACATAATTCAAATCATATTTATTCAAATATAGTACTAAAAATGAAAAGTGGATACAAAAGACAATTTGTAATTTTAGTCAAAACAGTCTCATTTCGGAAGTCTCAAAACAGGTTTCATAAAAACACACAGTTATATCATGCCATTCAGAACAATGTTCATCTCAATAGTTGGAGGCTTATGAGGAATCACAAGGCTAGCTAGCTCAATCTATGGGTACCCATTCAATTTCTTCCTCTACTGGCACACACTTCAACACTTCAGCCAGAGAGGGAATCAAAATTCAAAACTAATTCCTTCCACTAGTCATGCTAGTGAGGCATTCAAATATATGGTCATGACACTGTGGTTTCAAAACTGTCTTAGCAATTTACTAAACATTTATTGCCAAATCAAACACATACAATTAAACTTTACAACAATTTAGGTCAACACAATTTGTTCATTTCAATCACAAAGTTGCAATCAAAATAAATCACAATTCATTTTATACAATTGTAAAAGAAATTTAAAGACAAATTTTATGTTGTGCACAAACCTTATGCGAGTCGCCTCTTGGCCTTGACTTGATGCCTTGGGTTCTTTCCCGGTATTCTTTTCAACTGAAACACACAATTTTACAATGTTCAGTATCATAATTTATCATAAATCCAAAAACAATTTCAAATCTATTTATTTCTAGCTTTAATATGCTTAACTTGACGTTCTTTAAAATTTGTACTTCGGGATTACTATTCACGATACTATTCAAGTCAAATTATTGACTTTCTCATGCTTAATAGGTATGGGAATTTTAATTTCACCCACATACCACATTTTGGTTACCTAATTTGTTGGTTTTGGTTCTTTCCTCAAATTTTAAGTCTCTTAGGTCAAATTTCCAAATTTTAGATTTGGTGTCCTGTTTTGTACTGTTCCATTGGTCAAGTTGCTGTGGTAATTTGGCTAAGTTTTCTTCATGGAAGTTGTTCCTTATTGTCTTACCTTTATTTCCCTTTTTGAATTACTCCATTTGAAGTTTTGTAGCCTAAGATATGACTATTTGAATGGGGCTGGATGGATTTGGTTTTACCCAGAATTCTGGGCATTTTCTGGATACTGACAGTTTTGGTATTCTGACTGAAGGTGACTTTTCGGATGGGTTATGGTCAAACTTTGGGTTTGTTTTCTTCATGAAAGTTGTAGGGCTATATCTCAGCTTTCTATTGGTATAAGATTCAGGTCATTTGGACCTTCTTAGGCCAAGTTATGGTCATTTAAGTAACCACTGTTCATTTGGTCATTTTTGTACAGGGCAGTGTGCCCAAATCCAGATTTAGCCTAATTGTTCACTAAGTTATGGTCATTTTCTGAGCATGATTCCTAAATGAAAAATGTGCCATTTTGTGTCTATTTTCATTCCCAATTAATCTCACACCAATTGGGTTAGTAAATTTTCATTTTTAATCCCTAAAAGGGACCTAGGTCAAGCTGTCAGCATACTAACCCTAACCAATCCGAATTGAAACTTGGTTCTAGCAATTCACACACACCACAAATGGTCACTGTTGACCATTTTCAACCTCCATTAAGGCCATTTACATCGTTTGACCATTTCCTAAATTTTCAAGAGGTTAAGAACCCTAATTCCCCATTTAACACAATTCATAAAATCAAAGGTTATAATTTATATCTATACACTCATTTAAGCATTCTAACATGTTTAATTCCATTAAAACTCCATGAACCTCAATATTCCCATATTGGTTGAATTCTCTAGGGGTTACCTATAAGCATGAATTTTTCATGTTTTCATGAAATTCTCACTTGTTCAACCTTAAATCTACACTTATAAACCAATTAAATTAAAAGAGAGAACTTACCTCTTGTGAGACTTTTGAATCTTCAATTTCTTCCCCCAATTTCTTCACTTTCTTTCTCCCAATCTTCCAATTTAGAGTTAATTAGAGGTTTTCTATAAAGTTTGGGTAGGATTTATGGAGTGAAGCTAGGTTTAAAAGCTTGAAATTGTTTGGTTATGGAGGACTTTTGAGAGAAACACAAGAGAGAGAAGGACGGCATATGTGTGGGAAGAAGAAGATGATTATTTATCTTCTTTTTAATTTATTTTTATCCCTCTTTAATTAACTTAAAATAATTTAATTAATTAATAATTCCTTTATTGCATCATACTTACATAGTAAGTGATGTCATAATTCTTATTTTTCTTTCCTTTCTTTTTTCTTTTTCTTTTGCATTTATTTTTCCATTAGTTCTTTAATTTAATTCTTAATCCCAAAATTTTCTTTTCTCTAATTTTATTAAACAGTTAGGTCAAGAGTCAGCTCTAGGGGTGAATTGACCAAATTGCCCCTTGCTGGTTCAATCCGGTTTGCAAGTTATTCAATATTTCTTCCGGATCCCTGACCTAATTATTTGACCTGCTTAACAACTCTTTTTCATGATTTTCTCTTTTCCACTGTGTTCACAATAGTCCTAAGGACTACAGCATCACATTTTCCGATTTAAAATTTGAGTTAAGACTGACCTCGTAGTCATTTTCCGGGAAGGTCACCCATCGCTGTGACTCCTGTTATTAGTAGTATGCTCTAGAGCATATCATTTAGTATGTATCTTGTACATATTTTTAATAATAAAAGGCATTTCCACTTTTCCGTTTACATAATATATTTATGTGTAATAGAAAAGGTCCATTGATATTTTGTTAGAAATATTATTCTTAAGTTATTAAGAATATGAGTGACAATATTTCTAGCACAAAGTATCATAAATAGGTTCACAATCGAGGATACTTCATAATAAGGACATGACTTATCCAGAAAGATTGTATTCATGTTTGTTCCCAATTTATTTATATGAGATATAAATAAGATGGAATGGTGAGTCTCATACCATATAACAAACTTGATAGGCACTTATAAATGATAAGTAGGCCGAACCAGTGACACTTATGACAAGCACATGGAGTTTACTCTTGTCAATGTTTTGTCATAAATCATATCAGTGCATATAATCTTTAGACCTGAGATAGCACAGCTTATCTTGTATATAGGTAGTTTGGGTTTGATATCGCTTTCATACTTGTACTATGTATGGGTATATGGGCATGTGTTGGCTCTGCTAGTTATATATGGAGGTAGGTGTTGATCAAGAAGGAATCTGCTCTCTAAGTAAATAGAGATAAAATCCTATGTTCATTTAATTGTTCTTGATGTTTCAAGTTCTGGCCAGACAGATAGATTTATTCGTAAAAGAGTTTCGATGAGAAAATCTTTTAATCAAGAACTGGAATTAAAAGAGAACATAATATTCATAGCAAATGGAGTTTGACATAAACCATGACTCAGCTTGAGTTGGGATTTTGTAATGAGAGATTCTAGTGCATGGTAACATATGATTATAGGTTCATTTAAGGTAAATCTTATTACTAATTGGGTGGCCATGGCATGCTATGCTAGGTGTTAACCATGGTCTATGAGGTTCATAAAATGATTTAGAGAAATCATTTATGGTAAGAAAGAGTTTTGATGATATTAAGAGTTGATATCATGTCTCATTGCCAATTAGTGATGAGCCTAGTAAGTCACACACATACACAAGTTATCATCTATTTAAATATGATTTAATTAATTAATTAAAGAGTTTAATTGATTAATTAAATAGATTTGGTTTGCAATTGAATTGCAAAGTCCCTAGCATGACTTGAAACCAAATCTAGATTATTGGATGTGTAGTATAAATTAAATTTATATTTAAAGTGTTTAAATATGAATTTAATTGATGAGAAATTAATTAATAGAGATTAATTAATTAATTTATATTTGATATAAATTAATTAGAAGAAGAAAATAATTATTTTGGGTTAAGAACTCAAAATTAAGACACAGGGGCATTTTGGTCATTTCACAGTGTGACACGTGGCACCATGAGATGGTGACACATGGCATAACACATAAGCTTGCCAAATGTTTTTTAATTATGTAAGATGATTAAAATCAAGATTAAATATAGGTTTGACACTTGGCACAATGTGATTGGGTCACTTAAACCTAGAGCTAATCAAAAGGTGACATGTGGCTAGGGTTTAATGTGTTAACCTAGCTATTTAAGTGTGGTTATGAAAAGAAAACATAACCAGCAGCCTCTCCTCTCAATTGTCACGCCACTTTGAGCCTCTCCAGCTATTTCTCTTCATCTCTCATCAATTCAAAGAGATTAGCCATCAATCTCTTGAATTAAGAACACTAGAAATTGTTTCTAGTGTCCTGTTTACATCTCTAATCTCTTAAAAGGCAGAACTTGAATTTCTAATTAATAGAAAAGGCTTTAGAAGCTGTTCAAGGGCTGCCATAGGTGTTCTTGGTGTGGACAAGCTAGAGGGACAACATCTGGTGTCCTGAAGACAAATCTCAAAGGCGCAGACACGTTGCAGCACATCAAGAGGTTAGTGTAATCGTTCTTGATTTAATCTAGGGTTCTAAAATTAATCTGATTAATTTTAAAATATTAAATGGAAAATGCAAATCCAAAAACATATTAAAAGAGTTTTAATATGTTGTTTATCATTGAAATCAAATAGATAAAAATAAATCTTGCATGGTGCATGTGACCTTAGGTGAAAATTTTTGAATTCAATGGTATAATCTTGTGTTTTTCACGCTTCCGTTCCTTCAATTGGTATCAGAGCCACTATATTTGCCATTTAGATTGTTGATTATATAATTTAATTGTGTGTTTGATCATGAGATCAAGAGATTCATTACTGGTTGGATCATGAGGTGTGGCGGCACACATGGTGAAGCCACCATTGGTGGGGGCAACAATGGTTCCTTGGGTGGATCAAGGTTTGGCTTTTAATTCTGCAATTGTTGTATGATCTAAGGCCTATTCTTTGACTAATTAAAGTGTTTAATTAGTTGTTTTAATCACACAATTAAATTATGATTCAAATCAGAATTTTAAAAATTGTTTGAATGTGATTCAAATCTGAATTTTAAAAGTTATTTGAATGTGATTCAAATCTGAATTTTTAAAGTTGTTTGAATCATATTTAAATCTGATTTTTTAAAATTGATTCAATAAAATTTAGATCTGATTTTTTAAAAAATATTTGAATGTGATTCAAATCTGATTTTTTTAAAAATGTTTGAATGTGATTCAAATCTGAATTTTTGAAGTTGTTTGAATGTGATTCAAATCTGAATTTTTAAATTTGTTTGAATGAGATTCAAATCTGAATTTTTAAATTTATTTGAATCATATTCAAATCTGGATTTTTAAGTTGAATATGAGATATTCAATTTAATTTAAGTATGTATGTTTTATTTAATTGTTAAATAGTGATATGCATGATGGATGACCATGGACTATAAAAGACCAATGTGATTAGATTTATTTCTTTTATGTTTCTTTGGGATTGTAAATTAATTAATTTATTTTAATTTATTTTGGGCATGTATTATTAAGTTTGTAATATTTTTGGGTTGTAATTTCATTTATTTAAGTTCTTGTAAATTCACCTTGGTATGCCAAGGATTACTATGTAATATTGGATTGCAAGAAGTTCAAGGAGGTCAAGAGCATTGGTGGGACCAGTGGGAGGAATTCAATATCAAGTGTTGATTATGTACTCCTTCAACAACTCTTGTAAAATGAATGAATGAAATGCACCTAGGAATGCCCTGATTCAATTCTTGGTGGCTCAGAATTGAATCCCTTAGAAAGTCCATGATCATACCATATTTACTGCTTATCCATGAATGCATGAGATGTATGGGAATGTATGCAATTATATGATATATGCATGCTAAATGGATAATGTGCAAAGTGAGACCTTAATAGTAATTAGGATGGCTATAAAATCTTCCAAACAAATGATTAAGTTGGAAATGCTATAATTAAAGTAATTATAACATAAGCCCTCCATTGGGGCAATTATTTTAAGAAATTTTAAATAGTTGCATGAGATGCAATTAATTTAAGAGATTTTCTTAAGAATAATTGTTAAGCATGAGATGTTGTAAATATGTAAATGGTTTAGTGGCCAATATTGGATGTACCTGAGGACATTAAAATTATTTGCATAATTACTGACTCAATGGGATCAACTTAACTAATGCAAGATAAGTCAATAATGGATGTACCTGAGATTTTGAGCATTAAGGGCTAGGTAAAGGATTGAACCTCACATGAGATGTGATGGGAAAGGAGTTGCTCACTTATAGTTTATTGTAATTCCAATAATGGATGTACCTGAGGATGATCAATAGAATTATAAGAATTCAATCACCCACTAGAAATCCATCCAACTAGGATTTCCGTTTTCTACTTTGGAAGTGTAGGATTCGCTAAGTTAGTGGGAGGACCAATTTGATTAAAAGACCATAATCATTTTGGTTAATTACATGATACATTTACTAATTAATCTGGTTATTTTCTGCAGTTAATTTTCTGATAAAAATGAGCACAAAACAACCACCACCATCCAATATCCTTGCAAGCATACTTGATCACAACAGTTGACAGGACCTAATCATGCGATTGGCTAAGAAATTTGAAACTTGTCCTGAACCTTGAACATATAGGATATGTTCTAGATTCAAACGTTCCTGGTCCCTTACCTCCAGAGGCCACACAAGAGGAACATGAAACTTTGGACAAGTGGAAGGAGCATGATATGAGAGCTAAGTGTTACATGCTTGCTTCTATGAGTAATGAGTTACAGAAGCAACATGAGAACATGCAGAGTGCGAGTGAGATCCTCCTTCACCTACAAGAGTTGTATGGTGAGCACAGCAGGAATGCTAGGTATGAGATATCTAGACAGTTATTCTGTATGAGGATGTCTGAGGGACAGAATGTTGGGGATCATGTCCACAAGATGATTCGGCTGATTGAGCAGTTGGAACATCTTGACTTCAACATGGATTTCCAACTACAAACGGATTTGATCCTTTAGTCCCTTCCTGAGTCTTTTGGGAATTTTGTGACAAATTTCCATATGACTAAACAGGAATGCACCTTAGCTGAATTACTCAACATGCTGGTTATTGCCCAAAAGAATATGCCAGGCAATAAAGGAAAAGAGGTAGCTTTGGTTGCATCTTCTTACATTGAAAGTCCAACAAGAAGAAGGGCAATAAGAAAAAGAAACCTCAGATTCCTAGTCCTTCCAAGAAAATAGCTAAACAGAAAAGGAAGACTAAAGCTGATGGAGGCAAAGGAAAGTGTTTCCACTGCCAAAAGGATGGGCACTGGAAAAGGAACTGCCCAGAGTATCTTGTTTCTCTGAAGGACAAGAAGGATACACCTTTGGAAGGTATGTCCATATCTTGTTATTTAGATTCTAATGATACTTATAGTTCATCTACAGCTTGGGTTTTAGATACTGGTGCCAGTTCTCACATTTCTAATGATATGCAGGAACTAGCAAGCATGGCGACTTGCGTTCTCAAGATATTAGAGTCCGGATTGGCAATGGCTCAACTGTTGAAGCTTTAGCCATAGGATCTAAATCTTTTTACATGTTTGGACATGTTTTGTGTTTGGATAATATTTTATATGTACCTGATGCTTTTAAGAACATCATTTCGATATCTAGTTTGACTAGAAATGGCTATGAATTTCAGTTCACAGATGATGTTTGCAATATTTATTTTGGAAATAAATATGTTGGTTCGGGTTATATGAATGATGGTCTTTATTATTTGGATAATAATGACAAACACAAATTGAATGGAAGTGATCTAAAAGAATACAATGCCATGGTGAAAACCAACTCAAGTTCAAAATATATTTGGCACTTAAGGTTATGTCATGTTGCAGAAGATAGGATTGCAAAATTGGAGAAAATGGGGATTCTATCCTCATTGGGCTCTGAGCCTACTCCAACTTGTGAATCTTGCCTTCAAGGCAAAATGACTAGATCACCCTTTGTTGGACAAGGGCTAAGAGTTGAAAATATTTTGGAACTAATACATAGTGATGTATGTGGTCCATTTAAAGAAATGGCTAGAGGGGGCTTTCATTATTTTATTACCTTCTTGATGATAAATCAAGGTTTGGGTATTTGTATTTGATGAAATACAAACATGAATCCTTTGAAAAGTTTAAGGAATTTAAATCTGAAGTAGAAAATCAAACAGGAAAAAGTATTAAAGCTCTTCGATCAGATCGTGGAGGTGAATATTTGAGTACTGAATTTGATGAATACTTGAGAGAGCATGGCATTGTTTCTCAGCTGACTCCTCCAGGAACGCCACAGCTGAATGGTGTATCTGAAAGGAGAAATCGTACCCTATTGGATATGGTACGTAGTATGATGAGCTATATTGATATGCCAATCTCCTTTTGGGGATTTGCATTAGAATCAGCTTTATATATTCTGAATAGGATTCCATCAAAATCAGTTTCTTCCACACCTTATGAGATATGGCATGGAAGAAAACCAAGTCTTAAGCATGTTAATATTTGGGGCATCCACTTATATCAAAAAGTGAACAACACCGATAAATTGGAGACCGGATCGTAAAGAGGTCGATTTGTTGGATATCCAAAAGATAGTTTTGGATATTATTTTTATTGCCTACTTCACAAAGGTTGTGATAAGTAGAGATGCCACATTTCTTGAACAACGGTTTGTTCAAGAAGGAGGCAAAGGAAGGCAAATAGAGTTAGAATTGGAGAATTTCGACCAACCAATGCATCGGATGGATATAGATCCATCTAGTCAACCTATACCCATTGATGAAACATCTACACTGTTCCTCGTAGAACAACCGGGGTATCTCACCCACGGTGAGATATGGTTTTCTTCATGAAGAAGAACAAGAGTTGTCTACTCATGAAGAAGTAGATCATGGAGATGATCCACTTACCTATGAAGAAGCTATATCGGATATAGACTCTTCAAAATGGATTGATGTTATGAAATCAGATTGATTCCATGTATAAGAATCAAGTTTGGGATCTTGTTGACCCACACAAGGTATTGTACCTATAGGGAACAAATGGGTTTTCAAGAAGAAAATTGGTTCTGATGGAAAGGTAGAGACCTATAAGGCAAGGCTAGTAGAAAAAGGGTTTCGCCAAAGGCAAGGAATAGACTATGAGGAGACTTTCACACATCTTGCCATGCTTAAATAAATTAGGATTTTATTAGCAATAGTGCATACTATGATTATGAGATTTGGCGGATGGATGTCAAAGCGACTTTTCTCAATGGATACATTGAAGAAAACATTTTCATTGAAGCTGATTTTAATCCCAAGATGGTTCCAAGGTATGCAAGCTAAAGCGATCCATTTATGGGTTGAAACAAGCTTCGAGGAGTTGGAACATCCGTTTTGATGAAGCCATTAAATCTTTTGGTTTTATCAAAAATGAGGATGAGCCATGTGTATATAAGAAGGTTAGTGACAGTGCTATCACTTTCCTTGTCTTATATGTGGATGACATACTGTTGATGGGTAATGATACAGGTATGTTGACTACTATAAAGGTATGGTTGTCAAATACATTCTCCATGAAAGACTTAGGGGAGGCAACCTATATTCTTGGGATTCGCATCTATAGAGATAGAGCGAAAAGAATAATTGGTTTATCCCAAAGTCTATACTTGGAAAAGGTGTTAAAGAGGTTTAACAAGCTTGATTCCAAGAGAGGATTGTTACCAGTGAGACATGGTATCCACCTTTCTAAAGAGATGTCTCCAAAGACACCTGAATAAAGAGATAAGATGGCTAGGATTCCATATGCTTCGGCTATTGGAAGTTTAATGTATGCAATGTTGTGTACTAGGCCGGATATCGCATATGCTGTTAGTTTGACTAGCAGGTATCAATCCAATCCAGGTTTGGAACATCGATAGTCATCAAGAATATCCTTAAGTACTTGAGAAGAACTAAGGATTTATTCTTGATTTATGGAGTGGAGACTTGCAATTGGATGGTTATACCGATTCGATTTCCAATCGGATATCGATGATAGAAAGTCTACCTGGATATGTGTTTATTTGTAATGGAGGTGCGATCGGTTGGAAGAGTTCCAAACAGAGCACGATCGCAGATTCCACTACCGAGGTTGAGTATATTCTTTGCATCGATCTTTCGCAAAAGAAGCTGTTTGGATAAAGAAGTTCGTGACAGAACTTACAGTAGTTCCTTCCATTGAGTCAGCAGTTCCATTACACTGTGACAACAATGGAGCAGTCATACAGGCTAAGGAACCAAGGTCTCACCAGAAATCCAAACACATAGAAAAGCGCTACCACATTATCAGAGAAATAGTTGGGCGAGGCGATGTAGCCATGCAGAAAATAGCATCAGCTGAAAATCCAGCTGATCCATTCACTAAGCCAATGTCACAGACTCAGTTAGACCGACATCTTGAGAAGATAGGTCTAAGATATTATAATGAATGGCTCTAGTGCTAGTGGGAGATTGTTAGTAGTATGCCCTAGAGCATATCATTTAGTATGTATCTTGTACATATTTTTAATAATAAAAGGCATTTCCACTTTTCCGTTTACATAATATATTAATGTGTAATAGAAAAGGTCCATTGATATTTTGTTAGAAATATTATTCTTAAGTTGTTAAGAATATGAGTGACAATATTTCTAGCACAAAGTATCATAAATAGGTTCACAATCGAGGATACTTCATAATAAGGACATGACTTATCTAGAAAGATTGTATTCATGTTTGTTCCCAATTTATTTATATGAGATATAAATAAGATGGAATGGTGAGTCTCATACCATATAACAAACTTGATAGGCACTTATAAATGATAAGTAGGCCGAACCAGTGACACTTATGACAAGCACATGGAGTTTACTCTTGTCAATGTTTTGTTATAAATCATATCAGTGCATATAATCTTTAGACCTGAGATAGCACAGTTATCTTGTATATAGGCAGTTTGAGTTTGATACTGCTTTCATACTTGTACTATGTATGGGTATATGGGCATGTGTTGGCTCCTGCTAGTTATATATGGAGATAGGTGTTGATCAAGAAGGAATCTGTTCCTCTAAGTAAATAGAGATAAAATCCTATGTTCATTTAATTGTTCTTGATGTTTCAAGTTCCTAGCCAGGATAGATAGATTTATTCAGAAAAGAGTTTCTGATGAGAAAAATCTTTTAATCAAGAACTGGAATTAAAAGAGAACATAATATTCATAGCAAATGGAGTTTGACATAAACCATGACTCCAGCTTGAGTTGGGATTTTGTAACAGAGAGATTCTAGTGCATGGTAACATATGATTATAGGTTCATTTAAGGTAAATCTTATTACTAATTGGGTGGCCATGGCATGCTATGCTAGGTGTTAACCATGGTCTATGAGGTTCATAAAATGATTTAGAGAAATCATTTATGGTAAGAAAGAGTTTTGATGATATTAAGAGTTGATATCATGTCTCATTGCCAATTAGTGATGAGCCTAGTAAGTCACACACATACACAAGTTATCATCTATTTAAATATGATTTAATTAATTAATTAAAGAGTTTAATTGATTAATTAAATAGATTTGGTTTGCAATTGAATTGCAAAGTCCCTAGCATGACTTGAAACCAAATCTAGATTATTGGATGTGTAGTATAAATTAAATTTATATTTAAACTGTTTAAATATGAATTTAATTGATGAGAAATTAATTAATAGAGATTAATTAATTAATTTATATTTGATATAAATTAATTAGAAGAAGAAAATAATTATTTTGGGTTAAGAACTCAAAATTAAGACACAGGGGCATTTTGGTCATTTCATAGTGTGACACGTGGCACCATGAGATGGTGACACATGGCATAACACATAAGCTTGCCAAATGTTTTTTAATTATGTAAGATGATTAAAATCAAGATTAAATATAGGTTTGACACTTGGCACAATGTGATTGGGTCACTTAAACCTAGAGCTAATCAAAAGGTGACATGTGGCTAAGGTTTAATGTGTTAACCTAGCTATTTAAGTGTGGTTATGAAAAGAAAACATAACCAGCAGCCTCTCCTCTCAATTTTCACGCCACTTTGAGCCTCTCCAGCTATTTCTCTTCATCTCTCATCAATTCAAAGAGATTAGCCATCAATCTCTTGAATTAAGAACACTAGAAATTGTTTCTAGTGTCCTGTTTACATCTCTAATCTCTTAAAAGGCAGAACTTGAATTTCTAATTAATAGAAAAGGCTTTAGAAGCTGTTCAAGGGCTGCCATAGGTGTTCTTGGTGTGGACAAGCTAGAGGGACAACATCTGGTGTCCTGAAGACGAATCTCAAAGCGCAGACACGCCGCAAAGACATCAAGAGGTTAGTGTAATCGTTCTTGATTTAATCTAGGGTTCTAAAATTAATCTGATTAATTTTAAAATCTTAAATGGCAAATACAGATCCAAAAACATATTAAAAGAGTTTTAATATGTTGTTTATCATTGAAATCAAATAGATAAAAATAAATCTTGCATGGTGCATGTGACCTTAGGTGAAAATTTTTGAATTCAATGGTATAATCTTGTGTTTTTCACGCTTCCGTTCCTTCACCTGTCTCATTTAACTTTTTATGCTTTGTTTTTTCTTTTTATTCTTAACTATTTGGCAATTACTAATTATTTACATTCAGGGCTTATCTAGGTGTCTTAGATGTGATTCTAATCCCCTTAATTATCCGGATCGATACCGGTCATCGGAATAGTAAAGTGTACCAGGCTATGCAAATAGGGGTGTTACATGCACATCCTAAATAAATATGACATGACACATAAGGATGATCATTAATTACCTATAAATAGTTTTCATTTTATTAAGGCTAGAGTTACTCACCTCCTGAAGCCTATCAACCACCTTACTCGAACAAGAGCTATCCTCAGATCCTTACCCTTCTGAGTCCCTCGAGCCCGATCCTATAAAATATGACTCTAGAGTGTTATATAAGGTTTTAAAACTCTATACATATGATAAATATATTATTCTAGGCCCTTAGGAACCATGAAACCATGTTTTGGAATCGTAGAAAAGAAGGGAGAAAAAGTCAGGCAAAACTCACTTCAGCTGACGAAGTCCTGAACTTTGGCTGCTGAAGTCTCAAGCTTTAGTAGCATCTTTTTGTCTAGAGCTAACTTTAGTTGCCTTAACCTGGAAATTTTCTAGATTTTATGAGAAACTACATATTTTAGATACCAAACCTTTGACTTTTTGCAGCAGAACCCGGGAATTTTTAGAATTCTTAAGTTGAAAACTTTCAGATTCCTTCACCCATTAAGACCCAAACTCATTTCAAAGTTCCAAAACACAATCCCATCACATATATACATGTTTGGGGCTTAAAGCAACTTGAAAACATACTTAAAACCCACATATATTAATGAAAAACTCAAATTCTAGGTTTTTCATAAACCCAACATAGCATATGCATGAATTTCTTCAAATCCTTCATGGGAAGTTAGCCATTTAAGGCCCATAACACTTAAACATAACTATTCTAACCATAAAACATACAATTTCAACATAAAACCACAAAACCTCAACCCTAACATACATGAATTTCCCCCAAAACTTAACTTAAAATAACGTTTCATAAAAATGAAGTTATAGAAACCTCATCCCTCATCAACTTTCTTAGATTTACCCATTATATCAAGAAGGAAAAAAGGTTACCTGTCACACCCTACCCCTCTGTAAGGCATGACATGATCCCGTAGTATACCTAATGAATTATCAACTCTGTCTACTGATAACCCATTAAATACACTACAAGGGATTTTAAAAACTTTTCTTACTTCTTTCACAGTGGTGAGCACTATTTACAGGTGTTAAAAACTTTTGTGAACTGAAGTGATAGAACTAACACATTTGACTTATTTAGAATTTCTGTAAAAATTTTGGCAGAGTGCCATCTGTATTTTGGATAAAACAGTTCTTCAGAAAACCTGTAAAAAGCACTTCAATATTTTTCCAAATCTCAACTCTAACAAAATTCAACACAATATTTTTCTCAACTCAATCCACAACAATTTTTCAATATTTTCAAAGGATGAGATAAAAGAAATATAATACAAATTTTACAAGTCAAAATAACTCATAATTCACTTTACAACTTCAATGTATAATTTTAATTTACAACTGCTCAAATAATTTACATACATATTATTACATGCATACATCAAAACCTATGTACATGGGTATATCTATGATATGCTTGGAGCTGATCTGAATGTATCTTCAAAGAAATTTACTCACTGTTCTATGCTCTTCTTACCTACGACAGCATACAAAGCTATCGCTGAGTGGTGAACTCAGTGGTGCACAACTATAATTTAAAACATAGTACAATATACATTGACAAAATTTACAGTAAATAATTTGGAAATCTGAATACTCATCAAATTCCAAAACTCAAAATATTCATTGCCAATAATGTAAATCATTTGTATAAATGACTTTGATCACAAAATTCAATTTATCAAATCATGACTATCCATTTAAGTAATTCTAACAAAATCAATTATACATAAATCATAATTGAAATCACAATTCCTTACCATTCAATTGCCATTCTGTATCTCAAAAATCATTATGTATCTCAAAGATCATTATGTATCTCAAAAATCATTATGTATCTCAAAAACCATGTTGTATCTCAAAAATCAATCTTTATCTTACTAACTATGGAAGACTAATCCGAAAGGGCCATATTCGATGTGATTCTAACTCCCTATGGTTGGGGAGGTCGAATCAGATTCTAACTCCCTATGGTCGGGGATGTCAAATCATCGTGCACAGTACCATCACAATAATGAATCTTCCGCAAGGGCCATAACGATAAAATAAACTTAGATCTAACCTCAAATCAGAGGAAAATCTAAGCCTGTGCACGTACCATGGTAATCAAAACACAACTAACTCCATTGTCTTCTCAACAAATGAGAGAGACGGGTAATAACCTAGTCAAGCATCTATAGTGAGATATAAAACAATATCACAATCCTTTTAGTGAGCATAAATCACAATATAATTCGATTCAAGTTCAATTCTAATATCCAATAATTTTTATGCTCATCACAATTCAAATCATAAATTTGCATTTTTCCATGAAAATTACAATCACAATTCAAAACATGTTCTAGCACAATTTTCCAAAACATAATTTATTCAATCCATAACAATGCTTAATACTTGTGGAAATACCATTTCACAAAGCTAAATTCATACATACTATAACAATTTCAATAATCATTGAATTAAATCCAATGCTGGTTAAACATAATACATAAGAAAAGTATGTCATTTAATCATATGAAATATTCAAACAAAATTAGTTAAAACCTAGTTGTGCACAAACCTCTGATATTTGTCTCCTAGTCTGGACTCAGTGTTTCCTTCCCTTTTCCTGAGTCTTTGCTAACTGAGAAACACAATTTGAAGTGTTTCAGTACAAAATTAAATTGTCTCTAACAATAATGTTCGATAAGTAATTCACTGTATACCCTTATTTGCTTAATCAACCAATATATCGACCCTCGATGCGTTCTAGGTAAACTAGGTTTTAGTGTCACTAATATGTCACATTAGATAGTATTTTAGGGTTGGTACGTTTTACCAAACTCATTTCCTTGTTTAGTGCATTTTAATGCAACTTGCTGGATTCCGGGATACTAGTTTGACCTAGCTGGACGACCTAGTTCCCTCGGTTTTCGGGTTTTGGTCAAAACTACAAACTTGTAGATCTATGTCTTATTGCACGCGGAGCAAAATTTCAGGTCATTCCGAGTTATGTTGACAAAGTTATGGTCATTTTACTATTGCTGGTCAGATGGCATCAAATTAGGTCATTTTAGGTCAATTTGGTCAACTTTGGTTCGGCCAGTTTTTGGACCCAAATTTGTGCAAGCTGTTTGACTTGCTTATGGTCATTTATGGGCTTTGGTGTCTTCATAGGACTTGTAGGTATGGGTCTTAACTATTCATGGTTAAAATTTCAGGTCAATTGGACCTATTTTGAGTGAGTTATGGCCTAAACACTAACTGCTACCCAATTGGTCAGTTTTCAGGTTTCACTTGCACTTAATCCGAATTGGTCATTTTTCATGTCACCTTGCAAGCAGAATTTTGGTATGCTTTCTTAATGAAAGTTGGCACATTTTGTGCCTAGTTTCACCTCCAATTGGTCTCATACCAATTGAGGTTACACATTTAAAGTTATAGGCTAAAATGCATACTGCCCTTAATTACCTTGCTTAAACATACATCAATGACACATTTACCTTACTATATGTTCACTTCTCTTACCAATTCTGTTTTGGTACATTACCAAAACCATATACCACTTCACTTTAAAGTCACTTTGGGCAGATTACAATTATCCTCAATACACCAATTAAAGCTCAAATTTACAAAGTCTAAGTACAATCACATATACACCTAAACATTACTCATTCTTACATACACTTTACACAACCAATCTATATACATATCCATCAATCCTCAATGTCAATATTCTGCCAATACCTTCATGAACTCATACATTTATCAAAGTGTCCCAAGGCTGCCGAAATGTTCTACAATGCCAAAGTGTCCCACAATTCGTCAATCTCCAATTTAAGTGCACAATCACCACATTTTCATGGAAATAACTTACTAGGATATTAAATCCCTCTACTCAACATGAATTTACATCAAATATATGTAATAATAATCATTAAATACATAACTCCATGGCTGTCCAAAATGGACACATCAATAACTCCTCAAACTTGAAAATTTTCTTCACAAATCCAACACCCATAACATGTACACAAAGTTTAACAAAGCAATATTAAAAAATGTAAACTTACCTATGGTTGGAACTTGCTAAACCTTGATTAAACTTCTTGATTTTGGTATCAAACTCTTCCTTGTGTTGTGGGGACAATTTTTAATGAAGCAATCTAAGTGATTGGAGATGAAATGGAGGGATGGATCAAGCTCCAAGTGAAACGGCATTGGAGTTCTTCTTTCTTCTCAAATCGGCATGGTTGAGGAACTTTGAAGAAATGAATTTGCATATTGCATATTAGGTGTACACATGCCCCATTTAACTTAGTTTATTCCTTTAGTGGCCCACTCACACTTATTAAATCATATAATAAGTTAAATGTGTTATTTACACCTTTTTCACTCCACTTTTGGCTATTTGTATTAGGTACCCCCAAATTAATTCTTCATTTTATTTTCTAAGTGTAATATTATTTATTTTTAATGGAAATTTAGGTCAAAAGACAATTCGGGATTTCAATTGACCATAATGCCCCTGTTCGGGTTGCATTCCCGATTTTTCGGTAACACCGGGTTTTGTCCGTTTTTCGATTTCTCACTTTTCTTTGTACTAATTATTTAATTTTTCTTTGATATTTCTAATGATATTTATACTTCAATTGATGTCTCTTTAAGTCCTAAAAATATTTTCCAGGGTTCCCCACAGTCCAGGGCTAGTCAACGGTCCACGCCGTGACTTCCCGGTGCGGTCACCCATCGCTAGGGTTCTCGGCTCGCTTAACTTGGTTACATTTCTTTGTTATTATTTTCCTTTGTTTTTTTCTTTTTGTATTTTCTTTTCTTATATTTCATTATTTTATGTCTCCTCACTCATAACGAAGTGTAGTTCTAGGCATCCTAGCTGTCCGGACAGCACTGGTCACCGGAACAGTAGAACGCACTACCGAACTTAGGGGTGTTACAATTCTCCCCCCCTTAAATAAATTTCGTCTCGAAATTTTACCTGGCATTAGTCTCTGAATAGCTATGGGTGCTGTCTCCTCATATCCTCTTCACGTTCCCAAGTAGCTTCCTAGCCTGAATGATGGTTCCACAGCACTTTAACCAGGTGTATCTGTTTGTTTCTCAGCTGCTTCACCTCATATACCAGAATTTTTATGGGTTCTTCCTCATATGAGAGGTCTGGATTTACTTCAATCTCTTCAACTGATAGTACATGAGATGGGTCAAATCAGTACCTCCTTAACATGGACACATGGAAGATACTGTGTATCCTTGCTAGCTCTGGAGGTAATGCCAACCGATATGCCAAAGGACCCACTCTTTCCAGAACCTCATATGGTCCGATGAAACGAGGACTCAGTTTCCCCTTTCTGCCAAATCTCATAATTCTCTTCCAAGGAGAAACTTTGAGGAATACCTTATCACCCACTGCATATTCAATATCTCTTCTTTTCAAATCAACATAGGACTTCTGACGGTTTGATGCAGCCTTGAGTCTATCTCTAATCAATCTGATCTTTTCCTCTGTCTGCTCAATAATTTTTGGCCCAATCATCTTCCTTTCACCTACTTCATACCAACATAAGGGAGTTCTGCACTTTCTGTCATACAAAGCTTCATATGGAGGCATCCCAATGCTTGATTGGTAGCTGTTGTCATAAGCAAACTCAATCAAAGGCAAGTGTGTATCCCAATTACCTTCAAACTCAATCACACAAGCCCGTAGCATATCCTCCAATATCTGAATAACCCTTTCAGGTTGGCCATCTGTCTGTGGGTGGAATACTGTGCTGAAGTTCAATCTAGTTCTTAGGGCTCTCTGAAGACTACCCAAGAATCTAGAAGTAAACCTAGGATCTCTGTCAGCTACAGTCGATACTGGCACTCCATGCAATTTTACAATTTCATATATGTACAATCTGGCCAATCTTTCCAGGCTATAGTCATCCGAACTGGCAAAAAGTGAGCAGACTTGGTTAGTCTATCAACTATAACCTATGTTGCATCATGACTATTCTGTGTCCTCAGAAATCTCATCACAAAATCCATAGTTATCTGTTCCCTTACAATGTTTCATAGGGTGCTATTTGTATGCTAGCTCGACACTTATTATTGTATACAAATTCTGTTAATGGGATGTATCTGTACCATCTCCCCTCGGATTCAATGACACAAGTTCTCAATATATTCTTGAGGGCTTATCACATATTACAGGTTATTATTATCATTTCATTTCATTATTTAAAGGAACTCAATGAGTTTCTGAATTTACCTGAATTACTTGTTTCAATTGTCCATCTGTCTGAGGATGATAAGTCGTACTGATATCTTTAAGCTTATAGCAATTACTATGGTACAGGTAATTCACATTAATATAACTGAGTCACTGACTCTAGCTACCTTACAAGTGTAGTCGTTTGATAGGCTAGTTCTGAAGTTTTACATTTCTGACTAAAATTTTCACATTTATTTCCAGTAATAGTACTCTATTCGGGTACAACTGTATCAATTTATAGATTACTTACAAATATTCTTAATTTATTGTACCACGAGGAAGCAAGTAGCTCTACACAATAATCCCGTGTCAGTACTGTAATCTGCAGCTTACAATACAAACATCGAGAACATTATATAGTCACTACGTTATAACCTCATGGGTTAGGTTTTCTAACATCTTATCTTTCTCGAATCCACTAATATCCTAAACCGATTCTGATTACAATATCCATTAATAATTACTAACAGTAACATCTTTGCCCTCATCTAGAGCAATTCTATTACTGTAACTCACTTTTACGTCCTCTTGCCTTACATTAAGTAGGCTCGCCAATTAGCTTTATAATTTATGGTATGTTAGAAAATACTTTTAGCTACAATTCTTCCAAAATTAATGTCAATCATACTTGTTATTGTAGTTTTGATCCTAAAAGACTAGTCACTAACGCATCAAAATTCATTTCCATGTAAAGGAATAACAATAAAACATATAGTTCTGACACTAACACACAACTAAGTAGTGCTGGGATCAAATAATAACTAATTGTTTCTTTCAAAAATTAAGAACTTACCAGTAGCTACATCTGAAGTTTCTGCTCCTTTTACTTGGCGCATAGTGGACACTCCGACTAGTGCGCTACTATATTCGGGTTGATTCACTGTGTTATAGTGGTGAGGAGTATCAACTCTATTTCTATCTTGACTCTGACTGACGGTCTGTGAAATCCAGAGAGCAGATCGAGGTGGTTTAGTACAATCTTTAGCAAAGTGTCCAAGTTTTCCACAATTGTAGTAGGCTCCAGAGGCTTTATAGCATATCCCACCATGATATCTTCTACAAGTTTCACATTGGCGGGAAGGGTAGGAACTTCTAGTTGTTCGACGACTGGACCTTGGTGGTCTCTGTCTTAATGATCCACCTCTATCGTATCCCTGAGCTCGAGGTTCCTCAAATTCTTTTCTCTTTCTCAAATTACTGTTCGAGCTCTGACCCATAGGTTTCTCCCTCTTTTCCATTTCACACTGCCCTTGTGGGGGTTGGGTCTGTACTTGGGCTTGGGCTGACAGATTATCAGCCAGTTGTTGAAAGAAAGTGGCCATTTGCTGGGCCATTTGTGCAGTAATTTGTACCGGTAAAACTGGTATAGTCATGCCTTCGACATTTTGTGGAGCTGGGGCCTCAACTTGTTCTTCTGCCATCACAGACTATTCTATTATCTCATTCTTCTCTTCCATTTTTTTCACAGAATTTTCTATTCCTGTACAACCAACACAAGGAGATTCCTCTACATTAGTTCACATTTATGATGTAAATGTACTATATGTATCAAACATTTGAGCGATTGTAGTTCGACAAAAGATTTCAAATTCACAGTTCAAAATTTACGTTAAAACCATTGCTCGATACCACTTAAACATGTCACACCCTACCCTCTGTAAGGCATGACATGATCCCAGTAGTATACCTAATGAATTATCAACTCATCGATAACCCATTAAATACACTACAAGGGATTTTAAAACTTTTCTTACTTCTTTCACGATGGTGAGCACTATTTACAGTGTTAAAAACTTTTGTGAATCAAGTGATAGAACTAACACATTTGACTTATTTAGAATTTCAGAAAATTTTGGCAGAGTGCCATCTTTATTTTGGATAAAACAGTTCTTGAAAACTCAGAAAAGCACTTCAATATTTTTCCAAATCTCAACTCCAACAAAATTCAACACAATATTTTTCTCAACTCAATCCACAACAATTTTTCAATATTTTCAAAGGATGAGATAAAAGAAATATAATACAAATTTTACAAGTCAAAATAACTCATAATTCACTTTACAACTTCAATGTATAATTTTAATTTACAACTGCTCAAATAATTTACATACATATTATTACATGCATACATCAAAACCTATGTACATGGGTATATCTATGATATACCTGGAGCTGATCTGAATGTATCTTCAAAGAAATTTACTCACTGTTCTATGCTCTTCTTACCTGCGACAGCATACAAAGCTATCGCTGAGTGGTGAACTCAGTGGTGCACAACTATAATTTAAAACATAGTACAATATACATTGACAAAATTTACAGTAAATAATTTGGAAATCTGAATACTCATCAAATTCCAAAACTCAAAATATTCATTGCCAATAATGTAAATCATTTGTATAAATGACTTTGATCACAAAATTCAATTTATCAAATCATGACTATCCATTTAAGTAATTCTAACAAAATCAATTATACATAAATCATAATTGAAATCACAATTCCTTACCATTCAGTTGCCATTCTGTATCTCAAAAATCATTATGTATCTCAAAAATTATTATGTATCTCAAAAATCATAATGTATCTCAAAAATCATTATGTATCTCAAAAACCATGTTGTATCTCAAAAATCAATCTTTATCTCACTAACTATGGAAGACTAATCCGAAAGGGCCATATTCGATGTGATTCTAACTCCCTATGGTTGGGGAGGTCGAATCAGATTCTAACTCCCTATGGTCGGGGAGGTCGAATCATCGTGCACAGTACCATCACAATAATGAATCTTCCGCAAGGGCCATAACGATAAAATAAACTTAGATCTAACCTCAAATCAGAGGAAAATCTAAGCCTGTGCACGTACCATGGTAATCAAAACACAACTAACTCCATTGTCTTCTCAACAAATGAGAGAGATGGGTAATAACCTAGTCAAGCATCTATAGTGAGATATAAAACAATATCACAATCCTTTTAGTGAGCATAAATCACAATATAATTCGATTCAAGTTCAATTCCAATATCCAATAATTTTTATGCTCATCACAATTCAAATCATAAATTTGCATTTTTCCATGAAAATTACAATCACAATTCAAAACATGTTCTAGCACAATTTTCCAAAAAATAATTTATTCAATCCATAACAATGCTTAATACTTGTGGAAATACCATTTCACAAAGCTAAATTCATACATACTATAACAGTTTCAATAATCATTGAATTAAATCCAATGCTGGTTAAACATAATACATAAGAAAAGTATGTCATTTAATCATATGAAATATTCAAACAAAATTAGTTAAAAACTAGTTGTGCACAAACCTCTGATATTTGTCTCCTGGTCTGGACTCAGTGTTTCCTTTCCTTTTCCTGAGTCTTTGCTAACTGAGAAATACAATTTGAAGTGTTTCAGTACAAAATTAAATTGTCTCTAACAATAATGTTCGATAAGTAATTCACTGTATACCCTTATTTGCTTAATCAACCAATATATCGACCCTCGATGCGTTCTAGGTAAACTAGGTTTTAGTGTCACTAATATGTCACATTAGATAGTATTTTAGGGTTGGTACGTTTTACCAAACTCATTTCCTTGTTTAGTGCATTTTAATGCAACTTGCTGGATTCTGGGATACTAGTTTGACCTAGCCGGACGACCTAGTTCCCTCGATTTTCGGGTTTTGGTCGAAACTACAAACTTGTAGATCTATGTCTTATTGCACGCGGGGAAAAATTTCAGGTCATTCCGAATTATGTAGACCAAGTTATGGTCATTTTACTATTGCTGGTCAGATGGCATCAAATTAGGTCATTTTAGGTCAATTTGGTCAACTTTGGTTCGGCCAGTTTTTGGACCAGAACTTGTGCAAGCTGTTTGACTTGCTTATGGTCATTTATGGGCTTTGGTGTCTTCATAAGACTTGTAGGTATGGGTCTTAACTATTCATGGTTAAAAGTTCAGGTCAATTGGACCTGTTTTGAGTGAGTTATGGCCTAAACACTAACTACTGCCCAATTGGTCAGTTTTCCGGTTTCACTTGCACTTAATCCGAATTGGTCATTTTTCATGTCACCTTGCAAGCAGAATTTTGGTATGCTTTCTCAATGAAAGTTGGCACATTTTGTGCCTAGTTTCACCTCCAATTGGTCTCATACCAATTGAGGTTACACATTTAAAGTTATAGGCTAAAATGCATACTGCCCTTAATTACCTTGCTTAAACATACATCAATGACACATTTACCTTACTATATGTTCACTTCCCTTACCAATTCTGTTTTGGTACATTACCAAAATCATATACCACTTCACTTTAAAGTCACTTTGGGCAGATTTCAATTATCCTCAATACACCGATTAAAACTCAATTTTACAAAGTCTAAGTACAATCACATATACACCTAAACATTACTCATTCTTACATACACTTTACACAACCAATCTATATACATATCCATCAATCCTCAATGTCAATATTCTGCCAATACCTTCATGAACTCATACATTTATCAAAGTGTCCCAAGGCTGCCGAAATGTTCTACAATGCCAAAGTGTCCCACAATTCGTCAATCTCCAATTTAAGTGCACAATCACCACATTTTCAAGGAAATAACTTACTAGGATATTAAATCCCTCTACTCAACATGAATTTACATCAAATATATGTAATAATAAATCATTAAATACATAACTCCATGGCTGTCCAAAATGGACATATCAATAAGTCCTCAAACTTAAAAATTTTCTTCACAAATCCAACACCCATAACATGTACACAAAGTTTAACAAAGCAATATTAAAAAATGTAAACTTACCTATGGTTGGAACTTGCTAAACCTTGATTAAACTTCTTGATTTTGGTATCAAACTCTTCCTTGTGTTGTGGGGACAATTTTTAATGAAGCAATCTAAGTGATTGGAGATGAAATGGAGGGATGGATCAAGCTCCAAGTGAAACGGCATTGGAGTTCTTCTTTCTTCTCAAATCGGCATGGTTGAGGAACTTTGAAGAAATGAATTTGCATATTGCATATTAGGTGTACACATGCCCCATTTAACTTAGTTTATTCCTTTAGTGGCCCACTCACACTTATTAAATCATATAATAAGTTAAATGTGTTATTTACACCTTTTCACTCCACTTTTGGCTATTTGTATTAGGTACCCCCAAATTAATTCTTCATTTTATTTTCTAAGTGTAATATTATTTATTTTTAATGGAAATTTAGGTCAAAAGACAATTCAGGATATCAAATGACTATAATGCCCCTGTTCGGGTTGCATTCCCGATTTTTCGGTAACACCGAGTTTTGTCCGTTTTTCGATTTCTCACTTTTCTTTGTACTAATTATTTAATTTTTCTTTGATATTTCTAATGATATTTATACTTCAATTGATGTCTCTTTAAGTCCTAAAAATATTTTCCGTGGTTCCCATGATCCGAGAGCTAGTCAACGGTCCACGCCGTGACTTCCCGGTGCGGTCACCCATCGCTAGGGTTCTCGGCTCGCTTAACATGGTTACATTTCTTTGTTATTATTTTTCCTTTGTTTTTTTTTGTATTTTCTTTTCTTGTATTTCATTATTTTATGTCTCCTCACTCATAACGAAGTGTAGTTCTAGGCATCCTAGCTGTCCGGACAGCACTGGTCACCGGAACAGTAAAACGTACTTCCGAACTTAGGGGTGTTACATTACCTCTTTTTATAGGGCTTGGAGGTGAGAGAATCTCAACTTCAAAGCTTCAATATTCTCTTTCACACTTCTAAATGGAAGAATCCACCTCCAGATCTTCAAAAACTCAAGAAAATCTCTTCCAAGAGCTCATTGTATGCCTTAAAGTTGTGAGAGAAAGAGAGAGAGAGAGAGAGAGAGAGAGAGAAAGGAAGAAAACTCTAAGTGTTTTTTGGTAGTAAAATAAGCTTTGGAACTAAATGTAACACCCCTCACCCATCTATAGTGTAGCTAAGCAAAGTGTATCACACGGAGTGCCGGAGCACCTAATCTTATCTGATTTCATTATAGTTGTTGATTTACTTGTTCAAAAACTTTATCTGAGGTTTAGGCTATTTTTATTGTTTATCAAAATCTGACTAATTTGGAAATTTCAAAAATTTTAATGATAATCCAGTAGAGTGCCGGTAGTAATTTGGACTAACAGTTCTTCTGAACCTGTGCCAAAAACAATTTCAATATATACTCAAATTCATAACTCAGAATCAGTCTCAAAATTTCTCATACTCAATCTCAATCAGAATCATCATGATCAGATACTTAACTCATATATCAGAATTCTTACATTTTATTATCTTGCATAATTTGCCAACTAATTACATAAATTTGTCAAGTACAGGATATACACATAATTTACAATATATTTAGAATGAACAAAATACATAACATGTGTAAATATGAGCCCTATCTACATGCATTGCTGAGGGGGTGACAACCTTGTACTCTTCTGACACTTCTGCAGATCTGGACTCCAAAAAACTCAATCGACAGTCTACTGGTTTTACCTTCAGCACCTGCTTGAGGAAGCAATTCCATCGCGCTAAGCATTTCTACTTAGTGGTGTAATAGAATAACAAGAATAATATATACAAATAAAGAAAAAAATAAATCATAATTCGGATACTCAGGAATCAATTTAATTTGTATGGTATTTCTAGTATCAACGATCTTATATACTAGTTTGTTCTTTTCTGGAAGTGCTTAGTTTATAACTTTTCAGTAATACTACCCAGTATACAAATTATTCTAACTGTATTGTATTTTAAGTCTCTATGGTTCTGTAATTTATATTTTTGTTATGTTTCTTTTGCTAATCTCTTTTACTCATTCATTCAATACTTAATTTAATTATACTGAAATTTCATTATACTTAACTTAACTTAACTGCCTAAATTGAATAATCTTTTAATTGACTGCCCATGTAGCCTATACACTGACCAGACTGGATAAACGGATATACTAGCACTGGGTACCTAGTATCTTAGGCCGTCACGCCATTGGTCACAAAGTGTCTCCCGGTGTGCAAATAGTGTGGCTAAAAAGCCATATAATCAATCAGGCATTAAGTCGAGTATAATAACACAATCTGTATAGCCATAGGCTATTAAAATCATAGTATGGCATAATAAGCCATCAAACACAATATGACGTAAAGTTATTTACAGAACAGCTGTCAGAATCCTATTGGCATGCCAACCTATCCAAACTAGTCAACTAGGCAAACTAGGGCATAGTACAAGATTAAATATTTTTTTTTTTTTAAGTTTACTGGTCATTATACAATTCACTGGTCAATGAAAATGTCGACCCTTTTCATACATCATGCATAAGTTGATTCTAGTGTCAACATGTCACAATTTGTAATTCAATATGCTGCAAATATAGTGTAATTTACCATTTTTACAAATTGGCATTCATTGCCAAATTGCTTCAAGCATCATTGTATGTAAATGTCAAATTCTCAATTTTTGTGTGCTAGATTGGTCTAGCATAAAGTCCTATTTCTCTTGGTTTTTAGCTTCTGGTCAAAGAAGCAAAATTGTAGCTCTATGTCTTATTGCACTCTGGGAAAAATTTCAGGTCATTCTGAGTTGTATAGACCAAGATATGGTCAATTTACTAAAGCTGGACAGATTACAACTTTAGTACAAAATTTGGTCAATTTTAGATTACATTTAGTTCTGGCAGTTTTGATACCCGAATTTTTGCAAGCTATTGGACTTGGTTCTGGCCATTTCTGGGCTTTGGTGTCCTCATAAGAATTGTAGTTCTATGTCTTATTGAGCTCTTGGCAAAATTTCAGGTCATTCTGAGTTGTATAGACCAAGATATGGTCAATTTACTAAAGCTGGACAGATTGCACCTTTAGTGCAAAATTTGGTCAATTTTAGGTCACTTTTAGTTCTGGCAGTTTTGGTACCCGAACTTGTGCAAGCTATTTGACTTATTTCTGGCCATTTCTGGGCTTTGGTATCTTCATAAGAATTGTAGCTCTATGTCTAATATATCCATGGTAAAAATTTCAGGTCAATTGGACCTGTTTTGAGTAAGTTATGGTCATCCTAATGACTACTGTTCATATGGTCAAAAATCTGGATTGCTAGGTTGCCATTCCGGATTTGGTCATTTTTAAGGTCAGTTTCTAGGCAGAATTTTGGCAACATTTCTACATGAAAGTTGGCCTATTTGGTGTCTAGTTTCACCTCCTACTGGCCTCATACCAATTGGGTTCACAGTTTTGCACTTATGACCTAATTTAATTGCTGCCAACATACACAACCTGCATTTGAATATTACACTTCCAATTTTGACAATCCTCCTCCTCTCAATACTTCAACATTTAATCATGGCACTTCTATATATATTGTACACAATTCTACCAAGCATTTTGGGCAGAACACTCAAGTGCTCAATGCACACAATACACCATTAATGTTTAACATTTACTTCAACCCAAATTCAATGTACATCAACACTTATATTAACATACACTTTCATGGCAATTACACAAACTGTCCACCATTCAACACCATCATATATCATTAATAAATTTTATAAACTCACACAAAAATTCATGATATTTAAGGCTGCCCAACATGGCAATTTACTAAAGCATCAAAGTCCCACTTTTAAATCCTTAATTCAAATGTTCTAATTCAACAATTCACATTCAATCAATTTCTAGCACAAGTATTTTCATCAATCCAAGTGTAACCCTCATTCGCTTACTTATCAACATCCCAAAAACATCAATTAAATTCATGAGATAATTAATCTCCCATGTTCTCACGGCTGCCCAAAATGAAGCAACAATACAAATCCCCATTTCAAAAGCTCAATCACAAGTTACACATGAGATTAACTTACTAGCATCACAAATTACTTTAATCCACACTAATTCCCATAGAATACCATCAATTACATATAAGAATAATTCACTTACTTTCCCTTTTCATGGCTGCCAAGAATTACACACACCAAATACTCACTCAATTCCTTAAATCTTTCAACCAAACTACTCACCATAACCTCAATACTGTTAGTAGTATGCCCTAGAGCATATCATTTAGTATGTATCTTGTATATATTTTTATTAATAAAAGGCATTTCCACTTTTCCGTTTACATAATATATTTATGTGTAATAGAAAAGGTCCATTGATATTTTGTTAGAAATATTATTCTTAAGTTGTTAAGAATATGAGTGACAATATTTCTAGCACAAAGTATCATAAATAGGTTCACAATCGAGGATACTTCATAATAAGACATGACTTATCCAGAAAGATTGTATTCATGTTTGTTCCCAAGTTATTTATATGAGATATAAATAAGATGGAATGGTGAGTCTCATGCCATATGACAAACATGATAGGCACTTATAAATGATAAACACTTATGACAAGCACATGGAGTTTACTCTTGTCAATGTTTTGTCATAAATCATATCAGTGCATATAATCTTTAGACCTGAGATAGCACAGTTATCTTGTATATAGGTAGTTTGAGTTTGATACTGCTTTCATACTTGTACTGTGTATGGGTATATGGGCATGTGTTGGCTCCTACTAGTTATATATGGAGGTAGGTGTTGATCAAGATGGAATCTGTTCCTCTAAGTAAATAGAGATAAAATCCTATGTTCATTTAATTGTTCTTGATGTTTCAAGTTCTGGCCAGATAGATAGATTTATTCGTAAAAGAGTTTCGATGAGAAAATCTTTTAATCAAGAACTGGAATTAAAAGAGAACATAATATTCATAGCAAATGGAGTTTGACATAAACCATGACTCCAGCTTGAGTTGGGATTTTGTAACAAAGAGATTCTAGTGCATGGTAACATATGATTATAGGTTCATTTAAGGTAAACCTTATTACTAATTGGGTGGCCATGGCATGCTATGCTAGGTGTTAACCATGGTCTATGAGGTTCATAAAATGATTTAGAGAAATCATTTATGGTAAGAAAGAGTTCTGATGATATTAAGAGTTGATATCATGTCTCATTGCCAATTAGTGATGAGCCTAGTAAGTCACACACATACACAAGTTATCACCTATTTAAATATGATTTAATTAATTAATTAAAGAGTTTAATTGATTAATTAAATAGGTTTGGTTTGCAATTAAATTGCAAAGTCCCTAGCATGACTTGAAACCAAATCTAGATTATTGGATGTGTAGTATAAATTAAATTTATGTTTAAAGTGTTTAAATATGAATTTAATTAATGAGAAATTAATTAATAGAGATTAATTAATTAATTTATATTTGATATAAATTAATTAGAAGAAGAAAAATAATTATTTTGGGTTGAGAACTCAAAATTAAGACACAGGGGCATTTTGGTCGTTTTGCAGTGTGACACGTGGCACCATGAGATGGTGACACATGGGATTACACATAAGCTTGCCAAATGTTTTTTTAATGATGTAAGATGATTAAAATCAAGATTAAATATAGGTTTGACACTTGGCACAATGTGATTGGGTCACTTAAACCTAGAGCTAATCAAAGGGTGACATGTGGCAAGGGTTTAATGTGTTAACCTAGCTATTTAAGTGTTGTTATGAGAAAATAAAATACAACCAGCAGCCACTCCTCTCCTTTGTCATGCCACTTTGAGGGTTTTCATCTCTTCTTCTTCATCTCTTATCAATTCAAACAGATTAGCCATCAATCTCTTGAATTAAGAACACTAGAAATTGTTTCTAGTGTCCTGTTTACATCTTTAATCTCTTAAAAGGCAGAACTTGATTTTCTAATTAATAGAAAAAGCTTTAGAAGCTATTCAAGGGCTGCCATAGGTGTTCTTGGTGTGGACAAGCTAGAGGGACAACATCTGGTGTCCTGAAGACAAATCTCAAAGGCGCAGACACGCTGCAGTGCATCAAGAGGTTAGTGTAATCGTTCTTGATTTAATCTAGGGTTCTAAAATTAATCTGATTAATTTTAAAATCTTAAATGGCAAATACAGATCCAAAAACATATTAAAATAGTTTTAATATATTGTTTATCATTGAAATCAAATAGATAAAAATAAATATTGCATGATGCATGTTACCCTAGGTGAAAATTTTTTGAATTCAATGGTATAAACTTGTGTTTTTCACGCTTCCGTTCCTTCAATTGGTATCAGAGCCCCTATATTTGCCATTTAGATTGATGTTTATATGATTTAATTGTGTGTTTGATCATGAGATCAAGAGTTTATTGCTGGTTGCAAAGTCAAAGTGGCGGCACAAATGATGAACACCATGGTGCGCATGGTTGATGCATCACAATGGTGTGCAAATGTAAATGGATGGTGAATGTGCAATTGTTGTATGATTTAAGATCCATTTTATGTCTAATTAAATTGTTTAATTAGAATTTTTGTCACACAATTAAATTATGATTCAAATCAGAATTTTAAAAATTGTTTGAATGTGATTCAAATCTGAATTTTAAAAGTTGTTTGAATGTGATTCAAATCTGAATTTTTAAAGTTGTTTGAATCATATTTAAATCTGATTTTTTAAAATTGATTGAATAAAATTCAGATCTGATTTTTTAAAAAATATTTGAATGTGATTCAAATCTGATTTTTTAAAAAATGTTTGAATGTGATTCAAATCTGAATTTTTAAAGTTGTTTGAATGTGATTCAAATCTGAATTTTTAAATTTGTTTGAATGAGATTAAAATCTGAATTTTTAAATTTATTTGAATCATATTCAAATCTAGATTTTTAAGTTGAATATGAGATATTCAATTTAATTTAAGTATGTATGTTTTATTTAATTGTTAAATAGTGATATGCATGATGGATGATCATGGACTATAAAAGACTAATGTGATTGGATTTATTTCTTTTATGTTTCTTTGGGATTGTAAATTAATTAATTTATTTTAATTTATTTTGGGCATGTATTATTAAGTTTGTAATAATTTTTGGGTTGTAATTTCATTTATTTAAGTTCTTGTAAATTCGCCTTGGTATGCCAAGGATTACCATGTAATATTGGATTGCAAGAAGTTCAAGGAGGTTAAGAGCATTGGTGGGACCAAGGGAGGAATTCAAGATCAAGTGTTGATTATGTACTCCTTCAGCAACTCTTGTAAAATGAATGAATGAAATGCACCTAGGAATGCCCTGATTCAATTCTTGGTGGCTCAGAATTGAATTCCTTAGAAAGTCCATGATCATACCATATTTACTGCTTATCCATGAATGCATGAGATGTATGGGAATGTATGCAATTATATGATATATGCATGCTAAATGGATAATGTGCAAAGTGATACCTTAATAGTAATTAGAATGACCATAAAATCTTCCAAACAAATGATTAAGTTGGAAATGCTATAATTAAAGTAATTATAACATAGGCCCTCCATTGGGGCAATTATTTTAAGAAATTTTAAATAGTTGCATGAGATGCAATTAATTTAAGAGATTTTCTTAAGAATAATTGTTAAGCATGAGATGTTGTAAATATGTAAATGGTTTAGTGGCCAATATTGGATGTACCTGAGGACATTAAAATTATTTGCATAATTACTGGCTCAATGGGATCAACTTAACTAATGCAAGATAAGTCAATAATGGATGTACTTGAGATTTTGAGCATTAGGGGCTAGGTAAAGGATTGAACCTCACATGAGATGTGATGGGCAAGGAGTTGCTCACTTATAGTTTATTGTAATTCCAATAATGGATGTACCTGAGGATGATCAATAGAATTATAAGAATTCAATCACCCACTAGAAATCCATCCAACTAGGATTTCCGTTTTCTACTTTGGAAGTGTAGGATTCGCTAAGTTAGTGGGAGGACCAATTTGATTAAAAGACCATAATCATATTTGGTTAATTACATGATACATTTACTAATTAATCTGGTTATTTCTGCAATTAATTTTCTGATAATAATGAGCACAGAACAACCACCACCATCCAATATCCTTGCAAGCATACTTGATCGCAATAGGTTGACAGGACCTAATCTCTTTGATTGGCTAAGAAATTTGAAACTTGTCCTGAACCTTAAACATATAGGATATGTTCTAGATTCAAATGTTCCTGGTCCCTTACCTCCAGAGGCCACACAAGAGGAACATGAAACTTTGGACAAGTGGAAGGAGCATGATATGAGAGCTAAGTGTTACATGCTTGCTTCCATGAGTAATGAGTTACAGAAGCAGCATGAAAACAGGCAAAGTGCAAGTGAGATCCTCCTTCACCTACAAGAGTTGTATGGTGAGCACAGTAGGAATGCTAGGTATGAGATATCTAGGCAACTGTTCTGCATGAGGATGTCTGAGGGACAGAATGTTGGGGATCATGTCCACAAGATGATTCGGCTGATTGAGCAGTTGGAACATCTTGACTTCAACATGGATTTCCAACTACAGACGGATTTGATCCTTCAGTCCCTTCCTGAGTCTTTTGGGAAATTTTGTGACAAATTTCCATATGACTCAACAGGAATGCACCTTAGCTGGTTTACTCAACATGCTGATTATTGCCCAAAAGAATATGCCAGGCAATAAAGGAAAAGAGGTAGCTTTGGTTGCATCTTCTTCTGCTGGAAAGTCCAACAAGAAGAAGGGTAATAAGAAAAAGAAACCTCAGATTCCTGGTCCTTCTAAGAAAATAGCTAAACAGAAAAGGAAAACTAAAGCTGATGAAGGCAAAGGAAAGTGTTTCCACTGCCAATAGGAAAGTGTTTCCATTGCCAATAAGAAAGTGTTTCCATTACCAGTAAGAAAGTGTTTCCACTGGCCAGAGTAGAGCAATCTAAATGAAAGCAATGCCATGGTGAAAAACAACTCAAGTTCAAAATATATTTGGCACTTAAGGTTATGTCATGTTGCAGAAGATAGGATTACAAAATTGGAGAAAATGGGGATTCTATCCTTATTGGACTCTGAGCCTACTCAACTTTGTGATCTTGCCTTTCAGGGCAAAATGACTAGATCACCCTTTGTTGGACAGGGGCTAAGAGCTGAAAATATTTTGGAGCTAATACATAGTGATGTATGTGGTCCATTTAAAGAAATGGCTAGAGGGGGCTTTCATTATTTTATTACCTTTACTGATGATAAATCAAGGTTTGGGTATTTGTATTTGATGAAATACAAACATGAATTTTTTGAAAAGTTCAAAGAATTTAAATCTGAAGTAGAAAATCAAACAGGAAAGAGTATTAAAGCTCTTCGATCAGATCGTGGAGGTGAATATTTGAGTACTAAATTTGATGAATACTTGAGAGAGCATGGCATTGTTTCTCAGCTGACTCCTCCAGGAACGCCACAGCTGAATGGTGTATCTGAAAGGAGAAATCGTACCCTTTTGGATATGGTACGTAGTATGATGAGCTATACTGATATGCCAATCTTCTTTTGGGGATTTGCATTAGAATCAGCTTTGTATATTCTGAATAGGATTCCATCAAAATTAGTTTCTTCCACACCTTATGAGATATGGCATGGAAGAAAACCAAGTCTTAAGCATGTTAAGATTTGGGGTTGTCCAGCTTATATCAAAAAGCTGAACACTGATAAATTGGAGACCAGATCAGAAAAAGGTCGATTTGTTGGATATCCAAAAGATAGTTTTGGATATTATTTTTATTTGCCTACTTCACAAAAGGTTGTGATAAGTAGAGATGCCACATTTCTTGAACAACAGTTTGTTCAAGAAAGAGGCAAAGGAAGGAAAATAGAGTTAGAATTGGAGAATTCTGACCAACCAACATATCAGATGGATATAGATCCATCTAGTCAACCTATACCCGTTGATGAAACATCTACAGCTATTCCTCGTAGAACAACCACAGTATCTCACCCACCAGTGAGATATGGTTTTCTTCATGAAGAAGAACAAGAGTTGTCTACTCATGAAGAAGTAGATCATGGAGATGATCCACTTACCTATGAAGAAGCTATATCAGATATAGACTCTTCAAAATGGATTGATGCTATGAAATCCGAGATTGATTCCATGTATAAGAATCAAGTTTGGGATCTTGTTGACCCACCTGAAGGTATTGTACCTATAGGGAACAAATGGGTTTTCAAGAAGAAAATTGGTTCTGATGGAAAGGTAGAGACCTATAAGGCAAGGCTAGTAGCGAAAGGGTTTCGCCAAAGGCAAGGAATCGACTATGAGGAGACTTTCTCACCTGTTTCCATGCTTAAATCAATTAGGATTTTATTAGCAATAGCTGCGTACTATGATTATGAGATTTGGCAGATGGATGTCAAAACAGCTTTTCTCAATGGATACATTGAAAAAAACATTTTCATGGAACAACCTAGGGGATTTGAATCCCAAGATGGTTCCAAGGTATGCAAGCTAAAGCGATCCATTTATGGGTTGAAACAAGCTTCGAGGAGTTGGAACATCCGTTTTGATGAAGCCATTAAATCCTTTGGTTTTATCAAAAATGAGGATGAGCCATGTGTATATAAGAAGGTTAGTGACAGTGCTATCACTTTCCTTGTCTTATATGTGGATGACATACTGTTGATGGGTAATGACACAGGTATGTTGATGACTATAAAGGTATGGTTGTCAAATACATTCTCCATGAAAGACTTAGGGGAGGCAACCTATATTCTTGGGATTTGCATCTATAGAGATAGAGCGAAAAGAATAATTGGTTTATCCCAAAGTCTATACTTGGAAAAGGTGTTAAAGAGGTTTAACATGCTTGATTCCAAGAGAGGATTGTTACCAGTGAGATATGGTATCCATCTTTCTAAAGAGATGTCTCCAAAGACACCTGAAGAAAGAGATAAGATGGCCAGGATTCCATATGCTTCGGCTATTGGAAGTATAATGTATGCAATGTTGTGTACTAGGCCGGATATCGCATATGCTGTTAGTTTGACTAGCAGGTATCAATCCAATCCAGGTTTGGAACATCGATAGTCATCAAGAATATCCTTAAGTACTTGAGAAGAACTAAGGATTTATTCTTGATTTATGGAGGTGGAGACTTGCAATTGGATGGTTATACTGATTCTGATTTCCAATCAGATATTGATGATAGAAAGTCTACCTCTAGATATGTGTTCATTTGTAATGGAGGTGCAGTCAGTTGGAAGAGTTCCAAACAGAGTACGACTGCAGATTCCACTACAGAGACTGAGTATATTGCTGCATCAGATGTTGCAAAGGAAGCTGTTTGGATAAAAAAGTTCGTGACAGAACTTGCAGTAGTTCCTTCCATTGAGTCGGCTCCACTACATCGTGACAACAATGGAGCAGTCATACAGGCTAAGGAACTAAGGTCTCACCCAAAATCCAAACACATAGAAAGGCACTACCACATTATCAGACATATAGTTGGGCAAAGGCAATATAGCCATGCAGAAAAATAACATCAGCTGAAAAAATTCAGCTGATCCATGCACTAAGCCTTTGTCACAAGCTAAGTTAGACTGACATCTTGAGAAGATGGGTCTAAGGTATTGTAATGAATGGCTCTAGTGCTAGTGGGAGATTGTTAGTAGTATGCCCTAGAGCATATCATTTAGTATGTATCTTGTATATATTTTTATTAATAAAAGGCATTTCCACTTTTCCGTTTACATAATATATTTATGTGTAATAGAAAAGGTCCATTGATATTTTGTTAGAAATATTATTCTTAAGTTGTTAAGAATATGAGTGACAATATTTCTAGCACAAAGTATCATAAATAGGTTCACAATCGAGGATACTTCATAATAAGGACATGACTTATTCAGAAAGATTGTATTCATGTTTGTTCCCAAGTTATTTATATGAGATATAAATAAGATGGAATGGTGAGTCTCATGCCATATGACAAACATGATAGGCACTTATAAATGATAAGTAGGCCGAACCAGTGACACTTATGACAAGCACATGGAGTTTACTCTTGTCAATGTTTTGTCATAAATCATATCAGTGCATATAATCTTTAGACCTGAGATAGCATAGTTATCTTGTATATAGGTAGTTTGAGTTTGATACTGCTTTCATACTTGTACTGTGTATGGGTATATGGGCATGTGTTGGCTCCTACTAGTTATATATGGAGGTAGGTGTTGATCAAGATGGAATCTGTTCCTCTAAGTAAATAGAGATAAAATCCTATGTTCATTTAATTGTTCTTGATGTTTCAAGTTCCTGGCCAGGACAGATAGATTTATTCAGAAAAGAGTTTCTGATGAGAAAATCTTTTTAATCAAGAACTGGAATTAAAAGAGAACATAATATTCATAGCAAATGGAGTTTGACATAAACCATGACTCCAGCTTGAGTTGGGATTTTGTAACAGAGAGATTTTAGTGCATGGTAACTGTAACACCCTAGGCAAATCCCACATCGACAAAACACGGGAGAGATGCTGGGTCTATAAGATGGAGGTTCCTAACCCCTATTGACGCATTTTAAAACCGTGAGGGCTTCGGCCTAGAGCGGACAATATCACTAGTGGGCGGGGCCGTTACATTTGCGGTATCAGAGCCGCTCCGCGTGCAACCTTGAACGATGGTGGGGCAAACCTCAGCGAGGACGCTGAGTCCCATAAGGGGGGTGGATTGTAACACCCTAGGCAAATCCCACATCGACAAAACACGGGAGAGGATGGAGGTTCCTAACCCCTTTTGACACGTTTTAAAACCGTAAGGGCTTCGGCCTAGAGCGGACAATATCACTAGTGGGCCGGGCCGTTACAGTAACATATGATTATAGGTTCATTTAAGGTAAACCTTATTACTAATTGGGTGGCCATGGCATGCTATGCTAGGTGTTAACCATGGTCTATGAGGTTCATAAAATGATTTAGAGAAATCATTTATGGTAAGAAAGAGTTCTGATGATATTAAGAGTTGATATCATGTCTCATTGCCAATTAGTGATGAGCCTAGTAAGTCACACACATACACAAGTTATCACCTATTTAAATATGATTTAATTAATTAATTAAAGAGTTTAATTGATTAATTAAATAGGTTTGGTTTGCAATTAAATTGCAAAGTCCCTAGCATGACTTGAAACCAAATCTAGATTATTGGATGTGTAGTATAAATTAAATTTATATTTAAAGTGTTTAAATATGAATTTAATTAATGAGAAATTAATTAATAGAGATTAATTAATTAATTTATATTTGATATAAATTAATTAGAAGAAGAAAAATAATTATTTTGGGTTGAGAACTCAAAATTAAGACACAGGGGCATTTTGGTCGTTTTGCAGTGTGACACGTGGCACCATGAGATGGTGACACATGGGATTACACATAAGCTTGCCAAATGTTTTTTTAATGATGTAAGATGATTAAAATCAAGATTAAATATAGGTTTGACACTTGGCACAATGTGATTGGGTCACTTAAACCTAGAGCTAATCAAAGGGTGACATGTGGCAAGGGTTTAATGTGTTAACCTAGCTATTTAAGTGTTATTATGAGAAAATAAAATACAACAAGCAGCCACTCCTCTCCTTTGTCACGCCACTTTGAGGGTTTTCATCTCTTCTTCTTCATCTCTTATCAATTCAAAGAGATTGGCCATCAATCTCTTGAATTAAGAACACTAGAAATTGTTTCTAGTGTCCTGTTTACATCTTTAATCTCTTAAAAGGCAGAACTTGATTTTCTAATTAATAGAAAAAGCTTTAGAAGCTATTCAAGGGCTGCCATAGGTGTTCTTGGTGTGGACAAGCTAGAGGGACAACATCTGGTGTCCTGAAGACGAATCTCAAAGGCGCAGACACGCTGCAGTGCATCAAGAGGTTAGTGTAATCGTTCTTGATTTAATCTAGGGTTCTAAAATTAATCTGATTAATTTTAAAATCTTAAATGGCAAATACAGATCCAAAAACATATTAAAATAGTTTTAATATGTTGTTTATCATTGAAATCAAATAGATAAAAATAAATCTTGCATGATGCATGTGACCCTAGGTGAAAATTTTTTGAATTCAATGGTATAAACTTGTGTTTTTCACGCTTCCGTTCCTTCAAATACAAACTTTAATTAAGCAAGGGAAGAAAAACTAGCACTAACCTCAACTTGAGCTTCCCAAATCCATGGAATTTCCTCTCTTTTTTGCTGCCCACATACTGCCCATGGTGTGAGGACCACTTTTAATGAAGGGAGTTTGAAGAAATATGGCTTGAATCATGGTAGATTCGAGCTTATGCATGAATGGCCATGGAGGAAGCTTGGAAGAACATTTGGCCATGGAAGAACTTGAGAAAGCAATTCGGCAAAATGAAAAAAATGAGGAAGAAAGTGAATTTGCATGCTGTCCACTTGGTTTTATATGTCCACTAATCCCACTTAGTGGAGCACTAACTATAAATTAATGATTTAATTAGTTAAAGTTCCATAATATACACATTTGCCTCATTTCTTTCACTATTTAAATAATGTACCACTTTTTTATTTTTCATGATATTTTCAAAGTGTAATACCACTTATTTTTAATGGACATTGAGGTCAAAAGTCAAGTCTAGGTGTCAAATGACCAAAATGCCCCTCTTCGAATTATATTTCGGATTTTTCGGTACTACCGATTTACTCCTTATACCGCCGATTTCTTTAATTTAAATTTTTTATTTGTACTGAATTACTTTTTTTTTTGACATTTCCAATGTCAATTACACCTCAGTAGACCTTTAATTAGGTCCCGAAAATATTTTCCCGAGTTTCCCGCTGTCCATGGCTAGTCAATGGTCCTCGCTGTAACTTCTCAGTGCGGTCACCCATCGCTACGGGTTTGGCTCATTTAACTTAGTCACATTTTATCTTTTTTATTTTTTCTTAATTTTTCTTATCACATATTTCATTATTTTATACTTTCTCACTGTCATTATAGTGTAGTTCCAGACATTCAGACTTTTCGGGGCAGACATTAGCTGTCGGAACAGTAGAACGTACGGACTACGAAAATGAGAATGTTACATTTTTTATACCCTTTCTATCAAGGGACCTTCAATAGCTTTCAGTTGTAGGAGTCTATTCTGTCCAAAAGAGCTTTTGAGTAAGAAAAAGGGCTTTGGCTATCGAAAGTCCATACTTTGGCTGCCAAAACTCCTTCTACCAGTAACACTCACTTAAAACTTTTAGGAAATAAAACCTTTAAAACATTTTTTTTCTTAAATATATTTTGAATATTTCAAACCCATATACATGAACATACTTGCACATTTTATCGCTACTCCTTTGTCAGTGATATTTTACTTTTCACCAGAATATTCTGTCAAAGACAAATATTCTAACATCCAAAAATGGCAGGTATTACACCTCTAAGCCTAATTAGAACAAGGTAATTAAATAGGTAATGTGTTTTAATTAAATTAGGCTTTATTATGTTGAAAATTAATTAAAAAATACTTAAAAAAATTTTGATTAGCCATTATCTTAGGCCAACCAAAATTGAGAGATAAGGATGGAGAGAGAGTGATTTAATTTCTATTAAATATGATCAACCTAATCTTATCACAGTAGCTCTAAGTTTTCTTATAAATACCCATCCTAAATGACCTAAAGGGAAGACTTTTGATGAACCCATAATTTGCTGGAGCACTTAAAGAGAGATTATAAATTAATTAGAAGACTCTTTTAAGTGCCATTAGAACTTCATTTGGATGTCACCAAAGAACAAGCCTTAACCAATCATAGCTTTTAGGTCACTTTAGGTGTCCCTTTGACCTCCAATTACACTCTCACCTTCCACATCTAATTTTTCACCATTCCAAGGTGTCTTTGGGTGTCGTAAAAGTCCTTTAATCCAACAATTGAAGCACCAAAACTAGGTAGATTTGATTGGCCAGCAAAATAGCTCTTATATGCATGTATTTCATTTTTTATATTTTTTCTATTAAAACTCATTGAAAATAATGTTTTCATGTCTATAAATATTTTTAATAGATTTTTTAAGATGTTTACCTAAAGTTTTCTCTTTTGAATTACAAAATCATTTTTCTATATTTAGTTATGATTTTCTAAAGTTTTATGCTTGTGTAAATCTAATTTTGCAATAATATCATTTTGTAAAAATTGTAACTAAGTCTAGTCTTTTGAAGGAAATATGGACCGGGTCACCCATGATGGGTCAACTTAGATCCATGAGATTATTTATTAAAGAAATAAATAATAAAATGAAAGGGATGAGAAACTGTGGCATGTAACTGTACAAGAGTTACATGCATGCAAAAAATGCAACTCTTAGCCAATAGGCGCCTAAAGCCATATATGTATATATAAGCCATAAGGCTAATGATTTAGAAATGTACGAAGAAAAAATTCAAAATAAAAGAATTAATTTGTCTTGGGCAAATGAAGTAACGAGAGTTACTATTTAAGCATTTCTAAAGACAAAAGTGGGTAAAGAGTTTAGCTTTGACTTTTGGAGACTTGGTTCTTAATTAATTGATGAGAATCAAGCTACATCCACACCAAAGGATTTCATCCAAGGTCCAATTACTAGAGCTAGAGCTAAATCACTTCAGAATTTAATTTGTGAAATCTTAAGGAGCAAGGATTATAAGCGGGAATGGCATGAAGAAAATTATAAAGGATTAAATTTGGTGAAAATTAAGCTTGAAAGTGACCAGGTGTCATGTGGAGCATTAGGTTACATGGAATAAACTGTGGACATGCATGTACCAGATCCAACCCATGTACATGCATCTGTTGGCACCTTTTTGAAAGAATATTCCTTGCTGTTATAACCACCTCTTTTTTGGACTTAAATGCCCTTATTTGCTCCTGTATTAAATTTACTTTTTGTAAGGAGTTTTTAGACTTTTGATAGATTAATTTTTGTTTGGACTTAAAGCTCCTTACAGCTGTTATTAAAGTAGGGATATTTTTGTCTTTAGCTTCGAAGCCAAGAGACTATAAATACAAGTGTAATGAGAGAGTGGAGCACACACTTTGAATATTAATGAAAGATTATTTCTGCTTCTTTAGTGAGTAAATTGGTTGTTGCCTTTGTTCTTATGAAGCTCATTAACTTGCTGAGATTTCTATCTTGCAAGGTTTAATGTGCATAATATTCTTGGTTTATTCATTCTCCATATGAATTAGGTCAAGAATCCCATAAATTCCTGAAAATTTATAGGGTGTTTATACCCCACTTTAGTAGTTCCCAAATTAAATTTCAGCTTAAAATTTAACCGTTTGTGTGGGGAACCAAAATTTTGTGGCAGAATCAATCAAATTAAGTTCACATAGCAAATATATCCAAAAAATTCTAAAAATTTACCGGGTGTTTATACCCCATTTCAGTAGTTCCCGAATTAAATTTCAGATTAAAATTCTTCCGTTTGTGTGGGGAACCAAAATTTTGCGGCAGACCCGATCAAATTAAGTTCACATTGCAAATCAGCCCAGAAATTCCTGAAAATTGACAGGTTGTTTATGCCATATTTGAGTTGTTTTCAAATTAAATCTCAGCTCAAAATTTAACCGTTTGTGTGGGGAACCAAAATTTTGCGGCAGACACGATTAAATTTGGTTTACATTGTAATCCTGTCAAGAAAAGCCTGAAATTCTAGCAGCAATTAGTCAGTATTGGGTTGCATTTGCTCACTCAATTTCAGATCAAAATACACTCGTTTGCTTGGTGATCCTAAATTTATGCAATTCTTGGTGTATTGTGTGAGCTGCTGGTAATTGTGATAAGTTGGTGGCAAACTTGGATATTTAAGCTTGATATCACTTCTTTAGGTTGTCACTTTTCCAGTTTACTACTCTTTTATTTTGGTGTCTTCTTTCTTGATTCCTTATTGCATTACATTTCCATGCTTGAGCTTTTCTTTTCTTGACTTCTTGAGTCATATTATTGCTTTGTTGATTACTTGTTTTGATTCGTCTCGTTCAAGAATTTTATTGTGTGTTAAATTTTTGTGAGTACAGTCTTGGTTTGAGTTACTTGAGTTTGATAAGAACTTGTGGACATAGCCAAGAGAGGTAAAAGGCACAGAGTGGTGAGTTCATAAGAGGGTAAAAGCCTTATTGAGTTAAACACGAGTGGAGTGTCCCCTGTTGAGTGTAAACACATAAGGGAGTGAGTGAGGTGTTTTCTTTACACTAACCATTTTCTTGCAAGTCTGAAAACATGTCTAGAAGGGGTGATGGTAGTGAGGGGGAAGGTGAAAATCCATTCTACATGCAGGCTATCAGACAACAATTTGAAAGAATGAATGTTGTGTGCAATGGAATCATAGATAGGTTGGAAAGATTGGAGCAAAGAGATAGGCAAAATGAGAGAAGGCCAAATAGGAGGGATCTTGTACCTCCCGTAGTTGAATCTGATGAAGATGAGGTTGATAACTATGATTTTGAGGTTGAAAGACCTAGGAGGGGCAGGTATGAGAGAAGAGTTGAAGATAGGAGGAATGGGGATAGGAGGATAAGAAGAGAGGAAAGAGAGAGGAATAGCTTAGAAGACAATATCAAAAGTATTAAAATGTGCATCCCTTCTTTCCAAGGGAAAAATGATCCGGATGTGTATCTTGAATGGGAAAGGAAGGTAGAAGCTATGTTTGATTGTCATCACTATTCAGAGGAAAAGAAAGTAAAGTTAGCAGTAGTAGAATTTACTGATTATGCTTTGGTATTGTGGGATCAACTGTTGATTAGTAGAAGGAGAAATTATGAGCAATCAATTGCAACCTGGGGTGAGATGAAAACTATAATGAGGAAGAGATTTGTTCCTAGTCATTACTATAGAGAGCTACATCAGAGGTTACAAAGATTGACTCAAGGTTCTAAAAGTGTTGAAGATTATCATAAAGAAATGGAAATTGCTATGATAAGAGCAAATGTGGAGGAGGATAGAGAAGCCACCATGGCTAGATTCTTGAATGGGCTAAACAAGGAGATTGCTCATATTGTTGAGTTACATCACTATGTTGAGTTGGAGGATATGGTCCACATGGCTATGAAGGTAGAAAGGCAACTTAAAAACAAGTCAAAATTTGGAGGAAATGCAGGTACTTCTTCATCTTGGAAATCTAACTGGAAGAAGGAGGATAGAGAAAATGCTGTTAGCAAATATAAGAAAAATGATGAAAAGGAAAAGAAGGTGGAGAAGAAATTTGTAGAAAGTAAAGGAAAGGAGGTTGCAACTACTACCCGAAATAGAGATGTGAAGTGTTTTAGGTGTTTGGGTAGTGGACACATAGCTTCTCAATGCCCTAACAAGAGATTCATGGTCATGAGAGAAAATGGTGAGATAGAAACGGAGGAGGAAATTGTGAGTGATTCCACATCTTCAGGGGAGGAGGATGCAGAGGTAGAATATGCTACTGAAGGAAGTGCTCTAGTGATTATGAGAGCATTAAATACTCAAGTAAAGGAGGATGTTGGTGATGAATTGTAAAGAGAAACAATTTTCCATACAAGGTGTCTTATCCAAGACAAAGCTTGTAGTGTCATCATTGATGGGGGAAGTTGTGCCAATGTTGCTAGTACTATTTTGGTGCAGAGATTAGGGTTGAGGACTTTAAAACACCCTAGACCCTATAAATTGCAATGGTTAAATGAATGCGGTGAGGTGAAAGTAACAAAACGAGTGCTGATTTCCTTTGCAATAGGAAAGTATCAAGATGAGGTTATGTGTGACGTGGTTCCAATGCAAGCTGGCCTTTTATTATTTGGCCGACCATGGCAATTTGATAGAAAGGTGATCCACGATGGGTATAAAAATAGGTATTCTTTTGAAATGAATGGAAGAAAAATCATTTTGGCACCTATGACACCAAAACAGATTTATGAAGACCAAACAAGGCTTAAGCAAGCAATGGGTGAGGTAAAATCAAGAGTGGCCGAAAAGAGAGCAGAGAAGAAAAGGAGTGAAAAGAAATTGACTGAAAATGTTGTGAGTGAGCAAGACAAGGGTGGCTGTGAGGAAAGAAAAGAGAGTAAAGAAAACATTCCAAGAGTGCTTGAAAAAGGTGAAACTTCGGCGCAAAAGAAGAGCTGTGCAGAAAGAGGGGAGAGAAAATTAAACTTGCATACTAAAGGAAGAGATGTGAGGAATGCCATGTTTGCCAACAAGCAAATGTTATTGATTGTGTTTATGGACTCTTGTTTATCCACATCTGACCTTGACCCCAATTTGCCTAGTGTTGTTGTCTCCCTTTTGCAGGAATATAAGGATGTGCTACCTGAGGAGATGCCAGCTGCACTACTACCTATTCGAGGGATTGAGCACCAGATTGATTTTGTACCTGGAGTAGTTATTCCCAACCGTCCAGCCTATCGAACTAATCCTGAAGAAACCAAAGAATTACAAAGGCAAGTTGAGGAATTGCTATCTAAGGGTTACGTGAGAGAAAGTATGAGCCTTTGTGCTGTACCCATCCTTTTGGTACCAAAGAAAGATGGCACATGGCGCATGTGTGTGGATTGTAGGGCGGTCAACAAAATCACTATAAAGTATCGCCACCCTATACCTAGATTGGATGATATGTTGGATGAACTTTATGGTGCGTGTGTTTTTACCAAAATTGACTTGAAAAGCGGATATCATCAAATTCGCATGAAAGTAGGTGATGAATGGAAGACTGCATTTAAAACAAAGCATGGACTATATGAGTGGTTAGTGATGCCTTTTGGGCTAACTAATGCTCCTAGCACTTTTATGAGATTCATGAATCATGTGTTGTGTGCTTTTATTGGAAAATTTGTTGTTGTTTATTTTGATGATGTATTGGTTTACAGTAGAGACATGAATGAACATATGCATCATTTAAGAGCTGTATTTGATGTGTTAAGAAAGGAAAAATTATATGCTAACTTGAGGAAATGTTCATTTTGCATGGAAAAGGTTGTCTTTTTAGGATTTGTCATTAGTGCTAATGGTGTTGAAGTTGATGATGAAAAAATTAGAGCTATTAAAAACTGGCCCTTTCCAAAGTCTGCATCTGAAGTACATAGTTTCCATGGACTAGCTAGTTTCTATAGAAGATTTATTAAGAATTTCAGTACCATTGCAGCACCATTGAATGATCTTGTCAAAAAGAATGTTAATTTTGTTTGGGAATAGAAACAAGATGATGCTTTTCACAAAATTAAAGACATGTTATATTTCGCTCCTGTGTTGGCTTTACCTTATTTTTCTAAGACTTTTGAGATTGAGTGTGACGCATCAGGAATAGGTATTGGAGCCATTTTAATGCAGGATAAGAGACCAATAGCATACTTTAGTGAGAAGCTTAATGGAGTAGCTTTGAACTATTCTACATATGACAAAGAGTTGTATGCATTGGTACGTGCCTTGGAAACGTGGCAACATTACCTTTGGCCAAAGCAATTTGTCATCCACATAGATCATGAGTCATTGAAGCATATCAAGGGGCAAAATAAGTTGAGTAGGCGTTATGCAAAATGGGTTGAGTTTCTTGAGACCTTCCCATATGTGATTCAATACAAACATGGGAAAGAAAATGTGGTTGCTGATGCCTTATCTCGAAGGTATAACCTTCTTGCCCTTCTTAATGCAAAGTTATTGGGATTCGAATATGTGAAAGAATTATATGCTGAAGATGATGACTTTGCTAGAGTGTATGCAGCTTGTGAAAAGAATGCTTTTGAGAAGTTTTATAGGCATGATGGATATTTGTTTAGAGAAAATAGATTGTGTGTGACTAAGAGTTCCATGCGTGAATTACTTATGAATGAGTCTCATGCTGGTGGATTAATGGGTCATTTTGGTGTTGCCAAAACTTTAGATGTGTTGAAGGAACATTTTTATTGGCCGAATATGAAAAGAGATGTTGAAAGAGTATGTGTTAGGTGCGTTGTGTGTGCTAAGGCTAAATCTAGAGTTTTGCCACAAGGTTTGTAAACACCTTTGCCTACCCCTAGTGATCCTTGGGTTCATTTGTCAATGGATTTTGTGTTGGGATTACCTAGGTCTAAACAAGGCCATGATTCAATTTTTGTTGCTGTTGACAGGTTTTAAAAAATGGCACATTTTATTCCATGCCATAAAACTGATGATGCTACAAATGTTGTAAATTTGTTCTTTAGAGATATTGTTAGGTTCCATGGCATACCTAAGAGTTTAGTTAGTGATAGGGATGTTAAATTCCTTAGTCACTTTTGGAAGGTTTTGTGGGGAAAATTGGGCGCCAAGTTGTTATTTTCCACCACTTGTCACCCACAAACCGATGGTCAAACTGAAGTAGTAAATAGGACACTAACTACTCTTTTGCGTGCTGTGGTTAAGCAAAATTTGAAGTCATGGGAAGATTGCATTCCACTTGTTGAATTTGCATACAATAGAAATGTGCATTCTTCTACTGGTTATTCTCCATTTGAAATTGTGTATGGTTTCAATCCTTCAACTCCTTTGGATCTTTTACCTTTGCCTGTGAACGAGCTTGCTAGTTTAGATGGAAAAAGAAAAGCAGAATTGGTGAAGAAAATCCACGAACAAGCCAAGCTTCAAATTGAAAAGAAAAATGAAAAATATGCTAGTCAAGCCAACAATGGAAGGAAGAAAGTCACATTTCAACCTAGAGATTGGGTATGGGTTCACTTGCGCAAAGAAAGGTTTCCCTCTCGAAGGAAATCAAAATTACAACCAAGATGTGATGGACCTTTCCAAGTGCTGACCAAAATTAATGATAATGCCTACAAAATAAACACCTTGATGAGTATAATGTCAGTGCCACCTTCAATGTTGCTGATTTATCTCCTTGTGTTGATGCAGGAATAGATTCGAGGACGAATCCTTTTGAAGCGGAGGGGAATGATGAGAATCAAGCTACATCCACGCCAAAGGATTTCATCCAAGGTCCAATTACTAGAGCTAGAGCTAAATCACTTCAGAATTTAATTTGTGAAATCTTAAGGAGCAAGGATTATAAGCGAGAATGGCATGAAGAAAATTATAAAGGATTAAATTTAGTGAAAATTAAGCTTGGAAGTGACCAGGTGTTATGTGGAGCATTAGGTTACATGAAATAAACTGTGGACATGCATGTACCAGATCCAACCCATGTACATGCATCTGCTGGCACCTTTTTGAAAGAATATTCCTTGCTGTTATAACCACCTCTCTTTTGGACTTAAGTGCCCTTATTTGCTGCTGTATTAAATTTACTTTTTGTAAAGAGTTTTTAGACTTTTGATAGATTAATTTTTGTTTGGACTTAAAGCTCCTTGCAGTTGTTATTAAAGTAGGGATATTTTTGTCTTTAGCTTTGGAGCCAAGAGACTATAAATACAAGTGCAATGAGAGAGTGGAGGACACACTTTGAATATTAATGAAAGATTGTTTCTGCTCCTTTAGAGAGTAAATTGCCTTTGTTCTTATGAAGCTCATTAACTTGCTGAGATTTCTATCTTGCAAGGTTTAATGTGCATAATATTCTTGGTTTATTCATTCTCCATATGAATTAGGTCAAGAATCCCATTTCTGATATTTTCTTTGAATTAGACAACAATCTGATTGTGTTGGTTCAAAGAATCAAATTCATACATCTTGATTTGGTGCTTTCTATATTGTTCCTTTAACTCTTGAATGTGGGTTTTCAAGTTACCAATTACTTGGAGGTTCACATCATTAATACTCTTAATTCAATATTTTGTGGGGCTTCATGTCTCTATAGCTGTAAGGTGATTTTAGACTGTGATTGCAAACATAATTCGTTTATTCCATGTGGTTATGTTTAGACTAGCGAAACAAATGATGAATCTAAGGATATGTGCATGGATATGGGTTAGAATCCATGTTATTTGATATTTTTTTCATTAATGATTCATGGGTCTAAATTGCATGTCAGGAAGTCAGCTTTCTTACCATATTTTTAGATTCCTGATTACCTACCTTGATTGACATATACTTAGTGTTTTAAGTTTGGAGGTCTTTCTTGGCCAATATGTTAATATGCTTATGTTTTAATATTATTTAGTGTGGTTTACTTATTCGTTTTTCATGTTTCTTTTTTCCATAATTTAGTGCAATTTTTAGGAACTTCCTTATTAAATTTCATGAATTTAGGACTTGATTTACTATTTTAAATATAATTTACAAACTTGTTGCCCTATATAGTAGTTCTCGATTTTAATGTTAGTTTATGTTTGCATTATGCCTTTATTTATTTAGATCATATGCTAACTTTTATTTCCTTTGCTTTGCATGAGATTAGTGGTGTTTACTTGAATAAAATAGAGGACCAAATGGAGTATATTTGGGATTGAAATCCTAAAATGGGCTTTCTTATATCTAAAGTTTGGATTAAGGTGTTATAATCTGTTAATTTCAATTTTAATTTTTGTTGGATCCCTATTTAAATTCTTGTTTTTATGTCAATTAAGTATGGAATAATTGAAATAATGAATGGAGGAGCAAAGGACCTTAAAGAGATTAAGTTAAATATAAGAAAATAAGTAAAAAAAACTTTAGCTAAAGGGACCGAAATAACCAAAGTAGGCATGTAGCAAGTTGTCCAAAAGAAGGTCCAACCCAAATTGAAGCCCAATAAGCCAAAAATGGAGCTCCAACACTCGTTACATGGGATGATGGGTCTAAATGGCCATGAAATAACTTTATGGCTTAAATTTAAGTCATTTTATTATTTTGGGATTTTAAACTCATTTCTCCTTCCCTTTCTTAAGTTGTAAGATTAATGGTTTAATTCTTTTCTCCTCCCTCCTTTCCCTAAATTTGCTTTATTTATTTATTGTATCACTTATGCATGTAACATAATTTAGATAAGTAATTTTGAAATTAGGTTTAAATTGGTAAATTAAAATTAAATATTGCAAGATAGAAACCTAGGAATATTTAACTTAGAGATAATACATGTTTAGGTTCCTTACAAAGAATAAGGCATAACTAATTTAGTTAATATGCATATAGGGCAACTTGGTCAATTAAAATACAATATGCATGCTAAACTTAGGTTAGTTAATTTTTTCTATTTGTATTATGAATATAAATGGGTTTGTATAAAACTAATTTAGCCAAATATGCATGCAGAGAAAGACGATAAATTAGTTAACTAATTTTAGCAACTTGGCATGATTAGGAAGTGTGCGCGGTCTTATGTGCATACATGAATGAATTCATGTGTAATAATTAGTTTGCATAAATGTGTGTTAGGAAATTAATAAAAGAAACAAGAAGGCTTTAGGAATCATTAGAAGAGGTTGGCCCTTATTTTAAGATAAGTCTAGGCAGTGAGGGTGCCTAACACCTTCCCTCTCTCATGCTTGCTATGCCAAACCTCAGTCATTGTACTCTTAGTAAAAGAAGGGTAGTGGACCTCTGCAAGGGGTAAGTTGCGACTCAGTGATACACTTGTATTATATAGATATTTTTAGGCACAATTGTACAACATTTCATGGCATTTAGATAGGTAATTGCATGCATATTTGATAATTTCATTAGTTTTTATAAATTTCACTGATCCACACCAAAATCTATCTTTTCAGCATACTTTTGAAGAAAATTCAAGGCACAGGAGCAAAGAAGGAAGCTTAGAAGAACTTAAGAAGCAAGGCAAGTTGCTGATACACTTTACATAGGTTGTGTAAACATAGCCCCGGACCCGTGTAACCTTCTACCTGATGAGACTTGAAGAAGTTGCAGAAAAGCCATAGTATACGGGCTGTGCAACCTTCAGAGACCCGTGTAATCTACTGTTGCCAAGGCTTTAAGAAGTAAATAGAGCATAAACAAGTACATGGACCGTGTAAGTTAACCCGTGTAAGCATCCAAGGCCCGTGTAACTTATTGCCCCCCATTCGAAAATAGCCCATCAGCTCCAGCAAATTACACGCCCTAAGCCGTGTAGTGACACACGGGCCATGTACTAAGTTTTAGCAACTTTCTGAATCCAACTTTAACTCCTATTTTGGCATTCCACTTGGATTTCTAATGCCCTTGGGACTCTAAAATTTAACCTTAGGACACCTAATATAAATAAAAGCTAGCAGAAAGTAGAAAAAAGAGGAGGACACACAGCTACATACACATACACACACAAAGGGAAGAGTTTTGAGAGAAGCCTTCCTGAGGAACCCCAGCCGTCTTGAAGAAGGATCACATCAGTGCCAAGGACAAACTTCTCAGCCAAAGTTCCACAAGTTCACAACTGCATTATCCTCCCTTAGTTCTTTTATTTTTAGTCTTCAGATTGGTTTTATATGCTTTTACTTTTATGGCAATATATTTATTAAACTCACCATGAGTGAGTAACTCCTTTAATTTTGGAATTTGGAAAGTAGCATTCTTAACTTTTGTTATGAATATATATTGAGTTTTATTTAATAGAATTAAGTTTTGCTCTTTGATTCAATCTCTTGTGATCTTAATGCATGCTATGTGTTGGTACCCACTTAGTCATGATCTAAGATACTAGTAGATGAACTAAGAGGTGAAGATTAGTATTGGAAAATAAAGATTTTAAACCTAGGAAATTTGACCTAGAGATAGGCTAATAACCTTTGTGGAGTTCCAAAATTAATCATAGATCTCAAAGGGTTTTGATTAGGACAATCACCAATGAAAGTAGGGTTTAGCTCTAATTGAAATACAACTTAGATGCCTTGAAAGAGGATCTAGGATACCTTAGGATTAATTTTCATTAAAGAAACAAATGCTCAATCCATTGATAAAGCAAGATTAAAACTATAACAAGGTTAAGGTGTGAAATCTAAAAATTCTAGAATTATTCACATAATTAGAAATATTTTTAAATTTCTATATTCACTTTCTTTAATTCTCAACAGTTATTCGTTTTAGTTTAAAATTCACCCTCTTATAACTTTCGATAGTTTAAATAGTTAAGATTACTGTGTAGTTTAGTACTTATGCCTATAACTCCTCACGGGAACGATTCTCTACTCATCACTTTATTACTTGTTAGCGATCCGTGCACTTATGGTGGTTGTAAAACCAGGTAAATAAGTTTATGGTGTCGTTGCTAGGGAGTTTAGTAGTATTAGACGATAGGCAATTTAGCTTATTTAAACATTTATTTCTTTTGTTATTTTAGATTAACTCTTTTTTTTTTTTTCTTTCAGGTACATAAATTAGTAAATGACTAGAACAACTGAACCTGAAGAAGAATTGCTAGAATTGGATCCTAAAATAGACAAGGCTCTAAGAACCATCTGGAGAGGAAGAAGAAATCAAGAGCCAGAACCCGAACCTGAAGCTATTGAAGGTCCAGTTATGGCAAATAACAATAATAACAGGCAAAGATCCCTAAGGGGAACCCCTAATATTCAAGGATTCTAGTCCAGCATCACTAGGCCTACAATCGAGGCCAATAATTTTGAACTCAAACCAGCATAGCTCTAGATAATCTAGCAAACTTAGTTTGGAGGCTCACCTATGGAGGATCCATACTATCACCTACAGTGCTTTCTCGCTCTATGTGATACTTTTAAGATGAATGGAGTCTCTGATCAAGCCATTCAACTCTGAGCATTCCCATTCTCATTAAGAAATAAAGCAAGGAAGTGGCTGCTTTCTCAACCAGATAGTACTTTCACTAATTGGGAAGGTCTTTTACAAGCCTTCCTAGCAAGGTACTTCCCACTTGCAAAAATCACAAAATTAAGGTTAGAACTAAACACCTTCAGGCAAAAGGAAGGAGAGTCACTCTATGACACATGGGAGAGATACAAAGACTTCAAAGGGAATGTCCCACCATGGCATAGAAGATTGGCTCCTTATACAGAATATCTATAATGGTTTGCTACCATCTACAAGGAGTTCAGTTGATTTAGCAATAGGAGGAGACCTTTATGGAGAAAATAGTGACTAAAGCTTTGGAATTACTGGAAAGGGTTGCATACCATACCTTTGAGTGGTCAAATGAAAGGGGAGATGCAAGAAGAATAATAGGGATCCTAGAATTGGATGCCCTCAGCATGAATAACTCTCAGTTTGACCAACTCACCAAAAGACTTGACAGAATGTAAGCCAATGGAATAGGAGCAAGTAACCCATTCTATGATAGTTGTGGAGGAGGTCATACAACTTTAGAATGCAGTCTTTACAGTGAACCTTCCCTAGAGCAGCTGAACTATGTGAACAATGGAGGTAACTTCAACCAGAGGTAGGTCAATAACCCATATTCTAACACATAAAACCTTAGATGGAGGAACCACCCAAACTTCTTATGGTCCAACTTGTAGAATTCTCAGAACCAACCCATAAACAAACAGCAAGGATATAGGTCACCACCACTAGGCTTCCAAAATAGAGGATAAAATTTGATACAACAACAACTGCCACTCCCTCAACCTCAATAGGCAGAATCAAAGTTGGCTATGGAGTCCATGATGGAGAGCTTTTTAGCAGTGCAGTAATAGCAAAATGAGATAATCAAGCAACTAGCTTCCAGAGTGGATCAACTGGCCACCCATAATAAGATTGTAAGACCCTCACTGTAGCCATTTTGTACATTTTAATGTTCAGGTGACCGGTGTCTGTCTGGATAGCTAAAACATCTAGAAAAAATATTTAGACTAGAGTGAGGAATCATAAATAACTCAAATAATAGTAAGAAAAATCTAAAAAAAATTTTAGAAATAAAATACAACCAAGTTAAATCAGTCGGTGCCCTAGCGATGGGTAACCAAGTGGGAAGTTGCGGTCTTCGCAGCTAGAAGCCCTAAACCCGGGAGAAAATTCATAAAATAATTTTTTGGACTCCAGAGAAGAGGCATTGAGGTTTCTATGGCATTAGAATGCCAAGAAAAGACTTAAAAAAATTTTTCGATTAGTACAGAGGATTTTAGCTCAATAAGCCAAACGGATGGCATTTTGATCATTTCGTCTTTAGATATGATTTTTGGCCGACTTGTCCAGTTAAGTTGATGAGAATCAAGCTACATCCACGACAAAGGATTTCATCCAAGGTCCAATTACTAGAGCTAGAGCTAAATCACTTCAGAATTTAATTTGTGAAATCATAAGGAGCAAGGATTATAAGCTGGAATGGTATGAAGAAAAATGTAAAGGATTAAATTTGGTGAAAATTATGCTTAGAAGTGACCAGGTGTCATGTGGAGCATTAGATTACATGGAATAACCTATGGACATGCATGTACCAGATCCAACCCATGTACATGTATCTGCTGGCACCTTTTTCAAGGAATATTCCATCTGTTATAACCACCTCTCTTGTGGACTTAAATGCCCTTATTTGATGCTGTATTAAATTTACTTTTTGTAAGGAGTTTTTAGTCTTTTGATAGATTAATTTTTGTTTGGACTTAAAGCTCCTTACAGCTGTTACTAAAGTAGGGATATTTTTGTCTTTAGCTTTGAAGCCAAGAGGCTATAAATACAAGTGTAATGAGAGAGTGGAGGACACACTTTGAATATTAATGAGAGATTGTTTCTGCTCCTTTAGTGAGTAAATTGGCTGTTGCCTTTGTTCTTGTGAAGCTCATTAACTTGCTGAGATTCTATCTTGCAAGGTTTAATGTGCATAATATTCTTGGTTTATTCATTCTCCATATGAATTAGGTCAAGAATCTCATTTCTGATATTTTCTTTGAATTGCACAACAAAATGATTGTGCTGGTTCAAAGATTCAAATTCATACATCTTGATTTGGTGCTTTCCATATTGTTCATTTAATTCTTGAATGTGGGTTTTCAAGTTACCAATTACTTGAAGGTTCACATCAGTTTTTGGTATCAGAGCAAAGGGACGTCCAAACAAGGTAGATTCTCTATTTGCTTTTTATTCTTTATGTTTCTTACCTTCTTCATATTTGCTGTTTGGCTCTTGGGGTTTAATTGGACCTGTTTGTTTAAAAATTTGTTTTGTTGGGTTTGTCTTAGGGTTTTGGGTTAATCAAGCCAAAGCGATTATTCTAGCCATCCATTTTTCTTCCTTCATTTTGATATTAAGCATGAGAGATTATCTGGTTCATTGAGTTTGACTTACCAATTTGGCCTGAAACTGTACCAGCAATATCTGGGTGTGTTTAAGACGTTGGGTGTAAATTTTGGGGGTTGTTTGATATCATTTGCCTGCTGAACCAAAATTTTGCGGCAGACCTGATCAAATTATGTTCACATAGCAAATAGACCCAGAAATTCTCGAAAATTTACAAGGTGTTTATACCCCATATCAGTAGTTCCCATATTAAATTTCAGCTTAAAATTCAACCATTTGTATAGGGAACCAAAATTTTGCGGCAGAATCGATCAAAATAAGTTCAGTATACCCATAAATTTCTGAAAATTTACCGGGTGTTTATACCCCATATCAGTAGTTCCCAAATTAAATTTCAGCTTAAAATTCATCCGTTTGTGTGGGGAACCAAAATTTTGCGGCAGACCCGATCAAATTAAGTTCACATAGCAAATCAGCCCCGAAATTCCTGAAAATTTACAGGCCATTTGTGCCACATTTGAGCTATTCTCAAATTAAATTTCAGCTCAAAATTTAATCGTTTGTGTAGGGAACCAAAATTTTGCGGCAGACACAATTATATTTGATTTACATAGTAAGTCTGTCAAGAAAAGGCTGAAATTCTTGCAGCAATTAGTCAGTAATGGGTTGCATTTGCCTACTCAATTTCAGATCAAAATACACTCATTTGCTTGGTGATCCTAAATTTATGCAATTCTTGGTGTATTGTGTGAACTGCTGGTAATTGTGATAAGTTGGTGGCAAACTTGGATATTTAAGCTTGATATCTCTACTTTAGGTTGTCTCTTTTCCAGCTTGCTACTCTTTTATTTTGGTGTCTTCTTTCTTGATTCCTATTGCATTACATTTCCATACTTGAGCTTTTCTTTTCTTGACTTCTTGAATCACATTATTGTTTTCTTGATTACTCGTTTTGATCCGTCACGTTCAAGAATTTTATTGTGTGTTAACTTTTTGTGGGTACAGTCTTGGTTTGAGTTACTTGAGTTTGATAAGAACTTGTGGACATAGCCAAGAGAGGTAAAAGGCACAGAGTGGTGAGTTCATAAGAGGGAAAAAGCCTTGTTGAGTTAAACACGAGTGGAGTGTCCTCTGTTGAGTGTAAACACGTAAGGGAGTGAGTGAGGTGTTTTCTTTACACTAACCATTTCCTTGCAGGTCTGAAAACATGTCTAGAAGGGGTGATGGTAGTGAGGGGGAAGGTGAAAATCCATTCTACATGCAGGCTGTCAGACAACAATTTGAAAGAATGAATGTTGTGTGCAATGAAATCATCGATAGGTTGGAAAGATTGGAGCAAAGAGATAGGCAAAATGAGAGAAGGCCAAATAGCAGGGATCTTGTACCTCCAGTAGTTGAATCTGATGAAATTGAGGTTGATAACTATGATTTTGAGGTTGAAAGACCTAGGAGGGGTAGATATGAGAGAAGAGCTGAAGATAGGAGGAATGGGGATAAGAGGATAAGAAGAGATGAAAGAGAGAGGAATAGGGTAGATGACAATATCAAAAGTATTAAAATGAGCATCCCTTCTTTCCAAGGGAAAAATGATCCGGATGTGTATCTTGAATGGGGAAGGAAGGTAGAAGCTGTGTTTGATTGTCATCACTATTCAGAGGAAAAGAAAGTAAAGTTAGCAGCAGTAGAATTTACTGATTATGCTTTGGTATGGTGGGATCAAGTGTTGATTAGTAGAAGGAGAAATTATGAGCAATCAATTGCAACCTGGGGTGAGATGAAAACTATAATGAGGAAGAGATTTGTTCCTAGTCATTACTATAGAGAGCTACATCAGAGGTTACAAAGATTGACTCAAGGTTCTAAAAGTGTTGAAGATTATCATAAAGAAATGGAAATTGCTATGATTAGAGCAAATGTGGAGGAGGATAGAGAAGCCACCATGGCTAGATTCTTGAATGGGCTAAACAAGGAGATTGCTCATATTGTTGAGTTACATCACTATGTTGAGTTGGAGGATATGGTCCACATGGCTATGAAGGTAGAAAGGCAACTTAAAAGCAAGTCAAAATTTGGAGGAAATGCAGGTACTTCTTCATCTTGGAAGTCTAACTGGAAGAAGGAGGATAGGGAAAAGGCTTTTAGCAACTATAAGAAAAATGAGGATAAGGATAAGGAAAAGAAGGTGGAGAAGAAATTTGTAGAAAGTAAAGGAAAGGAGGTTGCAACTACTACCCGAAATAGAGATGTGAAGTGTTTTAGGTGTTTGGGCAGTGGACACATAGCTTCTCAAAGCTCTAACAAGAGAGTCATGGTCATGAGAGAAAATGGTGAGATAGAAACAGAGGAGGAAATTGTGAGTGACTCCACATCTTCAGGGGAAGAGGATGCAGAAGTAGAATATGCTGCTGAAGGAAGTGCTCTAGTAATTATGAGAGCATTAAATACTCAAGTAAAGGAGGATGTTGGTGATGAATTGCAAAGAGAAACAATTTTTCATACAAGGTGTCTTATCCAAGACAAAGCTTGTAGTGTCATCATTGATGGGGGAAGTTGTGCCAATGTTGCTAGTACTATTTTGGTGCAGAGACTAAGGTTGAGGACTTCGAAACACCCTAGACCCTATAAATTGCAGTGGTTGAATGAATGTGGTGAGGTGAAAGTAACAAAATGAGTACTGATTTCCTTTGCAATAGGAAAGTATCAAGATGAGGTTATGTGTGACGTGGTTCCAATGCAAACTGGCCATTTATTACTTGGCCGACCATGGCAATTTGATAGAAAGGTGATCCACGATGGGTATAAAAATAGGTATTCTTTTGAAATGAATGGCAGGAAAATCATTTTGGCACCTATGACACCAAAATAGATTTATGAAGACCAAACAAGGCTTAAGCAAGCAATGGGTGAGGAAAAATCAAAAGTGGCCGAAAAGAGAGCAGAGAAGAAAAGAAGGAGTGAAAAGAAATTGAGTGAAAATGTTGTGAGTGAGCAAGACAAGGGTGTTTGTGAGGAAAGAAAAGAGAGTAAAGAAAACATTCCAAGAGTGCTTGAAAAAGGTGAATCTTCTACAAGAAAAGGAGAGTCAAAGGAAAGAGGGGAGAGAAAATTAAGCTTGTATGCTAAAGGAAGAGATGTGAGGAATGCCATGTTTGCCAGCAAGCAAATGTTATTAATTGTGTTTAAGGACTCTTGTTTATCCACATCGACCTTGACCCCAATTTGCCTAGTGTTGTTGTCTCCCTTTTGCAGGAATATGAGGATGTACTACTTGAGGAGATGCCAGCTGGACTACCACCTATTCAAGGGATTGAGCACCAGATTGATTTTGTACCTGGAGCAGTTATTCCCAACCGTCCAAATTTATAGAAGTAACCTGAAGAAACCAAAGAATTACAAAGGCAAGTTGAGGAATTGCTAGCTAAGGGATATGTGAGAGAAAGTATGAGCCCTTGTGCTGTACCCGTCCTTTTGGTACCAAAGAAAGATGGCACATGGCGCATGTGTGTGGATTGTAAGGCGGTCAACAAAATCACTGTAAAGTATCGCCATCCTATACCTAGATTGGATGATATGTTGGATGAACTTTGTGGTGCTTGTGTTTTTACCAAAATTGACTTGAAAAGCGGATATCATCAAATTCGCATGAAAGTAGGTGATGAATGGAAGACTACATTTAAAACAAAACATGGACTATATGAGTGGTTAGTGATGCCTTTTGGGCTAACTAATGCTCCTAGCACTTTTATGAGATTGATGAATCATGTGTTACGTGCTTTTATTGGAAAATTTGTTGTTGTTTATTTTGATGATATATTGGTTTACAGTAGAGGCATGAATGAACATATGCATCATTTAAGGGCTGCATTCGATGTGTTAAGAAAGGAAAAATTATATGCTAACTTAAAGAAATGTACATTTTGGAAAAGGTTGTCTTTTTAGGATTTGTCATTAGTGCTAATGGTGTTGAAGTTGATGATGAAAAAATTAGAGCTATTAGAGACTGGCCCATTCCAAAGACTGCATCTGAAGTATGTAGTTTTCATGGACTAGCTAGTTTCTATAGAAGATTTATTAAGAATTTCAGTACCATTGCAGCACCATTGAATGATCTTGTCAAAAAGAATATTAATTTTGTTTGGGAACAGAAACAAGATGATGCTTTTCACAAAATTAAAGAGATGTTATGTTCCGCTCCTGTGTTGGCTTTACCTGATTTTTCTAAAACTTTTGAGATTGAGTGTGACGCATCAGGAATAGGTATTGGAGCCGTTTTAATGCAGGAAAAGAGACCAATAGCATACTTTAGTGAGAAGCTTAATGGAGTAGCTTTAAACTATTCTACATATGACAAGGAGTTGTATGCATTGGTACGTGCCTTGCAAACATGGCAACATTACCTTTGGCCAAAGCAATTTGTCGTCCACACAGATCATGAGTCATTGAAGCATATCAAGGGGCAAAATAAGTTGAGTAGGCATCATGCAAAATGGGTTGAGTTCCTTGAGACCTTCCCATATGTGATTCAATACAAACATGGGAAAGAAAATGTGGTGGCTGATGCCTTATCTCGAAGGTATAACCTTCTTGCCCTTCTTGATGCAAAGTTATTAGGATTCGAATATGTGAAAGAATTATATGCTGAAGATGATGACTTTGCTAGAGTGTATGCAGCTTGTGAAAGGAATGCTTTTGAGAAGTTTTATAGGCATGATGGATATTTGTTTAGAGAAAATAGATTGTGCGTGCCTAAGAGTTCCATGCGTGAATTACTTGTGAATGAGTCTCATGCTGGTGGATTAATGGGTCATTTTGGTGTTGCCAAAACTTTAGATGTATTGAAGGAACATTTTTATTGGCCGAATATGAAAAGAGATGTTGAAAGAGTATGTGCTAGGTGCATTGTGTGTGCTAAGGCTAAATCTAGAGTTTTGCCACAAGGTTTGTATACACCTTTGCCTACCCCTAGTGATCCTTGGGTTCATTTGTCTATGGATTTTGTTTTGGGATTACCTAGGTCTAAACAAGGCCATGATTCAATTTTTGTTGTTGTTGACAGGTTTTCAAAAATGGCACATTTTATTCCATGCCATAAAACTGATGATGCTACAAATGTTGCAAATTTGTTTTTTAGAGATATTGTTAGGTTGCATGGCATACCTAAGAGTTTAGTTAGTGATAGGGATGTTAAATTCCTTAGTCACTTTTGGAAGGTTTTGTGGGGAAAATTGGGCACCAAGTTGTTATTTTCCACCACTTGTCACCCACAAACCGATGGTCAAACTGAAGTAGTAAATAGGACACTAACTACTCTTTTACGTTCTGTGGTTAATCAAAATTTGAAGTCATGGGAAGATTGCATTCCACTTGTTGAATTTGCATACAATAGAAATGTGCATTCTTCTACTGGCTATTCTCCATTTGAAATTGTGTATGGTTTCAATCCTTCAACTCCTTTGGATCTTTTACCTTTGCTTGTGAACGAGCTTGCTAGTTTAGATGGAAAAAGAAAAGCAGAATTGGTGAAGAAAATCCATGAACAAGCCAAGCTTCAAATTGAAAAGAACAATGAAAAATATGCTAGTCAAGCCAACAAAGGAAGGAAGAAAGTCACATTTCAACCTGGAGATTGGGTATGGGTTCACTTGCGCAAAGAAAGGTTTCCCTCTCGAAGGAAATCAAAATTACAACCAAGATGTGATGGACCTTTCCAAGTGCTGACCAAAATTAATGATAACGCTTACAAAATAAACATGCCCGGTGAGTATAATGTCAGTGCCACCTTCAATGTTGCTGATTTATCTCCTTGTGTTGATGCAGAAACAGATTCGAGGACGAATCCTTTTGAAGCGGAGGGGAATGATGAGAATCAAGCTACATCCACGACAAAGGATTTCATCCAAGGTCCAATTACTAGAGCTAGAGCTAAATCACTTCATAATTTAATTTGTGAAATCATAAGGAGCAAGGATTATAAGCTGGAATGGCATGAAGAAAAATGTAAAGGATTAAATTTGGTGAAAATTATGCTTAGAAGTGACTAGGTGTCATGTGGAGCATTAGATTACATGGAATAACCTGTGGACATGCATGTACCAGATCCAACCCATGTACATGTATCTGCTGGCACCTTTTTCAAGGAATATTCCATCTGTTATAACCACCTCTCTTTTGGACTTAAATGCCCTTATTTGCTGCTGTATTAAATTTACTTTTTGTAAGGAGTTTTTAGTCTTTTGATAGATTGATTTTTGTTTGGACTTAAAGCTCCTCTCAGCTGTTACTAAAGTAGGGATATTTTTGTCTTTAGCTTTGAAGCCAAGAGGCTATAAATACAAGTGTAATGAGAGAGTGGAGGACACACTTTGAATATTAATGAGAGATTGTTTCTGCTCCTTTAGTGAGTAAATTGGCTGTTGCCTTTGTTCTTGTGAAGCTCATTAACTTGCTGAGATTCTATCTTGCAAGGTTTAATGTGCATAATATTCTTGGTTTATTCATTCTCCATATGAATTAGGTCAAGAATCTCATTTCTGATATTTTCTTTGAATTACACAACAATCTGAGTGTGCTGGTTCAAAGATTCAAATTCATACATCTTGATTTGGTGCTTTCCATATTGTTCATTTAATTCTTGAATGTGGGTTTTCAAGTTACCAATTACTTGAAGGTTCACATCATAAGTAAATAATTATTATCACATAAAATATGAATAAATATTGCTACAAATTAAATTTAAATTGAGTAGAAAAGAAAATGAATTAAAAATTATAATTTTGACCTCATGCTTATGTCACTAAGCACTCCCACCCAATCACATTTTGACACCTCATAATAAACCCAATTAAAGGAGTAAAATGGACTGAAAAATCAAAAGAAAAATTTTGCTCTCTTTCTCTCTTCTTCCTCAGCCGTATTTCACTCTTTCTCTATCTCCATTGATGACCTCACTTCTCTCTAAATTTCCTTCTTAAACACCCCCTCAAATCCTTTACTCCCTTCACAAAAACTTGTCATCACCACTAGAGCAAGCTTAAGGCAGCAAAAAGAAGAGGAAAAAGAAAGGCTTTGGCAAGCTTGGGAGTAGCTCCAACAAGGTTAGTGCCAATTTTCTTGCTTCCATTCTTTTCTAAGCATGAATCTAAGTTGAGTTAAGTTAAAATTTTGATGAAAAATGAATTAAGGATGTATGAACTTGCCCCATGAAATTTTAGCAGCCTTAGGGTACCTTAGGATTTCATCAACTTGATTGTATAATACTTGTGTATGGCTGCCATTGAACATGATTTTGGGATTTTAATTCATGGATTGTATGTATATAGAGAATTCAGATTGTTGGAGCTAGGGTTTGGGGCACAAAATTTGGATTTTGATCATGTGTTGGTGAATGGAAGTTCTAATGGTCAATTAGTGACCATTTGGTTGAGTATAATGAGGAATTGAAGTGAATTGTAGCTTTGGATTTGAGGTTGGGTGTGCTGCCTTGAGTGCCCTGCAGGTCTGGATGTGAGTCCAGCATGTTTGGACAGCTATAAGTTGGGTTGTGTAGGTTCAATTGGTGCAAGGCTATTTATTCATGAAATTAGACACATAATGTCACAACATTGATGAAGGAACCTATCCAGAAACTAAACTTAGGATGCCTTAAAAATTGACCAAATTCGATTAGCACCAATTCTGCCTGGGCAAAATGACCAAATGAACAGTGTTCATTCATTTGGTCATAACTCAATGCAGAAAGGTCCAATTGACCTGAAATTTATATCAATGGAAAGCTGAGGCAATTTAGAACAAATTTCATGTAGAACACAAACTCAAATTCTAGACTTAACTAAATGAAATTGCTAGCCAAAGTTAGACTACCAAATCTAATAGAACCAAAAATTGCTTAGAAATTCTGGGTAAAGGCAATCCGACCAGTTATGGTGAAATAGCCATAACTTGAGCTAGAAAATTCCAAATAGGGTGATTCGAAAAGTGTAATGTAACTAGACACAATAAAGAACAACTTTGATCAAGAACACTTGACCAAATTCTCACTGTAGAATGGCTTAATGGAACAGTGATTTCTAGCACCCAAAGATTGAAATTTTGATTTATTCTCCATTGGTTAGAAGTATGGATTAGCAACTAATGCGAACACTTTTGGGAACCAAAATGTAGTAAATCTATGTGATTAAAACTCATGTAACTATTATATATGAAAAAGTCAATATTTTGACTTAAATGACCAATTGAATAGTAACCTTACATGTTAAGTACAAATATTCAAGAAATAACTTTGTAATATGCCCTAGTAGGCCTAGTGTGATTGGTTTGGATAGGTTGGCATGCCAATAGGGTTCTAATAGCAGTACTGCGTATGGCTTCATGCCATTTAGTGATATGATAGCCTATGGCTATACTGATTATGATGTTATACTTGGCTTTATGCCTTATTGCTTTTATGGCTTATTAGCCATTCTGTCTGCACATCAGGAGACACATTGTGACAGATGGTGTGATGGGCCGAAGTACCTGGTACCCAGTGCTAGTTTACCCATTTATCCAGTCCAGTCAATTTATATAGGTTACTTGGGCATGGAAAAGTATAAATATAATTGAATTGATTATTAAAGGAAGTAAGGAAATTAAATATTAAGATAAAGAACAAGAATGATTGCAATAAAAAGAGGCTCAAAATCATCAAGAAAATAATTAATAAAATGCTAGAAAGAGTTAATATCATAAGATGTAATTAGACTTCGACTAAACAATAAGTTAGTAATTATTTATTTCTTATAAGCACAATAACTAGAAAACTTTTACTTTTATTTGCATATTATATTTTCTTGTATTATTGGCACCACTAAGCTTTATGCTTAGCACGTCGCTTTTGCCATGCGTAGGTTCTGGAGAGACTGACAGAAAGCCCAGTAGACCACAGACTGGGTGAGGCCGTTCACAGTTCTGTATAGTGTCCGTGTCACGTCACAGACTCAGTGCATTAGTAGGACACTAAGTTCCATTTTGGTATTTTGTACTGTTTGTATTTTGTAATTAAACTTTTATTTTCTCATGTATAGTTGGAACTCATGTAATATATTTTAGTATTAATGTAAATATTTGTAATTTGTGTTTATAAATGAAAAGTGAGTATTTATTTATGATTTGTACATGATTATCATGTGAAATGAATGAATGACAAATAGAAGAATTTTTGAGAAATGGTTGAGAAATATTGAGATTTATTGATATAATAGAGTTTGAGAATGATGGGAAATATTTTGGAAGTGTTTTTCACAGGTTCCGAAGAACTGTTTTATCCATTTTTAGCCGGTACTCTGCCCGATTTTCTATAAAATTTTCGGAACCTCAAATGAATTTATAATTTCAATAAATGACTTAAATGAGTCAAATTTCACAAATTGCACTTCATAACCATAAAGAAATAAATTAAGAAAGGATAAAAATAATTGAAAAAAAAAATATGGTGTTCCGGTAAATTGTGTGGCATATCTTACTCGGCTACACTGTAGACGGGTGAGGGTTGTCACAAAATGCTCAAAAATTAGATTGCTCAGTAAGCCATTCTTCAAGCAAACAAGGTGGAAAATTACATAGTCAATCGAGATGAATCCCAAAGAACGTTGTAAAGCTGTCACATTGAGGAGTGGGAGAACAATACAAGAACCAGAAGAAAAGCAAAAACAGAAGGAAGAAATTCCTAGAAATCCTGACATTCAAGAAGTGGAAGAAGAGAAGCAAGCTGAGGAAAGCAAAGAAGAAAGGGAAAAGAAAAAAATGAAACTTCCAGAAGCTTACCAGTCCCCCTTACCTTTTCCTCAGAGATTCTAAAAAGCTAAATTGGATAACTAGTTAGGGAAATTTTTAGAGGTTTTTGTAGAAGCTCTACATCAATATTCCTTTTACAGAAGCATTATCTCAGATGCCCTCCTATACAAAATTTCTAAAGGAAATACTTTCCAACAAAAGAAGATTGGAGGACTATGAGACAATTGCTCTAACAGAAGAATGTAGTGCCATCCTACAGAATAAGCTACCTCCAAAATTGAAAGATCCTATAAGCTTCTCTATACCATGCTTGAATGGCAATATAAATATTGACAAAGCCCTCTGTGACCTTGGAGCCTATGTGAGCCTAATGCCCTTGTCCATATGTCAAAAGCTGAATGTGGGAGAGCTGAGACCAACTACTATCTCCTTGCAATTAGCAGATAGATTTGTCAAGTACCTAGTTTGTTAGTAGTATGCCCTAGAGCATATCATTTAGTATGTATCTTGTACATGTTTTATTAATAAAAAAAGGCAATTTCACTTTTTCGTTTACATAATATATTTATGTATAATAGAAAAGGTCCATTGATATTTTGTTAGAAATTCTATTCTTAAGTTGTTAAGAATATGAGTGACAGTATTTCTAGTACAAAGTATCATAAATTGGTTCACAATTGAGGATACTTCACAATAAGGACATGTAACACCTTACCCCTCCATAAGGCATAACGTGATCCCGTATTATACTTAATGAATTACCAAACTTCGTATACTGATAACCCATTAAATATACTACAAGGGATTTTAAACCTTTTCTTATTTCTTTTTACAGTGGTGAGCACTTTTGACAGGTGTTAAATTTTTTTTTTTTTAACTGAAGTGAAACCAAATAATAAATCTGAAGTATCAATAATTTCTGTAAAAATTTCGACAGAGTGCCATCTATATTTGGAGCAAAACAGTTCTTCAAAAACCTATAAAAAACACTTCCAATATATTTGTTCAATCTCAAACTCCAACATGCCTCAACTCAAATCAATGTCCTCAACATAGTTCAAACCTAATTCAATATCATTTTCAGCAATTCCAAAAATAAAGTGCAAAATAAATGAGTATTTCAAAAGCTGAGATGAGAGAAGTATAATATAACATTTTTACAGGCCAAAATAATTTATAATTTTAATTTACAACTGCTCAAGACCAAGTACAATATATACATACAGTTCACATACATTACAATAAAAATTACAAGGAAGCGGTATACTCAATATACCTGGCAAAATCCCAAAAGTGTAGTACAAGCAGCCTACTCTGCTGCTTTATCTGTCTGTCTACCTACGATAGCAATGAAAAAGCTATAGCTGAGCCAATGTCTCAGTGGTGCACAACATTAAGAAAATGCAATGTAAAATCATAAACCATAAATCACATGAACTGGGGATACTTAAAATCATAGTTAATTTCAAAAGACATAAAATGTCATAAAGAATTAAATTCCTTTTCACAATGTCTCAATAAATACCAATAAATCACACACACTGCTTAATCATGATTCCAAAGTCCAATTCATCCCAAAAGCCAATGGCTAATGAGGAATAACATAGCTAGCTAGCAATTATATGAGTTGTCACACCCTACTCCCCTGTAAGATGTAACATGATCTTGTAGTACACCTAATGAATTACCATACTTCGCCTACCGATAATCCATTAAATATACTACAAGGGATTTTAAAACAATTTTCATGAAATTTAAATCATCGATTAAAATCTGGTGTTATAAATTTTTTTTCAAAATTTCGGCAAAGTGCCGGTTGTATTTTGAGAAAACAGTTCTTCAAAATCTGCAAAGAACACACTCCCAATATGTTTTCTCAAATACAATTTCAATAACTTCATTTGAACCCATAATTCAAATCTCAATAATCAAATCAATCTCCTCATAAAAGAAACATTTCATTGATTACAAGACTCAAAATTAATATTACAAAACTATTCAGATAATTGAAATTCCAAATTTACATTTACAATAATTTACATTTAATTACATACCAAAATATTTTACAAGAGTTATTATACAACTGCTCAAATAATTTACATACATATTATTACATGCATACATCAAAACCTATGTACATGGGCATACCTATGATATACCTGGAGCTAATCTAAATGTGTATTCAAAGAAACTTACTCACTGCTCTATGCTCTTCTTACCTGCGACAGCATACAAAGCTATCGCTAAGTGGTGAACGCATTGGTGCACAACTATAATTTAAAACATAGTACAATATACATTGACAAAATTTACAGTAAATAATTTGGAAATCTGAATACTCATCAAATTCCAAAACTCAAAATATTCATTGCCAATAATGTAAATCATTTGTATAAAATGACTTTGATCACGAAGTTCAATTTATCAAATCATAACTAACCATTTAAGGTAATTTAAACAAAATCAATTATACATAAATCATAATTGAAATCACAATTCTTTACTGTTCAAAAACATTCTGTGTCTCAAAAACCATGTTGTATCTTAAAAACCATACTGTATCTCAAAAATCATTCTTTATCTCACTACCTATGTAAGACTAATCCAAAAGGGCCATATTCGAAGTGATTCTAACTCCCTATGGTCGGGGAGGTCGAATCATATTCTAACTCCCTATGATCGGAGAGGTCGAATCATCGTGCACAGTACACACCACAATAATGAATCTTCCGCAAGGGCCATAACGATAAAAAAAAAATTTAGATCTAACCTCAAATCAGAGGAAAATCTAAGCCTGTGCACATACCATGGTAATCAAAACACAACTAACTCCATTGTCTTCTCAACAAATGAGAGAGACGGGTAATAACCTAGTCAAGCATCTATAGTGAGATATAAAACAATATCACAATCCTTTTAGTGAGCATAAATCACAATATAATTCAATTCAAAGTCAATTCCAATATCCAATAATTTTTATGCTCATCACAATTCAAATCATAAATTTGCATTTTTCCATGAAAATTACCATCACAATTCAAAACATGTTCTATCACAATTTTCCAAAACATAGTTTATTCAATTTTCAACAATGTTTAATATTTGTGGAAATATCATTTCACAAAGCTAAATTCATACATACTATAACAATTTCAATAATCATTGAATTAAATCCAATGCTTGTTAAACATAATACACAAGAAAAATATGTCATTTAATCATATGAAATATTTATAACAAAATCAGTTAAAAACTAGTTGTGCACAAACCTCTGATAACTGTCTCTTGGCTCTCACTCAGTGTTTCCTTCCCCTTCCCTGAGTCATTGCTAACTGAGAAACACAATTTTGAAGTGTCTCAGTACTCATTTAAACTGTCTCTAAGAATAAGGTTCAATAATTAATTTATCGAATTCTATTATTTCTTTAGTCAACCTAAGATGTCAACCCTCGATGCAGTCTAGGTGAATTAGGTTTTAATGTTACCAATATATCACATTTGTAGCCTTTTAGTATTGGTACATGTTACCAAATTCATTTTCATGTATATTGCGTTTATTGCAATTTGTCGGATCCCGGTATACTAATTTGACCTAGCCGGATGACCTAGTTCCATCGGTTTTCGGGTTTCGGTCAAAACTACAAACTTATAGATCTTTGTCTTATTGCACGCGGGGCAAAATTTCAGGTCATTCAGAGCTATGTAGACCAAGTTATGGTCATATTACTATTGCTGGTCAAAATGCATCAAAATTAGTCACTTTAGGTCATTTTAGGTCAATTTTGGTTCGGCCAGTTTTTGGACCCGAACTTGTGTTAGCTGTTTGACTTCCTTGTGGTCATTTCTGGGCTTTGGTGCCTTCATAGGACTTGTAGATATATGTCTTAACTATTCATGGTCAAAAGTTCAGGTCAATTGGACTTGTTTTGAGTGAGTTATGGCCTAAAAACTAACTGCTGCCCAAATGGTAAATTTTCAGGCCTTAATTGCACTAATCCGGATTTGGTCATTTTTCAAGTTACCTTACAAGCAGAATTTTGGTAAGCTTCCTTCATGAAAGTTGGCACATTTTGTGCCTAGTTTCACCTCCAATTGGTCTCATACCAATTGGAGCCACACACTTAAGGTTCTAAGCCTAAAACCTAACTGCCCTATTGCATTTCCTTCATTACTCATCAAAGGTCACTTTTAGCATTTACCAAACTCCACATTCATGTCAATTTTGGTTTGTACCATAACCTAAACATATTTCACAACATAATTTTGATCATTTTGCAGCTTATAATCACACTCAACGCACACCATATAGTGCAGAATTTGTCAAACTCAATTACAACAATTTAATCACCTAATTATAACATATAACTTCTCCACTATCATAACATATAACATCACCACTATCTTATATACACATTTGGCGAACTTTAGGATCATAATTCATCAAGCAACTTCATGAATTCCAGCATTCTTCAAGGGATTTACAAGCTGCCAAATTGTAAGCCTCCCATAATTACTTTCAAGCTCAAACTTTCACTTGGTCCACCATCACATATACATGAAGTTAACTTACTAAAATTTTGAATCATATTAGTCAACATTAATTCTCCACAATACATGTAAGAATATTTCACTTAGTATACAATTCCATGGCTATCCATTTAGGCAATCACGCATAAACTTTCAAACTCAACATAATTTCCAACTCAAGTGCTCAACTTTAACATACACCAATAATTAACCTACTAAAACTTTTATTCACTTTAATCAACATCCATACCCATCAATTTCATGTGAAAATAATTCAAACTCTTTAATTACCATGGCTGCCTAAACTAATACATAATCATAACTCACCAAAAACTCAAAATTTATTCATCAACTTATTCATCTCAAGCTTCCCATAAACTTTACTTAAGAAAGAAAACAATTTAAACACTTACCTATTGATCAGGCTTGTTAAATCTTCACCAAAATCCCTTGAATTTAGTATCTATTTCTTCCTTGTGATGTGGGGATCAAAGTTAGTGAAGTGACTTTGGTGTTTGAGTTGGAAATGGTGGAGGTTTAGGAAGCTTGAACCATTTCAGCTATGGAGGTTTTGGAGAGCTTCATTTCGGCATGGAAGGGATGAAGGTTGAAGATGAAGTGTGAGTGGATGTACACCTGCCCACTTAATGGTTGTTTAACCCCATAGTGCTCTACTCACCATAAATTAATTATATTATAAGTTTAAAGTGTTAAATACTCAAATTATACCCCATTTTTGCTATTTACATTAGGTACCACTAATTTAATTTTTCATTATATTTTCCAAGTGTAATATTATTTATTTTTAATGGACATTTAGGTCAAAAGACAACTCGGGGTGTCAAATGACTACAATGCCCCTGTTCGGGTTGCATTCCCGATTTTTTGATAACACCAGATTTTGTCCATTTTTTAATTTCTCACTTTTCTTTGTACTAATTAATTAATTTTTCTTTGATATTTCTAATGGTATTTATACTTCAATAGGGGTCTATTTAAGTCCAAAAAATATTTTCCAGGTTCCCCGAGGTCCAGGGCTAGTCAACGGTCCACGCCGTGACTTCTCGGTATGGTCACCCATTGCTAGGGTTCTCGGCTCGTTTAACTTAGTTACATTTCTTTGCTATTATTTTTTCTTTGTTTTTCTTGTATTTTCTTTTCTTATATTTTATTATTTTATGTCTCCTCACTCATATTGAAGTGTAGTTCTAGGCATTCTAGCTGTCCGGACAACACTGGTCACTGGAAAAGTAGAACGCACTACCGAACTTAGGGGTGTTACAATTCTCCCCCCTTAAAATAAATTTCGTCTCGAAATTTTGCCTGGTATTAGTCTCTGAATAGCTGTGGGTGTTTTCTCCTCATATCCTCTTCACATTTCCAAGTAGCTTCCTGGCCTGAATGATGGTTCCACAGCACTTTAACCAGGAGTATCTGTTTATTCCTCAGCTGCTTCACCTCATATGCCAGAATTTCTATGGGTTCTTCCTCATAGGAGAGGTCTGGATTTACCTCAATCTCTTCAACTGATAGTACATGAGATGGGTCAGATCTGTACCTCCTTAACATGGACACATGGAAGACACTGTGTATCTTTGCTAACTCCGGAGTTAATGCCAATCGATATGCCAAAGGACCCACTCTTTCCAGAATCTCATATGGTCCGATGAAACGAGGACTCAGTTTCCCCTTTCTGCCAAATCTCATAATCCTCTTCTAAGGAGAAACTTTGAGGAATACCTTATCACCCACTACATATTCAATATCTCTTCTCTTCAGACCCACATAGGACTTCTGACGGTCTGATGCAGCCTTGAGTCTATCTCTGTTCAATCTGATCTTTTCCTCTGTCTGCTGAACAATTTCTAGCCCAATCATCTTCCTTTCACCTACTTCATCCCAAAATAAGGGAGTTCTGCACTTTCTGCCATACAAAGCTTCATATGGAGGCATCCCAATGCTTGATTGGTAGCTGTTGTTATAAGCAAACTCAATCAAAGGCAAGTGTGTATCCCAACTACCTTCAAACTCAATCACACAAGCCCGTAGCATATCCTCTAATACTTGAATTACCCTCTCGGTGGCCATGCATGCATGGGTGGAATCTTTGTCTTTGAAGTTCAATCTAGTTCTTAGGGCTCTCTGAAGACTACCCCAGAATCTAGAAGTGAACCTAGGATCTCTGTCAGATACAATCGATACTGGCACTCCATGCAATTTTACAATTTCATATATGTACAATCCGCCAATCTTTCGTGCTATAGTCCATCGGATGGCAAAATGTGAGCAGACTTGGTTAGTCTGATAACTATGACCTATACTGCATCTTGACTATTCTATGTCTTCGGAAGTTTCATCACAAAATCCATAGTTATCCGTTCTCTTACTATGTTTCATAGGGTGCCACTTGTATGCTAGCTTGACACTTATTAATGTATACAAATTCTGTTAGTGGGATGTATTTGTCCCATCTCCCCTCGGATTCAATGACACAAGTTCTCAGTATATTCTTGAGGGATTATCACATATTACAGGTTATTATTATCATTTCATTTCATTATTTACAGGAACTCAATGAGTTTCAGAATTTACCTGAATTACTCATTTCAATTGTCCATCCGTCTGAGGATGATAAGTTGTACTGATATCTCTAAGCTTATAGCAATTACTGTGGTACAGATAGTTCACATTAAGGTAACTGAGTCACTAACTCTAGCTACCTTACAAGTGTAGTCGTTTGATAGGCTAGTTCTGAAGTTTTAAATTTCTAACTAAAATTTTCACATTTATTTCCAGTAATAGTACTTTATTCGGGCGCAACTGTATTAATTTATAGATTACTTACAAATATTCTTAATTTATTGTATCACGAGGAAGCACGTAGCTCTACACAATAATCCTGTGTCGATACTGTAATCTGTAGCTTACAATACAAACATCGAGAACATTATATAGTCACTACATTATAACCTCATGGACTAGGTTTTCTAACATCTTATCTTTCTCGAATCCACTAATTTCCTAAACCGATTCTGATTACAATATCCATTAATAATTACTAACAGTAACATCTTTGCCCTCATCTAGAGTAATTCTATTACTATAACTTACTTTTAGGTCCTCTTGCCTTACATTAAGTAGGCTCGCCAATTAGCTTTATAATTTATGGTATGTTAGAAAATACTTTTAGCTAACAATTCTTCCAAAATTAATGTCAATCATACTTGTTATTATAGTTTTGATCCTAAATGACTAGTCACTAACGCATCAAAATTTATTCCCCTGTAAAGGAATAGCAACAAAACATAGAATTCTAACACTAACATATAAATAAGTAGTGCTGGGATCAAATAATAACTCATTGTTTCCTTCAAAAATTAAGAACTTACCAGCAGCTACATCTGAAGTTTCTGCTCTTTCTCCCTGGCGCATAGTGGACGCTCTGACTGGTGTGCTACAATATTCGGGTTGATTCACTGTGTTATAGTGGTGAGGAGTACCAACTCTATTTCTATCTCGACTCTGACTGATGGTCTGTGAACTCCGGAGAGCAGATCGAGGTGCTCTAGTACAATCTTTAGCAAAGTGTCCAAGTTTTCCACAATTGTAGCAGGCTCTAGAGGCCTTACGACAAATACCTCCATGTAGCTTACCACAAACATGGGAGAAACGGGCATAATAGGAACTTCTGGTTGTTCGATGATTAGATCTTGGTGTTCTCTGCCCTAATGATCCGCCTCCGTCATATCTCTGAGCTCGGGGTTCCTCAAATTCTTTTCTCTTCCCCAAATTACTGCTCGAGTTCTGACCTGTAGATTTCTCCCTCTTCTCTATTTCACACTGTCCTTATGGGGGTTAGGTCTGTACTTGGGCTTGGGCTGACAGATTATCAGCCATTTATTGGAAGAAAGTGGCCATTTGCTGGGCCATTAGTGCAGTAATTTGTACTGGTAAAACTGGTACAGTCGGGCCTTCGACACTTTGTGGAGTTGGGGCCTCAACTTGTACTTCCGCCATCACGGACTGTTCTATTGTCTCATTCTTCTTTTCCATATCTTTTCACAGGATTTTCTATTCCTGTACAACCAACACAAGGAGATTCCTCTCCATTAGTTCATATTTATGATGTCAATGTACTATATGCATCAACATTTGAGCAGTTGTAGTTACCGACAAAAAGATTTCAAATTCACAGTTCGAAATTCACTTTAAAACCATTGCTCTGATAACACAAAACATGTCACACCCTACTCCCCTGTAAGATGTAACATGATCTCGTAGTACACCTAATGAATTACCGTACTTCGTCTACCAATAATCCATTAAATATACTACAAGGGATTTTAAAACAAATTTCATGTAGAAATAATCGATTAAAATCTGGTGTTATAAAATTTTTTTCAAAATTGTGGCAAAGTGCCGGTTGTATTTTGAGAAAACAATTCTTTAAAATCCGCAAATAACACACTCCCTATATGTTTTCTCAAATACAACTTCAATAACTTCATTTGAACCCATAATTCAAATCTCAATAATCAAATCAATCTCCTCATAAAAGAAACATTTCATTGATCACAAGACTCAAAATTAATATTACAAAACTATTCAGATAATTGAAATTCTAAATTTACATTTACAATAATTTACATTTAATTACATACCAAAATATTTTACAAGAGTTTTTATACAACTGCTCAAATAATTTACATACATATTATTACATGCATACATCAAAACCTTTGTACATGGGTATACCTATGATATACCTGGAGCTGATCTGAATGTGTCTTCAAAGAAACTTACTCACTGCTCTATGCTCTTCTTACCTGCGATAGCATATAAAGCTATCGCTGAGTGATGAACTCAGTGGTGCACAACTATAATTTAAAATATAGTACAATATACATTGACAAAATTTACAGTAAATAATTTGGAAATCTGAATACTCATCAAATTCCAAAACTCAAAATATTCATTGTTAATAATGTAAATTATTTGTATAAAATGACTTTGATCACGAAGTTCAATTTATCAAATCATAACTAACCATTTAAGGTAATTCCAACAAAATTAATTATACATAAATCATAATTGAAATCACAATTCTTTACTGTTTAAAAACATTCTGTGTCTCAAAAACCATGTGGTATCTCAAAAACCATGCTGTATCTCAAAAATCATTTTTTATCTCACTAACTATGCAAGACTAATATGAAAGGGCCATATTCGAAGTGATTTTAACTCCCTATGGTCGGGGAGGTCGAATCAGATTCTAACTCCCTATGGTCGGGGAGGTCGAATCATCGTGCACAGTACACACCACAATAATGAATCTTCCGTAAAGGCCATAACGATAAAAAAAAACTTAGATTTAACCTCAAATCAAAGGAAAATCTAAGCCTGTGCATGTATCATGGTAATCAAAACACAACTAACTCCATTGTCTTCTCAACAAATGAGAGACGGGTAATAACCTAGTCAAGCATCTATAGTGAGATATAAAACAATATCACAATCCTTTTAGTGAGCATAAATCACAATATAATTCAATTCAAAGTCAATTCCAATATCCAATAATTTTTATGCTCATCACAATTCAAATCATAAATTTGCATCTTTCCATGAAAATTACCATCACAATTCAAAACATGTTCTATCACAATTTTCCAAAACATAGTTTATTCAATTTTCAACAATGCTTAATACTTGTGGAAATACCATTTCACAAAGCTAAATTCATACATACTATAACAATTTCAATAATCATTGAATTAAATCCAATGCTTGTTAAACATAATACACAAGAAAAATATGTCATTTAATCATATAAAATATTTATAACAAAATCAGTTAAAAACTAGTTGTGCACAAACCTATGATAACTGTCTCTTGGCTCTGACTCAGTGTTTCCTTCCCCTTCCCTGAGTCTTTGCTAATTGAGAAACACAATTTTGAAGTGTCTCAGTACTCATTTAAACTGTCTCTAAGAATAAGGTTCAATAATTAATTTATCGAATTCTATTATTTCTTTAGTCAACCTACGATGTCAACCCTCGATGCAGTCTAGGTGAATTAGGTTTTAATGTTACCAATATATCACATTTGTAGCCTTTTAGTATTGGTACATGTTACCAAATTCATTTCCATGTATATTGCGTTTATTGCAATTTGTCGGATCCCGGTATACTAATTTGACCTAGCCGGATGACCTAGTTCCATCGGTTTTCGGGTTTCGGTCAAAACTACAAACTTATAGATCTTTGTCTTATTGCACGCGGGGCAAAATTTCAGGTCATTCAGAGCTATGTAGACCAAGTTATGGTCATATTACTATTGCTGGTCAAAATGCATCAAAATTAGTCACTTTAGGTCATTTTAGGTCAATTTTGGTTCGGCCAGTTTTTGGACCCGAACTTGTGCAAGCTGTTTGACTTGCTTATGGTCATTTTTGGGGTTTGGTGTCTTCATAAGACTTGTAGATATTTGTCTTAGCTATTCGTGGTCAAAAGTTCAGGCCAATTGGACCTATTTTGAGTGAGTTATGGCCTAAACACTAACTGCTGCCCAAATAGTAAATTTTTAGGCCTTAATTGCACTAATCCGAATTTGGTCATTTTTCAAGTTACCTTACAAGCAGAATTTTGGTAAGCTTCCTTCATGAAAGTTGGCACATTTTGTGCCTAGTTTCACCTCCAATTGGTCTCATACCAATTGGAGCCACACACTTAAGGTTCTAAGCCCAAAACCTAATTGCCCTATTGCATTTCCTTCATTACTCATCAAAGGTCACTTTTAGCATTTACCAAACTCCACATTCATGTCAATTTTGGTTTGTACCATAACCTAAACATATTTCACAACATACTTTTGATCATTTTGGCAGCTTATAATCACACTCAACACACACCATATAGTGCAGAATTTGTCAAACTCAATTACAACAATTTAATCACCTAATTATAACATATAACTTCTCCACTATCATAACATATAACTTCACCACTATCTTACATACACATTTGGCAAAGTTTAGGATCATAATTCATCAAACAACTTCATGAATTCTACCATTCTTCAAGGGATTTACAAGCTGTCGAATTGTAAGCCTCCCATAATTACTTTCAAGCTCAAACTTTCACTTGGTCCACCATCACATATACATGAGGTTAACTTACTAAAATTTTGAATCATATTAGTCAACATTAATTCTCCACAATACATGTAAGAATATTTCACTTAGTATACAATTCCATGGCTATCCATTTCAAACTCAACATAATTTCCAACTCAAGTGCTCAACTTTAACATACACCAATAATTAACCTACTAAAACTTTTATTCACTTTAATCAACATCCATACCCATCAATTTCATGTGAAAATAATTCAAACTCTTTAACTACCATGGCTGCCTAAACTAATACATAATCATAACTCACCAAAAACTCAAAATTTCTTCATCAACTTATTCATCTCAAGCTTCCCATAAACTTTACTTAAGAAAGAAAATAATTTAAACACTTACCTATTGATGAGGCTTGTTAAATCTTCACCAAAATCCCTTGAATTTAGTATCTATTTCTTCCTTGTGATGTGGGAATCAAAGTTAGTGAAGTGACTTTGGTGTTTGAGTTGGAAATGGTGGAGGTTTAGGAAGCTTGAACCATTTCGGCTATGGAGGTTTTGGAGAGCTTCATTTCGGCATGGAAGGGATGGAGGTTGAAGATGAAGTGTGAGTGGATGTACACCTGCCCACTTAATGGTTGTTTAACCCCATAGTGCTCCACTCACCATAAATTAATTATATTATATGTTTAAAGTTTTAATTACTCAAATTATACCCCATTTTTGCTATTTACATTAGGTACCACTAATTTAATTTTTCATTATATTTTCCAAGTGTAATATTATTTATTTTTAATGGACATTTAGTCAAAAGACAACTCGGGGTGTCAAATGACTACAATGCCCCTATTCGGGTTGCATTCCCGATTTTTCGGTAACACCGGTTTTTGTCCGTTTTTCAATTTCTCACTTTTCTTTATACTAATTAATTAATTTTTCTTTGATATTTCTAATGGTATTTATACTTCAATAGGGGTCTATTTAAGTCCTAAAAATATTTTCCAGGGTTCCCCGCAGTCCAGGGCTAGTCAACGGTCCACGCCGTGACTTCTCGGTGCGGTCACCCATCGCTAAGGTTCTCGGCTCGTTTAACTTGGTTACTTTTCTTTGCTATTATTTTTCCTTTGTTTTTCTTGTTTTAACTTGGTCACTGGAAAAGTAGAATGCACTACCGAACTTAGGGGTGGTACATGAGTACTTATCCTATTCATCCTCAACTGGCACACGCCTCAACACTTCAGCCAGAGAGGGAATTCAAAGCCAATTCATCCCACTAGACAAGCTAGCGAGGAATTCAATCAAATATACATGGTAGCTATAGTTTCAAACCATTTGCAATATTTTTCAAGCAATAAGTATCCATCAAATTTCATTCAAACAAATTTTTTACAATTTAAGCAATAACATACAAATTGCCATAATTTATTTCAATTGAAAATTCAAAAGAAATAACTGTTGTGCACAAACCTCTGATGAGTAGCCTCTTGGCCTTGACTTAGTTGTTCTTTCCCATTCCCTGAGTTTTTGCTAATTGAAACACACAATTTAAAGTGTTTCAGTAATCATTTAAATTATTTCTAATAATAAGGTTCAATAATTAAATTTTATTAATACCATTGCTTTCATTAGTCAACCTATAATGTTGACCTTCGATGCATTCTAAGTGAGTCAATTGTAATGTTCCCAATTTGTCACATTTTACAGTCCTTTAGTGTTAGTATATATTACCAAATTCATTTTCAAGTGTATTGCATTTTATTGCAATTTATCAGATTTTGGTATGCTGTTTTGACCTAGCCGGATGACCTAGTTCCTTCAGTTTTTGGGTTCTGGTAAGAATTACAAACTTGTAGGTCTATGTCTTGTTGAACTTTTACCATAAATTTTAGGTCATTTGGAGTTTACTACACCAAGTTATGGCGATTTTACCAATGCTGGACAGGTTGCACTAAAATGGCAAACTTAGGTCATTTATAGGTCACTTCTAATTCTGGCAGGTTTTATACCCGAACCTATACAAGCATTTTGACTTGCTTATGGTCATTTCTGGGTTTTGTGATCTCCACAAAAGATGTAGCCCTATGTCTAAGCTTTCCAACGGTATAAATTTCAGGTCATTTGGACCTGTTTTGAGTGAGTTATGGCCAAAAGACTGACTGCTATTCAAATGGTCAATTTCTAGGTTACCAAGTTTGCAATTTCAGATTAGGTCAGTTTTAGTGTCACTTTCTGGATAGAATTTTGGTAAGATTTCAACATGAAAGTTGGCACATTTTGTGCCTAGTTTCACCTCCAATTAGCTCCATAGCAAATGGAGTCACGCATTTAGGGTTATAGGCTCATTTGCGTACTATCCTTAAATACATTGCTTAAACTTCTACCTTGCTATAAGTCCACTTCTCTACCCAATTCTGATTTGGTACAATACCACATTCATCAATCACTTTACATTATAGTCACTTTGGGCAGAATATAACCAATTGAAAATGCACCAATTACACTTTTTGTAATACCTCTATGTTCGGTAGTGCATTCTACTGTTCCTATTACAGTGTCTATCCGGACAGTTAGGATGCTTGGAATTATATTTAAATGTTAGTGAGGAGATATAAAATAATGAAATACAAGAAAAGAAAATACAAGAAAAACAAAGGAAAAATAATAGCAATGAAAAGAAACTAAGTTAAACGAGCCAAGATTGCAGCGATGGCTGACCGCACGAGGAAGTTACGGCGCAAGCAATAGCCGATCCCAGGACTGCAGGGAACCCTCGGAATTTAATTTCAAGACATAATTAAAGACTTATTGAAATATAAATGTCATTAGAAATATCAAAGAAAAATTAGTTAATTAGTACAAAGATAAACGAGACAATCGAGAAAATGACAAAACTCGGTGTTACCGAAAAATCGGGAATGCAAAACGAATAAGGGCATTGTGGTCATTTGACATCCCGAGTTGTCTTTTGACCTCAATGTCCATTAAAAATAAATGATATTTCACTTAGGAAATGTCATGAAAAATTAAAATGGGATACAATATGTAAATAGTAAAAGAATTGAGCTAAATATGCAAATAATGGAACTTAGTATAATTAACCATTAAACTACTGTTAAGTGCTCCACTAGTTCAGAAATTTGGACACCTATATAAGCCTTGGGATAGTTGAATCATCATCTTCAACCTTTCTCCATAAACCAGCTGAAACTCTCACCATGAAAACCACCATTGCCACCCCACATGCAACCTTCATTGGTGCATGATCAAGCCATTAGTTCTTCTAGGTTTCTTCACTAAAGTTTTTCTATATAGCTTGGGCAACATTTTGGGAGCAAGAAAGGAAAGTTTTGGTGGAGTTTTGAGGAAAGTCCATAAGAGGTAAGTGAGTATTTTTCAATCTTGCTTCATTAAACTTTGAGTGCATGTTGTAGGGAGTTGTTTTGTGGAAGAAATTTTGAAGTTTGATGGATTAATGGAGAACCACCATTTCAGCAGCCATGGAAACTCACTATTTGTAACTTGTTTTTACTTGTTAATGGTAGTTTAAGATGTTGGTATAAGTGTTTATGTGTATAGAAATAATTTGGATAATGTATACTAAGTGTATGTGTGATAGTGCACTTGGTTTTGGAAGCTTGGAAGCTATTTGAAGGAGATGTGTAATTCGGCAACATTTAGAGTGTAGTTAAAATGTGTTGTTTCATGGTTTTGTTTATTGAATTATGTTGGTTATGGTGGCAACATGTATATGTGTATAATAGTTTGGAATTGGATACGTAAATGGAGTATGTTCATGTGGTTAAATTGTGTAAATGGACTTTACAAAAATTCTGTGTTATAATGTGTATATTGAGAATGGTTACAAGCTATCCAAAATGACCAAAATGTGTTGTTAAGTATGTTAATAGTATGGTACAATCCAGAATTGGCATGAAAGGGTTAGCTTGGTAAGTATAGAATGTGTAATTGGTAAGTGATGAAGAATGTGTAATAGGGCAGTGTACATTTTAGCTTAGAACCTTAAGTGTGTGACTCCAATTGGTATGAGACCAATTGGAGGTGAAACTAGGCACAAAAAGTGTCAACTTTCATGAAGGAAGCTTACCTAAATTCTGTCGACAAAGTGACATGAGAATTGACCAAATTCGGAATAGGTAAGTGCTGGCCATAATTTTTGACCATATGAATAGTAGTCATGAGGAGGACCATAACTCACTCAAAACAGGTCCAATTGGGCTGAAATTTTTACCATGAATAGTTTAGACATAGGTCTATAATTCTTATGAAGACACCAAAGTCCAGAAATGGCTAGAACCAATCCAAATAGCTTGCATAAGTTCAGGTACCAAAACTGGCCGAACCAAAAGTGACCTAAAAATGACCTAAGCCTACCATTTTAGTGCATTCTGTCCAGTATTGGTAAATTGACCATATCTTAGTCTACACAACTCAAAATGACCTGAAATTTTGCCCCGCGTGCAATAAGACATGGACCTACAAGTTTTTAGTTTAGACAGAAACCCGAAAACCGAGGGAACTAGGTCGTCTGGCTTAGTCAAAATAGTATACCGAAATCCAGTAAATTGCAATAAAATGCAATACACTTGAAAATGAATTTGGTAACATATACCAACACTAAAGGGCTATAAAATGTGACATATTGGTAAAATTGGAATTGACTCACTTAGAGTACATCAAGGGTCAACATTACAAGTTGACTAATGAAATGAATTGAAGGGAATAGTACCAAGAAAATTTAGATATTGGATTTTATGGTTGGAAAAAAATTCATTGAGTACTGAAACACTTTAAATTGTGTGTTTCAGTTGATAAAGATATTGAGAAGCATAAAGAACATGGAGTCAAGGCCTAGGAGCGACTCAAATCAGGTTTGTGCATAACTAATTTTTAACTGATTTTGTTCTGAATATTTCATATGATTAAATGACATATTTTTCTTATGTATTATGTTTAACAAGCATTGGATTTAATTCAATGATTATTGAAATTGTTATAGTATGTATGAATTTAGCTTTGTGAAATGGTATTTCCACAAGTATTAAGCATTGTTGTGGATTGAATAAATTATGTTTTGGAAAATTATGATAGAACATGTTTTGAATTGTGATGGGCAATCTGCATAGAAAAATGCAAATTTATTATTTGAATTGTGATGAGCATAAAAATTATTGGATATTGGAATTGACTTTGAATCGAATTGTATTATGATTTATGCTCACTAAAAGGATTGTGATATTGTTTTATATCTCACTATAGATGCTTGACTAGGTTATTACCCGTCTCTCTCATTTGTTGAGAAGACAATGGAGTTAGTTGTGTTTTGATTACCATGGTACGTGCACAAGCTTAGATTCTCCTCTTATTAGAGGTTAGATCTAAGTTTTTTTTGTTATGGCCCTTTCGAAAGTTTCATTATTGTGATGTGTATTGTGCACGATGATTCGACCTCCCCGACCATAGGGAGTTGGAATCCGATTCGACCTTCCCGACCATAGGGAGTTAGAATCACCCCAAAGATGGCCCTTTCGGATTAGTCTTGCATAGTTAGTGAGATAAAGAATGGTTTTTGAATAGTAAAGAATTGTGATTTCAATTATGATTTATGTATAATTGATTTTGTTGGAATTACCTTAAATGCTTGGTTATGATTTGATAAATTAAATTTCGTGATCAAAGTTATTTCATACAAATGATTTATGTTATTGACAATGAATAATTTGATTTTTGGAATTTGATGAGTATCCTGATTTCCAAATTATTTGCTGTAATTTTGCTAAGATATATTGAACTATGTTTTAAGTTATAGTTGTGCACCACTGAGTTCACCACTCAGCGATAGCTTTGTATGCTGTCGTAGGCGAAAAGAGCATAGAGCAGTTGAGTAAGCTTCTTTGAAGACACATTCAGATCAGCTCCAGGTATATCATAGGTATGCCCATGTACATAGGTTTTGATGTATGCATGTACTAATATGTATGTAAATTATTTGAGCAGTTATATAAAAACTCTAGTAAAATATTTTGGTATGTAATTAAATGTAAATTATTGTAAATGCAAATTTGAGATTTCATTTACCTGAATAGCTTTGTAATATTAAGTTTTGAGTCTTGTAATCAATGAAATGTTTCTTTTATGATGATGTTGGTTTGAAAATGAAATGATTTGATTATTGAGATTGAACTGTGAAATGAAATGAAGTTATTGGAGTTATATTTGAGAAAACATATTGGGAGTGTTTTCCTTTTCAGGTTTGAAGAACTGTTTTCTCAAAGCACAACCGACACTTTCCCGAAATTTTGAAAAAAATTTAATAACACCAGATTTTAATCAATGATTTAAATTTCACGAAAATTGTTTTAAAATCCCTTGTAGTATATCTAATGGGTTATCGGTAGGCGAAGTACGGTACTTCATTAGGTATACTATGGGATCATGTTACATCTTACGGGAGAGTAGGGTGTGACATGTTTTATGGTATCAGAGCAATGGTTTTAAAGTAAATTTCGAACTGTGAATTTGAAATATTTTTATCGGTAACTACAACTGCTCAAATATTTGATACATATAGTACATTTACATTATAAATATGAATTAATGGAGAGAAATCTCCTTGTGTTAGTTGTACAGGAAATAGAAAATCCTGTGAAAACAATGGAAGAGAAGAATGAGACAATAAAATAATCTGTGATAGCAGAAGTAGAAGTTGAGGCCCCAGCTCCTCAGAGTGTCAAAGGCCCGACTGTACCAGTTTTACCGGTACAAATTACTACACAAATGGCCCAGCAAATGGCCACTTTCTTTCAATAAATGGCTGATACTCTGTCAGCTTAGGCTCAAGCACAAACCCAACCCCTACAAGGGCAGTGTAAAATAGAGAAGAGGGAGAAACCTATGGGTCAGAGCTCGAACAGTAATTTGGGGAAGAGAAAAGAATTTGAGGAACCCCGAGCTCAGGGATATGACAGAGGCAGATCATCAGGGCAGAGAACACCAAGATCTAGTCGTCGAACAACTAGAAGTTCCTATTCTGCCCGTTTCTGCCATGTTTGTGGCAAGCTACATGGAGGTATTTATCGTAAGGCCTCTGGAGCCTGCTACAATTGTGGAAAACTTAGACACTTTGTTAAAGATTGTACTAGAGCACCTCGATCTACTCTCCAAAGTTCACATATAGTCAATAAAGGTCGAGATAGAAATAGAGTTGGTACTCCTCACAACCATAACATAGTGAATCAACCCAACATAGTAGCGCATCAGTTAGAGCGTCCATTATACGCCAAGGCGAAAGAACAGAAACTTTGGATGTCACTGCTGGTAAGTTCTTAATTTTTAAAAGAAATAATTAATTATTTTTGTTTGATCCCAGCACTACTTAGTTGAATGTTAGTGTTAGAACTATATGTTCTGTTGTTATTCCTTTATAGGGGAATAAATTTGTCACACCCTACTCCCCTATAAGATGTAACATGATCCCATAGTACACCTAATGAATTACCGTACTTCACCTACTGATAACCCATTAGATATACTACAAGGGATTTTAAAACAATTTTTGTGAAATTTAAATCATCGATTAAAATCTGGTGTTATAAAATTTTTTTCAAAATTTCGGCAAAGTGCCGGCTGTATTTTGACAAAACAGTTCTTCAATCCTGCAAAAGAAAATGCTCCCAATATGTTTTCTCAAATACAACTTCAATAACTTCATTTCAATTCACAATTCAATTCTCAATAAACAATCAATTCATTTTCAAACTAATCTCATCATAAAGAAACATTTCATTGATTACAAGACTCAAAATTTATAATACAAAACTATTCAAGTAAATGAAATCTCAAATTTATATTTACAATAATTTACATTTAATTACATACCAAAATGTTTTACAAGAGTTTTTATACAACTGCTCAAATAATTTACATACATATTATTACATGCTTACATCAAAACCTATGTACATGGGTATACCTATGATATACCTGGAGCTGATCTGAATGTGTCTTCAAAGAAGCTTACTCAACTGCTCTATGCTCTTTTCGCCTACGACAGCATACAAAGCTATCACTGAGTGGTGAACTCAGTGGTGCACAACTATAACTTAAAACATAGTTCAATATATCTTAGCAAAATTACAGCAAATAATTTGGAAATCAGGATACTCATCAAATTCCAAAAATCAAATTATTCATTGTCAATAACATAAATCATTTGTATGAAATGACTTTGATCACGAAATTCAATTTATCAAATCATGACTAACCATTTAAGGTAGTTTCAACAAAATCAATTATACATAAATCATAATTGAAATCACAATTCTTTACTGTTCAAAAACATTCTATGTCTCAAAAAGCATGTTGTATCTCAAAAACCACGCTGTATCTCAAAAACCATGCTGTATCTAAAAAATCATGCTGTATCTCAAAAATCATTCTTTATCTCAAAAAATCATGATGTATCTCAAAAAATCATTCTTTTATCTCACTAACTATGCAAGACTAATCCGAAAGGGCCATATTCGAAGTGATTCTAACTCCCTATGGTCGGGGAGGTCGAATCAGATTCTAACTCCCTATGGTCGGGGAGGTCGAATCATCGTGCATAGTACACATCACAATAATGAATCTTCCGCAAGGGCCATAACGATAAAAACTTAGATCTAACCTCAAATCAGAGGAAAATCTAAGCCTGTGCACGTACCATGGTAATCAAAACACAACTAACTCCATTGTCTTCTCAATAAATAAGAGAGACGGGTAATAACCTAGTCAAGCATCTATAGCGAGATATAAAACAATATCACAATCCTTTTAGTGAGCATAAATCACAATATAATTCCATTCAAAGTCAATTCCAATATCCAATAATTTTTTATGCTCATCACAATTCAAATCATAAATTTGCATTTTTTCATGAAAATTACCATCACAATTCAAAACATGTTCTATCACAATTTTCCAAAACATAATTTATTCAATCCATAACAATGCTTAATACTTGTGGAAATACCATTTCACAAAGCTAAATTCATACATACTATAACAATTTTAGTAATCATTGAATTAAATCCAATGCTTGTTAAACATAATACATAAGAAAAATATGTCATTTAATCATATGAATATTCAAACAAAATCAGTTAAAAACTAGTTGTGCACAAACCTCTGATAACTGTCTCTTGGCTCTGACTCAGTGTTTCCTTCCCTTTCCCTGAGTCTTTGCTAACTGAGAAGCACAATTTGAAGTGTTTCAGTACTTAATTAAACTGTCTCTAACGATAATGCTTGATAAGTAATTCACTGAATTCTATTATTTACTTAGTCAACCTAATATGTCGACCCTCGGTGCATTCTAGGTAATTTAGGTTTTAATGTTACTAATATGTCCCATTCGATAGTCTTTTAGGGTTGGTACATGTTACCAAATTCATTTCCATGTATATTGCGTTTTATTGCAATTTGCTGGATTCCGGGATACTAGTTTGACCTAGCCGGACGACCTAGTTCCCTTGGTTTTCGGGTTTCAATCAAAACTACAAACTTGTAGATCTATGTCTTTATGCACGCGGGGCAAAATTTCAGGTCATTCTGAGTTATGTAGACCAAGTTATGGTCATTTTACTATTGCTGGTCAAAGTGCATCAAAATTGGTCACTTTAGGTCATTTTAGGTCATTTTAGGTTCGGCCAGTTTTTGGACCCGAACTTGTGCAAGCTTTTTGACTTGCCTATGGTCATTTCTGAGCTTTGGTGTCTTTATAAGACTTGTAGATATATGTCTTAACTATTCATGGTTAAAATTTCAGGTCAATTGGACCTGTTTTGAGTGAGTTATGGCCTAAACACTAACTGCTGCCCAAATGGTCAATTTTTAGGCCTTAATTGCACTAATCCGGATTTTGTCATTTTTCAAGTTACCTTGCAAGCAGAATTTTAGAAATCTTCCTTCATGAAAGTTGGCACATTTTGTGCCTAGTTTCACCTCCAATTGGTCTCATGCCAATTGGAGCCACACACTTAAAGTTCTAGGCTAAAATGCACACTGCCCTATTGTATTTTGTTCATACTCATCAAAGGTCACATTTAACACTTACCAAACTTCACATTCATGCCCATTCTGGTTTGTACCATAACCTAAACATATTTTACCACATATTGTTGATCATTTTGGCAGCTTACAATCACATTCAACATACACCATAAAGTGCAAAATTTGTCAAACTCAATTACAACAATTTAATCACCTATTCATGCTCATTTACATGTCCAACCTCACACCATCACACATATACCCAAACTGCCATAACTACTACTACAATTCAACATTAATGTTCCATAAACCAAACATGAAATAATATCCTTTTGGTTCACCAAACCAAATTGCCGATTCATGCATTTACATTCCATTAATTTCTAAGCTTCCAAATTCAAGTACACATTTAAATACACTTAATATACATCACCCAAATAAATTCCTATACACATAAACACATAATCAACCCTTTAATCTACCATTTACAAGCAAGAATAAACTGCCCTTAAGGAGTTTCCATGGCTGCCAAAAATACAGCTCTCCCTTTAAACATCAAGCCTAAAAAATCTCTCCATAATTCAAGTACCCATAACATTCTTACTAACTTTAATGAAGCACTAACCAAAAACACAAACTTACCACTTTGGAAACTCTTCAAAATCTCTCCAAAACTTGTTCTTCTTGCTGCCTATCTACTGCCCAAGTGGTGTAGAACAGTTTTTGTGAAGGAAGCTAGTGAAAAATATGGCTAAATCATGGTTGCATGGCTTGGTTAAGCTTTGGCCATGGAGTATCTTCAATGGAGGTTCACGGCTGGTTCTTTGGCAAGGTGAAGAAGAAGATGCAATCTGCCCAAATGAGGAGATGGTGGTCCACTTTGATGGGTGAGTGGAGCACTAAGCTTAATTTAATATTAATTTAACCTTAACTTTCATTTTCCCACATTTAACTCTCCATTTTTGCTATTTACATTAGGTACCACTAATTTAATTTTCATGACATTTTCCAAGTGTAATATTATTTATTTTTAATGGACATTTAGGTCAAAAGACAACTCAGGGTGTCAAATGACCACAATGCCCCTGTTCGGGTTGCATTCCCAATTTTTCAGTAGCACCGAGTTTTGTCCATTTTTCGATTTCTCACTTTTCTTTGTACTAATTAATTAATTTTTCTTTGATATTTCTAATGATATTTATACTTTAATTGATGTCTCTTTAAGTCTTAAAAATATTTTCCAGGGTTCCCCGCGGTCCAGGGCTAGTCAACGGTCCACGCCGTGACTTCCCGGTGCGGTCACCCATCGCTAGGGTTCTCAGCTCGCTTAACTTGGTTACATTTCTTTGCTATTATTTTTTCTTTGTTTTTCTTGTATTTTCTTTTCTTGTATTTCATTATTTTATATCTCCTCACTCATATCGAAGTGTAATTCTAGGCATCCTAGCTGTTCGGACAGCACTGGTACTGGAAAAGTAGAACGCACTACCGAACTTAGGGGTGTTACAAAATTTTTATGCATTAGTGATTAGTCCTTTAAGATAAGGATTGTGATAATAAGTGAAATTAGTTTTGGAAGAGTTTATCGGCGAAAGGTATTTTCTAACACACCATAAATTATAAAGCTAAACGGCAAGCCTACTTAATGTAAGGCAAGAGGACGTAAAACTAAGTTGCGGTAATAGACTTGCTCTAGATGAGGGCAAAGATGTTACAGTTAGTAATTGTCAGTGGATATTGTAATCAGAATAAGTTTCGGATATTAGTGAATTTGAAAAGGATAAAAGATAGAAAAGTTTGATCTATTGGAATGTATTGTAGTAACTATGCAATGTTCTTGATGTTTATACTGTAAGTTGTAGATTACAGTACTAACTTGAGATTATTGTGGAGAGCTACGTACTACTGATAGTGCACCAAGATGAGAATAGTTACCAACGGCATCTGTATTGGTATAGTTATGTCAGGATAAAATTTTATTGTTGGAAATGAGTTTGAAAATCCTACTTAGGGAGTTAAAACTCAAAAGTTAGAATATCGAAAGGTTATAGTTTTGTACAAAAAGAAGTAAGTTATAGAATATTAATAGATAAAAAGAGTTGTGGAAGTAAAAATTTAAACAGTTGGTTCAGATATAACAAAGAAATGTTACGAATGTGAGTAAGATTGTTGATTAGAATGGTCAAAGGACCCAGGATTAGATAAGTAATTCTAATACGACCATAATGGTCATTCAAGAAGGGAACATGAATGGAAATATTAGACAGAACAATAGTAAGAAAAGATTAGTGCTGTATAAACAAAGTAAATATTATATTAGATTGTTAAAAGTCTTAAACAAATTCAAAGGAAAGAAGATTATACGATCATATAGAAAGGAGGAAATAAATGTGTGAATAATGTAAGACGGCTATTGGGTAGAATTTCGCGGATAGAATTTATTTTAAGGGGGGGAGAATTGTAACACCCCTATGTTCGGTAGTGTGTTTTACTATTCCGATGACAGTGTCTGTCCAGACAGTTAAGATGCTTGGAATTATATTTAAATGTTAGTGAAGAGACATAAAATAATGAAATACAAAAAAATAAAATACAAGAAAAACAAAGAAAAAATAATAGCAATGAAAAGAAACTAGGTTAAACGAGCCAGCACTGCAGGGATGGTTGACCGCATGGGGAAGTTACGGTGCAGGCAATAGCCGACCCCAAGACTACAGGGAACCCTCGGAATTTAATTTCGAGACATAATTAAAGGCTTATTGAAGTATAAATGTCATTAGAAATATCAAAGAAAAATTAATTAATTAGTACAAAGAAAAACGAGAAAATCGAGAAAACGACAAAACTTGGTGTTATCGAAAAATCAGAAATGCAATCCGAATAGGGGCATTGTGGTCATTTGACATCCCGAGTTGCCTTTTGACCTCAATGTCTATTAAAAATAAATGATATTGCACTTAGAAAATGTCATGAAAAATTAAAATGGGATACAATATGTAAATAGTAAAAGAATTGAGCTAAATGTGCAAATAATGGAACTTAGTATAATTAACCATTAAACTATTGTTAAGTGCTCCACTAATTTAGAAATTTGGACACCTATATAAGCCCTGGGATAGCTGAATCATCATCTTCAACCTTGCTCCATAAACCAGCCGAAACTCTCACCACGGAAACCACCATTGCCGCCCCACATGCAACCTTCATTGGTGCATGATCAAGCCATTAGTTCTTCTAGGTTTCTTCACTAAAGTTGTTCTATACAACTTGGGCAACATTTTGTGAGCAAGAAAGGAAAGTTTTGGTGGAGTTTTGAAGAAAGTCCATAAGAGGTAAGTGAGTATTTTTCAATCTTGCTTCATTAAACTTTGAGAGGATGTTGTAGGGAGTTGTTTTGTGGAAGAAATTTTGAAGTTTGATGGATTAATGGAGAACCACCATTTCGACAGCCATGGAAACTCACTATTTGTAACTTGTTTTTACTTTTTAATGGTAGTTTAAGATGTTGGTATAAGTGTTTATGTGTATAGAAATAAGTTGGATAATGTATACTAAGTGTATGTGTGATAGTGCACTTGGTTTTGGAAGCTTGGAAGCTATTTGAAAGAGATGTGTAATTCGACAACTTTTAGAGTGTAGTTGAAATGTGTTGTTTCATGGTTTGGTTTATTGAATTATGTTGGTTATGGTGGCAGCATGTATATGTGTATAATAGTTTGGAATTGGATATGTAAATGGGGTATGTTCATGTGGTTAAATTATGTAAATGGACTTTGGAAAAATTATGTGTTATAATGTGAATATTGGGAATGGTTACAAGCTGTCCAAAATGACCAAAATGTGTTTTTAAGTATGTTAATGGTATGGTACAAACCAGAATTTGCATGAAAGGGTTAGCTTGATAAGTGTAGAATGTGTAATTAGTAAGTGATGAAGAATGTGTAATAGGGCAGTGTACATTTTAGCATAGAACCTTAAGTGTGTGACTCCAATTGGTATGAGACCAATTGGAGGTGAAACTAGGCACAAAAAGTGTCAACCTTCATGAAGGAAGCTTGCCTAAATTCTATCGACAAAGTGACATGAGAATTGACCAAATCCGGAATAGGCAAGTGCAGGCCAGAATTTTTGACCATATGAACAGTAGTCATTAGGAGGACCATAACTCACTCAAAACAGGTCCAATTGACCTGAAATTTTTACCATGAATAGTTTAGACATAGATCTACAATTCTTATGAAGACACCAAAGCCCAAAAATGGCCAGAACCAAGCCAAATAGCTTGCATAAATTCAGGTACCAAAACTGGCCGAACCAAAAGTGACCTAAAAATGACCTAAGCATACCATTTTAGTGCATTCTGTCCAGCATTAGTAAATTGACCATATCTTGGTCTACACAACTCAGAATGACCTAAAATTTTCCCCGCGTGCAATAAGACATAGACCTACAAGTTTGTAGTTTGGATTGAAACTCGAAAACCGAGGGAACTAGGTCGTCTGGCTAGGTCAAAATAGTACACCGAAATCCCATAAATTGCAATAGAATGCAATACACTTGAAAATGAATTTGGTAACATATACCAACACTAAAGGGCTATAAAATGTGACATATTGGTAACATTGGAATTGACTCACTTATAGTGCATCAAGGGTCAACATTATAAGTTGACTAATGAAATGAATTGAAGGGAATAGTACCAAGAAAATTTAGATATTGGATTTTATGGTTGGAAAAAAATTCATTGAGTACTGAAACGCTTAAAATTGTGTGTTTCAGTTGATAAGGATATTGAGAAGCATAAAGAACATTGAGTCAAGGCCTAGGAGCGACTCAAATCAGGTTTGTGCACAACTAGTTTTTAACTGATTTTGTTCTGAATATTTCATATGATTAAATGACATATTTTTCTTATGTATTATGTTTAACAAGTATAGGATTTAACTCAATGATTATTGAAATTGTTATAGTATGTATGAATTTAGCTTTGTGAAATAGTATTTCCATAAGTATTAAGCATTGTTGTGGATTGAATAAATTATGTTTTGGAAAATTGTGATAGAACATGTTTTGAATTGTGATGGGCAATCTGCATGGAAAAATGCAAATTTATTATTTGAATTGTGATGAGCATAAAAATTATTAGATATTGGAATTGACTTTGAATCGAATTGTATTGTGATTTATGCTCACTAAAAGGATTGTGATATTGTTTTATATCTCACTATAGATGCTTGACTAGGTTATTACCCGTCTCTCTCATTTGTTGAGAAGACAATGGAGTTAGTTGTGTTTTGATTACCATGGTACGTGCACAGGCTTAGATTCTCCTCTTATTAGAGGTTAGATCTAAGTTTTTTATGTTATGGCCCTTTCGGAAGTTTCATTGTTGTGATGTGTATTGTGCGCAATGATTCGACCTCCCCGACCATAGGGTGTTAGAATTACCCCGAAGATGGCCCTTTCGAATTAGTCTTGCATAGTTAATGAGATAAAGAATGGTTTTTGAATAGTAAAGAATTGTGATTTCAATTATGATTTATGTATAATTGATTTTGTTGGAATTACCTTAAATGCTTGGTTGTGATTTGATCAATTGAATTTCGTGATCAAAGTCATTTCATACAAATGATTTATGTTATTGGCAATGAATAATTTGATTTTTGGAATTTGATGAGTATCCTGATTTTCAAATTATTTGCTGTAATTTTGCTAAGGTATATTGAACTATGTTTTAAGTTATAGTTGTGCACTACTGAGTTCACCACTCAGCGATAGCTTTGTATGCTGTCGCAAGTAAAAAGAGCATAGAGTAGTTGAGTAAGCTTCTTTGAAGACACATTCAGATCAGCTCCAGGTATATCATAGGTATACCCATGTACATAGGTTTTGATATATGCATGTAATAATATGTATGTAAATTATTTGAGCAGTTGTATAAAAACTCTTATAAAATATTTTGATATGTAATTAAATGTAAATTATTACAAATGTAAATTTGAGATTTCATTTACCTGAATAGCTTTGTAATATTAATTTTTGAGTCTTGTAATCAATGAAATGTTTCTTTTATGATGAGGTTGGTTTGAAAATGAAATGATTTGATTATTGAGATTGAATTGTGAGATGAAATGAAGTTATTGGAGTTGTATTTGAGAAAACATATTGGGAGTGTTTTCCTTTTCAGGTTTGAAGAACTGTTTTCTCAAAACACAGCCGGCACTTTGCCGAAATTTTGAAAAAATTTTATAACACCAGATTTTAATCGATGATTTAAATTTCACGAAAATTGTTTTAAAATCCCTTATAGTATATCTAATAGGTTATTAAAGTAGGGATATTTTTGTCTTTAGCTTTGGAGCCAAGATACTATAAATACAAGTGTAATGAGACAGTGGAGGACTCACTTTGAATATTAATGAAAGATTATTTTTGCTCCTTTAGTGAGTAAATTGGCTGTTGCCTTTGTTCTTATGAAGCTCATTAACTTGCTGAGATTTCTATCTTGCAAGGTTTAATGTGCATAATATTCTTGGTTTATTCATTCTCCATATGAATTAGGTCAAGAATCCCATTTTTGATATTTTCTTTGAATTACACAGCAATCTGATTGTGTTGGTTCAAAGAATCAAATTCATACATCTTGATTTGGTGCTTTCCATATTGTTCCTTTAATTCTTGAATGTGGGTTTTCAAGTTACCAATTACTTGAAGGTTCACATCAGTTTTGGTATCAGAGCAAAGGGACGTCCAAACAAGGTAGATTCTCTATTTGCTTCTTATTCTTTGTGTTTGTTACCTTTTTCATATTTGCTGTTTGGCTCTAGTTCCATATTTGTTTCTTCTTCTTCATCTTGCATCTGGTTCTTTCTTGCTAAACCTTATTTTGCTTCTTATTGTGTTTCTATTATTCACATTTTTGTTCATTGTATGCTTGACCGAAATTGGCTCTTGGGGTTTAGTATGACCTGCTTGTTTAAAAATCTATTTTGTTGAGTTTGTCTTAGGGTTTTGGGTTAATCAAGCCAAAGCCATTATTCTAGATATCCATCTTGCTTCCTTCATTTTGATATCAAGCATGAGAGATTATTTGGGTCATTGAGTTCGACTTACCTATTTGGCTTGAAACTGTACCAGCATTATTTGGGTGTGTTTAAGACGTTTGGTCTAAATTTTGGGGGTTGTTTGATATTGTTTGCCTGCTGAACCAAAATTTTGCAGTAGACCCTATCAAATCAAGTTCACATAGCAAATAGACCCAGAAAATCCTGAAAATTTATAGGGTGTTTATACCCCACTTCAGTAGTTCCCAAATTAAATTTCAGCTTAAAATTCAACCATTTGTGTGGGGAACCAAAATTTTGCGGTAGAATCAATCAAATTAAGTTCACATAGCAAATATACCTAGAAATTTCTAAAAATTTACCGAGTGTTTATACCCCATTTCAGTAGTTCCCGAATTAAATTTCAGCTTTAAATTCCTCCATTTGTGTGGGGAACTAAAATTTTGCAGCTGACCCGATCAAATTAAGTTCACATTGCAAATCAGCCCAGAAATTCCTGAAAATTTACAATTTGTTTGTGCCACATTTGAGCTATTCTCAAATTAAATCTCAACTCAAAATTTAACCGTTTGTGTGGGGAACCAAAATTTTGCGATAGACACGATTAAATTTGGTTTACATTGTAATCCTGTTAAGAAAAGCCTGAAATTCTAGCAGCAATTAGTTAGTATTGGGTTGCATTTGCTTACTCAATTTCAGACCAAAATACACTCGTTTACTTGGTGATTCTAAATTTATGCAATTCTTGGTGTATTGTGTGAGCTGCTGGTAATTGTGATAAGTTGGTGGCAAACTTGGATATTTAAGCTTGATATCACTTCTTTAGGTTGCAACTTTTCCAGCTTACTACTCTTTTATTTTGGTGTCTTCTTTCTTGATTCCTTATTGCATTACATTTCCATGCTTGAGCTTTTCTTTTCTTGACTTCTTGAGTCACATTATTGTTTTATTGATTACTCGTTTTGATCCGTCTCGTTCAAGAATTTTATTGTGTGTTAAATTTTTGTGAGTACAGCCTTAGTTTGAGTTACTTGAGTTTGATAAGAACTTATGGACATAGCCAAGAGAGGTAAAAGGCACAGAGTGGTGAGTTCATAAGAGGGGAAAAGCCTTGTTGAGTTAAACACGAGTGGAGTGTCCCCTGTTGAGTGTAAACACGTAAGGGAGTGAGTGAGGTGTTTTCTTTACACTAACCATTTTCTTGCAGGTCTGAAAACATGTCTAGAAGGGGTGATGGCAGTGAGGGGGAAGGTGAAAATCCATTCTACATGCAGGCTGTCAGACAATAATTTGAAAGAATGAATGTTGTGTGCAATGGAATCATAGATAGGTTGGAAAGATTGGAGCAAAGAGATAGGCAAAATGAGAGAAGCCCAAGTAGGAGGGATCTTGTACCTCCCGTAGTTGAATCTGATGAAGATGAGGTTGATAACTATGATTTTGAGGTTGAAAGACCTAGGAGGGGCAGGTATGAGAGAAGAGTTGAAGACAGGAGGAATGGGGATAGGAGGATAAGAAGAGAGGAAAAAGATAGGAATAGGGTAGATGACAATATCAAAAGTATTAAAATGAGCATCCCTTCTTTCCAAGGGAAAAATGATCCGGATGTGTATCTTGAATGGGAAAGGAAGGTAGAAGCTGTGTTTGATTGTCATCACTATTCAAAGGAAAAGAAAGTAGAGTTAGCAGCAGTAGAATTTACTGATTATGCTTTGGTATGGTGGGATCAACTGTTGAATAGTAGAAGGAGAAATTATGAGCAATCAATTGCAACCTGGGGTGAGATGAAAACTATAATAAGGAAGAGATTTGTTCCTAGTCATTACTATAGAGAGCTACATCAGAGGTTACAAAGATTGACTCAAGGTTCTAAAAGTGTTGAAGATTATCATAAAGAAATGGAAATTGCTATGATTAGAGCAAATTTGGAGGAGGATAGAGAAGCCACCATGGCTAGATTCTTGAATGGGCTAAACAAGGAGATTGCTCATATTGTTGAGTTACATCACTATGTTGAGTTGGAGGATATGGTCCACATGGCTATGAAGGTAGAAAGGCAACTTAAAAGCAAGTCAAAATTTAGAGGAAATGCAGGTACTTCTTCATCTTGGAAGTCTAACTGGAAGAAGGAGGATAGAGAAAATGCTGTTAGCAAATATAAGAAAAATGAGGAAAAGGAAAAGAAGGTGGAGAAGAAATTTGTAGAAAGTAAAGGAAAGGAGGCTGCAACTACTACCCGAAATAGATATATGAAGTGTTTTAGGTGTTTGGGCAGTGGACACATAGCTTCTCAATGCCCTAACAAGAGAGTAATGGTCATGAGAGAAAATGGTGAGATAGAAACGGAGGAGGAAATTGTGAGTGATTCCACATCTTCAGGGGAGGAGGATGCAGAGATAGAATATGCTGCTGAAGGAAGTGCTCTAGTGATTATGAGAGCATTAAATACTCAAGTAAAGGAGGATGTTGGTGATGAATTGTAAAGAGAAACAATTTTCTATACAAGGTGTCTTATCCAAGACAAAGCTTGTAGTGTCATCATTGATAGGGAAGTTGTGCCAATGTTGCTAGTACTATTTTGGTGCAGAGATTAGGGTTGAGGACTTTGAAACACCCTAGACCCTATAAATTGCAATGGTTGAATGAATGCGGTGAGGTGAAAGTAACAAAACGAGTGCTGATTTCCTTTGCAATAGGAAAGTATCAAGATGAGGTTATGTGTGACGTGGTTCCAATGCAAGCTGGCCATTTATTACTTGGTCGACCATGGCAATTTGATAGAAAGGTGATCCACGATGGGTATAAAAATAGGTATTCTTTTGAAATGAATAGAAGGAAAATCATTTTGGCACCTATAACACCAAAACAGATTTATGAAGACCAAACAAGGCTTAAGCAAGCAATGGGTGAGGTAAAATCAAGAGTGGCCGAAAAGAGAGCAGAGAAGAAAAGAAGGAGTGAAAAGAAATTGACTGAAAATGTTGTAAGTGAGCAAGACAAGGGTGGTTGTGAGGAAAGAAAATAGAGTAAAGAAAACATTCCAAGAGTGCTTGAAAAAGGTGAAACTTCGGCGCAAAAGGAGAGCTGTGCGGAAAGAGGGGAGAGAAAATTAAACTTACATGCTAAAGGAAGAGATGTGAGGAATGCTATGTTTGCCAAAAGGCAAATGTTATTAATTGTGTTTAAGGACTCTTGTTTATCCACATCTGACCTTGACCCCAATTTGCCTAGTGTTGCTGTCTCCCTTTTGCAGGAATATGAGGATGTGCTACCTGAGGAGATGCCACCTGTACTACCTCCTATTCGAGGGATTGAGTCCCAGATTGATTTTGTACCTGGAGCAATTATTCCCAACTGTCCAGCCTATAGAACTAATCCTGAAGAAATCAAAGAATTACAAAGGCAAGTTGAGGAATTGCTAGCTAAGGGTTACGTAAGAGAAAGTATGAGCCCTTGTGCTGTACCCGTCCTTTTGGTACCAAAGAAAGATGGCACATGGCGCATGTGTGTGGATTGTAGGGCGGTCAACAAAATCACTGTAAAGTATCGCCACCCTATACCTAGATTGGATGATATGTTGGATGAACTTTGTGGTGCGTGTATTTTTACCAAAATTGACTTGAAAAGCGGATATCATCAAATTCGCATGAAAGTAGGTGATGAATGGAAGACTGCATTTAAAACAAAGCATGGACTATATGAGTGGTTAGTGATGCCTTTTGGGCTAACTAATGCTCCTAGCACTTTTTTGAGATTGATGAATCATGTGTTGCGTGCTTTTATTAGAACATTTGTTGTTGTTTATTTTGATGATATATTGGTTTACAGTAGAGACATGAATGAACATATGCATCATTTAAGAGCTGTATTCGATGTGTTAAGAAAGGAAAAATTATATGCTAACTTGAAGAAATGTTCATTTTGCATGGAAAAGGTTGTCTTTTTAGGATTTGTCATTAGTGCTAATGGTGTTGAAGTTGATGATGAAAAAAATTAGAGCTATTAAAGACTAGCCCATTCCAAAGTCTGCATCTGAAGTACATAGTTTCCATGGACTAGCTAGTTTCTATAGAAGATTTATTAAGAATTTCAGTACCATTGCAGCACCATTGAATGATCTTGTCAAAAAGAATGTTAATTTTGTTTGGGAACAAAAACAATATGATGCTTTTCACAAAATTAAAGACATGTTATGTTCCGCTCCTGTGTTGGCTTTACCTGATTTTTCTAAGACTTTTGAGATTGAATGTGAAACATCAGGAATAGGTATTGGAGCCGTTTTAATGCAAGATAAGAGACTAATAGCATACTTTAGTGAGAAGCTTAATGGAGCAGCTTTGAACTATTCTACATATGACAAAGAGTTGTATGCATTGGTACGTGCCTTGGAAACGTGGCAACATTAACTTTGGCCAAAGCAATTTGTCATCCAGACAGATCATGAGTCATTAAAGCATATCAAGGGGCAAAATAAGTTGAGTAGGCGTCACGCAAAATGGGTTGAGTTCCTTGAGACCTTCCCATATGTGATTCAATACAAACATGGGAAAGAAAATATGGTTGCTTGTAACATCCTCATTTTCGTAGTCCATACATTCAACTGTTTCGACGGCTAATGTCTGCCTCGGAAAGTCGGAATGTCTAGAACTACACTTCGGTGATGATGAACAGACATATGTCGCAAGGGGTTTTGCGGTCACCTGGACGAACCCTCACCTAAGTGGGAAAGAGTGAGGAGTTGCCACTTTAAATTTGAGGGAAATTAAAGAAAACCATTTGCGAAAATAAATTAAAATGAAACCACTTCAAAAACAGAGATTCTAGGTTCGGGGTCCGTAAACGGGTGGGGAAGGTGTTAGGCACCCCACCTCGTCCCTCAATGAGGGTAAGCAGATTTACCTTCAAGCCCTTTATAAACTAGAATTGATAGTTAAGAGGTTCGAACGGAGATGTTAATCCTCTTGGTAAAAGGGAATATTTGATTTTTCACCAATTCGGGTTGCCCAGATACATAAATAAATGAGTCGACCCTTAGTGAATTACTGTCGCGTATCAGTTTTGTTTAAGGGGTCATTTTGCATATTTATTAGAATTAGATTTGAGAATCGGATAAGAACTCTCCTCCGATCTCTTTTAAATTAAAATTTCGATTGGAGATTAGATAAAAACTCTCCTCCGATCTCTTTTGAGTATTTATTAGAGTTTTGGATTGAAAATCGGATAAGAACTCTCCTCCGATCTCTTTTTAAATATTTGTTAAAATTTTGGATTGAGAATCGGATAAGAACTCTCCTCCGATCTCTATTCATTAAAATTTTAGGATTGAGAATAGGATAAGAACTCTCCTCCGATCTCTTTTAAATATTAGGAGTCGGATAAGGACTTTTCCGACCTCTCGAAATTGATTACAGCTACACATCGCAAGAGCCTAAAACTAAGGGTTTTGGCATTCGAAGGATCAGAGTAAGACTTCTTTTAACTCGTTGGTACCCGTGACTGAACAAGGAATACCAAACTGAATTTTACCGACCTCTTATGTGGTCACCTAACCAGTACCTTTTGATACCCGATTTATTCCATTTATTTATCTTAGATTTGGTTTTATACCGCCTTATGGCGTCTTACCCGATCGTCTTCTGTGTTAGCCTAATGATTCAAATTTGCTATTTTCCTGACTTATTATTCAGACCTTTCATTTTTAAAGAAATGTTTTAGGTACAATTACCTACATTTTATCCAACTAGAACTCTTGCATTTAGAAGTAACGGAGATTGACAAAAAGAATAGACTGATTAACAAAGAACTAAACTCGGGAATAACCTTCTACCCGTTTTTAACGCAATATAAACTTGGTGAAACTTACAAACACAAAAATAAAGGAAATACATAAAATAAAAAACCACTTGATAAAGCAGCGATATAAGCACTCACCTGTAGGGAGCCGAATCTATTGAACTAACTACGGGATCACAAACCATAATGGGGCTGCGGGCTGATAACCTGAAGACTAAGGTTCACCTTGAAATGCAGGATACCTTGCTAAAATGTAGTCCGTACAAAATTATAACCGAGTTTGAATTAAGTTGAGCTTGGACAACGGGAGTGCAGATAAAGATAACGAAGACAGAAAGTGAGAGTGTCACAGGATAATGAACGAACTGAAAATAGAGAGTTTCAGTATTCAAAAATCCCTTTGCAAGAAAATACTTCAGAAAACTGGTTTCAAAAGTTCTTCTTATGAAAGCTTAAAAATAACAGAGTGACGAGCTGAATTAAGTTTTAGAGTCCTTCCGTTATATTCACTATTTCTTTTTTCGTCCAGTTTTCATGCAGGTATTTATAGGGATTGGGTGCTTTCCATGAAAGGTCAGGATTCATTATGAGGGAGATGGAAGGTCAGGATTTTAAAGGACATGATCTGAGGCTCAAGAATTAAAGAGAATTAGAACGAACCGCTGAAATTCCTTTCAGAATATTTGTCCTTTCTCTCTTCTAATCTGACGGCCCAAAATTTTCTTATCAAGGGTGATCCGAGGGCTAGGAGTGAAAGGCGCTGGTCTTGTCGTCTTCTTCTTCGATCAAAGGGCTCCGGGCTCGTCCTTACAAGTAAGATCAACGGTGGAGATTGGGATGTACAGCGCTGTCATGACATACTCTAGCACCTATCAGTAGTGTGGGCGATTCTGAGGCGTGCGGTTGCGATCTCGTCTGCAACGCTTTAACTACCTCGGCTCCGATTATGATGACAATTAGTGGGAGTTGTCTTAGCCCTTTTGTCTTCCGACCTCCCCTTCATTCGGATCTTTCTAACACGATCCTTTTCCGATCTTTCATGCCGGCCTCCCTTCTTCCGATCTCTATCACTCTGATCTTCCCTTTTATCGGGTTCGGTCCAGTCAAAGCATTTATTTCCCTCAATTCTTGAGGCGTCCGCTTCGTTTTCTGCTTAGCAATAAATGCTCAGACCTCCTCTATATATACCTTCAATAGGGAAACCTTCTGCATTTGATTTTCTCGCCTTTTCTCCTCATTTTCCTGTTCTAGCTGCTCCGGCAATAATCCCGGACATGATAACCACTTTTGATCTTTTTCCGATTGCCCTCTTAGTTCCTTGCCTGAAAATTTACGATCCTGGTGAACGGGAGATTATGATAACCTCATTTGATGACCGTGAGAGAACCGGACTAATTTGCCGACCTGGATTGAGGACCTCGATCTTATTGATCTCGAATCACTCGACCGATACAAATGGCGAACTGATTTCGGGCGAGAAGACTGCTAATATTCCCCTTAACACCGGTGACTACCCCTTGGCATTCATCTGGCTTCTCACCGCACTGGGTGTTCCGACAGCGGCTCGGTTTCGAGCGGTAACTTTGATGACGACCTCTCTCATTCTCATGCGAGTCATAGTCCCCCCATCTAAGCTGTACATCTATCCGATGTCAACAGCCGGTCTCCTGGTCAAACACATCTTTTGACTCAGCCACGAGACTACGCTATGACATAGGCCTTTTAGATAGGATGTTCCACCGTTCTCTAAAGCTCGACCTTATGATGTAATCAGACCTTTAATGTAATCCGATCTCTAGAGATCGCCCAAATGATGTAATCCGATCTTTTGGAAATAAAATTTTATTTTGTCAATTATCATTTTTATTATTATTGCATTGGTTATTTTCCGATCTCTGAAGTATTTACCCGATCCGACTCTTAATTTGAATGACCTTATCCGATCCGTAATTCAAAACACCTTAATCTGCCGCTCTATAGTTAGCCGATCTCTTTATGGAATCTCCGGAATATTCGTGAGACGTGTCAGAAAAGACTTGTACAAATTTTAACATGAAATGAAGTGAAATTCCCCTTTTGTTCAATGAATGGAAGTGATCAAAAAATCTCTAAATTACTTAAGCACCTGATTGTCTGAGCATATTAAAATAGCTAAAAGTGATTATTAATCTAAGTGTAAGAGGTCGGAAAACACAATAAGCATGAGATCGGTAGGGAACCAACGCTAAACGGGACTTGATTAAAATTGGAAATTTAACTTGAACACTTAAGATCGGGATCATCATTAAACCAAGTCGAAACCTTGACTTTATTATTCCCAAACCTTTAAATGAGAGATCGGCAATAAGACTGGTGGCACGAAGGCCTAATGTTGATTGAATCTCGTTTGACAAGAAAGATCGGAAACATAATTGACTGATCAGGGGACTTGACAATTGGTTTGAGAGATCGGTGAGGCTTTAAATGATATGGGGACTTAGTATTGATTCAATTCCTTTTGAGGAGAGATCAGAAATGTGATTGTCCAGCAAAGAGAGATCGGAAATGTAATTGGCTGGCAAAGGGAGACTTAATGTTGGGGGTCGGTTTCGAAATTTATTGATTCTAGGGATCGGCCAAAATATGGTGTTGATTGCTGCCCCTCTTTACATAATTTCTTATTGAAGGGAAAAATTTTCCCGTGTAGGAATTATGTAAAGATTCAGACCCATATTTTGGTCAATTAGGTGTTCAAGGTTAGGGAACTAAAGCCTAGTTAAGTTAGTGACCTAGAGATTGGTAACAAGAGTTAAAATGCTAGAAAATTAAAATCAACTTGGATCGAGGAACCAGAGGTTGATTAATAGGAAATTTAAAACGCTTTAAAATTAAAATCAACTTAGTTTAAGGAACCAGAGGTTGACAACAGAAAATTTAAAATGCAGGAAATTAAAATCAACTTAGATCAAGGAACCAGAAGTTGATAACAGGAAATTTAAAATGCAGGAAAATTAAAATCAACTTAGATCAAGGAACTAGAGGTTGATAACAGGAAACTTAAAATGCAGGAAAATTAAAATCAACTTAGATCAAGGAACCAGAGGTTGATAACAGGAAATTTAAAGTGCAGGAAAATTAAAATCAACTTAGATCAAGGAACCAGAGGTTGATAACAGGAAATTTAAAATGCAAGAAATTAAAATCAACTTAGATCAAGGAACCAGAGGTTGAATGCAGGAAAATTAAAATCAACTTAGATCAAGGAACCAGAGGTTGATAACAGGAAATTTAAAATGCAAGAAATTAAAATCAACTTAGATCAAGGAACCAGAGGTTGATAACAGGAAATTTAAAATGCTGAAAATTAAAATCAACTTAGATCAAGGAACCAGAGGTTGATAACAGGAAATTTAAAATGCAGAAAATTAAAATCAACTTAGATCAAGGAACCAGAGGTTGATAACAGGAAATTTAAAATGCTGAAAATTAAAATCAACTTAGATCAAGGAACCAGAGGTTGATAACAGGATATTTAAAACGCTAAAAATTAAAATCAACTTAGATCAAGGAACCAGAGGTTGATAACATGAAACTTAAAATGCAGGAAATTAAAATCAACTTAGATCAAGGAACCAGAGGTTAATAACAGGAAATTTAAAATGCAAGAAATTAAAATCAACTTAGATCAAGGAACCAGAGGTTGATAACAGGAAATTTAAAATGCAGGAAAATTAAAATCAACTTAGATCAAGGAACCAGAGGTTGATAACAGGAAATTTAAAATGCAAGAAATTAAAATCAACTTAGATCAAGGAACCAGAGGTTGATAATAGGAAATTTAAAATGCAGGAAAATTAAAATCAACTTAGATCAAGGAACTAGAGATTGATAACAGGAAATTTAAAATGCAGGAAAATTAAAATCAACTTAGATCAAGGAACCAGAGGTTGATAACAGGAAATTTAAAATGCAAGAAATTAAAATTAACTTAGATCAAGGAACCAGAGGTTGATAACAGGAAATTTAAAATGCAGGAAAATTAAAATCAACTTAGATCAGGGAACCAGAGGTTGATAACAAGAAATTTAAAATGCTGGAAAGTGAAATCAACTTACAAAGCAAGTCTAATCTCGACATGAGAAGTTCCTCCCTGATGAAGTGTACTTAACAGGATCCTGAAAGCCGACGATTAATGGAGGACGAGTTGCAAGACTTGACCTACGACCCCCTTTCTTCGGATGCCCCTTTTCTGTTTTTGACCTTCTTCTTATTTTGCAAAAAGCGCCCTTGCGGGTTTTCACTTTCCTTTTGTCCATTTGACTAGAAGCGCCTTTCCAGGTTTTCGCCTTTAGTTTTTTTTTTTTTAGGCCATTCCCTACAAATCTCATAGTAAAGTACGTGAGGTTATCAATTTTCAAATTCTAATCTTATGGCAAAAATTTTAACTGATTAATAGCGCATTAAATAAAGAGTTTGAAGAAGGATAATGTTAAAGAGTGAGTATAAGGGAAAGATAAAAGCAGAGTGAATAAAGTATGACTTTATTAAGGTTTTAAGAAAAACAAAGATAGAGTTTCAGAGAAAAAGGGTATAAGGATAGATCTCACATATTCCTTGTAGTTAGCTTTGAAGTCCCCTAACTGCCATTATTTCCCATACTCTGAAGTCTCATGGCATGATGGTTTCTTTATATTCTTGGTTTCATGCCCCGTTTCTTATTTCTCCCTTTGGTTCTTGGGATGCCCTTTCGGGTTTTCACCCCTAGATTTTTTTTTTTTTTTTGCTTACTCTTTCAAGACTCCCTTTCGGGTTTTCATTCCTCACTAATTTTACAGAAAGCGCCCTACCAGGGTTTTCGCCTCCTTTCACACATTTTGCTAGGAGCGCCCTTTCAGGTTTTCACCCCTACCTTTTTTTTTTTTTTTTTTTTTTTTTAGGGATAGCATCTTTTGACGGTGTCGGCATTCACAGGTCTTGGGATTTCTTCATCGTCCATGCGAGTCAAGATCAAGGCCCCACCAGAAAATGCCTTTTTAACCACATAGGGTCCCTCGTGGGTTGGTGACCATTTACCCTGGGGATCATTTTGATTCGAAAGCACTTTCTTCAGAAATAGGTCCCCAAGTTGAAATTCGCGTGGGCGAACGCTTTTGTTAAATGCCCTAGCCATTCTCCTCTGGTATAACTGCCCATGACATGCTGCTGCTAGCCTTTTCTCGTCCAGCAAGTTTAATTGATCCAACCTCGACTGGATCCATTCTGACTCATCAATCCCCGATTCCTTCAGAATGCTTAGGGAAGGAATTTCAACTTCGATAGGTAATACCGCCTCCATCTCATAAACCAGCGAGTAAGGAGTTGCACCAGTTGATGTCCTTACAGAAGTCTGGTATGCATGAAGAGCGTAGGGAAGCATATCATGCCAATCCTTATAAGTGACTGTCATCTTTCGGATTATTCTCTTGAGATTTTTGTTTGCGGCTTCCACTGCTCCATTCATCTGAGGACGGTATGGTGAGGAATTGAGATGTAGGATTTTGTATTGACCACATAATTTCTGAATCTTCGGACCATTTAAATTCTTGGCGTTGTCAGTGACAATTTCATTGGGGAGGCCGTGTCGGCAGATGATATTATTTCTGAGGAATTTGAGAAATGTGTTTTGTGTAATGTGAGCATATGATGTCGCTTTGACCCATTTAGAAAAATAATCGATAGCCACCAGGATAAATCTATGCCCATTGGATGCCTTAGGGTTGATGGGACCAATCACATCGATGCCCCACACTGCTAAAGGCCATGGTGAAACGAGGTTGAACAATTGGTGAGGTGGAACGTTTATTGGATCTGCGTAGATTTGACACTTATGGCACTTTCGAAAATACTCAAAGCAATCCTTTTCCATTGTAGTCCAAAAATATCCCCGTCGCATAATTTGCTTAGCCATCATATGCCCATTGGCATGGGTTGCACAGTTTCCCTCATGAGTCTCGAAAAGGATTCTCTTCGCCTCTTTTGCATCCACACATCTCAACAATTCACCGTTAGAGATCCTTTTGTATAGGGTTTCTCCACTGGGGAAGTATCCCAATGCTAATCTCCGAATCATCCTCTTTTCGTTTTTGTTCGCCCTTGAGGGGAATTCTCTGGTTCTGATGTAAAGCCAGATGTCATGGTACCAAGGTTTACCATCAGGCTCTTCTTCGATCATGAAGCAGTAAGCCGGCTCACTCCTTGCTTTAATCTTTAATACCTGAGTCGTCTGCCCTTCTTCCATTTGAGCCATAACAGCCAGGGTGGCTAAGGCGTCTGCAAATTGATTCTTGTCTCGACTAAGGTGAGTGAAAGAGATTTCTTCGAACTTCTTAATCAGCTCTAGTAAGTACTTCTGATATGGGATTAACTTCAGATCCTTGGTTTGCCATTCTCCTTTGACTTGATAAATGATCAGGGCTGAGTCTCCATATACTTCCAACTTCCTAACCTTCATTTCGATAGCAGCTTGTAGACCCATTACACAAGCTTCATATTCTGCGACATTGTTGGTGCAATCAAATCTCAACTTGATAGCTATCGGGAAGTGTTTCCCATCCGGGGATACCAATACAGCTCTGATTCCATTACCGGACAAATTGACAGCTCCGTCGAAATACATTTCCCATACATCAGCTGGCTCTTCTTCTCCGCAGTCCACTTCATTAATATGCTCATCGGGGAACTCAAAATCTAGAGCTTCATAATCCTGGATAGGGTTTTCTGCTAGGAGATTGGCGATCATGCTTCCTTTGACTGCTTTCCGGGTCATATAGTCAATGTCATATTGGGATAGTATGACCTGCCATTTGGCTATCCTTCCAGGCACGAATGGGCTTTCGAATACATACTTGATAGGATCCATCCTGGAAATGAGCCATGTCTTGTGATTCAACATGTAGTGCTTGAGGCGATTCGTTGTCCAGGCTAACGCGCAGTAAGTCTTTTCTAGGAAAGAGTACCTTGACTCAAAATCATTGAACTTTTTGCTCAGGTAATAAATAGCCCTTTCCTTTCGGCCAGTATCATCATGTTGCCCCAAAACACATCCCATTGAGCTTTGTTGGACCGCCATATACAGAATCAGGGGCCTTCCTGTCACTGGCGGAACCAATACTGGTGGGTTTGACAGGTACTGCTTAATTTTCTCAAAAGCCTCTTGACAAACCGAATCCCATTGAGTGGTGTTGTTCTTTCGGAGTAGTTTAAAAATAGGCTCAGCCTTAGCGGTGAGATTGGAAATAAATCTTGATATGTAGTTCAACTTCCCTAGGAAACTGCGCACCTCCCTTTCTGTTCTTGGGGATGGCATCTCTTGAATGGCTCGGACTTTGTCTGGGTCAACTTCTATTGCTTTCTCGCTCACTATGAATCCCAACAATTTCCCAGATCTAGCTCCGAATATGCATTTGGCAAGGTTCAGTTTCAGCTGATATTTCCTGAGTCACTCGAATACTTTCCTCATCACCTGCATATGACTCTCTTCTCCCCTAGATTTGATGATCATATCATCCACGTACACCTCCACTTCTTTATGCATCATATCGTGGAATAATGTGACCATAGCGTGTTGGTAGGTGGTGGCAGCATTCTTTAACCCGAAAGGCATGACCCGATAGCAAAATACCCCCCATTGAGTGATAAAAGCAGTTTTCTCCTTGTCTTCTTCATCCATTGGGATTTGATTGTACCCCGATGCCCCATCGATACACGAACATCTACCCAATCTCGCAGCATTGTCTACTAACACATCAATGTGAGGGAGAGGGAAATCATCTTTTAAGCTTGCTTTATTAAGATCCCTGTAATCAACGCACACCCTGACTCTCCCGTCCTTCTTCATTACCGGGACAACGTTAGCTATCCATTGGTGATATTTGACTACTTCCAGAAACCCAGCATCATACTGTTTCTTGACCTCGTCCCTGACTTTGAGCAGTGTGTCAGGATTCATTCTTCTTAATTTCTGCTTTACCGGGATTGTCCCCGGAATTAGGAGAATTTTGTGCGTCACTATCTGAGGGTCCAAACCAACCATATCGTCGTAGCTCCAGGAAAACACATCTAGGAATTCTTTGAGCAAACTGATCATGTCTTTTAATTCTTCACTCTCCACAACCTTAAGTTCCCTTTTCACTTCGTCCGTGCCTAAGTTTACGGTGCGCGTTTCATCCCCACAAGGCATTAGGGAAGGTTCATCTCTTTCATCCCTTTCTTCTGTGAGTTCCTCCTCATAATCATTTGAAGTAATGGCAGTTACGGGGATTTCAAAATTAACCAGTGGAATTTCTGAGTTTATTGAATTATTAGGTGCTAATTGATGAATGGTCCTGAATGAACGAAAATGGAATATATTATAAGGATGGAATTCAAAAGGAAAGAAAGAGAATTGGATATAAAATGCGCTATTAATTTATTAACATTTATGACATAAGAAAAGAGTCCATTTACAATATTACACTTACCACCATGGACAAAATGATCAAGTGTAGATAACCAGAAGTACTTTACTCGAGATTAAGTACAGGGATGTCCTCCGCTGTCCAGTTATGCAGTTCTTGCCCCTCAGCTATTGGTGAGACCAGGGCCTCATACAAGGAATCCAAGTGGATGACATCGATGGATGGTTCATCGGGTGATTCTTCAATCTCTGCCGAATTTTCAATGACCAGTTTAGTGAAAACTTTCGTGATTCTCGGGACTATCTTTATCCTTCCGATTTTCTGATCGAATCTCTGATCCCGAAGTTGATTTCTCATCCAAAATCGCCCATCCACGAGGGCGTCCTCCTCATAACCCAAACCGCAACGGCCTACCTTCTGGATAGCTAGTATAGGTTCAACAATCCCTTGCAATGCGGCGCCTAATCCCTTGCCCTCTTCATACCCATTCCTTGACATCACCTTGGCTACCATAGCCATAGCCCCTTCATTTCTTGAGATGGTTTCTTGTAATTCGATGGCTTGGAAGGAGCTTTCCAACGATTCCTCAGCAGCTTCCACATAAGGAAGTGATTGTGGCTTGGTGACCAATATGGCTTCTTCCCCTCTTACAGTGATGATCTTGCCGTCCATAATGTACTTTATCTTCTGATGTAAAGTCGAAGGAACGGCATTCGCATAATGGATCCAGGGCCTCCACAGCAACATAGTATAGGCAGGTTCAATGTTCATCACTTGAAATGTGACGTTGAAGGTGCATGCGCCAATTTGGAGGGGTAAGTCAATGTCTCCCAGCACTTCTCTCCTTGTACCGTCAAAGGCTCTTACCACCATAGTACTCTGACATATATTCGATCGGTCAACCGGCAGCCGGGCCAAGGTGGCACTAGGCAGTACATTGAGCGCTGATCCATTATCAATGAGGCCACTATACAACCTTTACATTTCACCGTCACATGCAGAGCTTTAGTGTGTGTTAAGCCTGCAGGGTCTATCTCTTCTTTAGAAAAGGTGACAAAACAGGACGCCTGGATTTGTCCCACTATCTTCTCAAACTGCCCCGGTGTGATGTCGGAGTTCACAAATGCCTGATCCAGGATTTTCTGCAAGGCTTGACGGTGCACCTCAGAGCTCAAAATCAAGGATAACAGTGAAATTCGAGCAGGTGTCTTTCTCAATTGTTCCACCAAATCATACTCACTTTGCTTCATTATTTGAAGCAACAGCTCTTCCTCTTCTCTAGGTCGGGCAAGTTCTTCCCTCTCTACTTTCTCAACCTCTACTTCTGTATTTTCTCGAGGTTCTCCCATTTTTACTTTCCCCTTATTCCTTTCTTTTTTCTCATTCCCGTAACACCTCCCACTTCTAGTTATAAACTCGACTTCTGATTCAAGCGGGGAAGATTTTGTCGCAGTGGCGGGCTGAGGATTAGGTTGGGCAGTAGTATCGTTGGTAGGTCCGGCATAAGTCATTCTGAAATGCTCATGAGGAGTGAAGCACGGTTTTGGAGGTGCCGAAGGTGAAGCAAGATTAGGAGCCGACGTACTGCTTGACGCTCCTTGGGTGAAAACTTGGAAGTTATAATTCCAAGGTATGGCATGGGTGTTTGTGACAGGGAGCTGAGGCGGGGTTCGGATAATTATCACTTGTGGTGAGGCTGCTGGGGGTGAGAAGGTGATTCTGGGTTTAGAGGTGGAAGCATTTTGGCTGAATCTAGCTGTGTTCACTCCCCCTTCCATCTTCGACCTTGTTTGGCATCTCAAGACCTTAAGAGACAGTAAGTTCTGAACTTCTTGCTTAAACTCCTCACAATTTTGCAGCTGGTGGTTAGCTGCCCTTCCATGATAGGGGCATGTTACCCCATCTTCAGGTTCTAGTGCTTGAGGGCAGAGGTAACCTTCCTTTACTACCATTTTAAAAATTGCCTCAAAGTGACGAATCAGCTCATCTATCTCTGGGGTTGACCCTTCTCCTTCTGACTCTATCATATTTACACCATTGCCCGCATTATGATTGCGTAACGGGTTTGAGGTAACGTTGGGGAGGGAACCATTTCCCTCAATCTTCAACCACCCATTTCTGATTAGGGCATGCACTCTCCCTCTGAGTGCCCCACAATTATCAGTAGAGTGCCCTTGTGCCCCTCCATGATACTCACAACGGGCAGTGGCATCATACCACCTGGGGTATGGTGGCTGAATTGGGTCAAGGGGAACCGGTACTATCTGGTTTATACCAATGAGGTATCGGTATATTTCGCCGAGTGGAAGGGGAAGAGGTGGATTAGGGTTTCTTGGTGGTCTCAGGTTATTTTGAAGTGGTCTAGGTTGAGCAGGAGGAGGAGGTGGTCTGGGCTGGTAATTTGTAGGTGGTGGATACTGTGGGCGTGGGTGAGGATACTTTGGGAAAGGGGGTGGAACATTTGCAATGGTTTGGCCATGAGGGGGAGGATATGGCCGGTAGTTATTTTGAGGAAGTGGGGAGTAATTGTTCTGCCGGGTGATGGAATGCACATCACCCTCCTTTTTGCCAAAATTGGCAGTTTTCTTCGCAGGATTCTCAGTCAACTCCTGCAGTCGTCCCATCCTTAAATTAGCTTCTATCCTCTCACCTGCTTGGATAATATCTGAGAAGCTGTTGAAAGTATTTCCAATCATCATATTGAAGTAAGGAGCCTTCAACGTCTCAATGAACAAGGAGCATAGTTCATTATCGGTCACCGGAGGATATACTTCTGCAGCCATTTCTCTCCATCTCTGGGCATATTCCTTGAAGCTTTCCCTGTCTCTCTGCACCAGGTTTTGGAGGTCTCTCCTCGTGGGGGCTACATCGCAGTTAAATTTATACTATTTCAGGAAAGCGTCAGCCAAATCCTTCCAAGAGCGCAATTTGCTCATGTCCAACTGTATGCACCATCTCAGGGTTGCTCCGGAGAGACTCTCATGAAAGAAATGGACGAGAAGTCTGTCATCATCTGTCAAGGTAGACATTTTGGCAATGTAGGTTGCCAGGTGAATGCGGGGGTCTGAGTTCCCGGTATACTTGTCGAAGTCTGGGATTTTGAACTTGGGTGGCACCACTACATCTGGCACCAATCTCAGTGATGCCTCATCGACTGAACCATACATGTTTAGCCCCTCTATTGCTCTCAATCTCTCCTCTAGAGCAGACAGCTTCTCATTTTCCCTGGTCCTATTTTCTCCTCCTACTGCATGAAATGCTCCCTCAGTTGGGAGATGAGAGGTGGAGTGAACTGGAGGAATTAGTATTGAAGGGTATGGGTCGGCATTTGAGATGGCTGGGTAATGGGAGAAAGGTAGGTCATTATTTATGGTAGCCGGGTTGACAGTGATTGTCGGATCCGAGATAGGTGACTGAAAGGTAAAGGAGGTTGAAGCCTGATGAGGATCAATTGTTGTTGGAGGTGGTGGAGGTAGGGGCAAGTTAGGCTCTGAGGCGGGCTTATTTTGGGACATCTCCCTCATTAGTCTCATGAGCTCTGAGACCTGGTCTTTCAACTCAGACACTTGTCCTTGTAGGTTTTGGACTTATTCCTGGTCTTCCATTAATCTTTTTGCTCGTGATCTTATTAAGTACACTCGTCTGGGTTGAACTGCGTGTCTGGTCAGACTTGCTCTGTTTGAAGTAATGTTGATTTTCTGTAGGGAACTAAAAGCTTTTAATGAATTTTGAATTTCGTAAAAAAAACTAATGGTCCTGGTTCGGACAAAGGATACAGTGGCATTTGGGAGCCAAAATGAAATCTGCAGAAGGATAATTGCATCAATTTTATCATGGCATCATTCGATAGTCTGACTGTGAATGACTGGATTGAATGCGCATCTATGGTACTTGTCCATATGGTGCTTCCAACTTTTCGCATAACCCTAGCGAGGGAGTACCTACAGGAGTCATACTATTCATTCACAATTTTACTAAACAGTGGCCCGAAGCCATTCCATTAATTGAATAGTTCATACATGGCATTTTTTACATTGGCCTAGGCTCAGGAAGGCTCTTTATAATGAGATGACATTTTCTGAGGTATCCGTAAAGCCTTTCTTCTTGTCTGGCAGGGTTGAATGCTTTCAAAGCATATTCGGATTCAGGTAGGAGTTCTTGTTTTCCCTGTGCTATCATTCTCTCCAGCTGGTCAACATTCTCTTTCAGCTCCTGATAAAGAGCAGCTTGTCTCTCTTTTTCCTTCCTTTCTTTAGCACATTCTTTCAAAATATCGTTGATAAGCAATGCTTGTTCCTTCAGTTCAAGCTCCTTCTTTTTGCTTTCTTGTTTATATTCTTCCATGAGTATTTCCTGATATTTCATTTTCTCTTGAAGCTTGCTATTCTGTACTTTTGCTTCTTTTATTACAGCTTGGAGAGAGCCTTTTTCCTTTCCCCACCGTATCTCTTGCTCTTCGAACCCCATCTTTTCAGTTCTTGCCTCTTCCCTGAGCCTTCTTACTTTTCTCTTTAGGATCTGTTGTTGGTCCTCCAACTGTTTTATTTGTTCTTGCAGTTGTGAGTTTTTGGAGTCGGCTAAACGATCACCATCTTATTCTGAAAGGGCATTTCGGCGAGGGTTGCTGTCTTAGAATTTTGTTGGATCTGCAGTCAAGTGTTCTTGATCCCTGTCAGCCTTCCATTTAAGATAATCGCCCGTGACACTTGGGCCTTTAGGCGACTTCTCCATCAGAGTGACATTTTCCCAAGATCTGCGAGCTATTTTCAACCCTTCCTCTTCCTTGAGCTCATGGTAGAAATGACCTTGGTGGTATTCTTCAATATTGATTCTGAACTGTGTTGAGCCGAATTGTCTCATTACTAATGTCGGAGTGTAACTTGTGTATCCAGTCACTCCGATTAGGGATACTGATTGATTACCCCCCGTGCCAACCAAAATGGATTGACCCGACATCCACAATTTCCTCCAGCAGTAGTCATGGCTGTTGAAGCTCAAAATCAGTTTTTGCCACTGCGGCTCATCTTTTTGGGCTGATTGTTAACCTGGTCATTTTCTCGATGAGAGGCTGGTCAAGGTACCAAGTTAATGCCTTCGTCTCCACAGGACACATATGACTGATGATCCAGAGGTGCAGCAATTGAGAAAAACACTTAATAGATCCCTTGCCTTGCTGTCTGCAGTAAGTAAGGGTTAAGAAAGTCTCGGCGAGAATTGCTGGTACTGGATTGACCTTCTGTTTTTCTACTGCCCAGAATATTTCCACAATGCCATAGGTTATGATTTCGGGAGGCCCAGGGAACAAGATCAGGCAGTAGATTGCTAAAACGAGCATCAATGAAGCTTGATCCCACTGTTCATTTTGGATGCGTTGATACAAGCACTTCTTGAGATAAGTCCAGTACCATCCATGCGTGTTTCCTTTAACAACTTCTCTTGCCTTTGCTTCTACTAGAGGAATACCCAACATATGTGCAAACCGTTTCCAGGTCTGCCTATGCTCGAGGTGTAGGTAGATCCGATTCTGTGCTGCATAAGGAATTTCTAGCAATGCTTGATATTCTTCCATAGTGGGAGCAGTATCGATATCGTTGAAAGAGAAAACCCCATATTTAGGGTCCCAGACTGACAGCATGGCCTTTAATGCCGAGGCTTGAACTTCAACTCGTATCAAGGTTGCAATCCTCCCATACCTCTCCTCAAATCGTGCTTTGACTCGATCGGGAAATGATTTCCAATCATTGGCCAGACCCTCGAGACTGTTCATTCTAACTTCAATTTTGCTCAGGTCCAATGGAGGTAATGAGCTAGTATGTCCCCTGGTGACCTTACTTCGTGGGGGCACTGAACTATGAGCTGATTTGGACCACGGTTTAGCATTCTGAACTTCTTCTGCCAACTGACTCGAGGATGCCATATTAAAAATGATGCTTATCCTTTTACAGACCTTATTTTGGTGATGCCTGCAGGAAAGATTTGTTAGCAGGATAAATTCAGGTAATCTTGAATTATACTATTGGCTGAGTAACACCTACACATTTATCAAAGTAGGACAGTGTGTAGGTTTTCTTAACAGTATGATTCAATATCACCCTTAAAAATAAGAACAAAATAAACACAAACGGAATAGGGTAAGAGTAAGTATGCCCCTTTTGTCCTAAAATAAGGAGGGTCCTAGTACCGGCTAGGTACTACCTAATTGTATAGTTCTATCTTATAAGGTAGCTTGCTACAGCTTCCAGCTATCGTGATAGTTTAGCTCAAGGTCTAATTTTCTAAAAGCCACAGGTTCCCAAATTGCCCCTACTGTAAACAGTAGAGCCCCATTCTATCCCCCATGATACTATCGAGAAAGTTCCACGGGTATCACAGTAGATAGAATGAGTTTCAATTTGAGCAGAAGCCTTCACAGATACTAATGGGGTAAAACCCACGGGTACCGCTACATGACCCCTTATTTGCCTAAAAAGGGTAAGAAAGCCCGGGTATAAGGCTAAAGTGTGTGAGGACATTATGTGAGTGTTCAGTGTGTGAAGTTACCTCTTCCCAATATGGGGAAATTTTCTCCTTTTTTTCTTTTTTTTTTCAAACGAAGAGCACTGTAGGGAGTAAGACAATCAAGATAAGCAAAACGGTTAGCAAAAATAACAATAATTAACATATGGAATTTTATAAATTAAGCCCACCTAACTATGGTTTGAGCATAAAATTAAATCTGCTTTTGGACCTCTAAACTGGGGTTAAGTTAAAACAAATGTCCCCAGCGGAGTCGCCAAGCTGTCGCAAGGGGTCTTGCGGTGGCCTGGACAAACCCTTACCGAAGTGGGAAAGAGTGAGGAGTCGCCACTTTAATTTTGAGGGAAATTAAAGAAAACCATTTGCGAAAATAAATTAAAATAAAACCACTTCAAAAACAGAGATTCTAGGTTCGGGGTCCGTAAACGGGTGGGGAAGGTGTTAGGCACCCCACCTCATCCCTCAATGAGGGTAAGCAGATTTACCTTCAAGCCCTTTATAAACTAGAATTGATAGTTAGGAGGTTCGAACGGAGATGTTAATCCTCTTGGTAAAAGGGAATATTTGATTTTTCATTAATTCGGGTTGCCCAGATACATAAATAAATGAGTCGACCCTTAGTGAATTACTGTCGCGTATCAGTTTTGTTTAAGGGGTCATTTTGCATATTTATTAGAATTAGATTTGAGAATCGGATAAGAACTCTCCTCCAATCTCTTTTAAATTAAAATTTCGATTGGAGATCGGATAAGAACTCTCCTCCGATCTCTTTTGAGTATTTATTAGAGTTTTGGATTGAAAATCGGATAAGAACTCTCCTCCGATCTCTTTTTAAATATTTGTTAAAATTTTGGATTGAGAATCGGATAAGAACTCTCCTCCGATATCTATTCATTAAAATTTTAGGATTGAGAATCGGATAAGAACTCTCCTCCGATCTCTATTCATTAAAATTTTAGGATTGAAAATTGGATAAGAACTCTCCTCCGATCTCTTTTAAATATTAGGAGTCGGATAAGGACTTTTCCAACCTCTCGAAATTGATTACAGCTACACTTCGCAAGAGCCTAAAACTAAGGGTTTTGGCATTCGAAGGATCGGAGTAAGACTTCTTTTAACTCGTTGGTACCCGTGACTGAACAAGGAATACCAAACTGAATTTTACCGACCTCTTATGTGGTCACCTAACCAGTACCTTTTGATACCCGATTTATTCCATTTATTTATCTTAGATTTGGTTTTATTCCGCCTTATGGCGTCTTACCCGATCGTCTTTTGTGTTAGCCTAATGATTCAAATTTGCTATTTTCCTGACTTATTATTCAGACCTTTCATTTTTAAAGAAATGTTTTAGATACAGTTACCTACATTTTATCAACCTAGAACTCTTGCATTTAGAAGTAACGGAGATTGACAAAAAGAATAGACTGATTAACAAAGAAGTAAACTCGGGAATAACTTCTACCCATTTTTAACGCAATATAAACTTGGTGAAACTTACAAACACAAAAATAAAGGAAATACATAAAATAAAAAACCACTTAATAAAGCAGCGATATAGGCACTCACCTGTAGGGAGCCGAATCTATTGAACTAACTACAGGATCACAAAACGTAATGGGGCTGCGGGCTGATAACCTGAAGACTAAGGTTCGCCTTGAAATGCAGGATACCTTGCTAAAATGTAGTCTGAACAAAATTTTAACCGAGTTTGAATGAAGTTGAGCTTGGACAACGGGAGTGGAGGTAAAGATAACGAAGACAGAAAGTGAGAGTGTTACAGGATAATGAACGAACTGAAAATGGAGAGTTTCAGTATTCAAAAATCCCTTTGCAAGAAAATACTTCAGAAAACTGGTTTCAAAAGTTCTTCTTATGAAAGCTTAAAAATAACAGAGTGACGAGCTGAATTAAGTTTCAGAGTCCTTCCGCTATATTCACTATTTCTTTTTTCGTCCAGTTTTCATGCAGGTATTTATAGGGATTGGGTGCTTTCCATGAAGGGTCAGGATTCATTGTGAGGGAGATGGAAGGTCAGGATTTTAAAGGACATGATCTGAGGCTCAGGAATTAAAGAGAATTAGAACGAACCACTGAGATTCCTTTCAGAATATTTGTCCTTTCTCTCTTCTAATCTGACGGCCCAAAATTTTCTTATCAAGGGCGATCCAAGGGCTAGGAGTGAAAGGCGCTGGTCTTCTCGTCTTCTTCTTCGATCCAAGGGCTCCGGGCTCGTCCTTACAAGTAAGATCAATGGTGGAGATTAGGATGTACAGCGCTGTCATGACATACTCTGGCACCTGTCAGTAGTGTGGGCGATTCTGAGGCGTGCGGTTGCGATCTCGTCTGCAACGCTTTAACTACCTCAGCTCCGATTATGACGACAGTTAGTGGGAGTTGTCTTACCCCTTTTGTCTTCTGACCTCCCCTTCATTCCGATCTTTCTAACACGATCCTTTTTCGATCTTTCATGCCGGCCTCCCTTCTTCCGATCTCTATCACTCCGATCTTCCCTTTTATCGGGTTTGGTCCATTCAAAGCCTTTATTTCCCTCAATTCTCGAGGCGTCCTCTTCGTTTTCTGCTTAGCAATAAATGCTCAGACCTCCTCTATATATACCTTCAACAGGGAAAGCTTCTGCATTTGATTTTCTCGCCTTTTCTCCTCATGTTCCTGTTCTAGCTGCTCCGGCAACAATCCCGGACATGATAACCGCTTTTGATCTTTTTTTGATTGCCCTCTTTGTTCCTTGCCTGAAAATTTATGATCCTGGTGAACGGGAGATTATGATAACCTCATTTGATGACCGTGAGAGAATCGGACTAATTTGCCGACCTGGATCGAGGACCTCAATCTTATTGATCTCGAATCACTCGACCGATACAAATGGTGAACTGATTTCAGGCCAGAAGACTGCTAATATTCCCCTTAACACCGATGGCTGCCCCTTGGCGTTCATCTGGCTTCTCACCGCACTGGGTGTTCCGACAGCGGCTCGGTTTCGAACGGTAACTTTGATGACGACCTCTCTCATTCTCATGAGAGTCATAGTCCCCCCATCTAAGCTGTACATCTATCCGATGTCAACAGCCGGTCTCCTGGTCAAACACATCTTTTGACTCAGCCACGAGACTAGGCTATGACATAGGCCTTTTAGATAGGATGTTCCACCGATCTCTAAAGATCGACCTTATGATGTAATCAGACCTTTAATGTAATCCGATCTCTAGAGATCGCCCAAATGATGTAATCCGATCTTTTGGAAATAAAATTTTATTTTGTTAATTATCATTTTTATTATTATTGCATTGGTTATTTTCCGATCTCTGAAGTATTTACTCGGTCCGACTCTTAATTTGAATGACCTTATTCGATCCGTAATTCAAAACACCTTAATCTGCCACTCTATAGTTAGCCGATCTCTTTATGGAATCTCTGGAATATTCGTGAGACGTGTCAGAAAAGACTTGTACAAATTTTAATATGAAATGAAGTGACATTCCCCTTTTGTTTAGTGAATGGAAGTGATCAAAAAATCTCTAAATTACTTAAGCACCTGATTGTCTGAGCATATTAAAACAGCTAAAAGTGATTATTAATCTAAGTGTAAGAGGTCGGAAAACACAATAAGCATGAGATCGGCAGTGAACCAACACTAAACGGGACTTGATTAAAATTGGAAATTTAACTTGAACACGTAAGATCGGGATCATCATTAAACCAAGTCGAAACCTTGACTTTATTATTCCCAAACCTTTAAATGAGAGATCGGAAATAAGACTGGTGGCACGAAGGCCTAATGTTGGTTGAATCTCATTTGACAAGAAAGATCGGAAACATAATTGACTGATCAGGGGACTTGACAATTGGTTTGAGAGATCGATGAGGCTTTAAATGATATGGGGACTTAGTATTGATTCAATTCCTTTTGAGGAGAGATCGAAAATGTGATTGTCCAGCAAAGAGAGATCGGAAATGTAATTGGCTGGCAAAGGGAGACTTAATGCTGGGGGTCGGTTTCGAAATTTATTGATTCTGGGGATCGGCCAAAATATGGTGTCGACAACATATAATGATGAAATAAATAAGAAGAAAATGCAAGAAAAATCAAAGACAAATGAAAGAGAGAAAATAAAGCTAAGTTAAACGAGCCGGCACCACAGCGATGGGTGACCGCACAAGGAAGGCCGTTGCCAACCCCAGGACCGCGGAGAACCCTCGGAATTTAATTTTGAGACATAGATAAAGGTTTATTGAAATGTAATTGACACTAAAAATATCAAAGAAAAATTAATAAATTAGTACAAAGAAAACAAAAAATCGAGAAACAGACAAAAATCGGTGTTATCGAAAAATCGGAATATAACCCAAAGTAGGGTATTTTGGTCATTTAACACCTAGGGTTGCCTTTTGACCTCAATGTCCATTAAAAATAAATGATATTATACTTTAGAAATGTCATGAAAAATTAAATTGTGATATAATATGTAAATAGTAAAAGAATGGAGCCAAATGAGCAAATAAGGAAACTTTAACTAATTAAACATTAAAATCCAAGTTAGTGCTCCACTAACTCTTAATTTGGGACACTTAAATATTCCTTTGGGACAGCAGAACCATCATCTTCCACCTTGAGAAATAACTAGCCAAGAAAAATGGAGTTCACCATGGAAATCACCATGGACGCCCCACATGCAACCTCCATGGGTGCATGATCAAGCCACCATTTCTACTTAGTTTCTTCATCAAAGCTTGCACACACACCTTGGGCAGTATGTTGGAAGCAAAAAGAAGAGGATTTGATGAAGTTTTGGTGAGGCTCAAAAAAGGTTAGTGCTAGTTTTTCATCCCTTGCTTCATTAAAGTTTGTATTAAGGTTGAGATGAGTTGGATGGTGAAGAAATTTGAAGGATTCGATGAGTTATTGATATATTCAATTTTGGACAGCTATGAAAGTTTATTGTAGTTGAGTTTTTCTTAACTATAATGGATGAAAATTAAGGTTGAATAACTTAAATGGAGGAAGTAGTAAGTTAAAATCTAAGTATGTGCATGTAGTGCTTGAATTAAGGGTGTGTAATGGAACCTTAATGCTTTGGGCAAACTGCCATGTTTGACAGCCTATTAAACTATGAATTTGTGTGTGAACACATAGTTATTAATGAAATATGCTAATGTTAAATTGTGGGCAGCAAGTGTAAGTGATATTGAAGTATGATTATGTTGAAGTGTATGTGTAATATTGACATTGAGATATGTTGAATTTTGGTGGAAGTGAATGTTGAACTTAATGATGAATTGTGTGCATTGAGCACTTGAATATTCTGCCCAAAAGTGTTGCTGGAATTGTGTACAATATATATATATATATATATATATATATATATATATATATATATATAAGTGTTATTGATTGAATATTGAAGTAATGAGGAGGAGAAGGAATATCAAATTGGATGTGTATGTGCTTTGTGCAGGTTGTCTATTGAAGGCAGTACATAAATTAGGCCATAAGTGCCAAACTATGAACCCAATTAGTATGATGCCAATGGGGGGTGAAACTAGACACCAAATAGGCCAACTTTCATGTAGAAATGTTGCCAAAATTCTGCCTAGAAACTGACCTTAAAAATGACCAAATCCGGAATAGCAACCTTGCAACCCAGATTTTTGACCATATGAACAGTAGTCCTTAGGATGACTATAACTCACTCAAAACAGGTCCAATTGACCTGAAATTTTTACCATGGTTAGTTTAGACATAGATCTACAATTCTTATGAAGACACCAAAGCCCAGAAATGGCCAGAACCAAGTCAAATGGCTTGCACAAGTTTGGGTACAAAAACTACCGAACCAAAAGTGACCTAAAATTGACCTAATTTTGCACTAAAGGTGCAATCTGTCCAGCTTTAGTAAATTGACCATATCTTAGTCTATACAACTTAAAATGAACTGAAATTTTGCCCCGAGTGCAATAAGACATAGAGCTACAATTCTTATGAGGACACCAAAACCCAGAAATGGCCAGAACCAAGTCAAATAGCTTACATAAGTTCAGGTACCAAAACTGTCAGAACTAAAATTGACCAAATTTTGTACTAAAGGTGCAATCTGTCCAGCTTTAGTAAATTGACCATAACTTGGTCTATACAACTTGGAATGACCTGAAATTTTGCCCCGCGTGCAATAAGACATAGAGCTACAATTTTGCTTCTTTGACCAAAAGCTAAAAACCAAGAGAAATAGGACTTTAAGCTAGACAAATCTAGCATCCAAAAATTGAGAAATTGACCAAATTTTGCACCAAAAGTGCAATCTGTCTAGCTTTAGCAAATTGACCATATCTTGGTCTATACAACTCATAATGACCTAAAATTTTGCCCCAAGTGCAATAAGACATAGAGCTACAATTTTACTTGTTTGACCAGAAGCTAAAAACCAAGGGAAATAGGACTTTAAGCTAGACCAATCTATCACACTAAAATTGAAAATTGGTAATTACATAAAATGATGCTTGAAGTGATTTGGCAATGAATTCCAACTTGTGAAAGGGTTAAATTGCATTATATTGACAACATATTGAATTGTAAATTGTGACATGTTGATGCTAGAATCAACCTATCCATGATACATAAAAAGTCAATAATTTTATTGACCAGTGAAAGGCATAAAGATGTATAAACCCTATGAATAAAGAATTAAATATGTAACATTGTAATATGCCCTAATTTGCTTAGTTGACTAGTTTCGATAGCTTGGCATGCCAATAGGATTCTGACAGCTGTTTTGTAAAGAACTTGTGGACATAGCCAAGAGAGGTAAAAGGCACAGAGTGGTGAGTTCATAAGAGGGCAAAAGCCTTGTTGAGTTAAACACGAGTGGAGTGTCCCCTGTTGAGTGTAAACACGTAAGGGAGTGAGTGAGGTGTTTTCTTTACACTAACCATTTTCTTGCAGGTCTAAAAACATGTCTAGAAGGGGTGATGGTAGTGAGGGGGAAGGTGAAAATCCATTCTACATGCAGGCTATCAGACAACAATTTGAAAGAATGAATGTTGTGTGCAATGGAATCATAGATAGGTTGGAAAGATTGGAGCAAAGAGATAGGCAAAATGAGAGAAGGCCAAATAGGAGGGATCTTGTACCTCCTGTAGTTGAATCTGATGAAGATGAGGTTGATAACTATGATTTTGAGGTTGAAAGACCTAGGAGGGGCAGGTATGAAAGAAGAGCTGGAGATAGGAGGAATGGGGATAGGAGGATAAGAAGAGAGGAAAGAGAGAGGAATAGGGTAGATGACAATATCAAAAGTATTAAAATGAGCATCCCTTCTTTCCAAGGGAAAAATGATCCGGATGTGTATCTTGAATGGGAAAGGAAGGTAGAAGCTGTGTTTGATTGTCATCACTATTCAGAGGAAAAGAAAGTAAAGTTAGCAGCAGTAGAATTTACTGATTATGCTTTGGTATGGTGGGATCAACTGTTGATTAGTAGAAGGAGAAATTATGAGCAATCAATTGCAACCTGGGGTGAGATGAAAACTATAATGAGGAAGAGATTTGTTCCTAGTCATTACTATAGAGAGCTACATCAGAGGTTACAAAGATTGACTCAAGGTTCTAAAAGTGTTGAAGATTATCATAAAGAAATGGAAATTGCTATGATTAGAGCAAATATGGAGGAGGATAGAGAAGCCACCATGGCTAGATTCTTGAATGGGCTAAACAAGGAGATTGCTCATATTGTTGAGTTACATCACTATGTTGAGTTGGAGGATATGGTCCACATGGCTATGAAGGTAGAAAGGCAACTTAAAAGCAAGTCAAAATTTGGAGGAAATGCAGGTGCTTCTTCATCTTGGAAGTCTAATTAGAAGAAGGAGGATAGAGAAAATGCTGTTAGCAAATATAAGAAAAATGAGGAAAAGGAAAAGAAGGTGGAGAAGAAATTTGTAGAAAGTAAAGGAAAAGAGGTTGCAACTACTACCCGAAATAGAGATGTGAAGTGTTTTAGGTGTTTGGGCGGTGGACACATAGCTTCTCAATGCCCTAACAAGAGAGTCATGGTCAAGAGAGAAAATGGTGAGATAGAAACGGAGGAGGAAATTGTGAGTGATTCCACATCTTCAGGGGAGGAGGATGCAGAGGTAGAATATGCTGCTGAAGGAAGTGCTCTAGTGATTATGAGAGCATTAAATACTCAAGTAAAGGAGGATGTTGGTGATGAATTGCAAAGAGAAACAATTTTCCATACAAGGTGTCTTATCCAAGACAAAGCTTGTAGTGTCATCATTGATGGGGGAAGTTGTGCCAATGTTGCTAGTACTATTTTGGTGCAGAGATTAGGGTTGAGGACTTTGAAACACTCTAGACCCTATAAATTGCAATGGTTGAATGAATGCGGTGAGGTGAAAGTAACAAAACGAGTGCTGATTTCCTTTGCAATTGGAAAGTATCAAGATGAGGTTATGTGTGACGTGGTTCCAATGCAAGTTGGCCATTTATTACTTGGCCGACCATTGCAATTTGATGGAAAGGTGATCCACGATGGGTATAAAAATAGGTATTCTTTTGAAATGAATGGAAGGAAAATCATTTTGGCACCTATGACACCAAAATAGATTTATGAAGACCAAACATGGCTTAAGCAAGCAATCGATGAGGTAAAATCAAGAGTGGTCAAAAAGAGAGCAGAGAAGAAAAGAAGGAGTGAAAAGAAATTGACTAAAAATGTTGTGAGTGAGCAAGACAAGGGTGGTTGTGAGGAAAGAAAAGAGAGTAAAGAAAACATTCCAAGAGTGCTTGAAAAAGGTGAAACTTCAGTGCAAAAGGAGAGTTAGCTTTTGAGGTGAAGTTAGGCAGGTTCATATCATTTAGTATCAGAGCTGGTAATTACTTGAATGTGCCTTTAGTTTTGTTGCACCCTTGGAGACACTTTGTGACCGATGGTGTGATGGCTCGAGGTACTTGATACCCATGCCAGTTTACCCGTTTATCCAGTCCATTCGACTGATATAGGTTACTTGGGCAACTAAATTAAGTCTTAACAAATTATTACCAAATAATTAACATAAAAGTACTAAATACATAAAAATGTTAATAATTACTAAAAATTTTAGTTTGCATGAAATAGCAACATAATATCTGCATATTTATTTATTTAGTTTATTTTTATTTTATTTGGCACCACTAAGCTGTATTATTTAGCGCGTCGCTGTTTGCTACGCGTAGGTATTGGAGACACTGACAAAGAGCCCAGCAGACCTTAGACTGGGTGAGATTACAAATCTGTGTGAGTCCAGAGTCACCTCTATTACAGTGCATCCTTGGTAGGACCCTTAGGCATCTTTTGGATTTTGTATTTTGTATTTTGTAATAAATATTAGTTTTTGTTCTGTACATTATAAACTCATGTAATTATCTATAAATTTTATTTCTTAATAAATCTTGAGTATTTCTCTATGAAGTTTAATTTAATTATGATATGAATGAAATTGTAAAATTGTGTTGAAATATTGAGATTTTATTGATGGATATTGGAGTTGATGATGTGAACAATATACTGGGAGTGTTTTTAACAGGTTCAGAAGAACTATTTTTCCAATTTATAGCCGACACTCTGCCAGATTTTCTGTAAAATTTGCAGAAATCCCGAATTAATCAAATTTTCAACGAATGACATAAATGTTAAAAATTTCACCTAAAAGCTTTTCAATCAACAATATAAGAATTGAAAATTGTAATAAAATAAGATAAAATGCTCCGGCACTCTGTGTGACATGTTTTGCTCGGCTATACTGTAGACGAGTAAGGGGTGTCAAAAAATAGTTGTAATGTAAACCTATTATTTGTCTTTAATGAAATGTTTGAGTTCTTTTTTTATATTTTTCAAATAATGAATTGCCTAAAATTGTGATTGTTGAAATTGAGTTATGTTGAGAATATTGGAGTTGTGAGTATTAAATGTATTGGGAGTGTTTTTAACAGGGATTTAAAGAACTGTTTTCCCAAAATATAGACGACACTCTACCAAATTTTCTGTAAAATTTTCAGAGATTTCAAAAAAAAAATTTGATTCAAAATCCCTAGTAGTATGTTTAATGGGTTATCAATAGGTGAAGTTTAGTAATTCATTAGGTATACTACGGGATCATGTTATGCCTTACGGAGGGATAAGGTGTGATATGTTTTAGTGGTATCAGAGCTAGTTTTCAAAGCATCTTTTGAATTGTGAATTTGAGTATTTTTTTTTCTTGATAAGTACAATTGCTCAATGTCATTGTTTAATACATACGGTGCATTACATTATGAATATAAACTGATGGAGGGAAATCTCTTTGTGTTGTTTGTTCAGGAGATAGAATATCCTTTAATTGAATATGGAGGAAGGAGATTGTTCAGTTGAGCAATCAGTCGAAGCTGAGGCACAGAAGGAAGCCCCAACTCTCCAGAATGCTAGTGGGTCAACTGCACCAGCTCCACCCATGCTGCAGTTTCATGCTCAGTTCGCTCAACAGATGGCTGCTTTGTTCCAATAAATGGCTAGGAATATACCTACTCAAGCCCTAATTCAAGCACCAGTAGTGCAACCACAGCCTCCAGTCAGGCAGTAGGATAAGTTGATTAAGTATGGAGCTAATAAGTTTAAAGGTACAGTGGACCCTTTGGAAGCAGAGCAGTGGTTGGAGAGAATGGAAAGAGTGTTTAAGAAGCTGCACTACACGAAGGAGTTGAAGTTTGAATATTCAATCTCATTATTATAGGGGGATGCATATGACTCGTAGAAGACCATCCCCATAGCTTGGTGGAACCCCCAGTATTGACATGGGACAACTTCCTTAAAGAGTTCAGAAAGAAATACATCCCAGACACCTATGTGGACATGAAACTATAGGAATTCTTAAGTCTGTAATAGGAGAATAGAACAGTGGCAGAGTATGAAAGGGAATTTTTCTGCCTGAGCCACTATGCCGGGAGCTTACTCACCACCGGTAGAGACCAGTGTAAAAGGTTTGAGGTCGGGTTGAAGCCCAATTTGAGAATGCAAGTGGTTGGGTTCTGACATGACAACTTTTCTAAGCTAATATCTCAAGCCCTAGAGCTAGAAAGGATGGAATCAGAAGGGGCACCAATGAAAGAGAAGATAGAAAAAGAGAAGATTGGAAAGTCACTGGATCAGAGTTCTAGTGGTAATACTAAAAAGAGGAAAAATTTCAGGGGACAGAGTAGTAAAAAGTCTAGTAGGGGAAGATTTTCAGGACAGAGACCACCTAGATCTGGTCAGCAGATGACCAGAAGTTCCTTTCCTCCCCATCCCTGTGAGACTTGTGGTAGGAACCATGATGGGTTATGCTACAAGGTTATCGGTGCTTGTTATAGCTGCGGTGGTACGGGATATTTTGAGAAGGATTGCACTAGTCCCCACAGATTTGGGCCATCTACTGCTACAGCAGAAGGATCTGTTCAGAGTTCTACCACTAGAGTTTCATAGCCAGCTAGTAGAAGCAGAGGCAGAGGTAGGGGCAGTACCTCAGGCAGTCAAGGCACTGTTAATCAGTCAAAGCAGGGTAGTACTCTAGCCAGAGTATACACTATGCGGCAGAGAGAAGAGGCAGAAACATCTGATATTGTGGCTGGTACATTTTCTATCTTTAACCAAGATGTGTTTGTGCTATTTGATCCGGAGTCTACACATTCTTATGTTAGGGCCAGAATTACTGGTTATATTGCTGTCCCTTGTGTGACAATGGATTTTGAGGTGTTAGTAACTAGTCCATTAGGACAAGAGGTTAGGGCCAACAGAATGTATAAGGATTGTGATCTAAGGACACACCTTCTTATCCAATTTAATTGAAATACCCTTCAGAGATTATGATATCATCTTGGACATGGATTGGTTAGCCAGGCATCATGCAATTATTGATTGTCAACTGAAGATAATCACTTTTGCTCTCCCTCAATATGGTGATGTGGTTATACATGGAGAGAGGCAGTTACTGCCATCAAACCTTATTTCAGTTGCACTTGCCAGAAAAATGATCCAAAAAGGGTGTGAAGCTTACTTAGCCCATGTAATAGACACCCAAGTAAGGAGTCTAGCATTGAGAGACATCCCTACAGTATGTGACTTTCTGGATGTGTTTTGTGAAGAATTGCCAAGATTACCTCCGAAAAGAGAGGTGTAGTTCGAAATAGAGGTTATGCTTGGTGTGGACCCAATCTCTATTACGCCTTACAGAGTGGCACCTGCTGAGTTGAAAGAGTTGAAGGTGCAGTTGCAAGAATTGCTTAACAAGGGCTTCATCTGCCCTAGTGTGTTACCTTGGGGAGAGCCAGCATTGTTTGTTAAGAAGAAAGATGGTACTCTCCATCTGTGTATCAACTATAGACAATTGAATAAGGTGATAATAAAGAACAGATATTCATTGCCCTGCATAGATGATTTGTTTGATCAGTTGAAGGGTACAGCTGTGTTCTCCAAAATTGACTTGAGATCGGGCTATTATCAATTGAGGGTGCAAGAGCAGAGTATTCCAAAAACTGCTTTTAGAACACATTATGGCCATTATGAGTTTCTGGTTATGCCATTCAGGTTAACCAATGCTCCAGCTGCTTTTATGGACCTGATGAATACTATCTTCAGGCCATATTTAGATGAATTTGTTGTTGTGTTTATTGATGATGTATTGGTATATTCAAAAAATACAGAGGAACATGATAAACATTTGTGGATTGTGCTACAGGCTTTAAGAGAGAAACAGCTGTATGCCAAGTTATTGAAGTGTGAATTTTGGCTAGAAGAAATCTCTTTCTTAGGGCACATTGTGTCAACTGAGCTCATTAATGTAGATCCCAATAAGGTTGAAGCTATCCTTAATTGGAAGCCGCCCAAAAATGTTACAGAAGTTCATAGTTTTCTGGGCTTAGCTGGATACTACTGTCATTTTGTTAAGGGATTTTCTATGTTGGCATCTTCACTTACCAAGCTACTTCAGAAAGATGTAAAATTTTCAGTGGATTGATAAATGTCAGCAGAGTTTTGATGAATTGAAGAGATGTTTGACTGAAGCTCCAGTCCCGGCTTTACCTACTCCGGGTAAAGAATATACTGCTTATAGTGATGCCTCTCATAATGGGTTAGGTTGTATACTGATGCAAGATCGAAATGTCATTGCTTATGCATCTCGCCAACTAAAAACTCATGAGAGAAACTATCCTACACATGACTTGGAGCTAGCTGCCATTGTATTTGCTGTGAAGATCTGGAGACATTATTTGTATGGGGAGAAATGCTACATCTACACAGATCATAAGAGCTTGAAGTATTTGGGCACATAGAAAGAACTGAATTTGAGATAGAGGAGATGGCTAGAACTGATAAAAGACTCTGACTACTTGATAGATTATCAGCCAGGGAAAGCAAATGTGATAGCAGATGCCTTAAGTAGCAAGACTATGGCTAGTCTAAGGATTTCTGCTTTGTCTATGGTACATGAGTTGAGAACACTACATGCAAATCTAGAGATTGATAGTGAGGGACAGATGGTAGCTACTTGGCAAGTGCAACAGATATCGATTGATCATATTAAAATGGCTGAACAAAATAATGAAAAATATTATAAATTGGTGGAGGAAGCTCAGGAAGGCAAGAAACCAAACCTTTCTATAAATAATGATGGCTTACTACTACACTAGGGCAGAATGTGCGTTCCTAATGATGTGGAATTGAGACAAATCATTATGAAGGAAGCACATGACTCTCCTTTTGCTATGCACCCTGGTGGGACTAAAATGTATAGAACTGTCAAAGAACACTATTGGAGGATGGCTATGAAGAAAGATATAGCTGAGTATGTATCCAAATGCCTAACTTATCAGCAAGTGAAAACAAAGCACCAAGTGCCAGCTGGTTTGCTACATCCATTGCCAATACCCGAGAGGAAATGGGAAAGAATAATGATGGATTTTGTGATGGGACTTCTAAATGGGAAAGAATAATGATGGATTTTGTGATGGGACTTCCTAGATCACTGAAGAATCATGATGCAGTATGGGTCATTGTGGACAGATTAATGAAGTCTGCTCACTTTCTGCCCGTGAGGATGGATTATAGCCTAGATAGATTGGCTAAACTATATCTTGATGAGATAGTGAGACTTCATGGGGTGCCGGTATCGATTGTGTTAGACAGAGATCTAAGATTCACTTCTAGATTCTGGAGTAGTTTGCAAAGAGCCCTAGAAACTAGATTGAACTTCAGTACGACATTCCATCCACAGACAGACAACCAATCTGAGAGGGTGATTCAGATATTGGAGGATATGTTACGGGCTTATGTGATTGAATTTGAAGGTAGTTGGGACACACACTTGCCTTTGATTAAATTTGCTTATAACAACAGCTACCAATCAAGCATAGGGATGCCTCCATATGAAGCTCTATATAACAAAAAGTGCAGAACTACTCTATGTTGGGGTGAAGTGGGTGAAAGGAAGCTGATTGGCTCCAAAATTATTCAGCAGACAGAGGAGAAGATTAAGCTTATCAGAGATCGACTCAAGGCTGCATAAGATCGGTAAAAATCCTATATTGATTTGAAAAGGAGGGATATTGAATATACAGTGGGTGACAAGGTATTCCTCAAGGTTTCCCCTTGGAAGAGGATTATGAGATTTGGTAGAAAGGGAAAGCTAAGTCCTTTTTCATTGAGCCATATGAGGTGCTGGAAAGAGTGGGTCCTCTGGCATACTGATTGACACTACCTCTAGAGCTAGAAAAGATACATAATGTCTTCCATGTGTCTATGTTGAGGAGGTATAGATCAGACCCCTTGCATGTTCTAACAGTAGAGGAAATTGAAGTAAATCCAGACCTCACTTATAAGGAAGAACCCATAGAGATTCTGGCATATGAGGTGAAGCAGCTAAGGAACAAGTAGATACCACTGGTTAAGGTGTTGTGGAACCATTATTCAGGCTAAGAAGCTACTTGGGAACGTGAGGAAGACATGAGGATGTAGTAACCACAGTTGTTCAAAGACTAACACTAGGTAAAAATTTCTAGACGAAATTTATTTAAGGGGGAGAGAATTGTAACACCCCTATGTTTATTAGTTTTGTGCATTGTACTGTTCCAATGACTAGTATCGGTCCGGACAGTCAAGGGGTTTAAAACCATATTTAAGTCATCTAGAAAAGTCATGAACAAAAATTAATAACAATTATATGAAGGTAAAATGAAAATAAGAAAAATAAAGCATAATGGGTTAAATGAGCCGAGGCCACAGCGATGGGTGACCCAACCGGAGAGTGACTGCGAGGTCAATCGCTGCCTTATTTTCGAATGGGACCCTATGGCACCCTAGGCCTAGGGATAATTGCAAAGTTAGTGGAAATGTAAAAACCATAGAAAAGAATTGAGAACAAGTTCAAATAATTAGATTAGGGTTTAGGAAGTAACTTAGTGTTATTAGAAAAATTAATCAAATCGATAAAGGGCAAATTGGTCAATTCACCCTTAGAAGTGACTCTTGGCCTAAATGTCTATTAAAATGTGTGAAATTAAAATATTAAAAAATAAATTAAAAGTGAAGAGGTATAGTAAAAAGAAAATGAAAGAAAAGAATTCAAAACTTAAATGGAATTATAACATAATGATGACATCATAAAAGAATTATAAATTTAATTTATTAAATTTTAGTGATAATTATGGTTATAAAGAGACAAGAATAATTAAAATAAAAATGAATTTTATTTCTTCTTCTTCTCAAGGTGCCGGCTCCATTTTTCCCTCTCTCTTCTTTTCATTTCCTCCATGAATATGCCTTCCAAGCTCTTCAACCCATTGATCCTTCCATTAATTTCACCCAAAAATTTAGAAAGTTTGGAAATTGATAGTAGCTAGAAGATTTGAGGCAAAGAAATTAGAAGAAATTAGAGATTTGGAAGATTGGGAAGAGCACTATAAGAGGTAAGTCTCTCTCTAACTTAAATTGGTTTATACTTATGGAAATGATGTTGGAAAAATGGGAATTACATAGAAAATTAAAGAGATTATGTATGAATCTTCAAGAAGAAAATTTGGCCATGTTAGATGATGTTAGGGTTTATAATGTTTTAATGGAATTAAAGGTGTAGATAAGCTTGAATGAGTTGGTTGATGAGATTTATACACTTTGATTTTATGAAATGTAGTAATTTCATAATTAGGGTTCTTGACAATTGGAAATTTGAGGAAAATTTGGAGATTTGGTGAATTGATGCCCAATTGACATAATTGGTGCTTAAATTGGTCAATTAGTGTGTTTAGAAGTGTGATTGAATGATTGAAACTAAAATTTAATTGTGAATGTGTAATGGTCAATTCCGGATAGCTTGACCTTGGTCCACTCAAAAAGCTATAACTAAAATTCTGTTACTCCAATTGGTGTGAGGCTAATTGTAGATGAAAGCAAAAATTTTCATGTAGAAACCTTGCCCTAAAACTGATCACAAGTTGGTGCAAAATTTGGTTAAATCTGGATTAAGTACCCTGCCACTGGATAAAACTAACCATATGAACAGTACATATTCAAATGGTCATAACTTGGTGTAGAAAGGTTCAAATGACCTTATTTTTATATCATTGGAAAGCTTAGACATAGTAGAACAACATTCATGAAGAACACAAACCCAAATTCTGAATATAACCTAGTAAAATTCCTAACCAAATTTAGCTTCCCAAATCTGCCAGAACCTAATGTGCCCAGAAGTTATGGGTTTTGACCAATCCGGCCAGCCTTAGTAAAAATGGCATAACTTGAACTACAAAACTCCAAATGGAGTGATTCAAAAAGAGAATTAAAGCTAAGACATTAAGAAACAACTCTGATAAAGAAAGTTGGCCAAGTTTCCACTGTAGATAGGTCCAATGGAATAGTAAACCCAAGTGACCAAAATTGAAATTTTGAAATTTCTGTTAGAGAGTTTTGAATTTCAATTGGCAATTAATGCCGACACAATGGTAACTCAAAATGTGATATATGGGTGCAATTAGAACTAGTATACCCCTTAAGTATGAAAAAGTCAACATTTTGAAATGAATAATAAAGTGAATAGTAACCACAAATGCACCAAATGCAAAGGACTCAAATATTATAAATCTATTGGGGTAGATTAAGTCTACAAAATTTAATTGTTGAATTATTTATTAGAAATGAATTAAATGAGTAGTGAAACACTTTAAATTGTGTGTTTCAGTAGAAAAGGAGATCAGGAAAGATAAGGAAAAAGTGAGTCAAGGCAGTGAGGTGACTCATTAGAGGTTCGTGCACAACAACTACCCATTTTCGATTTTCAAATTGAATTTTGAATGAAATGAGTTGTGAAATTAATTTATGGCCTTATTTTCATTGAATACTTTGACTAACAAATTTTGTGCTACTAGCCCCAAATTTTTAGGAAATTATTTTAAATAAAATACAAAAGTGAATTAAATGATATTTTGATGCTTGTTAAATTATTGAAATGATTTGAAACTACAGTGTCATGAATATATGTTTGAATTCCTCACTAACTTGCCTAGTGGGATGAATTGGATTTGTACTGCCTCTTTAGTTGAAGTGTTGAGGTGTGTGCCAGTTGAGGACGAATTGAATGAGTACTCATATATTGTGCTAGCTAGCCTTAGTGTTCCTCATTAGCCTTTGGCTATTGGGATGAATTGGATATTGGTGTCATGATTAAGCTGTGTGACCTTTCAAAAGAATTTATGTTACGATTTATGGAATGAAATCTGGCTTTAGAAATACAACATGATTTGTATGTGTTTAATTTTTCAATCGATTTAATTTGGCAAAATTTTGATTTAATTGTTGTGTCAATTATTATTACTATTTTTTTTTAGTTGTGCACCACTGAGTCTTTGGCTCAACGATAGCTTTTTATTGCTGTCGCAGGTAAAAAAGTAGATAAAGCAGCAGAGTAGACTGCTTGTGACTTGGAGTGTTCATCATTTTGGGAGTTATCACCGGGTATATAAATTATACCCTTGTAAATTTTATTTTAATGTATATGTAACTATATGTATGTACATTAGCTTTGAGTAGTTGTATAATAAATTTTAGAATTTACTTTTGATCTGTGCAAATGGTTGTAATGTAAACCTATTATTTTTCTTTAATGAAATGTTTAAGTTTCTTTTTATATTTTTCAAATAATGAATTGCCTAAAGTTGTGATTGTTGAAATTGAGTTATGTTGAGAATATTGGAGTTGTGAGTATTAAATGTATTGGAAGTATTTTTAATAGGTTTTTGAAGAACTGTTTTATCAAAATATAAACGGCACTCTGCCGAATTTTTTGTAAAATTTTCGGAGATTTCAAAGAAAAAAAAATTTGGTTCAAAATCCCTAGTAGTATATTTAATGGGTTATCAGTAAACAAAGTTTGGTAATTCAGTAGGTATACTACGGAATCATGTTATGCCTTACGGAAGGGCAAGGTGTGACAATAGTTCTTTACCACAAGTTGGTACTGGGTTTTGAATCATTTTAAATTCCTATTTGAATATTTGCTTGGTTCTTTGCCATAGTGTTGGTTTTGGGTTGAGTAATTCATTTAGAAGAATCTAATTTTGAGAGTTCCTTGGGTTGGTTCAAAAATTTTACGGGTTTCTTGGCAAGTCCATTAGGGTTCTCATCACTTAGAAATCTAGGAGAACTAATTAACCTTTTTTGTGCATACAGCCAGTGCCATTTTCAAGAAAAGATGATAGATAAGAAGAGAATGAGAGGAGAAGTTTATATATGCAAAAGAAGAAACTTTGGGAGGGAGGAAAATAAAGGGGAGAGAGTTAAAATAGTTTAAGTGTAAAAAATTACTGAAGGGACTAAAGATAATGGAACCAAATTATAGGGACTAACTAATATTTTTTCAAATGGATTAAGTAATTAGTTTCATTAAATAGAGAGATTAAATAGTAGTTTGATTGTTATTAACTAATGGAAAAATTGATGGAGGGAATAAACTACTTAACGGACTAAAAATAAAAGGACTAAATAGTATATTTTTAAAATATATGAACTAATTAATTAGTTTTGTTAAAATATAAAGACTAAATAATAATTTTTTCTTGTATTTATTTCTTCATAAATGTAAGAAAAATATTAAAATAAATACATTTATTTCACTTGTCAATTGTTCTGAACAATAGAATTCAAATGAATTTTGTCATTTTTCAAAAGTATTCCAATCAAATGAATTTTTATACATCCTTATTTAAATTAATTTTTTTTAATAGAATTGAATTAAATTTTATCATAAGAATCATTCCAAACGAACCATAGACTAATAAATTAAAATCAATAAATTTTAGCTCAGTGATATTGAAATACTCTTCAAAACTGTGTAAGATCTCATGTTTAAATATTAATTCATAGCCAATTGCACCAAAAAAAAATTTTATATATTAGCTGTTATTAGGGGTGAGGTGTGTAATTAGTCAGTTTGGTTTGGAACCGAACTAAAATGGATGGACTAGCCGAATTACCAAAATATAAAATTATAAAGACCAAACTAAACTGAAATATAGGGAAAACCGAATTGATTCAAACCGAAAATTTTCAGTTCAATCAGTTTTGATTGCTGGTTCCTCAACACACACACTTTAAGTCTCCAACAATAGAAATCAATGACATGAAGTGCAAAAATCAGTAAAATTAGTCCATTGGTTGAGTCATTTACAAATAAAACATGATATACATCACAAAATCAACACTCCAGAATAGAGAATACGGAGTTGAAATCACAAAATTACAAAATTACAACTTCACAAAGATTACAAAAATAGCATAACCAGTAGATTTATTGAAGAATAGAAATCAAACAGGGAAATCACAACTTATCGAAGAACATAAATCAAACCCCCATAGGAACCAAGCATCCAAGCCAGTGTGAAAGGCACTTCCGATGCAGGTATGGAGGTGAACGACATGGAAGCCACAAGAATCAAATCAAGCATGGAGTTAAGGCAATATCTAGAGATTAAAACCCATCTAGCCTCCTCTATTGAGCAACCCAGTTGGCAGTGGCCATTAATATGGCGTTTAGAGAAAACAACTAAGAACCGAAAATGAAGAAGAAGAAAAAGGGAAGGCAAGGAGGCAAAGGGGGAGAAATGGAGGTGCAGGGGGAGAAATAAAGGTGAGGCTCGTGGGTGATGCTACGATGGATCTAAGTTTTGAGTAAAAAAAAACTAGAGAAGTGAGTGATTTTAGGAAAGGTACAAAATACAAGAAGCTAGTTCTCAGAGGGTAGCGGCGTAGGAATAAGAAAGATAGGCTTAGAGTTTCTGTTGGTACATATATGCATATATCATCAAAATGTCAACATTTTATGAAATTAATAAAAATCAGTTTGGTCCGGTCTATTCAGGTTTTTAATAAATAAATGGAACTTCACAAAATGAATAAAAAAATAAATTAACTAAATTAAATTGACTCGATTCAATTTAATTTCTCAATTCAGGCCAAAATTGCTCAAGCCTAGCTGTCATTAACTTTTACCTTTATAAAAATCTGCATGCACTCTTTAATGGTGGAGCTACTCACTGATTAGAGGGTCTTAACTCCTCCAAGCCCGAAGAACTCTCCATATAAATATATGATGGTTTTTCATATTTTTAATTTATAAATATTTTAATTTACTTTTTTTTTTTGAAAATTTAAATAAATTTATATATTATATCAAATCTTTTCATTATTCATTTAAGATATATATATTTTTTATCACATTTTTATTTATGAATTTAAAGTTTAACATAATAATTATTCAGTAAAATTTACTTTAAATTTTAAGTAATATTTATTGAATGTGTAATATTACAATAAGGTAATCATTTAATTAATAATATTTAAAATTATTTTAAAAAAATTAATAAAACATTTTCATTATTATATATATATATATATATATATATATATTTTTTTTTTTTTATATATATATATATATATCCCTTCAAATTTTCTATGTAGTTCCACCATTGCACTCCTCCCAAATAGACTATCATGTGCGGATACATTCCTTTCATTTAAAAAAATAATAATAAATTTAAAGCTCAATTCATGAGCCATGCATGCAAGCTTTTTTGGCAAAATTGTGTAAAAACAAAAATTATCATTTATGTGTTTCCCAACCCATAGTGATTTTGGCTATGATGGCGAATTTGTTGACATTATTGACAATATGTCAAGAGATATAGATTGCCTCTAATATTGAAATGAGCAAAAGGATTAAACAAATAAACTTCACATAGAATCTCTACTTCACAAAGTATGCCTCTAATGGTGCCGCTACTTACAATAGAGTAATACCCTCACTGTAACCATTCCGTACATTCTATTGTTTTGATGACTGGTGTCGATCCGAACAGCTAGAATATCTGAAACTATATCTAGACTAGAGTGAGGAGTCATAAATAACTCAAATAATAGTAAGAAAAATTTTATAAATAAAATACAACCAAGTTAAATGAGCCAGTGCCCTAGCGATGGGTAACCTAACGGGAAGTTGCTATCTTTATAGCTAGTAGCCCTAAACCCGAGAGAAATTTCGTAAAATAATTTTTGGGACTCCAGAGAAGAGTCATTGAGGTTTCAATGACATTAGAATGCCAAGAAAATGCTTAGAAAAATTTTTAAGATTAGTACAGACAATTTTGGCTCCTTAAGCCAAACGGAGAGCATTTTGGTCATTTTCGCCTTCAGAGATGATTTTTGATCAACCTGTCCAATTAAGTAAATAAATTATATGACATAAAATATGAATAAATAATACTAAAAATTTAATTGAAAATAAGTAGAAAAGAAAAGAAAAGAAAATGAGTTAATATTGTAAATATGACATCATACTATGTCATTAAAAAGTGCCTCCACCAATCAAATTGAACCAAGCCTTTATAAACCACTTAAAATGAATTAATTGGGCAGAAAAAAAAGAAAGAACATTCTGTCTTCCCTTACCTCTAACCAGCCGAAACCCATCCCAAAACCCCTATCCACTATTAAAGTTTCATTAAGCTTCATTTCCTACTTCAATTCACCTCGAAACCTCATCCTCCCTTCACTAAAAATTTCTCTTACCACTAGAGCAAGACTTGGGCAGCAATTAGAAGAAGAAAAAGTGAGGTTTAGCAAGCTTAGAAGTGACTCCATTTAAGGTTAGTGTCAATTAATCCTTTAAACTTTGTGTATGCATCATTGAGAGTATGAATTAAGTGTGAATTTGAGAGAAATTAAACAAAATTTGCATGATTGAGTTCCTTCAATTTTCAGAAGCTTTAGGGTACATTAGGGTTTCAATGATTAAATTGAATTATAGTTGTAGATGGATGCAATTGGACATGAATTTGATGAATTGATCCATTGATTGTATGTGTTTAAAGAATTGAAATGGTTGGAGTTAGGGTTTGGGGCACAAATTTGAGATTTTGCTCATGTATTGGTGAAAGGAAGTTCTAATGGTCAATTAGTGACCATTTGTCTATGTGTGATTAGGAAGTGAAGTGATTTATGCCATAGGAATTGAAGTTAGGTATGCTGCCTAGTGTGACCTGCAGGACTGGGTGTGAGTCCAGTAGATTTGGGCTGCTATAACTGGAGTTGTGTAGGTTCAATTGGTACAAGGCCAATTGAATATGAAATTAGATACGTAATGGCACAACTTTGATGAAGGAACCCTGTAACGCCCTCACTTTAGGTAGTCCGTGCATCTTACTATTCTGACGACTAATTTTCTGTTCGGACAGTCAGAATGTCTGGAACTACACTCAAACTAGAGTGATGAAACATAAATTGATTGAATATAGACTAACTAAAATTTAAGAAAAGTAAAAAGAACGAAATGGAACTCGATTAAACGAGCCAGGGTCACAGCGATGGGTGACCGTACGGAGAAGTATCGGTAAAGACAGTTACTGACCCCTGACACGTGAGGAATCCTGAGAGATAATTTTCGGGATTTAATTTAAGGGTTAATGAGGTATAAATGACATTAAAAATGTCAAAGAAAATCCAGGAAAATTTATTTATTGGTATAGACAAAAATAACCCGACAAGCATAACGAAGGGCATTTTGGTAATTTCAATCCCAGAGTTGAATTTTGACCTAAGTGTCATTTAAAATGAGAAAAATTAAAACACATAAAATAAATTAGAATCATAAAATTATAATATGGAAAATGAGAAAAGAGAAGAAAAGAAAAAAATATTATGATATAAGATTTTATGATGTCATAATGACATAAAAAGCAACTAATAGGAAAGTGACAAACTAATGGTAAGGGATAAGAAAGAAATTAAAGTGAGATAAATTGATTAAAAACTCACTTTCTTCCTCTCATTTCTTTCATGGCTGGCACCCTTCAAAGTCCTTTCCTCCATTATTTCTCCTTTCTCAAGCTTGAGTTCCTCCCTTTTCTCCCCATAAAACCCTAAACACCCTTCACAAAAATTAATCCCCACATCAAGAGGAACATTTTGATTGTCATAAAATGAAAAAAATTCAAAGTTTTAACAAGCTAAGAAAGTGGTTAAAGAGGTTAGTGCACTAATTCATTTCTATTTCTTTTCTAAGCATGACAAGCTTACTAAATTATGTTAGATTTATATGAAATTAAAAGAAATTCATAGGGATAGGAAGTTACTAAATTTCGACAGCCATGATAAGAGTTGTGGTTTGATGGTTTTGATGAAATTATTTGTGTTTATTAATGATATTGATGAATAATTGTGATGAACAAATTGATTGGCATGTGTTTACATGAATTGAGAAATGTGAGTTAGGGTTTTTGACCTAACTTTGGGGAAATTGATGTGTATCTTGAAATTGATGATGTTGAAATGATTTAATGACCATTAGAAGTGTCATATATGTCAAATGAAGTTTGTGGAGTTGGGAGAATTGAATTTGGGAGTGTTGATTCTTGTGCAGGAAATTCGGACCTTTGAGTCCAGTGTATTGTTTGAGTTATAACTAAAGTTGTATTGCTCCAATTGGTGTGAGTGTGACACCCCTTACCCGTTTACAGTGTAGTCGAGCAAGATATGCCACACAGTGTACCGGAACACCCTATTTTAATTCAATCATTTTTATTCTTCCTAATTTATTTTTATTTTTTTTTTCATAGTTATGGAGTACAATTTGTGAAATATAATTTATTTCAGTCATTTATTGAAATCATAAATTTATTGAGGTTCCGCAAATTTTATAGAAAATCCGGCAGAGTACCGGCTAAAAATGGAGAAAACAGTTCTTCGGAACCTGTGAAAAACACTTCTAATATTTTCAATCAATCCAAAACTCCATTTCATCATCAAAATCTCAATATTTTTCAACAACATTTCCATTTCTCAATCATCCATTTCTCATGGTATTCATATACAAGCAATAAATAAATACTCAATTTTCCATTCATAAACACAATTTCCACTATTTACATTAACATCAAAATACATTACATAAGTCTCAATTACACATGAGAAAATAAAAGTTAGTTACAAAATACCAAAATGAAACCTAGTGTCCTACCAATGCACTGAAGATGGTGAGGTGACACGGACACTATACAGAGCTGCAGAAGGTCTCACCCAGTCTGTGGTCTACTGGGCTCTCGGTCGGTCTCTCCAGAACCTACGCATGGCAAAAGCAACGCGCTAAGCAATAATGCTTAGTGGTGCCAATAATAAAATAAAAAGAAATAACAGAAAATAAATATGCAGTGAATGTATTGATGTCTCATTGCAAATAAATTTTCGATGAGTATTTGTAGTCTTACTTATTTTGTACTTGTTATATTCATTATTTCATTAAATTTATCCACTTTCATTTTTGGATGCCCAAGTAACCTATACTGGACGACTGGACTGGATAAACGGGTAAACTGGCAGTGGGCATCAAGTACCTCGGGCCGTCACACCATCGGTCACATATGTGTCTCCCGGTGTGCAACAGAACAGCTAATAAGCTGTAATAATATTAGGCACAAGGCTAAGTATCAACATAATGTCAGAATGGCTAAAAGCCATGAAATCACAAAATGGCATAATGCCATGTGCAGTACTGCTAACTGAACCCTATTGGCATGCCAAGCTATCCAAACCAATCTTGTTAGGTATACTAGGGCATTTTACACTTTTGAGTTTTACAATTTTTGAATTTCAAGTTTTGGTATTACTATTCACTTCATTAGTCAACCAAAATGTTGACTTTGCATAGACAATTGGTATATTGGTTTTAATCCTCCCAACATATCACATTTTGCATTCAAAATTTGTTGGTATTAGTTGCCAATACCATTTCTAAGCTTAAAGTTAATTGAGTAGAATTTTCAATTTTCATACCTTATTTTTACTATTCCATTAGTCATTTTTGCAATAGGAATTTGGCAAAATGATCAACATGAAAGTTGTTTCTTGTTTTGTCTAGTTGAATTTCCTTTTTTGAATCACTCCATTTGGAGTTTTGTAGCTCAAGTTATGGTCCAAAAACCACAACTGGCCGGATTGGAATTTTTCTGGACTGACCATATCTACAGTGCAGTGAACAGTGATTGCAACTCACTTGTTGGATAGGTTCTGGTCATAATTTGGGTTAGGTTTCTTCATGAAAGTTTTTGGTCTATATCTCAGCTTGTTGCTAGTAAAATTTCAGGTCAATTATACCATTCTACACTGAGTTATGGCCAAATGAATAAACACTGTTCATTTGGTCATTCTGTAGAAATAGACTGCAGGTCACCCAGATTGGGGCAAGCTTTTGGTCCACTTGGTTTGGTCTTATGGGCATGGTTTCTTCACCAAAGTTGTGCCATTATGTGTCTAGTTTCATGTCCAATTGGTCTTGCACCAATAGAACCTCTACAATTCAAGTTATGGCTGCCCAAACCTGCTGGACTCATGTCCAATTCTGCAGGTCACCTAGGGCAGCCTAGCCAAACTCAATTCCAAGCTTCAACTCACTTCAATTCTTCATCATACACAGCCAAATGGTCACTAATTGACCATTTAAACTTTCATTCACCAACACATGAACAAGATCCAAGTTTTTGTGTCCAAACCCTAGCTCAAATTCAAGGTTCACACAATACATGTCAATTAGGCATACTAATCCATTTCAAATTTATGTCTACACATCAACACCATTTCTAAGCCATTTTAAATCCATCAAAACCATCAACATTATCCCTTCCTTAGGGCTGCCAAATTCCATGGTGTACATACACATAAGTTTTATTTCATTTGACTTACAATTTCATACTCATTTTAAGTCCCTAACATGGAATAAAGAGAGAAATATGCATAAATAAGCACTAACCTCTTGTAGCTCAAATCCAAGACAACCAAGAATTTAATTTTTCTTTACTTTCTTACTCTTTCTTGGCTGCCAAACACTTCTCCTTGGTGTGGGTATAATTTTTAGTGAAGGGAGGATAAGGTTTTGAGGTGAATTGAAGTGGGAAATGAAGCTTAAGGGAGCTTTAATGGTGGAAAGGGTTTGGGAATGAGAAGGCTGCCGAAATTATAAGGAAGAAGAGCAGAAATTTTTTTCAATTTTTAACTTTTTTTTGTCCTTTTTAATTGATTTAAAGGTGCTTGTTAAAAGATGATTGGTGGAGCTCTTTTTAAAGACATCATATGATGTCATAATTAAGTATTTTCTTTCATTTTCTTTTTTTTTTTCTCTACTCATTTTCAATTCAATTTTTAGCAATATTTATTCATATTTTAGATCATAATAATTATTTGCTTAACTGGACAAGTCGGCCAAAAATTATCTCTGAAGACGAAATGATCAAAATGCCCTTCGTTTGGCTTAACGGGCCAAAATTATCTGTATCGATTGAAAAATTTTTCTAAGTATTTTCTTGGCATTCTAATGCCATAAGAAGCTCAATGACCCTTCTCTGGAGTCCCAAAAATTATTTTATAATTTTTTCCCTGGGTCTAGGGCTCCTAGTTGCGAGAACCGCAACTTCTCACTAGGTTACCCATCGCTACGGCACCGGCTCATTTAACTTAGTTGTATTTTATTTCTAAAATTTTTCCTAAATTTTTCTTATTAATATTTGAGTTAATTAAGGTTCCTCACTTTAGTTTAAATACTTTTCCAGACGTTGTAGCTGTCTGGATCGACACCGATCACCGGAACAGTAGAATGTGCGGAATTGCTACAAGGAGGGTGTTACAGTGAGGCCAATTGGAGATGAAACCTAGGACAAAATGCCCTATTTTTCATGAAGAAACCATGCCCAAATTCTGTCTATAAGTTGACCAATTTACTATCCCAATCCGAATGTCCAGACCTTGAACCCAGAAAATTGACCAAATGAACAGTAAATGTTCAAATGGCCATAACTCCCTCTAAACAGGTCTAAATGATCTAAATTTTAACCATTGAAAAGACTAGACCTAGGACTACAACTTTCATTCATAACACCAAGCCCAGAAATGCCTCCAACCAAATGAAATTGTTGACTTAAATTAGGACACCAAACTAACATGCACCATTCTGCCCAGAATTTTCTGGACTAAAGCTCACCCGACCAGTTTTTGGCAAAATGGCCATAACTTGGTCTATAAAAATCCAAATGCAATGAAACGAATGGCAAAAGTTTTATAAGACATAGATATACAATATTGGTCTTTTAACCAAAACCCAGAAACCTAGGGAACTAGGTCAATTGCTAAGTGAATTTAACATATAAATTCTGGAAATTTTTAAAAGAACCATTTGACCTCAGAACACACATTTAGCTATATCTCCTACTAGAAAACTCCAATTAGGTTGAGCCATACTGATCTGGAACCCTAAGAAACAGGGCTCCAACTTTGTTTTAGACTTGGTCCTCAAATTATGAACATAAGAACCCTAAAATGGGAGTCAAATTTTCTGATTTGAACATGAGCCCTGGTAGAACAGGGTACATGAGTCCAGGCCAGTAATTTGGCCATAATTAATTCTACAAAGCTTGAAAAATTGTAATAAAAATTTCTAAGTGACTATAAGACATAGAGAAACAAATTCTATGAAGGGAGTGTGGCCAAACAGTGGCCACATCCTAGTCAATATGTTATATAAAGACAGCGCACCAAATCTGGACCTAAGGAAAAGACCATGAAACAATTAGGCATATGAGATGAAATGAATTAGAATAAATTGTTAAGATGATTGTTCTACTGGCTTTATGCCTGCCCGATGGCCATAGTGCTAATTTTGATAGACATACGACACGTGAGGAATCCCGAGAGATAATTTTTGGGACTTAATTTAAGGGTTAATGAGGTATAAATGACATTAAAAATGTCAAAGAAAATCCAAGAAAATTTATTTATCGATACAGACAAAAATAACCCGACAAGCATAACGAAGGGCATTTTGGTCATTTCAACCTCAGAGTTGAATTTTGACCTAAGTGTCATTTAAAATGAGAAAGATTAAAACACATAAAATAAATTAGAATCATAAAATTATAAAATGGGAAATGAGAAAAGAGAAGAAAAGAAAAAAATATTATGATATAAGCTTTTATGATGTCATAATGACATCATTAAAAGAAAAAGTAACTATTAGGAAAGTGACAAACTAATGGTAAGGGATAAGAAAGAAATTAAAGTGAGATAAATTGATTAAAAACTCACTTTCTTCCTCTCATTTCTTTCATGGCCGACACCCTTCAAAGTCCTTTCCTCCATTATTTCTCCTTTCTCAAGCTTGAGTTTCTCCCTTTTCTCCCCATAAAACCCTAAACACGCCTCACAAAAATTAATCCCCACATCAAGAGGAACAATTTGATTGTCATAAAGTGAAGAAAATTCAAAGTTTTAACAAGCCAAGAAAGTGGTTAAAGAGGTTAGTGCACTAATTAATTTCTAAGCATGACAAGCTTGCTAAATTATGTTAGATTGATATGAAATTAAAAGAAATTCATAGGGATAGGAAATTACTAAATTTTGGCAGCCATGATAAGAGTTGTGGCTTGATGGTTTTGATGAAATTATTTGTGTTTATTAATGATATTGATGAGTGATTGTGATGAACAAATTGATTGGCATGTGTTTACATGAATTGAGGAATGTGAGTTAGGGTTTTTAACCTAACTTTGGGGAAAATGATGTGTGTCTTGAAATTAATGATGTTAAAATGATTTAATGACCATTAGAAGTACCATATATGTCAAATGAAGTTTGTGGAGTTGGGAGAATTGAATTTGGGAGTGTTGATTCTTATGCAGGAAATTCAGACCTTTGAGTCCAGTGTATTGTTTGAGTTATAACTAAAGTTGTGTTGCTCCAATTAGTGTGAAGCCAATTTCAGATGAAACCTAGGACAAAATGCCCCATTTTTCATGAAGAAACCATGCCCAAATTCTGTCTATAAGTTGACCAATTTACTGTCCCAATCTGGAAGTCCGTACCTTGAACCCAGAAAATTGACCAAATGAACAGTAAATGTTCAAATGGCCATAACTCCCTCTAGACAGGTCTAAATGACCTGAATTTTAACCATTGGAAAGATTAGACATAGGACTATAACTTTCATTCATAACTCCAAGCCCAGAAATGCCTCCAACCAAATGAAATTATTGACTTAAGTTAGGATACCAAACTGACTTGCACCATTCTGCCCAGAATTTTCTGGACTAAAGCTCACCCGACCAGTTTTGGCAAAATGGCTATAACTTGGTCTATAAAAATCCAAATGCAATGAAACCAATGGAAAAAGTTTAATAAGATATAGATATACAATATTGGTCTTTTAACCAAAACCCAGAAACCTAGGGAACTAGGTCAATTGACTAAGTTAATTTAACATATAAATTCTGGAAATTTTTAAAAGAACCATTTGACCTCAGAACACACATTTAGCTATATCTCCTACTAGAAAACTCCAATTAGGTTGAGCCATACTGATCTGGAACCCTAAGAAATAGGGCTCCAACTTTGTTTTAGACTTGGTCCTCAAATTATGAACATAAGAACCCTAAAATGAGAGTTAAATTTTCTGATATGAACATGAGCCTTGGTAGAACAAGGTACATGAGTCCGGGCCAGTGATTTGGCCATAATTAATTCTACAAAGCTTGAAAATTTGTAATAAAAATTTCTGAGTGACTATAAGACATAGAGAAACAAATTCTGTGAAGGGAGTGTGGCCAAACAGTGGCCACATCCTAGTCAATCTGCTATGTAAAAATGGTGCACCAAATCTGGACGTAAGGAAAAGTCCATAAAACAATTAGGCATATGAGATGAAATGAATTAGAATAAATTGTTAAGCATAAAAATAACATGAATTAATGAAATTATAAATATTTAATAATACTATTCTGCCCAAAGTACACCTAGACTCATTTATATAGCTTGGATCGATTGGTATACCAATTAGGGACTACATATTGCAGTACTGCCCACAGGGATAATCATTGACAGACAACATATGTCTAAGATGATTGTTCTATTGGCTTTATGCCTGCCCGATCGCCATAGTGCCAATTTTTATTATTACTGGTTTATGCCTGCCCGCTGGCCTTGTGCCTGATATGATCGTTGTATACTTGATGGACATACAGTTGTCTAACTTGTATACTCCCGTGTATCCAGTCTTTATAGTCTGTCATAGGTTACTTGGGCACAGAAATGAGTAGAAATCTTTAATTGAAATAAATACATGAGAAGATTGTTAAGGTGAACTTCATTGAATTAAACATAAGATACATGATAAAAAGATTCCGATTAATTTATTTTGTCCAAACTTCTATAAACATGTAAAAGACCTAGAAATTCATAAAATTTTATATTTCCTTATAAGAATACACGTAGAATAATTATTTTAGTTATTTGTTTATTTTTATTTCAATATATGCACCACTAAGCACTATGCTTAGTGCGTTGGTTCTTACCACGCGTAGGTACAGGAGAGCCACAGCAGCAGCAGCAGTAGAGCTTAGACAGGACCTTGATCAGATCTGCTAAAGAGTGGTTGCCACCTCATCAGTTGTTTTGGTAGGGCTCATGTACATATTAGATTTTGCATTTTGGTTTTGTATGTAATTAAATGATGTAAATAATTTTGGATTGTATATGAATTATAAATATTGTACTTGACCTCATATGAATGAAATAAAGTAATTTATTTTCTTGAAAATTGACATGAGCATAAGGAATAATGTGATGAATAAATAGATGTAAAGGATATGAATTGTTTTAACAGGTAACATGAAACCCACCATGCACTAATAGAACAAAGGAGACTCTATCTGGATCTCTATAAGATAATATAATTAAACGAATATTGTACATGATAAAACAGGATAGTGTTTCGGCACCGAATGTAGCACACCTTGCTCGACTACACTGTAGACGGTTGAGAGGTGTTATAAACCTTGCCCAGAAAACCACAATAGACTGACCTAAAAATTAACCGAATATGGGTGCCATTCATTCTGCCTAGGCAAAATAACCAAATGAATAGTGTTCATTTATTTGGTCATAACTCAATGTAGAAAGGTCCAATTGACCTAAAATTTATATCAATGAAAAGCTTAGACAATTTACAACAACTTTTATGCAGAGCACAAACTCTAATTCTGGACTTAACCAAATGAAATTGTTAGCCAAATTTGTACTACCAAATCTGGCGGAATGAGATTCTGCCCAGAAATTCTAGGCAGATACCAATCTGGCCAGCCTTGTTCAAATTAGCATATCTTTAGCTAGAAAACTCCAAATGGAGTGATTCAAAAAGAAAATTAAAGAAGACACATAAAGAAACAATTTTCATGAAGAGAATTTTGTCAAATTCCTACTATACAAATGACCAATGGAACAGTAATCTTAGTACTTGAAATCTGAAAATTTTAAAATAACCAACACTAAGCTTTATAATGGTATTGGCAACCAATGCCAACAATTTTAGAATGCAAAATGTGGTATGTTGGTACCACTAAGTAGTATTGCTTAGCGCGTTTCCACGCGTAGGTACTTGAGATACAAAGCGTGATTCCAATAGACCCCAGTCCGGGTGAGGATCAGATCTGCGCGTGTCCTGTGTCACCTCACACTACAGTGCATTGGTAAGACACTAGGTTATATTTTTGTATTTTGTAAATTTTGCAAACTTTGCAATTAAACTTTTAGTTTATCATGTATATTTGAAACTTCTGTAATGTAATTATTTGTAAATTTGTGTTTATAAATAAAATTTAAGTATTTATTTATGATTTGAGTATGAATATGATGTGAATTAAATGATTGAAAGTTTGTGAAATTGATGAGAATTAGTTGAGAAATGATGATATATTTGGAGTTGTGGACTTGAAAAATATTGGGAGTATCTTTTTAACAGGTTCAGAATATTTTCTTTTTCCAATTTATAGCTAGCACTTTGCCGAATTTTCGACAAAGTTTGCGAAAATTTAAATTAATCAAATTTTCTTTTTAAAGGACTTATATATGTGAATTTTACATAAAGGCGTTTTAATTAATAAAATCAGGAATGGTAATAAAATAAGATAAAGGAAGTGCTCCGGCACACTGTGTGGCATGCTTTACTCAGCTACACTATAGATGAGTAAAGGGTGTCACATTTAGTGGTATCAGAGCACGGTTTAGGTGTTTCTAGGCATCGATAGATAGAATAAGATCGTGTACATAACATGCATTGCATTCATATGAGTCGAGGTGACACTAATGTATATATGTTTTCTCTAGTAAGGTGAAGAAATAAGGAGGTAGCAGCTCTTCGACTATTTACACCTGGTAAATTTCGAGAATAAAATTTAAATTAGAGGGGAAGAGTTGTAACACCCTCACTGTAGCCATTCCATACATTCTATTGTTTCGATGACCGATGCCGGTCTGGATAGCCAGAATGTCTAGAACTATATCTAGACTAGAGTGAGAAGTCATAAATAACTCAAATAATTGTAAGAAAAATCTAAGACAAATTTTAGAAATAAAATACAATTAAGTTAAATGAGCCGGTGCCCTAGCTATGGGTAACCTAACGGGAAGTTGCTGTCTTTACAGCTAGTAGCCCTAAACCCGAGAGAAATTCCATGAAATAATTTTTGGGACTCTAGAGAAAAGTCATTGAGGTTTCGATGGCATTAGAATGCCAAGAAAATGCTTAGAAAAATTTTTAAGATTGGTACAGACAGTTTTGGCTCCTTAAGCCAAACGGAGGGCATTTTGGTCATTTCTCCTTCAGAGATGATTTTTGACCAACTTGCCCAATTAAGTAAATAAATTATATGAAATAAAATATGAATAAAGAATGCTAAAAATTTAATTGAAAAAAAGTAGAAAAGAAAAGGAAAGAAAAGAAAAGAAAACGAGTTAACATTGGAAATATGACATCACATTATGTCATTAAAAAGTGCCTCCACCAATCAAATTGAACCAAGCCTTTATAAACCACTTAAAATGAATTAATTGGGCAGAAAAAAAGAAAGAACATTATGTCTTCCCTTAGCTTTAGCTAGCCGAAACCCATCCCAAAACCCCTATCCACCATTAAGCCTTCATTAAGCTTCATTTCCCACTTCAATTCACCTCAAAACCTCATCATCCCTTCACTAAAAATTTCCTTTACCACTAAAGCAAGACTTGGGCAGCAACTAGAAGAAGAAAAAGTGAGGTTAAGCAAGCTTAGAAGGGACTCCATTCAAGATTAGTGTCAATTAATCCTTTAAACTTTGTGTATGCATCATTGGGAGTATGAATTGAGTGTGAATTTCAAAGAAATTAAATAAATTTTGCATAATTGAGTTCCTTTAATTTTTGGAAGCTTTAGGGTACATTAGGGTTTCAATGATTAAATTGAATTATAGTTGTAGATGGTTGCAATTGGACATGAATTTGATGAATTGATCCATTGATTGTATGTGTTTGAAGAATTAAAATGGTTGGAGTTAGGGTTTGAGGCACAAATTTGAGATTTCGCTCATGTATTGGTGAAAGGAAGTTCTAATGGTCAATTAGTGACCATTTGGCTATGTGTAATTAGGAAGTGAAGTGATTTATGCCATGAGAATTGAAGTTAGGTATGCTGTCTAGTGTGACCTGCAGGACTGGGTGTGAGTCTAGCAGATTTAGGTAGCTATAACTGGAGTTGTGTAGGTTCAATTGGTGCAAGGCCAATTGGACATGAAAATAGATACATAATGGCACAATTATGATGAAGGAACCCTGCCCAGAAAACCACAATAGACTGACCTAAAAATTGACCAAATCCGGGTACCATTCATTCTGCCTGGGCAAAATGATCAAATGAACAGTATTCATTCATTTGGTCATAACTCAGTGTAAAAAGGTCCAATTGACCTAAAATTTATATCACTGAAAAGCTTAGACAATTTACAACAACTTTCATGTAGAACACAAACTCTAATTCTGGACTTAACCAAATGAAATTGTTAGCCAAATTTGAACTACCAAATCTGGCGGAATGGGATTCTACCCAGAAATTCTTGGCAGATACCAATCTGGCCAGCCTTGTTCAAATTAACATATCTTGAGCTAGAAAACTCCAAATTGAGTGATTCAAAAAGGGAATTAAAGAAGACACATAAAGGAACAACTTTCATAAAGAGAATTTTATCAAATTCCTACTATACAAATGACTAATGGAATAGAAAACTTAGTGTTTGAAATCTGAAAATTTTAAAATAACCAACACTAAGCTTTATAATGGTATTTGCAACCAATGCCAACAATTTTAGAATGCAAAATGTGGTATGTTGGTGATATTAGAACCAATATACCTATTGTCTATGAAAAAGTCAACATTTTAGTTGACTAATGAATTGAATAGTAATAATTAAATTTCAATTTCAAAGAATTGCATAATTAAAAATGTTAAATGCCCTAGTAGGCCTAGTGTGATTGGTTTGGATAGGTTGGCATGCCAATAGGGTTTTGTTAGCGGTACTTCATATGACATCATGCCATTCTGTGATTCATGGCTTAAATGGCCATTCTATGATTTTATGGCTTTTAGCCATTCTGACCTTATTGTGATACTTGGCCTTGTGCCTAATATTTATTGCAGCTTATTAGTTGTTCTGTTGCACACCGGGAGACACATTGTGACCGATGGTGTGACAGCTCGAGGTACTTAGTACCTAGTGCTAGTTTACCCGTTATCCAGTCAAGTCAACTAGTATAGGTTACTTAGGCAACCAAAAATAAATATTGATAAATTTTAATCAATTATTGATATGAAAAGTACCAAATAAATAATACTACAAATAATTATAAAAAATTTATCCGTATGAGAAATCAACATATACACTACATGTTTATTTCTTTTTAGTCCTTTTTATTTTATTATTGGCACCACTAAGCAGTATTGCTTAGCGCGTTGCTTTTGCCACGCGTAGGTACTGGAGATACAGAGCATGATTCCAGTAGACCCCAGTTCGAGTGAGGATCAGATCTGCGAGTGTCCTGTGTCACCTCACAGCTACAGTGCATTGGTAGGACACTAGGTTATATTTTTGTATTTTGTAATTTTTACAAACTTTGCAATTAAACTTTTAGTTTATTATGTATATTTGAAACTTCTGTAATGTAATTATTTGTAAATTTGTGTTTATAAATAAAATTTGAGTATTTATTTATGATTTGAGTATGAATATGATGTGAATTAAATGATTGAAAGTTTGTGAAATTGATGAGAATTAGTTGAGAAATGATGATATATTTGGAGTTGTGGACTTGAAAAATATTGGGAGTGTCTTTTTAACAGGTTCAAAATATTTTCTTTTTCCAATTTATAACCGGCACGCTGCTGGATTTTTGACAAAGTTTGCAGAATTTAAATTAATCAAATTTTCTTTTTAAAGGACTTATATATGTGAATTTTACATAAAGGCATTTTAATTAATAAAATCAGGAATGGTAATAAAATAAGATAAAGGAAGTACTCCGGCACACTATGTGGCATATTTTACTTGGCTACACTGTAGACGGGTAAAGGGTGCCACAAGTAGTGTAAGTGATTTGCCATTCACCTGCTAATTGATTTGTCATTCACTCGCTGATAGACCCATGACCATTCTACCACGTATAGTAGTGGTTAATAAGCCATCATAGGGATCCTCTGGCCTAGAAATGACAATCCCTACACTATAGTGGCATTTATGTCTCCCATAACCAAACCAACCCCTGCTGCCCAATGTAAATGAATGATAAAACCCTCCTCCAACTTGCCATCAAAAACTCTACTCTCTCAACTCTGATCATTCTTTAAAATTTTCAAAACTCAACTCTCACATTCAGCTCTCTCAAAATGTAATAGCCCAAATTTAGACTGCTGCCAGCACTAGAGTACTGGGAGGCATAAGTCCACCAGCGCTCGTAACAAGCCCTATTAACACCAAATTTTCACTTTAAACCATATAGTTTGTATAAATATTTTAGTAAATATAAAATACAATTACAATTTCCTTTATATTAAAAATTATTAAATGGCATAGCATAGTAGCAAAATAACAAATTACATATCATTACAAAAATAGAGTTCCACAAAATGTACCTTTACCTTTAAGAAAAAATTAAGGCTATAGCTCCTGTAATTCAGCTAACTAAAACTGTTGACTGTATCTTCCAGGCTTATTCCTAAAAGGAAAGATAGAAAAAATGAGTGAGCTAGGGATTAAAAGAATAGAAGCATACTTTAAAGAAATAAAATAGTTTAATCATGCACATGAATATGCAATAGTCACGTGATGTTCCATAGCATAAATAATTCGTAACAAGGTAGTCCATGTCACTAATGGTTCCCCAGCCTCAACATAATCATATACATATAATGGATACCAAGGACATATAAGCCATGACTTACATAAGGTGGATTCTGTAATCCCTGGTATCCAAATGTTAGAGATGCAAAATTGTCTTGCTCAACATCCCCTTTCCTTTCATAGTGAGCTCATTTGCTTCTATGCCATTTCCTTTACTTTATTTTTCTACCCAATGAGAACTAGTTGGTCATCAATAAACTACCAAATACAACATAATTAATAATGCAACACCTTCGTGAAATGCATTACTAACATATAACATTAATTATGCAACTATAGTCATTAAAATTATACAATATATCATGATGCATGAATGTACTAGATATGCTATAAACATTTAAGTAAACAAATACACTTAAAATAGTTTAAGCAAGTTCTACTCACAAACTAGGTGACCCTTTACTACTATTGAGCTTGCCAATGCTAGCTTTGTTGGTTGGCAGAACCTATACAAAGGTACTATTACTTATTAGATAGTTAATCATAAATTAACTTTAATTACTTATTTAGCTTTATTTTATTATCTTAATTATTCTACTAAAAATCTAGTCTCCTTTCCTCCCTGCAAAGTAACACAAACATTGGGTCTCAGGCTCACAACAACATCATAATGCTCATCCTGGCCTACAATAAAGCTAGCCTAAGTCTAGTAGTTCAATTATCTAGTTAGGTTCCCTAACTCTTTCTACAATTCAATCACATATGTCTAGTGTTGTAAAAATCATAGAAATATTTCTAGAGGTCCTTAACAGTGTTCTTATATTACTAGAATTTATTTTACATAATTATTATGTGCCAACAATATTCTATAAATTAACATAGCAACCAGTCTTTAGCCAAAACTACTAAAGTAGAGATCAAACTTACCAATGTTGATTTTGCAACCTAGAACATGTCTAGAACGTCTAAAAACCTTAAGATAGAGTATAAACACGACCATGTTCTAGGTTAACCCACCGAATGCTAAAATCAAGCTGAAAAGCCAGTCCAAGTGTTGGAAGGCTATCTTTGATCCAATAGCAGCTATTGAAGGAACGGAAGTGTGAAAAACACAAGTTTATACCATTGAATTCAAAAATTTTCACCTAGGGTCACATGCATCATGCAAGATTTATTTTTTTATCTATTTGATTTTAATGATAAACAACATATTAAAACTCTTTTAATATGTTTTTGGATCTGTATTTGCCATTTAAGATTTTAAAATTAATCAGATTAATTTTAGAACCCTAGATTAAATCAAGAACGATTACACTAACCTCTTGATGCACTGCAACGTGTCTGCGCCTTTGAGATTCGTCTTCAGGACACCAGATGTTGTCCCTCTAGCTTGTCCACACTAAGAACACCTATGGCAGCCCTTGAACAGCTTCTAAAGCTTTTTCTATTAATTAAAAATTCAAGTTCTGCCTTTTAAGAGATTAGAGATATAAATAGGACACTAGAAACAATTTCTAGTGTTCTTAATTCAAGAGATTGATGGCTAATCTCTTTGAATTGATGAGAGATGAAAAAGAATAGATGAAAAGCCTCAAAGTGGCGTGACAAAGGAGAGGAGTGGCTGCTGGTTACTTTTCTTTTTATAATAACACTTAAATAGCTAGGTTAACACATTAAACCCTTGCCACATGTCACCCTTTGATTAGCTCTGGGTTTAAGTAACCCAATCACATTGTGCCAAGTGTCAAACCTATATTTAATCTTCATTTTAATCATCTTACATGATTAAAAAACATTTGGCAAGCTTATGTGTAATCCCATACGTCACCATCTCATGATGCCATGTGTCACACTGTGAAATGACCAAAATGCCCCCGTGTCTTAATTTTGAGTTCTTAACCCAAAATAATTATTTTTCTTCTTCTAATCAATTTATATCAAATATAAATTAATTAATTAATCTCTATTAATTAATTTCTCATTAATTAAATTCATATTTAAACACTTTAAATATAAATTTAACTTATACTATACATCCAATAATCTAGATTTGGTTTCAAGTCATGTTAGGGACTTTGCAATTTAATTGCAAACCAAACCTATTTAATTAATCAATTAAACTCTTTAATTAATTAATTAAATCATATTTAAATAGGTGATAACTTGTGTATGTGTGTGACTTACTAGACTCAACACTAATTGGCAATGAGACATGATATCAACTCTTAATATCATCAGAACTCTTTCTTACCATAAATGATTTCTCTAAATCATTTTATAAACCTCATAGACCATGGTTAACACCTAGCATAGCATGCCATGGCCACCCAATTAGTAATAAGGTTTACCTTAAATGAACCTATAATCATATGTTACTATGCACTAGAATCTCTCTGTTACAAAATCCCAACTCAAGCTGGAGTCATGGTTTATGTCAAACTCCATTTGCTATGAATATTATGTTCTCTTTTAATTCCAGTTCTTGATTAAAAAGATTTTCTCATTAGAAACTCTTTTCTGAATAAATCTATATGTCCTGGCCAGGAACTTGAAACATCAAGAACAATTAAATGAACATAGGATTTTATCTCTATTTACTTAGAGGAACAGATTCCATCTTGATCAACACCTACCTCCATATATAACTAGTAGGAGCCAACAGATGCCCATATACCCATACACAGTACAAGTATGAAAGCAGTATCAAACTCAAACTACCTATATACAAGATAACTGTGTTATTTCAGGTCTAAAGATTATATGCACTGATATGATTTATGACAAAACATTGACAAGAGTAAACTCCATGTGCTTGTCATAAGTGTCACTGGTTCGGCCTACTTATCATTTATAAGTGCCTATCATGTTTGTTATATGGCATGAGACTCACCATTCCATCTTATTTATATCTCATATAAATAACTTGGGAACAAACATGAATACAATCTTTCTGGATAAGTCATGTCCTTATTATGAAGTATCCTCGATTGTGAACCTATTTATGATACTTTGTGTTAGAAATATTGTCACTCATATTCTTAACAACTTAAGAATAATATTTCTAACAAAATATCAATGGACCTTTTCTATTACACATAAATATATTATGTAAACGGAAAAGTGGAAATGCCTTTTATTAATAAAATATGTACAAGATACATACTAAATGATATGCTCTAGGGCATACTACTAACAATCTCCCACTAGCACTAGAGCCATTCATTACAATATCTTAGACCTATCTTCTCAAGATGTCGGTCTAACTGAGTCTGTGACATAGGCTTAGTGAATGGATCAGCTATATTTTCAGCTGATGCTATTTTCTGCATGGTTACATCGCCTTGCCCAACTATTTCTCTGATAAAGTGGTAGCGCCTTTCTATGTGTTTGGATTTCTGGTGAGACCTTGGTTCCTTAGCCTGTATGACTGCTCCATTATTATCACAGTGTAGTGGAACTGCTGAATCAATGGAAGGAACTACTGTAAGTTCTGTCACGAACTTCTTTATCCAAACAGCTTCCTTTGCAGCCTCTGTAGTGGAATCTGCAGTCGTGCTCTGTTTGGAACTCTTCCAACTGACTGCACCTCCATTACAAATGAACACATATCCAGAAGTAGACTTTCTATCATCGATATCTGATTGGAAATCAGAATCATTATAACCATTCAATTGCAAGTCTCCACCTCCATAAATCAAGAATAAATCCTTAGTTCTTCTCAAGTACTTAAGGATATTCTTGACAGCTATCCAGTGTTCCAAACCTAGATTGGATTGATACCTGCTAGTCAAACTAACAGCATATGCGATATCCGGCCTAGTACACAATATTGCATACATTAAACTTCCAATAGCCAAAGCATATGGAATCCTAGCCATCTTATCTCTTTCTTCAGGTGTCTTTGGAGACATCTCTTTAGAAAGATGGATACCATGTCTCACTGGTAACAATCCTCTCTTGGAATCAAGCATGTTAAACCTCTTTAACACCTTTTTCCAAGTATAGACTTTGGGATAAACCAATTATTCTTTTCGCTCTATCTCTATAGATGCGAATCCCAAGAATATAGGTTGCCTCCCCTAAGTTTTTCATGGAGAATGTATTTGACAACCATACCTTTATAGTTGTCAACATACCTGTGTCATTACCCATCAACAATATGTCATCCACATATAAGACAAGGAAAGTGATAGCACTGTCACTAACCTTCTTATAGACACATGGCTCATCCTCATTTTTGATAAAACCAAAGGATTTAATGGCTTCATCAAAACGGATGTTCCAACTCCTCGAAGCTTGTTTCAACCCATAAATGGATCGCTTTAGCTTGCATACCTTGGAACCATCTTGGGATTCAAAACCCCTAGGTTGTTCCATGAAAATGTTTTCTTCAATGTATCCATTGAGAAAAGCTGTTTTGACATCCATCTGCCAAATCTCATAATCATAGTATGCAGCTATTGCTAATAAAATCCTAATTGATTTAAGCATGGCAACAGGCGAGAAAGTCTCCTCATAGTCGATTCCTTGCCTTTGGCGAAACCCTTTTGCTACTAGCCTATCCTATAGGTCTCTACCTTTCCATCAGAACCAATTTTCTTCTTGAAAACCCATTTGTTCCCTATAGGTACAATACCTTCAGGTGGATCAACAAGATCCCAAACTTAATTCTTATACATAGAATCAATTTCAGATTTCATAGCATCAATCCATTTTGAAGAGTCTATATCTGATATAGCTTCTTCATAGGTAAGTGGATCATCTCCATGATCTACTTCTTCATGAGTAGACAACTCTTGTTCTTCTTCATGAAGAAAACCATATCTCACTGGTGGGTGAGATACCCTGGTTGTTCTACGAGGAACAGCTGTAGATGTTTCATCAACGGGTATAGGTTGACTAGATGGATCTATATCCATCTGATCTGTTGGTTGGTCAGAATTCTCCAATTCTAACTCTATTTGCCTTCCTTTGCCTCCTTCTTGAACAAACTGTTGTTCAAGAAATGTGGCATCTCTACTTATCACAACCTTTTGTGAAGTAGGCAAATAAAAATAATATCCAAAACCATCTTTTGGATATCGAACAAATCGACCTTTTTCTGATCTAGTCTCCAATTTATAAGTGTTCAGCTTTTTGATATAAGCCGGATAACCCCAAATCTTAACATGCTTAAGACTTGGTTTTCTTTCATGCCATATCTCATAAGGTGTGGAAAAAACTGATTTTAATGGAATCCTATTCAGAATATACAAAGCTGATTCTAATGCAAATCCCCAAAAGGAGATTGGCATATCAGTATAGCTCATCATACTACGTACCATATCCAATAGGGTACGATTTCTCCTTTCAGATACACCATTCAGCTGTGGCGTTCCTGGAGGAGTCAGCTGGGAAACAATGCCATGCTCTCTCAAGTATTCATCAAATTCAGTACTTAAGTATTCACCTCCACGATCTGATCAAAGAGCTTTAATACTCTTTCCTGTTTGATTTTCTACTTCAGATTTAAATTCTTTGAACTTTTCAATGGATGCATGTTTGTATTTCATCAAATACAAATACCCAAATCTTGATTTATCATCAGTAAAGGTAATAAAATAATGAAAGCCCCCTCTAGCCATTTCTTTAAATGGACCACATACATCATTATGTATTAGCTCCAAAATATTTTCAGCTCTTGGCCCTTGTCCAACAAAGGGTGATCTAGTCATTTTGCCCTGAAGGCAAGATTCACAAGTAGGAGTAGGCTCAGAGCCAAATGAAGATAAAATCCCCATTTTCTCCAATTTTGCAATCCTATCTTCTGCAACATGACATAACCTTAAGTGCCAAATATATTTTTAACTTGAGTTGGTTTTCACCATGGCATTGCATTCTTTTAGATTGCTATACTCTGGCCAGTGGAAACACTTTCTTACTGACAATGGAAACACTTTCCTGTTGGCAATCGAAACACTTTCCTATTGGCAGTGGAAACACTTTCCTTTGCCTTTGTCAGCTTTGGTCTTCCCTTTCTGTTTAGCTATTTTCTTGGAAGGACCAGGAATCTGAGGTTTCTTTTTCTTATTGCCCTTCTTCTTGTTGGAATTTTCAGCAAAAGAAGATGCAATTAAAGCTACCTCTTTTCCTTTATTGCCCGGCATATTCTTTTGAGCAATAACCAGCATGTTGAGTAAACCAGCTAAGGTGCATTCCTGTTTAGTCATATGGAAATTTGTCACAAAATTCCCAAAAGACTCAGGAAGGGACTGAAGGATCAAATCCGTCTGTAGTTGGAAATCCATGTTGAAGTCAAGATGTTCCAACTGCTCAATCAGCCGAATCATCTTGTGGACATGATCCCCAATATTCTGTCCCTCAGACATCCTCATACGGAATAGCTGTCTAGATATCTCATACCTAGCATTCCTACTGTGCTCACCATACAACTCTTGTAGGTGAAGGAGGATCTCACTCGCACTCTGCATGTTCTCATGTTGCTTCTGTAACTCATTACTCATGGAAGCAAGCATGTAACACTTAGCTCTCATATCATGCTCCTTCCACTTGTCCAAAGTTTCATGTTCCTCTTGTGTGGCCTCTGGAGGTAAGGAACCAGGAACATTTGAATCTAGAACATATCCTATATGTTCAAGGTTCAGGACAAGTTTCAAATTTCTTAGCCAATCAGACAGATTAGGTCCTGTCAACCTATTGTGATCAAGTATGCTTGCAAGGATATTGGATGGTGGTGGTTGTTTTGTGCTCATTTTTATCAGAAAATTAACTGCAGAAAATAACCAGATTAATTAGTAAATGTATCATGTAATTAACCAAAATGATTATGGTCTTTTAATCAAATTGGTCCTCCCACTAACTTAGCGAATCCTACACTTCCAAAGTAGAAAACGGAAATCCTAGTTGGATAGATTTCTAGTGGGTGATTGAATTCTTATAATTTATTGATCATCCTCAGGTACATCCATTATTGGAATTACAATACACTATAAGTGAGCAACTCCTTGCCCATCACATCTCATGTGAGGTTCAATCCTTTACCTAGCCCCTAATGCTCAAAATCTCAGGTACATCCATTATTGACTTATCTTGCATTAGTTAAGTTGATCCCATTGAGCTAGTAATTATGCAAATAATTTTAATGTCCTCAGGTACATCCAATATTGGCCACCAAACCATTTACATATTTACAACATCTCATGCTTAACAATTATTCTTAAGAAAATCTCTTAAATTAATTGCATCTTATGCAACTATTTAAAATTTCTTAAAATAATTGCCCTAATGGAGGGCCTATGTTATAATTACTTTAATTATAGCATTTCCAACTTAATCATTTGTTTGGAAGATTTTATGGTCATTCTAATTACTATTAAGGTCTCACTTTGCACATTATCCAATTAGCATGCATATATCATATAATAGCATACATTCCCATACATCTCATGCATTTATGGATAAGCAATAAATATGGTATGATCATGGACTTTCTAAGGGATTCAATTCTGAGCCACCAAGAATTGAATCAGGGCATTCCTAGGTGCATTTCATTCATTCATTCATTTTTACAAGAGTTGCTGAAGGAGTACATAATCAACACTTGATCTTGAATTCCTCCCACTGGTCCCACCAATGCTCTTGACCTCCTTGAACTTCTTGCAATCCAATATTACATAGTAATCCTTGGCATACCAAGGCGAATTTACAAGAACTTAAATAAATGAAATTACAACCCAAAAATTATTACAAACTTAATAATACTTGCCCAAAAAAAATTAAAATAAATTAATTAATTTACAATCCCAAAGAAACATAAAAGAAATAAATCCAATCACATTGGTCTTTTATAGTCCATGATCATCCATCATGCATATCACTATTTAACAATTAAATAAAACATACATACTTAAATTAAATTGAATATCTCATATTCAACTTAAAAATCCAGATTTGAATATGATTCAAATAAATTTAAAAATTCAGATTTGAATCTCATTCAAACAAATTTAAAAATTCAGATTTGAATCAAATTCAAACAACTTTAAAAATTCAGATTTGAATCACATTCAAACATTTTTTAAAAAATCAGATTTGAATCACATTCAAACATTTTTTAAAAAATCAGGTCTGGATTTTATTCAATCAATTTTAAAAAAATCAGATTTAAATATGATTCAAACAACTTTAAAAATTCAGATTTGAATCACATTCAAACAACTTTTAAAATTGTAATTTGAATCATAATTTAATTGTGTGATAAAAATTCTAATTAAACAATTTAATTAGACATAAAATGGATCTTAGATCATACAACAATTGCACATTCACAATCCATTTACCTTTGCACACCATTGTGGTGCATCAACCATGCGCACCATGGTGTTCATCATTTGTGCCGCCACCTTTGCTTTTCAACCAGCAATGAACTTTTGATCTCATGATCAAACAAAAAATTAAATCATATAAACATCAATCTAAATGGCAAATATAGTGGCTATGATACCAATTGAAGGAACGAAAGCGTGAAAAACACAAGTTTATACCATTGAATTCAAAAATTTTCACCTAGAGTCACATGCATCATGCAAGATTTATTTTTTATCTATTTGATTTCAATGATAAACAACATATTAAAACTCTTTTAATATGTTTTTGGATCTGTATTTTCCATTTAAGATTTTAAAATTAATCAGATTAATTTTAGAACCCTAGATTAAATCAAGAACGATTACACTAACCTCTTGATGCACTGCAGCGTGTCTGCGTCTTTGAGATTCGTCTTCCGGACATCAGATGTTGTCCCTCTAGCTTGTCCACACCAAGAACACCTATGGCAGCCCTTGAACAGCTTCTAAAGCTTTTTCTATTAATTAGAAATTCAAGTTCTGCCTTTTAAGAGATTAGAGATGTAAACAGGACACTAGAAACAATTTCTAGTGTTCTTAATTCAAGAGATTGATGGCTAATCTCTTTGAATTGATGAGAGATGAAAAAGAATAGATGAAAAGCCTCAAAGTGGCGTGACAAAGGAGAGGAGTGGCTGCTGGTTGCTTTTTTTTTCATAACAACACTTAAATAGCTAGGTTAACACATTAAACCCTTGCCACATGTCACCCTTTGATTAGCTCTAGTTTTAGGTGATCCAATCACATTGTGCCAAGTGTCAAACCTATATTTAATCTTGATTTAATCATCTTATATGATTAAAAACATTTGGCAAGCTTATGTGTAATCCCATATGTCACCATCTCATGATGCCACGTGTCACACTTGAAATGACCAAAATGCCCCTGTGTCTTAATTTTGAGTTCTTAACCCAAAATAATTATTTTTCTTCTTCTAATCAATTTATATCAAATATAAATTAATTAATTAATTAATCTCTATTATTTAATTTCTCATTAATTAAATTCATATTTAAACACTTTAAATATAAATTTAACTTATACTATACATCCAATAATCTAGATTTGGTTTCAAGTCATGCTAGAGACTTTGCAATTTAATTACAAACCAAACTTATTTAATTAATCAATTAAACTCTTTAATTAATTAATTAAATCATATTTAAATAGGTGATAACTTGTGTATGTGTGTGACTTACTAGGCTCATCACTAATTGGCAATGAGACATGATATCAACTCTTAATATCATCAGAACTCTTTCTTACCATAAATGATTTCTCTAAATCATTTTATGAACCTCATAGACCATGGTTAACACCTAGCATAGCATGCCATAGCCACCCAATTAGTAATAAGGTTTACCTTAAATGAACCTATAATCATATGTTACTATGCACTAGAATCTCTCTATTACAAAATCCCAACTCAAGCTGGAGTCATGGTTTATGTCAAACTCCATTTGCTATGAATATTATGTTCTCTTTTAATTCCAGTTCTTGATTAAAAAGATTTTCTCATCAGAAACTCTTTTCTGAATAAATCTATCTGTCCTGGCCAAGAACTTGAAACATCAAGAACAATTAAATGAACATAGGATTTTATCTCTATTTACTTAGAGGAACAGATTCCATCTTGATCAACACCTACCTCCATATATAACTAGTAGGAGCCAACAGATGCCCATATACCCATACACAGTACAAGTATGAAAGCAGTATCAAACTCAAACTACCTATATACAAGATAACTGTGTTATCTTAGGTCTAAAGATTATATGCACTGATATGATTTATGACAAAACATTGACAAGAGTAAACTCCATGTGCTTGTCATAAGTGTCACTGGTTCGGCCTACTTATCATTTATAAGTGCCTATCATGTTTGTTATATGGCATGAGACTCACCATTCCATCTTATTTATATCTCATATAAATAACTTGGGAACAAACATGAATACAATCTTTCTGGATAAGTCATGTCCTTATTATGAAGTATCCTCGATTGTGAACCTATTTATGATACTTTGTGTTAGAAATATTGTCACTCATATTCTTAACAACTTAAGAATAATATTTCTAACAAAATATCAATGGACCTTTTCTATTACACATAAATATATTATGTAAACAGAAAAGTAGAAATGCCTTTTATTAATAAAATATGTACAAGATACATACTAAATGATATGCTCTAGGGCATACTACTAACACCTATACGAAGCCCAAAATATGTTATTAATTATCATATATTTATATTTAATTAAGTAAAGGCTTGGAAATCTCACCAAGTGATCTAAACTTTCTGATGATCGCCTTTCACAAATGAGGTCCGATCGAAGCAGGGTTGGTCCCATCTCGAAGAGTTCAACATGTTGAGTTCTTGATGGCCTTAGATCATCAAATTGATAAATGGATCATTAGGAAATTAGCCTATAAGCTAATGTTCATTATTCTCCTTCTTCCCTTCGAAAAGGGATCTTTAGTGTTCCTTAGATGGCGTGTTTGGCCTGGGAAGCTTCCATGAACTATGGTGGTTTAAGCAGGATCTTAGAATAATGAGGGGATGGCTGACATTCGTGGCTTCCAGCCAGTTCCTCCTTGTAAGCATATGGGTTGGTTCATAGCCATTTGCTTCATACAGCTTTAAACAAAATTCCTCAAGGCTACTCTCAACTCACCAAAATGGAGCTGCTATGGTGGCAAGGCTTGTCAGTGATAAAGAAAAAGAAGATGAGGCCAATAGGAGATATTGGGTAGGTGGGATATGAGCTGGTATAGGGAGGGAGAAAGGAAAGCTAAAAGTGATTAGTTGGTTTTCTCTTGCTTCAATTTGATTAATCCCTCTTTTATTAGTTCCTCCTTATAAGCATATGGGTTGGTTCCTGGCCATTTGCTTCATAAAACTTTAAACAAGCTTCCTTAGGGCTGCTCTTAACTCACCAAAAAGGAGTTACTATATAATGCCCTCACTTTAGGTAGTCTGTACATTCTACTGTTTTGGTGACCAATGTCTATCTGGACAGTTAGAATGCCTAGAACTATATTTAAACTAGAGTGAGGAGTCATAAATAACCTAAAGAATGACTAAAAAAATTAAGGAGAAATTAAAGAAATGAAATGCAAAGAGGTTAAATGAGCCAAGGCTCCAGTGATGGGTAACCCTAACGGGAAGTGACTATGAAGATAGTTGCCAACCCTAGACCCATGGAGAACCCTGTGAAATAATTATTTGGGGCTTAAGTGAAGGAATTTATGAGGTTTAGATGATAACACAATGCCAAAAAAATATAAAAAAATTTATATCAATCGATACAGACAATTATAACTCAGTGAACACAACGAAGGGCATTTTGGTCATTTCACCCTTAGAGATGATTTTTGACCAACTTATCCATTTAAGTAAGTGAGATTTATGTCATAAAATATGAATAAATATTGTTACAAATTTAATTAGAAATGAGTAAAAGAAAGAAGAAAGAAAAATAAAAATAAATGAAATTAAATTTCAATTATTACATGGGCATGAGGCAATAGTGATGTAATTAAAAAAATTTCTTTGCCAATCAAAATTAGACAAGCACAAGTATAAAGGATAAAAGGAAATAAATAAGACCAAATTAGCTTCATCTTCTGCCTCCTCTCACTTGGCCCAAACCCCATTTGAAAGACCTCCTTCATTTTTGTTCATGCAAGCTTAAATTCCTAGCCTATTTCACCACAAAATTCATATACTCCAACATAAAAACCTGTAATTAGGCCTTGAAGAAGTGTTTGGCAGCCAAGAAAGTGAAGGAAAGTGAAGTTTAGGCAATCTCACAATTGGGGCAAGAGAGGTTAGTGCCAATTCTCACTGCCTTATCTCTTTATTCTTTGTCAGGAACTTGATTTGAGTTAGAAATTGTTGAAAAATGAAATAAAATAAGTATGTAGGATCAAGCACAAATTTTTGCCAGCCTAGGTATATGGAGAATTTGATGTTATTTGTTGAAATTAAACATTGATTTTAATTGTGGTGAAGTGATAAACATGATAGATAAGTTAAATTGCTTGTGTTGGATGAATTTATGGATTGTGATGGTTAGGGTTTGTGATAAATTGGGAATTTGTTAAATTAATGTTGAATTGATGATTTTAAGGTCAATTAATGACCATTTGGTGTGTTTGGCCTTAAATTGGGTTTGGTTTTGGACTTGGAATGCTAAAAGGGAAAATTACTCTTTGTGCTGGAAATCTAGACTTTGAGTCCAGTAGGTTTGGGTAGCCATACGTGGAGATATATAGCTTCAATTGGTATAAGGCTAGTTGGAGGTAAAACTAGGGACATAATGCCACATTTTTCATGAAGAGACTATGCCCAGAAAACCAACACAAAGTAACCTAAAATTGGCTTAAATCTGGGTAACCAAAATTTAGACCTGGAAAAATGACCATATGAATAGTGATTGTTCAAATGGCCATAACTTTTTGTAGACAGGTCTAAATGACCTGATTCTTGAACCCATGGAAAGCTTAGACATATTAGAACATCTTTTATGGAGAATAGAAACCAAAATTCTGACCATAACCTAATCAAATTGCTAACTAAAGTTGGCTTATCAAAACTACCAGAACCAAAACTGCCCAAAAAATTCTGGACATTGACCAATCCGGCCAGTTATGGTAAAAATGCCATAACTTGAGCTACAAAACTCTAAATGGAGTGATTCAAAAATGGAATTAAACATTAAGGAATAACTTTAATGGAGAAAGGTTAGCCAAAATCCCACTGTAGATTGGTCTAATAGAATAGTAAACTTAGGTTACAAAAACTGAAAATTTTAAAATACTTCTAGGAAGACTTGAATTGTGGTTGGCAATTAATGCCAATAACTTTATAACCCACAATGTGGTATGATCATATATTTAGAACTTGTTTACCTTTTTTTTTATGGAATAATCAAAATTTAGCATGAATAGTATTATGAATAGTAACCACAAAGACATAAAATGCAAAGAACCAATGCCTAAAATGCTAATATGCCCATGTATGCCTAGTTATGATTGGTTTGGATAGGTTGGCATGCCAATAGGATTTTGACTGTAGCACTGCTTATGACTTCATACCATTTCGTGATTAATGGCTTTTATTACCATTTCGTGATTTATGGCTTTTGACCATTTTGTTATTCTTTGACATACATGACTTTATGACCGATTGATATCATGGCTTTTTAGCCATTCTGTTGCACACCTGGCAGACACCATGTGACCAATGGTGTGACGGCCCGAGGTACTTGGTACCGAGTGCTAGTTTACCCGTTTATTCAGTCCAGTCAATTTGTATAGGTTGCTTGGGTAATTAAAAATAAGTCTTAAAAATTTACAACTAAGTAATGAATATAAAAAAAAAACTATTAAATTAAATATATTATAAATAGTTATAAAAAAATACAGTCTGTGAGAAACAATAGCATAATTTCTTTGTATTTAATTATTCAGTTTATTTTTATATTATATTTGCACCACTAAGCATTATGCTTAACGTGTCGCTTTTTGCCATGCATAGGTACTAGAGGTCAGGAGAGAGAGCCCAGTAGACCATAAACTGGGATTATTTTTGGGAGTCCAGATCTGCACGAGTCCGGTGTCACCATCCTTTACAGTGCATTTTAGTAGGACCTGCTAGGCTTTGTTAGTAATTTTATATTTTGTAATTAGACATTAATTTTATCATGTAAATTATGAACTCATGTAATCATTTGTAAATTATGTAAATTAATGAAATTTGAGTATTTCATTTGTGAATGTGAGTATGATTTTATTTATGTATGGAAGGAATGAATTTGTGAGTTTGAGATATTGAGATAAAGCAATGAATTTATGAAAAATTTATATCATTGAGATTATTATTGAGATTTTAAACAGGTGGGAAAACGTCAAATTGTGAATAAATTAGGAAAAATTCCGTCAGTTTCTCTGATTGAATAATTGAACCTAAATTAATAAAAATTAAATGTGATTACTAGGAAATGTAATAAGATAAGTTAAGGCGCTCTGGCACCGAATGTGACATGCCTTGCTCGGCTACACTGTAGATGGGTGAGGGGTGTTACATACTATGATGGCAAGGCCTGTCAATCATAATGACCCATTGCCAGAGAAGATGAGGCTAACGGGAGATATTGGGTAGGTGGGACATGAGTTGGTATAGGAAGGGAGACTGGAAAGATAAAAATGATCAGTGGGTTTTCTCTTAAAGTTTACTAATTCTCAAAATATCTTGCACCATTTGCTTTTACAACTTTTAAAAACTATATGCATGTATATATCTATGCATATTTATGGTTAATTAACTCTTAAACTAACTAGCATCTATATAAATACATCACTAATAATAATTGCACTCAAAAAAGGCATACAAGTTTGTAGTAAATTTGACAAAATTAAATTATCCATATTACAACTTACTTGACTATAAGCTAGAAGAATATATTTATTTTATTCATTTATCCATTTTTTTTTATTAATTCCCATTAGTTGAAGGTGGATGCATATTCTACCTTCGAACAAGTATTCCAAGGGATTTCTAAGAAGGGTGTTGCACAAAATCTTAACACCAAGCCCTATTTTTTTTTATTCAATTCTCAACACCCACAAAGAATCTTACAGCAAAACTATCTCTCATTTTTTTTCATTTCTTAAACTCTGATATCCCTTTTGTTATTAAGAGCAAAATAAATTTTTTGAATCTTTCCGAAAAGTGAGGTATATAAACTTTTCTTAAATGCTTTTTTATTTTTTTTGAATGCATATAACCATATTAATATGCAATTTTATAAGTATTGTTTAGTGTGGGTGGGGCAAAAAGGCCTAGTTTGCACACAAGTACAAAAATCAACAAAGAGTTATGTTAACTTGGATACTTAGTTATTTATATTCTTGCATATTTTGATTATATATATTTGATATAATAGGTGAAATTTTTTATGTATATGAAAAAATATATCTTTGCTATAGATTTGGATACCATCTAGGGGATCAAATTTAATAAATATTGCAGGGGTTTGCTTTGTGTCAATCTCATTATTATATTGATAAGATTCTTTCCAAGATTAATCACTTGGGTAGCAAAGAAGTTAATATCCCATGATGTTTCTAACAATTTAGTGAAGAAATTGGGAATATCTATTAGTCAATTAGACTATGCTAGTGCAATTGGTAGGTTGATGTATGTTATGCATTACTCTATACTCGATATTACTTTTGCTATTTGTAAACTTTCCTAATATACTCATAATCTTAGCACTGATTGGAGAGCTATTGGAAGAGTTCTTAGTTATCTTAAAAGGGAAAAGTCTCTTGTCTTAGTTTAGAATAAGTTTCCTTCAATGCTTGAGTGTTATATTGATGCTAGTTGGATAATTATTGTCAATGATAATAAATCTATGTCTGGTTGGATATCCACTTTAGGTTGAGTAGCTATCTCATAGGCTTTGAAGAAATAGATGTGCATTACTCATTCCATAATGGAAAATGAATTTACAGCTTTTACAACTTTGACAATAATAAGCAACGAGGTAGAACGACTAAGAAATTTATCGCTAGATAAAGAGTTTTGACCACAACTGATGCTAGTGATCTTTTTGCATTGTGACAGTGAAGCAATTATGTCTAGGGCATTTAGCAAGATTTGTAATGGCAAATTTAGACATATTACTTTAAGATACAATTAATTTCTGATGGTATAATCACAATTGTTTACATTATATTTTAACCAATTAACCAAAGGGCTCCTAGGGAACGTGGTAAGAAGTACTATAGGTGCAATGGGTCTAAAACCTTTCCAATTTGTCTTTGTTAATGGGAACCTTACCTTTCTAATTGCTTAGTAATTTTAAAGGTTTAAAAGGTAATGACAAGTTATAGTTCGTGACAGTTTACGAGTGCTAAGAACTATATAGTGCTTAAGAAAAAGAGGTTGAGTATTTATTACTCTTAATGAAGATATTAGGTATGACTGGAGCAAAGATAGCAACGAGTAGGGTACCCATGAATCGTCTTACCTAAGCCCAAATCTGATTATTATTCTTATTGCATGAACTCATCCTAAACCTGATTAATATTACCCAAATAATATCTGAACCCATTTAATTTTATATATTTTAATTATAATCTTTAATAATTTATATTATAAAAATTGATAATTTTATAAAATATTTAAATTATGTTTATTTAAACTATAACATATACAAAAATTTGTAAATATTATTATGAAAATATATATTTTTATATTTAATTAATTATTTATATAAAACGAGTTTGGATAGTGGGTACCAAACATATAAAACCCAAACTCGATTCAAACCCAGCACAAGTATTATGTCCCAAATCCAAACTCGTCCTAATTCTGATTGTATGCTACCCAAACCCATCCTAATAGGGTTCAATCAGGTCGGGTACTTAAAAATACCCAATTTATTTCTATCCCTAAGCTTAAGAACTAGGAAGTCCAAAATCATTTAATTTAAACTTCACCTATATAAATACAAGGAGTGGTGCTGCTTCTATCAATGTTTGGAAAATAAAAAAATTTGTAAGCCTTTATGATTTGAGGAGGTAAAATAAGGCCATATTATGATACTAAAGCTCATAGTGAACTTTTTAAAGAATTTGTACAATTTATGTGTATAATGTTTCTAACGTTATCAGTATATGAATTATGGTTAATGAGATATAACCGTTAATTTTGACAAGATTTTGAAGTGTTTATACTAATAATAGGTTTAAGTCAAAAGACACCTTTTATATGCATAAATCTTAAATGGTTTTGGTTTATACTCTTGTATCTAGCTTAGCATGTTCTTCCCATAATATTACCACAATGCTAAGATATTAACACCATAAAAGCAGAGAAAATGAGTTCTCACCCAGTTAATAAGTAGGACAAATTTATAAGAAGGGATGTGAGTGTTTGCTTGATTTTACAACTACCGCAAGTGCATGGATTGCTAAATAAGTAATAAAGTGATGAGTAGAGTATCGTTCCCATGAGAAGTTATAGGCATAAGTACTAAACTACACAGCAATCTTAATTGTTTAAACTACCGAAAGTTATAAGAGGGTAAATTTTAAACTAAGACAAATAACTATTGAGAATTAAAAAAAGTGAATCTGGAAATTTAAAAATAATTCTAATTATGTGAATAATTCTGAAATTTTTAGATTTCACGCCTTAACCTTGTTATAGTTTTAATCTTGCTTTATCAATGGATTAAGTGTTTGTTTCTTTGATGCAAAATTAATCCTAAGGTATCCTAGATCTTCTCTCAATGTATCTAAGTTGTATTTCAATTAGAGCCAAACCCTACTTTTGTTGGTGATTAGTCCAAATCAAAATTCTTTGAGATCTATGATTAATTTTGAAACTCTACAAAGGTCATCAGCCTATCTCTAGGTCCGATTTCCTAGGTTCAAAATCTTGATTTTTCAATACTAATCTTTACCTCTCAGTTCATCAACTAGTATCTTAGATCATGACTAAGTGGGTACCAACACATAGCATTCATTAAGATCACAAGAGATAGAATCAAAGAGCAAAACTCAATTCAATTAAATAAAACTCAATATATATCCATAATAAAAGTTAAGAATGCTACTTTCCAAATTCCAAAATTAAAGGAGTTATTCACTCATGGTGACTTTAACAAACATAATGCAATAAAAGTAAAAGCACATAAAACTAATCTGAAGACTAAAAACAAAAGAACCGAGGGAGGATTCTGCAGTTGTGAACTTGTGGAACTTTGGCTGAGAATTTGTCCTTGTCACTGATGTGATTCTTTTTCAAGACGGCTAGAGTTTCTCAGGAAGGCTTCTCTCAAAACTTTTCCCTTTGTGTGTGTATGTGTATATAGCTATGTGTCCTCCTTTTTTTTTTTACTTTATGCTGGCTTTTATTTATATTAGGTGTCCCAGGGTTAAGTTTTAGAGTCCCAATGGCATTAGAAGTCCAATCGGTATGCCAAAATAGGAGTTAGAGTCGGATTCAGAAAATTGCTGAAACATAATACACGGCCCTTGTGTCACTACACGGCTTGGGGCATGTAAGTTGCTGGAGCTGATGGGCTCTTTACGAATGGGTGGCAATAAGTTACATGGGCCTTGGATGCTTACACGGGTCAAGTTACATGGCCCATGTACTTGTTCATGCTCCATTTACTTCTTCAAACCTTGGTAACAGAAGATTACATGGGTCTTTGAAGGTTACACGGCCCGTGTACTGTGGCTTTTCTTCAACTTCTTCAAGTCTCACTAGGTAGGAGGTTGCACGAGTCTAGGGCTGTGTTTACACGACCCATGTAATGTGTATCAACAACTTAGCTTGCTTCTTAAGTTCTTCCAAGCTTCCTTCTTTGCTCCTATGCCTTGAATTTTCTTCAGAACACCTAAAAAATATGCAAAAAACATAGATTTTAGTGTGGATCAGTGAATTTACAAAAACTAATAAAATTATCAAATATGCATGCAATTACCTATTTGAATGCCATGAAATATTGTACAATTTTGCCTAAAAATATCAATATAATACAAGTGTATCAAATACCCCCAAACTTAAACTTTTGCTTGTCCTTAAGCAAATCAAAACCTTTTTGAAACACTTTTTAGGAGAAACTTAGAAACATAACCAAAATTTCAATATGCATACAATTGAACTCCTTCCATCTTTCATACTAATTTCCCTCTTTTAAGGCACAGAGACCTCAACAGCTGCCTGTTTAGAGCTTCACCCCCATCATAGTGCTTCAATTAATTATTCCTCTATGCAAGGCCATTAATAAGTCACAAATAACCTGTTTCATCAGGATGGACTTAAGAAACACTTACTCTCCCAAGTTGTCTCTATTGAGGATGATTGTGGTGAGTTTGATTTAATTTCAACTCCATAGGCATATCTCAATTTCCTATCTCCACTAATATACCATACACTTTCAAAAGATCAAAAGGTCTTTAAAAAGGGTTGTAATAGGGCTAAGGGATAATGACTTGGTTATCAATGAAGTGTTTTAAGGAGTGCAAATATGAGGATAGCATCCATGCACAAAGTACTAAGTATACCAAGTTTATGCTACTGATTTTGTATGGAGAGGAGTAGTTTTTAGTTTTATAGTACCAAGCATGCTTATCTTGGAACCTTCTCTCTCTCTCTCTCTCTCTCTCTCTCTCTCTCTCTCTCTCTCTCTCTCTCTCTCTCTCTCTCTCTCTCTCTCTCTCTTTTTCCCAAAATCATTATTTTTGTTGGGTTGGAAAGACAAGTTATTCTTTGATTTCAATTGTACACTTGCACTCTTCTTGAATTCTACAACCTCTCCTCATATTTTCTTTTGCACTTGATATACCTATCCTTTATGCATTAGACTTCCTCAAAAAGGTGAGGTAAGTGTTTAGGCTAGGGGCTAGGTCAATAATTATGGGTAAACAAGGTAAATCTTATAGGTAAAAATATAGGCTCAAGTTGGGTGTAAGGGATATATTGTTACTAAGGGTGGCTAAGGCTCAATTAGGCTATATCAATGTAACACCCCTAAGTTCGATAATGCGTTCTACTGTTCCGGTGACCAGTGTTGTCTGGACAGCTAGGATGCCTAGAACTACACTTCGATATGAGTGAGGAGACATTAAATAATGAAATACAAGAAAAGAAAATACAAGAAAAACAAAGGAAAAATAATAGTAAAGAAATGCAACCAAGTTAAGCGAGCCGAAAACCCTAGCGATGGGTGACCGCATTGGGAAGTCACGGCGTGGACCGTTGACTAGCCTCGGATCATGGAACCTTGGAAAATATTTTTAGGACTTAAATAGACCCCTATTGAAGTATAAATATCATTAGAAATATTAAATAAAAATTAAATAATTAGTACAAAGAAAAGTGGGAAATCAAAAAACGGACAAAACCCGGTGTTACCGAAAAATCGGGAATGCAACCCGAACAGGGGCATTGTGGTCATTTGACATCCCGAATTGTCTTTTGACCTACATGTCCATTAAAAATAAATAACATTACACTTGGAAAATACAATGAAAAATTAATTTAGGGGTACCTAATATAAATAGCAAAAATGGAGAGTAAATAGAGTAATTATCAATTAAAACTTATTAAATGATTATCCTAGCATGAGTGGAGCACTATGGGAATTAAAAATTCACTAAGTGGGCAGATTACTCCACTAATGTCTTCTTCTTCCTCTCAAATCCTCACTTTTCCGAATCCAACTTTTCTCCCAAACCACCATTGTTGTCCCATTTGTGAGCTTCATGCATCCATGATCCAAGCTTCAAGTGGTTAGGGTTTCTTCAATAAAAGTAACCACCACACCATGGGCAGTAGATAGGCAATAAGAAAACCAAGTTTTGGAGAGGTTTTGAAGAATTTCCAAAGTGGTAAGTTTGTATTTTTTAATTTTGCTTTGTTAAAGTTTGTAAGGGTGTTATGGGTGTTTGATTTATGGAGAAATTTTTGAGTTTTGATGTTGAATGGGAATGTGCACTTTTGGCAGCCATGGAAACACCTTGAAAGCAGTTTAATTGTGCTTGTAAATGGTAAATTAGATGATTGATTAAATGTATATTGTGTAGGAAATTGTTTGGGTAATGTATACTTAGTATATGTAAATGTAAAATGAAATTTAAAGCTTGGAAATTAATGGAATGTAAATGTACCATTGTGGCAGTTTGTTAACTCTTGAGGAATGCTGGAATTCATGCTTGGTTTATGAAATAATGGTGTTGAAATGTGTTGGTTGTTATGGCAGTTTGAGTGTATGTATGGTGGTGTAAAGTGGGACATGTAAATGGGCATGAATTGGTGATTGAATTGCTGTAAATTGAGTTGGACAAATTCTGCACTTGTTGGTGCACATTGAATGTAATTGTAAGCTGCCAAAATGACCTATAATATGTTATAAATTATGTTTAGGTTGTGGTACAACCAGAATTGGTTTGAAGGTTAAGTTTGTTGAGTGTTAAAAGTGATGCTTGATGTGTATGCAAGAATTTCAATAAGGCAGTTTGAGTTTTAGGCCTATAACTTTAAGTGTGTGACTCCAATTGGTATGAGACCAATTGGAGGTGAAACTAGGCACAAAATTTGCCAACTTTCATGAAGAAAGCTTGCCAAAATTCTGCTTGCAAGATAGCTTGAAAAATGACCAAATCCGGATTAAGTGCAAGTAAGGCCTGAAAATTGACCATTTGGGCAGCAGTTAGTGTTTAGGCCATAACTCACTCAAAACAGGTCCAATTGACCTGAAATTTTAACCATGAGTAGTTAAGACCCATATCTACAAGTCTTATGAAGACACCAAAGCCCAGAAATGACCATAAGCAAGTCAAACAGCTTGCACAAGTTCGGGTCCAAAAACTGGCCGAACCTAAAATGACCTAAAGTGACCTAAAATGACCAATTTTGGTGCAATTTGACCAGCAATAGTAAAATGACCATAACATGGTCTACATAACTTAGAATGACCTGAAATTTTGCCCCGTGTGCAATAAGACATAGATCTAAAAGTTTGTAGTTTTGACCGAAACCCGAAAACTGAGGGAACTAGGTCGTCCGGCTTGGTCAAACTAGTATCCCGGAATCCAGCAAATTGCAAGAAAACGCAAAATACATAGAAATGAATTTGGTAACATGTACCAACCCTAAAATGCTATCGAATGTGACATATTAATAACATTAAGACCTAATTTACCTAGAATGTATCGAGGGTCGACATATTAGGTTGACTAAGAAAATATTAGAATTCAGTGAATTTCTTATCAAGCATTATCGTTAGAGACAGTTTAAATGAGTACTGAAACACTTAAAATTGTGTTTCTCAGTTAGCAAAGACTCAGGGAAAGGGAAGGAAACACTGAGTCAAGACCAGGAGACAGTTATCAGAGGTTTGTGCACAACTAGTTTTTAACTGATTTTGTTTTGAATATTTCATATGATTAAATGACATATTTTTCTTATGTATTATGTTCAGCAAGCATTGGATTTAATTCAATGATTATTGAAATTGTTATAGTATGTATGAATTTAGCTTTGTGAAATGGTATTTCCACAAGTATTAAGCATTGTTATGGATTGAAAAAATTATGTTTTGGAAAATTGTGATAGAATATGTTTTGAATTGTGATGGTAATTTTTATGGAAAAATGCAAATTTATGATTTGAATTGTGATGAGCATAAAAATTATTGGATATTGGAATTGACTTTGAATCGAATTATATTGTGATTTATGCTCACTAAAAGGATTGTGATATTGTTTTATATCTCACTATAGATGCTTGACTAGGTTATTACCCGTATCTCTCATTTGATGAGAAGACAATGGAGTTAGTTGTGTTTTGATTACCATGGTACATGCACAGGCTTAGATTTTCCTCTGATTTGAGGTTAGATCTAAGTTTATTTTATTGTTATGGCCCTTGCGGAAGATTCATTATTGTGATGCTACTGTGCACGATGATTCGACCTCCCCGACCATAGGGAGTTAGAATCTGATTCGACCTCCCCGACCATAGGGAGTTAGAATCACATCGAATATGGCCCTTTCGGATTAGTCTTGCATAGTTAGTGAGATAAAGATTGATTTTTGAGATACAACATGGTTTTTGAGATACATAATGATTTTTGAGATACATAATGATTTTTGAGATACAGAATGGCTTTTGAATGGTAAAGAATTGTGATTTCAATTATGGTTTATGTATAATTGATTTTGTTGGAATTACTTAAATGGTTAGTCATGATTTGATAAATTGAATTTTGTGATCAAAGTCATTTATACAAATGATTTACATTATTGGCAATGAATATTTTGAGTTTTAGAATTTGATGAGTATTCAGATTTTCAAATTATTTACTGTAAATTTTGTCAATGTATATTGTACTATGTTTTAAATTATAGTTGTGCACCACTGAGTTCACCACTCAGCGATAGCTTTGTATGCTGTCGCAGGTAAAAAGAGCATAGAGCAGTGAATAAGTTTCTTTGAAGACATATTCAGATCAGCTCCAGGTATATCATAGGTATACCCATGTACATAGGTTTTGATGTATGCATGTAATAATATGTATGTAAATTATTTGAGCAGTTGTATAAAAACTCTTGTAAAATATTTTGGTATGTAATTAAATGTAAATTATTGTAAATATAAAGTTGAGATTTCATTTACTTGAATAGTTTTGTATTATAAATTTTGAGTCTTGTAATCAATGAAATGTTTCTTTATGATGATAGTAGTTTGAAAATGAATTGATTGTTTATTGGGAATTGAATTGTGAATTGAAATGAAGTTATTGAAGTTGTATTTGAGAAAACATATTGAGAGCATTTTCTTTGCAGATTTTGAAGAACTGTTTTCTCAAAATACAACCGGCACTTTGTTGGAATTTTGAAAAAAATTTTATAACACCAGATTTTAATCGATGATTTAAATTTCATGAAAACTGTTTTAAAATCCCTTGTAGTATAGTTAATGGATTATCGGTAGGCGAAGTACGATAATTCATTAGGTATACTACGGGATCATGTTACATCTTACAGGGGAGTAGGGTGTGACAATCAAAGAATACCGTAAACATCTCTTCATCAAGCATATGCTAAGATTTCGCCTTGATAGGTCTAATAGACATATTCTAGAGCTAGTGGGGCATCTTTAGGTCTGCTTGCATTTCAAAAATTTTCTCCTAATTTTGCAAGTTCAATGTGACAAATTAATGGCTATGAAGGTGTTACACCCCTAAGTTCGGTAGTGCGTTCTACTGCTCCGGTGACTAGTGCTGTTCGGACAGCTAGGATGCCTAGAACTACACTTCAATATGAATGAGGAGACATAAATAATGAAATACAAGAAAAGAAAATACAAAAAAAACAAAGGAAAAATCATAGCAAAGAAATGTAACCAAGTTAAGCGAGTAGAAAACCCTAGCGATGGGTGACCGCACCGGGAAGCCACGGCGTGGACCGTTGACTAGCCCTGGACTGCGGGGAACCCTGGAAAACATTTTTAGGACTTAAATAGACCCTTGTTGAAGAATAAATATCATTAGAAATATCAAAGAAAAATTAAATAATTAGTACAAAGAAAAGTGAGAAATCGAAAAACAGATAAAACCCGGTATTACTGAAAAATCGGGAATGCAACTCGAACAGGGGCATTATGGTCATTTGACATCCCGAATTGTCTTTTGACCTAAATGTCCATTAAAAATAAATAATATTACACTTAGAAAATAAAATGAAAAATTAGTTTAGTGGTACCTAAAGTAAATAGCAAAAATGAAGGGTTTAATGTGGAATAAGTGGAAATTCAACATATTATATGATTTAAAGTAAGTAAGTGGACCACTAAGAATCATAAAATGAATTAAAAATAAGCATAAGTGGGCAGATTGCTCCACTAAAAGATCATCTTCAACATTGAAACCTCCATTTGCCGTGAATGAAAAACTCCCCAAAATCCTCCATGGCCATTTTTCAATCAAGCTCCATGCACTCCTCCATTTCAACTCCAATCACCTAGGGTTCTTCATTAAAGTTTGTCTACACATCACAAGGAAGAGTTTGATACCAAATTTAAGAAGTTTAAGCAAGGTTTAACAAGCTCCAACCATAAGGTAAGTTAGCATTTTTGAAGATTTCTTTGATAAACTTTGTATACATGTTATGGGTGTTGGTTTTGTGAAGGAAATTTTTAAGTTTGAAGAGTATTGAGATATCCATTTTTGGGCAGCCATGTAGTCATGTATTTGATGAAATATTTGTGCATATATTTGATGAGAAATGGTGTTGATCATGATGATTTAATAACCTAGTGAATTACTTCATATTTATATGGTGATTTTTGGCACTTGGATGAGAATTGATGAATTGTAGGGCAATTTGGTGTTGAAGAAGATTTTCGGCAGCTTGGGGACACTTGAATAAATGTATATATTCATGGAAGTGTTGGCAGAATGTTGACATAGAAGAATTGATGAATGTGTATGTAAATTAGTAGTGGAAATTATATGTAATGATTAGGTGTATTTATGCACATATATTGCTAAATTTGGACTTTGTGGTTTAGGGTTGTATTTGATGTATTGAGAATATTTGTATTCTGTCCAAATTGACCATAGTAAGAAGTGATAAATGAATATGGAATGGTATAAAATCAGAATTAGGTATGGGGATTTAAAGTAGAGCAAGTTAAATGTGTGTTTGAATTGGGGTTTGAAAGGCATATAGAGGGCAGTGTGCAAATAGACCAATAAGTTTAAATGTGTAACCTCAATTGGTATGAGACCAATTGGAGGTGAAACTAGGCACAAAATGTGCCAGCTTTCATTGAGAAAGCATACCAAAATTCTGCTTGCAAGGTGACCTAAGAAAATGACCAATTCGGATTAGGTGCAATTAGGACCTGAAAAATGACCAATTGGGCAGCAGTGAGTGTTTAGGCCATAACTCAAAACAGGTCCAATTGACCTGAAATTTTAACCATGAATAGTTAAGACCCATACCTACAAGTCTTATGAAGACACCAAAGCCCAGAAATGACCATAAGCAAGTCAAAAAGCTTGCACAAGTTCGGGTCCAAAAACTGGCCGAACCAAAGTTGACCAAATTGACCTAAAATTGACCTAATTTGATACCATTTGACCAGCAATAGTATAATGACCATAACTTGGTCTACTTAACTCGGATTGACCTAAAATTTTGCATGATCCATAAGACATAGATATACAAGTTTGTAGTTTTGACCGAAACCCGAAAACCGAGGGAACTAGGCCGTCCGGCTAGGTCAAACTAGTATCCCGGAATCCAGCAAGTTGCATTAAAATGCACTAAACAAGGAAACGAGTTTGGTAACACTTACCAACCCTAAAACCCTATCGAATATGACCTATTAATGACACTAAGACCTAATTTACCTAGAACACGTCGAGGGTTGGTATATTAGGTGATTAAGCAAATAAAGGTATTCAGTGAATTGCTTATCGAACATTATCGTTAGAGGCAAATTAATTTAGCACTGAAACACTTCAAATTGTGTTTCTCAGTTAACAAGGACTCAGCAAAAGGGAAGGAAACACTGAGTCCAGACCAGGGAGACAGTCATCAGAGGTTTGTGCACAACAACTATTTCTTTTGAATTTTTCAATTGAAATAAATATTGACTATTTGTACATTATTGTTTTAAATTGTGGAAATGTGTTTGAATGGATATTTATTGCTTGAAAAGCATTGTAAATGATTTGAAACTGTGAGAAATTGTTTGAATGATATTGATGGATACTCATTGCTTAAAAAGCATTGTAAATGGTTTGAAATTGTGGAAAAATTGGTTTAGTGTGATTTGTGAAAATTGAAGTTAATTATGAATTGTGTTGCCATTTTGTGAATGAAATTATGACTTGGGAAATTTATTGGATTCTCACGAATCATTTGAATAAAATGTTTGGAATTGATTTTGTGTTCACACTTAGCATGACAGTATCGTATCATTCCTTCTCCATTTATGGGGTTGTGATCGTTTATTTCCTTCTCCATTTATGGAGTCGTGATCGTTTATTTTTCCCTCTCTGGTTTACCAGTTGAGGTGATCGGATGAGTACTCATTATATAGCTAGCTCCCTTCCTCATTGATTTCGATTAGTGGGGTTGTGATTGCTTTGTCGTGGTGTACAACGTGGCATTGATCGGAAATTTGTGTCATGGCTTAAGATGTGAAGGAATTGGCAATACTGTATTCTTAAATTATTTGACTAAATTGTGTTATTATGTGATTTGATAATTTGTGAAATGGAGTTTAAATTCTTATTGACATTTACTGTCTTTTGAATTTAACTATGTTTCGATTACTGAGATTTAATGTGATATTGTGTTAAATTCTTTATGACATTTATTGTCTTGAATTTAATTATGGTTTTACGTATCCATCATTTATTTGAATTATGAATTGCGATTTAAACTTGTATTTGGTTAATGTTGTGCACCACTGAGACATTGTCTCAAATGATAGCTTTATTCTTTGTCGCAGTAGACAGACAGATAAAGCGTGACTAGGCTGCTCAATCACTCGTGAGAGATTTTTGGGTATAGTGAGTATACCACATTTGGCATTTTGTACTGTAATGTACGACACTGTATGTACATTTTGTTTTTGGTTTTGAGCAGTTGTAAATTCAAATTGTACCTTGAAGTTGTAAATTAATTATGAGTTATTTGACTTGTAAAAATGGTATTATATTTCCTTATCTCAGACTTTGAAAAATTTCTATGGAATTGAGTTGATAAATTGTTGTGTTGAGAAATGTATTGGAGTTGAGATTTGGAAAATTATTGAAGTGCTTTTTACAGGTTTTCTGAAGAACTGTTTTGTCCAAAATACAGATGGCACTCTGCCAAAATTTTTACAAAAATTCCAAATAAATCAAACGAGTTAGTTGTTTCACTTCAGATCACCAAAGTTTTTAATACCTGTAAATAGTGCTCACCACTGTGAAAGAAGTAAGAAAAGTTTTTAAATCCCTTGTAGTGTATTTAATGGGTTATCAGTAGACGGAGTTGGTAATTCATTAGGTATACTACGGGATCATGTTATGCCTTACAGAGGGGTAGGGTGTGACAGAAGGGGTTTAACTAGTTTAACTCCATTGTGAGAGCAGGGGCATGAGGCGAAATATCATCCACTACAATTATATAAAATGCACCAGGTAGTGCCCAGGAAAGATGGTGGAGTCGCAATAGTCTCACTTAAGTACCACCTCCTTGGACAGCATTTCCTAGACATGCACTTCATACAATCCTAATAGAATGAAACTACTGGTAAGTACCGTCTTCCCATAACACTACCACGGTATTAAGGATTTATGCCACGAAAGCATAGATAGACAGGAGTCGCCACCCGGGTAAAAATTGAGACATATTCAGTGTTTCTTCCAAGGGTCATGGATGGCAACTTACTTGTAACACCCCTATGTTCGGTAGTGCGTTCTACTATTTCGGTGACCATTGTTGGTCCGGACAGCTAAAATGCCTAGAACTACATTTAAAAGTTAGTGAGGAGACATAAAATAATAAAATACAAGAAAAGAAAATACAAGAAAAATAAAAGAAAAATAATAGCAATGAAATGAACTGCACCAGGAAGTTGCGCGTGGACTGTTGACTAGCCCTGGATCGCGGGGAACCCTGAAAAATATTTTTAAGATTTAAATGAACATCTATTGAAGTATAAATGTCATTAGAAATATCAAAGAAAAATTAATTAATTAGTACAAAGAAAAACGAGAAATCGAGAAAATGACAAAACTCGGTATTATCGAAAAATCAGGAATGCAACCCGAATTGGGGCATTGTGGTCATTTGACATCCCGAGTTGCCTTTTGACCTAAATGTCCATTTAAAATAAATGATATTACACTTTCGTGAAAAATTGAAAGGAGATGCATTATGTAAATAGTGAAAGTGAGGTGGCCAAATTGCAAAAATTGGAAACTTTAAATAAATAACCATTAAATTATTCCTAAGTGCTCCACTAACTCTCATCTTGAGCCACCTATATAAGTAATTGGGACAGATTGTTCCACTAAACCATCTCATTTTCTTCAAGCTTGCATCCATGGCCAAAATGAAATCCTTCCAAATTCACCATGGCCGTTTCATGCATGAGCTCAAGTTCTCCATGATCAAGCCATTATTTCTTCAAGCTTCTGTCACACCCTCCCCCTCCGTAATGCATAACATGATCCCGTACTATACCTAATGAATTACCAACTTCGTCTACTGATAACCCATTAAATACACTACAAGGGATTTTAAAACTTTTCTTACTTCTTTTTACAGTGGTGAGCACTATTGACAGGTGTTAAAATTTTTTTTGCTGAAGTGACACAAAATAACACATTTGAAGTTTAATAATTTCTGTAAAAATTTTGGCAGAGTGCCATCTGTATTTTGAATAAAAAAGTTCCTCAAAAACCTGTAAAAAGCACTTCAAATATATTTCTCAATCTCAAACTCCAACATCCAAATCAACACAATAAGTTTCTCAACATTTGGCAACTCAAATCCATAATAATTTTTCAGTGTTTTCAAAAGCTAAGATAAAAGAAATATATCACAAATTTTACAAGCCAAAATAATTTATAATTTATTTTACAACTTCAATGTACAATTTTAATTTACAACTGCTCAAAACCAAGAACACTATATACATACAGTGAACATACATTACAATACAAAATGCAAAATATGGCATATTCAAATACCCGATGAACTCTCAATATAGCATTAGCAGCCTAGTCTGCTGCCCTGTCAGTCTGTCTACCTGTGACAGCAATGAAAAGCGATCACTGAGTAAAATTCACTCAGTGTTGCACAATAATAATTTGAAATGCGATATATAAATCTTTTATTGACAATTCACAAATCAAATAATTCACAATTCCATTTCACAATTTACAAAGTTCATATAACACAAATTTGATCAAATAACTGAATAACACAGTTTTGCCAATCAATAACACAATTTGATCAAATAACTGAATAATACAGTTTTGCCAATCAATAATACAATTTGGTCAAATAACTGAATAATACAGTTTTGCCAATCAATAACACAATTTGATCAAATAACTGAATAATACAGTTTTGCCAATCAATAACACCATTTGATCAAATAATTGAATAATACAGTGTTGCCAATCAATAACACAATTTAGGCTATGACGCAATTTTTTCGCACATGCCGTGTTGTACACCACTACAAGACACACTCACCCCAATAATCGAAATCAATGAGGGAAGAAGATAGCTAAATAATAAGAACTCATCCACACTCACCTCAGACTGGCAAGTCAAAGAGGGAGGAACATAATCACACTCACCCCAGAATGATAAGTCAAAGAGGGAGGAATATAATAACAGTGCCATGCCAAGTGAGAATCAAAACAATTCCAAATAACAATATTTCATACAATTCCCAAATCACATTTTATCTCAAAATTTCCATTTGCAAAGCAGGCAACATGTCACAACCTACTCCCCTGTAAGATGTAACATGATCCCGTAGTATACCTAATGAATTACCGTACTTCGCCTACCGATAATCCATTAAATATACTACAAGGGATTTTAAAACAATTTTCATGAAATTTAAATCATCGATTAAAATCTGGTGTTAAAATTTTTTTTTTTTTTTAAATTTTGGCAAAGTGCCGGTTGTATTTTGAGAAAACAATTCTTCAAAACCTGCAAAGAACACACTCCCAATATGTTTTCTCAAATACAACTTCAATAACTTCATTTGCACTCATAATTCAAATCTCAATAATCAAATCAATCTCCTCATAAAAGAAACATTTCATTGATTACAAGACTCAAAATTAATATTACAAAACTATTCAGATAAATGAAATCCCAAATTTACATTTACAATAATTTACATTTAATTACATACCAAAATATTTTATAAGAGTTTTTATACAACTCATCAAATAATTTACATACATATTATTACATGCATACATCAAAACCTATGTACATGGTTATACCTATGATATACCTGGAGCTGATCTGAATGTGTCTTCAAAGAAACTTACTCACTGCTCTATGCTCTTCTTACCTGCGACAGCATACAAAGCTATCGTTGAGTGGTGAACTCAGTGGTGCACAACTATAATTTAAAACATAGTACAATATACATTGACAAAATTTACAGCAAATAATTTGGAAATCTGAATACTCATCAAATTCCAAAACTCAAAATATTCATTGCCAATAATGTAAATCATTTGTATAAAATGAATTTGATCACGAAATTCAATTTATCGAATCATAACTAACCATTTAAGGTAATTCCAACAAAATCAATTATACATAAATCATAATTGAAATCACAATTCTTTACTATTAAAAAAAAATTATGTATCTCAAAAACCATTCTATATCTCAAAAACCATGCTGTATCTCAAAAATCATTCTTTATCTAAAAAATCATTCTTTATCTCACTAACTATGTAAGACTAATCTGGAAGGGTCATGTTCGAAGTGATTCTAACTCCCTATGGTCGGGGAGGTCGAATTAGATTCTAACTCCCTATGGTCGGGGAGGTCGAATCATCGTGCACAGTACACACCACAATAATGAATCTTTCGCAAGGGCCATAACGATAAAAAAAAAACTTAGATCTAACATCAAATCAGAGGAAAATCTAAGCCTTTGCACGTACCATGGTAATCAAAACACAACTAACTCCATTGTCTTCTCAACAAATGAGAGAGACAGGTAATAACCTAGTCAAGCATCTATAGTGAGATATAAAACAATATCACAATCTTTTTAGTGAGCATAAATCACAATACAATTCGATTCATAGTCAATTCCAATATCCAATAATTTTTATGCTCATCACAATTCAAATCATAAATTTGCATTTTTCCATGAAAATTACCATCACAATTCAAAATATGTTCTATCACAATTTTCCAAAACATAATTTATTAAATCCATAACAATGCTTAATACTTGTGGAAATACCATTTTACAAGCTAAATTCATACATATTATAACAATTTCAATAATCATTGAATTAAATCCAATGCTTGTTAAACATAATACATAAGAAAATTATGTCATTTAATCATATGAAATATTAAAAACAAAATCAGTTAAAAACTAGTTGTGCACAAACCTCTGATAACTGTCTCTTAGCTCTGACTCAGTGTTTCCTTCCCCTTCCCTGAGTATTTGCTAACTGAGAAATACAATTTTGAAGTGTTTCAGTACTCATTTAAACTGTCTCTAAGAATAAGGTTCAATAATTAATTTATCGAATTCTATTATTTCCTTAGTCAACCTAAGATATCAACCCTCGATGCATTCTAGGTAAATTAGGTTTTAGTGTTACTAATATGTCACATTTGTAGCCTTTTAGGGTTGGTACATGTTACCCAATTCATTTCCATGTATTTTGCATTTTATTGCAATTTGCTGGATTCCGGGATACTAGTTTGACCTAGCCGGACGACCTAGTTCCCTCTGTTTTCGGGTTTTGGTCGAAACTACAAACTTGTAGATCTATGTCTTATTGCACGGGGGGCAAAATTTCAGGTCATTCTGAGTTATGTAGACCAAGTTATGGTCATTTTACTATTGCTAGTCAAAATGCATCAAAATTAGTCACTTTAGGTCATTTTAGGTCATTTTAGGTTCAGCCAGTTTTTGGACCCGAACTTGTGCAAGCTGTTTGACTTGCTTATGGTCATTTATGGGCTTTGGTGTCTTCATAAGACTTGTAGATATATGTCTTAACTATTCATGGTTAAAATTTCAGGTCAATTGGACCTGTTTTGAGTGAGTTATGGCCTAAAAACTAACTGTTGCCCAAATGGTAAATTTTCAGGCCTTAATTGCACTAATCCGAATTTGGTCACTTTTCAAGTTACCTTACAAGCAGAATTTTGGTAAGCTTCCTTCATGAAAGTTGGCACATTTTGTACCTAGTTTCAGCTCCAATTGGTCTCATACCAATTGGAGCCACACACTTAAAGTCTAGGCCAAAATGCACACTGCCCTATTGCACATTATCCATCACTCATCAAGGATACATTTAACACCTACCAAGTTACATATTCATGCCCATTCTGGTTTGTACCATAACCTAAACACAATTCACAACATATTGTTGGTCATTTTGGCAGCTTACAATCACCCTCAATATGCACCATTTAGTGCAGAATTTTTCAAACTCAATTACAACAATTCAATCACTTAACCTAGCTCATTTACATGTCCAATCTCACACCATCATACATATACCCAAGCTGCCATAACAACTGTCACAATTCAACATTAATGTTCCATAAACCAAACATGAAATAACATCCTTATGGTTCACCAAACCAAGCTGCCGATTCATGCATTACACTCCATTAATTTCCAAGCTTCCAATTTCAAATACACATTCACATATACTAAGTATACATTAGACAAATTAATTCCTACACACATAAACATTTAATCAACCTTTTCATCTACCATTTAAAAGCAAGAATAAACTGTCCTCAAGGAGTTTCCATGGCTGCCAAAAGTACACATCCCTTTTTAAACATCAAACCTCAAAAATCTCTCCATAATTCAAGTACCCATAACATCCTTACAAACTTTAATGAAACAATAATAAAAAACACAAACTTACCACTTTCGAAATTCTTCAAAACCTTTCCAAAACTTCTTAAAATTGCTATCAAACTCTTCCTTGCAAGGTGAGGATAAACTTTAATGAAGACAAGTGTGGGAAAAGATGGCTTGATCATGGAGTTGTAATGGCTTGAAGGTGGGCGGCCATGCGAGAGGTTTGAGAGCTTTCATGCGGCTAATGGACTTTTCAAATGAAGAAGATGAATTGCAGATTTGTTAGTGGATATTTCTGTCCACTTATGATATAATGTGTTGTATAATGGTCCACTAACATAGTTTAATAATAAATAAATGTTAAACTTTCCATATTCCCACATTAAGTCCCTAATTTTTGCTAATTGAATTAGGTACCACCAATTTAATTTTTCATGACATTTTACAAGTATAATATCATGTATTTTTAATGGACATTTAGGTCAAAAGACAACTCGGGATGTTAAATGACTACAATGCCCCTGTTCGGGTTGTATTCCCGACTTTTCGGTAACACCGGATTTTGTCCGTTTTTCGATTTCTCACTTTTCTTTGTACTAATTAATTAATTTTTCTTTAATATTTCTAATGGCATTTATACTTCAATAGACATTTATTTAAGTCCTAAAAATATTTTTCAGGGTTCCCCGAGGTCCAGGGCTAGTCAACGGTCCACGCCGCGACTTCCCGGTGCGGTCACCTATCGCTAGGGTTCTCGGCTCGTTTAACTTGGTTACATTTTATTGCTATTATTTTTCTTTTGTTTTTCTTGTATTTTCTTTTCTTGTATTTCATTATTTTATGTCTCCTCACTCATATCGAAGTGTAGTTCTAGGGATCCTAGCTGTCCGGATAACACTGGTCACTGGAAAAGTAGAACGCACTACCGAACTTAGGAGTGTTACAATTCTCCCCCCCTTAAAATAAATTTCATCTCGAAATTTTACCTGGCATTAGTCTGTGAACAGCTGTGGGTGTTGTCTCCTCATATCCTTTTCACGTTCCCAAGTAGCTTCCTGGCCTGAATGATAGTTCCACAGCACTTTAACCAGGTGTATCTGTTTGTTCCTCAACTGCTTCACCTCATATGCCAGAATTTCTATGGGTTCTTCATCATATGAGAGGTCTGGATTTACCTCAATCTCTTCAACTGATAGTACATGACATGGGTCAGATTTGTACCTCCTTAACATGGACACATGAAAGACACTGTGTATCCTTTCTAGCTCTGGAGGTAATGCTAACCGATATGCCCAAGGACCCACTCTTTCCAGAACCTCATATGTTCCGATGAAACAAGGACTCAGTTTCCTCTTTCTGCCAAATCTCATAATCCTCTTCCAAGGAGAAACTTTGAGGAGTACCTTATCACCCACTGCATTTTAATATCTCTTTTCTTCAGATCAACATAGGACTTCTGACGGTCTGATACAGCCTTGAGTCTATCTCTGATCAATTTGATCTTTTCCTATGTCTGCTGAACAATTTCTGGCCCAATCATCTTTCTTTCACCAACTTCATCCCAACATAGGGGAGTTCTGCACTTTCTGCCATACAAAGCTTCATATGGAGGCATCCCAATGCTTGATTGCTAGCTGTTGTTTTAAGCAAACTCAATCAAAGGCAAGTGTGTATCCCAACTACCTTCAAACTCAATCACACAAGCCCGTAGCATATCCTCCAATACTTGAATTACCCTCTCAAACTAGCCATCTGTCTGTGGGTGGAATGCTGTGCTGAAGTTCAATCTAGTTCTTAGGGCTCTCTGAAGACTACCCCAGAATCTAGAAGTGAACCTAGGATCTCTGTCAGATACAATCGATACTGGCACTCCATGCAATTTTACAATTTCATATATGTATAATCTGGCCAATCTTTCCAGGCTATAGTCCATCCGGACTGGCAAAAAGTGAGCAGACTTGGTTAGTCTGATAACTATGACCTATACTACATCTTGACTATTCTGTGTCCTTGGAAGTTTCATCACAAAATCCATAGTTATCCATTCTCTTACTATGTTTCATAGGGTGCTATTTGTATGCTAGCTTGACACTCATTATTATATACAAATTCTGTTAGTGGGAGGTATTGTCCTATCTTCCTCGGATTCAAGGACAGAAGTTGTCAGTATATTCTCGAGGGTTTATTACATTTTACAGGTTATTATTATCATTTCATTTCATTATTTATAGAAACTCAATAAGTTTCAAAATTTACCTGAATCACTTGTTTCGACTGTCCATCCGTCTGAGGATGATAAGTCGTACTGATATCTCTAAGCTTATAGCAATTACTGTGGTACAGGTAATTCACATTAATATAACTGAGTCACTGACTCTAGCTACCTTACAAGTGTAGTCGTTTGATAGGCTAGTTCTGAAGTTTTAAATTTCTGACTAAAATTTTCACATTTATTTCCAGTAATAGTACTTTATTCGGGCGCCACTGTATCAATTTATTGATTACTTACAAATATTCTTAATTCATTGTATCACGAGGAAGCACATAGCTCTACACAATAATCCCGTGTCGGTACTGTAATCTGCAGCTTACAATACAAGCATCGAGAACATTACATAGTCACTACGTTATAACCTCATGGACTAGGTTTTCTAACATTTTATCTTTCTCGAATCCACTAATATCGTAAACCGATTCTAATTACAATATCCCTTGACAATTACTAACAGTAACATCTTTGCCCTCATCTAGAGCAATTCTATTACTATAACTTACTTTTAGGTCCTCTTGCCTTACATTAAGTAGACTCACCAATTAGCTTTATAATTTATGGTGTTCTAGAAAATACTTTTAGCTAACAAGTCTTCCAAAATTAATGTCAATCATACTTGTTATTATAGTTTTTATCCTAAAAGACTAGTCACTAATACATCAAAATTCATTCCCATGTCAAGGAATAGCAACAGAACATATAATTCTAACACTAACACACAACTAAGTAGTGCTGGGATCAAATAATAACTAATTGTTTCTATCAAAAATTAAGAACTTACCAGCAACTACATCTGAAGTTTCTGCTCTTTCTCCTTGGCGCATAGTGGACGCTCTGACTGGTGAGCTACTATATTCGGGTTGATTCACTGTGTTATAGTGGTGAGGAGTACCAACTCTATTTCTATCTCGACTCTGACTGACGGTCTGTGAACTCCGGAGAGCAGATCGAGGTGCTCTAGTACAATCTTTAGCAAAGTGTCCAAGTTTTCCACAATTGTAGTAGGCTCCAGAGGCCTTACGACAAATACCTCCATGTAGCTTACCACAAACATGGCAGAAACGGGCAGAATAGGAACTTTTGGTTGTTCGACGACTAGATTTTGGTGGTCTCTGCCCTGATGATCTGCCTCTATCATATTTCTAAGCTCGGGGCTCCTCAAATTCTTTTCTCTTCCCCAAATTACTGCTCGAGTTCTGACCTATAGATTTCTCCCTTTTCTCTATTTCACACTGCCCTTGTGACACCCCTTACCCGTGTACAGTATACCAGAGTAAGTAATGCCACACGGTGTACCAGCACATTCTAATATACCTTAATTAATTGATACCATGCTTGTGAATATAATTTATGAAATATAATTTATTTTAGCCATTTATCAAAAGTATTATTTATTTGAGGTTCCGAAGATTTTAAAGAAAATTCGGCGGAGTACCGGCTAAAAATGGAGAAAACAGTTCTTCGGAACCTGTTAAAAACACTTCCAATATTTGTATTCCATCATCTCAAACTCCAATATCCAAAATCTCAACATTTCAATTTCAATTCTCAGTCATCCATCACATGTGATGCTCACATATATATCACAAATAAACATTTACTTTTCCATTTACAAATACAATTTTCATAATTTACATGAACATCAATATACATTACACAAGTTTAATTACATATATGAAAATCAAAATTAATTACAGAATGCCAAAATGACACCTAGTGTCCTACCAATGCACTGCAGAAGTTGAGGTGACAAGGACACTGTGCAGAACTACAGGATGGACTCACCCAGTCTGTGGTCTACTGGGCTCACGATCGGGATCTCCAGTACCTACGCGTGGCAAAAGCAACGCGCTAAGCAATAATGCTTAGTGGTGCAATAATATAATAAAAGAAAATAGCAAGAAAATAAATGTGTATAGAATGTGTATGCTTTCTTTGTTTGGTGTTGGTATATTCATTATTTCATTAACTTTGTTCACTTTTATTCATTTGGTTGCCCCAAGTAACCTACACTAGACGACTGGACTGGATAACGGGTAAACTGGCACTGGGTACCTAGTACCTCGGGCCGTCACACCATCGGTCACATATGCATCTCCCGGTGTGCAACAGAACAGCTAACAAGCTGTAAATAATATCAGGCACAAGGCCAAGTCTCAATACAAAGTCAGAATGGCTAAAAGCCATGAAATCACAGAATGGCATATTGCCATGTGCAGTACTGCTAATTGAACCCTATTGGCATGCCAAACTATCCAAACCAATCTTGTTAGGTATACTAGGGCATTTGAAACTTTTAAATTCTTCAATTTGTGAATTTCGTGTTTTGGTGTTACTATTCACTTCATTGGTCAACAAAAATGTTGAATTTTGGATAGAAAATATGTACATTGACTTTGGCACTCCCAACATACCACATTTTGTATTTAAAACTTGTTGGCATTGAGCGTTAATACCATTTCTAAGCATTAAACCAAAGGAGCAGATTTTTCAGATTTTGTACCATAACTTCACTGTTCCATTAGGAGCTGTTACAGTGGAAATTTGAGGAAATGAAAAACATGAAAGTTGTTCCTTATTTTGTCTAGTTGAATTTCATTTTTTGAATTACTCCATTTGGAGTTTTGTAGCTCCAGATATGGCTCAAAAACCACAGCTGGCCGGATTGCCAATCTGCAGAATTGACCATATCTACAGTAACAGGAACAGTAACTAGAGTCACTTGGTTGGATGGGTTCTGGCCATAATTTGGGGTAGGTTCCTTCATGAAAGTTGTTTGTCTATGTATTAACTTGTTGCTGTAAAAATTTCAGGTCAATTGACCATATCTACAGTGAGTTATGGCCAAATGAACAGTTACTGTTCATTTGGTCAATTCTGCAGAATCAGTTGCAGGGTATCCGGATTGGGGCCAAGTTTTGGTCCTCTTGCTTTGGTCTTTTGGGCATGGTTTCTCCAGCAAAAATGTGCCATTATAAGCCTAGTTTCATGTCCAATTGGCCAAACACCAATTGGACTAACACAGCCAAAGTTATGGCTATGTAATTGGACTGAAATTTCAGTCCATTTGCTGCTGTCCTAGGGCAGCTTACACCTTGACTTTGCCATACCATTTTTCAGTCCAAATTGTGGTCAACATACCTCAAATGGTCACTTATTGACCATTAGAGTGTTCTTTAATAGTTTGATAAGCCAAGTCAATTTTTACTTCTCAAAACCCTAATGTCCAATGCAATTTACCCATAAACCTCAATTAGCACACTAGTTCAACATCCATGCATATTCACACCTTAAACATCCTTTCTAACTCACTTTAAGTCCATTAAAACAATCAAAACCATTCCTCTATTAGGGCTGCCGAATTCTTTGGTGGACATACACATGAATTTGTTTCATTTATTTCACAATTTCTCATCCATTACAAGCCTCAATCATGGAATTAATGAGTTTTAACTACATATATGCACTAACCTCTTGTATGTTGATTTTTCTCAAGCTCAAAACTTCACTTTCCTTCTTCTTCTTGGCTGCCAAAAGCTTCCCCAAGTGATATGGTCAAGGTTTAATGAAAGGGGTTAGGGAAATATGGTGGAAATGATGGAAATCTAAAGCTTGAAAAAGCTTTAATGGAGGGTGGCTATGGGACTAGGGTTTCGGCTGCATGAGGAAGGAGGGGTGGCTGCTGCAATTTTTGGTTATTTAGTCTTCATTTAGTCTTTTTATTAGTTAGTCAATTGATGGCTTAATTGTGATTGGTCAAAATTTTCTTAATGACATCACCATGATGTCATAAATAAGCTTTTTCCTTATTTTCTTTCCTTTCCTCCACTACTCATTTTCAATTTAATTTCTAGTAATGTTTCTTCATATTTTATGTCATATTAATTATTTACTCAACTGGACAAGTCGGCCAAAAATCACCTCTGAAGGCGAAATGACCAAAATGCCCTCCGTTTGGCTTAACGGATCAAAACTGTCTGTACCGATTGAAAAATTTTTCTAGGTATTTTCTTGGCATTCTAATGCCATGGGAACCTCAATAACCCTTCTCTGGAGTCCCAAAAATTATTTTATAATTTTTCCCCCGGGTTTAGGGCTCCTCGTTGCGAAACGCAACTTCCCTCTGTTACCCATCGCTAGAACCGGCTCGTTTAACTTGGTTGTATTTTATTTCAAAAATTTTTACTAAATTTTTCTTATTAATATTTGAGTTAATTATGATTCCCGACTTTAGTTTAAATATTTTTCCGGACGTTCTAGCTGTCCGGACCGACACCGGTCACCGGAACAGTAGAATGTACGGAGTTGGTACAGGGAGGGTGTTACAACTCTTCCCCTCTAATTTAAATTTCGTCCTCGAAATTTACCTGATGCAAACAGTTGAGGGAACTGTTGCCTCATCGTCTCTTCACTTTCCCAAGTTGCCTCCTCGGTGTTGTGGTGCCTCCAAAGCACTTTCACCAATGGAATTTGCTTGTTTCTCAACTCTTTCACTTCCCGAGCCAAGATCCGTAGAGGTTCTTCTTCATATGTCAAATCCGGTTGTATTTCAATTTCTTCTCTGGAGATGACATGTGAAGGATCTGAGCGGTATCTTCTGAGCATGGACACGTGGAACACATTGTGGATCTTGTCCAGCTCTGGTGGTAAAGCTAGCCTATAGGCCACTGGACCCACACGTTCAATGACTTCATATGGGCCAATGAACCTAGGGCTCAACTTACCTTTTCTTCCAAACCTCAACACTTTCTTCCATGGTGACACCTTGAGGAACACTTTGTCGCCAACCACATATTCTATTTCTTTTCTCTTCAGGTCGGCATAAGATTTCTGTCTGTCTGAGGCAACCTTTAAGTTGGCTTTGATTGATTTTACCTTCTCCTCAGCCTGTTTCACCAGGTCTGGCCCTACCAGTTTGTCTTCGCCCAATTCAGTCCAGCACACTGGAGTTCTACATTTTCTCCCATACAGTGCTTCATATGGGGCCATTTGAATGCTAGCTTGGTAGCTATTATTGTATGCAAACTCTGCCAGTGGGAGGTATCTATCCCAACTTCCCTCAAACTCAATGACACAACTCCTCAGCATATCCTCAAGGACCTGACATATATTTCATGTTATTGTTATCATTTCTATTCAATATTTGTATCAATTTCATTAGTTTCAATTGTTTACCTGGATTACTCTTTCTGATTGCCCATCCGTCTGAGGATGGAAAGCTGTGCTGAAATGGAGTTGTGTACCCAAGGACTCATGCAACTTCTTCCAAAATCTTGATGTAAACCTTGGGTCTCGATCAGATATGATGGAAAGTGGAATTCCATGCAGTCTAACTATCTCACTGATATACAATTCTGCTAACTTCTCCAGTGAGTAGTCAGTCCTAACTGGCAGAAAGTGTGCTGACTTTGTCAATCTATCAACTATCACCAATACTGTATCATGTTTCTTCTGGGTGAGAGGTAGACCACTTACAAAATCCATGGTGATCCGATCCCATTTCCATTCAGGTATGCGTATAGGCTGTAGCAAACCTGATGGAACTTGATGTTCTGCCTTGACTTGCTGACATGTCAAGCATTTAGTCACATAGTCAGCTATGTCCTTCTTCATACCAGGCCACCAATACTGAAGCTTCAGATCATGATACATCTTTGTACTTCCTGGGTGCATAGCATATACACTGGTGTGTGCCTCTTTTAGAATACTAGCTTTCAATTCCCCGTCATCTGGTACACACAGTCTTCCTTTGTAGTACAGACACCCATCTGCTTTCACCCCATAGTCAGTTGCTTTTCCCTCTGAGATCTTGCTCATAATAGTCATTAACTTCTCATCTACCTTCTGCCCATCTAAAATCTGCTGTAGCAGGTTTGGCCTCACTTGCAACTCAGCCAAAATAGCTCCATCTCGAATCAAAGTGAGACGGACATTCAATGATCTCAAAGCTGTGATGGACTTTCTGCTCAAAGCATCAGCAACTATATTTGCCTTCCCAGGATGGTAGTCAATTACACAATCATAGTCCTTCAAGAATTCAATCCATCGCCTCTGTCTAAGGTTGAGCTCCTTCTGGGTTGGCAAGTATTTCAAGCTTTTGTGGTCTGTGTAAATATAGCACTTTTCACCATACAAGTAATGCCTCCATATCTTCAGTGCGAAGATAATTGCTGCAAGCTCTAAATCATGGGTAGGGTAATTCTGTTCATGTGGCCTTAGCTGTCGGGAAGCATAGGTGACCACCTTCCCCTCTTGCATCAATACACACCCTAACCCATTATGAGAGGCATCACTGTAGACCACGAAGTCCTTTCCTTGACACTGGCTGTGTTAACACTGGTGCCTCTGTCAACATAACCTTTAACTTCTCAAAACTGGTCTGACACTTGTCATTCCAGTCAAATCGGACATTCTTGTGTAACAACTTGGTCATTGGAGCAGCTATTAGGGAAAATCCCTTCACAAATCTCCTATAATACCCAGCTAGCCCCAAGAAGCTTCTGACCTCAGTTGTGTTTCTGGGAGGCTTCCATTCCATCACTGCTTCTATTTTCTTGGGATCCACCCTAATCCCATCAGCTGACACTATGTGTCCAAGGAATGCAATCTCATTCAACCAAAAGTCACACTTGGACAACTTAGCATACAGCTTCTTTTCTCTCAGGGTTTGTAGAACAATCCTCAAATGCTCATCATGTTCTTCCCTGGTCTTGGAATACACCAAAATATCATCAATAAAGACCACTACGAACCGATCTAGGTATGGATGGAAGATACGGTTCATAAGGTCCATGAATGCCGCTGGTGCATTAGTTAGGCCAAAGGGCATCGCCAGAAACTCATAATGCCCATACCGGGTCCTGAATGCAGTCTTTGGCACATCTGCATCCTTCACCCTCAACTGATGATACCCTGATCTGAGATCAATCTTAGAAAATACTCCTGCTCCCTTCAACTGATCAAACAAATCATCAATTCTAGGCAATGGATATTTGTTCTTCACAGTCACTTTATTCAACTGCCGGTAATCAATGCAAAGTCTCAAAGTCCCATCCTTCTTCTTCACAAACAGCACTGGAGCTCCCCATGGTGACACACTGGGGCGTATGAACCCCTTATCAAGCAACTCTTGCAACTGAGTTTTCAACTCCCTCAATTCAGTGGGTGCCATCCTATAAGGAGCAATGGAAATGGGTGTTGTACCCGGCAGTGTCTCAATAGCAAATTCGACTTCCCTTTCTGGTGGCAAACCAGGCAACTCTTTAGGAAATACCTCTGGGAAGTCTCTTATTGTGGGTATGTCACTCAGGTTTAGCTTAGCCCGCCTAGTATCCACCACATGTGCTAGGTAAGCTTCACAGCCTTTTCTCATCATTCTTCTGGCAACTGTGGCTGAGATGACATTGGACAAGAAATCTGTCCTTTCCCCCACAACTGTGATCTCATTACCCTTAGAAGTTTTGAAAGAAATCCTCTTCAATTTGCAATCAACTATTGCCTGATGACGTGACAATCAGTCCATTCCCAAAATCACGTCAAACTCGTGGAAGGGCAACTCAATCAGGTCTACCAAGAATTCACACCCTTGAATCCTTAACGGGCAACCCTTGTATACCTTGTTCACCACTACACTGTGACCCAATGGATTAGTGACCAGAATGTCTTGGTCACTCTCCCCTATTAGTATCCCCCTTTCTATGGGTAAGTTGATGCAAATGTAGGAATGAGTGGATCCTGGATCCACCAATGCATGCACAGGTGTAGTGTAGAGGAAGAACGTACCCCTGATGACGTCTGGGGCATCTTGCTCCTCCTGAGCTCTCAGGGCATAATTCCTGGCAGGTGGTCTGTTATCTGGCCTCTCTGCTGGCTCGGATGCAGGCCTTTGTGATGGTCCCACTATGTCAGATCTGCCAGATTTTCTACCTCTCTATGGTGCAGGAGCAGGTCTTTCTGCTTGTGTTGGAGCAGCCGTAGTAATTCTGCGTGGACAGTTCCTCAGCTGATGCTCTGTTGACCCACACCTCAAGCAGGCACCAGTCACTCTCCAACACTCCCCCTTATGCCATTTCTGACAGTGTGGACACGCAGAAGATGCTGGGGCTGGTCCCTTGAACCCCATCCCTGGAGAGCTGCCCACTAATGGGGTGGACTGACCTCTCCTAGGGGTGAACTGTGGCCTGGGCCCCTGAGACTGACCCTGACCATGTGGCTGACCTGAACTCTGTGCAGGTGGACCTTTGAACCTCTTCCCAGATGCAGGAGCTGAACTAGACTGACCTGGGCCCCTCTTCTGCTGTCTATCCCTTCTGGTCTGCTCACTGATTCTTACTTTTTCAACCTTTATTGTAGCTTCCACTAACTTGGTAAATTCTGTGATTCCCAAGGCAGTGAGCTGGATCTTTATGTTGTCATTTAGTCCCTCTTCAAATCTCTTACATCTTTCAGCTTTATTAGGGACTATCTCCCTTCCATAGCGGCTCAATCTTACAAATTCCTTCTCATATTCGGTCACTGACAGCTGTCTCTGCCTCAGGTTAATAAACTCTCTTCTTCTCTCTTCCAGGTATACGGTACCCACATATTTCTTCTTGAATTCAGAGAGGAAGAAGTCCCAAGTTACAGCTTCTGGCTGCACTTCACTGGACACAGTGTCCCACCATTCGTAGGCATCGTCTTGCAACAAGGATACTGCAGCTTCTAGATTTTGCTCTGAGGTGCAGTGGAGTTGTTTTAAGACTCTGCCCGTTCTGTTCAACCAATTCTCGGCTGCAACAGAGTCATCTTCGCTCTTACCGAAAAAGTCCACTGCTCTAAACTTTCTTAGCCTTTCCAGGTGTGATTTCTGCTGTGGAGCTAGTGGTGGCGGTGGTGGTGCTGGCATTACTCCATCCATTTGTCTAAAGAAGTTGGCCATTTGTTGGAACATGGCCTGTGGAGGCTGAGCAGGCTCGGCTTGAGCTGGCGGAGCAGGTTCTCCCATGCCCCCAGTCTCCGCTGCTGCAGGTGGAGCATGACTCTCCACTTCCTCCTCAACGGCTCTCTGAGATGAAGGGTCCATATCATATTCAAAATAAGAAAGATAAACAGATCTGTGTTAGTGTCACCTCGACTCTTACAAATGCAATGCATGGTATGGACTCAATCTAGGCCCAGAAACGCCTAAACCGTGCTCTGATACCACAAAATGTGACACCCCTTACCCGTGTACAGTATACCAGAGTAAGTAATGCCACACGGTGTACCGGCACATTCTAATATACCTTAATTAATTGATACCATGCTTGTGAATATAATTTATGAAATATAATTTATTTTAGCCATTTATCAAAAGTATTATTTGTAACACCCCTAAGTTCGGTAGTGCGTTCTGCTGTTCCGGTGACCAGTGCTGACCGGACAGCTAGGATGCCTAGAACCACACGTCAATGAGAGTGAGGAGACATAAAATAATGAAATACAAGAAAAGAAAGTACAAGAAAAACAAAGAAAAAATGATAGCAAAGAAATGTGATCAAGTTAAACGAGCCGGGAAACCTAACGATGGGTGATCAGACTTTGGAAGTCACGGCGTGGACCGTTGGATCGCCTGGATCATGGGAACCACGAAAACATTTTTAGGACTTAAATAGAACCTTATTGAAGAATAAATATCATTAGAAAGATCAAAGAAAATTTAAATAATTAGTACAAAGAAAAGTGAGAAATCGAAAAACAGACAAAACCCGGTATTATCGAAAAATCGGGAATGCAACCCGAACAGGGGCATTATGGTCATTTGACATCCCGAAGTATCTTTTGACCTAAATGTCCATTAAAAATAAATAATATTACACTTAGAAAATGAAATGAAAAATTAAAAGAGGGGTACCTAATACAAATAGCCAAAAGTGGGGTGAAAAATGTGTAAATAACACATTTAAACTTATTTTATGATATAATTTAAATGAGTGGACCACTAAGGGAATAAAATAAAACAAAGAGGGGCAGCTGTACTTCCACTAAACCAACAGAAACTTCATCTTCCTAATTTGGATTCAAAGTTGCTGAATTGAAGAAAATGGAAACCACCATGGCCATTTTTCATGCAAGCTCTCTTAACTCTCCATTTTCAACTCCAATCTCTTAGATTCCTTCATGAAACTTTGTCTACTCATCACAAGGAAGAGTTTGATACTAAATTTGAGAAGTTTAAGCAAGGTTTAACAAGCTCCAAGCATAAGGTAAGTTCATAATTTTGAAGATAGCTTTGTTAAGTTTTGTGTGCATGTTATGGGTGTTGGTTTTGTGAAGGAAAATTTTGAGTTTGAAGAGTTATTGTTGTTTTCATTTTGGACAGCCATGGAGTCACGTTTTTGATGAGATATTTGTGCATATAATTGATGAGAAATGGTGTTGATCATGATGATTTAATAACCTAGTGAATTACTTCATGTTTATATGGTGATTTTGGCACTTGGATGAGAATTGATGAATTGTAGGGCAATGTGGAGTTGAAGAAGGTTTTCGGCAGCTTGGGAACCCTTGAATAATTGTATGTATTGATGGAAGTGTTGGCAGAATGTTGACATAGAAGAATTGATGAATGTATATGTAAATTAGCAGTGGAGATTATATGTAATGATTAGGTGTATTTATGTACTTATATTGCTAAATTTGGACTTTGTGGTTTAGCGTTGTATTTGATGTATTGAGAATGTTTGTATTCTGTCCAAATTGACCATATTAAGAAGTGATAAATGAATATGGAATGGTATAAAATCAGAATTAGGTATGGGGATTTAAAGTAGAGCAAGTTAAATGTGTGTTTGAATTGGGGTTTGAAAGACATATAGAGGGCAGTGTGCAAATAGACCTATAACTTTAAATGTGTAACCTCAATTGGTATGAGACCAATTGGAGGTGAAACTAGGCACAAAATGTGCCAACTTTCATTGAGAAAACATACCAAAATTCTGCTTGCAAGGTGACCTAAGAAAATGACCAATTCGGATTAGGTGCAATTAGGACCTGAAAAATGACCAATTGGGCAGCAGTGAGTGTTTAGGCCATAACTCACTCAAAACAGGTCCAATTGACCTGAAATTTTAACCAAGAATAGTTAAGACCCATACCTACAAGTCTTATGAAGACACCAAAACCCATAAATGACCATAAGCAAGTCAAACAACTTGCACAAGTTCGGGTCCAAAAACTGGCCGAACCAGAGTTGACCAAATTGACCTAAAATTGACCTAAATTGATACCATTTGACCAGCAATAGTGTAATGACCATAACTTGGTCTACTTAACTCGGATTGACCTAAAATTTTGCACCGCGGTCCATAAGACCTAGATCTACAAGTTTGTAGTTTCGACCGAGACCCGAAAACCGAGGGAACTAGGCCATCCAGCTAGGTCAAACCAGTGTCCCGGAATCCAGCAATTTGCATTAAAATGCACTAAACAAGGAAATGACTTTGGTAAAACGTACCAAACCTAAAACCCTATCGAATGTGACATATTAACGACATTAAAACCTAATTTACCTAAAACGCAATGAGGGTCGGTATATTAGGTGATTAAGTAAATAAAAGTATTCAGTGAATTGTTTATCGAACATTATCGTTAGAGGCAAATTAATTTAGCACTGAAACACTTCAAATTGTGTTTCTCAGTTAACAAGGACTCAGCAAAAGGGAAAGAAATACTGAGTCAAGACCAGGAGACAAATATCAGAGGTTTGTGCACAATAACTATTTCTTTTGAATTATTTTCAATTGAAATAAATATTGACTATTTGTATATTATTGTTTTAAATTGTGGAAATGTATTTGAATGAATATTTATTGCTTGAAAAGCATTGTAAATGATTTGAAACTGTGAGAAATTGTTTGAATGACATTGATGGATACTTATTGATTTAAAAACATTGGAAATGGTTTGAAACCACAACTATCATGTATATTGATTGTATTCCTCATTAGCTTGTCTAGTGGGACGAATTGAATTCCCTCTCTAGCTGAAGTGTTGAGATGTGTGCCTGTTGAGGACGAATTGGATGAGTACTCATATTTTTGCTAGCTAGCCATGTTATTCCTCATTAGTCATCGACTTTTGGGACGAATTGAATACCTCATTAGCCATCGGCTTTTGGGACGAATTGAACTATGGATCATGATTAAGCTGTGTGTGATTTATTGATGTGTAATTTGAGATTGTGAAATGGATTTAAACTCTCATTGACATATACTGTCTTTTGAATTCAAACATGATCTGACTTATGGAAATCTATTTTGTTATTGAGAAATGGAGTTTAAATTCTTATTGACCTTTATTGTCTTGAATTTGACTATGGTTTTAAGTATCCACTATTTATATGATTTACGAATTGTGATTTAAATTTGTATTTGGTTAATGTTGTGCACCACTGAGACATTGTCTCAGCGATAGCTTTATTCTTTATCACGGTAGAGGCAGAGAGGCGTGAGACTAATTTGCATATACATCCAATGAGGATTACAGTATAATGAGTTTACCAATATTTTGCATTTTGTCTTGTAATGTATGACCTTTGTATGTACATTTTGTTTTTGGTTTTGGCGATTGTAAATTCAAATTGTACCTTGAAGTTGTAAATTAATTATGAGTTATTTGACTTGTGAAAATTGTATTATATTTCCTTATCTCAGACTTTGAAAAATTTCTATGGAATTGAGTTGATAAATTGTTGTGTTGAGAAATATATTGGAGTTGAGATTTGGAACATTATTGAAGTGCTTTTTACAGGTTTTCTGAAGAACTGTTTTGTCCAAAATACAGATGGCACTCTGCCAAAATTTTTACAGAAATTCCAAATAAATCAAATGAGTTAGTTGTTTCACTTCAGTTCACCAAAGTTTTTAACACCTGTAAATAGTGCTCACCACGGTAAAAGAAGTAAGAAAAGTTTTTAAAATCCCTTGTAGTATATTTAATGGGTTATCAGTAGACGGAGTTGGTAATTCATTAGGTATACTACGGGATCATGTTATGCCTTACAGAGGGGTAGGGTGTGACATGTTTTGGTGGTATCAGAGCAAAGTTTTTAAATTCTGTTTTCACCTGTTATTTGAATATTCTTTCTTCATAGTACAACTGCTCAATATCATTGTTTGATACATACAGTACATTACAGTATAAATATGCACTAACAAGAGTAAACATCCTTGTGTTATTTGTTCAGGAAAGCTAAGATCCTCGCATTAACTATGGAAGAGGGTGATCGTTCAGTCGATCAGTCTATTGAGGCTGAGGTGCAAGGGAATGCCCCAGGCCTACAAAATGTCAGTGGTTCAAGACACCGGCCCTGCATCGCAGATTTCTGCTTAGTTCGCTCGTGAGATGGTCGCAATGTTCCAACAAATGGTGGCAATGTACCTACTCAAGTCCCAATACAGACACGGTGGTACAACCACGATCTCCTACGAGGCGATATGACAAATTGATGAAGTATGGGGCTCTGAGTTTAAGGGACATAGATCCTCTAGAAGCTGAACAATGGTTAGAGAGGATGGATAGGGTGTTCAAGAAGCTACATTGTACAGAAGAGCTTAGATTTGAATACTCAGTGTCCTTACTACAGGGGGATGCTTATGACTGGTGGAAAACCATTCCCCACGATGCAGTAGAGCTGCGGTGCTAACATGGAATGACTTCCTCGGGAATTCGAGTGAAATATATCCACGATGCTTATGTAGACGGAAGGCGCAAGAGTTCCTAAGTTTGAAAGCAGGGAACAGATCGGTGGTGAGTATGAAAGAGAATTTTCCGCTTTGAGCCATTATGCGAGAAGTTTGCTTGCTACCAGAGGAAAGATGCAAGAGGTTTGAAAGCGGCTTGAAACCCAGTATTAGAGTACAAGTGCTCGGCTTCAAACACACTAACTTCTCGAACTTGTTTCTCAAGCCCTAGAGTTGGAAAGAGTTGAGTTTGAGACCGCTCCGGAGAAAAAGAGATCGGAGAAGGCAGAGAAAGAGGAAAATCAGAGAAACGAGTTCAGTGGTCATCTTGGAAAGAGGAAGAACTATGGGGACATGGTAGAGGTGGCAAGAAATGCAGTAGGGAAGATATTCGGGACAGACCTCCCTATCTGCTGACAAAGTACCAGAGGTTCCTATCCTCCCCTTGATGTGAAACATGTGGAAGAAATCATGGTGGGATCTGCTACAAGGCTATTGGAGCTGTTATAGCTGTGGAGGCACGGGGCACTTTGCCAAGGACCCATGCAGTGATCGCAGAGTTGGACCACCTCCTACTACTGCAGAAGGGTCGATTGAGCCACTGTCACGAAGCTCACAACCACCTAGCAGAGGTAGAGGCGGGGTAGAGGTAGCCAGCGAGCGGCCAAGGCACGATAAAACAATCGAGCAAGATAGTGCTCGATCGAGTCTATGCCATGAGATAGAGGGAACAGGCAGAGACCTCTGTAGTTGTTGCTGGTACCTTCTCAACTTATAACGAGAATGTGTATGTGTTATTTGATCCGGGTTCGACCCAATCTTATGTGAGTGCTCGCATCATTGATTGCATTCTTTGTTCCATGTACAAAAATGGACTTTGAGGTGCTAGTAACAAGTCCATTAGGACAGAGGTCGGGGTTAATAGAATGTATAGAGATTGTCCTTTGGTGATCCAAGGACACACTTTCTGTCGATTTCATTGAAGTGCCCTTCAGAGATTATGATATCATCTTGGGCATGGATTGGTTGGCTAGGCATCATGCCATGATTGACTGTAGGCTGAAGACAGTCACTTTTGGTCTTCCTCAGTACAGTGATATGGTAATACATGGGGAGAGGCGGCTATTGCCATCCAACATCATTTAATTTGCACTAGCGGAAAAATGATCGAAAGGGTGTGAAGCATACTTGGCACATGTGGTAGACACCCAAGTGGGAGTCCAGGCATTGAAGGACATCCCTACGATACATGACTTTCGGATGTGTTTCTGATGAATTGCGGGATTACCTCCGGAAAGAGAAGTGCAGTTTGAAATTAATGTTATGCCTGGTGTGGATCCAATTTCCATAACGCCATACAGAATGGCACCAGCAGAGTTGAAGGAGTTGAAGATACAATTGCAAGAACTACTTGAAAAGGACTTCATCCGCCCTAGTGTGTCACCTTAGGGAGCACCAGTGTTGTTTGTTAAGAAGAAGGATGGTACTCTCCGCTTATGCATTGACTATCGGCAGTTGAATAAGGTGACAATAAAGAACAGATATCCATTGCCTCGCATTGATGATCTGTTTGATCAATTGAAGGGTGCAGCTGTATTCTCCAAAATTGATTTGCGATCTAGTTACTATCAGTTGAAGGTGCAAGAGCAGAGTATTCCAAAAACTGCTTTCAGAACTCGGTATGGCCACTATGAGTTTCTAGTAATGCCATTCGGGTTGACAAATGCTCCAGCTGCTTTTATGGATCTGATGAACACTATCTTCAGACCATATCTTGATCAATTTGTGGTGGTGTTTATTGATGACATTTTGATATACTCGAGGAATGCAGAAGAGCATGACAGGCATCTGCGGATTGTACTGCAGACCTTAAGAGAAAAACAGCTATACGCCAAATTGTCAAAATGTGAATTTTGGCTGAAAGAAATCTCCTTTTTGGGACATGTTGTGTCAGCTGAAGGGATCAAGGTAGATTCCAGCAAGGTAGAAGCTATCCTTAATTGGAAGCGCCGAGAATATCACGAAATTCGATTTTAGGTTTAGCTGGATATTACCGTCGGTTTGTGAAGGATTCTCTATGTTATCTTCTCCTTGACTAAATTTGCCGGAAAGATGTAAAATTTCAGTGGACTGATAAATGCCAGCAGAGTTTTGATGAGTTAAAGAGGTGTTTAACTGAAGCTCCAGTCCTTACTTTACCTACTCCGAGTAAAGAATACACAGTTTATAGCGATGCTTCTCACAATGGGTTAGGCTATGTAATGATGCAAGATCGGAATGTCATTGCTTATGCATCACGCCAGCTGAAACCGCATGAGAGGAACTACCCAACACATGATCTGGAGTTAGCAGCTATTGTTTTTACTCTGAAGATCTGGAGACACTATTTGTATGGGGAGAAATGCTACATTTACACAGATCACAAGAGCTTGAAGTACTTAGGCACCCAGAAGGAATTGAATTTGAGGCAGAGGAGATGGTTAGAACTCATCAAAGATTATGATTGCTTAATAGACTATCAGCCAGGGAAAGCAAATGTGGTGGCTGACGCCTTAAGTCGCAAGACTATGGCAAGTCTCAGAGTTTCTCCTTTGTCCATGGTATATGAATTGAAAGCACAGCATGCCAGTTTAGAGATGGATGATGAGGGACAGACAGTAGTTGCATGGCATGTACAGCCAGTGTTGATTGATCAGATCAGAATGGCTGCTCAGAGTGATGAAAAGTATCAGAAGCTACTGAAAGAAGTCCAGCAGGGCAAGAAACTTGAATTCTCTGTGAGAGATGATGGTTTATTGCTACATTAGGGCAGAATGTGTGTTCCTAGCGATTTGGAATTGAGACAAATCATTATGAAGGAAGCACATGAGTCTCCATTTGCTATGCACCCTGGTGGAACTAAAATGTACAGAGGGCTGAAAGAACATTACTGGTGGATGGGCATGAAGAGAGATATAGCTGAATTCGTTTCCAAATGCCTAACTTGTCAGCAAGTAAAGGCAGAACATCAAGTTCCAGCTGGTTTGTTACATCCTTTGTTAGTACCAGAGTGGAAATGGGAATGAATAACTATGGATTTTGTTACAGGACTTCCACAAACACAGAGTAGTCATGATGCAGTATGGGTTATAGTTGACAGGTTGACCAAGTCTGCTCACTTTTTACCAGTTCGGATGGACTATAGCCTGGAAAGATTGGCCAGATTGTACATATATGAGATTGTAAAATTGCATGGAGTGCCAGTATCAATTGTGTCAGCGAGAGATCCTAGGTTCACTTCTAGATTAGGGTAGTCTTGAGAGAGCCCTAGGAACTAGATTGAACTTCAGCACAGCATTCCACCCACAGACGGATGGCCAGTCCGAAAGGGTTATTCAGATATTGGAGGATATGCTACGGGCTTGTGTGATTGAGTTTGAAGGTAGTTGGGATACACACTTGCCTTTGATTGAGTTTGCTTATAACAACAGCTACCAATCAAGCATAGGGATGCCTCCATATGAAGCTTTGTATTGCAGGAAGTGCAGAACTCCTTTATGTTGGGATGAAGTAGGTGAAAGGAAGATGATTGGGCGGAAATTGTCCAGACAGAGGAAAAGATCAGTTGATCGAGAGATAGACTTAAAGTGCATCAGACCGTCTGAAGTCCTATGTTGATATGATAAGAAGAGATATTGAGTTCGCTGTGGGTGATAAGGTATTCCTCAACGTTTCTCATTGGTAGATGATTATGTGATTTGGCAGAAAGGGAAGCGAGTCCTCGTTTCATCGGTCCATATGATGTTCTGGAAAGTGTGGGTCCTATGGCATAGCGGTTGGCATTACCTCGAGAGGTAGTAAGGATACTAAGTGTCTTCCTTGTGTCCATGTTAAGGAGGTCAGATCGACCCATCTCATGTCTTGTCGATTGAAGAGATTGAAGTAAATCCAGACCTCTTATATGAGGAAGAACCCATAAAAATTCTGGCTTATGAGGTGAAGCAGCTGAGAAACAAACAGATACACCTGGTTAAAGTGTTGTGGAACCATCATTCAGGCCAGGAAGCTACTTGGGAACATGAAGAGGATATGAGGAGACAGCACCCACAGCTGTTCAGAGACTAATGCTAGGTAAAAATTTCGAGATGAAATTTATTTAAGGGGGGGAGAATTGTAACACCCCTAAGTTTGGTAGTGCGTTCATTGCTTCGGTGACCAGTCTTGTGGACAGCTAGGATGCCTAGAACCACACTTCAATGAGAGTGAGGAGACATAAAATAATGAAATACAAGAAAAGAAAGTACAAGAAAAACAAAGGAAAAATGATAGCAAAGAAATGTGATCAAGTTAAGCAGTAGGAAACCTAACGATGGGTGACTTGCCAGGAAGTCACGGCGTGGACCGTTGACTAGCCCTGGACTGCGGGGAACCCTGGAAAACATTTTAGGACTTAAATAGACCCTTGTTGAAGAATAAATATCATTAGAAATATCAAAGAAAAATTAAATAATTAGTACAAAGAAAAGTGAGAAATTGAAAAACAGACAAAACCCGGTATTACTGAAAAATCGGGAATGCAACCCGAACAGGGGCATTATGGTCATTTGACATCCCGAAGTGTCTTTTGACCTAAATTTCCATTAAAAATAAATAATATTACACTTAGAAAATGAAATGAAAAATTAAAAGAGGGGTACCTAATACAAATAGCCAAAAGTGGGGCGAAAAATGTGTAAATAACACATTTAAACTTATTTTATTATATAATTTAAATGAGTGGACCACTAAGGGAATAAAATAAAACAAAGAGGGGCAGCTGTACTTCCACTAAACCAACAGAAACTTCATCTTCCTCATTTGGATTCAAAGTTGCCGAATTGAAGAAAATGGAAACCACCATGGCCATTTTTCATGCAAGCTCTCTTAACTCTCCATTTTCAACTCCAATCTCTTAGGTTCCTTCATGAAACTTTGTCTACTCATCACAAGGAAGAGTTTGATACTAAATTTGAGAAGTTTAAGCAAGGTTTAACAAGCTCCAAGCATAAGGTAAGTTCATAATTTTGAAGATAGCTTTGTTAAGTTTTGTGTGCATGTTATGGGTGTTGGTTTTGTGAAAGAAAATTTTGAGTTTGAAGAGTTATTGTTGTTTTCATTTTGGACAGCCATGGAGTCACGTTTTTGATGAGATATTTGTGCATATAATTGATGAGAAATGGTGTTGATCATGATGATTTAATAACCTAGTGAATTACTTCATGTTTATATGGTGATTTTGGCACTTGGATGAGAATTGATGAATTGTAGGGCAATGTGGTGTTGAAGAAGGTTTTCGGCAGCTTGGGAACCCTTGAATAATTGTATGTATTGATGGAAGTGTTGGCAGAATGTTGACATAGAAGAATTGATGAATGTATATGTAAATTAGCAGTGGAGATTATATGTAATGATTAGGTGTATTTATGTACTTATATTGCTAAATTTGGACTTTGTGGTTTAGGGTTGCATTTGATGTATTGAGAATGTTTGTATTCTGTCCAAATTGACCATAGTAAGAAGTGATAAATGAATATGGAATGGTATAAAATCAGAATTAGGTATGGGGATTTAAAGTAGAGCAAGTTAAATGTGTGTTTGAATTGGGGTTTGAAAGACATATAGAGGGCAGTGTGCAAATAGACCTATAACTTTAAATGTGTAACCTCAATTGGTATGAGACCAATTGGAGGTGAAACTAGGCACAAAATGTGCCAAATTTCATTGAGAAAACATACCAAAATTCTGCTTGCAAGGTGACCTAAGAAAATGACCAATTCGGATTAGGTGCAATTAGGACCTGAAAAATGACCAATTGGGCAGCAGTGAGTGTTTAGGCCATAACTCACTCAAAACAGGTCCAATTGACCTGAAATTTTAACCAAGAATAGTTAAGACCCATACCTACAAGTCTTATGAAGACACCAAAGCCCAGAAATGACCATAAGCAAGTCAAACAACTTGCACAAGTTCGGGTCCAAAAACTGGCCGAACCAGAGTTGACCAAATTGACCTAAAATTGACCTAAATTGATACCATTTGACCAGCAATAGTGTAATGACCATAACTTGGACTACTTAACTCGGATTGACCTAAAATTTTGCACCGCGGTCCATAAGACCTAGATCTACAAGTTTGTAGTTTCGACCGAGACCCGAAAACCGAGGGAACTAGGCTGTCGAGCTAGGTCAAACCAGTGTCCCGGAATCCAGCAATTTGCATTAAAATGCACTAAACAAGGAAATGACTTTGGTAAAACGTACCAAACCTAAAACCCTATCGAATGTGACATATTAACGACATTAAAACCTAATTTACCTAAAATGCAATGAGGGTCGGTATATTAGGTGATTAAGCAAATAAAGGTATTCAGTGAATTGTTTATCGAACATTATCGTTAGAGGCAAATTAATTTAGCACTGAAACACTTCAAATTGTGTTTCTCAGTTAACAAGGACTCAGCAAAAGGGAAAGAAATACTGAGTCAAGACCAGGAGACAAATATCAGAGGTTTGTGCACAACAACTATTTCTTTTGAATTATTTTCAATTGAAATAAATATTGACTATTTGTATATTATTGTTTTAAATTGTGGAAATGTATTTGAATGAATATTTATTGCTTGAAAAGCATTGTAAATGATTTGAAACTGTGAGAAATTGTTTGAATGACATTGATGGATACTTATTGATTTAAAAACATTGGAAATGGTTTGAAACCACAACTATCATGTATATTGATTGTATTCCTCATTAGCTTGTCTAGTGGGACGAATTGAATTCCCTCTCTGGCTGAAGTGTTGAGGTGTGTGCCTGTTGAGGACGAATTGGATGAGTACTCATATTTTTGCTAGCTAGCCATGTTATTCCTCATTAGTCATCGACTTTTGGGACGAATTGAATACCTCATTAGCCATCGGCTTTTGGGACGAATTGAACTATGGATCATGATTAAGCTGTGTGTGATTTATTGATGTGTAATTTGAGATTGTGAAATGGATTTAAACTCTCATTGACATATACTGTCTTTTGAATTCAAACATGATCTGACTTATGGAAATCTATTGTGATATTGAGAAATGGAGTTTAAATTCTTATTGACCTTTATTGTCTTGAATTTGACTATGGTTTTAAGTATCCACTAGTTATATGATTTCTGGTGTGATTTAAATTTGTATTTGGTTAATGTTGTACCACTGAGACATTGTCTCAAATGATAGCTTGATTGCTGTCGCAGGTAGAGAGACAGACAGGGCAGCAGACTAGGCTGCATATACATCCAGCGAGGGATTACCTGGTATAATGAGTATACCAGTATTTTGCATTTTGTACTGTAATGTATGACACTGTATGTACATTTTGTTTTTGGTTTTGAGCAATTGTAAATTCAAATTGTACCTTGAAGTTGTAAATTAATTATGAGTTATTTGACTTGTGAAAATTGTATTATATTTCCTTATCTCAGACTTTGAAAATTTTCTATGGAATTGAGTTGATAAATTGTTGTGTTGAGAAATATATTGGAGTTGAGATTTGGAACATTATTGAAGTGCTTTTTCTGAGGTTTTACAGAACTGTTTTGTCCAAAATACAGATGGCACTCTGCCAAAATTTTTACAGAAATTCCAAATAAATCAAATGAGTTAGTTGTTTCATTTCAGTTCACCAAAGTTTTTAACACCTGTAAATAGTGCTCACCACGGTAAAAGAAGTAAGAAAAGTTTTTAAAATCCCTTGTAGTATATTTAATGGGTTATCAGTAGATGGAGTTGGTAATTCATTAGATATACTACGGGATCATGTTATGCCTTACAGAGGGGTAGGGTGTGACATTATTTATTTGAGGTTCTGAAGATTTTAAAGAAAATCCGGTGGAGTACCGGCTAAAAATGGAGAAAACAGTTCTTCGGAACCTATTAAAAACACTTTCAATATTTGTATTCCATCATCTCAAACTCCAATATCCAAAATCTCAACATTTCAATTTCAATTCTCAGTCATCCATCACATGTGATGCTCACATATATATCACAAATAAACATTTACTTTTCCATTTACAAATACAATTTTCATAATTTACATGAACATCAATATACATTACACAAGTTTAATTACATATATGAAAATCAAAATTAATTACAGAATGCCAAAATGACTCCTAGTGTCCTACCAATGCACTGCAGAAGTTGAGGTGACAAGGACACTGTGCAGAACTACAGGATGGACTCACCCGATGCAGGGTCTCTGGGCTCACGATCGGGATCTCTCCAGTACCTACGCGTGGCAAAAGCAACGCGCTAAGCAATAATGCTTAGTGGTGCAATAATATAATAAAAGAAAATAGCAAGAAAATAAATGTGTATAGAATGTGTATGCTTTCTTTGTTTGGTGTTGGTATATTCATTATTTCATTAACTTTGTTCACTTTTATTCATTTGGTTGCCCCAAGTAACCTACACTAGACGACTGGACTGGATAACGGGTAAACTGGCACTGGGTACCTAGTACCTCGGGCCGTCACACCATCGGTCACATATGCATCTCCCGGTGTGCAACAGAACAGCTAACAAGCTGTAAATAATATCAGGCACAAGGCCAAGTCTCAATACAAAGTCAGAATGGCTAAAAGCCATGAAATCACAGAATGGCATATCGCCATGTGCAGTACTGCTAACTGAACCCTATTGGCATGCCAAACTATCCAAACCAATCTTGTTAGGTATACTAGGGCATTTGAAACTTTTAAATTCTTCAATTTGTGAATTTCGTGTTTTGGTGTTACTATTCACCTCATTGGTCAACAAAAATGTTGACTTTTGGATAGAAAATATGTACATTGACTTTGGCACTCCCAACATACCACATTTTGTATTTAAAACTTGTTGGCATTGAGCGTTAATACCATTTCTAAGCATTAAACCAAAGGAGCAGATTTTTCAGATTTTGTACCATAACTTCACTGTTCCATTAGGAGCTGTTACAGTGGAAATTTGAGGAAATGACAAACATGAAAGTTGTTCCTTATTTTGTCTAGTTGAATTTCCTTTTTTGAATCACTCCATTTGGAGTTTTGTAGCTCCAGATATGGCTCAAAAACCACAGCTGGCCGGATTGCCAATCTGCAGAATTGACCATATCTACAGTAACAGGAACAGTAACTAGAGTCACTTGGTTGGATGGGTTCTGGCCATAATTTGGGGTAGGTTCCTTCATGAAAGTTGTTTGTCTATGTCTTAACTTGTTGCTGTAAAAATTTCAGGTCAATTGACCATATCTACAGTGAGTTATGGCCAAATGAACAGTTACTGTTCATTTGGTCAATTCTGCAGAATCAGTTGCAGGGTATCCAGATTGGGGCCAAGTTTTGGTCCTCTTGCTTTGGTCTTTTGGGCATGGTTTCTCCAGCAAAAATGTGCCATTATAAGCCTAGTTTCATGTCCAATTAGCCAAACACCAATTGGACTAACACAGCCAAAGTTATGGCTGTGTAATTGGACTGAAATTTCAGTCCATTTGCTGCTGTCCTAGGGCAGCTTACACCTTGACTTTGTCATACCATTTTTCAGTCCAAATTGTGGTCAACATACCTCAAATGGTCACTTATTGACCATTAGAGTGTTCTTTAACAGTTTGATAAGCCAAGTCAATTTTTACTTCTCAAAACCCTAATGTCCAATGCAATTTACCCATAAACCTCAATTAGCACACTAGTTCAACATCCATGCATATTCACACCTTAAACATCCTTTCTAACTCACTTTAAGTCCATTAAAACAATCAAAACCATTCCTCTATTAGGGCTGCCAAATTCTTTGGTGGACATACACATGAATTTGTTTCATTTATTTCACAATTTCTCATCCATTACAAGCCTCAATCATGGAATTAATGAGTTTTAACTACATATATGCACTAACCTCTTGTAGGGAGATTTTTCTCAAGCTCAAAACTTCACTTTCCTTCTTCTTCTTGGCTGCCAAAAGCTTCCCCAAGTGATATGGTCAAGGTTTAATGAAAGGGGTTAGGGAAATATGGTGGAAATGATGGAAATCTAAAGCTTGAAAAAGCTTTAATGGAGGGTGGCTATGGGACTAGAGTTTCGGCTGCATGACGAAGGAGGGGTGGCTGCTGCAATTTTTGGTTATTTAGTCTTCATTTAGTCTTTTTATTAGTTAGTCAATTGATGGCTTAATTGTGATTGGTCAAAATTTTCTTAATGACATCACCATGATGTCATAAATAAGCTTTTTCCTTATTTTCTTTCCTTTCCTCCACTACTCATTTTCAATTTAATTTCTAGTAATGTTTCTTCATATTTTATGTCATATTAATTATTTACTCAACTGGATAAGTCGGCCAAAAATCACCTCTGAAGGCGAAATGACCAAAATGCCCTCCGTTTGGCTTAACGGGTCAAAACTGTCTATACCGATTGAAAAATTTTTCTAGGTATTTTCTTGGCATTCTAATGCCATGGGAACCTCAATAACCCTTCTCTGGAGTCCCAAAAATTATTTTATAATTTTTCCCCCGGGTCTAGGGCTCCTCGTTGCGAGAACCGCAACTTCCCTCTGGTTACCCATCGCTAGGGCACCGGCTCGTTTAACTTGGTAGTATTTTATTTCAAAAATTTTTACTAAATTTTTCTTATTAATATTTGAGTAAATAATGATTCCCGACTTTCGTTTAAATATTTTTCCGGACGTTCTAGCTGTTCGGACTGACACCGGTCACAGGAACAGTAGAATGTACGGAGTTGGTACAGGGAGGGTGTTACAGCCCTTGTGGGGGTTGGGTCTGTACTTGGGCTTGGGCTGACAGATTATCAACCATTTGTTGGAAGAAAGTGGCCATTTGCTGGGTCATTTGTGCAGTAATTTGTACTGGTAAAACTAGTACAGTCGGGCCTTCGACACTTTGTGGAGCTGGGGCCTCAACTTGTACTTCTGCCATCACGGACTGTTCTATTGTCTCATTATTCTCTTCCATATCTTTTCACAAGATTTTCTATTCCTGTACAATCCACATAAGGAGATTCCTCTCCATTAGTTCGTATTTATGATGTAAATGTACTGTATGTATCAAACATTTGAGCAGTTGTAGTTACCGACAAAAATATTTCAAATTCACAGTTCGAAATTCACTTTAAAACAATTGTTCTGATACCACAAAACATGTCACACCCTACTCCCCTGTAAGATGTAACATGATCCCGTAGTATACCTAATGAATTACCATACTTCACCTACCGATAATCCATTAAATATACTACAAGGGATTTTAAAACAATTTTCATGAAATTTAAATCATCGATTAAAATCTGGTGTTATAAATTTTTTTTTTTTAAAATTTCGGCAAAGTGCCGGTTTTATTTTGAGAAAACAGTTCTTCAAAACCTGCAAAGAACACACTCCCAATATATTTTCTCAAATACAACTTCAATAACTTCATTTACACTCATAATTCAAATCTCAATAATCAAATCAATCTCCTCATAAAAGAAACATTTCATTGATTACAAGAGTCAAAATTAATATTACAAAACTATTCAGATAAATGAAATCCCAAATTTACATTTACAATAATTTACATTTAATTACATACCAAAATATTTTACAAGAGTTTTTATACAACTCCTCAAATAATTTACATACATATTATTACATGCATACATCAAAACCTATGTACATGGGTATACCTATGATATACCTGGAGTTGATCTGAATGTGTCTTCAAAGAAATTTACTCACTGCTCTATGCTCTTCTTACCTACGATAGCATACAAAGCTATCGCTGAGTGGTGAACTCAGTGGTGCACAACTATAATTTAAAACATAGTACAATATACATTGATAAAATTTACAGCAAATAATTTGGAAATCTGAATACTCATCAAATTCCAAAACTCAAAATATTCATTGCCAATAATGTAAATCATTTGTATAAAATGACTTTGATCACGAAATTCAATTTATCATATCATAACTAACCATTTAAGGTAATTCCAACAAAATCAATTATACATAAATCATAATTGAAATCACAATTCTTTACTATTAAAAAAACATTCTGTATCTCAAAAACCATTCTGTATCTCAAAAACCATGCTGTATCTCAAAAATCATTCTTTATCTCAAAAATCATTCTTTATCTTACTAACTATGCAAGACTAATCCGAAAGGGCCATGTTCGAAGTGATCTAACTCCCTATGGTCGGGAAGGTCGAATCAGATTCTAACTCCCTATGGTCGGGGAGGTCGAATCATCGTGCACAGTGCACACTACAATAATGAATCTTCTGCAAGGGCCATAATGATAAAAAAAAACTTAGATCTAACCTCAAATCAGAGAAAAATCTAAGCCTGTGCACGTACCATGGTAATCAAAACACAACTAACTCCATTGTCTTTTCAACAAATGAGAGAGACATAACCTAGTCAAGCATCTATAGTGAGATATAAAACAATATCACAATCCTTTTAGTAAGCATAAATCACTATACAATTCGATTCATAGTCAATTCCAATATCCAATAATTTTTATGCTCATCACAATTCAAATCATAAATTTGCATTTTTCCATGAAAATTACCATCACAATTCAAGACTTTGAAATTCTGAGTTGTTGTCACACCCTACTCCCCCGCAAGATGTAACATGATCCCGTAGTACACCTAATGAATTATCGTACTTCGCCTATCGATAACCTATTAGATATACTATAAGGGATTTTAAAACAATTTTCGTGAAATTTAAATCATCAATTAAAATCTGGTGTTATAAAATTTTTTTCAAAATTTCGGCAAAGTGCTGGCTGTGTTTTGAGAAAACAGTTCTTCAAACCTGAAAAGGAAAAACACTTCCAATATGTTTTCTCAGATACAACTCCAATAACTTCATTTCAACTCACAATTCAAATCTCAATAATCAAGTCAATTTATTCTCAAACCAACCTCGTCATAAAAGAAACATTTCATTGAGTACAAGACTCAAAATTAATATTACAAAACTATTCAGGTAAATGAAATCTCAAATTTACATTTACAATAATTTACATTTAATTACATACCAAAATATTTTACAAGAGTTTTTATACAACTACTCAAATAATTTACATACATATTATTACATGCATATATCAAAACCTATGTACATGGGTATACCTATGATATACCTGGATCTGATCTGAATGTCTCTTCAAAGAAGCTTACTCAATTGCTCTATACTCTTTTCACCTGCGACAGCATACAAAGCTATCGCTGAGTGGTGAACTCAGTGGTGCACAACTATAATTTAAAACATAGTACAATATACATTGACAAAATTTACATCAAATAATTTGGAAATTTGAATACTCATCAAATTCCAAAACTCAAAATATTCATTGCCAATAATATAAATTATTTGTATAAAATGACTTTGATCATTAAATTCAATTTATCAAATCATAACTAACCATTTAAGGTAATTCCAATAAAATCAATTATACATAAATCATAATTGAAATCACAATTCTTTACTATTCAAAAACATTCTTTATCTCACTAACTATGCAAGACTAATCCGAAAGGGCCATCTTCGGGGTGATTCTAACTCCCTATGGTCGGGGAGGTCGAATCGGATTCTAACTCCCTATGGTCTGGGAGGTCAAATCATCGTGCACAATACACATCACAATAATGAATCTTCCGCAAGGGTCATAACAAATAAGAACTTAGATCTAACCTCTAATAAGAGGAGAATCTAAGCCTGTGCACGTAGCATGGTAATCAAAACACAACTAACTCCATTGTCTTCTCAACAAATGAGAGAGACGGATAATAACCCAGTCAAGCATCTATAGTGAGATATAAAATAATATCACAATCCTTTTAGTGAGCATAAATCACAATACAATTCGATTCAAAGTCAATTCCAATATCCAATAATTTTTATGCTCATCACAATTCAAATCATAAATTTGCATTTTTCCATGCAAATTGCCCATCACAATTCAAAACATGTTTTATCACAATTTTCCAAAACATAATTTATTCAATTCACAACAATGTTTAATACTTGTGGAAATACCATTTCACAAAGCCAAATTTATACATACTATAACAATTTCAATAATCATTGAATTAAATCCAATGCTTATTAAATATAATACATAAGAAAAATATGTCATTTAATCATATGAAATATTCAGAACAAAATCAGTTAAAAACTAGTTGTGCACAAACATGGTGGTCAAGTTTAATGAAGGGAGCTTAAAGTTTTTATGGCTAAATCATGGTGCATGGAGGTGTTTTCACTTTGGCCATGGGAGCTTTCATGGGAGAGCTTCAGCTGGTGCAAATTCTGGAGGTTGAAGATGACTTATGCTGGCCCATTTGTGATATTTTAATGTCCACTAACTTCACTTAGTGGAGCACTAAGTGTGGTTAAGATTAATTAATCTAAAGTTTCACAATTTCCACTTTTTACCTCATTTCTTTTTCTATTTAAATTATGTACCACCATTTTAATTTTTCATGATATTTTCAAAGTATAATATCATTTATTTTTAATGGACATTTAAGTCAAAAGACAACTCGGGATGTCAAATAACTACAATTGTCACACCCTACCCCTCTATAAGGCATAACATGATCCCGTAGTATACCTAATGAATTACCAACTCCGTCTACTGATAACCCATTAAATACACTACAAGGGATTTTAAAAACTTTTCTTACTTCTTTTACAGTGGTGAGCACTATTTACAGGTATTAAAAACTTTGGTGAACTAAAGTGAAACAACTAACTCATTTGGTTTATTTGGAATTCCTGTAAAAATTTTGGCAAAGTGCCATCTGTATTTTGGACAAAACAGTTCTTCAGAAAACTTGTAAAAAGCACACTTTAATATATTTCCAAATCTCAACTCCAACATACTTCTCAACACAACATTTTTCTCAATTCAAATCCATAGAAAATTTTCAAAGTCTGAGATAAGGAAATATAATACAATTTTTACAAGTCAAATAACTCATAATTAATTTACAACTTCAAGGTACAATTTGAATTTACAACTGCTCAAAACCAAAAACAAAATGTACATACAGTGTCATACATTACAGTACAAAATGCAAAATACTGGTATACTCATTATACCCGAAAATCTCTAGCTGACGGTACTAGCAGCCTAGTCTGCTGCCCTGTCTGTCTCTACTGCGATAAAGAATAAAGCTATCATTTGAGACAATGTCTCAGTGGTGCACAACATTAACCAAATACAAGTTTAAATCGTAATTCATAATTCAAATAAATGATGGATACGTAAAACCATAATTAAATTCAAGACAATAAATGTCATAAAGAATTTAACACAATATCACATTAAATCTCAGTAATCGAAACATAGTTAAATTCAAAAGACAGTAAATGTCAATAAGAATTTAAACTCCATTTCACAAATTATCAAATCGCATAATAACACAATTTAGTCAAATAATTTAATAATACAGTGTTGCCAATTCATTCACAACTTAAGCCATGACACAAATTTCCGATCAATGCCGCGTTGTACACCACGACAAAGCAATCACAACCCCACTAATCGAAATCAATGAGGAAGGGAGCTAGCTATATAATGAGTACTCATCCGATCACCTCAACTGGTAAACCAGAGAGGGAAAAATAAACGATCACGACTCCATAAATGGAGAAGGAATGATATGATACTGTCATGCTAAGTGTGAACACAAAATCAATTCCAAACATTTTATTCAAATGATTCGTGAGAATCCAATAAATTTCCCAAGTCATAATTTCATTCACAAAATGGCAACACAATTCATAATTAACTTCACTTTTCACAAATCACACTAAACCAATTTTTCCACAATTTCAAACCATTTACAATGCTTTTTAAGCAATGAGTATCCATCAATATCATTCAAACAATTTCTCACAGTTTCAAATCATTTACAATGCTTTTCAAGCAATAAATATCCATTCAAACACATTTCCACAATTTAAAACAATAATATACAAATAGTCAATATTTATTTCAATTGAAAATAATTCAAAAGAAACAGTTGTTGTGCACAAACCTCTGATGACTGTCTCCCTGGTCTAGACTCAGTGTTTCCTTCCCTTTCGCTGAGTCCTTGTTAACTGAGAAACACAATTTGAAGTGTTTCAGTGCTAAATTAATTTGCCTCTAACGATAATGTTCGATAAACAATTCACTGAATACCTTTATTTGTCTAATCAACCCATATATCGACCCTCGATGTTTTCTAGGTAAATTAGGTTTTAGTGTCATTAATATGTCACACTCGATAGGGTTTTAGGTTTGGTACGTTTTGCCAAACTCGTTTCCTTGTTTAGTGCATTTTAATGCAACTTGCTGGATTTCGGGATACTAGTTTGACCTAGCCGGACGGCCTAGTTCCCTCAGTTTTCGGGTTTCGGTCAAAACTACAAACTTGTAGATCTATGTCTTATGGACCGCGGTACAAAATTTTAGGTCAATCCTAGTTAAGTAGACCAAGTTATGGTCAATACACTATTGCTGGTCAAATGGCATCAAGTTAGGTCAATTTTAGGTCAATTTAGTCAACTTTGGTTCGGCCAGTTTTTGTACCCGAACTTGTGCAAGCTTTTTGACTTGCTTATGGTCATTTCTGGGCTTTGGTGTCTTCATAATACTTGTAGGTATGGGTCTTAACTATTCATGGTTAAAATTTCAGGTCAATTGGATCTGTTTTGAGTGAGTTATGGCCTAAACACTCACTGCTGCCCAATTGGTCATTTTTCAGGTCCTAATTGCACCTAATCCGAATTGTTCATTTTCTTAGGTCACCTTGCAAGCAGAATTTTGGTATGCTTTCTCAATGAAAGTTGGCACATTTTGTGCCTAGTTCTACCTCCAATTGGTCTCATACCAATTGAGGTTACACATTTAAACTTATTGGCTAAAATATACACTGCCCTTAGTTACTTTGCTTAACACACATCAATTACACACATTTACCTTGCAATATGTTTACTTCCCTACCAAATCTGTTTTGGTACATTACCAAAACCACATCCCACTTTACATTATCCTCACTTTGGGCAGATTACAATTATCTTCAATACACCAATTAAAGTTCACATTTACAAAGTCTAAATACAATCACATACACACCTAAACATCACTAATTCTCACATACACTTTACAAAATAATTTCATACACATATCATTCAATCCTTAATGCCACAATTCTGCCCATATCTTCATGAACACATACACTTATCCAAGAGTATCAAGGCTGCCGAAATTGTCCTTCAACATCAAAGTGTCCTACAATTCATTAAATCCCATTCCAAGTGCAAAATTCACCATATAAATGTGAAGTAATTCACTAGGTTATTAAATCATCATGATCAACACCATTTCTCATCAAATATATGCACAATTATTTCATCAATTACATGATTACATGGCTGCCCAAAAATGGATATCTCAATACTCTTCAAACTTAAAAAATTTCCTTCACAAAACCAAAACCCATAACATGTATACAAAGTTTATCAAAGAAATCTTCAAAAATGCTAACTTACCTTATGGTTGGAGCTTGTTAAACCTTGCTTAAACTTCTTAAATTTGGTATCAAACTCTTCCTTGTGATGTGTAGACAAACTTTAATGAAGAACCCTAGGTGATTGGAGTTGAAATGGAGGAGTGCATGGAGCTTGATTGAAAAATGGCCATGGAGGATTTTTCTTCTTCAATTCGTCTAAGTTAAGGGAGTGAGGAAGATGAACATTCTGCTGGATATAGTGGACTTACACCTGCCCCATTATGTGTTTATTATATTCCTTTAGTGGTCCACTCACTCAATTTTAACTATATAATAAGCTTACATGTTTTATTTACACATTTTTCACTCCATTTTGGCTATTTACTTTAGGTACCACTAAACTAATTTTTCATTTTATTTTCTAAGTGTAATATTATTTATTTTTAATGGACATTTAGGTCAAAAGACAATTCGGGATGTCAAATGACCATAATGCCCCTGTTCGGGTTGCATTCCCGATTTTTCGGTAATACCGGGTTTTGTCTGTTTTTCAATTTCTCACTTTTCTTTGTACTAATTATTTAATTTTTCTTTGATATTTCTAATGATATTTATTCTTCAACAAGGGTCTATTTAAGTCCTAAAATGTTTTCCAGGGTTCCCCGCAGTCCAGGGCTAGTCAACGGTCCACGCCGTGACTTCCCGGTGCGGTCACCCATCGCTAGGGTTTCCGGCTAGCTTAACTTGGTTACATTTCTTTGCTATTATTTTTCCTTTGTTTTTCTTGTATTTTCTTTTCTTGTATTTCATTATTTTATGTCTCCTCACTCATATTGAGTGTAGTTCTAGGAATCCTAGTTGTCCGGACAACACTGGTCACCGGAGCAGCAGAACGCACTACCGAACTTAGGGGTGTTACAATTCTCCCCCCCTTAAATAAATTTCGTCCACGAAATTTTACCCAATAGTCATCTTACAATAGTCATACGTTTATTTTCTCCTTTCTATATGATCGTAAGACTTTGAACAATCTAATCCAATGTTTAATTTGTTTGGATAACACCAATCTCCTCTTACTATTATGCTGTCTAATATTTTGGTTCACGTTGCTTCTTGAATGACCCTTGAGGTCATGTTAGAATCATTCATCAGTCATTGGTCCTCTGACCATTCTGGTCCATAGTCTTCCTCACATTAGTAATATTTCTTTGTTATATATGAATCAACTGTTCAAATCTCTAATTCCATAACTCTTTTTATCTGTCAATATTTTATAACTTACTTTCTTTTGTACCGAACTATAACCTTTCGATATTCTAACTTTTGAGTTTTAGATCCCTAAGTAGGATTTTCAAACTTATTTCTAACAATTAAATTATGTCCTAACATAACTATACAAAAATAGATGCCGTTGGCAACTATCCTCATCTAGGTGTACTATCAGATAGTACGTAGCTCTACACAATAATCTCAAGTTAGTACTGTAATTCGCAGTTTACAGTATAAACAATCAAGAACATTGCATAGTTACTACAATACATCCCAATAGATCAAACTTTCCTATCCTTTGTCCTTTTCGAATTCACTAATATCCGAACTTATTCTTATTACAATATCCATTAACAATTACTAACAGTAACATCTCTGTCTCCATCTAGAGCAATTCTATTACTGTAACTTACTTGTACGTCCTCTTGCTTTACATTAAATAGGCTCGCCAATTAGCTTTATAATTTATGGTGTGTCAGGAAATACTTTCGCTGATAAACTCTTTCAAAACTAATTTCACTTATTATCACAATCCCTATCCTAAAGGACTAATCACTAATGTATCAAAATTTATTTCCCTGACCTCCTGTCCTAGCGGACTTGTTACTAGCACCTCAAAGTCCATTTTTGTACATGGAACCGCAATGCAATCAATGATGCTAGCACACACATAAGAATGGGTAGAACCCGGATCAAATAACACAAACACATCTTGGTTAAAAGTTGAGAAGGTACCAGCCACAACATCAGATGTCTCGGCCTCTTCCCTCTGCCTCATTGCATAGACTCTGACTGGAGTACTATCTTGTTCTGAGTGTTTTACTGTGCCTTGGCTGCCTGCTGGGCTACCTCTACCCCTGCCTCTACCTCTGCTAGGTGGTTGTGAGCTTCTAGTGACAGGGCTCTGGACTGACCCCTTCTGCAGTAGTAGGAGGTGGTCCAACTCTATGACTACTGGTGCAGTCCTTGGCAAAATGTCCTGTGCCTCCACAGTTATAACAGGCTCCAATAGCCTTATAGCATATCCCACCATGATATCTTCCACAATTTTCACATTGGCGGGAATGGTAGGAACCTCCGGTACTCTATTGACCAGATAGAGGAGGTTTCTGTCCTGAATGTCTTCCCCTACTAGATTTCTTGCCACCTCTGCTGTGTCCTTCATAGTTCTTCCTCTTTCCAGTGGGACCACTGGAACTCTGTTCTACAGTTTTTCCCTCTTCCTCTGTCTTCTCTGATCTCTTTTTCTCAGGAGCAGTTTCAGACTCGATTCTTTCTAACTCTAGAGCTTGAGAAATAAGTTCAGAGAAGTTAGTGTGTTTGAAGCCGATTACTTGTACTCTGATACTGGGCTTTAAGCCAGTTTCAAACCTCTTGCATCTCTCCCTGCTGGTAGAGAGTAGACTCACTGCATAATGGCTAAGGCGGGAAAATTCCCTTTCATACTCGACCACCGATGCCCCTGTTTGGACTTAGGAATTCTTGCGACCGGTCTACATAAGCATCAGGGACATATTTCTGTCTGAATTCCCTGAGAAAGTCATTCCAGGTCAGCACTGCTGGTTCTACCAGACGGTGGGGAATGGTTTTCCACCAGTCATAAGCATCCCCCTGTAGTAGAGATACTGAGTATTCGAATCTGAGCTCCTCTGTGCAATGCAGTTTCTTAAATACCCTATCCATCCTCTCTAACCATTGTTCAGCTTCTAGAGGATCTACTGTCCCCTTAAACTTTGTAGCCCCATACTTCATCAATTTGTCATACTGCCTCGTAGGAGACTGTGGTTGTACCACTGGTGTCTGTATTGGGACATGAGTAGGCACATTACCAGCCATTTGTTGGAACATTGCAGCCATCTCACGAGCGAATCGAGCAGAAATCAGTACTACAGTGGTGCGGCTGAACCACTGACATTATGTACAGTTGGGGCATCCCCTTGCACCTCAGCCTCAATAGATTGATCGACTGAACGATCACCCTCTTCCATAGTCAATGCGAGGATTCTAGATCTCCTGAACAAATAACACAAGGATTTTTACTCTCGTTAGTGCATATTTATCTTTGAATGTATCAGTATGTATCAAACAATGATATTGAGCAGTTGTACTATGAAGAAAGAACATTCAATTAACAGGTGAAAACAGAATTTAAAAACTTGCTCTGATACCACTAAAACATGTCACACCCTACCCCTCTGTAAGGCATAACATGATCCCGTAGTATACCTAATGAATTACCAACTCCGTCTACTGATAACCCATTAAATACACTACAAGGAATTTTAAAAACTTTTCTTACTTCTTTTACAGTGGTGAGCACTATTTACAGGTATTAAAAACTTTGGTGAACTGAAGTGAAACAACTAACTCATTTGGTTTATTTGGAATTCCTATAAAAATTTTGGCAAAGTGCCATCTGTATTTTGGACAAAACAGTTCTTCAGAAAACCTGTAAAAAGCACACTTTAATATATTTCCAAATCTCAACTCCAACATACTTCTCAACACAACATTTTTCTCAATTCAAATCCATAGAAAATTTTCAAAGTCTGAGATAAGGAAATATAATACAATTTTTACAAGTCAAATAACTCATAATTAATTTACAACTTCAAGGTACAATTTGAATTTACAACTGCTCAAAACCAAAAACAAAATGTACATACAGTGTCATACATTACAGTACAAAATGCAAAATACTGGTATACTCATTATACCCGAAAATCTCTAGCTGACGGTACTAGCAGCCTAGTCTGCTGCCCTGTCTGTCTCTCAACCTGCGACAGAAATAAAAAGCTATCGCTGAGACAATGTCTCAGTGGTGCACAACATTAACCAAATACAAGTTTAAATCGCAATTCATAATTCAAATAAATGATGGATACGTAAAACCATAATTAAATTCAAGACAATAAATGTCATAAAGAATTTAACACAATATCACATTAAATCTCAGTAATCGAAACATAGTTAAATTCAAAAGACAATAAATGTCAATAAGAATTTAAACTCCATTTCACAAATTATCAAATCGCATAATAACACAATTTAGTCAAATAATTTAATAATACAGTGTTGCCAATTCATTCACAACTTAAGCCATGACACAAATTTCCGATCAATGCCGCGTTGTACACCACGACAAAGCAATCACAACCCCACTAATCGAAATCAATGAGGAAGGGAGCTAGCTATATAATGAGTACTCATCCGATCACCTCAACTGGTAAACCAGAGAGGGAAAAATAAACGATCACGACTCCATAAATGGAGAAGGAAATAAACGATCATGACTCCATAAATGGAGAAGGAATGATATGATACTGTCATGCTAAGTGTGAACACAAAATCAATTCCAAACATTTTATTCAAATGATTCGTGAGAATCCAATAAATTTCCCAAGTCATAATTTCATTCACAAAATGGCAACACAATTCATAATTAACTTCAATTTTCACAAATCACACTAAACCAATTTTTCCACAATTTCAAACCATTTACAATGCTTTTTAAGCAATGAGTATCCATCAATATCATTCAAACAATTTCTCACAGTTTCAAATCATTTACAATGCTTTTCAAGCAATAAATATCCATTCAAACACATTTCCACAATTTAAAACAATAATATACAAATAGTCAATATTTATTTCAATTGAAAATAATTCAAAAGAAACAGTTGTTATGCACAAACCTCTGATGATCGTCTCCACAGTCGGACTCGATGTTTCCTTCCCTTCATTTGAGTCCTTGTTAACTGACAAACACAATTTGAAGTGTTTCAGTGCTAAATTAATTTGCCTCTAACGATAATGTTCGATAAACAATTCACTGAATACCTTTATTTGTCTAATCAACCCATATATCGACCCTCGATGTTTTCTAGGTAAATTAGGTTTTAGTGTCATTAATATGTCACACTCGATAGGGTTTTAGGGTTGGTACATTTTGCCAAACTCGTTTCCTTGTTTAGTGCATTTTAATGCAACTTGCTGGATTCCGGGATACTAGTTTGACCTAGCCGGACGGCCTAGTTCCCTCGGTTTTCGGGTTTCGGTCAAAACTACAAACTTGTAGATCTATGTCTTATGGACCGCGGTGCAAAATTTTAGGTCAATCCGAGTTAAGTAGACCAAGTTATGGTCATTACACTATTGCTGGTCAATTGGCATCAAGTTAGGTCAATTTTAGGTCAATTTGGTCAACTTTGTTTCGGCCAGTTTTTGGACCTGAACTTGTGCAAGCTTTTTGACTTGCTTATGGTCATTTCTGGGCTTTGGTGTCTTCATAAGACTTGTAGGTATGGGTCTTAACTATTGATGGTTAAAATTTCAGGTCAATTGGACCTGTTTTGAGTGAGTTATGGCCTAAACACTCACTGCTGTCCAATTGGTCATTTTTCAGGTCCTAATTGCACCTAATCCGAATTGGTCATTTTCTTAGGTCACCTTGCAAGCAGAATTTTGGTATGCTTTCTCAATGAAAGTTGGCACATTTTGTGCCTAGTTCCACCTCCAATTGGTCTCATACCAATTGAGGTTACACATTTAAACTTATTGGCTAAAATATACACTGCCCTTAGTTACTTTGCTTAACACACATCAATTACACACATTTACCTTGCAATATGTTTGCTTCCCTACCAAATCTGTTTTGGTACATTACCAAAACCACATCCCACTTTACATTATCCTCACTTTGGGCAGATTACAATTATCTTCAATACACCAATTAAAGTTCACATTTACAAAGTCTAAATACAATCACATACACACCTAAACATCACTAATTCTCACATACACTTTACAAAATAATTTCATACACATATCATTCAATCCTTAATGCCACAATTCTGCCCATATCTTCATGAACACATACACTTATCCAAGAGTATCAAGGCTGCCGAAATTGTCCTTCAACATCAAAGTGTCCTACAATTCATTAAATCCCATTCCAAGTGCAAAATTCACCATATAAATGTGAAGTAATTCACTAGGTTATTAAATCATCATGATCAACACCATTTCTCATCAAATATATGCACAATTATTTCATCAATTACATGATTACATGGCTGCCCAAAAATGGATATCTCAATACTCTTCAAACTTAAAAAATTTCCTTCACAAAACCAACACCCATAACATGTATACAAAGTTTATCAAAGAAATCTTCAAAAATGCTAACTTACCTTATGGTTGGAGCTTGTTAAACCTTGCTTAAACTTCTTAAATTTGGTATCAAACTCTTCCTTGTGATGTGTAGACAAACTTTAATGAAGAACCCTAGGTGATTGGAGTTGAAATGGAGGAGTGCATGGAGCTTGATTGAAAAATGGCCATGGAGGATTTTTCTTCTTCAATTCGTCTAAGTTAAGGAAGTGAGGAAGATGAACATTCTGCTGGATATAGTGGACTTACACCTGCCCCATTATGTGTTTATTATATTCCTTTAGTGGCCCACTCACTCAATTTTAACTATATAATAAGCTTACATGTTTTATTTACACATTTTTCACTCCATTTTGGCTATTTACTTTAGGTACCACTAAACTAATTTTTCATTTTATTTTCTAAGTGTAATATTATTTATTTTTAATGGAAATTTAGGTCAAAAGACAATTCGGGATGTCAAATGACCATAATGCCCCTGTTCGGGTTGCATTCCGATTTTTCGGTAATACCGGGTTTTGTCTGTTTTTCGATTTCTCACTTTTCTTTGTATTAATTATTTAATTTTTCTTTGATATTTCTAATGATATTTATTCTTCAACAAGGGTCTATTTAAGTCCTAAAATGTTTTCCAGGATTCCCCGCAGTCCAGGGCTAGTCAACGGTCCACGCCGTGACTTCCCGGTGCGGTCACCCATCGCTAGGGTTCCCGGCTCGCTTAACTTGGTTACATTTCTTTGCTATTATTTTTCCTTTGTTTTTCTTGTATTTTCTTTTCTTGTATTTCATTATTTTATGTCTCCTCACTCATATTGAAGTGTAGTTCTAGGCATCCTAGTTGTCCGGACAACACTGGTCACCGGAGCAGCAGAACGCACTATCGAACTTAGAGGTGTTACAACAATGCCCTATTCGGGTTGCATTCTCGATTTTTCGATAACACCGAGTTTTATCGTTTTCTCGATTTCTTGTTTTTCTTTCTACTAATTAATTAATTTTTCTTTGATATTTCTAATGGCATTTATACTTCAATAGATGTTTATTTAAGTCTTAAAAATATTTCCAGGGTTCCCCGCAGTCCAGGGCTAGTTAACGGTCCACGCCGCAACTTTCCGGTGCGATCACCCAACGCTATGATTTTCGGCTCGTTTAACTTCGTTACATTTCATTACTATTATTTTTCTTTTATTTTTCTTGTATTTTCTTTTATTGTATTTCATTATTTTATGTCTCCTCATCAATATTTAAGTGTAGTTCTAGGCATCCTAGCTGTCCGGACAACACTGGTAACTAGAATAGTAGAACGCACTACCGAACATAGGGGGTGTTACAGTTGTAATTGAAGTATTGTGAATTGTATATTCTGCCCAAGTTGACCATAATATGATGTGTTGAGTGGTTATGGTTTGATACCAATTCAGAATGAGGTATAGGAAGTGATATTATAACAAGTTGAATGTGCATTGGTTGGGATATGGGAATTGTGTTTAAGGGCAGTATACATTTTAAGCCATAAGTGAATTTGTGTGACCCCAATTGGTATGAGGCTAATTGGAGGTAAAACTAGACTCAATATGGACCAACTTTTATGTAGAAAGCTTGCCAAAATTCTGTCCAGAAAAGGACCTTAAACTTGACCTAATCTAGAATTGCAACATTGTAAACCCAGAAATTGACCATATAAATAGTAGTCAGTCTTTTGGCCATAACTCACTCAAAACAGGTCTAAATGACCTGAAATTTATATCACAGAAAGCTTAGACATAGAGCTACAACTCTTATGAAGACACCAAATCCCAGAAATGACCATAATTAAGTCAAAATGGTCGTTAAATTTGGGTTACAAAAACTGGCCGAATTGACTTTGACCTAAAAATGACCTAAACTTTGCAATATAAGTGCAACTTGACCAGCAATAGCAAAATGACCATAACTTGGTCCATAGAACTCCAAATGACATGAAATCAATCCCAAAATTTTAATAAGACATAGATCTACAATATTGGCAACTTGACCAAAACCCAAAAATCATGGGAACTAGGTCAATTAACTTGATTAATTTGGCACACTAAATCTGGAATTAGCACATTTGACCATAAAATCCAAAAAATTCAAATAAACATATCTCCCACCAGAAGTGTCCAATTTACCTGATCCATACCAATATGGAAAGCTAAGAAAGAGACCTAAAACATTGTTTTAGACAACTTCCTCAAATTATAAATGTATAAGGTCAGAATTTAAGGTCAAATCCATTGACCTAATTGAGGATCATGCCAATATAGGACCTTTGAGTCCAAGTTAACAATTTGTCTATAAAGAATTCTATAAGACTTGAAAAATGGTAAGCAAAATTTCAGGCTGTCCCTAAGACTATGGCAACAATACTTATGAAGAATGCTAGACCTCAATATGATTACAAACAGTCCAAATAAATTAGTAAATTCAGAACCGAAAATGCCTAAAAAGGAAACTAAAACTTAGATTTGACCTAGTTATGGTTAATTGACCATAACTTGAGCTATACAACTTTAAATGGAGTGATTCAAAAAGAAAATTAAAGAAGACACAATGAAAAACAATTTAATGAAGAGAAATCTGTTAAATTTACACTGTAACTTGATCCAATAGACCGTAAACATTGGCCATGAAATTTGAAAAATGGCAATAAAATGCAATAAGCTTTAAAATGAAATTGGCAACATATAACAACACTTAGAGACTATAAAATGTGATAAATTGGAAACATTAAAATTAACTCACCTAGTGTGTATTAATGGTCAACATTGTAGGTTGACTAATGAAATGAATTAAAGGTAATATTACCAAGAAAATTTAGATATTGGATCTTATTGTTAGAAATAAGTTAACTGAGTACTGAAACACTTTAAATTGTGTGTTTCAGTTGAAAAGGTTATTGAGAAGTATAAGGAACATTGAGTCAAGGCTTTGAGGTGACTCAGATCAGGTCTGTGCACAATACTTTTTATATTCACTGCTTTTACTAGAAAATTTATTTGGGGAAATGAGTTGTGAGTTTATGACTTGGGAAAATTTATTTGAGAAAAGTTTATTGCCTATTTTAGAATTAGAAAGTTGAAAATAAGGTTTGTTTGATTGTTGCCTGAATTACAATTGAACATTATAGTTTTAAATTGCGTTTGTACACAATAACTTTAAATTATCGTTTTCCTATTGAAAACTTGATTAGTATGCATTGTGTTAATTATGGGTTTCGATAACTACTGTGTTGCCACTTTGTGAATGGAAAATTTAACTTTAGAAATTGATTATGTTTTGCATGAAATATTTGAATAATATGATTTTAAATTGTTTTTAATTCATACTTGGCATGGCAGTCCCTTACTCTGTTCCTCCTCCACTTGTGGGGTTGAGTTTGATATTTGATTATTTTTCTCCCTCTCTAGCTTGCCAGTCTGAGGTGAGTTTGGATGAGTACTCATTAGCTTGCTAACCACCTCCCTCATTGATTTCGATTAGTAGGGTGAGTTTGCCTTGTCGTGGTGTATAACACGGCATGTTCAGAAAAATTTGTGTCATGACCTAAGTTGTGTTATTGATTGGCAACACTGTTTTATTCAATTATTTAATCAAATTTGTGTTATATGAGCTTTGAAAATTATGAATTATTTGAATTTTAAATTATCAATAAAAGTTTTATATACCGCATTTTAAATTGTTATTGTGCACTACTGAGTAAATTTTACTCAGTGATAGCTTTTTCAGTGCTGTCGCAGGTAGACAAACAAACAGAGCAGCAGAGTAGGCTACTTGTGCTACACTTTGGGATTTTGCTGGGTATATTGAGTATACCACCTTTTTGTAATTTTTATTGTAATGTATGTGCACTGTATGTATATATTGTACTTAGTCTTGAGCAGTTGTAAACTAAAGTTATAAATTATTTTGGCTTGTAAAAATGTTGTACTATAATTTTCTTATCTCAGCTTTGAAATACTTAGTCATTTTGCATTCTATTTTTGAAACTACTGAAAGTGATGTTGAATTGAGTTTGACTTATGTTGAGAAAAATTATTTGTGTTAAGCCATATTGGAGTTTGGGACTGAAACAAATATATTGAAAGTGTTATCTACAGGTTTTTGAAGAACTATTTTGCTCAAAATACAGACGGCACTCTGCCGAAATTTTTATAAAATTTGTAGCTATTTCAGACCTAATGTGTGATTTAACTTTGATTAAAAAGTTTTAACACCTGTCAAAAGTGCTCACCACTTTAAAAAGAAGTAAGAAATTGTTTAAAATTCCTTGTAGTGTATTTAATGGGTTACTAGTAGGCGAAGTACGGTAATTCATTAGGTGTACTACGGGATCATGTTACATCTTACAGAGGCATAGGGTGTGACAATAGCCATGCTAAAATGGAGTTGTGTGCCCAAGGCTTCTTGCAACATCTTTCAAAATCTAGATGTGAACCTCGGGTCTTGATCAGATATGATGAAAAGTGAGATTCCATGCAGTCTAACTCTCTCACTGATATATAATTCTACTAGCTTCTCCAGTGAGTAGTCAGTTCTAACTAGCAGAAAATGTGTTGATTTGGTCAACCTATCCACTATCACCCATACTGCATCATGTTTCTTCTGGGTCAGAGGTAGACCATTGACAAAATCCATGGTGACCCAATCCCATTTCCATTCAAGTATACTGATGGGCTGTAACAAACTTGATGGAACTTGATGTTCTGCCTTGACTTGCTGACATGTTAGGCATCTAGTTACATAGTCAGCTATGTCCTTCTTCATACCTGGTCACCAGTAGTGAGGCTTCAGGTCATGGTACATTTTGGTACTTCCAGGGTGCATAGCATAAACACTGGTGTGTGCCTCTTTCAGAATACTAATCTTCAATTCTCCATTATCTGGTACACACATTCTTCCTTTATAGTACAGACACCCATCTTCTTTCACCTCATAATCAATTTTTTTCCCTTCTGGGATTTTGCCCATAATAGCCATTAGCTTCTCATCTACCTTCTGCGTATCTCGAATCTGCTGTAGCAGGTTTGGCTTTACTTACAACTCAGCCAAAATAGCTCCGTCTTGAGCTAAAGACAAATGGGCATGCAATGAACTCAAAGCTGTGATGGACTTGCTGCTCAAGGCATCAGCAACTACATTTGCCTTCCCAGGGTGATAGTCAATCACACAATCATAGTCCTTCAGGAACTCAATCCACCGTCTCTGTCTAAGGTTGAGCTCCTTTAGGGTTGGCAAATACTTTAAACTTCTATGGTCTGTGTAGATGTAGCACTTTTCACCATACAAATAGTGCCTCCATATCTTCAATGCGAAGATGATCGCTACTAGTTCTTGATCATGAGTAGGTTAGTTTTGTTCATGTGGCCTTAACTACTTGAAGCATAGGTGACCACTTTCCCCTCTTGCATCAATACACACCCTAGCCCATTATGTGCAGCATCACAAACCATAAAATCCTTCCCAGATACTGGCTATGTCAACACTGGTGCTTTTGTCAACATAGCCTTTAACCTTTCAAAACTGGCTTGACACTTGTCATTCCAGTCAAATTTCACATTCTTATGTAGCAACTTGGTCAGTGGAGCAGCTATCAAAGAAAACCCCTTCACAAACCTTCTGTAATAACCAACTATCCCCAAGAAGTTTTTGACCTCAGTTGTATTTGTGGGAGGCTTCCATTCCATCACTGCTTTAATTTTCTTGGGATCTACTCTAATCCCATTAGCTGATACTATGTGTCCAAGAAAGGAAATCTCACTCAACCAAAAGTCACACTCGGACAACTTAGCATACAGCTTCTTTTCTCTCAGGGTTTGCAGAACAATCTTCAAATGCTCATTATGTTCTTTTCTATCCTTAGAATACATGAGTATATCATCAATGAAGATCATTACGAACCGATCTAAGTATGGATGGAAGATACGGTTCATAAGGTCCATGAAAGCTGCTGGTGCATTTATTAAACCAAACGACATCACCAGGAATTCATAGTGCCCATACCGAGTCCTAAATGCAGTCTTTGGCACATCTGTATCCTTTACCCTCAGCTGATGATACCCTGATCTGAGATCAATCTTGGAAAATACTCTTGCTTCCATCAATTGATCAAACAGATCATCGATTCTAGGCAATGGGTACTTGTTCTTCACAGTTACTTTATTTAGCTGCCGATAGTCAATACATAATCTCAAAGTCCCATCCTTCTTTTTCACAAACCGTCACACCTTACCCCTCTGTAAGGCATAACATGATCTCATAGTATACCTAATGACTTACCGAACTTCACTTACCGATAATGCATTAAGTATACTACAAGGGATTTTAAAACCATTTTCTTACTTTTTGAAAGTGGTGAGCATTTTGGTAGGAACTAAAAACATTTAATTGAAGTTGAAAAGCTATGTAAAATTTTTTACCAATTTTTATTTTTCCGCAAATTCTGGAAAAATTTCAGCAGAGTGCCGACAGTAATTGAGAAAAACCAAAAATTTACCTGCGAAAAAATACTTCCAATAATAGCACTTCATCGAATCTCAACCACCAAATCACTCAATCAACACAAATCCATCCAATCTCCACAATTCATAACATTTTCAAAACAATCAAATAAATTCATTCCCATTGCATTCCAAAATATTTGGTTACATTCACAAATTAGTTCACAGACATAAAAAGCCAAAAGACAATATGATTATATATTAACTGTACAATTGCTCAGTTACAAAAGTATATATGACTATAAAATTATTTACATCAACTAATTATAAGGGTATAATTAAATGCCCATACAAAAGTATCTTAGTAGTCCCCAAAATCAGCAGCTTACGCTGCTGCTTTTTCCTTGCCTCTATCTGCAACAGCAAAAGAAGCTATCGCTGAGTATATTTTACTCAATGGTGCACAATAAAGTATAAAATAAATAATATAAAACATTTGTTATCAAATCACAGTTTAAATATTTCACAATCACATTTCAATTTTCAAAGAACATTTATAACAAATCACAATTTAAATATTTGACAATTTTCAAAGCTTAATATAACATAAATTTGATCAAATAATTTAATAAACACAGTGTTGCCAATCAATAACACAACTTAGGCCATGACACAAAATTTCCAAACATGCCGTGTTATACACCACGACAAGGCAAACTCACCCCACTAATCGAAATCAATGAGGAAGGTGGCTAGCTAGCTAATGAGTACTCATCCAAACTCACCTCAGACTAGTAAGCTAGAGAGGGAGAAATATAATCAAATATCAAACTCAACCCCATAAGTGCAGGAGGAGCATAGTAAGGGACTGCCATGCCTGAATCAAAAATAATTTCAAAATCATATTATTCAACATTTCAATGCAAAACATTAATCAATTTTCATTTCAAATTTCCATTTACAAAGTAGGCAACACAACATTTCTCAAGGCATTATTTAGCATAAAATGCTCCAAAAATGTATTCAAATGAATTTTCAAATAGCAAATCGAAAGTGAAAAGTTGTTGTGCACAAACCTGATGTGAATCGCCTCTAGGCCTTGACTCAATTTGCTCTATCCTTTTCTATGTTTTTTTTAGCTGAAACACGCAATTTAAAGTGTTTCACTATCTTATCTCATAACAAATCCAATAATTTATTTATATATGCTCAATTATAGCCCCAATATGCTTAAACTAACGTTCTTGGAAATTTTCATTTCGGGGTTACTATTCATGTCAATATGTTGACTTTCTTATGCTTAATAGGTATGGGAAATCCAATTATACCCACATACCACATTTTGGATGCCAAATTTGTTGGTTTTGATTGTTTCTTCAAATTTTAGGTCTCTTAGGTACAATTTCAAAATTTCCAGATTTGATGTCCTATTTTTTACTATTCCATTGGTCATGTTGCTGTGGGAATTTGATAAAGTGTTCTTCATAAAACTTGTTCCTTATTGTCTTAACTTTACTTCCCTTTTTGAATCACTCTATTTGGAGTTTTTTAGCCCAATATATGAATATTTGAACATGGCTGGCCAGATTGGTTTAACCCAGATTTCTGGGCACCTAATTTGGTTCTGGCAATTTGCATCACTAAATTTGGGTGGACAAATGACTTAGTTATGGGTAGAATTTGGGTTAGTGTTCTTCATGAAAGTTATAGTTCTATGTCATACCTTTCCAATGCCACAAAAATCAGGTTATTTGGACCTGTATAGCCCAAATTATGGCCAAATGAACAAATAATGTTCATTTGGTCATTTTGGTACAGTGGCAGTGCACTACACCCGGGTTTAACCTATTTGTTCACTATGTTATGGTCATTTTCTGGGCATGATTCCTGAATGAAAAATGTACCATTATGTGTCTGTTTTCATCTCGGCCTCACACCGATTGGGTTGGTAAATTTTCACTTTTAGTCCCTGAAAGGGACCTAGGTCAAGCTGCCAGAATATGAACACTAACCAATCCGAATTACAATTTGGTCCTATCAATTCACACACACCACAAATGGTCCAATTTGACCATTTCTAACCCTCATTAAGATCATTTGCATCCATTGACCATTTTCTACAATTTTTCTCCCAAACTCTAAGTGCCAAGAACCCTAATTACATAAATTTAATATCTAATGAAATCAAAATTTATATCCATGGTCTACATACATAATTCAACCTAATCAACCATTCAAATGCATCAAATTCATTCAATTCCAACTCCATCTTTGGCTAGTCAAAATTCCAATCAATCCCCCATAGGTGTTTTCTTTTGATTTTTAAGTTGAGCTCTAGGTTAATTGAGCTAAACACACAAATAATAAACTAAAATTTTCAACTTAAATTACTAACCTCCACTTGACTTTCAATTCTTCACTTTCCTCCTTTTCTTCTTTTCTTTCCTTCTTCTAATGCCTCCTCAAGTGAAGATAACAAGTTTTTATGGATTAATTTTAGGGAATTTAGGGTTTTGTTGAGTGAAATCAAGCTTGTATTCTAGCTTTAATGGAGGTGGAAATGGAAAGAGAGAGAGAGGTGAGAAAGAAGGCTACGGCACTTGAAGAACACCAAGTGAAAAAATTGATTTTCATTTTATTTTAATTGTCTTTTATGTTATAATTATCCTCAAATTTTAAAATTTAGAAATTATTGCATCATGCATGCGGTAAGATGATGATGTGATAATCCACTTTTTTCTTTTTTTTCTCTTTTTCCTCCATTTTTCTATTCTTCTTTAATTAATTTCTTGGCTCTGAAATTTTTGTTTCTTTGATTTTATTGAGCAGTTAGGCTAGGAGTCAACTCTAGGGGTGAATTGATCAAATTGCCCCTCGCTGGTTCAATCCGGTTTGCAAGTTATTCGATATTTCTTCCGGATCCCTGACCTAATTATTTGACTTGCTTAACATTATTCGACATTTCTTCTGAATCCCTGACCTAATTAATTGACCTGCTTAACAATTCTTTCTTATGATTTTCTCTTTTCCACTGTGTTCATAATAGTCCTAAGGACCGCGGCGTCACATTTTCCCGTTCAAAATTTGGGTTAGGACTGACTTTGCAGTCACTTCTCGGTAAGGTCACCCATCGCTGTGACCCTTGGCTCATTTAACTTTTTATGCTTTGTGTTTCTTATTTTTACTTTTCTATCTGGTAATCACTATTTATTTTTGATCAGGGCTTTTCTATATGTCTTAAACATATCTCTAGTCCTCTTAATTGTCTGGACTGACATCGGTCATCGGAATAGTATAATTTACCAGGCTATGCAAATAGGGGTGTTACACAAACAGTACCGGAGCTCCCCATAGTGACACACTGGGGTGTATAAACCCCTTATCCAGTAACTCCTGTAACTGGATTTTCAACTCCTTCAATTCAGTAGATACCATCCTATAAGGAGTAATAGAGATTAGTGCTGTGCCTGGCAGTACCTCAATGGCAAATTCAACTTCCCTTTCTGGTGGCAAACCTGGCAATTCTTTACGAAACAAATCAGGGAAGTCACTTACAGTGGGTATGTCAGACAGGTCAAGCTTAGCCTGCCTGGTATCAACAACGTGCGCCAAATAGGCTTCATAACCCTTCTTGATCAGTCTCCTTGCAGCAGTAGCTGAGATGACATTAAACAAAAAATCTGTCCTTTCCCCCACAACTATTATCTCTTCATTCTCAAAAGTTTTTAGTGTAATCATCTTCAATTTACAATCCACTATTGCTTGGTGACGTGACAACCAGTCCATTTCCAAAATCACGTCAAACTCATGGAAAGGCAATTCAATTACGTCTGCCAATAACTCATTCTGCTGAATCCTCAATGGGCAATCTTTGTACACTTTATTCATTACCACGCTGTGACCTATTGGGTTAGTGACCAGAATATCTTGGTCACTTTCCTCTACTTGTATTCCCCCTTCTACTGGTAGCTTGATGCATATATATGAGTGGGTGGATCCTAGATCCACCAATGCATGCACATATATGTTGTAGAGTGAGAACATACCCCTGATGACATCTAGAGCATCTTACTCCTCTTGAGCTCTCATGGCATATGCTCTTGCTGGTGCCTTGGCCTCTGGCCTCTTAATTGACTCTATTGCCGGCCTCTATGATGTGTCAGTTGCCTCAGATTTACTGGGCTTTTTACCTCTTTGGACTGCGGAGGCAGGCCTGTCTGCTTGTGCTGGGGCAGCTGTAGTAGTCCTACATGGACAATCTTTGATCTGATGTTCTGTAGACCCACACCGGAAACAACCACCAGTCACTCACCAACATTCCCTCTTCTGCCACCTTTAACAGTGTGGACAGGCAGAAGAGACTACTGGGGCTGGTTCCCTGAACACTGTCCTTGGAGAGCTGCCCACTGAGGGTGTGGACTGGCCTCTCCTCAGTATGAACTGAGATCTGTAGGAGTGGAAGCATGAATAAAGGCATTAAAACCTTGAATTTAAAAAATTATTTCTAAGGTTTCACGCACCATATCAAGTGTTTTATGATCCTAATCAATTTTCAATACCCAATTGGATACCAAACATATTTTAGCATGCATTAGAATTTCATTTGCCATTAAAGATTATGAATTAACATTTAATTCAATTACACCCTAACTAAAAGAGGTACTAACCTCTTGATGCACAATTGATGCAATCTTAGGATGTTCTTAGGACCCCAAATATTGTCCCTCTAGTTTGTATGCCACAAGCACACGCCAAAGTAGCAATGGCAGTCTCTAGATTGGCTTCTCAAGCCTTGTCAGGCTTCTCAAGCCTTGTCAACCAACTTTGAGAAGGGGTTTATGTTTTATGATGGTTGTATGAATGTATTGGGTGTTAGAAACACTTTCTAATAATTTTAATTCAAGAGGAAATCATAGTTTTTCTCTTGAATCAATTGAGAAATTGAAGAGGAGAGGAAGAGAGCAATGTGATAGCAACCTTGAGAAGAAAAGAAAGGAGTGGCTGATTTTTCTTTATAACCTTTCTTTACATAGGTAGGTGAAACCCTAACTCCCTTGCCACATGTCATCACAAGATCCCATCTTGTTATTATTTGATTTAATCTTATGAAGCCAAGTGTCAAGCTCCATTTAAATCATGACGTGTGGTCTTCCATCATAAGAAGACAAGTGGCAAGATCATATGGTGCCATGTGTCACCATGTGAAAAGACCAATTTTCCCTTACTCTTTAATTTGAGTTCTCAACCCAAAATTATAATTTCTCCTCTTTAAATCAATTTATATCAAATATTAATTAATTAATTAATTAATCTCCATTAATTAATTTTTCATAATTAAATTCATATTTAATCAAATTAAATATAAATTTAATTTATACTATACATCTAATAACCTAGATTTGATTTCAAGTCATGCTAGGGACTTTGCAATCTTATTACAAGCCAAACCTCTTTAATTAATTAATTAAACTCTTTAATTAATTAATTAAATCACATTTTAAATGGTGATTAGCTTGTGTAGATGTGTGACTTACTAGGCTCATTACTTATTGGCAATGAGAAATGATATTAACTCTTAATATCATTAGAACTCTTTCTTACCATAAATGATTTCTCAAAATTGTCGAAGTGTGAATTTTGGCTGAAGGAAATATCTTTCTTGGGGCATGTAGTATAGAAGAGGGCATCAAGGTAGATCCAAGTAAGATTGAAGCTGTCCTTAATTGGAAGCCACCCAGAAATGTCACAGAGATTCGCAGTTTTCTGGGGTTAGCTGGATACTACCGTCGATTTGTGAAAGGATTCTCCATGTTGGCATCTCCATTTACCAAGCTACTTAGAAAGGATGTGAAATTTCAGTGGACGGACAAATGCCAGCAAAGTTTTGATGAATTGAAAAGATGTTTGACAGAGGCTCCAGTCCTGACTTTACCCACACCGGGTAAAGAATATACAGTTTACAGCGATGCTTCTCACAATGGGTTAGGTTGTGTGTTGATGCAAGATCGAAATGTCATTGCCTATGCATCACGCCAGCTAAAACCGCATGAGAGGAATTATCCGACACATGACTTGGAGCTTGCAGCCATTGTGTTTGCTCTTAAGATCTAGAGGCATTATTTGTATGGGGAGAAGTGCTACATCTACACAGATCATAAGAGTTTGAAGTATTTGGGCACCCAAAAAGAGTTGAATTTGAGACAGAGGAGATGGTTAGAGTTGATTAAAGACTATGATTGTCTAATAGACTATCAGCCAGGGAAAGCTAATGTTGTGGCTGACGCCCTAAGTTGCAAGACTATGGCAAGTCTACGAGTTACTCCTTTGTCTTTGGTACATGAGTTGAGATCATTGCATGCCAGCTTAGAGATTAATGATGATGGGCAGACAGCAGTTGCATGGCATGTACAGCCAGTATTGATTGATCAGATCAGAATGGTCGCTCGTAATGATCGAAATATCGGTCGATGGAAGAAGTCCGACAGGGCAAGAAACCAGAATTCTCAATCAGAGATGATGGTCTATTGCTACATCAGGGCAGAATGTGTGTTCCTAATGATGTTGAATTGAGGAAGATCATTTTGAAGGAAGCACATGAGTCTCCTTTTGCCATGCACCCTGGTGGCACAAAAATGTATAGAGGGCTAAAGGAGCATTACTGGTGGATGGGTATGAAAAGGAATGTGGCAGAATTTGTATCCAAATGCCTAACTTGTCAGCAAGTAAAGGCAGAGCATCAAGTACCCGCTGGGTTGTTACATCCACTACCAGTACCAGAGTGGAAATGGGAGAGAATAACGATGGATTTTGTTATGGGACTTTTGAGGACACAGAAGAGTCATGATGCAGTTTGGGTCATTGTTGACAGACTAACTAAATCTACTCATTTTCTGCCAGTCCGGATGGACTACAGTTTAGAAAGATTGGCCAAGTTATACATCGATGAGATTGTGAGATTGCATGGAGTGCCAGTATCCATCGTGTCAGACAGAGATCCTAGGTTCACTTCTAGATTCTGGGGTAGTCTTCAGAGAGCCCTAGGAACTAGATTGAACTTCAGTACTGCATTCCACCCACAGACAGATGGCCAGTCTGAGAGGGTAATTCAGATCTTGGAGGATATGCTACGGGCTTGTGTGATTGAGTTTGAGGGTAGTTGGGATACACACTTGCCTTTGATTGAGTTTGCTTATAACAACAGCTACCAATCAAGCATTGGGATGCCTCCATATGAAGCTTTGTATGGCAGGAAATGTAGAACCCCGTTGTGTTGGGATGACGTGGGTGAAAGAAAAATGATTGGACCCGAAATTGTTCAACAGACTGAAGAGAAAATTAGGGTAATCAGAGACCGACTTAAAACTGCATCAGACCATCAAAAGTCCTATGTTGATTTGAAAAGAAGGGATATTGAGTATGCAGTGGGTGAGAAAGTTTTCCTCAAGGTTTCTCCTTGGAAGAGGATTATGAGATTCGGCAGAAAGGGGAAACTAAGTCCTTATTTTATTGGGCCATATGAGGTTCTGGAAAGAGTGGGTCCTTTGGCATATCGGTTGGCACTACCTCCAGAGTTGAAAAAGATACATAATGTCTTCCATGTGTCTATGTTGAGGAGGTATCGATCAGACCCATCTCATGTACTACCAGTATAAGAAATAGAAGTGAATCCAGACCTCACATATGAAGAAGAACCCATAAAGATTCTGGCTTATGAGGTGAAGCAGCTACGGAATAAGCAGATACCGTTGGTAAAAGTGCTGTGGAACCATCATTCGGGCCAAGAAGCTACTTGGGAACGAGAGGAGGACATGAGGAGACAACACCCACAGCTGTTCAGAGATTGATACCAGGTAAAAATTTCGAGACGAAATTTATTTAAGGGGGGGAGAATTGTAACACCCCCGTTGCATAGCCTAGTATATTTCACTGTTTCGGTGACCGGTGTCGGTCCGGACAATTAATGGGATTAGGGCCACACTTAAGACAATTTGAGAAGCCATAAACACAAATAATTAGTAATGTTTAATTAGTTGACTATAAATAAGAAAAATAGAACATAAGAGATTAAACGAACCGAGAGTCACAGCAATGAGTGACCTCCTCGGGAACGACTGCGAAGTCATTTTAAACTCAAATTTCGAACCGTAAAAAGTGACGCTGCGGTCCTTAGGACCCTTATGAACACAGTGGAAAAGAGAAAATCATGAAAAAGAACTGTTAAGCCAGTCAAATAATTAGGTCAGGGAGCTGGAAGAAATATGGAATTATTTACAAACCAGGATGAACCGGTGAGGGGCAATTTGGTCAATTGACCCCGAAAGCTGACTCCTGACCTAACTGTCAAATAAAATCGGAGAAAAGAAAATTTCGGAATAGAGAATTAAATTAAAGAACTAATAGAAAAAAATAAATAAAAAAAAAGAGGAAGAAGATGGAAAAGTCAAAGTTGATGACATCATGAATGATGTCATAAACAAATTAATTTAGTGAATTATTAAATTGGGATTTGTGGTCTTCCATAAGATAAAGAAAAGAAAAGGAAAAAAAAAAATAAAACACAAATCTTCTTCTCCCAAAACATCACTCTCTCTCCCTCACCCTCTCCCTCTCCACAAACTCCATTAAAGCTCAATTTTGAGCTTGAAAATCATAAGATTTCACCATAGAAAAATTAGCCACCATAGTTAAAGCTTATCTAGGCAACTTGAGAAGAGGATTGAGCAAGAAAGAAAGAAGGAAAATTTGAGGAAAAGGAGGAAGAAAATTGCTACACAAAGGTTAGTATGCTAAACTCTTTATTTATCCATTCAAATGCATATGTGATGGTTGAAAGTGAGCTTAGAACTTGATTAAATGAAACAAACATGGGAGAATGACCATTGCTGAAATTTGGCCTGGTTGAAGGGAGTATGAATTGCATGAATTTAATGGTTTGAATGAGTTTAGAAACCTTCCTTAGTTGAATGATTTGCATTAAAACCATTAAGTGTGATTAAATGCACAATTTGAGTGAATTAGGGTTTGAATGTTAGGGTTTTGAGGCAAAATTTTGGAGAAATGCATAAATGGAATTTTTAACCTATTGTGAAGTGAAATAATGGTCAATTATGACCAAATAACTTGTGTGGGAATGATAGGAAACTAAGTTAAATTCGGAGGTCCAATGGTCATGCTGCCAAACCCACTTTGAAGGACCAAAACTCAAATTTTACAAGTCCAATTGATATGCCACCAATTGGAAATGAAAATAGACATAAAAGAGCACAATTTTCATTAAGGAACTATGGCCAAAAACTGACCAAAACTTGGTGAAACAATTGACCAAAGTGAATTGATAGCAGGCTGCCACTGCACTAAACTGACCAAATGAACAGTAACTGTTCATTTGGTCATAACTCGAGCTAGGTAGGTCAAATTGATCTGAAATTTTAACCGTAATTAGATGAGATATAGACCTAAAACTTTCATGAAGAACATCACCCCAGATTATGCCATTAACCCTTTCAAAATCATTGAGAAAAATTAAATTACTGTACCTGCAACTCTGCAGATTTTCAGTTGAGCAGTAAGGTTTGGATAGCTATAACTCTTTCTAGAAAACTCGGATTTAGGCGATTCTTGAACCGATGGAAACCTAAGACATAGTCGAACATTTCATATGAAGAAAGTTAGACCAAATTATGAACTTAACTTGATCAAATTACTGACCAAAGTTGGATCAAAATCTGCCAGAACCCAAAATTTCAGCTTGAACAGTGCACGTGAACAGTAAACTTATTTTGGCCATAACTTGAGCTACAAAACTCCGATTGAGGTGATCCAAAAATGAGAATACACTTAAGACAATAAGGAACATTTTCTATGATGGAAGTTTTGTCAAATTCCAACAGTAGATCGACCAATGGAATAGTGCAACTTCGGAGAACCAAAACCAAAAATTGGCAATTTTGCCAAAATGACCTAAGCTTTAAACAAATGACCAAAACCAACAAGTTTAATGACCAAAATGTGGTATGTGGGTGAAGTTAGAGTTCCCATACCTATTAAGCCTTAAAAAGTCAACAATTTGACTTGAATAGTGCAGTGAATAGTAACCCGAAACACAAAATTTAAAGAATGTTGAATTTAGCACGTTAGAGCTAAGTAATTGTGAAGCTAAATTTATTTTGGATTTATGTTAAGTTCTAGTACTGAAACATTGTAAAATTATGTGCTTCAGTTGAAAAGAATATCGGAAAGGAACCCGAGGAACCGAGTCGAGGCTAAGGAACGACTCGTCTGAGGTTTGTGCACAATAAATCCTATTTAAGCATTTTACCCTTGAAAAATTGATTTAGCATGCAGTATGAATTTATGAACTTTTGTGTTGCCACCTTGTGATCAAATTGTAACTTTGGAAATTGATTTGATTCTTGTATGCAATATTTGAATGAAATGTTTGAAATGGATTTTATGTTCACACTTAGCATGACAGTATCACATTTCCTCCTCCATATATGGGGTTGAGATCGTTTATTTTCCTCCCTCTCTGGCTTGCTAGTTGAGGTTGTAGATCGGATGAGTACTCATTAGCTAGCTAGCCACCTCCCTCATTGATTTCGATTAATGGGGTTGTAGATTGCTTTGTCGTGGTATACAACGCGGCATTGATCGGAAATTTTGTGTCATGGCTTAAGTTGTGTATAACTTGGCTACACTGTGTTTATGAAATTATTTGACTAAACTGTGTTTAATAGATTATTTGACAAAATGGTGTTATTATGAACTTGGATATTTATGAAATGTGATTGAGAAATATTTAAAGTATGTTTGACAATGAATGATTATTTATGGCATTTTAAATTTTTATTGTGCACCACTGAGTATTTTTATACTCAGCGATGGCTTATTTTGCTGTCGCAGATAAGAGCAAGGAAAAAGCAGCAGAGTGAGCTGCTACTGAGTTGAAGATCACATCAAGCTTTTGTACGGGTATTATTTTATACCCTTGTAGAAAATTTTGATGTAAATATGGAAATGTTGTATATATCAATATAATTGAGTAGTTGTAAATAAATTGTAATAATATTATTTTGGGTTTGCTTCTGTAAATTTAATATTTGTAAATATGAATTTTCTGCTTTATGCCTTGTTAATGAAGTATTAAAAATTTTGTGATGATCAAATTTGATTAAATTGTGGAAATTACTTTGAAGTGATTTGAATTGGGTTGATTTGAGTTTTATTGGAGATTGGGAGTTGTGGAAAACTTTTGGAAGTGCTTTTTACAGGTATTTGAAGAACTGGTTTCTCAAAATACAGAGGGAACTCTGTCAAAATTTTTATAAAATTTGCGGCAGAATTTAAATGGACAAAAATTTTTTCTAGTATTTAAACTTGAATAAATGGTTTTTAATTTCTACCAAAATGCTCACCACTTCAAAAATGTAAGAAAATTGTTTTAAAATCCCTTGTAGGGTACTTAATGAGTTGTCGGTAGGTGAAGTTTGGTAGTTCATTAAGTATTCTACAGGATCATGTTATGCCTTACAGAGGAGTATGGTGTGACAATATCCGGCCTAGTACACATCATTGCATACATCAAACTTCCAATAGCCGAAGCATATGGAATCTTGGCCATTTTATCTCTTTGTTCAGGTGTTTTTAGAGACATTTCCTTATAAAGATGGATATCATGTCTCACTGGTAACAATCCTCTCTTGGAATCAAGTATGTTAAACCTCTTTAACACCTTTTCCAAGTATAGACTTTGGGATAAATCAATTATTCTTTTCGTTCAATCTCTATAGAGGAGAATTCCAATAATATAAATTACCTCCCCTAAGTCTTTCATGGAGAATGTATTTAACAACCATACCTTAATAGTTGTCAACATATCTATGTCATTACCTATCAATAGAATGTCATCTACATATAAGACAAGGAAAGTGACAGCACTATCACTAACCTTCTTATATATACATGGTTCATCCACATTTTTTATAAAACCAAATGACTTAATGGCTTCATCAAAACGAATGTTCCAACTCCTCGAAGCTTGTTTTAACCCATAAATGGATTGCTTTAGCTTGCACACCTTGGAACTATCTTGGGATTCAAGACCCCTAGGTTGTTCCATGAAAATGTTTTCATCAATGTATCCATTGAGAAAAGTTGTTTTGACATCCATATGCCAAATCTCATAATCATAGTATGCAGCTATTGCTAATAGAATCCTAATTAATTTAAGGATGACAACAGGTGAGAAAGTCTCCTCATAGTCGATTCCTTGCATTTGGCGAAACCCTTTCGCTACTAGCCTTGCTTTATAGGCCTCTACCTTTCCATTAGAGCCAATTTTCTTCTTGAAAACCCATTTATTCCCTATAGGTACAATACCTTCAGGTTGGTTAATAAGGTCCCAAACTTGGTTCTTATGCATGGAATCAATTTTGAATTTCATAGCTTCAATCCATTTTGAAGAGTCTATATCTGATATAGCTTCTTCATAGGTAAGAGGATCATCTCCATGATCTCTTTCTTCATGAGTAAACAACTCTTGTTCATCTTTATGAAGAAAACCATATCTCACTGGTGGGTGAGATATCGTTGTCGATCTGCGAGGAATTATTGTAAATGTTTCATCAATTGGTGTACGTTGACTAGATGGATCTATATCGATTTGATCTGTTGGTTGGTCAGAATTCTCCAATTCTAACTCTATTTGTCTTCCTTTGCCACCTTCTTGAATAAACTATTGTTCAAGAAATATGGCATCTCCGCTTACCACAACCTTTTGTGATGTAGGCTGTAACACCCCTATATTCGGTAGTGCGCTCTACTGTTCCGATGACCAGTGTCTATTCGGACAGCTAGAATGCCTGGAACTACGCTTAAATGTTCGTGCGGAGACATAAAATAATGAAATACAATACAGGAAAATACAAGAAAAATAAAGAAAAAATAATAGCAATGAAATGTAACTAAGCTAAACGAGCCAAAAACCGTAATGATGGGTGACCGCACTGGAAAGTTACGGCGGGGACCGTTGACTAGCCTTGGACTGCGGGGAACCCTGAGAAATATTTTTAAGACTTAAATAAACATCTATTGAAGTATAATTAACTTATATAATGTCAAAGAAAAATTAATTAATTAGTAAAAAGAAAAACGAGAAATCGAGAAACCGATAAAAATCGGTGTTACCAAAAAATTCAAAATGCAACCCGAAGAGGGGCATTTTGGTCATTTGACACCTAGAGTGGACTTTTGACCTCAATGTCCATTAAAAATAAATGATATTAAAGTTTCAAAATGGCATGAAAAATGAAATTTCATGTGTTGTATAAATAAGAAAAATTATGGGGTATAATGTTGAATAAATGAAAGTTTAACATTAACTTAAATTTTTTAATGACTTAGTGGACCACTATGGGGTATATAAAGCATTAAAAACCAAAATTCTCCACTAACATTCTGCAACACCATTTTCTTCCTCAAGTCCTCTCTTTGCCGAACTCAACTTCTCTCCCAAAACCACCATTGCCGTCCCACTTATGAGCTCCATGCTTCCATGATCAAGCAACAATTTCTTGCAAAAGTCTTCGTCAAAGTTTGTCTATACAACTTGGATAGCAATTTGGGAGCAAAAAGGGAGAGATTTGAGGAGGTTTGACAAGTTCCACTTGAGGTATATGTCCAATTTTCTTTCATTTCTTTGTTAAAGTTTGTGTTGGTGTTGTGGTGAATTGAATGATGAAGAACATTTAAGGATTTGTTGAGTTAGTGAATTGTTCAAATTTTGGCAGCCCTCATGTCCATGGAAGTTGATTTATTTCTTCATGTATTGAGTGATTTGGGGTATTAATTTAAGTGCTTAAATGTATAGGAGTGATTTACCATGTATATAGTTTGAATTATAAGTTTGAAAATTGAAAAGGGAAGCTTGATGTATATGTGTAACTTGGGCAGCCTCATGGTGAAGATTGGAAGTGTTTAAATTCATGAAAAGTTTGTTGAATTATGGTACTAAAAGTAGCAGCATATGTATATGATATAGTAGTGAAAATGTATGTAATTTGGTAGTGGAAATTGTATGTAATAATTAGGAGTGTTTATGTGTATATATTATTGGGTTTGGACTTTATGAATTAGGATTGCATTTGGTGTATTGTGAGTTGTTATATTCTGCCCAAGTTGACCTAAATGTGATGTGTTGAGTGATTATGGTTAGTACCAATTCAGAATTTGGTAGAGAAGTGGACTTACAATAAGGTTAATGTGTATTTGGATTGGTGTTTGAGAGACATGTAAAGGGCAATATGTAAATGAGCCTATAACCCTAAGTGTGTGACTCCAATTGGTATGAGGCCAATTGAAGGTGAAACTAGGCAAAAAATGTGCCAACTTTCATGAAGAAAGCCTACCTAAATTCTGTCCAGAAAGTGACATGAAAACTAACCAAATCCGGATTAGTGACTTTGCAAACCTGAAAATTGACCATTTGCACAGCAGTCATTATTTTGGCCATAACTCACTCAAAATAGATCTAAATGACCTGAAATTTATTCCATGGAAAGATTATACATAGAGATACAACTCTTATGGAGACACCGAAGCCCAAAAATGACCATAAGCAAGTCAAAATGCTTGCACAATTTCGGGTGTAAAAACTGCCAGAATCGGAAATGACCTAAAAATGACCTAAGTTTGCCATTTTAGTGCAACTTGTCCAGCATTGGTAAAATGACCATAACTTGGTCTAGTAAACTCTAAATGACCTAAAATTTGTGGCAAAAGTTCAAGAAGACATAGACCTACAAGTTTGTTATTCTGACTAGAACCATAAAACCGAGGAAACTAGGTCATCCGGCTAGTTCAAAACAGCATACCAAAATCCAATAAATTGCAATAAAATGCAATACACTTGAAAATGAAATTAGTAACATATGCCAACACTAAAGGACTATAAAATGTGATATATTGGTAACATTAAAATTTATTCCCCTAGAGTGCATCAAAGGTCAACATTATAGGTTGACTAATGAAAGCAATAGTATTAAATAAATTTAATTATTGATCCTTATTATTAGAAAGAAAGTAAATGAGTACTTAAACACTTTAAATTATGTGTTTTAGCTAGCAAAGACTCAGGGAAGGGGAAAGAACCACTGAGTCAAGGCTAAAAGGCATTCATCAGAGGTTTGTGCACAATAGTTATTTCTTTTGAATTTTCAATTAAAATAAATTATGACAATTTGTATGTTATTGCTTAAATTGTGGAAATTTTATTTGAATAAAATTTGATGGATACTTATTGCTTGAAAAATATTGTAAATGGTTTGAAACCACAACTATCATGTATATTTGATTGAATTCCTCGCTAGCTTATTTAGTGGGACGAATTGGCTTTGAATTCCCTCTTTGGCTAAAGTGTTGAGGTGTGTGCCAGTTGAGGACAAATAGGATGAGTACTCATATAATTGCTAGCTAGCTATATTATTCCTCATTAGCCATTGGCTTTTGGGATGAATTGGACTTTGGAATCATGATTAAGCTGTGTGTGTGATTTATTGATATTCATTGAGACATTGTGAAATGGAGTTTAATTCTTTATGATATTCTCTGTCTTTTGAATTTAACTATGATTTTAAGTATTCACAGTTCATATGATTTATGGTTTATGGTTTTAAATTGCATTTTCTTAATGTTTTGCACCACTGAGACATTGGCTCAGCGATAGCTTGTTCATTGCTGTCGCAGTTTGACAGACAGACAGAGCAGCAGAGTAGGCTACTTGTGCTACATTTTGGGATTCTGCTGGGTATATTGAGTATACCACCTTTTTGTAATTTTTGTTGTAATGTATGTACACTGTATATATATATATTGTACTTAGTCTTGAGCAATTATAAAACTAAAGTTGTAATATATTTATTTCTTATCTCAGCTTTTGAACTACTAAGTCATTTTGTAGTCTATCTTTGGAAATATTGAAAATTGATGTTGAATTGAGCTTGACAAATGTTGAGAAAGTTGATTTGTATTAAGCCATATTGGAGTTTGGGATTGAACAAATATATTGGAAGTGCTTTTTATAGGTTTTTGAAGAACTGTTTTATTAAAAATACAAATGGCACTCTGCCAAAATTTTTACAGAAATTATTGATACTTCAGATGTGTTATTTGGTTTCACTTCAATTAAAAAATTTTTAACACCTGTCAAAAGTGCTCACCACTGTAAAAAGAAAAAAGAAAAGGTTTAAAATCCCTTGTAGTGTATTTAATGGGTTATCAGTAGACAAAGTTGGGTAATTCATTAGGTATACTACGGGATCATGTTATGCCTTACAGAGGGGTAAGGTGTGACATGTTTTAGTGGTATCAGAGCCTAGTTTTAAAATTCTGTTTTGACCTATAATTTGAATATTCTTTCTTCATAGTACAACTGCTCAATGTCATGGTTTGATACATATAGTACATTACATTATAAATATGCACTAACAGGAGGAAATCTCCTTGTGTTAATTATTTAGGAGGTATAATATCCTCTAATTGACTATGGAAGAAGGGGACCGTTCAGTCGATCAATCAATAGAGGCTGAGATACAAAGGAAAGCCCTAGCCCTTCACAATGTGAGTGGATTAGCTGCACCAGCCCCTTCAGTACCACAGTTCCTTGCTCAGTTTGCTTAGCAGATGGCTGGTAATATGCCTACTCAATCCCCACTGCAGACACTAGTGGTACAACCATAGCCTTCAGCTAAAACTGCACTGCATAGAAGAGCTAAGATTTGAGTATTTAGTGTCACTATTATAGGGGAATGCATATGACTGGTGGAAAATCCTTCCCCATAGTTTGGTGGAACCTTCAGTGCCAACTTGGGATGACTTTCTTTGGGAGTTTAGACAAAAATATGTCCCAGATGCTTATGTGGACCAGAAGCTACAGAAGCTCTTAAGTCTGAAACAAGGAAGTAGATCAGTGGCAAAATATGAAAGGGAGTTTTCCTACCTGAGCCACTATGCAAGAAGTCTCCTTTCTACCAGCAGGGAAAGATGTAAGAGGTTTGAAACTGGCTTGAAGCCTAGTCTCAGACTACAAGTGGTCGAATTCAAACATAATAACTTATCTAAGCTTATTTCTCAAGCACTTGAATTAGAAAGAATTGAGTCAGAAGTGGCCCCAGAGAAAAAGAAATCAGAGAAGATAGAAAAAGAGAAAGAGGGGAAGTTAGTAAATCAGAGTTCCAGTGGTCCTCCTGGAAAGAGAAAGAACTTTGGGGGACACAATAGGGGTGGTAAAAAGTCTGGTATGGGAAGATTTTCAAGATAGAGACCTCCTCTATCTGGTCAGCAGACTACTAGAAGTTCCTACCCTCCTCGTCAATGTGAAACTTGTGGTAAAAATCATGGTGGGGTATGCTATAAGGCCACAGGAGCCTGTTATAACTGAGGAGGCATAGGACACTTTGCTAAAGACTACATCAGTGCCCGTAGAGTTGGGCCATCTCCTACTACTGCAGAAGGGTCAATTCAGAATCTTGCCACCAGAGGTTCACACCCACTTAGCAGAGGTAGAGGCAGGGGTAGAGTTAGTCCATCAGGTAGCTAAGGCATAGTGAATCAGTCAGAGTAAGGCAGTGCTTCAGTCAGAGTCTATGCAATGAGACAGAGAGAAGAGGCTAAGATATCTGATATTGTGGCTGGTACCTTCTCAACTTTTAATCAAGATGTATTTGTGTTTTTTGATCTGGGTTCTACCCACTCCTATGTGAGTGCTAGCATCATTGATTGCATTGCTGTTCCGTGTATAAAAATGAACTTTGAGGTGCTAGTAACAAGTCCGCTAGAACAAGAGGTCAGGGTCAATAGAATGTATAGGGATTGTCCTTTGGTGATCCAAGGACATACTTTTCTGTCTGATCTCATTGAAATGCCCTTCAGAGATTATAATATCATCTTGGACATGGATTGGTTAGCCAGGCATCACGCCATGATTGACTGTAGATTGAAGACAGTCACTTTTGGTCTCCCTCAGTATAGCGATGTGGTAATACATGAGGAGCGGCAGCTATTGCCATCAAACATCATTTCGGCTGTACTAGCAAGAATAATGATCAGAAAGGGGTGTGAAGCATACTTGGCACATGTGACAGACACCCAAGTGGGGAGTCCAGCATTGAGGGACATCCTTACAGTATATGACTTTCTAGATGTGTTTCCTGATGAATTGCCAGGATTACCTCCAGAAACAGAGGTACGGTTTGAGATTAATGTTATGCCTGGTGTGGATCCAATCTCCATCACACCATACAGAATGGCACTAGCAGAATTGAAGGAGCTGAAGGTACAGTTACAAGAACTACTTAAAAAGGGCTTCATCCGCCCTAGTGTGTCACCTTGGGGAGCACCAGTATTGTTTGTTAAGAAGAAAGATGGCACTTTTCGCTTATGTATTGACTACCAGCAGTTGAATAAGTTGACAATAAAGAATAGATATCCATTGCCTCGCATTGATGATTTGTTTGATCAGTTGAAGGGTGCAGCTGTGTTCTCCAAAATTGATTTGAGATCTGGTTATTATTAGTTAAAGGTGCAAGAGCAGAGCATTCCAAAAATTGCTTTCAGAACTCGATATAGCCACTATGAGTTTCTGGTAATGCCATTCAGCTTAACTAATGCTCCAGCTACTTTTATGGATCTGATGAACACTATCTTCAGACCATACCTCGACCAATTTGTGGTGGTGTTTATTGATGATATTTTGATATATTCGAGGAATGCAAAGGAGCATGATAGACATCTGCGGATTGTACTACAGACCTTAAGGGAGAAACAGCTATACACCAAATTGTCGAAATGTGAATTTTGGCTGAAAAAAATCTCTTTCTTGGGACATGTTGTGTCAGTTAAAGGGATCAAGGTAGATTCCAGCAAGGTAGAAGCTATCCTTAATTGGAAGTCACCCAGGAATATCACAGAAATTCACAGTTTTCTAGGTTTAGCTAGATACTACCACCGATTTGTGAAAGGGTTTTCTATGTTAGCTTCTCCACTGACCAAGCTACTTTGGAAAGATGTAAAATTTCAGTGGACAGATAAATGCCAGCAGAGTTTTGATGAGTTGAAGAGGTGTTTAACTGAAGCTCCAGTCCTTACTTTACCTACACCGGGTAAAGAATACACAGTTTATAGTGATGCTTCTCACAATGGGTTAGGCTGTGTACTGATGCAAGATCGAAATGTCATTGCTTATGCATCATGCCAATTGAAACCGCATGAGAGGAACTATCCGACACATGACTTAGAGCTAGCAGCTATTGTTTTTGCTCTGAAGATCTGGAGACACTACTTGTATGGGGATAAATGCTACATTTACACAAATCACAAGAGCTTGAAGTATTTGGGCACCCAGAAGGAATTGAACTTGAGACAGAGGAGATGGTTAGAACTGATTAAAGACTATGATTGCTTAATAGACTATCAGTCAGGGAAAGCAAATGTGGTGGCTGACGCCTTAAGTCGCAAGACTATGGCAAGTCTCAGAGTTTCTCCTTTATCCATGGTACATGAGTTGAAAGCATAGCATGCCAGTTTGGAGACTGATGATGAGGGATAGACAGTAGTTGCATGGCATGTACAGCCAGTGTTGATTGATCATATCAGAATGGCTGCTCAGAATGATGAGAAATATCAGAAGCTACTGAAAGAAGTCCAGCAGGGCAAGAAACCTGAATTCTTTGTGAGAGATGATGGTTTATTGCTACATCAGGGCAGAATGTGTGTTCCTAATGATGTGAAATTGAGACGGATCATTATGAAAGAAGCACATGAGTCTCCTTTTGCTATGCTTTCTGATGGAACTAAAATGTACAGAGGGCTGAAAGAGCATTATTGGTGGATGGGGATGGGTATGAAAAGGGATGTAACTGATTTTGTCTCCAAATGCCTAACTTGTCAGTAAGTGAAGGCAAAACATTAAGTACCAGCTGGTCTATTATATCCATTGCCAGTACCAGAGTGGAAATGGGAATGGATAACCATGGATTTTGTGATGGGACTTCCGAGGACACAGAAGGGCCATGATGTAGTATGGGTCATAGTTGACAGACTGATCAAGTCTGCTCACTTTCTGCCAGTCCGGATGGACTATAGCCTAGAAAGATTTGCCAGATTGTACATAGATGAGATTATAAGACTGCATGGAGTGCTAGTATCGATTGTATTAGATAGAGATCCTGGGTTCACTTCTAGATTCTGCGGTAGTCTTCAGAGAGCCCTAGGAACTAGATTGAACTTCAGCACAGCATTCCACCCACAGATAGATGGCCAGTCTGAGAGGGTAATTCAGATATTGGAGGACATGCTACGAGCTTGTGTGATTGAGTTTGAAGATAGTTGGGATACACACTTGCCTTTGATTGAGTTTGCTTATAACAATAGCTACCAATCAAGCATTGGGATGCCTCCATATGAAGCTTTGTATGGCAGAAAGTGCAGAACTCCCTTGTGTTGGGATGAAGTAGGTGAAAGAAAGATGATTAGGCCAGAAATTGTTCAGCAGATAGAGGAAAAGATCAGATTGATCAGAGATCGACTCAAGGCTGCATCAGACCGTCAGAAGTCCTATATTGATATAAAGAGAAGAGATATTGAATATGCAGTGGGTGATAAGGTATTCCTCAAAGTTTCTCTTTGGAAGAGGATTATGAGATTTAGCAGAAAGGGGAAACTGAGTCCTCGTTTCATTAGACCATATGAGGTTTTGGAAAGAGTGGGTCCTTTGGCATATCGGTTGGCATTACCTCCAGAGCTAAAAAGGATACACAGTGTCTTTCACGTGTCCATGTTAAGGAGGTACAGATCTGACCCATCTCATGTTCTATCAGTTGAAGAAATTGAGGTAAATCCAGACCTTTCATATGAAGAAGAACCCGTAGAAATTCTAGCATATGAGGTGAAGCAGCTAAGGAACAAACAGATACCCCTGGTTAAAGTGCTATGGAACCATCATTCAGGCCAGGAAGCTACTTGGGAACGTGAAGAGGACATGAGGAGACAGCACCCACAGCTGTTCAGAGACAGACGTCAGGTAAAATTTCGAGACGAAATTTATTTTAAGGGGGGGAGAATTGTAACACCCCCATATTCGGTAGTGCGTTCTACTGTTCCGACGACTAGTGTCTATCCAGACAGCTAGAATGCCTGGAACTATGCTTAAATGTTAGTGAAGAGACATAAAATAATGAGATACAATAGAGGAAAATACAAAAAAAATAAAAGAAAAATAATAGTAATAAAATGTAACTAAGTTAAATGAGCCAAAAACCGTAGCGATGGGTGACCACACTGGGAAGTTGCGGCGTGGACCGTTGACTAGCCCTAGACTGCAGGGAACCCTGAGAAATATTTTTAAGACTTAAATAAACATCTATTGAAGTATAATTGACTTACAAAATGTCAAAGAAAAATGAATTAATTAGTACAAAGAAAAACGAGAAATCGAGAAACCGATAAAAATCGGTGTTACCAAAAAATTCAAAATGCAACTCGATGAGGGGCATTTTGGTCATTTGACACCTAGAGTGCACTTTTGACCTCAATGTCCATTAAAAATAAATGATATTAAAGTTTGAAAATGGCATGAAAAATGAAATTTCATGTGTTGTATAAATAAGGAAAATTATGGGGTATAATGTTGAATAAATGAAAGTTTAACATTAACTTAAATTTTTTAATGACTTAGTGGACCACTATGGAGTATATAAAGCATTAAAAACCAGAATTCTCCACTAACATTCTACAACACCATTTTCTTCCTCAAGTCCTATCTTTGTCGAACCCAATTTCTCTCCCAAAACCACCATTGCCGTCCCACTTGTGAGCTCCATGCTTCCATGATCAAGCAACAATCTCTTGCAAGAGTCTTCATCAAAGTTGGTCTATACAACTTGGGCAGCAATTTGGGAGCAAAAAGGGAGAGATTTGAAGAGGTTTGACAAGTTCCACTTGAGGTATATGTCCAATTTTCTTTCATTTCTTTGTTAAAGTTTGTGTTGGTGTTGTGGTGAGTTGAATGATGAAGAAAATTTAAGGATTTGTTGAGTTACTAAATTGTTCAAATTTCGACAGCCCTCATGTCCATGGAAGTTGATTTAGTTCTTCATGTATTGGGTGATTTGGGGTATTGATTTAAGTGCTTAAATGTATAGGAGTGATTTACCATGTATATAGTTTGAATTGTAAGTTTGAAAATTGAAAAGGGAAGCTTGATGTATATGTGTAACTTGGGCAGCCTCATGGTGAAGATTGGAAGTGTTTGAATTCATGAAAAGTTTGTTGAATTATGGTACTAAAAGTGGCAGTATATGTATATGATATAGTAGTGAAAATGTATGTAATTTGGTAGTGGAAATTGTATGTAATAATTAGGAGTGTTTATGTGTATATATTATTGGGTTTAGACTTTGTGAATTAGGATTGCATTTGGTGTATTGTGAGTTGTTATATTCTGCCCAAGTTGACCTAAATGTGATGTGTTGAGTGATTATGGTTAGTACCAATTCAGAATTTAGTAGAGAAGGGAACTTATAACAAGGTTAATGTGTATTTAGATTGGTGTTTGAGAGACATGTAAAGGGCAGTATGCAAATGAGCCTATAACCCTAAGTGTGTGACTCCAATTAGTATGAGGCCAATTGGAGGTGAAACTAGGCACAAAATGTGCTAACTTTCATGAAGAAAGCCTGCCTAAATTCTGTCCAAAAAGTGAAATGAAAACTGACCAAATCCGGATTAGTGACTTTGCAAACCTGAAAATTGACCATTTGAATAGTACTCAGTATTTTGACCATAACTCACACAAAACAGGTCTAAATGACCTGAAATTTATACCATGGAAAGACTAGACATAGAGCTACAACTCTTATGAAGACACCAAAACCCCAAAATGACCATAAGGAAGTCAAAATGCTTGCACAAGTTTGGGTATAAAAACGGCCAGAATCGAAAATGACCTAAAAATGACCTAAGTTTGCCATTTTAGTGCAACTTGTCCAGCATTGGTAAAATGACCATAACTTGGTCTAGTAAACTCTAAATGACCTAAAATTTGTGGCAAAAGTTCAAAAAGACTTAGACCTACAAGTTTGTTATTCTGACAAGAACCTAAAAACTGAGGGAACTAGGTCATCCGGCTAGGTCAAAATAGCATACCAAAATCCGATAAATTGCAATAAAATGCAATACACTTGAAAATGAAATTGGTAACATATACCAATACTAAAGGACTATAAAATGTGACATATTGGTAACATTAAAATTTATTCCCCTAGAGTGCATCAAAGGTCAACATTATAGGTTGACTAATGAAAGCAATAGTATTAAATAAATTTAATTATTGAACCTCATTGTTAGAAAGAAAGTAAATGAGTATTGAAACACTTTAAATTATATGTTTCAGTTAGCAAATACTCAGGGAAGGGGAAAGAACCACTGAGTCAAGGCCAAGAGGCATTCATCAAAGGTTTGTGCACAACAGTTATTTCTTTTAAATTTTCAATTGAAATAAATTATGACAATTTGTATGTTATTGCTTAAATTGTGGAAAATTTGTTTGAATGAAATTTGATGGATACTTACTGCTTAAAAAATATTGTAAATGGTTTGAAACAACAGCTATCATGTATATTTGATTGAATTCCTCGCTAGCTTGTCTAGTGGGACGAATTGGCTTTGAATTCCCTCTCTGGCTGAAGTGTTGAGGTGTGTGCTAGTTGAGGACGAATAGGATGAGTACTCAAATAATTGCTAGCTAGCTATGTTATTCCTCATTAGCCATTGGCTTTTGGGACGAATTGGACTTTGGAATAATGATTATGCTGTGTGTGTGATTTATTGATATTCATTGAGACATTGTGAAATGGAGTTTAATTCTTTATGACATTCTCTGTCTTTTGAATTTAACTATGATTTTAAGTATCCACAGTTCATATGATTTATGGTTTATGGTTTTAAATTACATTTTCTTAATGTTGTGCACCACTGAGACATTAGCTTAGCGATAGCTTTTTCATTGCTGTCACAAATAGACAGACAGATAGAGCAGCAGAGTAGGTTGCTTGTGCTACATTTTGGGATTCTGCCGGGTATATTGAGTATACCACATTTTTATAATTTTTGTTGTAATGTTTATACACTGTATGTATATATTGTACTTGGTCTTGAGCAGTTGTAAAATTAAAGTTGTAATATATTTATTTCTTATCTCAGCTTTTGAACTACTCAGTCATTTTGTAGTCTATCTTTGGAAATATTGAAAATTGATGTTGAATTGAACTTGACAAATGTTGAGAAAGTTGATTTGTATTGAGCCATAGTGGAGTTTGGGATTGAACAAATATATTGGAAGTGCTTTTTACAGGTTTTTAAAGAACTGTTTTATTCAAAATACATATGGCACTCTGCCAAAATTTTTACAAAAATTATTGATACTTCAGATGTGTTATTTAGTTTCACTTCAGTTAAAAAATTTTTAATACCTGTCAAAAGTGCTCACCACTGTAAAAAGAAATAAGAAAATGTTTAAAATCCCTTGTAGTGTACTTAATGGGTTATCAGTAGACGAAGTTGGGTAATTCATTAGGTATACTATGGGATCATGTTATGCCTTACGGAAGGGTAAGGTGTGACATAGGCAAATAAAAATAATATCCAAAGCTTTCTTTTGGATATCCAACAAATCGACCTTTTTCTAATCTGGCTTCCAATTTATCAGTGTTCAGCTTTTAATATAAGCTGGACAACCCAAATCTTAACATGCTTAAGACTTAGTTTTCTTCCATGCCATATCTGATAAGGTGTGGAGGAAACTGATTTTGATGGAATCCTATTCAGAATCTACAAAGCTGATTCTAATGCAAATCCCCAAAAGGAGATTAGCATATCACTATAGCTCATCATACTACATACCATATCTAATATGGTATGATTTCTCCTTTTAGATACATCATTCAGTTGTGGCGTTCCTGGAGGAGTCAGTTGGGAGACAATGCCATGCTCTTTCAAGTATTCATCAAATTTAATACTTAAGTATTCACCTCCACGATCTAATCGAAGAGTTTTAACACTTTTTTCTGCTTGATTTCTACTTCACATTTAAATTCTTTGAACTTTTCAAAGGATTTATGTTTGTATTTCATCAAATACAAATACCCAAATCTTGATTTATCATCAGTAAAAGTAATAAAGTAATGAAAACCACCTCCATCTATTTCCTTAAATGGACCACATACATTACTATGTATCAATTCCAAAATATTTTTAGCTCTTAACCTTGTCCAACAGAAGGTGATCTAGTCATTTTACCTTGAAGGCAGGATTCACAAGTTGGAGTAGGTTCAGAACCCAATGAGGATAAAATCCCCATTTTCTTTAGCATTGCAATCCTATCTTCTGCAATATGACCTAATCCTAAGTGCCAAATATATTTTGAACTTGAGTTGATTTTCATCATGGCATTACATTCATTTAGATTGCTTGCATTAGATTTGTATTTAACATTATTATCTAAATAATAAAGTCCATCATGCATATAACCCGAGCCAACATATTTATTTCCAAAATAAATATTACAAACATCATTTGTGAACTGAAATTTATAGCCATTTCTAGTCAAACTAGATATAGAAATGATGTTATTAAAAGCATTAGGTACATGCAAAATATTAGTTAAATACAAAACATGTCCATACATGCATAAAGATTTAGATCCTACGGCTAAAGCTTCAACAGTTGAGCCATTGCCAACCCGGAGTCTAATATCTCGTGACTGCAAGCTGCTACTACTTGCTAGTTTCTGCATATTAAAAGTAATGTGAGAACTAGCACCAATATCTAAAACCCAAGCTATAGATGAACTATGAGTATCATCAGAATCTAAATAACAAGACCCATAAATACCTTCTGAAGGTCTATCCTTCTTGTCCTTCAGAGAAGCAAGACACTCTGGGTAGTTCCTTTTCCAGTGCCCATCCTTCTGGCAGTGGAAACACTTTCCCTTGCCTTTGTCAGCTTCGGTCTTGCCCTTCTGTTTGGCTATCTTCTTGGAAGGTCTAGGAATTTGAGGTTTCCTATTCTTATTGCCCTTCTTCTTTTTTGCCTTTCCAGCAGAAGAAGAAGATACAATCAAAGCCACCTCTTTTCCTTTATTGCCTGGCATATTCTTTTGGGCAATAACAAGCATGTTAAGCAACCCAGCCAAAGTACACTCTTGCTTTTTCATATGGAAATTTATCACAAAATTCCCAAATGACTCAGGCAGGGACTGAATCAGATCCATTTGTAGTTGGAAATCCATGTGAAAATCAAGATGTTCCAACTACTCAATAAGTCGAATCATTTTGTGGATATGATCTCCTACATTTTGTCCCTCAAACATCCTCATGCGGAATAACAGTATAGATATCTCATACCTAGCATTCCTACTGTGCTTACTATACAACTCTTACAGGTGAAGGAGGATCTCACTTGCATTCTGCATATTTTCATGCTGCTTTTATAACTCATTAGTCATTGAAGCAAGCATGTAACCTTTGGCTCCCATATCATGTTCCTTCCACTTGTCCAAAGTGTTTAGTTCCTCTTGAGTGGCCTCTAGAGGTAAGGGACTAGGAACCTTTGAGTCTAAAACATATTCAATATGTTCTAGGTTCAAGATAAGTTTTAAATTTTTGAGCCAATCAGAAAGATTAGGTCCCGTCAACCTATTGTGATCAAGTATGCTCACAAGAATATTGGATGGTGGTGGTTATTGTGTGCTCATCGTTATTAGAAAAATTAACTGCAGAAAATAACTAGATTAATTAGTACATGTATCAAGTAATTAACCAAAATGATTATGGTCTTTTAATCAAATTGGTCCTCCCACTAACTTGGTGAATCATATACTTCCAAAGTAGGAAACGAAAATCCTAGTTGGATGGATTTCTAGTGGGTGATTGAATTCTTATAGTCTTATTGATCATCCTCAAGCACATCCATTATTGGAATTACAATAAACTATAAGTGAGCAACTCCTTGCCCATCACATCTCATGTGAGGTTCAATCATTTATTTAGCCCCTAATGCTCAAAATCTCAGGCACATCCATTATTGATTTATCTTGCATTAGTTAAGTTGATCCCGTTGAGCCAGTAAACATGCAAATAATTTTAATGTCCTCAGGCACATCCATTATTGGCCACTAACTATTTGTATATTTACAACATCTTATGCTTAATAATTATTCCTAAGAAAATCTCTTAAATAAATGCATCACATGCAAGTATTTAAAATTTCTTAAAATAATTGCCTCAATGGAGGGCCATGATATAATTACTTTAATTATACCATTTCTAACTTAGTCATTTGTTTGGAAGATTTTGTGGTCGACTTAGTTACTATTATGGTCTCACTTTGCACATTATCCAATTAGTATGCATATATCATATACTTGCATACATTCACATACATCTCATGCATACATGGATAAACAAATAATATGGTATGATCATGGACTTTCTAAGGGATTCAATTCTGAGCCACCAAGAATTGAATCAGGGCATTCCTAGGTGTATTTCATTCATTCATTTTACAAGAGTTGCTGAAGGAGTACATAATCAACCCTTGATCTTGATTTCCTCCCACTGGTCCTACCAATGCTCTTGACCTCCTTGATCTTCTTGCAATCCAATTACATTGTAATCCTTGGCATACCAAGGTGAATTTACAAGAATATGGACTTTAAAGTCCTCAAATAAATGAAATTACAACCCAAATTATTACAACATTTATAATACATGCCACTAAAATAAAATTAATTATTTTACAACCCAAAGAAAAATAAAAGAAACAAATCCAATCACATTGGTCTTTTATTGTCCATGATCATCCATCATGCATATTAAAATTTAACAATTAAATAAAATATACATACTAAAAATTAAATTGAATATCACATATTCAACCAATAATTCATATTTGAATCTTATTCAAATGATTTAAATTTAGAAACCCTTTTCCAAATTTAATTCTATGAAAACAATTTTCATAAATTAATCGTGTGATTAAAATTCCTAAGTAAACAATTTAATTAGGTATGGGCTTAATTATGGGCCTTAAAACCAAGCTCATACTCCAAACACACTCTTGGGGCTTGTTCCTCACCCAAGCTGCCACTCTTGAGCACCCAAACAGCTTTGAATCAATCCAAATTTGATCCAATCACACAATTAAACCTCATATTCAATCTTAATGGACAATATAGCGTAATACCCCTCACCCGTCTATAGTGTAACTGAGCAAAGTGTGTCACACGGAGTGCCGGAGCACCTGATCTTATCTGATTTCATCACAGTTCTTGATTTATTTATTCAAAAACTTTATTTAAGGTTTAGGCTATTTTTACTTTTTACAAAATCTAACTAATTTGGAAATTTCAAAAATTTTAATGATAATCCGGCAAAGTGCCGACTGTAATTTGGACTAACAGTTCTTTTGAACCTACCAAAAACAATTTCAATATATGCTCAAATTCATAACTCAGATTATCTCAAAGCATTCTCATCAGTTTCTCAAACTCAGATTCAGTCTCAAAATTTCTCAAACTCAATCTCATTCAGAATCATTATGATTAGATAATCAATTCAAATATCAGAATTCTTATATTTCATTAACTTACATAATTTGCCAATTAAGTACATAGATTTATCAAGTACAGGATATAAAAAGAAATTACAGTTACTAATTCACATTACAATATAAGCAGTAGTGATATTGTACAGATTAGAAAACATGCTTAAAATGAGCCCTATCTATATGCATTGCTGAGGAGGTGACAACCTTGAACTCTTCTGACACTTCTGCAGATCTGGACACCAAAAATCTCAGTCGACAGTCTACTGGTTTTACCCTCAGTACCTGCGCGAGGAAGTAATTCCATCGCGCTAAGCATTTCTGCTTAGTGGTGCAATAGTATAACAAGAAATAATATATACAAATAAAGAAAGAAATAAATCATAATTTGGATATCCAGGAATCAATTATTCTAACTGTATTGTATTTTGAGTCTCTACGGTTCTGCAAATTATATCTTTGTCATGCTTCTATTGCTAATCTCTTTTACTCATTTCATTCAATGCTTAATTTAATTGTACTGAAATTTTTGTATACTTAACTTAACTGCCTGAATTGAATAATGTTTTAATTGACTGCCCGTGTAGCCTATACACTGACCAGACTGGAAAAATGGATATACTAGCACTGGGTACCTAGTACCTCGGGCCGTCAAACCATCAGTCACAAAAAATCTCCCGGTCTGCAAACAGTGTGGCCAAAAAGCCATATAATCAATCAGGCATTAAGCTGAGTATAATAACACAATCTGTATAGCCATGGGCTATTAAAATCATAGTATGGCATAATAAGCCAGAAAACACAGTACGGTGTGAAGCTATTTACAGAACAGCTGTCAGAATCCTATTGGCATACCAACCTATCCAAACTAGTCAACTAGGCAAACTATTGCATATTACAAGATTAAATATTTATTTCTTTATTTTTAGGGTTTACTGATCATTATACAATTCATTGGTCAATGAAAATATTGACCTTTTTATACATCATGGATAAGTTGATTCTAGTATAAACATGCCACAATTTGCATTTCAATATGCTACTAATATAGTGCAATTTACAATTCTCACAAGTTGGCATTATTGCCAAATTACTTCAAGGCTTCATTGTATGTTAATGTCAAATTTTCAGTTTTAGTGTGCTAGATTGGTCTAGCTTAATGTTCTATTTCTCTTGGTTTTTAGCTTCTGATCAAAGAAGAAAAATTGTAGCTCGATCTCTTATTGAACTTTTGGCATAAAATTCAAGTCATTCTGAATCGTATAGACCAAGATATGGTCAATTTACTAAAGCTGGACAGATTGCATCTTTAGTACAAAATTTTGTCAATTTTAGGTCAAATTTAGTTTTGGCAGTTTTGGTACCCTAAGTTGGGCAAGCAATTTGACTTGGTTCTGGTCATTTCTGGGCCTTGGTGTCTGCATAAGAATTGTAGCTCTATGTCTAAGCTTTCCATGGTATAAATTTCAGGTCATTTGGACCTGTTTTGAGTGAGTTATGGTCACATGAGTGACCACTGTTCAAATGGTCAAATTCTGGGTTGCAATGGTTATGGACAGCTTGTTACCTCAAATTGTGCAAGCACTTTGACTTAGTAAATGACATTTCTGGGTTCAGTGATCTTCACCAAAGTTGTAGCTCTATGTCTAAGCTTTCTATGGTATAAATTTTAGGTCATTTGGACCTGTTTTGTGTGAGTTATGGCCAATTGAATGGCTACTATTCATATAGTCAAAAATTCTGGGTTCACTAATGGCAATCCGGATTTGGTCATTTCTAGGCAGAATTTGGGCAATATTTCTACATGAAAGTTGGCCTATTTTGTGTCTAGTCTTGCCTCCAATTGGCCTCATACCAATTGGGATCACAAATTTTCACTTATGGTTCAATTTACCTACTACCTTCAACACACACAACCTGCACATAAAAGAACACTTCCAATATTTAATCCTTCTTCTCCCAAACTACAATATAATATTCATAGCACTTCTAATCTCATTCATCAAGTCTCAAGTTAGTCAATTTGGGCAGAATACACAAGTGTTCAATACACATATTACTACCCTAATTCTCAAAATTAAATTCAACACAATATATACATGTATTCACTTAATTTTAACTGCATACAATTCTACCACTACTTCACATATACTGCCCTTAAACCATAATTACCATAATTTATCAATTTAATTCATGATATTAAGCATCAATTCATGCACTTCAAGGATGCCAAAAATGGCAGTTTGCAAAGGTCTCTAAATTTATTTCCAAAACCCCTAAATTCAATACTTATTTACACATACATGGGAATTAATTGGCTAGCACTTCAATTTAACTCCATCAACACTAATTCCCATCAATTTAACGTAAGAAAAATTCAAATAACTTGAGCTCCCATGGCTGCCAAAAATTGTACATATCAATAACTCATCAAAACCTTCAAATTTCTTCACCATTCAACTCATCTCAACCTTAAAACAAACTTTAATAAAGCAAGGAATGAAAAACTAGCACTAACCTCAACTTGAGCTTCACAAATCCATGGAATTTTCTCTCTTTTTTACTGTCTATATGTTGCCCATGGTGTGTAGACAGACTTTAGTGAAGAAATATTAAAATATGGAGGCTTGAATCAAGAGAGAGAGAGCTTGGTTGGGACGTCCATGGAGGTTCTTCATGGAGTTGGTTTCGGCTGGATTTTGGAGAGGTTGAAGATGACTTCATTTGCTGTCCAAAGGCCTTTTATATGTCCACTTCATGTGTAGTTAGTGCTCCACTAAGTGTAGTTTATAATTAACTAATTTCCAAGTTCCATAATTTGCCAATTTGCCACTAACTTTCACTATTTACATTATGTACTACAATTCTTATTTTTCATGACATTTTCAAAGTTGAATATTACTTATTTTTAATGGACATTTACGTCAAAAGTCCACTTTATGTGTCAATTGACCAAAATGCCCCTCTTCGAGGCATATTCGGACTTTTTCGGTGTTACCGATTTACTCCTTGTACCGTCGATTCCTTATATTTTCATTTTTGTTTATATTGACTCACTAAATTTTCTTTGACATTTCTAATGTCAATTACACCTCAGTCAACCTTTAATTATGTCTCGAAAATATTTTCCCGAGTTTCCCATGGTCCAGGGCTAGTTAATAGTCCTCGCCGTAACTTCCCAGTGCAGTCACCCATCGCTACGGGTTCGGCTCGTTTAACTTAGTCACATTTTATCTCTTTTATTTTTCCTTAATTTTTCTCATCACATATTTTATTATTTTATACTTCCTTACTGTCATTACAGTGTAGTTCTAGATATTCCGACTTTCCGGGGCAGACATTAGCCTTGGGAGCCTTAAGATGTATGGACTATGAAAATGAGGATGTTACAACTCTTCCCCTCTAAAAAGGAATTTCGTCTTCAAAATTCATCGGATTTAAACAACTGAGCTTATCGTTATCTCATAATTCTATTCACTCTCCTATCATTGTTTTCTTTGCCTCTAGTATCTCTATTCATGAAATTCTCTTATTAATTGGTTTCTTGATTCCCCATACTAGAATCCTTACTGGTCCTTTCAGTCTCTTTTACCAATTCCAATTCTGTTAAATTACCCTTTGTCTAGGTATTCTGCATTTACCACATACAAAACTTATATCTTGATATCATCATATTTATTCAATAAATATCACTATACATAAACTCCATCAATGGAAAGAATCTATTCTTACTTCCAGAGGGAATAGCACTACAACTTCTAAATATATTTTCAAATACCTAAACCATTCTTTTCTGATAAAAATATCAAAATAATTATAAGACTCTGTATTAATGTCTAGATATCTTTTCCCAACTCAGTTTAACGTACTGGTGTTCTGCACTTTTTCCCTTACAGTGTTTCATAGGGTATCGTTTGTATGCTAACTTAACACTTATTATTGTATATAAATTCTGTTAGTGGGAGGTATCTGTCCCATCTCCCATTGGATTCAGTGACACAAGTTCTCAGTATATTCTCGAGGACTTATCACATATTACAGGTTATTATTATCATTCCATTTCATTATTTATAGGAGCTCAATGAGTTTTAGAATTTACCTGAATTACTCATTTCGACTGTCTATCCGTTTGAGGATGATAAGTCGTACTGATATCTCTAAGCTTATAGCAATTACTGTGGTACAGGTAGTTCACATTAGTGTAATTAAGTGACTGACTCTAGCTACCTTACAAGTGTGATCTTTCAGTATGTTAGTTCTGAAGTTTAAATTTTTAACTAGAATTTTCACATTTATTTCCCGTAATAGTACTCTATTCGGTCGTAACTGTATCAAATTATAAATTACTTATAAATATTCTTACTTTATTGTACCACGAGGAAGCACGTAGCTCTATACAATAATCCCATGTCAGTACTGTAATCTGCAGCTTACAATACAAACAACGAGAACATTACATAGTCACTAAGTTATAACCTCATGAACTAGGTTTTTTTTACTTCTTTTTCTAATGCCCTCTATCTTAACTTTGAATAATCAAAAGTAAACAGATCTGCATTAGTGTCACCTCGACTCTTATGAATGCAATGCATGCAAGCACACTAGTTCTTTCTACTTATCTGTGCCTAGGAATGCCTAAATCGTGCTCTGATATCACTAAATGTAACACCCCTCACCCGTCTATGGTGTAGTCAAGCAAAGTGTGTCACACGGAGTGCCAGACCACCTGATCTTATCTGATTTCATTACAGTTCTTGGTTTATTTATTCAAAAACTTTATTTAAGGTTTAGGCTATTTTTACTTTTATCAAAATCTAACTAATTTGGAAATTTAAAAAATTTTAATGATAATCCGGCAAAGTGCCGGTTGTAATTTGGACTAACAGTTCTTCTGAACCTGCCAAAAACAATTTCAATATATGCTCAAATTCATAACTCAGATTATCTCAAAGCATTCTCATCAGTTTCTCAAACTCAGATTCAGTCTCAAAATTTCTCAAACTCAATCTCATTCAGAATCATTATGATTAGATAATCAATTCAAATATCAGAATTCTTATATGTCACTAACTTATATAATTTGCCAATTAAGTACATAAATTTATCAAGTACAGGATATACAAATAAAATTACAGTTACTAATTCACATTACAATATAAGCAGTAATTATAATGTACAGATTAGAAAACATGCTTAAAATGAACCCTATCTATATGCATTGTTGAGGAGGTGACAACCTTGAACTCTTCTGACACTTCTGCAGATTTGGACTCCAAAAATTTCAGTCAACAGTTTACTAGTTTTACCTTCAGTACCTGCGCGAGGAAGCAATTCCATCGTGCTAAGCATTTCTGCTTGGTGGTGCAATAGTATACAACTCAACTCAACTCAACTCAACTCAACTCAACTCAACTAAGCCTTTATCCCAAAAAATTTGGGGTCGGCTATATGGATTTGCTTTCTCCACTCTAAACGATTTTGGGTTAAATCCTCAGAAATATGTAATGCTTCTAGGTCATGGTGCAATAGTATAAAAAGAAATAATATATACAAATAAAGAAAGAAATAAATCATAATTCGGATATCCAGGAATCAATTATTCTAACTGTATTGTATTTTAAGTCTCAACAGTTTTGCAAATTGTATCTTTGTTATGTTTCTATTGCTAATCTCTTTTACTCATTTCATTCAATGCTTAATTTAATTGTATTGAAATTTTCGTATTCTTAACTTAACTTAACTACCTGAATTGAATAATGTTTTAATTGACTGCTCGTGTAGCCTATACACTGACCAGACTGGATAAATGGATATACTGACACTGGGTACCTAGTATCTCAGGCCGTCACACCATCGGTCACAAAGTATCTCCCGGTGTGCAAACAGTGTGACTAAAAAGCCATATAATCAATCAGGCATTAAGTCGAGTATAATAACACAATCTGTATAGCCATAGGCTATTAAAATCATAATATGGCATAATAAGCTAGAAAACACAGTACGGCATGAAGCCAACTATAGAACAGCTGTCAGAATCCTATTGGCATGCCGACCTATCCAAATTAGTCAACTAGGCAAACTAGAGCATATTACAAGGTTAAATATTTATTTCTTTATTTTTAGGCTTTACTGATCATTATACAATTCATTGGTCAATGAAAATATTGGCCTTTTTATACATCATGGATAAGTTGATTCTAGTATCAACATATCACAATTTGCATTTCAATATGCTACTAATATAGTGCAACTTACAATTCTCACAAGTTGGCATTATTGCTAAATTACTTCAAGGCTTCATTGTATGTTAATGTTAAATTTTCAATTTTAGTATGCTAGATCAGTCTAGCTTAATGTCTTATTTCTCTTGGTTTTTAGCTTCTGGTCAAAGAAGCAAAATTATAGCTCTATGTCTTATTGAACTTTTGGCACAAATTTCAAGTCATTCTGAGTCGTATAGACAAAGATATTGTCAATTTACTAAAGCTGGACAGATTGTATCTTTAGTGCAAAATTTAGTCAATTTTAGGTCAAATTCAGTTCTGGCAATTTTGGTACCCTAATTTGGGCAAGCAATTTGACTTGGTTCTGGTCATTTTTGGGCCTTGGTGTCTTCATAAGAATAGTAGCTCTATGTCTAAGCTTTCTATGGTATAAATTTCAAGTCATTTGGACCTGTTTTGAGTGAGTTATGGTCACATGAGTGATCACTGTTCAAATGGTCAAATTCTAGGTTGCAATGGTTCTGGACAGTTTGTTACCTCAACTTGTGCAAGCAATTTGACTTAGTAAATGACATTTTTGGATTCTGTGATCTTCACCAAAGTTCTAGCTCTATGTCTAAGCTTTCCATTGTATAAATGTCAGTTCATTTGGACTTGTTTTGTGTGAGTTATGGCCAATTGAATGGCTACTGTTCATATAGTCAAAAATTCTGGGTTCACTAATGGCAATCCAGATTTGGTCATTTCTTTGGGTCATTTCTAAGCAGAATTTTGGCAACATTTCTACATGAAAGTTGACCTATTTTGTGTCTAGTTTTGCCTCTAATTGGCCTCATACCAATTGGGATCACAAATTTTCACTTACGATTCAATTTACCTACTGCCTTCAACACACACAACCTGCACATAAAAGAACACTTCCAATGTTTAATCCTTCTTCTCCCAAACTACAATGCAATATTCATAGCACTTCTAATCTCATTCATTAAGTCTTAAGTTAGTCAATTTGGGCAGAATACAAAAGTGTTCAATACACATATTACTACCCTAATTCTCAAAATTAAATTCAACACAATATATACATGTATTCACTTAATTTTTACTACATACAATTCGACCACTACTTCATATATACTGCCCTTAAACCATAATTACCATAATTCATCAATTTAATTCATGATATCAAGCATCAATTCATGCACTTCAAGGCTGCCAAAAATGGCAGTTTGCTAAGGTCTCCAAATTTCTTTCCAAAACCCCTAAATTCAATACGTACTTACACATACATGGGAATTAATTGGCTAGCACTACAATTTAACTCCATTAACACTAATTCCCATCAATTTAATGTAAGAAAAATTCAAAGAACATGAGCTCCCATGGCTGCCAAAAATTGTACACATCAATAACTCATCAAAACCTTCAAATTTCTTCACCATTCAACTCATCTCAACCTTAAAACAAACTTTGATGAAGCAAGGGAAGAAAAACTAGCACTAACTTTAACTTGAGCTTCATAAATCCATGGAATTTCCTCTCCTTTTTGCTGTCTATATGTTGCCCATGGTGTGTAGACAAACTTTAGTGAAGAAATATTGAAAGATGGAGGCTTGAATCAAGAGAGAGAGAGCTTGGTTGGGATGTCCATGGAGGTTCTTCATGGAGTTGGTTTCGGCTGGATTTTGGAGAGGTTGAAGATGACTTCATTTGCTGTCTAAAGGCCTTTTATATGTCCACTTCATGTGTAGTTAGTGCTCCACTAAGTGTAGTTTATAATTAATTAATTTCCAAGTTCCATAATTTGCCAATTTGCCACCAACTTCCACTACTTACATTATGTACTACAATTCTTATTTTTAATGACATTTTCAAAGTTGAATATCACTTATTTTTAATTTACATTTAGGTCAAAAGTTCACTCTAGGTGTTAATTGACCAAAATGCCCCTCTTCGGGGCAAATTCGAACTTTTTCGGTGCTACCGATTTACTCCTTGTACCGTCGATTCCTTATATTTTCATTTTTATTTATATTGACTCACTAAATTTTCTTTGACATTTCCAATGTCAATTACACCTCAGTAAACCTTTAATTATGTTCCGAAAATATTTTCCCAAGTTCCCATGATCCGGGGCTAGTCAACGATCCTCGCCGTAACTTTCCAGTGCAGTCACCCATCGCTATGGGTTCGGCTCGTTTAACTTAGTCACATTTTATCTCTTTTATTTTTCCTTAATTTTTCTCATCACATATTTCATTATTTTATACTTCCATACTGTCATTACATTGTAGTTCTAGATATTCCGACTTTCCGGGGCAAACATTAGCCTTCGGAACCTTAGAACGTACGGGCTATGAAAATGAGGATGTTACAACTCTTCCCCTCTAAAAAGGAATTTCGTCCTCGAAATTCATCGGATTTAAACAACTGAGTTTATTGTTATCTCATAATTCTATTCACTTTTCTATCATTGTTTTCTTTGCCTCTAGTATCTCTATTCATGAAATTCTCTTATTTATTGGTTTCTTGATTCCCCATACTAGAATCCTTACTGGTCCTTTCAGTCTCTTTTACCAATTCCAATTCTATTAAATTACCTTTATCTAGGTATTCTGCATTTAACTCATACAAAACTGATATCTTGTTATCATCATGTTTATTCAATAAATATCACTATACACAAATTCCATCAATGGAAAGTATCTATTCTTGCTTCCAGAGGGAATAGCACTACAACTTCTAAGTATATTTTCAAATACCTAAACCATTCTTTTCTGACAAAAATATCAAAGTAATTAAAAGACTCTATATCAATGTCTAGATATCTTTTCCCAACTCAGTTTAACATACTGGAATTCTGTACTTTTTCCCTTACAGTGTTTCATAGGGTACCGTTTGTATGCTAACTTGACACTTATTATTGTATATAAATTCTATTGGTGGGAGGTATCTGTCCCATCTCCCCTCGGATTCATTGACACAAGTTCTCAGTATATTCTCGAGGACTTATCACATATTACAGGTTATTATTATCATTCCATTTCATTGTTTACAGGAACTCAATGAGTTTCAAAATTTACCTGAACTACTCATTTCGACTGTCCAACCATCTGAGGATGATAAGTCATACTGATATCTCTAAGCTTATAGCAATTACTGTGGTACAGGTAGTTCACATTAGTGTAACTGAGTGACTGACTCTAGCTACCTTACAAGTGTGATCTTTCAGTATGCTAGTTCTGAAGTTTAAATTTTTAACTAGAATTTTCACATTTATTTCCCGTAATAGTACTCTATTCGGTCGTAACTGTATCAAATTATAGATTACTTATAAATATTCTTAGTTTATTGTACCACGAGAAAGCACATAGCTCTATACAATAATCCCATGTCAGTACTGTAATCTGCAACTTATAATACAAACAATGAGAACATTACATAGTAACTATGTTATAACCTCATGAACCAGGTTTTTTTTTTTTACTTCTTTTTCTAATGCCCTCTGCGACTCTGAGTCCGTATCTTAACTTTGAATAATCAAAAGTAAACAGATCTGCATTAGTGTCACCTCAACTCTTATGAATGCAATGCATGTAAGCACACTAGTTCTTTCTACTTATCTGTGCCTAGGAACGCCTAAACCGTGCTCTGATATCACTAAATATAACACCCCTCACCCGTCTACAGTGTAGCCGAGCAAAGTGTGTCACACGGAGTGCCGGAGCACATGATCTTATCTGATTTTATTACCATTCTTGATTTATTTATTCAAAAACTTTATTTAAGGTTTAGGCTACATTTACTTTTATCAAAATCTAACTAATTTGGAAATTTCAAAAATTTTAACAATAATCCAAAAGAGTGCCAGCTGTAATTTGGACTAACAGTTCTTTTGAACCTATCAAAAACAATTTCAATATATGCTCAAATTCATAACTCAGATTATCTCAAAGCATTCTCAACAGTTTCTCAAACTTAGATTCAGTCTCAAAATTTCTCAAACTCAATCTCATTCAGAATCATTATGATTAGATAATCAATTCAAATATCAGAATTCTTATATTTCATTAACTTATATAATTTGCCAATTAAGTACATAAATTTTTCAAGTACAGGATATACAAATGAAATTATAGTTACTAATTCACATTACAATATAAGTAGTAATTATAATGTACAGATTAGAAAGCATGCTTAAAATGAGCTCTATCTACATGCATTGCTGAGGAGGTGACAACCTTGAACTCTTCTAACACTTCTGTAGATCTGGACTCCAAAAATCTCAGTCGACAGTTTACTAGTTTTACCTTCAGTACCTACGCGAGGAAGCAATTCCATCGCGCTAAGCATTTCTGCTTAGTGGTACAATAGTATACAACTCAACTCAACTCAACTAAGCCTTTATCCCAAAAAATCTGGGGTCGGCTATATAGATTTGCTTTCTCCACTCTAAAAGATTTTGGGCTAAATCCTCAGAAATATGTAATGCTTCTAGGTCATGGCGCAATAGTATAACAAGAAATAATATATACAAATAAAGAAAGAAAATAAATCATAATTTGGATATCTAGGAATCAATTATTCTAACTGTATTGTATTTTAAGTCTCTACAGTTTTGCAAATTGTATCTTTTTTATGTTTCTATTGCTAATCTCTTTTACTCATTTCATCCAATGCTTAATTTAATTGTACTGAAATTTTCGTATACTTAACTTAACTTAACTACCTGAATTGAATAATGTTTTAATTGACTGCCCGTGTAGCCTATACACTGACCAGACTGGATAAACGGATATACTAGCACTGGGTACCGAGTACCTTGGGCCGTCACACCATCAGTCACAAAGTATCTCCCGGTGTGCAAACAGTGTGGCTAAAAAGCCATATAATCCATCAGGCATTAAGCCAAGTATAATAACACAATCTGTATAGCCATAAGCTATTAAAATCATAGTGTGGCATAATAAGCTAGAAAACACAGTACGACGTGAAGCCATTTACAGAACAGCTGTCAGAATCCTATTAGCATGCCAACCTATCCAAACTAGTCAACTAGGCAAACTAGGGCATATTACAAGATTAAATATTTATTTCTTTATTTTTATGGTTTACTGATTATTATACAATTCACTGGTCAATGAAAATATTGAACTTTTTATACATCATGGATAAGTTAATTCTAGTATCAACATATCACAATTTGCATTTCAATATGCTACTAATATAGTGCAACTTACAATTCTCACAAGTTGGCATTATTGCCAAATTACTTCTAGGCTTCATTGTATGTTAATGTCAAATTTTCAGTTTTAGTGTGCTAGATTGGTCTAGCTTTATGTCCTATTTCTCTTAGTTTTTAGGTTCTGGTCAAAGAAGCAAAATTATAGCTCTATGTCTTATTGAACTTTTGGCACAAATTTCAAGTCATTCTGAGTCGTGTAGACCAAGTTATGGTCAATTTACTAAAGCTGGATAGATTACATCTTTTGTGCAAAATTTAGTCAATTTTAGGTCAAAATCAGTTCTGGCAGTTTTGGTACCCTAACTTGGGCAAGCAATTTGACTTGGTTTTGGTCATTTCTGGGCTTTGGTGTCTCCATAAGAATTATAGCTCTATGTCTAAGCTTTCCATGGTATAAATTTCAGGTCATTTGGACCTGTTTTGAGTGAGTTATGGCCAATTGAATAGCTACTGTTCATATGGTCAAAAATTCTGGGTTCACTAATGGCAATCCGGATTTGGTCATTTCTTTAGGTCATTTCTAGGCAGAATTTTGGCAACATTTCTACATGAAAGTTGGCCTATTTTGTGTCTAGTTTTGCCTCCAATTGGCCTCATACCAATTGGGATCGTAAATTTTCACTTACGGTTCAATTTATCTACTGCCTTCAACACACACAACCTGCATATAAAAGAACACTTTCAATGTTTAATCCTTCTTCTCCAAAACTACAATACAATATTCATAGCACTTCTAATCTCATTCATCAAGTCTCAAGTTAGTCAATTTGGGCAGAATACACAAGTGTTCAATACACATATTACTACCCTAATTCTCAAAATTAAATTCAACATAATATATACATGTATTCACTTCATTTTTACTACATACAATTCCACCACTACTTCACATATACTGCCCTTAAACCATAATTACCATAATTCATCAATTTAATTCATGATATCAAGCATCAATTCATGCACTTCAAGGCTGCCAAAAATGGCAGTTTGCTAAGGTCTCCAAATTTCCTTCCAAAACTCCTAAATTCAATACTTACTTACACATACATGGGAATTAATTGGCTAGCACTTCAATTTAACTCCATCAACACTAATTCCCATCAATTTAATGTAAGAAAAAATTTAAAGAACATGAGCTCCCATGGCTGCCAAAAATTGTACACATCAATAACTCATCAAAACCTTCAAATTTCTTCACCATTCAACTCATCTCAACCTTAAAACAAACTTTAATGAAGCAAAGAATGAAAAACTAGCACTAACCTCAACTTGAGCTTCACAAATCCATGGAATTTCCTCTCCTTTTTTCTGTCTATATGTTGCCCATGGTGTGTAGACAAACTTTAGTGAAGAAATATTGAAAGATGGAGGCTTGAATCAAGAGAGAGAGAGCTTGGTTGGGACATCCATGGAGGTTCTTCATGGAGTTGGTTTCAGCTGGATTTTGGAGAGGTTGAAGATGACTTCATTTGCTGTCCAAAGGCCTTTTATATGTCCACTTCATGTGTAGTTAGTGCTCCACTAAGTGTAGTTTATAATTAATTAATTTTCAAGTTCCATAATTTGCCAATTTGCCAATAACTTCCACTATTTACATTATGTACTACAATTCTTATTTTTCATAACATTTTCAAAGTTTAATATCACTTATGTTTAATGGACATTTAGGTCAAAAGTCCACTCTAGGTGTCAATTGACCAAAATGCCCCTCTTCGAGGCAAATTTAGGCTTTTTCGGTGCTACCGATTTACTCCTTGTACCACCGATTCCTTATATTTTCGTTTTTGTTTATATTGACTCACTAAATTTTCTTTGACATTTCCAATGTCAATTACACCTTAGTAAACCTTTAATTATGTCCCAAAAATATTTCTCTGAGTTCCCCATGGTCTAGGGCTAGTCAATGGTCCTCGTCGTAACTTCCCAGTGCGGTCACCCATCGCTACGGGTTCAGCTCGTTTAACTTAGTCACATTTTATCTCTTTTATTTTTTCTTAATTTTTCTCATATCATATTTTATTATTTTATACTTCCTCACTGTCATTACAGTGTAGTTTTAGATATTCCGACTTTTCGAGGTAGACATTAGCCTTCGGAACCTTAGGATGTACAGACAATGAAAATGAGGATGTTACATATAGTGGCTCTGATACCAATTGTAGGAGTGGAAGCATGAATAAAGATTATGAATTAACATTTAATTCAATTAAACCCTAACTAAAAGAGGGATTTTTAGGTACTAACCTCTCGATGCACAATTGATGCAATCTTAGGATGCTCTTAGGACCCCAAATGTTGTTCCTTTAGTTTGTCCACCAGAAGCACACACCAAAGTAGCAATGTGTAACACCCCTACATGCATAGTTTTGTGTATTTCACTGTTCTAGTGACCGGTGTCGGTCTAGACAATTAAGAGGATTAGAACCATATTGAAGTCATCTAGAAATGCCCTGAACAAAAATAAATAGCAATTACCTGAAGGTAAAAAGGAAATAAAGAAAATAAAGCATAATGGGTTAAAAGAGCCGGGGGTCACAGTGATGGGTGACTGCACCGGGAAGTGACTGCGATGTCAGTTATAACTCTATTTTTGTATGGGGCATTGTGATACCGCAGGCCTAAGAATTATTGTGAAGCTAGGGAAAATGTGAAAATCACAGAAAAAGATAGAGAACCAGATCAAATAATTAGATTAGATTTCCGAAAGAAATACTGAATTATTGGTAAATCGGATCAGACCGGTGAGGGGAAAATTGGTCAATTAACCCCTACAGGTGACTCATGGCCTAATTGTCCAATAAAATGTAAGAAATTAAAATTGTGAAATATAGAATTAAATTGAAGAAGTTATGGAAAAACAAAAGAGAAAAAAAAAATGAAAGTTAAAACAATTGATGACATCATCATGATGATGCAACTATGACTTCATAATTAATTTTAATTTAATTAACTAATTGTCTAAGTCAAATTAAAGAATAAAAACAAAATTAAAAAGCCAAATTTTTATCTTCTTCTTCTTCCATTTGCCGTGGCCTCTCATCTTTCTCCCTTCTCTCACTAAATCCTCCATAGCTACTTAATTTCAAGCTTTTAAAGCTTGAATCAACCCCATTAATCCCACAATTTTCCTAAATAAAACTTGTTCTTGGATCTTGGCAAGCCTATTGAGAAGGAAATTTTAAGGAAAATAAAGGGAAATTGAAGCTTTGGGAAACTTGACAAGACGTTAGTGACAAATTCTTCAATTATCTATTTGAATTCTTGTTTATGTAATTGAAGTAAGTTAGAAATTATTGTAAATGAAACAAAAACACTACGTTAGGGATATAGAGGAAATTTTGGCCAAGATGTGGGGACTAGGGTTTGATGAGTTCAATTGAATTAAATTTGTTTTATGGGGGTGTATGAGGTAGAAGACTTGATTCATGGAGTGAATTTGGTGTGAATTATGCAAATTGAGAAATTAGGGTTCTTGACCCTTAGGGAAATTGGGGAAAATTTGGGAATTTTTGAAATTGAGACAAATTGACCTAATTGAGACTCAATTTATTCAATTGAGACCAATTAGGGTGTGTTGGAATGGTGAGAAGTGAAACCAAATTCGGATTGGTAGGGGTCCAATTCTAGATAGCCAGACCAAGGTTCACTTCAGGGACCAAAACATGTAATTCTGCAACTCCAATTGGTGTGAGACCAATTGGAGATGAAATTAGACACATAATGCCACAATTTTCATGTAGAAACCCTGCCCTGAAAATGACTTTAAGTTAGTGAAAAATTAGGTCAAACCCGAAATTGGCACATTGCCACTGTATAGAATTGACCAAATGAACAGTATTTGTTCATTTGGCCATAACTTGGTCTAGGCAGGTCCAAATGACCTGCTTTTTGAACCATTAGAAAGCTATGACATAGTACTATAACTTTTATGAAGAACACAGACCCAAATTCTGCCCATAACTAAGTCAATTTGTCACCTAAATTTGAGTCACCAAAACTGCCAGAACCAGAATTGTGCCCAGAATTCTGGGTTGTTACCAATCTGACTAGCCTTAGAAAAATGGCTATAACTTGAGCTACAAAACTCTAAATGGAGTGATTCAAAAAGAGTATTAAAGCTAAGAAATTAAGGAACAATTTTTTTGAAGGACATTTAGCCAAATTTTTACAGTAACCAGACCAATGGAACAGTAAAATACAGTGACCCAAAACTGAAAATTTACAATTTCACTTAGGAGGATTAGAAATTGAATTGGCAATCAATGCCAACAAATTTGACATTCAAAATGTGATATGTGGGTGTAATTGGAGTTCATATACCTATTAAGAAGGAAAAAGTCAACATTTTAACTTTAATAGTGTAATGAATATTACCACTATAAATAAAAATGTAAAGGACCCGAATTTAGAAACCGTAATGGGTACGATAAGTCTGCGCAAATTTAATTATTGGAATTTGTTGTTAGAAAAGGTTTGAAAGGATACTGAAGTACTTTAAAATCTTATGTTTCAGTTAAAAAGAGGTCTTTGAAGGAAGGAAGAAAAATTGGCTTAGATCGAGACAATCGAAAGAGGTTTGTGCACAACTAGTGTTTAATTTATAAGATTTTGCATATTTCATTTGCTTAAATGATTTTATTTTCTTTATGTATTATGTTTATCAAGTATTGAAATTATTGCAACAATTATTGAAATTTGTTAAGGTATGAATGAGTTTAGTTTTGGGAAATGATTAAGTTATATTTTATTTTTGTTATGGATTGAAAAAAATCTGCTTTGGAAAATTATGATTGGAAAATGGTTTACATGGAAAAAGGACAAATTATGTTTTGAATTGTGATGGTTATGGAAATTATCAGTTATTGGAATTGGTATTGAAATTGATTGTATTATGATTTTATACTCACAAAAAGGGCAATGAAATTCATGATGTTATTTTATATCTCACTACAAATGCTCAACATGGTTATTACCCGTCCCTCATTTGTTGAGGAGGCACTGGAGTTAGCTTTGTTTTGATTACCATGGTACGTGTACATGCTTAGATCTTCTTCTTATCAGATGTTAGATCTAAGTTAAACTTAGCCCTTTTCGAAAGTAATTTGTTATGGATGTAATATGTACGATTCGATCTCCCCGACCATAGGGAGTGAGAATTATTTCGAAGATGGCCCTTACGGATTAGTCTTGCATAAAGTTTGTAAGAATAAAAATGGTTTTTGGAAAGTGAGCAATGGTGATTTTAAAATGATACTTGGGTATAATTGATTTGAAAGAGATTATTTGTTTAATTAGTTTATACTTTTATGCCTTTACTTGTTTTATAATAATTATTTTCATAGTTGATGGAATTGTTTCAAATATCCAATTATGATTGAAAAAAAAATTAATTTAATTATTGACTTTGACTTTATGATTTGTGAGGAAATCAACATTTCCAACTTTTGTTTTAAATTGTCCCTGTATATATAATTTTTTTTATATATACTTTAAATTATAGTTGTGCACCACTGAGTTCACCACTCAGCGATAGTTTTGTATGATGTCGCAGGTGAAAGGAATATAGAGCAGCTGAGTAAGATTCTTTGAAGACACATTGGGACTAGCTCCGGGTATATCATATGTATAGCCTAGTGTATTAGATTTTGATGTATTTATGTAATTATAGGTATGTAATTTTATTTGAGTAGTTGTATAAAAACTCTTGTAAAATATTTTGGTATGTAATTAAATGCAAATTATTATAATGTAAATTTAAGATTTTTATTTACCTGTATAGTTTTCTAATATTAATTTTATTACCTTAATGAATGTAATATTCAAAATTCTTTCTGAGTTTGGTAATGAATGAATTGTTTCCTTTATGATGAGTTTGACTTGAAAATTGAATTGAGTTGCTTGTATTGAATTGGGAGATGAAATTGAGTTTATTGGAGTTGTGGTTGAGAAAACATATTGAAAGTGTTTTTCAGGTTTTGAAGAATTGTTTTCTCAAAATATAGCCGGCACTCTGCCAAAATTTTGAAAAAATTTCATAACACCAGATTTTAATCGAGGATTTGATCCATGACCAAAATTTGAATTAAAAGCTTTTTAATAAATATTCAATGTTCCCACCATTATAAAAATGATCAAAAATTGTTTTAAAATCCATTGTAGTATATTTAATGGGTTACCGAAAGGCGAAGTACAGTAATTCATTAGGTGTACTACGGGAGCATGTTATGCCTTACGGAGGGGTAAGGTGTGACATGTTTTAGTGGTATTAGAGCAGGTTTTAAAGTAAATTTTGAACTGTGAATTTGAAATATTTTTTGGCAAATACAACTGCTCAAATGTTTGATACATATAGTACATTTACATCATAAATATGAACTGTTGGGGAGAAATCTCCTTGTGTTGGTTGTACAGGAAATAAAAAATCCTGTGAAAAGATATGGAAGAGAAGAATGAGACACTAGAACAGTCTGTGATGGCAAAAGGACAAGGTGAGGCCTCAGCTCCTCAAAGTGTCGAAGGCCTGACTGTACCAACCCCCACCTATACAAATTACCACACAAATGGCCCAGCAAATGGTCAATTTCTTTCAACAAATGGCTGATACTCTGTTAGCCCAAGCCCAAGCACAAACCCAACCCCCACAAGGGCAGCATGAAATAGAGAAGAGTGAGAAACCTATGGGCCAGAGTTCGAGTAGTAGTTTAGGAAAGAGAAAAGATTTTGAGGGACCCCGAGCTCCTAAGTATAATAGAGGCAGATTTTTAGGGCAGAAGCAATTGAGAATCAGTAGGTAAAGAACTAGAAGTTCCTACCCTATCCGCATCTGTGATGTATATGGCAAGTTCCACGAGGGTATTTACTATAAGGCCACTGAAGCCTGTTATAATTGTGGAAGAATCAGGCATTACGCCAGAGATTGTACTACCGTACATTGACCTATGCCACATACTACCCTGGAAGGATCAGTCCAAGGTTTTGCTTCTAGAGATTCATAGATAGTTAGTGGAGGCAGAGGTAAAGGTAGAGGTGGTGTTACTGACAGCTAAGGCACAAGGCATCAATCTAAATGGAGAAGTACACCGACTCGAGTGTACCTCACATATCAAAAGAGAGAAGTAGAGACTTCAGACATAGTTGCCGGTACGTTTTTAATTTTTGAAAGAAATAATTATATATTTTGCTACTACTTCTTTGCATAGAAATAAATTTTGATTCTTTAGTGACTAGTCCTTTAAGATAAGGACTATAATAATAAGTGTGATTGAAATTAGTTTTGGAAGAGTTTGTTAGCGAAAAGTATTTGCTAGTATACAATAATTTATAAAGCTAATTGGTGAGCCTATTTAATGTAAGACAAGAGGACCTAAAAATAAGTTATAGTAATAGAATTGCTCTAGCTGAGGGCAAAGATGTTACTGTTAGTAATTGCTAATGGATATTGTAATCAGAATAAGTTTAGGATATTAGTGGATTCAAAAAGGATAAAATAGAGGAAAGTTTGATCTATTGGAATGTATTGTAGTGACTATACAATGTTCTTGATGTTTGTACTGTAAGCTACATATTACAGTACCGACTTAGGATTATTGTGTAGTGCTACATACTACCCGATAGTGCACTAAGATAAGGACATTTGTAAACGACATCTGTTTTGGTATAGTTATGCCAGGACAGAATTTTATTATTGGAAATGAGTTTAAAAATCCTACTTAGGGATTTAAAACTCTAAAGTTAGAATATCAAAAGGTTATAGTTATAAGATAGCTAGAGTCACTGACTCAATTATCTAACACGAGCTATGATATGTCAGGAATCACTATAAGACTACAAATTTCAGTATAGTCATAAAGTAATGATAACACTTATACAGTGAAGTCATCCGGTCTCTAGTATGGGGTTTATAGTTATTTTGGTATTGTAATGAATCTTTTGCCTAAAGTCTATTACTTGTGTAACAGTAAGCCACAAAGTATAATTTTGTTCCCCTAAAGGAGACAGAATGATATAGATAATAATTATAACTTACAAAATAATTACGAAACGATGTTCTAATAAGACAATGATACGCTAGAAGATAATTGACCAGGTATTTCTTAGAAAGAGCACAATTTTATTGTGTGAACCATAATAATAAGATTATGAATAGTGCAGAATAAGAGAAAAAGGAGAGTTTTATAGACTTCCTTCTTAAGGTATTAAGGAATAGTGTTTTGTTCAGTTAAAAAAAAAGGGTAATGATTGTAAATCATGTTAGTAGTATGCCCTAGAGCATATCATTTAGTATGTATCTTGTACATATTTTATTAATAAAAGGCATTTTCACTTTTCCGTTTATATAATATATTTATGTGTAATAGAAAAGGTCCATTGATATTTTGTTAGAAATTCTATTCTTAAGTTGTTAAGAATATGAGTGAGAGTATTTCTAGCACGAAGTACCATAAATTGGTTCACAATCGAGGATACTTCACACAGGACATGACTTATCCAGAAAGATTGATTCATGTTTGTTCCCAATGTATTTATATGAGATATAAATAAGATGGAATGATGAGTCTCATGCCATATAACAAACATGATAGGCACTTATGCATGATAATTAGGCCGAACCAGTGACATTTATGACAAGCAAATGGAGTTTACTCTTGTCAATGCATTGTCATAAATCATATCAGTGCATATAATCTTTAGACCTGAGATAGCACAGTTATCTTGTATATAGGTGGTTTGAGTTTGATACTGCTTTCATACTTGTACTGTGCATGGGTATATGGGCATGTGTTGGCTCCCACTAGTTATATATGGAGGTAGGTGTTAATCAAGATGGAATCTATTACCCTAAGTAAATAGGGATAAAATCCTATGTTCATTTAATTGTTCTTGATGTTTCAAGTTCCTGGCCAGGACAGATACATTTAATCAGAAAAGAGTTTCTGATGAGAAAATCTTTTTAATCAAGAACTGGAATTAAAAGAGAACATAATATTCATAGCAAATGGGGTTTGACATAAACCATGACTCCAACTCAAATTGGGATTTTGTAACAGAGAGATTCTAGTGCATGGTAACATATGATTAAAGATTCATTTAAGGTATTCCTTATTACTAATTGGGTGGCCATGGCATGCTATGCTAGGTGTTAACCATGGTCTATGAGGTGCATAAAATGATTTAGAGAAATCATTTATAGTAAGAAAGAGTTCTGATGATATTAAGAGTTGATATCATGTCTCATTGCCAATTAGTGATGAGCCTAGTAAGTCACACACATACACAAATAATCACCAAGTTAAATGTGATTTAATTAATTAGTTAAAGAGTTTAATTAATTAATTAAATAGGTTTGGTTTGTAATTAGATTGCAAAGTCCCTAGCATGGCTTGAAACCAAATCTAGGTTATTGAATGTATAATATAAGTTAAATTTATATTTAAAGTGTTTAAATATGAATTTAATTATGAGAAATTAAGTAATAGAGATTAATTAATTAATTTATATTTGATATAAATTGATTAGAAGAAGAGAAATAATTATTTTAGGTTGAGAACTCAAAATTAAGACACAAGAGTAATTTGGTCATTTCACAGGGTGACATGTGACACCATGAGATGGTGACACATGGCACTATACATAAGCTTGCCATTTGTCTTTTAATCATGTAAGATGATCAAAGTCAAGATTAAATCTAAGTTTGACACTTGGCACAATGTGATTTGGTCAATTAAACTAAGAGCCAATCAGAAGATGACATGTGGCAAGGGTTTTAAGTGATGACCTAGCTATATAAGGGAAAGGATAAAAGAACAAAAATGCAATCTGATTTTCTCAAAGAGGTGCCACCACCCTTGTCTTCTTCTTCATCTCTTCTTCTTCATCTCTCATTAATTCAAAGAGAATTGCCAACATTCTCTTGAATTAAAATTGCTAGAAATTATTTTTAGTGTCCTATATACATCTATAACATCTCTAAAGGCAAAACCTTAATTTCTAATTGATTGGAAAGGCTTGAGAAGCTGTTCAAGGGGCTGCCATTGGTGATCTTAGTGTGGACAAGCTAGAGGGGCAACATCTACGATCCTAGGTGCTTCATAAAGGTACCAAACACAACAACAGTGCATCAAAAGGTTAGTGCACATGTTCTTGATTTAATCTAGGGTTCTAATGAATTAATCTGTTAATTTTAAAAATCTTAAATGGCAAATATAGATACAAATAGATATTAAAAGAGTTTTAATATGCAATTGAACATTGAAATCAATAGGTAAAAATTAAATCTTGCATGATGCATGAGACCTTAGAAGAAAAATTTTCAATTTAATGTTCTAATCTAATAATTTTTCATGCTTTCGCTCCTTCAATTGGTATCAGAGCCACTATATTTGCCATTTAGATTGTTTATTATATGATTTAATTGTGTGATTTGATCATAAGATGATTGATTCATTGCTGGTTCCAAAGAAATATGTGGCAGCACACATGGTGGAGCCGCCATAAGTGGCGGCATCAATGGCACCTCATGGTGCGCAAGGTTTGCTTGAATGTGGGCTTGGTTTCAAGGCCCATAATTAGGTCCATGACTAATTAAAGTGTTTAATTAGGAGTTTTAATCACACAATTAAATTTTGATTAAAATCTGAATTTTTAAATTTGTTTGAATGTGATTCAAATCTGAATTTTTAAATTTGTTTGAATAATATTCAAATCTGGATTTTTAAGTTGAATATGAGATATTCAATTTAATTTAAGTATGTATGTTTTATTTAATTATTAAATAGTGATATGCATGATGGATGATCATGGACAATAAAAGACCAATGTAATTGGATTTATTTCTTTTATGTTTCTTTGGGTTGTAAATTAATTAATTTATTTTAGTGGCATGTATTATAAAGGTTGTAATATTTTTTGGGTTGTAATTTCATTTATTTAGTTCTTGTAAATTCAGCTTGGTATGCCAAGGATTACTATGTAATTGGATTACAAGAAGATCAAGGGGGTCAAGAGCATTAGTAGGACCAGTGGGAGGAATTCAAGATCAAGTGTTGATTATGTACTCCTTCAGCAACTCTTGTAATATGAATGAATGAAATACACCTAGGAATGCCCTGATTCAATTCTTGGTGGCTCAAAATTGAATCCCTTAGAAAGTCCATGATCATACCATTTTTATTGTTTATCCATGAATGCATGAGATGTATGGGATTGTATGCAAGTATATGATATATGCATGCTAAATGGATAATGTGCAAAGTGAGACTATAATAGTAATTAGGACGACCACAAAATCGTTCAAACAAATGATTAAATTGGAAATGGTATAATTAAAGTAATTATAACATGGGCCCTCCATTGAGGTAATTATTTTAAGAAATTTTAAATACTTGTATATGATGCAATTAATTTAAGAGATTTTCTTAAGAATAATTGTTAAGCATGAGATGTTGTAAATATGTAAATGGTTTGGTGGCAATAATGGATGTGCCTAAGGACATTAAAATTATTTGCATGTTTACTGGCTCAATGGGATCAACTTAACTAATGCAAGATAAGTCAATAATGGATGTGCCTGAGATTTTGAGCATTAGGGGCTAGGTAAAGGATTAAACCTCACATGAGATGTAATGTGCAAGGAGTTGCTCACTTATAGTTTATTGTAATTCCAATAATGGATGTACCTGAGGATGATTAATAGGATTATAAGAATTCAATCACCCACTAGAAATCCATCCAACTAGGATTTCCATTTTCTACTTTGGAAGTGTAGGATTTGCTAAGTTAGTAGGAGGACCAATTTGATTAAAAGACCATAATCATTTTGGTTAAATACATGATACATTTAATAATTAATCTGGTTATTTTCTACAGTTAATTTTTTGATAATAATGAGCACACCACAGCCACCACCATCCAATATCCTTGCAAGCATACTTGATCGCAATAGGTTGACAGAACCTAATCTCTTTGATTGGCTAAGAAATTTGAAACTTGTCCTGAACCTTGAACATATAGGATATGTTCTAGACTCAAATGTTCATGGTCCCTTACCTCTAGAGGCCACTCAAGAGGAACATGAAACTTTGGATAAGTGGAAGGAGCATGATATGAGAGCCAAGTGTTACATGCTTGCTTCTATGAGTAATGAGTTACAGAAGCAGCATGAGAACATGCAGAGTGCGAGTGAGATCCTCCTTCATCTACAAGGGTTGTATGGTGAGCACAGCAGTAATGCTAGGTATGAGATATCTAGACAGCTATTCCTCATGAGGATGGCTGAGGGACAGAATATTGGGGATCATGTCCATAAGATGATTCGACTGATTGAGCAGCTGGAATATCTTGACTTTAACATGGATTTCCAACTACAAACGGATTTGATCCTTCAGTCCCTACCTGAGTCATTTGGGAATTTTATGACAAATTTCCATATGACTAAACAGGAATGCACCCTAGCTGGTTTACTCAATATGCTGGTTATTGCCCAAAAGAATATGCAGGGCAATAAAAGAAAAGAGGTAGCTTTGATTGCACCTTCTTCTGCTAGAAAGTCCAACAAGAAGAAGGGTAATAAGAAAAAGAAACCTCAAATTCCTGGTCCTTCCAAGAAGATAGCTAAACAGAAAGGGAAGACTAAAGCTAATGGAGGCAAAGGAAAGTGTTTCCACTGCTAGCAGGATAGGCACTGGAAAAGGAACTGCCTAGAGTATCTTGCTTATCTGAAGGACAAAAAGGATACACCTTCAGAAGGTATGTCTATATCTTATTATTTAGATGTTGATAATGCTCATAGTTTATCTACAACTTGGATTTTAGATACTGGTGCCAGTTCTCACATTACTTATGATATGCAAGAACTAGCAAATAGTAGCAGCTTGCGTTGAGATGTTAGACTCTGGATTGGCGATGGTTCAATTGTTGAAGCTTTAGCCATAGGATCTAAATCTTTTTACATGTCTGGACATGTTTTCTGTTTGAATAATATCTTATATGTACTTGATGCTTTTAAGAATATCATTTTGATATCTAGTTTGACTAGAGATGGTTGAATTTCATTTCACAGATGATGTTTGCAATATTTATTTTAGAAATAAATATGTTAGCTTTGGTTATATACATGATGGTCTTTATTATTTGGATAATAATGACAAACACATTGAATGCAAGTAATCTAAATGAATGCAATGCCATGGTGAAAATCAACTCAAGTTCAAAATATATTTGGCACTTAAGGTTAGTCATGTTACAGAAGATAGGATTGCAAAACTGGAGAAAATAGGGATTCTATCCTCATTGGGTTCTGAACCTACTCCAACTTGTGAATCCTGCCTTCAATGCAAAATGACCAGATCACCCTTTGTTGGACAAGGGCTTAGAGCTGAAAATATTTTGGAGTTAATACATAGTGATGTATGTGGTCCATTTAAAGAAATGGCTAGAGGCGGTTTTCATTATTTTATTACCTTTACTGATGATAAATCAAGGTTTGGGTATTTGTATTTGATGAAATACAAACATGAATCCTTTGAAAAGTTATAAGAATTTAAAGTAGAAAATAAAATAGGAAAAAGTATTAAAGCTCTTCGATCAGATCGTGGAGGTGAATAATTGAGTACTGAATTTGATGAATACTTAAAAGAGCATGGCATTGTTTCCCAACTGACTCCTCCAGGAACACCATAGCTGAATGGTGTATCTGAAAGGAGAAATCGTACCCTATTAGATATGGTACGTAGTATGATGAGCTATACTGATATGCCAATCTCCTTTTGGGGATTTGCATTAGAATCATCTTTGCATATTTTGAATAGGATTCCATCAAAATCAGTATCTTCCACACCTTATGAGATATGGCATGGAAGAAAAACCAAGTCTTAAGAATGTTAAGATTTGGGGTTGTCCAGCTCATATCAAAAAGCTGAACACTGATAAATTGGAAACCATATCAGAAAAGGGTCAATTTGTTGGATATCTAAAAGATAGTTTTGGATATTATTTTTATTTGCCTACATCATAAAAGGTTGTGGTAAGTAGAAATGCCATATTTCTTAAACAGCAATTTGTTCAAGAAGGAGGCAAAGGAAGGCAAATAGAGTTAGAATTGGAGAATTCTGACCAACCAACAGATCAGATGGATATAGATCCATCTAGTCAATCTATACCTATTGATGAAACATCTATAGCTGTTCCTCGTAGATCAACCAGGGTATCTCACCCACCAGTGAGATATGGTTTCCTTCATGAAGAAGTAAATCATGGAAATGATCCACTTACCTATGAAGAAGCCATATCAGATATAGACTCTTCAAAATGGATTGATGTTATGAAATCTGAAATTGATTCCAAGTATAAGAATCAAGTTTGGGATCTTGTTGACCCACCTGAAAGTATTGTATCTATAGGGAATAAATGGGTTTTCAAGAAGAAAATTAGTTCTGATGGAAAGGTAGAGACCTATAAAGCAAGGCTAGTAGCACAAAGGTTTCGCCAAAGGCAAGGAATCGTCAATGAGGAGACTTTCTCGCCTGTTGCCATACTTAAATCAATTAGGATTCTATTAGCAATAGCTGCATACTATGATTATGAGATTTGACAGATGGATGTCAAAACAGCTTTTCTCAATGGATACATCAAAGAAAATATGTTCATGGAACAACCTAGGGGTTTTGAATCCCAAGATGGTTCCATGGTATGCAACCTAAAGCGATCCATTTATGAGTTGAAACAAGCTTCGAGGAGTTGGAACATCCGTTTTGATGAAGCCATTAAGTCATTTGGTTTTATCAAAAATGAGGATGAGCCATGTGTATATAAGAAGGTTAGTGATAGTGCTATCATATTCCTTACCTTATATGTGGATGACATTTTGTTGATGGGTAATGACACAGGTATGTTGACAACTGTAAAGGTATGGTTGTTAAATACATTCTCCATGAAAGACTTAGGGGAGGCAACCTATATTCTTGGGATTCGCATCTATAGAGATAGAGTGAAAAGAATAATTGGTTTATCCCAAAGTCTATACTTGGAAAAGGTGTTAAAGAGGTTTAACATGCTTGATTCCAAGAGAGGATTGTTACTAGTGAGACATGGTATCCACCTTTCTAAAGAGATGTCTCCAAAGACATCAGAAGAAATAGATAAAATGGCCAGGATTCCATATGCTTCTGCTATTGGAAGTTTGATATATGCAATGTTGTGTACTAGGCCGGATATCACATATGCTGTTAGTTTGACTAGCATGTATCAATCCAATCCAGGTTTGGAACACTGGAGAGCTGTCAAGAATATCCTTAAGTACTTGAGAAGAACTAAGGATTTATTCTTGATATATGGAGGTGGTGACTTGCAATTGGATGGTTATACTGATTTTGATTTCCAATCAAATATCAATGATAGAAAGTCTAACTCTGGGTACGTGTTCATTTGTAATAGAGGTGCAGTTAGTTGGAAGAGTTCCAAACAGAGTACGACTGTAGATTCCACTACAGAGGCTGAGTATATTGCTGCATCAGATGCTGCAAAAGAAGCCGTTTGGATAAAGAAGTTCATGATAGAACTTGCAGTAGTTCCTTCCATTGGGTCAGCAGTTCCACTCCACTGTGATAATAATGGAGCAGTCATACAGGCTAAGGAACCCCGGTCTCACCAGAAATCCAAACACATAGAAAGGCACTACCACATTATCAGAGAGATAGTTGGGCGAGGAGATGTAGCCATGCAGAAAATAGCATCAGTTGAAAATCCAGCTGATCCATTCACTAAGCCTATGTCACAAACTCAGCTAGACCGACATCTTAAGAAGATGGGTCTAAGATATTGTAATGAATGGCTCCAGTGCTAGTGGGAGATTATTAGTAGTATGCCCTATAGCATATCATTTAGTATGTATCTTGTACATATTTTTATTAATAAAAGGCATTTTCACTTTTCCGTTTACATAATATATTTATGTGTAATAGAAAAGGTCCATTAATATTTTGTTAGAAATTTTATTCTTAAGTTGTTAAGAATATGAGTGACAGTATTTCTAGCACAAAGTTGTTAGTAGTATACCCTAGAGCATATCATTTAGTATGTATCTTGTACATATTTTATTAATAAAAGGCATTTCCACTTTTCCGTTTACATAATATATTTATGTGTAATATAAAAGGTCCATTGATATTTTGTTAGAAATATTATTCTTAAGTTGTTAAGAATATGAGTGATAATATTTCTAGCACAAAGTATCATAAATAGGTTCACAATCGAGGATATTTCATAATAAGGACATGACTTATCCAGAAAGATTGTATTCATGTTTGTTACCAAGTTATTTATATGAGATATAAATAAGATAGAATGGTGAGTCTCATGCCATATGACAAACATGATAGGCACTTATAAATGATAAGTAGGCCGAACCAGTGACACTTATGACAAGCACATGGAGTTTACTCTTGTCAATGTTTTGTCATAAATCATATCAGTGCATATAATCTTTAGACCTGAGATAGCACAGTTATCTTGTATATAGGTAGTTTGAGTTTGATACTGCTTTCATACTTATACTATGTATGGGTATATGGGCATGTGTTGGCTCCTACTAGTTATATATGGAGGTAGGTGTTGATCAAGATGGAATCTGTTCCTCTAAGTAAATAGAGATAAAATCCTATGTTCATTTGATTATTCTTGATGTTTCAAGTTCCTGGCCAGGACAGATAGATTTATTCAGAAAAGAGTTTCTGATGAGAAAATCTTTTTAATCAAGAACTGGAATTAAAAGAGAACATAATATTCATAGCAAATGGAGTTTGACATAAACCATGACTCCAGCTTGAGTTGGGATTTTGTAACAGAGAGATTCTAGTGCATGGTAACATATGATTATAGGTTCATTTAAGGTAAACCTTATTACTAATTGGGTGGGCATGGCATGCTATGCTAGGTGTTAACCATGGTCTATGAGGTTCATAAAATGATTTAGAGAAATCATTTATGGTAAGAAAGAGTTCTGATGATATTAAGAGTTGATATCATGTCTCATTGCCAATTAGTGATGAGCCTAGTAAGTTAGACACATACACAAGTTATCATCTATTTAAATATGATTTAATTAATTAATTGAAGAGTTTAATTGATTAATTAAATAGGTTTAGTTTGCAATTAAATTGCAAAGTCCCTAGCATGACTTGAAACCAAATCTAGATTATTGGATGTGTAGTAGAAATTAAATTTATATTTAAAGTGTTTAAATATGAATTTAATTAATGAGAAATTAATTAATAGAGATTAATTAATTAATTTATATTTGATATAAATTAATTAGAAGAAGAAAAATAATTATTTTGGGTTAAGAACTCAAAATTAAGACACAAGGGCATTTTGGTCATTTCACAGTGTGACACGTGGCACCATGAGATGGTGGCACATGGGATTACACATAAGCTTGCCAAATGTTTTTTAATCATGTAAGATGATTAAAATCAAGATTAAATATAGGTTTGACACTTGACACAATGTGATTGGGTCACTTAAACCTAGAGCTAATCAAAGGGTTTAATGTGGCAAGGGTTTAATGTGTTAACCTAGCTATTTAAGTGTTGTTATGAAAAAGAAAAGCAACCAGCAGCCACTCCTCTCCTTAGTCACGCCATTTTGAGGCTCTCCATCTATTCTTCTTCATCTCTCATCAATTCAAAGAGATTAGCCATCAATCTCTTGAATTAAGAACACTAGAAATTGTTTCTAGTGTCCTGTTTACATCTCTAATCTCTTAAAAGGCAGAACTTGAATTTCTAATTAATAGAAAAAGCTTTAGAAGCTGTTCAAGGGCTGCCATAGGTGTTCTTGGTGTGGACAAGCTAGAGGGACAATATCTGGTGTCCTGAAGACGAATCTCAAAGGCGCAGACACGCTGCAGTGCATCAAGAGGTTAGTGTAATCGTTCTTGATTTAATCTAGGGTTCTAAAATTAATCTGATTAATTTTAAAATCTTAAATGGCAAATAAAGATCCAAAAACATATTAAAAGAGTTTTAATATGTTGTTTATCATTGAAATCAAATAGATAAAAATAAATCTTGCATGATGCATGTGACCCTAGGTAAAAATTTTTGAATTCAATGGTATAAACTTGTGTTTTTCACTCTTCCGTTCCTTCAATTGGTATCAGAGCCACTATATTTGCCATTTAGATTGTTGATTATATGATTTAATTGTGTGATTTGATCATGAGATGATTGATCCATTGCTGGTTGCAATGGATGTGTGGCAGCACACATGGTGAAGCCACCATTGGTGGCGGCAACAAAGGTTCTTCAAGGTGGCTCAAGGTTTGCTTTTTAACTTTCAATTGTTGTATGATCTAAAAGCTCATCCTATGTCTAATTAAATTGTTTAATTAGAATTTTAATCACACAATTAAATTATGATTCAAATCAGAATTTTAAAAATTGTTTGAATGTGATTCAAATCTGAATTTTAAAAGTTGTTTGAATGTGATTCAAATCTGAATTTTTAAAGTTGTTTCAATCATATTTAAATCTGATTTTTTAAAATTGATTAAATAAAATTCAGATCTGATTTTTTAAAAAATATTTGAATGTGATTCAAATCTAATTTTTTTTAAAAATGTTTGAATGTGATTCAAATCTGAATTTTTAAAGTTGTTTGAATGTGATTCAAATCTGAATTTTTAAATTTGTTTGAATGAGATTCAAATCTGAATTTTTAAATTTATTTGAATCATATTCAAATCTGGATTTTTAAGTTAAATATGAGATATTCAATTTAATTTAAGTATGTATGTTTTATTTAATTGTTAAATAGTGATATGCATGATGGATGATCATGGACTATAAAAGACCAATGTGATTGGATTTATTTCTTTTATGTTTCTTTGGGATTGTAAATTAATTAATTTATTTTAATTTATTTTGGGCATGTATTATTAAGTTTGTAATAATTTTTGGATTGTAATTTCATTTATTTAAGTTCTTGTAAATTCGCCTTGGTATGCCAAGGATTACCATGTAATATTGGATTGCAAGAAGTTCAAGGAGGTCAAGAGCATTGGTGAGACCAGTGGGAGGAATTCAAGATCAAGTGTTGATTATGTACTCCTTCAGCAACTCTTGTAAAATGAATGAATGAATGAAATGCACCTAGGAATGCCCTGATTCAATTCTTGGTGGCTCAGAATTGAATCCCTTAGAAAGTCCATGATCATACCATATTTATTGTTTATCCATGAATGCATGAGATGTATGGGAAAGTATGCTATTATATGATATATGTATGCTAATTGGATAATGTGCAAAGTGAGACCTTAATAGTAATTAGAATGACCATAAAATCTTCCAAACAAATGATTAAGTTGGAAATGCTATAATTAAAGTAATTATAACATAGGCCCTCCATTAGGGAAATTATTTTAAGAAATTTTAAATAGTTGCATAAGATGCAATTAATTTAAGAGATTTTCTTAAGAATAATTGTTAAGCATGAGATGTTGTAAATATGTAAATGGTTTAGTGGCCAATATTGGATGTACCTGAGGACATTAAAATTATTTGCATAATTACTGGCTCAATGGGATCAACTTAACTAATGCAAGATAAGTCAATAATGGATGTACCTGAGATTTTGAGCATTAGGGGCTAGGTAAAGGATTGAACCTCACATGAGATGTGATGGGCAAGGAGTTGCTCACTTATAGTTTATTGTAATTCCAATAATGGATGTACCTGAGGATGATCAATAGAATTATAAGAATTCAATCACCCACTAGAAATCCATCCAACTAGGATTTCCGTTTTCTACTTTGGAAGTGTAGGATTCGCTAAGTTAGTGGGAGGACCAATTTGATTAAAAGACCATAATCATTTTGGTTAATTACATGATATATTTACTAATTAATCTGGTTATTTTCTGCAGTTAATTTTCTGATAAAAATGAGCACAAAATAACCACCACCATCCAATATCCTTGCAAGCATACTTGATCACAATAGGTTGACAGGACCTAATCTGTCTGATTGGCTAAGAAATTTGAAACTTGTCCTGAACCTTGAACATATAGGATATATTCTAGATTCAAATGTTTCTGGTCCCTTACCTCCAGAGGCCACATGTGACACCCCTTACCCGTGTACAGAATATCCGAGTAAGCAATGTCACACGGTGTATCGGCACACTCTATTTTACCTTAATCAATTTTTGTCATAGTTTTGAATATAGTTTATGAAATATAATTTATTTAAGCCATTTATCGAAATTATTATTTATTTGAGGTTCCGAAAATTTTAAAGAAAATCCGGCGGAGTATCGGCTAAAAATGGAGAAAACAGTTCTTCAGAACTTGTGAAAAACACTTCCAATAATCATATTCGATCATCTCAAACTCCAATATCAAAATCTCAACATTTTTCAATTTCATTTCTCAATCATTCATCTCATGTGATATCATGTATAAATCACAGATAAACATTCACTTTTCCATTCACAACCACAATTTTCATTATTTACATGAACATTAAAATACATTACATAAGTTCAATTACATATGAGAAAATAACATTAGTTACAAAATACCAAAATGAAACCTAGTGTCCTACCAATGCACTGTGGAGGGTGAGGTGACACGGACACTATGCAGAGCTGCAGGATGGACTCACCCAGTCTGCGGTCTACTGGGCTCACGATCAGTATCTCCAGAACCTACGCGTGGCAAAAGCAACGCGCTAAGCAATGATGCTTAGTGGTGCAATAATAAAATAAAAGAAAATAGCAGAAAATAAATATGTATTGAATGTATATGTCTTATTTGTTTTGTATTTGTTATATTCATTTATTTCTTTAACTTTGTCCATTTTCATTCATTTGGTTGCCCAAGTAACCTATACTGGACGACTGGACTGGATAAACGGGTAAACTGGCACTGGGTATCAAGTACCTCGGGCCGTCACACCATCGGTCACATATGTATCTCCCGGTGTGCAACAGAACAGCTAACAAGCTGTAAATAATATTTGGCACGAGGCCAAGTCTCAACACAATATCAAAATGGCTAAAAGCCATAAAATCACAGAATGGCATAATGCCATGTGCAGTACTGCTAACTGAACCCTATTGGCATGCCAAACTATCCAAACCAATCTTGTTAGGTATACTAGGGCATTTGATACTTTAAAATTCTTCAATTTGTGAATTTCAAGTTTTGGTGTCACTATTCACTTCATTAGTCAACAAAAATGTTGACTTTTGGTTAGAAAATAGGTGTATTGGTATTAACACTCCCAATGTGCCACATTTTGCATTCAAAACTTGTTGGCATTAATCACCAATACCATTTCTAAGCTTAAAACTAATGGAGCAGAATTTTCAGTTTTTATACCCTAACTTTACTGTTCCATTAGTTACTGTTGTAGTGGGAATTTGAGAAAATGATAAACATGAAAGTTGTTCTTTATTTTGTCTAGTTGAATTTCTTTTTTTGAATCACTCTATTTGGAGTTTTTTAGCTCAAGTTATGGTCCAAAAACCACAACTGGCCGGATTGAAAAATTCCAGAACTGACCATATCCACAGTGCAGTGAACAGTGGCTGCAACTGCCTTGTTGGATAAGTTCTGTTCATAATTTGGGGTAGGTTTCTTCATGAAAGTTGTTGGTCTATATCTTAACTTATTGCTGTAAAAATTTCAGGTCAATTGGGCCATTCTACAATGAGTTATGGCCAAATGAACAATCACTGTTCATTTGGTCATTCTGCAGAATCTGGTTGCAGGACATCCGGATTGGAGCAAGTTTTTTGTCCACTTGCTTTGGTCTTTTGGGCATGGTTTCTTCACCAAAATTGTGCCATTATGTGTCTAGTTTCATGTCCAATTAGCCAAACACCAATTGAACCTACACAGCACAAGTTATGGCTGTCCAAACAGGCTGGACTCAGATCCAAACCTGCAGGTCAGCCATGGGCAGCATACCATTTCAATTCCAATACCACAACAGCCTCCAATTTAAGGTCAAAATTCATCAAATGGTCACTAATTGACCATTAGAATTTAATTTAAACATCTAAGCATTAAATCCTCAATTAAATCTCAAAACCCTAACCCTAACAATCCATCACTATATCTAACATACCCAAATCAACATCTAGCTCAAATATCCTTATCAACAACCATTTCTAAGCTATTTAGCTCAAACAAATCAATAATTTCCAAACTCCTCCCATGGCTGCCAAATTTCTTGGTGTTCATACACATATATTTTATTTCAATTCCTTATAATTTCTTACTCAATTTAAGCCTCTAACATGGAATAAAGAGTGAGAGATATGAAAATATGCACTAACCTCTTGTAGCTTAAATCCAAGCTAAACAAAACTTCAATTTTTCTTTACTTTCTTGCTCTTTCTTGGCTGCCAAACACTTCTCCTTGGTGTGGGTATAATTTTTAGTGAAGGAAGGATAAGGTTTTGAGGTGAGGAAGCTTAAGAAAATCAACCTTTAAAAGAAAAAAAATGGAGAGAAAGCTTCTTGGCTATGGTATACGGGAATTGAAGAAGAAGAATTCAGTTTTTCCTTTCAATTTTCTGCCCATTTGACTCATTTTAATTGGTTTATGGACATGTGTCACAATGTGATTGGGTGAGAGTGCTTAGTGACATAAGCATGAGGTCAAAATTGTAATTTTAATTCATTTTTTTTTCTTTTCTTTGCTACTCATTTTCAATTCAATTTTTAGCAATATTTATTCACATTTTATGTCATAATAATTATTTACTTAACTGGACAAGTCGGCCAAAAATCACCTCTGAAGGCGAAATGACCAAAATGCCCTCTGTTTGGCTTAACGGGTCAAAATTGTCTGTACCAATTGAAAAATTTTTCTAAATATTTTCTTGGCATTCTAATGCCATAGGAACCTCAATGACCCTTCTCTGGAGTCTCAAAAATTATTTTATGATTTTTCCCCTGGGTCTAGGGCTCCTAGTTGCGAGAACCGCAACTTTTCACTAGGTTACCCATCGTTAGGGCATCGGCTCGTTTAACTTGGTTGTATTTTATTTCTAAATTTTTTTCTAAATTTTTCTTATTAATATTTGAGTTAATTATATTTCCTCACTTTAGTTTAAATATTTTTCCGGACGTTCTAGCTGTCCGGACCGACACTGGTCACCGGAACAGTAGAATGTACGGAGTTGCTACAGGGAGGGTGTTACACCACATAAGAGGAACATGAAACTTTGGACAAGTGGAAGGAGCATGATATGAGAGCTAAGTGTTACATGCTTGCTTCCATGAGTAATGAGTTACAGAAGCAACATGAGAACATGCAAAGTGCGAGTGAGATCCTCCTTCACCTACAAGAGTTGTATGGTGAGCACAGCAGGAATGCTAGGTATGAGATATCTAGACAGCTATTCCGTATGAGGATGTCTGAGGGATAGAATGTTGGGGATCATGTCCACAAGATGATTCGGCTGATTGAGCAGTTGGAACATGTTGACTTCAACATGGATTTCCAACTACAGATGGATTTGATCCTTCACTCCCTTCCTGAGTCTTTTGGAAATTTTGTGACAAATTTCCATATGACTAAACAGGAATGCACCTTAGCTGGTTTACTCAACATGCTGGTTATTGCCCAAAAGAATATGCCAAGCAATAAAGGAAAAGAGGTAGCTTTGGTTGCATCTTCTTCTACTAGAAAGTCCAACAAGAAGAAGGGCAATAAGAAAAAGAAACCTCAGATTCCTCGTCCTTCCAAGAAAATAGCTAAACAGAAAAGGAAGACTAAAGCTGATGGAGGCAAAGGAAAGTGTTTCCACTGCCAAAAGGATGGGCCTTTGGAAAAGGAACCGCCTGCAGTATCTTGCTTCTCTGAAGGACAAGAAGGATACACCTTCGGAAGGTATGTCCATATCTTGTTATTTAGATTCTAATGATACTCATAGTTCATCTCTGACTTGGGTTTTAGATCTGGTGCCGATTCTCACATTTCTAATGATATGCGAGGCGGCAAGCGATGCGACTTGCGTTCTCAAGATATTAGAGTCCGGATTGGCAATGGCTCAACTGTTGAAGCTTTAGCCATATGATCTAAATCTTTTTACATGTTTGGACATGTTTTGTGTTTGGATAATATTTTATATGTACCTGATGCTTTTAAGAACATCATTTCTATATCTAGTTTGACTAGAAATGGCTATGAATTTCGGTTCACAGGTGATGTTTGCAATATTTATTTTGGAAATAAATATGTTGGTTCGGGTTATATAAATGATGGTCTTTATTATTTGGATAATAATGACAAACACAAATTGAATGCAAGTGGTCTAAAAGAATACAATGCCATGGTGAAAACCAACTCAAGTTCAAAATATATTTGGCACTTAAGGTTATGTCATGTTGCAGAAGATAGGATTGCAAAACTGAAGAAAATGGGGATTTTATCCTCATTGGGCTCTGAGCCTACTCCAACTTGTGAATCTTGCCTTCAGGGCAAAATGACTAGATCACCCTTTGTTGGACAAGGGCTAAGAGCTGAAAATATTTTAGAGCTAATACATAGTGATGTATGTGGTCCATTTAAAGAAATGGCTAGAGGGGGCTTTCATTATTTTATTACCTTTACTGATGATAAATCAAGATTTGGGTATTTGTATTTGATGAAATACAAACATGAATCCTTTGAAAAGTTTAAGGAATTTAAATCTGAAGTAGAAAATCAAACAGGAAAGAGTATTAAAGCTCTTCGATCAGATCATGGAGGTGAATATTTGAGTACTGAATTTGATGAATACTTGAGAGAGCATGGCATTGTTTCTCAGCTAACTCCTCCAGGAATGCCACAACTGAATAGTGTATCTGAAAGGAGAAATCGTACCCTATTGGATATGGTACATAGTATGATGAGCTATACTGATATGCCAATCTTCTTTTGGGGATTTGCATTAGAATCAGCTTTGTATATTATGAGTAGGATTCCATCAAAATCAGTTTCTTCCACTCCTTATGAGATATGGCATGGAAGAAAACCAAGTCTTATGCATGTTAAGATTTGGGGTTGTCCAGCTTATATCAAAAAGCTGAACACTGATAAATTGGAGACCAGATCAGAAAAAGGTCAATTTGTTGGATATCCAAAAGATAGTTTTGGATATTATTTTTATTTGCCTACTTCACAAAATGTTGTGATAAGTAGAGATGCCACATTTCTTGAACAACAGTTTGTTCAAGAAGGAGGCAAAGGAAGGCAAATAGAGTTAGAATTGGAGAATTCTGACCAATCAACAGATCAGATGGATATAGATCCATCTAGTCAACTTATACCCATTGATGAAACTTCTACAGCTGTTCCTCGTAGAACAACCAGGGTATCTCTCCCACCAGTGAGATATGGTTTTCTTCATGAAGAAGAACAAGAGTTGTCTACTCATGAAGAAGTAGATTATGGAGATGATCCACTTACCTATGAAAAAGGTATATCAAGATATAGACTCTTCAAAATGGATTGATGCTATGAAATCCGAGATTGATTCCATGTATAAGAATCAAGTTTGGGATCTTGTTAACCCACCTGAAGGTATTGTACCTATAGGGAACAAATGGGTGTTCAAGAAGAAAATTGGTTCTAATGGAAAGGTAGAGACCGATAAGGCAAGGCTATTAGCGAAAGGGTTTCGCCAAAGGCAAGGAGTCGACTATGAGGAGACTTTCTCTCCTGTTGCCATGCTTAAATCAATTAGGATTTTATTAGCAATAGCTGCATACTATGATTATGAGATTTTGCAGATGGATGTCAAAACAGCTTTTCTCAATGGATACATTGAAGAAAACATTTTCATGGAATAACCTAGGGGTTTTGAATCCCAAGATGGTTCCAAGGTATGCAAGCTAAAGCGATCCATTTATGGGTTGAAATAAGCTTCGAGGAGTTGGAACATCCGTTTTGATGAAGCCATTAAATCCTTTGGTTTTATCAAAAATGAGGATGAGCCATGTGTATATAAGAAGGTTAGTGTGATGCTATCACTTTCCTTGTCTTATATGTGGATGACATACTGTTGATGGGTAATGACACAGGTATGTTGACAACTGTAAAGGTATGGTTGTCAAATACATTCTCCATGAAAGACTTAGGGGAGGCAACCTATATTCTTGGGATTCGCATCTATAGAGATAGAGCGAAAAGAATAATTGGTTTATCCCAAAGTCTATACTTGGAAAATGTGTTAAAGAGGTTTAACATGCTTGATTCCAAGAGAGGATTGTTACCAGTGAGACATGGTATCCATCTTTCTAAAGAGATGTCTCCAAAGACACCTGAAGAAAGACATGAGATGGCCAGGATTCCATATGCTTCGACTATTGGAAGTTTAATGTATGCAATGTTGTGTACTAGGCCGGATATTGCATATGCTGTTAGTTTGACTAGCAGGTATCAATCCAATCCAGGTTTGGAACACTGGATATCTGTCAAGAATATCCTTAAGTACTTGAGAAGAACTAAGGATTTATTCTTGATTTATGGAGGTGGAGACTTGCAATTGGATGGTTATACTGATTCTGATTTCCAATCAGATATCGATGATAGAAAGTATACCTCTGGATATGTGTTCATTTGTAATGGAGGTGCAGTCAGTTGGAAGAGTTCCAAACAGAGCACGACTGTAGATTCCACTACAGAGGCTGAGTATATTGCTGCATTAGATGCTGCAAAGGAAGCTGTTTGGACAAAGAAGTTCGTAACAGAACTTGCAGTAGTTCCTTCCATTGAGTCTGCAGTTCCACTACACTGTGACAACAATGGAGCATTCATACAGGCTAAGAAACTAAGGTCTCACCCAAAATCCAAACACATAGAAAGGCACTACCACATTATTAGAGATATAGTTGGGCAAGGCGATATAGCCATGCAGAAAAATAACATCAGCTGAAAAATCCAGCTGATCCATTCACTAAGCTTTTGTCACAAGCTCAGTTAGACTGACATCTTGAGAAGATGGGTCTAAGGTATTGTAATGAATGGCTCTAGTGCTAGTGGGAGATTATTAGTAGTATGCCCTAAAGCATATCATTTAGTATGTATCTTGTACATATTTTATTAATAAAAGGCATTTCCACTTTTCCGTTTACATAATATATTTATGTGTAATATAAAAGGTCCATTGATATTTTGTTAGAAATATTATTCTTAAGTTGCTAAGAATATGAGTGACAATATTTCTAGCACAAAGTATCATAAATAGGTTCACAATCGAGGATACTTCATAATAAGGACATAACTTATCCAGAAAGATTGTATTCATGTTTGTTACCAAGTTATTTATATGAGATATAAATAAGATGGAATGGTGAGTCTCATGCCATATGACAAACATGATAGGCACTTATAAATGATAAGTAGGCCGAACCAGTGACACTTATGACAAGCACATGGAGTTTACTATTGTCAATGTTTTGTCATAAATCATATCAGTGCATATAATCTTTAGACCTGAGATAGCACAATTATCTTGTATATAGGTAGTTTGAGTTTGATACTGCTTTCATACTTGTACTATGTATGGGTATATGGGCATGTGTTGGCTCCTACAAGTTATATATGGAGGTAGGTGTTGATCAAGATGGAATCTGTTCCTCTAAGTAAATAGAGATAAAATCCTATGTTCATTTAATTGTTCTTGATGTTTCAAGTTCCTGGCCAAGACAGATAGATTTATTCAGAAAAGAGTTTCTGATGAGAAAATCTTTTTAATCAAGAACTGGAATTAAAAGAGGACATAATATTCATAGCAAATGGAGTTTGACATAAACCATGACTCTAGCTTGAGTTGGGATTTTGTAACAGAGAGATTCTAGTGCATGGTAACATATGATTATAGGTTCATTTAAGATAAACCTTATTACTAATTGGGTGGGCATGGCATGCTATGCTAGGTGTTAACCATGGTCTATGAGGTTCATAAAATGATTTAGAGAAATCATTTATGGTAAGAAAGAGTTCTGATGATATTAAGAGTTGATATCATGTCTCATTGCCAATTAGTGATGAGCCTAGTAAGTCACACACATACACAAGTTATCACCTATTTAAATATGATTTAATTAATTAATTGAAGAGTTTAATTGATTAATTAAATAGGTTTGGTTTGCAATTAAATTACAAAGTCCCTAGCATGACTTGAAACCAAATCTAGGTTATTGGATGTGTAGTATAAATTAAATTTATATTTAAAGTATTTAAATATGAATTTAATTAATGAGAAATTAATTAATAGAGATTAATTAATTAATTTATATTTGATATAAATTAATTAGAAGAAGAAAAATAATTATTTTGAGTTAAAAACTCAAAATTAAGACACAGAGGCATTTTGGTCATTTCACAGTGTGACACGTGGCACCATGAGATGGTGGCACATGGGATTACACATAAGCTTGCCAAATGTTTTTTTAATCATGTAAAATGATTAAAATCAAGATTAAATATAGGTTTGACACTTGGCACAATGTGATTGGGTCACTTAAACCTAGAGCTAATCAAAGGGTGACATGTGGCAAGGGTTTAATGTGTTAACCTAGCTATTTAAGTGTTGTTATGAAAAAGAAAAGCAACCAGCAGCCACTCCTCTCCTTTGTCACGCCATTTTGAGGCTCTCCATCTATTCTTCTTCATCTCTCATCAATTCAAAGAGATTAGCCATCAATCTCTTGAATTAAGAACACTAGAAATTGTTTCTAGTGTCCTGTTTACATCTCTAATCTCTTAAAAGGTAGAACTTGAATTTCTAATTAATAGAAAAAGCTTTAGAAACTGTTCAAGGGCTGCCATAGGTGTTCTTGGTGTGGACAAGCTAGAGGGACAACATCTGGTGTCCTGAAGACGAATCTCAAAGGCAGAATCTGTTGCGATTGCATCAAGAGGTTAGTGTAATCGTTCTTGATTTAATCTAGGGTTCTAAAATTAATCTGATTAATTTTAAAATCTTAAATGGCAAATACATATCCAAAAACATATTAAAAGAGTTTTAATATGTTGTTTATCATTGAAATCAAATAGATAAAAATAAATCTTGCATGATGCATGTGACCCTAGGTGAAAATTTTTGAATTCAATGATATAAACTTGTGTTTTTCACGCTTTCGTTCCTTAAAAAGTATCATAAATTGATTCATAATCGAGGATACTTCACATAGGACATGACTTATCCAGAAAAATTGTATTCATGTTTGTTCCTAATGTATTTATATGAGATATAAATAAGTTAGAATGGTGAGTCTCATACCATATAACAAACATGATAGGCACTTATGCATGATAAATAGGCCAAACCAGTGACATTTATTGTCACACCCTACCCCTCTGTAAGGCATAACATGATCCCGTAGTATACCTAATGAATTACCAACTCCGTCTACTGATAACCCATTAAATACACTACAAGGGATTTTAAAAACTTTTCTTACTTCTTTTATAGTGGTGAGCACTATTTACAGGTGTTAAAAACTTTGGTGAACTGAAGTGAAACCACTAACTCATTTGGTTTATTTGGAATTTCTGTAAAAATTTTGGCAGAGTGCCATCTGTATTTTGGACAAAACAGTTCTTCAGAAAACCTGTAAAAAGCACTTCAATAATTTTCCAAATCTCAACTCCAATACATTTCTCAACACAACAATTTATCAACTCAATTCCATAGAAATTTCTCAAAGTCTGAAATAAGGAAATATAATACAATTTTCACAAGTCAAATAACTCATTATTAATTTACAACTTCAAGGTACAATTTGAATTTACAACTACTCAAAACCAGAACAATATGTACATACAGTGTCATACATTACAGTACAAAATGCAAAATATTGGTATACTCATTATACCAGGTAATCCCTCGCTGGATGTATATGCAGCCTAGTCTGCTGCCCTGTCGGTCTCTCTACCTGCGACAGCAATAAAAAGCTATCGCTGAGACAATATCTCAGTGGTGCACAACATTAACCAAATACAATTTAAATCACAATTCATAAATCATGTAAATAGTGGATACTTAAAACCATAGTTAAATTCAAGACAATAAATGTCAACAAGAATTTAAACTCCATTTGTCAATATCACAATAATTTTCCATAAGTCAGATCATGTTTGAATTCAAAAGACAGCATATGTCAATGAGGGTTTAAATCCATTTCACAATCTCATAATACACATCAATAAATCACACACAGCTTAATCATGATCCATAGTTCAATTCGTCCCAAAAGCCGATGGCTAATGAGGTATTCGATTCGTCCCAAAAGTCGATGACTAATGAGGAATAACATGGCTAGCTAGCAAAAATATGAGTACTCATTCAATTCGTCCTCAACAGGCACACACCTCAACACTTCAGCCAGAGAGGGAATTCAATTCGTCCCACTAGACAAGCTAATGAGGAATACAATCAATATACATGATAGCTGTGGTTTCAAACCATTTCCAATGCTTTTTAATCAATGAGTATCCATCAATGTCATTCAAACAATTTTTCACAGTTTCAAACCATTAACAATATTTTTCAATCAATAAGTGTCTATCAAACACGTTTCCACAATTTGAAACAATAATATATAAATAGTCAATATTTATTTCAATTGAAAACAATTCAAAAGAAACAGTTGTTGTGCACAAACCTCTGATGACTGTCCCCCTGGTCTGGACTCAGTGTTTCCTTCCCTTTTGCTGAGTCCTTGTTAACTGAGAAACACAATTTGAAGTGTTTCAGTGCTAAATTAAACTGTCTCTATTGATGGTGTTTAGTAAATAATGCACTGAACTCAATTATTCACTTAATCACCTAATATACCGACCCTCGTTGCGTTTTAGGTAAATTAGGTTTTAATGTCGTTAATATGCCACATTCGATAGGGTTTTAGGTTTGGTATGTTTTACCAAAGTCATTTCCTTGTTTAGTGCATTTTAATGCAAATTGCTGGATTCCGGGACACTGGTTTGACCTAGCCGGACGATCTAGTTCCCTCGATTTTCGGGTCTCGGTCGAAACTACAAACTTGTAGATCTAGGTCTTATTGCACGCGGGGCAAAATTTCAGGTCAATCCGAGTTAAGTAGACCAAGTTATGGTCATTATACTATTGCTGGTCAAATGGTATCATTTTAGGTCAATTTTAGGTCAAATTGGTCAATTCTGGTTCGGCCAGTTTTTGGACCCGAACTTGTGCAAGTTGTTTGACTTGCTTATGGTCATTTCTGGGCTTTGGTGTCTTCATAATACTTGTAGGTATGGGTCTTAACTATTCATGGTTAAAATTTCATATCAATTGGACCTGTTTTGAGTGAGTTATGGCCTAAACACTCACTGCTGCCCAATTGGTCATTTTTCAGATCCTAATTGCACCTAATCCGAATTGGTCATTTTCTTAGGTCACCTTGCAAGCAGAATTTTGGTATGTTTTCTCAATGAAAGTTGGCACATTTTGTGCCTAGTTTCACCTCAAATTGGTCTCATACCAATTGAGGTTACACATTTAAGGTTATAGGCTAAAATGTACACTGCCCTCACTATGCCTTTCACACCCCACTTCAAACACATATTTACCTTGCAAAGTTTACTTCCATACCCTACCAATCTGTTTTGGTACATTACCAAAAGCATTTTCTACTTTACATTAACATTATTTTGGGCAGATTACCATTACCCTCAACACACCAAGTATAATTCACATTTACAATTTCTAAGTACCATTACATACACACCTAACCATTACAAATCTTACATACACTTTTCAATACCAATCTACATACATATCATCAATCCTTCTAGGTCAATATTCTGCCCACACTTCCTTCAATACATACAATTACTCAAGTGTTCCCAAGCTGCCGCAAACCTTCTTCAACATCAAAGTGCCGTCCAATTTACCAATTCCCATCCAAGTGCATAAATCACCATATAAACATGAAATAATTCACTAGGTTACTAAATCACCATGATCAACATTATTTCTCATCAATTATATGCACAAATATCTCATCAAAAACGTGACTCATGGCTGTCCAAAATGAAAACAACAATAACTCTTCAAACTCAAAATTTTCCTTCACCAAACCAATACCCATAACATGCACACAAAACTTAACAAAGGAATTCTCAAAAAATGTAAACTTACCTTTGATTGTAACTTGCTAAACCCTCACCAAACTTCTCAAATTTGGTATCAATATCTTCCTTGTAATGTGTAGACAAAGTTTAATGAAGAACCCTAGGTGATTTGAGTTTGAAATGAGGGGATGGATCAAGCTTTACACAAAGCGTCCATGGAGGTTTCAAGGTTCTTCAATTCGGCAATGTTGAGCCAAGTGAGGAAGATGAACTTTGAGTGGGAATAATCTACCCACTTACAAGTATAATTAATCATTTTAATGTTCTTAGTGGTCCACTAAAAAAATTAAATCATATTTTAAGCTTAAATGTATTATTTACACATTTTCACCCCACTTTTAGCTATTTGTATTAGGTACCCTCTTTAATTTTTCATTTCATTTTTTAAGTGTAATATTATTTATTTTTAATGGACATTTAGGTCAAAAGACAATTCGGGTGTCAAATGACCATAATGCCCTGTTAGTTACGTTCCGATTTTTCAGATACGGTTTTATCTGTTTTTCGATTTCTCACTTTTCTTTGTACTAATTATTTAATTTTTCTTTGATCTTTCTAATGATATTTATTCTTCAACAAGGGTCTATTTAAGTCCTAAAAATATTTTCTAGGGTTCCCCGCAGTCCAGGGCTAGTCAACGGTCCACGCTGTGACTTCCCGGTGCAGTCACCCATCGTTAGGTTTCCTGGCTCGTTTAACTTGGTCACATTTCTTTGCTATCATTTTTCCTTTGTTTTTCTTGTACTTTCTTTTCTTGTATTTCATTATTTTATGTCTCCTCACTCATATCGATGCAGTTCTAGGCATCCTAGCTGTCCGGACAACACTAGTCACCGGAGCAGCAGAACGCACTACCGAACTTTGGGGTGTTACAATTCTCTCCCCCTTAAAATAAATTTCGTCTCGAAATTTTACCTGGCATTAGTCTCTGAACAGCTGTGGGTGCTGTCTCCTCATATCCTCTTCACGTTCCCAAGTAGCTTCCTGGCCTGAATGATGGTTCCACAGCACTTTAACCAGGTGTATCTGTTTGTTCCTCAGCTGTTTCACCTCATAAGCCAGAATTTTTATGGGTTCTTCCTCATATGAAAGGTCTGGATTTACTTCAATCTCTTCAACTGATAGTACATGAGATGGGTCAGATCTGTACCTCCTTAACATGGACACATGGAAGACACTGTGTATCCTTGCTAGCTCTGGAGGTAATGCCAACCGATATGCCAGAGGACCCACTCTTTCCAGAATCTCATATGGTCCGATGAAACGAGGACTCGCTTCCTTTCTCGCCAAATCTCATAATCCTCTTCCAAGGAGAAACTTTGAGGAATACCTTATCACCCACTGCATACTCAATATCTCTTCTTTTCATATCAATATAGGACTTCTGACGGTCTGATGCAGCCTTGAGCCTATCTCTGATCAATCTGATCTTTTCCTCTGTCTGCTGGACAATTTCTGGCCCAATCATCTTCCTTTCACCTACCTCATCCCAACATAAGGGAGTTCTGCACTTTCTACCATACAAAGCTTCATATGGAGGCATCCCAATGCTTGATTGATAGCTGTTGTTATAAGCAAACTCAATCAAAGGCAAGTGTGTATCCCAACTACCTTCAAACTCAATCACACAAGCCCGTAGCATATCCTCCAATATCTGAATAACCCTCTCGGGTGGCCATCATGCGTGGGTGGAATCTTTGTCTTTGAAGTTCAATCTAGTTCCTAGGGCTCTCTGAAGACTACCCCAGAATCTAGAAGTGAACCTAGGGTCTCTGTCAGATACAATTGATACAGGCACTCCATGCAATTTTACAATCTCATATATGTACAATCTGGCCAATCTTTCCAGGCTATAGTCGATTCGAACTGGTAAAAAGTGAGCAGACTTGGTCAACCTGTCAACTATAACCCATACTGCATCATGACTACTCTGTGTTCTTGGAAGTCCTGTAACAAAATCCATAGTTATTCGTTCCCATTTCCACTGCATCGACAAAGGATGTAACAAACCAGCTGGAACTTGATGTTCTGCCTTTACTTGCTGACAAGTTAGGCATTTGGAAACGAATTCAGCTATATCTCTTTTCATGCCCATCCACCAGTAATGCTCTTTCAGCCCTCTGTACATTTTAGTTCCACCAGGGTGCATAGCAAATGGAGACTCATGTGCTTCCTTCATAATGATCTGTCTCAATTCCACATCACTAGGAACGCACATTCTACCCTGATGTAGCAATAAACCATCCTCTCTCACAAAGAATTCAGATTTCTTGCCCTGCTGGACTTTTTCAGTAGCTTCTGATACTTTTCATCACTCTGAGCAGCCATTCTGATTTGATCAATCAACACTGGCTGTACATGCCATGCAACTACTGTCTGTCCCTCATCATCAATCTCTAAACTGGCATGCTGTGCTTTCAACTCATATACCATGGATAAAGGAGAAACTCTGAGACTTGCCATAGTCTTGCGACTTAAGGCGTCAGCCACCACATTTGCTTTCCCTGGCTGATAGTCTATTAAGCAATCATAATCTTTAATGAGTTCTAACCATCTCCTCTGCCTCAAATTCAAGTCCTTCTGGGTGCCTAAGTACTTCAAGCTCTTGTGATCTGTGAAAATGTAGCATTTCTCCCCATACAAATAGTGTCTCCAGATCTTCAGAGCAAAAACAATAGCTGCTAACTCCAGATCATGTGTTGGGTAGTTCCTCTCATGCGGTTTCAGCTGGCGTGATGCATAAGCAATGACATTCCGATCTTGCATCAGTACACAGCCTAACCCATTATGAGAGGCATCACTATAAACTGTGTATTCTTTACCCAGAGTAGGTAAAGTGAGAACTGGAGCTTCAGTTAAACACCTCTTCAACTCATCAAAACTCTGCTGACATTTATCAGTCCACTGAAATTTCACATCTTTTCGAAGCAGCTTAGTCAGTGGAGAAGATAACATAGAAAATCCCTTCACAAACCGACGGTAATATCCAGCTAAACCTAAAATCGCGAATTTCGTGATGTTCTGGCGGCTTCCAATTAAGGATAGCTTCTACCTTGCTGGAGTCTACCTTGATCCCTTCAGCTGACACAACATGTCCCAAAAAGGAGATTTCTTTCAACCAAAATTCACATTTCGACAATTTGGCGTATAGTTGTTTCTCCCTTAAAGTCTGCAGTACAATCCGCAGATGTCTGTCATGCTCCTCTGCATTCCTTGAATATATCAAAATGTCATCAATAAACACCACCACAAATTGATCAAGATATGGTCTGAAGATAGTGTTCATCAGATCCATGAAAGCAGCTGGAGCATTTGTCAACCCGAATGGCATTACTAGGAACTCATAGTGGCCATATCGAGTTAAAGCGATTTTGGAATACTCTGCTCTTGCACCTTCAACTGATAATAACCAGATCGCAAATCAATTTTGGAGAATATAGCTGCACCCTTCAACTGATCGAACAGATCATCAATGCGAGGCAATGGATATCTGTTCTTTATTGTCACCTTATTCAACTGTCGATAATCTATACATAAGTGGAGAGTACCATCCTTCTTCTTAACAAACAACACTGGTGCTCCCCAAGGTGACACACTAGGGCGGATGAAGCCCTTTTCAAGTAATTCTTGCAATTGTATCTTCAACTCCTTCAACTCTGCTGGTGCCATTCTGTATGGCGTTATGGAGATTGGATCCACACCAGGCATAACATTAATTTCAAACTGCACTTCTCTTTCCGGAGGTAATCCTGGCAATTCATCAGGAAACACATCTGGAAAGTCATGTACTGTAGGGATGTCCTTCAACGCTGGACTCCCCACTTGGGTGTCTACCACATGTGCCAAGTATGCTTCACACCCCTTTCTGATCATTTTTCTGGCTAGTGCAGCCGAAATGATGTTTGATGGCAATAACTGCCTCTCCCCTTGTATTACCACATCACTATACTGAGGAAGGCCAAAAGTGACTGTCTTCAGCCTACAGTCAATCATGGCATGATGCCTAGCTAACCAATCCATGCCCAAGATGATATCATAATCTCTGAAGGGCATTTCAATGAAATCAGACAGGAAAGTGTGTCCTTGGATCACCAAAGGACAATCTCTATACATTCTATTAACCCTGACCTCCTGTCCTAACGGACTTGTTACTAGCACCTCAAAGTCCATTTTTGTACATGGAACAGCAATGCAATCAATGATGCTAGCACTCACATAAGAATGGGTAGAACCCGGATCAAATAACACAAACACATCCTGATTAAAAGTTGAGAAGGTACAAGCCACAACATCAGATGTCTCTGCCTCTTCTCTCTGTCTCATGGCATAGACTCTGACTGGAGCACTATCTTGCTCTGAGTGTTTTATCGTGCCTTGGCTGCTCATGGGTTACCTCTACCCCGCTCTACCTCTGCTAGGTGGTTGTGAGCTTACGTGACAGGCTCAATCGACCCTTCTGCAGAGTAGGAGGTGGTCCAACTCTGCGACTCTTGGTGCGCCTTGGCAAAGTGTCCTGTGCCTCCACAGTTATAACAGGCTCCAATAGCCTTGTAGCAGATCCCACCATGATTTCTTCCACATGTTTCACATTGGCGGGGAGGATAGGAACCTCTGGTACTCTGCTGACCAGATAGGGGAGGTCTCTGTCCTGAATATCTTCCCCTACCAGATTTCTTGCCACCTCTGCCATGTCCCCCATAGTTCTTCCTCTTTCCAGTATGACCACTGGAACTCGTTTCTCTGATTTTCCCTCTTTCTCTGTCTTCTCGATCTCTTTTCTCTGGAGCAGTCTCAAACTCAACTCTTTCCAACTCTAGGGCTTGAGAAACAAGTTCAGAGAAGTTAGTGTGTTTGAAGCCGAGCACTTGTACTCTGATACTGGGTTTCAAGCCAGTTTCAAACCTCTTGCATCTTTCCCTGCTGGTAGCAAGCAAACTTACTGCATAATGGCTCAGGCGGGAAAATTCTCTTTCATACTCAGCCACTGATCTGCCCCCCTGTTTCAGACTTAGGAACTCTTGCAGCTTCTGGTCTACATAAGCATTAGGGATATATTTCTGCCTGAATTCCCTGAGGAAGTCATTCCATGTTAGCATCGCAGCTCTACTGCATGTGGGGAATGGTTTTCCACCAGTCATAAGCATCCCCCTGTAGTAAGGACACTGAGTATTCAAATCTAAGCTCTTCTGTACAATGTAGCTTCTTGAACACCCTATCCATCCTCTCTAACCATTGTTCAGCTTCTAGAGGATCTACTGTCCCCTTAAACTCTGTAGCCCCATACTTCATCAATTTGTCATACTGCCTCGTAGGAGACTGTGGTTGTACCACTGGTGTCTGTATTGGGACTTGAGTAGGCGCATTACCAGCCATTTGTTGGAACATTGCAGCCATCTGAGCGAATCGAGCGAGAAATCGTAGTGCTGCAGGGTGGTCTTCTTTGAACCATCGACATTTTGTAGGCACAGGGCATCCCCTTGCACCTCAGCCTCAATAGACTGATCGACTGAACGATCACCCTCTTCCATATTCAATGCGAGGATCTTAGCTTTCCTGAACAAATAACACAAGGATATTTACTCTCGTTAGTGCATATTTATACTGTAATGTACTGTATGTATCAAACAATGATATTGAGCAGTTGTACTATGAAGAAAGAACATTCAAATAACAGGTGAAAACAGAATTTAAAAACTTTGCTCTGATACCACTAAAACATGTCACACCCTACCCCTCTGTAAGGCATAACATGATCCCGTAGTATACCTAATGAATTACCAACTCCGTCTACTGATAACCCATTAAATACACGACAAGGGATTTTAAAAACTTTTCTTACTTCTTTTATAGTGGTGAGCACTATTTACAGGTGTTAAAAACTTTGGTGAACTGAAGTGAAACCACTAACTCATTTGGTTTATTTGGAATTTCTGTAAAAATTTTGGCAGAGTGCCATCTGTATTTTGGACAAAACAGTTCTTCAGAAAACCTATAAAAAGCACTTCAATAATTTTCCAAATCTCAACTCCAATACATTTCTCAACACAACAATTTATCAACTCAATTCCATATAAATTTCTCAAAGTCTGAGATAAGGAAATATAATACAATTTTCACAAGTCAAATAACTCATAATTAATTTACAACTTCAACGTACAATTTGAATTTACAACTGCTCAAAACCAGAACAATATGTACATATAGTGTCATACATTACAGTACAAAATGCAAAATATTGGTATACTCATTATACCAGGTAATCCCTCGCTGGATGTATATGCATCCTAGTCTGGTGCTCTGTCGGTCTCTCTACCTGCGACAGCAATAAAAAGCTATCGCTGAGACAATGTCTCAGTGGTGCACAACATTAACCAAATACAATTTAAATCACAATTCATAAATCATGTAAATAGTGGATACTTAAAACCATAGTTAAATTCAAGACAATAAATGTCAACAAGAATTTAAACTCCATTTGTCAATATCACAATAATTTTCCATAAGTCAGATCATGTTTGAATTCAAAAGACAGCATATGTCAATGAGAGTTTAAATCCATTTCACAATCTCATAATACACATCAATAAATCACACACAGCTTAATCATGATCCATAATTCAATTCGTCCCAAAAGCCGATGGCTAATGAGGTATTCGATTCGTCCCAAAAGTCGATGACTAATGAGGAATAACATGGCTAGCTAGCAAAAATATGAGTACTCATTCAATTCGTCCTCAACAGGCACACACCTCAACACTTCAGCCAGAGAGGGAATTCAATTCGTCCCACTAGACAAGCTAATGAGGAATACAATCAATATACATGATAGCTGTGGTTTCAAACCATTTCCAATGCTTTTTAATCAATGAGTATCCATCAATGTCATTCAAACAATTTTTCACAGTTTCAAACCATTCACAATATTTTTCAATCAATAAGTGTCTATCAAACACGTTTCCACAATTTGAAACAATAATATATAAATAGTCAATATTTATTTCAATTGAAAACAATTCAAAAGAAACAGTTGTTGTGCACAAACCTCGATGACTGTCCCCACAGTCCGACTCGGTGTTTCCTTCCCTTTTCTTTGAGTCCTTGTTAATCGAGAAACACAATTTGAAGTGTTTGATTGCTAAATTAAATCGTCTCTATTGATGGTGTTTGGTAAATAATGCACTGAACTCAATTATTCACTTAATCACCTAATATACCGACCCTCGTTGTGTTTTAGGTAAATTAGGTTTTAATGTCGTTAATATGCCACATTCGATAGGGTTTTAGGTTTGGTACATTTTACCAAAGTCATTTCCTTGTTTAGTGCATTTTAATGCAAATTGTTGGATTCCGGGACACTGGTTTGACCTAGCCTGACGATCTAGTTTCCTCGGTTTTCGGGTCCTGGTCGAAACTACAAACTTGTAGATCTAGGTCTTATTGCACGCGGGGCAAAATTTCAGGTCAATCCGAGTTAAGTAGACCAAGTTATGGTCATTATACTATTGCTGGTCAAATGGTATCATTTTAGGTCAATTTTAGGTCAAATTGGTCAATTCTGGTTCGGCCAGTTTTTGGACCCGAACTTGTGCAAGTTGTTTGACTTGCTTATGGTCATTTCTGGGCTTTGGTGTCTTCATAATACTTGTAGGTATGGGTCTTAACTATTCATGGTTAAAATTTCATATCAATTGGACCTGTTTTGAGTGAGTTATGGCCTAAACACTCACTGCTGCCCAATTGGTCATTTTTCAGATCCTAATTGCACCTAATCCGAATTGGTCATTTTCTTAGGTCACCTTGCAAGCAGAATTTTGGTATGTTTTCTCAATGAAAGTTGGCACATTTTGTGCCTAGTTTCACCTCAAATTGGTCTCATACCAATTGAGGTTACACATTTAAGGTTATAGGCTAAAATGTACACTGCCCTCACTATGCCTTTCACACCCCACTTCAAACACATATTTACCTTGCAAAGTTTACTTCCATACCCTACCAATCTGTTTTGGTACATTACCAAAAGCATTTTCTACTTTACATTAACATTATTTTGGGCAGATTACCATTACCCTCAACACACCAAGTATAATTCACATTTACAATTTCTAAGTACCATTACATACACACCTAACCATTACAAATCTTACATACACTTTTCAATACCAATCTACATACATATCATCAATCCTTCTAGGTCAATATTCTGCCCACACTTCCTTCAATACATACAATTACTCAAGTGTTCCCAAGCTGCATAAACCTTCTTCAACATCAAAGTGCCGTCCAATTTACCAATTCCCATCCAAGTGCATAAATCACCATATAAACATGAAATAATTCACTAGGTTACTAAATCACCATGATCAACATTATTTCTCATCAATTATATGCACAAATATCTCATCAAAAACGTGACTCATGGCTGTCCAAAATGAAAACAACAATAACTCTTCAAACTCAAAATTTTCCTTCACCAAACCAATACCCATAACATGCACACAAAACTTAACAAAGGAATTCTCAAAAAATGTAAACTTACCTTTGATTGTAACTTGCTAAACCCTCACCAAACTTCTCAAATTTGGTATCAATATCTTCCTTGTAATGTGTAGACAAAGTTTAATGAAGAACCCTAGGTGATTTGAGTTTGAAATGAGGGGATGGATCAAGCTTTACACAAAGCGTCCATGGAGGTTTCAAGGTTCTTCAATTTGGCAATGTTGAGCCAAGTGAGGAAGATGAACTTTGAGTGGGAATAATCTGCCCACTTACAAGTATAATTAATCATTTTAATGTTCTTAGTGGTCCACTAAAAAAATTAAATCATATTTTAAGCTTAAATGTATTATTTACAAATTTTCACCCCACTTTTAGCTATTTGTATTAGGTACCCCTCTTTTAATTTTTCATTTCATTTTTTTAAGTGTAATATTATTTATTTTTAATGGACATTTAGGTCAAAAGACAATTCGGGGTGTCAAATGACCATAATGCCCCTGTTCGGGTTACGTTCCCGATTTTTCGGTATTACCGGGTTTTGTCTGTTTTTCGATTTCTCACTTTTCTTTGTACTAATTATTTAATTTTTCTTTGATCTTTCTAATGATATTTATTCTTCAACAAGGGTCTATTTAAGTCCTAAAAATATTTTCCGTGGTTCCGCATGATCCGAGGAGCTAGTCAACGGTCCACGCCGTGACTTCCCGGTGCGGTCACCCATCGTTAGGTTTCCCGGCTCGTTTAGCTTGGTCACATTTCTTTGCTATCATTTTTCCTTTGTTTTTCTTGTACTTTCTTTTCTTGTATTTCATTATTTTATGTCTCCTCACTCATATCGAAGTACGGTTCTAGGCATCCTAGTTGTCCGGAAAACACTAGTCACCGGAGCAGCAGAACGCACTACCGAACTTTGGGGTGTTACATTTTTGATAAGCAACTGGAGTTTACTCTTGTCAATGTATTGTCATAAATCATATCAGTGCATATAATCTTTAGACCTGAGATAGCACTGTTATCTTGTATATAGGTGGTTTGAGTTTGATACTGCTTTCATACTTATACTATGTATGGGTATATGGGCATGTGTTAGCTCCTACTAGTTTTATATGGAGGTAGGTGTTGATCAAGATGGAATCTGTTACCCTAAGTAAATAGGGATAAAATCCTATGTTCATTTAATTGTTCTTGATATTTCAAGTTCCTGGCCAGGACAGATAGATTTAATCAGAAAAGAGTTTCTGATGAGAAAATCTTTGAGAAAATCTTTTTAATCAAGAACTAGAATTAAAAGAGAATATAATATTCGTAGTAAATGGGGTTTGACTAAACCATGACTCCAGCTCGAATTGGGATTTTGTAACAGAGAGATTCTAGTGCACGGTAACATATGATTAAAGGTTCATTTAAGGTATTCCTTATTACTAATTGGGTGGCCATGGCATTCTATGCTAGGTGTTAACCATGGTCTATGAGGTGCATAAAATAATTTAGAGAAATCATTTATGTAACACCCCTCACCCGTCTACAGTGTAACCGAGCAAGGCATGCTACATGGCGTGCTAAAGCACCTATTCTGTGATTATCTCATTTTTTGAACTCAATTTGATTTAAGAAGTCTTTATGTGATATTCATAACATACTGGTTCTATTTTCATACTTTAATAAAATCAGTGTTTCAAAAATGGTAATAAAAATCCAGCAAGGTGCCATATTTATTTCGGACAAACTATCCTTCTAAACCTGTTAAAAACAGTTCAATATAATAATCTCAATTTTCCAACTAATTTTTCAATCTCAAAATTTCATAGTTTCAAAATACAATCCATCATAATTTACATTCATCCAAAAACTCTCCATAGGAGTTTAATATGTACAAATTATTACAAACTTGACAGTTTTATGATATACATATTACATAACAAAATGTCAAAATACAACTGTAACACCCCTATTTGCATATTTTGGTATATTTCACTATTTCGGTGATTGGTGTCAGTCCAGATAATTAAGGAGATTAGAACCACATCTAAGACAACTAGATAAGTCCTAAACACAAATAATTAGTAATTGTCAATTAGTTAAGTATAAATAAGAAAAACAGAACATAAGAGGTTAAATGAGCCGAGAGTCACAGCGATGGGTGACCTCCTCGGGAAGGATTGCGAAGTCGATTTAAACTCAATTTTCGAACTGTAAAATGTGACGCTACTGTCCTTAGGACTATAACTGGGAATTTGGAGTTCGAATCTGCAAAGTATTCAGGATTGTTACCTTCTCAGTAATGCATGCAGATAGGGCCCATATAGGTCGTAATTTGTATGTTGTATAAAATGCTTAGTTAGAGTATTGTAATGTAGATTATGAAAATGTAATTAATAGGTATGTGATGTAAATTAATAAATTGGTTAGTTCATATGTGATTAGTTTATAAATCATGTAAATTTATGTAATTTGAAAATTTTTACATATGAATTAAGTATGAATGGAAATGTATGAAAATGATTATAAAATTGAAATATATGGATGAGATTTGAAATATAAGAATGATTGATGAGATAATTATGATTAATATGGATAAGATTTTTATTGTAAAATATTATTGAAAATTTCAAGTAGGTGAATAGTGAATTACGTCAAAACGATAATAAAATAGGGGAAAATCCATTAGTTTCTCCATCGAAAAATAATTGATATTAAATTAAACGAATTCAAAATTTTTAAAGAAATAAAGTAAGATAAGTTAGGGTGCTCTGGTACCAAGTGTGACATGCCTTACTTGGCTACACTGTAGATGGGTGAGAGGTGTCACATTTATTAGTATCAGAGCACGGTTTAGGCATTCCTAGGCATCGATAGTTAGAATAAGATCGTGTGCATAATATGCATTGCATTCATATGAGTCGAGGTGACACTAATGCAGATCTGTTTTCTCTGGTAAGCTGAAGAAATAAGGAAGTAGCAGCTCCTCGACTATTTACACAGGGTAAATTTCGAGGACGAAATTTTTGTTAGAGGGGAAGAATTGTAACACCCTCACTTTAGCTAGTCCGTATATTCGACTGTTCTAGTGACCAATATCTGTTAGACGGCTAGAATACTATATGTAGACTAAAGTGAGGAGCCATAATTAACTCAAATAATAATAAGAAAAATTAAGGAAAAATTTTAGAAATAAAATACAACCGAGTTAAATGAGCCGGTGCCCTAGCGATGGGTAACCCAGTGGGAAGTTGTGGTCCTCGCAGCTAGAAGCCATAAACACGGGAGAAAATTCATGAAATAATTTTTGAGACTCCAGAGAAGAGTCATTGAGGTTTCTATGGCATTAGAATGAAGGAACGGAAGCGTGAAAAACACAAGTTTATACCATTGAATTCAAAAATTTTCACCTAGGGTCACATGCATCATGCAAGATTTATTTTTATCTATTTGATTTCAATGATAAACAACATATTAAAACTCTTTTAATATGTTTTTGAATCTGTATTTGCCATTTAAGATTTTAAAAATTAATCAGATTAATTTTAGAACCCTAGATTAAATCAAGAACAAACACACTAACCTCTTGATTCACTGCAGTGTATTTGCGCCTTTGAGATGCGTCTTCAGGACACTAGATGTTGTCCCTCTAGCTTGTCCACACCAAGAACACCTATGGCAGCCCTTGAATAGCTTCTAAAGCTTTTTTCTATTATTTAGAAAATCAAGTTCTGCCTTTTAAGAGATTAAAGATGTAAACAGGACACTAGAAATAAATTCTAGTATTTTTAATTTAAGAGATTATTTGCTAATCTCTTGGAATGAATGAGAGATGAAGAAGAAAAGACGGAAGAGGCAGCCAAGGGGTGGCGGCACCTTTGGAAGCAGCAGCTTGTATATTTTATTTTTTCATAACAACACTTATATAGCTAAGTTAACACATTAAACCCTTGCCACATGTCACCCTCTGATTGGTTCTAGATTTAATTGACCCAATCATATTGTGCCAAGTGTCAAAGCTATATTTAATCTCAATTTTAATCATCTTACATGATTAAAAGACATTTGGCAAGCTTATGTGTAATGCCATGTGTCACCATCTCATGGTGCCACATGTCACCCTGTGAAATGACCAAAATGCTCCTGTGTCTTAATTTTGAGTTCTCAACCCAAAATAATTATTTTTATTCTTCTAATCAATTTATATAAAATATAAATCAATTAATTAATCTTTATTAATTAATTTATAATTAATTAAATTCATCTTTAAATACTTTAAATATAAATTTAACTTATACTGTACATCCAATAACCTAGATTTGGTTTCAAGTCATGCTAGGGACTTCGCAATCTAATTGCAAACCAAATCTATTTAATTAATCAATTAAACTCTTTAATTAATTAATTAAATCATATTTAATTAGGTGATTACTTGTATATGTGTGTGACTTACTAGGCTTATCACTAATTGGCAATGAGATATGATATCAACTCTTAATATCATCAGAACTCTTTCTTACCATAAATGATTTCTCTAAATCATTTTATGCACCTCATAGACCATGGTTAACACCTAGCATAGCATGCCATAGCCACCCAATTAGTAATAAGGTTTACCTTAAATGAACCTATAATCATATGTTACCATGCACTAGAATCTCTCTGTTACAAAATCCCAACTCAAGCTGGAGTCATGGTTTATGTCAAACTCCATTTGCTATGAATATTATGTTCTCTTTTAATTCTAGTTCTTGATTAAAAAGATTTTTCTCATTAGAAACTCTTTTCTGAATAAATCTATCTGTCCTGGTCAGGAACTTGAAACATCAAGAACAATTAAATGATCATAGGATTTTATCTCTATTTACTTAGAGGAATAGATTCCATCTTGATCAACACCTACCTCCATATATAACTAGTAGGAGCCAACACATGCCCATATACCCATACACAGTACAAGTATGAAAGTAGTATCAAACTCAAACTACCTATATACAAGATAATTGTGCTATCTCAGGTCTAAAGATTATATGCACTGATATGATTTATGACAAAACATTGACAAGAGTAAACTCCATGTGCTTGTCATAAGTGTCACTGGTTCGGCCTACTTATCATTTATAAGTGCCTATCATGTTTGTCATATGGCATGAGACTCACCATTCCATCTTATTTATATCTCATATAAATAACTTGGGAACAAACATGAATACAATCTTTCTGGATAAGTCATGTCCTTATTATGAAGTATCCTCGATTGTGAACCTATTTATGATACTTTGTACTAGAAACACTGTCACTCATATTCTTAACAACTTAAGAATAGAATTTCTAACAAAATATCAATGGACCTTTTCTATTACACATAAATATCTTATGTAAACGGAAAAGTGGAAATGTCTTTTATTAATAAAAACATATACAAGATACATACTAAATGATATGCTCTAGGGCATACTACTAACATAGAATGCCAAGAAAATGCTTAGAAAAGTTTTTAGATTGGTACAGACAGTTTTGGCTCCTTAAGCTAAACGGAGGGCATTTTGGTCATTTCGTCTTTGGAGATGATTTTTTACCGACTTGTCCAGTTAAGTAAATAATTATATGACATAAAATATGAATAAATATTGCTAAAAATTTAATTGAAAATGAGTAGAAAAGAAAAGAAAAGAAAAATGAAGAAAATTGAAATTTTGACATCACATGATGTCATTTAAAAAGCTCCACCCGATCACCATTTGATAAGCAAATTCAAAGGGATAAAAAAATGACATAAAAATGAGATAAACACAAAATAAATCTGCATCTTCTTCACCATGGGCAGCCGAATCAAAGAGAAAAAGAGAAAGAGAGAAGAGAGAAACCTCCATTGGAGCACACTTCAAGCTTGTGTTCTACCTCCAAAACCACCTCAAAAGCCTAGCTTCCCTTCACAAAAATTGATCCTCACCACTAGCACAATACTTGGACAGCAAAAAGAAAGAGAAAAAGAGGAGTTCTTAAGCTTTGGGAATTAGCTAAATTAAGGTTAGTGCTAATTAATCTTTAGAAATTAAGCTAATTTAAACAAATTTTACATGGTTGAATTTCACCAAATTTCAGTAGCCTTAGGGTACCATAGGGTTTCATCAATTTGATTGCATAATAGTTGTGTATGGCTGCGATTGAACATGATTTTGTTGTTTTAATTCATGGATTGTATGTATATAGAGAATTAAAATTGTTGGAGTTAGGGTTTGGGCACTAAAAATTTGGATTTTGTTTATGTATTGATGAAAAGAAGTTGTAATGGTCAATTAGTGACCATTTGGTCATGTTTGAGCAGGAAATTGAGTGAATGGTGCCAAGGGAATTGAGGTTAGGTATGCTGTCCAATGTGCCCTACAGGTCTGGATGTGAGTCTAGCATGTTTGGGCAGCTATAACTTGAGTTGTGTAGGTTCAATTGGTGCAAGGCTAATTGGACATGAAATTACACACATAATGGCACAACTTTGATGAAGGAACCCTGTCCAGAAAATGAACTTAGGATGCCTTAAAATTTGACCAAATCCGGATAACACACATTCTGCCTGGGCAAAATGACCAAATGAATAGTGTTCATTCATTTGGTCATAAATCACTGTAGAAATGTCCAATTGACCTGAAATTTATATCAATGGAAATCTTAGACAATTTGGGACAACTTTCATGAAGGACACAACTCCAAATTTTGACCTGAATTTAATGAAATTGCCCACCAAACTCAGGACACCAAAACTGCCAAAATGGATTCTGCCTAGAAATTCTGGGTACTGCCCTATCTGGCCAGTTATGGTAAAATGGCCATAACTTGAGCTACAAAACTCCAAATGGAGTGATTCAAAAAGGGAATTAAAGAAGACACATAAAGGAACAACTTTGATGAAGACAAGTTAGCTAAATTATCACTGTAGCTTAGACTAATGGAACAGTAAACTTAAGGCATAAAATCTGAAAATTTCAAATGACAAACAATAAGCTTTGAAATGGTATTGGGAACCAATGCCAACAAAAATAAAATGAAAAATGTGGTATGTTAGTGTACTTAGGCTTAACAAATCTATTATGAATTAAAAAGTCAACCTTTGAAGGGAAATGGTCAAGTGAATAGTAACCTCAATAATATTAATGCAAAGAACCAAAGCTTAAATTGCAAATGATAAGTTATATAAATAGTGGCCATAACTTAGTGAACAATTAGGCTAAATCCGGAATTGGCAAACTGACATGTACAAAAATGACTAAATGAACAGTAGTTACGTAAATGACCATAACTTGGTCTAGGAAGGCCCAAATGACCTGAATTTTATACCGAAAGAAAGCTAAGACATAGCCCTATAACTTTCATGAAGAAAACAAACCCAAAATTTGACCATAACCTATCTGAAAAACCACCTGCAGTAAACCCATTAAAACTGCCAAAATCCAGAATTTGCCTAGAATTCTGGGTAACATCAAATTCGGCCAGCCATGTTTAAATAGCCATAACTTAGGCTACAAAACTCCAAATGGAGTGATTTAAAAAGGGAAATAAAGTTAAGACAATAAGGAACAACTTCTATGAAGAAAACTTAGCCAAATTACCACAACAACAAAATCAATGGAACAATACAAACTGAACACCAAAATTGAAAATTTGAAATTTGTGCCTAAGAGACTTGAAGTTTGAGAAAACAACCAAAACCAATAATTAGGTAACCAAAATGTGGTATGTGGGTGAAATTAGAATTCTCATACCTATTAAGCATTAGAAAGTCAATAAATTGACTTGAATAATGTCGTGAATAGTAACCCCGAAATACAAATTTTAAAGAACGTTAAGTTTAGCATATTAAAGCTAGGTATAAGTAGATTTGAATTCATTTTTGGATTTATGATAAATTATGATACTGAAACACTGTGAAATTGTGTGTTTCAGCTGAAAAGAATACCGGGAAAGAACCCAAGGCATCGAGTCAAGGCCAAGAGGCGACTCATATAAGGTTTGTGCACAACATAGAAATTTCTATAAATTTTCTTCTGCAAATTGTTTTGAATGAATTGTGATATTAAATTGTGACTTAATTGTATTGAAATGTTTATTATGCTTTTGACTTAAATTGTTGAAAGTTTACTTGTATGTGTTTGAAATGGCAATAAATGTTTAGTAAATTGCTAAGACAGTTTTTAAACCACAGTGTCATGACTATATATTTGAATGTCTCACTAGCATGACTAGTGGGAGAAATTAGTTTCGAATTTTGATTCCTTCTCTGGCTAAAATGTTGAGGTGTGTGCCAGTAGAAGAATAAATTGAATGGGTACCCATATATTTGAGCTAGCTAGTCTTGTGATTTCTCATAAGCCTCTGGCTATTGAGATGAATATGTTTCGAATGGCATGATATAATTGTGTGTTTTTATGAAATTCATTTTGAGACTTCCTAAATGAGATTGTTTAGACTAAAAATTTATAAACCATGTTTTGTATATGTTTTTCATGTTCAGTTTAATATTTGAATAAATGTGATTTTCAATTATGCATAAATGTTATTTTAGTATGTTGTGCACCACTGAGTCATAGTACTCAGCGATGGCTGTTATTGCTGTCACAGATATAGAGACTAGAGGAGCAGCAGAGTGAGCTGCTGAGGATCTTGGAGCCACTTCCCAGAAGTTTTATTGGGTATAATTTTATACCCTGAATGTAATGTTTATATTTGTATATGTAACTGTATGTACATGTATAAATTGACTTTGAGCAGTTGTATAAAGTTTGTAATAATTTTATTTTGGTTTTGCTAATGTAAAGTTTGGTTGATGAATGTAAACTGTTCTTACTTTAATGAAATATGAATGAAATTATTTAGTATTATTTTTTATGATATTTGAATTTTAAATTATGTTGGAATTTTGGAGTTTGGGAAAAATTGATGTTGAGTTTGTTGTGGTAGTGATGGATTTTGATGAAAAGAATTATAGGTAGTGCTTTTACACGTTTTTGAAGAACTATTTTCTTAAAATACAAATGGCATTCTGCCAAAATTTTTCCAAAATTTGCGTAAAAATAAAAATGGACAAAAATTTTAACTAGCTTTTAAACTTCTATTAAATGTAAGAAAATGCTCACCACTTCCAAAAAGTAAGAAAATTATTTTAAAATCCCTTGTAGGGTACTTAATGAGTTATTAGTAGGTGAAGTTCGTTAGTTCATTAGGTACTTAAAAAATTTGTGTCTTTTCTTTGATAAGTACAACTGCTCAATGTCCTTATTTGTTACATACAATGCATTACATCATAAATATAAACTAACGGAGGGAATCTCCTTGTGTTATTTATTCAGGAGATATCCTAACTCCAGACTGATATGAAAGAAGGGGATCGCTCTGTTGAGCAGTCTGTAGAGGCTGAGGCCCAAGGGGAAGCCCCAGCTCTCCAAAATGTCAGTGGGTCAGTGGCACCAGCCTCACAAATGCCACAATTTCCTGCACAATTCGCACAGCAGATGGCTGTGATGTTCCAACAAATGGCTGGAAGCATGCCTACCCAAGCTCCACTTCAGACACCTGTGGTGCAACCACAGCCTCCAGCCAGGCAGTATGACAAGCTACTTAAGTATGGGGCTACAGAGTTTAAGGGTACAATGGACCCTTTAGAGGTAAAGCAGTGGTTGGAGAGAATGGATAGAGTATTCAAGAAACTGCACTACCCAGAGGAACTAAAGTTAGAATACTCAGTGTCTTTGTTGTAAGGGGATGCGTATGACTGGTGGAAGACCATCCCCCATAGCTTGGCTAAACCACCAGTACTGACCGGGGACGACTTCATCAGAGAGTTCAAATAGAAATATATCCCATATGCATATGTAGATCAGAAACTGCAAGAATTTTTAAGTCTGAAGCAAGGCAACAGATCAGTGGCAGAGTATGAAAGGGAGTTCTCCCTCTCAAGCCACTATGCTGGGAGTCTCCTGTCTACCAGTAAAGAAAGGTGCAAGAGATTTGAGACGGGTTTGAAGCCCAGCCTATGGATTCAAGTAGTGGGATTCAGACATAGTAACTTCTCTGAGCTCATCTCTCAGGCACTTAAGTTAGAAAGAATTGAATCAGAAGCAACACCAGTGAAAGAGAAAGTTGAGAAGACTGAAAAATCAGAGAAAGAAAAAGGTGAAAAATCAGTTGAACAAAGTCCCAGTGGTACATCTGGAAAAAAGAAGAAATATGGGGGACCTAGCAGAGGTAGAGGTGGAAGGTTTGGAAGGGGCAAATTCTCTGGACAGAGACCCCCTAGATCTAGTCAGCAGTCGACCTGGGCTTCATATCCTCCCTGCCCTTGTGAGATATGTGGCAAGATTCATGGGAGAGAAGATTATTGGCCAACAGGAGCTTGCTTTAACTGTGGAGGCAAGGGCCATCTTGCTAAGGACTACACCAGTGCCCCTAGATTTGGTCCAGCTCCTACTACTGCAGAAGGATCTGTTCAAAGTCCTGCTATTAGAGGTTCACAACCGGTTAGTAGAGGAAGAGGCAGAGGTAGAGGCAATGCTTCTGGTAGTTAGGGTACTATTAGCCAGTCAGCACAAAGGGGTGCTCCAGCCAGAGTTTATACGATGGACAGTGGGAAGAGGCTAAGACTTTTGATGTTGTAGCTGGTACATTCTCTATCTATGATCAAGATGTAATTGTACCGTTTGATCCGGGTTTAACCCACTCATATGTTAGTGCTAGCATAGTCAGTTCACTTGCTGTTCCATGTGCCAAAATGGATTTTGAAGTGCTAGTAACTAGTCCGTTAGGACAAGAGGTCTAAGTCAACGGAATCTATAGAGATTGTCCTTTGGTGATCCAAGGACATATTTTTCTGTCAGATTTGATTGAAATGCCCTTCAGAGATTATGATATCATCTTAGGCATGGATTGGTTAGCCAGGCATCATGCCATGATTAACTGTAGACTAAAGACAGTCACTTTTGGTCTCCCTCTGTATGGTGATGTGGTAATACATGGGGAGAGGCAGTTACTGCCATCAAACATCATTTCGGTTGCACTAGCTAGAAGGATGATCAGAAAAGGGTGTGAAGCATACTTGGCACATGTGATAGACACCCAAGTGGGGAGTCCAGCACTAAGGGACATCCCTATAGTATGTGACTATCCGAATGTGTTTCCTGATGAATTTCCAGGATTACCACCAGAAAGAGAAGTGCAGTTTGAGATTGATGTTATGCCTGGTGTGGACCCAATCTCTATAACACCATATAGAATGGCACCAGCAGAATTAAAAGAATTGAAAGTACAGTTGTAAGAGTTGCTTGACAAGGGCTTTATCTGCCCTAGTGTGTCACCTTGGGGAGCGCTAGTGTTATTTGTTAAGAAGAAGGATGGCACTCTCCATTTATGCATTGACTATCGGCAATTGAATAAGGTGACAATAAAGAATAGATATCCATTGCCCCGCATTGATGACTTGTTTGATCAGTTGAGGGGTGCAGCTGTGTTCTCTAAAATTGACCTGAGATCAGGTTATAATCAACTGAAAATTAAAGAGCAGAGTATCCCTAAAACTGCCTTCAAAACCCGCTATGGTCATTATGAGTTCTTGGTCATGCCATTCGGGTTAACTAATGCTCCGGCTGCTTTTATGGATCTGATGAACACTATCTTCAGACCATATCTCAACCAATTTGTTGTGGTATTCATAGATGATATATTGGTTTATTCGAGGAGTGCAGAGGAGCATGATAGACATCTACGGATTGTACTGCAAACTTTAAGGGAGAAACAGCTATACGCCAAATTGTCGAAGTGTGAGTTTTTGTTGAAGGAAATATCCTTCTTGGGGCACATAGTATCGGCAGAGGGCATCGAGGTAGATCCAAGTAAGATAGAAGCTATCCTTAATTGGAGACCACCCAGAAATATCACGAAGATTCGCAGTTTTCTGGGTTTAGCTGGATACTACCTCCGATTTTTGAAAGGGTACTCCATGTTGGCATCTCCATTGACTAAGTTACTTCGAAAAGATGTGAAATTTCAGTGGATGGATAAATGCCAACAGAGTTTTGATGAGTTGAAGAGATGTTTGACTGAGGCTCCAGTCCTTACTTTACCTACCCCGGGTAAAGAATACAAAGTTTACAGCGATGCTTCTCACAATGGTTTAAGCTGTGTATTGATGCAAGAGAGGAATGTCATTGCCTATGCATCACGCCAGCTGAAACCACATGAGAGGAACTATCCGACACATGACTTGGAGCTTGCAGCTATTGTATTTGCTCTTAAGATCTGGAAATACTATTTGTATGGGGAGAAGTGTTACATCTACATAGATCATAAGAGTTTGAAGTATTTGGGCACTCAGAAGGAGTTGAATTTAAGACAAAGGAGATGGTTAGAGTTGATAAAAGACTATGATTGTCTGATAGACTATTAGCCAGGGAAAGCTAATATGGTGGCTGATGCCTTAAGTCGCAAGACTATGGTAAGTCTATGGGTTTCTCTTTTGTCTATGGTACATGAGTTGAGATCATTGCATGCTAGCTTAGAGATTAATGATGAGGGGCAGACAGTAGTTGCATGGCATGTATAGCCAGTGTTGATTGACCAGATCAGAATGGCGGCTCAGAATGATGAAAGATATCAGAAGTTATTAGAAGAAGTCAGACAAGACAAGAAGCCTGAATTCTCAGTGAAAGATGATAGCCTACTACTTCACCAGGGCAGAATGTGCGTTCCTAATGACGTTGACTTGAGGCAGATCATTATGAAGGAAGCACATGAGTCTCCTTTTGCCATACACCCTGGAGGCACAAAAATGTATAGAGGGCTAAAGGAGCATTACTGGTGGATGGGTATGAAAAGAGATATGGCAAAATTTGTTTCCAAATGCCTAACTTGTCAGCAAGTGAAGGCAGAGCATCAAGTACCAGCTAGTTTGTTACATCCACTACCAGTACCAGAATGGAAATGGGAGAAAATAACAATGGATTTTGTGATGGGACTTCCGAGGACATAGAAGAGCCATGATGCAGTATGGGTCATTGTTGACAGACTAACCAAGTCTGCTCATTTTCTGCCTGTCCGGATGGACTACAGTTTGGAAAGATTAGCCGAGTTGTACATTGACGAGATAGTAAGACTGCATGGAGTGCTAGTATCCATTGTATCAGACAGAGATCCTAGGTTCACTTCTAGATTTTGGGGTAGTCTTCAGAGAGCCCTAGGAACTAGATTGAACTTTAGCATGGCATTCCACCCACAGACAGATGGCTAGTCTAAGAGAGTAATTCAGATCTTGGAGGACATGCTACGGGCTTGTGTGATTGAGTTTAAAGGCAGTTGGGACACATACTTGCCTTTGATTGAGTTTGCTTACAACAATAGCTACCAATCAAGCATTGGGATGCCTCCATATGAAGCTTTGTATGGCAGGAAGTGTAGAACCCCGTTTTGTTGGGATGAGGTAGGTGAAAGAAAGATGATTGAGCCAGAAATTGTTCAGCAAACTAAAGAGAAAATCAGATTGATCAAAGATCGACTTAAGACAGCATCAGACCGACAGAAGTCCTATATTGATCTGAAGAGAAGGGATATTGAATATGCAGTGGGTGAAAAAGTATTCCTCAAGGTTTCCCCTTAGAAGAAAATTATGAGATTTAGCAGAAAGGGAAAATTGAGTCCTCGTTTCATCGGGCCATATGAGGTTCTGGAGAGAGCGGGTCCTTTGGCATATCATTTGGCACTACCTCCAGAGTTAGAGAAGATACATAATGTCTTCCATGTGTCTCTATTGAGGAGGTATATATTAGACCAATCTCATGTACTACTAGTAGAAGAGATTGAGGTGAATCCAAACCTCATATATGAGGAAGAACCCATAGAGATTCTGGCTTATGAGGTGAAGCAGCTACGAAATAAGCAGATACCGTTAGTGAAAGTGCTGTGGAACCATCATTCAGGCCAGGAGGCTATTTGGGAACGAGAGGAGGACATGAGGAAACAGCACCTACAATTGTTCAGAGACTGATTACCTAGTAAAAATTTCGAGACGAAATTTATTTTAAGGGGGGGAGAATTGTAATACCCCTATTTGCATAGCCTGGTATATTTTACTGTTCCGGTGACCGATGTCAGTCTGGACAATTAAGAGAATTAGAACCACGTCTAAGACACCTAGTTAAGCCCTGAACGTAAATAATTAGTAATTGCCAAATAATTAAGTATAAATAACAAAAACAGAATACAAGAAGTTAAATGAGCCGGGAGTTACAGCGATAGGTGACCTTCTTGGGAATGACTACAAGGTCAGTCTAAACTTAAATTTCAAACTGTAAAATGTGACATCGCGGTCCTTAAGACCATTGTGAACATAGTGGAAAAGAGAAAAACACAAAAGAGAATTGTTAAGCAAGTCAAATAATTAGGTTAGGGATCCGAAGGAAATATCGAATAACTTACAAACTGGATTGAACCTACGAGGGGCAATTTGGTCAATTCACCCCTAGAGCTAACTCCTGACCTAACTGTCCAATAAAATCGGAGAAAAGAAAATTTCAGGATTAAGAATTAAATTAAATAAGTAAATGGAAAAGAAATGAAAAAGAACTGAAAAATTCAAAAATCAAAAAGTTTATGACATCATGCATGACATAAGCATGATGCAATAAATCAAATATTTAAAAATTAAAATTTGTAGGATAATTAGGTATTAATATAGTTAAAATTCAAAAGAAAAAAAAAAAAGAAATTACATCTCCTTCCTTTATCCATTTCAGCCGCCCATCTCACCCTCACATCTCCATTGATAACCACCATGGATGAATTAACCAAGCTTGCATAACTTGATTTTAACCTCCCAAAGTGAACCCTAAACCCTAAAAAGCTTGCTATCTCAACTAGACAAGAGGATTGAAGAAGAAAAAGGGAGGAGAAAAGGAAAGAATTGAGGAAGTGGAACTCCAAAGTTGAGGTAAGAATTTAAATTGGAATTTTTAGTTTAAAACACAAGTTTTGAGTTAATTTAACTTGGATTTCAACTTAAAAATCAAAACAAAACAATTGTTGAGGGACCAAACATGAAATTCATCCAGCTAGGGTTAGGGTTTGATATGAATGAGTTTGATAGTTTTGAATGGTTATTTGTGGTGAATTAGGTGTGTAGAACATGAATACAAACTTTAAATTGCATTAGATTGAGCTTTATGTGTAGCTAGGGTTTTGAGCATGTGAAAAATTGAAGAAAATTTTGAGAATTAGCCAAATGATGTTATTGACCTTATTTGAGTTGAGAAACAGTCAATTGTGACCATTTGTGGTGTGTATGAATTGTTGGAAATAAGTTTAAATTCGGATTGGTGAGGGTCAATCTACAGGCAGCTTGACCTAGGTCACTTTCAGGGACCAAAACTGAAAATTTACCAACCCAATTGGTGTGAGACCAATTGGGAATGAAACTAGACACAAAATGGCACATTTTTCATTTAGGAATCATGCCTAGAAAGTGACCATAACTTAGTGAACAATTAGGCCAAATCTGAAATTGGCAAACTGACCTGTACAAAAATGACTAAATGAACAGTAGTTACATAAATGACCATAACTTGGTCTAGAAAGGTCCAAATGACCTAAATTTTATACTGAAAGAAAGCTGAGACATAGCCCTACAACTTTCATGAAGAAAACAGATCCAAAATTTGATCATAACCTATCTGAAAAACCACCTGCAGTCAACCCATTTAAACTCCCAAAATGAAGAATTTGCCCAGAATTCTGGGTAATATCAAATCTAGCCAGCTATGTTTAAATGGCCATAACTTAGGCTAAAAAACTCCAAATGGAGTGATTCAAAAAGGGAAATAAAGTTAATACAATAAGGAACAACTTCTATGAAGAAAACTTAGCCAAATTACCACAGCAACATGACCAATGGAACAGTGCAAAACTGAACACCAAAACTGAAAATTTGAAATTTGTGCCTAAGAGACTTGAAGTTTGAGAAAACAACTAAAACCAACAATTAGGTAACCAAAATGTGGTATGTGGGTAAAATTAGAATTCTCATACCTATTAAGCATTAGAAAGTCAACAAATTGACTTGAATAATGTCGTGAATAGTAACCCCGAAATATAAATTTTAAAGAACGTCAAGTTTAGCATATCAAAGCTAGGTGTAAGTAGATTTGAATTCATTTTTAGATTTATGATAAATTATGATACTGAAACACTATGAAATTATATGTTTCAATAGAAAAGAATACCGAAAAAGAACCCGAGGCATCGAGTCAAGGCTAAGAGGTGACCCATATAAGGTTTGTGCACAACATAGAAATTTCTATAAATTTTCTTCTGCAAATTGTTTTGAATGAATTGTGATATTAAATTGTGACTTAATTGTATTGAAATGTTTATTATGCTTTTCACTTAAATTGTTGAAAGTTTACTTGTATGTGTTTGAAATGACAATAAATGTTTAGTAAATTGCTAAGACAGTTTTGAAACCACAGTGTCATGACCATATATTTGAATGTCTCACTAGCATGACTAGTGGGAGAAATTAGGTTCCAATTTTGATTCCTTCTCTGACTGAAGTGTTGAGGTGTGTGCCAGTAGAAGAAGAAATTGAATAGGTACCCATATATTTGAGCTAGCTAGTCTTGTGATTTCTCATAAGCCTCTGGCTATTGAGATGAATATGTTTCGAATGGCATGATATAACTGTGTGTTTTTATGAAATTCATTTTGAGACTTCCTAAATGAGATTGTTTAGACTAAAAATTTATAAACCATGTTTTGTATATGTTTTTCATGTTCAGTTCACTATTTAAATAAATGTGATTTCAATTATGCATAAATGTTATTTTAGTATGTTGTGCACCACTGAGTCATAATACTCAGCGATGGCTGTTATTGCTATCGTAGATATAGATACTAGAGGAGCAGTAAAGTGAGCTGCAAAGGATCTTGGAGCCACTTCCTTGAAGTTTTGTCGGGTATAATTTTATACCCTGAATCTAATGTTTATATTTGTGTATGTAACCGTATGTACATGTATAAATTGACTTTGAGCAGTTGTATAAAGTTTGTAATAATATTATTTTGGTTTTGCTAATGTAAAGTTTGGTTGATGAATGTAAATTATTTTTACTTTAATGAAATATGAATGAAATTATTTAGTATTATTTTTGATGATATTTGAATTGAAAATTCTGTTGGAATTTTGGAGTTTGGGAAAAATTGATGGAGTTTGTTGTGGTAGTGATGGATTTTGATGAAAAGAATTATGGGAAGTGTTTTTATATGTTTTTGAAGAACTATTTTCTTAAAATACAAATGACATTCTACCGAAATTTTTCCAAAATTTGTGTAAAAATAAAAATGGACAAAAATTTTAACTAGCTTTTAAACTTCTATTAAATGTAAGAAAATGCTCACCACTTCCAAAAAGTAAGAACATTGTTTTAAAATCCCTTGTAGAGTACTTAATGAGTTATCAGTAGGTGAAGTTTAGTAGTTCATTAGGTATTCTAGGGGATCATGTTATGTCTTACAGAGGGGTAAGGTGTGACAAGAACACCTTAATTGCATAAATTGAAACACTTGAAAAAATTAGGGTTCTTAACCCTTAGGGTTTTGGGGAAAAAATTTGAGAATTTGGTAAATTGATGTACTTTGACCTAAGTGAGGTTTAAAATGGTTAATTGGTGTACTTTAGAGTGTGTTTGAATGGTTAAAACTAAAATGGGATTGTAAATGTGTAATGTTCAATTCTGGACAGCTTGACCCTTACCCATTCAAATAGGTATAACTAGAAATTGGTTACTCCAATTGGTGTGAGGCCAATTAGAGATGAAAAATAAGACATAATGCACAATTTTGGTGTAGAAAACTTACCCTAAAATTGAACACAAAGTGGTTTAAAATTAAGTCAAATCCGGGTAAGGCACACTGCCATTATACAAAAATGACTACATGAACAGTGTTTGTTCATTTGGCCATAACTTGGTCTAGGAAGGTCCAAATGACCTGATTTTTGAACCATTAGGAAGCTATGACATAGTACTACAACTTTCATGAAGAATATAAACTCAAATTTTGCCCATAACCAAGTCAAATTGTCAACCAAACTTGGTTGCTCAAAACTGCCAGAACCAAATTTGGTACCCAGAATCTGGGTTTGGACCAATCCGGCCGGCCTTAGAAAAATGGCCATAACTTGAGCTAAAAAACTCCAAATAGAGTAATTCAAAAAGAAAATTAAAGAAGACATATTAAGAAACAACTTTAATGATGGAAAGTTGGCCAAAAATCTACTGTAGACAAACCAATGGGGCAGTAGAAACTTGTGACCCAAAACTGAATTTTTGGGATTTTACTTAGGTAGTTTGGAAATTGAATTGGCAATCAATGCCAACAAAATTGACACCCAAAATGTGGTATATGGGTGCAGTTAGAATTAATAAACCTATTAAGTATGGAAAAGTCAACATTTTAACTTAAATAGTACCATAAATAGTGCCACTATACACAAAAATGCAAAGGTCCCAAATTTATAAACTGTAATGAGTAGGATAAGTCTGCAAAGAAATTGTTGAAATTTAATTATTAGAGATGGATACTGAAGCACTTTAAATTTATGTGTTTCAGTTGGAAAGGGATCTTTAAAGGAGAAATGAAAATTTGAGTAAATTGAGTCAACAAAATAGGTTTGTGCACAACTAGTTTTAAATTGTTCATGTTTTGCATATTTTATTTGATTAAATGATTTTAGTTTCTTTATGTATTATGTTTGCCAATTATTGAATTTATTTCAATGATTATTGAAATGTGTTATGATATGAATAAGTTTACTTTTGGAAAATGGAATTAATTATGATTTTATTTTGTTATAAATTGAATGAAACTGGCTTCGGAAAAATTTTGATTGAAATACATTTACATGGTTTACATGGAAAATTTGATTTGAAAAATGGTTTATACTTAACATAGGAAATGAATTAAATATGTTTTGAACTGTGATGGACATAAAAAAATTATTGGATATTGGAATTGACTTTGAATTGAATTGTATTGTGATTTATACTCACAAAAAGGACAAAGAGATTCATGATGTGTTTTATATCTCACTATAGATGCTTGACTAGGTTATTACCTGTCCCTCATTTGTTAAGGAGACACTGGAGTTAGCTTTGTTTTGATTACCATGGTACGTGTACATACTTATATTCTCATCTTATTAGAAGTTAGATCTAAGTTTCTCATGGCCCTTTCGGAAGTTACATTATTGTGGTGTTGTAATGTGCACGATGATTCGATCTCCCCGACCATAGGGAGTTAGAATCACGATTCGACCTCCCCGACCATAGAGAGTTAGAATCACTTTGAAGATGGCCCTTACGGATTAGTCCGGCATAGTTAATGAGATAAAGAATGGTCTTGAAAAGTGAGAAATGGTGATTTTAAATCGTTATTTGAGTAAAATTGATTTTAAAGAGACTATTTGTTTTGTAATAACTATTTTCATAGTTGATGGAATTGTTTCAAATGACCAATTACGATTGGAAAAATTTTAATTTGATTTGTATCATTGAAAATATTGATTTTGATTTGATGAATTTCAAGGTGTCCAAATTCTTTGCTATAATTTTGTCAATGTATGGTGTATTATGTTTTAAATTATAGTTGTGCATCACTGAGTTCACCACTCAGCAATAGCTTTATATGTTATCGTAGGTGAGAGGAATATAGAGCAACTGTGTAAGATTCCTTGAAGACACATTGAGACTAGCTCTGGGTATATCATAGGTATACCCTTGTATGTTAGATTTTGATGTATGCATGTAATTATATGTATGTAATTTATTTGAGCAATTGCACAAAAACTTTTGTAATATTATTTTGGGTATGTAATTAAAATGAAAATTATTGTAATATTAATTTGAGATTTTATTTACCTGTATATTGTTGTAATATTAATTTTATTACCCTAATGAGTATGATATTCAAATTTCTTCCTGAGTTTTGAAATCTATGTATGGTTTTCCTTATGAAAAGTATGGCTTGAAAATTGAATTGAGTTTATTGTATTGAATGGGGAGATGAAATTGAGTTTATTGGAGTTATGGTGGAGAAAATATATTGGAAGTGTTTTTCTTTTCAGATTTTGAAGAACTGTTTTCTCAAAATACAGTCGGCACTACTGAAATTTTGAAAAAATTTTGTAACACCAGATTTTGATTGAGGATTTGATCCATGACCAAAATTTCAATTAAAGGCTTTTTAATAAATATTCAACGTTCCCACCACTATAAAAATGATCGGAAATTGTTTTAAAATCCCTTGTAGTATATTTAATGGGTTACCGGTAGGCGAAATACAGTAATTCATTAGGTGTACTATGGGAGCATGTTATGCCTTACGGAGGAGTAAGGTGTGACATGTTTAGTGGTATTAGAGCAGGTTTTAAAGTAAATTTTGAACTGTGAATTTAAAAATGATTTTTCGGTAAGTACAACTACTCGAATGTTTGATACATATAGTACATTTACATTATAAATATGACAAAGGGCCATGTATATATTCATGTTGCCAATAAGACAAGGGCCATGTCTATATTCATGTTGGCAATAAGACAAGGTATTGAGAAGCTTTCGAGGTCCTTGAGTTTTGGAGGTAACTTGTTTTGTAAAATAGCACTACATTCCTTTGTCAAAGCAACTGCCTCTAATAATCCTCTAGCTTTCTCTTCTTAGAAAGGATCTTCTTTAAGAAATTTACATAGGAAGGCATCTAAGATAGTGCTTCAGTAAAAGGAATGTTAATGTAAAGCTTTTGTAATACTTCCGAAAACTTTCCAAACTGCTTATCCAATTTGGCCTTCTGAAATCTTAAAGGAAAAGGTAGAGGGGGTTTGTATGGCTCGAGTATCTCCTTTTTCTTTTTCTCCTCCTCTTCCTTATCCTTGTTAGCTTCCTTCTCATCTCCCTTTGCTTGGTTATCAGAATCACCAAAAGTTTCCTTTATCGACTTTTGCTTATCTTCTAATTATTGTTCTTTAAGAATTCTGCCACTCCTTAAGGCAATTGCCTTGCAATGCTCTTTGAGATTTATTTCTAGCTGACTAAGTAATTTACCAATGGCATTACTTGAAAAACTAGCTTGCTGACCAATCTGGTTCTTAAGCATCTCGTTGTGAGAAGCCAGTTAGTCCATTCTGGAAGCTAGTTGCTTTATCATTTCATTTTGTTGCTACTATGCTACTAAGAAGCTTTCCACCATGGATTCCATAGTCATCTTGGATTCAGGTTATTGAGGTTGAAGAGGTGGTGGAAGCTGAGCAAGGTTCTGTCCTCTGCTTTGAAAACCTAGTGGTAGTGGTCTATATCTTTGTTGCTTCTTAATGGGCTAATTCATTGGTTCTGCAAGTTTGACCATGCGAAGTTATGGCAGTTCCTCCATTCAGGGTTGTAAGTGTTTGACTATGGATTATTGGGCTGCCTCTGATTGAAGTTTCCTCCATTATTCACATAATTCTATTGTTACATGGAGGGCTCATTATAGTTGCTGAATTCTGAAGTCATGTGGGCTCCTCAATAGTTATCATAGTTCTGATTGCTTGTCCCTATTACATTGGCTTGCATCTTGCCAATTCGCCCTATGAGTTGGTCAAACTGAGCATTGATCATGCTTAGGGCATCCAGTTCTAGGATTCCAACTGTTCCTCTTATGTCTCCTCTTTCGTTTGACCATTCAAAGTTATGATATGCAACACTTTCCAAAAGTTCAAGAGCTTTATTAACTATTTTCTTTACGAGGTCTCCTCCTATTGCTGAGTCAACTATACTTCTTTTAGATGGTAGCAATCCATTGTAGAAGTTCTGAACTAGGAGCCAGTCCTCTGTGCCATGGTGTGGACAATCACTTTGAAGGTCCTTGTACCTTTCCCATGCATCATACAATGATTCTCTTTCCCTTTTCTTGAAAGTATTCAGCTCTATCCTCAATTTTGCAATCTTTATAGGTGGAAAGTACCTTGCAAAGAAGCCTTATGAAATATCCTCCCAAGTGGTGAATATTCTAGCTGGTTGAGAAAGTAGCCACTTTGTTGCCTTATCTCTAAGAGAGAATGAGAATGCTCTGAGTCTAATGGCTTCATTAGAGACCCCATTCATCTTAAATGTGTCATATAGAGTAAGAAAGCATTGAATGTGATTGTGTGGATCTTTCGCAGATGAACCTCCAAACTGAGTTTGTTCAATAATTTAGAGCCATGCCTAGTTAAGCTCAAAATTATTAGCCTCCACTATAAGCCTTGTGACTCTTTATTTTAAATCTTTAGATAGTTTGGGCTCTATAGTCCCTCAAGGACCTTGGTTGGAGTTTTGAGAGCTTTTGGTTCTATTTCTTAATGTCTCCTTGCTCTCTTAATGGCCCTAAGAGTCTTGCCTATCTCAGGATTCAATTCAAGCAACTCCTCCTCAGGTTTAGTTCTAGTCATAAACCAAATAGAGAGCCTAAAAAAGGAATAAAAGATAAAAGAAAAATAAGTGAATTAAGTAAACAAAAATAAATGCCTAAATCAGTTAAATTGCCAATAAGACAAGGGCCATGTCTATATTCATGTTGCCAATAAGACAAGGTATTGAGAAGCTTTCAGGGTCCTTGAGTTTTGGAGGTAGCTTGTTTTGTAAAATAGCACTACATTCTTTGTCAAAGCAACTGTCTCTAATAATCCTCTAGCTTTCTCTTCTTTGAGAGGATCTCCTTTAAGAAATTTACATAGGAAGGCATCTAAGATAGTACTTCAGTAAAAGGAATGTTAATGTAAAGCATTTGTAATACTTCCAAAAACTTTCCAAACTGCTTATCCAATTTGACCTTCTGAAATCTTTAAGGAAAAGGTAGAGGGGGTTTGTATGGCTCGAGTATCTCCTTTTTCATTTTCCCCTCCTCTTCCTTATCCTTGTTAGCTTCCTTCTCATCTCCCTTTGCTTGGTTATCAGAATCACTAGAAGTTTCCTTTATTGACTTTTGCTTATCTTTTAATTATTGTTCTTTAAGAATTTTGCCACTCCTTAAGGCAATTGCCTTGCACTGCTCTTTGAGATTTATTTCTCGCTGACTAAGCAATTTACCAATGGCATTACTTGAAAAACTATCTTGCTGACCAATCTGGTTCTTAAGCATCTTGTTGTGAGAAGCCAGTTAGTCCATTCGGGAAGCTAGTTGCTTTATCATTTCATTTTGTTGCTACTGCGCTGCTAAGAAGCTTTCCATCATGGATTCCATAGTCATCTTGGATTCAGGTTATTGAGGTTGAAGAGGTGGTGGTGGCTGAGCAAGGTTCTGTCCCCTGCTTTGAAAACCTGGTGGCAGTGGTCTATATCCTTGTTGTTTCTTAATGGGTTAATTCATTGGTTCTGCAAGTTTGACCATGCAAAGTTGCGGCGGTTCCTCCATCCAGGGTTATAAGTGTTTGACTATGGATTATTGGGCTGCCTCTGGTTGAAGTTTCCTCCATTATTCACATAATTCTATTGTTACATGGAGGGCTCATTATAGTTGCTAAATTCTGAAGTCATGTGGGCTCCTCAATAGTTATCATAGTTCTGATTGCTTGTCCCTATTGCATTGGCTTGCATCTTGCCAATTCGCCCTGTGAGTTGGTCAAATTGAGCATTGATCATGCTTAGGGCATCCAGTTCTAGGATTCTAATTGTTCCTCTCATGTCTCCTCTTTCGTTTGAAAATTCAAAGTTATGATATGCAACACTCTCCATAAGTTCAAGAGCTTCATTAACTATTTTCTCTATGAGGTCTCCTCCTATTGTTGAGTCAACTATACTTCTTTTAGATGGTAGCAATCCATTGTAGAAATTCTGAACTAGGAGCCAGTCCTCTGTGCCATGGTGTGGACAATCCCTTTGAAGGTCCTTGTACCTTTCCCATGCATCATACAATGATTCTCTTTCCCTTTTCCTGAAAGTATTCAGCTCTATCCTCAATTTTGCAATCTTTATAGGTGGAAAGTACCTTGCAAAGAAGGCTTATGAAAGATCCTCCCAGGTGGTGAATATTCTAGCTGGTTGAGAAAGTAGCCACTTTGTTGCCTTATCTCTAAGAGAGAATGAGAATGCTCTAAGTCTAATGGCTTCATTAGAGACCCCATTCATCTTAAATGTGTCATATAGAGTAAAAATGCATTGAATGTGATTGTGTGGATCTTTTGCAGATGAACCTCCAAACTGAGTCTGTTCAATAATTTGGAGCCATGCCTAGTTATGCTCAAAAATTTATTGGCCTCCACTATAAGCCACGTGACACTTGATTTTAAATTTTTAGATAGTTTGGGGTCTGTAGTCCCTCAAGGGCCTTGGTTTGGAGTTTTGAGAGCTTTTGGTTTTATTTCTTAATGTCTCCTTGCTCTCTTAATGGCCCTAAGAGTCTCGCCTATCTCAGGATTCAATTCAAGCAACTCCTCCTCAGGTTTAGTTCTAGTCATAAACCAAATAGAGAGCCTGAAAAAGGAATAAAAGGTAAAAGCAAAATAAGTGAATTAAGTAAACAAAAATAAACGCTAAATCAGTTAAATTGCCAATAAGACAAGGGCCATGTCTATATTCATGTTGCCAATAAGACAAGGTATTGAGAAGCTTTCGGGGTCCTTGAGTTTTGGAGGTAGTTGTTTTGTAAAATAGCACTACATTCCTTTGTCAAAGCAACTGTCTCTAATAATCCTCTAGCTTTCTCTTCTTTGAGAGGATCTCCTTTAAGAAATTTACATAGGAAGGCATCTAAGATAGTACTCCAGTAAAAGGAATGTTAATGTAAAGCTTTTGTAATACTTCCAAAAACTTTCCAAACTGCTTATCCAATTTGGCCTTCTGAAATCTTTAAAGAAAAGGTAGAGGGGGTTTGTATGGCTCGAGTATCTCCTTTTTCTTTTTCTCCTCCTCTTCCTTATCCTTGTTAGCTTTCTTCTCATCTCCCTTTGCTTGGTTATCAGAATCACTAGAAGTTTCCTTTATCGACTTTTGCTTATCTTCTAATTATCGTTCTTTAAGAATTCTGCCACTCCTTAAGGCAATTGCCTTGAAATGCTCTTTGAGATTTATTTATGGCTAACTAAGTAATTTACTAATGGCATTACTTGAAAAACTAGCCTGTTGACCAATCTGGTTCTTAAGCATCTTGTTGTGAGAAGCCAGTTGGTCCATTCTGGAAGCTAGTTGCTTTATCATTTCATTTTATTGCTACTGTGCTACTAAGAAGCTTTCCACCATGGATTCCATAGTCATATTGGATTCAGGTTATTGAGGTTGAAGAGGTGGTGGTGGCTGAGCAAGGTTTTGTCCTCTACTTTGAAAACCTGATGGCAGTGGTTTATATCCTTGCTACTTCTTAATGGGCTGATTCATTGGCTCTGCAAGTTTGACCATGCGAAGTTGCGGTGGTTTCTCCATCCAGGGTTTTAAGTGTTTGACTATGGATTATTGGGCTGCCTCTGGTTGAAGTTTCCTCCATTATTCACATAATTCTATTGTTACATGGAGGGCTTATTATAGTTGCTGAATTCTGAAGTCATGTGGGCTTCTCAATAGTTATCATAGTTCTGATTGCTTGTCCCTATTGTATTGGCTTGCATCTTGCCAATTTGCCCTGTGAGTTGGTCAAACTGAGCATTGATCATGCTTAGGGCATCCAGTTCTAGGATTCCAGCTGTTCCTCTTATGTCTCCTCATTCGTTTGACCATTCAAAGTTATGATATGCAACACTCTCTAGAAGTTCAAGAGCTTCATTAACCATTTTCTTTATGAGGTCTCCTCCTATTGCTGAGTCAACTATACTTCTTTTAGATGGTAGCAATCCATTGTAGAAGTCCTGAACTAGGAACCAGTGCTCTGTGCCATGGTGTGGACAATCCCTTTGAAGGTCCTTGTACCTTTCCCATGCATCATACAATGATTCTCTTTCCCTTTTCCTGAAAGTATTCAGCTCTATCCTCAATTTTGCAATCTTTATATGTGGAAAGTACCTTACAAAGAAGGCTTATGAAAGATCCTTCCAAGTGGTGAATATTCTAGCTGGTTGAGAAAGTAGCCACTTTGTTGCCTTATCACTAAGAGAGAATGAGAATCGATGAGAATCAAGCTACATCCACACCAAAGGATTTCATCCAAGGTCCAATTACTAGAGCTAGAGCTAAATCACTTTAGAATTTAATTTGTGAAATCTTAAGGAGCAAGGATTATAAGTTGGAATGGCATGAAGAAAATTATAAAGGATTAAATTTGGTGAAAATTAAGCTTGGAAGTGACCAAGTGTCATATGGAGCATTAGGTTACATGGAATAACTTGTGGACATGCATGCACCAGATCCAACCCATGTACATGCATCTGCTGGCACCTTTTTGAAGGAATATTCCTTGCTGTTATAACCACCTCTCTTTTTGGACTTAAATGCCCTTATTTGCTGCTGCATTAAATTTTCTTTTTGTTGGGAGTTTTTAGTCTTTTGATAGATTAATTTTTGTTTGGACTTAAAGCCCCTTACAGCTGTTACTAAAGTAGGGATATTTTTTTCTTTAGCTTTGAAGCCAAGAGACTATAAATACAAGTGTAATGAGAAAGTGGAGGACACACTTTGAATATTAATGAAAGATTGTTTCTGCTCCATTAGTGAGTAAATTGGTTGTTGCCTTTGTTCTTGTGAAGCTCATTAACTTATTGAGATTTCTATCTTGCAAGGTTTAATGTGCATAATATTCTTGGTTTATTCATTCTCCATATGAATTAGGTTAAGAATCCCATTTCTAATATTTTCTTTGAATTACACAGCAATTTGATTGTGCTGGTTCAAAGAATCAAATTCATACATCTTGATTTGGTGCTTTCCATATTGTTCCTGTAACACCCCTAAGTTCGGTAGTGCGTTCTACTGTTCCGGTGACCAGTGTTGTCCGGACAGCTAGGATGCCTAGAACTACACTTCGATATGTGTGAGGAGACATAAAATAATGAAATACAAGAAAAGAAAATACAAGAAAAACAAAGGAAAAAATAATAGCAAAGAAATGTAACCAAGTTAAGCGAGCCGAAAACCCTAGCGATGGGTGACCGCACCGGGAAGTCACGGCGTGTACCGTTGACTAGCCCTGGACTGCGGGGAACCCTGGAAAATATTTTTAGGACTCTAATAAATATTTATTGAAGTATAAATATCATTAGAAATATCAAAGAAAAATTAAATAATTAGTACAAAGAAAAGTGAGAAATCGAAAAACGGACAAAACCCGGTGTTACCGAAAAATCGGGAATGCAACCCGAACAGGGGCATTATGGTCATTTGACATCCCGAAGTGTCTTTTGACCTAAATTTCCATTAAAAATAAATAATATTACACTTAGAAAATAAAATGAAAAATTAATTTGGGGGTACCTAATATAAATAGCCAAAAGTGGAGTGAAAATTGTGTAATTAGCACTTAAATCTTATTAAATCATTTTTCTTAAGTAAGTGGTCCACTAATGAATAAACTAAACATGAAGTGGGGCAGGTGTAAGTCCATAATGCAGCTGAATTCTTCATCTTCTCCAATTCTCTCAACATTGCCGAATTGAAGAAGAAGAAAACCTCCATTAACGTTTTTCATTCAAGCTTGATCCACCCTTCCATTTCACCTTCAATCACTTAGGTTCCTTCATGAAAGTTTGTCTACACATCATAAGGAAGAGCTTGATACCAAATTTAAGAAGTTTAATCAAGGTTTGGCAAGTTCTAACTATAAGGTAAGTTTACATTTTTGAAGATTTCTTTGTTAAACTTTGTGTACATGTTATGGGTGTTGGTTTTGTGAAGGAAATTTTTAAGTTTGAAGAGTTATTGAGATATCCATTTTTGGGCAGCCATGTAGTCATGTATTGATGAAGTATTTGTACATATATTTGATGAGAATTATGTTGGTTATGGTGATGTAATATCCTAGTAAATTATTCCATATATATATGGTGATTTTTGCATTTGGATGGAAATTGATGAATTGTGGAATACTTTGGTGTTGAGGAAGCTTTTCGGCAGCCTTGGGATTCTTGGATAAATGGATATGTTCATGAAGGTATTGGCAGAATATTGACCTTGAGAATTGATGGATATGTGTATAGATTGATTGTGTAAGTGTATGTAAAAATTTGTAATATTTAGGTGTATATGTGATTGTACTTAGACTTTGTAAATTGGTGTATTGAGGATAATTGTAATCTGCCCAAAGTGATGTTAATGTAAAGTGGAATATGGTTTTGGTAATGAACCAAAACAGAAATGGTAAGGGAAGTAGACATATAGTAATGTAAGTGTGTAATTGATGCATGTTTAAGTAAGGTAGTTAAGGCCAGTATGCATTTTAGTCAATAAGTTTAAATGTGTAACCTCAATTGGTATGAGACCAATTGGAGGTGAAACTAGGCACAAAATGTGCCAACTTTCATTGAGAAAGCATACCAAAATTCTGCTTGCAAAGTGACATGAAAAAATGACCAATTCGGATTAAGTGCAAGTGAAACCTGAAAATTGACTAACTGGGCAGCAGTGAGTGTTTAGGCCATAACTCACTCAAAACAGGTCCAATTGACCTAAAATTTTAACCATGAATAGTTAAGACCCATACCTACAAGTCTTATGAAGACACAAAATCCCAGAAATGACCATAAGCAAGTCAAACATCTTGCACAAGTTCGGGTCCAAAAACTGGCCGAACCAGAGTTGACCAAATTGACCTAAAATTGACCTAATTTGATGCCATTTGACCAGCAATAGTATAATGACCATAACTTGGACTACTTAACTCAGAATGACCTAAAATTTTGCCCCGCGTGCAATAAGACATAGATCTACAATTTTGTAGTTTTGACCGAAACCCGAAAACCAAGGGAACTAGGTCGTCCGGCTAGGTCAAACTAGTATCCCGGAATCCAGCAAGTTGCATTAAAATGCACTAAACAAGGAAATGAGTTTGGTAAAATATACCAACCCTAAAACCCTATCGAATGTGACATATTAATGACACAAAAACCTAATTTACCTAAAACGCATCGAAGGTCGGTATATTAGGTGATTAAGCAAATAATAGCCTTCAGTGAATTACTTATCGAACATTATCGTTAGAGACAATTTAATTTAGTACTGAAACACTTCAAATTGTGTTTCTCAGTTACCAAAGACTCAGGAAAAGGGAAGGAAACACTGAGTCCAGACCAGGAGACAAATATTAGAGGTTTGTGCACAACGGCTATTTCTTTTGAATTTTTCAATTGAAATGAATTATGACTATTGTGCATTATTGTTTTAAATTGTGTTTGTGCACAACTAGTTTTCAACTGATTTTGTTCTGAATAATATTTCATATGATAAATTGTATATTATTGTTTTAAATTGTGTTTGTGCACAATATTTATTTCTTTTGAATTATTTTCAATTGAAATAAATTATGACTACTTATATGTTATTGTTTTAAATTGTGGAAATGTACTTGAATGGATATTTATTACTTGAAAAGCATTATAAATGATTTGAAACTGTGACAAACTGTTTGAATGGTATTTGATGGATACTTATTGATTGAAAAGCACTGTAAATGGTTTTTGTGGAAATTGAAGTGAATTACGAATTGTGTTGCCATTTTGTGAATGAAATTATAACTTTGGAAATTTATTGGATTCTTCGGATCATTTGAATAAAATGTTTGGAATTGTTTTGATTCACAATTGGCATGACACTGTTACTATGTTCCTCCTCCATTAATGGGGTGAGTGTGATTATTCCTCCCTCTTTGACTTATCAGTCTGGGGTGAGTATGATTATGTTCCTCCCTCTTTGACTTCCCAGTCTGAGGTGAGTATGGATGAGTACTCATTATATAGCTAGCTTCCTCCCTCATTGATTTCGATTATTGACGTGAGTATGTCTTGTCGTGGTGTACAACACGGCATGTGTGGAAAAATTGTGTCCTGGCTTAAATTGTGATATTGATCGGCAACACTGTGTTATTAAGTATTTTGATCAAATTGTGTATGAATTGGCAATACGGTATTCTTAAATTATTTGACTAAATTGTGTTATTATGAATTTTGATAAATTGTGAATTGGAGTTTAAATTCCTTATGACATTCATTGTCTTGAATTTAACTATGGTTTTATGTATCCACTATTTATATGGTTTATGAATTGTGATTTAAAGTTGTATTTGGTTAATGTTGTGCACCACTGAGACATTGTCTCAGCGATAGCTTTTTATTGCTGTCGCAGGTAGACAGACAGGGTAGCAGACTAGGCTGCTAGTACCTCCAGCGAGAGATTTTTCGGGTATAACGAGTATACCGCTTTTTGCATTTTGTACTGTAATGTATGACCACTGTATGTACATATTGTTTTGGTTTGAGCAGTTATAAATTCAAATTGTAACCTGAGGTTGTAAAATAATTATGAGTTATTTTGACTTGTAAAAATTGTATTATATTTCCTATATCTCAGCTTTTGAAAAATTACTATGGATTTGAGTTGAGAAATATGTTGTATTGAGAAAAATGTTGGAGTTGAGATTTGGAAAATAATTGAAGTGCTTTTTACAGGTTTTTCTAAAGAACTGTTTTATCCAAATTACAGATGGCACTCTGCCAAAATTTTTACAGAAATTCCAAATAATTCAAATGTGTTAGTTCTATCACTTCAGTTCACAAAAGTTTTTAACACCTGTAAATAGTGCTCACCACTATAAAAGAAGTAAGAAAAGTTTTTAAAATCCCTTGTAGTGTATTTAATGGGTTATCAGTATACGGAGTTGGTAATTCATTAGGTATACTACGGGATCATGTTATGCCTTACAGAGGGGTAGGGTGTGACAGTTCCTTTAATTCTTAAATGTGGGTTTTCAAGTTACCAATTGCTTGAGGGTTCACATCAGTTTTGGTATCAGAGCAAAGGGATGTCCAAACAAGGTAGATTCTCTATTTGCTTCTTGTTCTTTGTGTTTGTTACCTTTTTCATATTTGCTGTTTGGCTCTAGTTCCATATTTGTTTCTTCTTCTTCATCTTGCATCTGGATCTTTCTTGCTAAACCTTGTTTTGTTTCTTATTGTGTTTCTATTATTCACATTTTTGTTCATTGTATGCTTGACCGAAATTGGCTCTTGGGGTTTAGTATGACCTGTTTATTTAAAAATTTGTTTTGTTGAGTTTGTCTTAGGGTTTTGGGTTAATCAAGCCAAAGCCTTTCTAGCTATCCATCTTGCTTCCTTCATTTTGACATCAAGCATGAGAGATTATTTGGGTCATTGAGTTCCACTTACCTATTTGGCCTGAAACTGTACCAGCATTATTTGGGTGTGTTTAAGACGTTGGGTGTAAATTTTGGGGGTTGTTTGATGTTGCTTGCCTACTGAACCAAAATTTTGCGGCAGACTCGATCAAATTAAGTTCACATAGCAAATACACCCTGTAAATTTTATAACCCCACTTCAGTAGTTGCCAAATTAAATTTCAACTTTAAATCCAACCATTTGTATAGGGAACCAAAATTTTGCAGCATAATCAATCAAAATAAGTTCACATAGCAAATATCCCATAAATTTTTGAAAATTTACTGAGTGTTTATACCCCATTTCAGTAGTTCCCAAATTAAATTTCAGCTTAAAATTCATCTGTTTGTGTGGGGAATCAAAATTTTGCGGCAGACCCGATCAAATTAAGTTCACATAGCAAATCAGCCCGAAAATTCCTGAAAATTTACAGGTTGTTTTTGCCACATTTGAGCTATTCTCAAATTAAATCTCAGCTCAAAATTTAACCGTTTGTGTGGGGAACAAAAATTTTGCGGCAGACACGATTAAATTTGGTTTACAAAGTAAACCAGTCAAGAAAAGCCTGAAATTCTAGCAGCAATTAGTCAGTATTGGGTTGCATTTGCCTACTCAATTTCAGATCAAAATACACTCATTTGCTTGGTGATCCTAAATTTATGCAATTCTTGGTGTATTGTGTGAACTGCTGGTAATTGTGATAAGTTGATGGCAAACTTGGATATTTAAGCTTGATATCTCTACTTTAGGTTGTCTCTTTTCCAGCTTACTACTCTTTTATTTTGGTTTCTTCTTTCTTGATTCCTTATTGCATTACATTTCCATACTTGAGCTTTTCTTTTGTTGACTTCTTGAGTCACATTATTGCTTTCTTGATTACTAGTTTGATCCGTCACGTTCAAGAATTTTATTATGTGTTAAATTTTTATGAGTACAGTCTTGGTTTGAGTTACTTGAGTTTGATAAGAACTTGTGGACATAGCCAAGAGAGGTAAAAGGCACAGAGTGGTGAGTTCATAAAAGGGGAAAAACCTTGTTGAGTTAAACACGAGTGAAGTGTCCCCTGTTGAGTGTAAACACGTAAGGGAGTGAGTGAGGTGTTTTCTTTACACTAACCATTTTCTTGCAGGTCTGAAAACATGTCTAGAAAGGGTGATGGTAGTGAGGGGGAAGGTGAAAATCCATTCTACATGCAGGCTGTCAGACAACAATTTGAAAGAATGAATGTTGTGTGCAATGGAATCATAGATAGGTTGGAAAGATTGGAGCAAAGAGATAGGCAAAATGAGAGAAGGCCAAATAGGAGGGATCTTGTACCTCTAGTAGTTGAATCTGATGAAGATGAGGTTGATAACTATGATTTTGAGTTTAAAAGACCTAGGAGGGGTAGATATGAGAGAAGAGCTGAAGATAGGAGGAATGGGGATAGGAGGATAAGAAGAGAGGAAAGAGAGAGGAATAGGGTAGATGACAATATCAAAAGTATTAAAATGAGCATCCCTTCTTTCCAAGGGAAAAATGATCCGGATGTGTATCTAGAATGGGAAAGGAAGGTAGAAGCTGTCTTTCATTGTCATCACTATTCAGAGGAGAAGAAAGTAAAGTTAGCAGCAGTAGAATTTACTGATTATGCTTTGGTATGGTGGGATCAAGTGTTAATTAGTAGAAGGAGAAATTATGAGCAATCAATTGCAACTTGGGGTGAGATGAAAATTATAATGAGAAGGAGATTTGTTCCTAGTCATTACTATAGAGAGCTACATCAGAGGTTACAAAGATTGACTCAAGGTTCTAAAAGTGTTGAAGATTATCATAAAGAAATGGAAATTGCTATGATTAGAGCAAATGTAGAGGAGGATAGAGAATCCACCATGGCTAGATTCTTGAATGGGCTAAACAAAGAGATTGCTCATATTGTTGAGTTACATCACTATGTTGAGTTGGAGGATATGGTCCACATGGCTATGAAGGTAGAAAGGCAACTTAAAAGCAAGTCAAAATTTGGAGAAAATGCAGGTACTTCTTCATCTTGGAAGTCTAACTGGAAGAAGGAGGATAAGGAAAAGGCTGTTAGCAAATATAAGAAAAATGAGGAATAGGAAAAGAAGGTGGAGAAGAAATTTGTAGAAAGTAAAGGAAAGGAGGTTGCAACTACTACCCGAAATAGAGATGTAAAGTGTTTTAGGTGTTTGGGCAGTGGACACATAGCTTCTCAATGCCCTAACAAGAGAGTCATGGTCATGAGAGAAAATGGTGAGATAGAAATGGAGGAGGAAATTGTGAGTGATTCCACATCTTCAGGGGAGGAGGATGCAGAGGTAGAATATGCTGCTGAAGGAAGTGCTCTAATGATTATGAGAGCATTAAATACTCAAGTAAAGGAGGATGTTGGTGATGAATTACAAAGAGAAACAATTTTCCATACAAGGTGTCTTATCCAAGACAAAGCTTATAGTGTCATCATTGATGGGGGAAGTTGTGCCAATGTTGCTAGTACTATTTTGGTGCAGAGATTAGGGTTGAGGACTTTGAAACACCCTAGACCCTATAAATTGCAATGGTTGAATGAATGCGGTGAGACGAAAGTAACAAAACGAGTGCTGATTTCCTTTGCAATAGGAAAGTATCAAGATGAGGTTATGTGTGACGTGGTTCCAATGCAAGCTGGCCATTTATTACTTGGCCGACCATGGCAATTTGATAGAAAGGTGATCCACGATGGGTATAAAAATAGGTATTCTTTTGAAATGAATGGAAGGAAAATCATTTTGGCACCGATGACACCAAAACATATTTATGAGGACCAAACAAGGCTTAAGTAAGCAATGGGTGAGGTAAAATCAAGAGTGGCCGAAAAGAGAGCAGAGAAGAAAAGGAGTGAAAAGAAATTGACTGAAAATGTTGTGAGTGAGCAAAACAAGGGTGGTTGTGAGGAAAGAAAAGAGAGTAAAGAAAACATTCCAAGAGTGCTTGAAAAAGGTGAAACTTCGGCACAAAAGGAGAGCTGTGCGGAAAGAGGGGAGAGAAAATTAAGCTTGTATGCTAAAGGAAGAGATGTGAGGAATGTCATGTTTGCCAACAAGAAAATGTTATTAATTGTGTTTAAGGACTCTTATTTATCCACATCTGACCTTGACCCCAATTTGCCTAGTGTTGTTGTCTCCCTTTTGCAGGAATATGAGGATGTGCTACCTGAGGAGATGCCAACTGGACTACCACCTATTCGAGGGATTGAGCACCAGATTGATTTTGTACCTAGAGCAGTTATTCCTAACCGTCCAGCCTATAGAACTAATCCTGAAGAAACCAAAGAATTACAAAGGCAAGTTGAGGAATTGCTGGCTAAGGGTTACGTGAGAGAAAGTATGAGCCCTTGTGCTATACCCATCCTTTTGGTAACAAAGAAAGATGGCACATGGCGCATGTGTGTGGATTGTAGGGCGGTCAACAAAATCACTGTAAAGTATCGCCACCCTATACCTAGATTGGATGATATGTTGGATGAACTTTGTATTGCTTGTGTTTTTACCAAAATTGACTTGAAAAGCGGATATCATCAAATTCACATGAAAGTAGGTGATGAATGGAAGACTGCATTTAAAACAAAGCATGGACTATATGAGTGGCTAGTGATGCCTTTTTGGCTAACTAATGCTCCTAGCACTTTTATGAGATTGATGAATCATGTGTTGCGTGCTTTTATTGGAAATTTTATTGTTGTTTATTTTGATGATATATTGGTTTACAGTAGAGACATGAATGAACATATGCATCATTTAAGAGCTGTATTCGATGTGATAAGAAAGGAAAAATTATATGCTAATTTGAAGAAATATTCATTTTGCATAGAAAAGGTTGTCTTTTTAGGATTTGTCATTAGTGCTAATGGTGTTAAAGTTGATGATGAAAAAATTAGAGCTATTAAAGACTGGCCCATTCCAAAGTCTGCATCTGAAGTACGTAGTTTCCATGGACTAGCTAGTTTCTATAGAAGATTTATTAAGAATTTCAGTACCATTACAACACCATTGAATGATCTTGTCAAAAAGAATGTTAATTTTATTTGGGAACAGAAACAAGATGATGCTTTTCACAAAATTAAAGACATATTATGTTCTGCTCCTGTGTTGGCTTTACCTGATTTTTCTAAGACTTTTGAGATTGAGTGTGATGCATCAGGAATAGGTATTGGAGCCGTTTTAATGTAGGATAAAAGACCAATAGCATACTTTAGTGAGAAGCTTAATGGAGCAACTTTGAACTATTCTACATATGACAAAGAGTTGTATGCATTGGTACGTGCTTTGGAAACGTGGCAACATTACCTTTGACCAAAGCCATTTGTCATCCACACAGATCATGAGTCATTGAAGAATATCAAGGGGCAAAATAAGTTGAGTAGGCTTCATGCAAAATGGGTTGAGTTCCTTGAGACCTTCCCATATGTGATTCAATACAAACATGGGAAAGAAAATGTGGTTGCTGATGCCTTATCTCGAAGGTATAACCTTCTTGCCCTTCTTGATGCAAAGTTATTAGGATTCGATTATGTGAGAGAAAGAATTATATGCTGAAGATGATGACTTTGCTAGAGTGTATGTAGCTTGTGAAAAGAATGCTTTTGAGAAGTTTTATAGGCATGATGGATATTTGTTTAGAGAAAATAGATTGTGTGTGTCTAAGAGTTCCATGCGTGAATTATTTGTGAATGAGTCTCATGCTGGTGGATTAATGGGTCATTTTGGTGTTGCCAAAACTTTAGATGTGTTGAAGGAACATTTTTATTGGCCGAATATGAAAAGAGATGTTGAAAGAGTATGTGTTAGGTGCATTGTGTGTGCTAAGGCTAAATCTAGAGTTTTGCCACAAGGTTTGTATACACCTTTGCCTAGCCCTAGTGATCCTTGGGTTCATTTGTCTATGGATTTTGTGTTGGGATTACCTAGGTCTAAATAAGGCCATGATTCAATTTTTGTTGTTGTTGACAAGTTTTCAAAAATGGCACATTTTATTCCATGTCATAAAACTGATGATGCTACAAATGTTGCAAATTTATTCTTTAGATATTGTTAGGTTGCATGGCATACCTAAGAGTTTAGTTAGTGATAGGAATGTTAAATTCCTTAGTCACTTTTGGAAGGATTTGTGGGGAAAATTGGGCACCAAGTTGTTATTTTCCACCACTTGTCACCCACAAACCGATGGTCAAACTGAAGTAGTAAATAGGACACTAACTACTCTTTTGCGTGCTGTGGCTAAGCAAAATTTGAAGTCATGGGAAGATTGCATTCCACTTGTTGAATTTGCATACAATAGAAATGTGCATTCTTCTACTAGCTATTCTCCATTTGAAATTGTGTATGGTTTCAATCCTTCAACTCCTTTGGATCTTTTACCTTTGCCTGTGAACGAGCTTGCTAGTTTAGATGGAAAAAGAAAAGCAGAATTGGTGAAGAAAATCCATGAACATGCCAAGCTTCAAATTGAAAAGAAAATGAAAAATATGCTAGTCAAGCCAATAAAGGAAGGAAGAAAGTCACATTTCAACTTGGAGATTGGGTATGGGTTCACATGCGCAAATAAAGGTTTCCCTCTCGAAGGAAATCAAAATTACAACCAAGATGTGATGGACCTTTCCAAGTGCTGACCAAAATTAATGATAATGCCTACAAAATAAACCTACCCGGTGAGTATAATGTTAGTGCCACCTTCAATGTTGCTAATTTATCTCCTTGTGTTGATGTAGGAATAGATTCGAGGACGAATCCTTTTGAAGTGGAGGGGAATGATGAGAATGAAGCTACATCCACGCCAAAGGATTTCATCCAAGGTCCAATTACTAGAGCTAGAGCTAAATCACTTTAGAATTTAATTTGTGAAATCTTAATGAGTAAGGATTATAAGCTGGAATGGCATGAAGAAAATTATAAAGGATTAAATTTGGTGAAAATTAAGCTTGGAAGTGACCAGGTGTCATGTGGAGCATTAGGTTACATGGAATAACCTGTGGACATGCATGCACCAGATCCAACCCATGTACATACATCTGCTGGCACCTTTTTGAAGGAATATTCCTTGCTGTTATAACCACCTCTCTTTTTGGACTTGAATGCCCTTATTTGCTGCTATATTAAATTTGCTTTTTGTTGGGAGTTTTTAGTCTTTTGATAGATTAATTTTTATTTGGACTTAAAGCCCCTTATAGCTATTACTAAAGTAAGGATATTTTTGTCTTTAGCTTTGAAGCCAAGAGACTATAAATACAAGTGTAATGAGAGAGTGGAGGACACACTTTGAATATTAATGAAAGATTGTTTCTGCTCCATTAGTGAGTAAATTGGCTGTTGCCTTTGTTATTGTGAAGCTCATTAACTTGCTGAGATTTCTATCTTGCAAGGTTTAATGTGCATAATATTCTTGGTTTATTCATTCTCCATATGAATTAGGTCAAGAATCCCATTTCTGATATTTTCTTTGAATTACACAGCAATTTGATTGTGCTGATTCAAAGAATCAAATTCATACATCTTGATTTGGTGCTTTCCATATTGTTTCTTTAATTCTTGAATGTGCGTTTTCAAGTTACCAATTACTTGAGGCTCTGATACCATGATGTGTCCCACATCGGTTCTGCAGGGAGGTCTTGGGTGTTATATATATGGGTTTGCAAACCTCCCCTTGTGAGCTAGCTTTTGAGTTAGAGTTAGGCAGGTTCATATCATTTGGTATCAGAGCCTCACTATGTATGGGTCGGTAGGCCATGTACAAGGTTTCCTGACATTCTTCGGGAGAGGTCGGGGTGAACGAGTCATGACCCCGGTTACTTCACGAGGATGTTCAGTCTAAAAGGGTCGGGAATGATGTGTCCCACATCGATTCTGCAGGGAGGTCCTGGGTGTTATATATATGGGTTTGCAAACCTCCCCTTGTGAGCTAGCTTTTGAGGTAGAGTTAGGCAGGTTCATATCAAGAATGCTCTGAGTCTAATGGCTTTATTAGATACCCCATTCCTCTTAAATGTGTCATATAGAGTAAGAAAGCATTGAATGTGATTGTGTGGATCTTTCACAGATGAACCTCCAAATTGAGTTTGTTCAATAATTTAGAGCCATGCCTAGTTAAGCTCAAAATTATTGGCCTCCACTATAAGCCTCGTGGCACTTGATTTTAAATCTTTAGATAGTTTGGGCTCTGTAGTCCCTCAAGGGCCTTGGTTGGAGTTTTGAGAGCTTTTATTTCTATTTCTTAATGTCTCCTTGCTCTCTTAATGGCCCTAAGAGTCTTGCCTATCTCAGGATTCAATTCAAGCAACTCCTCCTCAGGTTTAGTTCTAGTCATAAACCAAATAGAGAGCCTGAAAAAGGAATAAAAGGTAAAAGCAAAATAAGTGAATTAAGTAAACAAAAATAAATGCCTAAATCAGTTAAATTGCCTATCACTCAATATTACTAAATTCCCCATCAACGACACCGAAAAACTTGTTTGTGCTGATTTACAACCCGCAAGTGCACAGATCATGAACAAGTAATATAGTAGTGAGTAAAGTATCATTCCCATGATGAATTTGTAAGTACTAAGCTAAATAGTAACTTTGACTGTTTAAACAACTGAATATGATGAAGGATTTTTTAATTAAACTAATTTAAACTAACTAAAGACATTGAGAATAAAGGAAGATAAAGTAATAAACTTAAATTTAGAAAACAATTCACTAAAGCAATTCCAGAATTAGGATTTCACACTTCAACCTTATTATGGACTCAACCTTACTTATTCAACAAATTGAGAATTATTACTTTGATGGAAATTAATCCTAAGATATCTCAAGTCCTCTATCAAGGCACCTAAGGTGTATTTTAATTAACCTAAACCCTACTTTCATGATGATCAATCTTAATTAAAACCCTTTAAGCCCTTTGATTAATTATGGAACTCCATAAAGGTTTTAGCCTATCTCTAGGTTAGATTTTATAGGTTCAAAATCCTGATTTCCAGTGATAATCTACACCTTTCAGTTCTTCAATTAGTATATTATATCAAAACTAAGTGTGTACCAACACATAGTATGCATTAAGAACACAAAAGATTAAATTAAAGAACAAAACTCAAATTCTTTAAATAACTTTAGTATACATCCATAATAGAAAATTGAAAGTGCTACTCTCATAACCCTAGAATTAAACATAGTCACTCATAGTGAGTTTAACAAACATAATGAAATTAAAATGAAAGAACATAAAACTATCTAAAGAAATAAAACAAAAGAACCCAGAACAAAGATCTCCAACCTTGGACTTTTGGAACTTCAGCCGAGTATCCTTCTCCTTGCGCTTTGATGCAAATTCTCTCTAAACTACTTAGAAAACTAGGGTTTGAAAGTAAAATGAACTCTCCTGCTTGTTTCAGCCTTCCAGTACTTATGTTAGGTGCTTAAAGGTCATGTTTCAGAGTCCCCAAAGCGTTAGAAATCTGTTCAGAATGAGTGTAGCAGAATCTAGGTCAAAGTAAAAGTCTTTCCTAGTGTAAGATACATAGCCCATGTGGCACTAAACTGCTTGACCTATCTAAATTTTTGGACAACTTTAAGTTTCTTGTATTGGGGAAGACAACAACTTACATGGGGTCTTAGATGTTACAAAGGGCAAACTACACAGCCCGTGTACTTGGGTCCTTCCACAGTTCTTCAGGTTTTGATGGCCAGAAGGTTACACGGGTCATGCTTCTAGTTTACATGACCCGTGTAAATTGTGCAGCATGCTTGCCTGACTTTTTTGATTTCTCAACCTGCTCAATCAACTTCTATGACTTGAATCTTCATTAAATTACCTGAAAAGATATAGAAATAAAAAATTAAGTAGAGACTATTAAAACTAATAAAAATTAATGAAACTAAATAAAATTCATGAAATTAACTATCTAAATGCTATGAAATGCAACGCAAAGGTGCCTTAAAATACATATATGATATAAGTGTATTACCTATCCATTTTTATCCTTCTACTCATGACCATTTGGTCCCACCAAATAATAACAGAGTCTGTAAACTAAACTACTGCCAACTTCACAATCTTTTTCTTAGAGTAATTGTGACAATCAAACACTAACTCCACTTCCTCTCCCATGCAAGGTAAACATCAGGATCATTCTTTCCTTAAAATAATGGAATTTTCATTTTAATACTCTCAATATTCCCATCTATTCTTTCTCTCCCCTTTTGCTCCCTCCTAGGTCTACCATCATTCTTACCACCTCTTATTAACAATAGACATCCTATCTTCATCAATTCCAAACTTGACATCAATTCTTCCTCAATATTTTTTTAGGGAGGAATTTTAGGTCTCCTATTTGGTCTCTTTCCATTAGATTTCTCTCTTTGTTCCAACCTCTCAAACCTTTCCACAGTACTGCTAAACACAACATTCATCCTTTTAAATTGTTATTGAACAGCTTGCATATAACAAGGATTTTGCTCTTCCTCACCATTACTACTTCTAAGTGACATATCTAACAACCTATAAGAAAAATGTTAGAAAACAATCTCACAACACTCTCTTACGTGTTTACTCTCAAAAAATGGCACTCCGCTCGTGTTTCTCATAATTTTAGGATTTTTCAGTCTTTTGTGCTAAACACTCTAGCCTTTTTCTACTCTTTTTCTCCTGTTTTAGCTCTTGAAAGAACTAACCAATCTTTAAACAAAGCAATAACTTGCAAAGCTCAACATAAAATATATTTAAGAACAAGACGAGCAAAATAAATTCAAAGAAAATAATTATGACATTATAGCCAACAAAGATGACACCAAATTTGGAATGGATTTCAAGAAAGATTAATGATGACTCCTTCAATACAATAGATAGTTGAAAAAAACACCAAACAAAGTCAACACCTCAATTGCAAGGGAGTGTCTCAACACAAGCAGTAAACAAACTCAATTTTTACTCCCACTCTTGTAATTATCAATCACAATTTCAATTCTTTTCTTCTCTTTCTCTCTCTCTCTCTCTCTCTCTCTCTCTCTCTCTCTCTATCATAATCAACATAACTACAATAAATTGAAAATACAATACCCAGGCACAATAGCTAGAACAACCTTTAGTCCTAAACACTAATCAATTTCATAAAAACTTCTCCTATAATTAACTCCCAGCAATATAACTCAACAAAATTAGCATAAAGAACAAGTATGAATTACAAACCAATGAACGAAACTAAAGCAAAACAATTAAAAAAGGATTAATATACCCCAAAAACACTATTCAGCAATAAAAAGGAATTAATAGACATGCCATGCCGGCGCCCGAGTGTGGTGTTAAGTGAGCAAGGGTTTCCACATCATGGACGGGTGTGGGTAAAGAAGTTAGTCCATAGAACAGATAGTAGAATAGATAGTGGAACATAACACAAGATAGACATAGAAAAAAATAGAAGATATCATAGAAGGAGACCAATTAGGAAGGAACAGGATAGGAGGAGGATCAGGGTTGGTACTTGGAATATTGGATCACTTATAAGAAAATTAATGAAGCTTATGGATACCTTGAAAAGGAGAAGGGTGAATATTGCTTGAATTCAGGAGACTAAATGGATAGGAGAGAAAAAGCAAGGAAGTGGGTAATTTAGGGTACAAACTGCGATTTACTGGAAAGGAGAGAAATAAGAATGGAGTGGGCATAATCATAGACATAAAATTGAAAAATGCTGTAATATCTGTGAAAAGAGTAGGAGATAGAATTATACTAGTAAAGCTAGTACTAGAAGAAGAAACAATAAATATAGTTAGTGCTTATACACCACAAATAGGACTAGATAGTGAGAGTAAACAAAGGTTTTGGGAAGATATGGATGATTTAATGCAAAGCATACAGAATGAAAAGAATGTTTTCATTGGTGGAGATTTGAATGGACATGTAGGAAGTGATAAGCAAGGTTACGAGAATGTTCATGGAGGTTTTGGTTTTGGCAGTCAAAATGAGGAGGGAAAAAGCATCCTAGATTTCACTATGGCATATGACCTAATACTAGCAAATACCTACTTTATAAAAGAGAGTCACATTTAGTGACTTTCAAAAGTGGGCAACATAGAAGCCAAATCGACTTCCTCTTAACTAGGAAGACAAATAGAGCTCTATGCAAGGATAGCAAGGTCATTCCAGGAGAGGCTTTAACAAGTCAACATTAGTTAGTGGTCTTGGATGTCAAGTTTAGGAACAATTCAAGTAAAGTTAGAAGAAATAGTGTAGCTCAAACAAAGTGGTGGGAGTTCAAAGGAGTAAAGCAAGTGAAGTTCAAAAATGAGCTTCTCGAGTCTGAAGCATGGAAGCTAGACATGGAGGCAATGATATGTGGATACAGATGGCATCAAAGATTAGAGAAGTAGCTAGAAAAGTACTTAGAGAGTCTAAAGGACATGGAGCACCCTCAAAAGATAGATGGTGGTGGAATGAGAAAGTACAAAAGGCAGTGAAGAGAAAAAGGGAATGGTATAAGAAATTTTACCTAAATGTGATAATAATAAGACATATGAACAGTATAAGATATCAAAGAAATAGGCAAAAAAGGCAGTTAGTCAAGTAAGAGCACAGGGCTTTGAAAAGTTATATGAGAAACTTGAAACTAAAGAAGGGGAGAAAGATATTTATAGATTAGCAAGGAGGAGAGAAAGGAAATGTCAAGATCTCAATCAAGTTAGGTGCATTAAGGATAAAGAAGAAAAAGTGTTGGTGAAAGATGAGAACATTAAAGAAAGATGGAGAAATTATTTTAATGATCTCTTTAATAATAGTCAAAATGGTAATAGCGTGAATATAGACTATAGAACAATAGAAAAGAATGTGAATTATACTAGAAGGATTAGATCTTTAGAAGTAAAGGAAGCACTTAAGAGAATGAAAGTGGGTAAAGCCTGTGGACCCAATGGAATACCAATTGAAGTGTGGAAGTGTTTGGAAGATATGGGAGTGGCATGGTTAACTAAATTATTTAATAAGTTTTTAAACTCAAAGAAAATGCCTGATGAATGGAGGAGGAGTATTTTAATACCTATTTTTAAAAATAAGGGAGACATACAGAGTTGCTCGAACTATAGGAAAATTAAACTCATGAGCCATACTATGAAGTTGTGTGAGAGAGTTGTGGAGCATCGACTATGTCATGATACTTCTATCTCTCTCAATCAATTTGGCTTCATGCCCGGTCGTTCAACTATAGGGCGATCTTTCTCATTAGAAGCTTGATGGAGAAATATAGAGATGTGAAGAAAGATCTACATGTGGTTTTTATTGATTTGGAGAAGGCTTATGATAGTGTTCCAAGAGATATCTTATAGAGTGTGTTAGAACAAAAGAGGGTATCTATTAGGTACAGACAAGTGTTGAAAGATATGTATGAAGGAACAACTACTATTGTGCGCACAGTGGGGGGGACACAAGAGATTTTCCAATTTCAATTGGATTACACTAAGGATCAGTTATAAGTCCTTACCTTTTTACATTAGTTTTAGATGAATTGACGAAATATATACAAGAGAGTATTCCTTGGTGCATGATATTTGTAGATGATATTGTTTTGATAGATGAGATGCAAGAAGGAGTCAATAGAAAGCTAGAGCTTTGGAGAAGTAATCTAGAGTCAAAGGGCTTTAAGTTAAGTAGAACAAAGACAGAATACATGCATTGCTAGTTCAGTGAAGGCCAAACTAGTGATAGGGAAGGAGTTAGTTTGGATGGAGTGGTACTGTCCCAAAGTAATCACTTTAAATATCTTAGCTCAGTCCTTCAAGTAGATGGGGGATGTGAGGAGGATGTTAATCATAGGATTAAAGCCGGATGGTTGAAGTAGAGACGTGCCATAGGAGTTCTATGTAATCGCAAGATTCCCAATAAGTTGAAAGGAAAATTTTACCGTACATCCATACGACCGGCTATGTTATATGGTAGTGAGTGTTGGGCACTAAAGGAGTCATATGCATATAAGATAAGAGTTGCAGAGATGAGAATGTTAAGGTGGATGAGCGGCCATACTAGACTAGATAAAGTCTGTAATGAGAGTACTAGAGAAACGATAGGAGTGGTGCCAATTGAGGATAAATTGAGAGAAGGGAGATTGAGGTGGTTTGGTCATGTGAAGCGTAGACATATGGAGGTTCCAGTTAGACAAGTAGAGCACATTAGGTTAGAGGATAGAAAGAAAAAAAAGGGTAGACCTAAATTGACTTAGAGAAGAGTAGTACAACATGACCTAGAAGCATTACACATTTCTGAGGATTTAACCCAAAATCGTTTAGAGTGGAGAAAGCGAATCCATATAGCCGACCCCAAATTTTTGGGATAAAGGCTTAGTTGAGTTGAGTTGAGTTGAGTTTAGAAGAACAAACAAAACACATCATAAGAACACAAAGGACTTTAAAAATCAAAACACAAACAAAGATGAGAAGAAAAGAAAAATTAACAACTAAGCACAAAGAGCCCAAATAGAAATTAAAGTATAACTAATCTGATTTGAGAGCCTTGCTCTGATACCAAAATGATGAAAACCCTAATTCACATGCCAACAAACCCATAAAATATTTGAATTAGTCCAAGGAACTCTCAAAATAAAATTCTTGTTTCTATCTTTCTTTTTTTTTCTCTTTTTTTTTTTCATACTTGACTGCTAGCAATCTCAAAAAGTTAGGGCTATTATGATAAAACCCTTAACACTAGTAACAATTCAATTATTTTTAATTTTTTTTTTTACATCAAATATGTAAAACTACAAAATAAAACCACTGAGGTAATATCAAAATTGTTGGAACAAACTAACTCAACACAACAATTGCACAAAACCATGAAAGATAACTAAGAGGCATTTCATAAAACATCAATAAGTAATGCATTGTATTGACTCAAATCTTCCAACAATGGTGACAACACCTATCAATAGAATTCAATAAACAATTAGCACAAAGGACATGCACGGATTACTAATTAATATAAAACTTGGAGCCGAACGAATCAAAGAAGTTAAAAGACTCAAACTAGAATTGAGGGGGGCTAAAAGAAAACAAAGCAACAACACAAACACAAAGGAATTCCACAAGACACAAATCTCACACAATTGAAATTAGAACCCAAGCACAAAATAAATGAAATTAAAAATCAAAGAAATAAGGATAAACAACCTGATAAGACAACCCAAAGCTTTGATACCAAAATGATGAGACTTGCTAAGAAACTCACAAAATATTTGAATCAACCCAAGGAACTCTTTAAATCATATTCTTCTAAATGAAATTACTCAACCCAAAACCAACACTGGGTAGAGAACCAAGTAAATGTTTAAATGGGAATCTAAAAAGATTTAGGACTCAATACCAATTTGTGGTAGAGACTCAATGTTTTAATCTCGTAAGTAAATTAACTTGTCAAGAATAAAAATTTCAATGAAGAATAATAAGGGCAAAATTCTCTCTGAAATTCAAAAAATACTAAGAAAATTACAAGTTTATCCAAAATTAAGCCTCCAAACCATGTCATGGCCAGGCCATGCACCTAGTATGAATCCCATAGGTTGGCCATGCGCCTAGCATGAATCCAATAGGCTAGCCATGAGGTTTTCTGCCTCCTTAGCTCTCCAACAAGGTCTATGTGCCTAGCCTCATTCTCCCAACTAGGCCACATGATGTTCTGCCTCCTTTAGAAATTTGATGTATTTGAGACTTTCTTGGAGTAGTCTTGGCAATTAGAAGGAAAATGTGTTAGCCTTGCACATGGTGATCTCCATCCTTGCCTAATTGAACTAATATGATCCATTTAAACTCTTTAAGCATGCTAAGGTTATCAACTCTGTTCTTGCACACTTGAATCGATATAATCCATTTGAACTCCTTTAGCATTCCAAGCTTGTCCACCTCTACTTGAATCATTCCTTAAATAATTTCATTAAAACTTGGTGCCTTCATGATCACATCACTAAGTAATCAAGGTGATAATCTAAGAAAATTGTTTTTCAATAAAGAAAACATAAAAAAAAAATGATGTTTAGATAATTGAATGAAAAAATACTTAAACAATTTTAAAAAATTGCAAATTTAGATTTAGTCTCCACATAGCAAACTTTCCTTTTTTATTGAGCAATATGCTTTTCAAAATATATGGATAATGTAACACCCCTCACCGGACTATAGTGTAGCTAAGCAAGGCGTGCTACATTCGGTGCCGGAGCACCCTAACTTATCTTACTTTATTTCTTTAAAAATTTTGTTCTCTTTATATTTAATATCGATTATTTTTCGACGAAGAAACTAATGGAGTTTTCCCTATTTTATTATCATTTGACATGTTTTACTATTTACCTGTTTGAAAATTTCAATAATATTTTATAATAAAAATCTCATCAATTATTCTCATAATCATCTCATAATTCACATCTCATTCATATATCTCAATTTCATATTCATTTCCATGCATTTCCATTCATGCACAATTTATATATATAAGTTCTCAAGTTTCATTAATTTACATGATTTACAAACTGATTATATAAATTCATAATTTACATGATCTACAAATTAATTACAGTTCCATAATCTATATTTCAACATACAATTCATAGTTTACATTACAAATAACAACTAATTATAATATACAAAATACATAATATGATCTATATGGGCCCTATCTACATGCATTGCTGAGGAGGTGACAACCTTGAATACTCTGCAGATCAGAACTCCAAAATCTCTGTTTAGTATTTGCTGGGCTTTAACTTCAGTACCTGCGCGAGGAAACAAATCCATCGCGCTAAGCATTGCTGCTTAGTGGTGCAATAATATAATAAGAAATAATGTATACAAATAAAAATAATTGGAACATATTTTCTATACTCAAGAATTTTACTGGGTTCATATGAAATTTGCCATACAATATATCTTTCAACATTTATGTTGCTCTCTAGAATCACTTTTTTCATAAGTTTACAATAATCATTTATATAATGTGCAAATAAATCTAAATATTTAGTTTATGTTTATATTATTATGGAGGATGTATTTCTAATAATTACTTATGTTATGCTTATTTTGCTAGTCTTTCATTTACCCTCTTAATATTTACTATGCGTTGTGGATCATTTCATAATAATTAAATTCTTAATACTAGTTTAATAGCTTTCAAATTTTTCTCACTGATTTATTTAGTTTCTAATATTTTTAACTTATTTTAATAAATTTTCTCTGCCCAGGTAACCTATGACAGGCTGACTAAACTGAATAATGGGTCGTTAGCACTGGACACCGCAGTGCCTCAGGTCGTCATACCATAGGACGTAGAACATCAACCACGTATGTAGTCAGTATGGCTAAAAAGCCATGATAACACATAATCGGGCATTAAGCCATGAGTGCAGGCATTAAGACATGAGTGTGGGCATAAAGCCATGAATACAGGCATAAAGCCTTTCGTAGTACTGCTAAATCAATACCCTATTGGCATGCCAATCAATTCAATTTGACACACATGTCTAAGTAATACAAGGGCATATAATATCATTAAATATTAATATATTGTATTTTATGACTTCATTATTTCATGACAAATTCCATAATTTATACATTCATCATAATATTCATACATTCCTCATATCATTCGTATTGATCACAATTCATTTGATCTCATGTACCATTCACATTCAAAACATCTTTCCTTTCTCTCTTGATGGGAACCTAAATCTCAAATGGCACTTTTATCTCATTTATACATTTAACAATCTATTCATGTAAATTACATTTCATACTTCAAGTTGTATTGCTAATTTATTATGAACTCCATCGGTGTTGGGAGTATAAATCTCAATTACCTATTCCAAGTAATCCATGAACATTTCATGGATTCCAAATTTCATGCCTTAATTTCCTCTGCCAATTTAATTATTACACTTTGTGTCTTTGTATTACTATTTACATTACTATTCACTCAAATTGTTGACTTTTTAATATATAATAAATTTATTGAACCTAAGTTCACCAAGATACCACATTTTGTATTCTAAAGTTGTTGGTATTGGTTGCCAATACCATTTCAAAGCTTAGTGTTAGTTATTCACAATTTTTAGATTTCAAGCACTAAGTTTACTGTTTTATTGGTCATTTATACAGTAGGAATTTGGTAATATTGTCTTCATGAAAGTTGTTCCTTATTGTGTCTAGTTACATTTCTTTTTTTGAATGACTCCATTTGGAGTTTTGTAGCTCAAGTTATGGTCATTTTACCATAACTGGCCGGATTGACCTGTACCCAGAATTTCTGGGCAATTTGGTTATGCTAGATTTGGTAACCTAAGTTTGGTTGGCAATTTGACTAGGTTATGATCAAAATTTGGATTTTTGTTCCTCATGAAAGTTGTAGGGCTATGTCTCAGCTTTCTGCCGGCAAAATTTTAGATCAATTGAACTTGCCTACACTAAGTTATGACCATTTGAACAAATACTATTCATTTAGTCATTTTCCAAGGATAGCCTGTTGGTCACCCGGATTATGGTAATTTTTAGGTCAACTTAGTTTGGTTTCTGGGTAGGGTTTCTTCACCAAAGTTGTGCCATTATGTGTCTAGTTTCATGTTCAATTGGCGTTGCACCAATTGAACCTATACAACTCCATTTATAGCTATCCAAACCTACTAGACTCACACCCAGTCTTGCAGGTCACTAAGGGCAGCATACCTAACTTCAATTCCCATGGAACAAATCACTTCACTTCCGAATCACACATAGCCAAATGGTCACTATTTGACCATTAGAACTTCCTTTCATCAATACATGAGCAAATCCCTAGGTTTTTCCCAAACCCTAACTCCATAACTTCAATTTGTTCAAACAATTTACATGCAAGTGTTCTAATCATCAAACCATATTCTATGGCATCAATAAACAACTATAATTCACTTAAATCATGGAAATCTTATAGGACCTTAGGGCTGCTGAAATTTTAAAGGGACTTTAACATGCCTATTTTTCTTCCAATTTCACATTTTCTAGCTTAAATTGATGTTGTAACAAGGAATATAAGAGGAAAATTAACTAAAGTAGCACTAACCTCTTGAGTGTAGAATTTTTCTAAGCTCTAACTTCACTTTTTCCTCTTCAAATTGCTGCCCAAGTCTTGTTTTAGTGGTAGGGACAAATTTTCACAAAGGGAAGTTAGGGTTTTAAGGTGGTTTGATAGAGGTTTGGAAGCTTGGGTGAAGTTTTAATGGTGGAAGAGAGTGTGAAGTGGTTCTCGGCTAAAGGAAGAAGAAAGAAGGAAGCAGAATTTTCTTTTGATTTTTCAGCCCATTTTTTTGTGTTTTAAGTGTAATTAGTGAATGGTGATTGGTGGAGGCATTGTAATGACATAAGCATGAGGTCATAATTTCAAATTTCCTTCATTTTCTTTTCTTTTCTTTTCTACTCATTTTTAATTAAATTTTTAGCAATATTTATTCATATTTTAGATCGTAATAATTATTTATTTAATTGGACAAATCGGCCAAAAATCATCTCTGAAGACAAAATGACCAAAATGCCCTCCGTTTGGCTTATTGAGCCAAAATCGTCTGTACAGATCTAAAAATTTTTCTAAGCCTTTTCTTGGCATTCTAATGCCATAGAAACCTCAATGACTCTTTTCTGGAATCCCAAAAATTATTTCATGAATTTTCTCCCGGGTTTAGGGCTCCTAGCTGCGAGGACCGCAACTTCTCACTTGGTTACCCATCGCTAGGGCACCGGCTCATTTAACTTGGTTGTATTTTATTTCTAAAATTTTTTCTTAATTTTTCTTATTAATATTTAAGTTATTTATGATTCCTCACTCTAGTCTAAATATTTTTTTAGACGTTCTAGCTGTCCGAATCGACACCGATCACCGGAACAGTAGAATGTATAGAATTGCTACAGTGAGGGTATTACAGATAAATTAACTAGTTTCACTAAAATAGTAAGACTAATTAATTATTTGATTGGCATTAAAATCCATTGACCAACAAAAAATTTGACGGAGTGATTGAAGAGTTTAACTAAATCAAAATACAAGATTTATATAGTGTATTTTCAAAATTAAGGGACCAAATAGTAAGTTTTATTAAAATGCAAGGACTAAATAGTAATTTTTCCTAAATATGACTAAAGTAGTGGTGCTTTGGGTATTTAATAGAATATTTCACTAAATGAATTGAGTTCTTATAAAATGATGCAACTTTTGACATGAATTCATTCATTTCAAAATAATTTTTTTAATTAAAAGAATTGAATTATAGCAATTTCAAACTTTCTAGGAGAATTAATAAAAGAGAATTTAATTAAATTGAATTCATTTATTTTTAGACTTTTCAAACGCACCTTCAACAAATTAAAAAAGTAAAAATTTTAAAAGTTTTAAAATCTTAAAAAAGTTTTATTACACTTGTACAACACAGAGCATATGAGTTTTTTAAGGAAATTTCTTATCTTGTATAAATACCCAACTAATAGAAAAGTACATACACATCTTGTTATAAAGGACCACTACTATTTTAATTAAGCTAACAATTGATGATTGACCGAGTATATATATCCTGATATAATTAAGAATTACTCATTATTTTAAATATACATATATAAAAGTTTAGTTGACCGTATCACTTGTCTCTTTCTTCCTCAGCTCTTATTTTACTTATGATTTTAATTAAAACGGCAATTGATGATTGACTGGGTGTACACCCGAACATGGAAGAATTACTCGTTTTTTCAAACACACATATACAAAGGATTAGTTGACTGTTTCATTGTCTCTTTCTTCCTCAGCTCTTATTCTTGAGATTATTCCATTGTTCGCATCTGATCAATTTCTTTTCATATTTTATGGTATAAACTAATGCAAAATTTCATATTAGGCTGATGTCATTTATACCAATCCGCGTTTCAACCTTTCCATTCTTCCTTATAATTATTGGATACACCTGTCCAGTAGCTTCCCTTATTGTTTGTTTCTCTACATATTCCCAAGTCTTCAAGATTCCATTTCTTTTGGGTGTTTCCTGGAGAATTCCTTCCATGGGACAGAAAACTAGAAAACTTTCAGATGAATATGAAGTTTCGGACATTCTTGGGAGAGGTGGATTCTCAGTTGTAAGAAGAGGTATAAAGAAGTCCAGTGGAGAGACAAGTCATGTAGCCATCAAGACTCTCAGAAGATTAGGTCCATCAACTCCTTCAAGAATCCCTCGCGTCAACTTTCCAACATGGAAGCAGGTTTCCATATCCGATGCCTTGCTTACCAATGAGATATTGGTTATGAGAAAGATTGTTGAAAACGTATCACCCCATCCCAATGTCATTGACCTTTATGACGTCTATGAGGATCAAAATGGTGTGCATCTTGTCCTAGAGCTTTGTTCGGGCGGCGAGCTTTTTGATCGGATCGTAGCCCGGGACAGGTACTCGGAGATTAAAGCAGCAGCTGTAGTTAGGCAGATTGCGAGAGGGTTAGAGGCTCTTCACAGGGCCAATATCGTACACAGGGACTTGAAGCCAGAGAACTGTCTTTTCTTGAATGAAAGTGATGACTCTACTTTGAAGATCATGGACTTTGGATTGAGTTCTGCGGAGGAATTCACAGATCCAGTTGTTGGGCTGTTTGGTTCTATTGATTATGTTTCACCAGAGGCTCTTTCTCAGGGCAGAATAAGTTCTAAAAGCGATATGTGGTCTTTGGGAGTAATCATGTATATTCTGCTCTCTGGGTAAGTAGTTAATTTTCTGTTCTAACTCAAATTTTAACTCTATTTAGTCAAGAATTTAATTAGTGAAGTTGTTAGTATAAGAAACGAATATACTCTTGTGATGGGATTCATATAAGATCCGCTATATAATCAATGGTTATAATAGACTGATTCTTCTTATTTGTTAAATACCTTCTTGAGAATGATCTATTCTACATATCGATAATTTATTCTATAAAACCATTATATGTATAGTAGATATATTCTCATCATTAATTATAATGAATCCATGATTATAATAAAATCATTATATATACGAAAAGCTTATTCTAATAGTTTTCAAAAAGTAAAGTTACTGTATCAGTCTGTTATTTATTTGTCAAATACCCTTTTGAGGAAGAAGTTCAATTTCCTTACAAATGTAATAATTTTGTTATTTAACTTTTTCAGGTATCCACCATTCATTGCACAGTCAAACCGGCAGAAGCAACAAATGATAATTGCTGTATGCTTGATGATGTGATAAACATTTTCCAATTTTAACATTTTATTCATTTATTCTGTTGTTCTAAGAGGAAAATGATTTGGCTGAGCAGGGTGAATTCAGTTTCTATGAGAAGACTTGGAGGAATATTACTTCCTCAGCAAAGCAATTGATTACTGATCTCTTACAAGTTGATCCTGATAAGAGACCAAGTGCTCTAGATGTAACGACAATGTTTGCTCAATTGTCTTTATTGATTTTTCTCTTCCAGTGCATTTAATTTAACACTGCATATATTCTATGGAGATCACAGATTCTCAACCATCCATGGGTAAGAGGTGATTTGGCGAAAGAGGAACAAATGGACCCTGAGATCGTATCAAGACTGCAGAGTTTCAATGCCCGTCGCAAACTCCGAGCTGCAGCAATAGCGAGCGTGTGGAGCAGCACAATCTTTTTGAGAACCAAGAAGTTAAAATCTTTACTGGGCTCCCATGACCTTAAAGAAGAAGAAATTGAGAATCTCAGGATACATTTTACAAAACTGTGAGTACTCCAAGCTAATTATTGCCTAAGATTTTCCCATATAAACTGTTGAATGGCAAGAAATTGGGTTGGTGTGCTAAATTTATCTTGGCGAACAAGTGCAGATGTGCGAAAGGCGACAATGCCACTCTATCAGAATTTGAAGAGGTGCTAAAGGCAATGAACATGTCTTCACTAATCCCTCTAGCACCACGCATATTTGATCTCTTTGACAACAATCGTGATGGAACAGTTGACATGAGAGAGATACTCTGTGGGTTCTCCAGCTTGAGGAACTCTCAAGGAGACGCTGCTCTTCGGCTGTGCTTCCAGGTGCATTCTCTTTCCGTTGTATTACCATTTTTCACAAATACAAAAATCATACACCAAACACCTTTATATTCTAGTGATCAAAACTCTGGCATGTATTAAAGTTTCCCAGTAATATTTTGCAAATTTTTCAATAATATTCTGCAAGGATTACCTGTATAAAGCGCAAACATAACTTGTGCTAAGAAATTTAATCCTCATTCCTGAGCAGAATGCGGTTCAACTAAAAAAAATAAAAAATCAATCCAACACATTTAATTTAGAAATTCAGTTCAAATTTTTTGATAATTTAGTTCACTTCAGTTTTAATTTGAAAACTTAATCAATTCATTTTGATTTAGTTTTCTAAGAAAAGATTGATAGAATCGAATGAACTGAATAGTTTTATATATATATATATATATATATATATATATATATTTATTTATTTATTTATTTATTTATTTATTTATAAGCATTTTTTAAGGTATCCAGCTAATTTTGTTAATTGAAATATTGGGGCCATAGATGTATGATACAGACAGATCTGGATGCATCACAAAGGAAGAAGTAGCATCCCTGCTCAGGGTAAATTCACTTCCTCTAATCTCTATAGCTTTGAAAAAAAAGATGACACTAAAAACAATTTTATTGAGCAGGCATTGCCAGAGGACTGCCTTCCAGCAGATATCACAGAACCTGGAAAACTGGATGAAATATTTGATCGAATGGATGCTAACAGTGATGGAAAAGTCACCTTCGATGAGTTCAAAGCTGCCATGCAAAGAGACAGTTCCCTGCAGGATGTACTCCTCTCCTCTCTTCGCCAACAATAATTTTGCAATTATATAGCGCCTTTGCTTTTCCCATATTTTGTTTGAGCTTTTCTTGTTACAGGCAATAGAAACTGCAACAAAATGAGGTGAAAAAAGATATTACTAGTCTCTTAAGAATTTGCTATGAACATGTCATTCTAATACAATGCCAAACCAAAATCACCAATGCCTGCTTTAATGGATTTCGTTACAGTAGCAAAAGATCTTTAGGAGGATGACATGATGCAAGCTTCTTTATATGCTAAAACTCATTTTCCTTCATAAATTTGATGAACATACTAATATAAGAACAGCTAAACCTTCACGTTATATTTGGATGGGAAGGAAAGAAAATAATGGAAGGGTTTTTTTATGTTTAGATATAGGAAGGGGAAATATTGAAAGAAAAATGATTGGTTGAATAATTAAATTAAATTTCTACCCTTAAATAATAAGAAAACCTAAAATATATAGAGATATTTTTATAATTTTAAATATTTTCTTCTCACTTTTCCTTTAGTTTGGACAGAAAATGGAAGTGAAATTTAACATTTTCTTTTTCAAAATTGTATTTCCTTCCTAGTTTCACTTAACCAAGCATAAATTAAGCAAAAAAATAAGATTATTTTCTTATCAAAATTTCCTTCCTAATGTTTTTTAATCCAAATGCAGTATTAATGCTAAATTAGTTAATTAGAATCTAAGTATTTATATATTTTATGCCATTCAGCTGCTTTTTGTATATGTGTGTTTCATTGACCCACTCAAGAATGCTTTTTTTTTATTATTAAAAATTTTATTTTACTTGAAGATTCATTTGGATAAATATCCAATTTAACTGAATAATTATTTGAATTTATGTTTTAAATAAACAAATCAACATAACAATATGTTATCATTTTAAATCAACTTTTTAGAAAATTGATTTATTCACTTTTGAAGTGAATGGACACTATATTCGTAGATTTGAAAATCACTTGTTGATAAAATATATATATATATATATATATATATATATATATATATATATATATATATATATATATATATATATATATATATATATATAATTTTATGATTTTCATTTATCAATTGAATATCGTGGGCTCTACAAGAAAACTTAATACCAAATCAACAATCAAATTAAATAAAAAACAGTCAATATGAACCACAAACAAACAATAAAATTTAAATGATAACAATATAAAATCAAGAGAAAAAGGATTAGAGTAGCCTGTGAATCTGTGGATTGAAACAGGCTGAATTTTGGCGCTACCCTTTGGGAGGAAATTGCCCGTCTGCACCGAGTAATCAATCAACCACGTCCCTCTTGCAAGATACTTCAATCCGTTGGAGCTCTTGTGTGTAGTTAAGAGTTACCCGAACCGATTATTCTCAATGCTCAGAATTTTAGTCGATAAACCCAAAAGTATCAGATAGAAAAATTGCCTCCTTCGGTAGAGTAAAAAAAAAAAATTGGTGACCATAATGGGTGGCGATAATGGTTGGTTTATGAACTGTAAAAAAATATGTGTTTTTCAATGACTAAAAAAATCTCTAATTTTAATCCACTAATCAGAGATATTAGGCCACTAATCCTTAAAAGTAGCAAGCAAGTAACGTTAAAAAAAAATAGTTTCCAAAAAATAGGGAACAAACTTTACTGGGCCATTATTATTATTTTTTAATTATTATTATATATATATATATTTTAAATTTTAAATAAAAAATCCAACATCGCCCCACATGATTTAAAATTTAATTAATTCTGAGCATATAATACTGTGTAATAGGCGTTAGGTACCTTCAGGGTTTGAACCAACACTTAGTGTTAGTGAGTTTTAATATGAAAGAACACAGTAACATAAATATTTTAAACTAGTCTTTTTTGAACCAGATTAAAATTTAGCACACACACAGTATGAGAAATCATCTAAGTTCTATTAGTGTTGTGCTTTACGGTCATGCACACGTATCTATTTCATGAGTGTCTTTAGAAAATTGCCCAAATTTTCACAGTGGCGACCCCACCACCACACTCACTAAGTGAACCCTCCAAGAGCAATCTATGATCATTACCCTGCAAAAAAATATGCCATTGGGTTCATTCAAAATTTAATTCTTCTTATACATCATAGTAATGTCACACCTTACCCCTTTGTAAGGCATAACATAATCCCGTAGAATACCTAATGAACTAGCGAACTTCACCTACTGATAACTCATTAAGTACCCTACAAGGGATTTTAAAATGATTTTCTTACTTTTTGGAAGTGGTGAGCATTTTCTTACATTTAATAGAAGTTTAAAAGCTAGTTAAAATTTTTGTATATTTTTATTTGTCCTCAAATTTTGGAAAAATTTCGGCAGAGTGCTGTTTATATTTTAAGAAAACAGTTCTTCAAAAACCTATAAAAACACTTCCTATAATTTTTTTCCTCAAAATCCATCACTACTACAACACAATCAACACAATTTTTACCAAACTCCAAAATTTAAAATAATTCTCAATTCAATTATCATAAAAAATAATACTAAATAATTTCATTCATATTTCATTAAAGTAAAATCAATTTACATTCATCAACCAAACTTTACATTAGCAAATCCAAAATAATATTATTACAAACTCTATATAACTGCTCATTACCAGTTTATACATGTACATACATTTACATACACTAAAATAAATATTACAATCAGGGTATAAAATATACCCGACAAAACTTCAGGGATGTCGCTCCAAGATCCTCAGCCGTTCACTCTGCTGCTCCTCTAGTCTCTATATCTGCGACAGCAATAACAGCTATCGCTGAGTACTATGACTCAGTGGTGCACAACATACTAAAATAACAGTTTATGCATAATTCAAATCACATTTATTCAAATATTGAACTGAACATGAAAACATATGCAAAACATGATTTATAAACTTTTAGTCTAAACAATTTTATTTAGAAAGTCTCAAAACGAATTTCATAAAGACACACAGTTATTCATGCCATTCAGAACAATACTCATCTCAATAACCAAAAGGTTTAGGAGAAATCACAAGGCTAGCTAGCTCAAACTATGGGTACCCATTCAAATTTCATCCTCTACTGGCACACACCTCAACACTTCAGCCAGAAAGGGAATCAAAATTCAAAACTATTTCCTCCCACTAGTCACGCTAGTGAGGTATTCAAATATATAGTCATGACACTGTGGTTTCAAAACTATCTTAACAATTTATCAAATATTTACTGACAATTAAATCACATATCTTCAAATTTCCAATAATTTAGATCAAAAGCATAGTGTACATTTCAATCATCATTTTGCAATATAAGTAAACCAAATATCATTTCATGCACTTTGCAAAGGAATTTTGAAGGATATTTATGTTGTGCACAAACCTTATGCGAGTCGCCTCTTGGCCTTGACTCGATGCCTCGGGTTCTTTCCCGGTATTCTTTTCAAATGAAACACACAATTTTATAGTGTTTCAATATCATAATTTATCATAAGTCCAAAAATAAATTTAAATCTATTTACATCTAGCTTTATTATGCTTAACCTGACGTTCTTTAAAATTTGTATTTCGGGATTACTATTCACGATACTATTCAAGTCAAATTGTTGACTTTCTCATGCTTAATAGGTATGGGAATTTCAATTTCACTCACATACCACATTTTGGTTACCTAATTTGTTGGTTTTGGTTGTTTTCTCAAACTTTAAGTTTTTTAGGTGAAACTTCCAAACTTTCAGATTTGGTGCCCTATATTGCACTGTCCCATTAGTCATGTTGCTGTGGTAATTTGGCTAAGTTTTCTTCATTGAAGTTGTTTCTTATTGTCTTAACTTTATTTTCCTTTTTGAATCACTCCATTTGGAGTTTTTTAGCCCTAGTTATGACCATTTGAACATGGATGGCCAGATTTGGTATTACCCAGAATTCTGAACATTTCTTGGATATTGGCCATTTTTGTGTGTTGACTTCAGGTGAGTTTTTGGATAGTTTATGGTCAAAGTATGGGTTTGTTTTCTTCATGAAAGTTGTAGGGCTATGTCTCATCTTTCTATCGGTATAAAATTTAGGTCATTTGGACCTTCCTAGACCAAGTTATGGTCATTTATGTAACTACTATTCATTTGATCATTTTTGTACAGGTTAGTGTGCCCAATTCCGGATTTGGCCTAATTGTTCACTAAGTTATGGTCACTTTCTGGGCATGATTCCTAGATGAAAAATGTGCCATTTTGTGTCTAATTTCATTCCCAATTGGCCTCACACCAATTGGGTTGGTAAATTTTCAGTTTTGATCCTTGAAATGGACCTAGGAAAAACTGCCTACAGACTGATTCTAACCAATCTGAATTGAAACTTGTTTCCAACAATTCATACACACCACAAATGGTCACAATTGACCATTTCTTAACTCAAGTAAGGTCAACTATATCATTTGACTAATTCTCAAATTTTTTTCTAATTTTTTTCACAAGCACAAAAACCTAATTACATAAATTTCAACTCTAATACAATTTAAAGTATATATTCATGATCTATACACCTAATTCACTACAAATAACCACTCAAACGCCTTAAAATCATTTATTTCAAACCCTAACCCTAGCTAGCCAAAATTCCTATTTGATCCCCCAAGGATAGTTTTGTTTGATTTTGCACAATTTCTAAGTTTATTAAAGCATATGTGCATGAATTTTAAAGAGAAACTAAGTAATTGATGACTAACCTCTTTCTTTGAATTTCAAATCTTCAATCTCTATTTTTCCTCTTTCCTTTTCTTGATCAATAGTTGAACTAAAGTGCTAGAACAAGGTTTAATTTAGTGGATTGGGAAAATTATGGCCAAAGTGAGGGTTTTGAAAAGCTTTAATCAAGCTTCCATGGAGGTTTAGTGAGAGAAGGGAGAGAAAGTGAGGGTGGCCGGCCAAATGAAGAAGAAGGGAAAAATTTTTATTTTTTTTGAATTTTCAACTTTATTAATTCATAATTATCCCAAAATTTCAATTTTTAAATATTAGATTTATTACATCATGCTTATGTCATGCATGATGTAAATAAATCTTTTTATTTCTTTTTTTTTTCTTTTACATTTATTTTTCCATTAGCTCTTTAATTTAATTCTTGATTCTAAAATTTTCTTTTCTCCTATTTTATCGGACAGTTAGGTTAGGAGTCAGCTCTAGGGGTGAATTGACCAAATTGCCCCTCGCTGGTTCAATCCGGTTTGCAAGTTATTCAATATTTCTTCCGGATCCCTGACTAATTATTTGACATGCTTAACAATTCTTTTTTATAATTTTCTCTTTTCCACTGTGTTCACAATAGTCCTAAGGACTGCGGCGTCACATTTTACAGTTCGAAATTTGAGTTTAGACTGACCTCACAGTCATTCCCGAGAAGGTTACCCATCGCTGTGACTCCCGGCTCATTTAACTTTTTATGTTCTATTTTTCTTCTTTGTACTTAACTATTTGGCAATTACTAATTATTTGTGTTCAGGGCTTATCTAGGTATCTTAGATATGGTTCTAATTCTCTTAATTGTCCAGACCGACACCGGTCATTAAAACAGTAAAATATACCAGGCTATGCAAATAAGGGTGTTAAAATTCTCCCCCCCCCCCCCCCCTTAAAAAATATTTTGTCTTGAAATTTTACTTGGTATCAATCTCTGAACAACTGTAGGTGCTATTTCCTCATGTCCTCCTCTCGTTCCCAAGTAGCCTCCTAGCCTGAATGATGGTTCCACAGCACTTTCACTAACGATATCTGCTTATTTCGTAGCTGCTTCACCTCATAAGCCAGAATCTCTATGGGTTTTTCCTCCAATGTGAGGTCTGGATTCACCTCAATCTCTTCTACTGGTAGTACATGAGATGGGTCAGATCTATACCTCCTCAACATAGACACATGGAAGACGTTATATATCTTCTCCAACTCTGGAGGTAGTGCCAAACGATATGCCAAAGGACCCACTCTCTCCAGAACCTGTCACACCTTAGCCCTCCGTAAGGTATAACATGATCCCATAGTATACTTAATGAATTACCAAACTTCATCTACTGATAACCCATTAAATACACTATAAGAGATTTTAAACCTTTTCTTATTTCTTTTTACAGTGGTGAGCACTTTTGACAGGTGTTAAAATTTTTTTTAAACTGAAGTGAAACCAAATAACAAATCTGAAGTATCAATAATTTCTGTAAAAATTTTGGCAAAGTGCCGTCTATATTTGGAGCAAAACAGTTCTTCAAAAACCTGTAAAAAACACTTCCAATATATTTGTTCAATCCCAAACTCCAATATGACTCAACTCAAATCAGTGTCCTCAACACAGTTCAAACTCAATTCAATATCATTTTCAGCAATTCCAAAGATAAAGTGCAAAATAAATGAGTATTTCAAAAGCTGAAATAAGAGAATTGTAATACAATATTTTGACAGGCCAAAATAATTTATAACTTTATTTTACAACTGCTCAAGACCAAGTACAATATATACATACAGTTCACATACATTACAATAATATTTACAAGCAAGTGGTATACTCAATATACCCAGTAAAATCCCAAAGCGAAGTCACAAGCAGCCTACTCTGCTGCTTTATATGTCTGTCTACCTGCGACAGCAATGAAAAAGCTATCGCTGAGTAAAATTTACTCAGTGGTATACAATAACAATTTAAAATGAGGTATATAAAACTTTTATTGACAATTTACAATTCAAATAATTCACAATTTCATGTCACAATTTTCAAAGCTCATATAACACAAATTTGATCAAACAATTTAATAACATAGTGTTGCCAATCAATAACACAACTTAGGTCATGACACAAAATTTTTAAAAAATGCCATGTTATACACCACGATAAGGCATACTCACCCCACTAATCGAAATCAATGAAGGAGGTGGCTAGCTAGATAATGAGCATCCATACTCATCTCAAACTGACAAGTCAAAGAGAGAGGAATATAGTCATACTCACCCTATAAATGGAGGAGGAACATAGTAATATTGCCATGCCATGTGTGAATCAAAACAATTCCAAATCACAATATTTAACTATTTCATACCAACCACAAATCATATTTTATCTCAAAATTTCCATTTGCAAAGTAGGCAACACAATAATTTCCAAATAAATTTCTCAAAGCCAAAACAATAAAAAATTATTCATAACTCATTTCTCCAAATGAATTTTTTAGTAAAAGTAGTGAATATAAAAAGTATTGTGCACAGACCTGATTTGAGTCACCTCTAGGTCTTGACTCAATGTTCCTTATGCTTTTCAATATCATTTTCAACTGAAACACACAATTTAAAGTGTTTCAGTACTAAGTTAAATTATTTCTAACAACAAAATCCAATATCTAAATTTTCTTAGTACTATTCCCTTCAATTCATTTCATTAGTCAACCTATAATGTTGAACTTTAATACACTCTAGGTGAATTAATTTTAATGTTACCAATATGTCACATTTTATAGTCCTTTAGTGTTGGTATTTATTACCAATTTCATTTTAAAACTTATTGCATTTTATTGCAATTTTTCAGTTTTCATGCACTACTTTGACCTGGCTAATTGATTTATTTCCCTTTGTCTTTGGGTCTTGGTCAAAAGAACAATATAATAGGTTTATGTCTTAGTGATATTTTAGCACTGATTTTAGGTCATTCTTAGTTATATAGACCAAGATATGGTCAATTTACCAAAGCTGGACAGATTGCAACTTTGGTGCAAAATTTGGTCAATTTTAGGTCATTTCCAATTCTGGTAGGTTTTATACCCGAACTTGTGCAAGCATTTTGACTTGCTTATAGTCATTTTTGGGTTTGGTGATCTCTACAAAAGATGTAGCCCTATGTCTAAGCTTTCCAACGGTATAAATTTTAGGTCATTTGGACCTGTTTTGGGTGAGTTATGGCCAAAAGATTGACCGCTGTTTGAATGGTCAGTTTTAGTGTCACTTTCCGGACAAAATTTTAGTAGGCTTTCAACATGAAAGTTGGCACATTTTGTGCCTAGTTTCACCTCCAATTGGCCTCATACCAATTGGAGTGACACATTTAGATTTATAGGCTCATTTGCATACTGTCCTTAAATACATTGCTTAAACATCTATTAATTGCACATTTACCTTGCTATAAGTCCACTTCTCTACCCAATTCTGATTTGGTACATTACCACATTCATTTATCACTTTACATTATAGTCAACTTGGGCAGAATACAATGACCTTTAATACTCCAAATATAATCCTAAATTACAAAGTCCATTTATATCAATTTATATACACATAACACTCCTAACCATTACATATACCATTACATATAACTTCCATCATCAATTATACATACTGCCCCTACATCATCACCAATAGAATACATCAATAATTTTCATCAATTTACACATAAAATCATGAGTTTACAAGCTGCCAACCATGGCAGTTTACTAAGGTAATTAATTCCCCTTTCAAACCCCTAAATTCAACACTAACATTAATATACACATACAATTAACTTGTTAATCTTTCTAATCACTTCATTCAACATCAATTCCCACTAATTTAATGTGAGAATAAATCAAACCTCTTTCATCACCATGGCTGCCAAATTCATGGTGAACCAAAACTCAAGCATTTCCTCAAATTTCTTAACCATTTAACTTGTCTCAAGCTTAACACAACTTTTACTTAAGGAAACTTAAAGAAACTATCACCAACCTTTTTATGGAGCTTGATCAAACCTCAGCTAATCCTTTCCTTTTTGCTCCCTACAATCTGCCCAAGGTGTGTAGAGCAACTTTAATGAAGAAACTTAGAAGAAATGAGGGCTTGATGATGGTGGAGTGAAGCTCCTTGCATGGACATCCATGGTGGTTTCTATGGGAGAGCAATTTGGCTAGTGAAAAAATGAGGAAGAAGATGAAGTTTGTGTTGTCCTCATATGGCTTTTTATGGCCACTAAATGTCCCACATGGTGCTCCATTAAAGTTAATTAAAAATTGGTTTAATTTAAGTCTTAAAAATATTTCCTAGGATTCCCCGCGGTCTAGAGCTAGTCAACGATCCTCGCTATAACTTCCCGGTGCAGTTACCCATCGCTACTGTTTTTGGCTCGTTTAACTTAATCGCATTTCATTGATCTTATTTTTTCTTTATTTTTCTTGTATTTTCCTCTATTGTATTTCATTATCTTATTTCTCTTCACTAACATTTAAGTATAATTCCAGGCATCCTAGCTATCTGGACAGACACCGGTCGCCGGAATAGTAGAACGTACTATCGAATATAGGGGTGTTACAGAGCCTCATATGGCCCAATGAAACGAGGACTCAGTTTCCCCTTTCTGTCGAATCTCATAATTTTCTTCCAAGGAGAAACCTTGAGGAATACATTGTCACCCACTGCATACTCAATATCCCTTCTATTCAGATCAATATAGGACTTATGACTGTCTGATGCAGTCTTAAGTCGATCTCTAATCAATCTGATTTTCTCTTCAGTTTGCTGAATAATGTTTAGCCCAATCATCTTTCTTTCGCCTACCTCATCCCAACATAACGGGGTTCTACATTTTCTACCATACAAAGCTTCATATGGAGGCATCCTAATGCTTGATTGGTAGCTATTGTTGTAAGCAAACTCAATCAAAGGTAAGTGTATGTCCCAACTGCCCTCAAACTCAATCACACAAGCTCATAGCATGTCCTCCAATATCTGAATTACTCTCTCAGACTAGCCATCTGTCTATGGGTGGAATGCCGTACTGAAGTTCAATCTAGTTTCTAGGGCTCTCTGAAGACTACCCCAGAATCTAGAAGTGAACCTAAGATCTCTGTCTGATACAACGGATACTGGCACTCCATGCAGTCTTACTATCTCATCAATGTACAACTTGGCCAATCTTTCTAAACTGTAGTCCATCCGGACAGGCAGAAAATAAGCTGACTTGGTCAGTCTGTCAATTATAACCCATACTGCATCATGACTCTTCTGTGTCCTCGGAAGTCCCATCACAAAATCCATCGTTATTCTCTCCCATTTCCATTCCGGTACTGGTAATGGATGTAACAAACTAGCTGGTACTTGATGCTCTACCTTCACTTGCTGATAAGTTAGGCATTTGGAAACCAATTCTACTACATCTCTTTTTATACCCATCCACCTGTAGTGCTCTTTCAGCCCTCTATATATTTTTGTGCCACCAAGGTGCATAGCAAAAGGAGACTCATGTGCTTCCTTCAAAATGATCTGTCTCAAGTCAACATCATTAGGAACGCACATTCTACCCTAGTGTAGTAGTAGACCATCATCTCTCACTAAGAATTCTGGTTTCTTGCCCTGTATGACTTCTTCTAACAACTTTAGATACTTTTAATCATTCTGAGCAGCCATTCTGATATGATCAATCAACACTGACTGTACATGCCATGCAACTGCTGTCTGCCCCTCATCATTAATTTCTAAGCTGGCATGCAATACTCTCAACTCATGTACCATAGACAAAGGAGTAACCTGTAGACTTGCCATAGTCTTGCGACTTAAGGCGTCAGCCGCCACATTAGCTTTCCCTGGCTGATAGTCTATCAGACAATCATAGTCTTTTATTAACTCTAACCATCCCCTTTGTCTCAAATTCAACTCCTTCTGAGTGCCCAAATACTTCAAACTCTTATAATCTGTGTAGATGTAGCACTTCTCCCCATACAAATAGTGTCTCCAGATCTTAAGAATGAACACAATAGCTGCAAGCTCCAAGTCATGTGTCGGATAATTCCTCTCATGCAGTTTCAGCTGGCGTGATGCATAGGCAATGACATTCCGCTCTTGCATTAATACACAACCTAACCCATTGTGAAAAGCATCGCTGTAAATTGTGTATTCTTTACCCGGGGTAGGTAAAGTCAGGACTGGAGCTTCAGTCAAACATTTCTTCAACTCATCAAAACTCTCTTAGCATTTATCTGTCCACTGAAATTTCACATCTTTTCAAAGTAATTTGGTCAATGGAGATGCCAACATGGAGAACCCTTTCACAAATCGATGGTAGTATCTAGCTAAACCCAAAAAACTGTGAATTTTAGTGATATTTCTAGGTGGCCTCCAATTAAGGACATCTTCTATCTTACTTGGATCTACCTTGATGCCCTCTATCGATACTATGTGCCCCAAGAAGGATATTTCCTTCAGCCAAAATTCACACTTCGACAATTTAGCGTATAGTTGTTTCTCCCTTAAAGTCTACAGTACAATCTGTAGATGTCTATCATGCTCTTCTGCACTCCTCGAGTAGACTAATATATTTTCTATGAATACCACAACAAACTGGTCGAGGTATGGTCTAAAGATAGTGTTCATCAGATCCATAAAAGCAGCCGGAGCATTAGTTAACTCGAATGGCATGACCAAGAACTCATAATGGCCATAGTGGGTACTAAAGGCAGTTTTAGGAATACTCTGCTCTTGTACTTTTAGCTGATAATAATTCGATCTCAGGTCAATCTTAGAGAACACAGCTACACCCCTCAACTGATCAAACAAATCATCAATGCGGGGCAATGGATATCTATTCTTTATTGTCACCTTATTCAACTGCCGGTAGTCAATACATAAGCGGAGAGTGCCATCTTTCTTCTTAACAAACAACACTGGTGCTCCCCAAGATGACACACTAGGGCGGATAAAGCCCTTGTCAAGTAGCTCTTGCAACTGCACTTTCAACTCATTCAATTCTGTTGGTGCCATTCTATATGGTGTTATAGAGATTGGGCCCCCTCCAGGCATAACATCAATTTCAAACTGCACCTCTCTTTCCGGAGGTAATCCTGACAGCTCATCAGGGAACACATCCAAAAAGTCACATACAGTAGGGATGTCCCTTAGTGTTGGACTCCCCACTTGGGTGTCTATCACATGTGCCAAGTATGCTTCACACCCTTTTCTGATCATCCTTTTGGCTAGTGCAGTCGAAATGATGTTTGATGGCAGTAACTGCCTCTCCCCATGTATTACCACATCACCGTATAGAGGCAGACCAAAAGTGACTGTCTTCAGTCTACAGTCAATCATGGCGTGATGCCTAGCTAACCAATCCGTGCCTAAGATAATATCATAATTTTTGAAGGGCATTTCAATCAAATCTAATAGAAAAACATGTCCTTGGATCACCAAAGGACAATCTCTTGTCCTAACAGACTAGTTACTAGCACTTCAAAATCTATTTTAGCACACGAAACTGCAAGAGAACTAACTATGCTAGCACTAACATATAAATAGGTTGAACCCGGATCAAACAGTATAAATACATTTTGATCAGAGAAAGAGAATATACTAGCTACAACATCAGAAGTCTCAGCCTCTTCCCGTTGTCTCATAGTATAAACTCGCCTGAGCACTCCCTCAGCCGATCAAGCTAAGACTGATCGCTAAGCATTGCCTCTACCTCTGCCTCTTCCTCTGCTAACCAGTTGTTAACCTCTGGAAGCAAGACTCTGAACGGACCCTTCTGCAGTAGTAGGAGCTAGCCCAAATCTACGAGCACTGGTGCAGTCCTTAGCGAGATGGCCCGTGCCTCCATAGTTAAAGCAAGCTCTAGTTGCCCAACAGCATTCTCCCCCATGAGTTTTGCCACATGTCTCACAGAGGCAGGGAGGATATGAACTCCTGGTCGACTGCTGACCAGACCTAGGGGGTCTCTGTCCAGAAAATCTGCCCCTTCCAAACCTTCCACCTCTACCTCTGCTTGGTCCCCCAAAATTTTTCTTCTTTCCAGATGTGCCACTGGGACTTTGTTCTACTGATTTTTCCCCTTTATCTTTCTCTGATTTCTTAGTCTTCTCTAATTTCTCTATCACTGGTGTTGCTTCTAATTCAATCCTTTCTAACTCAAGTGCCTGAGAGATGAGCTCAGAGAAGTTACTGTGTCTGAATCCCACTACTTGCATCCTCAGACTGGGCTTCAAACCGATCTCAAATCTCTTGCACCTTTCTTTGCTGGTAGACAGGAGACTCCCAGCATAGTGGCTTAAGCGGGAGAACTCCCTTTCATACTCTGCCACATATTTATTCCCTTGCTTCAGACTCATAAATTCTTTCAATTTTTGATCCACATATGCATCTGGGACATATTTCTATCTGAACTCTCTGATGAAGTCGTCCTAGGTCAATACTGGTGATTCTACCAAGCTGTGAGGGATGGTCTTCCACCAGTCATACGCATCCCTTTATAGTAGCGATATTGAATACTCAAATTTTAGTTCATCTGAGCAGTGCAATTTCTTAAACACTCGGTCCATTCTCTCCAGCCACTACTCTGCCTCTAAAGGGTCTACTGTACCCTTGAATTTTGTCGCCCTATATTTCAACAGCTTGTCATACTATCTGATTGGAGCTTGAGGTTGCACCACAGAAGTCTGAGGTGGAGCTTGGGTAAGCATACCCCCAGCCATATGTTCAAACATTGCAGCCATCTGCTGGGCAAATTGTGTAGGAAATTGCGGCATTTGTGAGGTTGATGCCACTGACCCATTGACATTTTGGAGAGCTGGGGCTTCCCCTTGGGCCTCGGCCTCTACCGACTGCTTAACAAAGCGATCCCCTTCTTCCATTTCAGTCTGGAGTTAGGATATCTCCTGAACAAATAACACAAGGAGATTCCCTCCATTAGTTCATATTTATGATGTAATGCACTGCATGTAACAAATAAGGACATTGAGCAGTTGTACTTATCAAAGAAAAGACACAAATTCACAAGTTAAAACATACTTCAAAAATTCGCTCTGATACTACTAAAATATGTTACACCATACCCCTCTGTAAGGCATAACATGATCCCGTAGAATATGCTCTGATACCACTAAAATATGTCACACCATAACCCTCTGTAAGGCATAACATGATTCCGTAGAATACCTAATGAACTATCGAACTTCACCTACCGATAACTCATTAAGTACCCTACAAGGGATTTTAAAACTATTTTCTTACTTTTTGGAAGTAGTGCGCATTTTCTTACATTTAATAGAAGTTTAAAAGCTAGTTAAAATTTTTTTCCATTTTTATTTGTTCGCAAATTTTGGAAAAATTTCAGCAGAGTGTCTTCTGTATTTTAAGAAAACAGTTCTTTAAAAACCTGTAAAAACACTTCCTATAATTCTTTTCATCAAAATCCATCACTACTACAACACAATCAACACAATTTTTCCCAAACTCCAAAATTTAAAATAATTCTCAATTCAATTATCATAAAAAATAATACTAAATAATTTCATTCATATTTCATTAAAGTAAAATCAATTTACATTCATCAACCAAACTTTACATTAGCAAATTCAAAATAATATTATTACAAACTCTGTACAACTGCTTATGACTAGTTTATACATGTACATACATTTTCATACACTAAAATAAATATTACAATCAGGGTATAAAATATACCCGACAAAACTTCAGAGATGTGGCTCCAAGATCCTCAGCCACTCACTCTGCTGCTCCTCTAGTCTCTATATCTGCGACAGCAATAACAGCCATTGCTGAGTACTATAACCACTGTGGTTTCAAAACTATCGTAACAATTTATCAAACATTTATTGACAATTAAATCACATATCATCAAATTTCCAACAATTTAGATCAAAAGCATAGTGTACATTTCAATCATCATTTTGCAATATAAGTAAACCACAAATCATTTAATGCACTTTGCAAAGAAATTTTAAAGGATATTTTATGTTGTGCACAAACCTTATGCGAGTCGTCTCTTGGCCTTGACTAGATGCCTTGGGTTCTTTCCCAGTATTCTTTTCAACTGAAACACACAATTTTACAGTGTTTCAGTATCATAATTTATCATAAGTCCAAAAATAAATTCAAATCTATTTACATCTAGCTTTATTATGCTTAACCTGACGTTCTTTAAAATTTGTATGTTGGGGTTACTATTTATGACACTATTCAAGTCGAATTGTTGACTTTCTCATGCTTAATAAGTATGAGAATTTCAATTTCACCTACATACCACATTTTAGTTACCTAATTTGTTGGTTTTGGTTGTTTTCTCAAACTTTCAGTTTTTTAGGTGAAACTTCCAAACTTTTAGATTTGGTGCCCTGTTTTGCACTATTCCATTGGTCATGTTGCTGTGGTAATTTGGCTAAGTTTTCTTCATAGATGTTGTTCCTTATTGTCTTAACTTTATTTCCCTTTGTGAATCAATCCTTTTGGAGTTTTGTAGCCCTAGTTATGGCGATTTGAACATGGCTGGCCAGATTTGGTGTTACCCAGAATTCTAGGCATTTCCTGGATATTGGCCATTTTTGTTTGTTGATTGCAGGTGAGTTTTTAGATAGCTTATGGTCAAAGTTTGGGTTTGTTTTCTTTATAAAAGTTGTAGGGATATGTCTCAGCTTTCTATTGATATAAAATTTATGTCATTTGGACCTTCCTAGACCAAGTTATGGTCATTTACGTAACTACTGTTCATTTGGTCATTTTTGTATAGGTTAGTGTGCCCAATTCCAGATTTGGCCTAATTGTTCACTAAGTTATGGTCACTTTCTGGGCATATTCCCGAATGAAAAATGTGCCATTTTGTGTTTAGTTTCATGCCCAATTGGCTTCACACCAATTGGGTTGGTAAATTTTCAGTTTTGGTCCCTGAAAGGGACCTAGGTCAAGCTGCCTGCAGACTGACCCTAACCAATCTGAAGTAAAACTTATTTCCAACAATTTATACGCACCACAAATGGTCATAATTGACCATTTTTCAATTCAAGTAAGGTCAACTACATCATTTGACTAATTCTCAAATTTTTTTCCAATTTTTTTCACAAGCTCAAAAACCTAATTATATAAATTTCAACTCTAATGCAATTTAAAGTGTATATATTCATGATCTATACACCTAATTCACTACAAATAACCATTCAAACACCTCAAACTCATTCATTTCCAACCCTAACCCTAGGTAGCCAAAATTGCTATTTGGTCCCCCAAGGATAGTTTTTGTTTGATTTTACACAATTTCTAAGTTTATTAAAGCATATGTGCATGAATTTTAAAGAAAAACTAAGTGATTGATGACTAACCTCTTTCTTTGAATTTCAAATCTTCAATCTCTATTTTTCCTCCTTCCTTTTCTTGATCAATAATTGAACTAAAGTGCTAGAACAAGGTTTAATTTAGTGGATTAAGAAAATTATAGCCAAAGTGAGGGTTTTGAAAAGCTTTAATCAAGCTTCCATGGAGGTTTAGTGAGAAAAGGGAGAGAAAGTGAGGGTGGCCAGCCAAATGAAGAAGAAGGGAAATAATTTTATTTCTTTTGAATTTTCAACTTTATTAATTCATAATTATCCCAAAATTTTAATTTTTAAATATTAGATTTATTGCATCATGCTTATGTCATGCTTGATGTAAATAAACCTTTTTCTTTCTTTTTTTTTTCTTTTACATTTATTTTTCCATTAGTTCTTTAATTTAATTCTCGATTCCAAAATTTTCTTTTCTCCTATTTTATTGGACAGTTAGGTCAGGAGTCAGCTCTAGGGGTGAATTGACTAAATTGCCCTTTACTGGTTCAATCCAGTTTATAAGTTATTCGATATTTCTTCCGGATCCCTGACCTAATTATTTGACCTGCTTAACAATTCTTTTTCATGATTTTCTATTTTCCACTGTGTTTGCAATAGTCCTAAGGATCGCAGCGTCACATTTTATGATTCAAAATTTGAGTTTAAACTGACATTGCAGTCATTCCTGAGAAGGTCACCCATCGCTGTGACTCCCAGCTCATTTAACTTTTTGTGTTCTGTTTTTCTTCTTTATGCTTAACTATTTGGCAATTACTAATTATTTGTGTTCAGGGCTTATCTAGGTGTCTTAGATATGGTTCTAATTCTCTTAATTATCCGGACTGACACCGATCACCAGAACAATAAAATGTACCAAGCTATGCAAATAGGGGTGTTACAAGTAAAGAGCACCACACTATAGGAATGGAATTCAGAATTTTTCTGCAATAATAAAAATATTATGTGCTCTCTCTCATTACTATACAGTTTCATTTTTACCCATTGAACTTTATTCATGGGATCACCATACCTCTAAAGACGGGTGTCCACTGTGGCAACTACTTTATAGGCTTTAATCCCATTCCCCTGGATGTTTGAAGAATTTGCTGGCGTGCCAGTCTTTTAGTGAGTGGATCCACAATATTACTTCCAGACCTGACAAAGTATAAAGAAATCATACCATCAGAAATCAAATAACGTATAGATTTATGTCTAACCATTAGGTGCCTCCTTTTTTCATTAAAATTTTTACTTTTAGCTCTAGCTATAGTAGCTTGACTGTCACAATGTATTGAAATTAGAGGTAAAGGTTTAACAATGAAAGGCAAGTCATTCATAAAATTCTAAAGCCACTCTGCTTCAGTACCAGTAGCATCTAAAGCCATTAATTCTGCTTCCATAGTAGAGCGAGAAATTATTGTTTATTTTGCAGACTTCCATGAGACTACACCACCGCTAATGGTAAAAACATAACCACTAGTTGATTTAGTTTCTTCTGAATCAGAAATCCAATTGGCATCACTATAACCTTTCATTACTGCAGGAAAACCACAATAATGAATAGCATAATCAATTGTTCCTTTAAGATATTTAAATACTTTTTCCAATGCATACCAATGTAAAGAGTCTGGATTATGAGTATATCTACCTAATCTACCAACTGCGTATGCAATATCAGGCCTGGTATGATTAGCTAAATGCAATAATGCTCCTATTATTTGAGAGTATTTATATTGTGAAACACTTTCTCTAGTATTTTTTCTCAATTTAACTGCTGGATCAAAAGGACTAGATACAAGTGATAGATTAGCATAATCAAACCTTTTCAATATTTTTTCAATATAGTGAGATTGAGTTAAAGCAATGTTATTACCATTTCTCAATAATTTAATACCTAAAATTACATCGACTTGACCTAGATCCTTCATATCAAAATTACTAGATAAAAAATATTTGGTTGTATTGATAACATGGATACTACTACCAAAAATTAAAATATCATCTACATACAAGCAAAGAATAACATAAGCATCAACAAATTTCTTACAGTAAACACATTTATCAACAATATTAATATTAAAACCATCAGATAACATAATCTCATCAAATTTTTGATGCCATTGTTTAGGGGCTTGTTTTAAACCATACAAGGATTTTACAAGCTTACACACTTTTCTCTCTTGTCCTGGTACTACAAAACCTTCTGGTTGATCCATGTAAATTTCTACTTCTAATTCACCACTTAAAAAGGTTATCTTCACATCCATTTGATGAATATCTAGCTTATGGATAGAAGCTAAAGCAATAAAAAACCTAATAGTAGTAATTTTAGAAACAGGTGCATAAGTGTCAAAGAAATCTACTCCTTCTTGTTTAAAACCTTTAGCAACTAACCTAACTTTAAATTTTGCTATGGAACCATCAGTCCTTAATTTTTTCTTAAAAACCCATTTACACCTTATTATTTTGCAACTAGGTGGAAGATTAGATAAAACCCAAGTTTTATTAGAAGTAAGAGAATCCATCTCACCCTTAATTGCTTCTTTCCAAAATGGAGCATCAACAGAAATCATAGCATCATTATATGTTTTAGGTTCATCTTCAAGCAAGAAGGTGAAAAAATCAGTACGAAAAACTTTATTTTTCCTACTTCTCTTACTTCTTCTAGGTTCATATGAACTCACATTATTATGATTAGAACTAGAAGAACCCTCATTAACAGGCCTAGATAACACAGTTTTCATAGGAAATATATTTTCAAAGAAACATGCATATTTGGATTCCATAATAATATTATTAGAAATTTCAGGAATATCAGAATGTAATACTAGAAATGATATGAATTACTATTCAAAGAATATCCAACAAAAGCACAATCAATAGTTTTAGGACCTATTTTTCTTTTCTTAGTAATAGGAATATTAACCTTAGCTAAAACCCCTATACTTTGAAATATTTCAAAAAGGGTTTTTAGTTATTCCATAATTCATATGGTGTTTTACTAGAATTTTTATAAGGAATTCTATTTAAAATAAGACATGCAGAATACAAAGCCTCACCCTATAAATTATTAGGTAAACTAGAACTAAGCAACATAGCATTAACCATATCCATTAAGGTCCTATTTTTTCTTTCTGCTATTCCATTAGATTGAGGTGAGTATGGAGTAGTAACTTGATGGATAATACCATGCAATTCACAAAAATCATTCATTTCTTTAGAAGAATACGCACCACCTCTATCAGAACGTAAAATTTTTATTTTTCTTTCTAGTTGATTTTCAACTTCTGCTTTATAAACTTTAAATTTAGCAAATAATTCACTTTTAGAATTAATTAAATACACATAGCAAAATTTGGAAAAATCATCAATAAATGTAATAAAATATCTCTTACTACCACGGGTCAAAACGTTATTACTATCACAAATATCACTATGAATCAATTCTAACAAGCATGTTTCCCTTTCCACAGATTTAAAAGGTTTCTTGGGTTGTTTTGCTTGAACACAAATTTGACATTTATTCTTTTTATAAATTTCATGTTTTGGAGTTAAATCCAAACTCATTATTCTTTTTATCATATTAAAATTTACATGTCCAAGTCCACCATGCCAAAAAGTATCACATTCAACATTAGTAACAGAAGTAAAAGTAACTGCATTAATAGAAGAAAGCATTACATTCAACTTACAAAGTCCATCAACCAAATAACCTTTACCAATAAAATTACCATGTTTACTAATAACAACTTTATTGGAACCAAGAACAAGTTTAGAACCATGTTGATCTAACAAAGATGCACTAATTAAATTTCTCCTAATAGAAGGAACATGAAAGACTCCATCTAATACAAGAAAGTTTCCAGAAGACAATTCCAGTTTTATTTGGCCTTCTCCTAAGACTTGAGCCTCACTCCCATTCCTCATTCTCATAGATTTTGTGGTTGATACTTGATATGAAGCAAAATAATTTCTATCAACGCACACATGAACATTAGCTCCAGAGTCTATCCACCACTCATTTGAAAAAATTATATTGGACTCTAGGTTAGAGATAAAGTACCTATGAGATGGGGATTGGGAGCTATCTCCAATGGTCACTACATTAGCTTGTGGTTTTTGACTAAAAGGTGCCTTATTGTGTTGACCATGAAGCTTGAAGCAATTTTTGGCAACATGATTGGTGTTTCCACAAACCCAACATTCTGCACCTCTTTTCTGATTAAAATTGTTACCTTTCATTGTATTGTTATTGTTCCCATTAACATTCTTTTTGGATGCAAACTTCTTAAAATTCTTAGATTTTGGTTTGTGAAAATTTTCAACAACATGTGCCTTGGCTTGAAATTCAATTTTTTGGTTTTGGAGTTGTGTAAGACGATGCCTTGGTTTGAAATTCAATTTTTTGGTTTTGGGGTTGTGTAAGACGATGCCTATTTTCAATTCTCAAGGAGACAAGCAATTCATCAAAGGAAAAATTTTCAGGTTTCTGTTTCAAACTTCTAGCAAAATTGGACCATGAAGATGGTAATTTTTTAATAAGAGATGTAACCAAAATAGAATCATCAATTGAAATATTTTATTTTCATGTCAAAAATAATGTTTTCAAAATCATGAATTTGGTCAGAAACACCTTTTCCATCAACCATTTGAAAATCAAGCCATTTTTCAATTGAACATCTTTTCAAACCCTTTTCTTTAGTGCCATATTTATAATCTAAAGCTTCCCACAATTCAAGAGCAGTTTTAGTATGACAGAAAATATGATAAATATTATCAGAAAAGGCACTTAAGATTTTTCCATGACATAAAATATCTTTATCATTAAATCATCCTTAGCAGTAGTAGACAGACTAGTGGATGAAACAACTGCAACAATTTTTTCAATGGGAAAGGAATATACTCTATCCTTAAATCCAGTCAAAATCACAGAAAACAGTCCTAATTCAGTATGCCAAAATTTCATTTGTTGTTGCTAACAAAGGAAATTTTGTCCAGTAAATTTTTTTGGTTTGCTAGACAAAGATTTCAACACTTCCATTTCAACAATCAAGCACGAACATTTTCCTCTCAAAGATTGTAAGAAAACTTAATACCAAATTAACAATCAGATTAAATAAAAAACAGTAAATATGGACCATGAACAAACAATAAAATTCAAATGATAACAATATAAAATCAAGCGAAAAAGGATTAGAGTAGCTTGTAAATTTGTGGATTGAAGCACACTGAATTTTAGCACTACCCTTTGAGAGGAAACGGCTCGTCTGCATTGAATAATCAATCAACCACGTCCCTCTCACAAGATACTTCAATCCGTTGGAGCTCTTGTGTGTAGTTAAGAGTTCCCTGAACCGATTATTCTCAATGCTCAGAATTTATTGGTCAATATACCAAAAAATATCAGACAGAAAAATTGCTTCCTTCAGTAGAGTAAAAAAAAAATGGTGACCATAATGGGTGGCAATAATGGGTGGTTTATGAACTGTAAAAAATATGCATTTTTCAACGACTAAAAAAATCTCTAGTTTTACTCCGCTAATCAGAGATATTAGGCCACTAATCCTTAAAAGTAGCAAGAAAGTAACGTTAAAAAATAAAAATAAAATTAGTTCCCAAAAAATAGGGAACAAACTTTACTGGGCCAAAATTTTATTATTTTTTAAATTATTATATATATATTTTTTAAATTTTTAATAAAAAATCCAACAGGCTCTTCTTGTAATGTGAAGAGTGAATTCCACATGATTGAGAGGGATGATACATGTGCACCATGTGCACTTAATAATCTCTCCAATTTCAAATACCAAAATTAAAATTAGATGCGGAAATGTGACACCCCTTACCCGTCTACAGTATATCCGAGTAAGCTATATCACACTGTGTATCCAGAACACTCTATTTTATCTTAATTAATTTTTATCATAGTTTTGAATATAACTTGTGAAATATAATTTATTTAAGTCATTTATTGAAATTATAATTTATTTGAGGTTTCGAAAATTTTATAGAAAATCCGGCAGAGTACCGGCTAAAAATGGAGAAAACAGTTCTTCGGAACCTGTGAAAAACACTTCCAATATTCATATCCAATCACTCTCAAAAGTCCAATAATCATCAACAATGTCTCAATTATTTTACAACAACCTTTCCATTACTCAAACATTCATTTCTCATAGTATTCATATATATGCAATAAATAAATACTCAAAATTTTCTATTCATAACCACAATTTTCATTATTTACATGAACATCAAATACATTACATAAGTTTTAATTACACAAAAGAAAATAAAAGTTAATTACAAAATATCAAAATGAAACCTAGTGCCCTACCAATGCACTGAAGATGGTGAGGTGACATGGACACTATGCAGAACTGCAGGAGGTCTCACCCAGCCTGTGGTCTACTGGGCTCTCAGTCAGTATCTCTAGAACCTACGCGTGGCAAAAGCAACGCGTTAAGCAATAATGCTTAATGGTGCCAATAATAAAATAAAAAGAAATAACAGGAAGTAAATATGCAGTGAATGTATCGGTGTCTTATTGCAAATAAATTTTTGATGAGTATTTGTAGTCTTACTTATTTTGTACTTGTTATATTCATTATTTCATTAAATTTATCCACTTTCATTTTTGGTTGCCCAAGTAACCTATACTGGACGACTGGACTGGATAAACGGGCAAACTGGCACTGGGTATCTAGTACCTCGGGCCGTCACACCATCGGTCACATATGCATCTCCGATTGTGTGAGCAGCTAATAAGCTGTAATAACAATAGGCACAAGGCCAAATATCAACACAATGTCAGAATGGCTAAAATCCATGAAATCACAGAATGGCATAATGCCATGTGGAGTACTGCTAACTGAACCCTATTGGCATGCCAAACTATCCAAACTAATCTTGTTAGGTATACTAGGGCATTTGATACTTTTGAATTTTGTAATTTTTGAATTTCAAGCTTTGGTGTTACTATTTACTTCATTAGTCAACAAAAATGTTGACTTTTATATAGAAAATGGGTACATTGGTTTTAACACTCCCAACATACCACATTTTGCATTCAAAACTTGTTGGCATTAATCACCAATACCATTTCTAAGCTTAAAACTAATGGAGCAGAATTTTCAGTTTTTATACCCTAAATTTACTGTTCCATTAGTTACTGTTGCAGTGAGAATTTGAGAAAATGATAAACATGAAAGTTGTTCCTTATTTTGTCTAGTTGAATTTCGTTTTGTGAATCACTCCATTTGGAGTTTTGTAGCTCAATTTATGGTCCAAAAACCACAACTGGCTGGATTGAAAAATATCAGAACTGACCATATCTATAGTGCAGTGAACAGTGACTGCAACTGCCTTGTTGGATAGGTTCTAGTCATAATTTGGGGTAGGTTTCTTCATGAAAGTTGTTGGTCTATATCTTAAATTATTGCTGTAAAAATTTCAGGTCAATTGGGCCATTCTACAATGAGTTATGGCCAAATGAACAATTACTGTTCATTTAGTCATTTTGCAGAATCTGGTTGCAGGACATCCGGATTGGGACAAGTTTTTGGTCCACTTGCTTTGGTCTTTTGGGCATGGTTTCTTCACCAAAATTGTGCCATTATGTGTCTAGTTTCATGTCCAATTGGCCAAAAACCAATTGAACCTACACATCCCAAGTTATGGCTGTCCAAACAGGCTGGACTCACAGCCACACCTGCTGCTCTCACTAGGCAGCATACCAAATCAGTTTGTAATGCTATAATTCACTCCAAATTATAGTCAACTTACCTAAAATGGTCACTAATTGACCATTAAAATGTTCATTCACCATTACATAAGCAAAGTTCAAATTTCTCTCCAAAACCCTAGCTCAAATTCAAGGTTTACACAACACATGTCATTTAGGCATACTAATCCATTTCAACTTTATATCTACACATCAACACCATTTCTAAGCCATTTTAAATCCATCAAAACCATCAACATTATCCCTTTCTTAGGGCTGCCAAATTCCATGGTGTACATACACATAAGTTTTATTTCATTTAATTTACAATTTCATACTCATTTTAAGTCCCTAACATGGAATAAAGAGAGAAATATGTATAAATAAGCACTAACCTTAGTAGGGCAGAATTTTCCCTTGTAAATTCCTCACTTTCTTTTGTTTTCTTGGCTGCCAAACACTCTAGGAAGGTTGGGTGACAAATTTTAGTGAAGGGACCTAAGGGTTTTGGGGTAAGAATGGAGAGAAATTCAAGCTAGAAGGAAAAAAGGAAATGGAGGCTTCCATGGCTATGGTGAACGGGAATTGAGGGAAAAGGGTTCAGTTTTTTTCACTTCAATTTTCTGCCCATTTGACTCATTTTAATTGGTTTATGGACATGTGTCACAAGGTGATTGGGTGAGAGTGCTTAGTGACATAAGTATGAGGTCAAATTTGCAATTTTAATTCATTTTCTTTTCTTTTCTTTGCTACTCATTTTCAATTCAATTTTTAGCAATATTTATTCACATTTTATGTCATAATAATTATTTACTTAACTGGAAAAGTCGGCCAAAAATCGCCTCTGAAGGCGAAATGACCAAAATGCCCTCCGTTTGGCTTAACGAGTCAAAATTGTCTGTACCGATTGAAAAATTTTTCTAGGTATTTTCTTGGCATTCTAATGCCATAATAACCTCAATGACCCTTCTCTGGAGTCCCAATAATTATTTTATAATTTTTCCCCTGGGTCTAGGGCTCCTAGTTGCAAGAACCGCAACTTCTCACAAGGTTACCCATCGCTAGGCCACCGGCTCATTTAACTTGGTTGTATTTTATTTCTAAAATTTTTTCTAAATTTTTCTTGTTAATATTTGAGTTAATTATGGTCCCTCACTTTAGTTTAAATATTTTTCCAGACGTTCTAGCTGTCCGGACCGACACTGGTCACCGGAACAGTAGAATGTACGGAGTTGCCACAGGGAGGGTGTTACAACTCTTCCCCTCTAATTTAAATTTTGTCCTCGAAATTTACCTGATGCAAACAGTTGAGGGAACTGCTGCCTCATCGTCTCTTCATTTTCCCATGTTGCCTCTTCAGTATTGTGGTGCCTCCAAAGTACTTTCACCAGTAGAATCTGTTTATTCCTCAACTCTTTCACTTCCTAAGCCAGGATCCGTATGGGTTCTTCTTCATATGTCAAATCCGGTTGTACTTCAATTTCTTCTATGGAGATGACATGTGAAGGATCTGAGCGGTATCTTCTTAGCATAGACACGTGGAACATATTGTGGATCTTATCCAGCTCTGGTGGTAAAGCTAGCCTATAGGCTACTGGTCCCACACGTTCAATGACTTCATATGGGCTAATGAACCTAGGGCTCAACTTACCTTTTCTTCCAAACCTCAATACCTTCTTCCACGGTGACACCTTGAGGAATACTTTGTCGCTAACCGCATATTCTATTTCTTTTCTCTTCAGATCGGCATAAGATTTCTATCTGTCTGAGGCAACCTTCAGATTGGCTTTGATTAGTTTTACTTTCTCCTCAGTCTGTTTCACCAGGTCTGGCCCCACCAGTTTGTCTTCGCCCAATTCAGTCCAGCACACTGGAGTTCTGCATTTTCTCCCATACAGTGCTTCATACGTGGCCATTTGGATACTAGCTTGGTAGCTATTGTTGTATGCAAATTCTGCCAGTGGGAGGTATCTATCCCAACTTCCCTCAAACTCAATGACACAACCCCTCAGCATATCCTCAAGGACCTGACATATATTTCATGTTATTATTATAATTTTAATTCAATATTTGTATCAATTCCATTGGTTTCAATTATTTACCTGGATTACTCTTTCTGATTGCCCATCCGTCTGAGGATGGAAAGCTGTGCTGAAGTGGAGTTGTGTACCCAAGGACTCATGCAACTTCTTCCAAAATCTCGATGTAAACCTTGGGTCTCGATCAGATATGATGGAAAGTGGAATTCCATGTAGTCTAACTATCTCATTGATATACAATTCTGCTAACTTCTCCAGTGAGTAGTCAGTCCTAACTGGCAGAAAGTGTGCTGACTTCGTCAATCTATCTACTATCACCCATAGTGCATCATGTTTCTTCTGGGTGAGAGGTAGACCACTTACAAAATCCATGGTGACCCGATCCCATTTCCATTCAGGTATGCGTATAGGCTGTAGCAAACCCGATGGAACTTGATGCTCTGCCTTGACTTGCTGACATGTCAAGCATTTAGTCACATAGTCAGCTATATCCTTCTTCATACCAGGCCACCAATACTGAAGTTTCAGATCATGATACATTTTTGTACTTCCTGGGTGCATAGCATAAACACTGGTATGTGCCTCTTTTAGAATACTGGCCTTCAATTCCCCATCATCTGGTACACATACTCTTCCTTTGTAGTACAGACACCCATCTACTTTCACCTCATAGTCAGTTGTTTTTCCCTCTGAGATTTTGCTCATAATAGCCATTAACTTTTCATCTGCCTTTTGCCCATCTAAAATCTGCTATAGCAGGTTTGGCCTCACTTGCAACTCAGCCAAAATAGCTCCATCTCGAACCAAAGATAGACGAGCATTCAATGATCTCAAAGCTGTGATAGATTTTTTGCTCAAAGCATCAGCAACTACATTTGCCTTCCCAAGATGGTAGTCAATTACACAATCATAGTCCTTCAGGAACTCAATCCATCGCCTCTGTCTAAGGTTGAGCTCCTTCTGAGTTGGCAAATATTTCAGACTTTTGTGGTCTGTGTAAATATAGCACTTTTCACCATACAAGTAGTGCCTCCATATCTTCAGTGCGAAGATAATTGCTGTAAGTTCTAGATCATGGGTAGGGTAATTATGTTCATGTGGCCTTAGCTGCCTGGAAGCATAAGCGACCACCTTCCCCTCTTGCATCAATACACACCCTAACCCATTATGAGAGGCATCACTGTAGACCACAAAGTCCTTTCCTGACATTGGCTGTGTTAACACTGGTGCCTCTGTCAACATAGCCTTCAACTTCTCAAAACTAGCCTGACACTTGTCATTCCAGTCAAATCTGACATTCTTGTGTAACAACTTGGTCATTGGAGCAGCTATTAACGAAAATCCCTTCACAAATCTCCTGTAATACCTAGCTAGCCCCAAGAAGCTTCTGACCTCAGTTGTATTTCTGGGAGGCTTCCATTCCATCACTGCTTCTATTTTATTGGGATCCACCCTAATCCCATCAGCTGACACTATGTGTCCAAGGAATGCAATCTCATTCAACCAGAAGTCACACTTGGACAACTTAGCATACAGCTTCTTTTCTCTCAGGGTTTGTAGAACAATCCTCAAATGCTCATCATGTTCTTCCTTGGTCTTGGAATACACCAAAATATCATCAATAAAGACCACTACGAACCGATCTAAGTGTGAATGGAAGATACGGTTCATAAGGTCCATGAATGCCGCTGGTGCATTTGTTAGGCCAAAGGGCATCACCAGAAACTCATAATGCCCATACCGAGTCCTGAATGCAGTCTTTGGCACATCTACATCCCTCACCCTCAACTGATGGTACCCTGATCTGAGATCAATTTTAGAAAATACTCCTGCTCCCTTCAACTGATCAAACAGATAATCAATTCTAGGCAACGGATATTTATTCTTCACAGTCACTTTATTCAACTGCCGGTAATCAATGCAAAGCCTCAAAGTCCCATCCTTCTTCTTTACAAACAGCACTTAAGCTCCGCATGGTGACACACTGGGGCGTATGAACCCCTTATCAAGCAACTCTTGCAACTGAGTTTTCAACTCCCTCAATTCATTGGGTGCCATCCTATAAGGAGCGATGGAAATGGGTGCTGTACCCGGCAGTGTCTCAAAAGCAAATTCAACTTCCCTTTCTGGTGGTAAACCAGGCAACTCTTCAGGAAATACATCTGGGAAGTCTCTTACTGTGGGTATGTCACATAGATCTAGCTTAGCCTGCCTAGTATCCACCACATGTGCTAGGTAGGCTTCATAGCCTTTTCTCATCATTCTTCTTGCAACTGTGGCTGAGATGACATTGGACAAGAAATCTGTCCTTTCCCCCACTACTGTGATCTCATTACCCCCAGGAGTTTTCAAAGAAATCCTCTTCAGTTTACAATCAACCATTGCCTGATGACGTGACAACCAGTCCATTCCCAAAATCACGTCAAACTCGTGGAAGGGCAACTCAATCAGGTCTGCCAAGAATTCATACCCCTTAATCCTTAACGGCCAACCCTTGTACACTTTGTTCACTACCACACTGTGGCCCAATGGATTAGTGACCAGAATGTCTTGGTCACTCTCCCCTACTAGTATCCCCCTTTCTACGGGTAAGTTGATGCAGATGTATGAATGAGTGGATCCTGGATCCACTAATGCATGCACAGATGTATTGTAGAGGGAGAACGTACCCCTGATGACATCCGGGGCATCTTGCTCCTCCTGAGCTCTCATGGCATAAGCTCTGGCAGGTGGTCTGTTATCAGGCCTCTCTGCTGGCTCAGATGCAGGCCTCTGTGATGGTCCTACTGCCTCAGATTTGCCAGATTTTCTACCCCTTTGTGGTGCAGGAGCAGGTCTGTCTGCTTGTGTTGGAGCAGCTGTAGTAGTTCTGCGTGGACAATTCCTCAATTGATGCTCTGTTGACCCACACCTTAAGCAGGCACCAGTCACTCTCCAACACTCCCCCTTATGCCATTTCAAACAATGTGGACATGCAGAAGATGCTGGGGCTGGTCCCCTGAACCCCATCCCTGGAGAGCTGCCCACTGATGGTGTGGACTGACCTCTCCTAGGGGTGAACTGTGGCCTGGGCCCCTGAGACTGACCCTGACCTTGTGGCTGACCTGAACTCTGTGCAGGTGGACCCTTGAACTTCTTCCCAGGTGCAGGAGATGAACTAGACTGACCTGGGCCCCTCTTCTGCTGTCTCTCTCTTCTGGTCTGCTCACTTATTCTTACTTTTTCAACTTTTATTGCAGCTTCCACTAACTTGGTGAAGTCTGTGATTCCCAAGGCAGTGATCATGATCTTTATATTGTCATTTAATCCTTCTTCAAATCTCTTACACCTTTCAGCCTCATTAGGGACTATCTCCCTTCCGTAGCGGCTCAATCTGACGAATTCCTTTTCATACTCGGCCACTGACAGCTGTCTCTGCCTCAGATTAATGAACTCTCTTCTTCTCTCTTCCAGGTATACACTACCCACATATTTCTTCTTGAATTTGGAGAGGAAGAAGTCCCAAGTTATTACTTCTGGATGTACTTCATTGGACACAGTATCCCACTATTCATATGAATCATCTTGCAACAGAGATACAGCAGCTTCTAGATTTTGCTCTGGAGTGCAGTGGAGTTGTTTTAAAACTCTGCCTGTTCTATTCAACCAATTTTCTGCTGCAACAGAATCATCTTCTCTCTTGCCAAAGAAGTCCACTACTCCAAATTTTCTCAATTTTTCCAGGTGTGATTTTGGTTGTGGAGGTGGTGGTAGTGGTGGCATTACCCCAGCCATTTGTTTGAAGAATTCGGCCATTTGCTAAAACATGGCCTGTGGAGGCTGAGCAGGCTCTGATGGAGCTGGTGGAGCAGGTTCTCCCCTACCCCCAGTCCTCAACTGCCCTCTGAGATGTAGGGTCCATATCCTATTCAAAATAAGAAAGATAAACAGATCTGCATTAGTGTCACCTCGACTTTTACAAGTGCAATGCATGGTATGGACTCAATCTAGGCCCAGAAACGCCTAAACCGTGCTCTGATACCACTAAATGTGACACCCTTACCCGTCTACAGTATATCCGAGTAAGCTATGTCACACGGTGTATCCAGAACACTCTATTTTATCTTAATTAATTTTTATCATAGTTTTGAATATAACTTGTGAAATATAATTTATTTAAGTCATTTATTGAAATTATAATTTATTTGAGGTTCCGAAAATTTTATAGAAAATCCGGCAGAGTACCGGCTAAAAATGGAGAAAACAGTTCTTCGGAACCTGTGAAAAACACTTCCAATATTCATATCCAATCACTCTCAAAACTCCAATAATCATCAACAATGTCTCAATTATTTTACAACAACCTTTCCATTACTCAAACATTCATTTCTCATAGTATTCATATATATGCAATAAATAAATACTCAAATTTTTCTATTCATAACCACAATTTTCATTATTTACATGAACATCACATACATTACATAAGTTTTAATTACACAAAAGAAAATAAAAGTTAATTACAAAATATCAAAATGAAACCTAGTGCCCTACCAATGCACTGAAGATGGTGAGGTGACACGGACACTATGCAGAACTGTAGGAGGTCTCACACAGCCTGTGGTCTACTGGGCTCTCGGTCAGTATCTCCAGAACCTACGCGTGGCAAAAGCAATGCGCTAAGCAATAATGCTTGGTGGTGCCAATAATAAAATAAAAAGAAATAACAGGAAGTAAATATGCAGTGAATGTATCGGTGTCTTATTGCAAATAAATTTTCGATAAGTATTTGTAGTCTTACTTATTTTGTACTTGTTATATTCATTATTTCATTAAATTTATCCACTTTCATTTTTGGTTGCCCAAGTAACCTATACTGGACGACTGGACTGGATAAACGGGTAAACTGGCACTGGGTATCTAGTACCTCGGGCCGTCACACCATCGGTCACATATGCATCTCCCGGTGTGCAACAGAACAGCTAATAAGCTGTAATAACAATAGGCACAAGGCCAAATATCAACACAATGTCAGAATGGCTAAAAGCCATGAAATCACAGAATGGCATAATGCCATGTGCGATCGCTAATCGAACCCTATTGGCATGCCAAACTATCCAAACCAATCTTGTTAGGTATACTAGGGCATTTGATACTTTTGAATTTTGTAATTTTTGAATTTCAAGCTTTGGTGTTACTATTCACTTCATTAGTCAACAAAAATGTTGACTTTTACATAGAAAATAGGTACATTGGTTTTAACACTCCCAACATACCACATTTTGCATTCAAAACTTGTTGGCATTAATCACCAATACCATTTCTAAGCTTAAAACTAATGGAGCAGAATTTTTAGTTTTTATACCCTAAATTTACTGTTCCATTAGTTACTGCTGCAGTGAGAATTTGAGAAAATGATAAACATGAAAGTTGTTCCTTATTTTGTCTAGTTGAATTTATTTTTTTGAATCAATCCATTTAGAGTTTTGTAGCTCAAGTTATAGTCCAAAAACCACAACTGGCCGGATTGAAAAATTTCAGAACTGACCATATCTACAGTGCAGTGAACAGTGACTGCAACTGCCTTGTTGGATAGGTTCTGGTCATAATTTGGGATAGGTTTCTTCATAAAAGTTGTTTTTCTATATCTTAACTTGTTGCAGTAAAAATTTCAGGTCAATTGGGCCATTCTACAATGAGTTATGGCCAAATGAACAATTACTATGCATTTGGTCATTCTGCAGAATCTGGTTGCAGGACATCCAGATTGGGACAAGTTTTTGGTCCACTTGCTTTGGTCTTTTGGGCATGGTTTCTTCACCAAAATTGTGCCATTATGTGTCTAGTTTCATGTCCAATTGGCCAAACACCAATTGAACCTACACAGCCCAAGTTATGGCTGTCCAAACAGGCTGGACTCACAGCCACACCTGCTGCTCTCACTAGGCATCATACCAAATCAGTTTGTAATGCTATAATTCACTCCAAATTATGGTCAACTTACCTCAAATGGTCACTAATTGACCATTAAAATTTTCATTCACCATTACATAAGCAAAGTCCAAATTTCTCTCCAAAACCCTAGCTCCAATTCAAGGTTTACACAACACATGTCATTTAGGCATACTAATCCATTTCAACTTTATATCTACACATCAACACCATTTCTAAGCCATTTTAAATCCATCAAAACCATCAACATTATCCCTTTCTTAGGGCTGCCAAATTCCATGGTGTACATACACATAAGTTTTATTTCATTTAATTTACAATTTCATACTCATTTTAAGTCCCTAACATGGAATAAAGAGATAAATATGTATAAATAAGCACTAACCTTAGTAGGGCAGAATTTTCCCTTGTAAATTCCTCACTTTCTTTTGTTTTCTTGGCTGCCAAACACTCTAGCAAGGTTGGGTGGCAAATATTAGTGAAGGGACCTAAGGGTTTTGGGGTAAGAATGGAGAGAAATTCAAGCTAGAAGGAAAAAAGGAAATGGAGGCTGCCATGGCTATGGTGGACGGGAATTGAGGGAAAAGGGTTCAGTTTTTTTCACTTCAATTTTCTGCCCATTTGACTCATTTTAATTGGTTTATGGACATGTGTCACAAGGTGATTGGGTGAAAGTGCTTAGTGACATAAGCATGAGGTCAAAATTGCAATTTTAATTTATTTTCTTTTATTTTCTTTTCTACTCATTTTCAATTCAATTTTTAGCAATATTTATTCACATTTTATGTCATAATAATTATTTACTTAGCTGGACAAGTCGGCCAAAAATCGCCTCTGAAGGCGAAATGACCAAAATGCCCTCCGTTTGGCTTAACGGGTCAAAATTGTCTGTACCGATTGAAAAATTTTTCTAGGTATTTTCTTGGCATTCTAATGCCATAATAACCTCAATGACCCTTCTCTGGAGTCCCAATAATTATTTTATAATTTTTCCCCAGGGTCTAGGGCTCCTAGTTGTGAGAACCGCAACTTCTCACTAGGTTACCCATCGCTAGGGCACCGGCTCATTTAACTTGGTTGTATTTTATTTCTAAATTTTTTTCTAAATTTTTCTTGTTAATATTTGAGTTAATTATGGTCCCTCACTTTAGTTTAAATATTTTTCCGGACGTTCTAGCTGTTCGGACCGACACTGGTCACCAGAACAGTAGAATGTACGGAGTTGCCACAGGGAGGGTGTTACAGGAAACTATCATAAAAATCTAAAAATAAAAATAATGATGTTGAAAAGTTAAAGGAATTTTTTTCGTTAAAAGAAAAAAAGAATTCGATGTACAAGAAAATTTTTTTTGCTTAATTATAATTGCAATTAAGGCAATTTAATCAAACTGTTTAGGGAAAAAAAGTAATTATAACACAATTTAAGGAAATTTGACAAAACTAGTTAAGAAAATAAAAATTTTAAATTATAATTTAACATAATTAATGAAATATGGTCAAATTATTTAAGAAATAAATTTTAGTAAAATTATAGTTGTAGTATAATTAAAAAATCTGATAAGATTTTCAACTAAATAAAAATTTTACATTAAATATAATTATATATAATTTAAAATTTTGACCAAACTATTTAGGAAAATAAAATTTTTATTAACTATCATTATAACATATTTTTTGAAATATTTTTATATTATTGTTTAATATTACAATAAGAATTTACCAAAATTAAAATCAACCAAAATTGAAATCTGGTGGAACCATCAATGAGCCTAGTAGTGCGTCCTTTTCTCTTTTGAGGTTTGGTCGTTTAATCTCCTCTATAGGCTATAGAGGTAGCAAGTTTTCTGTAACGCCCTCACTTTAGATATTTTCGTACATTCTACTGTTCTGGTAACTAACGTTTGTTCGGATGGTTGAAATATCTGGAACCACCCTTAAATTAAAGTAAGAAGTCATAATTTAATTTAATAAATATCAAGTAAGGTTGAAGGAAAATAAAATAAATAGATTAGAAATTAGTTAAATGTGCTCAATTCCCAGTGATGAGTAACTTCCCTGAGAAGTTGGCCACTAAGAGTTAGAGGACTAAAGTGAATTAATCAATAAGTTAAAGGGCAAATAAAAGATTGGAGAACTAACTTGAATCAATTATAAAGTTGAAGGGAAAAATTACTAATACTAAAGTGATTAACTAATAGGAAGTTGAAACCTCACTAAGGACCAATGGGTAAAAGGTTATGGACCATTGAGTAAAAACCAACAAGCTTTGTAACACCCCTCACCCGACTACAGTGTAGCCGAGCAAAGCGTGCTATATTCGGTGCCGGAGCACCCTATCTTATCCTACTTTATTCCTTTAATAATTTGATCTCATTATATTTTAATATTAATTAATTTTCTACGGAGAAACCAATGAAGTTTCCTGTCACACCTTACCCCTCTGTAAGGCATAACATGATCCTGTAGAATACCTAATGAATTATCGAACTTCACCTACCGATAACTCATTAAGTACCCTACAAGGGATTTTAAAACAATTTTCTTATTTTTGATAAGTGGTGAGCATTTTCTAATAAGTATTTAAAACATTTAATTAAAATAAAAACTAGTTAATATTTTGGTCCATTTTATTTTTCCGCAAATTTTATAAAAATTTTAACAGAGTTCTGTTTGTATTTTGAGAAGACAGTTCTTCAAATCTCTGTAAAAAGCACTTCCAATAATTTTTCTCAACAACTTCTTCAAATTCACAAACATCTCAATCAATTTCTCAACACATTTATCCACTTCCAAATTTCAAATCCACTATCCAATGATCATTAAAATACCAACAATCCATTTCATTCAAATTAAATAAAATAGTTCCATTCATAGTTCATTAAAGATAATTTATATGCATCATTACAAAATTTACATTAAGGGAAATTCAAACTAAAATTTATTACAACTTTATACAAATTTTATACAAGCTGCTCAAGATCAATTTTTACATGTCCATACATTTATGTGCAATACATACATCAAAAGAAATATTTACAGTTAGGGTATAAATTATACCCGATAACTTCAAGCTGATAGATCCTCAATCCTCAGCAGCTCAGTCCGCTGCTCCTCTAGTCTCTATATCTGCAACAGCAATAACAGCTATCGCTGAGTACTAGGACTCAGTGGTGCACAACATACCAAAATAATTTTTATGCAGAATTTAAATTACATTTATTCAAAAATTGAACTGAACATGAGAGTTAAACACAAAACATGAATTATGGGATTTTATTCCAAACAATTTCATTTCGAAGTATCCAATACACATTTCATAAAATCCACAGTTATATCATGCCATTCGAAACAAATATAATCTCAATAGCCAGAGGCTAAGGAGAAATCACATCACAAGGCTAGCTAGCTCAAATATAAGGATATCCATTCAAGTTCCTCTTCTACTGGCATGTAACACTCCTATGTTCAGTAGTGCGTTCTACTGTTCCGGTGACCAGTGTTGTCTGGACAGCTAGGATGCCTAGAACTACACTTCGATATAAGTGAGGAGACATAAAATAATGAAATATAAGAAAAACAAAGGAAAAATAATAGCAAAGAAATGTAACCAAGTTAAGCGAGCCGAGAACCCTGGCGATGGGTGACCGCACCGAGAAGTCGCGGCGTGGACCGTTGACTAGCCCTGGACCTCGGGGAACCCTGGAAAGTACTTTTAGGACTTAAATAAATGTCTATTGAAGTATAAATGCCATTAGAAATATCAAAGAAAAATTAATTAATTAGTACAAAGAAAAGTGAGAAATCGAAAAACGGACAAAACCCGGTGTTACAGAAAAATCGGGAATACAACCCGAACAGGGGCATTGTGGTCATTTGACATCCCGAGTTGACTTTTGACCTCAATGTCCATTAAAAATAAGTGGTATTAAATTTTGAAAATTCCATGAAAAATGAAATTCCATGTGTAGAATAATTGAGAGAATTAAGGGTAAAACTTAAGATAATTAAAGGTTTAATTATATAAATATTTAAATGACATTAGTGGAGCATTAAGGAATATAATAAAATCACTAAGTGGACAAAGTGGGCAGCACTTAAAACCTTCATCTTCAACCTCATATCTTAACCATTGCCGAAGTGAAGATTTTCTCCCAAAGAAACTCCATGGCCGCACCATGCATGGAGCTCAAGTTCTCCATGATTAAGCCTTGATTTCTTGCAAGAGTCTTCATGAAAAATGATCCTCACACTATGGGTAGTAGATTGGCAGCAAGAAAGGAAAGTTTTTATGGAGTTTTGAAGAATTTCCAAAGTGGTAAGTTTGTATTTTTTATTATTGTTTCATTAAAGTTTGTGAGGAGGTTATGGGTACTTGAATTGTGAAAAGAATTTTGGAGTTTGATGTTCTAAGGGAGATGTTTATTTTTGGTAGCCATGGAAACTCCTTGAGGACAGTTTATTTTTGCTTGTAAATGGTAGATTAAAAGGTTGATTAAATGTTTATGTGTGTAGGAATTGATTTGGGTGATGTATACTTAGTATATGAGAATGTGTATTTGAAATTGGAAGCTTGGAAATTAATGGAATGTAAATGCATGAATCGGCAGCCTGGTTTGGTGAACCATAAGGATGTTATTTCATGTTTGGTTTATGGAATATTAATGTTGAATTGTAGTAGTTTTTATGGCAGCTTGGGTATATGTATGATGGTGTAAGGTTGGACATGTAAATGAGCATGATTAGGTGATTAAATTGCTGTAATTGAGTTTGACAAATTCTGCACTATTTGGTGTATGTTGAGTGTGATTCTAAGCTGCCAAAATGATCAATAATATGTTGTAAATTGTGTTTAGGTTATGGTACAAACCAGATTGGGCATGAATGTGTAAATTGGTAAATGCTAAAAGTGATCTTTGATGAGTAATAAAGGAAATGCAATAGGGTAGTTAGGTTTTGGGCTTAGAACCTTAAGAGTGTGGCTCCAATTGGTATGAGACCAATTGGAGGTGAAACTAGGCACAAAATGTGCCAACTTTCATGAAGGAAGCTTGCCAAAATTCTGCTTGTAAGATAACTTGAAAAATGACCAAATCCTGATTAGTGCAATTAAGGCCTGAAAATTGACCATTTGGGCAGCAGTTAGTGTTTAGGCCATAACTCACTCAAAACAGGTCCAATTGACCTGAAATTTTGACCATGAATAGCTAAGACCTATATCTACAAGTCTTATGAAGACACCAAATCTCAGAAATGACCATAAGCAAGTCAAACAGCTTGCACAAGTTCGGGTCCAAAAACTAGCCGAATCTAAAATGACCTAAAATGACCTAAAGTGACCAATTTTGATGCATTTTGACCAGCAATAGTAAAATGACTATAACTTGGTCTACATAACTCAGAATGACCTGAAATTTTGCCCCGCGTGCAATAAGACATAGATCTACAAGTTTGTAGTTTTGACCAAAACCCGAAAACCAAGGGAACTAGGTCGTCCGGCTAGGTTAAACTAGTATCCCGGAATCCAGCAAATTGCAATAAAACGCAATATACATGGAAATGAATTTGGTAACATGTACCAACCCTAAAAGACTATTGAATGTGACATATTAGTAACATTAAAACCTAATTCACCTAGACTGCATCGAGGGTTGACATATTAGGTTGACCAAGGAAATAATAGAATTCAATAAGTTAATTATTAAGCTTTATTCTTAGAGACAGTTTAAATGAGTACTGAAACACTTCAAATTGTGTGTTTCAGTTAGCAAAGACTCAGGGAAGGGGAAGGAAACACTGAGTTAGAGCCAAGAGACAGTTATCAGAGGTTTGTGCACAACTAGTTTTTAACTGATTTTATTTTGAAAATTTCATATGATTAAATGATATATTCTTCTTATGTATTATGTTTAACAAGCATTGGATTTAATTCAGTGATTATTGAAATTGTTATAGTATGTATGAATTTAGCTTTGTGAAATGGTATTTCCACAAGTATTAAGCATTGTTATGGATTGAATAAATTATGTTTTGGAAAATTGTGATAGAACATATTTTGAATTGTGATGGTAATTTTCATGGAAAAATGCAAATTTATGATTTGAATTGTGATGAGCATAAAAATTATTGGATATTAGAATCAAATTTGAATCGAATTATATTGTGATTTATGCTCACTAAAAGGATTGTGATATTATTTTATATCTCACTATAGATGCTTGACTAGGTTATTACCCGTCTCTCTCATTTGTTGAGAAGACAATGGAGTTAGTTGTGTTTTGCTTACCATGGTACGTGCACAGGCTTAGATTTTCCTCTGATTTGAGGTTAGATCTAAGTTTATTTTATCATTATGGCCCTTCCAGAAGATTCATTATTGTGGTGTGTACTGTGCACGATGATTTGACCTCTCCAACCATAGGGAGTTAGAATCTGAATCGACCTCCCCGACCATAGGGAGTTAGAATCACATCGAATATAGCCCTTTCGGATTAGTCTTGCATAGTTAGTGAGATAAAGAATGATTTTTGAGATAAAGAATGATTTTTGAGATAAAGAATGATTTTTGAGATAAAGAATGATTTTTGAGATAAAGAATGATTTTTGAGATAAAGAAGGATTTTTGAGATACAGCATGATTTTTGAGATACAGCCTGATTTTTGAGATACAACATGGTTTGAGACACAGAATGTTTTTGAACAGTAAAGAATTGTGATTTCAATTATGATTTATGTATAATTGATTTTGTTGGAATTACCTTAAATGGTTAGTCATGATTTGATAAATTGAATTTCGTGATCAAAGTCATTTTATACAAATGATTTACATTATTGGCTATGAATATTTTGAGCTTTGGAATTTGAGGAGTATTCAGATTTTCAAATTATTTACTGTAAATTTTGTCAATGTATATTGTACTATGTTTTAAATTATAGTTGTGCACCACTGAGTTCATCACTCAGCGATAGCTTTGTATGCTGTCGCAGGTAAGAAGAGCATAAAGCAATGAGTAAGTTTCTTTGAAGACACATTCAGATCAGCTCCAGGTATATCATAGGTATACCCATGTACATAGGTTTTGATGTATGCATGTAATAATATGTATGTAAATTATTTGAGCAGTTATATAAAAACTCTTATAAAATATTTTGGTATGTAATTAAATGTAAATTATTGTAAATGTAAGTTTGGGATTTCATTTATCTGAATAGTTTTGTAATATTAATTTTGAGTCTTATAATCAATGAAATGTTTCTTTTGTGAGGAGATTGATTTGATTATTGAGATTTGAATTATGAGTGCAAATGAAGTTATTGAAGTTGTATTTGAGAAAACATATTGGGAGTGTGTTCTTTGCAGGTTTTGAAGAACTGTTTTCTCAAAATACAACCGGCACTTTATCGAAATTTTACAAAAAAAAAAAAAAATTATTTATAACACTAGATTTTAATCGATGATTTAAATTTCATGAAAATTGTTTTAAAATCTCTTGTAGTATATTTAATGGATTATCGGTAGGCGAAGTACGGTAATTCCTTAGGTATACTACGGGATCATGTTACATCTTATAGGGGAGTAGGGTGTGACATGGCACACCTCAACACTTCATCCAGAGAAGGAATGAAAATTCGAAACTGATTACCCCCACTAGTCATGCTAGTGAGGTGTTCAAATATATGGTCATGGCACTGTGGTTTTAAAACTTATCTTAACAATTTACCAAACATTGCCATTTCAAATATACACAATAATAATGTCACAATTCACTATATCAAATTATTCAAAATCATATGCAGAAAATAATTTGCAAAATTTATACGTTGTGCACAAACCTCAAGCGAGTCGCCTCTTGGCCTTGACTCGATTCCTCGGGTTCTTTCCCGTTGTTCTTTTCAACTGAAACACATAATTTCACAGTGTTTTAGTACCATAACTTAACATAAATCCAAAAATAAATTTAACTTCACTTTTACCTAGCTCTAATATGCTAAATTCGACGTTATTTAAATTTTGTGTTTTGGGGTTACTATTCACTATACTATTCAAGTCAAATTATTGACTTTCTAAGGCTTAATAGGTATGAGAATTCCAACTTCACCCACATACCACATTTTGGTCACTAAATTTGTTGGTTTTGGTTGTTTACTCAAATTCTAAGTCTTAGGCAAATTGGCAAATTTTAGGTTTGGTGTCTAAGGTTGCACTGTTCCATTGGTCATTTTCCTGTTGAAATTTGGCAAAACTTCCTTCATAGAAAATGTTCCCTATTGTCTTAAGTTCACTCCAATTGGAGTTTTGTAGCTCAAGTTATAGCCATTTGAACCATGGCTGCCGGATTGGATTCAACCCAGATTTTCTGGGCAAATTTTTGGTGCTAGCAGTTTTAGGTCACCAAATTGGGGTGGCCAAATGACTTGGTTAATGGCATAATTTGGCTTTGTATTCTTCATGAAAGTTTTAGGTCTATATCTCATCTAACTACTGGCAAAATTCCAGGTCATTTAGATCTGCCTAGCTCAAGTTATGGCCAAATGAACAAACACTGTTCATTTATTTAGTTTGTACAGGGCAGACTGTGATTTTCCAAGTTTGGTCAATTTGTTCACTAGGTTTTGGTCACTTTTTGGGCATGCTTCCTAAATGAAAATTGTGTCATTTAGTGTCTATTTTCATTCTCAATCAGTCTCATACCAATTGGACTTGTAAAATTTCATTTTTGGTCCCTCAAAGGGAACTTGGTCATGCTGCCAGCAGCATGACCACACTAAATCCGAATTTGCTTTTGATTCAAACACTCCTAACACACATCATTAGGTCACAATTGACCATTTCTCTCCTTAAACTAGGTGAAGGACATAATTTACAAATTTCTTACATTTTTGTGTCTAAACCCTAATGTCCAAAATCCTAATTCACACTAATTATTGCATTTACCAAATTCAATGCTTTTAACTATAATCATTCAACTAATTGAGGTTCATATACTCATTCAAATCCCTCAAACCATGCAAATACACCCCCATACACATGCTGGCCGAAATCTTTATGATCCCTTATCTTAACATTTTGTTTCAACTTTCAACAAATTCCAACTTAATACAAGTATTTAATCATTAATATAAAGAAAAATTTAAGGGATAAACACTAACCTTGCTTGGAGGGTTTCTAGGCTTTCCTTTCTTCAAGTATTTCTTCTTCTTTTTACTTTTTAAAGCTTCCTCATCATGTAAAGAGAATTTTTTGTGTTGGGACTTTGTGAATTTATGAAAGAAAGTAGGGAAATTCAAGCTTTCTTTCTCTTAACAATGGTGGAACAAGGTGAGTAACAATGGAGAGAGAGATGGGGCGGCAAGGTTATGAGGAAGATGACTTTGTTTCTTTTTATGTCTTTTGTCTTTTGTCTTATGGAAGACAAAAAAAAAAAATCAATATAATTAAATTTATAAATTATAGGATTTATGGCATCATGCATGATGTCATCTTCCTTCACTTTTTCATTTTCTTCCCTTTTTTTTTTATTTTTCTATTAGTTCTTTAATTTAATTCTCGACTCCAAAATTTTCTTTTCTCCGATTTTATTTGACAGTTAGGTCAGGAGTCAGCTCTTGGGGTCAATTGACCAAATTGCCCCTCCCCGATTCAACCCGATTTGCAAATAACTCAATATTTCTTCCAGCTCCCTGACCTAATTATTTGACTGGCTTAACAGTTCTTTTTCGTGATTTTCTCTTTTCCACTCTGTTCGTAAGGGTCCTAAGGACTGCGGCGTCACATTTTGCGATTCGAAATTTGAGTTTAAATCGACTTCGCAGTCGTTCCCAAGAAGGTCACCCATCGCTGTGACTCTCGACTCGTTTAACTTCTTATGTTCTGTTTTTCTTTTTTATACTTAACTAATTGGACATTACTAATTATTTGTGTTTATGGCTTCTCTAGTTGTCTTAAGTATGGTTCTAATCCCCTTAATTGTCCGGACCGACACCGGTCACCGGAACAGTAAAAGGTCCCTTAGGCAAATCCCACATCGACAAAGCACAGAGATGGTCTTGGGTTCAAAAAGTAATGATATATAAAATGAGAGAACTAATCACTAAAGACGCCTTTTGGTAGAATGGCCTGGAGAGTTGGAAGAACTCTAGGGTTAAGCGTGCTCGCTTGAGAGAAATCCTAGGATGGGTGACCTCCTGGGAAGTTCTCCATTCCACCTATGGGACAAAACCGTGAGGCTTATGGCCAAAGCGGACAATTCCTCTAGTGGTTAGAGCCCAATCGTTACAATTGGTATCAGAGCCGCTCACGTGTCCTCTTGGGCGATGGTGGGGCAAACCTCAGTGAGGACACTGAGTCCCGAAAGGGGGGGAGAAAGGTCCCTTAGGCAAATCCCACATCGGCAAAGCACGGAGATGGTCTTGGGTTCAAAAAGTAATGATATATAAAATGAGAGAACTAATCACTAGAGGCGCCTTTTGGTAGAATGGCCTGGAGAGTTGGAAGAACTCCAGGGTTAAGTGTGCTCGCTTGAGAGAAATCCTAGGATGGGTGACCTCCTAGGAAGTTCTCCATTCTACCTATGGGACAAAACCGTGAGGCTTATGGCCAAAGCGGACAATTCCTCTAGTGGTTAGAGCCCAATCGTTACATTTCTCCTATTTTATTATCAGTTGACTTATTTCACTATTCACCTGCTTGAAATTTTCAATAATATCTTACAATAAAAATATCATTCATGCTCATCATATTCATCTCACATTCAATTCTTGTAATTCACATACTCATTTGAACAAATCTATTCATACTCAATTGATATGTAAACATTCTCAAATTATATAGGTAAAATTTTCAAATTTCCTTAATTTACATAATTTACAAAATAACTACATAATTTCATAATTTACATGATCTACAAATTAATTACAGCTCCATAATCTATATTTCAACATACAATTCATAGTTTACATTACAAATAATAACTAATTATAATGTACAAAATATATAATATGATCTATATGGGCCCTATCTACATGCATTGCTGAGGAGGTGACAACCTTGAACACTCTGCAGATCAAAACTCCAAAATCTCTATTTGGTATTCACTGGGCTTTAACTTCTGTACCTGCGCGAGGAAACAAATCCATCGCACTAAGCATTGCTGCTTAGTGGTGCAATAATATAACAAGGAAATAATATAACAAGTAAAAATAATTGGAGCATATTTTCTATACTCAAGAATTTTACTGGGTTCATATGAAATTTTCCATACAATATATATTTCGTCATTTATGTTGCTCTCTAGAATCACTTCTTTCATAAGTTTACAATAATCATTTATATAATGTACAAATAAATCTAAAATTTATACTTATACTTATATTCTTATGAAAATCACTTTTGTAATGTTATTTAAGTTATAGTTCTTCTACTAGTCTTTTTATCACTTCCTTGATACTTTCTAAGTTGTTTACAATCATTTCGTAATATTTAGAATTTTTAGAACTAGTTTAATTTACTTCATATCATTCTAAGGAACAAATTTTTGGAGCTAATCTAATTTATTTCAGAACTTCTTCTCATTTATTTACTTTCTACCATTTTTAATTGCTAATATTCATAACTTATTTTAATAAATTAGACTGCCCAAGTAACCTACGACAGGCTGACTAAATTGGATAATGGGTTGTTGGCACTGGACACCGTGGTGCCTCGGGCCATCATACCATGGGACGCAGAACGTCAACCACGTATGCAGTCAGTATGGCTAAAAAGCCATGATAACACATAATCAGGCATAAAAGCCATGAATGCGGGCATAAAGCCTTTCGTAGTACTGCTATAACAATACCCTATTGGCATATCAATCTATCCAATCTGACACACGTGTCTAGGCAATACATGGTCACATAGTACCATTAAGAGTTTATATGTTTCATCATTTCATTATATTTTTCATTTATATTTTTATAGCATTCCAATTTTTGTTTATAATGGAAATATAATTTCCAAATTCACATTTCTAGGTAATTTATGCATTCATCGTAATATTCATACTAATTACAATTCACATTCATTTAATCTCATGTACCATTCACATTCAAAACATCTTTCCTTTCTCTCTTGATGAGAACGTAAATCCCTAATGACACTTTTATCACATTCAAAAATCTACTTATGTAATTACAAATTTTATATTTCAAGTTGAATTACTAACATTTTATGAATTCTATTTATGATGGGCATATAAGCCCTAACTATCTATTCACATCAATTAGGTGACTTACTTTTCATGTTTCAAGAAATTCATGAACATTTCATGGATTTCAAATTTATGACCTTAATTTCCCTTTAACAATTTTGACTAGAATGCATAATCCACATTTGTCATACAATTCTAAGCATTTAAGCTTAGAATTGGTTCTAGGTCTTCATCTTAGTTTGCTAATCATTTTGATTACTATTCACGTTACTAGTCAACCAAAATATTGGCTTTTTCATACTTAATGGATATGTTAATTCTAATTACACCAAGATCCCACATTTTGAGTTTTACATTTGCTAGTATTAATTGCCAATTGCAATTTAAAGTCTCCTAGATACATTTCTAAACTTTCAGTTTTGATTACCTAAGTTTACTGTTCTATTGGACAATTTTACAATGGAAACTGAGCTAACCATTCTTCATCAAAGTTGTTCCTTATTGTGTCTTCTTTAATTCCCTTTTTGAATCACTCCATTTGGAGTTTTGTAGCTTAAGTTATGGTCATTTTACCATAATCGGCGGATTGACTGTACCTGAATTTCTGGGCAATTTGGTTCTGCCAGATTTGGTGACCTAAGTTTGGTTGGCAATTTGACTAGGTTATGGTCAGAATTTGAATTTGTGTTCTTCATGAAAGTTGTAGGGATATGGCTTAGCTTGAATTTGAATTTTCATACATACCTCAATATAATTGTTTTGTTCAATTTTTCAAAAAACTCTCATCTAATTTGTCTTCCTAACAAGGATTAAAAAGATAAGGAAGTGAGTATAGGCACTAACCTTGTTGGAGCTACTCCCAAGCTTGCAAAAACTTTTCTTTTTTCCTCTTCAAATTGCTTTCCAATGCTTGCTCTAGTGGTAGGGACAATTTTTCATAAAGAGAAGTTAGGGTTTGGAGGTGATTTGGTGGGTTGTCTCAAGCTTGCCTTAAGCTTCCATGGAGAAATGGGTTAGGGAGAGTGAGTGACACCTGGTTTGGTGAGGAAGAAGTAGAATTATTTTGTCAAGTTTTGGTCTTCCTTATCCCTTTTAATGAGTTTAATAAATTGTGATTGGTGGAGGAAATTTAAATGACATCATATGATGTCATAATTAGCATTTTCTTTCATTTTCTTTTCTTCTCTTCTCTACTCATTTTCAATTTAATTTTTAGCAATATTTATTCACTTTTTATGTCATAATAATTATTTACTTAACTGGAAAAGTCGGCCAAAAATTATCTCTGAAGACGAATGACCAAAATGCCCTCCGTTTGGCTTAACAGACTAAAATTGTCTGTACCGATCTAAAAATTTTTCTAAGTCTTTTCTTGGCATTCTAATGCCATAGAAACCTCAATGACTCTTCTCTGGAGTCTTAAAAATTATTTCATGAATTTTCTCCCCGGTTTAGGGCTTCTAGCTGCGAGGACCGTAACTTCCCACTAGGTTACCCATCGCTAGGGCATCGGCTCATTTAACTTAGTTGTATTTTATTTCTAAAATTTTCCTAAATTTTTCTTATTAATATTTGAGTTATTTGTGGCTCCTCATTTTAGTCTAAATATTTTTCTAGACGTTCTAGCTATCCGGACTGACACCGGTCATCGGAACAGTAGAATTTACAAAATTGCTACAGTGAGGGTGTTACAAGCTTCTACATAAACCCTCCTCGTAAAGCAGCTAGCCATTTCTATTTAACCTTCTCCTCTTCTCTTTTCATGCTTTTAACAACTATTTCTCTCAATTTGAAGAGAAAATTTCTAGCTAAAACCCTAGATTCTACAAATTTTTAGAAGCTAAGTAAGGGGAGCAAGAAGAGTTAGCCATTAAAGCTTGAAGAACCCTAATTCTATAAAGGGTTTAGAGGAGAATTAGAAGAAAAGGGAGAGTAGTAGCTGTTTTTCCCTTAAGGTTAGTGTTATAACTTTACCTTTGATTAAGTTTGAGTAAGGATATCAGTAGGGATAAGAGGGAAACATAAGGTAGTGAGAAAGATAGTTGGTAGGGGTGATGGAACCCTGGTTCTGCCAGCAACCCTGCAAAACCAGTCACATTTAAAAATTCATAACTTGAGTTAGAGAAGTTAGATTTCTGTGATCTTTATGTCTGTGAAAACCTTGATGAATTCTCTAAAACTTTGTAATTTTGTGATAGACCTAATTCCCCTGCTACGATGGTGGTTGAGGGCAAATCTTTTTGTTGCTCAAGTCTGGAAAACTGATATGATAGTTTCCAGAAACAGGATACCTGAATTTACAAATTCATAACTTGTGCTCCAGAACTTGAAATAGGGTGATTCTTAAACCATTGGAAAGCTAAATGAGTACCTTAAAACTCTGTAGTTATGACTAAAAATTGATTTTGTTGGCTACTTGGTGAAATTCTTGCATTTTCTATTACTACTCTAATTGTGACTAGAGTCTGTAACAGTTTGTAAACTTTCATTCATAACTTGAGTTGTAGCCCTATTTCTGACATGATTTAAATTAGCGATTAAAATGGACATATGAAAGTTTAATTCTGGAAAAGATGCATTTAAAACCCTTGTTGCTAGAATTTTTGGTGAAATTTTTACTTTGCTGCCCTGTTTACCTAATTTGACTGGAAATTTAGGATAACAATGATTCATAGGTCTATATTTGTATTCTATAATTCTAAATGACATGAAACATTTGGCAAATGAAAGTTAAGACATCAGGCTAAAACTTTAATGAAGGAATTCTACCCAAAAATTGTGTGTAAGTGACCTTAAGATTGGCTAGAAGATAGGGCACAGAATTTGGAACCTAGTAGGAGTGCATTCTGGACTGTCTAAAGTAAAATGGGTATAACTTACCATAGAAAACTCCAAATGAGGTGATTCTTATTTTGTTGGAAAGCTAAGATCTAAGGGATCAACTTTCATGAAGAATGAATTGGCAAAATTTGATTGCAACCTATTCAAATCTAGACTCCAAAAATTGTCTAGAACCTACTCTGTAACTAGTGAAGTTGAAATTTTACTTAAGGACAGCTATACATTATTGACCATAACTTTTTATCATTGAAACCAAATTAAGTGATTCAAAATCTATATTAAAGTTAAGACATAGATTTAAAAATTTCATGAAGAAAGTTGAATTTAATTCCTGAAATTATTAGGTCAAAATGCTTGAGAAAAGTAATGCGTAAAGTCTGATTTTTGTTAGAATTTGAAAATGGTCATCATATGTGTAAATTTTATATAAATGCATAAAATTTAAATGCATGTAATATGGAAATATGGTAATGGAAAAATTTTATATGCATGCAAGTATTGATGATTGAAGGAGCGGAAGCATGAAAAACATAAGTTTAGATCATTGAATTCAAAAATTTTTCATCTAGGGTCACATGCATCATGCAAGATTCATTTTTATCTATTTGATTTAAATGATAAACAGCATATTAAAACTCTTTTAATATGTTTTTGGATCTACATTTGCCATTTAAGATTTTAGAATTAATAAATTAATTCATTAGAACCCTAGATTAGATCAAGAATAAGTGCACTAACCTTTTGATGCACTACAGTGTGTTTGGAACCTTTGGGATGCGTTTAGGACACCAGATGTTGCCCCTCTAGCTTGTCCACACCAAGATCATCAATGGCAGCCCTTGAACAGCTTCTAAAGCTTTTTCTATCAATTAGAAAATCAAGTTTTGCCTTTTGAGAGATTACAGATGTAAACAGGACACTAGAAATGATTTCTAGTATTTTTAATTCAAGAGATTGTTTGCTAATCTCTTTGAATTGATGAGAGATGAAGAAGAAGAGAAGGGAGAGGCAGCCAAGGGTGGCGGCACAAAATAGATGAATGGCAGCTTATATTTTTTATTTTCATCCTTTCCCTTATATAGCTAGGTCACCACTTAAAACCCTTGCCACATGTCACCTTCTGATTGGCTCTAGGTTTAATTGACACAATCACATTGTGCCAAGTGTCAAACCTAGATTTAATCTTGACTTTGATCATCTTACATGATTAAAAGACAATTGGCAAGCTTATGTGTAGTGCCATGTGTCACCATCTCATGGTGCCACATGGACACATGTCACCTTGTGAAATGACCAAAATACCCTTTTATCTTAATTTTGAGTTCTCAACCCAAAATAATTATTTCTCTTCTTCTAATCAATTTATATCAAATATAAATTAATTAATTAATCTCTATTAATTAATTTCTCATTAATTAAATTCATATTTAAACACTTTAAATATAAATTTAACTTATATTATACATCCAATAACCTAGATTTGGTTTCAAGCCATGCTAGGGACTTTGCAATCTAATTGCAAACCAAACCTATTTAATTAATCAATTAAACTCTTTAATCAATTAATTAAATCATATTTAATTTGGTGATTACTTGTGTATATGTATGACTTACTAGGCTCATCACTAATTGGCAATGAGACATGATATCAACTCTTAGTATCATCAGAACTCTTTCTTACCATAAATGATTTCTCTAAATCATTTTATGCACCTCATAGACCATGGTTAACACCTAGCATAGCATGCCATGGCTACCCGATTAATAAGGTTTATCTTAAATGAACCTATAATCATATGTTACCATGCACTAGAATCTCTCTGTTACAAAATCCCAATTCAAGTTGGAGTCATGGTTTATGTCAAACCCTATTTGCTATGAATATTATGTTCTCTTTTAATTCTAATTCTTGATTAAAAAGATTTTCTCATCAGAAACCCTTTTCTGATTAAATCTATCTGTCCTGGCCAGGAACTTGAAACATCAAGAGCAATTAAATGAACATAGGATTTTATCCCTATTTACTTAGAGGAACAGATTCCATCTTGATCAACACCTACCTCCATATATAACTAGTAGGAGCCAACACATGCCCATATACCTATACACAGTACAAGTATGAAAGCATTATCAAACTCAAACTACCTATATACAAGATAACTGTGCTATCTCAGTTCTAAAGATTATATGCACTGATATGATTTATGACAATACATTGACAAGAGTAAACTCCATGTGCTTGTCATAAATGTCACTAGTTCGGCCTACTTATCCTGTATAAGTGCCTATCATGTTTGTTATATGGCATGAGACTCACCATTCCATCTTATTTATATCTCATATAAATAACTTGGGAACAAACATGAATACAATCTTACTGGATAAGTCATGTCCTTATTGTGAAGTATCATCGATTGTGAACCTATTTGTGATACTTTGTGCTAGAAATACTGTCACTCATATTCTTAATAACTTAAGAATAATATTTCTAACAAAATATTAATGGACCTTTTCTATTACACATAAATATATTATGTAAATGAAAAAAGTGAAAATGCCTTTTATTAATAAAACATGTACAAGATACATACTAAATGATATGCTCTAGGGCATACTACTAACAATCTTTCACTAGCACTAGAGCCATTCATTACAATACCTTAGACCCATCTTCTCAATATGTCGATCTAACTATGCTTGTGACAAAGGCTTAGTGATTAGATCAGCTGGATTTTCAGTTGATGCTATTTTCTGCATGGCTACATCGCCTTGCCAAATTATATCTTTGATTAATGTGGTAGCGCCTTTCTATGTGTTTGGATTTCTGGTGAGACCGGGGTTCCTTATATCCAAACAGCTTCTTTTGCGACATCTGATGCAGCAATATACTCAGTCTCGGTAGTGGAATCTGGAGTCGTACTCTATTTGGAACTCTTCCAACTGACTGCACCTCCATTACAAATGAACACATATCCAAAGGTAAACTTTCTATCATCGATAACTGATTGGAAATAAGAATCAGTATAACCATCCAATTGCAAGTCACCACCTCCATATATCAAGAATAAATCCTTAGTTCTTCTCAAGTACTTAAGGATATTCTTGACAGCTATCCAGTGTTCCAAACTTGGACTGGATTGATACCTGCTAGTCAAACTAACAGCATATGCGATATCCGGCCTAGTCCACAACATTGCATACATCAAACTTCCAATAGCCAAAGCACATGGAATCCTGGCCATTTTATCTCTTTCTTTAGGTGTCTTTGGAGATGTCTTTTTAGAAAGGTGGATACCATGTCTCACTGGTAACAATCCTTTCTTGGAATCAAACATGTTAAACCTCTTTAACACCTTTTCTAAGTATAGACTTTGGGATAAATCAATTATTCTTTTTGCTCTATCTCTATAGATGTGAATCCCAAGAATATAGGTTGCCTCCCCTAAGTCTTTCATGGAGAATGTATTTGACAACCATAACTTTACAATTGTCAACATACCTGTGCCATTACCCATTAACAGAATATCATCCACATGTAAGATAAGAAAAGTGATAGCACTGTCACTAACCTTCTTATATACACATGGCTCATCCTCATTTTTGATAAAACCAAATGACTTAATGGCTTCATCAAAATAGATGTTCCAACTCCTTGAAGCTTATTTCAACCCATAAAATGGATCGCTTTAGCTTACATACCTTGGAACCATCTTGGGATTCATAGTATGCAGCTATTGCTAATAGAATCGTAATTGATTTAAGCATGGCAATAGGCGAGAAAGTCTCCTCATAGTCGATTCATTGCCTTTGGTGAAACCCTTTCGCTACTAGCCTTGCCTTATAGGTCTCTACCTTTCCATCAGAACCAATTTTCTTCTTGAAAACCCATTTGTTCCCTATAGGTACAATACCTTCAGGTGGGTGAACAAGATCCCAAACTTGATTCTTATACATGGAATCAATATCAGATTTCATAGCATCAATCCATTTTGAAGAGTCTATATCTGATATAGCTTATTCATAGGTAAGTGGAACATCTCCATGATAAACTTCTTCATGAGTAAACAACTCTTATTCTTCTTCATGAAGGAAACCATGTCTCACTAGTGGGTGAGATATCTTGGTTGATCTACGATGAACAACTGTGGATGTTTCATCAATAGGTGTAGGTTGACTAGATGGATCTATATCCATCTGATCTGTTGGTTGATCAGAATTCTCCAATTCTAACTCTATTCGCCTTCCTTTGCCTCCTTCTTGAACAAACTGTTGTTCAAAAAATGTGGCATCTCTACTTACCACAACCTTTTATGATGTAGGCAAATAAAATAATATCCAAAACTATTTTTTGGATATCCAACAAATCGACCCTTTTCTGATATGGTTTCCAATTTATCAGTGTTTAGCTTTTTAATATAAGCTGGACAACCCTAAATCTTAACATGCTTAAGACTTGGTTTTTTTCCATGCCATATCTCATAAGATGTGGAAGATACTGATTTTGATGGAATCCTATTCAGAATATGCAAAGCTAATTCTTATGCAAATCTCCAAAAGGAGATTGGCAAATCAGTATAGCTCATCATACTACGTACCATATCCAATAGGGTACGATTTCTCCTTTCAAATATATCATTCAACTGTGGTGTTCCTGGAGGAGTCAGCTGGGAAACAATGCCATGCTCTCGTAAGTATTCATCAAATTCAATGCTCAAGTATTCACCTCCACGATCTGATCAAAGAGCTTTAATACTTTTTTCTGTCTAATTTTCTACTTCAGAATTAAATTCTTTGAACTTTTCAAAGGATTCATGTTTGTATTTCATCAAATACAAATACCCAAACCTTGATTTATCATCAGTAAAGGTAATAAAGTATTGAAAACCACCTTTAGCCATTTCTTTAAATGGACCACAAACATCACTATGTATTAGCTTCAAAATATTTTCAGCTCTTAGCCATTGTCCAATAAAAGGTAATCTGGTCATTTTTCCTTGAAGGCAGGATTCATAAGTTGGAGTAGGTTCAGAACCCAATGAAGATAAAATCCTCATTTTCCCCAACTTTGCAATCCTATCTTCTGCAACATGACCTAACCTTAAGTGCCAAATATATTTTGAACTTGAGTTGATTTTCATCATGGCATTGCATTCTTTTAGATTGCTTGCAATAGATTTGTATTTAACATTATTATCTAGATAATAAAGTCCATCTTGCATATAACCCAAACCAACATATTTATTTCCAAAATAAATATTGCAAACATCATTTATGAACTGAAGTTCATAACCTTCTCTAATCAAACTAGATACAGAAATGATGTTCTTAAAAGACATCGGGTACATGCATAACCTTATTTAAATACAAAACATGTCCACACATGTATAAAGATTTAGATCCTATGGCTAAGGCTTAAACGGTTGAGCTTTTGCCAACCCAGAATCTAATATCTCGTTAGTGCAAGCTACTACTACTTGTTATACTCTGGGCAGTTCTTATTCCTGTTTATATCTTCTGGCAATGGAAACACTTTCCTTTGCCTCCATCAGCTTTAGCCTTCCCTTTCTGTTTAGCTATTTTCTTGGAAGGACCAGGAATCTAGGATTTCTTTTTCTTATTACCCTTCTTCTTGTTGGACTTTCCAGCAGAAGAAGATGCAATCAAAGCTACCTTTTTTCCTTTATTGCTTGACATATTCTTTTGGGCAATAACCAGCATGTTGAGTAAATCAGCCAAGGTACTTTCCTGTTTAGTCATATGGAAATTTGTCACAAAATTCCCAAATAACTCAGGAAGGAACTGAAGGATCAAATCCGTTTGAAGTTGGAAATCCATGTTAAAGTCAAGATGTTCCAGCTGCTCAATCAGCCGAATCATTTTGTGGACATGATCCCCAACTTTCTATCCCTCAGACATCCTCATGCGGAATAGCTGTCTAGATATCTCATACCTAGCATTCCTGCTATGCTCACCATACAACTCTTGTAGGTGAAGGAGGATCTCACTCACACTCTGCATGTTCTCATGCTGCTTCTGTAACTCATTACTCATAGAAGCAAGCATGTAACACTTGGCTCTCATATCATGCTCCTTCCACTTGTCCAAAGTTTCATGTTCCTCTTGAGTGGCCTCTGGAGGCAAGGGACCAGGAACATTTGAGTCTAGAACATATCCTATATGTTCAAGGTTTAGGATAAGTTTCAAATTTCTTAGCCAATCAGAGAGATTAGGTCCTATCAACCTATTGCGATCAAGTATGCTTGTAAGGATATTGGATGGTGGTGGTTGTTCTATGCTCATTATTATTAGAAAATTAACTGTAGAAAATAACCAGATTAATTAGTAAATGTATCATGTATTTAACCAAAATGATTATGGTCTTTTAATCAAATTGGTCCTCCCACTAACTTAGCAAATCCTACACTTCCAAAGTAGAAAATGGAAATCCTAGTTGGATGAATTTCTAGTGGGTGATTAAATTCTTATAATTCTATTAATCATCCTCAGGCACATCCATTATTCGAATTAAAATAAACTATAAGTGAGCAACTCCTTGCCCATCACATCTCATGTGAGGTTCTATCCTTTACCTAGCCCCTAATGCTCAAAATATCAGGCACATCCATTATTGACTTATCTTGCATTAGTTAAGTTGATCCCATTGAGCTATTAAACATGCAAATAATTTTAGTGTCCTCGGGCACATCTATTATTGGCCACCAAACCATTTACATGTTTACAATATCTCATGCTTAACAATTATTCTTAAGAAAATCTCTTAAATTAATTGCATCATATGCAACTATTTAAAATTTCTTAAAACAATTGCCCCAATGGAGGCTCATGTTATAATTACTTTAATTATAGCATATCCAACTTAATCATTTATTTGAAAGATTTTGTGGTCGTCCTAATTACTATTATGGTCTCACTTTGCACATTATCCATTTAGCATGCATATATCATATACTTGCTTACATTCCCATACATCTCATGCATTCATAGATAAACAGTAAATATGGTATGATCATGGACTTTCTAAGGGATTCAATTCTAAGCCACCAAGAATTGAATCAGGGCATTCCTAGGTGCATTTCATTCATTCATTTCACAAGAGTTTCTAAAGGAGTACATAATCAACACTTGATCTTGAATTTCTTCCACTGGTCCCACCAATGCTCTTGACCTCCTTGATCTTCTTGCAATCCAATTACATAGTAATCCTTGGCATACCAAGGCGAATTTACAAGAACTAAAAAAATGAAATTACAACCTTAATAATGCATGCCCAAAAATAAATTAAAATAAATTAATTAATTTACAACCCAAAGAAACATAAAAGAAATAAATCCAATCACATTGGTCTTTTATAGTCCATGATCATCCATCATGCATATCACTATTTAACAATTAAATAAAACATACATACTTAAATTAAATTGAATATCTCATATTCAACTTAAAAATTCAGATTTGAATATGATTCAAACAAATTTAAAAATTTATATTTGAATCACATTCAAACAACTTTTAAAATTCAGATTTGAATCACATTCAAACAACTTTAAAAATTCATGTTTGAATCACATTCAAACAACTTTTAAAATTCAGATTTGAATCAAAATTTAATTGTGTGATTAAAACTCTAATTAAACAATTTAATTAGACATAGGATGAGCTTTTAGATCATACAACAATTGTAAATTAAAAACCTAAACTTTGCGCACACCATTGGAGACCACAAAGTGTGCGCACCAATGGTGTTCATCACCATGCCGCCACCATTCCTTTGCAACCAGAAATGGATCTACAATCTCATAATCATACCACACAATTAAATCATATAATCAACAATCTAAATGGCAAATGTAGTGGCTCTGATATCAATTGAAGGAGCGAAAGCATGAAAAACATAAGTTTAGATCATTGAATTCAAAAATTTTTCATCTAGGGCCACATGCATCATGCAAGATTCATTTTTATCTATTTGATTTCAATGATAAACAGCATATTAAAACTCTTTTAATATGTTTTTGTATTTACATTTTCCATTTAAGATTTTAGAATTAACAGATTAATTCATTAGAACCCTAGATTAGATCAAGAACAAGTGTACTAACCTTTTGATGCACTGCAATGTGTTTGGCACCTTTGGGATGCGTCTAGGACACCAGTTGTTGTTCCTCTAGCTTGTCCACACCAAGATCACTAATGGCAGCCCTTGAACAGCTTCTAAAGCTTTTTCTATCAATTAGAAAATCAAGTTTTTCCTTTTGAGAGATTACAGATGTAAACAGGACACTAGAAACGATTTCTAGTATTTTTAATTCAAGAGATTGTTTGCTAATCTCTTTGAATTGATGAGAGATGAAGAAGAAGAGAAGGGAGAGGTAGCCAAGGGTGGCGGCACAAAATAGATGAATGGCAGCTTATATTTTTTCTTTTCATCCTTTCCCTTATATAGCTAGGTCACCACTTAAAACCCTTGCCACATGTCACCTTCTGATTGGCTCTAGGTTTAATTGACACAATCACATTGTGCCAAGTGTCAAACCTAGATTTAATCTTGACTTTGATCATATTACATGATTAAAAGACAATTGGCAAGCTTATGTGTAGTGCCATGTGTCACCATCTCATGGTGCCACATGGACACATGTCACCCTGTGAAATGACCAAAATATCCCTGTGTCTTAATTTTGAGTTCTCAACCCAAAATAATTATTTCTCTTCTTCTAATCAATTTATATCAAATATAAATTAATTAATTAATCTCTATTAATTAATTTCTCATTAATTAAATTCATATTTAAACACTTTAAATATAAATTTAACTTATACTATACATCCAATAACCTAGATTTGGTTTTAAGCCATGCTAGGGACTTTGCATTCTAATTGCAAACCGAACCTATTTAATTAATTAATTAAATCATATTTAATTTGGTGATTACTTGTGTATGTGTGTGACTTATTAGGCTCATCACTAATTGGCAATGAGACATGATATCAACTCTTAATATCATCAGAACTCTTTCTTACCATAAATGATTTCTCTAAATCATTTTATGCACCTCATAGACCATGGTTAACACCTAGCATAGTATGCCATGGCCACCCAACTAGTAATAAGGTTTACCTTAAATGAACCTATAATCATATGTTACCATGCACTAGAATCTCTCTGTTACAAAATCCCAATTCGAGCTGGAGTCATGGTTTATGTCAAACCCTATTTGCTATGAATATTATGTTCTCTTTTAATTCCAGTTCTTGATTAAAAAGAGTTTCTAATCAGAAACTCTTTTCTTATTAAATCTATCTATCCTGGCCAGGAACTTGAAACATCAAGAACAATTAAATGAACATAGGATTTTATCCCTATTTACTTAGAGGAACATATTCCATCTAGATCAACACCTACCTCCATATATAACTAGTAGGAGCCAACACATGCCCATATAGCCATACACAGTACAAGTATTAAAGCAGTATCAAACTCAAACCATTTATATACAAGATAACTGTGCTATCTCAAGTCTAAAGATTATATGCACTGATATGCTTTATGACAATACATTGACAAGAGTAAACTCCATGTGCTTGTCATAAATGTCACTGGTTCGGCCTACTTATCATGTATAAGTGCCTATCATGTTTGTTATATGGCATGAGACTCACCATTCCATCTTATTTATATCTCATATAAATAACTTGGGAACAAACATGAATACAATCTTACTGGATAAGTCATATCCTTATTGTGAAGTATCCTCGATTGTGAACCTATTTATGATACTTTGTGCTAGAAATACTGTCACTCATATTTTTAACAACTTAAGAATAATATTTTTAACAAAATATCAATGGACCTTTTTTATTACACATAAATATATTATGTAAACGGAAAAGTAAAAATGTCTTTTATTAATAAAACATGTACAAGATACATACTAAATGATATGCTCTAGGGCATACTACTAACAATGATTACATCATGTGAAAATAAAAATGGTAATTACCTTATCAAGCCCGGGTAAACCTAGACAGTAAATTATAGGTTTGGATAGATTGGCATGCCAATAAGGGATATCATTAGCAATATTGTATTAATTATATTACTGGATGGATGAATGACTATTAGAGGCACTGAGTGCCCATTGTTGAACCTGTCAGAGAGACCGAGTGTTAAGTACCGGGAGGCAATGTTGACAGCTATATAGAGGAACCGAGTGCCCATTGTTAAACTGGTCAGAGACACCGAGTGTTCAGTATCGGCAGTTTCATATCTAGTCCATACAATTCTGTCTTAGGTTACTATGGCACATAAAAAATCTTAAAATGTGATTTAATTAAGAGAATGTGCACAAATATAATGAGAATTGTGTTAAACCTTGAAACTTAAAAAAAAAAAAAAAATAAAACGTACATATTAAGAAAGAAAATTATTCTAATACAAGTTTAGGTGCTCCGTGCACAGAATGTGGCATTCCTTTGCTTGGTTTCACTGTAGATCGAGTAGAGGGTGTTATATTTTCAAAGGAGTAGTGTTACAGCAGATTTCTCTGATTGTCCAAAATAAAAAAAGGACCAATTACTACTTGAAAAATTATTCTCAGATAATCTCTAAATAGGAAATTTTAATTGTCTATGTTTGTTTTTTTTTTTTTTCTCTTATGAGAAAATTATATTGTACTTATCTTATGATGATGTTTGCTTGAAAAACAATCAGTTGGCTAGTAGCTTAAATTTGTGAGCATGCTAGATGCTAGATTTGTAAACCAAATGTGCACTAAAACTAAGTTTTAAAAATCAAATGATGGGGTGTTGGCTAGACTGGATGCAATTTTACCATTACGAGCTCAGTGAAATTGAAAATAAATTGCAATAAATTAAAAATGCCTGTATGAATGCAAATGAAACTGTGACACCCCTTACCCGTGTACAGTATACCCGAGTAAGTAATGCCACACGGTGTACCGGCACACTCTAATATACCTTAATTAATTTATATCATGCTTTTTGGATATAATTTATGAAACATACTTTATTTAAGCCATTTAGCAAAATTTTTATTTATTTGAGGTTCCGGAAATTCTATAGAAAATCCGGCGGAGTACCGGCTAAAAATGGAGAAAACAGTTCTTCGGAACCTGTTAAAAACACTTCCAATAACAAATTCATTCATTCTCAACTCCAATATCATCACTAAACTCAATATCAAGATCTCAACAATTTTTCAATTTCAGGTCTCAACAACCTTTTCATTTCTCAAACATCTCTTTCTCAGGGTTCTCATATATAAACAACAATTAAATACTCAAATTACTTCCATACATAACCATAAATCTTTATTATTTACATGAACCTCAAACTACATTACATAAATCCCAAATACATATGAGAAAATAAAAATTAATTACAAAATGACAAAATGACATCTAGTGTCCTACCAATGCACTGCAGGTGACGAGGTGACACGGACATCTTTGAATCGTAGGATGGACCCACCGGTCTGCGGTCTCTGGGCTCACGATCTGTATCTCCAGTACCTACGCGTGGCAAAAGCAACGCGCTAAGCAATAATGCTTAGTGGTGCAATAATAAAATAAAAGAAAATAGCAAGAAAACAAATATATAGTGAATGTGTATGATTCATTTGTTTAGTTTGGTTATATATACATTAATTCAGTAACTTTGTTCACTTTCATTCATTTGGTTGCCCAAGTAACCTACACTAGGCAATGGATGGATAACGGGTAAACCGCGCCTGGGTATCTAGTACCTCGGGCGTCACACCATCGATCGCATATGCATCACCGGTGTGCAACAGCGACTACCAAGTCAGAATAATCTAAGGCACAAGTCAAAGTCTCAATGCAAAGTCAGAATGGCTAAAAGCCATGAAATCACAGAATGGCATTTTTGCCATGTGCAGTACTGCTAATTGAACCCTATTGGCATGCCAAACTATCCAAACCAATCATGTTAGGTATACTAGGGCATTTGAAACTTTTAAATTCTTCAATTTGTGCATTTCAAGTTTTGGGGTCACTATTCACCTCATTGGTCAACAAAAATGTTAACTTTTGGATAGAAAATATGTGTATTAGTTTTAACACCCCAAACATATCACATTTTGTATTTAAAACTTGTTGGAATTGATTGCCATTTCCATTTCTCAACTTAAATGTAGGAGGGCAGAATTTTCAGTTTTGGAGACCCAACTTTACTGTTCTATTGGGCCCTGTTACAGTGGGAATTTGAAGAAATGGCAAACATGAAAGTTGTTCATTATTTTGTCTAGTTGAATTTCCTTTTTTGAATCACTCCATTTGGAGTTTTGTAGCACCAGATATGGTCCAAAAACCACAGCTGGCTGGATTACCATTCTGCAGAAATTACCATATCTACAGTAACATGAACAGTGATTGTGAGTGCATGTTTGAATTGGTTCTGGCCATAATTTGGGGTAGGTTCCTTCATGAAAGTTGTTTGTCTATCTCTTATCTTTTTGCTGTAAAACTTTCAGGTTAATTGCCCAAATCTACAGTGAGTTATGGCCAAATGAACAGTTACTGTTCATTTGGTCAATTCTGCAGAATCAGTTGCAGGGTATCCGGATTGGGGCCAAGTTTTGGTCCTCTTGCTTTGGTCTTTTGGGCATGGTTTCTTCAGCAAAAATGTGCCATTATAAGCCTATTTTCATGTCCAATTGGCCAAACACCAATTGGACTAACACAGCCAAAGTTATGGCTGTGTAATTGGACTAAAATTTTGGTCACCTTTACTGCTGTCCTTAGGCAGCATAGTCACTCTCTTTGCCAAGCTATTTTTCAGTCCAAATTATGGTTAAATTTCCTCAAATGGTCACTAATTGACCATTAGAATATTCTTTAACAATTTCATAATCCAAGTCCACATTTTCACCCTCAAAACCCTAGTTTCCATTCCAAATTACCCATACACCTTGGTTAAACACACTAATTCATTATCTATGTAGGTATATAACTTAAACATAATCTCCAATTCATTCTAAGTCCATTAAAACCATCAAAACACTCCATTATTGTTCCTTTCTTAGGGCTGCCAAAATTCAAGGCATGCATAAACATAAATTTCATTCATTTAAGTGACAAATTCTTGCTCACTTTAAGGCTTTAACATGGAATAAAGGAGATTTAAGTATATATGTGCACTAACCTTGAATAGGGCAGATTTTTCCCAACTCAAAACTTCACTTTTCTTCCTTTTCTTGGCTGCCAAAAGCTTTGTCTAGGTGTGGGATTAATTTTTGATGAAGGGACTTATGGGTTTTAGGGTGAGGAAGCATGGAAATTTGAAGCTTTCAAGAACCAAAAATAGAGGAGCATGGTGAAGGGATTTCGGCTGCAATGGGAAAGGAGGGATGGCTGCTGCATTTTTTTGTTATTTTGGTCTTATTTTAACCTCTTTTATTTGTTAGTCAAATAGTTGCTTAATGGTGATTGGTTGGCAATTTTAAATGACATCACAATGATGTCATAAATTGCATATGTTGCATTTTTCTTTTCTTTCCTCCACTACTCATTTTCAATTAAATTTCTAGCAATGTTTCTTCATATTTTATGTCATATTAATTATTTACTCAACTGGATAAGTCGGCCAAAAATCACCTCTGAAGGCGAAATGACCAAAATGCCCTCCGTTCGGCTCAACGGGTCAAAATTGACTGTACCGATTGAAAAATTTTTTTAGGTATTTTCTTGACATTCTAATGCCATAGGAACCTCAATGACCCTTCTCTGGAGTCTCAAAAATTATTTTATAATTTTTCCCCCGGGTCTAGGGCTCCTCGTTGCGAGAACCGCAACTTCCCTCTGGTTACCCATCGCTTGGGCACCTACTGCTTGACTTGGTTGTATTTTATTTCTAAAATTTTTACTAAATTTTTCTTATTAATATTTGAGTTAATTATGGTTCCTGACTTTAGTTTAAATATTTTTCCGGATGTTCTAGCTGTCCGGACCGACACCGGTCACCGGAACAGTAGGATGTACGGAGTGGTTACCGGGAGGGTGTTACAACTCTTCCCCTCTAATTTAAATTTCGTCCTCGAAATTTACCTGATACAAACAGTTGAGGGAACTGTTGCCTCATCGTCTCTTCACTTTCCCAAGTTGCCTCCTCGGTGTTGTGGTGCCTCCAAAGCACTTTCACCAATGGAATCTGCTTGTTCCTCAATTCTTTTACTTCCCGAGCTAGGATCCGTAGAGGTTCTTCTTCATATATCAAATCCGGTTGTATTTCAATTTCTTCTTTGGAGATGACATGCGAAGGATCTGAGCGGTATCTTCTGAGCATGGACACGTGGAACACATTGTGGATTTTGTCCAGCTCTGGTGGTAAAGCTAGCCTATAGGCCACTGGACCCACACGTTCAATGACTTCATATGGGCCAATGAACCTAGGGCTCAACTTACCTTTTCTTCCAAACCTCAACACTTTCTTCCATGGTGACACCTTGAGGAACACTTTGTCGCCAACCACATATTCTATTTCTTTTCTCTTCAAGTCGGCATAGGATTTCTGTCTGTCTGAGGCAACCTTGAGATTGGCTTTAATTAGTTTCACTTTCTCCTCAGTCTGTTTCACCAGGTCTGGCCCTACCAGTTTGTCTTCACCCAATTCAGTCCAGCACACTGGAGTTCTACATTTTCTCCCATACAGTGCTTCATATGGGGCCATTTGAATGCTAGCTTGGTAGCTATTGTTGTATGCAAATTCTGCCAGTGGGAGGTATCTATCCCAACTTCCCTCAAACTCAATGACACAACTCCTCAGCATATCCTCAAGGACCTGACATATATTTCATGTTATTGTTATCATTTCAATTCAATATTTGTATCAATTTCATTGGTTTCAATTGTTTACCTGGATTACTCTTTCTGATTGCCCATCCGTCTGAGGATGGAAAGCTGTGCTGAACTGGAGTTGTGTACCCAAGGATTCATGCAACTTCTTCCAAAATCTCGATGTAAACCTTGGGTCTCGATCAGATATGATGGAAAGTGGAATTCCATGCAGTCTAACTATCTCACTGATATACAATTCTGCTAACTTCTCCAGTGAGTAGTCAGTCCTAACTGGCAGAAAGTGTGCTGACTTGGTCAATCTATCCACTATTACCCATGCTGCATCATGTTTCTTCCGGGTGAGAGGTAGACCACTTACAAAATCTATGGTGACCCGATCCCACTTCCATTCAGGTATGCGTATAGGCTGTAGCAAACCCGATGGAACTTGATGTTCTGCTTTGACTTGCTGACATGTCAAGCATTTAGTCACATAGTCAGCTATGTCTTTCTTCATACCAGGCCACCAATACTGAAGCTTCAGATCATGATACATCTTTGTACTTCCTGGGTGCATAGCATATACACTAGTGTGTGCCTCTTTTAGAATATTGACCTTCAATTCCCCATCATCTAATACACACAGTCTTCCTTTGTAATACAGACACCCATTTACCTTCACCTCATAATCAGTTGCTTTTCCTTCTGGGATTTTGCTCATAATGACCGTTAATTTTCCATCTGCCATTTGCCCATCCAAAATCTGCTGTAGCAGGTTTGCCCTCACTTGCAACTCATCCAATATAGCTCCATCTCGAATCAAAGTTAGACGGGCATTCAATGATCTCAAAGCTGTGATGGACTTTTTGCTCAAAGCATCAGCAACTACATTTGCCTTCCCAGGATGGTAGTCAATTACACAGTCATAATCCTTCAGGAACTCAATCCATCGCCTCTGTCTAAGGTTGAGCTCCTTTTGGGTTGGCAAATATTTCAGGCTTTTGTGGTCTGTGTAAATGTAGCACTTTTCACCATACAAGTAATGCCTCCATATCTTCAGTGCAAAGATAATTGCTGCAAGTTCTAGATCATGGGTAGGGTAGTTCTGTTCATGTGGTCTTAGCTGTCTGGAAGCATAAGCGACCACTTTCCCCTCTTGCATCAATACACACCCTAACCCATTATGAGAGGCATCACTGTAGACCACGAAGTCCTTTCCTGACACTCATTGTTAACACACTGGTGCCTCTGTCAACATAGCCTTCAACTTCTCAAAACTGGTCTGACACTTGTCATTCCAGTCAAATCTGACATTCTTGTGTAACATCTTGGTCATTGGAGCAGCTATTAAGGAAAATCCTTTTACAAATCTTCTGTAATACCCAGCTAGCCCCAAGAAGCTTCTGACCTCAGTTGTGTTTCTGGGAGGCTTCCATTCCATCACTGCTTCTATTTTCTTGGGATCCACCCTAATCCCATCAGCTGACACTATGTGTCCAAGGAATGCAATCTCATTCAACTAAAAGTCACACTTGGACAACTTAGCATACAGCTTCTTTTCTCTCAGGGTTTGCAGAACAATCCTCAAATGCTCATCATGTTCTTCCCTGGTCTTGGAATACACCAAAATATCATCAATAAAGACCACTACGAACCGATCTAAGTGTGGATGGAAGATACGGTTCATAAGGTCCATGAATGCCGCTGGTGCATTTTTTAGGCCAAAGGGCATCACTAGAAACTCATAATGCCCATATCGGGTCCTGAATGCAGTCATTGGTACATCTGCATCCTTCACCCTCAACTGATGATACCCTGATCTGAGATCAATCTTAGAAAATACTCCTGCTCCCTTCAACTGATCAAACAGATCGTCAATTCTAGGCAACAGATATTTGTTCTTCACAGTCACTTTATTCAACTGCCGGTAATCGATGCATAGCCTCAAAGTCCCATCCTTCTTTTTCACAACAAGATCTTTGAGCTCCCCATGGTGACACATCGGGCGTATGAACCCCTTATCAAGCAACTCTTGCAACGAAGTTTTCAACTCTCTCAATTCAAGGGTGCCATCCTATAAGGAGCAATGGAAATGGGTGTCAGCCGGCAGTTGTCTCAATAGCAAATTCAACTTCCTTTCGTGCCAAACTGTGCAACTCTTCAGAAATACCTGGGAAGTCTCTCACCGTGGGTATGTCACTCGTGTTTGGCTTAGCTCGCCCAAGATCCACCACATGTGCTAGGTAGGCTTCACACCTTTTCTCATCATTCTTCTTGCAATCGTGGTGAGATGACATTGGACAAGAAATCATCCTTTCCCCACAATCGTGATCTCATTACCCTCTAAAGTTTTTAGAGAAATTCTCTTCAATTTGCAATCAACTATTGCCCGATGACGTGACAACCAGTCCATTCCCAATATCACGTCAAACTCATGGAAGGGCAACTCAATTAGGTCTGCCAAGAATTCATACCCCTGAATCCTTAACGGGCAACCCTTGTATACTTTGTTCACTACCACATTGTGGCCCAATGGATTAGTGACCAGAATGTCTTGGTCACTCTCCCCTACTAGTATCCCCCTTTCTACGGGTAAGTTGATGCAAATGTAGGAATGAGTGGATCCTGGATCCACCAATGCATGCACAGGTGTAGTGTAGAGGAGAACGCACTCGATGACGTCCCGGCATCTTGCTCCTCCTGAGCTCTCAGGGCATAATTTCTTGCTGGTGGTCTGCTGTCAGGCCTCTCTGCTGGCTCAGATACAGGCCTCTGTGATGGTCCAACAGCCTCAGATTTACTAGATTTTCCACCTCTCTGTGGTGCAGGAGCTGGTCTGTCTGCTTGTGTTGGAGCAGCTGTAGTAGTTCTGCGTGGACAGTTCCTTAACTGATGCTCTGTTGACCCACACCTCAAGCAGGTACCAGTTACTCTCCAACACTCCCCCTTGTGCCACTTCAGGCAGTGTGGACATGCAAAAGATGCTGAGGCTGGTCCCCTGAACCCCATCCCTGGAGAGCTGCCCACTGATGGTGTGGACTGACCTCTCCTAGGGGTGAACTGTGGCTGGCCTCGAGACCGACTCGACTCGTGGCTGAGCTGAACTCTGTGCAGGGGGACCCTTGAGCTTCTTCCCAAATGCAGGAGCTGAACTAGACTGACCCGGTCCCCTCTTCTGCTGTCTCTCCCTTCTGGTCTGCTCACTGATTCTTACTTTTTCAACCTTTATTGCAGCTTCCACTAACTTGGTAAATTCTGTGATTCCCAAGGCAGTGAGCTGGATCTTGATGTTGTCATTTAGTCCTTCTTCGAATCTCTTACACCTTTCAACTTCATTAGGGACTATCTCCCTTCCATAGCGGCTTAATCTTACGAATTCCTTCTCATATTCGGCCACTGATAACTGTCTCTGCCTCAGGTTAATAAACTCTCTTCTTCTCTCTTCCAGGTATACAGTACCCACATATTTCTTCTTGAATTCAGAGAGGAAGAAGTCCCAAGTTACAGCTTCTGGCTGCACTTCACTGGACACAGTGTCCCACCACTCATATGCATCGTCTTGCAGCAAAGATATGGCAGCTTCCAGGTTTTGCTCTGGAGTGCAGTGGAGTTGTTTTAGGACTGCATGCCTGCTCAACCAATTCTACCGCAACAGAGTCATCTTCTCTCTTTCCATAGAAGTCCACACTCCAAACTTTCTTAGTCTTTCCAGTGTGATTTACTGTGGAGCTGGTGGTGGTGGTGGTGGTGCCGCATTACCCCACCATTTGTTGGAACATGGCTGTGGAGGCCGAAAGGTGCTCGCTTGAGCCGGCGGAGCAGATTCTCTCATGCCCCAGCCTCACCGCCGCAGTGGAGCATGACTCTCCACTTCCTCCTCAACGGCTCTCTGAGATGAAGGGTCCATATCCTATTCAAAATAATAAAGATAAACAGATCTGCGTTAGTGTCACCTCAACTCTTACAAATGCAATGCATGGTATGGACTCAATCTAGGCCCAGAAACGCCTAAACCGTGCTCTGATACCACTAAATGTGACACCCCTTACCCGTACAAGATACCCGAGTAAGTAATGCCACACGGTGTACCGGCACACTCTAATATACCTTAATTAATTTATATCATGCTTTTTGGATATAATTTATGAAACATACTTTATTTAAGCCATTTAGTAAAATTTTTATTTATTTGAGGTTCTGGAAATTTTATAGAAAATCCAGCGGAGTACCGGCTAAAAATGGAGAAAACAGTTCTTCGGAACCTGTTAAAAACACTTCCAATAACAAATTCATTTATTCTCAACTCCAATATCATCACTAAACTCAATATCAAGATCTCAACAATTTTTCAATTTCAGGTCTCAACAACCTTTTCATTTCTCAAACATCCCTTTCTCAGGGTTCTCATATATAAACAACAATTAAATACTTAAATTACTTCCATACATAACCATAAATCTTTATTATTTACATGAAACTCAAAATACATTACATAAATCCCAAATACATATGAGAAAATAAAAATTAATTACAAAATGACAAATGACATCTAGTGTCCTACCAATGCACTGCAGGTGACGAGGTGACACGGACATCGTGCGTAATCGCAGGATGGACTCACCCATGCGGTCTACCGGGCTCACGATCTGTATCTCCAGTACTCACGCGTGGCAAAGCAACGCGCTAAGCAATAATGCTTAGTGGTGCAATAATAAAATAAAAGAAAATAGCAAGAAAACAAATATATAGTGAATGTGTATGATTCATTTGTTTAGTTTGGTTATATATACATTAATTCAGTAACTTTGTTCACTTTCATTCATTTGCTGCCCAAGTAACCTACACTAGACGATCGGATCGATAACGGGTAAACCGCACTGGGTATCTAGTACTCGGGCCGTCACACCATCGGTCGCATATGCATCACCCGGCAGGCAACATGAGCGACTACCAAGTCAGAATAATCTCGAGCACAAGGCCAAGTCTCAATGCAAAGTCAGAATGGCTAAAAGCCATGAAATCACAGAATGGCATTTTTGCCATGTGCAGTACTGCTAATTGAACCCTATTGGCATGCCAAACTATCCAAACCAATCATGTTAGGTATACTAGGGCATTTGAAACTTTTAAATTCTTCAATTTGTGCATTTCAAGTTTTGGGGTCACTATTCACCTCATTGGTCAACAAAAATGTTGACTTTTGGATAGAAAATATGTGTATTAGTTTTAACACCCCAAACATACCACATTTTGTATTTAAAACTTGTTGGAATTGATTGCCATTTCCATTTCTCAACTTAAATGTAGGAGGGCAGAATTTTCTGTTTTGGAGACCCAACTTTACTGTTCCATTGGGCCCTGTTACAATGGGAATTTGAAGAAATGGCAAACATGAAAGTTGTTCCTTATTTTGTCTAGTTGAATTTCCTATTTTTAATCACTCCATTTGGAGTCTTGTAGCTCCAGATATGGTCCAAAAACCACAGCTGGCCGGATTACCATTCTGCAGAAATTACCATATCTACAGTAACATGAACAGTGACTGTGAGTGCATGTTTGAATTGGTTCTGGCCATAATTTGGGGTAGGTTCCTTCATGAAAGTTGTTTGTCTATGTCTTATCTTTTTGCTGTAAAAATTTCAGGTCAATTGACCAAATCTACAGTGAGTTATGGCCAAATGAACAGTTACTGTTCATTTGGTCAATTCTGCAAAATCAGTTGCAGGGTATCCGGATTGGGGCCAAGTTTTGGTCCTCTTGCTTTGGTCTTTTGGGCATGGTTTCTTCAGCAAAAATGTGCCATTATAAGCCTAGTTTCATGTCCATTTGGCCAAACACCAATTGGACTAACACAGCCAAAGTTATGGCTGTGTAATTGGACTGAAATTTCGGTCACCTTTACTGCTGTCCTTAGGCAGCATAGTCACTCTCTTTGCCAAGCTATTTTTCAGTCCAAATTATGGTTAAATTTCCTCAAATGGTCACTAATTGACCATTAGAATGTCCTTTAACAATTTCATAAGCCAAGTCCACATTTTCACTCTCAAAACCCTAGTTTCCATTCCAAATTACCCATACACCTTGGTTAAACACACTAATTCATTATCTATGTAGGTATATAACTTAAACATAATCTCCAATTCATTCTAAGTCCATTAAAACCATCAAAACACTCCATTATTGTTCCTTCCTTAGGGCTGCCAAAATTCAAGGCATGCATAAACATAAATTTCATTCATTTAAGTGACAAATTCTTGCTCACTTTAAGGCTTTAACATGGAATAAAGGAGATTTAAGTATATATGTGCACTAACCTTGAATAGGGCAGATTTTTCCCAACTCAAAACTTCACTTTTCTTCCTTTTCTTGGCTGCCAAAAGCTTTGTCTAGGTGTGGGATTAATTTTTGATGAAGGGACTTATGGGTTTTAGGGTGAGGAAGCATGGAAATTTGAAGCTTTCAAGAACCAAAAATGGAGGAGCATGGTGAAGGGATTTCGGCTGCAATGGGAAAGGAGGGATGGATGCTGCATTTTTTTGTTATTTTGGTCTTCTTTTAACCTCTTTTATTTGTTAGTCAAATAGTTACTTAATGGTGATTGGTTGGTAATTTTAAATGACATCACAATGATGTCATAAATTGCATATGTTGCATTTTTCTTTTCTTTCCTCCACTACTCATTTTCAATTAAATTTCTAGCAATGTTTCTTCATATTTTATGTCATATTAATTATTTACTCAACTGGACAAGTCGGCCAAAAATCACCTCTGAAGGCGAAATGACCAAAATGCCCTCCGTTCGGCTCAACGGGTCAAAATTGACTGTACCGATTGAAAAAGTTTTCTAGGTATTTTCTTGGCATTCTAATGCCATAGGAACCTCAATGACCCTTCTCTGGAGTCTCAAAAATTATTTTATAATTTTTCCCCCGGGTCTAGGGCTCCTCGTTGCGAGAACCGCAACTTCCCTCTGGTTACCCATCGCTTGGGCACCTACTGCTTGACTTGGTTGTATTTTATTTCTAAAATTTTTACTAAATTTTTCTTATTAATATTTGAGTTAATTATGGTTCCTGAGTTTAGTTTAAATATTTTTCCGACGTTCTAGTCGGATCGACACCTGGCCACCGATAAAGAGGGATGTACGGAGTGGTTACCGGGAGGGTGTTACAGAAACATTGTTTGATTTTGTCATAAGTATTGGAAATAGGAATACAAGATATAAAATTGAAATTGTTGTACTAGGAATCAAAAGGAAAATGACTAAAATAGAAATAAACAAAGACCAAAAATTAAAGGAGAACTTCTGTTTGAGTTGAATGGTTGTGTTGCTCAATTATTTGATTGGGAGAATTGTTGGGGTCTTCATATTTGCAGCTCGTTTCCTTTTATAAGCTCCACAAGAACACTCTAGATATTCACGTTCTCACATCAGCGCATCCACAACAAGTACTTCCATATCTCCTTCTTTTGCTCTGCTGTTTTTAACTTCCCATTCCCAAATAACTAACACAGTTATTTGTACCATTTTATATCCAATTAATTTAGACTATCTCATTTAATTAATAGAATAGAGTCAACTAAGAAAAAAATCAATTAAACTAAATCTAGCCTAAAACTAATTAAATTAAATTATGGCACTAACAATTGCCATTAGCACATGGATTGGCTGATAGGCCATTTCAATGTGTTTATCTTTAGTTAAATATTTAAAGTAATTTTAATTACCTAGAATCATTTCCATAATAAAGGTCTTATCTCTTTAAATTCAAAATCTCTAGGTAATTAAATCTTACTACTTCGCCTTTAATTCTGCAACCTTTTACTAAAGCTTTATATCTGAAGCTCATGTCAAATCCTACTTAAACACTCTTTGCCAATTTTTATATTATTTCTATTTTAACTTTGTTGTGTTATGGCTCCGTTGGCTTCTTAAAGCCTCAAATAGTTACTGTTACAAGTCCCTGGGCTTACTGGTTCTCTAACCAATTTTTGGCTCTTTAAGCTCCCTATTACTGTGTGTAATTTACTTGGTTCCCCTTGGCTAGTTTATTCCAAGGAAATTTTTTTGTTCTAATATACTTCTTGTCATTACAACGTGTTGTCTCTTGGCATCTCCATCCCATTGGTTGCTTTTGAACTTAGTTTCCCTATGCCTATAAGCTCCCTAAGTAAAAAATGTCTCTTAGCATTATTCTTTATTGCACATTTTTTAGGCAAACCCCCTTCTATGTGTAACATCCTCATTTTAGCTAGTCCGTACAATCTACTATTCCGGTGACTAGTATCAGTCCGGACAGTTAGAACGTTCGGAAAAAAATATTTAAACTAAAGTAAGGAACCAAAAATTAACTCAAATATTAATAAGAAAAAAATTTAGGAAAATTTATAAAATAATTTTTGGGACTCCAGAGAAGGGTCATTGAGGTTCATATGGCATTAGAATGCCAAGAAAATACTTAGAAAAAATTTTCAATCGGTACAGATAATTTTGGCCCGTTAAGCCAAACGGAGGGCATTTTGGTCATTTCGTCTTCAGAGATGATTTTTCGACCAACTTGTCCAGTTAAATAAATAATTTATATAGCATAAAATATGAATAAATATTGTTAAAAATTTAATTGTAATTAAATAGATAAGAAATGGAAAGAAAATGAAAGAAAATGGATTTATGACATCATCATGATGTCATTAAAACTCACCCAACCAACCCAATGTTGACACATGGCATATCTTTGTTTAAAAGAGACAAATGGGCTGGAAAACAAAAGAAAAATCAGAACCTCTTCCTTCTTCTTCTCCTTGACGTCAACTCTCCTTCCCTAACCCTCCATGAACAAGCTTTTTCAAGCTTGATTTTCCCTAGTTTTCTTCCACTAAAAACCCTAATTGCCAATACACAAACTTGCTCTTTCATCTTGGTGAAGCTTTGGGCAGCAAAATTTTGAAGAAAAACTGAAGTTTTGCAAGACCCAATTTTAGTTCCAAAGAGGTTAGTGACCAATCCTTGCTTTCTTTTTGAAATGCATGTTTAGGGACAAAAATTGAGATAGAAAATGAGAGAAACTTAAATGAAATTGATGATTATGTAAACCTCCATTTTTAGTAGCTATGTGAAGGGTAGGGTTTTGATTATTTTCCTTGAATAAATTTGGTATTGTGGCTGCCCATAACACTAACCTATTATTTAGAATGGTGAAAGGTACGTGAATGCATGAATTGAGATGGAATGGGTTAGGGCTTGGGTATAAAATGGAGACTTTGATCATGTAATGATAAAAGTGAGTTTTAATGGTCAATTAGTGACCATTTGGTTATGTGTAAACAAGAAATGAGGTGGTTTGATTAGTAGGAATTGCAGTTGGTGTGGCTGCCCATGGTGACCTGCAGAATTGGACATGAGTCCAGCAGGTTTGGGCAGCCATAACTTAAATTGTAGAGGTTCAATTGGTGTAAGGCCAATTGGATATGAAACTAGACACATAATGGCACAACTTTGGTGAAGAAACCATGCCCATAAGACCAAACCAAGTGGACCAAAAGCTTGCCTTAATCCAAGTGACCTGCAGTCTGTTTCTGCAGAATGACCAAATGAACAGTGATTATTCATTTGGCCATAACTTAATGTAGAAAGGTCCAATTGACCTGAAAATTTACCAGCAACAAGCTGAGATATAACCAACAACTTTCATGAAGAAACATAACCCAAATTATGACCAGAACCTATCCAACAAGTGAGTTGCAGCCACTATTCATTGCACTATAGATATGGTCAGTCCAGAAAAATTTCAATCCGGCCAGTTGTGGTTTTTGGACCATAACTTGAGCTACAAAACTCCAAATGGAGTGAATCAAAAAAGAAATTCAACTAGAAAAAATAAGGAACAACTTTCATGTTGATTATTTTGCCAAATTCCCAATGCAAAAATGACAAATGGAACAGTAAAAATGAAGCATGAAAACTGAAAATTTTGCTCAATTAGCATTAAGCTTAGAAATGGTAGGGGCAACCAATACCAATAAATTTTGAATGCAAAATGTGGTATGTTGGGAGTATTAAAACTAATATACCTATTGTCTATGCAAAAGTCAACATTTTGGTTGACTAATGAAGTGAATAGTAACATCAAAACTTGAAATTCAAAAAATTGTAAAACTCAAAAGTGTAAAATGCCCTAGTATACCTAACAAGATTGGTTTAGATAGCTTGGCATGCCAATAGGGTTCTATTAGCAGTACTGCATATGGCTTCATGCCATTCTGTGTTTCACGGCTTTCCCATGCCATTCTATGACCTTTGGCTATGTTATTTGAGTTGATATACTTGGATTTTAACCCTGATAATTATTACAGCTTATTAGCTGTTCTGTTGCACACCGGGAGACACAGTGTGACCGATGGCGTGATGGTCCAAGGTACTTAGTACCCAATGCCAGTTTACCCGTTTATCCAGTCCAGTCAACTAGTATGGATTACTCGGACAATGATAATAAACCTTATCAAATATTAAGTGAATAATACTACAAATAATACCAGAAATAAAGTCTACCCAAAAATGAAATCATACATTCTACATAATTATTTTATTCTATTTTATTTTATTTTATATTGCCACCACTAAGCAGAATTGCTTAGCGCGTCGCTTTTTCCACGTGCAGGTACTGGAGACCTAGCTGGGGAGCCCAGCAGACATTAGACGGGGTGAGTCTTCAGAGCTGCATCCGGGGTCCGGAGTCACCTCACATCTGCACTGCATATGGTAGGACATTAGGACTATAGGTGGCCCTTTTGTATTTTACATTTTGTATTAGTTTGGATTGTAACTCTAAACTCTTGTAATTATGTATTAATGTAAATATATAAAATTTCATATTATTGAGATCTTTTGCATAATGTATGTTGATAAATGAAATGTTGAAATTAATTGTGAATATGCTTCAAGTGAAGTGAACAGAAAAGTTTTGAAAATAGTATTGTGATTTGAGATTGAGATTTTGAGAATTACTTGAATGTGTATAATGGAGTTTGAATTTAGAAATTATTTTGGATGTGTTTTTAAACAGGTTCAGAAGAACTGTTTTTCCAATTTACAGCTGGCACTCTGCCGGATTTTCTATAAAATTTGTGGATAAATTCAGATTTATCAAAATTGAAAATAAATGAATTATAAAGGGATAAATTGTAATAGAAACATAAATTGGTGCTCCAGCACACTGAGTGGCATAACTTGCTCGGCTACACTGTAGACGGGTAAGGGGTGTCACATTTAGTGGTATCAGAGCATCGGTTTAGGCATTTCTGGGCCTAGATAGAGTACATACCATTGTATTGCATTTGTAAGTGTTGAGGTGACACTGATGCAGATCTGTTTGTTTTCTTATTTTGAATAGGATATGAATCCTGCTTCGCAAAGAGTAGTAGAGGAAGAGGTGGAGAGTCGTGCTCCACCAAGGGCTGAATCAAAGGTGGTAGAATCGCTCCACCAAAGAAATGAGGCACCTGCCCAACCTTAGTTTGCTCTATTTCAGCAAATGACTGAATTCTACCGGTAAATGATGGGGGCAATTCCACCACCACAACCACAGCCACAACCACCACCAGCACCATAGAAATCTCATTTGGAGAAATTGAGGAAGCATGGGGCTGTGGACTTCTTTGGGAAGAGGGAGGATGATCCCATAGCTGCAGAAAATTGGTTGGATAGAACCATCAGAGTGCTGAAACAGCTAAATTGCAACCCCGAGCAGAACCTGGTGGGTGCTGTGTCCCTACTTCAGGATGATGCATATCAGTGGTGGGACACAGTAACCAGTGAGGTGCAACCTGAACGGATCACCTGGGAATTCTTCCTCACAGAGTTCAGGGAGAAATATATTAGTAAAGTGTATTTAGAAGAGCGAAGAATGGAATTTATCAGTCTAAGACAGAGACAGTTGTCAGTGGCTGAGTATGAGCGTGAATTTGTCAGACTGAGCAGATATGGGAGGGAGATACTCCCTACAGAGGCAGAGAGGTGTAGACGGTTTGAAGAAGGGCTCAATGACAACATCAAAGTCATGATCACAGCACTGGAGATTATGGATTTTGCTAAACTGGTAGATGCAGCATCAAAAGTGGAAAGGGTCAGAATCAATGAACAAAATAGAAGGGAAAGACAGCAGAAGAGGGGTCCAGGTCAGTCCAGTACATTTTCTGCTCCCAGTAAGAAGAGTAAGGGTCCTCTTGCTCAGAGTTCAGGACCACCACAGTGGTCGGGCCTCGGGGCCTGCACCACGCTCACGCCTAGGAGAGGCCAGTCCACACCATCAATGGGCAGCTCTCCAGGGACAGTGTTTAGGGGACCAGCCCCTGCATCTTCTGCTTGTCAGTACTGTCAGAAGTGGCATAAGCTGGAATGTTGGTGAGTGACCGGTGCATGCTTACGGTGTGGATCGACAGAACATCAGATCAAGAATTATCCGAAGAGGACTATTACTGTTGCTCTAACACAACCGATGCACTGCTCTCGCACCACAAAGGGGTAGGAAGCCCAGAACCCGAGGCACTAGTCCATTATCGAGGCTCAGATCTCGAGTCACCGAGAGGCCAGACACTAGAATACTAGCCAGGGTCTATGCCATCAGAGCTCAGGAGGAGCAAGATGCCCCGGATGTCATCAGAGGTATATTTTCCCTCTACAACACTTCTGTGCATGCATTGGTGGATCCAGGATCCACTCATTCCTATATTTGCATCAAACTATCCATAGAGAGGGGAGTTTCAATAGAGGAGAGTGATCAAGACATTCTGGTCACAAATCCACTAGGCCACAGTGTGGTAGTGAATAAGGCGTATAAAGGTTGCCCATTGAGGATTCAGGGGTATGAATTCTCGGCAGACCTAATTGAATTGCCCTTCCACTAGTTTGACGTGATTTTGGGTATGGACTGGTTGTCACGTCATCAGGCAATAGTTGATTGCAAATTGAAGAGGATTTCTCTGAAAACTTCTGAGGGTAATGAGATCACTGTTGTGGGTAAAAGGACAGATTTCCTGTCCAATGTTATCTCAGCCACGGTTGTAAGAAGATTGATGAGAAAAAGCTGTGAAGCTTACCTAGCACACGTGGTTGATACTAGGCAGGCTAAGCCAAACTTGGGTGACATACCCACGAAGAGACTTCGGTTATTTCCTGAAGAGTTGCCTGGTTTACCACCAGAAAGGGAAGTCGAGTTTGCTATTGAGGTAATGCCGGGTACAGCACCCATTTTTATTGCTCCTTATAGGATGGTACCCACTAAATTGAGGGAGTTGAAAACTCAATTGCAAGAGTTGCTTGATAAGGGGTTCATACGCCCCAGTGTGTCACCATGGGGAGCTCCAGTGCTATTTGTGAAGAAAAAGGATGGAACCTTGAGATTGTGTATTGATTACCGACAGTTGAATAAAGTAACTGTGAAGAATAAATATCCGTTGCCCAGAATTGACAATCTGTTTGATCAATTGAAGGGAGCCAGTGTATTTTCAAAAATTGATCTCAGATCAGGGTATCATCAGTTAAGGGTAAAGGATGCAGATGTGTCAAAAACTACATTCAGAACCCGGTATGGGCACTATGAATTTCTAGTGATGCCGCTCGGGTTAACAAATGCACCAGCAGCATTTATAGACCTTATGAACCGTATCTTCCATCCATACTTAGATCGGTTTGTAGTGGTCTTTATTGATGATATTCTGGTATATTCCCAGAGCAGGGAAGAACATGATGAACATTTGAGGATTGTTCTGCAAACCCTGCAAGAAAAGAAGCTATATGCTAAGCTATCCAAGTGTGACTTCTGGATGAGTGAGATCTCTTTTCTTGGACACAGTATCAGCTGAGGGGATTAGAGTGGATCCCAAAAAGATAGAAGCAGTGATGGAATGGAAGCCTCCTAGAAATAAAACTGAGGTTAAAAGTTTCTTGGGGCTAGCTGGGTATTACAGAAGATTTGTGAAGGGGTTCTCTCTTATAGCTGCTCCAATGATCAAGTTGTTGCATAAGAATGTGAAATTTGGCTGGAACGACAATTGCCAAGCCAATTTTGGGAGGTTGAAGGCTATGTTAACAGAAGCACTAGTGTTAACACAGCCAGTGTCGGGAAAAGACTTTGTGGTCTACAGTGATGCCTCACATAATGGGCTAGGGTGTGTATTGATGCAAGAAGGGAAAGTGGTCGCCTATGCTTCCAGGCAATTAAGGCCACATGAACAGAACTACCCTACTCATGACCTGGAGTTAGCAGCAATTATCTTCGCACTAAAGATATCGAGGCATTATTTATATGGTGAAAAATGCTACATTTATAGAGACCACAAGAGTCTAAAATATTTGCCAACCCAGAAGGAGCTCAACCTCAGACAGAGGCGATGGATTGAGTTCCTGAAGGACTATGATTGTGTGATAGATTATCATCCTGGGAAGGCAAATGTAGTTGCTGATGCTTTAAGCAGGAAGTCCATCACAGCTTTAAGATCACTAAATGCCTGTCTGTCCTTAGCTCAAGATGGAGCTATTTTGGCTGAGTTGCAAGTGAGGCTAACCCTGCTACAGCAGATACAAGATGGGCAGAGTGCAGATGAAAAACTAATGGCCATTATGGGTAAAATTCCTGAGGGGAAGGAAACTGAATATGAGGTGAAAGCAGATGGGTGTCTGTACTACAGAAGAAGAGTGTGTGTACCAGATGATAGGGAACTGAAGACTAGTATTCTGAAAGAAGCACACACTAGTATTTATGCTATGCATCCGGGGAGCACAAAAATATATAATGATTTGAAGCCTCATTATTGGTGGCCTGGTATGAAGAGGGATATAGTTGACTATGTGACTAAGTGTTTGACATGTCAGCAAGTCAAAGCAGAACATCAAGTTCCGTCAGGATTGCTACAGCCTATAAGCATACCTGAATGGAAATGGGACCGGGTCACTATGGATTTTGTTAGTGGTCTACCTCTCGCCCAAAGGAAGCATGATGCAGTGTGGGTGATAGTGGATAGATTGACAAAGTCAGCACATTTTCTACGAGTTAGGACTGACTACTCATTAGAGAAACTAGCAGAATTGTATATCAATGAGATAGTTAGACTGCATGGAATCCCACTTTCCATCATATCTGATCGAGACCCAAGGTTTACATCAAGATTCTGGAAAAAGTTGCAAGAAGCCTTGGGCACACAACTCCGCTTTAGCACGGCTTTTCATCCCCAGACGACTGGACAGTCAGAACGAGTAATCCATGTAAACCCAAGAACTAATTGAATTTTCGCAATTAATAAATTGAAATGATAGTAACAATGTGAATTATGTGATAGATCCTGGAGGATATGCTAAGGAGTTATGTCATTGAGTTTGAGGGGAGTTGGGATAGATACCTCCCACTGGCAGAATTTGCATATAACAATAGCTACCAAGCTAGCATTCAAACTGCTCCGTATGAAGCACTGTATGGGAGGAAATATAGAACCCCAGTGTGTTGGACTGAATTGGGTGAAGATAAGCTGGTAGGACCAGACCTGGTGAAACAAACTGAGGAGAAAGTGAAGATAATCAAAGCTAACTTGAAGGTTGCCTTAGATAGACATAAATCTTATCCCGACTTGAAGAGAAAAGAGATAGAGTATGCAGTTGGCGATAAAGTGTCTCTCAAAGTCTCACCGTGGAAGAAAGTACTGAGGTTTGGGAGAAAGGGTAAGTTAAGCCCTAGGTTCATTGGCCCATATGAAGTCATTGAACGCGTGAGACCAGTGGCCTATCGGCTAGCTTTACCACCAGAACTAGATAAAATTCATAATGTATTCCATGTTTCTATACTGAGAAGATATCGCTCAGACCCTTCACATGTCATTTCCATGGAAGAGATTGAAATCCGACTGGACTTGACATACACAAAAGAACCTATACAAATCCTAGCTCGGGAAGTGAAGGAACTGAGAAATAAACAAATTCCACTGGTGAAAGTGCTTTGGAGGCACCACAACACTGAAGAGGCAACTTGGGAAAGTGAAGAGATAATGAGGCAACAGTCCTCTCAACTATTTGCATCAGGTAAATTTCGAGGAAGAAATTTTTCTTAGAGGGGAAGAGTTGTAACATCCTCATTTTAGCTAGTCCGCATACAAATGATCGCTCTTGACCAGATGTCGATGCAGCTTGGAACGTTCGGAAAAAAATATTTAAACTAAAGTAAGGAACCAAAAATTAACTCAAATATTAATAAGAAAAAAATTTAAAAAAAATTATAAAATAATTTTTGGGACTCCAGAGAAGGGTCATTGAGGTTCATATGGCATTAGAATGCCAAGAAAATACTCAGAAAAATTTTTCAATCGATATAGATAATTTTGGCCCGTTAAGCCAAATGGAGGGCATTTTGGTCATTTCATCTTTAGAGATTATTTTTGGGCCAACTTGTCCAGTTAAATAAATAATTTATATAACATAAAATATGAATAAATATTGTTAAAAATTTAATTGCAATTAAATAGACAAGAAATGGAAAGAAAATGAAAGAAAATGGATTTATGACATCATCATGATGTCATTAAAACTCACTCAACCAACCCAATGTTGACACATGGCATAACTTTGTTTAAAAGAGACAAATGGGCTGGAAAACAAAATAAAAATCAGAACCTCTTCCTTCTTCTTCTCCTTGACGTCAACTCTCCTTCCTTAACCCTCCATGAATAAGCTTTTGCAAGCTTGATTTTCCCTAGTTTTCTTCCACCAAAAACCCTAATTGCCAATACAAAAACTTGCTCTTTCATCTTGGTGAAGCTTTGGGCAGCAAAATTTTGAAGAAAAACTGAAGTTTTGGAAGACCCAATCTTAGTTCCAAAGAGGTTAGTGACCAATCCTTGCTTTTTTTTTGAAATGCATGTTTAGGGACAAAAATTGAGCTAGAAAATGAGAGAAACTTAAATGAAATTGATGATTATGTAAACCTCCATTTTCAGTAGCTATGTGAAGGGTAGGGTTTTGATTGTTTTCCTTAAATAAATTTAGTATTGTGGCTGCCCATAATACTAACCTATTGTTTAGAATAGTGAAAGGTAAGTGAATGCATGAATTGAGATGGAATGGGTTAGGACTTGGGTATAAAATGGAGACTTTGTTCATGTAATAACGAAAGTGAGTTTTAATGGTCAATTAGTGACCATTTGGTTACGTGTAAACAAGAAATGAGGTGGTTTGATTAGTGGGAATTGCAGTTGGTGTGGCTGCCCATGGTGACCTGCAGAATTGGACATGAGTCCAACAGGTTTGGGCAGCCGTAACTTAAATTGTAGAGGTTCAATTGGTGTAAGGCCAATTGGAAATGAAACTAGACACATAATGGCACAACTTTGGTGAAGGAACCATGCCCATAAGACCAAGCCAAGTGGACCAAAAGCTTGCCTTAATCCCGGTGACCTGCAGTCTATTTCTGCAGAATGACCAAATGAACAGTGGCCATAACTTAATTTAGAAAGGTCCAATTTACCTGAAATTTTACCAGCAACAAGCTGAGATATAGACCAACAACTTTCTTGAAGAAAACTAACCCAAATTATGACCAGAACCTATCCAACAAGTGAGTTGCAGTCACTGTTCATTGCACTGTAGATATGGTCAGTCCAGAAAATTTCAATCCGGCCAGTTGTGGTTTTTGGACCATAACTTGAGCTACAAAACTCCAAATAGAGTGAATCAAAAAAGGAAATTCAACTAGACAAAATAAGGAACAACTTTCATATGTTGATCATTTTTCCAAATTCCCACTGCAAAAATGACAAATGGAACAGTAAATATGAAGCATGAAAACTGAAAATTTTGCTCAATTAGTATTAAGCTTAGAAATGGTAGGGGCAACCAACACCAACAAATTTTGAATGCAAAATGTGGTATGTTGGGAGTATTAAAACCAATATACCTATTGTCTATGCAAAATTCAATATTTTGGTTGACTAATGAAGTGAATAGTAACATAAAAACTTGAAATTCAAAAAATTGTAAAACTCAAAAGTGTAAAATGCCCTAGTATACCTAACAAGATTGGTTTGGATAGCTTGGCATGTCAATAGGGTTCTGTTAGCAGTACTGCATATGGCTTCATGCCATTCTGTGTTTCATGGCTTTCCCATTCCATTCTGTGACGTAATAGCCTTTGGCTATGTTATTTGAGTTGATATACTTGGATTTAACCCTGATAATTATTACAGCTTATTAGCTGTTCTGTTGCACACCGGGAGACACAGTGTGACCGATGGTGTGATGGTTCAAGCTACTTAGTACCCAAAGGCGCGGTTACCCATTTATCCAAATTCACCAACTAGTATGGGTTACTCAGGCAATGATAATAAACCTTATCAAATTTTAAGTGAATAATACTACAAATAATACCAGAAATAAAGTCTACCCAAAAATGAAATCATACATTCTGCATAATTATTTTATTCTATTTTATTTTATTTTATATTGTCACCACTAAGCAGAATTGCTTAGCGCGTCACTTTTGCCACGCGCAGTAATCGAGACCTAGTCGGGAGCCCAAATGGACATCGACGGGTGAGTCTTCAAAGCTGCATCCGGGGTCCGGAGTCACCTCACATCTGCACTGCATATGGTAGGACATTAGGACTATAGGTGGCCCTTTTGTATTTTGCATTTTGTATTAGTTTGGATTGTAACTCTAAACTCCTATAATTATGTATTAATGTAAATATATGAAATTTCATATTATTGAGATCTTTTGCATAATGTATGTTGATAAATGAAATGTTGAGAATTAATTGTGAATATGATTCAAGTGATCAAGTGAACAGAAAAGTTTTGAAAATAGTATTGTGATTTGAGATTGAGATTTTGAGATTGACTTGAATGTGTATAATGGAGTTTGGATTTGAAAATTATTTTGGAAGTGTTTTTAAACAGATTTAGAAGAACTATTTTTCCAATTTACAGCCGGCACTCTGCCGGATTTTCTATAAAATTTGCGGATAAATTCAGATTTATCAAAATTGAAAATAAATGAATTATGAAGGGATAAATTGTAATAGAAACATAAATTGGTGCTCCGGCACACTGAGTGGCATAACTTGCTCGGCTACACTGTAGACGGGTAAGGGGTGTCACACTATGTGGATGTCAAAATCCTTAGAGTCAAACAATTACATTCCATCCAGCTCAACTTATTTCTTTAGGCTAGCTTGGAGCTTTTTGAACTTTTCAGGCATCAACTTGAATTTCTCATTAGGCTTCTCACAGTTTTCATAGCCTTTTGTTTCTTATAGTTCTCCTTATTCCAAAGTTAGGATCAAAAAGATCATGGGCCTTCCTTCGACCTTTTCCACAATCGTCTCAACAAGCTTAAGCCCTTCAGTCCCATTGCTTTCCTCTTTTTTCTATTTCCCAAGGGATTTTAGGATCGATCCCATCATCTGCTCCATCTTACTATTTAATGTCTTATCCAGCATATACTTGAGCATAGCCCTAGTTTCTTCTCCTCTGGCCATTGGAGTTGGTATAATAATTGGTCTAATTGGAATTTGTATCACCACTAGTCTTTCTTTTCTCAAGAAATAGCTACCCTCCCTAGTCTAACTAGTGAGGATATGTGCACTCTTTGTGTGCTTTAGAGCTATAATGGTTGTATAGCATAGTATGCTATGCTATATGCATGTTTGATGAATGAATGGACCTTTTTAATTCATTGTGTTGCAAACTATCTCATGACACAGCCATTAAGCCTAAGTATATTGCATCAAAAGAGATAAGCAAAAAAATATTTGAAAATAAAAATAGACAAACAAAATATTTGAAAATAAAAATCCATATTTTATTGATAAAATGGCCTTTTGGGCCTTATTACAAAGATGGTTTTATTATTTCGAAATTTCCTATCTTTAAAGCTCTCACCCCATATGCTGAATGTCTTTATGAGGAGTGTCAATATGAGGAGGTTTGGAGTAGTACACTTTGTAGTCAAATTTTTCAGTAGACTCTCCTAATAATCTGTAATAACTTGAATATATATATATATATATATATATATATATATATATATATATATATATATATATAATGAATGAAAAAGTAATCTTATGTATTGTGTGGACAGTGTGTGCATCGCCCAAATTTGGGAAGTGTAAAAAAAAAAAAATTGAAAATGAGTAACAGACCCCATGCAAAACCTACCATGCAAACTCTCATTCACCCACCCCTTCTCTCCTTTACTTCATATTTTTTGGCTAGTGAAGGAGCTACTGCCGACGACCAATGACTAACAACCTCTAGTCGAGCTCTTACAACTTTCCAACGGCGAGGAACAACGGTAGGCCCAGTGGTAGTGTGAAGAGATAGAAAGTAGGGAGAAAATAGGTTTGAAACTTTGAATGCTCATATTTGGTGATTCCGACGTCCGATTGGAGTGATTCCAGTTGCTATGGACTCATAGTGAAGATGTCACACCTTACGCCTGTCACACCTTACCCCTCTGTAAGGCATAACATGATCCCGTAGAATACTTAATGAACTGCCGAACTTCACCTACCGATAACTCATTAAGTACCCTACAAGGGATTTTAAAACAAATTTCTTACTTTTGGTAAGTGGTGAGCATTTCTAATAAGTATTTAAAACATGTACTTAAGTGAAAAGCTAGTTGGAAATTTTGGCCCATTTTATTTTTCCGCAAATTTTAAAAAAATTTTGACAGAGTTCTGTCTGTATTTTGAGAAACCAGTTCTTCAAATACCTATAAGAAGCACTTCTAAAAAAATTTCCTCAACAACTGCTTCAATTTCATACTCAATCTCAATCAATTTCTCAACACATTTATCAACTTTCAAATTAAATAAAATAGTTCCATTCATAATTCATTAGAAACAAAACAATTTAGATACATCATTACAAAATTTACATTAAGAGAATTTCAAACTACAATATATATATATTAAAACTTTATACAAATTTTATACAAACTGCTCAAGACCCATTTTTACATGTCCATACATTTATGTGCAATATATACATCAAAAGAAATATTTACAGTTAGGGTATAAATTATACCCGAAGGCTTTAAGCTGATCGGTCCTCACACCTCAACAGCTCAGTCTGCTGCTCCTCTAGTCTCTGTATCTGCGATAGCAATAGAAGCTATCGTTGAGTACTAGGACTCAGTGGTGCACAGCATACTAAAATAATCTTTATGCAAAACTTAAATCACATTTATTCGAAAATTTGACTAAACATGAACATTAAACACAAAACATGAATTATGAGGTTTTAATGCAAACCGAGTTCATTTCGAAGTATCAAAACACATTTCATAAAACCCACAGTTAGATCATGCCATCCGAAACAAATAGAATCTCAATAGCCAGAGGCTAAAGAGAAATCACATCACAAGGCTAGCTAGCTCAAATATATGGATATCCATTCACATCCTCTTCTACTGGCACACCTCAATACTTCTCCAGAGAAGGAGTCAAAATTCAAAACTAATTACACCCACTAGTCATGCTAGTGAGGTGTTCAAATATATGGTCATGACACTGTGGTTTCAAAACTTATCTTAACAATTTGCTAAACATTGTCATTTCAAATATACACAATAACTTTCACAATTTAAATCAAAACATCATAAATAAGGTCACAATAAACTTTCACAATTCAAAGCAAAAGTAAAATGCATATTTCATTCACTTTATCAATGGATTTTAAAGCATAGTGATGTTGTGCACAAACCTCAAACGAGTCGCCTGTTAGCCTTGACTCGACTCCTCAGGTTCAGTCCCGGTATTCTTTTCCACTGAAACACACAATTTCACAGTGTTTCAGTACCATAACTTAGCATAAATCTAATAATAAATTTAACTTCACTTTTATCTAGCTCTAACGTGCTAAATTCAATGTTCTTGAAATTTTGTGTTTCGGGTTACTATTCACTACACTATTCAAGTCAAATTGTTGACTTTCTAAGGCTTAATAGGTATGGGAACTCCAACTTCACCCACATACCACATTTTGGTCATTAAATTTGTTGATTTTGGTCATTTTCTCGAAGCTTAGGTCTTTTAGGCAAAATTGTCAATTTTCGGTTTTGGAGTCCTAAGTTGCACTGTTTCATTGGTCCTTTTACTGTTGGAATTTGGCAAACCTTCCCTCATAGAAAATGTTCCTTATTTTCTTAAGTGTATTCTCATTTTTGAATCACCCCAATTGGAGTTTTGTAGCTTAAGTTATAGTCAAAATATAATTACTGTTCACGTGCACTGTTCATGCTGCAATTTTGGTTCTGGCAGATTTTTGATCCAACTTCGTTCAGTAATTTGATCAAGTTAAGTCCATAATTTGGTCTAATTTCCTTCATACGAAATGTTCTACTATGTCTTAGGTTTTCATCGGTTCAAGAATTACCTAAATCAGAGTTTTCTAGAGAGAGTTATAGCCATTGAACAACTTTACTGTTCAAATGGAAATCTGCAGTTTTGTAGGTTTAGTAACTCAACTTTGCTCAATAATTTGATTAGGTTAATGGCATAATTTGGGTTGGTGTTCTTCATGAAAGTTTTAGATCTATATCTCATCTAGTTACTGGTAAAATTTCAGGCCAGTTTGACCTTCCTAGCTCGAGTTATGACCAAATGAAACTGTTCATTTGGTCAGTTTGTGCAGTGGCAGACTGCTCTTAACCAACTTTGGTCAATTGGTTCACTAGGTTTTGGTCAGTTTTTTGGGCATGGTTCCTCAATGAAAATTGTGTCATTTTATGTCTATTTTCATCCCCAATTGGTGGCATATCAATTGGACTTGTAAAATCTCCGTTATGGTCCTTCAAAGTTGGCTTGGTCATGCTGCCAGCAGCATGACCATTTGCCCTACGAATTTGACTTCCATTCTAACAATTCCCACACATCTCATTTGGTCATTATTGACCATTTTTCACTTCATAATAGGTCAAAGTCATCATTTATGCATTTCTCCAAAATTTGCCTCAAAACCCTAGGCCTCCAAACCCTAATCTCACTTAATTGTTACAATTAATCACATTTATGCATTTCCACCTTACTACCATACTCATGCAAGTTTACTAACACCTTTAATTCATTTAAAATACATCCACTCTCATACATCCATGGCTGGCCAAAAATTCCCTCTCTTCCTAATCATGCAATATTTTTTAATTTCTTCATATAATCTCATTCATTTCTACCCTAAATCCATCATATATACTAAAAGAAAAGTTGGATTAGCTTACCTTAAGTGAGCAGAATTTGTCTATCCAATTCTTCAAACTTTCCTTGATTTATTTACTCCCAACCTTCTTATCAAAGTTCAAACACAAGTTTTAGTTATGGGATGTAGAGATTTCATGGCAAGAGTTAGGGTTTAAAGGATTTCAATGGAGGTTTTCATGAAGTAAATGGAAGGGATGGGAGAGAGAGTGGACGGCTTGAAGTTAAAGAAGAAGACAATTTTTTTTTCTTTTCTCTTTTTGCTTTTTAATTGTTAGTAATTATCCCTTTTAGAAGACCAAAAATCCTAATTACTAAATAAATTAATTAATTTCTTTATGACATCATGCATGATGTCATCACCTTTGACTTTTCCATCTTCTTCTTCTCTTTTATTTATTTATTTATTTATTTATTTATTTTTCTATTAGTTCTTTAATTTAATTCTCGATTCCGAAATTTTATTTTCTCCGATTTTATTTGACAGTTAGGTCAGGAGTCAGCTCTCGGGGTCAATTGACCAAATTGCCCCTCGCCGGTTCATCCCGGTTTGCAAATAATTCCATATTTCTTCCGGCTCCCTGACCTAATTATTTGACTGGCTTAACAGTTCTATTTTGTGATTTTCTCTTTTCCACTGTGTTCATAAGGGTCCTAAGGACCGCAGCGTCACTTTTTACGGTTCGAAATTTGAGTTTAAAATGACTTCGCAGTCGTTCCCGAGAAGGTCACCCATCGCTGTGACTCTCGGCTCGTTTAACTTCTTATGTTCTGTTTTTCTTGTTTATACTTAACTACTTGAACATTACTAATTATTTGTGTTTATGGTTTATCTAATTGTCTTAAGTATGGTTCTAATCCCCTTAATTGTCCGGATCGACACCGGTCACCGGAACAGTGAAATATACCAGGCTATACAAATAGGGGTGTTACAATTCTCCCCCCCTTAAATAAATTTCGTCTCGAAATTTTACCTGGTATCAATCTTTGAACAGCTGTGGGTGTTGTCTCCTCATGTCCTCTTCTCGTTCCCAAGTAGCCTCCTGGCCCGAATGATGGTTCCACTGCACTTTTACCAACGGTATCTGCTTGTTTCGTAGCTGCTTCACCTCATAAGCCATAATCTCTGTGGGTTCTTCTTCATATGTGAGGTCTAGATTCACTTCAATTTCCTCTACTGGTAGTATATGAGATGGGTCTGATCGGTACCTCCTCAACATAGACACATGGAAGACATTATGTATCTTTTCCAACTCTGGAGGTAGTGCCAACCGATATGCCAAAGGACCCACTCTTTCCAGAACCTCATATGGCCCAATGAAACGAGGACTCAGTTTCCCCTTTCTGCCGAATCTCATAATTCTCTTCCAAGGAGAAACCTTGAGGAAAATTTTCTCACCCACTGCATACTCAATATCCCTTCTTTTCAGATCAATGTAGGACTTCTGACGGTCTGATGAAGTCTTAAGTCGATCTCGGATCACTCTGATTTTCTCTTCAGTTTGCTGAACAATTTCGGGTCCAATCATCTTTCTTTCACCCACGTCATCCCAACACAATGGGGTTCTACATTTTCTGCCATACAAAGCTTTATATGGAGGCATCCCGATGCTTGATTGATAGTTGTTGTTGTAAGCAAACTCAATCAAAGGCAAGTGTGTATCCCAACTGCCCTCAAACTCAATCACACAAGCCCGTAACATGTCCTCCAAAATCTGAATTACCCTCTCAGACTAGCCATCTGTCTGTGGATGGAATGCAGTACTGAAGTTCAATCTAGTTCCTAGGGCTCTCTGAAGACTACCTCAGAATCTAGAAGTGAACCTAGGATCTCTATCTGACACGATGGATACTGGCACTCCATGCAGTCTCACAATCTCATCGATGTATAACTTGGCCAATCTTTCTAAACTATAGTCCATCCGAACTGGCAGAAAATGAGCAGATTTAGTCAGTCTGTCAACAATGACCCAAACTGCATCATGACTCTTCTGTGTCCTCGGAAGTCCCATCATAAAATCCATCATTATTCTCTCCCATTTCCATTCTGGTACTGGTAGTGGATGTAACAACCTAGTGGGAACTTGATGCTCGACCTTCACTTGTTAACAAGTTAGGCATTTGGATACAAATTTTGCCACATTCCTTTTCATACCCATCCACCAGTAATGCTCCTTTAGCCCTCTATACATTTTTGTGCCACCAGGGTGCATGGCAAAAGGAGACTCATGTGCTTCATTCAAAATGATCTGCCTTAAATCAACATCATTAGGAACACACATTCTGCCCTGGTGTAGCAATAGACCATCATCTCTGATTGAGAATTCTGGTTTCTTGCCCTGTCGGACTTCTTCCATCAGCTTCTGATATTTCTGATCATTCTGAGCAGCCATTCTGATCTGATCAATCAACACTGGCTGTACATGCCATGCAACTGCTGTCTGCCCATCATCATTAATCTCTAAGTTGGCATGTAATGATCTTAACTCATGTACCAAAGACAAAGGAGTAACCCGTAGACTTGCCATAGTCTTGCGACTTAAGGCATCAGCCGCAACATTAGCTTTCCCTGGCTGATAGTCTATCAGACAATCATAGTCTTTTATCAACTCTAACCATCTCCTCTGTCTCAAATTCAACTCTTTCTGGGTGCCCAAATACTTCAAACTCTTATGATCTGTATAGATGTAACACTTTTCCCCATACAAATAGTGTCTCTAGATCTTAAGAGCAAACACAATAGTTGCAAGCTCCAAATCATGTGTTGGATAGTTCCTCTCATGCGGTTTTAGCTGGCGTGATGCATAGGCAATGACATTTCGATCTTGCATCAATACACAGCCTAACCCATTGTGAGAAGCATCACTATAAACCGTGTATTCTTTACTCGGAGTAGGTAAAGTCAGGACTGGAGCTTCAGTCAAACATTTCTTCAATTCATCAAAACTCTGTTGGCATTTATCTATCCACTGAAATTTTACATCTTTTCTAAGCAGCTTGGTCAATGGAGATGCCAACATGGAAAATCCCTTCACAAATCTATGGTAGTATCCAGCTAAACCCAGAAAACTATGAATTTCTGTGACATTTCTGGGTGGCCTCCAATTAAGGACAGCTTCAATCTTACTTGGATCTACCTTAATGCCCTCTTCTGATACTACATGCCCCAAGAAAGATATTTCCTTCAGCCAAAATTCACATTTCGACAATTTGGCATATAGCTGTTTGTCCCTCAAAATCTGCAGTACAATCCGCAGATGTCTATCATGCTCTTCTGCATTCCTTGAATAGACCAATATATCATCTATGAATACCACAACAAATTGGTCGAGGTATGGTCTGAAGATAGTGTTCATCAGATCCATAAAAGCAGCCGGAGCATTAGTTAACCCGAATGGCATGACTAGGAATTCATAATGGCCATAGCGGTTCTCAAGGCGCTTTAGGAATACTCGCTCTTGTACTTTCGATTGATAATAACTCGATCTCGTGTCAATTTTGGAGAACACACCGCACCCCTCAACCGATCAAATAAGTCATCAATGCGGGCAATGGATATCTGCTTTATAGTCACCTTATTTAATCACGATAATTAATACACAAGCGGAGAGTGCTATCCTTCTTCTTTACAAACAACACCGGCGCTCCCTAAGGTGACACACTAGGGCAGATAAAGCCCTTGTCAAGCAATTTCAACTCTTTCAATTCTGCAGGTGCCATTCTATATGGCGTTATGGAGATTGAATCCACACCATGCATAACATCAATCTCAAACTGCACCTCTATTTCTGGAGGTAATCCTGGCAATTCATCAGGAAACACATCCGGAAAATCACATATAGTAGGGATGTCCCTTAGTGCTGGACTCCCCACTTGGGTGTCTATCACATGTGCCAAGTATGCTTCACACCCCTTTCTGATCATTCTTCTGGCTAGTGCAGCCGAAATGATGTTTGATGGCAGTAAATGCCTCTCCCCGTGTATTACTACATCACCGTACAGAGGGAGACCAAAAGTGACTATCTTCAGTCTACAGTCAATCATGGCATGATGTCTGGCTAACCAATCCATGCCCAAGATAATATCATACTCTCTGAAGGGCATTTCAATCAAGTCTGACAGGAAAACATGTCCTTGGATCACCAAAGGACAATCTCTATAAATTCTATTGACCCGGACCTCTTGTCCTAACGGACTAGTTACTAGCACTTCAAAACCCATTTGCACACATGGAACAGCAAGTGAACTGACTATGCTAGCACTAACATATGAATGAGTTGAACCCGGATCAAACAATACAAATACTTCTTGATCAGAGATAGAGAATGTACCAGCTACCACATCAGAAGTCTCAGCCTCTTCTCGCTGTCTCATTGTGTAGACTCTGGCTGAAGCACTTCCTTGTGCTGATTGACCAACTGTGCCCTGACTGCCTGAAGCAGTGCCTCTACCTCTGCCTCTTCCTCTGCCAACTGACTGTGAACCTCTGGGAGCAGGACTCTGAATAGATCCCTCGGCAATAGTAGGAGCTGGACCATATCTCGAAGACGGAGCACTAGTGCAGTCTCTTGCTAAATGACCCTTGCTTCCACAGTTAAAGTAGGCTCCAGTGGCCCAATAACACTCCCCCCCATGAATCTTGCCACAAGTCTCACAGTAGGCGTAATATGAACCCTCGCCGATCGCCGACTGCACCTAGGGGGTCTCTGTCCGGAGAATCGGCCCCTACCAAATCTTCCACCTCGACCCCTGCTGGGTCCACTAAACTTCTTTTTCTTTCCAGAGGTAGCACCAGAACTCGGCTCTACTGACTTTTCCCCTTTGTCTTTCTCTAATCTCTCAGCTTTCTCTGATTTTTCATTCACTGGGGTCGCTTCTAATTCTATTCTTTCCAACTCAAGTGCTTGAGACATGAGCTCTGAGAAGTTGCTGTGTCGGAATCCCACAACTTGCATCCTTATGCTGGGCTTCAAACCCGTCTTAAATCTCTTGCACCTTGCCTTACCGGTAGTGAGGAGACTCCCCGCATAGTGACTCAGGCGGGAGAACTCCCTCTCATACTCTGCCACTGATCGATTTCCTTGTTTCAAACTCAAAAATTCTTGCAGTTTCTGATCAACATATGCATCTGGGATGTATTTCTGTCTAAATTCTCTAAAGAAGTCATCCCAGGTCAGCACTGGTGGTTCAGCCAAGCTGTGGGGGATGGTCTTCCACCAATCATACGCATCCCCTTGCAGTAGAGACACAGAATACTCAAACTTCAGTTCATCTTAGCAGTGCAGCTTCTTAAATACTGGCCCATTCTTTCAAGCCATTGCTCGCTCTAAAGGGTCCACTGTACCCTTAAATTCTGCAGCCCCATACTTCAGTAATTTATCATATTGTCTGGCTGGAGGCAGTGGTTGTGCCACAGGTGTTTGGGGTGGAGCTTGAGCAGGCATACCCCCAGCCATTTGTTGAAACATTGCCGCCATCTGCTGTGCAAACTGTGCAGGAAACTGCGGCATTTGCGGGGTTGGTGCTACTGACCCACTGACATTCGGTAAAGCTGGGGCTTCCCCTTGTGCCTCAGCTTCAACAGACTGCTCAACTGAGCGATCCCCTTCTTCCATTTCAAGCTGAAGTTAGGGTATCTCCTGAACAAGTAACACAAGGAGATTTCCCTCTGTTAGTTCATATTCATGATGTAATGCACTGTACGTAACAATTATGGACATTGAGCAGTTGTACCTAACAAAGAAAAGACACAAATTCACAATTTAAAACATACTTCAAAAACCATGCTCTGATACCACTAAAACATGTCACACCTTACCCCTCTGTAAGGCATAACATGATCCCATTGAATACTTAATGAACTACCGAACTTCACTTACCGACGACTCATTAAGCACCCTACAAGGGATTTTAAAACAAATTTCTTACTTTTGGTAAGTGGTGAGCATTTCTAATAAGTATTTAAAACATGTACTTAAGTGAAAAGCTAGTTGGAAATTTTAGCCCATTTTATTTTTCCGCAAATTTTAAAAAAATTTTGACAGAGTTCTGTATGTATTTTGAGAAACCAGTTCTTCAAATACCTGTAAAAAGCACTTCTAAAAAAATTTCCTCAACAACTGCTTCAATTTCATACTCAATCTCAATCAATTTCTCAACACATTTATCAACTTTCAAATTAAATAAAATAGTTCCATTCATAATTCATTAGAAACAAAACAATTTAGATACATCATTACAAAATTCACATTAAGAGAATTTCAAACTACAATTTATATATTACAACATTATACAAATTTTATACAAACTGCTCAAGACCCATTTTTACATGTCCATACATTTATGTGCAATATATACATCAAAAGAAATATTTACAGTTAGGGTATAAATTATACCCGAAGGCTTTAAGCTGATCGGTCCTCACACCTCAACAGCTCAGTCTGCTGCTCCTCTAGTCTCTGTATCTGCGACAGCAATAGAAGCTATCGCTGAGTACTAGGACTCAGTGGTGCACAACATACTAAAATAATCTTTATGCAAAACTTAAATCACATTTATTCGAAAATTTGACTAAACATGAACATTAAACACAAAACTTGAATTATGAGGTTTTAATGCAAACCGAGTTCATTTCGAAGTATCAAAACACATTTCATAAAACCCACAGTTAGATCATGCCATCTGAAACAAATAGAATCTCAATAGCCAGAGGCTAAAGAGAAATCACATCACAAGGCTAGCTAGCTCAAATATATGGATATCCATTCACATCCTCTTCTACTGGCACACCTCAACACTTCTCCAGAGAAGGAATCAAAATTCGAAACTAATTACACCCACTAGCCGTGCTAGTGAGGTGTTCAAATATATGGTCATGACACTGTGATTTCAAAACTTATCTTAACAATTTGCTAAACATTGTCATTTCAAATATGCACAATAACTTTCACAATTTAAATCAAAACATCATAAATAAGGTCACAATAAACTTTCACAATTCAAAGCAAAAGTAAAATGCATATTTCATTCACTTTATCAATGGATTTTAAAGCATAGTGATATTGTGCACAAACCTCAAACGAGTCGCCTGTTGGCCATGACTCGACTCCTCAGGTTCAGTCCCGGTATTCTTTTCCACTGAAACACACAATTTCACAGTGTTTCAGTACTATAACTTAGCATAAATCCAATAATAAATTTAACTTCACTTTTATCTAGCTCTAACGTGCTAAATTCGATGTTCTTGAAATTTTGTGTTTCGGGTTACTATTCACTACACTATTCAAGTCAAATTATTGACTTTCTAAGGCTTAATAGGTATGGGAACTCCAACTTCACCCACATACCACATTTTGGTCATTAAATTTGTTGATTTTGGTCATTTTCTCAAAGCTTAGGTCTTTTAGGCAAAATTGTCAATTTTCGGTTTTGGAGTCCTAAGTTGCACTGTTTCATTGGTCCTTTTACTGTTGGAATTTGGCAAACCTTCCTTCATAGAAAATGTTCCTTATTGTCTTAAGTGTATTCTCATTTTTGAATCACCCCAATTGGAGTTTTGTAGCTCAAGTTATAGCCAAAATACAATTACTGTTCACGTGCACTGTTCATGGTGCAATTTTGGTTATGGTATATTTTTTATCCAACTTCGTTCAGTAATTTGATCAAGTTAAGTCCATAATTTGGTCTAATTTCCTTCAGACGAAATGTTCTACTATGTCTTAGGTTTCCATCGGTTCAAGAATCGCCTAAATCGGAGTTTTCTAGAGAGAGTTATAGCCATTGGAACTTTACTGTTCAAATAGAAATCTGCAGTTTTGCAGGTTCAGTAACTCAACTTTGCTCAATAGTTTGATTAGGTTAATGGCATAATTTGGGTTGGTGTTCTTCATAAAAGTTTTAGATCTATATCTCATCTAATTAGTGGTAAAATTTCAGGTCATTTTGACCTTCCTAGCTCGAGTTATGACCAAATGAACATATACTGTTCATTTGGTCAGTTTGTGCAGTGGCAGACTGCTCTTAACCAACTTTGGTCAATTGGTTCACTAGGTTTTGGTCAGTTTTTGGGCATGGTTCCTTAATAAAAATTGTGTCATTTTATGTCTATTTTCATCCCCAATTGGTGGCATATCAATTGGACTTGTAAAATCTCCGTTATGGTCCTTTAAAATTGGCTTGGTCATGCTGCCAGCAGCATGACCATTTGCCCTACGAATTTGACTTCCATTCTAACAATTCCCACACATCTCCTTTGGTTATTATTGACCATTTTTCACTTCATAATAGGTCAAAGTCATCATTTATGCATTTCTCCAAAATTTGCCTCAAAACCCTAGGCCTCCAAACCCTAATCTCACTTAATTGTTACAATTAATCACATTTATGCATTTCCACCTTACTACCATACTCATGCAAGTTTACTAACACCTTTAATTCATTTAAAATACATCCACTCTTATACATCCACGGCTGGCCGAAAATTCCCTCTCTTCCTAATCATGCAATATTTTTCAATTTCTTCATATAATCTCATTCATTTCTACCCTAAATCCATCATATATACTAAAAGAAAAGTTGGATTAGCTTACCTTAAGTGAGCAGAATTTGTCTATCCAATTCTTCAAACTTTGCTTGATTTATTTACTCCCAACCTTCTTATCAAAGTTCAAACACAAGTTTTAGTTATGGGATGTAGAGATTTCATGGCAAGATTTAGGGTTTAAAGGAAGCTTTAGGTGGCTTCAATGGAGGTTTTCATGAAGTAAATGGAAGGGATGGGAGAGAGAGTGGACGGCTTGAAGTTAAAGAAGAAGACAAATTTTTTTTTCTTATCTCTTTTTGCTTTTTAATTGTTAGTAATTATCCCTTTTAGACGACCAAAAATCCTAATTACTAAATAAATTAATTAATTTCTTTATGACATCATGCATGATGTCATCACCTTTGACTTTTCCATCTTCTTCTTCTCTTTTCTTTATTTATTTATTTATTTTTCTATTAGTTCTTTAATTTAATTCTCGATTCTGAAATTTTCTTTTCTCCGATTTTATTTGACAGTTAGGTCAGGAGTCAGCTCTCGAGTTCAATTGACCAAATTGCCCCTCGCCGGTTCATCCCGGTTTATAAATAATTCCATATTTCTTCCTGCTCCTTGACCTAATTATTTGACTGGCTTAACAGTTCTTTTTCGTGATTTTCTCTTTTCCACTGTGTTCATAAGGGTCCTAAGGACCGCAGCGTCACTTTTTATGGTTCGAAATTTGAGTTTAAAATGACTTCGTAGTCGTTCCCGAGAAGGTCACCCATCGCTGTGACTCTCGGCTTGTTTAACTTCTTATGTTCTGTTTTTCTTGTTTATACTTAACTACTTGAACATTACTAATTATTTGTGTTTATGGTTTATCTAATTGTCTTAAGTATGGTTCTAATCCCCTTAATTGTCCGGACCGACACCGGTCACCGGAACAGTGAAATATACCAGGCTATACAAATAGGGGTGTTACAACGCCTCTATAAGGCATGACATGATCCCATAGCATATCTAATAAATTACAGAACTTCACCTCCCGATAATCTATTAAATATACTATAAGGGATTTTAAAACAAATTCAATTCATTTTAAAGTTCGAAGTGATGATAAATAGTTATTGAAGTGCTTTTAAATGAGGTTTATGCCATAAATTTTATTTTGAATTAATTTAGCATTTTTAGAATTTTACAAAAATTTTGGCATGGTAACGGCTAAAATTCAAGAAAATAGTTCTTCTTTTCATCTGTAAAACAAATAATTTATGATAGTGCACAAAATTAAATTTCAACATTTCCATCATTACACAAACCATCTTCTCATTCTCATCTCAAAAGAAATCAATATTTACCCATGAAAACCAAGGGAGTTTATGTTATCATAAAATTACAATATTTACAAACTCAAAAGGTTATATAAGACTTTTTATACAACTGTTCAATAACTATACAAATAAATATAAATATAAAATACATCAAAACAATTTACAAGGGTATACCCAGTATATACCTCGGATTAAATCACAACTACTACAGCTACTGCTACCAGTAAGTTACTCAGCAGTCTTCTCTTTACTCTTACCTGCGATAGCATAAGCAAGCCATCACTGAGTATTACACTCAGTGATGCACAACTTAAAATTTTAAAGCTCAATATAAATCATAATTTATCAAAACTTAATCAATCATATTTTCAAACACATGAAAAATATTACAATATTTTTAAATCAAGAGAATCATTTAATAAAATCATATTCTATTCCAAACAATCATAAAACACAAGTTTTGCTAAAAATCGCACAGTTTAGAACATGACACAAATTTCCAATTCATCCTAATAACCAAAGGCTAATGGGGAACACAAGGGCTAGCTAGCATATATGAGTGCTCATCCAATATGTCCTCAACTAGCAACACACCTCTCCAGCTAGAGAGGGAAAACTCAACCCCATGAATGGAGGATATCATAACCAATACATCTCACTAGGCAAGCTAATGAGGAATACAAATCACATAGTCATGTTAACTGTAGTTTCAAACCATATTCAAACAATTTCCATTCATCAAAATGTATTTACCAATTCTCAATTACATTTCATTCAAAACGATTACCCAAAAAGGGTTAGCAACACATAATTTCTCAAAACACTTCAAATTTCATTCAAAACTGGCCCACCCCCTACTACAATGGTACAAAATGGCCAACATCTGCCTTCTAAAATTATAAACTCATTTTACAAAATTAAAGTTCTCATTCAAACCATTTACAATTTAAAAACAAGGGGAGCGTTTAGTTGTGCACAAACCTCTTTACACTCCTCTTCCTTAGTTTAACTTTTCCCCTCTTTAGAAGGCTCCTTTTCCACTGAAAATACACAATGGAAATGTCTCAATGCTTATCCTAATTATCTCCAATAACTAATCAAATGAATGCCTAATAAATACTTAAGTTACTTATGCAAATTCAAGGAGTTTGGGTTCTGGACAGTTTTATGCCCTGACTTTTGAACCCAATTTCAGCCTAGCTCTAGTCATAATTTGGTGAGGTGTTCTTCATGAAAATTGTTCCTCTATATCTTAGTTTTATTTTCCAATTCAAATCACTCAATTTGAAGTTTTGGATCTCAAGTTATAGCCAAAATATTAAACACTATTCTAGGTACCATATCCTGAAATTCCAAGTACCATATCCTAAAATTCCAGGTTTCCAGATTTGTACCTTAACTTTGCATTTTATATCCAGGCATTTTAAGCTCATAATTGGGCCCTAGTCCCTGAAATAATGTTTTAGGTCTTTGTCTTAAGTTTCCAAATCATTTTAAATCACTTCAATTGGAGTTTTGTAAAGGAAGTTATGGCCTGATAACCATTCGGAGGTCATAAGGCCAATTAGCTAAGGAGCAGGAATTCTAGATTTAGGATTCCTGAATTATCCCAAAAATTTCTCTTCCTTGCCCTAAGACTGGATTCTGGTCAAAACATGAAATTTTTAGTTCTATGTCTTACGAGAATTTTGGCTTTGGAATCACCTAATTTTCATTTTTGTAGCCCAAGTTATGGTAATTTTGTCAAAATTGGTCAGATAGGTAATTATCAGAATTTCTAGGTTCGTTTATAATTAGGGTAGATTTGCTAGACCAATTTTGTCTAGTAATTTGATCAACTTAGGGTCATAATTTGGCTCTATGTTCTTCATAATAATTGCTCTCCTATGTGTCAGGTTTCCATTGGTTCAAAAATCACCTAATTTAGAGTTTTCTAGAGTGAGTTATGCCTAATTTGCTAAGTACTGTTCATTTAGTCATTTGTTGTCAGGTCCAGAATTGCAATCCAGATTCAAGCCAAATTTAGGGCAACTATGGTCAGTTTCTAGACAAGGTGTCTTCATGACATTTTTAGAATTATGTCTTAAGTTTCATCTCCAATTAGCCTCACACCAATTGGAGCTATGTAACTCAACTTATAAACTATTAAGCACACTGGACTCAAAGGTCCAGAATTCTAGTAACTCAACACATTACCAATCCATCAATTCCTTTCATCAATTCAACATAAATTCTCAACTAAAGTATGCCAAATGACCATAATTAGGCCTTATAAACCTCAATTACATAACATACTACAAAACCCTAATTTCCCATAAACCCTAATTCTTCATCATCCAAAATTCATGCAACTCATGCAATTTAGCATACTAATCATGTATACCACATCACTTTAGCTCTAATTGCAACACCCCTATATTCGGTAGTGCGTTCTACTGTTCTGACGACTAGTGTCAGAATGCCTGGAACTACGCTTAAATGTTAGTGAGGAGACATAAAATAATGAAATACAATAGAGAAAAATACAAGAAAAACAAAGGAAAAATAATAGCAATGAAATGTAATTAAATTAAACGAGCCAAAAATTGTAGCAATGGGTGACCGCACCGGAAAGTTGCGGCGTGGACCGTTGACTAGCCCTGGACTGCCGGGAACCCTGGAAAATATTGTTAAGACTTAAATAAACATCTATTAAAGTATAATTGACTTAGAAAATGTCAAAGAAAAATTAATTAATTAGTACAAAGAAAAACAAGAATTCAAGAAACCGACAAAAATCAATATTACTGAAAAATTCGAAATGCAACTCGAAGAGGGGCATTTTGGTCATTTGACACCTAGAGTAGACTTTTGACCTCAATGTCCATTAAAAATAAATGATATTAAAGTTTGAAAATGCCATGAAAAATTAAATTTCATGTGTTGTATAAATAAGGAAAATTATGGGGTATAATGTTGAATAAATGAAAGTTTAACATTAACTTAAATTTTTTAATGACTTAGTGGACCACTATGGAGTATATAAAGCATTAAAAACCAGAATTCTCCACTAACATTCTGCAACACCATTTTCTTCCTCAAGTCCTCTCTTTGTCAAACCCAATTTCTCTCCCAAAACCACCATTGCCATCCCACTTGTGAGCTCCATGCTTCCATGATCAAGCAACAATTTCTTGCAAGAGTCTTCATCAAGGTTGGTCTATACAACTTGGGCAGCAATTTAGAAGCAAAAAGGGAGAGATTTGAAGAGGTTTGACAAGTTCCACTTGAGGAATATGTCCAATTTTCTTTCATTTCTTTGTTAAAGTTTGTGTTGGTGTTGTGGTGAGTTAAATGATGAAGAAAATTTAAGGATTTGTTGAGTTAGTGAATTGTTCAAATTTTGGCAGCCCTCATGTCCATGGAAGTTGATTTATTTCTTCATGTATTGGGTGATTTGGAGTATTGATTTAAGTGCTTAAATGTATAGGAGTGATTTACCATGTATATAGTTTGAATTGTATGTTTGAAAATTAAAAAGGGAAGCTTGATGTATATGTGTAACTTGGGCAGCCTCATGGTGAAGATTGGAAGTGTTTAAGTTCATGAAAAGTTTGTTGAATTATGGTACCAAAAGTGGCAGCATATGTATATGATATAGAAGTGAAAATGTATGTAATTTGGTAGTGGAAATTGTATGTAATAATTAGGAGTGTTTATGTGTATATATTGTTGGGTTTGGACTTTGTGAATTAGGATTGCATTTGGTGTATTGTGAGTTGTTATATTCTACCCAAGTTGACCTAAATGTGATGTGTTGAGTGATTATTGTTAGTACCAATTCAGAATTTGGTAGAGAAGTAGACTTATAACAAGGTTAATGTGTATTTGGATTGGTGTTTGAGAGATATGTAAAGGGCAGTATGAAAATGAGCCTATAACCCTAAGTGTGTGACTCCAATTATAACGCCCCTAAGTTCGGTAGTGCGTTCTACTGTTCCAGTGACCAGTGTTGTCCGGATAGCTAGGATGAACTACACTTCGATATGAGTGAGGAGACATAAAATAATGAAATACAAGAAAAGAAAATACAAGAAAAACAAAGGAAAAATAATAGCAAAGAAATGTAACCAAGTTAAGCGAGCCGAGAACCCTAGCGATGGGTGACCGCACCGGGAAGTCGCGGCGTGGACCGTTGACTAGCCCTGGACCGCGGGGAACCCTAGAAATTATTTTTAGGACTTAAATAGAAACCTATTGAAGTATAAATTCCATTAGAAATATCAAAGAAAAATTAATTAATTAGTACAAATAAAAGTGAGAAATCGAAAAATGGACAAAACCCAGTGTTACCGAAAAATCGGGAATGTAACCTGAACAGGGGCATTGTGGTCATTTGACATCCCGAGTTGTCTTTTGACCTAAATGTCCATCAAAAATACATGATATTATATTTGGAAAATGTCATGAAAAATTAAATTAGTGGTACATAATGTAAATAGCAAAAATGGGATATAAATTGAGTAAATAACACTTTAAAACATATAATATAGTTAATTTGTGGTGAGTGGAGTACTATGGGTTCAATTAATCACTATGTGGGTAGGTGTAAACCCACTAAGCACTTCATCTTCTTCATTCGTTCTTCCATGCCGAAATGCAGTTCCCTAAATCCTCCATTGCCGCATTGATTCAAGCTTCCTAATCTCCATCATTTCCACCTCCAAACACCAAAGTTACTTCACTAATCTTGATCCCCACCTCACAAGGAAGAAGTAGATACTAAATTCAAGGGAGTTTGGGGAAGATTTAACAAGCCTCATCAATAGGTGAGTTTGAGTTTTTGATTATTGTTTTATTAAAGTTTGTAAGGATGTTATGGGTACTTGATTTATGGAGAGATTTTTGAGGTTTGATGTTAAATGGGGATGTGTACTTTTGGCAGCAATGAAAACTCCTTGAAGACAGTTTATTTTTGCTTGTAAATGGTAGATTAAAGGGTTGATTAAATGTTTATGTGTGTAGAAAATTATTTGGGTGATGTATACTTAGTATATGTGAATGTGTATTGAAATTTGAAGCCTGGAAATTAATGAAATGTAATGCATGAATAGGCAGCTTGGTTTGGTGAACCATAAGGATGTTATTTTATGTTTGGATTATGGAATATTAATGTTGAATTGTGATAGTTATTATGGCAGCTTGGGTATATGTGTGATGGTGTGAGGTTGGACATGTAAATGAGCATGAATAGGTGATTAAATTGTAGTAATTGAGTTTGACAAATTCTGCACTTTATGGTGCATGTTGAATGTAATTGTAAGCTGCCAAAATGATCAACAATATGTGGTAAAATATGTTTAGGTTATGGTACAAATCAAAGTTGACATGAATGTGGAGTTTGGTAGGTGTTAAAAGTGATCTTTGATGAGTATGAACAAAATACAATAGGGCAGTTTGTGTTTTGGGCCTAGAACCTTAAGTGTGTGGCTCCAATTGGTATGAGACCAATTGGAGGTGAAGCTAGGCACAAAATGTGCCAACTTTCATGAAGGAAGCTTGCCAAAATTCTGCTTGTAAGGTAACTTGAAAAAGGACCAAATCCGGATTAGTGCAATTAAGGCCTGAAAATTGACTATTTGGGCAGTAGTTAGTGTTTTGGCCATAACTCACTCAAAATAGGTCCAATTGACCTGAAATTCTAACCATAAGTAGTTAAGACCTATATCTACAAGTCTTATGAAGACACCAAAGTCCAGAAATGACCATAAGCAAGTCAAAGAGCTTGCACAATTTCGGGCCCAAAAACTGGCCGAACCAAAATTGACTTAAAATGACCTAAAGTGACCAATTTTGATGCATTTTGACCAGCAATAGTAAAATGATTATAACTTGGTCTACATAACTTAGAATGACCTGAAATTTTGCCCCGCGTGCAATAAGACATAGATCTACAAGTTTGTAGTTTTGACCAAAACCCGAAAATCGAGGGAACTAGGTTGTCCGGCAAGGTCAAATTAGTACACCGGGATCCGACAAATTACAATAAAATGCAATATACATAGAAATGAATTTGGTAACATGTACCAATACTAAAAGGCTACAAATGTGACATATTGGTAACATTAAAACCTAATTCACCTAGACTGCATTGAGGGTCAACATATTAGGTTGACTAAGCAAATAATAGAATTCAGTGAATTAATTATCAAGCATTATCGTTAGAGACAGTTTAAATGAGTACTGAAACACTTCAAATTGTGTTTCTCAATTAGCAAAGACTCAGGGAAAGGGAAGGAAACACTGAGTCAGAGCCAAGAGACAGTTATCAGAGGTTTGTGCACAACTAATTTTTAACTGATTTTGTTTTGAATATTTCATATGATTAAATGACATATTCTTCTTATATATTATGTTTAACAAGCATCGGATTTAATTCAATGATTATTAAAATTGTTATAGTATGTATGGTATTTCCATAAGTATTAAGCATTATTATGGATTGAATAAATTATGTTTTGAAAAATTGTGATAGAACATGTTTTGAATTGTGATGGTAATTTTTCATGGAAAAATGCAAATTTATGATTTGAATTGTGATGAGCATAAAAATTATTGGATATTGAAATTGACTTTGAATCTAATTATATTGTGATTTATGCTCACTAAAAGGATTGTGATATTGTTTTATATCTCACTATAGATGCTTGACTAGGTTATTACCCATCTCTCTCATTTGTTGAGAAGACAATGGAGTTAGTTGTGTTTTGATTATCATGGTACGTGCACAGGCTAAGATTTTCCTCTGATTTGAGGTTAGATCTAAGTTTTTTATCGTTATGGCCCTTGCGGAAGATTCATTATTGTGGTGTGTACTGTGCACGATGATTCGACCTCCCCGACCATAGGGAGTTAGAATCTGATTCGACCTCCCCGACCATAGGGAGTTAGAATCACATCGAATATGGCCCTTTCGGATTAGTCTTGCATAGTTAGTGAGATAAAGAATGATTTTTGAGATAAAGAATGATTTTTGAGATACAGCATGGTTTTTGAGATACAACATGGTTTTTGAGACACAGAATGCTTTTGAACAGTAAAGAATTGTGATTTCAGTTATGATTTATGTATAATTGATTTTGCTGGAATTACCTAAATGGTTAGTTATGATTTGATAAATTGAATTTCATGATCAAAGTCATTTTATACAAATGATTTACATTATTGGCAATGAATATTTTTAGTTTTGGAAATTGATGAGTATTCAGATTTCCAAATTATTTGCTGTAAATTTTGTCAAGGTATATTGTACTACATTTTAAATTATAGTTGTGTACCACTGAGTTCACCACTCAGCGATAGCTTTGTATGCTGTCGCAGGTAAGAAGAGCATAGAGCAGTGAGTAAGTTTCTTTGAAGACACATTCAGATCAGCTCCAGGTATATCATAGGTATACCTATGTACATAGGTTTTGATGTATGCATGTAATAATATGTATGTAAATTATTTGAGCAGTTGTATAAAAACTCTTGTAAAATATTTTAGTGTGTAATTAAATGTAAATTATTGTAAATGTAAATTTGGGATTTCATTTATCTGAATAGTTTTGTAATATTAATTTTGAATCTTGTAACCAATGAAATGTTTCTTTTATGAAGAGATTGATTTGATTATTGAGATTTGAATTATGGGTTCAAATGAAGTTATTGAAGTTGTATTTGAGAAAACATATTTGGAGTGTGTGCTTTGCAGGTTTTGAAGAACTGTTTTCTCAAAATACAATCGGCACTTTGCCGAAATTAAAAAAAAAAAAAAATTTATAACACCAGATTTTAATCGATGATTTAAATTTCATGAAAATTGTTTTAAAATCCCTTGTAGTATATTTAATAGATTATCGGTAGGCGAAGTACGGTAATTCATTAGGTGTACAACGAGATCATGTTACATCTTACAGGGGAGTAGGGTGTGACATGTTTTGTGGTATCAGAGCAATGGTTTAAAAGTAAATTTCAAACTGTGAATTTGAAATCTTTTTGTCGGTAACTACAACTGCTCAAATGTTTGATACATATAGTACATTTATATCATAAATATGAACTAATGGAGAGGAATCTCCTTATGCTGGTTGTATAGGAATAGAAAATCCTGTGAAAAGATATGGAAGAGAAGAATGAGACAATAGAACAGTCGGTGATGGCAGAAGTACAAGTTGAGGCCCCAACTCCACAAAGTGTCGAAGGCCCGACTGTACCAGTTTTACCAGTACAAATTACTGCACAAATGGCCCAGCAAATGGCCACTTTCTTTCAACAAATGGCTGATACTCTGTCAGCTCAAACTCAAGCACAAACCCAACCCCCACAAGGGCCGTGTGAAATAGAGAAGAGGGAGAAATCTACGGGTCAGAACTCGAGCAGTAATTTGGGGAAGAGAAAAGAATTTGAGGAACCACGAGCTCAGAGATATGACAGAGGCGGATCATTAGGGCAGAGAACACCAAGATCTAGTCGTTGAACAACCAGAAGTTCCTATTCTGCCCGTTTTTGCCATGTTTGTGGTAAGCTACATGGAGGTATTTGTCGTAAGGCCTCTGGAGCCTGCTACAATTGTGGAAAGCTTGGACACTGTTAGAAATTGTACTAGACCACCTCGATCTACTCTCCAGAGTTCACAGATCGTCAGTCAGAGTCGAGATAGAAATAGAGTTGGTACTCCTCACCACTATAACACAGTGAATCAACCCGAATATAGTAGCGCACCAGTCAGAGCGTCCACTATGCGCCAAGGAGAAAGAGCAGAAACTTCAAATGTAGCTGTTGGTAAGTTCTTAATTTTTGAAGGAAACAATGAGTTATTATTTGATCCCAACACTACTTATTTATATGTTAGTGTTAGAATTCTATGTTTTGTTGCTATTCCTTTTCATGGGAATAAATTTTGATGCGTTAGTGACTAGTCTTTTAGGATCAAAACTATAATAACAAGTATGATTGACATTAATTTTGGAAGAAATGTTAGCTAAAAGTATTTTCTAACACAACATAAAGTATCAAATTAATTGGCAAGCCTGCTTAATGTAAAGCAAGAGGACCTAAAAGTAAGTTACAGTAATAGAATTGCTCTAGATGAGGGCAAAGATGTTACTGTTAGTAATTATTAAGGGATATTGTAATCAGAATCGATTTAGGATATTAGTGGATTAGAGAAAGATAAGATGTTAGAAAACCTAGTCCATGAGGTTATAACGTAGTGACTATATAATGTTCTCGATGTTTGTATTGTAAGCTGCAGATTATAGTACCGACACGGGATTATTGTGTAGAGCTACGTGCTTCCTCATGGTATAATAAATTAAGAATATTTGTAAATAATCTATAAATTGATACAGTTGCACCCGAATAGAGTACTATTACTGGAAATAAATGTGAAAATTTTAGTCAAAAATTTAAAACTTCAGAACTAGCCTATCAAACGACTACACTTATAAGGTAGCTAGAGTCAGTGACTCGGTTACATTAATATGAACTACCTGTACCACAGTAATTGCTATAAGCTTAGAGATATCAGTACAACTTATCATCCTCAGACGGATGGACAATTGAAACGAGTAATTCAGGTAAATTCTGAAACTCATTGAGTTCCTGTAAATAATGAAATGAAATGATAATAATAACCTGTGATATGTGATAAGCCCTCAAGAATATACTGAGAACTTGTGTCATTGAATCCGAGGGGAGATGGGACAGATACATCCCATTAACATAATTTATATACATTAATAAGTGTCAAGCTAGCATACAAGTGGCACCCTATGAAACATTGTAAGGGAACAGATAACTATGGATTTTGTGATGAGATTTCTGAGGACACAGAATAGTCATGATGCAGTATGGGTTATAGTTGATAGACTAACTAAGTCTGCTCACTTTTTTTTGCCAGTCCGCATGGACTATAGCCTGGAAAGATTGGCCAAATTGTACACATATGAAATTGTAAAATTGCATGGAGTGCCAGTATCGATTGTATCTGACAGAGATCCTAGGTTCACTTCTAGATTCTGGGGTAGTCTGCAGAGAGCCCTAGGAACTAGATTGAACTTCAAGACAAAGATTCCACCCACAGATAGATGGCGATCACGAAAGGGTAATTCAGATATTGGAGGATATGCTACGGGCTTGTGTGATTGAGTTTGAAGGTAGTTGGGATACACACTTGCCTTTGATTGAGTTTGCTTATAACAACAGCTATCAATCAAGCATTGGGATGCCTCCATATGAAACTTTGTATGCCAAAAAGTACAGAACTCCCCTATGTTGGAATGAAGTTGGTGAAAGAAAGATGATTGGGCCAGAAATTGTTCAACAGACATAGGAAAAGATCAGATTGATCAGAGATAGACTGAAGGCTGTATCAGACCGTCAGAAGTCCTATGTTGATCTGAAGAAAAGAGATATTGAATATGCAGTGGGTGATAAGGTATTCCTCAAAGTTTCTCCTTAAAAGAGAATTATGAGATTTGGCAGAAAGGGAAAACTGAGTCCTCATTTCATCGGACCATATGAGGTTCTGGAAAGAGTGGGTCCTTTGGCACATATCGGTTGGCATTATCTCCGGAGTTAGCAAGAATACACAGTGTCTTCCATGTGTCCATGTTAAGGAGATACAGATCAGACCCATCTCATGTACTATTAGTTGAAGAGATTGAGGTAAATCCAGACCTCTCCTATGAGGAAGAACCCATAGAAATTCTGGCTTATGAGGTGAAGCAGCTAAGGAATAAACAGATACACCTGGTTAAAGTGCTGTGGAACCATCACTCAGGCCAGGAAGCTACTTGAGAACGTGAAGAGGATATGAGGAGACAGCACCCACAGCTATTTAGAGACTAATGTCAGGTAAAATTTCGAGACGAAATTTATTTTATGGGGGGGGGGGGGGAGAATTGTAACGCCCCTAAATTCGGTAGTGCGTTCTACTGTTCCAGTGACCAGTGTTGTCCGGACAGCTAGGATGCCTAGAACTACACTTCGATATGAGTGAGGAGACATAAAATAATGAAATACAAGAAAAGAAAATACAAGAAAAACAAAGGAAAAATAATAGCAAAGAAATGTAACCAAGTTAAGCGAGCCGAGAACCCTAGCTATGGGTGATCGCACCAGGAAGTCGCGGCGTAGACCGTTGACTAGCCCTGGACCGCGGGGAACCCTGGAAATTATTTTTAGGACTTAAATAGACACCTATTGAAGTATAAATGCCATTAGAAATATCAAAGAAAAATTAATTAATTAGTACAAAGAAAAGTGAGAAATCGCAAAACGGACAAAACCCGGTGTTACCGAAAAATTGAGAATGCAATCCGAACAGGAGCATTGTGGTCATTTGACATTCCGAGTTGTATTTTGACCTAAATGTCCGTTAAAAATACATGATATTATATTTGGAAAATGTCATGAAAAATTAAATTAGTGGTACATAATGTAAATAGAAAAAATGGGATATAAATTGAGTAAATAACACTTTAAAACATATAATATAGTTAATTTGTGGTGAGTGGAGCACTATGGGTTAAATTAATCACTATGTGGGCAGGTGTAAACCCACTAAGCACTTCATCTTCTTCATTCATTCTTCCATGCTGAAATGAAGTTCCCTAAGTCCTCCATTGCCGCATTGATTCAAGCTTCCTAATCTCCATCATTTCCACCTCCAAACACCAAAGTTACTGTGACACCCCTTACCCGTGTACAGTATACCCGAGTAAGTAATGCCACACGGTGTACCGGCACATTCTAATATACCTTAATTAATTTATACCATGCTTGTGAATATAATTTATGAAATATAATTTATTTTAGCCATTTATCAAAAGTATTATTTATTTGAGGTTCCGAAGATTTTAAAGAAAATCCGGCGGAGTACCGGCTAAAAATGGAGAAAACAGTTCTTCGAAACCTGTTAAAAACACTTCCAATATTTGTATTCCATCATTTCAAACTCCAATATCCAAAATCTCAACAATATTTCTCAATTTCAGTTCTCAACAACCTTTTCATTTCTCAAACATCCATCACATGTGATAATCAAGTATAAATCACAAATAAACATTTACTTTTCCATTCACAAATAAAATTTTCATAATTTACATGAACATTAATATACATTACACAAGTTTAATTACATATGAGAAAATCAAAATTTATTACAGAATGCCAAAATGACTCCTAGTGTCCTACCAATGCACTGCAGAAGTTGAGGTGACACGGACACTGTGCAGAACTGCAGGATGGATTCACCCAGTCTGCGGTCTACTGGGCTCACGATCTGTATCTCCAGTACCTACGCGTGGCAAAAGCAACGCGCTAAGCAATAATGCTTAGTGGTGCAATAATATAATAAAAGAAAATAGCAGAAAATAAATATGTATAGAATGTGTATGATTTGTTTGTTCGGTATTGGTATATCCATCATTTCGTTAACTTTGTTCACTTTCACTCATTTGGTTGCCCAAGTAACCTACACTAGACGACTGGACTGGATAAACGGGTAAACTGGCACTGGGTACCTAGTACCTCGGGCCGTCACACCATCGGTCACATATGCATCTCCCGGTGTGCGACAGAACAGCTAACAAGCTGTAAATACATCAGGCACAATGCCAAATCTCAATACAAGGTCAGAATGGCTAAAAGCCATAGAATCACGGAATGGCATGTTGCCATGTGCAGTACTGCTAATTGAACCCTATTGGCATGCCAAACTATCCAAACCAATCTTGTTAGGTATACTAGGGCATTTGAAACTTTTAAATTCTTCAATCTTTGAATTTCAAATTTCGGTGTCACTATTCACCTTTTTGGTCAACTAATATGTTGACTTTTAGTTAGAAATTAGGTACATTGGTTTTGGCACTCCCAACATACCACATTTTGCCTTTAAAACTTGTTGGAATTGGTCACCATTACCATTTCTAATTTAAAACCAAGAGGGTAGAAAATTTCAGTTTTTGAAGCATATGTTTACTGTTCCATTAAACACTGTTGCAGTGGGAATTTGAAGAAATGACAAACATGAAAGTTGTTCCTTATTTTGTCTAGTTGAATTTCTTTTTTTGAATCACTCCATTTGGAGTTTTTTAGCTCCAGATATGGCTCAAAAACCACAGCTGGCCGGATTGCCAATCTGCAGAATTGACCATATATACAGTAACATGAACAGTGACTGTGATTGCATTTTTGAATTGGTTCTGGCCATAATTTGGGGTAGGTTTCTTCATGAAAGTTTTTTGTCTATGTCTTAACTTGTTGCTGTAAAAATTTCAGGTCAATTGACCAAATCTACAGTGAGTTATGGCCAAATGAACAGTTACTGTTCATTTGGTCATTCTGCAGAATCAGTTGCAGGGTATCCGGATTGGGGCCAAGTTTTGGTCCTCTTGCTTTGGTCTTTTGGGCATGGTTTCTTCAGCAAAAATGTGCCATTATAAGCCTAGTTTCATGTCCAATTGGCCAAACACAAATTGGACCAACACAGCCAAAGTTATGGCTGTGTAATTGGACTGGAATCTCAGTCACCATTCTGCTGTCTTTAGGCAGCCTACCATTCCACTTTGCCATGCCATTTTTCAGTCCAATTTATGGTCAACATACCTCAAATGGTCACTAATTGACCATTAGAGTGTTCTTTAATAGTTTCATAAGCCAAGTCAATTTTTACTTCTCAAAACCCTAATGTCCAATTCAATTTACCCATAAACCTCAATTAGCACACTAGTTCAACATCCATGCATATTCATACCTTAAACATCATTTCTAGCCACTATAAATTCATTACAACAATCAAACTCATCCTTAGGGCTGCCGAAAATTGAAGATACTCTAACATATATGATTTACTTCAAATTCTTACAATTTGGCTGCCCAAGATACTCTAATGGGTATTTAACTTAATGTCCAAGATAACCTAATGTCCAAGATACTCTAACAAATACTCTAACTTAAAATGATGCTCTAGCAAGGATTAAAGGAGTGAGAGTGAAAGTATAGCACTAACCTCACTTAGGAGCTTTTCAAAAGCTCAAATTCTTCACTTTCTTCTCTTCTTCTTGGCTGCCAAAAGGTTTTGCAAGGTGTAAGAACAAATTTTAGTGAAAGGCCTCTAGGGTTTTAGGGTGAAATGAAGGAGGAAATTGAGCTTTGGTTGAAGGATTAATGAAGGTTTAGGGCAATCAAAGGTTTCGGCTGCACTTGAGGAAAGAGGGATGGCTGCTGGTTTTTGGTCTTCCTTAGTCTTTATTTATCTCTTTAATTAGTTAGTCAAATGGTTGCTTAATTGTGATTGGTTGGTAATTTTAAATGACATCACAATGATATCATAAATTGCATATATTGTATTTTTCTTTTCTTTCCTCCACTACTCATTTTCAATTTAATTTCTAGTAATTTTTATTCATATTTTATGTCATAATAATTATTTACTCGACTGGACAAGTCGGCCAAAAATCACCTCTGAAGGCGAAATGACCAAAATGCCCTCCGTTTGGCTTAACGGGTCAAAATTGTCTGTACCGAATGAAAAATTTTTCTAAATATTTTCTTGGCATTCTAATGCCATAGGAACCTTAATGACCCTTCTCTGGAGTCCCAAAAATTATTTTATAATTTTTCCCCCGGGTCTAGGGCTCCTCGTTGCGAGAACCGCAACTTCCCTCTAGTTACCCATCGCTAGGGCACCGGCTCGTTTAACTTGTTTGTATTTTATTTCTAAAATTTTTACTAAATTTTTCTTATCAATATTTGAGTTAATTATGGTTCCTCACTTTAGTTTAAATATTTTTCCGGACGTTCTAGCTATCTGGACCGACACCGGTCACCGGAACAGTAGGATGTACGGAGTAGTTACCGGGAGGGTGTTACAACTCTTCCCCTCTAATTTAAATTTCGTCCTCGAAATTTACCTGATGTAAACAGTTGAGGGAACTGTTGCCTCATCGTCTCTTCACTTTCCCAAGTTGCCTCCTCGGTGTTGTGGTGCCTCCAAAGCACTTTCACCAGTGGAATCTATTTGTTCCTCAACTCTTTCACTTCCCGAGCCAAGATCCGTAGAGGTTCTTCTTCATATGTCAAATTCGGTTGTATTTCAATTTCTTCTCTGGAGATGACATATGAAGGATCTGAGCGGTATCTTCTGAGCATGGATACGTGAAACACATTGTGAATCTTGTCCAGCTCTGGTGGTAAAGCTAGCCTATAGGCCACTGGACCCACACGTTCGATGATTTCATATGGGCCAATGAACCTAGGGCTCAACTTACCTTTCCTTCCAAACCTCAATACCTTCTTCCATGGTGACACCTTGAGGAACACTTTGTCGCCAACCACATATTCTATTTCTTTTCTCTTCAGGTCGGCATAAGATTTACATGCATGCGAGGCAACCTTCGATTGGCTTTGATTAATTTTACCTTCTCCTCGGCTGTTTCACAGTGCAGCCCTACTAGTTTGTCTTCGCCCAATTCAGTCCAGCACACTGGAGTTCTACATTTTCTCCCATACAGTGCTTCATATGGGGCCATTTGGATGCTAGCTTGTTAGCTATTGTTGCATGCAAATTCTGCCAGTGGGAGGTATCTATCCCAACTTCCATCAAACTCAATGACACAACTCCTCAGCATATCCTCAAGGACCTGACAAGTATTTCACGTTATTGTTATCATTTTAATTCAATATTTGTATCAATTCCATTGGTTTCAATTGTTTACCTGGATTACTCTTTCAGATTGCCCATCCGTCTGAGGATGGAAAGCTGTGCTGAAGTGGAGTTGTGTACCCAAGGATTCATGCAACTTCTTCCAAAATCTCGATGTAAACCTTGGGTCTCGATCAGATATGATGGAAAGTGGAATTCCATGCAGTCTAACTATCTCACTGATATACAATTCTGCTAACTTCTCCAGTGAGTAGTCAGTCCTAACTGGCAGAAAGTGTGCTGACTTTGTCAATCTATCCACTATCACCCATACTGCATCATGTTTCTTCTGGGTGAGAGGTAGACCACTTACAAAATCCATGGTGACCCGATCCCATTTCCATTCAGGTATGCGTATAGGCTGTAGCAAACCCGATGGAACTTGATGTTCTGCCTTGACTTGCTGACATGTCAAGCATTTAGTCACATAGTCAGCTATGTCCTTCTTCATACCAGGCCACCAATACTGAAGCTTCAAATCATGATACATCTTTGTACTTCCTGGGTGCATAGCATATACACTGGTGTGCGCCTCTTTTAGAATACTGGCCTTCAATTCCCCATCATCTGGTACACACAGTCTTCCTTTATAATACAGACACCCATCTGCCTTCACCTCATAGTCAGTTGCTTTTCCCTCTGATATTTTGCTCATAATGGCCATTAACTTTCCATCTGCCTTTTGCCCATCTAAAATCTGTTGTAGCAGGTTTGGCCTCACTTGCAACTCAGCCAAAATAGCTCCATCTCGAACCAAAGTGAGACGGGCATTCAATGATCTCAAAGCTGTGATGGACTTTCTGCTCAAAGCATCAGCAACTACATTTGCCTTCCCAGGATGGTAGTCAATTACACAATCATAGTCCTTCAAGAATTCAATCCATCGCCTCTGTCTAAGGTTGAGCTCCTTCTGGGTTGGCAAATATTTGAGACTCTTGTGGTCCGTGTAAATTTAGCACTTTTCACCATACAAGTAATGCCTCCATATCTTCAGTGCGAAGATAATTGCTGCAAGCTCTAGATCATGGGTAGGGTAGTTCTGTTCATGTGGCCTTAGCTGTCTGGAAGCATAAGCGACCACCTTCCCCTCTTGCATCAGTACACACCCTAACCCATTATGAGAAACATCACTATATACCACAAAGTCCTTTCCTGATACTAGCTGTGTTAACACTGGTGCCTCTGTCAACATAGCCTTCAACTTCTCAAAACTGGTCTGACACTTGTCATTCCAGTCAAATCTGACATTCTTGTGTAATAGCTTGGTCATTGGAGCAGCTATTAAGGAAAATCCCTTCACAAATCTTCTGTAATACCCAGCTAGCCCCAAGAAGCTTCTAACCTCAGTTGTATTTCTGGGAGGCTTCCATTCCATCACTGCTTCTATTTTCTTGGGATCCACCTTAATCCCATCAGCTGACACTATGTGTCCAAGGAATGCAATCTCATTCAGCCAAAAGTCACACTTGGACAACTTAGCATACAGTTCCTTTTCTCTCAGGGTTTGCAGAACAATCCTCAAATGCTCATCATGTTCTTCCCTGGTCTTAGAATACACCAAAATATCATCAATAAAGACCACTACGAACCGATCTAGGTATGGATGGAAGATACGGTTCATAAGGTCCATAAATGCCGCTGGTGCATTTGTTAGGCCAAAGGGCATCACCAGAAACTCATAATGCCCATATCGGGTCCTGAATGCAGTCTTGGGCACATCTACATCCTTCACCCTCAACTGATGATACCCTGATCTGAGATCAATCTTAGAAAATACTCCTGCTCCCTTCAACTGATCAAACAGATCATCAATTCTAGGCAACAGATATTTATTCTTCACAGTCACTTTATTCAACTGCCGTGTCGATGCATAGCCTCAAAGTCCCATCCTTCTTTTTCACAAACAGCACTGGAGCTCCCCATGGTGACACACTGGGGCGTATGAACCCCTTATCAAGCAACTCTTGCAACTGAGTTTTCAACTCCCTCAATTCAGTGGGTGCCATCCTATAAGGAGCAATGGAAATAGGTGCTGTACCCGGCAGTGTCTCAATAGCAAATTCAACTTCCCTTTCTAGTGGCAAACTAGGCAATTCTTCAGGAAATACCTCTGGGAAGTCTCTCACTGTGGGTATATTACTCAGGTTTGGCTTAGCCTGCCTAGTATCCACCACATGTGCTAGGTAGGCTTCACAGCCTTTTCTCATCATTCTTCTTGCAACTGTGGCTGAGATGACATTGGATAAGAAATTTGTCCTTTCACCCACAACTGTAATCTCATTACCCTCAGGAGTTTTCAGAGAAATTCTCATCAATTTGCAATCAACTATTGCCTGATGACGTGACAACCAGTCCATTCCCAAAATCACGTTAAACTCGTGGAAGGGCAACTCAATCAGGTCTGCCAAGAATTCATACCCCTGAATCCTTAACGGGCAACCCTTGTATACCTTGTTCACCACTACACTGTGGCCCAATGGATTAGTGATCAGAATGTCTTGGTCACTCTCCCCTATTAGTATCCCCCTTTCTACGGGTAAGTTGATGCAAATGTAGGAATGAGTGGATCCTGGATCCACCAATGCATGCACAGGTGTAGTGTAGAGGAGAACGCACTCGATGACGCCCGGCATCTTACTCCCGAGCTCTCGTGGCATAATTTCGGCAGGTGGTCCATTATCCGCCTCTCGCTGGCTCGGATGCGTGCCTCGTGATGGTCCCACCGCGCCGATCCGCGATTTTCTACCTCTCTGTGGTGCAGGAGCAGGTCTTTCTGCTTGTGTTGGAGCAGCTGTAGTAGTTCTACGTGGACAGTTCTTCAACTGATGCTCTGTTGACTCACATCTCAAGCAGGCACCAGTCACTCTCCAACACTCCCCCTTGTGCCATTTCGCATGGTGTGGACATGCGTAAGATGTTGGGGCTGGTCCTCGAACCCCATCCTGGAGAGCTGCCCACTGATGGTGTGGACTGACCTCTCCTAGGGGTGAACTGTGGCCTGGGCCCCTGAGACTGACCCTGACCATGTGGCTGACCTGAACTCTGTGCAGGTGGACCTTTGAACCTCTTCCCAGATGCAGGAGCTGAACTAGACTGACCTGGGCCCCTCTTCTGCTGTCTATCCCTTCTGGTCTGCTCACTGATTCTCACTTTTTCAACCCTTATTGCAGCTTCCACTAACTTGCTAAATTATGTGATTCCCAAGGCAGTGAGCTGGATCTTGATGTTATCATTTAGTCCCTCTTCAAATCTCTTGCACCTTTCAACTTCATTAGGGACTGTCTCCCTTCCGTAGCGGCTTAATCGGATAAATTCCTTCTCATACTCGGCCACTGATAGCTGTCTCTGCCTCAGGTTAATGAACTCTCTTCTTCTCTCTTCCAGGTATACAGTACCCACATATTTCTTCTTGAACTCGGAGAGAAAGAAGTCCCAAGTTACAGCTTCTGGCTGCACTTCACTGGACACAGTGTCCCACCATTCATAGGCATCATCTTGCAACAAGGATACTGCAGCTTCTAGATTTTGCTCTGAGGTGCAGTGAAGTTATTTTAAGACTCTGCCCGTTCTGTTCAACCAATTCTACCGCAATGCAGTCATCTTCTCTCTTACCGAAAAAGTCCACTGCTCCAAACTTTCTTAGCCTTTCCAGGTGTGATTTCTGCTGTGGAGCTGGTGGTGGTGGTGGTGCTGCTGGCATTACCCCAGCCATTTGTCTAAAGAAGTCGGCCATTTGCTGAAACATGGCCTGTGGAGGCCGAAAGGTGCTCGCTTGAGCCGCGGAGTAGATTCTCTCATGCCCCAGCCTCGGTATTGCGGTGGAGCATGACTCTCCACTTCCTCCTCAACTGCCCTCTGAGATGAAGGGTCCATATCCTATTCAAAATAAGAAAGATAAACAGATCTGCGTTAGTTTCACCTCGACTCTTACAAATGCAATGCATGGTATGGACTCAATCTAGGCCCGAACGCCTAAATCGTGCTCGATACCACTAAATGTGACACCCCTTACCCGTACAAGATACTCGAGTAAGTAATGCCACACCTGTACCGGCACATTCTAATATACCTTAATTAATTTATACCATGCTTGTGAATATAATTTATAAAATATAATTTATTTTAGCCATTTATCAAAAGTATTATTTATTTGAGGTTCCGAAGATTTTAAAGAAAATCCGGCGGAGTACCGGCTAAAAATGGAGAAAACAGTTCTTCGGAACCTGTTAAAAACACTTCCAATATTTGTATTCCATCATTTCAAACTCCAATATCCAAAATCTCAACAATATTTCTTAATTTCAGTTCTCAACAACCTTTTCATTTCTCAAACATCCATCACATGTGATAATCAAGTATAAATCACAAATAAACATTTACTTTTCCATTCACAAATAAAATTTTCATAATTTACATGAACATTAATATACATTACACAAGTTTAATTACATATGAGAAAATCAAAATTTATTACAGAATGCCAAAATGACTCCTAGTGTCCTACTAATGCACTGCAGAAGTTGAGGTGACACGGACACTGTGCAGAACTGCAGGATGGATTCACCCAGTCTGCGGTCTACTGGGCTCACGATCTGTATCTCCAGTACCTACGCGTGGCAAAAGCAACGCGCTAAGCAATAATGCTTAGTGGTGCAATAATATAATAAAAGAAAATAGCAGAAAATAAATATGTATAGAATGTGTATGATTTGTTTGTTCGGTATTGGTATATCCATCATTTCGTTAACTTTGTTCACTTTCATTCATTTGGTTGCCCAAGTAACCTACACTAGACGACTGGACTGGATAAACGGGTAAACTGGCACTGGGTACCTAGTACCTCAGGCCGTCACACCATCGGTCACATATGCATCTCCTGGTGTGCGTAATGAGCCTAACAAGTCAGAATACATCAGGCACAATGCCAAATCTCAATACAAGGTCAGAATGGCTAAAAGCCATAGAATCACGGAATGGCATGTTGCCATGTGCAGTACTGCTAACTGAACGCTATTGGCATGCCAAACTATCCAAACCAATCTTGTTATGTCACACCCTACCCCTCTGTAAGGCATAACATGATCCCGTAGTATACCTAATGAATTACCAACTCCGTCTACTGATAATCCATTAAATACACTACAAGGGATTTTAAAAACTTTTCTTCTTTTACAGTGGTGAGCACTATTTACAGTGTGAAAGACTTTGGTGAATCAAGTGAAACAACTAACTCATTTGATTTATTTGGAGTATCTGTAAAAATTTTGGCAAGGTGCCATTTGTATTTTGGACAAAACAGCTTCTTGAAAACTCAGAAAAGCACTTCAATATATTTTCAAATCTCAACTCCAACATTTTTATCAACACAACACATTTCTCAAGTCAAATCCACAGTGATTTTCAAAGACTAAGATACAAAAATATAACACAATTTTTACAAGCCAAATAACTCATAATTATTTTACAACTTTATTGTACAACTTAAATTTACAACTGCTCAAAACCAAGAACAAAATATACATACAGTGAATATACATTACAGTACAAAATGCCACATATGGTATACTCACTATACCCAAAATCTCTCATTGGCGACTAGCGACCTAGTCTCACGCCTGTCTATCTCTCTACTGCGACAAAGAATAAAAGCTATCATTGAGACAATGTCTCAGTTGTGCACAACATTAACCAAATACAATTTTAAATCACAATTCATAAATCATATCATTAGTGGATACTTAAAACCATAGTTGATTTCAAGATAATGAATGTCATAAGGAATTTAAACTCCAATTCATAAATTATCAAAATTCATAATAACACAATTTAGTCAAATAGCTTAAGAATACCGTATTGCCAATTCATACACAATTTGATCAAATAACTGAATAATACCGTTTTGCAAATCAATAACACAATTAGATCAAATAACTGAAGAATACAGTGTTGCCAATCAATATCACAATTTAGGTCATGACACAATTTTTTTCCATATATGCCGTGTTGTACACCACGACAAGACATACTCACCCCAATAATCGAAATCAATGAGGGAGGAAGCTAGCTATCTAATGAGTACTCATCCATACTCACCTCAGACTGGGAAGTCAAAGAGGGAGGAACATAATCATACTCACCCCAGACTGATAAGTCAAAGAGGGAGGAATAATCACACTCACCCCATTAATGGAGGAGGAACATAATATCCGTGTCATGCCAATTGTGAGTCAAAACAATTCCAAACATTTTATTCAAATGATCCGTAAGAATCCAATAAATTTCCAAAGTTATAATTTCATTCACAAAATGGCAACACAATTCGTAATTCACTTCAATTTCCACAAAAACCATTTACAGTGCTTTTCAATCAATAAGTATCCATCAATATCATTCAAACAAATTTTCACAGTTTCAAACCATTCACAATGTTTTTCAATCAATAAGTGTCCACCAAACACATTTCCACAATTTAAAATAATAATATACAAATAGTCATAATTTATTTCAATTGAAAAATTCAAAAGAAATAGTTGTTGTGCACAAACACAATTTAAAACAATAATATACAAATAGTCAATATTTATTTCAATTGAAAATTTCAAAAGAAATAGCCGTTGTGCACAAACCTCTGATGACTGTCTCCCTGGTCTGGACTCAGTGTTTCCTTCTCTTTTCCTGAGTCTTTAGTAACTGAGAAACACAATTTGAAGTGTTTCAGTACTAAATTAAATTGTCTCTAACGATAATGTTTGGTAAATAATGCACTGAACTCAATTATTCACTTAATCACCTAATATACCGACCCTCGTTGCGTTTTAGGTAAATTAGGTTTTAGTGTCGTTAATATGTCACATTCGATAGGGTTTTAGGTTTGGTATGTTTTACCAAAGTCATTTCCTTGCTTAGTGCATTTTAATGCAAATTGCTGGATTCCGGGACACTGGTTTGACCTAGCCGGACGATCTAGTTCCCTCGGTTTTCGGGTTTCGGTCAAAACTACAAACTTGTAGATCTATGTCTTATTGCACGCGGGGCAAAATTTCAGGTCAATCCGAGTTAAGTAGACCGAGTTATGGTCATTACACTCTTGCTGGTCAAATGGTACCATTTTAGGTCAATTTTAGGTCAAAGTGGTCAATTCTGGTTCGGCCAGTTTTTGGACCCGAACTTGTGCAAGTTGTTTGACTTGCTTATGGTCATTTCTGGGCTTTGGTGTCTTCATAATACTTGTAGGTATGGGTCTTAACTATTCTTGGTCAAAATTTCAGGTCAATTGGACCTGGTTTGAGTGAGTTATGGCCTAAACACTCACTGCTGCCCAATTGGTCATTTTTCAGGTCCTAATTGCACCTAATCCGAATTGGTCAAATTTTTAGGTCACCTTGCAAGCAGAATTTTGGCATGGTTTCTCAATGAAAGTTGGCACATTTTGTGCCTAGTTTCACCTCAAATTGGTCTCATACTAATTGAGGTTACACATTCAAGGTTATAGGCCAAAATATACACTGCCCTTAATATGCATTACACACCCCAACTTCAAACACACACTTACCTTTGCAAGGTTTACTTCCATACCCTACCAAACTGTTTTGGCACATTACCAACAACATTTTCTACATAACATTAGCATTATTTTGGGCAGATTCCAATCACCCTCAACACACCAAATATCATTCACAATTACAATTTCTAAGTACCATTACAAACACACCTAAACATTACAAACTTTACATACACTTTACAATGTAAATTGACATACATATCATCAATCCTTCTAGGTCAATATGATGCCAAAACTACCTACAATAAACACCATTATTCAAGTGTCCACAAGCTGCCACAATTCATTCATCAACATCACATTGCCGTACCATATGCCAATTCCCATCAAAGTGCATCATTCACCATATATACATGCATTAAATCACTAGGTTACTAAATCACCATGATTAACATTATTTCTCATCAATTATATACACAAATACCTCATCAAAAACGTGACCCATGGCTGTCCAAAATGGCAACAACAATAACCCTTCAAACTCAAAATTTTCCTTCACCAAACCAATACCCATAACATGCATAAAAACTTTAACAAAGGATTTCTCAAAAATGCAAACTTACCTTTATTTGTAACTTGCTAAACCTTCACCAAACTTCTCAAAATTAGTATCAATATCTTCCTTGTGGTGTGTAGACCATTTTTCATGAAAGAACCTAAGAGAATGGAGTTGAAATGGAGAGAGGAAATGAAGCTCAAAGAAAACGTCAATGGAGTTTCAAGGTTTCTTCAATTCGGCCATTTGAGAGAATTTTGAGGAAGATGGAATTTCAGATGGTGAGTGGACCATATCAGCCATATTTCAATGATAAATTAATCCTATAGTGGTCCACTAACTAAAATTAAAACATATTATAAGTTAACTTTCAATTAATCCACATTTAACCCATTATTTCCACTATTTATTTTAGGTACCATCAAATTAATTTTTCATTTCATTTTCTAAGTGTAATACTATTTATTTTTAATGGACATTTAGGTCAAAAGACAATTAGGGATGTCAAATGACCATAATGCCCCTGTTCGTGGCTTTCCGATTTTTCAGAACACCGTATTTTGTCTGTTTTTCGATTTTTCACTTTTCTTTGTACTAATTATTTAATTTTTCTTTGATATTTCTAATGATATTTATTCTTCAACAAGGGTCTATTTATGTCCCAAAAATGTTTTCCAGGGTTCCCCGCAGTCCAGTACGACCAACGGTCCACGCCGTGACTTCGGCAAGATCACCCATCGCTAGGTTTCCCGGCTCGTTTAACTTGATCACATTTCTTTGCTATCATTTTTCCTTTGTTTTTCTTGTACTTTCTTTTCTTGTATTTCATTATTTTATGTCTCCTCACTCTCATTGAAGTGTGGTTCTAGGCATCCTAGCTGTCCGGATAGCACTGGTCACTGGAACAGCAGAACGCACTACCGAACTTAGGGGTGTTACAATTCTCCCCCCCTTAAATAAATTTCGTCCACGAAATTTTACCCAGTAATCATCTTACAATAGTCATTCGTTTATTTTCTCCTTTCTATATGATCGTAAGACTTTTAACAATCTAATATAATGTTTACTTTGTTTGGATAACACCAATCTCCTCTTACTATTATGTTGTCTAATATTTCAGCTCACGTTCCTTCTTGAATGACCCTTGAGGTCATATTAGAATCATTCATCAGGCATTGGTCCTCTGACCATTCTAGTCCATAGTCTTCCTCACATTCGGAATATTTCTTTGTTACATATGAATCAACTGTTCAAGTCTCTACTTCCATAACTCTTTTTATCTGTCAATGTTCTATAACTTACTTCCTTTTGTACTGAACTATAACCTTTCGATATTTTAACTTTTGAGTTTTAGATCCCTAAGTAGGATTTTCAAACTTATTTCTAACAATTAAATTCATCACGGCATAACTATGCCAAAGCAGATGCCGTTGGCAACTATTCTCATCTAGATGTACTATCGGGTAGTACGTAGCTCTACACAATAATCTCAAGTTAGTCTGTAATGCAAATTACAAAGATAAACATCAAGAACATTGCATAGTTACTACGATACATCCCAATAGATCAAACTTTGTTATCTTTTATTCTTTTTGAATTCACTGATATTCGAATCTTATTCTGATTACAATATCCATTAGCAATTTCTAACAGTAACCTTCTTGCCCTCATCTAGAGCAATTCCATTACTGCATCTTACATTTACGTCCTCTTGCCTTACATTAAGTAGGCTCGCCAATTAGCTTATAATTTTATGGTGTGTCAGCAAATACTTTTCGCCGATAAACTCTTCCAAAACTAATTTCACTTGTTATCACAATCCTTATCCTAAAGGACTAGTCACTAATGCATCAAAATTTATTTCCATGACCTCATGTACAATAATACAAGGAGATTTCCTCCCGTTAGTGCATATTTATAATGTAATGTCTTGTATGTATCAAACATTTGAGCATTGTAGTTACCGACATAAAGATTTCAAATTCACGCTCAAATTCACTTTAAAACCATTGCTCGATACCACTAAAACATGTCACACCCTACCCCTCTGTAAGGCATAACATGATCCCGTAGTATACCTAATGAATTACCAACTCCGCTCTCGATAATCCATTAAATACACTACAAGGGATTTTAAAACTTTTCTTCTTTTACGATGGTGAGCACTATTTACAGTGTGAAAGACTTTGGTGAATCAAGTGAAACAACTAACTCATTTGATTTATTTGGAGTATCTGTAAAAATTTTGGCAAGGTGCCATTTGTATTTTGGACAAAACAGCTTCTTGAAAAACTGTAAAAAGCACTTCAATATATTTTCAAATCTCAACTCCAACATTTTTATCAACACAACACATTTCTCAAGTCAAATCCACAGTGATTTTCAAAGACTAAGATACAAAAATATAACACAATTTTTACAAGCCAAATAACTCATAATTATTTTACAACTTTATTGTACAACTTAAATTTACAATCGCCAAAACCAAGAACAAAATATACATACAGTGAATATACATTACAGTACAAAATGCCACATATGGTATACTCACTATACCCAAAATCTCTCGCTGGCGGTACTAGCAGCCTAGTCTGCTGCCCTGTCTATCTCTCTACCTGCGATAGCAATAAAAAGCTATCGCTGAGACAATGTCTCAGTGGTGCACAACATTAACCAAATACAATTTTAAATCACAATTCATAAATCATATCATTAGTGGATACTTAAAACCATAGTTGATTTCAAGATAATGAATGTCATAAGGAATTTAAACTCCAATTCATAAATTATCAAAATTCATAATAACACAATTTAGTCAAATAGCTTAAGAATACCGTATTGCCAATTCATACACAATTTGATCAAATAACTGAATAATACCGTTTTGCAAATCAATAACACAATTAGATCAAATAACTGAAGAATACAGTGTTGCCAATCAATATCACAATTTAGGTCATGACACAATTTTTTTCCATATATGCCGTGTTGTACACCACGACAAGACATACTCACCCCAATAATCGAAATCAATGAGGGAGGAAGCTAGCTATCTAATGAGTACTCATCCATACTCACCTCGATCGGGAAGTCAAAGAGGGAGGAACATAATCATACTCACCCTGCATCGATAAGTCAAAGAGGGAGGAATAATCACACTCACCCCATTAATGGAGGAGGAACATAATATCCGTGTCATGCCAATTGTGAGTCAAAACAATTCCAAACATTTTATTCAAATGATCCGTAAGAATCCAATAAATTTCCAAAGTTATAATTTCATTCACAAAATGGCAACACAATTCGTAATTCACTTCAATTTCCACAAAAACCATTTACAGTGCTTTTCAATCAATAAGTATCCATCAATATCATTCAAACAAATTTTCACAGTTTCAAACCATTCACAATGTTTTTCAATCAATAAGTGTCCACCAAACACATTTCCACAATTTAAAATAATAATATACAAATAGTCATAATTTATTTCAATTGAAAAATTCAAAAGAAATAGTTGTTGTGCACAAACACAATTTAAAACAATAATATACAAATAGTCAATATTTATTTCAATTGAAAATTTCAAAAGAAATAGCCGTTGTGCACAAACCTCTGATGACTGTCTCCCTGGTCTGGACTCAGTGTTTCCTTCTCTTTTCCTGAGTCTTTAGTAACTGAGAAACACAATTTGAAGTGTTTCAATACTAAATTAAATTGTCTCTAACGATAATGTTTGGTAAATAATGCACTGAACTCAATTATTCACTTAATCACCTAATATACCGACCCTCGCTATGCGTTTTAGGTAAATTAGGTTTTAGTGTAGATAATATGTCACATTCTATATGTTTTTAGTTTTGGTATGTTTTACCAAAGTCATTTCCTTGCTTAGTGCATTTTAATGCTAATTTCTGGATTCAGTGACACTGGTTTGACCTAGCCGGACGATCTTGTTCCCTCGGTTTTCGGGTTTCGGTCAAAACTACAGACTTGTAGAGCTAAGTCTTATTGCACGCGGGGCAAAATATCAGTTCAATCCGAGTTAAGTAGACCGATTAATGGTCATTACACTCTTGCTGGACAACTGGTACCAGTGTAGGTCAATATTAGGTCAAAGTGGTCAATTCTGGTTCGGCCAGTTTTTGGACCGAACTTGTGCAAGTTGTTTGACTTGCTTATGGTCATTTCTGGGCTTTGGTGTCTTCATAATACTTGTAGGTATGGGTCTTAACTATTCTTGGTCAAAATTTCAGGTCAATTGGACCTGGTTTGAGTGAGTTATGGCCTAAACACTCACTGCTGCCCAATTGGTCATTTTTCAGGTCCTAATTGCACCTAATCCGAATTGGTCAAATTTTTAGGTCACCTTGCAAGCAGAATTTTGGCATGGTTTCTCAATGAAAGTTGGCACATTTTGTGCCTAGTTTCACCTCAAATTGGTCTCATACTAATTGAGGTTACACATTCAAGGTTATAGGCCAAAATATACACTGCCCTTAATATGCATTACACACCCCAACTTCAAACACACACTTACCTTTGCAAGGTTTACTTCCATACCCTACCAAACTGTTTTGGCACATTACCAACAACATTTTCTACATAACATTAGCATTATTTTGGGCAGATTCCAATCACCCTCAACACACCAAATATCATTCACAATTACAATTTCTAAGTACCATTACAAACACACCTAAACATTACAAACTTTACATACACTTTACAATGTAAATTGACATACATATCATCAATCCTTCTAGGTCAATATGCTGCCCACACTCCCTTCAATATACACCATTATTCAAGTGTCCACAAGCTGCCACAATTCATTCATCAACATCACATTGCCGTACCATATGCCAATTCCCATCAAAGTGCATCATTCACCATATATACATGCATTAAATCACTAGGTTACTAAATCACCATGATTAACATTATTTCTCATCAATTATATACACAAATACCTCATCAAAAACGTGACCCATGGCTGTCCAAAATGGCAACAACAATAACCCTTCAAACTCAAAATTTTCCTTCACCAAACCAATACCCATAACATGCATAAAAACTTTAACAAAGGATTTCTCAAAAATGCAAACTTACCTTTATTTGTAACTTGCTAAACCTTCACCAAACTTCTCAAAATTAGTATCAATATCTTCCTTGTGGTGTGTAGACCATTTTTCATGAAAGAACCTAAGAGAATGGAGTTGAAATGGAGAGAGGAAATGAAGCTCAAAGAAAACGTCAATGGAGTTTCAAGGTTTCTTCAATTCGCCATTTGAGAGAATTTTGAGGAAGATGGAATTTTAGATGGTGAGTGGACCATATCAGCCATATTTCAATGATAAATTAATCCTATAGTGGTCCACTAACTAAAATTAAAACATATTATAAGTTAACTTTCAATTAATCCACATTTAACCCATTATTTCCACTATTTATTTTAGGTACCATCAAATTAATTTTTCATTTCATTTTCTAAGTGTAATACTATTTATTTTTAATGGACATTTAGGTCAAAAGACAATTCGGGATGTCAAATGACCCTAATGCACCTGTTCGTGGCTTTTCCGATTTTCAGAATAATCGTATTTTGTCCTGCTTTTTCGATTTTTCACTTTTCTTTGTACTAATTATTTAATTTTTCTTTGATATTTCTAATGATATTTATTCTTCAACAAGGGTCTATTTATGTCCCAAAATGTTTTCCGTGGTTCCCCAGTCCGTAATACCAACGGTCCACGCCGTGACTTTCCTGGCATGTCACCCATCGCTAGGTTTCCTACTGCTTAACTTGATCACATTTCTTTGCTATCATTTTTCCTTTGTTTTTCTTGTACTTTCTTTTCTTGTATTTCATTATTTTATGTCTCCTCACTCTCATTGAAGTGTGGTTCTAGGCATCCTAGCTGTCCGGATAACACTGGTCACTGGAGCAGCAGAACGCACTACCGAACTTAGGGGTGTTACATGTTAGGTATACTAGGGCATTTGAAACTTTTAAATTCTTCAATCTTTGAATTTCAAATTTCGGTGTCACTATTCACCTCTTTGGTCAACTAATATGTTGACTTTTAGTTAGAAATTAGGTACATTGGTTTTGGCACTCCCAACATACCACATTTTGCCTTTAAAACTTGTTGGAATTGGTCACCATTACCATTTCTAATTTAAAACCAAGAGGGCAGAAAATTTCAGTTTTTGAAGCATATGTTTACTGTTCCATTAAACACTGTTGCAGTGGGAATTTGAAGAAATGACAAACATGAAAGTTGTTCCTTATTTTGTCTAGTTGAATTTCCTTTTTTGAATCACTCCATTTGGAGTTTTGTAGCTCCAGATATGGCTAAAAAACCACAGCTGGCCGGATTGCCAATCTGCAGAATTGACCATATCTACAGTAACATGAACAGTGACTATGATTGCATTTTTGAATTGGTTCTGGCCATAATTTGGGGAAGGTTTCTTCATGAAAGTTGTTTTTCTATGTCTTAACTTGTTGCTGTAAAAATTTCAGGTCAATTGACCAAATCTACAGTGAGTTATGGCCAAATGAACAGTTACTGTTCATTTGGTCATTCTGCAGAATCAGTTGCAGGGTATCCGGATTGGGGCCAAGTTTTGGTCCTCTTGCTTTGGTCTTTTGGGCATGGTTTCTTCAGAAAAAATGTGCCATTATAAGCCTAGTTTCATGTCCAATTGGCCAAACACCAATTGGACCAACACAGCCAAAGTTATGGCTGTGTAATTGGACTGGAATCTCAGTCACCATTCTGCTGTCTTTAGGCAGCCTACCATTCCACTTTGCCATGCCATTTTTCAGTCCAATTTATGGTCAAAATACCTCAAATGGTCACTAATTGACCATTAGAGTGTTCTTTAACAGTTTCATAAGCCAAGTCAATTTTTACTTCTCAAAACCCTAATGTCCAATTCAATTTACCCATAAACCTCAATTAGCACACTAGTTCAACATCCATGCATATTCATACCTTAAACATCATTTCTAGCCACTCTAAATTCATTACAACAATCAAACTCATCCTTCCTTAGGGCTGCCGAAAATTGAAGATACTCTAACATATATGATTTACTTCAAATTCTTACAATTTCTTAACTTAAAAATGATGCTCTAGCAAGGATTAAAGGAGTGAGAGTGAAAGTATAGCACTAACCTCACTTAGGAGCTTTTCAAAAGCTCAAATTCTTCACTTTCTTCTCTTCTTCTTGGCTGCCAAAAGGTTTTGCAAGGTGTAAGAACAAATTTTAGTGAAAGGTCTCTAGGGTTTTAGGGTGAAATGAAGGAGGAAATTGAGCTTTGGTTGAAGGATTAATGGAGGTTTAGGGCAATCAAAGGTTTCGGCTGCACTTGAGGAAAGAGGGATGGCTGCTGGTTTTTGGTCTTCCTTAGTCTTTATTTATCTCTTTAATTAGTTAGTCAAATGGTTGCTTAATTGTGATTGGTTGGTAATTTTAAATGACATCACAATGATATCATAAATTGCATATATTGTATTTTTCTTTTCTTTCCTCCACTACTCATTTTCAATTTAATTTCTAGTAATTTTTATTCATATTTTATGTCATAATAATTATTTACTCGACTGGACAAGTCGGCCAAAAATCACCTCTGAAGGCGAAATGACCAAAATGCCCTCCGTTTGGCTTAATGGGTCAAAATTGTCTGTACCGATTGAAAAATTTTTCTAAATATTTTCTTGGCATTCTAATGCCATAGGAACCTTAATGACCCTTCTCTGGAGTCCCAAAAATTATTTTATAATTTTTCCCCCGAATCTAGGGCTCCTCGTTGCGAGAACCGCAACTTCCCTCTGGTTACCCATCGCTAGGGCACCGGCTCGTTTAACTTGTTTGTATTTTATTTCTAAAATTTTTACTAAATTTTTCTTATCAATATTTGAGTTAATTATGGTTCCTCACTTTAGTTTAAATATTTTTCCGGACGTTCTAGCTGTCTGACCGACACCTGGCCACCGAATAAAGAGGATGTACGGAGTAGTTACCGGGAGGGTGTTACAGTTACTTCACTAATCTTGATCCCCACCTCACAAGGAAGAAGTAGATACTAAATTCAAGGGATTTTGGGGAAGATTTAACAAGCCTCATCAATAGGTAAGATTGAGTTTTTTATTATTGTTTTATTAAAGTTTGTAAGGATGTTATGGGTACTTGATTTATGGAGAGATTTTTGAGGTTTGATGTTAAATGGGGATGTGTACTTTTGGCAGCCATGAAAACTCCTTGAAGACAGTTTATTTTTGCTTGTAAATGGTAGATTAAAGGGTTGATTAAATGTTTATGTGTGTAGAAAATTATTTGGGTGATGTATACTTAGTATATGTGAATGTGTATTGAAATTTGAAGCTTGGAAATTAATGAAATGTAATGCATGAATCGGCAGCTTGGTTTGGTGAACCATAAGGATGTTATTTTATGTTTGGATTATGGAATATTAATGTTGAATTGTGATAGTTGTTATGGCAGCTTGGGTATATGTGTGATGGTGTGAGGTTGGACATGTAAATGAGCATGAATAGGTGATTAAATTGTTATAATTGAGTTTGACAAATTCTGCACTTTATGGTGTATGTTGAATGTGATTGTAAGCTGCCAAAATGATCAATAATATGTGGTAAAATATGTTTAGGTTATGGTACAAAAAAAAGTTGACATGAATGTGGAGTTTGGTAGGTGTTAAAAGTGATCTTTGATGAGTATGAACAAAATGCAATAGGGCAGTTTGTGTTTTGAGCCTAGAACCTTAAGTGTGTGGCTCCAATTGGTATGAGACCAATTGAAGGTGAAACTAGGCACAAAATGTGCCAACTTTCATGAAGGAAGCTTGCTAAAATTCTACTTGTAAGGTAACTTGAAAAATGACCAAATCCGGATTAGTGCAATTAAGGCCTGAAAATTGACCATTTGGGCAGCAGTTAGTATTTTGGCCATAACGCACTCAAAACAGGTCCAATTGACCTGAAATTTTAACCATGAGTAGTTAAGACCTATATCTACAAGTCTTATGAAGACACCAAAGCCCAGAAATGACCATAAGCAAGTCAAACAGCTTGCACAAGCTCGGGTCCAAAAACTAGCCGAACCAAAATTGACCTAAAATGACCTAAAGTGACTAATTTTGATGCATTTTGACCAGCAATAGTAAAATGACCATAACTTGGTCTACATAACTCAGAATGACCTGAAATTTTGCCCCGCGTGCAATTAGACATAGATCTACAAGTTTTTAGTTTTGACCGAAACCCGAAAACCGAGGGAACTAGGTCGTCCGGCTAGGCCAAATTAGTATACCGGGATCCGACAAATTGCAATAAAACGCAATATACATAGAAATGAATTTGGTAACATGTACTAATACTAAAAGGCTACAAATGTGACATATTGGTAACATTAAAACCTAATTCACTTAGACTGCATCGAGGGTCAACATATTAGGTTGACTAAGCAAATAATAGAATTCAGTGAATTAATTATCAAGCATTATCGTTAGAGACAGTTTAAATGAGTACTGAAACACTTTAAATTGTGTTTCTCAGTTAGCAAAGACTCAGGGAAAGGGAAGGAAACACTGAGTCAGAGCCAAGAGACAATTATCAGAGGTTTGTGCACAACTAGTTTTTAACTGATTTTGTTTTGAATTTTCATATGATTAAATGACATATTCTTCTTATGTATTATGTTTAACAAGCATTGGATTTAATTCAATGATTATTGAAATTGTTATAGTATGTATGAATTTAGCTTTGTGAATTGGTATTTCCACAAGTATTAAGCATTGTTATGGATTGAATAAATTATGCTTTGAAAAATTGTGATAGAACATGTTTTGAATTGTGATGGTAATTTTTCATGGAAAAATGCAAATTTATGATTTGAATTGTGATGAGCATAAAAATTATTGGATATTGGAATTGACTTTGAATCGAATTATATTGTGATTTATGCTCACTAAAAGGATTGTGATATTATTTTATATCTCACTATAGATGCTTGACTAGGTTATTACCCGTCTCTCTCATTTGTTGAGAAGACAATGGAGTTAGTTGTGTTTTGATTACCATGGTACGTGCACAGGCTTAGATTTTCCTTTGATTTGAGGTTAGATCTAAGTTTTTTATCGTTATGGCCCTTGCATAAGATTCATTATTGTGGTGTGTACTATGCACGATGATTCGACCTCCCCGACCATAGGGAGTTAGAATCACATCGAATGGAAGTACAAAAATGTATCATGATCTGAAGCTTCAGTATTGTTGGCCTAGTATGAAGAAGGACATAGCTGACTATGTGACTAAATGCTTGACATGTCAGCAAGTCAAGGCAGAACATCAAGTTCCACCAGGTTTGCTATAGCCTATACGCATACCTGAATGGAAATGGGATCGGGTCACCATGGATTTTGTAAGTGGTCTACCTCTCACCCAAAAGAAACATGATGTAGTATGGGTATAGTAGATAGATTGACGAAGTCAGCACACTTTCTGCCAGTTAGGACTGACTACTCACTAGAGAAATTAGCAAAATTGTATATCAGTGAGATAGTTAGATTGTATGGAATTCTACTTCCCATCATATCTGATCGAGGCCCAAGGTTTACATCGAGATTCTGGAAGAAGTTGCATGAGTCCTTGGGTACACAACTCCACTTCAACACAGTTTTCCATCCTCAGACGGATGGGCAATCAGAAAGAGTAATCCAGGTAAACAATTGAAACCAATTAAACTAATACACATATTGAACTGAAATGGTAATAATAATGTGAAATATATGTCAGGTCCTTGAGGATATGCTGAGGAGTTGTGTCATTGAGTTTGAGGGAAGTTGGGATAGATATCTTCCACTGGCAGAATTTGCATACAACAATAGCTACCAAGCTAGTATCCAAATGGCCTCGTATGAAGCACTGTATGGGAGGAAATGTAGAACTCCAGTGTGCTGGACTGAATTGGGCGAAGATAAACTAGTAGGGTCAGACCTGGTGAAACAGACTGAGGAGAAGGTAAAACTAATCAAAGCCAATCTGAAGGTTGCCTCAGGCAGATAGAAATCCTATGCCGACTTGAAGAGAAAAGAAATAGAATATGCGGTTGGCGACAAAGTGTTCCTCAAGGTGTCACCATGGAAGAAGGTACTAAGGTTTGGAAGAAAAGGTAAGTTAAGCCCTAGGTTCATTAGTCCATATAAAGTCATTGAACGTGTGGGTCCAGTGGCTTACAGGCTAGCTTTACCACCAAAGCTGGATAAGATCCACAATATGTTTCACGTATTTATGCTAAGAAGATAACGCTCAGATCCTTCACATGTCATCTCAATGGAAGAAATTGAAGTACAACCGGATTTGACATATGAAGAAGAACCCATACGGATCCTGGCTCGGGAAATGAAAGAGTTGAGAAATAAGCAGATTCCACTGGTGAAAGTGCTTTGGAGGCACCACAACACCGAGGAGGCAACTTGGGAAAGTGAAGAGACGATGAGGCAACAGTTCCCTCAACTGTTTGCATCAGGTAAATTTCGAGGACGAAATTTAAATTAGAGGGGAAGAGTTGTAACACCCTCCCTGTAGCAATTCCATACATTATACTGTTCCAGTGATCGGTGTCAGCCCGGACAGCTAGAACGTCTGGAAATATATTTAAATTAAAGTGAGGAACCATAATTAACTCAAATATTATCAAGAAAAATTTAGGAAAAATTTTAGAAATAAAATACAACCAAGTTAAATGAGCCGGTGCCCTAGCGATGGGTAAGCTAGTGAGAAATTGCGGTTCTCGCAACTAGGAGCCCTAGACCCAGGGGAAAAATTATAAAATAATTTTTGGGACTCTAGAGAAGGGTCATTGAGGTTCTTATGGCATTAGAATGCCAAGAAAATACTTAGAAAAATTTTTCAATCGGTACAGACAATTTTGGTCCGTTAAGCCAAACGGAGGGCATTTTGGTCATTTCGTCTTCAGAGATGATTTTTGGCCGACTTGTCTAGTTAAGCAAATAATTATTATGATCTAAAATATGAATAAATATTGCTAAAAATTAAATTGAAAATGAGTAGAGAAGAGAAGAAAAGAAAATGAAAGAAAATGCTAATTATGACATCATATGATGTCATTTAAATTTCCTCCACCAATCACAATTTGTTAAACTCATTAAAAGAGATAAAAGAGACCAAAAAATTAAAAAACCAATCTGCATCTTCAACCTTTGGGCAGCCAAAAACGTTGAGAGAGAGAGAGAGAAGAGGTTCCACCATTTTCAAGCTTAAAAGCTTGAATTTCCTCTCCATTTGTTCACCAAAATTGCCAAGTCCCTTCACAAAAATTTGATTTTTCACCTAGAAAAAGCTATTGGCAGCCAAAGAAGAAGAGATTAGGGAGGTTTAATCAAGGTTAAGTGAAGCTCAAAAAGGTTAGTGCACTAAACAATTTCTTTTCTTTCTTTAATCTTGTAAGCATGCTAAATCAAGTAGAAATTGTGTGAAATTAAAAGAAAAACTTGAGTAAATGAAATCTCTAAATTTGGCAGCCATGAGAAAGTTTAAGGATTGTTGGTTTTTGATGAAATTAAGTGGCTTAATTATGTTATTGATGAGTATAGATGATGGATAAAGTGATTTGGTATGAGTTTGGTGTGTGTATGCCATGAATTGGAAATTGGAGTTAGGGTTTGAGCATGAAATTGAGACTTTGATCACGTAATGATGAAAGTGAGTTTTAATGGTCAATTAGTGACCATTTGGTTATAGGTAAACAAGAAATGAAATGTGTTTAGTGATGGGATTTGGGTTTAGTGTGGCTGCCCTAGGTGACCTGTAGAATTGGACATGAGTCCAGTAGGTTTGGGCAGCCATAACATGAATTGTAGAGGTTCAATTGGTGCAAAGCCAAATGTACATGAAAATAGACACATAATGGCACAACTTTGGTGAAGAAACCATGCCCATAAGACCAAACCAAGTAGACCAAAAGCTTGCCCCAATCTGGGTGACCTGCAGTCTGTTTCTGTAGAATGACCAAATAAACAGTGTTTGGTCATTTGGCCATAACTCAGCGTAGAATGGTCCAATTAACCTAAAATGTTACAAGCAACAAGTTGAGATATATACCAACAACTTTCATGAAGAAACCTAACCCAAATTATGATCAGAACCTATCCAACAAGTGAGTTGCAGTCATTGTTCACTGCACTGTAGATATGGTCAGTCCAGAAAAATTTCAATCCGGCCAGTTGTGGTTTTTGGACCATAACTTGAGCTAAAAAACTCCAAATGGAGTGATTCAAAAAAGGAAATTCAACTAGACAAAATATGAAACAACTTTCATGTTGATCATTTTGCCAAATTCCCACTGAAAAAATGACTAATGGAATAGTAAATACAAAGCATGAAAACTGAAAATTTTGTCCAATTAACATTAAGCTTAGAAATGGTATTGGCAACCAATACCAACAAATTTTGAATGCAAAATGTGGAATGTTGGGAGTATTAAAACCAATGTACCTATTGTCTATGCAAAAGTCAACATTTTAGTTGACTAATGAAATGAATAGTAACATTCAAACTTGAAATTCAAAAATTGTGAAACTTAAAAGTGCAAAATGCCCTAGTAGGCCTAATGTGATTGGTTTGGATAGGTTGGCATGCCAATAGGGTTCAGTTAGCAGCACTGCACATGGCATTATGCCATTCTGTGATTTCATGGCTTTTAGCCATTCTGACATTATGTTGATACTTGGCCTTGTGCCTAATGTTATTACAGCTTATTAGCTATTCTGTTGAACACCGGGAGACACATATGTGACCGACGGTGTGACGGCCCAAGGTACTTGATACCCAGTGCCAGTTTACCCGTTTATCTAGTCCATTCGTCCAGTATAGGTTACTTGGGCAACCAAAAATGAAAGTGGATAAATTTAATGAAATAATGAATATAACAAGTACAAAATAAGTGAGACTACAAATAGTCATCAAAAATTTATTTACAATCCGACATCAATACATTCACTGCATATTTATTTTCTGTTATTTCTTTTTATTTTATTATTGGCACCACTAAGCATTATTGCTTAACGTTGCTTTTGCCACGCGTAGGTTCTGGAGAGACCGACCAAGAGCCTAGTAGACCACAGACTGGGTGAGACCTTCTGCAGCTCTGCTTAGTGTCCGTGTCACCTCACCGACGTCAGTGCATTGGTAGGACACTAGGTTTCATTTTGGGTATTTTGTAATTAACTTTTATTTTCTCATATGTAATTAAAACTTATGTAACATATTTTGGTATTAATGTAAATAGTGAAAATTGTGTTTATGAATGAAAAAGTGAATATTTATTTATGACTTTTACATGATTATCATATGAGATGAATGATTGAGAAATGGAAATGTTGTTGAAAAAAATATTGAGATTTTGTTGATGAAATGGAGTTTGGGATTGATTGAAAATATTGGAAGTGTTTTTCACAAGTTCCGAAGAACTGTTTTCTCCATTTTTAGCTGGTACTCTGCCAGATTTTCTATAAAATTTGTGGAACCTCAATAAATTTATGATTTCAATAAATGATTGAAATGGATTATATTTCACAAATTGTACTCCATAACTATGAAAAGAAAAAAATAAATTAGGAAGAATAAAAATGATTGAATTAAAATAGGGTGTCCGGTACACTGTGTGGCATATCTTGCTCGGCTACACTGTAGACGAGCAAGGAGTGTCACACTTTGGGCTGTAGAAACGTAGAGAGAGATGTCACAAAGGTTTTTGCGATCGCCTGGACGAGTTCTCACCGAAGTGGGAAAAGTGAGGAGTCGCCACTTTAATTTTGAGGGAAATTAAAGAAAACCATTTGTAAAGGTAAATTAAGAAGAAACCACTTTGAAAACAGAGATTCTAGGTTCAGGGTCCGTATACGGGTGGGGAAGGTGTTAGGCACCCCTCCCCATCCCTCAACTAGGGTAAGCAGATTTAACATTATGCTCTTCATAAATTAAAATTGGTAATTGGGGGGTTGGAGTGACGATGTTAATCCTTCATGAGGATAAAAGGAATATTTGATATTTCACTATTTAGGGCTGCCCAAGAATATGAGTACATGAGATGACCCTTAGTGAGTAGGTATCAGGTAGCGGATTTTTGTTTAGGGGTTACTTTGTGTATTGAAGTTTTGATATTTTAATTTGGGTTTTAGTTAAGAGAATTCGGGTAAGGACTCTCTCCCGATCGCTTGATGTATTAATTTAAGTGGGAGATTTCGGATAAGAACTCTCCTTCGATGTCCACATATTTTATTAAAATTTGGGTTGAGAATCGGGTAAGAACTCTCCCCCGATCTCTTAAAGTATTCTATTTAAAGTTTAAGTGAAGGATTTCGGATAAGAACCCTCATCCGATCTCCACATATTTTATTGAAATTTTGGTCGAGAATCAAGTAAGAACTCTCTCCCGATCTCTTAAAGTGTTCAATTTAAAGTTTTACGTGAAGGATTTTGGATAAGAACTCTCCTCCGATCTCCACATTTTATTAACATTTCGGACGAGAATCGGGTAAGAACTCTCCCCCGATCTCTTAAAGTATTCTGTAGAATTGCATATCGTAAGAACTTTGAACTAAGGATTCTGGCGATCGAGGGCGCAAGAAACCCGTGCAAAGCTTTTCCTAACCCACTGAGCCTTAAAACTAGAGAGTGGATGCAAGATCGAACTTCCCACTGATCTCCTATGCGATCGCCTTATAAAAACTCTTTGATTGGCGATATCCAATCTCTTTTAATCACTAGTCTGGGCTCTGATCCTATCTCGATTCCCACACTATTATATTATCCTCTGAGCTCGTTTCGTAGCCCGATCCCATAACTTATTTGTTTGACCTACTGTTCGACCTTTTGTTACACCTATCCTTTTGTCATTTTTGTTTGTTTGAAAACTCTCATCGAAATACCACTGCCTACGCTCTTTTTAGTATTTATAAGTCGACTGTGAATTGAACGTCTACTCTTGGAGGAAATGAAAACTAAATGATAATAAATGGAATTTGCAAATAAAATAAAGGAAGACATAAGAAATAGCTATTGGCCTGGACAATCTATTTTGAGATTTTAGTGTAACTGGATATAGAAGAAATTTCAAAAGAAAGCTGGAGAAAATAAATAAGGGTATTCGACGAAATAATAGTTTAGACGCTTACCTGTGGGAAGATGAGGAGACGGATGGAATGACTCCAGAATCCACAAATCTTGCAGAGGTGAAAGCTGACGGCCGAAAGACTAGTACTTACTCTAAGTGACGGGAACCAAGTCATAATGGAGTTGAGCTTGGAGAGTAATGTATTGATATTAGCGTGGCGAGGATGAAACTGAACGAAAATGATCTTACAGAGTAATGAACAGGCACTGAAATGAAGATTTCAGGGTTCAGAACTCCTTTGATGAAGATACTTAAGAAAACTGGTTTCTAAAGTTTCTCGATACTACGAAAGCTCAGAATGGCAAAGTAACAAGAATGAATCAAATTTCAAAGTCTTTCCACTATAATCACCACCACCTTATTTGTCCGTCCCTTCTACAGTATTGCATGTAGGTATTTATAGGGAACGGGTGCTCATCATGGAGGGTCAGGATCTCATCAGAGGAGATAGAGGGTTTAGATTCAAAAGGCAATAATCCGATGTCTGAGAATTAAAGAGAATCAAAATGGAGGGTTAGGATTCTATTTAGAATATCAGTCCTTTCTTCTTTTAATCCAACAGCTCAGGGTATTGCCTTACAAGATGAATCCGAAGGCTGGGAATAAAAAGTGCCGAACTTGTCGTCTACTTTTTGATCCAAGGGCTCCAGGTCCATCCTTACAATTTGATCATCGGTGGAGATCGAAATGTACAGGACTGCCACAACTATTTTGGCGTCTGTTAGCTAGGTAGGCATTTCTATAGATGAGGCGTATGGTGAAGATTTGATCATGCCTGCAACGCTTTAACTAAGTCGGCTCTGATTATGAAGAGAGTTGAATGAAAGTTATTCAATCTCTCCGTGCTTTCCGACCTCTATTTCTTCCGATCGCCCTATTATGACCCTCTCCTTTTCCGATCTCTCTCATATCGGTTCTCCTCTCATTTCTCGATCTCACCCATTCTGGATTTTTTCTTCTTTATCCGACTTGCCTTGGTCAATGCAATTAATTCTTCAGTTACCGATGCATCCGCTTCGGTTTCTGTATGCAATAAATGCCCAAGCCCTATATATATGCACCAACTGGGAAATCCCCTTCACACTTCACTTTTCTCCTTCAGTTTTTTTTCAATGCTCTTTTTCTCCAATTCAAGCTTCTCCGGTAAAAATTCTAATTATGGCTGCTTTTGATCTTTTCTCGATTGTTTTCTTCGTCCTTTGCCTGAAAGTTTATGACCCCGACGATCGGAGAACCATCAAGACGTTATCTGATGACAGTGATGGAACCGGACTAATTTACCGATCGAGATCGAAAGTGACGAACGTACCAATCTCGAATCGGTCTACTGGTATAATTGGTGGACAGATCTCAGGCAAGAGGATTGCTAATTTCAATCTTAATGTCGATGATCGCCTCTTGAAGTTCATTTGGCCCCTCACCATATTGGGCATCCCAACTGCAGCTCGGTTCTGGTCGATAACATCGGCGATGACTCCGCTCACTAACATGAGAGTCATAGTCACCCTATCTGAGCTGCACATCTATCCAATACTTATGGCTGGCTTTCTGATCAAGCACACTTTTGATTCAACCACAAGACTAGGCTTTGACATAGGCCATTATTAGGTAACATGTAGTGCTGATCTTTAGAGATCGCCCAAATGATGTGACCCATTTTAAAGATTCCCTTAATGATGTAATCCGATCTCTTGAGATTGCCCAAATGATGTAATTCGATCTTTTGGAAATGAAATGAAATTTTATTTGAAGGTTTTTATTTTATTATTGCATTAGTTATTTTTTCGATCTCTGATATGCATGTCCGATTTGATTCCTAAATGAATCGCCATTAGCCGATCCATGATTTCAAAAGTTTGTTCGACCCAAAGAGCTCAGCTAACTGATCTCATTTATTCGATTTTTTTATTATGTTTCTAGAACCTTCTTGCGACGTGTCGAGAAAGCAGTCAGTTTCACTAACCAATGCGTCGCTTGGGACTTCGCGAGCATTTAATGCTCAAACGGGTATAAATAGGGGCGAGGTGAGTCAGTCATTTCCTTACGTCATTTTCAGAACCTCTCTAGCAATCCCAGCATTTTCTCTCATTTTCTCAAGTTTTTCCAGCACCGATCACATTCCAGTAAGGATTTTGATTCTTTTCTCGGTTAATTTCTTTTGTTTTCCTAAAAATGAGCAGCGCCGAGGGTCAGAGAGCTACGATTCTGCCTTCCGTCCATATTTCGTGGACCTCAGAAGAGGGTGATGTGATTAGATCAGGCGGTCAAACCAGCACGGCCATCGTTCCAGCTATTGGTCTGGCTACCAAACCGAAGTGAGGAACCTTTTCGAAGAGGGAAAACCTACCAGTTGATGAGCTACTGTCCGTTCTGAGGAAAACCGATCTCCAATCCATAAGTCAGGAGTACAATCTGCGGATTAACTCCTTCGAACTAATCAAGTGCCATGGCAATCATCGAGCCGATCACTTCTTTGATGAAGGCGATCTCATCATAGTATATGAAGAGTAGCTAAAGGCCAAGCTCCATTTTCCTTTGGATGAATTTTATAAGGCCGTCCTGAAGTTCCACCATGTCTCGGTAGCTCAAGTGCTTCCGAACTCTTGGCGGACTTTAGTAGCCTTTAGGGGCCTCTACCGAGCCAAGAGACTAGAGCCCACTGCTAAAGTCTTTGCCGAGCTACATAGGCTTACCTGAAGGAAGGATGACAAATTCTGGTTCTTCCAGGCAAAGCCGAACTGCGCGCTTTTTATCGATCTTCCTTTTTCGCTGAAGAACTGGAAGGATCGGTTTTTCATCCTCAAGACTAAGGATTGAAATGGTTTTGAAGGGATCCCGTGCAATTGGAGTTATTTGGTCCCCCAACTCCCTAAGAAGCTCACCTTAAATAAGGACGAAGACGCCATGGTGAAGGAGTTAAAATCTCAGGCGTCCACCCACAAATTCTCGTGCTTAGATGTGGTTATGGCCAAACTGAAGTGGTGGATTATGCGTCTGATCACTGACGAAGACTACGAGCTTCAGCTCTCTGACCTCAGCCCTAGTACTATCCATATCTCTAGCCTCTGAATCTTAGCAAACTCACTGACTTCTTCTCTGTGCAGGTATGGCGAGTGGCGACACTTTCAAGGAGAGCCACAAGCGAAAAAGGGAGGTCTCCCAAAAAGTGCGAGCGATGAAGGGGGCCACCGTTGCTGATGCTTGACCCTTCAGCGAGAATTGGCAGAGGTACCAAACTCCCCTCCCCGACCTCAGGAGCAGCTGATCCCAGAGGTAGAGGTCGTCGCTCCTACTCTTCAGCAGATCGAACTTCAGCCTCCCCCGCCTCCTCTGATCTCTTCCAATGTGAAAGGGGAGTCCTCGGGTCCTACGATTAGGACACTTTCCCAAGGTTCTTAACTCTTAATCCAATTACTGAAAAGGAATCGCTTTACTAGAGGGAATCCTAGCCTAGCTAAAGTTATGGGTGCCTCCATCTGCTTCTAAGAGGATCAGAACAGATTGGCAGAGGAGAGCATTGATGATATTCTAACTCAGACTATGAGTTTGGGCTTGGAGGCCATCGCAAATCAACACGTAATCAGAGAGAAAGCCCACACCTTAAGGAGGGAGATCCTTAAGGCAGTCCAGGACGCCTCAGCTGTACAGGCTCAACTCTCCTCTGCCAATGACTACATCGCCAGATTGGAAGATCAGATGAAGCACTGCGAAGAGAAAATAGCCGAAGTGGAGCAGGAACTTGAAGTCACCCAGGCTAGTCGATCTGCTGATCTTGCTCGTTTTGATGAGGAACTTCGAGCAAAGGAGGAGGAGCTTCGAGTGAAGGATGAGGAGCTATGAGCCAAGGATGAGGAGCTCCAAGCTAAGGAAGAGGAAAGTACCACAAAAGAAGCCAGGGCTTATGTGAACGCCCATAATGACCTTCTGGCCGAGCTGAGGAAGCGGTATCCTGAAGAAGACTTCTCCTGGATGAATGAGCTCGCCCCAGAGGCTGAAGAGGAGAGCGACAAAGAGCCAGAGAGAGAGATAAGGGGAGAGAATCAAAGAGTTGATGATGTACATGCGGAGCAGGCTGAAGGTGACCCACCATCTGAGTGATTTGTATATTATTTTTCTTTGAAATGAATGGAAATCCTTTTTGTTCAATTTCTTTATGAGATCAGCAAGCATCCAAATTGTATGAGTACTTAATTATTTGAATGTATTGGAACATTAAACTTGAAAGCAACCATTAACCCAAGTATAAGAGATCGAAAAAACATTACACGTAAGTATGAGATCGGACTAAGCCATGACCAAACACCGGGTAAAACTTTAGAACATTAGAATTAGAGAGACTTATCATTGATTTGAATTCTTAAGATTGAGATCGTCATTAGACCAGATAGAAACCGTAACTTCATTTTAAGGAATATCTGGGGCATTCAAGTGAGAAGCCCGATCATATCATTAGCCAAATGAAGTTCCACAATATTTGTAAAGAGAGATCGGAGGCAACACTGGATGGTCTAGAGACCCAACATTTATTCGAACCCATCTGATAAGAGATCGAAAAACAATTAACTAAGTATGGGATTGGTTTATTCCATGGTCGAGCAATCGATGAGTTAGGAAAAGTCATTTGTGATCGAAGGACATCGGCTGAGAGCGGATGATAAAGTCGATTTTAAAGTCCCTTGACTTCGGTCAGCCAAAATATGCTGTCTACAGCTGCCCCTCTTTATATAATTTCTATTGAAGAGAATGAAATTCTCTCGTATAGGAATTATGTAAAGATTCAAACCCATATTTTGGGCGGTTGGAGTATGGAAAATTAGAACGCTAAGAATCAAAATCAACTTGGATCTAGGAACCAGAGGTTGATAACTAGAAATTAAAATGCTGGAAACTAGAATCAACTTGCATCTAGGAACTAGAGGTTGAGGGTAGGAAATTAAAATGCTAGAAATTAAAATTAACTTGGATCAAGGAACCAGAAGTTGATGATAGGAAATTTAAAATGCTGGAAATTAAAGTCAACTTGGATCAAGGAACCAGAGGTTGATGTAAATACTGGAAATTAAAATCAACTTGGATCAAGGAATCAGAGGTTGATAGCAGGAAATTAAAATGCTGAAAATTAAAATCAACTTGGTTCAAGGAACCAGAGGTTGATGACAGGAAATTGAAATGCTGGAAATTAAAATCAACATGGATCAAGGAACCAGAGGTTAAAATGCTAGAAATTAAAGTCAACTTGGATCAAGGAACCAGAGGTTGATGACGGGAAATTAAAATGCTGGAAATTAAAGTCAACTTGGATCAAGGAACCAGAGGTTGATGATAGGAATTAAATGTAGAATATTAAAATCAACCTGGATCAAGGAACCAAAGGTTGATGATGTAAATACTGGAAATTAAAATCAACTTGGATCAAGGAACCAGAGGTTGATAGCAGGAAATTAAAATGCTGAAAATTAAAATTAACTTAGATCAAGGAACCAGAGGTTGATGATAGGAAATTGAAATGCTGGAAATTAAAATCAACTTAGATCAAGGAACCAGAGGCTGATGACAGGAAATTAAAATGCTGGAAATTAAAGTCAACTTGGATCAAGGAACCAGAGGTTGATGACAGGAATTAAAAGCAGAAAGTTAAAATCAACTTGGATTAAGGAACCAGAGATTGATGACGTAAATATTGGAAATTAAAATCAACTTGGATCAAGGAACCAGAGGTTGATAGCAGGAAATTAAAATGCTGAAAATTAAAATCAACTTGGATCAAGGAACCAGAGGTTGATGACAGGAAATTGAAATGCTGGAAATTAAAATTAACTTGGATCAAGGAACCAGAGGTTGATGAAGGGAAATTTAAAATGCTGGAAACTTGGATTAAGGAACCAGAGGTTGATGACGGGAAATTAAAATACTGGAAATTAAAGTCAACTTGGATCAAGGAACCAGAGGTTGATGACAGGAATTAAATGCAGAAAATTAAAATTAACTTGGATCAAGGAACCAGAGGTTGATGACGTAAATACTGGAAATTAAAATTAACTTGGATCAAGGAACCAGAGGTTAATAGCAGGAAATTAAAATGCTAAAAATTAAAATCAACTTGGATCAAGGAACCAGAGGTTGATGACAGGAAATTGAAATGCTGGAAATTAAAATCAACTTGGATTAAGGAACCAGAGGTTGATGACAGAAAATTGAAATGATGGAAATTAAAATCAACTTGGATCAAGGAACCAGAGGTTGATGACAGGAAATTGAAATGCTGAAAATTAAAATCAACTTGATTCAAGGAATCAGAGATTGATGAAGGGAAATTTAAAATGCTGAAAATTAAAGTCAACTTAGATCAAGGAACCAGAGGTTGATGACGGGAAAGTAAAATGCTGGAAATTAAAGTCAACCTGGATCAAGGAACCAGAGGTGGATGACAGGAATTAAATACAGAAAATTAAAATCAACTTGGATCAAGAAACCAGAGGTTGATAACAGGAAATTAAAATGCTGAAATTAAAATCAACTTGGATCAAGGAACCAGAGGTTGATGACAAGAAATTGAAATGCTGGAAATTAAAATCAACTTGGATCAAGGAACTAGAGGTTGATGACGGGAAATCAAAATGCTGGAAATTAAGATCAACTTAGATCAAGGAACCAGAGATTGATAGTAGAAATTAAATGCAAAAAATTAAAATCAACTTGGATCAAGGAACCAGAGGTTGATAAATGGAAATTAGAATGTTGAAAATTAAAAATCAACTTGGAAATCAAAATGCTGAAAATTAAAATCAACATGGATCAAGGAACTAGAGGTTAATAATAGGAATTAAAATGCTGACAAAGCAAGGCAAACCTGACACAAGAAGTTCCTCCGATCGAAGTGTACTTAACAAGGTTCCGAAGATAAATGATTAATGGAGGACGAGCCCTAAGACTTGGCCTACAATTTCTTTCTCTTACTCACTTCTCAGGACACCCTTTTTGGTTTCCACTCCTTTCTTATTTGCAAAAAGTGCCCTTGTGGGTTTTCACTTTCTCACATTTTGCTAGGAGCGCCCTTTCAGGTTTTCACTCCTACATTTTTTTTTTGGCGGCAAACGTTTATTTCCTGCAAATCTCATAGCAAAGAACATGAGGTTATCAATATTGAAATTCTAATCTTATGATATAGTTTTAACGGATTAATAGCGCATAAATGAAGGTATATAAGAAAGATAAATTACAGTGAAGGAATGACTCTATTATGGTTTAAGAATAAAGGTACAGTTTCAAAGGAAAAAGGGTACAAGGACAAATCTCACAAATTCCTTATAGCTGACTTTGAACTCACTTGACTGCTATTATTTCAAGTAATCTTTCGACGAACGTTCATGCCGTGGTGATTTATTTCCTTTCCTGGTCCTGTGCTTCCTTCCTTATTTCTCCGTTTTCTAGTTCTAGGGGCGCCCTTTCGAGTTTTCGCCTTTTTTTTTTGTTTTTTTTTTTGGTGGCCATCGTTTATTTCCTACAAATCTCATAGCAAAGTACATAAGGTTATCAATATTGAAATTCTGATCTTATGACAAAGTTTTAACGGATTAATACCGCATAAATGAAGGTATATAAGAAAGATAAATTAGAGTGAAGGAATGATTCTATTATGGTTTGAGAACAAAGGTACAGCTTCAAAGGAAAAAGGGTACAAGGACAAATCTCACAAATTCCTTGTAGCTGAATTTGAACACACTTGACTGCCATTATTTCAAGTAATCTTTTGACGAACGTTCATGCCGTAGTGATTTATTTCCTTTCTTGGTCCTGTGCTCCCTTCCTTATTTCTCTGTTTTCTAGTTCTAAGGGTGCCCTTTCGGGTTTTCGCCCATAGATTTTTTTTTTTTTGTTTTGTTTTTTTTTTTATAATTTTTTCGCTCACTTTTTCAGGATGCCTTTTCAAGTTTTCACCCTTCACTCATTTTGCAGAAAGCGCCCTTGCAGGTTTTTGCCCTCTTTCGCACATTTTGCTAGGAGCGCCCTTTCGGGTTTTCACTTCTACATTTTTTTTTAAGGCATAATACCTTTTAACAACATCTGCATTCACGGGTCTTGGGAATTCTTCACCGTCCATGTGAGTCAAGACCAGTGTACCACCAGAAAATGCCTTTTTAACCATGTAGGGTCCCTCATAAGTTGGCGACCATTTGCCCTGGGAATCATTTTGATTAGGGAGGATCTTTTTCAAAACCAGATCTCCTGGTTGAAATTCGCGAGGGTGAATGCCTTTGTTAAATGCCCTAGCCATTTTTCTTTGGTACAATTGCCTATGACACACTGCTGCTAGTCTTTTCTCGTCCAGTAAATTCAGTTGGTCCAACCTTGATTGAATCCATTTTGACTCATCGATTCCTGATTCTTTCAGAATTCTCAGGGAAGGAATTTCCACTTCTATAGGTAAAACAGCCTCCATTCCATAAACCAATGAGTATGGAGTTGCCCCAGTCGATGTTCTCACGGAGGTTCGATAAGCATGAAGGGCGAAGGGAAGCATATCATGCAAATCTCTATAAGCGATGGTCATCTTCCTGATTATTCTCTTGAGGCTCTTATTAGCAGCCTCCACTGCTCCATTCATTTGGGGATGGTATGGCGAAGAATTGAGATGCCGAATTTTGTACTGGTCATATAAACTCCGGACCTTTGGACCATTCAAATTCGTAGCATTGTGAGTGACAATTTCGCTGGGGAGGCCGTGTCAGTAGATGACATTGTTGTTGAGAAATTTGATGAACGTATTATGCGTGATATGAGCATATGATGTCACCTCAACCCATTTGGAAAAGTAGTTAATGGCCACCAAGATGAACCTGTGCCCATTGGATGCCTTGGGATTAATGGGACCAATTACGTCGATGCCCCACATTGCGAAAGGCCAAGGTGGGATAAGATTAAACAATTGATGAGGCAGGACATTTATCGGATCCGTATAGATTTGACATTTATGACACTTCCAAAAGTACTCGATGCAGTCTTTTTCCATAGTAGTCTAAAAGTATCCCCGTCTCATGATTTGCTTGGCCATCATATGCCCATTAACGAGAGTTGCGCAATTCCCCTCATGAGTCTCAAAAAGGATCCTCCTCGCTTCTTTTGCATCTACACATCTCAACAATTCGCCATTAGAGCCTCTTTTGTGCAAAATTTCCCCATTGGGGAAGTATCCCAGTGCTAATCTCCTGATCATTCTTCTTTCATTTCTACTTGCCCCTGGAGGGTATCCTCTAGTTTTGATGTAGACCTGGATATCATGATACCAGGGTTTACCATTGGTTTCTTCTTCAACCATGAAGCAATAAGCCGGCTCACTCCTTGCTTTGATTTGCAACACCTTTGTTGTTTGTCCCTCTTCCATCTGAGCCATGATAGCCAGAGTGGCTAAGGCATCGGCAAACTGGTTCTTGTCGCGATTGAGGTGAGTGAAGGAAATCTCTTCAAATTTCTTGATCAATTCCAGGAGGTGCTTTTGATATGGAATCAGTTTCGGGTCTTTAGTTTGCCATTCCCCTTTGACTTGGTAAATGATCAAGGCTGAATCTCCGCACACCTCTAACTTCCTGATTTTCATTTCGATGGCAGCCTATAAACCCATCACACAGGCTTCATATTCTGCAACATTATTTGTGCAGTCAAACCTTAGCTTGATAGCTATCGGGAAGTGCTTTCGTCAGGGGATACCAATATAGCTTCAATCCTATTACTGGACAAATTGACTGCTCCGTCGAAATACATTTCCCATACATCAGTCGATTCTTTATCCTCGCTGCTGACCTCATTGCTCATCGGGGAATTCGAAATCCAAGGCTTCATAATCTTGGATTGGGTTTTCTGCTAGGAGATCAGCAATCACGTTTCCTTTTACTGCCTTCCCGTTCATATAGACGACGTCATATTGGGAGAGTATGACCTGCCATTTCGCTATCCTTCCTGGCATGAACGGGCTTTTAAATACATACTTGATAGGATCCATTTGGGAGATGAGCCACGTTTTATGATTCAACATATAGTGTTTGAGTTGATTTGCTGTCCAGGCCAATACGCAGTAAGTTTTCTCCATGGATGAGTACCTCGACTCGCAATCATTGAATTTCTTACTCAAATAATAAATTGCTCTTTCCTTTCGCCCTGTGTCATCATGCTGCCCCAGAACACAACCCATCGAATTCAGCTAAACTGCCATGTACAGAATCAACGGCCTTCCCGCCACTGAAGGAACCAATATTGGCGAATTTGACAGGTATTGCTTAATCTTTTCAAAAGCCTCTTGACAAACTTGATCCCATCAAGCAGTGTTATTCTTTCTGAGTAGCTTAAAGATGGGCTCAGCTTTAGCAATGAGGTTAGAAATGAATCTCGAGATATGGTTCAGCTTTCCCAGAAAACTGCGCACCTCCCTTTCTGTCTGTGGGGATGGCCTGGAATCGTCCCAGGAATCAGAGGGATCTTGTGAGTTACTATTTGAGGGTCCAATCTAGGCATATCATCATAGCTCCATGAGAATACATCGATGAATTCCTTGAGCAAGCTGACCATACTTTCAAATTCCCCATTATTTATGATTTTAAGTTCCCTTTTTATTTCCTCAGTCCCTAAATTTATGGTGTGCGTTTCATCCCCACAAGGCACTAGGGAAGGTTTGTCTTTTTCACCCCGTTCTTCTACAGGTTCTTCTTCAGAATCACTTGAAGTAATGGCAGTTATGGGAGTTTCAAAATTAACATAAGGAGCTTCTGAGTCAATTGAATTATTAGGTGTGAGTCGGTCAATGGTCCTGAAGAAATGAAGGTAGAGTATATTAAAAGAATGGATTTTAAGGAAAAGAGAAATGGATGCAAAATGCGCTAATAATTCATTAATTCATTTATCATAAAAAAAGGTTCCATTTACAGCACTACACTTGTCACCATGGACAAAATGATCAAGTGTTGATAACAAAATGTACTTTACTCGAGATTGAGCAAAGGAATGTCTTCTACTGCCCAATTATCCAGTTTTTGCCCCTCAACAATCGATGAGATCAGTGCTTCAGATAGGGAGTCCAATTGTATGACATCGACGGATGGTTCTTCAGGAGATTCTTCACCTTCCTCTGGATTCTTAATGATCTGTGATTTTCGGGACAACTTTCATATTCCTGACTCTCTGGTCAAACCTTTGATCCCGGAGCGTGTTCCTCATCCAAAACCTCCCATCTATGAGAGCATCTTCCTCATATCCCAGGCCGAAGTGACCGATCTTTTGAATAGCCAGTATGGGTTCAATAATTCCCTGCAACGTGGTGTCCAATCCCTTGCCCTTCTCGTATCCGCTCTTAAGCATCACCTTCGCAACCATAGCCGCAGCCCCTTTATCCCTCGAGGTAGTTTCTTGTAACTCTAGTGCTTAGAAAGAACTTTTCAAGGACTTTTCAGTTGTTTCCACATAAGGAACTGATTGCAGCTTAGTGACTAGCATGGCTTCCTCCCCCCTCACTGTGATGATTTTGCCGCCCATGATGTATTTAATTCTCTAGTGTAGGGTCGAAGGCCCAGCGTTTTCCGAGTGGATCCAGGGTCTCCCCAATAGCATGGTGTATGCAGGCTCAATATCCATCACTTGGAAAGTGACGTTGAAGGTGCATGCCCCGATTTGCAATGGCAAATCGATGTCCCCAAGCACTTCTCTCTTGGTACCATCGAAGGCTCTTACCACCATAGCACTCTGGCGGATGGCTGAAGGGTCAACGGGTAGTCTTGCCAAGGTGGCATTAGGTAAGACATTGAGAGCAGATCCGTTGCTAATCAGAACCTTGGCAACTATGCATCCTTTGCATTTGACCGTCACATGTAGAGCTTTGGTGTGCTTCAAGCCAACCGGATCTATCTCGCCTTCTGAGAAAGTGACAAAACGGGATGCTTGAATTTGCCCAACTATTTTCTCAAATTGCCCCGGTGTGATATCGGGGTTCACAAAGGCTTGATCCAGAATCTTCTTCAAGGCTTGGCGATGCACTTCCGAGCTCAGAATCAGCAACAGTAATGAAATCCAAGTAGGCATCTTTCTCAATTGCTCGATGACATCATACTCACTCTGTTTCATTATTTGTAGCAATAATTCTTCCTCTTCCTTTGGTTCAGCAGGTTCCCCTTTCTCAACTCTCACAGCCCCATCCTCCGTGTTCTCTTGTGGATTCCCATTTTTACTTTCCCCTTCTTCTTTTCCCTCTCATCATTTTCATAACACCTCCCACTCCAGGTTATAAATTCTACCTCTTGATCTGGTGGAAAGGAGTTAGTGGTCGTGATAGGTTTTGGGTTTGATTGGGGAGTAACATCATTGGAGGGTCCAGCATAAGTCATTTTAAAGTGCTCGTGAGGAGCGAAATATGGTTTAGGAGGGGTTATAGGTTGAGTATGTGTATAATTGAGGGTAGGGGCTGAAGTGCTGCTGGATGCCTCCTGAGTAAAGACTTGAAGATTGTAGTTCCAAGGAACTACATGGGTGTTTGTGACTGGGAGTTGAGGCAGGGTTTGAATGATTGTTATTGGTGGTGGTGGTGTTGGTATGCTGGGAGCAGAAAAGGTTAATTTGGGATTGGGGGTGGAGGCATTCCAGCCAAACCTGGCTGTGTTCACTTCACCCTCCAACCTTGGTCTCCGCTGACATCTCAAAGTTTTGAGTGACAGCATCTTCCGGACTTCCTGCCTGAACTCCTCACAGTTTTATAGCTCATAGTCAGCCGCTCCTCCATGGTTGGGGCATCCTGTATCACTTTCCGACCCGGACGTCTGAGGGCATAGATATCCCTCTTTTACTGCCATAGCAAAAATCTTCTCGAAATGTGGAATCAGCCAATCTACTTCCACAATTGAATTTTCATCCTGTGGCTCTATCATATTCACACCACTGCCTGCACCATGATTAGGCAATGGGTTTGAAGTGACATTGGGAAGAGAGCCATTTTCCTCAATTTTTAACCAACCGTTTCTGATCAGGGCCTGTACTCTTCCCCTGAAAACTCCGCAGTTATCAGTTGAGTGCCCGAGTGCCCCACCATGATATTCACATCGGGCATTGGTGTCATACCACCTAGGATATGGTGGCTGAATTGGGTCAAGGGGGATAGGCACTATTTGATTTATACCGAGTAAGTACCGATATATTTCACTGAGTGGAAGAGGGAGAGGTGGATCAGGTTCCTTTGTGGTCTCGGGTTAGTTTGGGGAAGAGGTGGTCTTGATTGATTAGATTGGGCAGGCGGTCTGGGGTTGTAAGCTGCTTGCGGTGGATATGGTGGGTGAGGGTGAGGATAATTTGGGAAAGGGGGCGGAATGTTTGCTATTGTTGGGCCTTTAGTAGGAGGGTACGGCCGAAAATTATTCTGAGAGAATGGAGGCTGTGTTTATCGAGTGATGGAGTGCACATCACCTTCTTTCTTCTTTCCAAAACTGGCAGTCTTCTTTGCAGAGTTCTCAGTCAACTCCTGCAGTCTCCCTAACCTGAGGTTAGCTTCAATTCTTTCGCTAGCTTGAATGATGTCTGAAAAGCTGTTGGAGGTATTTTCGATCATTAGATTGAAGTACGGAGCCTTCAATGTCTCAATAAACAAAAAGCAGAGTTCATTGTCAGTAATCGGAGGATATACCTCCTCTGCTTTCTCTCTCCATCTCTGGGCATACTCTTTGAAGCTTTCCCTTTCTCTCTGCACCAGGTTTTAGAGGTCTCTCCTTGTGGGGTTGACGTCATAGTTGAACTTGTACTGTTTCAGGAAAGCATCGGCCAAATCTTTCTAGGAGCGCAGTTTGCTCCTATCTAGTTGAGTGCACCATCGCAAGGCTGCCCCAGAGAGACTCTCGTGGAAGAAGTGGACCAGAAGCCTATCTTCTTCTGTAAGGGCTGACATCTTGTCAATGTAAGTGGCCAAGTGAATACGGGAGTTTGAATTCCTAGTATATTTGTCGAAGTCTGAAACTTTGAATTTGGGTGGTACCACCACATCTGGTACCAATCTTAGTGATGACACATCTACTGAACCGTACATGTTCAGACCCTCTATTGCCCTTAATCTTTCTTCTAGAGCAGTAAACTTCTCGTTTTCCTTTGCTCTACTTTCTCCTACTACATGAGGCATTCCCCCAGTTAGGAAATAAGTTGTAGGGTGAACAGGAGGGATCGATATGGAAGTGTGTAACTCAGCATTTGAGGCAGCCGGATGATAAGGGAAAGGTAAGTCATTATTTGTGAAGGTCAGATTGACAGTGATCGTAGGATCGGGGATAGGAGGTTGAAGATTGATGGGAATCAATCGTTGTAGGGAGTGGGGGAGGTAGTGGCAAATTTGGTTCTGATGCAAGTTTATTTTGGGATATCTCCTTCATCAGTTTCATGAGCTCTGAGACTTGGTCTCTCAATTCGGAAACTTGTCCCTGTAGGTTCTGGACTTGTTCCTGGTCTTCCATTATCTTCTTTGTTCGAGACCTTATTAAGTACACTCGTCTTGGTTGAACTGCTTGCTTGGTCAGGCTTGCTTTGCTTGGAGCAATGTTGATTTCCTATGGGAAGTAATTTTAAATTAGTTTGAAATTCTATTAGAGTTAGGGATCTTAAAAGGGCAAAGGATACGGTGGCCTATAATCGCCAAAAATGGAGTCTATAGAAAGATAATTGTGTCAACTTTATCATGGCATCACTCGATAGTCCGCAGTGAATGACTGGATCGAATGCGTGTCTATGATACTTGTTCACATGGCACATTTGTCTTTTTGTGCAACCCTAGCGAGAATAGTTCCTACGGGAGTTATACTATTCATTCATATTTTGCTAAACAATGGTCCAAAGCGATTTATTAATTAAACAGCTCATACATAACATTCTTTACAATTGCCTAGGCTCAAGGAGACTCTTTAAAATACAATGACATCTTTCGAGGTACTCATAGAGTCTTTCTTCTTGTCTGGCGGGGTCGAATGTCCTCAAGGCATATTCAGATTCTGGCTGGAGCTCTTGTTTCCCTCGTGCTATCATTCTTTCTAGCTGGTCAACATTTTCTCTCAGCTCTTGATGAAGGGTTGCTTGCCTTTCTTTTTCTTTTCTTTCTTTAGCGCATTCTTTTAAAATGTCATTGATCAGCTGTGCCTGCTCTTTTAGTTCAAGCTTCTTCTTTTTTCTTTCTTATTTATACTCTTCCATGAGTATCTCCTAGTATTCCAATTTCTCTTGCAACTTGCCATTCTGAACTCCTGCCTCACTTATTGCACCTTGGAGGGAAATCTTTTCTTTTTCCCATCGTGTTTCTTGTTCCTCAAATTCCTCCTTTTCTGTCGTCGCTTCTTCCTTGAGCCTTTTCACTTCGTTTTTCAGGATTTGCTGTTGGTCTTCCAACCGCCTTATCCGTTCTTGTAGTTGCTGGTTATTAGCATTCGAACTCTGTAGAGCTCTGACCAACTAGGTATTAGCTTCTTCTGAGAGAATTTCCAGATGAGGTACGCTCCCCTTAGGTTTTGTTGGTTTGGGGACTGGGTATCCCTGATCTCTGCTTGCCCTCCATCTGAGGTAATCTTCTGTGGTACTTGGCCCTTTAGGCGACCGTTCCATCATAATGACCCTCTCCCAGGATTTGCGAAATACTCTCAATTCTCCCTCTCCATCGAGTTCATGGTAGAAATGAGCTCGATGGAGTTCTTCAACATTGGGCGTGAATTGGGTTGAACCGAACTGCCTCATTACCAAAGCTGGGATGTAACTTGTGTATCTGTCACTCCGATTAAAGGTACCGAATGACTACTCCCTGTATTGAACAAAATAGGCTGACCCAAAGTCCATAACTTCCTCCAGCAGTAGTTATGATTGTTAAAGCTTAGAATCTGCTCTTGCCATTGCAGCTCATTCTTTGGACTTATTATCAGTCTAACTATTTTTTAGATAAGCGGCTGATCAAGAAACCAAGTTAACCCCCTAGTTTCCAGAGGACACATGTGACTGAGAATCCAAAGATGTAGCAATTGGAAACAGCACTTGATAGATCCCTTGCCTTGTCGTCAGTAATAGGTAAGATTCAAAAGTGTCTCTGCAAGGATTGCCGATATTGGGTTGACATTTTGCTTTTCTACTACCCAAAACACTTCTGTGACGCCGCAAGTTATAATTCCCAAAGGCCCGAGAAATAAGATTAGGCCGTAAATCCCCAGAGCTAGTGCTATAGAAGCCTATTCCCATTGTTTGTTCTGAATGTGCAGATCCAAATGCTTTTTGACGTAAGTCCAATACCACCCACGTGTGCTTCCCTTGACAGTTTCCTTTTCCCTCGCTTCCTCAGTGGAGACTCCCAGTATATGTGCGAACTGTTTCCAAGTCTGTCTATGCTCGAGGTGTAGGAAGATCCGATTCTGTGCCACATAAGGGATTTCTAGCAGCGCCTGATATTCTTCCATAGTGGGAGTTGTATCAACATCATTGAAGGAGAACACCCCATACTTGGGATTCCAAGTCGATAGCATGGCCTTTAACGCCGAAACTTGTATTCTGACCTGTATCAAGGTTGCAATCCTTCCATACTTTTCCTCAAACTTTGCCTTGACGTGATCGGGAAGTGATTTCCAACTACTGGATAGGTCCTCGAGACCGGTCATTCTGACTTCAACCTTGCTTGGATCTAATAGAGGTAATAGGCCAATGTCTGCCCCGGTGCCATCAATCTGTGGGGACTCTGAACTATAAAGCGGTTTGGACCATTGTCTAGCATTATGTTCCCGTCTAGGAACTCTTTTTGTAGACTGACTCGAGGATGCCATATTAAAGTTTCCGTTCATCCTTTTACAGATCCTAATTTATAACGCCTGTGGGAGAAAATTTATTAGCAGAATAAATTTAGGTAATTTTGAATTATACTATTGGCATAGCAATATCTATACACCTATCAAAGTAGGAAGATGTTTAGATTATCCTAACAGTATGATTCAAAATTACCCTCAAAAAAATTTAAAAATACAAACAGAGTAAGGTGAAAGCAAGTATGTCCCTTTTGTCCTAAAATAGGAAGAACCTTAGTATCGGGTAAGTCCTATCTAATTGAATAGTTCTATCTTATAAGGTAATTTGCTATGGATTCCAGCTACTGTGATAGTTTAGCTCAATGTCTAATTTTCTAAAAGCCACAGGTTCTCAAATTGTCCCCTACTGTAAACAGTAGAGCCCCATTCCACCACCACAATACTAACGGGAGAATTCCATGGGCATCACAGTAGATGGAACCAGTTCCAATATGAGTAGAAGCCTTCACAGATACTAACGAGGTAAAACCCATGGGTACCGCTACATGACTCCCTCCTATTTCCTAAAAGGGCAAGAAAGCTCGGGTGTAGGGCTGAAGTGTGTGAGGACATTGTGTAAGTGATCAGTGTGTGAAGGGACATATTTACCTCTTCCCTGTATGGAGGGAGTTTTAGACGAAAATTGCTGTAACAAATGAGACAACCAAAGTAAGCAAAATGGTTAGAGAGAATAATAATTAATATATCAGGATTTTCAAATTTTGTAAATTAAACCCCCTAATGAGCATAAAATTAAATATGCTTTTGGACCTCTAAACCAGGGTTAAGGTGATAATTCCCCAGTGGAGTCGACAAGCTGTCGCAAAGGTCTTTGCGATCGCCTGGACGAGTTCTCACCGAAGTGGGAAAAGTGAGGAGTCGCTACTTTAATTTTGAGAGAAATTAAAGAAAACCATTTGTAAAGGTAAATTAAGAAAAAAACCACTTCGAAAACAGAGATTCTAGGTTTAGGGTCCGTATACGGGTAGGGAAGGTGTTAGGCACCCCGCCCCGTCCCTCAACGAGGGTAAGCAGATTTCACATTATGCTCTTAATAAATTAAAATTGGTAATTGGGGGTTGGAGTGACGATGTTAATCCTTCATGAGGATAAAAGGAATATTTGATATTTCATTATTCAAGGCTGCCCAAGAACATGAGTACATGAGATGACCCTCAGTGAGTAGGTGTCGGGTAGCGGATTTTTGTTTAGGGGTTACTTTGTGTATTGAAGTTGTGATATTTTAATTTCGGTTTTAGTTAAGAGAATTCGGGTAAGGACTCTCTCCCAATCTCTTGATGTATTAATTTAAGTGGGAGATTTCGGATAAGAACTCTCCTCCGATCTCTACATATTTTATTAAAATTTTAGCTGAGAATCGGGTAAGAACTCTCCCCCTATCTCTTAAAGTATTCTGTTTAAAGTTTAAGTGAAGGATTTCGGATAAGAACTCTCCTCCGATCTCCATATATTTTATTGAAATTTTGGTCGAGAATCGGGTAAGAACTCTCCCCCGATCTCTTAAAGTATTATGTTTAAAGTTTTAAGTGAAGGATCTCGGATAAGAACTCTCCTCCAATCTCCACATTTTATTAAAATTTTGGACGAGAATCGGGTAAGAACTCTCCCCCGATCTCTTAAAGTATTCTGTAGAATTGCATCTCGTAAGAACTTTGAACTAAGGATTCTGGCGACTGAGGGCGCAAGAAACCCATGCAAAGCTTTTCCTAACCCACTGAGCCTTAAAACTAGAGAGTGGATGCAAGACCGAACTTTCCACCGATCTCCTATGTGATCGCCTTATCAGAACTCTTTGATTGGTGATATCCGATCTCTTTTAATCACTAGTCTGGGATCCGATCCTATCTCGATTCCCACTCTATTATATTATCCCCTGAGCTCGTTTTGTAGCCCGATCCCATAATTTTTTTGTTTGACCTACTGTTCTACCTTTTGTTACACCTATCCTTTTGTCATTTTTATTTGTTTGAAAAATCTCATATCGAAATACCCTTGCCTACGTTCTTTTGAATATTTATAAGTTGCCTGTGAATTGAACGTCTACTCTTGGAGGAAATGAAAACTAAATGATGATAAATGGAATTTACAAATAAAATAAAAGAAGACACAGGAAATAACTATTGGCCTGGACAATCTATTTTGAGATTTTTAGTGTAACTGGATATAGAAGAAATTTCAAAAAAAAATTCGACGAAATAATAGTTTAGACGCTTACCTAGGGAAAGTTGAGGAGACGGATGGAATGACTCCAGAATCCACAAATCTTATAGAGGTGAAAGCTAACGGCCGAAAGACTTGTACTTACTCAAAGTGATGGGAACCAGGTCGGAATGGAGTTAAGCTTGGAGAGTAATGTATTGATATTAGGGCGATGAGGATGAAATTGAACGAAAATGATCTTGCAGAGTAATGAACAGGCACTGAAAATGAAGATTTCAGGGTTCAGAACTCCTATGATGAAGATACTTAAGAAAACTGGTTTCTAAAGTGTCTCGACACTACGAAAGCTCAGAATGGCAAAGTAGTAAGACTGAATCAAATTTCAGAGTCTTTCCACTATAATCACCACCACCTTTTTTATTCATCCCTTCTACAGTATTGCATGCAGGTATTTATAGGGAACCGGTGCTCATCATGGAAGGTTAGGATCTCATCAGGGGAGACGGAGGGTTTAGAATCAAAAGGACATAATCTGATGTCTGAGAATTAAAGAGAATAAAAATGGAGGGTTGGGATTCTATACAGAATATCCGTCCTTTCTTCTTTTAATCCAACGGCTCAGGGTATTACCTTACAAGATGAATCCGAAGGCTGGGAATAAAAAGCGCCGAACTTGTCGTTTGCTTTTTGATCCAGGGGCTCCGAGTCCATCCTTACAATTGTGATTATCAGTGGAGATCGAAATGTACAGGACTGCCATAACTGTTTTGGCATCTGTCAGCTAGGTAGGCATTTCTGCAGGTGAGGCGTGTGGTGAAGATTTGATCATGCCTGCAACGATTTAACTAACTCGGCTCTGATTATGAAGAGAGTTGATTGAAAGTTATTCAATCTCTCCATGCTTTTCGATCTCTATTTCTTCCGATCTCCCTATTATGACCCTCTCCTTTTCTGATCTCTCTCGTATCGGGTCTCCTCTCATTTCTCGATCTCACCCATTCTAGATTTTTTCTTCTTTATTCAACTTGCCTTGGTCAACGCAATTAATTCTTCAGTTACCTATGCATCCGCTTCGGTTTCTGTATGCAATAAATGCCCAGGCCCTATATATATGCACCAACGGGGAAATCCCCTTCACACTTCACTTTTCTCCTTCAGTTTTTTTTCAATGCTCTTTTTCTCCAATTCAAGTTTCTCCGGTAAAAATTCTAATTATGGCTGCTTTTGATCTTTTCCCGACTGTTTTCTTCGCCCTTCGTCTGAAAGTTTATGACCCCGGTGATCGGAGAACCATTAGGACATTATCTGATGATAGTGATGAAACCGGACTAATTTACCGATCAAGATCAAAAGTGACGAACGTGCCGATCTCGAATCAGTCTATCGGTATAATTGATGGACCGATCTTGGGCAGGATGACTATTAATTTCAATCTTAATGTCGGTGACCGCCTCTTGAAGTTCATTTGGCCCCTCACCACATTAGGCGTCCCGACTGCAGCTCTGTTCTGGTCGATGACATCGGCGATGACTCCGCTCACTATCATGGGAGTCATAGTCACCCTATATGAGCTGCACATCTATCCAATACTTGTGGCTGGCTTTCTGATCAAACAAATCTTTTGATTCAACCACAAGACTAGGCTTTGACATAGGCCATTATTAGGTGAGATGTAGTGTTGATCTTTAGAGATCGCCCAAATGATGTGACCCGTTTTAAAGATTCCCCTGATGATGTAATCTGATCTCTTGAGATCGCCCAAATGATGTAATCTGATCTTTTGGAAATGAAATAAAATTTTATTTGAAGGTTTTTATTTTATTATTACATTAGTTATTTTTCCGATCTCTGATATGCATGTCCGATCTGATCCCTAAATGAAATGCCATTAGCCGATCCATGATTTCGGAAGTTTGTTCGATCTGAAGACCTCTGCTAACCGATTTCATTTATTCGATTTTTTATTATGTTTCTAGAACCTTCTTGCGACGTATCGATAAAGCAGCCAGTTTCGCTAACTGATGCATCGCTTGGGACTTCACGAGCATTTAATGCTCAGACGGGTATAAATAGAGGCAAGGTGAGTCAGTCATTTCCTTATGTCATTTTCAGAACCTCTCTAGCAATCCCAGCGTTTTCTTTCATTTTCTCAAGTTTTTCCAGCACCGATCACATTCCGGTAAGGATTTTGATTCTTTTCTCAGTTAATTTCTTTTGTTTTCCTGAAAATGAGTGGCACCGAGGATCAGAGAGCTGCGAGTTCACCTTCCGTCCATATTTCGTGGACCTCAGAAAAGGGCGATGCGATTAGATCAAGCGATCGAACCAGTACGGCCATCGTTCCGGCTACTGGTCCGGCTACCAAACTGAAGCGAGGAACCTCTTCGAGGAGGGAAAACCTACTAGTTGATGAGCTGCCATCCATTCTGAGGGAAACCGATCTCCAGTCCATAAGTCAGGAGTACAATCTGCGGATCGACTCCTTCGAACTGATCAAGTGCTATGGTGACCATCGGGTCGATCACTTCTTTGATGAAGGCGATCTCATCATAGTATAAGAAGAGCAGCTGAAGGCCAGGCTCCATTTTCCTTTGGACGAATTTTATAAGGCCGTCTTAAAGTTCCACCATGTCTCGGTAGCTCAAGTGCATCCGAACTCTTGGCAGACTTTAGTAGCCTTTGGGGGCCTCTGCCGAGCTAAGAGACTAGAACCCACTGCTAAAGTCTTTGTCGAGCTGCATAGGCTTGCCCAAAGGAAGGATGACGAATTATGGTTCTTCCAGGCAAAGCTGAACTGTGCGCTTTTTACTGATCTCCCTTCTTCGCTGAAGAGCTGGAAGGATCAGTTTTTCATCCTCAGGACTAAGGCTCGAAATGGTTTTGAAGGGATCCCGCACAATTGGAGTTATTTGGTCCCCCAACTCCCTAAGAAGCTCCCCTTAAATAAGGACGAAGATGCCATGGTGAAGGAGTTAAAATCTCAGGCGTCCACCCACAAATTCTCGAGCTTAGATGCGGTTATGGCCAAACTGAAGTGGTGGATGATGCGCCTGATCACTGACAAAGACTACGAGCTTCATCACTCTGACCTTGGCCCTAGTACTATCCATATCTCTAGCCTCTGAATCTTAGCGAACTCACTGGCTTCTTGTCTGTGCAAGTATGGCGAGTGGCAGCACTTCCAAGGAGAGCCGCAAGTGAAAGAGGGAGGTCTCCTAAAAAGTGTAGGCGATGAAGGGGGCCACCGTTGCTGATGCTCAGACCCCCCAGCGGGAATTGGCAGAGGTACCGAACTCCCCTTCCTGACCTTAGGAGCAGCCGATCCCAGAGGTAGAGGTCGTCGCTCCTGCTCTTCAGCAGATCGAACTTTCGCCTCCCCTGCCTCCTCCGATCTCTTCCAATGTGGAAGGAGAGTCCTCGGGTCCTACGGTTAGGACGCTTTCTCGGGGCACTCAACTCCTAATCCAATCGCTGGAAAGGAATAGCTCTACTAGAGGGAATCCCAGCCTAGCCAAAGTTATGGGTGCCTCCATTTGCTTCCAAGAGGATCAGAACAGATTGGCAGAGGAGAGCATTAATGATATTCTAACTCAGACTATGAGTTTGGGCTTGGAGGCCATCGTAAATCAACACGTAATTAGAGAGAAGGCCCACACCTTAAGGAGGGAGATCTTTAAGGCGGTCCAGGATGCCTCAGCCACACAGGCTCAACTCTCCTTTGCCAATGACTACATCGCCATATTGGAAGATCAGATGAAGCGCTGTGAAGAGAAAGTAGCCGAAGTGGAGCAGGAACTTAAAGTCACCCAGGCTGGTCGATCTGCTGATCTCGCTCGTTTTGATGAGGAACTTCGGGCTAAAGAGGAGAAGCTCCGAGTGAAGAATGAGGAGCTCTGAGCGAAGGATGAGGAGCTCTAAGCTAAGGAAGAGGAAAGCACCACAAAAGAAGCCAGGGCTTATGTGAACGCCCATAATGACCTTCTGACCGAGCTGAGGAAGCGGTATCCTGAAGAAGAATTCTCCTGGATGAATGAGCTCACCCTAGAGGCCGAAGAGGAGAGCAACGAGGAGCCAGAGAGAGAGAGAGGGGGAGAGAATCAGAGAGTGGATGATGTACCTGGGAAGCAGGCTGGAGGTGACCCACCTGCTGAGTGACTTGTATATTATTTTTCTTTGAAATGAATGGAAATCCTTTTTGTTCAATTTCTTTAAGAGATCGACAAGCGTCCAAATGGTATGAGTACTTAATTGTTTGAACGTATTGGAACATTAAACTTGAAAGCAACCATTACCCCAAGTATAAGAGATCGGAAAAACATTACACGTAAGCATGAGATCGGACTAAGCCACGACCAAACACCGAGTAAAACTTTAGAACATTAGAATTAAAGAGACTTGACATTGATTTGAATTCTTAAGATTGGGATCGTCATTAGACCGGATAGAAATCTTAACTTCATTTTAAGGAATATCTGGGGCATTCAGGTGAGAAGCACGATCATATCATTAGCCAAATGAAGTTCCACAATATTAGTAAAGAGAGATCGGAGGCAAGACTGGATGGTCCGGAGACCCAACATTGATTCGAACCCATCTAATAAGAGATCGGAAAACAATTAACTAAGTATGGGATCGGTTTATTCCATGGTCGAGCAATCGGTGAGTTCGAAAAACTCATTTGTGATCTTAGGACATCAGCTGAGAGCGAATGATAAAGTCGATTTTAAAGTCCCTTAACTTCAGAGGTTGGCCAAAATATGTTGTCGACAAGAGAGAGAGAGGAAGGAAAACTCCATGAAAGCTCTTGTTCAAGCTTGATTTTCCCTAAGCTTTCCACCCCAAAACCCTAAACTTCCTTCACAAAAAATTATCCCTAAACCTTGAGGAAGCATAAGGCAGTAGAAATTTGAGGAAATTTTTAAGTTGGGCATGTCCAAGTTAGGTCACAAGAGAGGTTAGTGCTATTTTCTTCCATATTCTTTTAGTAAACTTAAATTTGAGCATGAAAATGGAAAGAATTACAAGAAAAAAATTAAGAAATTATTCATGTTTGATGGAAGAAGAATTTTGGTCAGCATGTATACCTATGGGAATTGATGAATTTAAAAGAAATAAAATGTGTTTATTGGAGTTGCTTAGTAGGTATTTGTAATTGGATGTGTTAGATGGCATGGATAGCATGAAATGGACACTTTGGAAATTAGGGTATGTGAAAAATTAGAGTTTTTCTTATGTAATGGTATATTAACATTGTAATGGTCAATTAGTGAACATATGAATATGTGTGATGAGGAATTGAAGTGAGTAAGGATAATGGAGTTAAGCTTAGGCATGCTGCCCTTGGTGACCTGCAGGACTGGGTGTGAGTCTAGCAACTTTGGGCAACTATAACTGGAGTTTTATAGGTTCAATTGGTACAAGGCCAATTGGACATAAAACTAGACACATAATGGTACAACTTTGATGAAGAAACCCTGCCCAAAAAAGCAAACCAAGTTGACCTAAAAATTACCCTAATCTGGGTGACCAATATGCTGTCCCTGGAAAATGACTAAATGAATAGTGTTTATTCAAATGGTCATAACTCAGTGTAGAAAAGTTAAATTGATCTAAAATTTTACCACCATAAAACTGAGACATAGGCCTACAACTTTCATGGAGAATACAAATCCAAATTCTGAACATAACCTAGTCAAATTGTCAACCAAACTTAGGTCACCAAATCTAACAGAACCAAATTGCCTAGAAATTTTGGGTACAGATCAATCCGGCCAGTTATAGTAAAATGACCATAACTTGAGTTACAAAACTCCAAATGGAGTGATTCAAAAAAAGAAATGTAACTAGACACAATAAGGAACAACTTTTATGATGACAATTTTGTCAAATTCCTAATGTACAAATGACCAATGAAACAGTAAACCTAGGGTATGAAATCTGAAAAATTTGAATAACATAAGATAAGCTTTGAAATGGTATTGGAAATCAATACCAACAAAAATGAAATGCGAAATGTGGTATCTTGGAGAACTTAGGTTCAATAAATTTATTATGTATTAAAAAGTCAACAATTTGAGTGAATAGTAATATGAATAGTAGTACAAAAACACAAAGTGTAAGAACTAAATTGGTAGAGGAAATTAAGATATGAAATTTGAAATCCATGAAATGTTCACGAATTACTTGGAATAGAAATCGTAATTTACCTAAATGACTTAATGAACATTTAAGTTATGTGAATATATAATTAAGATTTGTATTCCCATTACTAGTAGGTTTAATAAAATATGAGTGATACCACTTGAATATGAAATGAAATTAACTTAGATGGATTGTTGAGACTTATACTCCCAATACCAATGGAGTTAATAATATATTAGCAATACAACTTGAAGCATGAAATGTACTTTGCATGAACAGATTGTTGAATGAATAAATGTGATAAAAGTGTCATTTGGGATTTAGGTTCCCATCAAGAGAGAAACGAAAGATGTTTTGAATGTGAATAGTACATGAGATTAAATGAATGTGAATTGTAATTAGTATGAATATTACGATGAATGCATAAATTACCTAGAAATGTGAATTTAGAAATTATGTTTCCATTATAAACAAAATTAGAATGCTATAAAAATATAAATGAAAAATATAATGAAATGATTAAACATATAAACTCTTAATGGTACTATGTGCCCATGTATTGCCTAGACATGTGTGTCAGAATGGATAGATTGGCTGTAACCCCTATTTATATAGCCTGGTATATTTCACTATTCCGGTGACCGGTGTCGGTCGGAACAATGATGGGTGACCTTCTCAAAAAGGATTGAGAAGTCGATTTAAACTCAAATTTCGAACCGTAAAATATGACGCCGCGGTCCTTAGGACCATTGTGAACATAGTTGAAAAGAGAAAATCACAAAAAAGAATTGTTAAGCCAGTCAAATAATTAGGTTAGGGATCCAAAAGAAATATTGAATTATTTACAAACCGATTCGAACTGGCGAGGGGCAATTTGGTCAATTCACCCCTAGAGCTGACTCCTAACCTAACTATCAAATAAAATCGGAGAAAAAAAAATTTCAGAATTGGAAATTAAATTGAAGAACTAAAGGAAAAATAAATAGAAAAAAAAGAAGAAAAAGGAAAAGTAGAAATTGGTGACATCATGCATGACATCATGATGATGTCATAAACACTAATTAAAAAAAGAAATAGATTGGGATAATTTTGGTCTTCCAAGTGGATAAAAATTGATAAAAAGAAAAAGAAAAGAAAAGAAAAAAAAAAAAAGAGTGTCTTCCTCAAGTTGCCGTCCCATATCTCTCTCTCTCCCTCACCCTCACTTTCCTCCATTAAAGCTCATTTTGAGCTTGAAGAACTCCTTGATCTAGCCATAAATCCCATAGTCCCCTTAATTAAACCTTGTCTTTTAGTTTTGAAAAGAAGCTTGAGCAAGAAAGAAAGAAGAAAAGAAAAAGGGAATTGAAGATTGAAAATCAAAGGTTGAGGTTAGTGAGCAAACTTCCATTTCTTAGTTTAATTTCTATGTTTTTGGTTCAAGTAGCTTAGATTTTAACTTAAAATTAAAAGAAAATAATTGTTGGAGGACTAGAGGAAAATTCAGCCAACTAGGGTTGGTGATGATACTGTATGAATTTGATTGAATAAATAGTGTAGGTAAGCTTGCATGAGTATAGAAGTAATGCTAGTATTCTTGAAATTAGTTAAATACAACAAATATGTGAATTAGGGTTTGGCACCTAGGGTTTGGAAGACAAAAATGTGAAGATGTATTAAATGGTGTGTTGGACTTGGTTTGAGCTGAGAAATGGTCATTTGTGACCAATTGGAGTATATTAGAAGTGTTGGAACCAAATGCAAATTCGGATTGCTTAGGGTCATGCTGCAGGCAGCAGGACCAAGGTCCATTTCAGGGACCAAAACTAAAAATTTACAAGCCCAATTGGTGTGAGGCCAATTGGGAATGAAAATAGACACAAAATGACACATTTTTCATTTTGGAATCATGCCCAAAAAGTAACTAAAACCTAGTGAACAAATTGACCAAATCCGGATTAGGCAATCTGACCTGTACAAAAATGACCAAATGAACAGTGTTTGTTCATTTGGCCATAACTTGGGCTAGACAGGTCTAAATGACCTGAAATTTCACCTGTGGAAAGTTGAGATATAGACCTAAAACTTTCATGAAGAACAAAAACCCAAATTGTTCCCTTAACGAAGTCATTTGGCCACCCAAAGTTGGTGACCTAAAACTACCAAAACCAGTTTAGTGCCTAGAAATCTGGGTTAAGTCTAATCCGGTAGCCATGATTCAAATGGCTATAACTTGAGCTAAAAAAATCTAAATGGAGTGATTCAAAAAGTAGAATAAATTTAAGACATTAAGGAACAATTTCTATGAAGAAAACTTAGCCAAATTCTAACAGCAACATGACCATGGAACAGTGCAACATAAGACACCAAAACTGAAAATTTGCAAATTTGCCTAAAAGACTTAGAATTTGAGTAAACAACCAAAACCAAAAAATTTAGTAACCAAAATGTGGTATGTGGGTGAAGTTGGAATTCCCATACCTATTAAGCCTTAGAAAGTCAACAAATTGACTTGAATAGTGTTGTGAATAGTAACCTCGAAACACAAATTTTAAAGAACATCAATTTTAGTATATTAAAGCTAGGTATAAGTGAATTTGAAATCATTTTGGATTTCTGATAAGTTATAATACTGAAACACTGTGAAACTGTGTGTTTCAGTTGAAAAGAATACCGGGAAAGAACCCGAGGAATCGAGTCAAGGCCAAGAGGCGACTCGCTTAAGGTTTGTGCACAAAATCAACATGCTTTAAAAATTCATTTACAAAGTGCATGAAATGTGTATTATGCTTTTGCTTTGAATTGTTGAAAGTTTATTTGTGTATATTTGAAATGGCAATGAATATTTAGTAAATTGTTAAGATAAGTTATGAAACCACAGTATCATGACCATATATTTGGACACCTCACTAGCATGACTAGTGGAGGAAATTAGTTTCGAATTTTGATTCCTTCTCTGGCTGAAGTGCTGAGGTGTGTGCCAGTAGAAGAAGAAAAAGAATGGGTTCCCATATATTTAAGCTAGCTAGCCTTGTGATGTGACTTCGCCTTAGCCTCTGGCTATTGAGATTATATTTGTTTTGAATGACATGATATGACTGTGTGTTTTTATGAAATGTGTTTGAGACTTTTGAAATGAAATTGTTTGGATTAAAATTTTATAAGTCATGTTTTGAATGTATTGCTCATGTTCAATTTAAATTTTGAATAAATGTGATTTAAATTCCGCATAAAGTTTATTTTAGTATGTTGTGCACCACTGAGTCCTAGTACTCAGTGATGGCTGTTATTGCTGTCGCAGATATAGAGACTAGAGGAGCAGCAGATTGAGCTACTAAGGATTGAGGAGCTACCTACTTTGAAGTTATCGGGTATATTTTATACCCTGATTGTAAAAATTTATTTTGATGTATGTAATGTATGTAAGGTATGGACATGTAAAACTGGTCTTGAGCAGTTTGTATAAAGTTTGTAATAAATTTTAGTTTGGATTTTCCTAATGTAAATTTTTAGTATGATGTATATAAATTGTTTTATATTTAATTACATATGAATGGAAGTATTTTATTTTAATTTGAATGAAAGTAATTAGTAATATTTTGGATGATATTTGAATTGGAAATTGTGGATTTGAATTTTTGGAAATTGATAAATGATGTTGAAATTGTTTGGGATGGTTGTGAAATTGAAGAAGTTGTTGAGACAAATTATTGGAAGTGCTTTTTATAGGAATTTGAAGAACTGTTTTCTTAAAATATAGACGGCACTCTGCCGAAATTTCTATAAAATTTGCCAAAAATAAATGGGCCAAAAATTTTAACTAGTTTTCAACTTTAATTAAATGTTTTAATACCTATTAGAAAATGTTCACCGCTTATAAAAGTAAGAAAATTGTTTTAAAATCCTTTGTAGGATACTTAATGAGTTATCGATAGGTGAAGTTCGGTAGTTCATTAGTTATTCTACGGGATCATGTTATGCCTTACAGAGGGGTAAGGTGTGACATGTTTTAGTGGTATCAAAGCAAAATTTTTAAAGTATGTTTTAACTTGTGAATTTTTGTCTTTTCTTTGCTAAGTACAACTGCTCAATGTCCTTATTTGTTACATACAGTGCATTACATCATAAATATGAACTAACGGAGGGAAATCTCCTTTTGTTATTTGTTCAGGAGATACCCTAACTTCAGACTGAAATGGAAGAAGGGCATCGCTCTGTTGAGCAATCTGTTGAAGCTGAGGCACAAGGGGAAGCCCCAACTCTACAGAATGTCAGTGGGTAAGTGGCACCAGCTCCACAAATGCCGTAGTTTTCTACACAGTTTGCACAGCGGATGGCGGTAATGTTTCAACAAATGGCTGGGGTTATGCCTGCTCAAGCTCTACCCCAGACTGCTGTGGTGCAACCTCAAGCTCCAGTTAGACAGTATGACAAGCTATTGAAGTATGGGGCTACAGAATTTAAGGGTACAGTGGACCCTTTAGAGGCAGAGCAATGGCTTGAAAGGATGGATAGAGTGTTTAAGAAGCTGCACTGCCCATATGAGTTGAAATTTGAATACTCTGTGTCGCTACTACAAGGGGATACGTATGATTGGTGGAAGACCATCCCCCACAGCTTGGCTGAACCACCAGTACTGACCTGGGATGACTTCATCAGAGAATTCAAACAAAAATATGTCCCAGATGCATATGTGGATCAAAAGTTATAAGAATTTCTGAGTCTGAAACAAGGGAACAAATCAGTGACAGAGTATGAGAGGGTTCTCCCGCTTAAGCCACTATGTTGGGAGTCTCCTTTCTACTAGCAAGGCAAGGTGCAAGAGATTTGAGACTGGTTTGAAGCCCAATTTGAGGATGCAAGTAGTGGGATTTAGACACAGCAATTTTTCAGAACTCATTTCTCAAGCACTTGAGTTGGAGAGAATTGAAATAGAAGTGACCCCAGTAAAGGAAAAATCAGAGAAAGCTGAGAAATCAGAAAAAGATAAGGGGGAAAAGTCAGTAGAGCCAAGTTCTGGTGGTACCTCTGGAAAGAAGAAGAAATTTGGTGGACCTAGCAGAGGTCGAGGTGGAATATTTGGAAGGGGCAGATTCTCTGGACTGAGACCCCCTAAGTCTGGTCAGCAGTCGAGAAGGGGTTCATATCCTACCCGCCCTTGTGAGACTTGTGGCAAGATTCATGGGGGAGAATGCTATTGGGCAATAGGAGCCTGTTTTAATTGTGGAGGCAAGGGTCATATTGCAAAAGAGTGCACTAGTGCTCCTGGATTCGGTCCAGCTCCTACGACTGCAAAAGGTTCTATTCAGAGTCCTGCTCCCAGAGGTTCACAATCAGTTGGCAGAGGAAGAGGTAGAGGTAGAGGCACTACTTCTGGTAGTCAGGGCACTGTTGGTCAGTTAGCATAAGAAAGTGCTTCAGCCAGGGTTTACACGATGAGACAGCGAGAAGAGGCTGAGACTTCTGATGTTGTAGCTGGTATATTCTCTATCTCTGATCAAGAAGTATTTGTGTTGTTTGATCTGGGTTCAACCCACTCATATGTTAGTGCTAGCATAGTCAATTCACTTGTTGTTCCATGTGCCAAAATGGATTTTGAAGTGCTAGTAACTAGTCCATTAGGACAAGAGGTCCAGGTCAACAGAATCTATAGAGACTATCCTTTGGTGATCCAAGGACATGTTTTTCTGTCAGATTTGATTAAAATGCCCTTCAGAGATTATGATATCATTTTGGGCATGGATTGGTTAGCTAGGCATCACGTCATGATTGACTGCAGACTGAAGACAGTCACTTTTGGTCTCCCTCTGTACGGTGATGTGGTAATAATGGGGAGAGGCATTTACTGCCATCAAACATTATTTTGGCTGCACTAGCTAGAAGGATGATCAGAAATGGTGTAAAGCATACTTGGCACATGTGATAGACACCCAAGTGGGGAGTCCAGCACTGAGGGACATCCCGACGGTATGTGACTTTCTGGATGTGATTCCTGATGAATTGCCAGGATTATCTCCAGAAAGAGAGGTGCAGTTTGAGATTGATGTTACGCTTGGTGTGGACCCAATCTCCATAACACCATATAGAATGGCACCTGCAGAATTGAAAGAGTTGAAAGTGCAGTTGCAAGAGCTGCTTGACAAGAGCTTTATCCGCCCTTGTGTCACCTTGGGGAGTGCCAGTGTTGTTTGTAAAGAAGAAAGATGGCACTCTCCACTTATGTATTGACTATTAGCAGTTGAATAAAGTTATAATAAAGAATAGATATCCATTGCCCCGCATTAATGACTTATTTGATCAGTTGAGGGGTGCAGCTATGTTCTCCAAAATTAACCTGAGATTAGGTTATTATCAGCTAAAAGTACAAGAGCAGAATATTTCCAAAACTGCCTTTAGAACCCGCTATGGCCATTATGAGTTCTTGGTCATGCCATTCGAGTTAACTAATGCTCCGGCTACTTTTATGGATCTGATGAACACTATCTTCAGACCATACCTCGACCAGTTTGTTGTGGTATCCATTGATGATATATTGGTCTATTCGAGGAGCGCAGAAGAGCATGATAGACATCTACGGATTGTACTACAGACTTTGAGGGAGAAACAGCTATACGCCAAATTGTCAAAATGTGAATTTTGGCTGAAAGAAATATCTTTCTTGGGGCATGTAGTATCAGTAGAGGGCATCAAGGTTGATCCAAGTAAGATAGAAGCTGTCCTTAATTAGAGGCCACCCAGGAATATCACGAAAATTCGCAGTTTTCTGGGTTTAGCTGGATATTACCGTCGATTTGTGAAGGGATTCTCCATGTTGGCATCTCCATTGACTAAGTTACTTCGAAAAGATGTTAAATTTCAGTGGACGGATAAATGCCAACAGAGTTTTGATGAATTGAAGAAATATTTGACTGAAGCTCCAGTCCTGACTTTACCTACACCGGGTAAAGAATATACAGTTTATAGTGATGCTTCTCACAATGGGTTAGGCTAAGTATTGATGCAAGATCGAAATGTCATTGCCTATGCATCACACCAGCTGAAACCGCATGAGAGGAATTATCCGACACATGATTTGGAACTTGCAGCTATTGTGTTTGCTCTTAAGATCTGGAGACATTATTTGTATGGGGAGAAGTGCTACATCTACACAGATTATAAGAGTTTGAAGTATCTGGGCACTCAGAAGTAGTTGAATTTGAGACAGAGGAGATGGTTATAGTTGATAAAAGACTATGATTGTCTAATAGACTATCAGCCAGGGAAAGCTAATGTTGTGGCTGACAACTTAAGTCGCAAGACTATGGCAAGTCTACGGGTTACACCTTTGTCAATGGTACATGAGTTGAGATTGATTTACATGCCAGCTTAGAGATTAATGATGAGGGGCAGACAACAGTTGCATGGCATGTACAGCCAGTGTTGATTGATCAGATCAGAATGGCTGTTCAGAATGATGAAAAGTATCAGAAGCTATTGGAAGAAGTCAGATAGGGCAAGAAACCAGAATTCTCAATAAGAGATGATGGTCTACTGTTACACCAGGGCAGAATGTGTGTTCCTAATGATGTTGATTTGAGAAAGATCATTTTGAAGGAAGCACATGAGTCTCCTTTTGCCATACACCCTGGTGGCACAAAAATGTATAGAGGGCTAAAGGAGCATTACTGGTAGATGGGTAAGAAAAGAGATGTGGCCGAGTTTGTTTCTAGCAAGTGAAGGCAAAGCATCAAGTACCAGCTGGTTTATTACATCCACTACCAGTATCGGAATGGAAATGGGAGAGAATAACGATAGATTTTGTGATGGGACTTCTGAGGACACAGAAGAGTCATGATGCAGTATGGGTTATTGTAGACAGACTGATCAAGTCTGCTCATTTTCTGCCAGTCCGGATGGACTATAGTTTAGAAAGATTGGCCAAGTTGTACATTAATGAGATAGTAAGGCTGCATGGAGTGCCAGTATCCATTGTATCAGACAGAGATCCTAGGTTCACTTCTAGATTCTGGGGTAGTCTTCAGAGAGCCCTAGGAACTAGATTGAACTTCAGTACGGCATTCCACCCATAGACAGATAGCCAGTATGAGAGGGTAATTCAGATCTTGGAGGACATGCTACGAGCTTGTGTGATTGAATTTGAGGGCAGTTGGGACGCACACTTGCCTTTGATTGAGTTTGCTTACGATAATAGCTACCAATCAAGCATTGGGATGCCTCCATATGAAGGTTTGTATGGTAGAAAATGCAGAACTCCCTTGTGTTGGGATGAAGTAGGTGAAAGAAAGATGATTGGGCTCGAAATTGTTCAGCAAACTGAGGAGAAAATCAGATTAATTAAAGATTGACTCAAGGCTATATCAGACCGTCAGAAGTCCTACATTGATTTAAAAGAAGGGATATTGAGTATGCAGTGGGTGAGAAAGTATTCCTCAAGGTTTCCCCTTGGAAGAGAATTATGAGATTCGGCAGAAAGGGGAAACTGAGTCCTCGTTTCATTAAGCCATATGAGGTTCTGGAAAGAGTGAGTCCTTTGGCATATCGATTGGCACTACCTCCAAAGTTGGAGAAGATACATAATGTCTTCCATGTGTCTATGTTGAGGAGGTATCGATCAGACCCATCTCATGTACTACCAGTCGAAGAAATTGAAGTGAATCCATACCTCACATATGAGGAAGAACCCATAGGGATTCTGGCTTATGAGGTGAAGCAGCTACGGAACAAGTAAATACCGTTAGTGAAAGTGTTGTGGAACCATCATTCGGGCTAGGAGGCTACTTGGGAACGAGAGGAGGACATGAGGAGATAGCACCCACAGCTGTTTAGAGACTGATACCAGGCAAAATTTCGAGACAAAATTTATTTTAAGGGGGGGAGAATTGTAAAATCCCTATTTGTATAGCCTGGTATATTTCACTATTCCGGTGACTGGTGTCGGTCCGGACAATTAGGGAGATTAGAACCACACTTAAGACCACTAGATAAGCCCTAAACACAAATAATTAGCAACTGTCAAACAGTAAGTATAAATAAGAAAAACATAACATAAGAAGTAAAATGAGCTGAGAGTCACAGCGGTGGGTGACCTTCTCGGGAAGGATTATGAAGTCGATTTAAACTCAAATTTCGAACCGTAAAATGTGACGTCGCGGTCCTTAGGACCATTATGAACATAGTTGAAAAGAGAAAATCACAAAAAAGAAGTGTTAAGCCGGTTAAATAATTAGGTCAGAGATCTGAAAGAAATATTGAATTATTTACAAACCGGATCAAACCGGCGAGGGCAATTTGGTCAATTCACCCCTACAGCTAACTCCTGACCTAACTGTCAAATAAAATCAGAGAAAAGAAAATTTCAGAATCGGGAATGAAATTAAAGATCTAATGGAAAAATAAATAGAAAAAAAAAAAAGAAAAAGGAAAAGTAGAAATTGGTGACATCATGCATGACATCATGCATGATGTCATAAACACTAATAAAAAAAAGAAATAAATTGGGATAATTTTGGTCTTCCAAGTGGATGAAAATTGATAAAAAGAAAAAGAAAAGAAAAGAAAAAAAAAAGTGTCTTCCTCAAGTTGCCGTCCCATATCTCTCTCTTTCCCTCACCCTCACTTTCCTCCATTAAAGCTCATTTTGAGCTTTAAGAACTCCTTGATCTAGCAGTCCCCTTAATTAAACCTTGTCTTTTAGTCTTGAAAAGAAGCTTGAGCAAGAAAGAAAGAAGAAAAGAAGAAGGGAATTGAAGATTGAAAATCAAAGGTTGAGGTTAGTGAGCAAACTTCCATTTCTTAGTTTAATTTCTATGTTTTTTGTTCAAGTAACTTGGATTTTAACTTAAAATTAAAAGAAAATAATTGTTGGAGGACTAGAGGAAAATTCAGCCAGCTAGGGTTGGTGATGATAATGTATGAATTTGATTGAATAAATGTGTAGGTAAGCTTGCATGAATATAGAAGTAATGCTAGTATTCTTGAAATTAGTTAAATACAATAAATATGTGAATTAGGGTTTGGCACCTAGGTTTTAGAAGACAAAAAAGTGAGGATGTGTTAAATGGTGTGTTAGACTTGGTTTGAGCTGAGAAATGGTCATTTGTGACCAATTGGAGTATGTTAGAAGTGTTGGAACCAAATGCAAATTCGGATTGCTTAGGGTTATGCTGCAGGTAGCAGGACCAAGGTCCCTTTCAGGGACCAAAACTAAAACTTTACAAGCCCAATTGGTGTGAGGCAAATTGAGAATGAAAATAGACACAAAATGACACATTTTTCATTTAGGAATCATGCCCAAAAAGTGACTAAAACCTAGTGAACAAATTGACCAAATCCGGATTAGGCAATCTGACCTGTACAAAAATGACCAAATGAACAATGTTTGTTCATTTGGCCATAACTTGGGCTAGGCAGGTCTAAATGACCTGAAATTTTACCTGTGGAAAGTTGAGATATAAACCTAAAACTTTTATGAAGAACACAAATCCAAATTATGCCCTTAACCAAGTCATTTGGCCACCCAAAATTGGTGACCTAAAATTGCCAGAACCAGTTTGGTGCCCAGAAATCTGGGTTAAGTCCAATCCGGCAGCCATGATTCAAATGGCTATAACTTAAGCTAAAAAACTCCAAATGGAGTGATTAAAAAATGAGAATAAATTTAAGACATTAAGGAACAATTTCTATGAAGAAAACTTAGCCAAATTCTAACAGCAACATGACCAATGGAACAGTGCAACATAAGACACCAAAACTGAAAATTTGCAAATTTGCCTAAAAGACTTAGAATTTGAGTAAACAACCAAAACCAACAAATTTAGTAACCAAAATGTGGTATGTGGGTGGAGTTGGAATTCCCATACCTATTAACCCTTAGAAAGTCAACAAATTGACTTGAATAGTATCATGAATAGTAACCCTGAAACACAAATTTTAAAGAACGTCAATTTTAGCATATTAAAGCTAGGTATAAGTGAATTTGAATTTATTTTGGATTTCTGATAAGTTATGATACTGAAACACTGTGAAACTGTGTGTTTCAGTTGAAAAGAATACCGGGAAAGAACCCGAGGAATCGAGTCAAGACCAAGAGGCGACTCGCTTAAGGTTTGTGCACAACATCAACATGCTTTAAAAATTCATTTATAAAGTGCATGAAATATGTATTATGCTTTTGCTTTGAATTGTTGAAAGTTTATTTGTGTATATTTGAAATGGCAATGAATATTTAGTAAATTGTTAAGATAAGTTTTGAAACCACAATGTCATGACCATATATTTGAACACCTCACTAACATGACTAGTGGGGAAAATCAGTTTTGAATTTTGATTCCTTCTCTGGCTGAAGTGCTGAGGTGTGTGCCAGTAGAAGAAGAAAAAGAATGGGTTCCCATATATTTGAGCTAGCTAGCTTTGTGATGTGACTTCTCCTTAGCCTCTGGCTATTGAGATTATATTTGTTTCGAATGGCATGATATGACTGTGTATTTTTATGAAATGTGTTTGAGACTTTTGAAATGAAATTGTTTGGATTAAAATTTTATAAGTCAAGTTTTGAATGTATTGCTCATGTTCAATTTAAATTTTGAATAAATGTGATTTAAATTCCGCATAAAATTTATTTTAGTATGTTGTGCACCACTGAGTCCTAGTACTCAGCAATGGCTGTTATTGCTGTCACAGATATAGAGACTAGAGGAGCAGCAGATTAAGTTGCTGAGGATTGAGGAGCTACCTACTTTGAAGTTATCGGGTATATTTTATACCCTGATTGTAAAAATTTATTTTGATGTATGTAATGTATGTAAGGTATGGACATGTAAAACTGGTCTTGAGCAGTTTTTATAAAGTTTGTAATAAATTTTAGTTTGGATTTTCCTAATGCAAATTTTTAGTATGATGTATATAAATTGTTTTACATTTAATTACATATGAATGGAAGTATTTTATTTTAATTTGAATGAAAGTAATTAGTAATATTTTGGATGATATTTGAATTGGAAATTGTGGATTTGAATTTTTGGAAATTGATAAATGATATTGAATTTGTTTGGGATGGTTGTGAAATTGAAGAAGTTATTGAGACAAATTATTGGAAGTGCTTTTTACAGGAATTTGAAGAACTGTTTTCTCAAAATACAGATGGCACTCTGCCAAAATTTTTATAAAATTTGCAGAAAAATAAATGGGCCAAAAATTTTAACTAGTTTTCAACTTTAATTAAATGTTTTAATACCTATTAGAAAATGCTCACCACTTATAAAAGTAAGAAAATTGTTTTAAAATCCTTTGTAGGATACTTAATGAGTTATCGATAAGTGAAATTCGATAGTTCATTAGGTATTCTACAGGATCATGTTATGCCTTACAAAGGGGTAAGGTGTGACATTAGCATGCCAATAAGGTATTGTTTTAGTAGTACTGCGAAACGTTTTATGCCTGTATTCATAGTTTTATGCCCGTATTCATGGCTTTATGCCAACATTCATGGCTTTTATGCCCGATTATGTGTTATCATAGCTTTTTAGCCATACTGACTGCATACGTGGTTGACATTCTGCATCCCATGGTATGACGGCTCGAGGCACCGTGGTGTCCAGTGCCAAGACCCGTTAACCAGTTTAGTCAGCCCGTCACAGGTTACCTGGGCAGGGAAAAAATATTTATTGAAATAAGTTAAAAATATTAGAAACTAAATAAATCAGTGAGAAAAATCTGAAAGGTATTAAACTAGTATTAATAATTTAATTATTACGAAATGATCCACAACACATAGAAAATATTAAGAGAGTAAATGAAAGACTAGCAAAATAAACATAATGTAAGTAATTATTAGAAATGCATCCTCCATAATAAAATAAAAATAAACTAAATATTTAGATTTATTTATACATTATATAAATAATTATTGTAAACTTATGACAAAAGAGATTCTAGAGAACAACATAAATGACGAAAAATGTACTGTATGGCAAATTTCATATGAACCCAGTAAAATTCTTAAATATAGAAAATATGCTCTAATTATTTTTATTTGTATATATTATTTCTTATCATATTATTGCACCACTAAGCAGCAATGCTTAGCGCGATGGATTTATTTCCTTGTGCAGGTACTGAAGTTAAAGCCCAGCGAATACTAAACAGAGATTTTGGAGTCTGATCTGCAGAGTACTCAAGGTTGTCACCTCCTCAGCAATGCATGTAGATAGGGCCAATATAGATCATATTATGTATTTTGTACATTATAATTAGTTATTATTTGTAATATAAACTATGAATTGTATGTTGAAATATAGATTATGGAACTGTAATTAATTTGTAGATCATATAAATTATGAAATTATGTAATTATTTTGTAAATTATGTAAATTAAGGAAATTTAAAAATTTTGCTTATGTAATTTGAGAATGTTTACATATGAATTGAGTATGAATAGATTTGTACAAATGAGTATGTGAATTACAAGAATTGAATGTGAGATGAATATGATGAGCATGAATGATATTTTTATTATAAAATATTATTGAAAATTTCAAGTAGGTGAATATTAAAATACGTCAACTGATAATAAAATAGGGAAAACTCCGCTGGTTTCTCTCTGGAAAAATAATTGATATTGAAAATATAACGAGATCAAATTATTAAAATAATAAAGTAAGACATGATAGGGTGCTCCGGCACCGAATGTAGCACACTTCACTCGGCTACACTGTAGTTAGGTGAGGGGTGTTACAAAAATTAAATAAAATAATTGTCTTATTCCCTTATCCATGGCCGACCCCCATCCCCTCTCTTTCCTCTGTTTTTAAGTTTTTCCCAAACTTTGATTTCCCACTTTCTTCAATAAATATTCCTCTAAAATTAGTAGAAACCTTCTAATCTAGCTTCAAAGTGAAGATTGGAAGAAAAAGAAATAAGAAAAAATGAAGGAAATTGAAGACAGAAAAGCCTCACAAGAGGTAAGAACTCTTCCAAGGATGTTTAGTTATATACTCTTTGAATTAAAGTTGGAAATGAGGATTTTGTTTGAAAAATTGTGAAAATGATTCATGAATCTTAATATATGAAATTTGGCCAACCAAGTATGAAATATGCTGGTGTTTATTTTAAATTAAACATGAATTAGAGCTTAAATAAAATGATATGTATGGTTAGTATGCTAAATTGCATGAAATTGCATGGAATTAGGATGATGGAAAAATTAGGGTTTATGAAAAATTAGGGTTTTGTAGTAGGTTACTCAATTGAAGTTTGTAATGATAAATTAAGGCCATATGAGGTGCAATGGATGTGTATTGATGTTGAATTGAGGAATGGGATTGATGAATTGGTGGTGTGCCATATGCTAGAATTTTGGACAGCTTGAGTCCAGTCCTCTTAGATAGTTATAAGTTGAGTTATATAGCTCCAATCGGTGTAAGGCTAATTGGAGATGAAATATAAGACATAGGGCTAGAATTTTCATGAAGACACCTAACCTAGAAAATGACCATAAGTTGCTCTAAAATTGGTTTGAATCCGGAATTGGTGTTCTGGACCTGACTAGAAATGACTAAATAAACAGTACATATTCAATTAGGCATAACTCACTCTAGACACCTCCAAATTAGGTGATTCTTGAACCACTAGAAACCTGAAACATAGTAGAATGCTTCTTATGAAGATCATGAACCCAAATAATGACCCTAAGTTAGTCAATTGCTAAGCAAAAGTAGTCCATCAAATCTGCCTGATTCTAGACTAACCTAGAAATTCTGGACAAATGGCCATCTGACCAGGTTTGGAAAAAATACCATAACTTGGGCTATAAAACTATAACTATAGTGATTCAAAAACCAAAATCTTAATAAGACCTAAAACTACAACTTTGATGTTTTGGGTAGAACATAGATCCTAAAGGAACTTAGGGATATTGTTAGGACAAATTAGGAACTCTAATTTTGAAATTCTTGCCTTTGGAGTGATTGGCCAATTGACACCTGTATAGTAATTAAACCATAACTTTCACTAGAAAATTCAAAATGGGATGAGCCAAAATGATCTGAAAACCTAAGACTTAGGGCTACAACTTTGGTTTGGAAATCTTACTCAAATTGTGAGTGTAAGGACCACAAATGTGAATTGTAAAGACTGAATTAAACTTGAAATCCTTAATGTACAGGGTTTATGAGTTCAGGTTGATTGAATTACCATAACACACCCTATATCACCTCAAATTTAGAAATTCTTGAACCTGTGAAACCATGAGACACAAGGGAACAACTCATATGAAGAACACCAAGCCAAATTATGACCATAACTAGTCTAATTAGCTTGATAAATTTGAGTTCCAAAATCTACCTTGTTCTGGAACAGTATTGGTCACTAGACCAGTACTTGGTAAATTGACCACAACTAAAGCTACAAAACTCCAAATAGAGTGATTCAAATTGAAAAATAAAACTAAGACATAGAGGAACAACTTTCATAGAGATCATATCATTAAATGAGGACTGGAAGTATGTGACACCCCTCACCCGTCTATAGTGTAGCCGAGCAAGGAATGCACATTCGGTGTCGAAGCACCCTATCTTATGTTGTCCTATTCACTGTTAATTTTAAACTTTATTTAAAACATGTAGAGAATTTTTTTTATCACAAATTATTTCTGTGGATACCCAGGCAGAGCCTCCTCTGCTTTATTAGCATCTGGCGGGTTTCACTATTCACCTGTTAAAAACCATTTCATATCCATTTATCTAATCATATAACATGTCATTCATTTTCTCATATAATAAATCATTCATAAGAAAATTCATATACAGAAATTCACATCTTTATTTACAGTCCAAAATATATAAATTACAACTTATTTACATCACAAACTATAATTACATAATGTTCCTATACAATGAACCAAAATACTAGTCTATGCATGGGCCGTACCAAAATACAAAAGGCTGAGGTGACTTTAGACTGTGGCAAATCTGGTCAGAGCTCTGTCAGTGCACCACTACTGCAGCTGCTACTGCAGCTGTGTCTGGTCTCCAGTACCTACGTGATGGAAAATCCAATGCGCTAAGCTAATTGCTTAGTGGTGCATAAATTTAAACAACAGCAACTAAATAATTGAAATAATAATTCCATGTAAAGTCAATTGCATATTTTATTGCACTTTAGAATCAATTTATTTATGAGGATCTTATCTGTGCATATATTTCATTTTCAGTCTCCTTAAACTCATACCAATAAAATTGTCATCAATTCTAAGACATTTATAAATTTTCTATACTTTGGGAACAATTAGATTTAACAGTATCTTTTCATTTCTTGCATAGTCTAAGTCATTTATGACTTTTCTGTACTTTGGAACTAAATTAATTATCAGTATCTTATCTACTTATTGGTTTCATTCTCAGTCTTTTAAAATTATATCAATGCCCAAGTAACCTATAACAGACTATAATGCTAGATACATGGGAGTAAACTGGTTAGACAGCCGCATGTCTATCCAGTATACATTTGTCATATCAAGCACAAAGCCAGCGGGCAGGCTGTTAAAGCCAGAAGTATAATTATGCACAATGGCAGCTGTGACACCCCATACCCGTGTACAGTATATCTGAGTAAGTAATGTAACACGGTGTACCGGCACACTCTATTTTTACCTTAATTAATTGTTGTCATAGTTTTGGATTTAGTTATGAAATATAATTTATTTAAGCCATTTATCAAAATTATTATTTATTTGAGGTTCCGAAAATTTTAAAGAAAATCCGGCAGAGTATCGGCTAAAAATGGAGGAAACAGTTCTTCAGAACCTGTGAAAAACACTTCCAATATTCATATCTCATCATCTTAAATTCCAATATCAAAATCCCAACAACATTTCTCAATTTCAGTTCTCAATCATCCATCACATGTGATAATCAAGTATAAATCACAAATAGATATTTACTTTTCCATTCACAAATACAATTTTCATAATTTACATAAGCATCCAAAAACATTACATAATTCTAAATACATATGAGAAAATAAAAATTTAGTTACAAAATGACAAAATGACACCTAGTGTCCTACCAATGCACAGCAGAAGTTGAGGTGACACGGACAGCATGCGTAATCGCAGATGGACTTACCCAGTCTGCGGTCTACTGGGCTCACGATCTGTATCTCCAGAACCTACGCGTGGCAAAAGCAACGCGCTAAGCAATAATGCTTAGTGGTGCAATAATAAAATAAAAGAAATAGCAAGAAATAAATATGTAGTGAATGTATATGTTTTATTTGTTTTGAATTTGTGTATCATTAACTTTGTCCCCTTTCATTCATTTGGTTGCCCAAGTAACCTACACTAGGCGACGATCGGATAAGCGGGTAACCGCACTTTGGGTATCAAGTACCTCGGGCTGTCACACCATCGGTCACATATGCATCTCCCGGTGTGCAACAGAACAGCTAACAAGCTGTAAAAACATCAAGCACAAAGCCAAATCTCAATACAAGGTCAGAATGGCTAAAAGCCATAAAATCACATAATGGCATATTGCCATGTGCAGTACTGCTAACTGAACCCTATTGGCATGCCAAACTATCCAAACCAATCTTGTTAGGTATACTAGGGCATTTGAAACTTTTAAATTCTTCAATTTGTGAATTTCAAGTTTTGGTGTCACTATTCACCCCATTGGTCAACAAAAATGTTGACTTTTAGGTAGAAAATAGGTACATTGGTTTTGGCACTCCCAACATACCACATTTTGCATTTAAAACTTGTTGGCATTAAGCATTAATACCATTTCTAAGCATTAAACCAAAGGAGCAGAATTTTCAGATTTTGTACCATAACTTTACTATTCCATTAGGGACTGTTACAGTGGAAATTTGAGGAATTGGTAAACATAAAAGTTGTTCCTTATTTTGTCTAGTTGAATTTCTTTTTTTGAATCACTCCATTTGGAGTTTTGTAGCTCCAGATATGGTCCAAAAACCACAGCTGGCCGGATTGGAAAAACTGCAGAATTACCAAATCTACAGTACCATGAACAGTGAATGTGATTGCCATTTGGGTTAAGTTTTGGCCATAATTTGGGGTAGGTTTCTTCATGAAAGTTGTTTGTATATGTCTTAACTTGTTGCTGTAAAACTTTCAGGTCAATTGACCATATCTACAGTGAGTTATGGCCAAATGAACAGTTACTATTCATTTGGTCATTTCTGCATGTGCTGTTGCAGGGTATCCGGATTGGGGCCAACTTTTGGTCCTCTTGCTTTGGTCTTTTGGGCATGGTTTCTTCAGCAAAAATGTGTCATTATAAGTCTAGTTTCATGTCCAATTGGCCAAACACCAATTGGACCTACACAGCCATAGTTATGGCCGTCTAAGTGGGCTGGAATCACAGCCACCCTTGCTGCTGTCCCTTGGCAGCCTACCATTTCACTTTGCCATGCCACATTTCAGTCCAATTTATGGTCAACTTACCTCAAATGGTCACTAATTGACCATTAGAATGTTTTTTAACAATTTTATAAGCAAAGTCAAATTTTCACTCCTAAACCCTAGCTCAATTTCAAAGTTTTCACAAATTTCCTTAGTTAACTCTTTTATTCTTTGTATATATATATGTATACACTTTAAACATAAGCTCTATTTCACTCTAAGTCCATCAAACAATCAAAATCATTCCTTCCTTAGGGCTGCTGAAAATTGAAGATACTCTAACATAGATAATTTACTTCAAATTATTACAATTTCTTAACTTAATTTGATGCTCTAACAAAGATTAAAAGAATGAGAGAGGAAATAAAGCACTAACCTCTTTGCTCAACTTATTGAGCTTGTGAAAACTCTAGAATTTCTCCTCTTTGTGGCTGCCTAGAGTTACCTTGTGATGTGGGGATAAGTTTTAGTGAATGGAGTAGGAAAATTTATGGTGAAATGAGGAGAGAACTTGAGCTTTGGTTGAAAATCAATGGAGGGAGGAGGGAGGAGGGTTTCGGCTGGTTTGGGTCCAAAGGAAGAAGATGAAATTTTTTTTTAATTTTCAGCCTCTTTAGTTTGTTTTAAGTGTATTTGTTATATGGTGATTGGTAGACCATTTTTAAATGACATCATTATGATGTCACAATTCCCATTTACTTACTTTTCTTTTTACTTTTGTTTTCTTATTTTCATTTCTCATTTTTAATAAATTTTTCATCAACATTAATTCATATTTTATGTCACAATATTTATTTACTCAACTGGCCAAGTCGGCCAAAAATCACCTTTGAAGGCGAAATGACCAAAATGCCCTCCGTTTGGCTTAACGGGTCAAAATTGTCTGTACCGATTGAAAAATTTTTCTAGGTATTTTCTTGGCATTCTAATGCCATAGGGACCTCAATGACCCTTCTCTGGAGTCTCAAAAATTATTTTATGGTTTTTCCCCCTGGTCTAGGGCTCCTAGTTGCGAGAACCGCAACTTCCCTCTAGGTTACCCCTCGCTAGGGCACCAGCTCGTTTAACTTGGTTGTATTTTATTTTTAAAATTTTTACTAAATTTTTCTTATTAATATTTGAGTTAATTATGGTTCCTGACTTTAGTTTAAATATTTTTCCGGACGTTCTAGCTGTCCGGACTGACACCGGTCACCAGAACAGTAGAATGTACGGAATTGCTATCGGGAATGTGTTACAACTCTCCCCCTTTAATTTAAATTTCGTCCTCGAAATTTACCTGATGCAAACAGTTGAGGGAACTATTGCCTCATCGTCTCTTCACTTTCCCAAGTTGCCTCCTCGGTGTTGTGGTGCCTCCAAAGCACTTTCACCAGTGGAATCTGCTTATTCCTCAATTCTTTTACTTCCCGAGCTAGGATTCGTAGGGGTTCTTCTTCATATGTCAAATCCGGTTGTATTTCAATTTCTTCTCTGGAGATGACATGTGAAGGATCTAAGCGGTATCTTCTAAGCATAGACACGTGGAACACATTGTGGATCTTGTCCAGCTCTGGAGGTAAAGCTAGCCTATAGGCCACTGGACCCACACGTTCAATGACTTCATATGGGCCAATGAACCTAGGGCTTGACTTACCTTTTCTTCCAAACCTCAATACCTTCTTCCATGGTGACACCTTAAGGAACACTTTGTCGCCAACTGTGTATTATATTTCTTTTCTCTTCAGGTCGGCATAAGATTTCTGTCTGTCTGAGGCAACCTTCAGATTAGCTTTGATTAGTTTCACTTTCTCCTCAGTCTGTTTCACCAGGTCTGGCCCCACCAGTTTGTCTTCGCCCAATTCAGTCCAGCACACTGGAGTTCTACATTTTCTCCAATACAGTGCTTCATACGGGGCCATTTGGATGCTAGCTTGGTAGCTATTGTTGTATGCAAATTCTGCCAGTGGGAGATATCTATCCCAACTTCCCTCAAACTCGATGACACAACTCCTCAGCATATCCTCAAGGACCTGACATATATTTCATGTTATTATTATCATTTCAGTTCAATATTTGTATTAATTCAATTGGTTCAATTGTTTACCTGGATTACTCTTTCTGATTACCCATCCATCTGAGGATGGAAAGCTGTGCTGAAGTGGAGTTGTGTACCCAAGGATTCATGCAACTTCTTCCAAAATCTCGATGTAAACCTTGGGTCTCGATCAGATATGATGGAAAGTAGAATTCCATGCAGTCTAACTATCTCACTGATATACAATTCTGCTAACTTCTCCAGTGAGTAGTCAGTCCTAACTGGCAGAAAGTGTGCTAACTTTGTCAATCTATCAACTATCACCCATACTGCATCATGTTTCTTCTAGGTGAGAGGTAGACCACTTACAAAATCCATAGTGACCCGATCCCATTTCCATTCAGGTATGCGTATAGGCTGTAGCAAACCTGATGGAACTTGATGTTCTGCCTTAACTTGCTGACATGTCAAGCATTTAGTCACATAGTCAGCTATGTCCTTCTTCATACCAGGCCACCAATACTGAAGCTTCAGATCATGATACATCTTTGTACTTCCTGGGTGCATAGCATATGCACTGGTGTGTGCCTCTTTTAGAATACTGGCCTTCAATTCCCCATCATCTGGTACACACAGTCTTCCTTTGTAATACAGACACCCATCTGCTTTCACCCCATAGTCAGTTGATTTTCCCTCTAGGATTTTGCTCATAATAGCCATTAGCTTCTCATCTACTTTTTGCCCATCTAAAATCTGTTGTAGTAGGTTTGGCCTCACTTGTAACTCAGCCAAAATAGCTCCATCTCGAATCAAAGTTAGACGGGCATTCAATGATCTTAAAGCTGTCATGGATTTTCTGCTCAAAGCATCAGCAACTACATTTGCCTTCCCAGGATGGTAGTCAATTACACAATCATAGTCCTTCAGGAACTCAATCCATCGTCTCTGTCTAAGGTTGAGCTCCTTCTGGGTTGGCAAATATTTCAGACTTTTGTGGTATGTGTAAATGTAGCACTTTTCACCATACAAGTAATGCCTCCATATCTTCAGTGCGAAGATAATTGCTGCAAGCTCTAGATCATGGGTAGGGTAATTCTGTTCATGTGGCCTTAGCTGTCTGGAAGCATAAGCGACCACCTTCCCCTCTTGCATCAATACACACCCTAACCCATTATGTGAGGCATCACTATAGACCACGAAGTCCTTTCCTGACACTGGCTGTGTTAACACTGGTGCCTCTGTCAACATAGCCTTCAACTTCTCAAAACTGGTCTGACACTTGTCATTCCAGTCAAATCTGACATTCTTGTGTAACAACTTGGTCATTGGAGCAGCTATTAGGGAAAATCCCTTCACAAATCTTCTGTAATACCCAGCTAGCCCCAAGAAGCTTCTGATCTCAGTTGTATTTCTGGGAGGCTTCCATTCCATCACTGCTTCTATTTTCTTGGGATCAACTCTAATCCCATCAGCTGACACTATGTGTCCAAGGAATGCAATCTCATTCAACCAGAAGTCACACTTGGACAACTTAGCATAAGCTTCTTTTCTCTCAGGGTTTGCAGAACAATCCTCAAATGCTCATCATGTTCTTCCCTGGTCTTGGAATACACCAGAATATCATCAATAAAGACCACTACGAACCGATCTAAGTGTGGATGGAAGATACGGTTCATAAGGTCCATGAATGCTGCTGGTGCATTTGTTAGGCCAAAGGGCATCACTAAAAACTCATAATGCCCATATCGGGTCCTGAATGCAGTCTTTGGCACATCTACATCCTTCACCCTCAACTGATGATACCCTGATCTGAGATCAATCTTAGAAAATACTCCTGCTCCCTTCAACTGATCAAACAGACCATCAATTCTAGGCAACGGATATTTGTTCTTCACAGTCACTTTATTCAACTGCCGGTAATCAATGCATAGCCTCAAAGTCCCATCCTTCTTTTTCACAAACAGCACTGGAGCTCCCCATGGTGACACACTGGGGCGTATGAACCCCTTATCAAGCAACTCTTGCAACTGAGTTTTCAACTACCTCAATTCAGTGGGTGCCATCCTATAAGGAGCAATAGAAATGGGTGCTGTACCCGGCAGTGTCTCAATAGCAAATTCAACTTCCCTTTCTGGTGGCAAACCAGACAATTCTTCAGGAAATACTTCTGGGAAGTCTCTTACTGTGGGTATATCACTAAGGTTTGGCTTAGCCGCCTAGTATCCACCACATGTGCTAGGTAGGCTTCACAGCCTTTTGTCATCATTCTTCTTGCAACTGTGGCTGAGATGACATTGGACAAGATATTTGTCCTTTCCCCCACAACTGTGATCTCATTACCCCCCAGGAGTTTTCAAAGAAATCCTCTTCAGTTTACAATCAACCATTGCCTGATGACGTGACAACCAATCTATTCCCAAAATCACGTCAAACTCGTGGAAGGGCAACTCAATCAAGTCTGCCAAGAATTCATACCCCTGAATCCTTAACGGGCAACCCTTGTATACTTTGTTCACCACTACACTGTGGCCCAATGGATTAGTGACCAGAATGTCTTGGTCACTCTCCCCTACTAGTATCCCCCTTTCTACGGGTAGGTTGATGCAGATGTATGAATGAGTGGATCCTGGATCCACTAATGCATGCACAGGTGTATTGTAGAGGGAGAACGTACCCCTGATGACGTCCGGGGCATCTTGCTCCTCCTGAGCTCTAATAGCATAAGCTCTTGCAGGTGGTCCGCCGGGCCTCTCTGCCGGCTCGATGCAGCCTCGTGATGGTCCTCTGACCTCGGACTTGCCGATTTTCTACCCCTCCGTGGTGCGGAGTAGGTGCATGCGCTTGTGTTGGAGCAAATGTAGTAGTTCTGCGTGGGCGGTTTCTTAAGCGATGCTGTCGACCCACATCTTAGCGAGCACCGATTACTCCAACATTCCCCTTATGCCATTTCGCATGTGGACATGCAGAAGATGTTGGGGCTGGTCCCCTGAACCCCATCCCTGGAGAGCTGCCCACTGATGGTGTGGACTGACCTCTCCTAGGGGTGAACTGTGGCCTGGGCCCCTGAGACTGACCCTGACCTTGTGGTTGCCCTGAACTCTGTGCAGGTGGACCTTTGAACTTCTTCCCAGGTGCAGGAGATGAGCTAGACTGACCCGGGCCCCTCTTCTGCTATCTCTCCCTTCTGGTCTGCTCACTTATTCTTACTTTTTCAACCCTTATTGCAGCTTCCACTAACTTGCTAAATTCTGTGATTCCCAGGGCAGTGAGCTGGATCTTTATGTTGTCATTTAGTCCCTCTTCAAATCTCTTACATCTTTCAGCTTCATTAGGGACTATCTCCCTTCCATAGCGGCTTAATCGAACAAATTCCTTCTCATATTCGGCCACTGACAACTGTCTCTGCCTCAGGTTAATAAACTCTCTTCTTCTCTCTTCTAGGTATACAGTACCCACATATTTCTTCTTGAATTCAGAGAGAAAGAAGTCCCAAGTTACAGCTTCTGGCTGCACTTCACTGGACACCGTGTCCCACCTTTCGTAGGCATCATCTTGCAACAAAGATATGGCAGCTTCTAGGTTTTGCTCTGGAGTGCAGTGGAGTTGTTTTAAGACTCTGCCTGTTCTGTTCAACCAATTTTCGGCTGCAACAGAATCATCTTCTCTCTTGCCATAGAAGTCCACTGCTCCAAACTTTCTTAGCCTTTCCAGGTGTGATTTCTGCTGTGGAGCTGGTGGTGGTGGTGGTGCTGGCATTACTCCGGCCATTTGTCTAAAGAAATCGGCCATTTGCTGGAACATGGCCTGTGGAGGCTGAGCAGGCTCTGCTTGAGCTAGCGGAGCAGGTTCTCCCATGCCCCCAGTCTCAGCTGCTGCAGGTGGAGCATGACTCTCCACTTCCTCCTCGACTGCTCTCTGTGATGAAGGGTCCATATCCTATTCAAAATAAGAAAGACAAACAGATCTGCATTAGTGTCACCTCGACTCTTACAAATGCAATGCATGGTATGGACTCAATCTAGGCCCAAAAACACATAAACCGTGCTCTGATACCACTAAATGTGACACCCCATACCCGTGTACAGTATATCCGAGTAAGTAATGTAACACGGTGTACCGGCACACTCTATTTTTACCTTAATTAATTGTTGTCATAGTTTTGGATTTAGTTATGAAATATAATTTATTTAAGCCATTTATCAAATTATTATTTATTTGAGGTTCCGAAAATTTTAAAGAAAATTCGGCAGAGTACCGGCTAAAAATGGAGAAAACAGTTCTTCGGAACCTGTGAAAAACACTTCCAATATTCATATCTCATCATCTTAAATTCCAATATCAAAATCCCAACAACATTTCTCAATTTCAGTTCTCAATCATCCATCACATGTGATAATCAAGTATAAATCACAAATAGATATTTACTTTTCCATTCACAAATACAATTTTCATAATTTACATAAGCATCCAAATACATTACATAATTCTAAATACATATGAAAAATAAAAATTTAGTTACAAAATGACAAAATGACACCTAGTGTCCTACCAATGCACAACAGAAGTTAAGGTGACACGGACACTGTTCAGAACTGCGGGATGGACTCACCCAGTCTGCGGTCTACTGGGCTCACGATCTGTATCTCCAGAACCTACGCGTGGCAAAAGCAACGCGCTAAGCAATAATGCTTAGTGGTGCAATAATAAAATAAAAGAAATAGCAAGAAATAAATATATAGTGAATGTATATGTTTTATTTGTTTTGAATTTGTGTATCATTAACTTTGTCCTCTTTCATTCATTTAGTTGCCCAAGTAACCAACACTAGACGACTGGACTGGATAAACGAGTAAACTGGCACTGGGTATCAAGTACCTCGGGCCGTCACACCATCGGTCACATATGCATCTCCCGGTGTGCAATGTAATGACTAACAAGTCAGAAATACATCAGGCACAAAGCCAAATCTCAATACAAGGTCAGAATGGCTAAAAGCCATAAAATCACAGAATGGCATATTGCCATGTGCAGTACTGCTAACTGAACCCTATTGGCATGCCAAACTATCCAAACCAATCTTGTTAGGTATACTAGGGCATTTGAAACTTTTAAATTCTTCAATTTGTGAATTTCAAGTTTTAGTGTCACTATTCACCCCATTGGTCAACAAAAATGTTGACTTTTAGGTAGAAAATAGGTACATTGGTTTTGGCACTCCCAACATACCACATTTTGCATTTAAAACTTGTTGGCATTAAGCATTAATACCATTTCTAAGCATTAAACCAAAGGAGCAGAATTTTCAGATTTTGTACCATAAATTTACTATTCCATTAGGGACTGTTACAGTGGAAATTTGAGGAATTGGTAAACATAAAAGTTGTTCCTTATTTTGTCTAGTTGAATTTATTTTTTTGAATCACTCCATTTGGAGTTTTGTAGCTCCAGATATGGTCCAAAAACCACAGCTGGTCGGATTGGAAAAACTGCAGAATTACCAAATCTACAGTACCATGAACAGTCACTATTATTGCCATTTGGGTTAAGTTCTGGCCATAATTTGGGGTAGGTTTCTTCATGAAAGTTGTTTGTATATGTCTTAAATTTTTGCTGTAAAAATTTCAGGTCAATTGACCATATCTACAGTGAGTTATGGCCAAATGAACAGTTACTGTTCATTTGGTCATTTCTGCAGGTGCTGTTGCAGGGTATCCGGATTGGGGCCAACTTTTGGTCCTCTTGCTTTGGTCTTTTGGGCATGGTTTCTTCAGCAAAAATGTGCCATTATAAGTCTAGTTTCATGTCCAATTGGCCAAACACCAATTGGACCTACACAGCCATAGTTATGGCTGTCTAAGTGGGCTGGAATCACAGCCACCCTTGCTACTGTCCCTTGGCAGCCTACCATTTCACTTTGCCATGCCACATTTCAGTCCAATTTATGGTCAACTTACCTCAAATGGTCACTAATTGACCATTAGAATGTTCTTTAACAATTTTATAAGCAAAGTCAAATTTTCACTCCTAAACCCTAGCTCAATTTCAAAGTTTTCACAAATTTCCTTAATTAACTCTTTTATTCTTTGTATATATATATATGTATACACTTTAAACATAAGCTCTAGTTCACTCTAAGTCCATTAAACAATCAAAATCATTCCTTCCTTAGGGCTGCCGAAAATTGAAGATACTCTAACATAGATAATTTACTTTAAATTATTACAATTTCTTAACTTAATTTGATGCTCTAACAAAGATTAAAAGAATGAGAGAGGAAATAAAGCACTAACCTCTTTGCTCAACTTATTGAGCTTGTGAAAACTCTAGAATTTCTCCTCTTTGTGGCTGCCTAGAGTTACCTTGTGATGTGGGGATAAGTTTTAGTGAATGGAGTAGGAAAATTTATGGTGAAATGAGGAGAGAACTTGAGCTTTGGTTGAAAATCAATGGAGGGAGGAGGGAGGAGGGAGGAGGGTTTCGGCTAGTTTGGGTCCAAAGGAAGAAGATGAAAATTTTCTTTTATTTTCAGCCTCTTTAGTTTGTTTTAAGTGTATTTGTTATATGGTGATTGGTAGACCATTTTTAAATGACATCATTATGATGTCACAATTCCCATTTACTTACTTTTCTTTTTACTTTTGTTTTCTTATTTTCATTTCTCATTTTTAATAAATTTTTCATCAATATTAATTCATATTTTATGTCACAATATTTATTTACTCAACTGGCCAAGTCGGCCAAAAATCACCTCTGAAGGCGAAATGACCAAAATGCCCTCCGTTTGGCTTAATGGGTCAAAATTGTCTGTACCGATTGAAAAATTTTTCTAGGTATTTTCTTGGCATTCTAATGCCATAGGGACCTCAATGACCCTTCTCTGGAGTCTCAAAAATTATTTTATGATTTTTCCCCCGGGTCTAGGGCTCCTAGTTGCGAGAACCGCAACTTCCCTCTGGGTTACCCCTCGCTAGGGCACCGGCTCGTTTAACTTGGTTGTATTTTATTTCTAAAATTTTTACTAAATTTTTCTTATTAATATTTGAGTTAATTATGGTTCCTGACTTTAGTTTAAATATTTTTCCGGACGTTCTAGCTGTCCGGACCGACATCGGTCACCGGAACAGTAGAATGTACGGAATTGCTACCGGGAGGGTGTTACAGCATCTGTTATGTTAGGCACAAGGCCAGCGGGCAGGCTGTTAAAGCCAAAAATACAATTAGGCACAATGGCCAACGGGCAAGCATATAGCCTATAGAACAATCATATCAAACATATATTGTCAGTCCATGACTTTCCATATAGGCAGTACTGCTATTTGTAATCCCTAATTGGTATACCAATCAATCTAACTATATATATAAGTCTAGGTATACTTTGGGCAAATTAGTACTATTAAGCACTTATAGTTTTATTATTTCATGATATGTACTATTAAGGGTTCATAACATATTGTTATTTCACTTCATGTACTATCTATACTTTATACCATTTTCATGTCACCTTGTAGTGGGAAAGTAGGTCTCACATACCTATTTCATGTAATTTAGCTTGTAGTGACTTATTAGGGATAAGTCCTTACTAAAAACAATTTAATTTAAGAACCTTTCTTTAGGTTCCGTTTTACTGTTTTAAATTTACATATCAAATTGAGCAATTTGTGGCTACTGTTTAGCCCCACTTCCTTCATGGAAGTTGTTCGTCTATGTCTTATCTTTATTTTCCTTTTTGAATCATGTCATTTGGACTTGTATAACTCAAGTTACGGTCAAATAACCATAACTAGGTCAATTCCAAATTCTAGTTCTTTTAACTAGGCAGTTTTGGTTATGGACTATACCAATTTATTTGAACAGGTTCTAGCAACATTTAGGCCTAGTGTTCTTCATAGGATATGTTGCCTTATGTCATATGGTCACTCAGAATTTCTAGTTGCAATTTTTCAAATCATATAGAATTAATTATAGCCACATTATTGGACTGGACTCAAGTATCTTGTAGCAACAGAATTTCAATTAGGTCTGTAACTTTGACCCAATATTTAAGCTTCTTATATTCATAAGTTGAGGAAAATGTCGTAAACAAAGTTGAAGATCTATTTCTTAGGTTTCCAGAATGGTATGGCTCATTTCAATTGAAGATTTCTAGTGGGAGATATGCTTAAAAGACTATTCTGGATTCAATGGTTGCTTATGCCAATTTCTAGATTTTATACACTATATTGACCTAGCCAATTAACCAATTTCTCTTGATTTTTGGGTTTTGGCCAAAATACCAATTTTGTAGCTCTATGTCTTATAGAATTTTGGCACTAGTTTCAGGGCATTTAGAGTTCTATGGACCAAGTTATGGCCTCTTTTCCAAAACTGGTCAAGTTGCCTTTGTCTAGCAATTCTGGGCTGTTTTGATTCTGGACAGTTTTGGTAACCTAACTTGGGCAAGTCATTTGACTTGGTTAATGGCATTTCTAGGCTCTGGTGTCTTCACAAAAGTTGTAACCCTATGTCTAAGCTTTCCAATGGTATAGATTTCAAGTCATTTGGACCTCTTTAGAGTGAGTTATGCCCTATGGAATGAATACTGTTTATTTGATAAATTTCTGGGTTCACAATTTGGTCATCCAGATTAGGACAACTTTTAGGTCACTTTCTGGATAGAATCTGGACATGGTTTCTTTATAGAAAATGGTATATTTTATGTCTAGTTTTGCCTTCAATTAGCCTCATACCAATTGGGGACACACAAATGCAGTTAGCGCTCAAAACACACAATATTTTTCAACAATTCTCAACCTGCAAGGAAATTACACTCCCAAATTCATTCCTCTAACTCCCTTACTTCAAATAATATAAATGGCACTTCTAAATATCATCAATTATCTCAATACAATCAATTTCTAGCAGCTTACACAAGTCTTTAATAGTCTATTCAAAGCCCTAATTCAATTGGTCAAAATCAACAACATACACATGAAAACAATATGCTAGTATATGTAACTTCAACTATAAGATTCACTTCCACTTATCCATCAACACCATTACTAACCATTTAAATTCATGAAATTATCCATCTCTCAAGTTCCTCAAGGCTACCAAATTGGATAGTTTCCCTTAGTATTCATTAATTGTTCAAACCCTAATTAAAATTATCAACCTCAATCATATTCATGCAATTAAATCCAAATACTTATAATCACCTTAATCAACATCATTAATCACCCTTTTACATGTATGAATTAATCAATATCCATGCTTATCAAGGCTGCCGAAATGAGGGACTTACACAAGTCTCCAATAATCAAATCAAAACCCTAATTTAATTTGTCAACCTCACATATATACATGCAATTGAATTCTAGTACATGTAATTACCTAAATCAACATCACTACCCATCATTTACATGTAAAAATAATTCAATCTCCTTTAGTTTCCATGGCTGCCGAATTCAAGGGCTAACCATTTCTCATCAATTTCTTCAAATTTTCTATCATACTTACTCAATTAAACCTCAAATCAAGAATTTCAGAAGAAAAGGTGAGAAATTATGCATTAACATTTAAATGAGCACTCCTTGAATTTGCCAAACTTCAATTTTACCTCTTCTAATTACTATCAATAGCTTCCTTATGACGTTGTGATTAACTTTTGTGATGGGACTTGTGAGGATCATGACAAGAATGGAAGAGAATGAAGCTTGCATGCGAAAAATTTATGGAGGAAATAGGAAGGTTGTGTTTCGACCATGGATGAGAAGGTTGAAGAAGATGGTGAAAGTGAGTGGAAAATTCTGCCACATTAGGCCTTTTATACCCCCAACTAAGTTGGTTTAATAATATAATAATCAAAGGTTTTAGTTATTTCTAAATAGTCCCACTTGTCTTTCTTAAATTGCATTGCATATATTTTCATATTTTTATAGGTTTTTCAAAATTTTTAATATCACTCATTTTAATGGATATTTAGGTCAAAGGTCATCTTTCATTGTCAAATGACCAAAATACCCCTCTTCGGGTTATAGTCCCACTTTTTCGGTAATACCGATTGAATTCCCGCTCCGACAGTTCCTTAAATTTTTATATTGTCTATTTTATTTTTATTTTCACCTTTACCAATTACTTAAATTTTTTTGACATTTTTAATATCATTTATACCTCGGTAAATTTTTAATTAAATCCCAAAAATTATTTCCTAGGGTTTCTTATGGTCCTGGGGTCGGCAACTGTCTACGCAATGATTCCCTAGTACGATCTCCTATCGCTAGAACCGCAGCTCATTTAACCTAGTTATATTTCATCTCTTTATTTTTTTTTCCTTAATTTTTTTTGTATTTTCTTATCATTTATTTTATCATTTTATGTCTCCTCACTATCATTTAAGTAAAGTTCCAAACATTCTGGCTGTCCAATCATACATTAGTCATCGGAACAATAGAACTTATGGACTACTTAATGTGAGGGTGTTACAATTCTTCCCCTCTAAATAAAATTTCGTCCTCGAAATTTACCTAGTGTAAATAATCAAGGAACTGCTATCTTTTTGTCTCTTCACGTTTTCGTGTTATAATACTTTACTTTCTCTTTAGTCTTTCTTACTAGTCATAGCTTTATAATATTATCTTCATCTCGATTTACTATCGGAAATACGTAGCTCTATACAATAGTCCCAAGTTGGTACTGTAATCTGCAGTTTACAACACAATCATCAAGAATATTGTGTAGTTACCACGGTATATCCCAATAGATTAGATTTTTCCTATACTTATCCTTAATCAGTTTTGCACTCATCCTCTTTCATCTTATATACAGTCTCTCTCTTATATCCATCCATTATCTTTAATACAATCCTTTTTGGTTGATAATCTACCATCACCTGATGACCTAAAGGGTTGGTGACAAGTATGTCATCTTCTAACCCATCTATCGATATCCTCTTTTAACAGGAGGTACAATGCATATATAGAGATGAATATAGTTAGTGTCTATCAATACATATTTAAAGGTATTATAAATAGAAAATGTACCTCTGATAACGTCTATCGGATCTGGCTCCTCCCGCGCCATAGCGTATACGGGAGGTGCTACTCCAGCCTCTGATAGTTTTATAGCCTCAAAAGCCCTCTGTGATGTACCAACTGTCTCAGGTCTCATAGGTCTTCTACCCCTTTGCATTGTTGGGCAGACCTCTCAGTCAGTGGTAGAGCAGTGGGAGCACTCCTCTGTGGACAACCTCATAAGAAATGATCCGTAGATCCACATCTGAAACATCCCCCAGTCAACAATCGACACTCCCCTATGTGTCTCCTACCACAGTGGGTACATTCTGGCACTAGAATTGATTTCTGTAACACCCCTTACCTGTCTATAGTGTAGCCAAGTAAGGCATGCCACACGGCGTGCCGGAGCACCTAGTCTGTGATTATCTTATTTTCTGAATACGCAATTTGATTTAGGAAACCGTTGTGTGAAATTTATATCATGATTGTTTATTATTTTATGTTTTGATAAAACTGAGTGTTGCAAAATTTTTAACAAAAATCTGGCAAAGTGCCGTCTATAAATTAGAAAACAGTCCTTCTGCACCTATTAAAAACAGTCTCAATATAGTATTTTCAAAATCACAATTTCATTCACTGTCTCAATTTCTCAGTAAAGTCAATAGACTTTCACAGTCATTAAACAGTTCCATAATACAATCCATAATAATTCAAATATATCCAGAAAATCTCCATGTTATTTAATATGTACAAAATATTATAAACTTTAGAGCTTTCATAATATTACAAAATACAGGGCCGAATTTCAAAATACAACAAAAGTACAAAATACAAGATATCCTAAGTCCTACCATGTATGCAATGCAGTGCAGATGACTCCAGACTCCTGTGCAGATCTGATGTCTCACCTGGTCATAGGTTTGCTAGGCTCCCCAGCTGTGTCTCCAATACCTACGCATTACAAAAGCAACACGCTAAGCAATTTTTGCTTAGTGGTGCCAATTATAAAGAGAAATAAACTAAAATAAAATAAATTAATTGTTTATGATTTTCGATGCCTATAGTATTTGCAGACTAATTCTTCAGAAATATTTAATAAGATTGTTCATCTAAAGCTTTTCATGTTTTTATTGAGCACATTTTATTTATACTTAATTTAGTTATACTGCATGTCAATACACTTATTTTAATGGTCTGAATTTAATAACACTTAAATTAACTGTCCATGTAGCCTATATGTAACGCCCTCACTTTACGTAGTCCATACCTTTTGCTGCTCCAGTGACCTAAAGTCAGTCCGGGCAAGTCAGGATGTCTGAAACTACACTCCAGTGATAGTAAACAGGCATAAAATGATGAAATAAATAGAAATAAAATAAAAGAAAAATTAAGGAAAAATAAAAGGGAGGAAATGAAACTAGGTTAAACGAGCCAGCGCCGCAGCGATGGGTGACCGCACGGGGATGTTACGGCACAGGCAATAGCCGACCCCAGGACTATGGGGAACCCTCGGAAATAATTTTTGGGACATAATTAAAGGTCTACTGAGGTGTAATTGACATTAAAAATGTCAAAGAAAAATTAATTGGTATAAACGAAAAACGAAAATTAAAGAAATCAGCGATATAAGGAGTAAATCGATAGTATCGAAAAATCCGAAACATAACCCGAAGAGGGACATTTTGGTAATTTGACACCTAGAGTTGCCTTTTGACCTAAATTTCCATTAAAAATAAGTAATATTGAATATTGAAAATTTCATGAAAATAAGAAGTTTTATACATAGTGTGATTAAAGAAATTATGGGGATTAATTGAAATATTCATAAGTTTAATTATTCTAATATTAACCTAAAGTTAGTGGCATATATTATATTCATTAACCTAAATTAGTGGATCATATAAATACCTAAGTGGACAGATCTTAGCACCAAAAACACTTCATTTCTTCATTCCAAGCACCCATGGCCGAAATGAACATCTTAAAATCCTCCATTGCCATTTCTTGCATGAGCTCCATCTCTACCATTTCAAGCCACAATTCCTTCAAGTGTTCTTCATTAAACTTAGTCTACACACCATGGGAAAGCTTTGGGCAATAAGAAAAAGAAGAAATCTCAAGGTTTAGCAAGCTCCAAACAAAGGTTAGTGCTTAATCTTCTGATTTTCCTTAACTAATCCTTGTGTTGAGCTTTGGGTAAGTTAAATTGCTAAGTAAAATTGAGAAAATTAATAAGTATTGAAGAGTCAAGAATTCGGCAGCCATGGAAGCTAGGAAATTTTGATTGATTTTTATATGCAATTGAGGATTAATGAGGTTAATTAAGTAGTTACAAGTAATAGGATTTAATGGTATATGTGATTATGGTGTTAATAAGTTTGAATTAGGGTTTTGATTTTGATTTGGAGACTTTGTATCTAATTGTTGAATTTTAGCAGCCTTGAGGTCCATTGGAGAGTGCTAATTTCATGAATATAAATATTGAATTATGATGTAATACATTAGTGGAAGTATATGGCAAATTGTTAAGTTGAATTCATGTGTATTAGTTAGTTATTCTATATGTGTATTATGGTTAATTTTGACCATTTGATTAAGGGTTGTGTATTGTATATTAAGGACTTGTATAAACTACTCAAATTGACCAATTTGAAGTGTGATGAATGAGTATGGAATGGGATGAATCCAGAATTTAGGTATGGGAGTTTGAGGATTTAGAATTTAAAAGTGTAATGTTTGTGCAATTGAAGAATTGTATAAAGGTAGTATGCATTTGGGGCTATAACCCTAATTGTGTGATCCCAATTGGTATAAGGCCAATTGTAGGTAAAACTAGACTCAATATAGACCAACTTTCGTGTAGAGAGCTTGTCCAAATTCTGCCTAGAAGTGACCTAAAAGAATGACCAAATTCGGAATTGCATGACATGAAAACCCAGAATTTGACCATATGAACAGTAATCAGTCTTTTGGCCACAACTCACTCAAAATAAGTCCAAATGACCTGAAATTTATACTATGCAAAGCTTAGACATAGAGCAATTGTATAAAAACTCTTGTAAAATATTTTGATGTGTAATTAAGTGCAAATTATTGTAATGTAAATTTGAGATTTTATTTACCTGTATAGTTTTGTAATATTAATTTTTGCGTCTTGTAATCAATGAAATGTTTCTTTTATGATGAGGTTGGTTTGAAAATGAATTGATTTGATTATTGAGATTTGAATTGTGAGATGAAATGAAGTTTATTAGGGTTGTATTTGAGAAATCATACTGGGAGTGTTTTCCTTTTCAGGTTTGAAGAATTGTTTTCTCAAAATACAGTTGGCACTTTGCCGAAATTTTGAAAAATTTTTATAACACCAGATTTTAATCGATGATTTAAATTTCACGAGAATTGTTTTAAAATCCCTTGTAGCATATTTAATGAGTTACCGGTAGGAAAAGTACGATAATTCATTAGGTGTACTACGGGATCATGTTACATCTTACGGAGGAGTAGGGTGTGACATGTTCAGTGGTATCAGAGCAATGGTTTTAAAGTAAATTTTGAATTGTGAAATAGAATTAATTTTGTCATTAAATACAACTGCTCAAATGTTTGATACATATAATACATTTACATTATAAATATGAACTATGGAGAGAAATCTCCTTGTGTTGATTGTACAGGAAATAGAAAATCCTGTAAAAAGATATGGAAGAGAAGAATGAGACAATAGAATAGTCTGTGACGGCAGAAGTACAAGGTGAGGCCCCAGCCCCTCAGAGAGTCAGAAGCCCGACTTTACCAGCCCCACCTGTATAAATTACTGCACAAATGGCCTAGCAAATGGCCACTTTCTTTCAATAAGTGGCTGATAATCTGTCAGCCTAAGCCCAAGTACAAACCCAACCCCACAAGGGCAACGTGAAATAGAGAAGAGGGAGAAACCTATAAGTCAGAGCTCGAATAGTCATTTGGGAAATAAAGACAAGACATAAAAGAATAATTTCCTTTTAGGAAATGGAGCCAAACAGTGGCCACAAACTGTCCAAAGTGATATGCAAAGTTACAATCCTGAAATTGAATCTAAAGAAAGGTTCTTGAAAAACATTATTGGCTTATCCCTACTAAGTCACTATATACTAAATTACTTGAAATAGGTATGTGGGATCCACTTTCCCACTATATAGTGAAATGGAAATTTCATTATCACTAAATGCTAAATCACATGAAATAGTGATGTGGAACCCACCTTTCCCACAATACATGGACATGAAGATTTTGTTAAATAATTAATAATACTTAATTGTCCAAAGTAAACATAGACTTATGTATATTGTATGGATTGATTGGTATACCAATTAGGGATTATAGATAGCAGTACTGCCTATATGGGAAGTCATGGATTGACAATATATGTTTGATATGATTTTAAAAGGCAATGAATATTGTCATCAGGGGGCTTAAGGGGACGGCGATATGTAACGCCTGCAAGTGCTTTGATAGGTTACTTGGGCATAAATATAAGTAATGAGTTTTAAATTCAAATAATTACATGAAGAGACCATTGATATGACTTTAAAAGACAAAGAAGGAAATAAGTGTACAGATAAGATGTTAGAAAACCTAGTCCATGAGGTTATAACATAGTGACTATGTAATGTTCTCGATGTTTGTATTGTAAGCTGGAGATTACAGTACCGACACGGGATTATTGTGTAGAACTACGTACTTCCTCATTGTATACCAAGATAAGGATGTTTGTGAATAGTCTTTGATTTGGTATAGAAGAGTACTATTACGGGAAATAAATATGAAAATTTTAGTTAGAAATTGAAAACTTTAAAACTAACATATCGAAAGGTCGCTATTAGTTAGTGACTCGGTTACACTAATGTGAGCTATCGATATGACAGGAATTACTATAAAATTTGAGATTTTAGTATGATTATAAATTAAAAAGAATACCTTGAGGACAAAGATATCTAGACCTCGATATGGAGTCTTATAGTTATTTTGATATTTTTGTCAGAAAGAAATGATTTAGCATTTGAGACATTTGTGTGAGGTAAATGTAGAATACCTAGATGAGGGCAAGTTAACAGGATTATAGTAAGTAAAGGAGACGACAGGACTAGTAAGGATTCTAGCATGAGAAATCAAGGAATTAATGAATAAGAGAATTTCATGAGTGGAAACATAAAAGGCAAAGGACACAATGATGGGAGAGTGAGTAAAATTATGAGATAAAGATATCAGTTATATGAATCCGATAAATTTTGAGGACGAAATTTTGCCTTAGAGGGGAAGAATTGTAACACCCTCACTTTACGTAGTCCGTACCTTCTGCTGATCCGATGACCTAAAGTCAGTCCGGGCAAGTTAGGATGTCTGAAACTACACTCCAGTGATAGTAAACAAGCGTAAAATGATGAAATAAATAAAAGGAAAATAAAAGAAAAATTAAGAAAAAATAAAAGAGAAGAAATGAAACTAGGTTAAACAAGCCAGCACCGCAGCGATGGGTGACTGCACGGGGAAGTTATGGCGCAGGCAATAGCCGACCCCAGTACTGCGAGGAACCCTCGAAAATAATTTTCAGAACATAATTAAAGGTCTACTGAGGTGTAATTGACATTAGAAATTTCAAAGAAAAATTAATTAGTATAAACGAAAAATGAAAATTAAAGAAATAGGCGGTACAAGAAGTAAATCGATAGTACCGAAAAATCCGAAATATAACCCGAAGAGAGGCATTTTGGTCATTTGACACCTAGAGTTGCCTTTTGACCTAAATATCCACTAAAAATAAGTAATATTAAATATTGAAAATGTCATGAAAATAAGAAGTTTTATACATAGTGTGATTAAAGAAATTATGGGGATTAATTGAAATATTCATAAGTTTAATTATTCTAATATTAACCTAAAGTTAGTGGCATATATTATATTCATTAACCTAAATTAGTGGATCATATAAATACCTAAGTGGACAGATCTTAGCACCAAAAACACTTCATTTCTTCATTCCAAGCACCCATGGCCGAAATTAACATCTCAAAATCCTCCATTGCCATTTCTTACATGAGCTCCATCTCTACCATTTCAAGCCACAATTCCTTCAAGTGTTCTTCATTAAACTTAGTCTACACACCATGGGAAAGCTTTGGGCAACAAGAAAAAGAAGAAATTTCAAGGTTTAGCAAGCTCCAAACAAAGGTTAGTGCTTAATCTTCTGATTTTCCTTCACTAATCCTTGTGTTGAGCTTTGGGTAAGTTGAATTGCTAAGTAAAATTGAGAAAATTGATAAGTATTGAAGAGTTAAGAATTCGGTAGCCATGGAAGCTAGGAAATTTTGATTGATTTTTATATGTAATTGAGGATTAATGAGATTAATTAAGTAGTTACAAGTAATAGGGTTTAATGGCATATGTAATTATGATGTTAATAAGTTTGAATTAGGGTTTTGATTTTGATTTGGAGACTTTGTATGTAATTATTGAATTAGCAGCCTTGAGGTCCATTGGAGAGTGCTAATTTCATGAATATAAATATTGAATTATGGTGTAATACATTAGTGGAAGTATATGGCAAATTGTTATGTTGAATTCATGTGTATTAGTTAGTTATTCTATATGTGTATTATGGTTAATTTTGACCATTTGATTAAGGGTTGTGTATTGTATATTAAGGACTTGTATAAACTACTCAAATTGACCAATTTGAAGTGTCATGAATGAGTATGGAATGTGATGAATCCAAAATTTAGGTATGGGAGTTTGAGGATTTAGAATTTAAAAGTGAAATGTTTGTGCAATTGAAGAATTGTATAAGGGCTGTATGCATTTGGGGCTATAAGCCTAATTGTGTGACCCCAATTGGTATAAGGCCAATTGGAGGTAAAACTAGACTCAATATAGACCAACTTTCATGTAGAGAGCTTGTCCAAATTCTGCCTAGAAATGACCTAAAATAATGACCAAATCCGGAATTGCAGAATTTGACCATATGAACAGTAATTAGTCATTTGGTCATAACTCACTCAAAATAGGTCCAAATGACCTAAAATTTATACCATGGAAAGCTTAGACATAGAGCTACAACTCTTATGAAGACACAGAAGCCCAGAAATGACCAGAACTAAGTCACAATGCTTGCACAAGTTGGGTTACAAAAACTAGCCGAATTGACTTTGACCTAAAAATGACCTAAACTTTGCAATATAAGTGCAACTTGACCAGCAATAGTAAAATCACCATAACTTAGTCCATATAACTCTAAATTCCCTGAAAACCAGTGCCACATTTTCACTAAGACATAGGCCTACAATAATGGTATTTTGACCAAAACCAAGAAACTTAGGAAACTAGGTCAATTAACTTGATTAAATTGGCATACCAAATCTGGAAATGGTTTAAATGACCAATAACTCCAGCAAAGTATTTTAAGTATAACTCCCACTAGAAGTCTTCAAACAAAATGAGCCATACCATTCTGGAAAGCTAAGAAATAGACCTTCAACTTTGTTTTAGACCTCTCCCTCACCTTATAAATGCAAGAAACTCAAATGTTGGGTCAAAGCTACTGCCCTAGTTGAACATCTTGTCACTACAAGACCATTGAGTCTAGTCCAATAACTTGACCATAAGTAACTCTACAAGACTTGAAAAATTACAAAACAAAATTCTTAGTGACCATAAGACATAGGGTAACATATCCTATGAAGAGTAATAGACCTAAATATGGCAGCAACCTACTCAAATAAAATTGGCAAAGTGTAATACTAAAACTACCTAGTAAGGGAACCAAAATTCGGAATTGACCTAGTTATGGTCAATTGACCATAACTTGAGTTATACAAATCCAAATGACATGATTCAAAAAGGAAATTAAAGAAGAAATAATGAGAAACAATTTAATGAAGAAATCTATTAAATTTACACTGTAGCTTGGTCCAATAGATAGTAAACATTGGCCATGAAATCTGAATAATTACAATAAAATGCAATAAGCTTTGAAATGAAATTGGCAACATATGTCAACATGTGAGGAATGAAAAATGGAACATATTAGTGACATTAAGACTAATTCACCTAGTGTGCATTAAAGGTTAACATTATATGTTGATTAATGAAAGGAATAGTGTTAATAAAATTTAATTATTGAACCTTATTATTAGAAACAATTTAAATGAGTACTGAAACACTTTAATTGTGTGTTTCAGTTAGAAAAGACACTAGGAAAGGAAAAGACCCACTGAGTCAAGGCCAAGAGGCGACTCATCAAAGGTTTGTGCACAACTAGTTTTTAATTGATTTTGTTCTAAATATTTCATATGATTAAATAAAGTTATTTTCCTTATGTATAATGTTATTCAAGTATTGGATTTAATTCAATGATTATTGAAATTGTTATAGAATGTATGAATTTAGCTTTGTGAAATGGTATTTTAACAAGTACTAAGCATTGTTATGGATTGAATAAATTATGTTTTGGAAAATTTTGATAGAATATGTTTTGAATTGTGATGGGAAATTTGCATGGAAAAATACAAATTTATGTTTTGAATTGTGATGAGCATAAAAATTATTGGATATTGGAATTGACTTTGAATCGAATTGTGCTGTGATTTATGCTCACAAAAAGGACAAAGAGAATTATGATATTGTTTATATCTCACTATAGATGCTTGACTATGTTATTATCCGTCTCTCTCATTTGTTGAGAAGACAATGGAGTTAGCTTTATTTTGATTATCATGGTACATGCACAGGCTTAGATACTCCTCTTATTAGAGGTTAAATCTAAGTTTATATGTTATGGCCCTTTCGGAAGTTTCATTATTGTGATGTGTACTGTGCACGATGATTCGACCTCCCCGACCATAGGGAATTAGAATCACCCTGAAGATGGCCCTTGCAGATTAGTCTTGCATAGTTAGTGAGATAAAGAATGGTTTTTGAATATTAAAGAATTGTGATTTCAATTATGATTTATGTATAATTGATTTTGTTGGAATTAATCTTTATTTTCATGATTGCTGGATTTACTTTAAATGTCCAGTTGTGATTTGATAAATTGAATTTCTTGCCCAAAGTCATTTTAACTAATGATTTATATTATTGGCAATGAATATTTTGACTTTTGGAATTTTGTTGAATTTCGAGACTATCAAATTAATTGTTATAATTTTGTCAATGTATATTGTACTATGTTTTAAATTATAGTTGTGCACTACTGAGTTCATCACTCAGCGATAGCTTTGTATGCTGTCGCAGGTCAAAAGAGCATAGAGCAGTTGAGTAAGCTTCTTTGAAGACACATTCAGATCAGCTCCAGGTATATCATAGGTATACCCATGTACATAGGTTTTGATGTATGCATGTAATAATATGTATGTAAATTATTTGAGCAGTTATATAAAAACTCTTGTAAAATATTTTGGTGTGTAATTAAGTGCAAATTATTGTAATGTAAATTTGAGATTTCATTTACCTGTATAGTTTTGTAATATTAATTTTTTAGTCTTGTAATCAATGAAATGTTTCTTTTATGATGAGGTTGGTTTGAAAATGAATTAATTTGATTATTGAGATTTGAATTGTGAGATGAAATGAAGTTTATTGGGGTTGTATTTGAGAAATTATATTGGGAGTGTTTTCCTTTTCAAGTTTGAAGAACTGTTTTCTCAAAATACAGTCGGCACTCTGCCGAAATTTTGAAAAATTTTTATAACACCGAATTTTAATCGATGATTTAAATTTCACGAGAATTGTTTTAAAATCCCTTATGGCATATTTAATGGGTTACCGGTAGGCAAAGTACGGTAATTCATTAGGTGTACTACGAGATTATATTACATCTTACGGAGGAGTAGGGTATGACATGTTCAGTGGTATCAGAGAAATGGTTTTTAAAGTAAATTTTGAATTGTGAAATTAAATTAATTTTGTCGTTAAATACAACTACTCAAATGTTTGATACATATAATACATTTACATCATAAATATGAATTATGGAGAGAAATCTCCTTGTGTTGGTTGTATAGGAAATAGAAAATCCTGTGAAAAGATATGGAAGAGAAGAATGAGACAATAGAATAGTCTATGATGACAGAAGTACAAGGTGAGGCCCCAGCCCCTCAGAGAGTCGGAAGCCCGACTTTACCAGCCCCACCTGTACAAATTACTGCACAAATGGCCCAGCAAATGGCCACTTTCTTTCAACAAATGGCTGATAATCTGTCAGCCTAAGCCCAAGTACATACCCAACCCCACAAGGGCAACGTGAAATAGAGAAGAGGGAGAAACCTATGAGTCAGAGCTCGAATAGTCATTTGGGAAATAAAGACAAGACATAAAAGAACAATTTCCTTTTAGGAAATGGAGCCAAACAGTGGCCACAAACTGTCCAAAGTGATATGCAAAGTTAAAATCCTGAAATTGAACCTAAAGAAAAGTTCTTGAAAAACATTATTGGCTTATCCCTACTAAGTCACTATATACTAAATTACTTGAAACAGGTATGTGGGACCCACTTTCCCACTATACATTGACATGGAAATTTCGTTATCACTACATGCTAAATCACATGAAATAGTGATGTGGAACCCACCTTTCCCACAATACATGGACATGAAGATTTTGTTAAACAATTAATAATGTTTAATTGTCCAAAGTAAACACAGACTTATGTATATTGTATGGATCGATTGGTATACCACTTAGGGATTACAGATAGTAGTACTGCCTACATGGAAAGTCATGGATTGACAATATATGTTTGAAATAATTTTAAAAGAGAATGAATATCGGTATCAGGGGGCTTGAAGGGACGGCGATATGTAATGCCTGCAAGTGCTTTGATAGGTTACTTGGGCATAAATATAAGTAATGAGTGTTAAATTCAAATAATTACATGAAGAGACCATTGATATGACTTTAAAAGATAGAGAAGGAAATAAGTGTACAGATAAGATGTTAGAAAACCTAATCCATGAGGTTATAACATAGTGACTATGTAATGTTCTCGATGTTTGTATTGTAAGCTGCAGATTACAGTACCGACACGGGATTATTGTGTAGAGCTACGTGCTTCCTCATGGTATACCAAGATAAGGATGTTTGTGAATAGTCTTTGATTTGGTATAGAAGAGTACTATTACGGGAAATAAATATGAAAATTTTAGTTAGAAATTGAAAACTTTAAAACTAACATATCAAAAGGTCGCTATTAGTTAATGACTCGGTTACACTAATGTGAGCTACCGATACAACAAGAATTACTATAAAATTTGAGATTTTAGTATGACTATAAATTTAAAAGAATGCCTTGAGGATGAAGATATCTAGACCTCGATACAGAGTCTTATAGTTATTTTGATATTTTTGTCAGAAAGAAATGATTTAGGCATTTGAGATATTTGTGTGAGGTAAATGTAGAATACCTAGACGAGGGCAAGCTAACAGGATTGGGGTAAGTAAAGGAGACGGAAGGACTAGTGAGGATTCTAGTATGAGAAATCAACGAACTAATGAATAAGAGAATTTCTTGTGTGGAAACATAAAAGGCAAAGGACACAATGATGGGAGAGTGAGTAAAATTATGAGATAAAGATATCAGTTATATGAATCCGATAAATTTCGAGGATGAAATTTTCACTTAGTGGGGAAGAATTGTAACGCCCTCACTTTACGTAGTCCGTACCTTCTGCTGCTCCGATGACCTAAAGTCAGTCCGGGCAAGTCAAGATGTCTGAAACTACACTCCGGCAATAGTAAACAGGCATAAAATGATGAAATAAAAAAAAAGAAAATAAAAAAAAAATTAAGGAAAAATAAAAGAGAGGAAATCAAACTAGGTTAAACGAGCCAGCACCGCAACGATGGGTGATCAGACGGAAGTTACTACGCAAAGAATAAATGAATTCAGGATCATGAGGAACCTCGAAAATAATTTTCAAGACATAATTAAAGGTCTACTGAGGTGTAATTGACATTGAAAATGTCAAAGAAAAATTAATTAGTATAAACAAAAAACGAAAATTAAATAAATCGGCGGTACAAGGAGTAAATCGATAATACCGAAAAATCTGAAATATAACCCGAAAAGGGGCATTTTGGTCATTTGACACCTAGAGTTGCCTTTTGACCTAAATGTCCACTAAAAATAAGTAATATTAAATACTGAAAATGTCATGAAAATAAGAAGTTTTATACATAGTGTGATTAAAGAAATTATGGGGATTAATTGAAATATTCATAAGTTTAATTATTCTAATATTAACCTAAAGTTAGTGGCATATATTATATTCATTAACCTAAATTAGTGGATCATATAAATACCTAAGTGGACAGATCTTAGCACCAAAAACACTTCATTTCTTCATTCCAAGCACCCATGGCCGAAATGAACATCTCAAAATCCTCCATTGCCATTTCTTGCATAAGCTCCATCTCTACCATTTCAAGCCACAATTCCTTCAAGTGTTCTTCATTAAACTTAGTCTACACACCATGGGAAAGCTTTGGGCAACAAGAAAAAGAAGAAATTTCTAGGTTTAGCAAGCTCCAAACAAAGGTTAGTGCTTAATCTTCCCATTTTCCTTCACTAATCCTTGTGTTGAGCTTTGGGTAAGTTGAATTGCTAAGTAAAATTGAGAAAATTGATAAGTATTGAAGAATCAAGAATTCGACAGCCATGGAAGCTAGGAAATTTTTATTGTTTTTTCTATGTAATTGAGGATTAATGAGGTTAGTTAAGTAGTTACAAGTAATAGGATTTAATGGCATATGTAATTATGATGTTAATAAGTTTGAATTAGGGTTTTGATTTTGATTTGGAGACTTTGTACGTAATTATTGAATTTCAGCAGCCTTGAGGTCCATTGGAGAGTGCTAATTTCATGAATATAAATATTGAATTATGGTGTAATACATTAGTGGAAGTATATGGCAAATTGTTACGTTGAATTGATGTGTATTAGTTAGTTATTCTATATGTGTATTATGGTTAATTTTGACCATTTGATTAAGGGTTGTGTATTGTATATTAAGGACTTGTATAAACTGCTCAAATTGACCAATTTGAAGTGTGATGAATAAGTATGGAATGTGATGAATCCATAATTTAGGTATGGGAGTTTGAGGATTTAGAATTTAAAAGTGTAATGTTTGTGCAATTGAAGAATTGTATAAGGGTAGTATGCATTTGGGGCAATAACCCTAATTGTGTGATCCCAATTGGTATAAGGGCAATTAGAGATAAAACTAGACTCATTATAGACCAACTTTCATGTAGAGAGCTTGTCCAAATTCTGCCTAGAAGTGACCTAAAAGAATGACCAAATCCGGAATTGCATGACATGAAAACCCAGAATTTGATTATATGAATAGTAATCAGTCATTTAGCCATAACTCACTCAAAACAGGTCCAAATAACCTGAAATTTATACCATGGAAAGATTAGACATAGAGCTACAACTCTTATGAAGACACCAAAGCCCAAAAATGACCAGAACCAAGTTAAAATGCTTGCACAAGTTGGGTTACAAAAACTGGCCGAATTGACTTTGACCTAAAAATGGCCTAAACTTTGCAATATAAGTGCAACTTGACCAGCAATAGTAAAATGACCATAACTTGGTCCATATAACTCCAAATGCCCTAAAACCAGTGCCAAATTTTCACTAAGATATAGGCCTACAATAATGGTATTTTGACCAAAACCCAGAAACTTAGGGAACTAGGTTAATTAACTTGATTAAGTTGGCATACCAAATCTGGAAATGGTTCAAATGACCATTAACTCCAGCAAAGTGTTTTAAGTATAACTCTCACTAGAAGTCTTCAAACAAAATGATCCATACCATTCTGGAAAGCTAAGAAATAGACCTTCAACTTTATTTTTGACCTCTCTCTCACCTTATGAATGTAAGAAGCTCAAATGTTGGGTCAAAGCTACTGCCCTAGTTGAACATCCTGTCACTACAAGACCATTGAGTCCAGTCCAATAACTTGATCATAAGTAACTTTACAAGACTTGAAAAATTACAAAACAGAATTCTTAGTGACCATAAGACATAGGGTAACATATCCTATGAAGAGTAATAGACCTAAATATGGCAGCAACCTACTCAAATAAAATTGGCAAAGTGTAATACTAAAATTGCCTAGTAAGGGAACCAAAATTCAGAATTGACCTAGTTATGGTCAATTAACCATAACTTGAGTTATACAAATCCAAATGACATGATTCAAAAAGGAAATTAAATAAGACACAATGAGAAACAATTTAATGAAGAAATCTGAATAATTACAATAAAATGCAATAAGCTTTGAAATGAAATTGGCAACATATGTCAACATGTGAGGAATGAAAAATGGAACATATTAGTGACATTAAAACTAATTCACCTAGTGTGCATTAAAGGTCAATAATATAGGTTGATTAATAAAAGGAATAGGTTTAATAAAATTTGATTATTGAACCTTATTATTATAAACAATTTAAATGAGTACTGAAACACTTTAAATTGTGTGTTTCAGTTAGAAAAGACACTGGAAAAGGAAAAGACCCACTGAGTCAAGGCCAAGAGGCGACTCATCAGAGGTTTGTGCACAACTAGTTTTTAATTGATTTTGTTCTAAATATTTCATATGATTAAATGAAGTTATTTTCCTTATGTATTATGTTATTCAAGTATTGGATTTAATTCAATGATTATTGAAATTGTTATAGTATGTATGAATTTAGCTTTGTGAAATAGTGTTTTAACAAGTATTAAGCATTGTTTTGGATTGAATAAATTACGTTTTGGAAAATTTTGATAGAATATGTTTTGAATTATGATGGGCAATTTGCATGGAAAAATACAAATTTATTTTTTGAATTGTGATGAGCATAAAAATTATTGGATATTGGAATTGACTTTGAATCGAATTGTGTTGTGATTTATGCTCACAAAAAGGACAAAGAGAATTATGATATTATTTTATATCTCACTATAGATGCTTGACTAGGTTATTACCCATCTCTCTCATTTGTTGAGAAGACAGTGGAGTTAGCTTTGTTTTGATTACCATGGTATGTGCACAGGCTTAGATTCTCCTCTTATTAGAGGTTAGATCTAAGTTTATATGTTATGGCCCTTTCAGAAGTTTCATTATTGTGATGTGTACTGTGCACGATGATTCGACCTCCCCAACCATAGGGAGTTATAATCCGATTTGACCTCCCCGACCATAGAGAGTTAGAATCACCCTGAAGATGGCCCTTGCAGATTAGTCTTGCATAGTTAGTGAGATAATGAATGGTTTTTGAATATTAAAAAATTGTGATTTCAATTATGATTTATGTATAATTGATTTTGTTGGAATTAATCTTTATTTTCATAATTGCTGAAATTACTTTAAATGTCTAGTTGTGATTTGATAAATTGAATTTCTTACCCAAAGTCATTTTAACTAATGATTTATATTATTGGCAATGAAGATTTTGACTTTTGGAATTTTGTTGAATTTCGAGACTTTCAAATTAATTGTTATAATTTTATCAATGTATATTGTACTATATTTTAAATTGTAGTTGTGCACCACTGAGTTCACCACTCAGCGATAACTTTGTATGCTGTCGTAGGTGAAAAGAGCATAGAGTAGTTGAGTAAGCTTCTTTGAAGACACATTCAGATCAGCTCCAGGTATATCATAGGTATACCCATGTACATAGGTTTTGAAGTATGCATGTAATAATATGTATATAAATTATTTGAGCAGTTGTATAAAAACTCTTGTAAAATATTTTGGTGTGTAATTAAGTGCAAATTATTGTAATGTAAATTTGAGATTTCATTTACTTGTATAGTTTTGTAATATTAATTTTTAAGTCTTGTAATCAATGAAATGCTTCTTTTATGATGAGGTTGGTTTGAAAATGAATTGATTTGATTATTGAGATTTGAATTGTGAGATGAAATGAAGTTTATTAGGGTTGTATTTGAGAAATCATACTAGGAGTGTTTTCCTTTTCAGGTTTGAAGAACTGTTTTCTCAAAATACAGCCGGCAGTCAGCCGAAATTTTGAAAAATTTTTATAACACTAGATTTTAATCGATGATTTAAATTTCACGAGAATTGTTTTAAAATCCCTTGTAGCATATTTAATGGGTTACCGGTAGGTAAAGTACGATAATTCATTAGGTGTACAACGGGATCACGTTACATCTTATGGAGGAGTAGGGTGTAACACTATACACTGACCAGACTGGATAAACAGATATACTAGCACTGGGTACCTAGTAACTCGGGCCGTCATACCATCGGTCGCAAAGTATCTCCCGATATGCAAACAGTGTGGCTAAAAAGCCATATAATTAATCAGGCATTAAGCCGAGTATAATAACACAATCCGTATAGCCATAAGCTATTAAAATCATAGTATAGCATAATAAGCCAGAACACATAGTACGACATGAAGCCATTTACAAAATGGCTATCAGAATCCTATTGGCATGCCAACCCATCCAAACTAGTCAACTAGGCAAACTAGGGCATATTACAAGATTAAATATTTATTTCTTTATTTTTAGGGTAAACTAGTCATTATACAATTCACTGGTCAATGAAAATATTGACCTTTTTATACATCATGGAAAAGTTGATTCTAGTACCAACATGTCACAATTTGCATTTCAATATGCTACCAATATAGTGCAATTTACAATTCTCACAAGTTGGCATTTATTGCCAAATTACTATGGTAAAAGTGTCAGGTCATTTGGACCTGTTTTGAGCGAGTTATGGTCATCTTAGTGACTACTATTCATATGGTCAAAAATCTGGGCTTGCACATTACCAATTTCGGATTAGGTCATTTTTAAGGTTAGTTTCTAGGCAGAATTTTGGCAACATTTCTACATGAAAGTTGGCCTATTTTATATCTAGTTTCACCTCCCATTGGCCTCATACCAATTGGGGTCACCAATTGTTACTTATGGTTCAATTTACCTACTGCCTTTACAACACACGATCTGCACATAAAGATCACTTCCAAATAACACTTCTCCTCCTCTCAAAACTACAAATATATATTTATAACACTTCTATACCATTCATTATATCTTAATCATGTCCATTTGGGCAAAATATACAAGTGCTCCATGTATAATATAGAATCCTAATTTACAAAGTTAAATTCAACATAACATATACATGAAATTACTTAACTATTACATATACTTCCTAAACATTACTTCACATACACTCCCCTCAATTCATCTTCACCATAATACATCAAGAAAATTCATGAAACCAAACACTAATTCATGAATTTAAAGGCTACCAAAAATGGCAGTTTGCTAAGGTATACAAATTGCTTTCCAAACCCTTAAATTCAAGTACTCAATGTACATATATATGGGAACTAAATTACTACAACTTTAAAATGACTAAATCAATATTATTTTCCATCCATTAGAGGTAAGAAAAACTCAAGCAACATAGGTTTTCATGGCTGCCGAAATTGAACAATTCCATAACTCAATAAATTCTTCCATTCTCTTCACTATTCAACTCACCTCAACCTAAACATGAAGTTTATTAAAGCAAGGGAGGGGATTTGGACACTTACCTATTTTTGTAACTTGCTCAAACCTCACTAAACTTCCTTCTTTTTGCTCCAAGTATGCTTCCCAAGGTGTGTGGACAAGGTTTAGTGAAGAGAAGTGTGAGAATCATGGCTTGATGATGGGTTGATGAAGCTTACAAGGTGTGCAGCCATGGAGGTTTTGTTTGAAAGCTTCATTTCGGCAAGAAGAAGAATAAAGAAGAAGAAGATGAAGTTAGTGGGATCTACTGTCCCAAAGTCCTTTATAGGTGTCCCAAATTAGGAGTTAGTGGAGCACTAAACCATAATTTAATGTTTAATGATTTAAAGTTTCACAATTTGCACTTTATACCTCATTTCTTTCACTATTAATATAATGTACCTCTTTTTAATTTTTTATGACATTTTCAAAGTGTAATATCATTTATTTTTAATGGACACTAAGTTCAAAAGGAAACTCTAGGTGTCAAATGACCAAAATGGTTCTCTTCGGGTTGTATTCCTGATTTTTCGGTAATACCAATTTTTGTTTGTTTCTCGATTTTTTTGTTTTTCTTTATACTAATTTGATAATTTTTCTTTGATATTTCTAGTGTCACTTACACCTCCATAAACCTTTAATTATGTCCCAAAATTTAATTCCGAGGGTTTCCCGCAGTCCTGGGGTCGGCAATTGCCTTCGCTGTAACTTCCCGGTGCGGTCACCCATCGCTACGGTGCCGGCTCGTTTAACCTTGTTTCATTTTCTCTCTTTTATTTTTCTTTAATTTTTTCTTGTATTTTCTTTTTATTTATTTTATCATTATATGTCTATTCACTATCACCAAAGTGTAGTTCTAAACATTCTGACTTTTTCGGACAGACATTAGGTCACCGGAGCAACAGAACGTACAGACTACGTACAGGGAGGATATTATAACTCTTCCCCTCTAAATAAAAATTTCATCCTTTAAATTTACTCAGTGTAAATAATCGAGGAACAACTATCTCTTTGTCTTTTTGCATTTTTGCGTATTATAATACTTTACTTCCTCTTTAATCTGTCTCACTAGTCTTAGTTTTATAATTTTATCCTTATTTTGATTTACTATCGGAAATACGTAGCTCTATACAATAGTCCTAAGTCGGTACTGTAATCTGCAGCTTACAGCACAAACATCGAAAACATTGCGTAGTTACCACGGTATATCCCAATAGATTAGATTTTCTAACATCTTATCTTTCTTGACTTCACTTTTTAGAGCTAAGTTACCTTTTAATTTTTACTATTCCACTCAACTTCACATTCTTAAGTGACTTTTATTCCACTATGGTTACTATCATCTTAAAATTCACTCAAATCTTATCAATTAATAATACTTCCCATTCAGGTCAAGTTTCAGAAAACAGATTCTATTTCTTCATCATACTATGGTCTAATAGTTAATAACTAAAATATATTATTCAGATTTATCCATTTGAATTTGAATTTCTTTCTTTACAGATAATATAGTATATTTACCTGATGTGTCTGTTATTTCCTTGCTTCTTCATTTCCTTATGCTGTTTTATCAATGTCTAGGTCTGGCTCCTCTCTAGCTTCCATGGCATACACTTTTGGTGTCACTCTGACTTTCGATCTTTCTACCATCTCAGAAATAGCCTTCTGTGAAATTTCAGTCGTCTCTAATTTACCAGATCTTCTACCCTTTTGCATTGTGGGGGTAGGTCCATCAGCTTGTACTAGAGCTGTTAAGTCACTCCTCTGGGGGCAATCTCTTATAAAATGATCTATAGCCCCACACTTGAAATACTCTTCCTTTAACAGTCGACATTCTCCTCTGTGTCTCTTACTATCGTGTATTCTAGCATTGGAGCTGATCCCCTTGTTACTGTGTCCGGGAAGCTAGCTACAGATATTCCAAACTGACTTCTCTAACTCTGTGTCTGGTCCTGTGAACCTTTAAACTTTTTATTATTAGTTGATATACTGGACTGCCCTGGTCCAACTTCCCTCTTACGCTGCCTATCTTTCCTGCTCTATTCACTTACTCTAACTCTCTCTACTTTCAGTGTAGCTTCAACTAACTTGGCAAAGTCAGTAATCCCTAATGCTATAATCATTATTTTAATATTATCATTGAGCCCTTCCTCAAATCTCCTGCATCTCATGGCCTCATTAGGGATTATTTCTTTCCCATAGCGGCTTAGTTTGACAAATTCTCTTTCATATTCAGCCACTGTCAGCCGTCTCTATAGTAGGGTAATAAATTTCCTTCTTCTCTCTTCCAGGTATACACTGCGCACGTACTTCTTTCTGAACTCAGTGAGAAAAAAATCCCAAGTTACTTGCTCTAGTGGCACCTCACTAGTCACTGTATCCCACCATTGGTATGCATCATCTTGCAGTAGTGAAACAACAGCTTCCAAACTCTGCTCTGGAGTACAGTGAAGTTGTTTCAAAACTCTTTCGGTTCTATCCAACCAGTTTTCAGCTGTGGCAAAATCATCTTCCTTTTTTCCCAGAAAATCCACCGCTCCAAACTTCCTGAGTTTCTCCAAATGAGATGTTTGATGTGGAGGTGGTGGTGGTGGCATAACTCCTACCATCTGTCTAAAGAATTCAGCCATTTGCTGAAATGTGACTGGTGGAGGCTGTACTGGTGCCTCAGGTACGGGTGGAGCAGGTTCCCTCCTATCTCCAGGCTCAATCATAGATGGAGAATGACTCTCCACCTCCTTATCAACCGCTCTCTGCGATGTGGAGTCCATATTCTGATCAAAATAACCAATCAAAAGATCTGTATTAGAGTCATCTTAACACTTACAAATGCAATGCATGGTTTGCAATCTATCTAGGTCTAAAAAAGCTTAAACCGTGCTTTGAAACCACTAAATGTAACACCCCTCACCTGTCTACAGTGTAGCCGAGTAAGGCATGCCACACGGCGTTCTGGAGCAACTAGTCTATGATTATCTTATTTTTTGAATATGCAATTTGATTTAGGAAACCGTTGTGTGAAATTTATTTCATGATTATTTATTATTTTATGTTTTGATAAAACTGAATGTTGCAAAATTTTTAACAAAAATCTGGCAAAGTACCGTCTGTAAATTGGACAAACAGTCCTTCTGCACCTGTTAAAATCAGTCTCAATATAGTATTTTCAAAATCATAATTTCATTCACTGTCTCAATTTCTCAGTAAAGTGTATAGACTTTCACAGTCATTAAACAATTCCATAATACAATCCATAATAATTCAAATATATCCAGAAAATCTCCATGTTATTTAATATGTACAAAATATTACAAACTTTAGAGCTTTCATAATATTACAAAATACAGGGCCAAATTTCAAAATAAAACAGAAGTACAAAATACAAGATATCCTAAGTCCTACCATGTATGCAATGCAGTGCAGATGACTCTGGACTCCTGTACAGATTTGATGTCTCACTTGGTCGTAGGTCTGTTGGGCTCCCCAGCTATGTCTCCAATACCTACGCATTACAAAAGTAACGCGCTAAGCAATTTTTGCTTAGTGGTGCCAATTATAAAGAGAAATAAACTAAAATAAAATAAATTAATTGTTTATGATTTTTGATGCCTATAGTCTTTGCAGACTAATTCTTCAGAAATCTTTAATAAGATTGTTCATCTAAAGCTTTTCATGTTTTTATTGAGCATATTTTATTTATACTTAATTTAGTTATATTGCATGTTAATACACTTTTTTTAATGGTCTGAATTTAATAACACTTAAATTAACTGCCCATGTAGCCTATACACTGACCAGACTGGATAAACGGATACACTAGCACTGGGTACCTATTACCTCAGGCCGTCACACCATCGATCACAAAGTATCTCCCGGTGTGCAAATAGTGTGGCTAAAAAGCCATATAATCAATCAGGCATTAAGCCAAGTATAATAACACAACCCGTATAGCCATAGACTATTAAAATTATAGTATGACATAATAAGCCAGAAAACACAGTAGGGCGTGAAGCCATTTACAGAATAGCTGTCAGAATCCTATTGGCATGCCAACCTATCCAAACTAGTCAACTAGGCAAACTAGGGCATATTACAAGATTAAATATTTATTTCTTTATTTTTAGGGTTCACTGGTCATTATACAATTCACTGGTCAATGAAAATGTTGACCTTTTTATACATCATGGATAAGTTGATTCTAGTACCAACATGTCACAATTTGCATTTCAATATGCTACCAATATAGTGCAATTTACGATTCTCACAAGTTGGTATTTATTGTCAAATTACTTCAAAGTTTCATTGTATGTTAATGTCAAATTTTCAGTTTTAGTGCGTTAGATTGGTCTAGCTTAATGTCCTATTTCTCTTGGTTTTTAGCTTCTGGTCAAAGAAGCAAAATTGTGGCTCTATGTCTTATTGAACTTTTGGCACAAACTTCAAGTCATTCTGAGTTGTATAGACCAAGATATGGTTAATTACTAAAGTTGGACAGATTGCATCTTTAGTGCAAAATTTGGTCAATTTTAGGTCAAATTTAGTTTTGACAGTTTTGGTACCCTAAATTGGACAAGCAATTTGACTTGGTTCTGGCCATTTTTGGGCTTTGATGTCTTCATAAGAATTGTAGCTCTATGTTTAAGTTTCCATGGTAAAAATGTCAGGTCATTTGGACCTGTTTTGAGTGAGTTATGGTCATCTTAGTAACTACTGTTCATATGGTCAAAAATCTGGGCTTGTACATTACCAATTCCGGATTAGGTTATTTTTAAGGTCAGTTTCTAGGCAGAATTTTGGTAACATTTCTACATGAAAGTTGGCCTATTTTGTGTCTAGTTTCACCTCCCATTGGCCTCATACCAATTGGGGTCACCAATTATCACCTATGGTTCAATTTACCTACTGCCTTCACAATACACAATCTGCACATAAAGATCACTTCCAAATAACACTTCTCCTCCTCCCAAAACTACAAATATGTATTCATAACACTTCTATATCATTCATCATATCTCAATCATGTCCATTTGGGCAGAATATACAATTACTCCATGTATAATATAGAACCCTAATTTATAAAGTTAAATTCAACATAACATATATATGAAATTAACTATTACATGTACTTCCCAAACATTACTTCACATACACTCCCCTCAATTCATCTTCACCATAATTCATCAAGAAAATTCATGAAACCAAACACTAATTCATGAATTTAAAGGCTGCCAAAAGTAGCAGTTTGCTAAGGTATACAAATTGCTTTCCAAACCCTTAAATTCAAGTACTCAATGTACATATACATGGGAACTAAATTACTACAACTTTAAAATGACTAAATCAATATTATTTTCCATCCATTAGAGGTAAGAAAAACTCAAGCAACGTAGGTTTTCATGGCTGCTGAAATTGAACAATTCCATAACTCAATAAATTCTTCCATTCTCTTCACCATTCAACTCACCTCAACCTAAACATGAAGTTTACTAAAGCAAGGGAGGGGATTTGGACACTTACCTATTTTTGTAGCTTGCTCAAACCTCACTAAACTTCCTTCTTTTTGCTCCAAGTATGCTGCCCAAGGTGTGTAGACAAGGTTTAGTGAAGAGAAGTGTGAGAATCATGGCTTGATGATGGGTTGATGAAGCTTACAAGGTGTGCAGCCATGGAGGTTTTGGTTGAAAGCTTTATTTCGACAAGAAGAAGAATGAAAAAGAAGAAGATGAAGTTAGTGGGATCTGCTGTCCCAAAGTCCTATATAGGTGTCCCAAATTAGGAGTTAGTGGAGCACTAAACCATATTTTAATGTTTAATGATTTAAAGTTTCACAATTTACACTTTATACCTCATTTCTTTCACTATTAATATAATGTACCTCTTTTAATTTTTTATGACATCTTCAAAGTGTAATATCATTTATTTTTAATGAAAATTGAGGTCAAAAGGCAACTCTAGGTGTCAAATGACCAAAATTCCTCTCTTCGGGTTGTATTCCTGATTTTTCTGTAACACCGATTTTTGTCTATTTCTCGATTTTTTTATTTTTCTTTATACTAATTTATTAATTTTTCTTTGATATTTCTAGTGTCACTTACACCTCCATAAACCTTTAATTATGTCCCGAAATTTAATTCCGAGGTTTTTCCGCGGTCCTTGGGTCGATAATTGCCTTCGCCGTAACTTCCCGATGCGGTCACCCATCGCTACGGTGCCGGCTCGTTTAACCTTGTTTCATTTTCTCTCTTTTATTTTTATTTAATTTTTCTTGTATTTTCTTTTTATTTATTTCATCATTATATGTCTATTCACTATCACCGAAGTGTAGTTCTAAACATCCTAACTTTTTTGGACAAACATTATGTCACCGGAGCAACAGAATGTACAAACTACATACAGGGAGGATGTTACAATTTCCTTGTTTTTGTACCCAGGGAACTAGCTACAGATACTCTAGACTGGCCCCTCTGGCCCTGTGTCTGGCTCTGTGAACCCTTAGACTTCTTACTACCAGTAGCTGGTGCACTAAACTGGCCCTGTCCAAGATCTCTCTTACGCTGTCTGTCTATCCTGGACTGCTCATCATCTCTGACTCTTTTCACATTAAGAGCTGATGCTACTAACAGAAAGAAGTCTGTAAAGTGGTGAGATGTGGCTATCAGTCTGATGTTATCATTTAATCCGTCCTCAAATCTCCTGCATTTATCAACTTCTGTGGGCATTATCTCCAATGCATTTCCACTAAGTCTCATGAATTCCCGCTCATATTCAGAGACTGTAAGCTGCCTCTGTCTTAGTGCTAGGAATTCTCTCCTTCTAGCCTCTAAATACACATGGCTGACATATTTCTTCCTGAATTCTGCCAAGAAGAAATCCCAAGTGATCTATTCAAGCTGTACTACCCTCAATACTATCACCCACCACCGATATGCATCCTCCTGAAGTAATGACAGAGCACACTCCAACTGTTGCTCTGGGGTGCAGTAGAGCTACTGTAAAACCCTCTCTGTCTTTTCCAGCCAATACTCTGTGGTAGCTGGAACATCCTTCTTCTTACCCTTGAAGTCAACTGCCCCATATTTTCACGCTTTCTAATGGGGACTCGTATGGGTTACTACCGTAGGGGTACCGTGGTCATGCAGTGGCGTTGATCGTGGTGAGGCTGTGGAGGTGGAGGTGGCTGTGGCTGAGGTATGGCTTTGATGACTTGACGGAGCAGCTGTGTCATCTATTCCAAGAAGGCCTGCTGTGCTCTACCCGCAGCACCCATAGATGACTCGACTCTGATGCTTCCCTCCCTACTAGGAGCAGGTGCAGGTGCGTGACTCTCTACCTCCTCCTTGATCGGTCTAGGAGACCCGTGCTCTGAAGGATCAGATGTCACCGATCCTATAAAATGGACAAAGAATAGATATGCATTAGTGTCACCTTGACTCTATTTAAAGGCCAATGCATGTGATGTAAACTATTTCTTTCCATCTATCTAGGTCTAGGACCGCCTAAACCTCTGCTCTGATACCATTAAATGTGACATCCCTAACCTGTCTACAGTGTAGCCGAGCAAGGAATGCACATTCGGTGCAGGGCAAAGCCCGGGTATCCACAGAAATAATTTGTGATAAAAAAAATCTCCACATGTTTTAAATGAAGTTTAAAATTAACAGTGAATAGGACAGCATAAGATAGGGTGCTCCGGCACCGAATGTGCATTCCTTGCTCGGCTACACTGTAGACGAGTGAGGGGTGTAACATTTAGTGCTATAGCTGAGCAAGGAATGCACATTCAGTACCGAAGCACCCTATCTTATGCTGTCCTATTCACTGTTAATTTCAAACTTCATTTAAAACATGTAGAGATTTTTTTTTATCACAAATTATTTCTGTGGATACCCGGGCAGAGCCTCCTCTGCTTTATTAGCATTTGGTGAGTTCCACTATTTACCTGTTAAAAACCATTTCATATCCATTTATCTAATCATATAACATGTCATTCATTTTTTCATATAAGAAATCATTCATAAGAAAATTCATATACAGAAATTCACATCTTTATTTACAATCCAAAATATATAAATTACAACTTATTTACATCACAAATTATAATTACATAATGTTCCTATACAATGAACCAAAATACTAGTCTATGTATGGGTAATACTAGTCTATGTATGGTTCCTACCAAAATCCAATGAGTTCAGGTTGATTGAATTACCATAACACACCCCCTATCGCCTCAAATTTAGAAATTCTTAAACCTGTGAAACCATGAGACACAAGGGAACAACTCATATGAAGAACACCAAGCCAAATTATAACCATAACTAGTCCAATTAGCTCGATAAATTTGAGTTCCATAATCTGCCTTGTTTTGGAACAATATTGGTCACTGGATCAGTACTTGGTAAATTGACCACAACTAAAGCTACAAAAACTCCAAATAGAGTGATTCAAATTGGAAAATAAAACTAAGACATAGAGGAACTACTTTCATTAAGATCATATCATTAAATGAGGACTGGAAGTATGTGACACCCCTCACTCGTCTATAGTGTAGCCGAGCAAGGAATGCACATTCGGTGCCGAAGCACCCTGTGTTATGTTGTCCTATTCATTGTTAATTTTAAACTTCATTTAAAACATGTGGAGAATTTTTTTTTATCACAAATTATTTCTGTGGATACCCGGACAGAGCCTCCTCTGCTTTATTAGCATCTGGCGAGTTTCAATATTCACCTGTTAAAAACCATTTCATATCCATTTATCTAATCATATAACATGTCATTCATTTTCTCATATAATAAATCATTCATAAGAAAATTCATATACAGAAATTCACATCTTTATTTACAGTCCAAAATATATAAATTACAACTTATTTACATCACAAACTATAATTACATAATGTTCCTATACAATGAACCAAAATACTAGTCTATGCATGGGCCGTACCAAAATACAAAAGGCCGAGGTGACTCTAGACTGTGGCAGATCTGGTCAGAGCTCTGTCAGTGCACTACTACTACGGCTGCTGCTGCAGCTGTGTCTGGTCTCCAGTAACTACGCGATGGAAAATCCAATGCGCTAAGCTAATTGCTTAGTGGTGCATAATTTTAAAGAACAGCAACTAAATAATTGAAATAATAATTCTATGTAAAATTCTACAATTCTAGGTCAATTGCATATTTTATTGCACTTTGGAATCAATTTATTTATGAGGATCTTATCTGTGCATATATTTCATTTTCAGTCTCCTTAAACTCATATCAGTAAATGTAACACCCTCACTATAGCAATTCCCCACATTCTACTGTTTCGGTGACCGGTGTCGGTCCGGATAGTTAGAACATCTGGAAAAATATTTAAACTAAAGTGAGGGACCATAATTAACTCAAATATTAATAAGAAAAATTTAGGAAAAATTTTAGAAATAAAATACAACCAAGTTAAATGAGCCAGTGCCCTAGCGATGGGTAAACCAGTGGGAAGTTGCGGTCTTCGCAACTAGAAGCCCTAGACCCGGGAGAAAATTCATAAAATAATTTTTGGGACTCCAAAGAAGAGTCATTGAGGTTTTTATGGCATTAGAATGCCAAGAAAATGTTTAAAAAATTTTTTCAATCGGTACAGACAATTTTAGTCTGTTAAGCCAAACGGAAGGCATTTTGGTCATTTCGTCTTCAGAGATGATTTTTGACCGACTTGTCCAGTTAAGTAAATAATTATTATGACATAAAATATGAATAACTATTGCTAAAAATTAAATTGAAAATGAGTAGAAAAGAAAAGAAAAGAAAATGAAATAAAACTCAAATTATGACATCACATGATGTCATTAGTTAACTCTCCACCAATCACAATTAAGCAAACTCATTAAAAAGGGATAAAATGAGTTAAAATTGAAAACACAATTTGCTATCCATCACCTTCTTCCCGTTAAAACACACCTCCCTCTCTCTTCTTCCATTAAAGCATCACCTAAGCTCCATTTCTCACTCAACAACACCATAAAACCTCATAACCTCTTCATGAAAAATTGATCTTACACCTTGGGCAAGTTAGAGGCAGCAATTTGAAGAGGAAAAAGTGAAGGAAAAATTGAAGTTATGCCACACCTTACCCCTCTGTAAGGCATAACATGATCCTGTAGAATACCTAATGAACTACCACACTTCACCTACCGATAACTCATTAAGTACCCTATAAGGGATTTTAAAACAATTTTCTTACTTTTTATAAGTGGTGAGCATTTCTAAATAGATATTAAAACATTTAATTAAAGTTGAAAACTAGTTAAAATTTTTGGCCCATTTTATTTTTCCGCAAATTTTATAAAAATTTCGACAGAGTGCCATCTGTATTTTGAGAAAACAGTTCTTCAAATCCCTGTAAAAAGCACTTCTAATTATTTATTTCAACCACTTCTTCAAATTCACAATCAATCTCAACCAATTTCTCAAGTTTCTAAAGTCAACAATCCTCATTTCTCAATTTCCAAAAATTCAGTAATCATCAAGACACTATCAATCAATTTCATTCATTCATATTTCATTAAAGATAAACAATTTATATATACATCATACTAAAAATTTACATTAGGAAAATCCAAACTAAAATTTATTTCAAACTTTATACAAACTTTGTACAAGCTGCTCAAGAACAATTTTACATGTCTATACATTTACGTGCATTACATACATCAAAATAAATATTTACAGTCAGGGTATAAATTATACCCGATAACTTCAAGCAGGTAGGTCCTCAATCCTCAGCAGCTCAGTCTGCTACTCCTCTATTCTCTAAATCATGACAAAGAATAATACCATCACGAGTACTAGGACTCAGTGGTGTACAACATACTAAAATAATCTTTATACAGAATTTAAATCACATTTATTCAAAAATTGGATTGAACATGAGAATTAAATACAAAATATGAATTATGAGATTTTAATCCAAACAATTTCATTTCGAGTATCAAAACCAATTTCATAAAACCCACAGTTATATCATGCCATTCGAAACAAATATAATCTCAATAGCCAGAGGCTAAGGAGAAGTCACATCACAAGGTTAGCTAGCTCAAATATATGGATATCCATTCAATTTCTTCTTCTGCTGGCACACACCTTAACACTTCAGCCAGAGAAGGAATCAAAATTCGAAACTGATTGCCCCCACTAGTCATGCTAGTGAGGTGTTCAAATATATGGTCATGACACTGTGGTTTCAAAACTTATCTTAACAATTTACTAAACATTGCCAATTCAAATATACACAAATAACTTTCAACAATTTAAATCAAAAGCATCATAAATACTTCATCATAATGATGTCACAATTCAATATTTCAAACTATTCAAAACAATATGCAAAAGAAAATTTACAAAAATTATACATTGTGCACAAACCTTAAGCGAGTCGCCTCTTGGCCTTGACTCGATTTTTCGGGTTCTTTCCCGGTGTTTTTTTCTACTGAAACATATAGTTTCACAGTGTTTCAGTATCATAACTTAGCATAAATCTAAAAATAAATTTAAATTCACTTTTACCTAGCTCTAATGTGCTAAACTTGACGTTCTTTAAATTTTGTATTTCGGGGTTACTATTCACTACACTATTCAAGTCAATTTGTTGACTTTCTAAGGCTTAATAGGTATGGGAATTCCAACTTCACCCACATACCACATTTTGGTCACTAAATTTGTTGGTTTTGGTTGTTTACTCAAATTCTAAGTCTTTTAGGCAAATTTGCAATTTTTCAGTTTTGGTGTCTTAAGTTGTACTGTTCCATTGGTCATTTTACTATTAGAATTTGGCAGACCTTCCTTCATAGAAAATGTTCCCTATTGTCTTAACTTTATTCTCCTTTTTGAATCACTCCAATTAGAGTTTTGTAGCTCAAGTTATAGCCATTTGAACCATGGCTGCCGAATTGGACTTAACCCAGATTTCTGGGCAAATTCTGGTTCTGGCAGTTTTAGGTCACCAAATTTGGGTGGCCAAATGACTTGGTTAATAGCATAATTTGGGTTTGTGTTCTTCATGAAAGTTTTAGGTCTATATCTCAACTGTCCATTGGTAAAATTTCAGGTCATTTAGACCTGCCTAGCTCAAGTTATAACCAAATGAACAAATACTATTCATTTGGTCATTTTGTACAGGTCAGACTGAGAAAATTCGGATTTGGTCAATTTGTTCACTAGGTTTTGGTCACTTTTTGGGCATGATTCCTGAATGAAAATTGTGTCATTTTGTGTCTATTTTCATTTCCAATTGGTCTCATACCAATTGGACTTGTAAATTTTCAGTTTTGGTCCCTCAAAGGGACCTTGGTCCTACTGCCTGCTGCATGACCACATTCAATCCAAATTTAACCTCAATTCAAACACTTCCAACACACTTCATTTGGTCAAAAATGACCATTTCTCACTTCAAACTAGGTCAAACACATCATTTCACCATTTCTCCAAATTTTGTCTCCTCAACCCTAGGTGTCCAAAACCTTAACTCACTAAATTGTTGCATTTAACCAAATCTAAGCATATCAATCTCACTACCACATTCATACAAGCTTGCCTACACTTTTAATCTAATCAAATTCATGCATAATCATAACAAACCCTAGTTGACCAAAATCCATGATTAGTCCTCCAACAATTAATTTCATTTCATTTTAGATTTATTTTTAAGTTAGTTAAGCTATAAACACAACTAATAAACTAATTTTGCAACTTAAATCACTAACCTCAACTTGGATGCTAAATCTTCAATTTCTTTCTTCTTTTCCTCTTTCTTTTGTGATCAATCCTCTTCTCAAGTGAGGTTAACAAGTTTTTATGGAAGAATTTGGGGCAAGGTAGGGTTAAATGGGTGTTTACAAGCTTGAACTCAAGCTTTCATGGAGGACAACAATGGTGATGTTTAGGGGAGATGGCTGCCGAACTGGTTGGGAGCAGAAATGAAACTCTTTTTTTTTTTTATGTATTTTAGGTCTTACTTTATGTATTTGAATGGGTCAAAAATTTTGGGAATTTAAAAATTAATTTTGACATCATTTTGATGTCATATAAGTGATGTAATTAACTTTTTTTTTTCTTTTCCTTTTCTCTTTTTTTTCTCTATTCTTCCTTAGTCCTTTAATTTAATTTTTTATCCCAAAATTTTCTTTTCTCTGATTTTATTTGACAGTTAAGTCAGGAGTCAGCTCTCGGGGTCAATTGACCAAATTGCCCCTCGCCGGTTCAACCCGGTTTGCAAATAATTTAATATTTCTTCCGGCTCCCTGACCTAATTATTTGGTTGGCTTAACAACCTTTTTCCGTGATTTTCTCTTTTCCACTGTGTTTGTAATAGTCTTAAGGATCGCGGCGTCATATTTTACGGTTCGAAATTTGAGTTTAAATCGACTTTGCAGTCCTGCCCGAGAATGTCACCCATCGCTGTGACTCTCGGCTCGTTTAACTTTTTATGTTCTGTTTTTCTTATTTATACTTAACTAATTGGCAATTTCTAATTATTTGTATTTATGGCTTATCTAGTTGTCTTAAGTGTGGTTTAATCCCCTTAATTGTCTGGACCGACTCCAGTCACCGGAATAGTGAAATATACCAGGCTATACAAATAAGGGTGTTACAATTCTCCCCCCCTTAAAATAAATTTCGTCTTGAAATTTTACCTGGTATCAATCTCTAAACAGCTATGGGTGTTGTCTCCTCATGTTCTCCTCTCGTTCCCAAGTAGCTTCTTGGCCCGAATGATGGTTCCACAGCACTTTTACCAACAGTATGTGCTTGTTCTGTAGCTGCTTCACCTCATAAGCCAGAATCTCTATGGGTTCTTCCTCGTATGTGAGGTCTGGATTCACTTTAATTTCTTCTACTGGTAGTACATGAGATGGGTCTGATCGATACCTCCAACATAGACACATGGAAGACATTATGTATCTTCTCCAACTCTGGAGGTAGTGCCAACCGATATGCCAAAGGACCCACTCTTTCTAGAACCTCATATGGCCTAATGAAACGAGGACTCAGTTTCCCCTTTCTGCCGAATCTCATAATTCTCTTCCAAGGAGAAACCTTGAGGAATACTTTCTCACCCACTGCACACTCAATATCTCTTCTCTTCAAATCAATATAGGACTTCTGATGGTCTGATGCAGTCTTAAGTCGATCTTTGATTAATCTGATTTTCTCTTCAGTTTGCTGAACTATTTCTGGCCCAATCACCTTTCTTTCACCCACGTCATCCCAACACAACGGGATTCTACATTTTCTGCCATACAAAGCTTCATATGGAGGCATCCCAATGCTTGATTGGTAGCTATTATTGTAAGCAAACTCAATCAAAGGAAAGTGTATGTCCCAACTGCCCTCAAACTCAATCACATAAGCTCGTAGCATATCCTCCAAGATCTGAATTACCCTCTCAGACTGGCCATCTGTCTGTGGGTGGAATGCAGTACTGAAGTTCAATCTAGTTCCTAGGGCTCTTTGAAGACTACCCTAGAATCTAGAAGTGAACCTAGGATCTCTGTCTGATACAATGGATACTGGCACTCCATGAAGTCTCACAATTTCATCAATTTACAACCTGGCCAATCTTTCTAAACTGTAGTCCATCCGGACTGGCAGAAAATGAGTAGACTTGGTCAATCTGTCAACAATGACCCAAACTGCATCATGACTCTTTTGTGTTCTCGGAAGTCCCATCACAAAATCCATTGTTATTCTCTCCCATTTCCATTCTGGTACTGGTAGTGGATATAACAACCCAGCGGGTACTTGATGCTCTGCCTTTACTTGCTGACAAGTTAAGCATTTAGAAACAAACTCTGCCACATCTCTTTTCATACCCATCCACCAGTAATGCTCCTTTAGCCCTTTATACATTTTTGTACCACCAGGGTGCATGGCAAAAGGAGACTCATATGCTTCCTTCAAAATAATTTGCCTCAAATTGACATCATTAGGAACACACATTCAGCACTGATGTAGCAGTAGACCATCATCTCTGATTGAGAATTCTGGTTTCTTGCCCTGCCGGACTTCTTCTAATAGCTTCTGATACTTCTAATCATTCTGAGCAGCCATTCTGATCTGATCACTTAATACTGGCTGTACATGCCATGCAACTGTTGTCTGCCCCTCATCATTAATCTCTAAGCTAGCATGTAATGATCTCAACTCATGTACCATAGACAAAGAAGTAACCCATAGACTTGCCATAGTCTTGCGACTTAAGGCATCAGCCACAACCTTAGCTTTCCCTAGCTGATAGTCTATCAGACAATCATAGTCTTTTATCAACTCTAACGATCTCCTCTGTCTCAAATTCAACTCTTTCTGGGTGCCCAAATACTTCAAACTCTTATGATCTGTGTAGATGCAACACTTTTTCCCATACAAATAGTGTCTCTAGATCTTAAGAGCAAACACAATAGCTGCAAGCTCCATGTCATGTGTCGGATAATTCCTCTCATGCGGTTTTAGCTAGCGTGATGTATAGGCAATGACATTTCGATCTTGCATCAATACACAGCCTAACCCATTATGAGAAGAATCACTATAAATTGTATATTCTTTACCCGGAGTAGGTAAAGTCAGGACTGGAGCTTCAGTCAAACATTTCTTCAATTCATCAAGACTCTGTTGGTATTTATCTGTCCACTGAAATTTCACATCTTTTCTAAGCAACTTGGTCAATGGAGATGCCAACATGGAGAATCCCTTCACAAATTGACGGTAGTATCCAACTAAACCTAGAAAACTACGAATCTCTGTGATATTTCTGAGTGTCCTCCAATTAAGGACAGCTTCTATCTTACTTGGATCTACCTTGATGCCCTCTTCTGATACTACATGCCCCAAGAAAGATATTTCCTTCAGCCAAAATTCACACTTCAACAATTTGGCATATAGCTGTTTCTCCCTCAAAGTCTGTAGTATAATCCGCAGATGTCTATCATGCTCTTCTGCACTCCTCGAATAGACCAATATATCATCTATGAATACCACAACAAATTGGTCGAGGTATGGTCTGAAGATAGTGTTCATCAAATTCATAAAAGTAGCCGGAGCATTATTTAACCCGAATGGCATAACCAAGAACTCATAATGGCCATAACGGGTTCTGAAGGCAGTTTTAGCAATACTCTGCTCCTGTACTTTCAACTGATAATAACTTGACCTCAGGTCAATTTTGGAGAACACAGCTGCACCCTTTAACTGATCAAACAAGTCATCAATGCGGGGCAATGGATATCTATTCTTTATTGTCACCTTATTCAACTGCCGTTAATCAATACATAAGTGGAGAGTGCCATCTTTCTTCTTAACAAACAACACTGGCGCTCCCCAAGGTGACACACTAGGGCGAATAGAGCCCTTGTCAAGCAATTCTTGCAACTGCACTTTCAACTCTTTCAATTCTGCAGGTGCCATTCTATATGGTGTTATGGAGATTGGGTCCACACCAGGCATAACATCAATTTCAAACTGCACCTCTCTTTCTAGAGGTAATCCTGGTAATTCATCAGGAAACACATCCGGAAAGTTACATAATGTAGGGATGTCCCTCAGTGTTGGGCTCCCCACTTGGGTGTCTATCACATGTGCCAAGTATGCTTCACACCCCTTTCTAATCATTCTTCTGGCAAGTGCAGCCAAAATGATGTTTGATGGCAGTAAATGCCTCTCCCCATGTATTACCACATCACCATACAGAGAGAGACCAAAAGTGACTGTCTTCAGTCTACAGTCAATCATGGTGTGATGCCTGGCTAACCAATCCATGCCCAAGATAATATCATAATCTCTGAAGGGCATTTCAATAAAATCTGACAGGAAATCATGTCCTTGGATCACCAAAGGACATTCTCTATAAATTCTGTTTACCCGAACCTCTTGTCCAAACGGACTAGTTACTAGCATTTCAAAACCCATTTGGACACATGAAACAGCAAGTGAACTGATTATGCTAGCACTAACATATGAATGGGTTGAACTTGGATCAAACAACACAAATACTTCTTGATCAGAGATAGAAAATGTACCAGTTACAACATCAGAAGTCTCAGCCTCTTCTCGCTGTCTCATCGTGTAAACTCTGGCTGAAGCACTTCCTCAGCCGATCGACCAACCGCACTCGATCGCTGTAAGTAGTGCCTCTACCTCTGCCTCTTCCTCTGCCAACAGGTTGTGAACTTCTAGAAGCAAGACTCTGAATAGATCCTTCTGCAGTCATAGGAGTTGGACCGTATCTAGGAGCACTAGTGCAGTATTTAGCAAGATGGCCCTTGCCTCCACATTAAAACAGGCTCCAGTGGCCCAATAGCATTCTCCCCCATGAATCTTGCCACAAGTCTCATAGGGGCGGGTAGGATATGAACCCCTGCTCGACTGCTGACTAGACCTAGGGGGTTTCTATCCAGAGAATCGGCCCCTTCCAAATCTTCCACCTCAACCTCTGCTAGGTCCACCAAATTTCTTTCTCTTCCTAGAATTACCATTAGAACTTGGCTCTACTGACTTTTCTCCCTTGTCTTTCTCTGATTTCTCAACTTTTTCTAATTTTTCTTTTACAGTTGTTGCTTCTGATTCAATCCTTTCTATCTTAAGTGCTTGAGAGATGAGCTCTGAGAAGTTGCTGTGTCTGAATCCCACAACTTGCATTCTCAAACTGGGTTTTAAACCAGTCTCAAATCTCTTACACCTTTCCTTGCTGGTAGAAAGGAGACTCCCAGCATAATGGCTTAAGCGAGAGAACTCCCTCTCATATTCTGTCACTGATTTACTCCCTTGCTTCAGACTCAAAAATTCTTGCAACTTTTGATCCACATATGCGTCTGGGACGTATTTTTGTCTGAATTCTCTGATGAAGTCATCTCAGGTCAGCACTGGTGGTTCAGCCAAGCTGTGGGGGATGGTCTTCCACCAATCATACGCATCCCCTTGCATTAGAGACACAGAGTATTCAAACTTCAATTCATCTTGGTAGTGCAGCTTCTTGAACACTCTGTCCATTCTTTCAAGCCATTGCTCTGCCTCTAAAGGGTCCACTGTACCCTTAAATTCTATAGCCCCATACTTCAATAACTTATCATACTGTCTGGCTGGAGGCAGTGGTTGTGCCACAGGTGTCTAGGGTGGAGCTTGAGCAGGCATACCCCCAGCCATTTGTTGAAACATCGCAGCCATCTGCTGTGCAAACTGTGTAGGAAACTGCGGCATTTGTGGGGTTGGTGCTACTGATCCACTGACATTTTGTAAAGCTGGGGCTTCCCCTTGTTCCTCAGCTTCAACAGATTGCTCGACTGAGCAATCCCCTTCTTCCATTTCAGTCTAAAGTTAGGGTATCTCCTGAATAAACAACACAAGAAGATTTCCCTCCGTTAGTTTATATTTATGATGTAATGCATTGTATGTAACAAATATGGACATTGAGCAGTTGTAATTAACAAGGAAAGACACAAATTCTCAAGTTAAAACATACTTCAAAAATATGCTCTGATACCACTAAAACATGTCACACCTTACCCCTCTGTAAGGCATAACATGATCCCGTAGAATACCAAATGAACTACCACACTTCACCTACCGATAACTCATTAAGTACCCTACAAGGGATATTAAAACAATTTTCTTACTTTTCATAAGTGGTGAGCATTTCTAAATCGATATTAAAACATTTAATTAAAGTTGGAAACTAGTTAAAATTTTTGGCCCATTTTATTTTTCCGCAAATTTTATAAAAATTTCGGCAGAGTGCCGTCTGTATTTTGAGAAAACAGTTCTTCAAATTCCTGTAAAAAGCACTTCCAATTATTTATTTCAACCACTTCTTCAAATTCACAATCAATCTCAACCAATTTCTCAAGTTTCAAAATTCAACAATCCTCATTTCTCAATTTCCAAAAATTCAGTAATCATCAAGATATTGTCCATCAATTTCATTCATTCATATTTCATTAAAAGATAAACAATTTATATACACATCACACTAAAAATTTACATTAGGAAAATCCAAACTAAAATTTATTACAAACTTTATACAAACTTTGTACAAGCTGCTCAAGACCAATTTTACATATCCATACATTTACGTGCATTACATCATCAAAATAAATATTTACAGTTAGGGTATAAATTATACCCGATAACTTCAAGCAGGTAGGTCCTCAATTCTCAGCAGCCCAGTCTGCTGCTCCTCTAGTCTCTAAATCTGCGACAGCAATAACAGCCATCGCTGAGTACTAGGACTCAGTGGTGCACAACATATTAAAATAATCTTTATGCAGAATTTAAATCACATTTATTCAAAAATTGGATTGAACATGAGAATTAAATACAAAATATGAATTATGAGATTTTAATCGAAACAATTTCATTTCGAGTATCAAAACCAATTTCATAAAACCCACAGTTATATCATGCCATTCGAAACAAATATAATCTCAATAGCCATAGGCTAAGGAGAAGTCACATCACAAGGCTAGCTAGTTCAAATATATGGATATCCATTCAATTTCTCTTCTGCTGGCACACACCTCAACACTTCAACCAGAGAAGGAATCAAAATTCAAAACTGATTACCCCCACTAGTCATGCTAGTGAGGTGTTCAAATATATGGTCATGACACCGTGGTTTCAAAACTTATCTTAACAATTTACTAAACATTGCCAATTCAAATGTACACAAATAACTTTCAACAATTTAAATCAAAAGCATCATAAATACTTCATCATAATGATGTCACAATTCAATATTTCAAATTATTCAAAACAATATGCAAAAGAAAATTTACAAAAATTATACGTTGTGCACAAACCTTAAGCGAGTCGCCTCTTGGCCTTGACTCGATTCCTCAGGTTCTTTCCCGGTGTTCTTTTCCACTGAAACACACAGTTTCACAGTGTTTCAGTATTATAACTTAGCATAAATCTAAAAATAAATTTAAATTCACTTTTACCTAGCTCTAATGTGCTAAACTTGATGTTCTTTAAATTTTGTGTTTCAGGGTTACTATTCACTACACTATTCAAGTCAATTTGTTGACTTTCTAAGGCTTAATAGGTATGGGAATTCTAACTTCACCCACATACCACATTTTGGTCACTAAATTTGTTGGTTTTGGTTGTTTACTCAAATTCTAAGTCTTTTAGGCAAATTTACAATTTTTCAATTTTAGTGTCTTAAGTTGCACTGTTCCATTGGTCATTCTGTTAGAATTTGGCAGAACTTCCTTCATAGAAAATGTTCCCTATTGTCTTAACTTTATTCTCCTTTTTGAATCACTCTAATTGGAGTTTTATAGCTCAAGTTATAGCCATTTGAACCATGGCTGCCGGATTGGACTTAACCCAGATTTCTGGGCAAATTCTGGTTCTGGCAGTTTTAGGTCACCAAATTTTGGTGACCAAATGACTTGGTTAATAGCATAATTTGGGTTTGTGTTCTTCATGTACGTTTTAGGTCTATATCTAAACTGTCTACTGGTAAAAGTTCAAGTCATTTAGACCTGCCTAGCTCAAGTTATAACCAAATGAACAAGCACTATTCATTTGGTCATTTTGTACAGGTCAGACTGAGAAAATTCGGATTTGGTCAATTTGTTCACTAGGTTTTGGTCACTTTTTGGGCATGATTCCTAAATGAAAATTGTGTCATTTTGTGTCTATTTTCATTCCCAATTTGTCTCATACCAATTGGACTTGTAAATTTTCAGTTTTGGTCCCTCAAAGGGACCTTGGTCTTGCTGCCTGCAGCATGACCACATTCAATCCAAATTTAACCTCAATTCAAACACTTCCAACACACTTCATTTGGTCACAAATGACCATTTCTCACTTCAAACTAGGTCAAACACATCATTTCACCATTTCTTCAAATTTTGTCTCTTAAACCCTAAGTGTCCAAAACCTTAACTCACTAAATTGTTACATTTAACCAAATCTAAGCATATCAATCTCACTATCACATTCATACAAGCTTGCCTACACTTTTAATCCAATCACATTCATGCATAATCATAGCAAACCCTAGTTGACCAAAATCCATGATTAGTCCTCCAACAATTAATTTCATTTCATTTTAGATTTATTTCTAAGTTAGTTAAGTTATGAACACAACTAATAAACTAATTTTGCAACTTAAATCACTAACCTCAACTTGGATGCTAAATCTTCAATTTCTTTCTTCTTTTCCTCTTTCTTTTGGGATCAATCTTCTTCTTAAGTGAGGTTAACAAGTTTTTATGGAAGAATTTGGGGCAAGATAGGGTTAAATGGGTGTTTACAAGCTTGAACTCAAGCTTTCATGGAGGACAACAATGGTGAAGTTTAGGGGAGATGGCTGCCGAACTGGTTGGGAGCAGAAATGAAACTCTTTTTTTTTTTATTTTATGTATTTTAGGTCTTACTTTATGTATTTGAATGGGTCAAAAATTGTGGGAATTTAAAAATTAATTTTGACATCATTTTGATGTCATATAAGTGATGTAATTAGCTTTTTTTTTTCTTTTCCTTTTCTCTTTTTTTTTTTTTCTATTCTTCCTTAGTTCTTTAATTTAATTTTTAATCTCAAAATTTTCTTTTCTCTGATTTTATTTGATAGTTAGGTCAGGAATCAGCTCTCAAGGTCAATTCACCAAATTGCCCTTCGCCGGTTCAACCCTGTTTGCAAATAATTTAATATTTCTTCCGGCTCCCTGACCTAATTATTTGACTGGCTTAACAACTTTTTTTCGTGATTTTCTCTTTTCCACTGTGTTTGTAATAGTCTTAAGGACCATGGTGTCATATTTTACAGTTCGAAATTTGAGTTTAAATCGACTTCGCAGTCCTTCCCGAGAAGGTCACCCATCGTTGTGACTCTCGGCTCGTTTAACTTCTTATGTTCTGTTTTTTTTATATATACTTAACTAATTGGCAATTTCTAATTATTTGTATTTATGGCTTATCTAGTTGTCTTAAGTGTGGTTCTAATCCCCATAATTGTCCAGACCGACTCCGATCACCGGAATAGTGAAATATACCAGGCTATACAAATAGGGGTGTTACAAGTTAGCTAAGGAAAAATTTTGCTCAAAGAAGTTAGTGTCATATTCTTTGCTTTTACATATTTCTAAACATGAATTTAAGCCAAGTTAAGTTGAAAATTTGATTAAAATTGAATTAATGAGGCATGATTATGTTCCATGAAATTTTGGCAGTCTTGACATGAGTTAGGGTTAGGAGAATTCTTTGATTTAAAGTGACATATTAGCTGCCCATAGCATGAGATGAGTGCTTGAACATGATTGTGTAAGTGAAATGCAAGTATAGTACATGAATGAACTTGAGAACTTGGACAATTGAATAACATTAGGGTTTGCTCATGTGATAGTTTATTAACCTTGTAATGGTCAATTAGTGACCATTTGAATGAGTGTGAGGAGGAAATGAAGTGAGTTGTGGATTGGTATTTGAGTTTGGGTGAGCTGCCTTGGCTGACCTGCAAGACTGAGTATGAGTCCAGCAGGTTTGGGCAGTTATAAATGGAGTTGTAGAGGTTCAATTGGTGTAAGGCTAATTGGACATGAAACTAGACACATAATGGCACAATTTTGGTGAAGAAATCCTGCCCAGAAAACCAAACCAAGTTGACCAAAGAATTGCCCTAATCCGGGTGACTTGCATTCTGCCTGGGCAAAATGACCAAATAAATAGTGTCTATTCATTTGGTCATAACTTAGTGTAGAAAGGTCCAATTGAGCTGAAATTTTACCAGCAGAAAGCTGAGACATAGACCTACAACTTTTGTGAAGAAACCAAATCCAAATTTTGATCATAACATGTTCAAAAAGTGACCTGTATTCACTACAAAAACACTGTAGATTTGGTCAGTCCAGAAAATCTGGAAAGTTTGCAATCTGGCTAGTTATGGTTTTTGGGCCATAACTTGAGCTACAAAACTCCAAATAGAGTGATTCAAAAAAAGAAATGTAACTAGACACAATAAGGAACAACTTTCATGTTGACAACTTTGCCAAATTCCTACTGTAAAAATAACCAATGGAATAGTAAACACAAGGCTTGAAATCTGAAAATTGTAAATAACCAACACTAAGCTTTGAAATGGAATTGGCAACCAATGCCAACAACTTTAGAATGCAAAATGTGGTATGTTGATGATATTGGAATGAATGTACCTATTATCTATGAAAAAGTCAACATTTTAGTTGACTAATGAAATGAATAGTAACCTTACACATAAATTACAAATATTCAAGAAATGACTTTGTAATATGCCCTAGTAGGCCTAATGTGATTGGTTTGGATAGCTTAGCATGCCAATAGGGTTCTGATAGCAGTACTGCGTATGATGTATGGCTTTATTGCCATTCTATGATGATAGCCTGTAGCTACACTGATTATGATGTTATACTTGGCTTTATGCCTTATTGCTTTTATGGCTTATTAGCCATTCTGTTTGCATACCGGGAGATACATTGTGACCGATGGTGTGACGGCCCAAAGTACTTGGTACCCAGTGCTAGTTTACCCGTTTATCCAGTCCGATTAATTTGTATAGGTTACTTGGGCATGGAAAAGTATAACTGTAATTGAACTGATTATTAAAGAAAATAAGGAAATGAAATTATCAAAATAAAGATCAAGAATGATTAAAATAAAATAAAGAAGCTCAAAATCATCAAGAAAACAATTAACAAAATGCATGAAGAAGTTAACATCATAAAATGTAGTTAGCCTTCGACTAAACAATAAGTTAGTAATTATTCATTTCTTATGAACACAATAACTAGAAAATTATAAAGTTTATTTGCATATTATATTTTCTTCTATTATTGGCACCTCTAAGCTTTATGCTTAGCGCGTCGCTTTTGCAACGCGTAAGTACTGAAGATTTGGACAGAGAGCCCAGTAGACTACAGACTGGGTAAGGCCGTTCATAGTTCTGCATAGTGTCCGTGTCACCTTACAGACTACAGTGCATTGGTAGGACACTAGGTCTCATTTTGTATTTTGTGATTTTTGTAAGTTTTGTAATTAAACTCTTATTTTATCATGTATATTTGAAACCTATGTAATATAATTTTGTATTAATGTAAGTATTTGTAATTTTGTGTTTATAAATAACATATGAGAATTTATTTATGATTTGAGCATGATGGTGATGTGAAATGAATGAATGACAAATAGAGGAATTGTTAAGAAATTGTTGTAAATTGATTTGATACAAATGGAGTTTGAGAATGATTGGAAATTATTGGAAGTGTTTTCTACAGGTTTCGAAGAACTGTTTTATCCATTTTTAGCCGGTACTCCGTCGGATTTTCTATAAAATTTTCGGAACCCCAAATGAATTTATAATTTAAATAAATGAATTAAATGAGTTAAATTTCACAAATTGCACTTCATATCCATGAAGAAATAAATTAAGAATAAAAATGATTGAAATAAAATATGGTGTTCCGGTACACTGTGTGGCATATCTTATTCGGCTACACTGTAGACGGGTAAGGGGTATCACATTTAGTGGTATCAGAGCGTGGTTTAGGCTTTTCTGGACCTAAATAGGCTGCATATCATGCTTTGCATTTATAAGAGTCGAGGTGACACTATTGCAGATCTGTATTTCCCGTTTATTTTAGGTTAAGGTATGGAATAAGAGAGTGAAGAGACAATGAGATAGAGAATGGAGATGAGAAGGAGACTGTATTTAAGATGAAAAAAGATGAGCACAGAATTGTTTAAGGATAGGATTGAGACTAAGGAGAAAGTGAAGTACGATAACACGGAAAGGTGTAGAAGTAAGGAGGTAGCAGTTCGTCGATTGCTTATGTCAGGTAAATTTCGAGGACAAAATTTTTGTTAGAGGGGAAGAATTGTAATACCCTCACTGTAGCAATTTCACACATTCTACTGTTTCGGTGATCGGTGTCGGTCCGGACAGCTAGAACGTCTAGAAAAATATTTAAACTAAAGTGAGGGGCCATAATTAACTCAAATATTAATAAGAAAAATTTTAGAAATAAAATACAACCAAGTTAAATGAGCCGGTGCCCTAGCGATGGGTAACCCAGTGGGAAGCTACGGTCTTCGCAACAAGAAGCCCTAGACCTAGGAGAAAATTCATAAAATAATTTTTAGGACTCCAGAAAAGAGTCATTGAGGTTTCTATGGCATTATAATGCCAAGAAAAGGTTTAGAAAAATTTTTCAATCGGTACAGATAATTTTAGTCTGTTACGCCAAACGGAGGGCATTTTAGTCATTTCGTCTTCAGAGATGATTTTTGACCGACTTGTCCAGTTAAGCAAATAATTATTATGACATAAAATATGAATAAATATTGCTAAAAATTGAATTGACAATGAGTAGAAAAGAAAAGAAAAGAAAATGAAATAAAACTCAAATTATGACATCACATGATGTCATTAGTTAACTCTCCACCAATCACAATTAAGCAAACTCATTAAAAAGGGATAAAATGAGTTAAAATTGAAAACACAATCTGCTATCCATCACCTTCTTCCTGTTAAAACACACCTCCCTCTCTCTTCCTCCATTAAAGCATCACCTAAGCTCCATTTCTCACTCAACTACACCATAAAACCTCATAACCTCTTCATGAAAAATTGATCTTACACCTTGGGCAAGTTAGAGGTAGCAATTTAAAGAGGAAAAAGTGAAGGACAAATTGAAGTGAGCTAAGAAAAAATTCTGTTCAAAGAAGTTAGTGCCATATTCTTTGCTTTTACATCTTTCTAAATATGAATTTGAGCTAAGTTAAGTTGAAAATTTGATAAAAATTGAATTAATGAGGCATGATTATGTTCCATGAAATTGTGGCAGCCTTGACATGAGTTAGGGTTAGGAGAATTCTTTGATTTAAAGTGACATATTAGCTACCCATAGCATGAGATGAGTGCTTGAACATGATTGTGTAAGTGAAATGCAAGTATAGTGCATGAATGAACTTGAGAACTTAGACAATTGAATAATATTAGGGTTTGCTCATGTGATGGTTTATTAACCTTGTAATGGTCAATTAGTGACTATTTGAATGAGTGTGAGGAGGAAATGAAGTGAGTTGTGGATTGGTATTTGAGTTTGGGTGAGCTACCTTGGCTGACCTGCATGACTGAGTATGAGTCTAGTAGGTTTAGGCAGTTATAAATGGAGTTGTAGAGGTTCAATTGGTACAAGGCCAATTGGAAACAAGACACATAATAGTACAACTTTGGTGAAGAAACCCTGCCCAGAAAACTAAACCAAGTTGACCAAAAAATTACCCTAATCCGGGTGACTTGCATTCTGCCTGGGCAAAATGACCAAATGAACAGTGTCTATTCATTTGGTTATAACTCAGTGTAGAAAGGTCCAATTGAGCTGAACTTTTACTAGAAGAAAGCTGAGACATAGACCTACAACTTTCGTGAAAAAACCAAACCCAAATTTTGACCATAACATGTTCAAAAAGTAACCTGCATTTACTGCACAAAACACTATAGATTTGGTCAGTCCAGAAAATCTGGAAAGTTTGCAATCCGGCCAGTTATGGTGTTTAGGCCATAACTTGAGCTATAAAACTCCAAATGGAGTGATTCGAAAAAAGAAATGTAACTAGACACAATAAGGAAAACTTTTCATGTTGACAACCTTGCCAAATTCCTACTGTAAAAATGACCAATGGAACAGTAAACAAAGGCTTGAAATCTGAAAATTGTAAATAACCAACACTAAGCTTTGAAATGGAATTGGCAACCAATGCTAACAACTTTAGAATGCAAAATGTGGTATGTTGATGATATTAAAACCAATGTACCTATTATCTATGAAAAAGTCAACATTTTAGTTGACTAATGAAATGAATAGTAACCTTACACATAAAGTACAAATATTCAAGAAATGACTTTGTAATATGCCCTAGTAGGCCTAATGTGATTGGTTTGGATAGGTTGGCATGCCAATAGGGTTCTGATAGCAGTACTGCGTATGATGTATGGCTTCATTGCCATTCTATGATGATAGCCTATGGCTATACTGATTATGATGTTATACTTGGCTTTATGCCTTATTGCTTTTATGGCTTATTAGCCATTCTGTTTGCATACCGGGAGATACATTGTGACCGATGGTGTGACGGCCCGAGGTACCTGGTACCCAGTGCTAGTTTAACCGTTTATCCAGTCCGGTCAATTTGTATAGGTTACTTGGGCATGGAAAAGTATAACTGTAATTGAATTGATTATTAAAGAAAATAAGGAAATGAAACATCAAGATAAAGATCAAGAATGATTATAATAAAATAAAGAAGCTCAAAATCATCAAGAAAACAATTAACAAAATGCATGAAGAAGTTAACATCATAAAATGCATGAAGAAGTTAACATCATAAAATGCAGTTAGCCTTCGACTAAACAATAAGTTAGTAATTATTCATTTCTTATGAACACAATAACTAGGAAATTATTAAGTTTATTTGCATATTATATTTCTTGTATTATTGGCACCACTAAGCTTTATGCTTAGTACGTCACTTTTGCAACGTGTAAGTACTAAACATTTGGAGAGAGAGCCCAGTAGACCACAGACTGGGTAAGGCCGTTCACAGTTCTGCATAGTGTCGGTGTCACCTCACAGACTACAGTGCATTGGTAGGACACTAGGTCGCATTTTGTATTTTATGATTTTTGTAAGTTTTGTAATTAAACTCTTATTTTATCATATATATTTGAAACCTATGTAATATAATTTTGTATTAATGTAAGTATTTGTAATTTTGTGTTTATAAATAACATATGAGAATTTATTTATGATTTAAGCCTGATGATGATGTGAAATGAATGAATGACAAATGGAGGAATTGTTAAGAAATTTTTGTAAATTGATGTGATACAAATGGAGTTTGAGAATGATTGGAAATTATTGGAAGTGTTTTCTACAGGTTCCGAAGAATTGTTTTATCCATTTTTAGCCGGTACTCTGCCGGATTTTCTATAAAATTTTCGGAACCCCAAATGAATTTATAATTTCAATAAATAAATTAAATGAGTTAAATTTCACAAATTGCACATCATATCCATGAAGAAATAAATTAAGGAAGAATAAAAATGATTGAAATAAAATATAGTGTTTCGATACACTGTGTGGCATATCTTGCTCGGCTACACTGTAGACGGGTAAGGGGTGTTACAGTAAAATTATCATGAATTCTAAGACATTTATAAATTTTCTACACTTTGGGAACAGTTAGATTTAACAGCATCTTTTCTGTTCATTTCTTACATAGTCTAAGTCATTTATGACTTTTCTATACTTTGGAACTAAATTAATTATTAGTATCTTATCTATTCATTGGTTTCATTCTCAGTCTTTTAAAATTATATCAATGCCCAAGTAACCTATAACAAACTATAATACTGGATACACGAGAGTATACTTGTTAGACAATCGTATGTCTGTCCAGTATACATCTATCATGTCAGGTGCAAGGCCAGCGGGCAAGTTGTTAAAGCCAAAAGTATAATTATGCACAATGGTATCTATCATGTCGGGCACAAGGCCAGTAGGTAGGCTGTTAAAGCCAGAAGTATAATTATGCACAATGGCAACTGTTATGTCAGGCACAAGGCCAGCGGGCAGGCTATTAAAGCCAGAAATACATTTAGGCATAATGGCCAATGGGCAGGCATATAGCCTGTAGAACAATCATATCAACATATATTATCAGTCCATGACTTTCCATATAGGCAGTATTGCTATCAATAATCCCTAATTGGTATACCAATCGATCCAACTATATACATAAGTCTAGGCATACTTTAGGTAAATTAGTACTATTAAGCACTTATAGTTTTATTATTTCATGCTATGTACTATTAAGGGTTCATAACATATTGTTATTTCACTTCATGTACTATCTATACTTTATACCATTTTCATGTCACCTTGTAGTGGGAAAGTAGGTCCCACATACCTATTTCATGTAATTTAGCATGTAGTGACTTATTAGGGATAAGTCCTTACTAAAAATAATTTAATTCAAGAACCTTTCTTTAGGTTCCATTTTACTATGTTGATGTTGCATATCAAATTGAGCAATTTGTGGCTACTGTTTATGTCACACCTTACCCCTCTGTAAGGCATAACATGATCCCGTAGAATACTTAATGAACTACCGAACTTCACCTACCGATAACTCATTAAGTACCCTACAAGGGATTTTAAAACAATTTTCTTACATTTTGGAAGTGGTGAGCATTTTGATAAGAATTTAAAATCATTTATTCAAGTTTAAATACTAATAAAATTTTTTGTCCATTTTAATTTTTTCGCAAATTTTATAAAAATTTTGACAGAGTTCCCTCTGTATTTTGAGAAACCAGTTCTTCAAAGACCTATAAAAAGCACTTCCAAAAATATTTCACAACTCCCAACCTTCAATGACTCAATCATCTCAAAATATTTAATATTTCCATTCACAAAGCATAAAGCAGAAAATCCATATGAACAAATATTAAATTTACCGAAGAGAATCCAAAATAATATTGTTACAATTTATTTACAACTGCTAAACTACATTGATACATACAACATTTTTATATTTACATCAAGATTATCTACAAGGGTATAAAATAATACCCGTACAAAATGGTCAGAGTAGTCCTCGATTCAACAGCAGCTTACTCTGCTGCTTTCTCCTTGCTCTTATCTGCGACAGCAAAATAAGTTATCGCTGAGTATAAAAATACTCAGTGGTGCACAATAAATATTTAAAATGCAATAAATAAATCATTCATTGCCAAAAACATTTTAAATGTTTCTCAATCACATTTCACAAATATGAAAGTTCATAATAACACCATTTTGTCAAATAATCTATTAAACACAGTTTAGTCAAACAATTTCATAAACACAGTGTTGCCAAAGTCATACACAACTTAAGCCATGACACAAAATTTCCGATCAATGCCGCGTTGAACACCACGATAAAGCAATCTCAACCCCATTAATCGAAATCAATGAGGGAGGTGGCTAGCTAGCTAATGAGTACTCATCCGATCTACAACCTCAACTGGCAAGCCAGAGAGGGAGGAAAATAAACGATCTCAACCCCATAAATGGAGGAGGAATAATGTGGTACTGTCATGCTAAGTGTGAACATAAAATCCATTCAAAACAATTTATGCAAACAATTTATGAGAAATCTGATCACTTTCCAAAGTCACATTTACGATTATAAAATGGCAACACAATACAAAATTAATCAAAGAAGTCAAATTTTTGAGATTAAAATATTTAAACAATTATTATTGTGCACAAACCTCAAGCGAGTCGTCCCTTAGCCTCGACTCGGTTCCTCGGTTTCCTTCCCGATATTCTTTTCAACTGAAACACACAATTTTACAATGTTTCAGTACTAGAACTTAACATAAATCCAAAATATATTTAGCTTCACAATTACCTAGCTCTAACGTGCTAAATTCGACGTTCTTTAAATTTTGTATTTCGGGTTACTATTCACTGTACTATTCAAGTTAAATAGTTGACATTCTAAGGCTTAATAGGTATGGGAATTCCAACTTCACCCACATACCACATTTTGGTCACTAAACTTGTTGGTTTTGGTCATTTTCTCAAAGCTTAGGTCTTTTAGGCAAAATTGCCAATTTTCGGTTTTGGAGTTCTAAATTGCACTGTTTCATTGGTCCATCTACAGTTGGAATTTGGCAAACCTTCCTTCATAGAAAATGTTCCTTATTGTTTTAAGTTTATTCTCATTTTTGGATCACCTCAATCGGAGTTTTGTAACTCAAGTTATAGCCAAAATTCACCATTCTGCTCACGTGCAATCGCTCATGCCGCAATTTTGGTTACGCGATTTTTATCCAACTTCATTCAATAATTTGATCAAGTTAAGTCCATAATTTGGTCTAATTTCCTTCATACGAAATGTTCTACTATGTCTTAGGTTTCCATCGGTTTAAGATTCACCTAAATCGGAGCTTTCTAGAGAGAGTTATAGCCATTGAAACTTTACTGCTCAATGGCAATTCTGCAGAGTTGCAGGTTCAATATCTCAACTTTGCTCAATAACTTGACTAGGTTAATGGCATAATTTGGGGTGGTGTTCTTCATGAAAGTTTTAGATCTATGTCTTATCTAATTACTGGTAAAATCTCAGGTCCTTTTGACCTTCCTAGCTCGAGTTATGACCAAATGAACAATTGTTGTTCAGTCAATTTGTGCAGTGGTAGCCTGCTCTCATTTCACTTTGGTCAATTGGTTCACTAGGTTTTGGTCAGTTTTTGGGCATGGTTCCTTAATGAAAATTGTGTCCTTTTATGTCTATTTTCATCCCCAATTGGTGGCATATCAATTGGACTTGTAAAATTTCCGTTTTGGTCCTTTAAAGTTGGTTTGGTCATGCTGCTGGCAGCATGACCATTTGACCTACGAATTTGACTTCCATTCTAACAATTCCCACACATTTCCTTTGGTCATTATTGACCATTTTTCAGTCCACAATTGGTCAAAGATATCATTTATGCATTTCTCCAAAATTTGGTTCACAAACCCTAACATTCAAACCCTAATTTCACTACTTTGTTGCAATTAATCACATGTAAGAATTTCAACTTAACCATTCAACTAATTAAAGCTTTTAAACTCATTCTAATACATCAAACCATACAAATTATGTCCCTTCTTCAAGCTGGCCGGAATTCAGCAATGGCCCTTCCCCCATATTTTTATTTCATTTCCTTAATCCTAAGTTCATTTCAACCATTAATCATGCATTTAAATGAATAAATAAGAAGTTTAACATACTAACCTTAACTTAAATGCCAATTCTTCACTTTCTCTCTTCCTTTCCTCTTTCTTTATTGTTCTTAGGTTGAGATTGCAAGGTCTAGTGAAGTTTTTAGGGGATTTATATTGATTAAGTGGAGAAAATCAAGCTCAAATGTAAGCTTAAGTGGAAGGATTTCATGGAGGGTTTTGGGAAGAAAGTGGGGCGGCATTTTGGGAAAAGAAGAAGACTTTTTTGTTTCTTTTTTTCTTTTGTTTTCTTTACTTATTTTAGTTATGAAAAACCACAAAATTCCTAATTAATAAATAACTTAATTAATTTCTTTATGACATCATTCATGATGTCATCACCTTTGACTTTTCCATCTTCTTTCTTTTTTTTTTTTCTTTTTTTTTCTATTAGTTCTTTAATTTAATTCTCGATTCCGAAATTTTCTTTTCTCCGATTTTATTTGACACTTAGGTCAGGAGTCAGCTCTGGGGGTCAATTGACCAAATTGCCCCTCGCCTGTTCATCCTGGTTTGCAAATAATTTCATATTTCTTCCGGCTCCTTGACCTAATTATTTGACTGGCGTAACAGTTCTTTTTCATGATTTTCTCTTTTCCACTGTGTTCATAAGGGTCCTAAGGACCGCAGCGTCACATTTTACGGTTTGAAATTTGAGTTTAAAACGACTTCGCAGTCGTTCCCGAGGAGGTCACCCATCGCTGTGACTCTCAGCTCGTTTAACTTCTTATGTTCTATTTTTCTTATTTATACTTAACTAATTCAACATTACTAATTATTTATGTTTATGGTTTCTCTAGTTGTCTTAAGTGTGGTTCTAATCCCCTTAATTGTCCGGACCGACACCGGTCACCGGAACAGTGAAATCTACCAGGCTATGCAAACGGGGGTGTTACAATTCTCCCCCCCTTAAAATAAATTTCATCTCGAAATTTTACCTGGTATCAATCTCTGAACAGCTGTGGGTGTTGTCTCCTCATGTCCTCCTCTCGTTCCCAAGTAGCTTCTTGGCCCGAATGATGGTTCCACAGCACTTTTACCAATGGTATCTGCTTGTTCCGTAGCTGCTTCACCTCATAAGCCAGAATCTTTATGGGTTCTTCTTCATATGACAGGTCTGGATTTACTTCAATTTCTTCTATTGGTAGTACATGAGATGGGTCTAATCGATACCTCCTCAACATCGACACATGGAAGACGTTATGTATCTTCTCTAACTCTGGAGGTAGTGCCAAACGATAAGCCAAAGGACCCACTCTTTCCAATACCTCATATGGCCCGATAAAACGAGGACTTTTTTCCCTTTCTACTGAATCTCATAATCCTTTTCCAAGGAGAAACCTTGAGGAAAACTTTCTCACCCACTGCATACTCAATATCCCTTCTTTTCAAATCAATGTAGGACTTTTGACGGTCTGATGCAGCTTTAAGTCGATCTTTGATCACCCTAATTTTCTCTTCTGTCTGTTGAACAATTTTGGGTCCAATCATTTTTCTTTTACCCACGTCATCCCAACACAATGGGGTTCTACATTTCCTGCCATACAAAGCTTCATATGGAGGCATCCCAATGCTTGATTGGTAGCTGTTGTTGTAAGCAAACTCAATCAAAGGCAAGTGTGTATCCCAACTACCCTCAAACTCAATCACACAAGCACGTAGCATGTCCTCCAAAATATGAATTACCCTCTCAGACTGGCCATCTGTTTGTGGGTGGAATGCAGTACTGAAGTTCAATTTAGTTCCTAGGGCTCTCTGAAGACTACCCCAGAATCTAGAAGTGAACCTAGGATCTCTGTCTGATACAATGGATACTGGCACTCCATGCAGTCTCACAATCTCATCAATGTATAACCTGGCCAATCTGTCCAAACTGTAGTCCATCCGAACTGGCAGAAAATGAGCAGACTTAGTCAGTCTGTCAACAATGACCCACACTGCATCATGACTCTTCTGTGTCCTCGGAAGTCCCATTACAAAATCCAATGTTATTCTCTCCCATTTCCATTCTGGCACTGGTAGTGGATGTAACAACCTAGTTGGTACTTGATGCTCTGCCTTTACTTGCTGACAAGTTAGGCATTTTGATACAAACTCTACCACATCTCTCTTCATACCCATCCACCAGTAATGCCCCTTTAGCCCTCTATACATTTTTGTACCACCAGGGTGCATGGCAAAAGGAGACTCATGTGCTTCCTTCAAAATGATCTGCCTCAAATCAACATCATTAGGAACACATATTCTACCCTGGTGTAGCAATAGACCATCATCTCTGATTGAGAACTCTGGTTTCTTGCCCTGCCTAACTTCTTCCAATAGCTTCTGATACTTTTCATCATTCTGAGCAGCCATTCTGATATGATCAATTAACACTGGCTGTACATGCCATGCAACTACTGTCTGACCCTCATCATTAATCTCTAGACTGGCATGTAATGATCTCAACTCATGTACTAAAGACAAAGGAGTAACCTGTAGACTTGCCATAGTCTTGCGACTTAGGGCGTCAGCCACAACATTAGCTTTTCCTGGTTGATAGTCTATCAGGCAATCATAGTCTTTTATCAACTCTAACCATCTCCTCTGTCTCAAATTAAGCTCTTTCTGGGTGCCCAAATACTTCAAACTCTTATGATCTGTATAGATGTAACACTTCTCCCCATACAAATAATGTCTCCAGATCTTAAGAGCAAACACAATGGCTGCAAGCTCAAAATCATGTGTCGGATAATTCCTCTCATGCGGTTTTAGCTGGCGTGATGCATAGGCAATAACATTTCGATCTTGCATCAACACACAACCTAACCCGTTGTGAGAAGCATCGCTGTAAACTATATATTCTTTACCCGGTGTAGGTAAAGTCAGGACTGGAGCCTCTGTCAAACATCTCTTCAATTCATCAAAACTTTGCTGGCATTTTTCCGTCCACTGAAATTTCACATCCTTTCTAAGTAGCTTAGTCAATGGAGATGCCAACATGGAGAATCCCTTCACAAATCTACGGTAGTATCCAGCTAACCCCAGAAAACTACGAATTTCTGTGACATTTCTGGGTGGCCTCCAATTAAGGACAGCTTCAATATTGCTAGGATCTACCTTAATACCCTCTGCTGATACTATGTGCCCCAAAAAGGATATCTCCTTCAGCCAAAATTCACATTTCGATAATTTGGCATATAGCTGTTTCTCCCTCAAAGTCTGCAGTACAATCCGCAGATGTCTATCATGCTCTTCTGCATTCCTCGAATAGACCAATATATTATCAATAAATACCACAACAAACTGGTCGAGGTGTGGTCTGAAGATAGTGTTCATCAGATCCATAAAAGCAGCCGGAGCATTAGTTAACCCGAATGGCATGACCAAGAACTCATAATGGCCATAACGGGTTCTGAAGGCAGTTTTAGTAATACTCTGCTCTTGTACTTTCAGCTGATAATAACCTGATCTCAGTTTAATTTTGGAGAACACAGCTGCATCCCTCAACTGATCAAACAAATCATCAATACAGGGCAATAGGTATCTGTTCTTTATTGTCACCTTATTCAACTGTCGATAGTCAATGCATAACCGGAGAGTGCCATCCTTCTTCTTAACAAACAATACTGGCGCTCCCCAAGTTGACACACTAGGGCGGATGAAGCCCTTATCAAGCAACTCTTGCAATTGTACTTTCAATTCTTTTAGTTCTGCAGGTGCCATTCTGTATGGTGTTATGGAGATTGGGTCCACACCAGGCATAACATCAATTTCAAACTGCACTTCTCTTTCTGGAGGTAATCCTGGCAATTCATCAGGAAACACATCCGAAAAGTCACATACAGTAGGAATGTCCTTCAGTGCTGGACTCCCCACTTGGGTGTCTATCACATGTGCCAAGTACGCCTCACACCATTTTCTAATCATTTTTCTGGCCAGTGCAGCTGAAATGATGTTTGAAGGCAATAACTGCCTCTCCCCATATATTACTACATCACCATACTGAGGAAGACCAAAAGTGACTGTCTTTAGTCTACAGTCAATCATCGCATGATGCCTGGCTAACCAATCCATGCCCAAGATAATGTCATAATCTCTGAAGGGCATTTCAATTAAATCAGATAGAAAAGTATATCCTTGGATCACCAAAGGACAGTCCCTATATAGCCTATTTACCCTGACCTCCTGGCCTAATGGACTAGTTACTAGCACATCATAGTCCATTGGTACACACTGAATAGCAGTAGAGCACATCACACTAGCACTAACATATGAATGTGTGGAGCCAGGATCAAATAACACATACACATCTTGGTCAAGGATGGAGAAAATACCAGCTACTACGTCTGATGTTTCAGCCTCTTCCCTCTGACGCATGGTATACACTCTAACTGGTGCGCCACTGGATGCTGGCTGGTTAACAGTGCTCTGACTTCCAGGGGTGTTACCAGGACCCCTACCTCTGCCTCTACCTCTAGCAGCTGACTGTGACCCTCTAGGTGCAGAGACTTGGGTTGATCCTTCAGATGTGGCAAAAGATCCAGACCGGCGCGGACTAGTGCAATCCTTAGCGAAATGTCCGCTTCCTCCACAGTTAAAACATGCACCAGTAGCCTTGAAACAAACCCCACCATGAGTTCTACCACACGTTTCACACTGCCGGACCGATAGAGATCCTCGAGAAGCTTGTTGGGTCGGCTGACCAGACCGAGGTGGTCTTTGGCCAGAAAATCTGCCTCTGCCTCTACGGGAGCTAGATCCCCCAAACTATTTCCTCTTGCCAGAACCACTTTCAGATGCTTGTCCAGCAGTCTTTTCAGCCTTCTTTTTCTCTTGTGAACCCTTCTTCACTGCCCCTTCGGATTCTATCCTTTCTAATTCCAAGGCTTGTGAGATCAATTCAGCAAAATTCTGATGTCTGAAACCCACAACTTGCATTCTCAGACTCTGCCTTAGCCCGGACTCAAACCTCTTGCATCTGTCTCTGGGGGTGGAGACTAAGCTTCCAGCATAGTGGCTTAGTCTTGAAAAATCTCTTTCATATTCTGCTATGGTTCTGTTGCCTTGTTTCAGACTCAGGAATTCTTGTAATTTCATATCCATATATGCATCGGGGACCCATTTCTGTCGGAACTCCATCAAGAAGTCTGACCAGGTTAACACAGGTGGCTCCACCAGGCTGTGGGGGATGGTCTTCCACCATTCATAGGCATCCCCTTGTAATAAGGAAACATAATATTTGAACTTCATCTCTTCCGTACACTGTAGCTTTCTAAAAACTCGTTCCATTCTTTCCAACCACTGTTCTGCCTCCAGTGGATCCACAGTGCCTTTAAACTCAGTGGCCCCAAATTTCATCAATTTTTCATACTGCCGAGCTGAGGGTTGTGGTTGTGCTACAGGTACTGGCATCTGAGCTTGGGGTGGCACATTACCCGCCACTTGCTGAAAGAAGGCAGCCATCTGCTGCATAAATTGAGCAGGAAACTGCAGTGCTGGAGCAGGAGCTGGAGTGGCTGACCCACTCACATTCTGGAGTGCTGAGGCTTCCCCTTGAACCTCAGCCTCAACAGATTGTTCTTCGGAATGATCTCCTCCTTCCATTCCGTTTTCTCAAATTTTCTACTTCCTGTGATCAAACACAAGGAGGTTGACCTCCGTTAGTACATATTCATGATGTAAATATGTCATATGTATCAATTAAAGACACTTGAGCAGTTGTACTTATCAATAAAATGTTCATACACATAGTCAAAATTTATTATAAAAAAACATGCTCTGATACCACTAAAACATGTCACACCTTACCCCACTGTAAGGCATAACATGATCCCGTAGAATACTTAATGAACTACCGAACTTCACCTACCGATAACTCATTAAGTACCCTACAAGGGATTTTAAAACAATTTTCTTACATTTTGGAAGTGGTGAGCATTTTGATAATAATTTAAAATCATTTATTCAAGTTTAAATACTAATAAAAATTTTTGTCCATTTTAATTTTGCCTCAAATTTTATAAAAATTTTGACAGAGTTCCCTCTGTATTTTGAGAAACAAGTTTTTCAAAGACCTGTAAAAAGCACTTCCAAAAATATTTCACAACTCCCAACCTTCAATGACTCAATCATCTCAAAATATTTAATATTTCCATTCACAAAGCATAAAGCAGAAAATCCATATGAACAAATATTAAATTTACAGAAGAGAATCCAAAATAATATTGTTACAATTTATTTACAACTACTCAACTACATTGATACATACAACATTTCTATATTTACATCAAGATTATCTATAAGGGTATAAAATAATACCCGTACAAAATGGTCAGAGTAGTCCTCGATTCAACAGCAGCTCACTCTGCTGCTTTCTCCTTGCTCTTATCTGCGACAGCAAAATAATTTATCGCTGAGTATAAAAATACTCAGTGGTGCACAATAAATATTTAAAATGCAATAAATAAATCATTCATTGCCAAACACAATTTAAATGTTTCTCAATCACATTTCACAAATATGAAAGTTCATAATAACACCATTTTGTCAAATAATCTATTAAACACAGTTTAGTCAAACAATTTCATAAACACAGTGTTGCCAAAGTCATACACAACTTAAGCTATGACACAAAATTTCCGATCAATGCCGCGTTGTACACCACGACAACGCAATCTCAACCCCATTAATCGAAATCAATGAGGGAGGTGGCTAGCTAGCTAATGAGTACTCATCCGATCTACAACCTCAACTGGCAAGCCAGAGAGGGAGGAAAATAAATGATCTCAACCCCATAAATGGAGGAGGAATAATGTGGTACTGTCATGCTAAGTGTGAATATAAAATCCATTCAAAACAATTTATGCAAACAATTTATGAGAAATATGATCACTTTCCAAAGTCACATTTACGATTATAAAATGGCAACACAATACAAAATTAATCAAAGAAGTCAAATTTTTGAGATTAAAATATTTAAACAATTATTATTGTGCACAAACCTCAAGCGAGTCGTCCCTTAGCCTCGACTCGGTTCCTCGGTTTCCTTCCCGATATTCTTTTCAACTGAAACACACAATTTTACAATGTTTCAGTACTAGAACTTAACATAAATCCAAAATATATTTAGCTTCACAATTACCTAGCTCTAACGTGCTAAATTCGACGTTCTTTAAATTTTGTGTTTCAGGTTACTATTCACTACACTATTTAAGTCAAATAGTTGACTTTCTAAGGCTTAATAGGTATGGGAATTCCAACTTCACCCACATACCACATTTTGGTCACTAAACTTGTTGGTTTTGGCCATTTTCTCAAAGCTTAGGTCTTTTAGGCAAAATTGCCAATTTTCGGTTTTGGAGTTCTAAATTGCACTATTTCATTGGTCCATCTACTGTTGGAATTTGGCAAACCTTCCTTCATAGAAAATGTTCCTTATTGTTTTAAGTTTATTCTCATTTTTGGATCACCTCAATCGGAGTTTTGTAGCTCAAGTTATAGCCAAAATTCAATTACTGTTTACGTGCACTGTTCATGCTGCAATTTTGGTTCTGGCAGATTTTTTTATCCAACTTCATTCAATAATTTGATCAAGTTAAGTCCATAATTTGATCTAATTTCCTTCACATGAAATGTTCTACTATGTCTTAGGTTTCCATCGGTTCAAGATTCACCTAAATCGGAGCTTTCTAGAGAGAGTTATAGCCATTGAAACTTTACTGCTCAATGGCAATTCTGCAGAGTTGTAGGTTCAATAACTCAACTTTGCTCAATAACTTGACTAGGTTAATGGCATAATTTGGGGTGGTGTTCTTCATGAAAGTTTTAGATATATGTCTTATCTAATTACTGGTAAAATCTCAGGTCCTTTTGACCTTCCTAGCTCGAGTTATGACCAAATGAACTATTACTATTCATTTGGTCAGTTTGTGCAGTGGCAGCCTGCTCTCATTTCACTTTGGTCAATTGGTTCACTAGGTTTTGGTCAGTTTTTGGGCATGGTTCCTTAATGAAAATTGTGCCCTTTTATGTCTATTTTCATCCCCAATTGGTGGCATATCAATTGGACTTGTAAAATTTCTGTTTTGGTCCTTCAAAGTTGGTTTGGTCATGCTGCCAGCAGCATGACCATTTGACCTACGAATTTGACTTCCATTCTAACAATTCCCACACATTTCCTTTGGTCATTATTGACCATTTTTCAGTCCACAATTGGTCAAAGATATCATTTTTGCATTTCTCCAAAATTTGGTTCACAAATCCTAACATTCAAACCCTAATTTCACTACTTTGTTGCAATTAATCACATGTAAGAATTTCAACTTAACCATTCAACTAATTAAAGCTTTTAAACTCATTCTAATACATCAAACCATACAAATTATGTCCCTTCTTCAAGCTGGTCGGAATTCAGCAATGGCCCTTCCCCCATATTTTTATTTCATTTCCTTAATCCTAAGTTCATTTCAACCATTAATCATGCATTTAAATGAAGAAATAAGAAGTTTAACATACTAACCTTAACTTAAATGCCAATTCTTCACTTTCTCTCTTCCTTTCCTCTTTCTTTCTTGTTCTTAGGTTGAGATTGCAAGGTCTAGTGAAGTTTTTAGGGGAGTTATATTGATTAAGTGGAGAAAATCAAGCTCAAATGTAAGCTTAAATGGAAGGATTTCATGGAAGGTTTTGGGAAGAAAGTGGGGCGGCACTTTGGGAGAAGAAGAAGACTTTTTTGTTTCTTTTTTTCTTTTGTTTTCTTTACTTATTTTAGTTATGAAAGACCACAAAATTCCTAATTAATAAATAACTTAATTAATTTCTTTATGACATCATTCATGATGTCATCACCTTTGACTTTTCCATATTCTTTCTTTTTTTTTCTATTTATTTTTTTCTATTAGTTCTTTAATTTAATTCTTGATTCAGAAATTTTCTTTTCTCCAATTTTATTTGTGATTAGGTCGAGTCGACTCTCGGGGTCAATTGACCAAATTGCCCCTCGCCGGTTCATCCCGGTTCGCAAATAATTCCATATTTCTTCCGGCTCCCTGACCTAATTATTTGACTGGCTTAACAGTTCTTTTTCGTGATTTTCTCTTTTCCACTGTGTTCATAAGGGTCCTAAGGACCGTAGCGTCACATTTTACGGTTCAAAATTTGAGTTTAAAATGACTTCGCAGTCGTTCCCGAGGAGGTCACCCATCACTGTGACTCTCGGCTCGTTTAACTTCTTATGTTCTGTTTTTCTTATTTATACTTAACTAATTGAACATTACTAATTATTTGTGTTTATGGTTTCTCTAGTTGTCTTAAGTGTGGTTCTAATTCCCTTAATTGTCCGGACCGACACCGATCACCGGAACAGTGAAATCTACCAGGCTATGCAAACGGGGGTGTTGCAGTTTAGACCCACTTCCTTGATGGAAGTTGTTCTTCTATGTCTTATCTTTATTTTCATTTTTGAATCATGTCATTTGGATTTTTATAACTCAAGTTATGGTCAAATAACCATAACTAGGTCAATCCTGAATTCTGGTTCTTTTAACTAGGTAGTTTTGGTTCTGGACTATACTAATTTATTTGAACAGGTTCTAGAAACATTTAGGAGTAGTGTTCTGCATAGGATATGTTGCCTTATGTCATATGGTCACTCAAAATTTCTAGTTGCAATTTTTTAAGTCATACAAAATTAATTATAACCACATTATTGGACTGGACTCAAGCATCTTACAGCAACAGAATTTCAATTAGGTCAGTAGTTTTGACCTAATATTTAAGCTTCTTACATTCATAGGTTGAGAAAAATGTCCCAAACAAAGTTGAAGATCTATTTCTTCGATTTCCAGAATGGTATGGCTCATTTCAATTGAAGATTTCTAGTGAGAGATATTCTTAAAAGACTATTCTAGATTCAATGGTCACTTATGCCAATTTCCAGATTTTATACACTATATTTACCTAGCCAATTGACCTATTTCTCTTGCTTTCTGGGTTTTGGTCAAAATACAAATCTTGTAGGTCAATGTCTTATTGAAATTTTAGCACTGGTTTCAGGGCATTTGGAGTTCTATGGACCAAGTTATGGCCTCTTTTCCAAAACTGGTCAAGTTGCCTTTGTCTAGCAATTCTGGCATGTTTTGATTCTGGACAGTTTTGGTAACCCAACTTGGGCAAGCAATTTGACTTGGTTATTGGCATTTCTGGGCTTTGGTGTCTTCATAAAAGTTGTAGCCCTATGTCTAAGCTTTATAATGGTATAAATATCAGGTCATTTGGACCTGTTTATAGTGAGTTATGCCATAAGGAATGGACACTATTCATTTGGTAAATTTCTGGTTTCACAATTTGGTCGTCCGGATTAGGACAACTTTTAGGTGACTTTCTGGATAGAATCTGGACATGGTTTCTTCATGGAAAATGGTACATTTTAGGTCTAGTTTTGCCTCCAATTGGCCTCATACCAATTGGGGCCTCACAAATGCAGTTAGGGCTCAAAATACACATTGTTTTTCAATAATTCTCAACCTGCAAGGAAATTACACTCCCAAATTCATTCCTCCAACTCCCTAACTTCAAATAACATACATGGCACTTCTAAATATCATCATTCATCTCAATACAATCATTTTCTAGAAGCTTACATAAGTCTTTAATAGTCCATTCAAAGTCCTAATTCAATTGATCAAAATCAATAACATACACAAGAAAACAATATGCAAGTATATGTAACTTCAACTATCAACTTATGATTCACTTCCACTTATCCATCAACACCATTAATAACCATTTAAATTCATGAAATTATCGATCTCTCAAGTTCCTTAAGGCTGCCAAATTGGACAGTTTTCCTAAGTATTCATTAATTGTTCAAACCCTAATTCAAATTATCAACCTCAATCATATTCATGCAATTAAATCCTAATACTTATAATCACCTTAATCAACATCATTAATCACCCTTTTACATGTATGAATTAATCAATATCCATGCTTATCAAGGCTACCGAAAATGAGGGACTTACACAAGTCTCCAATAATCAAATCAAAACCCTAATTTAATTTGTCAACCTTACATATATACATGCAATTGAATTCTAGTACATGTAATTACCTAAATCAACATCATTACCCATCATTTACATGTAAAATTAATTCAAGTTCCCTTAGTTGCCATGGCTACCAAATTCAAGGGTAACCATTTCTCATCAATTTCTTCAAATTTTCTATCATACTAACTCAATTAAACCTCAAATCAAGAATTTCAAAAGAAAAAGTGAGAAATTATGCACTAACCTTTAAATGACCACTCCTTGAATTTGCCAAACTTCAATTTTACCTCTTCTAATTACTATCAATAGCTTCCTTATAATGTGGGGATTAAATTTTGTGAAGGGACTTGTGAGGATCATGGCCAGAATGGAAGAGAATGAAGCATGCATGTGAAGAATTTATGGAGGAAATAGGAAGGTTGTGTTTCAGCCATGGATGAGAAGGTTGAAGAAGATGGTGAAAGTAAGTGGAAAATTATGCCACATTAGGCCTTTTATACCCACACTAAGTTGGTTTAATAATATAATAATCAAGGATTTTAGTTATTTCTAAATAGCCCCACTTATCTTTCTTAAATTGCATTGCATATATTTTCATGCTTTTATGGGGTTTTCAAAATTTTTAATATCACTCATTTTAATAGATATTTAGGTCAAAAGTCAACTTTAGTTGCCAAATGATCAAAATACCCCTCTTCGGGTTATAGTCCCACTTTTTCGGTAATACCGATTGAATTCGCTCTCCGACGAGTCTTTAAATTTTTATATTGTCTATTTTATTTTTATTTTCACCTTTACTAATTAATTAATACTTTGATATTTTTAATGTCATTTATACCTCAGTAAATTTTTAATTAAATCTCGGAAATTATTTCCTAGGATTCCTCGTGGTCCTGGGGTCTGCAATTGTCTACGCAGTGATTCCCCGGTACGATCTTCTATCGCTAGAACCACAGTTCATTTAATATAGTTACATTTCATCTCTTTATTTTTTTTTCCTTAATTTTTCTTGTATTTTCTTATCATTTATTTCATCATTTTATGTCTCCTCACTATCATTTAAGTATAGTTCTAGACATTCTGGCTGTCCCAACATACGTTAGTCGTTGGAATAGTAGAACATACGGACCACTTAAAGTGAGGGTGTTACAAAGTAGGTTGAATTTGGGTTCTGAAGTCAAGGTTCAAAACTGTCCAGAACCTAGAATCAACTAGAATTTGGGAATTCATTAGAATTTTGTTTAGTTAACTATAAATGGGACTTAGAATGACTATTAAAGTTTGATAATAGACTCCCAAGCAAGGGAAGGCTTGTAACACCCTCCCGGTAGCAACTCCGTACATTCTACTATTCCGGTGACCGGTGTGGGTCCGGACAGCTAAAACGTGTCACACCCTACCCCTCTGTAAGGCATAACATGATCCCGTAGTATACCTAATGAATTACCAACTCCGTCTACTGATAACCCATTAAATACACTACAAGGGATTTTAAAAACTTTTCTTACTTCTTTTACAGTGGTGAGCACTATTTACAGGTGTTAAAGACTTTGGTGAACTGAGTGAAATAACTAACTCATTTGGTTTATTTGGAATTTCTGTAAAAATTTTGGCAGAGTGCCATCTGTATTTTGGATAAAACAGCTTCTTGAAACCTGTAAAAAGCACTTCAATAATTTTCCCAAATCTCAACTCCAATGCATTTCTCAACACAACAATTTATCAACTCAATTCCATAGGAATTTTTCAAAGTCTGAGATAAGGAAATATAATACAACTTTTACAATCCAAAACACTCATAATTAATTTACAACTTCAAGGTACAATTTAATTTACAACTGCTCAAAACCAAAAACAAAATGTACATACAGTGTCATACATTACAGTACAAAATACAAAATACTGGTATACTCATAATACCGTGTAATCCTCATTTGGATGTATATGCACCTAGTCTGCCGCCTCTGTCTGTCTCTACCTACGACAAGAATAAAGCTATCATTGAGACAATGTCTCGAGTGCACAACATTAACCAAATACAATTTAAATCACAATTCATAAATCATGTAAATAGTGGATACTTAAAACCATAGTCAAATTTAAGACAATAAAGGTCAATAAGAATTTAAACTCCATTTCTCAATATCACAATAATTTTCCATAAGTTAGATCAGGTTTGAATTCAAAAGACAGTATATGTCAATGAGAGTTTAAAATCCATTTCACAATCTCACAATACACATCAATAAATCACACACAGCTTAATCATGATCCATAGTTCAATTCGTCCCAAAAGCCGATGGCTAATGAGGTATTCAATTCGTCCCAAAAGTCGATGACTAATGAGGAATAACATGGCTAGCTAGCAAGAATATGAGTACTCATTCTATTCGTCCTCAACAGGCACACACCTCAACACTTCAGCCAGAGAGGGAATTCAATTCATCCCACTAGACAAGCTAGAGAGGAATACAATCAATATACATGATAGCTGTGGTTTCAAACCATTTACAGTGCTTTTCAATCAATAAGTATCCATCAATGTCATTCAAATAGTTTTTCACAGTTTCAAACCATTCACAATATTTTTCAATCAATAAGTGTCCATCAAACACATTTCCACAATTTAAAACAATGATATACAAATAGTCAATATTTATTTCCATTGAAAATAATTCAAAAGAAACAGTTGTTGTGCACAAACCTCTGATGACTGTCTCCCTGGTCTGGACTCAGTATTTCCTTCCCTTTCCCTGAGTCCTTGTTAGCTGAGAAACACAATTTGAAGTGTTTCAGTACAAAATTAAACTGTCTCTATCGATGGTGTTTGGTAAATAATGCACTGAACTCAATTATTCACTAAATCACCTAATATACCGACCCTCGTTGCGTTTTAGGTAAATTAGGTTTTAGTGTCGTTAATATGTCACATTCAATAGGGTTTTAGGTTTGGTATGTTTTACCAAAGTCATTTCCTCGCTTAGTGCATTTTAATGCAAATTGCTGGATTCCGGAACACTGGTTTGACCTAGCCGGACGGCCTAGTTTCCTCGGTTTTCGGGTTTCGGTCAAAACTACAAACTTGTAGATCTAGGTCTTATTGCACGCGGGACAAAATTTCAGGTCAATCCGAGTTAAGTAGACCAAGTTATGGTCATTATACTATTGCTGGTCAAATGGTACCAATTAGGTCATTTTTTTTTTGGTCAATTTGGTCAACTTTGGTTCGGCCAGTTTTTGGACCCGAACTTGTGCAAGCTTTTTGACTTGCTTCTGGTCATTTCTGGATTTTTGTGTCTTCATAAGACTTGTAGGTATGGGTCTTAACTATTCATGGTTAAACTTTCAGGTCAATTGGACCTGTTTTGAGTGAGTTATGGCCTAAATACTCACTGCTGCCCAAATGGTCAGTTTTTAGGTCTCAAGTGTACCTAATCCGAATTGGTCATTTTTCACATCACCTTGCAAGCAGAATTTTGGTATGGTTTCTCAATGAAAGTTGGCACATTTTGTGCCTAGTTTCACCTCAAATTGGTCTCATACCAATTGAGGTTACACATTCAAGGTTATAGGCTAAAATATACACTGCCCTCAATATGCATTTCACACCCCAACTTCAAACACACACTTACCTTTGCCATTTGTTTACTTACCTACCAAACTGTTTTGGCACATTACCAAAAGCATTTTCTACATTACATTAGCATTATTTTGGGCAGATTCCAATCACCCTCAACACACCAAATATCATTCACAATTACAATTTCTAAGTACCATTACAAACACACCTAAACACCACTAATTCTCACATACACTTTACACAATAATTTCATACACATATCCTTCATTCCTTAATGCCACAATTCTGCCAACACTCCCATGAATATACACATTTATTCAAGTGTCCCCAAGGCTGCCGAAATTTGTCCTTCAACATCAAAGTGCCCTACAATTTACCAATTTCCATCCAAGTGCATAAATCACCATATATATTTGAAATAATTCATTAGGATATTAAACCACCATGATCAACATTATTCCTCATCAATTATATGCATAATAATTCATCAAATGCATGACCCCATGGCTGTCCAAAATGGCTATTTCAATAACTAGTTAAACTCTAAAATTTCCTTCACAAAACTAACACCCATAACATGCACACAAAATTTAACAAAGGAATTCTCAAAAATGCAAACTTACCTTTAATTGTAACTTGCTAAACCTTCACCAAACTTCTCAAAATTGGTATCAATATCTTCCTTGTGATGTGTAGACCATTTTTCATAAAGCTACTTAAGGGATTGGAGTTGAAAATGGGGAGATAAGAAAGCTTGCATGAAAAATGGCTATGGAGGATTTCTTTTCCTCTTCAATTCGGCATGGGTTATGGAATGAAGAAGATGACCCTTTTGAGTGGGAAGAATCTGCCCACTAATGAATATATTTAACCATTTTAATGTTCTTAGTGGACCACTAAACAATTTAAATCATATTTTAAGGTAAACTCTCACTTAATCCCACATTAAGCCCTTGATTTTAGTTATTTGTATTAGGTACCACTAAACTAATTTTTCATTTTATTTTCCAAGTGTAATATTAATTATTTTTAATGGACATTTAGGTCAAAAGAAACTTCGGGATGTCAAATGACCATAATGCCCCTGTTCGGGTTGCATTCCCGATTTTTCGGTAACACCGTATTTTGTCTGTTTTTCGATTTCTCACTTTTCTTTGTACTAATTATTTAATTTTTCTTTGATATTTCTAATGATATTTATACTTCAATAAGGGTCCATTTATGTCCTAAAAATGTTTTCCAGGGTTCCCCGCAGTCCAGGGCTAGTCAACGGTCCACGCCGTGACTTCCCGGTGCGGTCACCCATCGTTAGGTTTCCTGGCTCGTTTAACTTGGTCACATTTCTTTGCTATTATTTTTCCTTTGTTTTTCTTGTCTTGTATTTCATTATTTTATGTCTCCTCACTCATATTGAGGTACGGTTCTAGGCATCCTAGCTGTCCGGACAACACTGGTCACCGGAGCAGCAGAACGCACTACCGAACTTTGGGGTGTTACAATTCTCCCCCCCTTAAATAAATTTCATCTCGAAATTTTACCTGGCATTAGTCTCTGAACAACTGTGGGTGCTGTCTCCTCATATCCTCTTCACGTTCCCATGTTGCTTCCTGGCCTGAATGATGGTTCCACAGCACTTTAACCAGGTGTATCTGTTTGTTTCTCAGCTGCTTCACCTCATAAGCCAGAATTTTAATGGGTTCTTCCTCATATGAGAGGTCTGGATTCACTTCAATCTCTTCAACTGACAGTACATGAGATGGGTCTGATCTGTACCTCCTTAACATGGACACATGGAAGACACTGTGTATCCTTGTTAGCTCTGGAGGTAATGCCAACCGATATGCCAAAGGACCCACTCTTTCCAGAACTTCATATGGTCCGATGAAATGAGGACTCGCTTTCCCTTTCTCGCCAAATCTCATAATCCTCTTCCAAGGAGAAACTTTGAGGAATACCTTATCACCCACTGCATACTCAATATCTCTTCTTTTCATATCAACATAGGACTTACGGTCTGATGCAGCCTTGAGTCTATCTCTGATCAATCTGATCTTTTCCTCTGTCTGCTGGACAATTTCTGGCCCAATCATCTTCCTTTCACCTACCTCATCCCAACATAAGGGAGTTCTGCACTTTCTACCATACAAAGCTTCATATGGAGGCATTCCAATGCTTGATTGGTAGCTGTTGTTATAAGCAAACTCAATCAAAGGCAAGTGTATATCCCAACTACCTTCAAATTCAATCACACAAGCCCGTAGCATATCCTCCAATATCTGAATAACCCTCTCGGTCGCCATGCATGCGTGGGTGGAATGTCAGTCTTGAAGTTCAATCTAGTTCCTAGGGCTCTCAAGACTACCCCATAATCTAGAAGTGAACCTAGGATCTCTCGCGACACAATTGATACGGCACTCCATGCAATTTTACAATCTCATATATGTACAATCTGCCAATCTTTCCGTGCTATAGTCCATCCGAATCGTAAAAGTGAGCAGACTTGGTCAATCATCAACTATAACCCATACCGCATCATGACTACTCGTGTCCTTGGAAGTCTCAGAACAAAATCCATAGTTATTCGTTCCCATTTCCACTGCATCGACAAAGGATGTAACAAACCAGCTAGAACTTGATGTTCGCCTTTACTTGCGACAAGTTAGGCATTTGGAAACGAATTCACTATATCTCTCTTCATGCCCATCCACCAAGAATGTTCTTTCAGCCCTCTGTACATTTTAGTTCCACCAGGGTGCATAGCAAAAGGAGACTCATGTGCTTCCTTCAAAATGATTTGTCTCAATTCCACATCACTAGGAACGCACATTCTACCCTGATGTAGCAATAAACCATCATCTCTCACAGAGAATTCAGGTTTCTTGCCTGGACTTCTTTCGGTAGCTTCGATATTTTTCATCACTGCGCGACCATTCGACCGATCAATCAACACCGGCTGTACATGCCAAGCAACTATCATGTCCCTCATCATCAATCTCTAAACTGGCATGCTGTGCTTTCAATTCACATACCATGGACATAGGAGAAACTCTGAGATTTGCCATAGTCTTGTGACTTAAGGCGTCAGCCACCACATTTGCTTTCCCTGGCTGATAGTCTATTAAGCAATCATAGTCTTTAATGAGTTCTAACCATCCCCTCTGCCTCAAATTCAATTCCTTCAGGTGCCTAAGTACTTCAAGCTCTTGTGATCTGTGTAAATGTAGCATTTCTCTCCATACAGATAGTGTCTCGGATCTTGAGCAAAAACAATAGCTGCTAACTCGGATCATGTGTTGGGTAATTCCTCTCATGCGGTTTCAATTTGGCGTGATGCATAAGCAATGACATTCGATCTTGCATCAAGACACGCCTAGCCCATTGTGAGAAGCATCACTATAAATCGTGTATTCTTTACCCGAGTAGGTAAAGTGAGGACTGAGCTTCAGTCAAACACCTCTTCAACTCATCAAAACTCACGACATTTATCATCCCACCGAAATTTTACATCTTTCCGGCGGCTTAGTCGGTGGAGAAGATAACATAGAAAACCCTTTCACTGGCGCGGTAATATCGGCTAAACCTTAAAATCGTGAATTTACGTGATGTTCTGGCGACTTCAATTAAGGATAGCTTCTACCTTGCTGGAGTCTACCTTGATCCCTTCAGCTGACACAACATGTCCCAAAAAGGAGATTTCATTCAGCCAAAATTCACATTTCGACAATTTGGCGTATAGCTGTTTCTCCCTTAAAATCTGCAGTACAATCCGCAGATGTCTATCATGCTCCTCTGCACTCCTCGAGTATATCAAAATGTCATCAATAAACACCACCACAAATTGATCAAGATATGGTCTGCAGATAGTGTTCATTAGATCCATAAAAGCAGCTGGAGCATTTGTCAACCCGAATGGCATTATTAGAAACTCATAGTGGCCATACCGAGTTCTGAAAGCAGTTTTTGGAATACTCTGCTCTTGCACCTTCAACTGATGATAACCAGATCGCAAATCAATTTTGGAGAATACTGCTGCACCCTTCAACTGATCGAACAGATCATCAATGCGAGGCAATGGATATCTGTTCTTTATTGTCACCCTATTCAACTGCCTGTAGTCAATGCATAAGCGGAGAGTACCATCCTTCTTCTTAACAAACAACACTGGTGCTCCCCAAGGTGACACACTAGGGCGGATGAAGCCCTTTTCAAGTAATTCTTGTAACTGTATCTTCAACTCCTTCAACTCTGCTGGTGCCATTCTGTATGGCGTTATGGAGATTGGATCCACACCAGCGAACATTAATTTCAAATCGCACTTCTCTTCCGAGGTAATCACGGCAATTCATCAGAAACACATCCGAAAGTCATATCTTGTAGGGATGTCCTTCAATGCCGACTCCCTACTTGGGTGTCTACCACATGTGCCAAGTAGGCTTCACACCCTTTCTCGATCATTTTTACGGCTAGTGCAGAAATGATGTTTGATGGCAATAATCGCTTTCCTTGTATCACCACATCATCAGATCGAGTAAGGCCAAAAGTGATCGTCTTCACCATACCAATCATGGCATGATGCCTAGCTAACCAATCCATGCCCAAGATGATATCATAATCTCTGAAGGGCATTTCAATGAAATCAGACAGGAAAGTGTGTCCTTGGATCACCAAAGGACAATCTCTATACATTCTATTAACCCTGACCTCCTGTCCTAACGGACTTGTTACTAGCACCTCAAAGTCCATTTTTGTACATGGAACAACAATGCAATCAATGATGCTAGCACTCACATAAGAATGGGTAGAACCCGGATCAAATAGCACAAATACATTCTGGTTAAAAGTTGAGAAGGTACCAGCCACAACATCAGATGTCTCTGCCTCTTCTCTCTGTCTCATGGCATAGACTCTGACTGGAGCACTGTCTTGTTCTGACTGTTTTACTATGCCTTGGCTGCCTGCTGGGTTACCTCTACCCTCGCTCTACCTCGCTAGGTGGTTGTGAGCTTCGTGACAGTGGCTCGAATCGACCCTTCTGCAGAGTAGGAGGTGGTCCAACTCTGCGACTATCGTGCGTCCTTGGCAAAGTGTCCGGTGCCTCCACAGTTATAACAGGCTCCAATAGCCTTGTAACAGATTCCACCATGATTCTTTCCACAAGTTTCACATTGGCGGGGAGGATAGGAACCTCTGGTACTCTGCTGTCCAGATGGGGGAGGTCTCTGTCCTGAATATCTTCCCCTTCCAGACTTCTTGCCACCTCTGCCATGTCCCCCATAGTTCTTCCTCTTTCCAAGATGACCACCGGAACTCGTTTCTCTGATTTTCCCTCTTTCTCTGTCTTCTCTGATCTCTTTTTCTCTGGAGCAGTCTCAAACTCAACTCTTTCCAACTCTAGGGCTTGAGAAACAAGTTCAGAGAAGTTAGTGTGTTTGAAGCCGAGCACTTGTACTCTAATACTGGGCTTCAAGCCGCCAAACCTCTTGCATCTCTCCTGCTGGTAGAGAGTAGACTCACCGCATAATGGCTAAGGTGGAAAAATTCTCTTTCATACTCACCACCGACCGCCTCTGTTTCAAACTTAAGAATTCTTGTAGCTTCGGTCTACATAAGCATCGAGGATGTATTTCATCTCAATTCCCGAGGAAGTCATTCCATGTTAGCACTGCAGGCTCTACCAAACTGTGGGGGATGGTTTTCCACCAGTCATAAGCATCCCCCTGTAGTAAGGACACTGAGTATTCAAACCTAAGCTCTTCTGTACAATGTAGCTTCTTGAACACCCTATCCATCCTCTCTAACCATTTTTCAGCTTCTAGAGGATCTACTGTCCCCTTAAACTCTGTAGCCCCATACTTCATCAATTTGTCATACTGCCTCGTAGGAGACTGTGGTTATACCACTGGTGTCTGTATTGGGACTTGAGTAGGTACATTGCCAGCCATTTGTTGGAACATTGCAGCCATCTGCTGAGCGAATCGAGCAGAAATTGCGGATCTGCAGGCGGTGTCACTGAACCACTAACATTTTGTAGGCCTGGGGCATCCCCTTGCACCTCAGCCTCAATAGACTGATCGACTGAACGATCACCCTCTTCCATATTCAATGCGAGGATTTAAAATCTCCTGAACAAATAACACAAGGATATTTACTCTCGTTAGTGCATATTTATACTGTAATGTACTGTATGTATCAAACAATGATATTGAGCAGTTGTACTATGAAAAAAAGAATAATCAAATAACAGGTGAAAACAGAATTTAAAAACTTTGCTCTGATACCACCAAAACATGTCACACCCTACCCCTCTGTAAGGCATAACATGATCCCGTAGTATACCTAATGAATTACCAACTCCGCTTCATCGATAACCCATTAAATACACTACAAGGGATTTTAAAACTTTTCTTACTTCTTTTACGATGGTGAGCACTATTTACAGTGTTAAAGACTTTGGTGAACTGAGTGAAATAACTAACTCATTTGGTTTATTTGGAATTTCAGAAAATTTTGGCAGAGTGCCATCTGTATTTTGGATAAAACAGTTCTTGAAAACCTCAGAAAGCACTTCAATAATTTTCCCAAATCTCAACTCCAATGCATTTCTCAACACAACAATTTATCAACTCAATTCCATAGGAATTTTTCAAAGTCTGAGATAAGGAAATATAATACAACTTTTACAATCCAAAACACTCATAATTAATTTACAACTTAAAGTACTATTTAATTTACAAATCGCCAAAACCAAAAACAAAATGTACATACAAATGTCATACATTACAAGATAAAATACAAAATACTGGTATACTCATAATACCGTGTAATCCTCATTGGATGTATATGCAACTAGTCTGCACGCTCTGTCTCTCTACCGCGACAAAGAATAAAGCTATCACGAGACAATGTCTCATGGTGCACAACATTAACCAAATACAATTTAAATCACAATTCATAAATCATGTAAATAGTGGATACTTAAAACCATAGTCAAATTTAAGACAATAAAGGTCAATAAGAATTTAAACTCCATTTCTCAATATCACAATAATTTTCCATAAGTTAGATCAGTTTGAATTCAAAAGACAAGATATGTCAATGAGAGTTTAAAATCCATTTCACAATCTCACAATACACATCAATAAATCACACACTTAATCATGATCCATAGTTCAATTCGTCCCAAAAGCCGATGGCTAATGAGGTATTCAATTGTCCCAAAAGTCGATGACTAATGAGGAATAACATGGCTAGCTAGCAAGAATATGAGTACTCATTCTATTCGTCCTCAACAGCACACACCTCAACACTTCACCAGAGAGGGAATTCAATTCATCCCACTAGACAAGCTAGAGAGGAATACAATCAATATACATGATAGCCGTGGTTTCAAACCATTTACAGTGCTTTTCAATCAATAAGTATCCATCAATGTCATTCAAATAGTTTTTCACAGTTTCAAACCATTCACAATATTTTTCAATCAATAAGTGTCCATCAAACACATTTCCACAATTTAAAACAATGATATACAAATAGTCAATATTTATTTCCATTGAAAATAATTCAAAAGAAACAGTTGTTGTGCACAAACCTCTGATGACTGTCTCCCTGGTCTGGACTCAGTATTTCCTTCCCTTTCCCTGAGTCCTTGTTAGCTGAGAAACACAATTTGAAGTGTTTCAGTACAAAATTAAACTGTCTCTATCGATGGTGTTTGGTAAATAATGCACTGAACTCAATTATTCACTAAATCACCTAATATACCGACCCTCGTTGCGTTTTAGGTAAATTAGGTTTTAGTGTCGTTAATATGTCACATTCAATAGGGTTTTAGGTTTGGTATGTTTTACCAAAGTCATTTCCTCGCTTAGTGCATTTTAATGCAAATTGCTGGATTCCGGAACACTGGTTTGACCTAGCCGGACGGCCTAGTTTCCTCGGTTTTCGGGTTTCGGTCAAAACTACAAACTTGTAGATCTAGGTCTTATTGCACGCGGGACAAAATTTCAGGTCAATCCGAGTTAAGTAGACCAAGTTATGGTCATTATACTATTGCTGGTCAAATGGTACCAATTAGGTCATTTTTTTTTGGTCAATTTGGTCAACTTTGGTTCGGCCAGTTTTTGGACCCGAACTTGTGCAAGCTTTTTGACTTGCTTCTGGTCATTTATGGGTTTTGGTGTCTTCATAAGACTTGTAGGTATGGGTCTTAACTATTCATGGTTAAAATTTCAGGTCAATTGGACCTGTTTTGAGTGAGTTATGGCCTAAATACTCACTGCTGCCCAAATGGTCAGTTTTTAGGTCTCAAGTGTACCTAATCCGAATTGGTCATTTTTCACATCACCTTGCAAGCAGAATTTTGGTATGGTTTCTCAATGAAAGTTGGCACATTTTGTGCCTAGTTTCACCTCAAATTGGTCTCATACCAATTGAGGTTACACATTCAAGGTTATAGGCTAAAATATACACTGCCCTCAATATGCATTTCACACCCCAACTTCAAACACACACTTACCTTTGCCATTTGTTTACTTACCTACCAAACTGTTTTGGCACATTACCAAAAGCATTTTCTACATTACATTAGCATTATTTTGGGCAGATTCCAATCACCCTCAACACACCAAATATCATTCACAATTACAATTTCTAAGTACCATTACAAACACACCTAAATACCACTAATTCTCACATACACTTTACACAATAATTTCATACACATATCCTTCATTCCTTAATGCCACAATTCTGCCAACACTCCCATGAATATACACATTTATTCAAGTGTCCCCAAGGCTGCCGAAATTTGTCCTTCAACATCAAAGTGCCCTATAATTTACCAATTCCCATCCAAGTGCATAAATCACCATATATATTTGAAATAATTCATTAGGATATTAAACCACCATGATCAACATTATTCCTCATCAATTATATGCATAATAATTCATCAAATGCATGACCCCATGGCTGTCCAAAATGGCTATTTCAATAACTAGTTAAACTCTAAAATTTCCTTCACAAAACTAACACCCATAACATGCACACAAAATTTAACAAAGGAATTCTCAAAAATGCAAACTTACCTTTAATTGTAACTTGCTAAACCTTCACCAAACTTCTCAAAATTGGTATCAATATCTTCCTTGTGATGTGTAGACCATTTTTCATAAAGCTACTTAAGGGATTGGAGTTGAAAATGGGGAGATAAGAAAGCTTGCATGAAAAATGGCTATGGAGGATTTCTTTTCCTCTTCAATTCGGCATGGGTTATGGAATGAAGAAGATGACCCTTTTGAGTGGGAAGAATCTGCCCACTAATGAATATAAAGAAGATGACCCTTTTGAGTGGGAAGAATCTGCCCACTAATGAATATATTTAACCATTTTAATGTTCTTAGTGGACCACTAAACAATTTAAATCATATTTTAAGGTAAACTCTCACTTAATCCCACATTAAGCCCTTGATTTTAGTTATTTGTATTAGGTACCACTAAACTAATTTTTCATTTTATTTTCCAAGTGTAATATTAATTATTTTTAATGGACATTTAGGTCAAAAGAAACTTCGGGATGTCAAATGACCATAATGCCCCTGTTCGGGTTGCATTCCCGATTTTTCGGTAACACCGTATTTTGTCTGTTTTTCGATTTCTCACTTTTCTTTGTACTAATTATTTAATTTTTCTTTGATATTTCTAATGATATTTATACTTCAATAAGGGTCCATTTATGTCCTAAAAATGTTTTCCAGGGTTCCCCGCAGTCCAGGGCTAGTCAACGGTCCACGCCGTGACTTCCCGGTGCGGTCACCCATCGTTAGGTTTCCTGGCTCGTTTAACTTGGTCACATTTCTTTGCTATTATTTTTCCTTTGTTTTTCTTGTCTTGTATTTCATTATTTTATGTCTCCTCACTCATATTGAGGTACGGTTCTAGGCATCCTAGCTGTCCGGACAACACTGGTCACCGGAGCAGCAGAATGCACTACCGAACTTTGGGGTGTTACAAAACGTCCGGAAAAATATTTAAACTAAAGTCAGGAACCATAATTAACTCAATTATTAATAAGAAAAATTTAGTAAAAATTTTAGAAATAAAATACAACTAAGTTAAATGAGTCGGTGCCCAAGCGATGGGTAACCTAGAGGGAAGTTGCGGTTCTCGCAACTAGGAGCCCTAGACTCGGGGAAAAATTCATAAAATAATTTTTGGGACTCCAGAGAAGGGTCATTGAGGTTCCTATGGCATTAGAATGCCAAGAAAATATTTAGGAAAATTTTTCAATCGGTACAGACAATTTTGACCCGTTAAGCCAAACGGAGGGCATTTTGGTCATTTTGCCTCCAGAAGCGATTTTTGGCCAACTTGTCCAGTTGAGTAAATATTTATTATGACATAAAATGTGAATAAGTATTGCTAAAAATTAAATTGAAAATAAGTAGAGAAGTAAAGAATAGAAAATGATAAAAAAAAGGCTCATTTATGACATCATTTTGATGTCATTTGAAGTTTCCACCAATCACATGTAAACAACCATTTAATTAACTAATAAAAGAGACAAAAAAAAAGACCAAAGAAATTAAAAAGCAAACAGCCATCTCCTTCCCCATTCCAGCCGCACCATAGCCAAGGAAAAAAACCCTCCATTTTTCTTCTTCATTCAAGCTTGCAAACCTCTCAAACCTCACCCCAAAACCCTAAGTCACCTTCACTAAAACTTATCTACACACCCTAAGGAAGCTCTAGGAAGCCACAAAGAGGAGAAATTTTAGAGTTTTCACAAGTTCAATAAGTTGAGCAAAGAGGTTAGTGCTTACTTATGCAAATATTTCTTTATTTCCATGTTAGGGACTTGAATTTAGTATGAAATTGTAAATTAAATGGACTAAAACTCATGTCACATCCCGACTTAGCGGGCCCCAGCTCAAGCCCCTCTCTGGGTGGCCATCTTGCCGGCGTACCCCCCTAGAGGCCGGCGGTGCGACTCACAAGGTACTGTCCGCTTTGGTGGAGTTCAATCCCTTCGCCCTGCAGAGCTAGGATTCGAACCCATATCACCTCACGGATTTGCTTCGCCTCTTACCAATTGAGTACCAATTGAGGAGCTCAATTGGTAAGAGGCAGCTCGCAGGTGATATGGTTCGAATCTACTGCAGGCAAGGGATTGAACTCACTGCGACAGCACTCAGCCGCACCGCCGGCTTCTGGGTACGCAGAAGATGGCCACCCAGAGAGGGGCTTGAGCTGGGGCCCGCTAAGTCGGGATGTGACAATAAAAAGGCGCCTTTTTTATTGTCACACCCCGGCTTAGTGGGCCCCAGCTCAAGCCCCTCTATGGGTGGCCATCTTGCCGGCGTACCCCTCTAGAGGCCGGCGATGCAACTCAAATCGGTACTGTCCGCTTTGGTGGAGTTCAATCCCTTCGCCTTGCAGAGCTAGGATTCGAACCCATATCACCTCACGGATTTGCTTCGCCTCTTACCAATTGAGCTGCACCCCTTACCCGACTACAGTGTAGCCGAGCAAGTTATGCCACTCAGTGTGCCGAGCACTCTATTTTATCTTAATTCATTTTTATCATAGTTTTGAAAATAACTTGTGAAATATAATTTATTTAAGCCTTTTTATCGAAATTATAATTTATTCGAGGTTCCGAAAATTTTAAAGAAAATCCGGCAGAGTACCGGCTAAAAATGGAGAAAACAGTTCTTCGGAACCTGTGAAAAACACTTCCAATATTCATATATTCGTATTCAATTACTCTCAAACTCCAATAATCATCATCTCAACATTTGTCAACCATTCATTTCTCAATTTCAATTCTCAATCATTCATCTCGTTTGATAGTCATGTAACAGTCACAAATCAATATTCACTTTTCTATTTACAAGCACAAATTTGCATTATTTACATGAAAATCAAAATACATTACATAAGTTTCATTACATATGAGAAAAACAAAATTTATTACAGAATGCCAAAATGACACCTAGTGTCCTACCAATGCACTGCAGAAGTTGAGGTGACACGGACACTATGCAGAACTGTGAATTGCCTTATCGAATCTGTGGTCTACTGGGCCCTCTGTCCAAATCTTCAGTACCTACGCGTTGCAAAAGCGACGCGCTAAGCATAAAGCTTAGTGGTGCCAATAATACAAGAAAATATAATATGCAAATAAAAATAATAATTTCCTTGCTATTGTGTTCATAAGAGATGAATAATTACTAACTTATTGTTTAGTCGAGGGCTAATCATGTTTTATGATATTAACTTCTTCATGCATTTTGTTAATTATTTTCTTCGTGATCTTGAGCTTCTTTGTATTTTTGTAATCATTCCTGATACTTAATTTTCGTATTTTCTTTAATAATCAGTTCAATAACAGTTATACTTTTCCATTCATTTGGTTGCCCAAGTAACCTATACTGGATGACTGGACTGGATAACGGGTCGTTGGCACTGGACACCGCGGTGCCTCGGGCCGTCATACCATGGGACGCAGAACGTCTACCACGTATGCAGTCAGTATGGCTAAAAGGCCATGATATCACATAATCGGCATAAAAGCCATGAATACGGGCATAAAGCTATGAATACAGGCATAAAGCCTTTCGCAGTACTGCTAAAACAATACCCTATTGGCATGCCAAACTATCCAAACCAATCTTGTTAGGTATACTAGGGCATTTGATAATTTAAAATTCTTTAATATATTGTGCTTTATGACTTCATTATTTTCATGATAAATTTCAATCATAATTCATACATTCATTTGATCATTTATATGATCACAATTCACATCAATTATCCTTTTATACCATTGTACTCAAAATACTTCTCCTCTTTACAATAATGAGAACTAATGTCTCATTTATACATTAATATGGTTTATTTATCCATTCATTATGTTATTCATATTGATCCCAATTCTAAACAATGGTTCACATGTACCATTGTATTCAAAACATTTTTCCTTTCTCATTTATACATTCAAGAGTCTACTTATGTAATTACAAATTTTATATTTCAAGTTGAGTTACTAATATTTTATGAATTCCATTTGTGATGGGCATATATGCCCTAACTATCTATTCACATCAATTAGGTGACTTATTTTTCATGTTTCAAGTAATCCATGAATATTTCATGGATTTCAAATTTATGGCCTAAATTTCTTTTTAACAATTTTGACTAGGATGCATAGTCCATATTTGTCATACAATTCTAAGCATTTAAGCTTAGAATTGGTTCTAGGTCTTCATCTTAATTCACTAATCATTTTGATTACTATTCACCATACTAGTCAACCAAAATGTTGACCTTTTTATACTTAATGGATATATTAGTTCTAATTACACCAAGATCCCACATTTTGAGTTTTACATTTACTAGTATTAATTGCCAATTGCAATTTAAAGTCCCCTAGATGCATTTCTAATTTCAAATTTTGAATTTCAAGTTTTGGTGTCACTATTCACCTCATTGGTCAACAAAAATGTTGACTTTTGCATAGACAATAGGTACATTGGTTTTAACACTCCCGATGTACCACATTTTGCATTTAAAACTTGTTGGAATCAATTACCAAATCCATTTCCAAGCTTATTTCAAGTTTTCATGTCACTATTCACTTCATTAGTCAACTAAAATGTTGACTTTTGCATAGAAAATATGTACATTGACTTTGGCACTTCAAACATACTACATTTTTCATTTAAAACTTGTTGGTTTTGGTCACTTTCTCAAAGCTTAGGTCACTTTGGCAAAATTGCCAATTTTCGGTTTTGGTGCTCCGAAGTTGCACTGTTTCATTGGTTGATTTACTGTTAGAATTTGACAAAACTTCCTTCATAGAAAATGTTCCTTATTTTGTCTAGATGAATTTCTTTTTTTGAATCACTCCATTTGGAGTTTTGTAGCTCAAGTTATGGCCAAAATAAGTTTACTGTTCACGGGTACTGTTCCTGCTGAAATTTTGGGTTTTGGCAGATTTTGGTCCAACTTTGGTCAGTAATTTGACCAAGTTAAGTTCATAATTTGGTCTAACTTTCTTCATATAAAATGTTCTACCATGCCTTAGGTTTCCATCGGTTCAAGAATCGCCTAAATCCGAGTTTTCTAGAGAGAGTTATAGCCATCCAAACATTACTGCTCAAATGAAAATCTGCAGAGTTGCAGGTTTGAACAGTAACTGTGACTGCCATTTGGGTTAGGTTATGCTCATAATTTGGGGTAGGTTTCTTCATAAAAGTTGTTTGTCTATGTCTTAACTTGTTGCTGTAAAAATTTCAGGTCAATTGACCAAATCTACAGTGAGTTATGGCCAAATGAACAGTTACTGTTCATTTGGTCATTTCTGCAGGGGCTGTTGCAGGGTGTCCGGATTGGGGCCAAGTTTTGGTCCACTTGCTTTGGTCTTTTGGGCATGGTTTCTTCAGCAAAAATGTGCCATTATAAGCCTAGTTTCATGTCCAATTGGCAAAACATCAATTGGACCTACACAGCCAAAGTTATGGCTGTGCAAGTGGACTGAATTTTCAGTCCCTCTGCTGCACTAACAAGGCAGCCTACACATTCACTTGGCTATACTATTTTTCAGTCCAATTCATGGTCAACATACCTAAAATGGTCACTAATTGACCCTTATAATGTTCTTTCACAATTCCATAAGCTAAATCCAAGTTTCACTTCTCAAAACCCTAATGTCCAATTTAAATTATCCATAAACCTCAATTAGCACACTAATTCAACATCCATGCATATTCATACCTTAAACATCATTTCTATCCATTCTAAATTCATTAAAACAATCAACCTCATCCTTCCTTAGGGCTGCCAAAAATTAAAGATGCCCTAACACATATAACTTACTTCAAACTCTTACAATTTCTTAACTTAAAATGATGCTTTAACAAGGATTAAAGGAGTGAGAGTGAAAGGATAGCACTAACCTCACTTTAACCTCTTGTAGGGCAGATTTCTTCAAGCTAAAACTTCACTTCCCTTCCTTTTCTAGGCTGCCAAAAGCTTTGTCTAGGTGTGGGATTAATTTTTGATGAAGAGACTTATGGGTTTTAGTGAGTGGATGAAGAGAAAATCAAGTTCAAAGCTTGATAAAATGGTGGAGGGAGAGGGAGAGATTCACGTCCAAATGAAGAAGAAGAACCAGAAATTTTGTGTCTTCATTTGTCATTTTTTCTCTTTTTAATTTGGCTTATTAGGTTGTGATTGGTGGAAGCCCTCCAAATGACATCATGTGATGTCATATTTAGGTTTTTCTTTCATTTTCTTTTCTTCTTTTCTCTACCCATTTTCACATTAATTTTTAGTAACATTTATTCATATTTTATGTCATATTAATTATTTACTCAACTGGACAAGTCGGCCAAAAATCACCTCGGAAGGCGAAATGACCAAAATGCCCTCCGTTTGGCTTAACGGGTCAAAATTGTCTGTACCGATTGAAAAATTTTTCTAAGTATTTTCTTGGCATTCTAATGCCATAGGAACCTCAATGACCCTTCTCTGGAATCCCAAAAATTATTTTATAATTTTTTCCCCGGGTCTAGGGCTCCTCGTTGCGAGAACCGCAACTTACCTCTGGTTACCCATCGCTTGGGCACCGGCTCATTTGACTTAGTTGTATTTTATTTCTAAAATTTTTACTAAATTTTTCTTGTTAATATTTGAGTTATTTATGGTTTCTCACTTAAGTTTAAATATTTTTCTGAATGTTCTAGCTGTCTGGACCGACACTGGTCACCGGAACAGTAGAATGTACGGAGTTGCTACCGGGAGGATGTTACAACTCATGTGTATGTATACCATGAATTTCGGTAGCCCTAAGGAAGGAATGAGTTTGATTGTTTTAATGGACTTAGAATGAATTAGAGATTATGTTTAAAGTGTATATATATATATATATAAGGAATGAAAGAGTTAACTAAGGTGTGTGGTGTGAACCTTGAATTTGAGCTAGGGTTTGGGAGTGAAATTTAGATTTGGCTTATGAAGTGGTAAGTGAACATTATAATGGTCAATTAGTGACCATTTGAGGTAAGTTGACCATAATTTGAAGAGATTTAGAGTAATACAAACTTAATTGGTGGGCTGCCTAATGAGTGCAGCAGGGAGGCTGGGAGTCCAGCCTGTTTGGACTGCCATATCTTTGGCTGTGTAGGTTCAATTGGTGTTTGGCCAATTGGAAATGAAACTAGACATATAATGGCACAATTTTGCTGAAGAAACCATGCCCAAAAGACCAAAGCAAGTGGACCAAAAGTTGACCCCAATCAGGATACCCTGCAAGCAGATTCTGCAGAATAACCAAATGAACAGTAAGCCATAACTCACTGTAAAATGGTCCATTTGACCTGAAAGTTTTACAGCAACAAGATAAGATATAGACAAACAACTTTCATGAAGAAACCTATCCCAAATTATGACCAGAACCTATCCAACAAGGCACTCACAGTCACTGTTCATTGTACTGTAGATTTGGTAAATTCTGCAGTTTTCCAATCCGGCCAGCTGTGGTTTTTGGACCATATCTGGAGCTACAAAACTCCAATGGAGTGATTCAAAAAAAGAAATTCAAATAGACAAAATAAGGAACAACTTTCATGTTTACCATTTCCTCAAATTTCCTTTATGTAGTCCTAATGGAACAGTAAATTTATGGTACAAAAACTGAAAATTCTGCCCCTTAGTGCTAAGTTTGGAAATGGATTTGGTGATTAATTCCAACAAGTTTTAAATGCAAAATGTGGTACATTGGGAGTGTTAAAACCAATACACCTATTTTCTATCCAAAAGTCAACATTTTTGTTGACTAATGAAGTGAATAGTGACACCAAAACTTGAAATTTACAAATTGAAGAATTTTAAAGTATCAAATGCCCTAGTATACCTAACAAGATTGGTTTGGACAGTTTGGCATGCCAATAGGGTTCAGTTAGCAGTACTGCACATGGCATTATGCCATTCTGTGATTTTATGGCTTTTAGCCATTTTGATATTGTGTTGAGACTTGGCCTCGTGCCAAATATTATTTACAGCTTGTTAGCTGTCCTGTTGCACACCGGGAGATACATATGTGACCGATGGTGTAACGGCCCGAGGTACTTGATACCCAGTGCCAGTTTACCCGTTTATCCAAATCGATCGTCAGATAGGTTACTTGGGCAACCAAATGAATGAAAATGGACAAAGTTAAAGAAATAAATGAATATAACAAATACAAAACAAATAATACATATACATTCAATACATATTTATTTTCTGCTATTTTCTTTTATTTTATTATTGCACCACTAAGCATCATTGCTTAGCGTGTTGCTTTTGCCACGCGTAAGTTCTGGAGATACTGATCGTGAGCCCAGTAGACCGCAGACTGGGTGAGTCCATCCTGCAGCTCTGCATAGTGTCTGTGTCACCTCACCCTCCACAGTGCATTGGTAGGACACTAGGTTTCATTTTGGTATTTTGTAACTAATTTTTTTTTTATTTTCTCATATGTATTTGGATTTATGTAATGTATTTTGATGTTCATGTAAATAATGAAAATTGTGTTGGTGAATGGAAAATGTGAATATCTATCTGTGAATTGTACTTGATTATCACATTAGATGAATGATTGAGAAATGAAATTGAAAAATGTTGAGATTTTGATATCGGAGTTTGAGAGTGATGAGATACGAATATTGGAAGTGTTTTTCACAGGTTCCGAAGAACTGTTTTCTCCATTTTTAGCCGGTACTCTGCCGGATTTTCTTTAAAATTTTCGGAACCTCAAATAAATAATAATTTCGATAAATGGCTTAAATAAATTATATTTCATAAACTATATTCAAAACTATGACAAAAATTGATTAAGGTAAAATAGAGTGTGCCGATACACCGTGTGACATTGCTTACTCAGATATTCTATACACGGGTAAGGGGTGTCACATTTAGTGGTATCAGAGCACGGTTTAGGCATTTTTGGACCTAGATTGAGTCCATACCATGCATTGCATTTGTAAGAGTCGAGGTGACACTAATGCAGATCTGTTTGTCTTTCTTATTTTGAATAGGATATGGACCCTACATCACAAAAAGCAGTTGAGGAGGAAGTAGAGAGTCATGCTCCACCTGCAGCAGCTGAGACTGGGGGTATGGGAGAACCTGCTCCGCCAGCTCAAGCAGAGCCTGCTCAGCCTCCACAGGCCATGTTTCATCAAATGGCCGAATTCTTTAAAAAAATGGCTGGGATAATGCCACCACCACCACCACCTCCACAACTGAAATCACACCTGAAAAGATTGAGAAAGTTTGGAGCAGTGGACTTCTTTGGCAACAGAGAAGATGATTCTGTTGCAGCCGAAAATTGGTTGAACAGAACAAGCAGAGTTTTAAAACAACTCCACTGCACTCCAGAGCAAAATCTAGAAGCTGCTGTATCTCTGCTGCAAGACGACGCATATGAATGATGGGATACTGTGTCCAGTGAAGTACAGCCAGAAATAGTAACTTGGGACTTCTTTCTCTTAGAATTTAAGAAGAAATATGTGGGTAGTATATACCTGGAAGAGAGAAGAAGAGAGTTCATTAATCTGAGGCAGAGACAACTGTCAGTGGCTGAGTATGAAAAGGAATTTGTCCGGTTAAGCCGCTATGGAAGGGAGATAGTCCCTAATGAAGCTGAAAGGTGTAAGAGATTTGAAGAGGGACTAAATGACAACATAAAGATCATGATCACTGCCTTGGGAATCACAGACTTTACCAAGTTAGTGGAAGCTGCAATAAAGGTTGAAAAGGTTAGAATCAGTGAGCAGACTAAAAGGGAAAGACAGCAGAAGAGGGGCCCAGGTCAGTCTAGTTCATCTCCTGTATTTGGGAAGAAGTTCAAGGGTCCACCTGCACAGAGTTCAGGTCAGCCATAAGGTCAGGGTCAGTCTTAGGGGCCCAGGCCACAGTTTACCCTTAGGAGAGGTCAGTCCACACCATCAGTGGGCAGCTCTCCAGGGATGGGGTTCAGGGGACCAGCCCCAGCATCTTCTGCATGTCCACATTGTTTGAAATGGCATAAGGGGGAGTGTTGGAGAGTGACTGGTGCCTGCTTAAGGTGTGGGTCAACAGAGCATCTGTTGAGGAACTGTCCACGCAAAACCACTGCAGCTGCTCCAACACAAGCAGACAGACCTGCTCCTGCACCACAAAGGGGTAGGAAATCTGGCAAATCTGAGGCAGTGGGATCATCACAGAGGCCTGCATCTAAGCCAGCAGAGAGGCCTGATAACAGACCACCTGCCCGAGCCTATGACATGAGAGCTCAGGAGGAGCAAGATGCCCTGGACGTCATCAGGGGTACGTTCTCCCTCTACAATACATCTGTGCATGCATTAGTGGATCCAGGATCCACTCATTCATACATCTGCATCAACTTACCCGTAGAAAGGGGGATACTAGTAGGGGAGAGTGACCAAGACATTCTGGTCACTAATCCATTGGGCCACAGTGTGGTAGTGAACAAAGTGTACAAGGGTTGGCCGTTAAGGATTAAGGGGTATGAATTCTTGGCAGACCTGATTGAGTTGCCCTTCCACGAGTTTGACGTGATTTTGGGAATGGACTGGTTGTCACGTCATCAGGCAATAGTTGATTGCAAATTGAAGAGAATTTCTTTGAAAACTTCTGAAGGTAATGAGATCACTGTTGTGGGTGAAAGGACAGATTTCCTGTCCAATGTTATCTCAGCCACAGTTGCAAGAAGAATGATGAGAAAAGGCTGTGAAGCCTACCTAGCACATGTGGTGGATACTAGGCAGGCTAAGCCAAACCTGAGTGACATACCCATAGTAAGAGACTTCCCAGAAGTATTTCCTGAAGAATTGCCTGGTTTGCCACCAGAAAGGGAAGTTGAATTTGCTATTGAGACACTGCCGGGTACAGCACCCATTTCCATTGCTCCTTATAGGATGGCACCCACGGAATTGAGGGAGTTGAAAACTCAGTTGCAAGAGTTGTTTGATAAGGGGTTCATACGCCCCAGTGTGTCACCATGGGGAGCTCCAGTGCTGTTTGTGAAGAAGAAGGATGGGACTTTGAGGCTTTGCATTGATTACCGGCAGTTGAATAAAGTGACTGTGAAGAACAAATATCCGTTGCCTAGAATTGATGATCTGTTTGATCAGTTGAAGGGAGCAGGAGTATTTTCTAAGATTGATCTCAGATCAGGGTATCATCAGTTGAGGGTGAAGGAGGCAGATGTGCCAAAGACTGCATTCAGGACCCGATATGGGCATTATGAGTTCCTAGTGATGCCCTTTGGCCTAACAAATGCACCAGCAGCATTCATGGACCTTATGAACCGTATCTTCCATCCATACTTAGATCGGTTCGTAGTGGTCTTTATTGATGATATTTTGGTGTATTCCAAGACCAGGGAAGAACATGATGAGCATTTAAGGATTGTTCTACAAACCCTGAGAGAAAAGAAGCTGTATGCTAAGTTGTCCAAGTGTGACTTTTGGTTGAATGAGATTGCATTCCTTGGACACATAGTGTCAACTGATGGGATTAGGGTGGATCCCAAGAAAATAGAAGCAGTGATGGAATGGAAGCCTCCCAGGAATACAACTGAGGTCAGAAGCTTCTTGGGGCTAGCTGGGTATTACAGGAGATTTGTGAAGGGATTTTCCTTAATAGCTGCTCCAATGGCCAAGTTGTTACACAAGAATGTCAGATTTGACTGGAATGACAAGTGTCATACCAGTTTTGAGAAGTTGAAGGCTATGTTGACAGAGGCACCAGTGTTAACACAGCCAGTGTCAGGAAAGGACTTTGTGGTCTACAGTGATGCCTCTTATAATGGATTAGGGTGTGTATTGATGCAAGAGGGGAAGGTGGTCGCTTATGCTTCTAGGCAGCTAAGGCCACATGAACAGAATTACCCTACTCATGATCTAGAGCTTGCAGCAATTATCTTCACACTGAAGATATGGAGGCATTATTTGTATGGTGAAAAGTGCTACATTTACACAGACCACAAAAGCCTAAAATATTTGCCAACCCAGAAGGAGCTCAACCTTAGACAGAGGCGATGGATTGAGTTCCTAAAGGACTATGATTGTGTAATTGACTACCATCCTAGGAAGGCAAATGTAGTTACTGATGCTTTGAGCAGAAAATCCATCACAGCTTTGAGATCATTGAATGCCCGTCTAACTTTGATTCGAGATGGAGCTATTTTGGCTGAGTTGCAAGTGAGGCCAAACCTGTTACAACAGATTTTAGATGGGCAGAAGGTAGATGAGAAGCTAATGGCTATTATGAGCAAAATCTCAGAGGGAAAAACAACTGACTATGAGGTGAAAGCAGATGGGTGTCTGTACTACAAAGGAAGAGTATGTGTACCAGATGATGGGGAATTCAAGGCCAGTATTCTGAAAGAGGCACACACCAGTGTATATGCTATGCACCCAGAAAGTACAAAGATGTATCATGATCTGAAGCTCCAGTATTGGTGGCCTGGTATGAAGAATGACATAGCTGACTATGTGACCAAATGCTTGACATGTCAGCAAGTCAAGGCAGAACATCAAGTTCCATTAGGTTTGCTACAGCTTATACGCATACCTGAATGGAAATGGGATCGGGTCACCATGGATTTTGTAAGTGGTCTACCTCTCACCCAGAAGAAACATGATGCAGTATGGGTGATAATTGATAGATTGACAAAGTCAGCACACTTTCTGCCAGTTAGGACTGACTACTCACTGGAGAAGTTAGCAGAATTGTATATCAGTGAGATAGTTAGACTGCATGGAATTCCACTTTCCATCATATCTGATCGAGACCCAAGGTTTACATCGAGATTTTGGAAGAAGTTGCATGAGTCCTTGGGTACACAACTCCACTTCAGCACAGCATTCCATCCTCAAACGGATGGGCAATCAGAAAGAGTAATCCAGGTCCTTGAGGATATGCTGAGGAGTTGTGTCATTGAGTTTGAGGGAAGCTGGGATAGATACCTCCCACTGGCAGAATTTGCATACAACAATAGCTACCAAGCTAGTATCCAAATGGCCCAGTATGAAGCACTGTATGAGAGAAAATGTAGAACTCAGGTGTCTTTGGGTGAATTGGGCGAACAAGCGGTAGGGCTGGACACTGTGAAACAGACTGAGGAGAAAGTGAAACTAATCAAAACCAACCTGAAGGTTGCCTCAGACAGACAGAAATCTTATGCCGACCTGAAGAGAAAAGAAATAGAATATGCGGTTGACGACAAAGTGTTCCTCAAGGTGTCACCGTGGAAAAAGGTACTGAGGTTTGGAAGAAAAGGTAAGTTAAGCCCTAGGTTCATTGGCCCATATGAAGTCATTGAACGTGTGGGTCCAGTGGCCTATAGGCTAGCTTTACCACCAGAGCTGGACAAGATCCACAATGTGTTCCACGTGTCCATGCTCAGAAGATATCGCTCAGATCCTTCACATGTCATCTCCAGGGAAGAAATTGAAATACAACCAGATTTGACATATGAAGAAGAACCTCTACGGATCCTCGCTCGGGAAGTAAAAGAATTGAGGAACAAGCAGATTCCACTGGTGAAAGTGCTTTGGAGGCACTACAACACCGAGGAGGCAACTTGGGAAAGTGAAGAAACGATGAGGCAACAGTTCCCACAACTTTTTTGCATCAGGTAAATTTCGAGGACGAAATTTAAATTAGAGGGGAAGAGTTGTAACACCCTCCCGGTAGCAACTCCGTACATTCTACTGTTCCGGTGACCGGTGTCGGTCCGGACAGCTAGAACGTCCGGAAAAATATTTAAACTAAAGTCAGGAACCATAATTAACTCAATTATTAATAAGAAAAATTTAGTAAAAATTTTAGAAATAAAATACAACTAAGTTAAATGAGCCGGTGCCCAAGCGATAGGTAATCTAGAGGGAAGTTGCGGTTCTCGCAACTGGGAGCCCTAGACCCGGGGAAAAATTCATAAAATAATTTTTGGGACTCCAGAGAAGGGTCATTGAGGTTCCCATGGCATTAGAATGCCAAGAAAATATTTAGGAAAATTTTTCAATCGGTACAGACAATTTTGACCCGTTAAGCCAAACAGAGGGCATTTTGGTCATTTCGCCTCCAGAGGCGATTTTTGGCCAACTTGTCCAGTTGAGTAAATAATTATTATGATATAAAATGTGAATAAGTATTGCTAAAAATTAAATTGAAAATAAGTAGAGAAGTAAATAATAGAAAATGAGAAAAAAAAGGCTCATTTATGACATCATTACGATGTCATTTGAAGTTTCCACCAATCACATGTAAACAACCATTTAATTAACTAATAAAAGAGACAAAAAAAAGACCAAAGAAATTAAAAAGCAAACAGCCATCTCCTTCCCCATTCCAGCCGCACCATAGCCAAGGAAAAAACCCTCCATTTTTCTTCTTCATTCAAGCTTGCAAACCTCTCAAACCTCACCCCAAAACCCTAAGTCACCTTCACTAAAACTTATCTACACACCCTAAGGAAGCTCTAGGCAGCCACAAAGAGGAGAAATTTTAGAGTTTTCACAAGTTCAATAAGTTGAGCAAAGAGGTTAGTGCTTACTTATGCAAATATTTCTTTATTTCCATGTTAGGGACTTGAATTTAGTATGAAATTGTAAATTAAATGGACTAAAACTCATGTGTATGTATACCATGAATTTCGGCAGCCCTAAGGAAGGAATGAGTTTGATTGTTTTAATGGACTTAGAATGAATTAGAGATTATGTTTAAAGTGTATATATATATATATATATAAGGAATGAAAGAGTTAACTAAGGTGTGTGGTGTGAACCTTGAATTTGAGCTAGGGTTTGGGAGTGAAATTTAGATTTGGCTTATGAAGTGGTAAGTGAACATTATAATGGTCAATTAGTGACCATTTGAGGTAAGTTGACCATAATTTGAAGAGATTTAGAGTAATACAAACTGAATTGGTGGGCTGCCTAATGAGTGCAGCAGGGAGGCTGGGAGTCCAGCCTGTTTGGACTGCCATATCTTTGGTTGTGTAGGTTCAATTAGTGTTTGGCCAATTGGACATGAAACTAGACATATAATTGCACAATTTTTCTGAAGAAACCATGCCCAAAAGACCAAAGCAAGTGGACCAAAAGTTGACCCCAATCAGGATACCCTGCAAGCAGATTCTGCAGAATGACCAAATGAACAGTAAGCCATAACTCACTGTAAAATGGTCCATTTGACCTGAAATTTTTACAGAAACAAGATAAGATATAGACAAACAACTTTCATGAAGAAACCTACCCCAAATTATGACCAGAACCTATCCAACAAGGCACTCACAGTCACTGTTCATTGTACTGTAGATTTGGTAAATTCTGCAGTTTTCCAATCCGGCCAGCTGTGGTTTTTGGACCATATCTGGAGCTACAAAACTCCAAATGGAGTGATTCAAAAAAAGAAATTCAACTAGACAAAATAGGGAACAACTTTCATGTTTACCATTTCCTCAAATTTCCACTGTAACAGTCCCTAATGGAATAGTAAATTTATGATACAAAAACTGAAAATTTTACCCCTTAGTGCTAAGTTTGGAAATGGATTTGGTGAGTAATTGCAACAAGTTTTAAATGCAAAATGTGGTACATTGGGAGTGTTAAAACCAATACACCTATTTTTTATCCAAAAGTCAACATTTTTGTTGACTAATGAAGTGAATAGTGACACCAAAACTTGAAATTCACAAATTGAAGAATTTTAAAGTATCAAATGCCCTAGTATACCTAACAAGATTGGTTTGGATAGTTTGGCATGCCAATAGGTTCAGATTAGCGATCGCACATGGCATTATGCCATTCTGTGATTTTATGGCTTTTAGCCATTTTGATATTGTGTTGAGACTTGGCCTCGTGCCAAATATTATTTACAGCTTGTTAGCTGTCCTGTTGCACACCGGGAGATACATATGTGACCGATGGTGTGACGGCCCGAGGTACTTGATACCCAATGCCAGTTTACCCGTTTATCCAGTCCAGTCGTCCAGTATAGGTTACTTGGGCAACCAAATGAATGAAAATGGACAAAGTTAAAGAAATAAATGAATATAACAAATACAAAACAAATAAGACATATACATTCAATACATATTTATTTTCTGCTATTTTCTTTTATTTTATTATTGCACCACTAAGCATCCATTAGCGCGTTACTTTTGCCACGCGTAGGTTCTGGAGATACTGATCGTGAGCCTAGTAGACTGCAGACTGGGTGAGTCCATCCTGCAGCTCTGCATAGTGTCTGTGTCACCTCACCCTCCAAAGTGCATTGGTAGGACACTAGGTTTCATTTTGATATTTTGTAACTAATTTTTTTTATTTTCTCATATGTATTTAGATTTATGTAATGTATTTTGATGTTCATGTAAATAATGAAAATTGTGTTGGTGAATGGAAAATGTGAATATCTATCTGTGAATTGTACTTGATTATCACATTAGATGAATGATTGAGAAATGAAATTGAAAATTGTTGAGATTTTGATATCAGAGTTTGAGAGTGATGAGATACGAATATTGGAAGTGTTTTTCACAGGTTCCGAAGAACTGTTTTCTCCATTTTTAGCCGGTACTCTGCTGGATTTTCTTTAAAATTTTCGGAACCTCAAATAAATAATAATTTTGATAAATGGCTTAAATAAATTATATTTCATAAACTATATTCAAAACTATGACAAAAATTGATTAAGGTAAAATAGAGTGTGCCGATATACCGTGTGACATTGCTTACTCGGATATTCTGTACACGGGTAAGGGGTGTCACAAGGCTTAGGACAAATAAAGAGATCCAATTGAGGTTTGTGCATAACTAATACTAATTTAATAAATGGTTTGCATATTCCTATTGATTAAATGGTATTATTGTTACATGTTTTATATTCATCAAGTTATGATTTTACCCAACAACTATTTGAGTATTGTTATTGTTATAATGAAATTTATTTTGGAAATTGTGATTTGAATTATGGTTTACATGGAAAGTATTGATTGCTAAGATTTGCATGGAAATGATAAATATTGTGATTAATTGCTCACAAATATGGAATTGAGTTTTATGATGTTACTTTCAAATCTCACAACTAATGCCTGACATGCTTATTACCCGTCCCTCATTTGTAAATGTGACGCTGGTGTTTGCTTTGTTTTGTTTTAGATACCATGGTATGTGCACATTGAAATGATTTGATCTCCCTCATATAAGAGGTGAGATAATAATTGCATTAAATTATATAGACATTTAAGGTTAACATGCATTACATTTTGTTAGCATTTATTATCCTTTTATGTTTATTTTTATATGTTTTCATTATTATTTTAGAAAACATAGTAATCCAACTCAATTCATTGATTTTTATATTTTATCAGGTGTTTTTATGTGGTTCTAGAATTAAAGATGAGTTTGGAAGAGATCTGGAGGTCAAAACGTGAAGAATACAAGGCCAGAAGCGTTACACGGGCCGTGTAACCTACCCCGTGTAACTTTCTGGACCTCGTGTAACTCTCTGGACCAAAGAAAACTTGAAAAACGAAGTGGCAAAAATTTACACGGGGAGTGTATCACTACACGGCCTATGTAAAGTCCCCTGACAGCAATTCTGGTATGACTTTTCTTGCTTTCAACTTGACCCAAATGGACTCCTAACGCTTCTAGGACTCTGAAATTAGGGTTTTTACACCATATATAAATATAACAAGTCAGGAATTGAGGGAGAGAGAATTTACATTGAGCCAATTTATATTCAATGATGCATATCAATCTCAAGGGAGGCAAGGGAGAAACAAGATCTACAAGATTGCTAGAAGGGATTTTCAGCTGAAGTTCCAAAAATCCAAGGCTGCAATTCTCTTTCTGGGTTCTTTCACTCTTTTTTTCTTCTCATGTCTTCTCTTTATCTTTTTATAAACTTGATTGTAAAACTCACCATGGGTTAGTAGGTTCTTTATTCTAGGGTTAGGGTATAGCACTCTCAATTTCATTATGGATCTGGTTTGATTTTATTTAATACATTGGGTATTTTATTCTTTGATTTATTCTCTTGTGATCTTAATGTATACTATGTGTTGGTACCCATATAGTATTGATTACAGATATTAATTGAAGGACTGAAAGGCGAAAGTTAATATTAGAAAATCGAGATTTTAAACCTAGGAAATTTGACCTAGAGATAAGCTGATAACCTTTGATGAATTCCAAATTTAATCATAGATCTTAAAAGGGTTTTAATTAGGACTAATGACTAAGGAAAGTAGGGTTTGGCTCTAATTAAAATACACCTTAGATACCTTGAGAGAGGATCTAGGATACCTTAGAATTAATTTCCATCAAAGTAATAATCTCCTAATTATTGAATGAATTAGATTGATTCTATAATTAATTGAAGTGTGAAACCCTAGCTCTAGAATGTTCTCATACATTTGTAATTTTAGTTTAGATATGTGACACCCCTTACCTGTCTACAGCATAGCCGAGCAAGGTATGCCACACTGTGTACCGGAACACCATATTTGATCTCAATTATTTTTATTCTTCCTTAATTTATTTCTTTATGATGAAGAAATGCAATTTGGGAGATTTGACTCATTTAAGTCACTTATAGAAATTATAAATTCATTTGAGATTCCAAAAATTTTATAGAAAATCCGGCAGAGTACCGGCTAAAAATGGAGAAAACAGTTCTTCGAAACCTATGAAAAACACTTCCAATATTCATCCATATTCTCAAACTCCAATAACCATCAACATGGTCTCAACAATTTTCAACATTCACAACCATCTCAAATTTTCAACATGAATCCACAATTTCATTCAAATCAAAATTAAATTTAATTTCATGAAGATATTCTCAAATTATATTAATTAACGAAATTTTACAAAATATGTGCATCAACATATGATTACATCAATTTACTATTTACATGAGTTCATAATTTACAAATCACAAACTAGTACCCATTACAAAATGCAAAAACAAAAATTCAAAAGGGACCTAAAGGTCCTACCACTGATGCACTACAGATGAGAGGTGACTCTGACTCTATGCAGATCTGTGACCTCACCTAGTCTGTGGTCTGCTGGGCTCTCTGTCCATCTCTTCAGAACCTACGCGTGACAAAAAGCGACGCGCTAAGTAATAATGCTTAGTGGTGCCAATAATAAAATAAAAGAACTAAAAGAAAATAAATATGCAGTGTATATATTGATGTCTCATGCAGACAAATTTTTTGAAATTATTTGTAGTCTATTTATTTGGCACTTGTTATATCAATGATTTCATTAAATTTATCAACTTCCATTTTTAGTTGCCCAAGTAACCTATACTGGATGACTGGACTGGATAAATGGGTAAACTGGCACTGGGTACTAAGTATCTCGGGCCGTCACACCATCAGTCACATATGTACCTCCCGGTGTGCAACAGAACAGCTAATAAGCTGTAATAATTATTAGGCACAAGGCCAAGTATCACCATAATTTCAGAATGGCTAAAAGCCATAAAATCACAGAATGATATAATGCCATGTGCAGTACTGCTAACTGAACCCTATTGACATGCCAACCTATCCAAACTAATCTTACTAGGTGTACTAGGGCGCATTACTAAGTTATTGATTGAATTTTCATACTTTACATGTAAGGTTACTATTCATTTTACTATTTAGGTCAAATTATTAACTTTCCAAAGCATAATAGTTACATAAGTCCTAATCACATAAATTTACCACATTTTGGTTCCCAAAAGTGTTGGCGTTAGTTGCCAATCCATACTTCTAACCAATGGTGAATAAATTAGAAATTTCAGTTTTGGGTGCTAGAGTTCACTGTTCCATTAGCCCATTCTACAGTGAGAATTTGGCCAAATGTTCTTCATCAAAGTTGTTCCTTATTATGTCTAGTTACTTTTCTTTTTTTGAATCACTCCATTTGGAGTTTTGTAACTCAAGTTATGGCCAAAACACCATAACTGGCCGGATTGTAATTTTTCCAGATTTTTTGGGCAGAATCAATTCTGCAGTTTTTGTACATTGACTGCAAGTCAGTTTTTGGACATGTTATGGTCAAAATTTGAGTTTGTTTTCTTCATGAAAGTTGTAGGGCTATGTCTCAGCTTTCTACTGGTAAAAATTCAGGTGAATTGGACCTTTTTACACTGAGTTATAACCAAATAAATAAACACTATTCATTTGGTCATTTTCTAGGGACTACATATTGGTCACCCGGATTAGGTCAATTTTTAGAGCCACTTGAGTTGGTTTTCTGGGCAGGGTTCCTTCACCAAAATTATAGAATTATGTATCTAGTTTGACCTCCAATTGGCCTTGCACCAATTGGAGCTACACAAGTTCAGTTAAGGCTCTCCAAACACACTGAACTCCAAGAGTCTAGACTGCAGCACACAAGGCAGCCTACCCTTTCCAACATTTAATGACTCAATTCACTTCATATTCAGTTTAAAGCTTACCAAATGGTCACTACATGACCATTACAACATCATTTTGTGTTCAATTGCATCTACTCCCATATTTGAGTTTCAAACCCTAGCCCTAGAATTCCAAAATTTCATTTTCTTGCACTAAACTCATAAACTAATATTTTGAGTGATACAATCATATCAAGGGCAGCCTATTCACTCATTTAATCCAAAGAAATCATCAACACCATAACAAGTCCATGGCTGCCAAAAAATAGCGTGACACTATAACATGTTTATTTTTAAAGAAATTACACATATCCTAGCTCAAATTTTTATTCTAACAAGAATTTAAAGGAAAGAGTCAAGGAATTGGACACTAACCTTACTTGAGTCCCAACTTAAGCTTGTAATTCTTCAATATTTTTCCTTCTAATGGCTGCTTCAAGCTTGATCTAGTGATAAGGGTAAATTTTAATGAAGGGAGGATGAGATTTATGGTGGAATTTAGTGGAGTTTGGAGCTTAGTGGAGCTTTCATGGAGTTTTCTTTCCTCTCTCTCTCTCTCTACGTTTTTGGCTGCCCAAAGGTTGAAGATAGCTGTTTAGTTATTTAATTTTTATCTCCTTTTATTCATGTTTAAGTAGTTTATAATGATGTGTCAAAATTTGGTTTGGTGAAAATATTTTAATTGCATCATGCTTATGTTATAAATATGACTTTTATTTCATTTTCTTTTCTTTTCTTTTCTTTTCTACTCATTTTAAATTAAATTTTAGCAATATGTATTCATATTTTATATCATAATAATTATTTAGTTAACTGGACAAGTCGGCCAAAAATCATCTCTAAAGACGAAATGACCAAAATGCCCTCCGTTTGGCTTATTGAGCCAAAATCGTCTGTACCGATCTAAAAATTTTTCTAAGCATTTTCTTGGCATTCTAATGCTATAGAAACCTTAATGACTCTTATCTAGAGTCTCAAAAATTATTTTATGAATTTTCTCCTGGGTTTAGGGCTCCTAGTTGCGAGGACCGCAACTTCCCACTTGGTTACCTATCGCTAGGGCACGGCTCATTTAACTTGGTTGTATTTTATTTCTAAAATTTTTTTCTAAATTTTTTTTATTAATATTTGAGTTGATTATGGTTCCTCACTTTATTTTAAATATTTTTCCAGACGTTCTAGTTGTCCAGACTGACACCGATCACCTGAACAGTAGACTGTATGGAATTGCTACACTGAGGGTATTACAACTCTTCCCCTCTAATTTAAATTTTGTCCTCGAAATTTACCTGATGCAAACAGTTAGGGGAACTATTTCCTCATCGTCTCTTCACTTTTCAAAGTTGTCTCCTCGGTGTTGTGGTGCCTCCAAAGCACTTTCACCAGTGGAATCTGCTTATTCCTCAACTCTTTCACTTCCCGAGCCAAGATCCTTATGGGTTCTTCTTCATATGTCAAATCCGGTTGTACTTCAATTTCTTCCATGGAAATGACATGTGAAGGATCTGAGCGATATCTCCTTAGCATAGATACGTGGAACACATTGTGGATCTTGTCCAGCTCTGGTGGTAAAGCTAGCCTGTAGGCCACTGGTCCCACACGTTCAATGACTTCATATGGGCCAATGAACCTAGGGCTTAACTTACCTTTTCTTCCAAACCTCAATACTTTTTTTCATGGTGACACCTTGAGGAACACCTTATCTTCAATTGCATATTCTATTTCTTTTCTATTCAGGTCGGCATAAGATTTCTGTCTATCTGAGGTAACTTTCAGATTGGCTTTGATTAGCTTTACCTTCTCCTCAGTCTGTTTCACCAGGTCTGGCCCTACCAGTTTATCTTTGCCCAATTCAGTCCAACACACTGGAGTTCTATATTTCCTCCCATACAATGCTTCATACAGGGCCATTTGGATGCTAGCTTGGTAGCTATTGTTGTACGCAAATTCTGCCAATGGAAGGTATCTATCCCAACTTTCCTCAAACTCAATGATACAACTCCTCAGCATATCCTCAAGGACCTGATATATATTTCATGTTATTATTATCATTTCAGTTCAATATTTGTATTAGTTCAATTGGTTTTAATTGTTTACCTGGATTACTCTTTCTGATTGCCCATCCGTCTGAGGATGAAAAGCTGTGCTGAAGTGGAGTTGTGTACCCAAGGATTCATGCAACTTCTTCCAAAATCTCAATGTAAACCTTGGGTCTCGATCAGATATGATGGAAAGTGGAATTCCATGCAGTCTAACTATCTCACTGATATACAATTCTACTAACTTTTCCAGTGAGTAGTAAGTCCTAACTGGCAAAAAGTGTGTTGATTTTGTCAATCTATCCACTATCACCCATACTGCGGCATGCTTCTTCTGGGTGAGAGGTAGACCACTTACAAAATCCATGGTGACTCGATCCCATTTCCATTCAGGTATGCATATAGGCTGTAGCAAACCCGATGGAACTTGATGTTCTGCCTTGACTTGCTGACATTTCAAGCATTTAGTCACATAGTCAGCTATGTCTTTCTTCATACTAGGCCACCAATAATGAAGCTTCAGGTCATGATACATTTTTGTACTTCCTGGGTGCATAGCATGAACACTGGTGTGTGCCTCTTTTAGGATACTGGCTTTCAATTCCCCATCATCTGGTACACACACTCTTCCTTTATAGTACAGAAACCCATCTGCTTTCACCTCATAGTCAGTTGCCTTCCCTTCTGAGATTTTGCTCATATAGTCATTAACTTCTTATCTACCTTCTGCCTATTTAAAATCTACTGTAGCAGGTTTGGCCTCACTTGCAACTCAGCCAAAATGGCTCCATCTCGAGCCAAGGATAGACGGGCATTCAATGAGGCTATGATGGATTTTCTGCTCAAAGCATCAGCAACTACATTTGCCTTCCCAGGATAGTAGTCAATCACACAATCATAGTCCTTCAGGAACTCAATCCATCGCCTCTTTCTAAGGTTGAGCTCCTTCTGGGTTAGCAAATATTTCAGACTTTTGTGGTCTGTGTAAATGTAGCACTTTTCACCATAAAAGTAGTGCCTCCATATCTTCAGTGCGAAGATAATTACTGCAAATTCTAGATCATGGGTAAGGTAATTCTGTTCATATGGCCTTAGCTGCCTGGAAGCATAGGCGACCACCTTTTCCTCTTGCATCAATACACACCCTAACCCATTATGTGAGGCATCACTATAGACCACAAAGTCTTTCCCAGATACCGGCTATGTCAACACTGGTGCCTCTATCAACATAGCCTTCAGCCTCTCAAAACTAGCTTGACATTTTTCATTCCAGTCAAATCTGACATTCTTGTGTAACAACTTGGTCATTGGAGCAGCTATTAAAGAAAATCCCTTCACAAATCTTCTATAATACCCAGCTAGCCCCAAGAAACTTTTGACCTCAGTTGTATTTCTAGGAGGCTTCCATTCCATCACTATTTCTATTTTCTTGGGATCCACTCTAATCCCATCAGCTGACACTACGTGTCCAAGGAATGCAATCTCACTCAACCAGAAGTCACACTTAGTCAACTTAGCATACAGCTTCTTTTCTCTTTGGGTTTGCAAAACAATCCTCAAATACTCATCATGTTCTCCCCTGGTCTTGGAATACACTAAAATATCATTAATAAAGACCACTACGAACCGATCTAGGTATGGATAGAAGATACAGTTCATAAGGTCCATGAATGCTATTGGTGCATTTGTTAGGCCAAAGGGCATCACTAGACACTCAAAATGCCCATACCGGGTCCTAAATGCAGTCTTTAGCACATCTGCATCCTTCACCCTCAATTGATGATACCCTGATCTGAGATCAATTTTGAAAAATACTCCTACTCGCTTCAACTGATCAAACAGATCATCAATTCTAGGAAACGGATACTTGTTCTTCACAGTCACTTTATTCAACTACCGGTATTCGATGCATAACCTCAAAGTCTCATCCTTCTTCTTTACAAACAGCATTGGAGCTCCCCATTATCACACCTTACCCCTCTGTAAGGCATAACATGATCCTGTAGTATACCTAATGAATTACCAAACTTTGCCTACCGATAACTCATTAAATACACTACGAGGGATTTTAAACCTTTTCTTATTTCTTTTTACAGTGATGAGCACTTTTGACAGGTATAAAATTTTTTTTTCTGAAGTGAACCAATTAACAAATATGAAGTATCAATAATTTCTGTAAAAATTTTGGCAGAGTGCTATCTGTATTTTGAATAAAACAGTTCTTCAAAAACTTGTAAAAAGCACTTCCAATAAATTTGTTCAATCCCAAACTCCAATAATAGTTCAACACAATAAATTTCTCAACATTTGTCAACTCAATTCAACATCAATTTTTCAGTGTTTCCAAAAGTTGAGATAAGAGAAATATGTTATAATATTTTTACAAGTCAAAATAATTTACAATTTTAGTTTATAACTACTCAAGACCAAATACAATATATACATACATTGCACATACATTACAACAAAAATTACAAAAATATGGTATACTCTATATACCCAGCAAAATCTCAAAATGTAGTACAAGTAGCCTACTCTGCAGCTCTGTCCGTCTATCTACCTGCGACAGCAATGAAAAAGCTATCGCTGAGTAAAATTTACTCAGTGGTGCACAATAACAATTTAAAATGCGGTATATAAAACTTTTATTGACAATTTACAATTCAAACAATTCACAATTTTTCAAAGCTCGTATAACACAAATTTGATCAAACAATTGAATAACACAGTGTTGCCAATCAATAACACAACTTAGGTCATGACACAAACTTTTCCGAACATGCCGTGTTGTACACCACGATAAGGCAAACTCACCCCACTAATCGAAATCAATGAGGGAAGTGGCTAGCTAGCTAATGAGTACTCATCCAAACTCACCTCAGACTGGCAAGCCAGAGAGGGAGGAAAATAGTCAAATATCAAACTCAACCCCACAAGTGGAGGAGGAACAGAGTAAGGGACTGCCATGCCAAGTGCGAATCAAAACAATTCTAAATCACAATATTTAAATATTTCATACAAACCACAAATCACATTTTATCTCAAAATTTCCATTTGCAAAGTAGGCAACACAATAATTTCCAAATAAAAATCCCAAAGCCAAAACAATAAAAAATTATTCATAACTCATTTCTCCAAATAAATTTTCTAGTAAAAGCAGTGAATATAAAAAGTATTGTGCACAGACCTCGAATGAGTTGCCTCTTGGCCTTGACTCAATGTTCCTTATGCTCTTCAATATCCTTTTCCACTGAAACATACAATTTAAAGTGTTTCAGTACTCAGTTAAATTGTTTCTAATCATAAGGTTCCATAATTAAATTTTATTGATACTACTCCTTTCATTAGTCAACCTATAATGTTGACCTTTAATGCACACTAGGTGAATTAATTTTAATGTTACCAATATGTCACATTTTATAATCCTCAAGTGTTGTTATATGTTACTAATTTCATTTTCAAGTGTATTGCATTTTATTGCAATTTATCGGATTTTGACCTAGCCGGATGACCTAGTTCCCTCAGTTTCTAGGTTCTGGTTAGAATTATAAACTTGTAAGTCTATGTCTTAGTGAACTTTTGCCACAAATTTTAGGTCATTTGGAGTTTACCAGACCAAGTTATGGTCATTTTACTATTGCTGGACAGATTGCACTAAAATGGCAAACTTAGGTCATTTTTAGGTCATTTCCGATTCTGGCAGTTTTTATACCCGAATTTGTGCAAGCATTTTGACTTGCTTATGGTCATTTCTGGGTTTTGGTGTCTTCATAAGAGTTGTAGCTCTATGTCTAAGCTATCCATGGTATAAATTTCAAGTCATTTGGACCAGTTTTGAGTGAGTTATGGCCAAAAAACTAATAGCTGTCCAAATGGTCAATTTTCAAGTTTGCAAAGTCACTAATCTAGATTTGGTCAATTCTCATGTCACTTTTTGGACAAAATTTAGGTAGGTTTTCTTCATGAAAATTGGCACATTTTGTGCCTAGTTTCACCACCAATTGGCCTCATACCAATTGGAGTCACACAATTCCATATATAGCCTAAAACATATACTGCCCTTAACACATTTTAAAAGCATTAATCTAGATACACATTCAACAAATGCATCTTTACTTCCCAAACCATTCTGCAATTATACCATACCATGCTCATTCAATAGTTTACATTATAGCAACTTTGGGCAGAATACCATCAGCTTACATACACGAATTATAACTCCCAATTTACAATATCCAATTCTAAACAATTTTCCATATATTACTCCTAACCAATACATACAATTTACACTACCAAATTACATAAATTATCACCACTATTTCATATACATATGCTGCCATTTTTTGTACCATAATTCAATCACTTTTCATGAACTTAAACATTACCAATCTTCACCACGAGGCTGTTAGAAGTATGCCCTAGAGCATATCATTTAGTATGTATCTTGTACATATTTTTATTAATAAAAGGCATTTCCACTTTTCTATTTATATAATATATTTATGTGTAATAGAAAAGGTCCATTGATATTTTGTTAGAAATATTATTCTTAAGTTGTTAAGAATATGAGTGACAATATTTCTAGCACAAAGTATCATAAATAGGTTCACAATCAAGGATACTTCATAATAAGGACATGACTTGTCCAGAAAGATTGTATTCATGTTTGTTCCCAAGTTATTTATATGAGATATAAATAAGATGGAATGGTGAGTCTCATGCCATATAACAAAAATGATGGGCACTTATAAATGATAAGTAGGCCGAACCAGTGACACTTATGACAAGCACATGGAGTTTACTCTTGTCAATGTTTTGTCATAAATCATATCAGTGCATACAATCTTTAGACCTGAGATAGCACAGTTATCTTGTATATAGGTAGTTTGAGTTTGATACTGCTTTCATACTTGTACTGTGTATGGGTATATGGGCATCTGTTGGCTCCTACTAGTTATATATGGAGGTAGGTGTTGATCAAGATGGAATCTGTTCCTCTAAGTAAATAGAGATAAAATCCTATGTTCATTTAATTGTTCTTGATGTTTCAAGTTCTGGCCAGACAGATAGATTTATTCGAAAAGAGTTTCGATGAGAAAATCTTTTAATCAAGAACTGGAATTAAAAGAGAACATAATATTCATAGCAAATGGAGTTTGATATAAACCATGACTCGAGCTTGAGTCGATTTTTGTAACAGAGAGATTCTAGTGCATGGTAACATATGATTATAGGTTCATTTAAGGTAAACCTTATTACTAATTGGGTGGCCATGGCATGCTATGCTAGGTGTTAACCATGGTCTATGAGGTTCATAAAATGATTTAGAGAAATCATTTATGGTAAGAAAGAGTTCTGATGATATTAAGAGTTGATATCATGTCTCATTGCCAATTAGTGATGAGCCTAGTAAGTCACACACATACACAAGTTATCACCTATTTAAATATGATTTAATTAATTAATTAAAGAGTTTAATTGATTAATTAAATAGGTTTGGTTTGCAATTAGATTGCAAAGTCCCTAGCATGACTTGAAACCAAATCTAGATTATTAGATGTATAATATAAGTTAAATTTATATTTAAAGTGTTTAAATATGAATTTAATTAATGAGAAATTAATTAATAGAGATTAATTAATTAATTTATATTTGATATAAATTAATTAGAAGAAGAAAAATAATTATTTTGGGTTGAGAACTCAAAATTAAGACACAGGGGCATTTTGGTCATTTTGCAGTGTGACACGTGGCACCATGAGATGGTGACACATGGGATTACACATAAGCTTGCCAAATGTTTTTTTAATCATGTAAGATGATTAAAATCAAGATTAAATATAGGTTTGATACTTGGCACAATGTGATTGGGTCACTTAAACCTAGAGCTAATCAAAGGGTGACATGTGGCAAGGGTTTAATGTGTTAACCTAGCTATTTAAGTGTTGTTATGAGAAAATAAAACACAACCAGCAGCCACACTCCTTTGTCACGCCACTTTGAGGGTTTTCTTCTCTTCTTCTTTATCTCTCATCAATTCAAAGAGATTAGCCATCAATCTCTTGAATTAAGAACACTAGAAATTGTTTCTAGTGTCCTGTTTACATCTTTAATCTCTTAAAAGGCAGAACTTGATTTTCTAATTAATAGAAAAAGCTTTAGAAGCTATTCAAGGGCTGCCATAGGTGTTCTTGGTGTGGACAAGCTAGAGGGACAATATCTGGTGTCCTGAAGACGAATCTCAAAGGCGCAGATACGCTGCAGTTCATCAAGAGGTTAGTGTAATCGTTCTTGATTTAATATAGGGTTCTAAAATTAATCTGATTAATTTTAAAATCTTAAATGGCAAATACAGATCCAAAAACATATTAAAAGAGTTTTAATATGTTGTTTATCATTGAAATCAAATAGATAAAAATAAATCTTGCATGATGCATGTGACCCTAGGTGAAAATTTTTGAATTCAATGGTATAAACTTGTGTTTTTCACACTTCCGTTCCTTCAATTGGTATCAGAGCCACTATATTTGCCATTTAGATTGTTGATTATATAATTTAATTATGTGTTTGATCATGAGATCAAGAGATTATTGCTGGTTGCAAAGCAAGGTGTGGTGGCATGCTTGATGAACTCCAACATGGTGCGCATGGTTGTTATTAAATTCTGCAATTGTTGCATGATGAAAGGTTCATCATATGACTAATTAAAATGTTTAATTAGGATTTTTAATCACACAATTAAATTATGATTCAAATCAGAATTTTAAAAATTGTTTGAATGTGATTCAAATCTGAATTTCAAAAGTTGTTTGAATGTGATTCAAATCTGAATTTTTGAAGTTGTTTGAATCATATTTAAATCTGATTTTTAAAATTGATTGAATAAAATTCAGATCTGATGTTTTAAAAAATGTTTGAATGTGATTCAAATCTGATTTTTTAAAAAATGTTTGAATGTGATTCAAATCTGAATTTTTGAAGTTGTTTGAATGTGATTCAAATATGAATTTTTAAATTTCTTTGAATGAGATTCAAATCTGAATTTTTAAATTTATTTGAATCATATTCAGATATGGATTTTTAAGTTGAATATGAGATATTCAATTTAATTTAAGTATGTATGTTTTATTTAATTGTTAAATAGTGATATGCATGATGGATGATCATGGACTATAAAAGACCAATGTGATTGGATTTATTTCTTTTATGTTTCTTTAGGATTGTAAATTAATTAATTTATTTTAATTTATTTTGGGCATGTATTATTAAGTTTGTAATAATTTTTGGGTTGTAATTTCATTTATTTAAGTTCTTGTAAATTCGCCTTGGTATGCCAAGGATTACTGTGTAATATTGGATTGCAAGAAGTTCAAGGAGGTCAAGAGCATTGGTGGGACCAGTGGGAGGAATTCAAGATCAAGTGTTGATTATGTACTCCTTCAGCAACTCTTGTAAAATGAATGAATGAAATACACCTAGGAATGCCCTGATTCAATTCTTGATGGCTCAGAATTGAATCCCTTAGAAAGTCCATGTTCATACCAGATTTACTGCTTATCCATGAATGCATGAGATGTATGGGAATGTATGCAATTATATGATATATGCATGCTAAATGGATAATGTGCAAAGTGAGACCTTAATAGTAATTAGAATGACCATAAAATCTTCCAAACAAATGATTAAGTTGGAAATGCTATAATTAAAGTAATTATAACATAGGCCCTCCATTGGGGCAATTATTTTAAGAAATTTTAAATAGTTGCATGAGATGCAATTAATTTAAGAGATTTTCTTAAGAATAATCGTTAAGCATGAGATGTTGTAAATATGTAAATGGTTTAGTGGCCAATATTGGATGTACCTGAGGACATTAAAATTATTTGCATAATTACTGGCTCAATGGGATCAACTTAACTAATGCAAGATAAGTCAATAATGGATGTACCTGAGATTTTGAGCATTAGGGGCTAGGTAAAGGATTGAACCTCACATGAGATGTGATGGGCAAGGAGTTGCTCACTTATAGTTTATTGTAATTTCAATAACGAATGTACCTGAGGATGATCAATAGAATTATAAGAATTCAATCACCCACTAGAAATCCATCCAACTAGAATTTCCGTTTTCTACTTTGGAAGTGTAGGATTCGCTAAGTTAGTGGGAGGACCAATTTGATTAAAAAACCATAATCATTTTGGTTAATTACATGATACATTTACTAATTAATCTGGTTATTTCTGCAATTAATTTTCTGATATTAATGAGCACAAAACAACCACTACCATCCAATATCCTTGCAAGCATACTTGATCACAATAGGTTGACAGGACCTAATTTGTCTGATTGGCTAAGAAATTTGAAACTTGTCCTGAACCTTGAACATATAGGATATGTTCTAGATTCAAATGTTCCTGGTCCCTTACCTCCAGAGGCCACACAAGAGGAACATGATACTTTGGACAAGTGGAAGGAGCATGATATGAGAGCTAAGTGTTACATGCTTGCTTCCATGAGTAATGAGTTACAGAAGCAATATGAGAACATGCAGAGTGCGAGTGAGATCCTCCTTCACCTACAAGAGTTGTATGGTGAGCACAGCAGGAATGCTAGGTATGAGATATCTAGACAGCTATTCCGTATGAGGATGTCTGAGGGACAGAATATTGGGGATCATGTCCACAAGATGATTCGGCTGATTGAGCAGTTGGAACATCTTGACTTCAACATGGATTTCCAACTACAGACGGATTTGATCCTTCAGTCCCTTCCTGAGTCTTTTGGGAATTTTGTGACAAATTTCCATATGACTAAACAGGAATGCACCTTAGCTGGTTTACTCAACATGCTGGTTATTGCCCAAAAGAATATGCCAGGCAATAAAGGAAAAGAGGTAGCTTTGGTTGCATCTTCTTCTACTGGAAAGTCCAACAAGAAGAAGGGCAATAGGAAAAAGAAACCTCAGATTCCTGGTCCTTCCAAGAAAATAGCTAAACAGAAAAGAAAGACCAAAGCTGACAAAGGCAAAGGAAAGTGTTTCCACTGCCAACAGGAAAGTGTTTCCATTGAAAACAGGAAAGTGTTTCCATTGCCAGTAAGAAAATGTTTCCACTGGCCAGAGTATAGCAATCTACAAGAATACAATGCCATGGTGAAAACCAACTCAAGTTCAAAATATATTTGGCACTTAAGGTTATGTCATGTTGCAGAAGATAGGATTGCAAAATTGGAGAAAATGGGGATTCTATCCTCATTGGGCTCTGAGCCTACTCCAACTTGTGAATCTTGCCTTCAGGGCAAAATGACTAGATCACCCTTTGTTGGACAAGGGCTAAGAGCTGAAAATATTTTGGAGCTAATACATAGTGATGTATGTGGTCCATTTAAAGAAATGGCTAGAGGGGGTTTTCATTATTTTATTACCTTTACTGATGATAAATCAAGGTTTGGGTATTTGTATTTGATGAAATACAAACATGAATCTTTTGAAAAGTTCAAAGAATTTAAATCTGAAGTAGAAAATCAAACAGGAAAGAATATTAAAGCTCTTCGATCAGATCGTGGAGGTGAATATTTGAGTACTGAATTTGATGAATACTTGAGAGAGCATGGCATTGTTTCTCAGCTGACTCCTCCAGGAACGCCACAGCTGAATGGTGTATCTGAAAGGAGAAATCGTACCCTATTGGATATGGTACGTAGTATGATGAGCTATACTGATATGCCAATCTTCTTTGGGGATTTGCATTAGAATCACTTTGTATATTCGAATAGGATTCCATCAAAATCGTTTCTTCCACACCTTATGAGATATGGCATGGAAGAAAACCAAGTCTTAAGCATGTTAAGATTTGGGGTTGTCCACTTATATCAAAAGTCAACACTGATAAATTGGAGACCAGATCAGAAAAAGGTCGATTTGTTGGATATCCAAAAGATAGTTTTGGATATTATTTTTATTTGCCTACTTCACAAAAGGTTGTGATAAGTAGAGATGTCACATTTCTTGAACAACAGTTTGTTCAAGAAGGAGGCAAAGGAAGGCAAATAGAGTTAGAATTAGAGAATTCTGACCAACCAACAGATCAGATGGATATAGATCCATCTAGTCAACCAATACCCGTTGATGAAACATCTACAGCTGTTCCTCATAGAACAACTGTGGTATCTCACCCACCCGATGAGATATGTTTTTCTTCATGAAGAAGAACAAGAGTTGTCTACTCATGAAGAAGTAGATCATGGAGATGATCCACTTACCTATGAAGAAGCTATATCAGATATAGACTCTTCAAAATGGATTGATGCTATGAAATCCGAGATTGATTCCATGTATAAGAATGAAGTTTGGGATCTTGTTGACCCACCTGAAGGTATTATACCTATAGGGAACAAATGGGTTTTCAAGAAGAAAATTGGTTCTGATGGAAAGGTAGAGACCTATAAGGCAAGGCTAGTAGCGAAAGGGTTTTGCCAAAGGCAAGGAATCGACTATGAGGAGACTTTCTCGCCTGTTGCCATGCTTAAATCAATTAGGATTTTATTAGCAATAGCTGCATACTATGATTATGAGATTTGGCAGATGGATGTCAAAACAGCTTTTCTCAATGGATACATTGCAGAAAACATTTTCATGGAACAACCTAGGGGATTTGAATCCCAAGATGGTTCCAAGGTATGCAAGCTAAAGCGATCCATTTATGGGTTGAAACAAGCTTCGAGGAGTTGGAACATTCGTTTTGATGAAGCCATTAAATCCTTTGGTTTTATCAAAAATGAGGATGAGCCATGTGTATATAAGAAGGTTAGTGACAGTGCTATCACTTTCCTTGTCTTATATGTGGATGACATACTATTGATGGGTAATGACACAGGTATGTTGACGACTATAAAGGTATGGTTGTCAAATGCATTCTCCATGAAAGACTTAGGGGAGGCAACCTATATTCTTGGGATTCGAATCTATAGAGATAGAGCGAAAAGAATAATTGGTTTATCCCAAAGTCTATACTTGGAAAATGTGTTAAAGAGGTTTAACATGCTTGATTCCAAGAGAGGATTGTTACCAGTGAGACATGGTATCCATCTTTCTAAAGAGATGTCTCCAAAGACACCTGAAGAAAGAGATAAGATGGCCAGGATTCCATATGCTTCGGCTATTGGAAGTTTAATGTATGCAATGTTGTGTACTAGGCCGGATATCGCATATGCTGTTAGTTTGACTAGCAGGTATCAATCCAATCTAGGTTTGGAACACTGGATAGCTGTCAAGAATATCCTTAAGTACTTGAGAAGAACTAAGGATTTATTCTTGATTTATGGAGGCGGACACTTACAATTGGATGGTTATACTGATTCTGATTTCCAATCAGATATCGATGATAGAAAGTCTACCTCTGGATATGTGTTCATTTGTAATGGAGGTGCGATCGGTTGGAAGAGTTCCAACAGAGCACGATCGCAGATTCCACTACAGAGGTCGAGTATATTGTCGCATCGATGTCGCAAAGGAAGTCGCTTTGGATAAAGAAGTTCGTGACAGAACTTACAGTAGTTCCTTCCATTGAGTCATCAGTTCCACTACACTGTGACAATAATGGAGTAGTCATACAGACTAAGGAACTAAGGTCTCACCCAAAATCCAAACACATAGAAAGGCACTACCACATTATCAGACATATAGTTGGGCAAAGGCGATATAGCCATGCAGAAAAATAGCATCAGCTGAAAATCCAGCTGATCCATTCACTAAGCCTATGTCACGCACTCGCTAGACCGACATCTTGAGAAGATAGGTCTAAGATATTGTAATGAATGGCTCTAGTGCTAGTGGGAGATTGTTAGTAGTATGCCCTAGAGCATATCATTTAGTATGTATCTTGTACATATTTTTATTAATAAAAGGCATTTCCACTTTTCTATTTATATAATATATTTATGTGTAATAGAAAAGGTCCATTGATATTTTGTTAGAAATATTATTTTTAAGTTGTTAAGAATATGAGTGACAATATTTCTAGCACAAAGTATCATAAATAGGTTCACAATCAAGGATACTTCATAATAAGGACATGACTTATCGATATAGTTTGTATTCATGTTTGTTCCCAAGTTAATATGAGATATAAATAAGATGGAATGGTGAGTCTCATGCCATATAACAAACATGATAGGCACTTATACATGACAAGTAGGTCGAACCAGTGACACTTATGACAAGCACATAGAGTTTACTCTTGTCAATGTTTTGTCATAAATCATATCAGTGCATATAATCTTTAGACCTGAGATAGCACAGTTATCATGTATATAGGTAGTTTGAGTTTGATACTGCTTTCATACTTGTACTGTGTATGGGTATATGGGCATCTGTTGGCTCCTACTAGTTATATATGGAGGTAGGTGTTGATCAAGATGGAATCTATTCCTCTAAGTAAATAGAGATAAAATCCTATGTTCATTTAATTGTTCTTGATGTTTCAAGTTCCTGGCCAGGACAGATAGATTTATTCAGAAAAGAGTTTCTGATGATAAAATCTTTTAATCAAGAACAGGAATTAAAAGAGAACATAATATTCATATCAAATGGAGTTTGATATAAACCATGACTAAAGCTTGATTTGGGATATTGTAACATAGAGATTCTAGTGCATGGTAACATATGATTATAGGTTCATTTAAGGTAAACCTTATTACTAATTGGGTGGCCATGGCATGCTATGCTAGGTGTTAACCATGGTCTATGAGGTTCATAAAATGATTTAGAGAAATCATTTATGGTAAGAAAGAGTTCTGATGAAATTAAGAGTTGATATCATGTCTCATTGCCAATTAGTGATGAGCCTAGTAAGTCACACACATACACAAGTTATCACCTATTTAAATATGATTTAATTAATTAATTAAAGAGTTTAATTGATTAATTAAATAGGTTTGGTTTACAATTAGATTGCAAAGTCCCTAGCATGACTTGAAACCAAATCTAGATTATTGGATGTATAATATAAGTTAAATTTATATTTAAAGTGTTTAAATATGAATTTAATTAATGAGAAATTAATTAATAGAGATTAATTAATTAATTTATATTTGATATAAATTAATTAGAAGAAGAAAAATAATTATTTTGGGTTGAGAACTCAAAATTAAGACACAGGGGCATTTTGGTCATTTTGCCGTGTGACACGTGGCACCATGAGATGGTGACACATGGGATTACACATAAGCTTGCCAAATGTTTTTTTAATCATGTAAGATGATTAAAATCAAGATTAAATATAGGTTTGACACTTGGCACAATGTGATTGGGTCATTTAAACCTAGAGCTAATCAAAGGGTGACATGTGGCAAGGGTTTAATGTGTTAACCTAGCTATTTAAGTGTTGTTATGAGAAAATAAAATACAACTAACAGCCACACTCCTTTGTCACGCCACTTTGAGGGTTTTCTTCTCTTCTTCTTCATCTCTCATCAATTCAAAGAGATTAGCCATCAATCTCTTGAATTAAGAACACTAGAAATTGTTTCTAGTGTCCTGTTTACATCTTTAATCTCTTAAAAGGCAGAACTTGATTTTCTAATTAATAAAAAAAGCTTTAGAAGCTATTCAAGGGCTGCCATAGGTGTTCTTGGTGTGGACAAGCTAGAGGGACAACATCTGGTGTCCTGAAGACGAATCTCAAAGGCGCAGACACGCTGGAGTTCATCAAGAGGTTAGTGTAATCGTTCTTGATTTAATCTAGGGTTCTAAAATTAATCTGATTAATTTTAAAATCTTAAATGGAAAATACAGATCCAAAAACATATTAAAAGAGTTTTAATATGTTGTTTATCATTGAAATCAAATAGATAAAAATAAATCTTTCATGATGCATGTGACCCTAGGTGAAAATTTTTGAATTCAATGGTATAAACTTGTGTTTTTCACGCTTCCGTTCCTTCAGAGGCTGCCCAAGTAATACATTCACATCAAACTTCCATTTTCACTTTTCAAACTTATCATTCAAACTTTATACATGGAAATCAAATTCAATACATTTAAACACTTAATTCAACACCTCAAACTACCACTTACATGTAGAAACAAGTTAAACATATTGAACTACCATGGCTGCCGAAATATAATATCATCCTAACTCACCAAACTTCAACTTTTCTTCCATAAATCAACTCACTACAACTTTAGTTACAATTTTAATGAAACAAGAAATGAAAACAACCACTTGCCTCTTTTGAAGCTTGACCAAAACTTCACTAAAACCTCTTAAATTTGCTATCAACTTCTTGAGGTTAGTGGAGCACTAATGTAAAGTAATATTAGTTTAATCAAAAGTTTCACAATTCGCACATTTTACCTCATTTCTTTTACTATTTAAATTATGTACCACCACTTTAATTTTCATGATATTTTCAAGGTTTAATATCATTTACTTTTAATAGACATTTAGGTCAAATGGAAACTCAGGGTATCAAATGACCACAATGCCCCTATTCGGATTGTATTCCTGATTTTTCGGTAACACCGATTTTGTCGGTTTCTCGATTTCTCATTTTTCTTTGTACTAATTACTTAATTTTTCTTTGAAATTTCTAATGTCATTTATACTGCAATAGATGTTTATTTAAGTCTTAAAAATATTTTCCAGGGTTCACCGCAGTCTAGGGCTAGTCAACGGTCCACGCCGCAACTTTTCAGTGCGGTCACCCATCGCTACGGTTTTTGGCTCGTTTATCTTGATTACATTTCATTGCTATTATTTTTCCTTTATTTTTCTTGTATTTCCCTCTATTGTATTTCATTATTTTATGTCTCCTCACTAACATTTAAGTGTAGTTCTAGGTATTCTAGCTGTCTGTACAGACACTGGTCACCGAAATAGTAGAACGCACTACCGAACATAGGGGTGTTACAATTCTCCCCCCCTTAAAATAAATTTTGTCCGTGAAATTTTACCCAATAGTCATCTTACAATAGTCATACGTTTATTTTCTCCTTTCTATATGATCGTATAATCTTCTTTCCTTTGAATTTGTATAAGACTTTTAACAATCTAATACAACATTTAATTTGTTTGTATAACACCAATCTTCTCTTACTATTGTTCTGTTTAATATTTCGGTTCATGTTTCCTTATTGAATGACCATTGAGGTCATGTTAAAATTATTTATCTAATTGTTGGTCCTCTGACCATTCTAGTTAACAATCTTACTCATATTCGTAACATTTCTTTGTTACATCTGAATCAACTGTTTAAATTTTTTACTTCCACAACTCTTTTATCTATCGATTTTTAATAATTTATCGTATTCTAAGAAATATCTTTTGCTAGCAAATTCTTCCAAAACTAATTCCAAAAAGACTAGTCACTAACATATCAAAATTTATTTTTATATGAGGGACAGCAGGAAGGCAAACATTGCTGGCACTAACATAAAAGTATGCAGACCCCGGGTCAAACAATATATATATATATATATCTTAGTTAAAAATTGAGAAAGTACCAGTAATAATGTCAGAAGTCTCAGCCTCTTCCCTCTGCTGTATAGTGTATACTCTAGCTGAAGCATCACCTTGTTCTGGCTGATTCATAGTACTCTGACTTCCAAGTGTACTACCCCTACCTCTACCTCTGCCTAATAATTGACGGTAAACTCTTTGGGGTAGAAACTTGGGCTGATCCCTCTGGTGTAGTAAATAATCCAAAATGGCGTGCATTTATACAATCCTTAGCAAAATGACCAGTCTCTCCATAATTAAAACATGCTCCTATGGCTCTATAACATACCCCACTATGTGGTTTACCACAAGTTTCACAAAGTCGATCTGACAGCGTATTTCTGGGTTTCTGCTGAGTTTGCTGATCCGATCGGGGTGGTTTCTGTCTAAAAGATCTATCTCTACCTGATTCGCGTGAGCTAGATCCTCCAAAGTGCTTTCTCTTTCCTGACCCACTATCAGGAACTTGATCAGAAGTCTTTCTAATTTTCTCTTTTTCTTCCGTACTCTTTTCAACTGTTTCTTCATTCTCAATTCTTTCCAGTTCCAGGGCTTGCGATATTAGCTCTAAGAAATTCTAGTGTCGAAACCCCACAATTTGCATTCTTAGACTAGGCCTTAACTCAGCCTCAAAACGTTTACATCTGTCTCTAGGAGTGGTAAGCAGGCTTCCTGCATAATGACTTAATCAAGAGAAGTTTCTCTCATATTCTACCACTGTTCTGTTCCTTTGCTTTAGGCTTAAGAACTCCTGTAGCTTCTGGTCCACATAGGCATCTAGGACATATTTTTGTCTGAACTCTCTGAGAAAGTCATCCCATGTCAGCACTGGAGGTTCCACCAAACTATGGGGAATGGTTTTCCACCAGTCATATGCATCCCCCTGTAGTAGTGACACTGAATACTCAAATCTTAGCTCGTCTGTGCAATGCAGTTTCTTGATCACCCTATCCATTCTCTCCAACCATTGTTCTGCCTCTAATGGATCTACTGTCCCCTTGAACTCAGTAGCCCCATATTTAATCAGCTTATCGTATTGCCTAGCTGAAGGCTGTGGTCGTACCACTGGTATCTGCAGTGGGGCTTGAGTAGGCATGTTTCTAGCCATCTGTTGGAACATTGCAACCATCTGCTGAGCAAACTGAGCAGGAAACTGCGGTACTGAGGGGACTGGTATGGCTGATCCACTCACATTGTAAAGGGCTAGGGCTTTCCCTTGTACCTCAGCCTCTATTGATTGATCAGCTGAATGATGCCCTTCTTCCATAGTCAATTTGAGGATCTTAGACCTCCTAAACAAATAACACAAGGAGATTTCCTCCTATTAGTGCACATTTATAATGTAATGTACTGTACGTATCAAACAATGACATTGAGCAGTTGTACTATGAAGAAAGAATATTCAAATTACAGGTCAAAACAAAATTTAAAAACTTGCTCTGATACCACTAAAACATGTCACACCTTACCCCTCCATAAGGCATAAAATGATTCCGTAGTATACCTAATGAATTACCAAACTTCGCCTACTGATAACTCATTAAATACACTACAAAGGATTTTAAACCTTTTCTTATTTCTTTTTACAGTGGTGAGCACTTTCGACAGGTATAAAATTTTTTTTTCTGAAGTGAACCAATTAACAAATTTGAAGTATCAATAATTTCTGTAAAAATTTTGGCAAAGTGCCATCTGTATTTTGAATAAATCAGTTTTTCAAAAACCCGTAAAAAGCACTTCTAATAAATTTGTTTAATCCCAAACTCCAATAATAGTTCAACACAATAAATTTCTCAACATTTGTCAACTCAATTCAACATCAATTTTCTAGTGTTTCCAAAAGTTGATGTAACACCCCTATGTTCAGTAGTGCGTTCTACTGTTCTGGTGACCAATGTCTGTCTGGACAACTAGGATGCTTGGAATTATATTTAAATATTAGTATGGAGATATAAGGTAGTGAAATACAAGAAAAGAAAATACAAGAAAAACAAAGGAAAATAATAGCAATGAAATGAAACTAAGTTAAACGAGCCAACACCGCAGCGATGGATGACCGCAAGGGGAAGTTACGGCGTAGGCAATAGCCGACCCCAAGACTGCAGGGAACTCTCAGAATTTAGTTTCGAGACAAAATTAAAGACTTATTAAAGTATAAATATCATTAGAAATATCAAAGAAAAATTAATTAATTAGTACAAAGAAAAACGAGAAATTGAGAAAACGATAAAACTCGTTGTTACTGAAAAATCGGGAATACAACCCGAATAGGGGCATTGTGGTCATTTGGTACCCCAAGATGCTTTTTGACCTAAATATCCATTAAAAATAAATGATATTGAACTTTGAAAATGTCATGAAAATTGAAATTGTGGTACATAATGTAAATAGTGGAAGAATGATGACAAAATTGCAAAATTGGAAACTTTGGATTAATTAATCATTAACTAAACTTAGTGCTCCACTAAAGGGATTAGTGGACATATAATATAGCATATTTTAGGGCAGAAACCACTTCATCTTCAACCTCATAACAAACAGCCATATGAACCACCATTAAAGCTCCATTGCCGTCCATGGAGTAAGCCACATGCACTCCCATTCCAAGCTTCATTTCACCATAGTTCCTTCACTAAAAGTGATCACCAGACCTTAAGCAGCAATTAGGAAGCAAGAAAGATAGGTTTTGATGAGTTTTTAACAATCTTCAAATTGAGTAAGTGCTTGTGTTCCATTTTTGCTTCATTAAAGTTTGTGTGGGTGTTGTAGTGAGTTGAATTATGGAAGAAGTTTGAGGTTTGATGAATTATTGGTGATGTACCATTTTGGCAGCCATGAAAGTTAAAATGTTCAACTTGTTGTTTACATGTAAATGATGGGAAAATAGGTTGATTAACTCTAATGGAAGATGTAGTTAGTTAGTATTCAAGGATGTGCATGTTAGTGCTTGAATTAAGGGTTTGAAATGGGACCTTGATGCTTTGGCAAACTGCCATGTTTGGCAGCCTATAATATCATGAATTTGGGTGTGTGAATATGAAGTTTATTAATGAAATATGATAGTGTTAAATTGTGGGCAGCATGTGTAATTGATATTGAGGTATGAGTATATGGAAGTGTATGTGTGATATTGATATTGAGATATGTTAAATTTTGGTGGAAGTGAATGTTGAACTTGAATGGTGTATTGTGTGTATTGAACACTTGAGTGTTCTGCCCAATATACTTGCTAGAATTGTGTTTAATATTTGTAGAAGTGCTATGCATGAATAATGAAGTAATGAGGAGGAGAAGGAATGTCAAATTGGAAGTGTAAGTGTCTTGTGCAGGTTGTGTATTGATGGCAGTACCTAAATTAGGTTATAAGTATAAGATTATGGACCCAATTGGTATGAGGCCAATGGGGAGTAAAAATAGATACCAAATAGGCCAACTTTCATGTAGAAATATTGCCAAAATTCTGCCTAGAAAGTAACTTAAAAAATGACCAAATCCATATTAGTGACTTGAAAACCTAGAAATTGACTATTTGGGTAGTAGTTAGTGTTTTGACCATAACTTACTCAAAACAGGTTCAAATGACCTGAAATTTTTACCATGAATAGTTTAGACATAGATCTACAATTCTTATGAAGACACAAAAGCCCAGAAATTGCCAGAACTAAGCCAAATAGCTTGCACAAGTTCAGGTACCAAAACTGGCCGAACCAAAAGTGACCTAAAAATGACCTAAGCCCACCATTTTAGTGCATTCTGTCCAGCATTGGTAAATTGACCATATCTTGGTCTATACAACTCAGAATCACCTAAAATTTTACCCCGCGTGCAATAAAACATAGACCTATAAGTTTGTAGTTTGGATCGAAACTCGAAAACTGAGGGAACTAGGTCATCCGGCTAGGTTAAAATAGTACACCGAAATCCGGTAAATTGCAATAAAATGCAATACACTTGAAAATGAATTTGGTAACATATACCAACACTAAAGGGCTATAAAATGTGACTACTGAAATGAATTGAAGGGAATAGTACCAAGAAAATTTAGATATTAGATTTTATGGTTGGAAACAAATTCATTGAGTATTGAAACACTTTAAATTGTGTGTTTTAGTTGAAAAGAATATTGAGAAGCATAAGGAACACTGAGTCAGGGCCAAGAGGCATATATCAGAGGTTTGTGCACAATAATTTTGATTTCTCATTTTCTACTTAAAAATTTAATTGAACATTATAGTTTTAAATTGTGTCTGTGCACAATATTTTTTATATTCACTGCTTTTACCAGAAAATTTATTTGGAGAAATGAGTAATGAATAATTTTTTATTGTTTTGGCTTTGGGAATCTTAATTGGAAATTATTGTGTTGCCTACTTTGCAAATGGAAATTTTGAGATAAAATATGATTTATGGTTTGTATGAAGTATTTAAATATTGTGATTTGGAATTGTTTTGATTCACACTTGGCATTACAATATTACTATGTTCCTCCTCCATTTATGGGGTGAGTGTAATTATATTCCTCCCTCTTTGACTTGCCAGTCTGAGGTGAGTGTGGATGAGTACTCATTATCTAGCTAGGTTCCTCCCTCATTGATTTCGATTATTGGGGTGAGTGTGCCTTGTCGTGGTGTACAACACGGCATGTTCGAAAAAGTTTGTATCATGACCTATGTTGTGTTATTGATTGGCAACACTGTGTTATTCAATTATCTGATCAAATTTGTATTATATGAGCTTTGAAAAATTGAGAATTGTTTGGATTGTAAATTGTCAATAAAAGTTTTACATACCGCATTTTAAATTGTTATTGTGTACCACTGAGTAAATTTTACTAAGCGATAGCTTTTTTATTGCTGTCGCAGGTAGACAGACGGACAGAGCAGTAGAGTAGGCTGCTTGTACCACATTTTGAGATTTCACCGGGTATATCGAGTATACTATATTGTGTAGTTTTTGTTGTAATGTATGTGCACTGTATATATATATATTGTACTTGGTCTTGAGCAGTTGTAAACTAAAATTGCAAACTATTTTGGCCTGTAAAAGTATTGTGATATATTTATCTTATCTCAGCTTTTGGAAACACTGGAAAATTGATTGTTGAACTGAGTTGATAATGTTGAGAAATTTATTGTGTTGAACAAATTATTGGAGTTTGGGATTAAGGATATATATATTTGAAATGTTTTTTATAGGTTTTTAAAGAACTGTTTTATTCAAAATACAGATGGCATTCTGCCAAAATTTTTACAAAAATTATTAATACTTCAAATGTGTTATTTAGTTTCACTTTAGTTAAAAAAATTTTTAACACCTGTCAATAGTGCTCACCACTGTAAAAAGAAGTAAGAAAAGTTTTAAAATCCCTTGTAGTGTATTTAATGGGTTATCAGTAGACGAAGTTAGTAATTCATTAGGTATACTACGGGATCATGTTATGCCTTATAGAGGGGTAGGGTGTGACAGTTGAGATAAAAGAAATATGTCATAATATTTTTACAGGCGAAAATAATTTACAATTTTAGTTTACAACTGCTCAAGACCAAGTACAATATATACATACAGTGCACATATATTACAACAAAAATTATAAAAATATGGTATACTCTATATACCCGACGAAATCTCAAAATGTAGCACAAGCAGCCTACTCTGCTACTCTGTCCGTCTGTCTACCTGCGACGGCAATGAAAAAGCTATCACTGAGTAAAATTTACTCAGTGGTGCACAATAACAATTTAAAATGCGGTATATAAAACTTTTATTGACAATTTACAATTCAAACAATTCACAATTTTTCAAAGCTTATATGACCCAAATTTGATCAAACAATTGAATAACACAGTATTGTCAATCAATAACACAACTTAGGTCATGACACAAACTTTTTTGAACATGCCGTGTTGTACACCACGACAAGGCAAACTCACCCCACTAATCCAAATCAATGAGGGAGGTGGCTAGCTAGCTAATGAGTATTCATCCAAACTCACCTCAGACTGGCAAGCCAGAGAGGGAGAAAAATAGTCAAATATCAAACTCAACCCCACAAGTGGAGGAGGAACAGAGTAAGGGATTGTCATGCCAAGTGTGAATCAAAACAATTCCAAGTCACAATATTTAAATATTTCATACAAATCACAAATCACTTTTTATCTCAAAATTTCCATTTGCAAAGTAGGCAACACAATAATTTCCAAATAAAGTTCCCAAAGCCAAAACAATAAAAAATTATTCATAACTCATTTCTCCAAATAAATTTTTTAGCAAAAGCAATGAATATAAAAAGTATTGTGCACAGTCCTCGGATGAGTTGCCTCTTGGCCTTGACTCAATGTTCCTTATACTCTTCAATATCCTTTTCAACTGAAACACACAATTTAAAGTATTTCAGTACTCAGTTAAATTGCTTCTAATCATAAGGTTCCATAATTAAATTTTATTAATACTACTCCTTTCATTAGTTAACCTATAATGTTGACCTTTAATGTACACTAGGTGAATTAATTTTAATGTTACCAATATGTCACATTTTATAGTCCTTAAGTGTTGGTATATGTTACCAATTTTATTTTCAAGTGTATTGCATTTTATTGTAATTTATCAGATTTTGGTATGTTATTTTGACCTAGCCGGATAACTTAGTTCCCTCAGTTTTTTGGTTCTGGTCATAATTACAAACTTGTAAGCCTATGTCTTAGTGAACTTTTGCCACAAATTTTAGGTCATTTGGAGTTTACTAGACCAAGTTATGGTCATTTTACTATTGCTAGACAGATTGTAATAAAATGGCAAACTTAGGTCATTTTTAGGTCATTTCCGATTCTGGCAGTTTTTATACCCGAACTTGTGCAAGCATTTTGACTTGCTTATGGTCATTTCTGGGTCTTAGTGTCCTCATAAGAGTTGTAGCTATATGTCTAAGCTATCTATGGTATAAATTTCAGGTCATTTGGACCTGTTTTGAGTGAGTTATGGCCAAAACACTGACTGTTGTCCAAATGGTCGATTTTCAAGTTTGCAAAGTCACTAATCCGGATTTGGTCAATTCTCATGTCACTTTTTGGACAGAATTTAGGTAGGCTTTCTTCATGAAAGTTGACACATTTTGTGCCTAGTTTCACCTCCAATTGGCCTCATACCAATTGGAGTCACATAATTTCATTTATAGCCTAAAACATATACTACCCTTAACACATTTTAAAAGCATCAATCCAAATACACATTCAACAAATGCATCTTTACTTCCCAAACCATTCTACACTTATACCATACCATTCTCATTCGATAGTTTACATTATAGCAACTTTGGGCAGAATACCATGAGCTTACATACACCAAATATAACTCCTAATTTACAATATCCAATTCTAAACAATTTTCCATATATTACTCCTAACCAATACATACAATTTACACTACTAAATTACATACATTATCACCACTATTTCATATATATATGTTGCCATTTTTTGTACCATAATTCAACTACTTTTCATGAACTTAAACATTACCAATCTTCACCACGAGGCTGCCCAAGTAACACATTCACATCAAACTTCCATTTTCACTTTTCAAACTTACCATTCAAACTTTATACATGGAAATCAACTTCAATACATTTAAACAGTTAATTCAACACCTCAAACTACCACTTATATGTAGAAACAAGTTAAACATATTGAACTACCATGGCTACGGAAATGTAATATCATCCTAACTCACCAAACTTCAACTTTTCTTCCATAAATCAACTCACCACAACCTTAGTTACAATTTTAATGAAACAAGAAATGAAAGCAACCACTTACCTCTTTTGAAGCTTGACCAAAACTTTACTAAAACCTCTTAAATTTGCTATCAACTTCTTCTTTACAAAGTGAGGATTAACTTTAATGAAGACCACTTATGCAAACCATGGCTTGAAGAGGGAGATGGGAGCTTGGACATGGGGCGGCCATGGGAGAGTTTTCTTTAAGCTTGGTTCGGCTAGTTTGATTATGAGAGCTTGAAGATGACTTTCTGATGTCCCAAGTGTCCTTTATGTAACACCCCTCACCCGTCTACAGTGTAGCCGAGCGAGGCGTGCTACATTCGGTGCCGGAGCACCCTATCTTATCTTACTTTATTCTTTTAATATTTTATTCTTGTTATGTTTTAATATCAATTATTTTTAGACGGAGAAACCAGCGGAGTTTCCCCTATTTTATTATCAGTTGACGTCTTTCACTATTTACCTGCTTGAAATTTTCAATAATATTTTACAATAAAAATATCATTCATGCCCATCATATTCATCTCACTTTCAATTCTTGTAATTCACATCTTATTCATATATCTCAATTTCATATTCATTTCCATGCATAACCATTCATGCACAATTTATATATATAAATTCTCAAGTTCCATTAATTTACATGATTTACAGACTGATTACATAAATTCATAATTTACATTATCTACAAATTAATTACAATTCCATAATCTATATTTCAACATACAATTCATAGTTTACATTACAAATAATAACTAATTATACTGTACAAAATACATAATATGATCTATATGGGCCCTATCTACATGCATTGCTGAGGAGGTGACAACCTTGAACAATCTGCAGATCAGAACTCCAAAATCTCTGTTTGGTATTCAATGGGCTTTAACTTTAGTACCTGCGCAAGGAAATAAATCCATTGCGCTAAGCATTGCTCCTTAGTGGTGCAATAATATAGCAAGAGAATAATATACAAACAAAGGTAAAAATAAACCATAGTTTGAATAATTTAGATTTATAATTAATTTAGTTTCTAATATTAAATATCCTCTATATTGCCATGTTCTTCTTTGGAGGTGCTCGGTCCAGAAATTCGCATTAATAATGTACCAGATATGAATAATCTAAAATTTAAATTTATACTTATATTCTTATGTAATTCACATTTGCAATATTTATTTAAGTCATAATTCTTCTACTAGTCTTTTTATCACTTCCTTGATACTTTCTAAGTTATTTACAATCATTTCGTAATATTTAAAATTTTTAGAACTAATTTAATTTACTTTAGATCATTCTAAGGAACAAATTTTTGAAACTAATCTAATTTATTTCAGAACTTCTTCTCATTTATTTACTTTATAGCATTTTTAATTACTAATATTCGTAACTTATTTTAATAAATTAGACTACCCAAATAACCTATGACAGATTGACTAAACTGGATAACGGGTCATTGGCACTGGACAACGCGGTGCCTCGGGCCGTCATACCATGGGACGCAGAACATCAACCACGTATGCAGTCAGTATGGTTAAAAAGCCATGACAACACATAATCGGGCATTAAAGCCATGAGTGCGGGCATAAAGCCATCAGTACGGGCATAAAGCCATGAATACCGGCATAAAGCCATGAATATAAGCATAAAGCCTTTCGCAGTACTGCTAAAATAATACCCTATTGGCATGCCAAACTATCCAATCTGACACGCATGTCTAGGCAATACAAGGGCACATAATATCATTAAATATTAATATATTGTGTTTTATGATTTCATTATTTTATGATAAATTTCAATTATAATTTATACATTCATTTGATAATTTATATGATCACAATTCATATCAATTATCCTTTTATGCCATTGTACTCAAAGTATTTTTCCTTCCTACAATAATGAGAACTAATGTCTCATTCATACATTAATATGGTTCATTTATTCATTCATTATGTTATTCATATTGATCATAATTCAAAACAATGGTTCACAAGTACCATTGTATTCAAAACATTTTTCCTTTCTCATTTATAAATTTTATGAATTCTATTTGTGATGGGCATAGAAGCCCTAACTACCTATTCACATCAGTTAGGTGATTTACTTTTCATGTTTCAAGCAATCCATGAACATTTCATGGATTTCAAATTTATGGCCTTAATTTCCCTTTAACAATATAGTTCTTACACTTTGTGTCTTTGTACTAATATTCACATTACTATTCACTCAAATTGTTGACTTTTTAATACATAATAAATTTATTGAACCTAAGTTCTCCAAGATACTACATTTTGCATTTTATTTTTGTTGGTATTGATTTCCAATACCATTTCAAAGCTTATCTTATGTTATTCAAAATTTTCAGATTTCATACCCTAGGTTTACTATTCCATTGCTCATTTGTACAGTAAGAATTTGATAAAATTATCTTCATGAAAGTTGTTCCTTATTGTGTCTAGTTATATTTCTTTTTTTGAATCACTCCATTTGGAGTTTTGTAACTCAAGTTATGGTCATTTTACATAACTGGCCGAATTGACCTGTACCCAGAATTTCAGGACAATTTGGTTCTGTCAGATTTGGTGACCTAAGTTTGGTTGGCAATTTGACTAGGTTATGGTTAGAATTTGGATTTTTGTTCTTCATAAAAGTTGTAGGGCTATGTCTCAGCTTTCTACTGGTAAAATTCCAGATCAATTAAACTTTTCTACACTGAGTTATGACCATTTGAATAAACACTGTTTATTTGGTCATTTTCCAGGGACAGCATGTTGGTTACCCAGATTAGGGTAATTTTTAGGTCAATTTGGTTTGGTTTTCTGGGTAGGGTTTCTTCACTAAAGTTGTGCCATTATGTGTCTAGTTTCATGTCTAATTGGCCTTGCACCAATTGAACCTATACAACTTCAGTTATAGCTGCCCAAACCTGCTGGACTCACACCCAGTCCTGCAGGGCCACTCAAGGCAGCATACCATTTCAATTCAAATACCACAATTCACTTCAATTCCTCATCAAACACAGCCAAATGGTCACTAATTGACTACTAGGACTTTCATTCACCAACACTTGAGTAAAACCCTAAGTTTGCTCTAAACCCTAACTTCCATACTCTACTTCCATGCAACTTATACTCTATCAACCTATCCATCATATCCATCACATGTATACATTAATTGACATTAATATACAAACTTAATTGCAACTAAACCATCAAACCCTGACCCTCTCTTAGCTGCTGAAATTTGAAGTGACCTTAACATGCATATTTTTCTTTCTTTTTCCACAATTTCTAGTTGAATTTAAGGTTCTAACATAGATACAAAAAGAGAGAGGGAGAGAAATAGCACTAACCTTATTGGAGCTAACTCTCAAGCATGAAAAACCTTCCTTTTCCTTCTTCTTTTTGCTGCCTAGTGGTGATTCAAGGTGTAAGAATAAATTTTAGTGAAGAGAGTAGGTGATTTTATGGTAGAAAATCAAGGTTTGATAAGCTCATGGAAGAGCATCAATGGTGGTTTCTCTCTCACTTTCTCTCTTTCTTTGGTTCGGCTGTTTCGAAGAAAATGGGGATGCTGGGTTTTTTTTTTTATCTAATTTTTTTGTTTCATTTTTATCCCTTTAGTTAATTTATTAAATTGTGATTGGGTGGATATTTTAGTTACATCATGCTTATGTCATAAATATGACTTTTATTTTATTTTTCTTTTCTTTTCTTTTCTTTTCTACTCATTTCCAATTCAATTTTTAGCAATATTTATTCATATTTTAGATCATAATAATTATTTACTTAACTGGACAAGTCGGCCAAAAATCATCTCTGAAGACGAAATGACCAAAATGCCCTCCGTTTGGCTTATTAAGCCAAAATCGTCTGTACCGATCGAAAAAATTTTCTAAACCTTTTCTTGGCATTCTAATGCCATAAAACCCTCAATGACTTTTCTCTGGAGTCTTAAAAATTATTTTATAAATTTTCTCCCGAGTCTAGGGCTCCTAGTTGCGAGAACTGCAACTTCCCACTGGGTTACCCATCGCTAGGGCACCGGCTCATTTAACTTGGTTGTATTTTATTTTTAAAATTTTTCCTTAATTTTCCTTATTATTATTTGAGTTATTTATGACTCCTCACTCTAATCTAAATATTTTTTCGGACGTTTTAGCTGTCCGAACTGGCACCGATCACCGGAACAGTAGAATGTACGTAATTGCTACAGTGAGGGTGTTACACTTTATGTGTCCATAAATTGAGGTTAGTAGAGCACTAATGTAAAGTAATATTAGTTTAATCCAAAGTTTCACAATTCCTACATTTTACCTCATTTCTTTTACTATTTAAATTATGTACTACCACTTTAATTTTCATGATATTTTCAAGGTTTAATATCATTTATTTTTAATGGACATTTAGGTCAAAAAGCAACCCGGGGTGTCAAATGACCACAATGCCCCTTTTCGGGTTGTATTCCCGATTTTTCGGTAACACTGATTTTTGTCGGTTTCTCGATTTCTCGTTTTTCTTTGTACTAATTACGTAATTTTTCTTTGACATTTCTAATGTCATTTATACTTCAATAGATGTTTATTTAAGTCTTAAAAATATTTTCCAGGGTTCCTTGCAGTCCAGGGCTAGTCAATGGTCCACGCCACAACTTCCTGGTGCAATCATCCATCGCTACGGTTTTTGGCTCGTTTAACTTGGTTACATTTCATTGCTATTATTTTTCCTTTGTTTTTCTTGTATTTCCCTCTATTGTATTTCATTATTTTATGTCTCCTCACTAACATTTAAGTGTAGTTCTAGGTATTCTAGCTGTCCGGATAGACACTGGTCACCGAAATAATAGAACGCACTACCGAACATAAGGGTGTTACACCCATGGTGACACATTGGGGCGTATGAACCCCTTATCTAGTAACTCCTGCAATTGGATTTTCAGCTCCTTTAACTCAGTAAGTGCCATCCTATAAGGAGCTATAGAGATTGGTGTTGTACCCGGCAGTATCTCAATAGCAAATTCGACTTCCCTTTCTAGTGGCAAGCCAGGCAATTCTTTAGGGAATGCATCTGGGAAGTCTCTTACTGTGGGTATGTCATACAAATTTGGCTTAGCCTGCCTAGTATCCACCACATGTGCTAGGTAGGCTTCATAGCCTTTTTTCATCAGTTTTCTTGCAACTGTGGCTGAGATGACATTGGACAAGAAATCTATCCTTTCCCCCACAACTGTAATCTCATTACCATCAGGAGTTTTCAATGAAATCCTCTTCAGTTTACAATTAACCATTACCTGATGACGTGATAACCAGTCCATTCCCAAAATCACGTTAAACTCATGGAAAGGCAATTCAATCAGGTCCGCCAAGAATTCATACCCCTGAATTCTTAACGGGCAACCTTTGTACAATTTGTTCACCACTACACTGTGGCCCAATGGATTAGTGACCAGAATGTCTTGGTCACTCTCCCCTACTAATATCCCCCTTTCTATGGGTAGGTTGATGCAGATGTATGAATGAGTGGATCCTGGATCCACTAATGCATGCACAGATGTGTTGTAGAGGGAGAACATACCCTTGATAACATCTGAGGCATCTTGCTCCTCCTGAGCCCACATGGCATAGGCTCTGGCAGGTGCTCTGGCCTCTGGCCTCTCGGCTGGCTCAGAAGCAGGTCTCAGTGATGGACCAACTGCCTCAGATTTACCGGACTTCCTACCCCTTTGAGGTGCAGGGGCAGGTCTATCTGCTTGTGCTGGAGCAGCTGTGGCAATTCCGCGTAGACAGTTCTTTAACTGATGCTCTATCGACCCACACCTTAGGCAGGCGCCTGTCACTCTCCAACACTCCCCCTTATGCCACTTCAGGTAATGTGGACAAGCAGAATGTCACACCCTATCCCTCTGTAAGGCATAACATGATCCCGTAGTATACCTAATGAATTATCAACTACGTCTACTGATAACCCATTAAATACACTACAAGGGATTTTAAAAACTTTTCTTACTTCTTTCACAGTGGTGAGCACTATTTACAGGTGTTAAAAACTTTCGTGAACTGAAGTGATAGAACTAACACATTTGACTTATTTGGAATTTCTGTAAAAATTTTGGTAGAGTGCCCTCTGTATTTTGGATAAAATAGTTCTTCAGAAAACCTGTAAAAAGCACTTCAATATTTTTCTCAACTCAATCCACAACAATTTTTCAGTATTTTCAAAGGATGAAATAAAAGAAATATAATACAAATTTTACACGTCAAAATAACTCATAATTCACTTTACAACTTCAATGTACAATTTTAATTTACAACTGCTCAAATAATTTACATACATATTATTACATGCATACATCAGACCTATGTACATGGATATACCTATAATATACCTGGAGCCGATCTGAAAGTGTCTTCAAAGAAACTTACTCACTGCTCTATGCTCTTCTTACCTGCGACAGCATAAAAAGCTATCGCTGAGTGGTGAACTCAATGGTGCACAACTATAATTTCAAACATAGTACAATATACATTGACAAAATTTACAGTAAATAATTTGGAAATCTGAATACTCATCAAATTCCAAAACTCAAAATATTCATTTCCAATAATGTAAATCATTTGTATAAATGACTTTGATCACAAAATTCAATTTATCAAATCATGACTAACCATTTAAGTAATTCCAACAAAATCAATTATACATAAACCATAATTGAAATCACAATTCTTTACCATTTAAAAGCCATTTTGTATCTCAAAAATCATTATGTATCTCAAAAATCAATCTTTATCTCAAAACCATGTTGTATCTCAAAAACCACGCTGTAGCTCAAAAACCATGCTGTATCTCACAAATCATTCTTTATCTCACTAACTATGCAAGACTAATCCGATAGGGCCATCTTCGGGGTGATTCTAACTCCCTATGGTCGGGGAGGTCGAATCAGATTCTAACTCCCTATGGTCGGGGAGGTCGAATCATCGTGCACAATACCATCATAATAATGAATCTTCCGCAAGGGCCATAACGATAAAATAAACTTAGATCTAACCTCAAATCAGAGGAAAATCTAAGCCTGTGCACATACCATGGTAATCAAAACACAACTAACTCCATTGTCTTCTCAACAAATGAGAGAGACGGGTAATAACCTAGTCAAGCATCTATAGTGAGATATAAAACAATATCACAATCCTTTTAGTGAGCATAAATCACAATATAATTCGATTCAAATTCAATTCCAATATCCAATAATTTTTATGCTCATCACAATTCAAATCATAAATTTGCATTTTTCCATGAAAATTACCATCACAATTCAAAACATGCTCTATCACAATTTTCTAAAACATAATTTATTCAATCCATAACAATGCTTAATACTTGTGGAAATACCATTTCACAAAGCTAAATTCATACATACTATAACAATTTTCAATAATCATTGAATTAAATCCAATGCTTGTTAAACATAATACATAAGAAAAATATGTCATTTAATCATATGAAATATTCAAACAAAATTAGTTAAAAACTAGTTGTGCACAAACCTCTGATGACTGTCTCCTGGTCTGGACTTAGTGTTTCCTTCCCTTTTCCTGAGTCTTTGGTAACTGAGAAACACAATTTGAAGTGTTTCAGTACTAAATTAAACTGTCTATAACGATAATGTTCGATAAGTAATTCACTGAAGGCTATTATTTGCTCAATTACCTAATATACCAACCCTCGATGCGTTTTAGGTAAATTAGGTTTTAGTGTCATTAATATGTCACATTCGATAGGGTTTTAGGGTTGGTAAGTTTTACCAAACTCATTTCCTTGTTTAGTGCATTTTAATGCAACTTGCTGGATTCCGGGATACTAGTTTGACCTAGCCGGACGACCTAGTTCCCTCAGTTTTCGGGTTTCGGTTAAAACTACAAACTTGTAGATCTATGTCTTACGGAACGCGGGGCAAAATTTTAGGTCAATCCGAGTTATGTAGACCAAGTTATGGTCATTTTACTGTTGCTGGTCAAATGGCATCAAATTTGGTCATTTTAGGTCAACTTTGGTTCGGCCAGTTTTTGGACCCGAACTTGTGCAAGCTGTTTGACTTGCTTCTGGTCATTTCTGGGCTTTGGTGTCTTCATAAGACTTGTAGGTATGGGTCTTAACTATTCATGGTTAAAATTTCAGGTCAATTGGACCTGTTTTGAGTGAGTTATGGCCTAAATACTAACTGCTGCCCAATTAGTCAAATTTCAGGCTTCAAATGTACTCAATCCGAATTGGTCATTTTTCATATCACCTTGCAAGCAGAATTTTGGTATGCTTTCTCAATGAAAGTTGGCACATTTTGTGCCTAGTTTCACCTCCAATTGGTCTCATACCAATTGAGGTTACACATTTAAAGTTATTGACTAAATTGCATACTGCCTTTAATTACTTTGCTTATACATGTATCCATTACACATTTAATTACTATATGTCCACTCCCACTACAATTTCTGTTTTGGTACATTACCAAAAACCATATTCCACTTCACTTAAATGTTACTTTGGGCAGATTACAAACATCCTTAATACACCAATTAAAACTCACATTTACAAAGTCTAAGTACAATCACATATACACCTAAACCTTACTAGTTCTTACATACACTTTACACAATCAATCTATATACATATCCATCAACCTTAATGTCAATATTTCTGCCAACACCTTCATGAACACATACATTTATCCAAGAATCCCAAGGCTGCCGAAAAGCTTTCTCAACACCAAAGTGTCCTACAATTCATCAATTTCCATTCCAAGTGCACAATTACCATATACATGTGGAATTAATTTACTTGGACATTAAATCACCCTAATCAATATAATTTCTCATCAAATATATGTATAAAAATTTCACTAAACATATAACTCCATGGCTGTCCAAAATGGACATATCAATAACTCCTCAAACTTAAAAATTTCCTTCACAATTCAAACACCCATAACAAGTATACAAAGTTTAACAATGCAATGTTCAAAAATACAAACTTACCTTTGGTTGGGACTTGTTAAACCTTCACTAAACTTCTTGATTTTGGTATCAAGCTCTTCCTTGTGATGCGAGGACAATTTTTAGTGAAGCTACCTAGGTGATTAGAGGTGAAATGAAGGAGTGAATCAAGCTTGAAGAAAAATGGCCATGGAGGTTTTGGGAGCTTTTCATTCACGGCAATGGAGGTTTCTAATGTTGAAGATGATATTTTAGTGGAGCAATCTGCCCACTTAATACATTTTAAAATCCCTTAGTGGTCCACTCACATTAGTTAATTCATTTAATATGTTTAATGTGCTAATTACACACTTTCACTCCACTTTTGGTTATTTGCATTAGATACCACTAAACTAATTTTTCATTTTATTTTCTAAGTGTAATATTATTTATTTTTTTATGGACATTTTGGTCAAAAGACAATTCGGGATGTCAAATGACCATAAAGCCCCTGTTCGGGTTGTATTCTCGATTTTTCGGTAACACCGGGTTTTGTCTGTTTTTCGATTTCTCACTTTTCTTTGTACTAATTATTTAATTTTTCTTTGATCTTTCTAATGAGATTTATTCTTCAATAAGGGTCTATTTAAGTCCTAAAAATGTTTTCCAGGGTTCCCCGCAGTCCAGGGCTAGTCAACGGTCCACGCCGTGACTTCCCGGTGCGGTCACCCATCGTTAGGTTTCCCGACTCGCTTAACTTGATCACATTTCTTTGCTATTATTTTTCTTTTGTTTTTTTTGTATTTTCTTTTCTTATATTTCATTATTTTATGTCTCCTCACTCATATTGAAGTGTAGTTCTAGGCATCTTAGCTGTCCGGACAACACTGGTCACCGGAGTAGTAGAATGCACTACTGAACTTTGGGGTGTTACAATTCTCCCCCCCCTTAAATAAATTTCGTCTCGAAATTTTACCTGGCATTAGTCTCTGAACAGCTGTGGGTGCTGTCTCCTCATATCCTCTTCATGTTCCCAAGTAGCTTCCTGGCTTGAATGATGGTTCCACAAAGACTTTAACTGTGTGTATCTGTTTGTTCCTCAGCTGCTTCACCTCATAAGCCAGAATTTTTATGGGTTCTTCCTCATATGAGAGGTCTGGATTTACCTTAATCTCTTCAACTGATAGTACATGAGATGGTAGGATCTGTACCTCCTTAACATGGACACATGGAAGACGCTGTGTATCCTTGCTAGCTCTAGAGGTAATGCTAACCGATATGCCAAAGGACCCACTCTTTCTAGAACCTCATATGGTCCGATGAAACGAGGACTCAGTTTCCCCTTTCTGCCAAATCTCATAATCCTCTTCCAAGGAGAAACTTTGAGGAATACCTTATCACCCACTGCATACTCAATATCTCTTCTTTTCAGATCAACATAGGACTTCTGACGATCTGATGCAGCCTTGAGTCTATCTCTGATCAATCTAATCTTTTCCTCTGTCTGCTGAACAATTTTTTTTTTTTTTGCCCAATCATCTTCCTTTCACCTACTTCATATCAACATAAGGGAGTTCTGCACTTTCTGCCATACAAAGCTTCATATGGAGGCATCCCAATGCTTGATTGGTAGCTGTTGTTATAAGCAAACTCAATCAAAGGCAAGTGTGTATCCCAACTACCTTCAAATTCAATCACACAAGCCCATAGCATATCCTCCAATATCTGAATTACCCTTTCGGGATCGCCATCCGTCTGCGGGTGGAATGTCAGGTCAAGTTCAATCTAGTTCCTAGGGCTCTCTGAAGACTACCCCAGAATCTAGAAGTGAACCTAGGATCCCTGTCAGATACAATTGATGCTGGCACTCCATGCAATTTTACAATCTCATATATGTACAATCTGGCCAATCTTTCCAGGCTATAATCCATCCGGACTGGCAAAAAGTGAGCAGACTTGGTTAGTCTGTCAATTATGACCTATACTGCATCACGACTATTCTGTGTCCTCAGAAGTCTCATCACAACATTCATAGTTATCTATTCCCTTCCTATGTTTCATAGGGTGCCACTCGTATGCTAGCTTGACACTTATTAATGTATACAAATTCTGTTAGTGGGATGTATCTGTCCCATTTCCTCTCGGATTTAATGACACAAGTTCTCAATATATTCTTGAGGGCTTATCAAATTTTACAGGTTATTATTATCATTTCATTTCATTATTTATAGGAACTCAATGAGTTTCCGAATTTACCTGAATTACTTGTTTCGACTGTCCATCCGTTTGAGGATGATAAATCGTACTGATATCTTTAGGCTTATAGCAGTTACTGTGGTACAGGTAATTCACATTAATATAACTGAGTCACTGACTCTAGCAACCTTATAAGTGTTGTCGTTTGATAGGATAGTTCTGAAGTTTTACATTTCTGACTAAAATTTTCACATTTATTTCCAGTAATAGTACTCTATTCAGGTGCAACTGTATCAATTTATAGATTACTTACAAATATTCTTAATTTATTATACCATGAGGAAGTACGTAGCTCTACACAATAATCCGTGCCTGCATCAGAATCTGCAGCTTACAATACAAACATCGAGAACATTACATAGTCACTACGTTATAACCTCATGGACTAGGTTTTCTAACATCTTATCTTTCTCGAATCCACTAATATCCCAAACCGATTCTGATTACGATTTCCTTTGACAATTACTAACAGTAACATCTTTGCCCTCATCTAGAGCAATTCTATTACTGTAACTCACTTTTACGTCCTCTTGCCTTACATTAAGTAGGCTCGCCATTTAGCTTTATAATTTATGGTATGTTAGAAAATACTTTTAGCTAACAATTCGTCCAATTATTTAATTTTTCTTTGATCTTTCTAATGAGATTTATTCTTCAATAAGGGTCTATTTAAGTCCTAAAAATGTTTTCCAGGGTTCCCCGCAGTCCAGGGCTAGTCAACGGTCCACGCCGTGACTTCCTGGCAAGTGTCACCCATCGTTAGGTTTCCCGGCTCGCTTAACTTGATCACATTTCTTTGCTATTATTTTTCTTTTGTTTTTCTTGTATTTTCTTTTCTTGTATTTCATTATTTTATGTCTCCTCACTCATATTGAAGTGTAGTTCTAGGCATCCTAGCTGTCCGGACAACACTGGTCACCGGAGTAGTAGAACGCACTACCGAACTTTGGGTGTTACATGTAAGATGCCGGGCTAGTCCTCAACACCGCCCTGTGTGTGAATCGTGGCTCAGGCCTCAGGACCGACTTCACCATGAGGCTGACCTGAACTCTAAGCAGGTGGACCTTTGAACTTCTTCCCAGGTGCAGGAGATGAGCTAGACTGACCCAGGCCCCTCTTCTGCTGTCTCTCTCTTTTAATCTGCTCACTTATTCTGACTTTCTTAACTTTTACTACAGCTTCCACTAACTTGGTGAAGTCTGTGATTCCCAAGGCAGTGATCATTATATTTATGTTGTCATTTAGCCCCTCCTCAAATCTTTTACACCTCTCGGGCTCATTAGGGACTATCTCCCTTCCATAACGGCTTAATCTAACAAATTCTTTTTCATACTCTGCCACTGTCAGCTGTCTCTGCCTCAGATTAACCTCAGATTAATGAATTCTCTTCTTTTCTCTTCCAGATATACACTACCCACATACTTTTTTTTGAACTCTAAGAGGAAGAAGTCCCAGGTTATTTGTCCTGGCTGCACTTCACTGGACACTGTATCCCGCCATTGATAAGCATCATCTTGCAGTAGATATAACAACTTCTAAGTTTTGCTCTGGGGTGCAGTGCAGTTGTTTTAAAACTCTTCCCGTTCTGTTCAACCAGTTCTCAACTGCAACATAATCATCTTCTCTCTTGCTAAAGAAATCCACTGCTCCAAATTTTCTCAATTTTTCCAAATGGGATTTCTGCTGTGGAGGTGGTGGTAGTGGCATTACTGCTGCTATTTGTCTGAAAAACTCGGCTATTTGTTGGAACATGGCCTGTTGAGGCTGAGCAGGCTCTGCTGGAGCTAGTGGAGCAGGTTCTCCCCTACTCCCAGTTTCAGCTGCTACAAGTGGAGTATGACTCTCAACTTCCTCCTCAACTGCCCTCTGTGACATGGGGTCCATATCCTAATCAAAATAACAAAGACAAACAGATCTGTATTAGTGTCACTTTGACTCTTATAAATACAATACATGGTATGGACTCAATCTAGACCCAGAAACGCCTAAATCGTGCTCTGATACCACTAAATGTGACACTCCTTACCCATCTACAGCATAGCCGAGCAAAGTATGCCACACTGTATACCGGAACACCATATTTGATCTAAATTATTTTTATTCTTCCTTAATTTATTTCTTTATGATGATGAAATGCAATTTGGGAGATTTGACTCATTTAATTCACTTATAGAAATTATAAATTCATTTGAGGTTCTGAAAATTTTATAGAAAATCCGGTAGAGTACCGACTAAAAATGGAGAAAACAGTTCTTCGGAACCTGTGAAAAATACTTCCAATATTCATTCGTATTCTCAAACTCTAATAACCATCAACATGGTCTCAACAATTTTCAACATTCACAACCATCTCAAATTTTCAACATGAATCCACAATTTCATTCAGATCAAAATCAAATTTAATTTCATGAAGATATTCTCAAATTATATTAATTAATGAAATTTTACAAAATATGTGTATCAACATATGATTACATCAATTTACTATTTACATGAGTTCATAATTTACAAATCAAAAACTACTACCCATTACAAAATGCAAAAACAAAATTTCAAAAGGGACCTAAAGGTCCTACCACTGATGCACTGCAGATGAGAGGTGACTCTGACTCTATGTAGATCTATGACCTCACCCAGTCTGTGGTCTGCTGGGCTCTCTGTCTGTCTTACCAGAACCTACACGTGGAAAAAGCGACACACTAAGCAATAATGCTTAGTGGTGCCAATAATAAAATAAAAGAACTAAAAGAAAATAAATATGCAGTGTATATATTGATGTCTCATGCAGACAAATTTTTGGTAATTATTTGTAGTCTATTTATTTGGCACTTGTTATATCAATGATTTCATTAAATTTATCAACTTCCATTTTTAGTTGCCCAAGTAACCTATACTGGATGACTGGACTGGATAAATGGGAAAACTGGCACTGGGTACCAAGTACCTCGGGCCGTCACACCATCGGTCACATATGTATCTCCTAGTGTGCAACAGAACAGCTAATAAGCTGTAATAATTTATTAGGCACAAAGCCAAGTATCACCATAATTTCATAATGGCTAAAAGCCATAAAATCACAGAATGGCATAATGCCATGTGCAGTACTGCTAACTGAATCCTGTTGGCATGCCAACCTATCCAAACCAATCTTACTAGGTGTACTAGGGCACATTACCAAGTTATTGATTGAATTTTCATACTTTACATGTAAGGTTACTATTCATTTTACTATTTAGGTCAAATTATTGACTCTCCAATGCATAATAGCTACATAAGTCTAATCACATAAATTTACCACATTTTGGTTCCCAAAAGTGTTGGCATTAGTTGCCAATCCATACTTCTAACCAATGGTGAATAAATCAGAAATTTCAGTTTTGGGTGCTAGAGTTTACTCTTCCATTAGGCCATTCTACAGTGAGAATTTGACCAAATGTTCTTCATCAAAGTTGTTCCTTATTGTGTCTAGTTACATTTATTTTTTTTAAATCACTCCATTTGGAGTTTTGTAACTCAACTTATGGCCTAAACACCATAACTGGCTGGATTGTAATTTTTTCATATTTTCTAGGCAGAATCAATTCTGCAGTTTTTGTACACTGAATGCAGGTCATTTTTGAACATGTTATGGTCAAAATTTGGGTTTGTTTTCTTCATGAAAGTTGTAGGGCTATGTCTCGGCTTTCTACTAGTAAAAATTCATGTCAATTAGACCTTTTTACACTGAGTTATGACCAAATGAATGAATATTGTTCATTTAGTCATTTTCCAGGGACTGCATATTGGTCACCCGGATTAGGTCAATTTTTAGAGCCACTTGGGTTAGTTTTCTGGGCGGGGTTCCTTCACCAAAATTGTAGCATTATGTATCTAGTTTCACCTCCAATTAGCCTTGAACCAATTGGAGCTACACAAGTTCAGTTAAGGCTCTCCAAACACACTGGACTCCAAGAGTCCAGACTGCAGCACACAAGGCAGCCTAACCTTTCCAACATTCAATGACTCAATTCACTTCATATTCAGTTTAAAGCTTACCAAATGGTCACTACATGACCATTACAACATCATTTTGTGTTCAATTGCATTTACTCCAATATTTGAGTTTCAAAACCTAGCCCTAGAATTCCAAAATTTCATTTTCTTGCACTAAACTCATAAACTAATATTTTGAGTGATACAATCATATCAAGGGCAGCCTATTCACTTATTTAATCCAAAGAAATCATCAACACCATAACAATTCCATGGCTGCCAAAAAATAGGGTGACACTATAACGTGTTTATTTTTAAAGAAATTACACATATCCTAGCTCAAATTTTTATTCTAACAAGAATTTAAAGGAAAGAGTCAAGGAATTGGACACTAATCTTACTTGAGTCCCAACTTGAGCTTGTAATTCTTCAATATTTTTCCTTCTAATGGCTGCCCCAAGCTTGATCTAGTGATAAGGGTAAATTTTAATGAAGGAAGGATGAGATTTATGGTGGAATTTAGTGGAGTTTGGAGCTTAGTGGAGCTTTCATGGAGTTTTCTTTCCTCTCTCTCTCTCTCTCTCTCTACGTTTTTAGCTGCCCAAAGGTTGAAAATAGCTGTTTAGTTCTTTAATTTTTATCTCCTTTTATTCATGTTTAAGTAGTTTATAATGATGTGTCAAAATTTGGTTTGGTGAAAATATTTTAATTGCATCATGCTTATGTCATAAATATGACTTTTATTTCATTTTCTTTTCTTTTCTTTTCTACTCATTTTTAATTTAATTTTTAGCAATATTTATTCACATTTTATATCATAATAATTATTTAGTTAACTGGACAAGTCGGCCAAAAATCATCTCTGAAGACGAAATGACCAAAATGCCCTCCGTTTGGCTTATTGAGCCAAAATCGTCTGCACCGATCTAAAAATTTTTCTAAGCATTTTCTTGGCATTCTAATGCTATAGAAACCTCAATGACTCTTCTGTGGAGTCTCAAAAATTATTTTATAAATTTTCTCCAGGGTTTAGGGCTCCTAGTTGTGAGGACCGCAACTTCCCACTGGGTTACCCATCGCTAGGGCACCGGCTCATTTAACTTGGTTGTATTTTATTTCTAAAATTTTTTTTAAAATTTTTTTTATTAATATTTGAGTTAATTATGGTTCCTCACTTTAGTTTATATATTTTTCCAGATGTTCTAGCTGTCCGAACTGACACCGGTCACCTGAACAGTAGACTGTACGGAATTGCTACATTGAGGGTGTTACAAGGTCATTGTTTTAGACTTTATTTCTTTTAGTTTATATTTAATTATTATTTCTTTATAATTTGATCATCTAGATAATTAAAATCACTATAGTTCGGTACTCAACACGGTCCTTGTGAGAACGATACACTACTCATCACTTTATTACTTGTTAGCGATTTGTGCACTTGCGGTGGTTGCAAAACTAGCAAACAAGTTTTTGGCACCGTTGCCGAGGACCCGTGCTTGATATCAAACGATTAGTGATTTGATTACTCTAGATATTCTTATTTCTTTTATAGTTTATTTCTTGACTAATTTTGTTTTTACTTGTTTTTCTTGTGAGGTACATTGAGATGTTTCATCGATAAGTCTCCATAAGTTTTATTCAACAACGCAATGAACCCTTTTATAATGCTTGGAGGAGGTTTAATGAATTGGTAGAGCAATTTGCCAATCATAGTTTTTCAAATTATGAACTCACTCTCAATTTCTATAATGGTCTGGATGAAGTGATAAGGAATTGGGTAGATTATGGAGCGTGGGCTACCGATGATTACGTTCTTCAAAGAAACCATGAGGATACCATTCACTTGTTGAATGATATGGCAGATTTTGATTACCAGTGGCATTGGGATCCTTCACTGCAGGGTTGGAGTCACCAATACCCTCCAGACACCTATTAACCTAATCTTACACACCAACCATTCGAGCTACAATTAGAGAATAGAGTGGGACTTGAAGAGGCAATAGCTCCATTAGAAAATTTTGATAAACTAATAGTGAAAAATGAGCTATCACTTTATGAAGAGGAATTAAACGAGCAAGGTTGGGAAAATGAAGAAGCTTGATGGGAATTTAAACCTATAGAAGAAGTTAAACTTCAAGAATAAAATTCCTATGAAGATGACTTACCAGTAGAGTTCCCATAAGAGCAAGAGTTACTTGAAGAAGAAATTGAACCTAATGTTGAAGAAAACAACTCCTTTATTGTTGGTGGGTCATTGGAAGAGTGCTTACATGAAGACAAATTAGAAATGAAGGTAGTAGATGAAGAAATTAATGAGACTATCAATCTAAGTTCATTAATGATGTTTACACATACACCACCAAAAGACCTTTTTCTATCATGGACACCTCCTACATCATCATATGTCCTCCATGAGCTAAAGCAGCCCTCTTCCCAAGCAGATCACTCTAAGCCATATGTTGTTCGTTCTACGTTCAATCTTGTTTCAGATCTTGCCAATCTTGAGGGTACCATAAATAAAGACCCATATGTGGTGTTACATGACAACTACTATGGGTGAAAACTGCTTTTTGATCAACAATTCTAAAAGGGGTCAAGCTATGACCTTAAATTAGCGCTTTTTGGCAGGTAACCCAAGTTTTAAATTTAATCTTTGCATTTGTCTATTTCTTTTGTTTTATCACCGTTCCAAACTTGATTTTGATGTTTGCTTACTTTGTAGGTTAAAATGAGCAATGTAACACCCCTATATTAAGCAGTCTATGCATTCTACTATTTCAGTGACCGGTGTCTATCAGAACAGCTAGGATATCTGGAACTGCACTTAAATGATATTGAGGAGACATAAAATGATGAAATACATGATAAAAAAATACAAGAAAAATTAAGGAAAAATAAAAGAGATGAAATGCAATTAGGTTAAATGAGCTGGAACCGTAGCGATGGATGACTGCACTGGGAAGTCACTGCGTAGACAGTTGACAACCCCAGGACCACGGGGAACCCTAAAAAATAATTTTCAAGACATAAATAAAAGTCTATTGAGGTATATATGACATTGAAATGTCAAAGAAAATTCAGTGAATCGGTACAAACGAAAACAAAAATTAAAGAAATCAATGAATTCGGAATTAAATCGGTATTATCGAAAAATTTGAAATATAACTCGAAGAGGGGTATTTTGGTCATTTGACACATAAAATTGATTTTTAACCTAAATGTCCATTAAAAATAAGTGGTATTAAATTTTGAAAAATCACATGAAAAATGAAATTAGATATGAAATATAAATAAAGAGAAAATGGGGGTATAATTTGAGATAATTAAAACTTTAATTATAATAATATTAAACTAAGGATTTGTGGGACTATATAAGGCCACTTAAGGAAAAATCTTCCACTACCATCTTCATCTTCAACCTTCACTCTCTCTTTGCCGAACTCAATTCTCTCTCAAGCTTCCTCCATGGTCGTTTCATGCAAGAGCTTCAATCCTTCAATTTCAAGCCATGATCCTTACATTTTCCTTCACTAAACTTTTCCTACACATCTTGAGAAACATATAGGCAACAAAAAGGAGAGAAAATTTCAAGGTTTTGTCAAGCTCAAGTTGAGGTAAGTGTCCATTTTCCCTTCCTTGTTTAATTAAACTTTGAATTAATGTTATGGTGAGTAGATTGATTGAAAAAATTGAAGGATTTGATGAGTAATCGATGTGTTCAATTTCGACAGCCATGGAAGAATTGAAAGTGTGATTATTTCATGTGTGAAAGAGGTGATTTATGATGTTGATTAAGGCATTACATGTGTAGTCAATTTATTTCATGTGTGTGTTTGAAGTTGGTACATTTGAATTAGGGTTTTGAAAAAAATGTTGAAGACTTTGGCAATTGATGAGTTTAGGCAGCCTTGATGAAGTTAGAAAATTGATGTTTCCATGAATTTAAATGTTGAATTATTGTATTGATGAATTAGTGGAAGTGTAGTGGATGTTACTAATTGAAGTATATGTATTGGTTAATTATTTCCATGTGTGTTATGTTGATTTTGACCCTTTGAATTAGGGTTTAGTATTGAATATTGAGGCCTTGTATAAACTGCTGGACATTTGACCAATTGAGATTTATTGATGACAATTAGAAGTACTTTGTATGCAATTGAATGTTTGGGAGTTGAAGAAATTTAACTAGAAGTGTAATTGTAACACCCCTACATGTATAATCCAGTGTATTTCACTGTTCCGGTGACCGGTGTCGGTCCGGATAATTAAGAGGATTAGAACCATGTTTAAGACACCTAGAAAAGCCCTAAATCAAAATTAATAGTGATTACCAGAAGGTCAAGTATAAATAAGAAAAACAAAGCATAAAAGGTTAAATAAGCCGGGGGTCACAGCGAAGGGTGACCTTACTGGGAAGTGACTGCGAGGTCAGTTCCAACCTAATTTTGTACCGAAAATTGTGACACCACAGTCCTAAGAATTATTGCAAAGCTAGTGGAAAAGAGAATCACAGAAAAGAGTTGATAAGTAGGTCAAATAGTTAGATCAGGATTCCAGAAGAAATACTGAATTATTAGTAAACCGGATCTGACAGGCGATGGGCAACTTGGTCAATTCATCCCTAAAGGTGACTCGTGACCTAACTGTCCAATAAAATCTAAGAAATGAAAATTTTGAAGTATGGATTTAAATTAAAGAAGTATGGAAAAAGAAAGGAAAAAGAAAAAGAAATGAAAATAGAATTATGACATCACCTACATGACCTAAGCATGAGGTCATAATTAAATTCCATCTAATTATGCTACTTGACTAAGTCAATTAAAGGGTTAAAAAACCGAAAAAATAAAAGAAAATTTTGTTATCTTCTTCACCCAACAAAGCCGGCACCTCTCTCTCTCCCACTTCTCTCACTACACACCTCCATGGAAGCTTGATTCAAGCTTTTCAAAACCCTCATTTTGGCCATAATTTCCCTAATCCACTAAATTAAACCTTGATCTAGCACCTTAGTTCAACTATTGATCAAGAAAAGGAAGGAGGAAAAATAGAGATTTGAAGATTGGAAATTCAAAGAAAGAGGTTAGTGTTTTAACTTTCAATTTTCTATTTAAATGCATGCTTAGCTACTTAAATTAACTTAGAAATTAAAGAAATTAAACAAATCAAACATGAGGGACACCTTTATGAATTTTGGCCAACATGTAGTGAACTAGGGTTTGCATGATTTTGATGCAATTAAAAGTGTAATTAAGTTGAATTAAGTGGGTAGAGAATGTTTAGACACTTTAATTGCATGAATTACATCATTTGTGAAATTAGGGTTCTTGAACCATTGAAATTGGGTGAAATTTTGGAAAAAAATTAGTAATTGATGCTATTGGACCTAATTGAGACTTGAAATGGTCAATTGGGGCCAACTAGGGTGTGTTGGATTGGTAAGGAGTAACTTTAAATTCGGATTGGTGAGAGTCAATTCTAGATAGCTAAACCTAGGTCTACTTCAGGGACTAAAATTGTAATTTTGTTACTCCAATTGGTGTGAGGCCAATTGGAGATGAAAGTAGATACATAATGCCACAATTTTCATGCAGAAACTCTGCCCTGAAAATGGCTTTAAGTTAGTGAACAATTAGGTCAAACCTGGAATTGGCACACTGCCACTGTACAGAAATGACCAAATGAACAGTGGCCATAACTTGGTATAGGAAGGTCCAAATGACCTGAATTTTATACCAATGGAAAGCTAAGACATAGCACTACAACTTTTATGAAGAACACAAACCCAAATTCTGACCATAACCCATCCGAAAAGTGAGTTGCATTTGGCAGACCAAAACTGCCAGAACAGAATTAGTACCCAGAATTCTGGGTTAAAAGCAATCCAACCAGCCGCCTTAAAATTAACATAACTTGAGCTAAAAAAAACTCCAAATGGAGTGATTGAAAAAGGGAATTAAAGCTAAAATAATAAGGAACAACTTTAATGAAGGAAAGTTGGCCAAATTCCCACTGTAACCAGACCATTGGAACAGTAGAAAACAGTGATTCAAAGTTGAAAATTTAAAATTTCTCTTAGGAGGCTTAGAAATTGAAATGGCAACCAATGCCAACAAATTAGACACTCAAAATATGGTATATAGGTGTAATTGGAATTCACATACCTATTAAGCATGAGAAAGTCAACATTTTGACTTGAATAGTGCCATGAATAGTAACCCTAAAATGCAAAGTCTAAAGAATTCTATTTTTAGCAATTTTAAGGGTGCAATTAAGTAGGCATGAAATTATTTATTGGATTAATTATGTGACTTGATACTGAAATACTGAAAACTGTATGTTTTAGTTGAAAAAGACATTGAGAAGGACAAGGACAAGTGAGTCAAGGCCTAGAGGGGACTCAGTCCAGGTTTGTACACAATAACTTTAAATTATCGTTTTCCCATTGAAAACTTGATTAGTATGCATTGTGTTAATTATGGATTTCGATAACTACTATGTTGCCACTTTGTGAATGGAAAATTGACTTTGGAAATTGATTATGTTTTGCATGAAATATTTGAATAACTTGTTTTAAATTGATTTCGGATTCACACTTAGCATGACAGTACCATTGTATTCCTCCTCCATTTATGGGGTTGAGATCGATTATTTTTCCTCCCTCTCTGGCTTACCAGTTGAAGTCGAGATCGAATGAGTAATTATATAGCTAGTTAGCCACCTCCCTCATTGATTTCGATTAGTGGGGTCGAGATTGCTCTGTCATGGTGCACAACACGGCATTGATTGGAAATTTTTTGTCATGACTTAAGTTGTGTATGGATTGGCAACACTGTGTTTATTAAATTATTTGACAAAATTGTATTATAAATTTTGATTTGAAAATTGTGAAATGCTTGAATTACTATTTATCAGTGAATGTTTTGTTATCAGCATTTTAAATTTTTATTGTGCACCACTAAGTAAATCATACTCAGTGATAGCTTTATTTGCTGTTGCAGATAAGGGAAAGGAAAAAGCAGCAGAGTGAGCTGCTGAATTGTCGAGGACTCCGCTGAATTTTTGTACGGGTATTATTTTATACCTAATGTAATTTAGTTTGATGTAAATAAATATTGTTCATATGTATTGATGTAGTTTGAGCAGTTGTACAGTAAACTTGTAATAATATTATTTTTTTGGATTTTTTTCTGTAAATTAAGATTTGTGTATGTAAATTAATTTTAATACAACGTTTATGAGTTCGTGGAATTATTTTGACAATATTTTGAAATGTGAATTTTGAATTAAATTGTGGTTGACTGTGTTGATTTGAGATGTTATGAAATGAATTTATTGGAAGTGCTTTCACAGGTTTTGAAGTTTTGATTTTTCTCAATTATAGACGGCATTTTGCCGAAATTTATACAAAATTTGCGGAAACCTAAAAATTATTAAATATTGAGATATGTTTTTAATTTCAATTAAAAGTTTTTAATACCCATCAAAAGTGCTCACCACCTTTAAAAGAAAATAGAATTGCTTTAAAATCCCTTGTAGTGTATGTAATGGGTTATCGGTAGGCGAAGTTCAGTAATTCATTAAACATACTATGGGATTATGTTATGCCTTACGGAGGGGTAAGGTGTGACATGTTTTAGTGGTATCAGAGCCGCTCATGTGTCCTCTTGGGCGATGGTGAGGCAAACCTCAGCGAAGACGCTGAGTCCCAAAAGGGGGAGAGAAAGATCCCTTAGGCAAATCTCACATCGGCAAAGCACGGAGATGGTATTGGGTTCAAAAAGTAATGATATACAAGATGGGAAAACTAATCACTAGAGGCGCCTTTTTGTGGAATGGCCTGGAGAGTTGGAAGAACTCCAGGGTTAATCGTGCTTACTTGAGAGAAATCTTAGGATGGTTAACCTCCTGGGAAGTTTTCCATTCCACCTATGGGACAAAACCGTGAGGCTTATGGCCAAAGTGGACAATTCCTCTAGTGGTTGGAGCCCAATCATTACACACATGCCACATTTTGGGTGCCTAATTTTTTGGTTTAGGTTGCCATTTCAATTTCTAGGTCTCCTAAGAGAATTTTCAATTTTTCAGTTTTGATCCCCTGTTTTGTACTGTTCCATTGGTCTGGTTACTATGGGAATTTGGCTAAGTGTCCTTCATCAAAATTGTTCCTTATTGTCTTATCTTTAACTCCCTTTTTGAATCACTCCATTTAGAGTTTTGTAGCCCAAGATATGGTCATTTTCTAAGGCTGGCCAGATTAGTATTATCTAGAATTTCTGGGCACTTTATTGGTTTTGGCAGTTTTAGACAACTAACTTTGGGTGGTAAAATGACTTGGTTATGGGTAGAATTTGAGTTGATGTTCTTCATGAAAGTTGTAGCTCTATGTCATACCTTTCCAATTCCACAAAAATCAGGTCATTTGGACCTGTATAACCCAAGTTATAGCCAAATGAGCAAACACTATTTATTTGATCATTTTGGTACAGTAGCAATGCACAATATCTAGGTTTGACCTAATTGTTCACTATCTAAATGTCATTTTCTGGGCATGGAATTTTGTCTTTATGTGTTTAATTTCATTCCCAATTGGTCTCATACCAATTGGGTTGATAAAATTTCAGTTTTGGTCCCTGAAAGGGACCTGGGTCAAACTACCAGATTGGGACCCCTAACCAATTTGAATTGTATTTAGTTTCTACCAATTCAAACACATCACAAATAGTCCTAATTGAGCTTAGACCATTTCTAAGCTCAATTATGGTCAATTGCATCAATTGACCATTTTCTCCAATTTTGCTCCCAATTTCAAGAGGCTCAAGAACCCTAATTCTTCAATTGTGCAATCTAATGCAATTAAAGTGCATAGGTCTTGTTTTCATGCTTAATTACACTCGATTACATCTTTAATCTCATCAAAATCATGCAATTTTAACTCCCTTAAATGCTGGCTGAAATTCACTTCTATTCCCCCAATAATTGTTTTTGTATGAATTTCCCTAATTTCTATGTTTACTTAACTAAAAACATATGCATCAAACTAAAAATTTCAATTTAAATCACTAACCTCAACTTTGATTTTCTATTCTCCAATTCTTCACTTTTCTTCCTTTCTTTGCTTCTTCAATCTCCTTATCTACTTGCCAAAGTAGGGTTTATGGGAAATTTTGGAGAAATTAGGGTTAATTTATGGGATGAAAAAGCTTGATTCAAGCTTTAATGGAGGAAACCATGGAGGTGGAGGTGAAGTGGAGTTTCGGCCGGCTCTTGTGGAAGAAGGAAAGTGAAATTTTTTTTTTCATTTTCTTTTGTTTTTATGTGTTATTAAGTGTATTTGACTTGGTCAAAAAAATTAGGTTAATTAAAAATTTATTTTGACATCATAGATGATGTCATCAAAGTGATGTAAGAATTCAATTTCCATTTCTTTTTCCTTTTTCTTTTATTTTTTCATAGTTCTTTAATTTAATTCCATATTCTGAAATTTTCATTCCTCCGATTTTATTGGATAGTTAAGTCAAGAATCACTTCTAGGGGTGAATTGACTAATTTGCCCATCGCCGAATTGATCCGGTTTGCAAATAATCCAGCATTTCTTCTGGAGTTCTAACCTAATTATTTGACCTACTTATCAACTCTTTTCTATAAATTTCTCTTTTCCAATAGGTTCGCAATAGTCCTTAGGACTGCGGTATCACAATTTCCCATTCAAATTAGGGTTAGGGTTGACCTCGCAGTCACCTCCCAGGAAGGTCACCCATCGCTGTGACCCCCAGCTCATTTAACCTTTTATGCTCTGTTTTTCTTATTTATACTTAACTATCTGATAATTACTATTTATTGTCATTCAGGGCTTTTCTAGGTATCTTACACGTGGTTCTAATCCCCTTAATTGTCCAGACTGACACCGGTCACTGGAACAGTGCAATATACTAGGCAATGCATATAGGGGTGTTACAATGACTACCTTTCTGGTGTTATATATGGATGATATATTACTGATAGGCAATGATATTGGTATGCTAACATCTGTAAAAACCTAGTTGTCAAGTACTTTCTCTATGAAGGACCTTGGGGAAGCTACCTATATTCTGGGAATTCGGATCTATAGAGATAGATCGAAAAAAATAAAAGTTTTATCCTAAAGGCTTTACTTGAAAAAGGTGTTGAAGAGGTTCAACATGATCGATTCCAAGAGAGGTACAAATCTCTTCTTTTCTATCTCACCAACATCCACTGCAAAGTGACCTTTAGGTCTACTTGAAGATCTTGAAGTTGCTTTGTTTATAGCTAATGCAGATTGGTGCATGATTTGCTTGGCAAGAACGCCAGCTAGTTTTTTAGCTGTGAGATTTCTTTTGATGGATCTGTGGAAGTGGATTAAGGATAAAAACTCAAGGAGGATGGTTTATTGTTTGCTGACTTTGATTGCTAGGTGCCTGAGCCTGGTGTGTGGATATATATAGATGATATCATATGTATAGAGTTACCAGTTAGGCATGGAATTCACCTTTCTAAGGAACATTCTCCCAAGACTCCTGAAGAAAGGGAAAAGATGGCCAAGGTTCCTAATGCTTCGGCTATAGGAAGTCTAATGTACGCCATGCTGTGTACTAGGCCTGATATTGCCTACGCTATTAGTCTGACTAATAGGTTTCAATCCAATCTAAGTTTGGAACACTGGATAACTATCAAGAATATCCTTAAGTACTTGAGAAGGACTAAGGATTTATTCTTGATATATGGAGGAGGTGAACTTCAACTAGAAGGATTTACAGATTTTGATTTCCAATCAGATATTGATAATAGAAACTCTGTCTCAAGATTTGTATTTTTGTGTAATGGAGGCACTATCTGTTGGAAAAGTTCCAAGCAGACAACTACAACAGACTCCACCACTGAAGTCGAATATGTTGCTGCATGTGATGCTGCAAAAGAGGCTGTTTGGATCAAGAAGTTCATTTCAGAACCACAAGTGGTTCCTTCCATTGAGTCAGCAGTTCCTCTCTACTGTGACAACAATGGAGCCATTGCTCAGGCAAAGGAGCCTAGGTCTCACCAGCAATCCAAACACATAGAGTGGCGATTTCATATTATCAGAGAGATAGTTGGAAGAGGTGATATCGCCATGCAGAAAGTAGCTTCAGCCGACAACCCGGCTAATCCACTAACTAAGGCCATGATACAGCAACAATTAGACAAACATCTTGAGAATATGGGTCTTAGATACTGTAGTGAATGGCTCTAGGCCAAGTGGGAGATTATTAGTTATGTGTGCCCTAGAGCATGCACTGATCTTGTAACTTGTAAGTAACATTGTAAATATTTTAATGGCGATAAACATTTCATTTAAATGTTGTGTATATTTAATAACATATTTATTTGAAATTGTCCATTAGCAATATATTATATATTCTATTCTTATGAGATAAGAATATGAGTGACAGAATATTTGGAATATTTGCTATAAATCAGAGTTCGCAGCTAAAGGATATTTTGGTCGGCACATTATATCCAAAGAGCTGTCACCTCTTTTTATATCCATTGATCAAAATGAGATATTGATGTACATGGAATGGTGAGTCTCATGCCATCTGATATGATATATCGGGATAAATAAAGTGGGCACTTATGAGATAAGTAGATAGAACTTATGACGTTCAGATAACATGAACATGGCATTTACTCGAGTCAATAAAATGTTATCTGTGTCATACTAGTGCATATAATTCTTAAACTTGAGATGACACGGTTGTCTCTTATATGGGTGATTTGAGTTTGATACCACTTACATATCCATACTGTGTATGGATATTTCGGTGTGTGTTGGCTCAGATTGGTTATATGTTAGGATAGGTGTTCAGTCAAGAGGGGATCCGTAGCCTTGAGTAAACAAGGTTAAAGTCTTATGCGGATTTGAGCTGTTCTTGACAAGATTAAGTTCCTAGCCAAGACGGATGACTTTGTCAAGAAAAGTGTTTCCTGACGGTAAAGTTTTATATGTCAAGAATCAGAAAATTCAAATGAGTGCATAAGATTCCATAAAAAGGGTTTGACTCAACCATGACCCTTAATGGAATTGGGACATAATACGGAAGGATTTTAGTGCATGGTAACGTATGATCAAAGGTTCATTATTAAGATATTTCTTATTGCTAATTGGGTAGCCATGGCATGCTATGCTAGGTATCAACCATGGTCTATGAAATGCCTAAAATGATTTTGGAAAATCATTTATAGTCTAGAAGAGTTCCAATGATATTAAGAGTTAGTATCATTTCTCATTGCCAATTAGTAATGAGCCTAGTAAGTCACACACCTACACAAATTAACCACTAATTAAATTATGATTTAATTGATTAATTAAAGAGTTTAATTAATTAATTAAATGGATTTAGTTTGCAATAAGATTGCAAAGTCCCTAACATGACTTCAAACCAAATCTTGCATATTGAATGTATGATATAGATTGAATTTATATTTAAAGAGTGTAAATATGAATTCAATTGTAAGATTAATTAATGGAGATTAATTAATTAATTAATTTATATGTGCTATAAATTAATTTGAGGGAGAAATTACAATTTTAGATTGAGAACTCAAATTTCAATATGAGGGCAAAATGGTAATTTCACATTGTGACACGTGGCACCATGAGATGGTGACACGTGGCACCTATAGAAATGTGCCATTTGTCTTTCATATGATAGAAAACAACTTTTTGATGATTTAATCTTGGCTTTACACTTGTTATAATGTGATTAAAACAAGAAAAAGTAAGATTCAATCTTAAAGTGACATGTGGCAACCATTTAATGGTTTTTGTCTCTTGTATATAAATACAAGATAAGAAGAGGACCAAGTGAGTTGAATCTTCTTCTTCTTCTTCTATGTTAGACGGCAACAAGAGTGTCTCTCTCTCTCTTATTTTTCTTTCAAACATTCACAAGGAAAAGCTTGTTTTCCTTTTGAATTAAAATCACTAGAAAGAGTTTCTAGCCTAAAACATCCATTAGAATATCACCTAAAGTAAATACCCTAAAAGTTAGTGGTTGGCAAGCATCAAAGAGAGGACTTGGGCTGCCTAAGGTGATCTTGGTGATAGCTTGTTGTGGACAAGCTAGAGGAGCTACAAGTGGAGCTCTTGATACTACCTAAGGGAGTAAGAAGTGTAATTCAGTGCCTTTGAGGTTAGTCTCCTTCAATCCCTAATAAAGCTAGGGTTTGATTTGATTAATAATTAATAAAAAATCCATGATGGCAAATGAATATCAAATCAATGTTAAAAGAGTGTTTTAACATGCTTTAGGGCATTAGTTATTGGCTAGGATCAAAATACACATATATTTGCATGAAATCCTAGAAAATTTTTGAAATCCAACCTCTAAAGCCCTAACCACGCTTCCCAAAGCTGCCTTCAATTGGTATTAGAGCCACTATATTTGCCATTAGGATTGATTATGGGACTTAATTGTGTGATTGGATGAGGTTTGGGGTGATTTGAATGAGATTTGAATCCAAAAAACCCAAACAAAATCTTGTTGCCGCAAGAAACATGGCCCGGGCATGTCCCAGGCCATGGGCCGTGTTTCTGGGTTTATGGCATAAAAATGGGCAAAAGGTTACACGGGCCATGTTACTGATTAACACGGGCCGTGCTTTTGCACCACACGAGCCGTGTAAATCGGCGCCTCAGGCCGTGTAACTGTTACACCGGCGGTGTTGTTTTCACACGGGGCGTGTTTTACTTGGAAGGCCGTGTTATGGTGGTTTTAGGGACTTTTATGCAATTGTTGTATAATTGATGACCTGAAATCATGCCTAAACCTAATTAAATAGTTTAATTAGGATTTCCAATCATGCAAATGAATTATGAAAATTGTTTTCATGAAAATTAAATTTGGAAAGGTTCCTAAATTTGAGATTAATTTTGAATGAGATTCAAAATTGAGGTTTAAATTGGACATATGATATTCAATTTAATTGTGCATATATATTTATATTTAATTGTTAAATGTTTATATGCATGATGGATGATCATGAACAATAAAAGACCAATGTGATTGAATTTAATTCTTTTATTTTCTTTGGGATGTAATAATTATTTTTATTTATAATGGCATGTAATATAAGTGCTGTATTACATAGGATGTAATTTCATTTATTTAAGGACTTTTAAGTCCAAATTCTTGTAAATTCACCTTTGTATGCCAAGGGTTACTTTGTAATTTGATTGCAAGAAGAACGAGGAGATCAGAAACATTGGTGGATCCAGTGGGAGCACATCAAGATCAACTGTTGATTTATGTACTCCTTCAGCATCTCTTGTAATATAATAGATGAAATGCACCTAGGAAATGCCTTAATTCAATTCTTGGTGGCTCAGAATTGAATCTCTTATAAAGTCCATGATCATACCATTTTATTTAATTATCCATATATGCATGAGATGTGTATGAATGGATGCTTGTATGAGATATATGCATGCCAAATGGATTATGTACAAAGTGAGACCTTAATAGTAATTAAGCCGACCACAAAATCTTCCAATTCAATGATTAAATTGGTAATGGTATAATTATGGTAATTATATCATGGCTCTCCACTAGGGCAATTAAATTTGGAAATTTTAAACGCTCAAATTGTCGGCTATGGTTACATAGGGATGGTTTTTGTAGTCTAAGAGATTTTCTAAATTTAATTGTTAAAACATATGATGTTGTGAGTATATGGATATTTTGGTAATCAAGAATGGATGTACCTGAGGTTATCAAGGTTCAAAATTTCATATTCACTCATCTAGTGGGCTCAACTTAACTAATGTAAGATAAGCCAAGAATGGATGTACCTGAGATTTTGAACATTAGGGGCCAAATCTATTGATTGAATTTACAGTTATCAACCTCTGGATTCAAGATCTAAGTTGATTTTGATTTTCTGCATTTTAATTTCATGTTATCAACCTCTGGATTCAAGATCCAAGTTGATTTTACTTTTCTTTTGCCAACCTCTAGATTCAAGATCCAAGTTGATTTTAATTTCTAGTTATCAACCTCTGGATTCAAGATTCAAGTTGATTTTAAATTCCCAGTTATTAATCTCTGGATTCAAGATCCAAGTTGATTTTAATTTTCAGCATTTTAATTCAAGTTGATTTTAAATTTCTAGTTATCAACCTCTGGATTTAAGATCCAAGTTGATTTTAATTTTCAGCATTTTAATTTTATGTTATCAACCTCTGGATTCAAGATCCAAGTTGATTTTATTTTCCAGCATTTTAAATTCTTGTTATCAATGTAACACCCCTATTTGCATAGCCTGGTATATTTCACTATTCTGGTGACCGGTGTTGGTCTGGATAATTAAGAGATTAGAACCACATCTGTAACATCCTCCCGGTAGCAACTCCGTACATTCTACTGTTCCGGTGACCGGTGTCGGTCCGGACAGCTAGAACGTCCGGAAAAATATTTAAATTAAAGTGGGGGACCATAATTAACTCAAATATTAATGAGAAAAATTTAGTAAAAATTTTAGAAATAAAATACAGTTAAGTCAAAAGAGCCGGTGCCCAAGCGATGGGTAACCAGAGGTAAGTTGCGGTTCTCGCAACGAGGAGCCCTAGACCCGGGGGAAAAATTATAAAATAATTTTTGGGACTCCAGAGAAGGGTTATTGAGATTCCTATGGCATTAGAATGCCAAGAAAATACTTAGAAAAATTTTTCAATCGGTACAGACAATTTTGGCCCGTTAAGCCAAACGGAGGGCATTTTTGTCATTTCGCCTTTCGAGGTGATTTTTGGCCGACTTGTCCAGTTAAGTAAATAATTATTATGACATAAAATATGAATAAATATTGCTAAAAATTAAATTGAAATTTAGTAGAAAAGAAAAGAAAGAAAAAGGAGCTAAATTGGGAATTATGATGTCATGCTTAGGTAATTAAAAATGCTATGGCCAATCACATTAAAGCAAGACAATTAAAATTCAATAAAAAGGGATAAATGAGGCAGAATTCCAGAAATTTCAGCAGCCCTTTCTCTCTTCAAAAAACGTCACCCATGCTCCTCCATTTTTGGTTCTTAAAAGCTTCAATTTCCATGCTTTCCTCACCCCAAAACTCCTAAGTCCCTTCACTAAAAACTTGTCTCTACCTCTTGGGAAGTGTTTGGCAGCCTAGAAAAGGAAGGAAAGTGAAGTTTTAGCTTGGAGAAATCTGCCCTACAAGAGGTTAAAGTGAGGTTAGTGCCTACTTATATATATACTTCTTTGATTCCATGTTAGAAGCTTGAAATAAGTGAGAAATTGTAAATTAAATGAATAAAAGTTAAGTGTATGCATCCCTTGAATTTTTGGCAGCCCTAAGGAAGGATGAGTTTGATTGTTTTAATGAATTTAGAGTGGATAGAAATGATGTTTAAGGTATGAATATGCATGGATGTTGAACTAGTGTGCTAATTGAGGTTTATGGGCAAATTGAATTGGACATTAGGGTTTTGAGAAGTGAAAAATTGATTTGGCTTAGGAAATTGTTAGAGAACATTTTAATGGTCAATTAGTGACCATCTTAGGTAAGTTGACCATAAAATGGACTGAAAAATAGGATTGCAAAGTGAAGTTGCAGGCTGCCCTAGGACAGCAGCAGAGGGACTGAAAATTCAGTCCACTTGCAAAGCCATAACTTTGGCTGTGTAGGTCCAATTGATGTTTGGCCAATTGGACATGAAACTAGGCTTATAATGGCACATTTTTGCTGAAGAAACCATGCCCAAAAGACCAAAGCAAGAGGACCAAAACTTGGCCCCAATCCGGATACCCTGCAAACAGCCCCTGCAGAAATGACCAAATGAACAGTAACTGTTCATTTGGCCATAACTCACTGTAGATATGGTCAATTGACCTGAAATTTTTACAGCAACAAGATAAGATATAGACAAACAACTTTCATGAAGGACACCAATCTAAATTATGCCATTAACCTAATCAAATCATTGAGCAAAGTGAAGTTTACTGTACTGAGATTTCCAGAATTTTCATTTGAGCAGTAATGTTTGGATGGCTATAACTCTCTCTAGAAAACTCGGATTTAGGCGATTCTTGAACCGATGAAAACCTAAGGCATAGTAGAACATTTCATATGAAGAAAGTTAGACCAAATTATGAACTTAACTTGATCAAATTACTGACCAAAGTTGGACCAAAATCTGCCAAAACCCAAAAGTGCAGCATGAGCGATTGCACGTGAACAGTAAACTTATTTTGGCCATAACTTGAGCTACAAAACTCCAAATGGAGTGATTCAAAAAAGGAAATTCAACTAGACAAAATAAGGAACAACTTTTATGTTTACCATTTCCTCAAATTCCCACTGTAAAAATAACAAATGGAACAGTAAAGATGAAGCATGAAAACCAAAAATTTTGCTCAATTAGCATTAAGCTTAAAAATGGTATTCGCAACCAATACCAACAAGTTTTAAATACAAAATGTGGTATGTTTGGGGTGTTAAAACCAATACACCTATTTTCTATCCAAAAGTCAACATTTTTGTTGACCAATGAGGTGAATAGTGACACCAAAACCAAAAATTGGCAATTTTGCCAAAATGACCTAAGCTTTGAGAAAGTGACTAAAACCAACAAGTTTTGAATGCAAAATGTGGTATGTTAGGAGTGTCAAAACCAATGTACCTATTGTTTATGCAAAAGTCAACATTTTAGTTGACTAATGAAATGAATAGTGACATGAAAACTTGAAATTCAAAAATTGCGAAACTTAAAAGTGCAAAATGCCCTAGTAGGCCTAATGTGATTGGTTTGGATAGATTGGCATGCCAATAGGGTATTGTTTTAGCAGTGCTGCAAAAGGAAAGGCTTTATGCCGTATTCATGGCTTTATGCCCGTATTCATGGCTTTTATGCCAATTATGTGATATCATGGCTTTTTAGCCATACTGACTGCATACGTGGTTGACGTTCTGCGTCCCATGGTATGACGGCCCGAGGCACCGCGATGTCCAGTGCCAACGACCCATTATCCACCCGATCGTCCAAAGATAGGTTACTTGGACATGGAAAAGTATAACTGTGATTGAACTGATTATTAAAGAAAATACGAAAATTAAGTATCAGGAATGATTACAAAAATACAAAGAAACTCAAGATCATGAAGAAAATAATTAACGAAATGCATGAAGAAGTTAATATCATAAAACATGATTAGCCCTCAACTAAACAATAAGTTAGTAATTATTCATTTCTTATGAACACAATAGCAAGGAAATTATTATTTTTATTTGCATATTATATTTTCTTGTATTATTGCACCACTAAGCTTTATGCTTAGCGCGTCGCTTTTGCAACGCGTAGGTACTGAAGATTTGGACAGAGGGCCCAGACAGTTCTGCATAGTGTCCGTGTCACCTCAACTTCTGCAGTGCATTGGTAGGACACTAGGTGTCATTTTGGCATTCTGTAATAAATTTTGATTTTCTCATATGTAATGAAACTTATGTAATGTATTTTGATTTTCATGTAAATAATGCAAATTTGTGTTTGTAAATGGAAAAGTGAATATTGATCTGTGATTGTTACATGACTATCAAATGAGATGAATGATTGAGAATTGAAATTGAGAAATGAATGGTTGACAAATGTTGAGATGATGATTATTGGAGTTTGAGAGTAATTGAATATGAATATATGAATATTGGAAGTGTTTTTCACAGGTTCCGAAGAACGGTTTTCTCCATTTTTAGTCGGTATTCTGCCGGATTTTCTTTAAAATTCTCGGAACCTCAAATAAATTATAATTTCGATAAATGGCTTAAATAAATTATATTTCACAAGTTATATTAAAAAGGAAGAATAAAAATGAATTAAGATAAAATAGAGTGCTCGGCACACTGAGTGGCATAACTTGCTCGGCTATACTGTAGTCGGGTAAGGGGTGTCACAACATCTAAGACAACTAGATAAGTCCTAAAAATAAATAATTAGTAATTATCAAATAGTTAAGTATAAATAAGAAAAATAGAACACAAGAAGTTAAATGAGCCGAGAGTCACAGCGATGGGTGACCTTCTCGGGAAGGACTGCGAGGTCAGTCTAAACTCAAATTTCGAACCGTAAAATGAGACGCTGCGGTCCTTAAGACTATTGTGAACACAGTGGAAAAGAGAATATCACAAAAAAGAATTGTTAAGTAGGTCAAATAATTAGGTCAGAGATCCAGAAAAAATATTGAATTACTTTCAAACCGGATCGAGCCGGATAGGGGCAACCTGACCTAACTGTCCAATAAAATCGGAGAAAAGAAAATTTCGGGATCAAGAATTAAATTAAAGAAGAATGGGGAAAAAAAAAAAGAAAAAAGAAAAGAAATTGCATTAGTGACATCATGTGGTGACCTAAGCATGATCATAAAAATAATTACATTTAATTTTATTTTTGACTAAGTAAAGTTTAAGATAATTATGTATAAAACAATGAAAAGAAAAAAAAATAAAACCATTTCATCTTCTTCATTTGGCCGGACAACTCTCTCTCTCTCTCCATTACCAACCCACCATGGAAGCTTGCACTCAAGCTTGAAATCCTTCATTTAACCTTAATATTTCCCATAAATTCTTCATTAAAGTTTGTTACCTCAACTTAAGAAGGAGATTGAAGAAGAAAGAAAGAAGGAAGAGAGAAGAACTAGGCGGAGTGAACTCCCAAGGTTGAGGTAAGGAATTAAATTGACATTTTTAGTTTAAAATACATGTTATGAGTTAAATTAACTTAGATTTCAACCTTAAAATCAAAAGAAAACATGGTTGAGGGACCAAACATGAATTTTAGCCAGCCTTAGTTAGGGTTTGAAATGAGTGAATTTGATGCATTTGAATTGTTACTTAGGTTGAATTATGTATGTAAACTACGAAAAGATGTTTAGAATGCATTAGATTTGAATTTTATGAATTAGGGTTCTTAGCACCTAGGGTTTGGGGAGAAAAATTTGAGAATTAGCCAAATGATGTAGTTAACCATATTTGAGTTGAGTAATGGTCAAGTGTGACCATTTGAGGTGTGTATGAAGTGTTGGAATTAAGTTTAAATTTGGATTGGTTATGGCCATTCTACAGGCAGCATGACCTAGGTCCCTTTCAGGGACCAAAACTAAAAATTTATCATCCCAATTGGTGTGAGGCTAATTGAGAATGAAACTAGACACAAAATGACACATTTTTCATTTAGGAATCATGCCCAGAAAGTGACCATAACTTAGTAAACAATTAGGCCAAATCGGGAATTGGGCACACTGCCCTATACAAAAATGACCAAATGAACAGTGTTTGTTCATTTTGCCATAACATGGGCTAGGTAGGTCCAAATGACCTGATTTTTTTAGCATTAGAAAGGTATGACATAGTACTACAACTTTCATGAAGAGCACAAACCCAAATTATGCCCTTAGCTAAGTCATTTAGCTACCCAAGTTAGTGACCTAAAACTGTCAGAACCAAATTAGGTGCCCAGAAAATCTGGTTAGATCAATCCGACTAGCCATGTTCAAATGGCTATAACTTGGGCTACAAAACTCCAAATGGAGTGATTCAAAATGGGAAATAAATTTAAGACAATAAGGAACAACTTCTATGAAGAAACCTTAGCCAAATTCTAACAGCAACATGACCAATGGAATAGTGCAAAACATGACACCAAAACTGAAAATTTGAAATTTGTGCCTAAAAGACTTAAGATTTGAGAAAACAACCAAAACCAACAAATTAGGTAACCAAAATGTGGTATGTGGGTAAAATTAGAATTCTCATACCTACTAAACATTAGAAAGTCAACAAATTGACTTGAATAGTATCATGAATAGTAACCCCAAAATACAAATTTTAAAGAACGTCAAGTTTAGCATATTAAAGCTAGGTATAAGTAGATTTGAATTCATTTTTGGATTTATGATAAATTATGATACTGAAACACTGTGAAATTGTGTGATTCAGTTGAAAAGAATATCGGGAAAGAACCCGAGGCATCGAGTCATGGCCAATGTCACGCCTTACCCCTCTGTAAGGCATAACATGATCCTGTAGAATACCTAATGAACTACCGAACTTCACCTACCGATAACTCATTAAGTACCCTACAAGGGATTTTAAAACAATTTTCTTATTTTTGGTAAGTGGTGAGCATTTTCTAATAGGTATTTAAAACATTTAATTGAAATTAGAAACTAGTTAAAACTTTTGGCCCATTTTATTTTTTCGCAAATTTTATAAAAATTTTGACAGAGTTCTGTTTGTATTTTGAGAAACCAATTCTTCAAATACCTGTAAAAAGCACTTCTAAAAATTTTTCTCAACAACCACTTCAATTTCACAATCAAACTCAATCCATTTCAACAACTCCATAATCATTTCAATCAATTTCTCAAGTTCAAATTCAATAATCCTCAAAATACTAGCAATACATTTCATTCAGATTAAATAAAATAGTTCCACTCATATTTCATTAGAGACAAAACAATTTATATTCATCATACTAGAAATTTACATTAAGAAAATCCAAACTAAATTTATTACAACTTTATATAAACTTTGTACAAACTGCTCAAGACCGATTTTACAAGTCCATACAATTACGTGCAATACATACATCAAAATGAATATTTACAGTCAGGGTATAAATTATACCCGATAACTTCTAACAGGTAGCTCCCCTGTCCTCAGCAGCTCAATCTGCTGCTCCTCTAGTCTCTATATCTGCGACAACATACAAAGTTGTCGCTGAGTGGTGAACTCAGTGGTGTACAAACTAATAATTTAAAACTTAATACAAATTATGCTTGACAATTCATAACAAATAGAATTTTAAATTTTCTAAATTTTTCAAAATCCATGACCTTCAGAAATCAACATTATCATTCATGCAAATTATTCATTTGAATAACATTTTGATCAAATAGTAACTATTTATTTACATTTCTTTTAAATTTAGAAACAATACAAAAATTTTTGAATCACTGACAAATTATTTATTTCAATCACAATTTATCAAATCATGCATTATTTAAAGGGCGTAACCAACAATACACACAGTCGAACCCATGACCCAAAATTTAAATAGATGCCGTGTTATACACCACGACATTTCACATTCTCCCAATAATTGAGGCTAAAAGGGAGAAACAAAGACTAGCTAGTATATATGAGTACTCATTCACATCATTCCCCAACTGGCAAGCTAGAGAGGAAGAAACTCGCCACATCAAGTGGAGGAGTTATCCCACTAGACAAGCTAATGAGAATTCACAACATATTTTGTCATGTCAACTGTGGTTTCAAATCATATTCAAAACAATTTCTATTTACAAAGTGTTTACAAATCATTAACATATTTAATCATCATAAATTCATGCTCAAGGTTGGCAACACATCAAACTTAAAATTTACAATCCTCAAAACAATGCAATAAATCCTTAAATGCATAAGAAAATTTATATTCAAATTATACAATTTCATTCACTAAGTTAAAATTCTCAACACAACAAAAATCATAAATCATACAATAAATTTATTTCAAATCAATTTGGAATTAAAAAATAACAAAAGAGTTAATTGTGCACAAACCTCAAACGAGTCGCCTCTTGGCCTTGACTCGGTTCCTCGGGTTCTTTCCCGGTATTCTTTTCAACTAAAACACACAATTTCACAATGTTTCAGTACTAGAACTTAACATAAATCCAAAATAAATTTAGCTTCACTTTTACCTAACTCTAACGTGCTAAACTCGACGTTCTTGAAATTTTGTGTTTTGGGGTTACTATTCACTACACTATTCAAGTTAAATTGTTGACTTTGTAAGGCTTAATAGGTATGGGAACTCCAACTTCACCCACATACCACATTTTGGTCGCCAAACTTGTTGGTTTTGGTCATTTTCTCAAAACTTAGGTCTTTTAGGCAAAATTGCCAAATTTTCAGTTTTGGTGCCTTAGGTTACACTGTTCCATTGGTCATTCTACTGTTGGCATTTGGCAAAACTTTCTTCATAGAAAATGTTCCTTGTTGTCTTAAGTTTATTCTCCTTTTTTAATCACTCCAATTGGAGTTTTGTAGCTCAAGTTATACCCAAATTACGGTTACTGTTCATGCTACAAAATTTATTTCTGGCAGATTTATTGCTCTAATTTCATTCAGCAATTTGATCAAGTTAAGTCCATAATTTGGTCTAACTTTCTTCATATTAAATGTTCTACTATGATTTAAGTTTCCATCGGTTCAAGAATCACCTAAATCAGAGTTTTCTAGAGAGAGTTATAGCCATTGAAACTTTACTGTTAAAATGGCAAATCTGCAGTCTGCAGATTTAGTGATCCAACTTGGCTCAGTAATTTGATTGGGTTAATGGCATCATTTGGGTTGGTATTCTTCATGAAAGTTTTAGGTCTATATCTCATCTAACCACTGGTAAAATTTTAGGTCATTTTGACCTGTCTAGCTCAAGTTATGACCAAATGAACAAACACTGTTCATTTGGTCAGTTTGTGCAGGGCAGCCTGCAATTTTCCAACTTTGGTCACTTTGTTCACTAGGTTTTAGTCACTTTTTGGGCATGCTTCCTAAATGAAAATTGTGTCATTTAGTGCCTATTTTCAGTCCCAATTGGTCCCATACCAATTGGACTTGTAAAATTCCATTTTTGGTCCCTCAAAGTTGACTTTTGGTCATGGTGCATACCAAATCCGAATTTGACTTTGATTCAAACACTTCTAACACACTTAATTAGGTCACAAATGACTATTTCTCTCCTTAAACTATGTCAAAGACATCATTTAGCACTTTTTCATATTTTTGGTCTCTAAACCCTAATGTCCAAAACCCTAATTCATGTCATTTGTTGCATTTAGCTAATTAAACACTTATAAACATGCTCCCTTAACTCAATTAAGCTTCCTAACATGTTTAGCTCAACAAATTTATACTTTGTCCAACCAAACCCTAGCTGTCCAAAATTCTATATAATCCCTCAACAAATTTTCTTTCCATTTTAAATTTATTTACAAGCTCAATAAGTTAGAAATGTAAGAATCAAACTCAAATTATCAAATTTGATTACTAACCTTTTATATAAAATTTCCAAGTCTTTATTTCTTCAATTTTTCCTTTTCTTTCTTGCTCCAATCTTCTTTTCAAGACTCAAAGACAAGGTTTAACATAAGGAACTAGGAAATTTATGTTGTAATTTATGGTTTTAAAAGCTTAAATATAAGCTTTAATGGTGGAAAAATAAAAAGAAAGGGAGAGGAGAGCTTGGGAGAGAGAGAAACGTAAATGACTGGAAGATGAGTGTTTTCTATTTTTTTTCTTTTCTTTTTCTTTTATATCTTTAGTCTTATGGAAGACCATAAATCTAATTAATTAAATATATTAATTATTATTTTTATGGCATCATGTATGAAGTCATGCATGATGTCATCACCTTTTTAACTTTTTCATTTTCCCTTCTTTTTTTTTATTTTTCTATTAGTTCTTTAATTTAATTCTCGATTTTAAAATTTTCTTTTCTCTGATTTTATTTGACAGTTAGGTCAGGAGTCAGCTCTCGGGGTCAATTGACCAAATTGCCCCTCGCCGGGTCATCCCGGTTTGCAATTAATTCCATATTTCTTTCGGCTCTCTGACCTAATAATTTGACTGGCTTAATAGTTCTTTTTCGTGATTTTCTCTTTTCCACTGTGTTTATAAGGGTCCTAAGGACCGCGGCGTCATATTTTACGGTTCGAAATTTGAGTTTAAATCGACTTCGCAGTCGTTCCCGAGACGGTCATCCATCGCTATGACTCTCGGCTTGTTTAACTTCTTATGTTCTGTTTTTTTCTTATTCATACTTAACTAATTGGCAATTACTAATTATTTGTGTTTATGACTTCTCTAGTTGTCTTAAGTATGGTTCTAATCCCCTTAGTTGTCCGGACCGACTCCGGTCACCGGAACAGTAAAATATACCAGGCTATACAAATAGGGGTGTTATAGCCAAGAGGTGACTCGCATAAGGTTTGTGCACAACATAGAAATTTTGTAAATTTTCTTCTACAAATTGTTTTGAATAAATTGTGAATTAATTTTATTGAAATGTTTATTATGTTTTTAACTTAAATTGTTGAAAGTTTACTTGTATATGTTGAAATGGCAATAAATGTTTAGTAAATTATTAAGATAGTTTTGAAACCACAGTGTCATGACCATATATTTAAATACCTCACTAGCATAACTAGTGGGAAGAAATAGTTTCAAATTTTAATTCCTTCTCTGGCTGAAGTGTTGAGGTGTGTGCTAGTAAAAGAAGAAATTGAATGGTACCCATATATTTGAGCTAGCTAGCCTTGTAATGTGATTTCTCATAAGCCTCTTGCTATTGAGATGATTATTGTTTCGAATGGCATGATATAACTGTGTGTTTTTATGAAATTTGTTTGAGACTTTCGAAATGAAATTGTTTGGATTAAAAGCTTATAAATCATGTTTTGTATTTATTGCTCATATTCAGTTCAGTTATTGAATAAGTATGATTTAAATTATGCATAAAGGTTTTTAGTATGTTGTGCACTACTGAGTCATACTACTCAGCGATGGCTGTTATTGCTGTTGCAGAAATAGAGACTAGAGGAGCAGTAGAGTGAGCTGCTGAGGATCGTGGAGCCACCTTCCCTGAAGTTCTATCGGGTATATTCTATACCCTGATTGTAATAATTATTCTGATGTATGTAAATATATGTACATGTAGAACTGGTCATGAGCAGCTGTATAAAGTTTGTAATAATATTAGTTTGGATTTTTCTAATTTACATTCTGGATTGATAAATGTAAATTGGTTTTTACTTTTAATGAAAAATTAATGGAAATATTGAGTTGTGAATTATTAATTTGAATTGTGGAGTTTGAAATATGATGTTGAAATTTGTTTTGATGGATGTTGAATTGATGAAACAAATTATTGGAAGTGTTTTTTTTTACAGGTATTTGAAGAACTGTTTTATTAAAATACAGATGGCACTCTGCCTAAATTTTTCTAAAATTTGCGAACAAATAAAAAGGGACAAAAATTTTAACTAGTTTTCAAACTCTAATTAAATGTTTTAATACCCATTAGAAAATGCTCACCACTTCTAAAAAGTAAGAAAATGATTTTAAAACCCCTTGTAAGGTACTCTATGAGTTATCGATAGGTGAAGTTCGGTAGTTCATTAGGTATTCTGCGGGATTATATTATGCCTTACAGAGGGGTAAGGTGTGGCATGTTTTAGTGGTGTCAGAGCAAATTTTTAAAGTATGTTTTAACTTATGAATTTGTGTCTTTTCTTTGCTAAGTACAACTGCTCAATGTCCTTATTTGTTACATACAGTGCATTACATCATAAATATGAACTAACGGAGGGAAATCTCCTTGGGTTATTTGTTTAGGAGATATCCTACTCCAAACTGATATGGAAGAAGGGGATCGCTCTGTTGAGCAATTTGTTAAAGCTGAGGCACATGGTGAAGCCCCAGCTCTACAAAATGTCAGCGGGTCAGTGGCACCAGCCCCACCAATGCCCCAATTTCCGATACAATTCGCTCAGCAGATGGCTGCTATGTTTCAACAGATGGCTGGGGGTATGCCTGCTCAAGCTCTACCCCAGACTACTGTGGTGCAACCTCAAGCTCCAGTTAGACAGTATGATAAGCTATTGAAGTATAGGGCCATGGAATTTAAGGGTACAGTAGACCCACTAGAGGCAGAGCAATAGCTGGAAAGAATGGATAGAGTATTCAAGAAATTGCACTGCTCTGATGAACTGAAGTTTGAATACTCCGTGTCACTACTACAAGGGGATGCGTATGATTGGTGGAAGACCATCCCTCAAAGCTTGGTAGAACCACCAGTACTGACCTGGGATGACTTCATTAGAGAGTTCAAATAGAAATATATCCCAGATGCAAATGTGGATCAGAAATTACAAGAATTTCTGAGTTTGAAGCAAGGCAGCAGAACAGTGGCAGAATATGAGAGGGAGTTCTCCCGCTTAAGCCACTATGCTGAGAGTCTCCTGTCTACCAGCAAAGAAAGGAGCAAGAGATTTGAGACTGGTTTGAAGCCCAGTTTGAGGATGCAAGTAGTGAGATTCAGACACAGTAACTTCTCTGAGCTCATCTCTCAGGCACTTGAGTTGGAAAGGATTGAAATTGAAGCGACCCCAGAAAAAGAAAAATCTGAGAAGACTGAAAAATCAAAGAAAGATAAAGGTGAAAAATCTTTTGAACAAAGTCCCAGTGGTACATCTGGAAAAAAAAAATTTGGGGGACCTAGCAGAGGTCGAGGTGGAAGGTTTAGAAGGGGCAGATTCTCTGGTCAGAAACCCCCTAGATCTGGTCAGTAGTCAACCAGGGGTTCACATCCTCTCCGCCCCTGTTAGACCTGTGGCAAGATTCATGGGGGAGAAAATGCTATTGGGCAATAGGAGCTTGCTTTAATTGTGGAGGCAAGGGCCATCTTGCTAAAGACTGCACTAGTGCCCCTAGATTTGGCCCAGCTCCTACTACTGCAGAAGGATCTATTCAGAGTCCTGCTACCAGAGGTTCACAACCGGTTGGCAGAGGTAGAGGCAGAGGTAAAGGCAATGCTTCTGGCAGTCAGGATACTATTGGTCAGTCAGTACAAGGAAGTGCTTTAGCCATGGTTTATACGATGAGACAGCGAGAAGAGGCTGAGAATTTTGATGTTGTAGTCAGTACATTCTCTATCTCTGATCAAGATGTATTTGTACTGTTTGATCCGGGTTTAACCCGCTCGTATGTTAGTGCTAGTATAGTCAGTTCAGTTGCTGTTTCGTCTGTCAAAATGGGTTTTGAAGTGCTAGTAACTAGTCCGTTAGGACAAGAGGTTTTGGTTAACAGAATCTATAGAGACTGTCCTTTGGTGATCCAAGGACATGTTTTTCTGTCAGATCTGATTGAAATGCCCTTCAGAGATTATGATATTATCTTGGGCATGGATTGGTTAGCCAGGCATTACGCCATGATTGACTGTAGACTGAAGACTGTCACTTTTGGTCTCCCTCTGTACAGTGATGTGGTAATACATGGGGAGAGACATTTACTGCCATCAAACATCATTTCGACTGCACTAGCTAGAAGTGTAACACCCCTCACCCGTCTACAGTGTAGCCGAGCAAGGCGTGCTACAATCGGTGCAGAAGCACCCTAATTTATCTTACTTTATTTTTTTAATAATTTTGAATTCGTTAAATTTGACATCAATTATTTTTTTCGATGGAGAAACTAGCGGAGTTTCTCCTATTTTATTATCATTTGACATATTTCAATATTCACCTGTTTGAAATTCAATAATATTTCCAAAATAAAATCTTATCCATGCTAATCATAATTATCTCATGTTTCAAATCTCATCCATACATTTCAATTTCATAATCATTTCCATACATTTCCATTCATACTCAATTCATATGTAAACATTCTCAAATTTCATGAGCAAAAATTTCAAATTTCCTTAATTTACATAATTTACAAAATAATTACAAAATTTCATAATTTACATGATATACAAATTAATTACAATTTGCTAATTTATATTACAATATAAGAAATAAATAACATACACAAAATACATGATATGCTTAAGGTGAGCCCTATCTACATGCATTGCTGAGGAGGTGACAACCTTGAACGCTCTGTAGATCAAAACTCCAAAATCTCGGTTTAGTATTCGCTGGGCTTTAACTTCAGTACCTACGCGAGGAAACAATTCCATCGCGCTAAGCATTGCTGCTTAGTGGTGCAACAATATAACAAGGAAATAATATATAAATAAAGATAGAAACAAAATTCGGATAATTAAGATTTATTTATACTTCACATGCGGTTTCTAAAATTTAATATGTTTTATCCTAATTTAGTCTTCTTTGGAAGTGTTTATTTCGCCAATGTACAGTAATAATGTACAAAGAAAAAATGATCTAAAAATAATAAATATATGCTTATTTTATCGTGTAAGTCACATTTGCAATATTTATGTGTGTTATAATTTTTAGCATTTTCTCAATACTTTCTAGGTTGTCTCAGATTATTTCATAATAAGTAAATTTTGATATCGGTCCAGTTCATTTCGATTTATTTCTAATAAATAATTATTCCAATTTATTTTAGGTCATCCTACTCATTTACTTAATTTCTAATATTTATAATTACTAATATTCTTAACTTATTTCAATAAATTTCACTGCCCAAGTAACCTATGACAGGCTGACTAAACTCCATAACGGGTCGTTGGCACTGGACACCGCGGTGTCTCGGGCCGTCATACCATGGGACGCAGAACGTCAACCACGTAAGCAGTCAGTATGGCTAAGAAGCCATGATATTACCTAATCGAGCATTAAGCCATGAGTGCAGGCATAAAGCCATGAATACGGGCATAAAGCCATGAATACAAGCATAAAGCCATGAATACAGGCATAAAGCCTTTCGCAGTACTGCTAAAATAATACCCTATTGGCATGCCAAACTATCCAATCTGACACACATGTCTAGGCAATACAAGGGCACATAATATCATTAAACATTAATATATTGTGTTTTATGACTTCATTATTTCATAATAAATTTCAATTATAATTCATACATTCATTTGATCATTTATATGATCACAATTCACATCAATTATCCTTTTTATACCATTGTACTCAAAATACTTCTCCTTTCTACAATAATGAGAACTAATGTCTCATTCATACATTAATATGGTTCATTTATTCATTCTTTATGTTATTCATATTAATCACAATTCTAAACAATGGTTCACATGTACCATTGTATTCAAAACATTTTTCCTTTTCTCATTTATACATTCAAGAATCTACTTATGTAATTGCCAATTTTATATTTCAAGTTGAGTTATTAATATTTTATGAATTCCATTTGTGATGGGCATATAAGCCCTAACTATCTATTTATATCAATTAGGTGACTTATTTTTCATGTTTCAAGTAATCCATAAATATTTCATGGATTTCAAATTTATGGCCTTAATTTCTTTTTAACAATTTTGACTAGGATGCATAGTCCACATTTGTCATACAATTCTAAGCATTTAAGCTTAGAATTGGTTCTAGGTCTTCATCTTAATTTACTAATAATTTTGATTACTATTTACCTTACTAGTCAACCAAAATGTTGACTTTTTTATACTTAATGGATATATTAATTCTAATTACACCAAGATCCCACATTTTGAGTTTTACATTTGCTAGTATTAATTGCCAATTGCAATTTAAAGTCCCCTAAATGCATTTCTAATTTCACATTTGAATTTCAAGTTTTGGTGTCACTATTCACCTCATTGGTCAACAAAAATGTTGACTTTTGGATAGAAAATAGGTACATTGGTTTTGACACTCCAAACATACCACATTTTGCATTTAAAGCTTGTTGGAAGTGATCACCATTACCATTTATAAGCCTAACACTAAGTGGCAGAATTTTCAGTTTTTGTACCATAAGTTTACTGTTCTATTAGGGACTGTTACAGTGAAAATTTGAGGAAATGGTAAACATGAAAGTTGTTTTCTATTTTGTCTAGTTGAATTTCTTTTTTTGAATCACTCCATTTGGAGTTTTTTAGCTCCAGATATGGTCCAAAAACCACAGCTGGCTGGATTTCAATTCTGCAGAATTTACCAAATCTACAGTACTATGAACAGTGACTGCCACTGCCTTGTTGGATAGGTTCTGGCCATAATTTAGGGTAGGTTTCTTCATGAAAGTTGTTTGTCTATGTCTTATCTTATTGCTATAAAAATTTCAGGTCAATTGACCATATCTACAGTGAGTTATGGCCAAATGAACAGTTACTGTTCATTTGGTCATTCTGCAGAATCAGCTTGCAGGGTATCCGGATTGGGGCCAACTTTTGGTCCTCTTGCTTTGGTCTTTTGGGCATGGTTTCTTCAGCAAAAATGTGCCATTATAAGTCTAGTTTCATTTCCAATTGGCCAAACACCAATTGGACCTACACAGCCAAAGTTATGGCTGTCTAAGTGGGCTGAAATCTCAGCCACCCTGCTGCACTCACTAGGCAGCATACTCATTCACTTTGCCATGCATTAGTTCACTTCAAATTATAATTAACTTGCCTCAAATGGTCACTAATTGACCATTAGAATGTCCATTAATCATTTCATAAGCCAAGTCCAATTTTTCACTCCCAAAACCCTAATTTTCCCTTTCAATTCACCCATACACCTAGTTAAGCACTTTCATTCATTCTATATGTGTACATACACCTTAAACATAATCTCTAATTCATTTTAAGTCCATTAAAACCATCAAAAACACTCCATCATTGTTCCTTCCTTAGGGCTGCCGAAATTCATGGTGGACATACACATATATTTGGTTCATTTAATTCACAAATTCTTACCTATTTCAAGTTTCTAACATAGAAATAAAGTGTTTAAGGTATATATGTGTACTAACCTCTTGTAGGGCAGATTTTCCCAAGCTCAAACTTCTTTTTCTTTCCTTTTCTAGGCTGCCAAACACTTTCCCAAGATGAGTGGACAAGTTTTAATGAAGAGAAGAAGGGATTTTATGGTGGGGAGTGAAGGGAATCAAGCTTGAGACAAGAGCTTCAATGGAGGTCTCTTTCTTTTTTTCTTTCTCTTTCTTTCTTATTCCAGCCCTTATGAAGAAGGAAACTGCTGGTTTCCTTTGTTTTTTTATCTCATTTTAAGTCATTTTTATCTCTTTTTATTGGTTTGTCAAATGGTGATTGGAGGGGGCTTTTAAATGACATCATCATATGTCATAATTAAGCATTTTCCTTCATTTTCTTTTCTTCTTTTCTCTACTCATTTTCAATTCAATTTTTAGTAATGTTTATTCATATTTTATGTCATATTAATTATTTACTCAACTGGACAAGTCGGCCAAAAATCACCTCTGAAGGCGAAATGACCAAAATGCCCTCCGTTTGGCTTAACGGGTCAAAATTGTCTGTACCGATTGAAAAATTTTTCTAAATATTTTCTTTGCATTCTAATGCCATAGGAACCTCAATGACTCTTCTCTGGAGTCCCAAAAATTATTTTATGAATTTTTCCTCAGGTCTAGGGCTCCTAGTTGCGAAAACCGCAACTTTCCGCTGGGTTACCCATCGCTAGGGCACCGGCTCATTTAACTTGGTTGTATTTTATTTTAAAAATTTTTACTAAATTTTTCTTATTAATATTTGAGTTAATTATGGTTCCTGACTTTAGTTTAAATATTTTTCCGGACGTTCTAGCTGTCCGGACCGACACCGGTCACCGGAACAGTAGAATGTATGGAGTTGCTACCGAGAGGGTATTACAAGAAGGATGATCAGAAAGGGGTGTGAAGCATACTTGGCACATGTGATAGACACCCAAGTGGGGAGTCCAACACTAAGGGACATCCCTACAGTATGTGACTTTCCGGATGTATTTCCTGATGAATTGCCAGGATTACCTCCAGAAAGAGAGGTGTAGTTTGAAATTGATGTTATGCCTAGTGTGGACCCATTCTCCATAACACCATACAGAATGGCACCAGCAGAATTGAAAGAGTTAAAAGTGCAGTTGCAAGAGCTGCTTGACAAAGGCTTTATCTGCCCTAGTGTGTCACTTTGGGGAGCGCCAGTGTTGTTTGTTAAGAAAAAAGATGGCACTCTCCGCTTATGTGTTGACTATCGGCAGTTGAATAAGGTGACAATAAAGAATAGATATCCATTACCCCACATTGATGATTTGTTTAATCAGTTGAGGGGTGCAGCTATGTTCTCCAAGATTAACCTGAGATCGGGTTATTATCAGCTAAAAGTAGAAGAGCAGAGTATTCCTAAAATTGCCTTTAAAACCCGTTATGGCCATTATGAGTTCTTGTTCATGCCATTCGGGTTAACTAATGCTCCGGCTGCTTTTATGGATCTGATGAACACTATCTTTAGACTATACCTCGACCAGTTTGTTGTGGTATTCATAGATGATATATTGGTCTATTCGAGGAGTGTAGAAGAGCATGATAGACATCTGCAGATTGTACTGCAGACTTTGAGGGAGAAACAGCTATATGCAAAATTGTCAAAGTGTGAATTTTGGCTGAAGGAAATATCCTTCTTGGGGCACATAGTATCGGCAGAGGGCATCAAGGTAGATCCAAGTAAGATAGAAGCTGTCCCTAATTGGAGACCACCTAGAAATATCACGGAGATTCGCAGTTTTCTGGGTTTAGTAGGATACTACTACCGATTTATGAAAGGGTTCCCCGTGTTGGCATCTCCATTGACTAAGCTACTCTGAAAAGATGTGAAATTTCAGTAGACAGATAAATGTCAACAGAGTTTTAATGAGTTAAAGAGGTGTTTGACTAAAGCTTTAGTCTTGACTTTACCTACACCGGGTAAAAAATATACAGTTTATAGTGATGCTTCTCACAATGGGTTAGGCTGTGTATTGATGCAAGAACGAAATGTCATTGCCTATGCATCATGCCAGCTGAAACCGCATGAGAGGAATTATCCCACACATGACTTGGAGCTTACAGCTATTGTGTTCACTCTTAAGATCTGGAGATACTATTTGTATGGGGAGAAGTGCTACATCTACACAGATCATAAGAGTTTGAAGTATCTAGGCACTCAGAAGGAGTTGAATTTGAGACAGAGGAGATGGTTAGAGTTGATAAAAGACTATGATTGTCTAATAGACTATCAGCCAGGGAAAGCTAATGTTGCGGCTGATGCCTTAAGTCGCAAGACTATGGCAAGTCTACGGGTTACTCCTTTGTCTATGGTACATGAGTTGAGATCGTTACATGCCAACTTAGAGATTAATGATGAGGGGTAGACAGCAGTTGCATGGCATGTACAGCCGGTGTTGATTGATCAGATTAGAATGGCAGCTCAAAATGATGAAAGATATCAAAAGTTATTAGAAGTAGTCAGACAGGGCAAGAAACTTGAGTTCTCAATTAGAGATGATGGTTTACTGCTACACCAGGGCAGAATGTGTGTTCCTAATGATGTTGATTTGAGGCAGATTATTTTAAAGGAAGCACATGAGTCTCCTTTTGCTATGCACCCTGGTGGCACAAAAATGTATAGAGGGCTAAAGGAGCATTACTGGTGGATGGGTATGAAAAAAGATGTGGCAGAATTTGTTTCCAAATGCCTAACTTGTCAGTAAGTGAAAGCAGAGCATCAAGTACCAGCTGGTTTGTTACATCCACTACCAGTACCGAAATGTAAATGGGAGAGAATAACTATGGATTTTGTGATGAGACTTCCGAGGACACAGAAAAGTCATGATGCAGTTTGGGTCATTGTTAACAGACTGACCAAATCTGCTCATTTTCTGCCAGTCTGGACGGATTACAGTTTAGAAAGATTGGCCAAGTTGTACATTGATGAGATAGTAAGACTGCATGGAGTGCCAGTATCCATCATATCTGATAGAGATCCTAGGTTCACTTCTAGATTCTGGGGTAGTCTTCAAGGAGCCCTAGGAACTAGATTAAACTTCAATACGGCATTCCACCCACAGACAAATGGCCAGTCTGAGAGAGTAATTCAGATATTGGAGGACATGCTACGGGCTTGTGTGATTGAGTTTGAGGGCAGTTGGGACACACACTTGCCTTTGATTGAGTTTGCTTACAACAACAGCTACCAATCAAGCATTGGGATGCCTCTATATGAAGCTTTATATGGTAAAAAGTGCAGAACTCCCCTGTGTTGGGATAAAGTAGGTGAAAGGAAGATAATTGGGCCCGAAATTGTTCAGCAGACTGAGGAGAAGATCAGGGTGATCAGAGATCGACTCAAAGCTGCATCAGACCGTCAGAAGTCCTATATTGATTTAAAGAGAAGGGATATTGAGTATGCAGTGGGTGAGAAAGTATTCCTCAAGGTTTGCCCTTGGAAGAGAATTATGAGATTCAGCAGGAAGGGGAAACTGAGTCCTCGATTCATTGGGCCATATGAGGTTCTAGAGAGAGTGGGTCCTTTGACATATCGTTTGGCACTACCTCCTGAGTTGGAGAAGATACATAATGTCTTCCATGTGTCTATGTTGAGGAGGTATAGATCAGACACATCTCATGTACTACCAGTGGAAGAAATTAAAGTGAATCCAGACCTCACATATGAGGAAGAACCCATAGAGATTCTGGCTTATGAGGTGAAGCAGCTACGGAATAAGTAGATACCATTAGTGAAAGTACTGTGGAACCATCATTCGGGCCAAGAAGCTACTTGGGAACGAGAGGAGGACATGAGGAGACAGCACCCACAACTGTTTAGAGACTGATACTAGGTAAAATTTCATGACGAAATTTATTTTAAGGGAGGGAGAATTGTAACACCCCTATTTGCATAGCCTGGTATATTTTACTATTTCGGTGACCGATGTCGGTCTGCATAATTAAGGGGATTAGAACCACATCTAAGATAACTAGATAAGCCCTAAAAATAAATAATTAGTAATTATCAAATAGTTAAGTATAAATAAGAAAAATAGAACACAAGAAGTTAAATGAGCCGAGAGTCACAGCGATTGGTGACCTTCTCGGGAAGGACTGCGAGGTCAATCTAAACTCAAATTTCGAATCGTAAAATGTGAAGCCATGGTCCTTAAGACTATTGTGAACACAATGGAAAAGAGAAAATCACAAAATAGAATTGTTAAGTAAGTCAAATAATTAGGTCAGGGATTCGGAAGAAATATTGAATTACTTGCAAACCAGATCGAACTGGTGAGGGATAATTTGGTCAATTTACCCCTAGAGCTGACTCCTGACCTAACTTTCTAATAAAATTGGAGAAAAAAAATTTTCGGGATCAAGAATTAAATTAAAGAAGAATGGGAAAAAAAAAGAAAAAAGAAAAGAAATTGCATTAGTGACATCATGAGGTGACCTAAGCATTATCATAAAAATAATTACATTTAATTTTATTTTTCACTAAGTAAAATTTAAGATAATTATGTATAAAACAAAGAAAACAAAAAAAAAAAAAAACCATTTCATCTTCTTCATTTGGCTGGCCAACTCTCTCTCTCTCTCCATTACCAACCCACTATGGAAGCTTGCACTCAAGCTTGAAATCCCTTATTTAACCTTAATATTTCCCATAAATACTTCATAAAAGTTTGATACCTCAACTTAAGAAGGAGATTGAAGAAGAAAGAAAGAAGGAAGAGAGAAGAACTAGATGGAGTGAACTCCTAAGGTTGAGGTAAGGAATTAAATTGACATTTTTAGTTTAAAATACATGTTATGAGTTAAATTAACTTAGATTTCAACCTTAAAATCAAAAGAAAACATGGTTGAGGGACCAAACATGAATTTTGGCCAGCCTTAGTTAGGGTTTGAAATGAGTGAATTTGATGCATTTGAATGGTTACTTAGGTTGAATTATGTATGTAAACTATGGATAGATGTTTAGAATGCATTAGATTTGAATTTTATGAATTAGGGTTCTTGGCACCTAGGGTTTGGGGAGAAAATTTTGAGAATCGGCCAAATGATGTAGTTAACCTTATTTGAGTTGAGTAATGGTCAAGTGTGACCATTTGAGGTGTGTATGAAGTGTTGGAACTAAGTATAAATTCGGATTGGTTATGGTCATTTTGCAGGCAGCATGACCTAGGTCCCTTTCAGGGACCAAAACTGAAAATTTATCAACCCAATTAGTGTGAGGCTAATTGGGAATGAAACTAGACACAAAATGGCACATTTTTCATTTAGGAATCATGCCCAGAAAGTGACCATAACTTAGTGAACAATTAGGCCAAATCTGGAATTAGGCACACTACCCTGTACAAAAATGACCAAATGAACAGTGTTTGTTCATTTTGCCATAACTTGGGCTAGGCAGGTCCAAATGACCTGATTTTTGTGGCATTAGAAAGGTATGACATAGTACTACAACTTTCATGAAGAACACAAACCCAAATTATGTCCTTAGCCAAGTCATTTAGCCACCCAAATTTAGTGACCTAAAACTGCCAGAACCAAATTAGGTGCCTAGAAAATCTGGGTTAGACCAATCCGGCCAGCCATGTTCAAATAGCTATAACTTGGGCGAAAAAACTCCAAATGGAGTGATTCAAAAAGGGAAATAAAGTTAAGATAATAAGGAACAACTTCTATGAAGAAAACTTACCCAAATTCTAACAGCAACATGACCAATGGAACAGTACAACACAAGACACTAAAACTGAAAATTTGAAATTTGTGCCTAAAAGACTTAAGATTTGAGAAAACAACCAAAACCAACAAATTAGGTAACCAAAATGTGGTATGTGGGTAAAATTAGAATTTCCATACCTATTAAGCATTAGAAAGTCAATAAATTAACTTGAATAGTATCGTGAATAGTAACCCCGAAATACAAATTTTAAAGAACGTCAAGTTTAGCATATTAAAGCTAGGTATAAGTAGATTTGAATTCATTTTTGGATTTATGATAAATTATGATACTGAAACACTGTGAAATTGTGTGTTTCAGTTGAAAAGAATACCGGGAAAGAACCCGAGGCATCGAGTCAAGGCCAAGAGGCGACTCGCATAAGGTTTGTGCACAACATAGAAATTTTGTAAATTTTCTTCTACAAATTGTTTTGAATGAATTGTGAATTAATTTTATTGAAATGTTTATTATGCTTTTAACTTAAATTGTTAAAAGTTTACTTGTATATGTTGAAATGGCAATGAATATTTAGTAAATTGTTAAGATAGTTTTGAAACCACAGTGTCATGACCATATATTTGAATACCTCACTAGCATGACTAGTGGGAAGAAATAGTTTCGAATTTTGATTCTTTCTCTGGCTGAAGTGTTGAGGTGTGTGCCAGTAGAAGAAGAAATTGAATGGGTACCCATATATTTGAGCTAGCTAGCCTTGTGATGTGATTTCTCATAAGCCTCTGGCTATTGAGATGATTATTGTTTCGAATGGCATGATATAACTGTGTGTTTTTATGAAATTTGTTTGAGACTTTCGAAATGAAATTGTTTGGATTAAAAGCTTATAAATCATGTTTTGTATTTATTGCTCATATTCAGTTCAGTTTTTGAATAAGTATGATTTAAATTATGCATAAAGGTTATTTTAGTATATTGTGCACCACTGAGTCATAGTACTCAGCGATGACTATTATTGCCATCGCAGATATAGAGACTAGAAGAGCAGCAGAGTGAGCTGTTGAGGATCGTGGAGCCACCTTCCCTGAAGGTTACCCATCGCTAGGGCTCCGGCTCATTTAGCTTGGTTTTATTTTATTTCTAAAATTTTTCCTAAATTTTTCTTATTATTATTTGAGTTATTTATGATTCCTCACTCTAATCTAAATATTTTTTTAGACGTTCTAGCTGTTCAGACCGACACTTGTCACCGGAACAGTAAAATGTACGGAATTGCTATAGTGAGGGTGTTACAATTTTTCCTCTCTAACAAAAATTTCGTCCTCGAAATTTACCTGACATAAGCAATCAACGAACTGCTACCTCCTTACTTCTACCCCTTTCCGTGTTATCATACTTCACTTTCTCCTTAGTCTCAATCCTATCCTCAAACAGTTCTGTACTCATCCTTTTTCATCTTAAATACAATCTCCTTCTCATCTCCATTCACTATCTCATTGTCTCTTCACTCTCTTATTCCATACCTTAACCTAAAATAAACGGGAAATACAGATATGCAATAGTGTCACCTCGACTCTTATGAAAGCAATGCATGATATGCAGTTTATCTAGGTCCAGAAACGCCTAAATTGCGCTCTGATACCAATAAATGTGACACCTCTTACCCGACTACAGTGTAGCCGAGCAATGCGTACTACATTTGGTGCCGGAGCATCCTAACTTATCTTACTTTATTTCTTTAAAAATTTTATTCTCGTTATATTTAATATTGATTATTTTTCAATGGAGAAACTAATGGAGTTTCCCCTATTTTATTATCGTTTGACGTGTTTTACTATTCACCTATTTGAAAATTTCAATAATATTTTACAATAAAAATCTCATCAATTATTCTCATTATTCACATCTCATTCATATATCTCAATTTCATATTCATTTCCATGCATTTCCATTCATTCACAATTTATATATATAAGTTCTCAAGTTTCATTAATTTACATGATTTACAAATTAATTATAGTTCCATAATCTATATTTCAACATACAATTCATAGTTTACATTACAAATAATAACTAATTATAATGTACAAAATACATAATATGATCTATATGGGCCCTATCTACATGCATTGCTGAGGAGGTGACAACCTTGAACACTCTGCAGATCAGACTCTAAAATCTCTGTTTAGTATTCGCTACGCTTTAACTTCAGTACCTGTGCGAGGAAACAAATCCATCGCGATAAGCATTGCTGCTTAGTGGTGCAATAATATAACAAGAAATAATATATACAAATAAAAATAATTTGAGCATATTTTCTATACTCAAGAATTTTACTGGGTTCATATGAAATTTGCCATATAGTATATTTTTCGTCATTTATGCTGCTCTTTAGAATCTCTTCTGTCATAAGTTTACAATAATCATTTATATAATGTACAAATAAATCTAAATATTTAGTTTATGTTTATATTATTATGGAGGATGCATTTCTAATAATTACTTACGTTATGCTTATTTTGCTAGTCTTTCATTTACTCTGTTAAAATTTTTCATGTGTTGTGGATCATTTCGTAATAATTAAATTCTTAATACTAGTTTAATACCTTTCGGATTTTTCTCACTGATTTATTTAGTTTTTAATATTTTTAACTTATTTCAATAGATTTTTTTCTCTGCCCAGGTAACCTGTGACAGGCTGGCTAAACTGGATAATGGGTCGTTGGCACTGGACACCGCGATACCTCGGGCCGTCATACCATAGGACGCAGAACGTCAACCACGTATGCAGTCAATATGGCTAAAAAGCCATGATAACACATAATCGGGCATAAAAGCCATGAATGTTGGCATAAAGCCATGAATGCAGGTATAAAGTCATGAATACGGGCATAAAGCCATGAATACAGGCATAAAGCCTTTCGCAGTACTGCTAAAACAATACCCTATTGGTGTGCCAATCTATCCAATCTGACACACATGTCTAGGCAATACAAGGACACATAATATCATTAAATATTAATATATTATGTTTTATGACTTCAATATTTCATGACAATTTCCATAATTTATACATTCATTATAATATTCATACATTCCTTATATCATTCATATTGATCACAATTCACATTCATTTGATCTACCATTCAAATTCAAAACATCTTTCCTTTCTCTCTTGATGAGAACCTAAATCCCAAATGACACTTTTATCACATTTATTCATTCAACAATCTATTCATATAAGGTACATTTCATACTTCAAGTCGTATTGCTAATATATTATGAACTCCATTGGTGATGGGAGTATAAGTCTCAACAATCCATCTAGGTTAATTTCATTTTCCTATTCAAGTGGTATCACTCATGTTTTATTAGACCTACTAGTAATGAAAATACAAATCTTAATTATATATTCACATAACTTAAATGTTGATTAAGTCATTTAGGTAAATTACTATTTCTATTCCAAGTAATCTATGAATGTTTTATGGATTCCAAATTTCATACCTTCATTTCCTCTACCAATTTAGTTATTACACTTTGTATCTTTGTATTACTATTCACTCAAATTATTGATTTTTTAATATATAATAAATTTATTGAACCTAAGTTCCCCAAGATATCACATTTTGCATTTTATTTTTGTTGGTATTGATTTCCAATACCATTTCAAAGCTTATCTTATGTTATTCAAAATTTTCAGATTTCATACTCTAGGTTTACTATTCCGTTGGTCATTTGTACAGTAGGAATTTGATAAAATTGTCTTCATGAAAGTTGTTTCTTATTGTGTCTAGTTACATTTTGTTTTTTTTGAATCACTCCATTTGGAGTTTTGTACCTCAAGTTATGGTCATTTTACCATAACTGGCCAGATTGACCTGTACCCATAATTTCTGGGCAATTTGGTTCTGCCAGATTTGGTGACCTAAGTTTGGTTGGCAATTTGACTAGGTTAAGGTTAGAATTTGGATTTGTGTTCTTCATGAAAGTTGTAGGGCTATGTCTCAGCTTTTTGCTGGTAAATTTTTAAGATTAATTGAGCTTTTCTACACTGAGTTATGATCATGTGAACAAACACTATTTATTTAGTCATTTTCTAGGGACAGCATGTTGGTCACCTGGATTAGGGTAATTTTTAGGTTAATTTGATTTGGTTTTCTGGGTAGGGTTTCTTCACCAAAGTTGTGCCATTATGTGTCTAGTTTCATGTCCAATTAGCCTTGCACCAATTGAACCTATACAACTCCATTTATGGCTGCCCAAACCTACTAGACTCACAACCAGTCCTGCAGGTTACCAAGGGCAGCATGCCTAAGTTCAACTCCAACATCCTTAGTCACTTCAATTCCTCCTCACACACATTCAAATGGTCACTAATTGACCATTACAAGGTTAACATACCATTACATAAGCAAAACTCCAATTTTTTTCACAAACCTTAATTTCCAAGTGTCCATTTCATGCTTTTCATGTCATCTAAATCATCCAACACACATAGTTCAACATCTAACTCAAGTTATCTCATCACAAATCACTTCTAAACAATTTAAGTCATACAAATCAACAATTCTCATCCTTCTCCCATGGTCGCCAATTATCATACATACTTCAATATAATTGTTTTGTTCACTTTTACGACAAATTTACATTTAATTTGTCTTCCTAACAAGGACTAAAAAGATAGGAAAATGAGTATAGGCACTAACCTCAATTGCTAACTCTTCCAAGTCTCCAAAACTTCCTTTTTCCTTCTTTTTTTTGCTGCCTAGTGATGATCTATGGTGTAAGGATCAAATTTAGTGAAGAGCTTGAGAGGGTTTATGGTGAGATTAGGTGGGGTGTGAAGCTTAGGAAGCTTTTTAATGGAGGAATGGGTTGGGAGAAGTGAGAAGTCTGGTATGGTGAGGAAGAAGCAGAATTATTTTGTAAAGTTTTGGTCTTCCTTATCCCTTTTAATGAGTTTAATAAATTGTGATTGGTGGAGGAAATTTAAATGACATCATATGATGTCATAATTAGGTATTTTCCTTCATTTTCTTTTCTTTTCTTTTCTTCTCTACTCATTTTCAATTAAATTTTTTGAAATATTATTCATATTTTAGATCATAATAATTATTTACTTAACTGAACAAGTTGGCCAAAAATCATTTCTGAAGACGAAATGACCAAAATGCCCTCCGTTTGGCTTAATAGACTAAAATTGTCTGTACCGATTGAAAAATTTTTCTAAACCTTTTCTTGGCATTCTAATGCCATAGAAACCTTAATGACTCTTCTCTGGAGTCTCAAAAATTATTTTATGAATTTTCTCCTGGGTCTGGAGTCGATAACTATCTTTACTGATACTTCTCCGTACGGTCACCCATCGCTAGGGCACCGGCTCATTTAACTTGGTTGTATTTTATTTCTAAAATTTTTCCTAAATTTTTCTTATTATTATTTGAGTTATTTATGATTCCTCACTCTAATCTAAATATTTTTTCAGACGTTTTAGCTGTCCGGACCGACACCGGTCATCGGAACAGTAGAATGTACGGAATTGCTACAGTGAGGGTGTTACATGGAACATTCATTTTGATGAAGCCATTAAATCTTTTAGTTTTATCAAGAATAAGGATGAGCCATAGGTTTACAAGAAGGTTAGTGGGAGTGCAATCATTTTCCTTATCTTGTGTGTGGATGATATCTTATTAATAGGTAATGATGTCGGTATGCTAACTACTATAAAACTCTAGTCGTCAAATACTTTCTCCATGAAAGACTTAGCAGAAGCAACCTATATTCTGGGCATTCGCATCTATAAAGATAGATCGAAAAGAATAATAGGTTTATCCCAAAGTCTATACTTGGAAAAAGTGTTAAAGAGGTTTAAAATGCTTGATTCCAAGACAGGATTATTACCAATAAGGTATGGTATCCACCTTTCCAAAGAATTATCTCCAAAGACACCTGAGGAAAGAGAGAAAATAGCAAGGATTCTTTATGCTTAAGTAACTTAAAGCCTTATGTATGCAATGTTGTGTACGAGGCCAGATATCTCATATGTAATTAGTTTGACTAGCAGGTTTCAATCTAATCCAAGTTTGGAATACTGAATTGCTGTAAAAAATATCCTTAAGTACTTGAGAAGGACTAAGGATTTAGTCTTGATATATGGAGGAGGTGATCTCCAATTGGATGGCTTTACAGATTTTGATTTTTAATTAGACGTGGATGATAGAAAGTCTATCTCTGATTTTGTGTTCATATGTAATGGAGGCGCAGTTAGCTGGAAGAGTTCCAAGCAGAGTATAACAGCTGACTCCACTACAAAGGTCAAGTATATTGCTGCATCAGATGCTGCAAAGGAAGCTGTTTGAATAAAGAAGTTCGTAACAAAATTTGGAGTGATTCCTTTAATTGAATCACCAATTCCATTATTTTGTGACAACAATGGTGCTGTGATCCAAGCAAAGGAACCCCGATCTCACCAAATATCCAAACACTTAGAAAGGTGCTACCACATTATCAAAGAAATAGTTAGGAGAGGCGATGTAGCAATGCAAAAAATAACATCAGTTTATAATCCAGCTGATCCCTTCACCAAGGCCATGACACAAAACCAATTAGACTGACATCTTGAGAAGATGAGTCATAGATTTTGTAATAAATTACTCTAGTGCAAGTGGGAGATTATTAGTAGTATGTCCTAGAGCATATCATTGTATTGTATCTTATAAACATTTACTTTCCATTTAATGGTAAATATTATTTTCTTTTAAAGTTGAATGGTTTGAATTTAATTGAAAATATCCTTCAATATCTTGTTAGATATTCTATTCTTAAGTTGTTAAGAATATGAGTGACAGAATATTCTAGCACAAGTATTATAAATTTGGTTCGCAATCTAGGGTACTTCATTGGGCATGACTTATCCGAAAAGATTGTCACTTATGTTTTTTTCCATGGATTGGTATGAGATACTAATATGTTGGAATGTTGAGTCTCATGCCATATGACAAACATTATGGGCACTTATACGATAAGTGGGTTGAACCAGTGACATAAGATGACTTGTACATGGAGTTTACTTTTGTCAATACAAAGTTATCTAGCTCATAATAGTGCATATAATCCCTTGACCTGAGATAACATAGTTATCTTATATATAGGTGGTTTGACTTTGATACTGCTTTCATGCTTGTACTATGTATGAGTATATGGGCATGTGATGGCTTTGACTAATTATAAATAGATAGGTGTTAGTGAAGATGGAATCCGTTACCCTAAGTAAATAAGGATAAAATCTTTTATCCATTTAATTGTTCTTGATGAATTCAAGTTCTTGGTCAGGACAGTCAGACTTAGTCAGAAAAGAGTTTTTGACAGGAAAGTCTTATTAATAAAAAATTAGAATTAAAAGAGGACATATGATTTTAAAAAAAGAGTTTGACATGAAACATGACTCTAGTTAGAATTGGAATTTTGTAACGAAGAGATTTTATTGCATGGTACGTATAATCAAGTTTCATGAATTGGGAAATAATTCATAACTGAGTGGAGAGTCATGGTACATTATGTTAGATGTCAATCATGATTTATGAGAATTTAAATGAAAAGGGAATTTTATTTTAAATTTGGAATAGTTTCAATAATATTAAGGAGTTAATATTATTCTCATTGCTAATTAGTAATGAACCTAATAAGTCACATACATAATAGCACCATGATCAAAGTAGGATTAGTTTAATTAATTAATTAAATGATTTAATTAATTAATTGAATTAATAAATTTAGCTTATAATTAGATTACAAAGTCCCTAGTATGACTTGAAACTAAATTTACCAATGGAAGTGTTCAAGTTAATATTTAAAGTATTTAAATACAATCTTAAATAATCAAGCTTATGGAAGATTATGGACTTGGTCAAATTTTGATAATTTTGACCATGTTGACTTGGTCAAAAATGGGAGGAAAATGTCTAATTAATTAACGGTTAATTAATTAATTAATTAATATTTAGAAATACTAATTAATCTTAGTTTCTTAATTAAGATTAAAGCATGGCTGGACCAATCATATGATGAAAACAAATTCAAAGGTTGAATGGTTATTGGACACTTGTCAATTTAATTTTAATTAAGTAAATTAAAGTGAATAAAAGGAAAATGGAAGAAGACAAATTTAATATTCTTCTTCTTCCTTCTTGGCCGACTCATTCCTCTCACCATAAAAAAAAAAAAAATTCTTCTTCCTTCTTCCTTGTTTGATTCAAGAATATTAAGTGTTAATACTCTTGAATTAATAGTTAAGAAAGTGTTTCTCACTACTTCCAAAGAAGAAAGCCTAGAAAAACCTTTCTCTTCCTTTTTTCCAAGTTTGGACGAACCATAAGGAAGCACAAAGAGAAGATTTTGGTTGATCAAAGTGCTTTGATCAAGGAGCTTGTGTGAACAAGCTAGAGAGTCAACATTTGGTGGCTTCACTATCAGGATTGGAGGTGGAATTTTTGATTTTGCACCTATTTGTGTGAGTTTTCCCTAAAACCCTAACTTGTTAGATTTTTGGAATTTTGTTTCCTAATGGCAATTAGTTATGTTAGCAACTGAGAAATCATGTTTTATGACCAAAGCTAAATGTTTTGTAATAGTATAAAATGTTTGTCTCTTGTATGACATTTAGGGTTATAAAATTTAAAAATTGCTAACCTTGCACCTTATTGGGCCCTAAGGTGCATTTTTTTTTTCACCACAGTCTTATAAGTTGAATTAATCACATTTAATTTTTCTCGTTCTATCTTAGAATATCAATTCGTTCAAATTTGATTTGCTTCTATTTCCATTTTTTGTAAGCGGCTTGGCTTTTTCCAACTGTTCAAAAGCTCCCTCGCGTAGTTTTTCTGAATTTCAAATAATATCCAAAATCCTTTGTTTTCAATTATCTAATAAATCACTTAATACTCCCTTTCCAAAAAAAAAAAATAAATACACCAAGGATTACACTTAGATTTATTAGATTTGTTGCTAAAATATCAATATTAAACCCAAAACTTCTAGTGGATGACCAGTGACCCAAGGAAATGAAAAAATCGGTTACATTTTTCATATGATCTCCTCTTTGCTTATAGACAATAGACATGCTAATTATCTTTTTTTTTTCCTTATTCTATATATTTTATTTATTTATATTTATTTTATTTTTATTTTATATAAGTATATGTTATTGTTTATTATTGTTCTTGTTTTTTCTTTTTTTTTATTCTATTTCTAAATAGAGTAAAAAAATGTTCAATTTATATTTGAATTATAAATACATTTTTTTTTTCAATTTTCAATTTAAAATCTCTAATAACATACATTAGTTTTTTCCTCCATATTATTCTTGTGACACTCCTTACCCGTCTACAGTGTAGCCGAGCAAAGTGTGCCACATTCAGTGCCGGAATACCCTATATTGTCTCGTCTTATACTGTATTAATTTAAATTCCATGTATTTGTATTATCCCATATGTTCAATTTTTTTTTATCACATCCTATTTTTGTGGAGACCCAGACAGAGTCTCCTCTGTTATATTAGCGTATGACGGTATTTACCTGTTAAAGTAGTTCATATTCATCTCATTTTCCATATGCCATATCATATCATCATAATTCTCATAATCATTTCAAGTAAATAAAATATTTCTTTTCATTCATATAAAATCAAGTACAATATTTACAAACTATTTATAATCTCAAAATTTAATTACATTATATACTTATGTACAATGAACAAAATATAAAAGCTAAATACACATGGGCCCTGCAAAAAAATGGATCACGAGGTGACACGTCACTGCTCGCAAACTGCTCCACTTACTGCCGAGGTAACACGTCACCTTTCGCAAACCTGCAAAAAAAAAAAAAGAACAAAATACAAAAGCTAAATACGCCAGTACCTACACGATGGAAAAACCAACGCACTAAGCATAACCCTTAGTGGTGCATAAAATAAAGGGAAATAAACTAAAAAATTAAAGATAATTATTATATGTATAATTTCATAAGGAAATGTAAATTCTCTAAATTTTTAGTCATTTACATGTTTATTGACTTGGAGAGCAAATAAATTTATCAGGATCTTTTCTGTTCACTTATTCCATATTCAGTTTTATTAATGTACTTATTCAATTTTAAAGCTTATTACTCATATCTGTGCCCAAGTAACCTATGATAGACTATAAAGACTGGATACATGGGACTATACTAGTTAGACATCTATATGTCTATCATGTATACATCGATCATGTCAGGCACAAGGCCAGCGGGCAGACATAAAGCCAAAAATCATAATAGGCACAATTGGCTAACGAGCAGGCATAAAGTCTGAAGAACAACCATATCAAACATATATTATCTATCAATGATTATTTATATAGGCAGTACTACAATCTGTAGTTTCTAATTGGTATACCAATTGATCCATGCTATATATATAAGTCTAGGCATACTTTGGGCAAGGTAGTATTATTAAATACTTATAGTTTCATTATTTCATATCATGTACTATTTGTGTTTCATAGCATTTTTATGTTACTTGTGATGAGAAACATAAGTCCCACATACATATTCATGTCACTTTTATGTTTAGTAAATCATTTTGATTACTTCCATATCATATACCAAGTCCTTTTATGAACCTTTTTCAAGGTCCAGATTTGGGTGTCTTAACTTCATCTAGAATTTTAGTCAAGATATAGCCATTGTTTGGCCATACATCCTTCACGAAAGTTATTCCTCTATGTCTTATCTTTGTTTTTCTTTTTGAATCATGTCATTTAGAGTTTTAGAACTCAAGTTTGTTAGTAGTATGCCCTAGAGCATATTATTTAGTATGTATCTTGTACATATTTTTATTAATAAAAGGCATTTCCACTTTTGCGTTTACATAATATATTTATGTGTAATAGAAAAGGTCCATTGATATTTTGTTAGAAATATTATTCTTAAGTTGTTAAGAATATGAGTGATAATATTTCTAGCACAAAGTATCGTAAATAGGTTCACAATCGAGGATACTTCATAATAAGGACATGACTTATCCAGAAAGATTGTATTCATGTTTGTTCCCAAGTTATTTATATGAGATATAAATAAGATGTAATAGTGAGTCTCATGCCATATAACAAACATGATAGGCACTTATAAATGATAAGTAGGCAGAACCAATGACACTTATGACAAGCACATGGAGTTTACTCTTGTCAATGTTTTGTCATAAATCATATCAGTGCATATAATCTTTAGACCTGAGATAGCACAGTTATCTTGTATATAGGTAGTTTGAGTTTGATACTGCTTTCATACTTGTACTGTGTATGGGTATATGGGCATCTGTTGGCTCCTACTAGTTATATATGGAGGTAAGTGTTGATCAAGATGGAATCTGTTCCTCTAAGTAAATAGAAATAAAATAATATGTTCATTTAATTGTTCTTGATGTTTCAAGTTCCTGGCCAGGACAGATAGATTTATTTAGAAAAGAGTTTCTGATGAGAAAATCTTTTTAATCAAGAAATGGAATTAAAAGAGAACATAATATTCATAGCAAATAGAGTTTGACATGAACCATGACTCCAGCTTGAGTTGGGATTTTGTAACAGAGAGATTCTAGTGCATGGTAACATATGATTATAGGTTCGTTTAAGGTAAACCTTATTACTAATTGGGTGGCCATGACATGCTATGCTAGGTGTTAACCATGGTCTATGAGGTTCATAAAATGATTTAGAGAAATCATTTATGGTAAGAAAGAGTTTTGATGATATAAAGAGTTGATATCATGTCTCATTGCCAATTAGTGATGAGCCTAGTAAGTCACACACATACACAAGTTATCACCTATTTAAATATGATTTAATTAATTAATTAAAGAGTTTAATTGATTAATTAAATAGGTTTGGTTTGCAATTAAATTGCAAAGTCCCTAGCATGACTTGAAACCAAATCTATATTATTGGATGTATAATATAAGTTAAATTTATATTTAAAGCGTTTAAATATAAATTTAATTAATGAGAAATTAATTAATAGAGATTAATTAATTAATTTATATTTGATATAAATTGATTAGAAGAAGAAAAATAATTATTTTGGGTTACGAACTCAAAATTAAGACACAGGGGCATTTTGGTCATTTCACAGTGTGACACGTGGCATCATGAGATGGTGACATATGGGATTACACATAAGCTTGCCAAATGTTTTTTAATCATGTAAGATGATTAAAATCAAGATTAAATATAGGTTTGACACTTGGCACAATGTGATTGGGTCACTTAAACCTAGAGCTAATCAAAGGGTGACATGTGGCAAGGGTTTAATGTGTTAACCTAGCTATTTAAGTGTTGTTATGAAAAGAAAAGCAACCAGCAGCTACTCCTCTCCTTTGTCACGCCACTTTGAGGCTTTTCATCTATTCTTCTTCATCTCTCATCAATTCAAAGAGATTAGCCATCAATCTCTTGAATTAAGAACACTAGAAATTATTTCTAGTGTCCTATTTACATCTCTAATCTCTTAAAAGGCAGAACTTGAATTTCTAATTAATAGAAAAAGCTTTAGAAGCTGTTCAAGGGCTGCCATAGGTGTTCTTGGTGTGGACAAGCTAGAGGGACAACATCTGGTGTCCTGAAGATGAATCTCAAAGGCGCAGACACGCTGCAATGCATCAAGAGGTTAGTGTAATCGTTCTTGATTTAATCTAGGATTCTAAAAATTAATCTGATTAATTTTAAAATCTTAAATGGCAAATAAAGATCCAAAAACATATTAAAAGAGTTTTAATATGTTGTTTATCATTGAAATCAAATAGATAAAAAATAAATCTTGCATGATGCATGTGACCCTAGGTGAAAATTTTGAATTCAATGATATAAACTTGTGTTTTTCATGCTTCCGTTCCTTCAAAGTTATGGTTAATTAACCAACACTAGTTAACTGTCTCACTCGGGTTCTAGAATCAGGTAGATTCTGGAGTCAAATTTTATCTAGTCATTTGGGCATGCTACAATCAATTTCAGGCCTAATGTTCTTCATATGAGTTGTTACCCTATGTCTTAGAGTCACTCAGATTCAAGAATCACAATTTTTTAGGTCATTTTGGATGAATTATAGTCAATTAACTGACCTAGACTCCTGAATCTTGTGCCTTCAGGATTTTAGGTTCAGATCAGTGTATTTGATTCCTATTTTAGGGTTTTTACTCTCAAAATTTGATAAAAGTTCCTAAATCAAAGTTGAAGCCCTGTTTCTTAGGTTTCTAGAACAATTTGGCTCATCCCATTTGGAGTTTCCTAGTGGGAGATATGGTATAAATACTGTTCTAGGGTCAAGTGACTATTTGGTTCAATTTCAGGATTTGGATGGCTGACTTGTCCTAGAAATTTGTCTAAGTTCCATTAGATTCTGGGTTTTAGTCAAAACATCTAAATTGTAGTTCTAGGTCATATAAAAATTTTGGCTTTAGTTTTACTACATTTGCAGTTTTATGGACTAAGTTATGGTATTTTTGCAAAAACTGGTCGGGTAGGTCTAAATCCAGAATTTCAGGTCACTTTTGGTTCTGGTTAGAATTGTTGACCTGAATTTTTCTAGCAAATTGGTTAAGGTAGAGGCAGAATTAGGCTCTATGTTCTTCATGAAAAATGTGCTCCTATGTCTAACATTTTCAATGGTTCAAAAATGAGGTCATTCTGATCTTCCTAGAGTGAGTTATGGCTATTTGAACATTTACTATTCACATGGTCATTTTTTCAGGTCCAGCATATGGTTACTCGGATTCAAGCTAACTTTAGGCCATCTTAAGTTCAATTCTGAGTAGGGTCTCTACATGAAAAATGTGGCAAATTGTCTTAGGTTTAATCTCCAATTGACCTCACACTAATTGGAGCAACATAACTCTACTTATGGCCCTAAAAGTACACTTGACTCAAGGTCCAGAATTCCTGCATGAAAACAACAAGCCCAATTTCTCAATTCCACCCAACTTCCAAACTTTGATCACATTCATGGCACTTCAAAGAATCAACAATCAACCTCAACAACATCAATTTCAAGTCACAACACAAAATTCCCAAATTTAGATCAAAACCCTAATTCCCATAGTCATCTTTCATGCAAATGCATACCAAACTCATACCAATTAACTTATCTATCACATATACTCATTAACAACACTAATAAACAAATTAATTTCATCAAAAATCATCAAACCCCAAATCTTCTCATGGCTGCCGAAAAAATACTTATCATTTTCTTTCAATTTTATAAGATTTCAACTTAGTTCATTATGTTAACAATGATTAAAGAAGGAAAGAAGCTTGTATATGGCATTAACCTTGAATTGATCAATCTTTGACTTGTTAAAACTTTAATTTCTCTTCAATTTTTGGCAGCCAATTACTTTTCCAAGGTGCAAGATCAATTTTTAGTGAAGAGATTTGAGGGTTTTATGGTAAGATACAAGGGAAATTCAAGCTTGGAAATTTGGAAGAACATGGAAGAATACTTCCATGGAGTTTTCGGCCAATAGGGAATTAAAAGGAAGAAGAAGACTTATTTAATGCTATTTGTCTCTTATGAAGCATATTTATCCATAAAATTAATTTAATTATTAATTATAAAAATTATAATTTTTAACATTTCAAATAATTCCCTCTATGTCCCTTCATTTATTTTCATAAGTACTTCATGTTTTCAATAGATTTTCAAAATTTTAATGTTACTCATTTTAATGGATATTTAGGTCAAAAGTCCACTTTAAATGCCAAATGACTAAAATGCCCATCGTTATGTTTATCGAGTTATAATTATTTGTACCGATTAACTTAAATTTCCTTGTATTTTTCTTGGCATTTTTATTATTGTTTAGACCTCATAAATTCCCCAGTTAAGTCCCAATATTTATCTTATAGGGTTTTCCCATGAGTCTGGGGTTGACAACTGTCTTCACAGTCGCTTCCCATTAGGGTTATCCATCGTCGTGACCTCCAGCTCCTTTAATCTATCTACACTTCATTTCTTTTATTTTTCCTTAATTTTTCTTAGTCTTTGTTTAACCATCTTATGACTTTTTACTCTAATTTAAGTGTAGTTCCATCCATTCTGGCTGTCCGAACAAACTTCAGTCATCAGAACAGTAGAATGTACGAACTACCTAAAGTGAGGGCGTTACAATTCTATATAATTTTAATATATTTATTTTTTTTGATGCAAACAAATTTATTCTTAGGAAATTTTTGTTTTAAATACTTTTTATGATAAATATTATCATTTAAAAATAAAATTAAAAATTTAAATTATTTTTTAAAATTATTTACATATTAAAATTTAAGTAAATTTATTTTATTTATTATTTATAAAATATATCAAACTACTAATTATAATAATTTATTATTTTAAAAGAAGATTAATTCTAATTAAAAGTTAATCCGTCAACCATTTATCTTGACCAGTTCATTAACCAAGCCCAGTTTAAAAATCTTGGTTATGATACATGGTGTGAATCAATTTCTAATTTTTATTAAAAAAAAAAATTTATCTGAAAAATGATGTTATTTCTATTAGGAATGAACACTGTTTAATTCAAATAAAAAAAATCCATTGAATTAATTAGTTTTGGTTTGTTTGGTTCCAGTTAAGTTTGGAATTTGCCTAGGAACCGGAACCGAACCGGAATTTTAAAATTTCAGTACAGTTTCGATTCTATTCTTCATTGTTTCGGTTTCAGTTCGGTACAGTTCTGGGTTCTTCAGTTCGGTACGATTCTAATTCGATTATCGATTTTTAAAATAATTTTATGTAATTATTTCCTCAAGAAGTCATACTTGAATTAGCATTTAAGTTTTGAATTGAGTTATTAATACAAAATATATCATATAATATATCTTTTAACTATACATAAATTATATAATCTTTAATTATAAGGTGCATATTTAGCTTAGGATTAAATATATTATATAATATAATAATATATCATATAATATACATTTTAACTATTTATTAATCATATAAAACATAGAAAAACATATATATATATATATATATATATAAATTCGGTTCTCGATTCAGTTCCGATTCTATTTGGATATCGTTCCGATTCTATTTGGATATCTTTCCGATTCGATTCTTAATAAAAAATAAAAATAGAATTAAAATATCAAAATAAATTTGATTCGATATAGTTCCTATAGATTCGATACAATTCTTCGGTTCGATTTGGTTCGATTCCCCCAATATACGCGCACAGATTAGGTTAAACTGACTTGAAGTAATCAAATAAAAGCAACACTTCAATTTAGTATATGCAGTGCGGCGATTAGCAAGAGGAAATGTTATCTCTACGTCGTGTGTTCGATTCTTGCTCCTCCTCATATTGCCATATCATTTTTCTTTCACAGGTTTAATCTGAGCCGTTCTACCCATACGTTCATCTTTTATTCTAACCCTAGGCCGTCCCAAATTCTAACCCTCGCATTTGTTTGCATCTCTGTATAGATTACAATCGACTGCCTCTAACCTTGTCGCATCTCTGATTGAGACTTCCTTGCTCTCTCTGTAAGCAGTTGATTGGATTTTATTTATTTATTTATTTTTTGTCATAATGTATGAACATGTAAATTTTGAAAGCTTGGGACTGGTTGTTTGAAATAAAATTTGAAGGTTTGGGATTGGCTTTGTTGAATTTTATCTTCATCAAACAAACATCAAACCTCAGATGCCAATTTAATCATTTTTTTGTTCCTGTATTTATTCAGTTTTTTAAATAAATAAAAGAATTAGTTAATACAAAACAAACAATAAAAGACTAGAACCGATTTTGGTTTTTAAAGAAGGAAACACTTAAGTATTTCCTGGTTGTTTCATAGGGTAAATTCATGTGAAATTTTACGGTCAGCAATGGATTTGAAGCTTTTGATTCTCATGGTTTGTTTGCATTCATTTGCCTTTCTTTCTAAATGAGCTCAATTTATTAAGTTTCTGCGTATTTGAGGGTCTAAATTAATGAGCAGTCTCTTTTTATTTTTTTTTTTCATTTGATTAAAGATTGTAAATTGTGTTTTATTTAAGAGAAATATAATTTAATTGTGTTGAATTTAATTTTGTTTGAGCTCCATTGGTTTATGGAAACTTAATGCTTTCTTATTTGTGCATTTGAGCTATGCAGAATTATTGGATGAACAGGTGCATAAAATTAATAGAACATATATACTTTTCTGTTTTATGTTTTTAATTTTTCAATTGCAATGTGTAGTTTGAAACCTATCTTGTCACTTATGTAGGGTGTGGTTGAAGCTTGACTACCTGGTTGACTGATATATACAAGTACAAAATGGTATGCTTTACTTTAATTATGATCTTTTATCAATATTTGGTGATAATGAATAATGATTGATATTAGAATGATGGGTACCTTGTACTTTTTTCTTGGGTGGGTTTCAATATGTATTTGATTAGTCTTCTCATAAGAGTTAACTAATTCACTCTTGATCTTTGGGTTTGTAATGATTCAGTTACTGTATTGTGATATTATTCATTGTGGGTTGGATATGGAGACATGCATTTGCAAGTATATATCAAAGTAGTATTAAGTTTATTTTAAAGTCTGCTGCCATGTGGCTTCTGATAGTGGTGCATGCGTTACTGATATTTCTGCTGTTATGATTTAATGTCTTGTACAGTAATGAGTTTCTGGGGTAAATGTGTTGTTTACTATTTCATCTTTATTAATAGTGTTTTACTTGTACATGCAGTTTTTTGATGGATATGGATATCATGGAACGTCATTTGAGCAAACTTATCGATGTTACCCTGCATCATTTATTGAAAAGGTTGGTTTTTTCTATTTTTTTATTTTTTTATTTTTAATTTTTATACATCTGTTGTTTTTTTAATTAATGAGATGTTTAATTCTTAAAAAAAAAAGAAATATATGCTTCATTGGTTGTTAATAAAATGGATAAGATCCATTGAGGAATGAGAACTCCTCATTGTTCTTATATCCTAGCAATGGGACCTTTTCTTTTATTCCCCCGTGTCCCCACACCCCTCCTCTCCAACACACACACAAACACAAAAGACGAACGCAGAAACAGAAATGAAAAAGGGCAAGTTCTATTTAGGCCTGAGCATTCGGTTAGTTCGGATCCGAACCATAATAACTTAAAACCAAAACTTCAAAATTATCCGGATCGAACCAAATCGAACTAATCAACTAATATCAGTTATCATAAAACCGAATTCAATTTGTTTTTAAATTGCCAAACCTGAAAACAAAATGTAACTGATGCCAAAACCTAGTTGTGCAACACATACAAGCTGATAGTTTGGACTACTAAATAGCGTCAGATCATGCATTTGAACCTGCTCAAATTTGGCCATAATAATAATAATAATAATCCAACATTGCAAATAGAGCAACAACTTGACCATCATAATAATAATAATCCGACATTCCCATTAACAACGCCAAATGTCCAAGTTACTATTTAATTTAGAAAATCAGTTTCAATAGTTAATTTTATGATTATTTATTTTTCTTAAATTTTATCTTGCCAAAGTCATAGATGACCCCAAATTTTGGGGATAAAAGTTTAGTTAAGTTGAGTTGAGTTATCTTGCCAAAGTCTGAATTTATACTTGGCAAATATTATTAAAATTTAAAACTTTCTTTGATATTAATTTCTAATTATTTATGTATTTATCTAAATTATTCAAAAATAGCCCAAAATTAGAAAAAAAAAAACATAACAACCCTTAAATCTCTTTTACTTCAAAACTACCTTGTCTATTTGATGATCCATGCTCTTGAGCTCAAAAATTTGTAGAGAAATGAATGATTTCACTTAAGTTGGTTGTGGAGAAAGTTGAGAGAAAATGGCTTAGTTGCTTAGAGAGAATGAAAAGGTGCTAAAATGAATGAGTCAATATAGTTTTTTAGCCCAAAAAAAAGGCTCCCTTATTTTTTTTCACATGAAAGAGGTCAAAAAAAGCCAAGAATTTTTAACTGGAAAGTAACGATTGTTCGGCAGTTACATAACGATCTGTAACAGCCGTTGCCTTTCAATATTGGCCGTAACGGCCTTTACTGTTACAAATTTAAAATCTGTTAAAAAACCTCTAAATAACGGTCATTAGGTAACGTAACGATTGTTATTTAAAACCATTTTTGTTACATACCCTCTTAAAGCTTTTTAAGTTCCTTTAAATCTTCCTCAACATTTATTAGGCTATTCGAGGAACGTAACCAATCTTGAGCATATATCAAAGCCTCTACAATTCAAGAGGTCAAAGAACTCCTAAAGGGATCAAGTACTCTCCCACTAGTACGGAATACACTCTCTAATGCAACTGTTGAAACTGGAACAATCAATATGTCTCTTGCCATTTTTCCAAGGATAGGAAATCTCTCATAATTGATTTTTCACCATTTAAGGATATCAAAATCTTCCTTGTCCTCTTGAATTGCCTCACTCAAATACAATTCCAATTTAGTTTTTGAATCTAAATCTCTAGTTTTTTTTTTTTTCAACTTTTGCTTCTTGTAGTGATGCTTTAAGAAGAATTTTGGCTTAAGATTTATTGAATTATCACGACCTCTTAAGAGCTGTGAACTGGTGCTATCACTTGATTGCTTAAAATCAGGTTGGTACATTTTTTTGTATTCATTAAACAAGTCTTGAATGTTTTCACTTTCTGGAATAACTACTTATTGTTTTCTTTACCATTATTTGGCAAAATGAAAATTCCATATACTCAAACTTATCACGAAATAAGTTTGTTCATTTTATCTATATCCCTCCAATACTTGTAAAAAATTTTCCTCATTCTTTGCCCCATTTTCACCTCATTATCATTATTGAAAGATTAATGTACCTAAGGGTGCAAAGTTAGCAATTTTTAAAATTTTCTTAACCCTAAGGTTTCATGCAACACATAAATCATTTATGCTATTGTAAAACACATAATTTGGTTATAACAAATTATGTTTCAATTGCTAATATGTCTAATTGCCATTAGGAAACAAAAATCCCAAAATTAACAAGTTAAAGTTTAGTGAATTTTAACCCTTAGACGCAGAATCAAATTCAAACACCAATCCGGGTAGTGAAGACTACGAATTGTTGATCTTCTAGCTTATTCACACAAACAAGAAGACCAAAGCTTCCTTTGATGAACCGAAAACCTTTGGATCCTTTCCCTTTGATTCGGCCAATGGTAGGAGGAGGAGATTTTTAGGGCTTTTAGGTTTTAGCTTGATGGAAATGAAGAGAAACACTTTCTCAACTTTTAATTCAAGAGTTATAACACTTAAACTCTCTTGAATTAAGCAAGGAAGGAAGAAAAGAATTTGGCTATAGATGAGAAGGTGGTTTAGCCAACTTGAGAGAGAGGAAGATGATAATCACTTTTCCTTTCTTTCTTATCCTTTTATTTATTTTAATTTCTCTTAATTATTTTTAACCTTACAAGTGTACACACTTAATTCAAAGATTAAATGTGCTTTCTAATCTTAATTAGTCCACTTGTCAAGTTAAGATAATTAAAGAAATTAAAAATTTAATTAATTAGTATAAAAAAATACTAATTAATTAAGCACTTTCTCTCCCCTTTGACCAAGTCAAACTAAGCCAAATTAACCAAAATTAATTTCCTACCTTATACTTAATTAATCAAGTTTATATTTAAATTTTTTTAAATATTAACTTGAATACTTCCAGTGATAAATTTAGTTTAAAGTCATGCTAGAGACTTTACAATCTAATTACAAACTAATTATATTAATTTGATTAATTAATTAAATCATTTAATCAATTTAATCAACTTAATTTTGCTTTGATCAAATTGTTCTTATGTGTGTGACTTACTGGGTTCATTACTAATTAGCAATGATAATAATATTAACTTTTTAATATTATTGGAATTATTTCATACTTAAAAATGAAATTTCCTTTTTATTTAAGTTCTCATAAATCATAATTGACATTTAGCATAATGTACGATGACTACTCAATTAGTTATGAATTATTCCCTAATTCATAAACCTTGATCATACATACCATGCACTAAAATCTCTCCGTTACAAAATCTCGATTCTAGCTAGAGTCATGGTTTATGTTAAACTCTTAATGCTTAGAACCATATGTCTTCATTTTAATTCTAATTCTTGATTAATGAGGCTTTTCAGTCAACAACTCTTTTCTGACGAAATCTATCTATCCTGACCAGGAACTGGACTTGTCAAGAACAATTTAAATGGACACAGGATTTTATCCTTATTTACTTAGGGTGACGGATCTCATCTTGACTAACCTATCTCCATATATAACTAGTTGGAGTCAACACATGCCCATATACTTATACCTTGTACAAGCATGAAACCATTACCAAACTCAAACCAACTATATACAAGATAACTGTATTATCTCAGATCAAGAGATTATATGCAATATTATGATCTATATGACAATGTATTGACAAGAGTAAACTCCCTGTGTATGTCATATTTGTGTCACTGGTTCAGCCTACTTATCTCATAAGTGCCCACTTTGTTTGTTATATGGCATGAGACTCACAATTCCATATCATTAGTATCTCATACTAATTGATGGGAATAAACAAGGATGACAATCTATCCAGATAAATTATGCCTAATAATGTATCCTAGATTGTGAACTGAAATTTATAACACTTATACTAGAATGTTCCGTCACTCATATTCTTAACGTCTGTAGAATGGAACATCTAACAAGTTGTTAAAGGACATTTTCAATTAAATATAAACAATTTACATTAAAAGAAAATATACATGCCATTAAAAGAGAATAAATGTTTACAATATACAATTTCATGATATGCTCTAGGGCATACTACTAACAATTACTACCGATCCATTGATTCTAAATAAAAGCTAAGTCACTTATCTCACTAAAGAATGTATTAGATGTGACATAACGGAAACCTAAAATACGCAAAATTAGCTCATAAAAATGAGCCAATATTTCAACAATTTTCCTACACTAAGACCAATTATAAAAATTAGGTGCCCCATTCTCCCTCCAACTCAATCTTGAGCATAGGTTCTTGTGACTCGTACCTCTCGAATGTCCTTACATATTTTTGAGCTATATTCAACATCAAGTCAAATTCCACCTAGTTGGAACATCTAAACACAAAGAAAACTTGGCTTCAATTTTTTCATATTTAGCACACTCCTTAAATTTTTTCAATCTACCAGGTGTATCCCATTGCATCGCTTAACTTAAACATCAACTCACTAACATCTTTTAAGACATCCATAACAACCAAATTAAGAATATGTCCCATACACCTCATATAAAGGTAATTAGAATTAGAAACAATAACACCCAATTTGCATTTTTAAAAAAAAATAAGAAATGGCTACATCGTTTGAACTAGCATTGTTGACTGTAATAGTGAATATCTTATCTAGCTCACACTCTATCAAACAAGTTTCAATAGCCCTACCAATTGTATCACCTTTATGACTTGTAATAGTACAATAATTAAGAATTTTCTTATGTAACTTACAATCATTATCAATGAAGTGAGCAATAACATACATGTAATTAATTCTTTGTAAAGATGTCCATGTATCTATAGTAAGACTCAACTTTTTACAATTTTTCTTCAAATAGGACTTCGATTTTGACCTCTCCTTAACAAACACTGTATAACAATCCCGTGAAATAGTCCAACGGGAGGGAATCCTAAACTTAGGACATATGGCTCTCATAAATTTTCGAAAACCCTCACCTTCAACAAATTTAAATGTCAACTCATCAATGTTAATCATGTGTATTAGAGCCTCCCTATTGCATTTTCATCATACTTCCAATTAGATAGTGTGTCTAATTCACCATCTACATTAGTTTCATTTGATTGCAAATTCAATAATGTTTGCCTAGTCTCAATGGCATATGGGTGCTTTTTCCAAACATTTATATGATTCCTAAGTGCAGTGGTTCCATTTCTCCTTGTATCACAACAAAATTCTTTATCATAGTAATTACGCATGCCTTTTATTTCTCCATCATCATTTTTGAACTTTGTGAAGTGATCCCAAACTTGAGATCTTGGCTTAACGAGCTTTCTCTTCGTTTTTGATGTTGTTGCAGTTGCATTTTGGCTTTGATTTGAGTAAGTCGTGCTTGTTGGTTCATGATTCCCACTTGAAGAATCCATATTTACCTATTACAAGAGTAAACAATGAATTAAAATTAAATTAGAAGCAACTGTTAATTTATAACAACCATTGCATTTATAGTGTAAATCAATTAAGAAGGAAGCAATACTAGAGTTGTCTAATATGGGCAGCAACCAACCTGACATAATAGATATCTTCATATCCTAACATACTGGATGCTACATTCTCTAAAATTTAAATAAAAAAACATGAGAATCCATTCTCTTCCTCATCAAAATCAAAGAGCATTCAACACACATTCCTTTAAATCTTTCACGAAAGTAATTAAATCATCTCATAAAGTCATTTTTCAAGCAATTGAACTTCAAAATCACAATAATATGTTCTTTTTTCCCAAGAAAATCAACCCACAATAATTGATGCTCATTGAAAAAGGGATGAGTTTCACTTGTAGAAAAATATGATAATTCATCATTCATCAATCTATTTCTTTCTTCCACTCCAAATACATTAACATCAAACTCTCAAAATTGAAATAGGAAAACCACTGTCATAAAATTTTAGCTCATTTAATATCAAATCAAATTTACATAGAAAACAACCATGACAATATTGAAATAGATTTTATTTATGTGAAACCCAAAAAAAAAATTGAGAAAGAAAATAACATGAGAAAGGGATTAATAGGAAATTTTTCTCATAAAAGTTTTATATACACTAAACTAAACATTAAACAAAATAACAAATGTAGGAAAAGTTTTGAAGTAAAACACATGTAATTAAACTAACATTAAACATATCAATCACCAGCATTTCAAATTCTACCAACATTAGGCCATTTCAGATACCAACATTCATTACCCAACAAACAATAAAAAATCAACTTAAAAACAACAGTAAAAAAAAAAATACCGATTACCGAAGATCCAAGGAAGAAGGCAAGTAGGCAACAGACGACAGTAGATTAAAAACAAAGTTTAAAGTTGGATGCTTTAGTCTTTCAGGTGTTAAATCTTTCAAGAAAATAAACTCTAAATTCTAGAACTGTTCAAAGTTCAAACATAACAAATAAACAACTTTGTTTTTTAGTAACTTAAAGAGTCAAATAGGGAAAGAATTAAAGAAAAGTACACTCAAGAGAGAGAGAGGGAGCTTACATAGAAGAGAGACGGCAGCGAGAGACCGAGGATGCATGACTCGCGATTCATGAAGAACTGAAGGAGAAAGAGTAAACCACACATTGCATGCAAGGCCGACTGGCAACAAGCAAGTGTAAGACTATAAAGCTTTAGGGGGATTTTCGTTTTGGGGGAGGAAGTGAGCAGTGACGTACAGCAGCAATTGTATAGAGAATAGAGAGAAAGGTGTATAACCATATTAGGTTAGGGTTCCCTAATTTTGTCCTAGGCTGAAGCCTTCCTTAAAGCCATAGAAAAAATAAAGCCCTTTATGTCATTCGGTTCTTTTGGTTATAACTGCAAAAAACCGAACTGATCACCCTAATTTGGTTCGGTTTTTCGGTTTAAACCGAGAACTGCTCACGCCTAGTTCTATTCATACACACTGATCATGCATGGACTTATGATCAGTATTGCACAAGCTTTATTATCTTTGATCATGCAAGACTTTATTATAATTCTGCCTTGGCCTAAATTAATAACTAAAAAATCCAAACCTTTTTGCCAAATTGCAATTTAATCTAGTGCTTTTAATTTTGACAATTAGGCCAAATTGAATAATATGTTGCAATTTCATCCAATCAACTAATTTGGTCAAAATTGAATAATAACATTTATTAATCAAAAAATAATTTTAAATATATATTTTTTCTTCTCTCTGCTCTTTTCACATCTCTCATTCCAGTTCTCCCTGCTTCCCATCCATCCTCTATCTCTCTCTCCCCCACCATGCATCCCCTATTCTCTCTTACTATTTGAACTCTACGAGCATACACTCTACGAAAAAGATCAAACTATAGATGAGAATGGAAGAAGGTGGAGCCATAGCAAATGAAAGGAAAGAAGCTAGAGCAGGTACTGTGATTCACTCAAGCCTATGATGGCCACTTTCCCAGTGCAGGGTCCAATCTTTAGGACAGCATCAGGGGCGCTATATAGCAGATTTCTAGTGGTTGGAGTTGTAGAGATGGTGGATTGAGAGAAATTGAGAGGGAACGTGTGAGAGAGGGAGAAAAATTCGGTGGACAGAGACAGGGAGGGAATTTTATGGGAGAGAGAAATATTAAAATTAGAATTACTTTTTATTTTTTAATTAAAAAATATTATTATTTTATTCAGTTTTGACCAAATTTTGTTGACTGGATAAATTTGCAACAAATTGTTTCAATTTGGCCTAAATTGCCAAAATTGAAATAGTTGGATTATTTTGCAATTTTGTGATAAAGTTTGGATTTTTTTTTTTATTTTGTAATTTGGTCCTCCCTTTCTCGTGATGCTGATTTTTTTTTTCTTTAATTTTTGCTGCCTTGCAGCCTCAGATTGAAAGTGGTGATAAAAGTAAGTCTTTCAAGCTCATATACTTGCAATTGTACCTTTTTTTGTTCTTCTGTATCTTTATTTTTTTATATTGTTTTTGTTTTGTTTCTGTTGTCACAGTTATAATGCCTCCCTCAGCCCTTGATCGCCTCGGTTAGTTGTTTTAGTTAGTGGCTTTACAATTGGGTTTTTCTGAGGGTATTTAAATTGTTTTTATTTTGTAAGGAATCATGATTACAGGTATAGAATGCTAATCTTAGATGCAATCATGCAGCATCTTTGCATATTGATTATCCAATGTTGTTTGAGCTTCGTAATGATGCTGCTGAGCGGGTCTCTCATTGTGGGGTTCTGGAGTTTGTTGCAGAAGAAGGCATGATTTATATGCCATACTGGGTAAGCATTCGAAAATAGGGCGGCGTTTTTTTCACTCCATTTTATATTTGCACTCCATCTTGATTGTTTTTAGTGTAAATGACAAAATTAACCTTTCTTTAAATTATATGCTCATTTATTCTTTCTCAAATTTTTAATTGATCCCTTTAACTATATATTAATAGCAGAATCATCTAATCTTTTAATGAAGTTATTAAAATTAAAATAAATTTTGAATTGAAAATGGATTTTTAAAGGAGAAATAATATTATATAAAGTTAATTTTTGAAAAAAAAAAAATAGAGGATGATATGTTTTTGCAACAGAAAAAAAAGCTCAAATTTTTTATGAAATATTAGTAAAATTATTTGTATAAAGCACAGATCAGACAATGGACAAGAATAAATGGTTTTCTCCACAAAATTCATTTTGCTAGTAATTCAACTACTAATTTTTTATGTCGAAATTTTCCTATATGAACGCAAGTAATAATAAAATATCTATTCTTTATGCCATGCTAACATTAAATAAGAAAAATATACTATCATAATATTACTTTTTCACTTTAATTAGCAAGCAACAAATTATTTAGACTAAAAATTCAATCAAAGGTTAAGGGTGCACAACACCCCACACCCCCCCCCCCTTCCCTGCCCGGTCTCTCTTTCTCTCCTTTTTCTTGCTTTCTTTCTTTTGCTGCACATTGATTAAGCTTTTAGAATAAAGAAGATAATAATTTTTTATATTAACAAAGAAAAGGGAATACATGTGGTGCTTTCCTAAAATGATTTAATATTTATTATGTTACTTGTGCTTATTTATAAAAGTGGAAAAAATTGTAATGGGAAATGGCCATTATGTAAAGGTAATAGCCTTTACAGGCCATTACTTAATGGGTAACAGCTTTTACTGGCTGTTACTTGGTGGGTAACAACTGTTACTGGTCGTTACTTAACTGGTAACAACTGTTAAGATTATCCCCTACTGCTATAGTTTCCTAGGTCTAATAGGAGGATCTGGGTTGGTTTGGGATTAGCTTTCCTAAACTTTCTCTTCTTGTAATGTGTATATATAGCTGTGTATGGCTTGAATAACGGTGACAGAATTTTTCCTCCGAAATCTCTCTCTTTTCTCCTTCCTTTCTATTTTATATGGTATCAGAGCCAGAGAATGGCCTGACCTATGTTCCCTTGTTTTTTGTTGAAAACGGCACTACCTTTCTATACACCCTTTTCTAGAGGGAGGTGGACTGCACCACCCATGTAGGATGCAACTACACCTGCCGGCGAGTCTGCTTCTGAAATCTGGTCACCGTTAACCTCCATGCGCCGCCACAGCATCGCTGGACTTATCACACGTGCTGGCATGTGATGTACACTCCGGCCACCTTGCTTGCCAGAGTCAACTCCAATAAACTTGTCCTTGACTTGTGAGTCTTCTTGTTAGGATTGAAACCCTAACAGAGAAAGAATTAGAAGAATTTAGGAAGGAGGAAGGAGTAGGGAGAGAGAAATATAATCAGAAGAGAGAGAGAATTGTTATTTCTCTAGAAAGCATCAGAATGCCTTTATAATGAACTACAATAGAGTTTATAACTACTTGACAGCTATTTGACAACCATTCTCCCTCCAATTACAACTCATATAACTAGCTACTTGACAGCTACTTGAGAACTATTCTCCCTCCACTTACAACTCATACAACTAACCCTTATTCTGCCTCAGTCTTCTTCTCTGATATGTAACAATACCTCCCCCATTAGGACTTTCTTGTCCCTAAGAAAGTTTAGCTTCTGGAAACTGGATCACAATAAAAGAATAGTCTTCCCAAGTTGCATCTTCTACAGGAAGGTTCAACCACTTGATTAACCCCTGAAAAACATGGTGCTGATCTCTAGTAATTGTTCTAGTTTGAAGAATCTTTTCTGGAGCTACTATCACAACATCTTCATGCACTGTAGGTAACTCAGAAAGGGGAACAATATTGCTGCCCAACTTTTTCTTTAACATATACACATGAAATACAGGATGGATTGAAGTAGGAGATAGCTGAAGCTTGTAGGCCACTGTCCCAATCTTAGCTAGGATTTGGAAAGGCCCATAATACTTAGGGGAAAGCTTCAAATTGTGTCTTAATGCCACAAAAGTTTGCCTATAAGGCTGTAACTTCAAATAAACCCAATCTCCCACCATAAATTCCCTTTCAGACCTATGCTTGTTAGCTTGCTGTACCATTCTATTCTGAGCCATCTGCAAATTCTCCTTAAGCAATTGATCCAGCTGCCACCTCTGTTGTAAAAAGTCCCCCACTGCTCCCACAGAGGGCAAGTTAGTAGGAATGATTAGAAGGAACGATGGTTTATAGCCATACAAGCCTCAAAAGGTGACATCTTAATGGCACTATGGGAGGATGAATTATACCACCACTCTGCAAGTGAAAGCCATTTGCACCAAGTTGATGGTTTGAGATGAACCATGCATCGCACATAAGCCTCTAGACACTGGTTAAGTCCCTCGGTCTGCCCATCTGATTGAGGATGATAGGCAGAGCTATAAGACAAAGTAGTGCCCATGCATTTGAACAACTTCTTCCAAAATAGACTTGTAAAAACTTTGTCCCTATCACTGACAATAGTAAATGGTGCTCCATGAAGTTTAAACACATTATCCAAGAACAATTTAGCTACTGCAATAGTAGTATATGGATGAGCCGAAGGTATGAAGTGACCATACTTTGTGAATCTACACAGTACCACCAGTATGGTGTCTTTTCCTTTCGACTTTGGTAAGTGGTCCATGAAGTCCATTGTAATGTGTTGCCATGCTTGAGTAGGGATAGGCAATGGCTGCAATAGTCCTGGTGCAGCACAATGTTCACTTTTGCACCTTGCACATGTGTCACATTGTTGAATCCATAGCATGATATCCCTTAACATCCCAGGCCAGAAAAAATGCTTTTGGAGCCTCAAATAGGTCACATTTATTCCTGAGTGTCCCCCCAAAGCACTATTATAGTATAATTCAATCAATTGCTTCCTCAAAGTTGTAGTAGAACCCACATACAACCTATCCTGGAAATAAAGAATACCATTCCACAATTTAAACCCTGGATGAGCATTATTGTCTAAAGATAGCTGTTGCACTAATTGAGTTGCTTTGCAATCTTTATCATAACTTTGAATGAGATTATCCATCCATGTAGGGGTAATAGAAGAGTGTATAGCACCACAAAATGACTCCTGCCTTACTGGTCTCCTTGATAGGGCATCAGGTGCCTTATTTTCAACCCCTCTTCTATATAAAATTTTATAATCAAGGCCCAACAACGTAGAAATCCCCCTTTGCTGCAGATAGGGGTGGCAATTTTGGACACGACCTGCGAATATGACACGAATACGACATGAAAATATAGGGTTTGGGTTAGGCTTATTCGTGTTCGTGTCGAATTCGTGTCGACCTATTTATGACACGGTTATAATCGTGTCGTGTCACGGGTTAACCCGTTAATTCGACTTGACACATTTATGACACGATTTAATATTCGTGTCACATGTTAACCCGTGATCCACTAACCCATTTGACCCACTATGAACCATGAACTCACCTATGTAGCGTGTTAAATGAGTTAAATCGTGTCAAACCGTGTTAAATGAGTTATTTCGTGTTAAATGGGTCGTGTCATGTTGAATACACCTAATACAATTTAATATTAATCGTATTGTGTCGTGTAACCCGTATAATAGAAGGGTTGTGTTAGTGTTTAAATTTTTGACACAATTTGTTAATCGTGTCGTGTTCATGTCGCACGAACATGTCCCATCAACCTGAATTGCCACCCCTAGCTGTAGATTAGTATGTAACCTTTGCTCCAGCAAGTAGTTGATGCTCTCATGGTCAATTTTGATAAAGAACTGACCTTGCTCAAGATAATGCCTCCACTTAGAAATGGCAAAAGTAATTGCCAATAATTCCTTTTCATACACAGATAGGGACTGATTTCTAGAACCAAAAGCTTTGGAAATATACTAGATGGCCATTTTGTTGGAGAACAACCCCTATACCCCAATTACTTGCATCATTTTCAACAATGAAAGGAAGATTAAAATCTGGCAATGCAAGTATTGATGCTTCTGTCATGGCTCTTCTAAGAGTATCAAATGCTTCTTGAGCTTTCTCAGACCATTGCAACGAGTCTTTCTTGAGAAGATCAGTAAGAGGTTTGCTAATTATGCCATAGTTTTTCACAAACTTCCTGCAGTACCCTGTCAACCCCAAAAAACTCCTCAATTCTTTAACAGAAATTGGAGTTGGCCATTGCAGCATAGCCTGAATTTTTTTAGGATCAGTAGCGACACCCTCAGAAGTTATAATGTGCCCCAAATACTCTACTTCTGTTTGCCCAAAGGAACACTTGGATTGTTTAGCATAAAATTGCTGCTCTTTCAGGATCTTAAAAACTGTAGAAAGAGATGATTCTCCTTGATTTCAATTAATCTGTACATGGGTATATATATACAATTGATTCTTATAATTGTGTTCTACTAATTAGGAAGAAATCCTAAATAAGAAATCCTAAATATGAATACAGAATATAAAATAATATACAGAAAAATAATATAGTGATTGACTTTCCATAACACTTCCCCTCACGTTGGAGCATAGATGTTAATCATGCCCAACTTGTTACAAATATAGTCAATCCTAGCTTCATTCAGAGCTTTTGTGAAAATATCTCCAAATTGCTCTCCAGTTTTGATTTGTTCTGTTGTTGAATCTTTTCACGAACAAAGTGATAATCAATCTCAATATGTTTGGTCCGCTCATGAAATAGCGGATTAGAAGCAATATGGAGAGCAGCTTGATTATCATATCACAATTTCGCAGGCAGGAAGGTCTTAAAACCTGTCTCATCTAGTAATTGAAGTATCCACATTACCTCACATACTGATTGTGCCATGGCTCTGTATTCCGATTCAGCACTAGATCGAGAAATTACACTCTGCTTCTTGCTTCTCCAAGACACCAAATTTCTTTCAACAAAAACACAATATCTAGTAGTTGACCTCCTGTCAACCTTAGATCTAGCCCAGTCGGCATCTGAAAAACATTCAACATTCAAATGTCTATGATTACCATGTAACAAACCTCTTCCTGGAGCGCCCTTCAGATAACACAAGATATGTCCTAAGGCTTCCCAATGAGCAATAGTTGGGGAAGACATAAACTGACTTACCACACTAACGGCATAAGCAATGTCAGGACGAGTGACTGTAAGGTAGTTCAATTTTCCTACCAATCTCCTGTAGCTCTCTTGATCTTCAAACAACTCACTATCCCCTGCTAACAGTTATAAATTTATAGTCATTGGTGCACTGCAAAGCTTAGCACCTAATTTTTCTGTCTCTGTCAATAGATCAAGGACATTTTCTTTGAGACAAGAAAATACCCTTCTTACTTCTCATAACTTCAATGCCCAAGAAATAATTTAACAATTCCAAGTCTTTGGCCTGAAACTGGGTTTGGAGGAAGGTTTTAAGAGATGAAATACCTACAGAGTCACTCTCATTGATGACAATGTCATCCACATAGACTACCAGGAGAATTAGACTAGCCTCAGATTGCCTATAAAATACTGAGTGATTACACTTGCTCTTTTGCATACCAAATTCCTGTACTGCTTTACTGAATCTCCCAAATCAGGCCCTAGGACTTTGTTTCAAGCCATAAAAAGACTTCCGAAGCCTACAAACTTTACTCAACTCCCCCTGAGCAACAAACCCAGGTGGTTGCTCTATATACACCTCCTCCTGAAGATCATCATGAAGGAAAGCATTCTTGATATCCAATTGGTGCAGGGGCCAATCATATGTAGCTGCAAAAGAGATAAACAAGTGAATAGAAGTAAGTTTAGCTACAGGAGAAAAAGTGTCAGAGTAATAAACCCCATATGTCTGAGCATATCCTTTTGCTACAAGGCGTGCTTTTAATCTAGTCATAGAATCATCAGGATTTACCTTTGCTGTAAATACCCATTTGCAACCAATAGCTTTCTTACTAGTGGGTAAAGGCAACAGTTCTCATGTACCATTAGCATCTAAAGCCTCCATTTCCTCTTTCATAGCAGCACACCAGTCAGGATGAGACAGTGCCTCACCAACAGTATTAGGGATAGGAACAGAGTCTAAAGAAGTAACAAAACACCGAGAACAATAAGACAATTGATTATAAGAAATAAAAGAAGAGATAGGGTAAGTATATGAACGCTTACCTTTACGAAGAGCAATGGGTAAGTCTAGGTCAGAATCATGATCAGTATGAGGTACATGATCTCCCAATGAAGTAACTGGTGGAGGATGTGAGTCAGGAATCTTCAATTTCTTGGAATAAACATGAACAACGGGAGGTCGAGTAGGTTTAGAGACAGAAGGAACAGGCTGTGGGAGAGGACTAGACATTGGTTGGACAATATATATTAAGAGATCATCCTCTTCCCCCTAACTCTCATACACAGATGATTGAGAAAAGAATGGAGTGGACTCAAAAAATGTGACATCTGCAGAAATAAGATAACGATTAAGAGTATGAGAGAAACAGTGGTACTCTTTTTGGAGTCGGGAGTACCCAAGGAAGACACATTTGAGACTTTGGATCAAATTTAGTAACCTGTGGACGAACATCACGCACAAAACAGGTACAATAAAAAATTCGGAGTTCAACAGGGAACAAAGATTTTGTAGGAAACAAAGCAGTATAAGGAATATCCCCATTAAGGACAGAAGACGGCATACGATTGATAAAAAAACATGCCGTAGAAACTGCATCCGTCCAAAAGTGTTTAGGAACTTTCATATGAAAAAGAAGAGCACGAGTTACCTCAAGAAGATGCCGATTTTTTCTTTCGGCCATGCCATTTTGGGATGGGGTATCAAACAGGAAGAGTGATGAAGAATGTCGTTTTGTGTCATATAAGACTGAAATTGTGCTGAAAATTATTTTTTGGCATTGTCACTTCTTAATATGCACACAGAAATATTAAATTGAGTTTTGATTTCATTACAAAAGGCACAACAAATAGAAAATAACTCAGAACGATTCTTCATTAAATATAACCAGGTAACACGAGAGTAATCATCAACAAAAGTAACAAAATAACGAAATTCAGTTTTAGAAGTAATATAACAAGGACCCCAAACATCAGAATGAACTAACTCAAAAGGGGATGAAGCCCGTTTATTGACTCTAGACACAGAAGGCAAACGATGATGTTTTGCAAACTGACACGACTCACATTCTAGTACTGATAAAGACTGAAACTGAGGACACAGCTTCTTCATGGTAGACAAAGAAGGATGGCCCAATCTACAATGAGCTTCAAGAGGTGTTAAGGTACTGAAGTAAACAAGCGATCGCGGTACATGATTTTTCAGAATGTAGAGACCACCTGACTCACGTCCTCTACCAATAATCTGCTTCATCGTAAGATCCTGAAATAAACATTGGTCAGGAAAAAAGGAAACAGAACAATTTAAGATATGAGTAAGTTTACTAACAGAAAGTAGATTAAAAGAGAATTTTGGTAGACACAAAATAGATGACAAAGAAATTGATGAAGTCGAGTTCGTAGTTCCAGAACCCATGACACAAGAAGTAGAACCATCAGCTAAAGTAACAGTAGAGGAAGTGAGATTAGACTGAAAAGCAGATAGAAGATTAGAATTATCTGTCATGTGATCTGTCGCACCAGAATCAATAACCCATTTGGATGAGGAAGACACAAGGCATGTAGTGGATTTACCTGACTCAACGATCGAAGTGACAGGAGAACTGATAGGCTTTAGAGATGCTTGATACTGAGAAAACTGGGCATCCAAAACAATGATATTTGCCATATTTGCCATCTGTGATATTTGCCATATTTGCCACCTGCAGATACCAAAACAGTTTTCTCAGAGGAAAATACTGTAGAATCCTCTGCTGTCATATTTGTCATCTGTGATCGCTGATTTTTCCTCTGAAGTTGCGGACAATTATATTTTGTATGGCCAGGCTCATGGCAATAATAACAAATGACACCTCTTGAGTCCTGATTAGAACTAGCCTCCTCATTACGCTGATTACCTCTGTTGTTTGTAATTCCTCCTTTACTTCCTCTTCTATTACCCTGTTGTCCATTTGGATTACGACTAATAAGAGCACTATTGGCAGGCTGTGAAGGTTGAGTACTCTCTGTACGAAGGACCCGTGTGAACGTTTCATGCAAAGAGGAAATCTCAGAACTGGAGAGAATTTGAGATTTAGCAGTCTCATACTCTGAAGGAAGGCCTGCAAGAAAATTCATAACAGCCAGTTGCTCCCGTTGGGCCTGCTGAACTTTTACATCAGGACTAAAAGGCAACAATACATTAAGCTCCTCATATACTCGTTTAAAATCCATAAAATAAGCCGTGAGAGACTTTTCCTCTTTCTCAGTATGGTAGAATGCCTTACAAATATTATAAATACGGGAGATATTCCCTTTACCAGAGTACAGAAAATCTAAGTAATCCATCAACTTTTTAACAAATTCACAGTGATTAATTAAACTAATTACCTCACTATGAATTGAGTTCCGAAGCTGCAAAAACAACCGAGCATCCTCCCTTAGCCAAGTTTGCCATGTATCATCAGTAGGTGGGTCTTTAGTAAGGTGATCATCCTTATCAATGCTACGCAAATAGACCCTAACAGTCTTACTTTACTCCAGGTAATTCGAACCATTAAGTTTGTGTTCCGTGATCTTAGTCATCACCGGAATCACATCAGAAATAACATTCTTATTGTCTGCCGTGTTGAGACAAAGAAAACTAACTGAAACGCTAATCCAAAGTTCTTACAGCGGCAAAATAACCCAAAATAACAAATCAAGCAAATAACGAAATAGGATATGAGAGCCAAACCTCAGAAGTTCTTTAATGGTGTACTGGATCAGGCAACAGCACACAGTGGTAGAATGAGGAGGTTGAGGCGACGCTGGCGATGTTGATCGGAGTCGCCTCCACGCGACGGTGAGTGAAGAAATGGTGAGAACCTGAGTTGGGCGCGTGAGCCTCACGCGCTTGGATTCCTGCGACCCGATCAGAGGGGACGGCCGGTCGGCGGCCAAGGTCTCTCTTGAGCTGGGTGGTGAGAACAAATAGTCACTCTAGATAGATGACCTGCTCTGATACCATGTAGAAAGAGATGATTCTTCTTAATTTCAATTAATCTGTACATGGGTATATATATACAATTGATTCCTATAATTGTGTTCTACTAATTAGGAAGAAATCCTAAATAAGAAATCCTGAATAAGAATACAGAATACAGAATATACTGAGAAATAATATAGTGATTGACTTTCCATAACAAAAACCTCCTCCAAATGCTGCAAATGAGATTTCCAATCCTTGCTGAAAATGAGAATGTCATCAAAAAACACCAACACAAATTTTCTTAAATGAGGTTGGAAGATCTGGTTCATTAAGACTTGGAATGTGGCTGGTGCATTTGTCAGCCCAAATGGCATGACATTGAATTCAAAGTGACCATGGTAAGTTCTAAATGCTGTCTTAGGGACATCTTGAGGCTACATTTTGATCTGATGATAACCAGCCCTCAAATCATTCTTTGAAAGATACTTAGCCCCATTTAGTTCATCCAACAAGTCATTTATAATGGGGATAGGAAATTTGTCATTAGCGGTCTTCTCATTTAACCTTTTGTAGTCTATGCAAAACCTCCATGTGCCATCTTTTTTTTTTAACTAAGAGTATTGGTGATGAAAAAGGGCTTGTACTTGGTTGGATTATTGAGGAAGCTAACATCTCTGAAACCAGCTTCTAAATTTTAGCCTTTTGATAATAAGGATACCTATATGGCCTAATATTAATTGTTTGTGTATTAGGTTGCAAAGGGATAGAATGGTTGTGACTTCTGAATGGTGGCAGCTGTTGAGGTTCTTTAAAAACCTCATAATATTTCTTTAACATAGGGTGTAGTCCCAAATCTGCTACTGCAGCTTCACCAAATGGCCCCTTTTGAGGTGTTGAAGATGATCCAACTTGAGACTCCACTATACACAGTAAGGGAGATTGAAAATCCACTCCGTTTCTTCCAAATAAGTCAATAGAATGACATAACACAGTAGCCTTCCCTTCCCACCTTTGCAATTTCAGTCCTTGTAAAATCACTTCCTTTCCTTCTTTCGTAAAGGAAATCCTATAGGCTCTAAAATCAAAAAGCACAGGATTAAAGCTCCTAAGCCAATCCACTCCCAAAATCATATCAAAACTCCCCAATGCTAATATTCTAAAGACAAATTGAAACTTATAGGACTGAATTTTCCACATAAACTGTTGACACTGATGACTGCACTTCAATTTTCTCCCATCAGCTACTGCTATTGTTGTAGCAGGTATGTCCAGCAACTCTAGTTCCTCAGCCACTTTCTTGTCAATAAAACTACTATTGCTGCGACTATCAATTAAAATCACCATTTTTCTATTTTTATGGATCCCCAAAATTCTAATAGTTTCTGTCTCTTCACTCTCTTCTACTGCATGGACAGAAAGCATAGGTTCTTCTTGATCACCCACATCTTCCATTTCCTCTGCCACCTCATGCCAAACCTCCTCTCCATTCCCATCTTCCTACTCTCCAACTTGCAAAGCTGCTAATGTCTTAGTTTTACATTGATGGCTCGGAAAGTATTTGTCTCCACATTTATAACAGGGTTTGGATTGGAATTTAGAATTTGAGTTGTTCTGAACAGTAGATTTGGTAAGATTAGTATTGGAATTTTGGTTAACAAAAGAAGTACTTCCAATAGAAGTTGGTTTACTGGTACTAGTAGCAGAATTTAGGGCTTTATTGGTCAAATCTGGATTTGGTGGTTTAGGGGGGTAAGGGAACAATTGAGTAGGTTTGGAGTAGGAATTATATGGAGTGAAATTGGAAGTTACAGATCTAGGGTTGGAATTGAAGGTTCTATTTTTTTTTTGTATCCCATAACTGTTCTTGCAGCCTAGCAATTAATCTAATTGGGCTAACTGTTCTATTGCATCAGCTAAAGTAGCTGGCTTCATCATTCTTACCATTAATCTAATTTCATCCTTAAGCCCTCCAATAAAGGCAGAAAGAAAATAAGCCTCTCCTAAATCTGGCATAACCCTTTCCATCCTTATCCTTAAATTCTCAAAGATATCTTGATATTCTTCTAAGGAATTTTCTTGCCTAAGCTTCATAAATTCTTCCACAATATCTTCCAGCCCTTGTTCCCCAAATCTATGACAAATTTCCTTCTCAAACTCCTCCCAAGAATGGTTTTCCCCTCTATTCCAGTTTTGAAACCAAGCATCTGCCCTATTGACGAAAAACAAACTAGCAATTCCAATTCTCTGATCCATAGGCACTTTGTAAACCTCAAAATATTTCACACATTTTCGTAGCCAAACCCTAGGTTCCTTTCCCCCAAAAGTAACTAATTCAATTTTAGGCAAGAAAGGGTTCATACCTTCATTGTTATAGCTATTTTCATAACTTCCTTGATCTTTCAACTGCTGATTAGTAGGAGGAGTCGGTAACAGTCCCCTATTATTGGCTTCTCTAATACCAGATCCAGCACCAACTTCCCCAACAACATCTCCTATTCCATATCCTTGCTCGATTTGCTCATAAAGGCTCTCATATCCCCTCGCAATGCATCATTATCCCTAGTTGACTGATTAATTTGCTCCTGCATTTTCTCCATCTGATCTGAGAAACTTCTCATCTTCTCCCCCAATTCTGCCAACTTAACCATCTCAGGACCCACTACAACAGTTCTAGTCATTGTTGTGATCTGCGACAGTGAAACCCACTCAATTTCCCCTTGGCAAGGCTCTGATACCAAATGTTAGGATTGAAACCCTAACAGAGAAGAATTTAGGAAGGAGGAAGGAGTGGGGAGAGAGAAATAGAATCAGAAGAGAGAGAATTGTTATTTCTTGAAAAAGCATCAGAATGCATTTACAAAGAACTACAATAAAGTTTATAACTACTTGACAGCTATTTGACAGCCATTCTCCTGCCAATTACAACTCATACAACTAGTTACTTGACAACTATTCTCCCTCCACTTACAACTCATACAACTAACCCTTATTCTGCCTTAGTCTTCTTCTCTGATATGTAACACTTCTCAACTACAAAACAGCTCCGGGTCTCCTTGGTCCCTCAACTCCAAAGCCAAAAGCTTTACTTCACTTTATTTCGGACCTGTTTAGAAGGTTTCATTCAAACAATTCTTTTCAAGTGTAATTTTAAGTAGTAGCACTCTCAGCATGATTGAAAAGAGTAGCTCCTTCAATACAGGTGACTCTGAGCCAATTTTCTCTTCTTTTTCTAATTCTCCAACAATTACTACTGTTAAATTGCAAGGTAGTAATAATTATACGTCATGGTCAATCTCAGTAGAGTTGTGGTTTATGGGACAAGGTTATGATGATCATCTAGTTAAAAATGCTAGTGAAATTGATGCAAATGATAGAACTAGTTGGAACAAAATTGATGCACAGTTATGTAGTCTTTTGTGGTATTTTTTGGACCCTAAATTATTCACCTTATTTCAGTCCTGTAAAACATGTTGTAAGGTTTGGACTAAGGATAAGACTTTATACACTAATGACATACAACGTGTATATAAAGTAGTCTCAGATATTGTCCATCTCTAATAGAATTAACAAGATATGGCGAGTTATTTAGGGCAAATAGAAATACTGAAGGATGAGTTCAATTCTCTTATGCCATTTTTTGATAGTGTTACTGCACCGGAACAACAACGAGACAAGTTTTTTATGGTCTGGGCTTTGATAGGACTTCGATCTGACCTTGGTTTTCTACGAGATAATCTCAACTACAACTATTACCTATGTGGGCATATAGGGATTCTTTTTATTTTTGGTGTAAAGCAGTAGAAAGTTTGTTTTGTTTCTAGATTTGTTTCCCTCAAATTTCCCATCTCAAGTTTTCCATATTCACAAATCTTCATTTCTTGAGCTAAGATTATCAAATAGTGAAGGTTTATTTGAAGTGAAGGAGAGCAGTTTATCTACATTTCTACATCCATATTCTCCCAACCTATTCAGGATCCTACTAGAATGAGCTACACTACACATGCCCATTCAAGATCATAGTTATTTTAGTTTTAAATTGATTAATGCTAATGACGTCTAAGAATGATGGATTTAATGTCTTTGTTTGATTTATTTATACTTTTTATTTAGTTGTGTATTTAATTTTATTATATCTTTAAACATCAATTCATTTCATCAACTTTGCAAATTTTTTCAAAAAAAAATTTGTCATATTGATATGCTGTTATTGTTACATTACGGTCATTATAGGTCTGTTTCAGTTACCCGCGACTGCAACCATGATTTTAAACAATGTATTATGTTAATAAGCTGTTAGTTATGTCATTTTAAATTATTAAAAATTAAATTGGAATCTAAATCAGAAGTAATTTAATAAAGCTTATAATCGAAAGAAAGGTTTATTTTGTTATTTACATTAAAAAAGTCAGTATGTTTACATTAAACAAGGTCAATATGGAGTGCTAGTATAAACTAAGGAGCGTGAATGTCACCAGCTTGAAAAATATTTTTGTATGTGGCTGTATAGTTGGATTTTACTGTATGGTGAATAACAACATCAAGTCCATAATTCCTGCTCTGGTGTTCTAATCTTTTTCAGATGATGGAGAACCTCCTCTTGCAAGAGGGAGATATAGTGCGAGTGAAAAATGCAACTCTTCCAAAGGGAACATATGTTAAATTACAACCTCACACAAAGGATTTTCTGGACATATCCAATCCAAAAGCTATGTGAGTTAATATTCTTATCAACAGTTATTACTATTGAGAGAAACATGCATACTTTTTGGGCTTGTAGTGGTACTGCTGAGTCGTGTTGACTGTTAGAAATTTTGATTTAAATCTTCCTGACGAGTGAACTAACCAACCTACCCACTGGATTTCTCCTTGGAAGTTCTATGAATTTATCCGAGGCAGTTGATATGGGAGTGATGTTATATTCAATTGGAAAATATCCTATTCTTAGTGTCAATATTGTAAAATCTCTCATCACTCTTTTTTTTTTAATGCTTGTTTCTGAAGGAGCGGAAGCATGAAAAACACAAGTTTATACCATTGAATTAAAAAATTTTCACCTAGGGTTACATGCGTCATGTAAGATTTATTTTTATCTATTTGATTTTAATGATAAACAACATATTAAAACTCTTTTAATATATTTTTGGATCTGTATTTGCCATTTAAGATTTTAGAATTAATTAGATTAATTTTAGAACCCTAGATTAAATCAAGAACAAATACACTAACCTCTTGATGCACTGCAGCGTATTTGTACCTTTGGGATGCGTTTTTAGGACACCAGATGTTGTCCCTCTAGCTTGTCCACACTAAGTTCACCTATGGCAGCCCTTGAACAGCTTCTAAAGCTTTTTCTATGAATTAGAAAATCAAGTTTTGCCTTTTGAGAGATTAAAGATGTAAACAGAATACTAGAAACGATTTCTAGTATTTTTAATTCAAGAGATTGTTTACTAATCTCTTGGAATTGATGAGAGATGAAGAAGAAGAGAGAATGAGAGTCTCAAGGGAGGCGGCACAAAGGGAGGCAACAGCTGGTTATATTTTTTTCTTTTTCATAACAACACTTATATAGCTACTTCACCACTTAAAACCCTTGCCACATGTCACCTTCTGATTGGCTCTAGATTTAATTGACCCAATCACATTGTGCTAAGTGTCAAACCTATATTTAATCTTAATTTTAATTATCTTAAATGATTAAAAGACATTTGGCAAGCTTATGTGTAGTGCCATATGTCACCATCTCATGCTGCCACGTCACCCTGTGAAATGACCAAAATATCCCTGTGTCTTAATTTTGAGTTCTCAACCTAAAATAATTATTTCTCTTCTTCTAATTAATTTATATCAAATATAAATCAATTAATTAATCTTTATTAATTATTTTCTCATTAATTAAATTTATATTGAAACACTTTAAATATAAATTTAACTTATACTATACATTCAATAATCTAGATTTGGTTTTAAATCATGCTAGGGACTTTGCAATCTAATTGCAAACCAAACCTATTTAATTAATCAATTAAACTCTTTAATTAATTAATTAAATCATATTTAATTTGGTGATTACTTGTGTATGTGTGTGACTTACTAGGCTCATCACTAATTGGCAATGAGATATGATATCAACTCTTAATATCGTCAGAACTCTTTCTTACCATAAATGACTTCTCTAAATCATTTTATGCACCTCATAGATCATGGTTAACACCTAGCATAGCATGTCATAGCCACCCAATCAGTAATAAGGTTTGCCTTAAATGAACCTATAATCATATGTTACCATGTACTAGAATCTGTCTGTTACAAAATCCCAATTCAAGCTGAAGTCATGGTTTATATCAAACTCTATTTGCTATGAATATTATGTTCTCTTTTAATTCAAGTTCTTGATTAAAAGATTTTTCTCATTAGAAACTCTTTTCTGATTAAATCTATCTGTCCTGGCCAGGAGCTTGAAACATCAAGAACAATTAAATGAACATAGGATTTTATCCCTATTTACTTAGAGGAACAGATTCCATCTTAATTAACATCTACCTCTATATATATAACTAGTAGGAGCCAACACATGCCTATATACCCATGCACAGTACAAGTATGAAAGCAGTATCAAACTCAAACCACCTATATACAAGATAACTGTGCTATCTCAGGTCTAAAGGTTATATGCACTGATATGATTTATGACAATACATTGACAAGAGTAAACTCCATGTGTTTGTCATAAATATCACTGGTTCGGCCTACTTATCATGTATAAGTGCCTATCATGTTTGTTATATGGCATGAGACTCACCATTCCATCTTATTTATATCTCATATAAATAACTTGGGAACAAACATGAATACAATCTTTCTGGATAAGTCATGTCCTTACTCGATTGTAAACTTATTTATGATACTTTGTACTAGAAATACTGTCACTCATATTCTTAACAACTTAAGAATAGAATTTCTAACAAAATATCAATGGACCTTTTCTATTACACATAAATATATTATGTAAACGAAAAAGTGAAAATGCCTTTTATTAATAAAAACATGTACAAGATACATACTAAATGATATGCTCTAGGGCATACTACTAACAGTTTCCTTGTCAGTTCATATTGAAATGTGTGCTTCACTTTTTGATGTGTGATACTCAACAGAGTTCTTGTAGGTACTTGATTATTTTTTTGACACTCCGTATTTCATGTCTTGGAAAGGGGTGGTGCTGTCATTGTTTTTTCAGGCAGTTGGCTTAATGTATTTTGTCAATTATCTTTTCTTCAATTGTTTTTGGAAGTATGGATGGACTCAGGAATTCTTTTCCTGTTTTCCTTAGAAATTAAATTGGTTATCATGCCAAACTTGTGTAGGAAGATGCATTAAAATTTTGCCGCCTTCATTCAATTTTTTTTTTATTTTATTTTTTTGAGAACTCAACATCTAAACCCCATGCAACTAATTTTTCTGTTATGTTCTAATATTTTATTTGATAAAACAACTTTCTTTTATTGTATTTTGTTTATTCTGTCTCCAAGGTAAATCTCTGCTTTAGGGTTTGACTAAATTTTCCATGCAGCCTAGAAACAACATTAAGGAATTATTCTTGCTTAACAACTGGAGACAGTATTATGGTGGCATATAACAACAAAAAGTATTACATTGATATTATTGAAACGAGGCCTTCAAATGCAATAAGTATCATTGAGACAGACTGCGAGGTGGACTTTGCACCTCCACTGGATTACAAGGAACCTGAAAAACCTGCTCTGCCTATTACTCAAAGCAAGGCAACTTCTCAAGGTGCTGTTTCTCTGAACATTGCCTTCTGTTTTTTTATCCTGGTTTCTTGCCTGTTTCTATATTTTTCCATATTGTGCAATGTAAATTTCCTGTAATGCCATGCAACCTTTAAATTTTTTATTATTTTATTTTTTAGTGTGAAAACTTTCACTTTCAAAATGCAATGAATGTGAACTCTTCATGCTTCTGCTTAGGTGCAGTATGCTTTGTATCACTGTCCATCAGTGTAATTCTCCTCACCTGCTGAGTTGGTGGCTGGAATGGATAACTGTTGATGTGATAGGATAGGATAGAATGATCATTGGATAAATTTCAACAACTGTCCTTAAACTTATATAGTTGTAACACTACAATCCTTTAACTTTAAAATGTAACATAAAACTCCCTAAACTTTCAAATTTTGCACAGTAAAATTCCTTCGACTTTCAATTACTGATTTTTCAGTTAGAAACTGATGTGAATAACTCCCGTACAACGCTTAGTCAACATTTCTCTCTCATCTCTTATGCAAAGTGTAAAATTATTCTCTTTACGCATGAAAAATTATTCTGTTTATAGAGAGAAAAATGATTCAATTTACACGTGGTTGGAGAGAGAAAAGAGAAATGCTGATTAAGCTCCATACTGGAACTGTCCAGGTCAGCGTCTAACTGAAAAACTGATAATTGGAGGTTAGAAAGTTGATGGGGTTCTGTGTTACATTTTTAAGTTGAGGGACTGTAATGTTATAACTTGATAAGTTCAGGGACAATTGTTAAAATTTATCCAATGATCATTGGCATTTTCTTGTTTTGAAACAAATAACGTCTAGTTGAATTTAGTATTCTTCTGTCCACAAAACATACATAATTATAAATGCACAAGAGGTGCTTGGGTGCAGGATGCAGCTCCTATCAGGAGCCATCTTTCACTGTAGTCCCCTTCTCTCTCTGTCTCTCTCTCTCTCTCTCTCTTCTTTTAGCAATGATTCTTGATTCTACACTTGGACAAAATGTGAAATTGGCCCTCTTTGAGTCCTTTTTTTCCCCTTTTTGTTTTTATTTGGTGTGGATGAGAGGATAATTAGCTAATATATGTGGTAGAATCAACAGCAAATTTTACAACATAAAAAAAATTGAAAAAAAAAAAAGAAAATAAAAAGATGAAAGGATAAAATTGTTTAAAGTGTGCTGTTTACATGCCTTGGGTCTGTCCTAAGCATTGTTTTAAAGATTGCCTGTTACATTACGTATTGCCCCATGTGTAACAGAAATTTAAGGGACCTATACGATATTGGGCAATTCAGACAAGGTGAGTCACATATCATAGTGAATTGGCACCATGTTAGTGCAAATGGACATATCACCTGTTCCAGGGTGAGTTGCACCTTAACAAATTGCTAAAAACATGGAGAATCAGGAAAACAGGCTTGCATGGATATTTTTTGGTGTTGTTTTGCCATGGGAAGGACTAACATCTTGAAAAGATAAGAAGCGATCTTCTTTTGATAGGTAGCAACAGGTTAGGGCAAAAAAAGATAAAGCTTTCACAACTTGCATGCTCATTTTTATCACTTTGAGTTAGAGCAGCTGCGAGTTTTGAACAAGCTGAACCGCCACCAACATTTCCCTTTATTTAATCTTCTTCCTTTTTTTTCTTTGTAAACAATTTTTTCCCCATCCTCCTCTCTCAGTTTTTTATGCAGCAGCAGAAAGGTATTTATTTATACTTTTATGCATTTATGTAACTATAAATATTTATAACTACATAATATATATGCGTTTTGATTAATTTATTTACCTAATAGTTGATGTCCTAATTTTCGGTTTTTATTTGTAATTTCTGAAGTTAATGATGGATGTTAATGGGTATTTATTTCAAAATATTGTAAAAATTATGGTTCTTGTTCAGTTTGAATAAATTTAAGTTTTTATAGATCTTTCATAATTATTAGGTATTTTCTAATTTATTTATAGAAATAAAATGTTCCTTTAGCTGTTTGTGACTTGATACTTTTTTTCTTTCGGTTTCAAATCTTGTTTTACCATTGATTTTAGTGAGTTTGCTAATGATTTAAAAAAATTCACAGTATTGGCAACTGATTTGGTCTGTTCTGGGCTGATTAAGTCTATTTCCAATACAATCTTTCTGATTCTGAAACTGTTTCAAATTCCATTATTTAAAACCATGGTCCTAAGGCGCACATCTGGGCAATAAGGCATGCGCCTTGAAGATGTCGACTGCCTTGGGGCTGAGCATGCCTTTATAACTATGCTGATAGGGAATATAGAGATATTACATTGCAGCATTGAGTTATTGAATGTTGGAATGGTTTGAGATTTTGATTGCAAGTTGGAAGTTCTCATCCATTTATTCCTTTTTATTTTATGATCCAAACTCTCTTTGATTCTTGCAGTTGAAGAGGATCCTGCTGAGACTGAACCAAAATTTAGTCCTTTTACTGGAGTAGGGAGACGCTTGGATGGGAAGCCTTTGAAGCACCAACCTGGGCCGGAGTCTTTACAGGGATCCAAAGACAAGCAACCAACTGTTGCCAATGGTAGGGGACAACATTCTGTGGGATCTAGTTCAGAAAATACACGACGACAGTCTCAAGGAAAACTTGTGTTTGGTTCAAATGTCAGCCGTGCTGCTAGGGAAACACGGAAGGTAAGATTTTTTTTTTTTTTTAATTTTTTTTTATATTTTTTTCCTACAGACCTTCATTTTGAATAAAACTGCTTTTATTCATCCAGCCAATATGAAATAGGTTTTGACCGTAGAACTTCTAACCAAATTGGTTCTTTGATCATGCAGGAAGCTGGAAAAGAGGTGAAAGAACAAAGTGAAAAGAAAGAAGAACCAAAGTTCCAGCCATTCACTGGAAAAAAGTACTCTTTGAAGGGTTGATTGTATAATCCAACTATTTATACCTTTGACTTGTTAATGCTTTGCGTAAAAACAGTAGGAATTATATGCTGATATGTGATGTTATATTATTGAAAGATGGAACTTTAAGTTGCAATGGGAAGCAACTAGTAAAACACCCTTGTTTGACTAGTAAAACACCCTTGTTTGACATGATTGTGAAGCTTCAAGTGGATTGGCAATTGTGCTGTTCGTGCTGTTTTCTGTATATCCATGCCAAGCAACATCATTATTTAAGCCAGATATAAGATTCCACAATTTCTATTGCTATGTATAGAGAAATAAAAACGATTGCAGGTTCTGGGATTGTCTTTGGATAGCTATATCATGGCGTACCAATTTTAACATAAAAAGGGGTTTCTAATTACTGACTCTTTTCTAATATGAACCTGTCTAACTCTACGTTAAAGTCAGCTTTTAAGGGGAGGGTCACAAACCAATATATATATATGTATATATATCAATGTGAGACGTATCATTACAAACTCTTTTGAACGGTATATCTTCGTACAGAGAACTAGGATTATGGCCTACCGACTAGAGAAGGTGAGGCTCTGATACTAAATGTTATGAATTTGCTCAACTTCACTTTAAAAATTGGCTTTTAAGGGGAGGGTTACAAACTTATACATACAATATCTAAGACCTCCCTTGCTAAACTGATGTGAGATGCATTAGCTTCCTAATCATTCGTTTCAAATCAATGAAAATAATAATTTTTATTATTGGGGAAGAAATTGCTGTTGACTTGGAGCTTTGAATTTTTTTTTTTCTAGCATTTTGTAGTGAATTAAATTGGTGACAATCTGGACTAGGTTGTTTGACTAGTAGTTGGTTTAGTTATGTGAAACCTATTTTAACAGGACAACATGTTCAGTTCAGTTTTATACAAAAGTAAAAAAAGAAAAGAAAAAAAAAAGACGTTGCTTTCTAAGGCAACACAATTTTAGCTACAAAATGTTTATACCAAAAAAAAAAAAAAAAGACGTTGCTTTTTAAGGTAACACAATTTGAGCTACAAAATGGCAAAAGAGTATGTATTTGTTAGAAAAAGTATTTTCTATTATATACTTAGGCGAGAGGTTTGTAGGAATGAATTGAATCCCACTTCGGAAATGAAGGAGGTAACGGTGTTTACATGATGGACTAACATTTATAAATACGTCTTATTGAGAACCAATTCAACAAATGAATGAGCTACTAGAAATTTTAGCATTCATTTTCAACCGCATAAAATAAGAGATTCACATGAGAGAAATAAACTATTAGCATAAGTAAAATTTTCCAATAGGATCAAACATTTCAGATTGAAATAAGGCACCTAGCAATTATTATCATTCACATATGTACAAGCATATTTTATAAAGCTACAAACTACACACATCCATAGATGCCCTTTTTCTCAATCGAATTATTCACTACTAAGAGCAATAACCAGAGTAATGTGGCTATAATAGTTCATGGGCTCTGTAACAAATTGCATCTATGTCTCTATTTTCAGTTTATCCTCCTCTAATGTCTACTAACGCTGTAATGGCCCAAATTTCCTAAAATGTGTTTTATAAACATTACAACTATTTTAATATTGTTATAATTGATTTAAAAATTCTAATTTGTGAAATTTGATAAAAGTTTATTACACTATTTTCTATTAGTGTCAATAAGAATATAGTTTGTCTATTTTTGGTAAGAAAGAATTTTCAAAGAAAAGAATATATATGTGTGTATAGTATAAGAGGTACAAGATATTTTAGAGTTTAAAATGTTAAAAATAATAATAATTATATAAAAACAAAAGAAAAAGAATGGACCAATCAAAACTAAGTTTCTCTCCCGTTCCATGCCAGTTCATAACACTTACTTACCTAACCCATCCTTCCTTCCCATTGACTCTTCCTTCTCCATTGATGCACTAGTATTGATGAGCTTTCATAAGTGACAATGATGGTCGGCGACCAGTTCGGACCTAACCATGATCGCAGGTGGTTTCAAGAATGATGAGGGAATGGAGGAACGATTCCAATATGTTGTTAGCTTTCCAATGCCCTCACTTGTAATACCCCTATATTCGGTAGTGCATTCTACTGTTCCGATGACCAGTGTGTGTCTGTCTGGACAGCTAGGATGCCTAGAATTAAATTTAAATGTTAGAAAAGAGACATAAAATAATAAAATACAAGAAAGGAAAATACAAAAAAAACAAAGGAAAAATAATAGCAATGAAGTGTAACCAAGTTAAACGAGCCGAAAACCGTAGCGATGGGTGACCGCACGGGGAAGTTACGGCGTAGGCAATAGCCGACCCCAGGACTGCAAGAAACCCTCAGAATTTAGTTTCGAGACAAAATTAAAGACTTATTGAAGTATAAGTGACATTAGAAATGCCAAAGAAAAATTAATTAATTAGTACAAAGAAAAACGAGAAATCGAGAAAACGATAAAACTCGGTGTTACTGAAAAATCGAGAATACAACCCGAGTAGGGGCATTGTGGCCATTTGACATCCCGAGTTGCCTTTTGAGCTAAATGTCCATTAAAAATAAATGATATTAAACTTTGAAAATGCCATGAAAAATGAAATTTTAGTTATTGTATAAATTAGGCAAAATATGGGGTATAATGTTGAATAAATGAAAGCTTAACATTAATCTAAATTTTCTAATAGCTTAGTGGACCACTAAGGAGTATCTAAAGCATTAAAAAAACCAAAATTGTCCCACTAACATTCTGCAACACCATTTCTTCCTCAAGTCTTCTCCTTGCGGAATTCAAGCTCCATTCCAAATCACCATTGCCGGCCATGGAAGGACCTCCATGCAACCTTGATTAAGTTACCTTTTTCACCAGGTTCCTTCACTAAACCTTGTCTACACACCTTGGGCAGCATACTTGGAGCAAAAAGAAGGAAGTTTAGTGAGGTTTGAGCAAGCTACAAAAGTGAGTAAGTGTCCAATTCTCTTCCTTTAATAAAAGTGATGCTTGAGTTAAGGGATGTTGTTTGGTGAAGAAAATTTGATGAATATAAATTAGGTTATAAGTGCAAAACTGTGAACCCAATTGGTATGAGGCCAATGGGAGGTAAAACTAGACACCAAATACGCCAATTTTCATGTAGAAATGTTGCCAAAATTCTGCCTAGAAACTGACCTTAAAAATGACCAAATCCGGATTAGTGACTTGAAAGCCTGAAAATTGACCATTTGGGCAGCAGTTAGTGTTTTGGCCATAACTCACTCAAAACAGGTTCAAATGACCTGAAATTTTTACCATGAATAGATTAGACATAGATCTACAACTCTTATGAAGACACCAAAACCCATAAATGACCATAAGAAAGTCAAATAACTTGCACAAGTTCGGGTATAAAAACTGTCAGAACTAGAAATGACCTAAAAATAACCTAAAGTTGCCATTTTAGTGCAATCTGTCCAGCTTTAGTAAATTAACCATATCTTGGTCTATACAATTCAGAATGACTTGAAATTTTTCCTCGAGTGCAATAAGACATAGAGCTACAATTTTTCTTCTTTGACCAGAAGCTAAAAACCAAGAGAAATAGGACTTTAAGCTAGACCAATCTAGCACACAAAAATTGAGAACTTGACATTTACATACAATGATGCTTGAAATAATTTGGCAATGAATGCCAACTTGTAAAAATGGTAAATTGCACTATATTGGCAGCATATTGAAATGCAAAATTTGACATATTGGTAACATTAAACCTAATTCACCTAGAGTGCATCGAGGGTCAACATTATAGGTTGACTAAGGAAAATAATAGAATTAAATAAATTAATTATTGAACCTTATTGTTAGCGACAATTTAAATGAGTATTGAAACACTTCAAATTATATGTTTCAGTTAGCAAAGACTCAGGGAAGGGGAAGAAAACACTGAGTCAGGGCCAAGAGGTTACACTTCAAAGGTTTGTGCATAACAGTTATTTCTTTTGAATTTTCAATTGAAATAAATTATGACAATTTGTCTGTTATTATTTAAATTGTGAAAATTTATTTGAATGATATTTGATGGATACTTATTGATTGAAAAACATTATAAATGGTTTGAAACCACAGCCATCATGTATATTGATTGAATTCTCGCTAGCTTGTCTAGTGGGACGAATTGGCTTTGAATTCCCTCTCTGACTGAAGTGTTGAGGTGTGCGTCAGTTGAGGACGAATAGGATTAGTACTCATATAATTGCTAGCTAGCTATGTTATTCCTCATTAGCCATTGGCTTTTGGGATGAATTGGACTTTGGGAACATGATTAAGCTGTGTGTATGATTTATTGATATTTATTGTGATATTGTGAAATGGAGTTTAAATTCTTTATGACATTCACTGTCTTTTGAATTTAACTATGATTTTAAGTATCCACAGTTCATATGATATGGTTTATGGTTTTAAATTGTATTTTCTTAATGTTGTGCACCACTGAGATATTGGCTCAGCGATAGCTTTTTCATTCTTTGTCCGAGTAGACAGAGACAGATAAAGCGTGAGTAAATTTGCTTGTGCTACATTTTGAGATTTCGCCGGGTGTATTGAGTATACCATATTTTGTAGTTTTTGTTATAATGTATGTGCTCTGTATGTATATATTGTACTTGGTCTTGAGCAGTTGTAAACTAAAATTGTAAATTATTTTGGCTTGTAAAAGTATTGTGACATGTTTCTTTTATCTCAGCTTTTGGAAACACTGGAAAATTGATGTTGAATTGAGTTGAGAAATTTATTGTGTTGAATTATTATTGGAGTTTGGGATTGAAGAAATATATATTGGAAGTGCTTTTTACAGGTTTTTGAAGAACTATTTTATTCAAAATACAGATGGCACTCTGTCAAAATTTTTAGAGAAATTATTGATACTCAGATTTGTTATTTTGTTTCACTTCAGTTAAAAATTTTAACACCTGTCAAAAGTGCTCACCACTGTAAAAAGAAATAAGAAAAGGTTTTAAAATCCCTTGTAGTGTATTTAATGAGCTATCATTAGGCGAAGTTTGGTAATTCATTAGGTATACTACGGATCATGTTATGCCTTACAGAGGGGTAGGGTGTGACATCATTGATGTTTCTAATCTCCGACCATGTAGGGATCGACATTAATGAGTTTATAATAACTTGGGTCTTTTTTTTTTACCAAGACCTGTCGAATTTATTGGGGTTTCTGGTGAAAGTAGGAGGAGAGAGGAAATGAGTGGGCACTAGGCTTTCCAGCTACTTTTTCGATGATTTGGTTGTCGGATCGGTGATCCGACACCAATGATGAACCCAACGTGTCGAAACCTTTGAGATGAGACCAACCCCACTTTGATCGAACTTCATTTGAAAAAGGCAATCATCAAAAGGCCTAGATTACTTGGTGAGATTTTCGAGCCTTTTCGAGTCCCTGTTTATTGAATCTAATTATATGATAATTCATAACACATTATTGTTTTCGTATAGGTGTGATCAGATTGACAATAGCCTTTCGGCACTTAGGATGAACTTTTCAGCCAATTTAAGCATGCTATCTATCACACCTTATCCTTTCATAAGATATGACATGATCCCATTAGATGATTTGAGAATCATCTAATTTGTTAGAGGGGAAGAATTGTAACGCCCTCATTTTAGAGAGTCCGTACGTTCTACTGTTCTTGTGACAGATGTCTGTCCGGACAGTTAGAATGTCTGAAACTATATTTAGACTAGAGTGAGGAGTCATAAATAACTCAAATAATGGTAAGAAAAATCTAGGAAAAATTTTAGAAATAAAATACAATAAGGTTAAATGAGCTGGTGCTCCGGCGCCGGGTAACCTAACGGGAAGCGACTGTAAAGACAATTGTCGACCTTATACCCATGGGGAAACCCTGTGAAATAATTTCTAAGACTCCAGTGAAGAGTTATTGAGCTTTAGATGGCATTAAAATGCCAAGAAAATGCTCAGGGAATTTTATAAATTGGTACAAATAATTTTAGCTTGATAAGTGAAACGAAGGGCATTTTGGTCATTTCACCTTCAGAGATGATTTTTGACCAACTTGTCCATTTAAGTGAGTGAGGTTTATGTCCAAAAATATGAATAAATATTGCTAAAAATTTAATTAAAAATGAGAAATGAAAATAAGAAAACTGTCACACCCTACTCCTCGTAAGATGTAACATGCTCCCGTAGTACACCTAATAAATTACCGTACTTCGCCTACTGGTAACCCATTAAATATACTACAAGGGATTTTAAAATAATTTTCGTTCATTTTTAAATTGGTGAGTAAAAATTTTTTTCAGATTTTAAAAACCTTTATTTAAAGTCCAAACATAAATTAAATTTTTAGATATTTAAAATCTCAGCAATTTTTACAAAAATTTCGGCAGAGTGTCGTCTGTATTTTGAGAAAACAGTTCTTCAAAACCTAAAAATAAAGACACTCCCAATATTTTTCTCAATCGCAACTCCATTATTCAATCTCATTTTAAAAATCAACACAAGCAACTCAATACACAGTTTAAATTAAATCAAACATTGAAACATCTCATTAAGGTAACAAAATTAATACTTACATTCATGGGATCATAAAAAATTTAGTAGTGCAAAACTTTATAAATACATAAAATCTCAAGATAACCTTATAATAATTTATTTTTCATTACAATCCAAAAATATATTACAAAAGAGTTGGTACAACTGCTCAAAGTAAATTTCATACATACAATTACAGAATTACATCAAAATCTAAAGTACAAGGGTATACCTATGATATACCCGAAGATAGTCTCACTATGCCTTTTAGTAATCTTGCTCAGCTGCTTTATATTTTCTTTCATCTGCGACAGCTCACAAAGCTATCGCTGAGTGATGAACTCAGTGGCGCAAAAACTAATAATTTAAAATTTAATACAAGTTATGCTTGACAATTCATAATAAATAAAAATTTAAAATTTCTAAATTCTTCAAAATTCATAACATTCAGAAATCAATATTTTCATTCATGCAAATTATTCATTTGAATAACATTTTGATCAAATAGTAACTATTTATCTACATTTCTTTTTAATCCCGAAACAATACGAAAATATTTTGAATCACTGACAAATTATTTATTTCAACCACAATTTATCAAACTATGCATAATTTAAAGGGCGTTGCCAACAATTCACACAGTTGAACCCATGACCCAAAATTCAAATAGATGCCGTGTTGTACACCACGACATTTCACACTCTCCCAATAACCGAGGCTAAAAGGGAGGAACAAAGACTAGCTAGTATATATAAGTACTCATTCAAACTCTTCCCCAACTGGCAAGCCAGAGAGGAAGGAACTCGCCCCATCTAGTGGAGGAGATATCTCACTAGACAAGCTAATGAGAATTCACAACATATTTTGCCATGTCAACTGTGGTTTCAAATTATATTCAAAACAATTTCTATTTACAAAGTGTTTACAAATCATCAACATATTTAATCATTATAAATTCATGCTCAAGGTTGGCAACACATCAAACTTAAAATTTACGATTCTCAAAACTATGCAACAAATCCTTAAATGCACAAGAAAATTTACATTTAATTTATACAATTTCATTCAACAAATTAAAATCCTCAACACAACAAAATTATAAATAATAAAATAAACTTGTTCAAATTAATTTAGAAGTGAAAAGTAACAAAATAGTTAGTTGTGCACAAACCTTAAGTGAGTTACTTCTTGGCCTTGACTCGATTCCTCGGGTTCTTTTCTAGTGTTCTTTTCAACTGAAATACACAGTTTCACAGTGTTTCAGTATCATAACTCATCGTAAATCCAAAAATAAATTCAAATTCACTTATACCTAGCTTTAATATGCTAAACTTGGCGTTCTTTAAATTTTATATTTCGAGGTTACTATTCACGATACTATTCGAGTCAATTTATTGACTTTCTAAGGCTTAATAGGTATGGGAATTCCAACTTCACCCACATACCACATTTTGGTTACTAAATTTGTTGGCTTTGGTTGTTTTCTCAAATTCTAAGTCTTTTAGGCAAAATTGCAAATTTTTAGTTTTAGTGTCGTATGTTGCACTGTTCCACTGGTCATGTTGCTGTTAGAATTTGGCTAAGTTTTCTTCATAGAAATTGTTTTTTATTGTCTTAACTTTATTCTCCTTTTTGAATCACTCCATTTAGAGTTTTGTAGCTCAAGTATAGTCATTTGAATCATGGCTGCCGGATTGGACTTAACCCAGATTTCTGGGCACCAAACTGGTTCTGGCAGTTTTAGGTCACCAATTTTGGGTGGCCAAATGACTTTGTTAAGGGCATAATTTGGATTTGTATTCTTCATATAAGTTTTAGGTCTATATCTCAGCTGTCCACTGGTAAAATTTCAGGTCATTTAGACCTACCTAGCCCAAGTTATGGCCAAATGAACAAACACTATTCATTTAGTCATTTTGTACAGGTCAGACTGCATAAATCTAGATTTGGTCAATTTGTTCACTAGGTTTTTGTCACTTTTTGGACATGATTCCTAAATGAAAATTGTGTCATTTTGTGTCTATTTTCATTCCCAATTGGCCTCACACCAATTAGACTTGTAAATTTTCAGTTTTAGTCCCTCAAAGGGACCTTGGTCCTGCTGCCTGCATACTGCCCCCATTCAATCTGAATTTCCATTTGGTTCTAACACTTCCAACATACACCAATTGGTCACAAATGACCATTTCTCAACTCAAACTAGGTCAAACACACCATTTAACACATTCTCACATTTTTGTCTTCCAAAACCCTAGGTTCAAACCCTAATTTTCATAAAATTCAAACCTAATGCATTCTAAACATCTATCCATTGTCTACACACACAATTCAACTTAAACAACCATTCAAATGCATCAAATTCATTCATTCTCAACCCTACATACTGCTGGCCAAAATTTATATAGTCCTTTAACATATCATTTTGTTTCATTTTTCAACAAATCATCACTCAATCAAGTTGCCTAAGTATAAATATAAAGATACAAAAAGAGAAATCAAACTAACCTTACTTGGAATTTTTCACCTCTTCAAAACTTCCTCATTTCTTTTTCTTTTTGTTGTCAAGCTCTTTATCAAGGTTTGAATACAAGGTTTAATGATAGAAATTTAAGTTTTTATGGTGGGATTTAGAGTTTGATCAAGCTCAAAATGAGCTTTAATGGAGTTTTAAGGGTGAGAGAGCTTTGAGAGAGGGAGAGAGAGAAATGGACGAGAGTGAAGACTTTCCCCTTTTTTTTTTTTCTTTTCTTTATGTTTTTAGTCTTATGGAAGACCATAAAATCAAATTAATTAAATTTATTAATTATATATTTATTGCATCATGCATGAGGTCATGCATGATGTTATCACTTTTTACTTTTCCATTTTCCTCTCTTTTTTTTATTTATTTTTCCATTAGTTCTTTAATTTAATTTCTGATTTCAAAATTTTCTTTTCTCTAATTTTATTTGAAAGTTAGGTCAGGAGTCAACTCTCGGGGTCAATTGACCAAATTGCCCCTCGCCGGTTCAACCCGGTTTGTAAATAATTCAATATTTCTTCTGGCTTCCTGACCTAATTATTTGACTGGCTTAACAATTCTTTTTCGTGATTTTCTCTTTTCCACTGTGTTCGTAATAGTCCTAAGGACCGCGACGTCACATTTTACGGTTCGAAATTTGAGTTTAAATCGACTTCGCAGTCCTTCCCGAGAAGGTCACCCATCGCTGTGACTCTCAGCTCATTTAACTTCTTATGTTCTGTTTTTCTTATTTATACTTAACTAATTGACAATTACTAATTATTTGTGTTCAGGGCTTAACTAGGTGTTTTAAACATAGTTCTAATCCTCTTAATTGTCCGGACCGATACCGGTCACCGGAACAGTAACATATACCAGGCTATGCAAATAGGGGAGTTACAAAAACAAAGTAAAAAGAAATGGAAATTTATGACAATTATGACATCATAATGATGTCATTTAAAAATACCCACTAATCTCATTTAGACACACATTTAATAAAGACATAAAAGGAGATAAAAACAAAACAAAATCAGTCCATTCTCCTTCATCTTCTTCGGCTAGCCGAACCAGCTCTCTCCCACCTTCTCCATTTTTATTTTTCTTCAAGCTTGAATTTCCTTATTTCTTACCCAAAACCTCAAAGCCTCAACACTAAAAATAATCCTTAGATCCTCCATAAGAGTGTGGTAACCAAGAATTGAGGGAATTCTTGAAGTTTTACAAGACCAAGTTTGGCCCCAAAGAGGTTAGTGCTACTTTCTTCCATACTCTTTTAGCAAACTTGAATTTGAGCATGAATATGGAAAGAATTACAAGAAAAAAAAAGGAATTATTCATGTTTGATGAAAGAAGAATTTCGGCCAGCATGTGTACCTGTGGGAATTGATGAAATTAAATGAAATAAAATATGTTTATTGGAGTTTCTTAGTAGGTATTTGTGATTGGATGTGTTAGATTGCATGGATTGCATGAAATGGACACTTTTGGAATTAGGGTTTTGAGTAAAATTAGGGTTTTGCTCATGTAATGGTGGATGAACACTTTAATGGTCAATTAGTGACCATTTGGTGAGGTTTGAACACAAAATGAAGTGAACTATGGCATTAGATTAGGGAATTGGTTGGCTGCCTTGTGGTTGAGATTCTGGACCCTTGGAGTCCAATGTGTTTGGACAGTTCTAATTGGATTTGTGTAGCTCCAATTGGTGCAACACCAATTGGAGGTGAAGTTAGACACAAAATGCAACATTTTTTATGAAGAAACCCTACCCAGAAAACCAACCTAGGATGACCTAAAAATTGGCCAAATCCGGGTAACCAATTCTGGACCTGGAAAAATTGGCCAAATGAATAGTATTTGTTCATTTGGCCATAAATTTATGTAGAAAGGTCCAAATGACCTGATTTTTATGTCAATGGAAAGCTTAGACAATTTAGAACAACTTTCATGAAGAATAGAAACTCAAATTCTGACCCTAACCAATTCAAATTGCTAGTCCAAGTTAGGATACCAAATTTGCCTAGAAAATCTGGGTAAGGACCAATCCAGCCAGTTATGGTAATTTGACCACAACTTGAGCTACAAAACTCCAAATGGAGTGATTCAAAAAGGAAATTAAACTAGACACACTAAGGAACAACTTTGATGAAGAAAAGTTAGCCCAGTTTCCATTGTAGAATTGTCCCATGGAATAGTAAACTTAGGTAATCAAAACTGAAAATTAATGCATCTAAGAGACTTTAAATTGCAATTGGCAATTAATACTAACAAATGTAAGACTCAAAATGTGGGATCTTAGTGTAATTAGAATTAACATGTCCATTAAGTATGAAAAAGTCAACATTTTGGTTAACTAGTAAGGTGACTAGTAATCAAAATGATTGGCAAATTAAGATGAAGACCTAGAACCAATTCTAAGCTTAAATGCTTAGAATTGTATGACAAATGTGGACTATGCATCTTAGTCAAAATTGTTAGAGGGAAATTAAGGCCATAAATTTGAAATCCATGAAATGTTCATGGATTGCTTGTGTGACACCCCTTACCCGTCTACAGTTTAGCCGAGCAAGATATGCCACACAGTATACCGGAACACCATATTTTATGTCAATCGTTTTTATTCTTCCTTAATTTATTTCTTCATGGATATGAAGTGCAATTTGTGAAATTTAACTCATTTAATTCATTTATTGAAATTATAAATTCATTTAGGTTTCAAAAATTTTATAGAAAATTCGGCGGAGTACCGGCTAAAAATGGATAAAACAGTTCTTCGGAACCTGTGAAAAACACTTACAATAATTTCCAATCATTCTCAACTCCATTTGTATCACATCAATTTACAACAATTTCTTAACAATTCCTCCATTTGTCATTCATTCATTTCACATCATCATCATGCTCAAATCATAAATAAATTCACATATATTATTTATAAACACAAAGTTACAAATACTTACATTAATACAAAATTAAATTACATAGGCTTCAAATATACATGATAAAATAAGAATTTAATTACAAAACTTACAAAAATCACAAAATACAAAATGGGACCTAGTGTCTTACCAATGCACTGTAGTCTGTGAGGTGACACGGACACTATGTAGAACTGTGAACGGCCTTACCCAATCTGTGGTCTACTGGGCCCTCTGTCCAAATCTTCAATACCTACGCGTTATAAAAGCGACGAGCTAAGCATAAAGCTTAGTGGTGTCAATAATACAAGAAAATATAATATGCAAATAAACATAATAATTTCCTAGTTATTGTGTTCATAAGAAATGAATAATTACTAACTTATTGTTTAGTCGAAGGCTAACTGCATTTTATGATGTTAACTTCTTCATGCATTTTATTAATTGTTTTCTTGATGATTTTTAGCTTCTTTATTTTATTGTAATCATTCTTGATCTTTATCTTGATATTTACTTTCCTTATTTTCTTTAATAATCAATTCAATTACAATTATACTTTTCCATGCCCAAGTAACCTATACAAATTGACCGGACTAGATAAACGGGTAAACTAGCACTGGGTACCAGGTACCTCGGGCCGTCACACTATCAGTCACAATGTGTCTCCAGGTGTGCAAACAGAATGGCTAATAAGCTATAAAAGCAATAAGGCATAAAGCCAAATATAACATCATAATCAGTATAGCCATAGGCTATCATCACATAATGGCAATGAAGCCATACATCATATGTAGTACTGCTATCAGAACCCTATTAGCATGCCAACCTATCCAACCCAATCACATTAGGCCTACTAGGTCATATTACAAAATTATTTCTTGAATATTTGTATTTTATATGTAAGGTTACTATTCATTTTATTAGTCAACTAAAATGTTAACTTTTGCATAGGCAATAGGTACATTGGTTTTAATACTCTCAACATATCACATTTTGCATTCTAAAGTTGTTGGTATTGGTTGCCAATACCATTTCTAATCTTAGTGTTAGTTGTTCAAAATTTTCAGATTTCAAGCTTCATATTTACTGTTCTATTGGTCATTTGTACAGTAGGAATTTGGCAAAATTCTCTTCATGAAAGTTGTTCCTTATTGTGTCTAGTTACATTTATTTTTTTGAATCACTCCATTTGGAGTTTTTTAGCTCAAGTTATGGCCTAAACACCATAACTGGCCGGATTGGATAGAATCCAAAATTCTGGGCAAAACTGGTTCTGCCAGATTTGGTAACCTAAGTTTGGTTAGCAATTTGACTAGGTTATGATATGAATTTGGATTTGTGTTATTCATAAAACTTGTAGGCCTATGTCTCAACTTTCTGCTGGTAAAATTTCAGGTCAATTGGACCTTTCTACACTGAGTTATGACCAAATAAATAAAGACTATTTATTTATTCATTTTGCCCAGGCAGAATGCAAGTCACTCGGATTAGGGCAATTTTTAGGTCAACTTGATTTGGTTTTCTGGGCAGGATTTCTTCACCAAAGTTGTGCCATTATGTGTCTAGTTTCATGGCCAATTGGCCTTGCACCAATTGAACCTGTGCAACTCCATTTATAGCTACCTAAACTTGCTGGACTCACACCCAGTCCTGCAGGTCACCAAGGGCAGCACACCTCATTTCAACTCCAACACCCTTAATCACTTCAATTCCTTATCACACACATTCAAATGATCACTAATTGACCATTACAAGGTTAACATATCATTACATGAGCAAACCCTTGTGACACCCCTTACCCATCTACAGTGTAGCCGAGCAAGATATGCCATGCAGTGTACTGGAACACCCTATTCTAATTCAATCATTTTTTTTTTCTTCCTAATTTATTTTTTTCATAGTTATGAAGTACAATTTATGACATATAATTCATTTAAGTCATTTATTGAAATTATAATTTATTTGAGGTTCCGAAAATTTTATAGAAAATCCGGCAGAGTACCGGCTAAAAATGGAGAAAACAGTTCTTTGGAACCTGTGAAAAATACTTCCAATAATCATTTCCAATCATTCTTAGACACCAATAACCATCAACATGGTCTCAACATTAGCAATCATTTCAAGTTCTCAACATTAATCCACAATTTCATTCAAATTCAAAATCAACTAAAATTTCATGAAGATATTCTCAAACTATATTAATTAACAAAATTCTTCAAAATATGTATATAAACATATGATTATATAAATTTACTATTTACATGAGTTCATAATTTACAAATCACAAACTACTACCTATTACAAAATGCAAAAACATAATTTCAAAAGGGACCTAAAGGTCCTACCACTGATGCACTGTAGATGAGAGGTGACTCTAACTCTAGGCAGATCTATGACCTCACCCAGTCTGTGGTCTGCTGGGCTCTTTTTCTATCTCTCTAGAACCTATGCATGGCAAAAAGCGACGCGCTAAGCAATAATGCTTAGTGGTGCCAATAATAAAATAAAAAGAACTAATAAAAAAAATATACAGTGAGTGTATTGATGTCTCATGCAGACAAATTTTTGATAATTATTGGTAGTCTTATTTATTTAGTACTTGTTATATTCATGATTTCATTAAATTTATCAACTTTCATTTTTGGTTGCCCAAGTAACCTATACTGGATGACTGGACTGGATAAACGGGTAAACTGGCACTGGGTATCAAGTACCTCGGGCCGTCACACCATCGGTCACATATGTGTCTCCCGGTGTGCAACAGAACAGCTAATAAGCTGTAATAACATTAGGCACAAGGCCAAGTCTCAACACAATGTCAGAATGGCTAAAAGCCATGAAATCACAGAATGGCATAATGCCATGTGCAGTACTGCTAACTGAATCCTATTGGCATGCCAACTTATCCAAACCAATCTTGCTAGGTGTACTTGGGCATGTTACACTTTTAAACTTTACAATTCTTGAAATTTAAGTTTAGGTCTTACTATTCATTTCATTAGTCAACTAAAATGTTGACTTTTGCATAGACAATAGGTATATTGGTTCTAATACTCCCAACATATCACATTTTGCATTCTAAAGTTGTTGGTATTGGTTGCTAATACCATTTCTAAGCTTAATGTTAGTTGTTCAAAATTTTCAAATTTCAAGCCTTGTGTTTACTGTTCCATTGGTCATTTTTACAGTAGGAATTTGGCAAAGTCCTCTGCATGAAAGTTGTTCCTTATTTTGTCTAGTTACATTTCCTTTTTTGAATCACTCCATTTGGAGTTTTGTAGCTAAAGTTATGGCCTAAACACCATAACTGGCCGGATTGGACAAAATCCAAAATTCTGGGCAAAACTGGTTCTGCCAGATTTGGTAACCTAAGTTTGATTGGCAATATGACTAGGTTATGGTCAGAATTTGGATTTGTATTCTTCATGAAAGTTGTAGGTCTATGTCTCGGCTTTCTTTTGGTAAAATTTCAGGTTAATTGGACCTTTCTACACTGAGTTATGACCAAATGAATAAACACTGTTTATTTGGTTATTTTGCCCAGGCAGAATGTAAGTCACCCAGATTAGGGCAATTTTTAGGCCAACTTGGTTTGGTTTTCTGGGCAGGGTTTCTTCACTAAAGTTGTGCCATTATGTGTCTAGTTTCATGTATAATTGGCCTTGTACCAATTGAACCTATACAACTCCATTTATGGCTGCCCAAACCTACTAGACTCATGGTCAGTCCTGTAGGTCAGCCAAGGCAGCTTACCAATCTCAAATACCAAGCCACAACTCTCTTCATTTCCTCATCATACACAGCTAAATGGTCATTAATTGACTATTTAAACTTTCATTCACCAACACATGAACAAAATTTAAGTTTTATGCCTCAAACCCTAACTCCAACAACTAAAATTTTCATACACATACAATCCATAGTTTACAACACCAACATCATGTTCAATGGCAGCCATACACAAAATTTTTAGAATAAATTGGCACTAACCTTGACTTAGGCACTTTTCAAGGCTTAAAAACTTCACTTTCTTCCTTTCAAATTGCTGCCCAAAGCTTGCTCTAGTGGTGGGGATAATTTTTAATGAAGGTAAGTTAGGGTTTTGAGGTGGTTTAAGGTGGGAATTAAAGCTTTGATAAGCTTTCAATGGTGGTTTGGGTGTGGAAGAGGAAACGGCTGGAAATGGGGAAGGAGATGAATCTGATTGCTTTTATTTATTTTTGTCTCAATTATCCCTTTTTAATAGGCTATCTTAATTGTGATTGGTGGGGAAAGGATTGATAACATCATGTGATGTCAAAATTGTCATTTAATCTCATTTTCTTTCCTTCTCTACTCATTTTCAATTTAATTTTTAGCAATATTTATTCATATTTTGTGTCATAATAATTATTTAATTAACTGGACAAGTCGGCCAAAAATCATCTCTGAAGACGAAATGACCAAAATGCCCTCCGTATGGCTTAACAGACTAAAATTATCTGTACCGATTGAAAAATTTTTCTATGAATTTCCCCTAGGTCTAGGGCTCCTAGTTGCGAGAACCGCAACTTCCTACTAGGTTACCCATCGCTTGGGCACCGGCTCATTTAACTTGGTTGTATTTTATTTCTAAATTTTTTTCTAAATTTTTCTTATTAATATTTGAGTTAATTATGGTTCCTCACTTTAGTTTAAATATTTTTTCGGACGTTCTAACTGTCCGAACCGACATTGATCACCGGAACAGTCGAATGTACGGAGTTGCTACAGGGAGGGTGTTACAACTCTTCCCCTCTAATTTAAATTTCGTCCTCGAAATTTACCTGATACAAACAGTTGAGGGAATTGTTGCCTCATTGTCTCTTCACTTTCCCAAGTTGCCTCCTTGGTGTTGTGTTGCCTCCAAAGCACTTTCACCAGTGGAATCTGCTTATTTCTCAACTCTTTCACTTCCCGAGCCAGGATCCATATGGGTTCTTCTTCATATGTCAAATTCAGTTGTACTTCAATTTCTTCATGGAGATGACATGTGAAGGATCTGAGCGGTATCTTCTTAACATAGATACGTGGAACACATTGTGGATCTTGTCTAGCTCTGGTGGTAAAGCTAGTCTGTAGGCCACTGGACCCACACATTCAATGACTTCATATGGGCGAATGAACCTAAGGCTTAACTTACCTTTTCTTCTAAACCTCAGTACCTTCTTCCACGGTGACACCTTGAGGAACACTTTGTCGCCAACTGTGTATTCTATTTCTTTTCTCTTCAGATCGACATAGGATTTTTTTTCTGTTTGAGGCAACCTTCAGATTGGCTTTGATTAGTTTTACCTTCTCCTCAGTCTGTTTCACCAGGTCTGGCCCTACTAGTTTGTCTTCGCCCAATTCAGTCCAGCACACTAGAGTTCTACATTTCCTCCCATACAGTGCTTCATACAGGGCCATTTGGATGCTAGCTTGGTAGCTATTGTTGTATGCAAATTCTGCTAGTGGGAGGTATCTATCCCAACTTCCCTCAAATTCAATGACACAACTTCTCAGCATATCCTCAAGGACCTGACATATATTTCACATTATTATTACCATTTCAGTTTAATATGTGTATTAGTTCAATTGGTTTCAATTGTTTACCTGGATTACTCTTTCTGATTGTCCATCCGTCTGAGGATGGAAAGCTGTGCTGAAGTGGAGTTGTGTACCCAAGGACTCATGCAACTTCTTCCAAAATCTCGATGTAAACCTTGGGTCTCGATCAGATATGATGGAAAGTGGAATTCCATGCAGTCCAACTATCTCACTGATATACAATTCTGCTAACTTCTCCAATGAGTAGTCAGTCCTTACTGGCAGAAAGTGTGCTAACTTTGTCAATCTATCTACTATCACCCATACTGCATCATGCTTCTTCTGGGTGAAAGGTAGACCACATACAAAATCCATGGTGACCCGATCCCATTTCCATTCAGGTATGCGTATAGGCTGTAGCAAACCCGATGGAACTTGATGTTCTGCTTTGACTTGCTGACATGTCAAGCATTTAGTCACATAGTCAGCTATGTCCTTCATACAAGGCCACTAATACTGAAGTTTCAGATCATGATACATTTTTGTACTTCCTGGGTGCATAGCATAAACACTAGTGTGTGCCTCTTTCAGAATACTGGCTTTCAATTCCCCATCATCTGGTACACATACTCGTCCTTTGTAGTACAGACACCCATCTGCTTTTATCTCATAGTCAATTGCTTTCCCTTCTGAGATTTTACTCACAGTAGTCATTAATTTCTCATCTACCTTTTGCCCATCTAAAATCTGCTATAGCAGGTTTGGCCTCACTTGCAACTCAGCCAAAATAGCTCCATCTCGAGCCAAGGATAGACGGGCATTCAATGATCTCAAAGCTGTGATGGATTTTCTGCTCAAAGCATCTGCAACTACATTTGCCTTCCCAGAATGGTAGTCAATTACACAATCATAGTCCTTCAGGAACTCAATCCATCTCCTCTGTCTAAGGTTGAGCTCCTTCTGGGTTGGCAAGTATTTCAGACTCTTGTGGTCTGTATAAATGTAGCACTTTTCACCATACAAGTAGTGCCTCCATATCTTCAGTGCGAAGATAATTGCTGCAAGTTCTAGATCATGGGTAGGGTAATTCTGTTCATGTGGCCTTAGCTGCCTGGAAGCATAAGCGACCACCTTCCCCTCTTGCATCAATACACACCCTAACCCATTATGAGAGGCATCACTGTAGACCACAAAGTCCTTTCCCGACACTGGCTATGTTAACACTGGTGCCTCTGTCAACATAGCCTTCAACTTCTCAAAACTAGCCTGACACTTGTCATTCCAGTCAAATCTGACATTCTTGTGTAACAACTTGGTCATTGGAGCAGCTATTAACGAAAATCCCTTCATAAATCTTCTGTAATACCCAGCTAGCCCCAAGAAACTTCTAACTTCAGTTGTATTTCTGGGAGGCTTCCATTCCATCATCGCTTCTATTTTATTGGGATCCACCCTAATCCCATAAGCTGACACAATGTGTCCAAGGAATGCAATCTCATTCAACCAAAAGTCACAGTTGGACAACTTAGCATACAGCTTCTTTTCTCTCAAGGTTTGCAGAACAATCCTCAAATGCTCATCATGTTCTTCACTGGTCTTGGAATACACCAAAATATCATCAATAAAGACCACTACGAATCGATCTAAGTATGGATGAAAGATACGGTTCATAAGGTCCATGAATGCTGCTGGTGCATTTGTTAGGCCAAAGGGTATTACCAAAAACTCATAATGCCCATACCGGGTCCTGAATGCAGTCTTTGGCACATCTGATCCTTCACCCTCAACTGATGATACTCTGATCTGAGATCAATTTTGGAAAATACTCCTGCTCCCTTCAACTGATCAAACAGATCATCAATTTTAGGCAACGGATATTTGTTCTTCACTGTCACTTTATTCAACTGCAGGTAATCGATGCACAACCTCAAAGCCCCATCCTTCTTTTTCACAAACAGCACTAGAGCTCCCTATGGTGACACACTGGGGCGTATGAACCCCTTATCCAGTAACTCCTATAACTGGATTTTCAGTTCTTTCAATTTTGTGGGTGCCATCCTATAAGGAGCAATAGAGAATGGTGTTGTACCCGACAGTATCTCAATAGCAAATTCAACTTCCCTTTCTAGTGGTAAGCCAGGCAATTCTTCAGGGAACACATCTGGGAAGTCTTTTACTATGGGTATGTCACACAGATCTAGCTTAGCCTGCCTAGTATCCACCACATGTGCTAGGTAGGCTTCACAGCCTTTTCTCATCAGTTTTCTTGCAACTGTGGCTGAGATGACATTGGACAAAAAATCTGTCCTTTCCCCCACAACTGTGATCTCATTACCCTCAGGAGTTTTCAAAGAAATCCTCTTCAGTTTACAGTCAACCATTGCCTGATGACATGATAACCAGTCCATTCCCAAAATCACTTCAAACTCATGGAAAGGTAACTCAATCAGGTCTGCCAAGAATTCATACTCCTGAATCCTTAACGGGCAACCCTTGTCTCTGTTCACCACTACACTGTGGCCTAATGGATTAGTGACCAGGATGTCTTGGTCACTCTCCCCTACTAGTATCCCCCTTTCTACATGTAAGTTGATGCAGATGTATGAATGAGTGGATCCTGGATCCACCAATGCATGCACAGATGTATTGTAGAGGGAGAACGTATCCCTGATGACGTCCGGGGCATCTTGCTCCTCCTGAGCTCTTATGGCATAGGCTCTGGCAGGTGGTCAACCCTCAGACCTCTCTGCTGGCTCAGATGCAGGCCTCTATGATGGTCCCACTGCCTCAGATTTGCTAGATTTTCTACCCCTTTGTGGTGCAGGAGCAGGTATGTCTGCTTGTGTTGGAGCAGTTATAGTATTTCTGCATGGACAGTTCCTCAGCTAATGCTCTGTCGACCCACACCTTAAGCAGGCACCAGTCACTCTCCAACACTCCCCCTTATGCCACTTCAGGCAATGTGGACATGCAGAAGATGCTGGGGCTGGTCCCCTGAACCCCGTCCCTAGAGAGCTGCCCACAGATGGTGTGGACTGACCTCTCCTAGGGGTGAACTGTGGCCTGGGCCCCTGAGACTGACCCTGACCTTGAGGTTGACCTGAACTTTGTGCAGGTGGACCTTTGAACCTTTTTCCTGGTGTAGGAGATGAGCTAGACTGACCCGAGCCCCTCTTCTGCTGTCTCTCTCTTTTGGTCTGCTCACTTATTCTAACCTTTTCAACTTTTATTGCAGCTTCCACTAACTTGGTGAAGTCTGTGATTCCCAAGGCAGTAATCATGATCTTTACGTTGTCATTTAATCCCTCTTCAAATGTTTTACACCTCTCGGCTTCATTAGGGACTATCTCCCTTCCATAACGACTCAGTCTGACAAATTCCTTTTCATACTCTGCCACTGTCAGCTGTCTCTGCCTCAAATTAATGAACTCTCTTCTTCTCTCTTCCAGGTATACACTACCCACATATTTCTTCTTGAATTCTGAGAGAAAGAAGTCTCAAGTTATTACTTCTGGCTGTACTTCACTGGACACTGTATCCCACCATTCATATGCATCATCTTGCAACGGAGATATAGCAGCTTCTAGGTTTTGCTCTGGAGTGCAGTGGAGTTGTTTTAAAACCCTTCCTGTTCTGTTCAACTAATTTTCGGCTACAACAGAATCATCTTCTCTCTTGCCAAAGAAATCCACTGCTCTAAATTTTCTCAGACTTTCCAGGTGTGATTTCTGTTATGGAGGTAGTGGTGGTGGTGAAATTACCCCAGCCATTTGTCTGAAGAATTCGGCCACTTGCTGGAACATTGCTTGTAGAGGCCGAAAGGTGCTCGCTTGAGTCAGGAGCGGAGTTCTCCCCTACCCCCAGTCTCAGCTGCTGCAGGTGGAGCATGACTCTCCACTTCCTCCTCAACTGCCCTCTGAGATGAAGGGTCCATATCCTATTTAACAAAGACAATAGATCTGCATTAGTGTCACCTCGACTCTTATAAATGCAATGCATAGTATGGACTCAATCTAGGCCCAGAAACGCCTAAACCGTGCTCTGATACCACTAAATGTGACACCCCTTACTCGTCTACAGTGTAGCTGAGCAAAATATGCCACGCAGTGTACCGGAACACCCTTTTCTAATTTAATCATTTTTTTTTCCTAATTTATTTTTTTCATAGTTATGAAGTACAATTTATGACATATAATTCATTTAAGTCATTTATTGAAATTATAATTTATTTGAGGTTCTGAAAATTTTATAGAAAATCCGGCAGAGTACCGCTAAAAATGGAGAAAACAGTTCTTCGAAACCTGTGAAAAATACTTTCAATAATCATTTCCAATCATTCTCAAACTCCAATAACCATCAACATGGTCTCAACATTAGCAATCATTTCAAGTTCTCAACATCAATTCACAATTTCATTCAAATTCAAAATCAACTAAAATTTCATGAAGATATTCTCAAATTATATTAATTAACAAAATTCTTCAAAATATGTATATCAACATATGATTACATAAATTTACTATTTACATGAGTTCATAATTTACAAATCACAAACTACTACCTATTACAAAATGCAAAAACATAATTTTAAAAGGGACCTAAAGGTCCTACCACTAATGCACTGTAGATGAGAGGTGACTCTGACTCTAGGCAGATCTATGACCTCACCCAGTCTATGGTCTGCTGGGCTCTCTGTCTGTCTCTCCAGAACCTACGTGTGGCAAAAAGCGACGCGCTAAGCAATAATGCTTAGTGGTGCCAATAATAAAATAAAAAGAACTAATAAAAAAAATAAATATGTAGTGAGTGTATTGATGTCTCATGCAAACAAATTTTTGATAATTATTGGTAGTCTTATTTATTTGGTACTTGTTATATTCATTATTTCATTAAATTTATCAACTTTCATTTTTGGTTGCCCAAGTAACCTATACTGGATGATTGGACTGGATAAACGGGTAAACTGGCACTGGGTATCAAGTACCTCGGGCCGTCATACTATCGGTCACATATGTGTCTCCCGGCAAATGTAACGCCTAATAAGTCAGATAACATTAGGCACAAGGCCGAGTCTCAACACAATGTCAGAATGGCTAAAAGCCATGAAATCACAGAATGGCATAATGCCATGTGCAGTACTGCTAACTGAACCCTATTGGCATGCCAACTTATCTAAACCAATCTTGCTAGGTGTACTAGGGCATGTTACACTTTTAAACTTTACAATTCTTGAAATTTAAGTTTAGGTCTTACTATTCATTTCATTAGTCAACTAAAATATTGACTTTTGCATAAACAATAGGTACATTGGTTCTAATACTCCCAACATATCACATTTTGCATTCTAAAGTTGTTGGTATTGGTTGCCAATACCATTTCTAAGCTTAATGTTAGTTGTTCAAAATTTTCAGATTTCAAGACTTGTGTTTACTATTCCATTGGTCATTTTTACAGTAGGAATTTGGCAAAGTTGTCTTCATGAAAGTTGTTCCTTATTTTGTCTAGTTACATTTCATTTTTTGAATCACTCCATTTCGAGCTTTGTAACTCAAGTTATGACCTAAACACCATAATTGGCCGGATTGGACAGAATCCAAAATTCTGGGCAAAACTAGTTCTGCCAGATTTGGTAACCTAAGTTTGGTTGGCAATATGACTAGGTTATGATCAGAATTTAGATTTGTGTTCTACATGAAAGTTGTAGGTCTATGTCTCAGCTTTCTTCTGGTAAACTTTCAGATCAATTGGACCTCTCTACACTTAGTTATGACCAAATGAATAAACACTATTTATTTAGTCATTTTGCCCAGGCAGAATGCAAGTCACCCGGATTAGGGAAATTTTTAGGCCAATTCGATTTGGTTTTCTGGGCAGGGTTTCTTCACCAAAGTTGTGCCATTATGTGTCTAGTTTCATGTCCAATTAGCCTTATACCAATTGAACCTATACAACTCCATTTATGGCTGCCCAAACCTGCTGGACTCATGATCAGTCCTGCAGGTCAGCCAAGGCAGCTTACCAATCTCAAATACCAAGCCACAACTCTCTTCATTTCCTCATCATACACAGCCAAATGGTCACTAATTGACCATTTAAACTTTCATTCACCAACACATGAACAAAATTTAAGTTTTATGCCTCAAACCCTAACTCCAACAACTAAAATTTTCATACACATACAATCCATAGTTTACAACACCAACATCATGTTCAATGGTAGCCATACACAAAATTTTTAGAATAAATTGGCACTAACCTTGACTTAGGCACTTTCTAAGGCTTAAAAACTTCACTTTCTTCCTTTCAAATTGCTGCCCAAAGCTTGCTCTAGTGGTAGGGATAATTTTTAATGAAGGCAAGTTAGGGTTTTGAGATGGTTTAAGGTGGGAATTGAAGCTTTGATAAGCTTTCAATAGTGGTTTGGGTGTGGAAGAGGAAACAGCTGGAAATGGGGAAGGAGATGAATCTGATTACTTTTATTTATTTTTGTCTTAATTATCCCTTTTTAATAGGCTAGCTTAATTGTGATTGTTGGGGAAAGGATTGATGACATCATATGATGTCAAAATTGTCATTTAATCTCATTTTCTTTCCTTTTCTTCTCTACTCATTTTCAATTTAATTTTTAGCAATATTTATTTACATTTTGTGTCATAATAAGTATTTACTTAACTGGACAAGTCGGCCAAAAATCATCTCTGAAGACGAAATGACTAAAATGCCCTCCGTTTGGCTTAACAGACTAAAATTGTCTGTACCAATTGAAAAATTTTTCTAAGCATTTTCTTGGCATTCTAATGCCATAGAAACCTCAATGACCCTTCTCTGGAGTCCCAAAAATTATTTTATGAATTTTCCTCCAGGTCTAGGGCTCCTAGTTGCGTGAACCGCAACTTCCTACTAGGTTACCCATCGCTTGGGCACTGGCTCATTTAACTTAGTTGTATTTTATTTCTAAATTTTTTTCTAAATTTTTCTTATTAATATTTGAGTTAATTATGGTTCTTCACTTTAGTTTAAATATTTTTTTGGACGTTCTAACTGTCCGGACTGACACTGGTCACCGGAACAGTAGAATGTACGGAGTTGCTACAGGGAGGGTGTTACAACCCTAATGTTATTCAAATGTCCAAGTTCTCAAGTTCATTCATGCTGTATACTTGCATTTCACTTATACAATCATGTTCAAGCACTCATCTCATGCTATGGGCAGCTCATAAACATTTTACTTCAAGTAAATTCATCAAACCCTAACCACCCCTAGGCTGTTGAAATTTTTAGAGTGCACACACACACATTTTTATCTTGTTTTCTTACATTTCCTACTTATTTCATGCCATTAAACATGAATTTAATAAAAAATAACAAGTTTGGACACTAACCTTGTTGGAGCTGAATTTCAAGCTAACCAAACTTGCTTTTTCCTTCCTTTTTTTGGCTGCCTAGAGGATGTTCAAGTTGCAAGATAAATTTTTTGTGAAGCTATGTAGTGGTTTTAAGGTGAGATGAGGTGAGGTTGGGAGCTTTGGTGAGCTTTCATGGTAGAATGGGTGTGGAGGAGAGGGAAACGGTTGAAATGGTTTGGGAAGAAGAAACAGATTGCTTTTGTTAATTTTTACCTCATTTTATCTCTTTTTAATTGGTTTTTAATAGCTTGTTCAAATGTGATTGGTGGGAGCACTTTTAATGACATCATGGTGATGTCATAATTGACATTTTATCTCATTTTCCTTTCCTTTCTTCTCTACTCATTTTCAATTTAATTTTTAGCAATATTTATTCACATTTCATGTCATAATAATTATTTACTTAACTGGACAAGTCGGCCAAAAATTATCTTTGAAGACGAAATGATCAAAATGCCCTCCGTTTGGCTTATTGAGCCAAAATCGTCTGTACCGATTGAAAAAATTTTTTAAATATTTTCTTGGCATTCTAATGCCATAGAAACCTCAATAACTCTTCTCTGGAGTCCTAAAAATTATTTTATGAATTTTCTCCTGGGTCTAGGGCTCCGAGTTGCGAGGACCGCAACTTTCCACTGGGTTACCCATCGCTAGAGCACCGACTCACTTAACTTAGTTGTATTTTATTTCTAAAATTTTTCCTACATTTTTCTTGTTAATATTTGAGTTAATTATAGTTTCTCACTTTAGTTTAATTTTTTTTTCCTGACGTTCTAGCTGTCCGGACCGACACCGGTCACTGGAACAGTAGAATGTACGGAATAGATACAGTGAGGGTGTTACAGCTTGAAACATGAAAAGTAAGTTACCTAATTGATGTGAATAGGTAGTTAGGGCTTATATGCCCATCACAAATAAAATTCATAAAATATTAGTAATTCAACTTGAAATATAAAATTTATAATTACATAAGTAGATTTTCAAATGTATAAATGAGAAAGGAAAAATGTTTTGAGTACAATGGTACATGAGAACCATTGTTTTAAATTGTGATCCATATGGATAATATAATGAATATATAAATTATGATGAATGCATAAATTAGGTAAATATTAGACTTGGAGATTTATATTTCTATTATGAAAAAGATTAAAATGCTAGAAATTATAATTAGAACATATAAGGAAATAATGAAATTTATGAACATTTAATGGTACTATGTGCCCATGTATTGCCTAGACACGTGTGTCAGATTAGATAGATTGGCATGCCAATAGAATATTATTTTAGCAGTACTACGTAAGGCTTTATGCCCGCATTCATGGCTTATATGCCTGATTATCTGATTATCTGTTATCATGGCTTTTTAGCCATACTGATTACATACGTGGTTGACGTTCCGTATTTCACATCCCATGGTATGATGGCCTGAGAGACCATGGTGTCCAGTGCCCGGTGACCCACTTATCCAGTTTAGTTAGCCTGTCATAGGTAACTTGGGCAGTGCAATAAATTAAGAATATTAGAAATTAAAATATTAAAAATAAAATAAACGAGTTAGAAAGACTTGAAATAAATTAGATTAGCTTTAAGAAATTATTTATTAGAAAGACCTGAAATGAACTAGATTAATATTAAAATTTATCTATTATAAAATAACTCTAAGAATTTCAATTATTATGAAATAATCTAAGACAACCTAAAAAGTATTGAGGAAGGGATAAAAAGATTTGCAAAAGAATTATAGTTTAAATTGTAACACCCCTATATTCGGTAGTGTGTTTTACTGTTCCAGTGACAGTGTCTGTCCGGACAGCTAGGATGCCTAGAACTACACTTAGATATGGGTGAGGAGACATAAAATAATGAAATACAAGAAAAGAAAATACAAGAAAAACAAAGGAAAAATAATAGCAATGAAATGTAACCAAGTTAAACGAGCCGAAAACCATAGCGATGGGTGACCACACTAGGAAGTTGCGGCGTGGACCGTTGACTAGCCCTGGATCTCAGGGAACCCTGAAAAATATTTTTAAGACTTAAATAAAAATCTATTGAAGTATAAATGTCATTAGAAATATCAAAGAAAAATTAATTAATCAATACAAAGAAAAACGAGAAATCGATGAAATGACAAAACTCGGTGTTACCGAAAAATTGGGAATGCAACCCGAATAGGGGCATTGTGGTCATTTGATACCCCAATTTGTCTTTTGACCTAAATGTTCATTAAAAATAAATGATATTAAACATTGAAAATACCATGAAAAATTAAAATGAGATACATTATGCAAATAGTGAAAGTGTGGTGGCCAAATTGCAAAAATTAGAAAGTTTAACATTAAAATAGATTTTTAATCAATTAGTGCTCCACTAACATCACTTAAGTGGACCTTTAATCGACCTTTGGACAGAAAATTCTGTCCTCTTCAACCTTTGGAAGAGTGGCTTAAATGAACTCCATGGGAGACTTCATGGCCAAACTCACATCCACACCCATGCATCTATGATTCAAGCTTCCTTTCCCCATAAATCCTTCATTAAACCTTGCATACTAAGCTTGGGGAAAACATTGGCAGCAAAAAGAAGAAGTTTGGGTGAGGTTTTGAAAAACTTCAAAAATGGTAAGTGAGTGTTTTCAATTCTTGTTTCATTAAAAGTGTAACCAAGGTTATGGGTAGTTGATTTATGGAAGAATTTTTGAAGTTTGATGTTTTAATAGAGATGTCCATTTTGGCAGCCATGGAAATTTAGTATATGTACCTTGTTTTTACTTGTTTATGGTTGTTTAAGATATTGTTATTGATGGCAGCATGGATATGTGTATAATGGTTTGAAATTGGGTATATAAATGGGGTATGTTCATGTGGTTAAATAATGTAAATGGACTTTGGAAAATTCTGTATTATAGTGTGCATATTGAGAATGGTTACAAGCTATCCAAAATGACCAAAAATTTGTTGTTAAAGGTGTTAATGGCAAGGTACAAACCAGAATTGACATGAAGGAAGTAATTTGGTAAGTGTTGAATATGTAATTGGTAAGTGATGAGAAGTGTGTAGTAGGGCAGTGTATGTTTTGGCTTAGAACCTTAAGTGTGTGACTCCAATTGGTATGAGACCAATTGGAGGTGAAACTAGGCACAAAATGTGCCAACTTTCATGAAGGAAGCTTACCAAAATTCTGCCTAGAAGGTGACTTGAAAAATGATCAAATCCGGATTAGTGACTTGAAAGCCTGAAAATTGACCATTTGGGCAGTAGTTAGTGTTTTGGCCATAACTCACTCAAAACAGGTCCAAATGACCTGAAATTTTTACTATGAATAGTTTAGACATAGATCTACAATTCTTATGAAGGCACTAAAGCCCAGAAATGGCCAGAACCAAGTCAAATAGCTTGCACAAGTTTAGGTACCAAAATGACATAAAGTTACCATTTTGATGCATTCTATCCAGCATTGGTAAATTGACCATAACTTAGTCTACACAACTCAGAATGACCTGAAATTTTGCTTCATGTGCAATAAGACATAGACCTACAAGTTTGTAGTTTGGACCAAAACCCGAAAACTGAGGGAACTAGGTCATCCGGCTAGGTCAAATTAGTATACTGAAATCCAGCAAATTGCAATAAAATACAATATACTTGAAAATGAAATTGGTAACATATACCAACACTAAAGGGCTATAAAATGTGACATATTGGTAACATTAAACCTAATTCACCTAGAATGCATCGAGGGTCAACATCTTAGGTTGACTAAGGAAATAATAGAATTCAATAAATTAATTATTAAGCCTTATTGTTAGAGACGGTTTAAATGAGTACTGAAACACTTCAAATTGTGTGTTTCAGTTAGTAAAGACTCAGGGAAGGGGAAGGAAACACTGAGTCAGAGCCAAGAGGCATTTATCAGAGGTTTGTGCACAACTAGTTTTTAACTGATTTTATTCTGAATATTTCATATGATTAAATGACATATTTTTCTATGTATTATGTTTAACAAGCATTTGATTTAATTCAACGATTATTGAAATTGTTATAGTATGTATGAATTTAGCTTTGTGAAATGGTATTTCCATAAGTATTAAGCATTGTTGTGAATTGAATAAATTATGTTTTGGAAAATTATGATAGAACATATTTTGAATTGTGATGGGTAATTTGCATGGAAAAATGCAAACTTATGATTTGAATTGTGATGAGCATAAAAATTATTGGATATTGGAATTGACTTTGAATCGAATTGTATTGTGATTCATGCTCACTAAAAGGATTGTGATATTGTTTTATATCTCACTATAGATGCTTGACTAGGTTATTACCCGTCTCTCTCATTTGTTGAGAAGACAATGGAGTTAGTTGTATTTTGATTACCATGGTACGTGCACAGGCTTAGATTCTCCTCTTATTAGAGGCTAGATCTAAGTTTTTTTATGTTATGGCCCTTTCGAAAGATTCATTATTGTGGTGTGTACTGTGCACGATGATTCGACCTCCCCAACCATAGGGAGTTAGAATCTGATTCGACCTCCCCGACCATAGGGAGTTAGAATCACCCCGAAGATGGCCCTTTCGGATTAGTCTTGCATAGTTAGTGAGATAAAGAATGGTTTTCGAGATAAAGAATGTTTTTGAATAGTAAAGAATTGTGATTTCAATTATGATTTATGTATAATTGATTTTGTTGGAATTACCTTAAATGGTTAGTTATGATTTGATAAATTGAATTTTGTGATCAAAGTCATTTTATACAAATGATTTATATTATTGGCAATGAATATTTTGAGTTTTGGAATTTGATGAGTATCCAGATTTCCAAATTAATTGCTGTAATTTTTGTTAAGGTATATTATACTATGTTTTAAATTATAGTTGTGCACCACTAAGTTCACCACTCAGCGATAGCTTTGTATACTGTCGCAGGTGAAAAGAGCATAGAGCAATTGAGTAAGCTTCTTTGAAGAGACATTCAGATCAGCTCCAGGTATACCCATGTACACAGGTTTTGATATATGCATGTAATAATATGTATGTAAATTATTTTAGCAGTTGTATAAAAACTCTTGTAAAATATTTTGGTATGTAATTAAATGTAAATTATTGTAAATGTAAATTTGAGGTTTCATTTACCTGAATAGTTTTGTAATATTAATTTTTGAGTCTTGTAATCAATGAAATGTTTCTTTTATGATGAGATTCATTTGAAAATGAAATGATTGATTATTGAGATTGAATTGTGAGATGAAATGAAGTTCTTGGAGTTATATTTGAGAAAACATATTAGGAGTATTTTCTTTTTTTAAGGTTTGAAGAACTGTTTTCTCAAAATACAGTTGAATTCTGCCGAAATTTTCAAAAAATTTTATAACACCAGATTTTAGTCGATGATTTAAATTTCACGAAAATTGTTTTAAAATCCCTTGTAGTATATCTAATGGGTTATCAGTAGGCGAAGTACGGTAATTCATTAGGTGTACTACGGGATCATGTTACATCTTACGGAGGAGTAGGGTGTGACATGTTTTGTGGTATCAGAGCAATGGTTTTAAAGTAAATTTCAAACTATGAATTTGAAATCTTTTTATCGGTAACTACAACTGCTCAAATGTTTGATAGATATAGTACATTTACATTATAAATATGAACTAATGGAGAGGAATCTCCTTGTGTTGGTTGTACAGGAATAGAAAATCCTGTGAAAAGATATGGAAGAGAAGAATGAGACAATAGAACAGTCTGTGATGGCAGAAGTACAAGTTGAGGCACCAGCGCCACAAAGTGTCGAAGGCCCGACTGTACCAGTTTTACCGGTAGAAATTACTGCACAAATGGCCCAGCAAATGGCCACTTTCTTTCAACAAATGGTTGATACTCAGTCAGCTCAAGCTCAAGCTCAAGCACAAACCCAACCCCCACCCACAAGGGCAGTGTGAAATAGAGAAGAGGGAGAGACCTATGGGTCAGAGCTCGAACAGTAATTTGGGGAAGAGAAAAGAATTTGAGGAACCCCGAGCTCAGGGATACGACAGAGGCGGATCATCAGGGCAGAGAACACCAAGATCTAGTTGTCGAACAACCAGAAGTTCCTATTCTGCCCGTTTCTGCCATGTTTGTGGTAAGCTACATGGAGGTATTTGTCGTAAGGCCTCTGGAGCCTGCTACAATTGTGGAAAGCTTGGACACTTTGTTAGAGATTGTACTAGAGCACCTCGATCTGCTCTCCGGAGTTCACAGAGAGTCAGTCAGAGTCGAGATAGAAATAGAGTTGGTACTCCTCTCCACCATAACACAGTGAATCAACCTGAATATAGTAGCGCACCAGTCAGAGCGTCCACTATGCGCCAAGGGGAAAGAACAGAAACTTCAAATGTAGCTGTTGGTAAGTTCTTAATTTTTGAAAGAAACAATTAGTTATTATTTTATCCTAGCACTACTTAGTTGTGTGCTGGTGTTAGAACTATATGTTCTGTTGCTATTCCTTTACATGGAATGAATTTTGATGTATTAGTGACTAGTCCTTTAGGATAAAAACTATAATAACAAATATGATTGACATTAATTTTGAAAGAATTGTTAGCTAAAAGTATTTTCTAACACACCATAAATTATAAAGCTAATTGGCGAGCCTACTTAATGTAAGGCAAGAGGACCTAAAAGTAAGTTACAGTAATAGAATTGCTCTAGGTGAGGGCAAAGATGTTACTGTTAGTAATTTTCAAGGGATATTGTAATCAGAATCGGTTTAGGATATTAGTGGATTCGAGAAAGATAAGATGTTAGAAAACCTAGTCCATGAGGTTATAACGTAGTGACTATGTAATGTTCTCGATGTTTGTCTTGTAAGCTGCAGATTACAGTACCAACACAGGATTATTGTGTAGAGCTACGTGCTTCCTCGTGGTACAATAAAATAAGAAAATTTGTAAGTAATCTATAAATTGATATAGTTACGCCAGAATAGAGTGCTATTACTGGAAATAAATGTGAAAATTTTAGTCAGGATTTTAAAACTTCAGAACTAGCCTGTCGAAAGACTACACTTGTAAGGTCGCTAGAGTCAGTAACTTGGTTACAATAATGTGAACTACCTGTACCACAGTAATTGCTATAAGTTTAGAGATATCAGTATGACTTATCATCCTCAAACAGATGGACAGTCGAAACAAGTAATTCAGGTAAATTCTAAAAATCATTGAGTTTCTATAAATAATGAAATGAAATGATAATAATAACCTGTAAAATGTAATAAGCCCTCGAGAATATACTGAGAACTTGTGTCCTTGAATCCGAGGGGAGATGGGACAGATACCTCCCACTAACAGAATTTGTATACAATAATAAGTGTCAAGCTAACATATAAATGGCACCCTATGAAACATTGTAAGGGAACAGATAACTATGGATTTTGTGATGAGACTTCTGAGGACACAGAATAGTCATGATGCAGTATGGGTCATAGTTGATAGACTAACCAAGTCTACTGTGACACCCCTTACCCGTCTACAGTGTAGCCGAGCAAGATATGCCACACAGTGTGCCGGAGCACCAAATCATATTTCAATTCAATTTACCCTTGTTACTTATTTATTTATAATTTTTGATTAATCTGAATTTTCCTCAAATTTTATAGAAAATTCGGCAGAGTGCCGGCTGTAAATTGGAAAAACAGTTCTTTTGAATCTATTAAAAACACTTCCAATAAAATCATCACATCATTCTCAGTCAACCACCAATATATTCTCAGCAATTTCTCAAATAACTTCAGTATCTCAAAATTAAATTCAATTCATATCACAGTCAACTCAATGAGAAATGCTCACATTTATGACCGAAAGTTCATAGATAATTACATCAAAAGCATAATTACATGAGTTTATAATATACATTACAGAAGTTGACAAAATACAAAATACGAAAATGCCAAAAGTTGCCTAATGTCCTACCAAATGCACTGCAATGTGAGGTGACTTTGAATTCAGTATGCAGCTCTGAAAGTTTACCCTGTCTGATGTCTACTGGGCTCCCCAGCTATGTCTCCGGTACCTGCGTGTGGCAAAAGCGACGCGCTAAGCAATTCTGCTTAGTGGTGACAATATAAAATAAAATAACTAAAATAATATAAATATGCAGAATGTATGTTTACATTTTAGGTAGACTTAATTTCTGGCATTTATTGCAGTATAATTTGATTAAAATTTTGTAAAATTCATTATCGTTGCCCGAGTAACCCATACTAGTCGACTGGACTGGATAAACGGGTAAACTGGCACTGGGTACTAAGTACTTCGAACCATCACACCATCGGTCACATTGTGTCTCCCGGTGTGCAACAGAACAACTAATAAGCTGTAATAATCATCAAGGATATAATTCAAGTATAATAACTCAATTAAAATAGCCAAAGGCTATTTTATCACAGAATGGCATGGGAGGCCATGAAACACAGAATGGCATGCAGCCATATGCAGTACTGCTAACAGAACCCTATTGGCATGCCAACCTATCCAAACCAATCTTGCTAGGTATACTAGGGCATATTACACTTTTAAGTTTCACAATTCTTGAAATTCAAGTTTTGGTGTTACTATTCAATTCATTAGTCAACAAAATATTGACTTTTACATAGACAATAGGTACATTGGTTTTAATACTCCCAACATACCACATTTTGCATTCTAAAATTATTGGTATTGGTTGCCAATACCATTTCTAAGCTTAATGTTTATTGTTCAAAATTTTCAGTTTTCAAGCTCTGTGTTTACTGTTCCTTAGTCATTTTTACAGTGGGAATTTGGCAAAATGATCAACATGAAAGTTGTTCCTTATTTTTTCTAGTTACATTTATTTTTTTTGAATCACTCCATTTGGAGTTTTATAGCTCAAGTTATGGCCCATAAACCACAACTAGCCGGATTATAATTTTTCCAAAATTTCTGGACTGACCAAATCTACAATAATTTGAGTAGTGACTACAAGTCACTTTTTGAATATGTTGTGGTCATAATTTGGGTTAGGTTTCTTCATAAAAGTTGTAGGTCTATATCTCAGCTTGTTTCTAGTAAAATTTCAGGTCAATTGGACCTTTCTACACTGAGTTATGACCAAATGACTAAACACTATTCATTTAGTCATTTTACCCAGGCAGATTGCAGGTCACCCGGATTAGGGCAATCTTTAGGTTAACTTGGTTTGATTTTCTGGGCATGGTTTCTTCACCAAAGTTGTGCCATTATGTGTCTAGTTTCATGTCCAATTGGCCTTGCACCAATTGAACCTCTGCAATTCTAGTTATTGCTGCCCAAACCTACTGGACTCATGCCCAGTCCTGCAGGCCACCAAGGGCAGCCACACCAAGCTCAATTCCCACTGCACAACCCACTTCATTTTTTATTCAAACAAAATCACATGGTCACTAATTGACCATTAAAACCTCCTTTCACCATCACATGATCAAAGTCTCATTTTCATCCCAAACCCTAACTCAACTATCTCAAGCCATACATTATAACTTGCATTTCATTACTCCACTCAAGAGATTAATACCAAGGGCAGCCATACAACCATTTTAGTTCCATGAAAACTATCAAAATCTTACCCCAACCAAGGCTGCCGAAAATATGGGATGAGCATACGCATGGTATTTATTAAATTCTTTATAATTTTTGCACTCAATCATACTCCTTTAACATGAATTTAAAGAGAAAATCAAGTTTAGGTCACTAACCTCTAATGGAGTGAAATTCCAACTTGCTAGGGTTCTTCTTTTTCTTTTCTTTTTGCTCCCAAAAGATTTACCAAGATGAAAGAACAAGTTTTTGTATTGACAACTTAGGGTTTAGTGGGTGAAAAACTATGGAAATCAAGCTTTGAAAAGCTTGACAATGGTGGCCATGGAGGAAGAGTGAAACGGCAAGAAGAAGGGCTGAGAAGCTTTTGATTTTTTTTCTTCATTTTTCTGCCCATTAAGTCTCTTTAAATAAACTTATGCCATGTGTCAACATTGGATTGGGTGGGAGAATTTTAATGACATCATTATGATGTCATAATTCCAATTTCTTTCATTTTCTATCCATTTCTTGTCTATTTAATTTCAATTAAATTTTTAACAATATTTATTCACATTTTATGTCATATAAATTATTTATTTAACTGGACAAGTTGGCCAAAAATCATCTCTGAAGATGAAATGACCAAAATGCCCTCTGTTTGGCTTAACGAGCCAAAATTATCTGTACCGATTGAAAAATTTTTCTAAGCATTTTCTTGGCATTCTAATGCCATAAGAACCTCAATGACCCTTCTCTGGAGTTCCAAAAATTATTTTATAAATTTTCCCCCTGGTCTAGGATTGCTAACAGCCTTCACCGTCATTTCCCTTTCGGGTTACTCATTCTCGGGGGTTTCGGCTCGTTTAACCTTAGTGTATTTGGTTTCTAAAAATTTTCCTTGATTTTTATGAGCATTATTTAGTTTCTTTATAACTCCCCACTTTAGTCTAATTATAATTTCAAACATTCTAGCTGCTCGGACCAACATTGGTCACGGGAACAGTAAACTGTACGGACTAGCTAAAATGAGGATGTTATAACTCTTCCCCTCTAATAAAAAATTTCGTCTTCGAAATTTACCTGATGCGAACAGTTGAGGAAACTGTTGCCTCATCGTCTCTTCACCTTCCCAAGTTGCCTCTTCAGTGTTGTGGTGCCTCCAAAGCACTTGTACCAGTGGAATTTGTTTATTTCTCAGTTCCTTCACTTCTCGAGCTAGGATTTGTATAGGTTCTTCTATATATGTCAAGTCCAGTTGGATTTCAATCTCTTCCATGGAGATGACATGTGAAGGGTCTGAGCGATATCTTCTCAACATAGAAACATGGAATACATTATGGATTTTATCCAGTTCTGGTGGTAAAGCTAGCCGATAGGCCATTGGTCCCACACGTTCAATGACTTCATATGGGCTAATGAACCTAGGGCTTAACTTACCCTTTCTTCCAAACCTCAGTACTTTCTTCCACGGTCAGACTTTTAGAAACACTTTATCGCCAACTGCATACTCTATCTCTTTTCTCTTCAAGTCGGCATAAGATTTCTGTCTATCTGAGGCAACCTTCAAGTTAGCTTTGATTATCTTCACTTTCTCCTCAATCTGTTTCACCAGGTCTGGTCCTACTAGCTTATCTTCGCCCAATTCAGTCCAACACACTGGGGTTCTACATTTCCTCCCATATAGTGTTTCATACGGAGCCATTTGGATGCTAGCTTGGTAGCTATTGTTATATGCGAATTCTGCCAGTGGGAGGTATCTATCCCAACTCTCCTCAAACTCAATGACACAACTCCTTAACATATCCTCCAGGATCTATCACATAATTCACATTGTTACTATCATTTCAATTTATTAACTATGAAAATTCAATTAGTTCTTAAGTTTACCTGGATTACTCATTATGACTGTCCATCTGTCTGATGATGAAAAGCTGTTCTAAAGCAGAGTTGTGTGCCCAAGGCTTCTTGCAACTTTTTCCAGAATCTCGATGTAAACCTTGGGTCTTGATCAGATATGATGGAAAGTAGGATTCCATACAGTCTAACTATCTCACTGATATACAATTCTGCTAGCTTCTCCAGTGAGTAGTCAGTCCTAACTGGTAGAAAATGTGCTGACTTCATCAATCTATCTACTATCACTTCTTTTGGGTGAGAGGTAGACCACTAACAAAATCCATAGTGACCCGGTCCCATTTCCATTCAGGTATGCTTATAGGCTGTAGCAATCCTGATGGAACTTGATGTTCTGCTTTAACTTACTGACATGTCAAACACTTAGTCACACAGTCAGCTATATCCCTCTTCATACCAGGCCATAAATAATGAGGCTTCAAATCATTATACATTTTTGTGCTTCTCGGGTGCATAGCATAAACACTAGTGTGTGCTTCTTTCAGAATATTAGTCTTCAGTTCCTCATCATCTGATACACACACTCTTCCTCTGTAGTACAGACACCCATCTACTTTCACCTCATAATCAGTTTCCTTTCCCTCTGGAATTTTACCCACAATGGCCATTAATTTTTCATCTGCCCTCTGCCCATCTTGTATCTGCTGTAGCAAGTTTGGCCTCACTTGTAACTCAGCTAAAATAGCTCCATCTTGAGCTAAGGACAGACAGGCATTTAGTGATCTTAAAGCTGTGATGTATTTTCTGCTCAAGGCATCAGCAACTACATTTGCCTTCCCAGGATGATAATCTATCACACAATCATAGTCATTTAGGAACTCAATCCATCGCCTCTGTCTAAGATTGAGCTCCTTCTAGGTTGGCAAATATTTTAAACTCTTGTGGTCTGTATAGATGTAGCATTTTTCACCATATAAATAATGTCTCCATATCTTCAGTGCGAAGATAATTGCTGCTAACACCAAGTCATGAGTAGGGTAGTTTTGTTCATATGGCCTTAACTGCCTGGAAGCATAGGCAACCACTTTCCGCTCTTGCATCAATACACACCCTAGCCCATTATGTGAGGCATCACTGTAGACCACAAAGTCTTTTCCCTACACTAGCTGTGTTAACACTAGTGCTTCTGTCAACATAGCCTTCAGCCTCTCAAAACTGGCATGGCACTTGTCGTTCCAACCAAATTCCACATTCTTGTGTAACAACTTGGTCATTGGAGCAGCTATAAGAGAGAACCCCTACATAAATCTTCTGTAATACCCAGCTAGCCCCAAGAAACTTCTGACCTCAGTTGTATTTTCAGGAGGCTTCCATTCTATCACTGCTTATACCTTTTTGGGATCCACTCTAATCCCCTCTGCTGATACTATGTGTCCAAGGAAAGAGATTTCACTCATCCAGAAGTCACACTTGGACAACTTAGCATATAACTTCTTTTCTCGCAAGGATTGCAGAACAATCCTCAAATGTTCATCATGTTCTTCCCTGGTCTTAGAATACACCAGAATATCATCAATAAAGACCACTACAAACAGATCTAAGTATGGATGAAAGATACGGTTCATAAGGTCCATAAATGCTGCTGGTGTATTTGTTAACCCAAACGGTATCACTAGAAATTCATAATGCCCATACCGTGTTCTGAATGCAGTTTTTGACACATCTGCATCCTTTACCCTCAACTGATGATACCCTGAACTGAGATCAATTTTTGAAAATACACCGGCTCCCTTCAACTGATCAAACAAATCGTCAATTCTGGGTAACGAATATTTATTTTTCACAGTTACTTTGTTCAACTGCCGGTAATCAATACACAATCTCAAGGTTCCATCCTTCTTCTTCACAAACAGCATCGGAGCTCCCCATGGTGACACACTGAGGTGTATGAACCCCTTATCGAGTAACTCCTGCAACTGAATTTTTCAACTCCCTCAATTCAGTAGGTGCCATCCTATAAGGGGCAATAGAAATTGGTGCTGTACCCAGCATTACCTGAATAGCAAACTCGACTTCTCTTTCTGGTGGTAAGCTAGGCAACTCTTCAGGAAATACATATGGGAAGTCTCTTACTATGGGTATATCACACAGGTTTGGCTTAGCTTGCCTAGTATCAACCACGTGTGCTAGGTAAGCTTCACAGCCTTTTCTCATCAATTTTCTTGCAATTGTGGCTGAGATAACATTGCACAGGAAATCTGTCCTTTCACCCACAATAGTAATCTCATCACCTCAGAAGTTTTCAAAGAAATCCTCTTCAATTTGCAATCAACTATTGCCTGATAACGTGACAACCAGTCCATTCCTAAAATCACGTCAAACTCGTGGAAGGGCAATTCAATTAGGTCTGCCGAGAATTCATACCCCTGAATCCTCAACGGGCAACCTTTATACACTTTATTCACTACCACACTGTGGCCTAGTGGATTTGTGACCAGAATGTCTTGATCACTCTCCTCTACTGGAACTCCCCCCTCTACGGGTAGTTTGATGCAGATGTATGAATGAGTGGATCCTGGATCCACCAATGCATGCACAAAAGTGTTGTAGAGGGAGAACGTACCCCTAATGACATCTGGGGCATCTTGCTTCTCCTGAGCTTTGATGGCATAGGCCCTAGCAGGTACTCTAGTATCTGGCCTCTCAGCTGACTCGGATGCAGGCCTCAGTGATGGACCAGCTGCCTTAGATTTACTGGGCTTCCTACCCCTTTGTGGTGCAGGAGCAGGTCTGTCAGCTTGTGTTAGAGCAACTGTAGTAGTCCTCTTCGGACAATTCTTGATCTGATGTTCTGTAGATCCACACCGTAAGCATGCACTAGTCACTCGCCAACAGTCCCCCTTATGCCACTTCTCGCAAGACGACAGTGCAAAAGATGCCGAGCCTGGTCCTCGAACACCGTCCCTGGAGAGCTGCCCACTGATGGTGTGGACTGGCCTCTCCTAGGTGTGAACTGTAGTTTGGGCCCCTGAGACTGACCCTGACCTTGTGGTTGTCCTGAACCCTGAGCAGGAGGACCCTTACTCTTCTTACTGGAAGCAGAAAATGTACTGGACTGACCTGGACCCCTCTTCTGCTGTCTTTCCTTTCTATTTTGTTCATTTATTCAGACTCTTTCTACTTTCGTTGCAGCATCTACTAGCTTAGCAAAATCCGTAATCTCCAATGCTGTTATCATGACTTTTATATTGCCATTGAGCCCTTCTTCAAACCTTCTGCACCTCTCTACCTCTGTAGGGACTATCTCCCTCCCATACCGGCTCAGTCTGACAAACTCACGCTCATACTCTACCACTGATAATTGCCTCTGTCTCAGACTGATAAATTCTCTTCTTCTCTCTTCTAAATACACTTTACTAACATATTTCTTCCTGAACTCTGTGAGGAACAATTCCCAGGTGATTCGTTCCGGTTGCACCTCACTAGTTACTGTGTCCCACCACTGATATGCATCATCCTGAAGTAGGGACACAACACCCTCCAGGTTCTGCTCGGGGGTGCAATTAAGCTATTTCAGCACTCTAATTATTCTATCCAACCAGTTTTCTACTGTCATGGGATCATCCTCCTTCTTCCCAAAGAAATCCATAGCCCCATGTTTTCGCAGTTTCTCCAGATGGGACTTCTGTGGTACTGGTAGAGGTTGTGGCTGTGGTTGTGGTAGTAGAATTGCCCCCATCATTTTCCTGTAAAACTCAGTCATTTGCTGAAATAGTGCAAACTGAGGTTGGGCAGGTGCCTCAGCTGCTGGTGGAGCAGATTCTCCCTTGCCCTCAGATTCAGCCCTTGGTAGAGCACGACTCTCCACCTCTTCATCAACTGCTCTTTCAGAAGCAGGATCCATATCCTAATCAAAATAAGATAACAAACAGATCTGCATCAGTGTCAGCTCAACACTTACAAATGCAATGCAATGGTATGCACTCTATCTAGGCTCAGAAATGCCTAAACCGATGCTCTGATACCACTAAATGTGACACCCCTTACCCGTCTACAGTGTAGCCGAGCAAGATATGCCACACAGTGTGCCGGAGCACCAAATCATATTTCAATTCAATTTACACTTTTTACTTGTTTATTTACAATTTTTTATTAATCTGAATTTTCATCAAATTTTATAGAAAATCCGGCAGAGTGCCGGCTGTAAATTGGAAAAACAGTTCTTCTGAATCTGTTAAAAACACTTCCAATAAAATCATCACATCATTCTCAGTCAACCACCAATATATTCTCAGCAATTTCTCAAATGATTTCAGTATCTCAAAATTAAATTCAATTCATATCACAGTCAACTCAATGAGAAATGCTCACATTTATGACTGAACATAGTTCATAGATAATTACATCAAAAGCATAATTACATGAGTTTATAATATACATTACAGAAGTTGACAAAATACAAAATGCCAAAAATGGCCTAATGTCCTACCAAAAGCACTGCAATGTGAAGTGACTCTAGACTCAATATGCAGCTCTAAAAGTTTACCCTGTCTGATGTCTGCTGGGCTCCCCATCTATGTCTCCAGTACCTGCACGTGGCAAAAGCGACGCACTAAGCAATTCTGCTTAGTGGTGACAATATAAAATAAAACTAAAATAATATAAATATGCAGAAAGTATGTTTACATTTTAGGTAGACTTAATTTCTGGCATTTATTGCAGTATAATTTGATTAAAATTATGTAAAATTCATTATTGTTGCCCGAGTAACCCATACTAGTCGACTGGACTGGATAAACGGGTAAACTGGCACTGGGTACTAAGTACCTCGGACCATCACACCATCGGTCACATTGTGTCTCCCGGTGTGCAACAGAACAGCTAATAAACTGTAATAATCATCAAGGATATAATTCAAGTATAATAACTCAATTACCATAGCCAAAGGCTATTTTATCACAGAATGGCATGGGAGGCCATGAAACACAGAATGGCATGAAGCCATATGTAGTACTGCTAACAGAACCCTATAAGCATGCCAACCTATCCAAACCAATCTTGCTAGGTATACTAGGGCATATTACACTTTTAAGTTTCACAATTCTTGAAATTCAAGTTTTGGTGTTACTATTCAATTCATTAGTCAACAAAATGTTGACTTTTACATGGACAATAGGTAAATTGGTTTTAATACTCCCAACATACCACATTTTGCATTCTAAAATTGTTGGTATTAGTTGCCAATACCATTTCTAAGCTTAATGTTTATTGTTCAAAATTTTTAATTTTCAAGCTTTGTGTTTACTGTTCCATTAGTCATTTTTGCAGTGGGAATTTGGCAAAATGATCAACATGAAAGTTGTTCCTTATTTTGTCTAGTTACATTTTTTTTTTTGAATCACTCCATTTGGAGTTTTGTAGCTCAAGTTATGGCCCATAAACCACAACTGGCTGGATTATAATTTTTCTAGAATTTCTGGACTGACCAAATCTACAGTAATTTGAGCAGTGACTGCAAGTCACTTTTTGAATATGTTGTGGTCATAATTTGGGTTAGGTTTCTTCATGAAAGTTGTAGGTCTATATCTCAGCTTGTTGCTGATAAATTTCAGGTCAATTGGACCTTTCTACACTGAGTTATGACCAAATGACTAAACACTGTTCATTTGGTCATTTTACCCAGGCAGATTGCAAGTCACCCGGATTAGAGCAATCTTTAGGTCAACTTGGTTTGATTTTCTGGGCATGGTTTCTTCACCAAAGTTGTGCCATTATGTGTCTAGTTTCATGTCCAATTGGCCTTGCACCAATTGAACCTCTACAATTCCAGTTATTGCTGCCCAAACCTACTGGACTCATGCCCAGTCCTGCAGGTCACCAAGGGCAGCCACACCAAGCTCAATTCCCACTACACAACCCACTTCATTTTTTATTCAAACAAAACCAAATGGTCACTAATTGACCATTAAAACCTACTTTCACCATCACATGATCGAAGTCTCATTTTCATCCCAAACCCTAACTCAACTATCTCAAACCATGTATTATAACTTGCATTTCATTACTCCACTCAAGAGATTAATACCAAGGGCAGCCATACCACCATTTTAGTTCCATGAAAACCATCAAAATCTTACCCCAACCAAGGCTGCCGAAAATATGGGATGAGCATACACATGGTATTTATTAAATTCTTTGTAATTTTTGCACTCAATCATACTCCTTTAACATGAATTTAAAGAGAAAATCAAGTTTAGGTCACTAACCTCTAATGGAGTGAAATTCCAACTTGCTAGGGTTCTTCTTTTTCTTTTCTTTTTGCTCCTAAAAGATTTACCAAGATGAAAGAACAAGTTTTTGTATTGACAACATAGGGTTTAGTGGGCAAAAAACTATGGAAATCAAGCTTTGAAAAGCTTGACAATGGTGGCCATGGAGGAAGAGTAAAACGGCAAGAAGAAGGGATGAGAAGCTTTTGATTTTTTTCTTCATTTTTCTGCCCATTAAGTCTCTTTAAATAAACTTATGCCATGTGTCAACATTGGATTGGGTGGGAGAATTTTAATGACATTATTATGATGTCATAATTCCAATTTCTTTCATTTTCTATCCATTTCTTGTCTATTTAATTTCAATTAAATTTTTAACAATATTTATTCACATTTTATGTCATATAAATTATTTATTTAACTAGACAAGTTGGCCAAAAATCATCTCTGAAGACAAAATGATCAAAATGCCCTCCATTTGGCTTAACGAGCCAAAATTGTCTGTACCGATTGAAAAATTTTTCTAAGCATTTTCTTGGCATTCTAATGCCATAAGAACCTCAATGACCCTTCTCTGGATCCCAAAAATTATTTTATAAATTTTTTCCTGGGTCTAGGATTGCTAACGGCCTTCACCGTCATTTCCCTTTCGGGTTACTCATCCCCGGGGGTTTCGGCTCATTTAACCTTAGTGTATTTGGTTTCTAAAAATTTTCCTTGATTTTTATGAGCATTATTTAGTTTCTTTAGTCTAATTATAATTTCAAACATTCTAGCTGGCCGAACCGGCATTGGTCACCGGAACAGTAGACTGCATGGACTAGCTAAAGTGAGGATGTTACATCTGCTCACTTTTTGCCAGTCCAGATGGACTATAGTGGGAGAGATTGGCCAGATTGTACATAAAAGAGATTGTAAAACTACATGGAGTGCCAGTATCGATTGTATCAGATAGAGATTCTAGGTTCACTTCTAGATTCTGGGGTAGTCTTCAGAGAGCCCTAGGAACTAGATTGAACTTTAGCACGGCATTCCACCCACAGACAGATGGCCAGTCTGAGAGGGTAATTCAGATATTGGAGGATATGCTGCGGGCTTGTGCGATTGAGTTTGAAGGTAGTTGGGATATACACTTGCCTTTGATTGAGTTTGCTTATAACAACAGCTACCAATCAAGCATTGGGATGCCTCCATATGAAGCTTTATATGGCAGAAAGTGCAGAATTCCCCTATGTTGGGATGAAGTAGGTGAATGTAACACCCCTATTTGCATAGCCTGGTATATTTCACTATTCCGATGACCGATGTCGGTTCGGACAATTAAGGGGATTAGAACCATACTTAAGACAACTAGATAAGCCCTGAACACAAATAATTAGTAATTACCAATTAGTTAAGTATAAATAAGAAAAACAGAACATAAGAAGTTAAATGAGCCGAAAGTCACAGCGATGGGTGACCTTCTCAGGAAGGGTTGTGAAGTCAATTTAAACTCAAATTTCGAACCGTAAAATGTGACGCTGCGGTCCTTAGGACCATTACAAACACATTGGAAAAGAGAAAATCATGAAAAATAATTGTTAAGTCAGTCAAATAATTAGGTTAGGGAGCCGAAAGAAATATTTAATTATTTGCAAACCGGGTCGAACCGGCGAGGGGCAATTTGGTCAATTGACCCCGAGAGCTGGCTCCTGACCTAACTGTCAAATAAAATTAGAGAAAAGAAAATTTTGGAATCAAAAATTAAATTAAAGAACTAATGAAAAAATAAATAGAAAAAAAAAAGAGAAAATTGAAAAAGTGAAAAGAGATGACATCATGCATGACATCATGCATGATGCCATAAATACTATAATTAAAAATTTATTTAATTTGATTTTTTGGTCTTCCTAAGGGATAAATTAATAAAAGAAAAAGAAAAAAAAATAAGAAAACACTCATCTTCTTCCAATTGCCGTCCCTCTCTCTCCCAAGCTCTCTCTCTCAAAATCCTCCATGGAAGCTTACCCAAGCTTTCCAAAACCCTAAAAGTAACCATCAATTGTAGACTTTCCTTAACAAAAAATTATCCTTGAGTCTTGATTTGAAGATTGGAAGGGAAAAAGAAAGGGGAAAATTTAAGAATTGGAGAAGATAGAAAAGCTTCATTAAGGTAAGTTTTCTTTTAAGTTAAATTAGTTATGTATGCATGGAAGTGGACTTGAAGATGAGGATTTAAATTTAGAAATCTCAAAAATTATGCATGTCTTGTTAAACATGAATTTCGATCAACTAGGGTTTTGATGTGTGTATGCATGAATTTGATGGACTTAAAAGTGTATGTGAGCTTGATTGGGTTGAAGAAGCATGTATATAGGCATTGAATTAGTTAAATGCAACAATTTAGTGAGTTAGGGTTTTGGACACTTAGGGTTTGGGAGCAAAAAATGTGGAAATTGGTCAAATGTTGTGTTTGACCTTGTTTGAGATGAAAAATGGTCATTTGTGACCAATTGAGATGTGTTGGAAATGTTAGAAGTGAGTTTAAATTCTGATTGAAAATGGTCAAGTCAGAGGCAAGAGACCAAGGTCCCTTTGAGGGACCAAAACTGAAAATTTACAAGTCCAATTGGTATGAGACCAATTGGGAATGAAAATAGACACAAAATGACACAATTTTCATTTAGGAATCATGCTCAAAAAGTGACCAAAAACTAGTGAACAAATTGACCAAATCTGGATTTTTGCAGTCTGACTTGTACAAAAATGACCAAATGAACAGTGTTTGTTCATTTGGCCATAACTTGGGCTAGGCAAGTCTAAATGACCTGAAATTTTACCAGTGGACATCTGAGATATAGACCTAAAACTTTTATGAAGAACACAAACCCAAATTATGCACTTAACCAAGTCATTTGGCCACCCAAAGTTGGCGACCTAAAACTGCCAGAATCAGTTTGGTGCCCAGAAATCTGGGTTAAGTCCAATCCGGCAGCCATGATTCAAATGGCTATAACTTGAGCTAAAAAAATCCAAATGGAGTGATTCAAAAAGAAGAATAAAGTTAAGACATTAAGGAACAATTTCTATGAAGAAAACTTAGCCCAATTCTAACAGCAAAATGACCAATGGAACAGTGCAACCTAAGACACCAAAACTGAAAATTTGCAATTTTGCCTAAAAGACCTAAGTTTTGAGAAAACAACCAAAACTAACAAAATTGGTAACCAAAATGTGGTATGTGGGTGAAGTTAGAGTTCCCATACCTATTAAGCCTTAGAAAGTCAATAAATTGACTTGAATAGTACCATGAATAGTAACCTCAACATGAAATTTGCAAGAATATAAGTTTAAACATATTGGAATTAGTTATTGGAATTGTTATGAAGTAAAGATACTGAAACACTATAAATTTTGTGTTTCAGCTGAAAAAGACTCGAAAAGTCTGAGAGACTGAGTCAAGGCCTAGAGGAGACTCACGTCAGGTTTGTGCACAATAAACCCTATTTAAGCATTTTATCATTGAAAAATGGATTTAGTATGCATTATGAGTTTAAGAACTTTTGTGTTGCCACTTTGTGAATGAAAATGTAACTTTGGAAATTGATTTGATTTTTGTATGCAATTATTGAATAAATTGTTTTAAATTGATTTTGGATTCACACTTAGCATGACAGTACCATATTATTCCCCCATTTATGGGGTTGAGATCAATTATTTTTCCTCCCTCTCTGGTTTACCAGTTGAGGTTGTAGATCGGATGAGTACTCATTAGCTAGCTAGCCACTTCCCTCATTGATTTCGATTAGTGAGGTTGTAGATTGCTTTGTCGTGGTGTACAACGCGGCATTGATTGAAAATTTTGTGTCATGGCTTAAGTTGTGTATGAATTGGTAACACTATGTTTATTAAATTATTTGACCCAAAATTTTTCTATAATGAGCTTTGATAATTTGTGAAATGTAATTGTGCAGCATTTAAATTGTGTTTTATCAATGAATGATTTATGTAATGTATTTCAAATTCTTTATTGTGCACCACTGAGTATTTTTATACTCAGCGATAGCTTATTTTGCTGTCGCAGATAAGAGCAAGGAGAAAGCAGCAGAGTGAGCTGCTACTGATATTGAGGACTTCACTGATCCTTTTTGTACGGGTATTTATTTATACCCTTGTAATTAATTGATGTAAATATTGTAATATTTTATGTATCAATGTAAAGTTGAGCAGTTGTATAATAAATTGTAATAATATTATTTTTGGATTTTCTTTTTGTAAATTAAGATTTGTATTTGTGAATTTCGTACTATATGCACTGTGGATGAAGTTATAAAATATTTTAAGTTGATAAATTTTGAGTTGAATTGAGATTATTTGGAGGTTGGGAGTTGTGGAAAATTTATTGGAAGTGTTTTTTTCAAGTATTTGAAGAACTGTTTTCTCAAAATACAGACGGCACTCTGCCGAAATTTTTATAAAATTTGTGGAAAAACAAAATGGGCAAAAGTTTTAACTAGTTTTTAAGCTTTGAATAAATGATTTTAATTCCTACCAAAATGCTCACCACTTCCAAAATGTAAGAAAATAATTTGAAAATCCCTTATAGTGTAAGAAAATAATTTGAAAATCCCTTATAGTGTACTTAATGAATTATCGGTAGGTGAAGTTCGGTAGTTCATTAGGTATTCTACGGGAACATGTTATGCCTTACAGAGGGGTAAGGTGTGACATGTTTTAGTGGTATCAGAGCATGGTTTTTCAATAAATTTTGACTGTGTGTATGAATATTTCTTTGATAAGTACAACTGCTCAAGTGTCTTTAATTGATACATATGACATATTTACATCATGCAGTTAATCTAAGTGTAATTAAATTCAGACCGTTAAACTAAGTGTATTAACATGCAGTACAACTAAATTAAGTGTAAATAAAATATGCTCAATAAAAACATGAAAAGCTTTAGATGAACAATCTTATTAAAGATTTCTGAAGAATTAGTCTGCAAAGACTATAGGCATCGAAAATCATGAACAATTAATTTATTTTATTTTAGTTTATTTCTCTTTATAATTGGCACCACTAAGCAAAATTGCTTAGCGCGTTACTTTTGTAACGCATAGGTATTGGAGACACAGCTGGAGAGCCCAGCAGACCTACGACTAGGTGAGACATCAGATCTGCATAAGAGTCCAAAGTCATCTGCACTGCATTGCATACATGATAGGACTTAGGATATCTTGTATTTTGTACTTCTGTTGTATTTTGAAATTCAGCCCTGTATTTTGTAATATTATAAAAGCTCTAAAGTTTTTAATATTTTTGTATATATTAAATAACATGAAGATTTTCTGGATATATTTGAATTATTATGGACTGTATTATGGAACTGTTTAATGACTGTGAAAGTCTGTTGACTTTAGTGAGAAATTGAGACAGTGAATGAAATTATGATGTTAAGAATACTATATATGAGACTATTTTTAACAGGTGCAGAAGGACTGTTTGTCCAATTTACATGTCACACCCTACCCCTCTGTAAGGCATAACATGATCCCGTAGTATACCTAATGAATTACCAAACTTCGCCTACTAATAACCCATTAAATACACTACAAGGGATTTTAAACATTTTCTTACTTCTTTTTACAGTGGTGAGCACTATTACAGGTGTTAAAAAGTTTCTTTTACTGAAGTGAAACAGCTAACACATTTGAAGAATTAATAATTTCTATAAAAATTTTGGCAGAATGCCATCTGTATTTTGAATAAAACAGTTCTTCAAAAACCTATAAAAAGCACTTCAAATATATTTCTCAATCTCAAAATCCAACATCCAAATCAACACAATAAGTTTCTCAACATTTGTCTACTCAATCCACAATAATTTTTTAGTGTTTTCAAAAGCTGAGATAAAAGAAATATATCACAATATTTACAAACCAAAATAATTTACAAATTTAGTTTACAACTTTAATGTACAATTTTAATTTACAACTACTCAAAATCAAGGACACTATATACATACAGTGAACATACATTAAAATACAAAATGCAAAATATGATATACTCAATATACCCGATGAACTCTCAATATAGCATTAGCAGCCTAGTCTGCTGCCCTGTCAGTCTGTCTACCTGCGACAGTAATGAAAAGCTATCACTGAGTAAAATTTACTCAATGACGCACAATAACAATTTGAAATGCGATATATAAATCTTTTATCGACAATTCACAAATCAAATAATTCACAATTTACAAAGTTCATATAACACAAATTTGATCAAAAAATTGAATAACACAGTTTTGCCAATCAATAACACCATTTGATCAAATAACTGAATAATACAGTGTTGCCAATCAACAACACCATTTGATCAAATAACTGAATAATACAGTGTTGCCAATCAATAACACAATTTAGGCCATGACACAATTTTTCCGCACATGCCGTGTTGTACACCGCGACAAGACACACTCACCCCAATAATCGAAATCAATGAGGGAGGAAGCTAGCTAAATAATGAGTACTCATCCACACTCACCTCAGACTGGCAAGTCAAAGAGGGAGGAACAGAATCACACTCACCTCAGACTGATAAGTCAAAGAGGGAGGAATATAATAACAGTGTCATGCCAAGTGTGAATCAAAACAATTCCATATCACAATATTTCATACAATTCCCAAGTCACATTTTATCTCAAAATTTCCATTTGCAAAGTAGGCAACACAATAATTTCCAAATAAGATTCTCAAAGCCAAAACAATAAAAAATTATTCATAACTCATTTCTCCAAATAAATTTTCTAGTAAAAGCAGTGAATATTAAAAGTATTGTGCACAGACACAATTTAAAACTATAATGTTCAAATAAATTTTTAAGTAGAAAATAAGAAATCAAAATTATTGTGCACAAACACAATTTAAAACAATAACATACAAATAATCATAATTTATTTCAATTGAAAAATTCAAAAGAAATAACTATTATGCACAAACCTCTGATATATGTCTCTTGGCTCTAACTTAGTGTTCCTTCTCTTTTCCTGAGTCTTTGCTAACTGAAACACACAATTTGAAGTGTTTTAGTACTCATTTAAATCGTCTCTAACAATAAGGCTTAATACTTAATTTATTGAATTCTATTATTTCCTTAGTCAACCTAAGATGTTGACCCTCGATGCAGTCTAGGTGAATTAGGTTTTAATGTTACCAATATGTCACATTTTATAGCCTTTTAGTATTGGTACATATTACCCAATTCATTTCCATGTATAGTGCATTTTATTGCAATTTGTCGAATTCTGGTATACTAATTTGACCTAGCCAGATGACCTAGTTCCCTCGGTTTTCAGGTTTTGGTCAAAACTACATACTTGTAGGTCTATGTCTTATTGCACGCGGGGCAAAATTTCAGGTCATTATGAGTTGTGTATACCAAGTTATGGTCAATCTACCAATGCTAGACAGAATGTACCAAAATGGTAGCTTTAGGTCATTTTTAGGTCACTTTTGGTTCGGCCAGTTTTTAGACCTGAAATTGTGCAAGCTATTTGACTTGCTTATGGTCATTTTTGGGCTTTGGTGTCTTCATAATAATTGTAGATATATGTCTTAACTATTCATGGTAAAAATTTCAGGTCAATTGGACCTGTTTTGAGTGAGTTATGGCCAAAATACTAACTGCTGCCCAAATGGTCAATTTTCAATGCACTAATTCGGATTTGGTCATTTTTCAAGTCACCTTCCAAGCAGAATTTTGGTAAGCTTCCTTCATGAAAGTTGGCACATTTTGAGCCTAGTTTCACCTCCAATCAGTCTCATACCAATTGGAGTTACACACTTAAGGTTCTAAGATAAAACCTACACTGCCCTATTGCACATTGTTCATCACTCATCAATTACACATTTAACACTTACCAAGTTACACATTCATGCCAATTCTGGTTTATACCATAACCTAAACACATTTTACTTCACATTGTTGGTCATTTTGTTAGCTTGTAATCACACTCAATATGCACCTTATAGTACAAAATTTACCAAGTCCAAATTACAAACAATTTAGCCACATAACCTAGCTCATTTACATGTCCACATTTAAACCCTTATACACATATACATGCTGCCATAACAAGCACCATAATTCAACAATATAATTCCATAAACCAACCCATGAAATAACATATTTGATCTACACTTCAACTTTGCCGAATTGTACATCTCTTCAATTAGCTTCCAAGCTTCCAAAATCAAGTGCACTTTCACATACATTTAGTATACATCACCCAATTTATTCCTACACACATAAACACTTCATCAACACTTTAATCTACCATTTACATGCAAGGATAAACTGCTCTCATTGAAGTTCCATGGCTGCCAAAAATATACCTCTCCCTTAACTCATCAAACTTCAAAAATCCTTCCACAATTCAACTACCCATAACATCCATACAAAGTTTAATGAAACAATAATAAAAAATACATACTTACTACTTTTGAAATTCTTCAAAACCTCACCAAAACTTGATCTTCTTACTGACTATCTACTGCCCAAGTTGTGTAGAACAATTTTAGTGAAGGAAGCATTGAAGAATCATGGCTTGATCATGGGAAATGGGAGCTCAAAGGTGGGATGGCCATGGATGTTTTTCTTTGGGAGCATTTCGGCTGAATTTTGAGAGGGTTGAGGAAGATGAGCAATCTGTCCAAATGAAGGTTTAGTGGTCCACTTAAGTGAGGTGAGTGGAGCACTAAGTGAGGGTTAAATATTTATTTATTCTAAAGTTCCAAATTCTCACATTAAGCTCCCATCTTTTGCTATTTGAATTAGGTACCACCAATTTAATTTTTCATGACATTTTTCAAGTGTAATATCATGTATTTTTAATGGAAATTTAGGTCAAAAGATAACTCGGGATGTCAAATGACCACAATGCCCCTGTTCGGGTTGCATTCCCGATTTTTCGATAACACCGAGTTTTGTCATTTTCTCTATTTCTCACTTTTTCTTTGCACTAACTAATTAATTTTTCTTTAATATTTCTAATGGTATTTATACTTAAATAGATATCTATTTAAGTCTTAAAAATATTTTCCAGGGTTCCCTGCGGTCCAGGGCTAGTAACGGTCCACATCGCAACTTCCAGGTGCGGTCACCCATCGCTAAGGTTCTCAACTCGTTTAACTTGGTTACATTTCATTGCTATTATTTTTCCTTTGTTTTTTTTATATTTTCTTTTCTTGTATTTCATTATTTTATGTCTCCTCATTCATATCTAAGTGTAGTTCTAGGTATCCTAGCTGTCCGGACAACACTGGTCACAGGAACAGTAGAACGCACTACCGAACATAGGGGTGTTACATTACAGACGGCACTTTGCCAGATTTTTGTTAAAAATTTTACAACACTCATTTTTATCAAAACATAAAATAATAAACAATCATGAAAGAAATTTCACACAACGGCTTCCTAAATCAAATTGAGTATTTAGAAAATAAGATAATCACAGACTAAGTGCTCCGGCACATCGTGTGGCACGCCTTACTCGGCTACACTGTAGACGGGTGAGGGGTGTTACATTTAGTAGTATCAGAGCACGGTTTAGGCGTTTCTAGACCTAGATAGATTGCATATCATGCATTGCATTATAAGTGTTAAGATGACTCTAATGCAGATCTTTTGATTAGTTATTTTGATCAGAATATGGACTCCACATCGCAATGAGCGGTCGATGAGGAGGTGGAGAGTCATTCTCCATCTATGACTGAGCCTGGAGACAGGATGGAACCTGCTCCACCCGTACATGAGGCACCAGTTTAGCCTCCACCAGCCACATTTCAGCAAATGGCTAAATTCTTTAAACATATGGTAGGAGTTATGGAACCACCACCACCTCCACATCAAACATCTCATTTGGAGAAACTCAGGAAGTTTGGAGCGGTAGATTTTCTAGGAAAAAGGGAAGATGATTCTGTCACAGTTGAAAACTGGTTGGACAGAACCGGAAGAGTTTTGAAACAACTTCACTGTACTCCAGAGCAGAGTTTGGAAGCTGCTGTATCACTACTACAAGATGATGCATAGCAATGGTGGGATGCAGTGACTAGTGAGGTGCCACTAGAGCAAGTAACTTGGGATTTCTTTCTCACTGAGTTCAGAAAAAAGTATGTGGGTAGTGTATACCTGGAAGAGAGGAAAAGGGAATTTATTACCCTACAATAGAGACAGCTGACAGTGGCTGAATATGAAAGAGAATTTGTCAGACTAAGCCATTATGGGAGAGAAATAGTCCCTAATGAGGATGAGAGATGCAGGAGATTTGAGGAAGGGCTCAATGATAATATTAAAATAATGATTACAGCATTAGGGATTAATCACTTTGCCAAGTTAGTCGAAGCTGCACTGAAAGTAGAGAGAGTCAGAGTAAGTGAACAGAGCAGGAAAAATAGGCAGCGTAAGAGGAAAGTTGGACCAGGGCAGTCCAGTATATCAACTGTCACACCTTACCCCTCTGTAAGGCATAACATGATCCCGTAGAATACCTAATGAACTACCGAACTTCACCTACCGATAACTCATTAAGTACCCTACAAGGGATTTTAAAACAATTTTCTTATCTTTGACAAGTGGTGAGCATTTCAAATAAGTATTTAAAACATTTAGTTGAAATTAAAACTAATTAATATTTTTGGCCATTTTAGTTTTCCGCAAATTTTATAAAAATTTTGACAGAGTTTCCTCTGTATTTTGAGAAAACAGTTCTTCGAATACCTGCAAAAAGCACTTCTAAAAGTTTTTCTCAACCACTACTTCAATTTCAAACTCAATCTCAATCAATTTCTCAAATTCACAAGTTCAATAATTTCTTCAAAATACTGTCCATCAATATCATTTATTCGTATTCCATTCAAGATAAACAATTTATATATTCATCATACTAAAATTTACATTCAGGAAGTCCAAACTAAAATTTATTACAACTTTTATACAAACTTTGTACAAGCCGCCAAGACCCATGTACATGTACATACATTTATGTTCATTATATAGATCATAAGTAATTTTTACTGTTAGTGTATAAATTTTATCCGAAGACTTCAAGCCGATGACTTCACACACCTCGTGACTCGATCTGCTCCTCTAATCTCTATATCTGCATGATAAAGAATAAAGCTATCACGAGTACTAAGACTCGCAGTGCACAATATACTAAAATAATCTTTATGCAAAACTTAAAGCACATTCATTCAAAAATTTGACTAAACATGAAAATTAAATACAATCATGCATTGTAAGATTTTACATGTAAACCAAGTTTATTTCAAAGTGTCAAAACACATTTCATAAAACCCACGCTTAAATCATGCAATTGAAACAAATAGAATCTCAATAGCCGAGGCTAAGAGAAATCACATGAATCTCGATAGCCGAGGCTAAAGAGAAATCATGTCACAAGGCTAGCTAGCTCAAATATATGGATATCCATTCACATCCTCTTCTCTTGGCACACCTCAACACTTCTCCGGAGAAGGAATCAAAATTGAAACTAATTACCCCCACTAGTCGTGCTAGTGAGGTGTTGAAATATATGGTCATGATACTGTGGTTTTAAAACTTATCTTAACAATTTGCTAAACATTGTCATTTCAAATATACACAATAATTTTCACAATTTGAATCAAAACATCATAAGTAAGGTCACAATACTTTCAACAATTCAAAGCAACAATAAAATGCACATTTCATTCAATTAATCAATGAATTTTTTTAAAGCATAGTAATATTGTGCACAAACCTCAAACGAGTCGGCCTTTAGCCTCGACTCGGTTCCTCGAGTTCATTCCCGATATTCTTTTCAACTGAAACACACAATTTTACAATGTTTCAGTACTAGAACTTAAAATAAATTCAAAATAAACTTAGCTTCACATTTACCTAACTCTAACGTGTTAAATTCGACGTTCTCGAAATTTTGTGTTTCGGTTACTATTCACTGCACTATTCAAGTCAAATTATTGACTTTCTAAGGCTTAATAGGTATGGGAACTCCAACTTCACCCACATACCACATTTTGGTCACCAAACTTGTTGGTTTTCGTCATTTGTTTAAAGCTTAGGTCATTTTGGCAAAATTGCCAATTTTCGATTTTGGTTTCCGAAGTTGCACTATTCCATTGGTTGATCTACTGTTGGAATTTGACAAAATTTCCTTCATAGAAAATGTTCCTTATTGTCTTAAGTGTATTCTCATTTTTGGATCACCTCAATCGGAGTTTTGTAGCTCAAGTTATGTCCAAAATACGTTTATCGCTCACGTAATCGCTCATACTGCAATTTAGGTGCTGTCAGATTTTTGGTTCAACTTTGGTCAATTGTTTGATCAAGTTAAGTTCATAATTTGGTCTCACTTTCTTCATATGAAATGTTGTACTATGTCTTAGGTTTCCATCGGTTCAAGAATCGCCTAAATCCGAGTTTTCTAGAGAGAGTTATAGCTATCCAAACATTGCTGCTCAACTAAAAATCTGCAGAATTTCAGTACAGAAATTTTAACTTTGCTCAATGATTTGAATGAGTTAATGGCATAATTTGGGTTGGTGTTCTTCATAAAAGTTTTAGGTCTATATCATATCTAATTGCTGGTAAAATTTCAGGTCAATTTGACCTACCTAGCTCAAGTTATGACCACACTGTTCATTTGGTCAGTTTAGTGCAGTGGCAGCCTGCTATCAACTCACTTTGGTCAATTGTTTCACCAAGTTTTGGTCAGTTTTTGGCAATGGTTCCTTAATGAAAATTGTGCTCTTTTATGTCTATTTTCATCTCCAATTGGTGGCATATCAATTGGACTTGTAAAATTTGAGTTTTGGTCCTTCAAAGTGGTTTTTGTCATGCTGCCAGCAAGATGACCATTGACCTACGAATTTGGTTTAATTTCCTACCATTCCCACACAATTCATTTGGTCATAATTGACCACTATTTCACTTCACAATAGGTCAAACATGCCATTTATGTATTTCTCCAAAATTTGCCTCAAACCCTAGGCCTCCAAACCCTAATTCATCTAATTATTGTAATTAATCACACTTAATTGTTTTAATGCTAATCATTCAACACCAATAAGCTCACATACACCTTTAAATTCACCAAGTTCATGCATACACATCCTCAAACCCTAGTTGACTAAAATTTAGGTTTGGTCCTTCAACAATTTATTTCATTGTATTTTTCCACAATTTCTAGTGTAATTCAACTACTTAATTATGAATTTAAACATAATATTAAAAACTAACCACTAACCTCTTTTGTTGAATTTCTCCCTTTTCAAATCTTCTTTCTTTCCTCCTCTTTTGTTGTCAAGATGCTTGTCAAAGTCCAAGAACAAGACTTACTTAAAGGAGTTAGGGAGTTTATAAAATAAAATCAAGCTTTTGAAAGCTTGAAATGGGTGTTAATGGTGGAAAGGGAAATGAGAGAAATGAGGGAGAAAGAGTGACGGGAATGAAGTAATCAAAATTTTTTTTCTTTTATTTTATCTATTTTGCTTATGGAAGACCCTTAAATCCAAATTAATTAATTCAATTTATTAATTCTTTTATGACATCACCTTTGACTTTTCTAACTTCTTTCCTTTTCTTTTTTTTTTTTCTATTTATTTTTCTATTAGTTCTTTAATTCTATTGTCGATTCCGAAATTTTCTTTTCTCCGATTTTATTTGTGATTATGTCAGAGTCACTCTGGGTCAATTGACCAAATTGCCCCTCGCTGTTCATCCCGTTTGCAAATAATCCAATATTTCTTCCGCTCACGACCTAATTATTTGACCGACTTAACAGTTCTTTTTCGTGATTTTCTCTTTTCCATTGTGTTCATAAGGGTCCTAAGGACCGCAGGTCACTTTACGGTTGAAATTTGAGTTTAAAATGACTTCAGCTGCTCTCAGGAGGTCACTCATCATTGTGACTCTACTGTTTAACCTCTTATGTTATGTTTTTCTTATTTATAGTTAACTAATTAAACATTACTAATTAATTGTGTTTATGTCTTCTCAATGTATCTTAAGTGTGGCCCAAATACCATTAATTGTACGGACCGAAATCCCTAACCCGAACAGTGAAATATACCAGGATATACCAATAGGGGTGTTACAATTCTCCCCCCCTTAAATAAATTTCGTCTCAAATTTTACTCAGTATCAATCTACGAGCAATGTGGATGTTGTCTCCTCATGTCCTCCTCTCGTTCCCAAGTAGCTTCTTGGCCCGAATGATGGTTCCACAGCACTTTTACCAATGGTATCTGTTTATTCCGTAGCTGCTTCACCTCATAAGCCAGAATCTTTATGGGTTCTTCTTCATATGTGAGGTCTGGATTTACTTCTATTTCTTCTACTGGTAGTACATGAGATGGGTCTGATCGGTACCTCCTCAACATAGACACATGGAAGACATTATGTATCTTCTCCAACTCTGGAGGTAGTGCCAACCGATATGCCAAAGGACCCACTCTTTCCAGAACCTCATATGGCCCGATAAACGAGGACTCGCTTCCCTTTCTACCGAATCTCATAATTCTCTTCCAAGGAGAAACCTTGAGGAAAACTTTCTCACCCACTGCATACTCAATATCCCTTCTTTTCAGATCAATGTAGGACTTCTGACGGTCTGATGCAGTCTTAAGTCGATCTCGGATCACCCTGATTTTCTCTTCAGTCTGTTGAACAATTTCGGGTCCAATCATTTTTCTTTCACCCACATCATCCCAACACAACGGGGTTCTACATTTCCTGCCATACAAAGCTTCATATGGAGGCATCCCAATGCTTGATTGATAGCTGTTATTATAAGCAAACTCAATCAAAGGCAAGTGTGTATCCCAACTACCCTCAAACTCAATCACACAAACCCGTAGCATGTCCTCCAAGATCTGAATTACCCTCTCAGACTGGCCATCTGTCTGTGGGTGGAATGCAGTACTGAAGTTCAATCTAGTTCCTAGGGCTCTCTGAAGACTACCCTAATCTAGAAGTGAACCTAGGATCTCTGTCGACACGATGGATACTGGCACTCCATGTAGTCTCAGAATCTCATCAATGTATAACCTAGCCAATCTTTCTAAATCGTAGTCCATCCGAATCGCGTAAAATGAGCAGATTTAGTCACCACAACAATGACCCAAATCGCATCATGACTCTTCCGTGTCCTCAAGTCCCATCACAAAATCCATCGTTATTCTCTCCCATTTCCACTGCATCGGTAGTGAATGTAACAACCCGATGGGTACTTGATGCTCTGCCTTTACTTGCGACAAGTTAGGCATTTGGACACAAACTCGCCACATCTCTCTTCATACCCATCCACCAAGAATGCTCCTTTAGCCCCTATACATTTTTGTGCCACGGTGCATGGCAAAGGAGACTCATGTGCTTCCTTCAAAATGATCCGCCTCAAATCAACATCATTAGGAACACACATTACGCTGGTGTAGCAAGAGACCATCATCTCTCGATTGAGAACTCGTTTCTTGCCCTGCCGACTTCTTCCATCGGGCCGATACTTCTGATCATTCTGAGCAGCCATTCTAATCTGATCAATCAACACTGGCTGTACATGCCATGCAACCGCTGTCTGCCCATCATCACTAATCTCTAAGCTGGCATGTAATAACCTCAACTCATGTACCAAAGACAAAGGAGTAACTTGTAGACTTGCCATAGTCTTGCGACTTAGGGCGTCAGCCACAACATTAGCTTTCCCTGGCTGATAGTCTATCAGACAATCATAGTCTTTTATCAACTCTAACCATCTCCTCTGTCTCAAATTCAACTCTTTCTGGGTGCCCAAATACTTCAAACTCTTATGATCTGTGTAGATATAACATTTCTCCCCATACAAATAATGTCTCCAGATCTTAAGAGCAAACACAATGGCTACAAGCTTTAAATCATGTGTCGGATAATTCCTCTCATGCGGTTTTAGTTGGCGTGATGCATAGGCAATGACATTTCGATCTTGCATCAACACACAACCTAACCCATTGTGAGAAGCATCGCTGTAAACTGTATATTCTTTACCCGGTGTGGGTAAAGTTAGGACTGGAGCTTTAGTCAAACATCTCTTCAATTCATCAAAACTCTGCTTGCATTTATCCGTCCACTGAAATTTTACATCTTTTCTAAGTAGCTTGGTCAATGGAGATGCCAACATGGAGAATCCCTTCACAAATCGACGGTAGTATCCAAATAAACCTAAAAATCTCTGTGACATTTCTGGGTGGCCTCCAATTAAGGACAGCTTCAATCTTACTTGGATCTACCTTAATGCCCTCTTCTGATACTACATGCCCCAAGAAAGATATTTCTTTCAGCCAAAATTCACACTTCGACAATTTGGCATATAGCTGTTTCTCTCTCAAAGTCTGCAGATAACCGCAGATGTCTATCATGCTCTTCGCATTCCTCGAATAGACCAATATATCATCTATGAATACCACAACAAACCGATCGAGGTATGGTCTAAAAATAGTGTTCATCGATCCATAAAAGCAATGAGCATTAGTTAACCCAATGGCATGACCAAGAACTCATAATGGCCATAGCGGGTTCTCAAGGCGCTTTAGAAATACTTTGCTCTTGTACTTTCACCGATAATAACTCGATCTCAGTCAATTTTGGAGAACATACCGCACCTCAACCGATCAAACAAGTCATCAATGCGGGTAATGGATATCTATTCTTTATTGTCACCTTATTCAATCGCCGATAATCAATGCATAACCGAGAGTGCCATCCTTCTTCTTTACAAACAATACTAGCGCTCCCAAGGTGACACACTAGGGCGGATAAAGCCCTTGTCAAGCAACTCTTGCAATCGCACTTTCAACTCTTTCAATTGCAGTGCCATTCTATATGGCGTTATGGAGATTGGGTCCACACTGCATAACATCAATTTCAAATCGCACCTCTCTTCTCGAGGTAATCACGCAATTCATCAGAAATACATCCGAAAGTCACATACCGTAGGGATGTCCCTTAGTCTTGGACTCCCACCAGGTGTCTATCACATGTGCCAAGTATGCTTCACACCCCTTTTTAATCATCCTTCTGGCTAGTGCAGCCGAAATGATGTTTGATGGCAGTAAATGCCTCTCCCCATGTATTACCACATCACCATACAAAGGGAGACCAAAAGTGACTGTCTTCAGTCTACAGTCAATCATGGCATGATGCCTGGCTAACCAATCCATGCCCAAGATGATATCATACTCTCTGAAGGGCATTTCAATTAAGACTGACAGGAAAATATGTCCTTGGATCACCAAAGGACAGTCTCTATAGATTCTGTTGACCCGGACTTCTTGTCCTAATGGACTAGTTACTAGCACTTCAAAACCCATTTGCACACATGGAACAGCAAGTGAACAAACTATGCTAGCACTAACATATGAATGGGTTGAACCCGGATCAAACAATACAAATACTTCTTGATCAGAGATAGAGAATGTACCAGCTACCACATCAGAAGTCTCAGCCTCTTCTCGCTGTTTCATTGCGTAGATTCTGGTTGAAGCACTTCCTTGTCCTGACTGACCAATTGTGCCTCGATCGCCAAGCAGTGCCTCTACCTCTGCCTCTTCCTCTGCCAACTGACTGTGAACCTCTGGGAGCAGGACTCTGAATAGATCCCTCGGCAGTAGTAGGAGCTGGACCATATCTTGGAGCATTAGTACAGTCTCTTGCTAAATGACCCTTGCCTCCGCAGTTAAAACAGGCTCCAGTGGCCCAATAACACTCCCCCCCATGAATCTTGCCACAAGTCTCACGGTGGGCGTGAACCCTCGCTGATCGGCCGACCTAGGGTGTCTATGTCTAGAAAATCTGCCTATACTAAAACTTCCACCACGACCCCTGCTGGGTCCACTAAACTTCTTTCTCTTTCCAGAGGTAGCACCGTAACTCGCTCAACCGATCTTTCCCTTGTCTTTTTCTCGATTTCTCATTTTCCTTCATCAGGGTTGCTTCTGCTTCAACTCTTTCCAGTTCAAGTGCTTGGGACATAAGTTCTGAGAAGTTGCTGTGTCGAAATCCCACAACTTGCATCCTTATGCTGGGCTTCAAACCCGTCTCAAATCTCTTGCATCTTGCCTTGCTGGTAGTAAGGAGACTCTCCGCATAGTGACTCAGGCGGGAGAACTCCCTCTCATACTCTGCCACTGATCTATTTCCTTGTTTTAGACTCAAAAACTCTTGTAACTTTTGATCAACATATCCATCTAGGATGTATTTCTGTCTGAACTCTCTGATGAAGTCATCCCAGGTCAGCACTGGTGGTTCAGCCAAGCTGTGGGGGATGGTCTTCCACCAATCATACGCATTCCCTTGCAGTAGCGACACAGAATATTCCAACTTCAGCTCATCTTGGCGATGCTTTCTTAAACACTCTGTCCTTTCTTTCAAGCCATTGCTCTGCCTCTAAAGGGTCCACGGGACCCTTAAATTCTGCAGCCCAATACTTTAGCAATTTATCAAAGGAGGCGGTGGTTGTGCCACAGTGGTTGGGGTGGAGCTTGAGTAGGCATACCCCACCATTTGTTGAAACATTGCCGCTATCTCATGCGAATCGGCAGAATTTGCGGCATTTGTGGGGCCTTGTCGACCCACCGACATTCGTAAAGTCGGGCTTCCTTGTGCCTCAGCTTCAACAGACTGCTCAACTGTGCGTTCCCCTTCTTCCATTTCAGTCTGAAGTTAGGGTATCTCCTGAACAAATAACACAAGGAGATTTCCCTCCGTTAGGTCATATTCATGATGTAATGCACTGTATGTAACAATTATGGACATTGAGCAGTTGTACTTAACAAAGAAAAACACAAATTCACAATTTAAAACATAATTCAAAAACTAGCTCTGATACCACTAAAACATGTCACACCTAACCCCTCTGTAAGGCATAACATGATCCCGTAGAATACCTAATGAACTACCGAACTTCACCTACCGATAACTCATTAAGTACCCTACAAGGGATTTTAAAACAATTTTCTTATCTTTGACAAGTGGTGAGCATTTCAAATAAGTATTTAAAACATTTAGTTGAAATTAAAACTAATTAATATTTTTGGCCATTTTAGTTTTCCGCAAATTTTATAAAAATTTTGACAGAGTTTCCTCTGTATTTTGAGAAAACAGTTCTTCGAATACCTGCAAAAAGCACTTCTAAAAGTTTTTCTCAACCACTACTTCAATTTCAAACTCAATCTCAATCAATTTCTCAAATTCACAAGTTCAATAATTTCTTCAAAATATCATCCATCAATATCATTTATTCGTATTCCATTCAAGATAAACAATTTATATATTCATCATACTAAAATTTACATTCAGGAAGTCCAAACTAAAATTTATTACAACTTTTATACAAACTTTGTACAAGCTGCTCAAGACCCATGTACATGTCCATACATTTATGTGCAATATATACATCAAAAGAAATATTTACGATTAGGGTATAAATTATATCCAAGACTTCAAGTGATGACTTCACACACCTCAAGAAATTTCTGCTGCTCCTCTAATCTCTATATCTGACAAAGAATAAAGCTATCACGAGTACTAAGACTCGATGGTGCACAATATACTAAAATAATCTTTATGCAAAACTTAAAGCACATTCATTCAAAAATTTGACTAAACATGAAAATTAAATACAATCATGCATTGTAAGATTTTACATGTAAACCAAGTTTATTTCAAAGTATCAAAACACATTTCATAAAACCCACGGTTAAATCATGCAATTCAAACAAATAGAATCTCAATAGCCGTAGGCTAAGAGAAATCACATGAATCTCGATAGCTGCAGGCTAAAGAGAAATCATGTCACAAGGCTAGCTAGCTCAAATATATGGCTATCCATTCTCATCCTCTTATACTGCAACTCCTCAACTCATCTCCAGAGAAGGAATCAAAATTGAAACTAATTACCCCCACTAGTCGTGCTAGTGAGGTGTTGAAATATATGGTCATGATACTGTGGTTTTAAAACTTATCTTAACAATTTGCTAAACATTGTCATTTCAAATATACACAATAATTTTCACAATTTGAATCAAAACATCATAAGTAAGGTCACAATACTTTCAACAATTCAAAGCAACAATAAAATGCATATTTCATTCATTTAATCAATGAATTTTTTTTTTAAAGCATAGTAATATTGTGCACAAACCTCAAACGAGTCGTCCTTTAGCCTCGACTCGGTTCCTCTGTTCCTTCGATATTCTTTTCAACTGAAACACACAATTTTACAATGTTTCAGTACTAGAACTTAAAATAAATTCAAAATAAACTTAGCTTCACATTTACCTAACTCTAACGTGTTAAATTCGACGTTCTCGAAATTTTGTGTTTGGTTACTATTCACTGCACTATTCAAGTCAAATTATTGACTTTCTAAGGCTTAATAGGTATGGGAACTCCAACTTCACCCACATACCACATTTTGGTCACCAAACTTGTTGGTTTTCGTCATTTGTTTAAAGCTTAGGTCATTTTGGCAAAATTGCCAATTTTCGATTTTGGTTTCCGAAGTTGCACTATTCCATTGGTTGATCTACTGTTGGAATTTGACAAAATTTCCTTCATAGAAAATGTTCCTTATTGTCTTAAGTGTATTCTCATTTTTGGATCACCTCAATCGGAGTTTTGTAGCTCAAGTTATGGCCAAAATAAGTTTCTTTCATTCACGCTCATATTCATCTGCAATTTAGGTGCTGTCAGATTTTTGGTTCAACTTTGGTCAATTGTTTGATCAAGTTAAGTTCATAATTTGGTCTCACTTTCTTCATATGAAATGTTGTACTATGTCTTAGGTTTCCATCGGTTCAAGAATCGCCTAAATCCGAGTTTTCTAGAGAGAGTTATAGCTATCCAAACATTGCTGCTCAACTAAAAATCTGCAGAATTTCAGTACAGAAATTTTAACTTTGCTCAATGATTTGAATGAGTTAATGGCATAATTTGGGTTGGTGTTCTTCATAAAAGTTTTAGGTCTATATCATATCTAATTGCTGGTAAAATTTCAGGTCAATTTGACCTACCTAGCTCAAGTTATGACCACACTGTTCATTTGGTCAGTTTAGTGCAATGGCAGCCTGCTATCAACTCACTTTGGTCAATTGTTTCACCAAGTTTTGGTCAGTTTTTGGCAATGGTTCCTTAATGAAAATTGTGCTCTTTTATGTCTATTTTCATCTCCAATTGGTGGCATATCAATTGGACTTGTAAAATTTGAGTTTTGGTCCTTCAAAGTGGGTTTGGTCATGCTGCCAGCATGACCATTGACCTACGAATTTGGTTTAATTTCCTACCATTCCCACACAATTCATTTGGTCATAATTGACCACTATTTCACTTCACAATAGGTCAAACATGCCATTTATGTATTTCTCCAAAATTTGCCTCAAACCCTAGGCCTCCAAACCCTAATTCATCTAATTATTGTAATTAATCACACTTAATTGTTTTAATGCTAATCATTCAACACCAATAAGCTCACATACACCTTTAAATTCACCAAGTTTATGCATACACATCCTCAAACCCTAGTTGACTAAAATTTAGGTTTGGTCCTTCAACAATTTATTTCATTGTATTTTTCCACAATTTCTAGTGTAATTCAACTACTTAATTATGAATTTAAACATAATATTAAAACTAACCACTAACCTCTTTTGTTGAATTTCTCCCTTTTCAAATCTTCTTTCTTTCCTCCTCTTTTTGTTGTCAAGATGCTTGTCAAAGTCCAAGAACAAGACTTACTTAAAGGAGTTAGGAGTTTATAAAATAAAATCAAGCTTTTGAAAGCTTGAAATGGGTGTTAATGGTGGAAAGGCAAATGAGAGAAATGAGGGAGAAAGAGTGACGGGAATGAAGTAATCAAAAAATTTTTTTTTCTTTTCTTTTATCTATTTTGCTTATGGAAGACCCTTAAATCCAAATTAATTAATTCAATTTATTAATTCTTTTATGACATCACCTTTGACTTTTCTAACTTCTTTCCTTTTCTTTTTTTTTTCTATTTATTTTTCTATTAGTTCTTTAATTCTATTGTCGATTCCGAAATTTTCTTTTCTCCGATTTTATTTGACAGTTATGTCAGGAGTCAGCTCTCGGGGTCAATTGACCAAATTGACCCTCGCCGGTTCATCCCGGTTTGCAAATAATCCAATATTTCTTCCGGCTCCCTGACCTAATTATTTGACTGACTTAACAGTTCTTTTTCGTGATTTTCTCTTTTCCACTGTGTTCATAAGGGTCCTAAGGACCGCAGCGTCACTTTTTACGGTTCGAAATTTGAGTTTAAAATGACTTCGCAGTCGTTCCCGAGGAGGTCACTCATCGCTGTGACTCGGCTCGTTTAACCTCTTATGTTATGTTTTTCTTATTTATAGTTAACTAATTAAACATTACTAATTATTTGTGTTTATGGCTTCTCAAATTGTCTTAAGTGTGGCCCTAATCCCATTAATTGTCCGGACCGACACCGGTCACCGGAACAGTGAAATATACCAGGCTATACCAATAGGGGTGTTACATCAACTGATAATAAAAAGTTTAAAGGTTCACAGGACCAAACACAGAGTCAGAGAAGTCAGTTTGGAATATCTGTAGCTAGCTCCCTAGACACAGTAACAAGGGGATCAGCCCCAATGCTAGAATGTATGCACTGTGGTAAGAGACACAGAGGAGAATGTCGACTGTTAAAGGAAGAGTGTTTCAAGTGTGGGGCTATGGATCATTTTATAAGAGATTGCCCCCAGAGGAGTGACTTAACAGCTCTAGTACAAGCTGATGGACCTGCCCCCACAATGCAAAAGGGTAGAAGATCTGGTAAATTAGAGACGGTTGAAATTTCACAGAAGGCTATTTCTGAGATGGTTGAAAGACCGAAAGTCAGAGTGACACCAAAAGTGTATGCCATGGAAGCTAGAGAGGAGCCAGACCTAGACATTGATAAAACAATATAAGGAAATGAAGAAGCAAGGAAATAACAGACACATCAGGTAAATATACTATATTATCTGTAAAGAAAGAAATTCAAATTTGAATGGATAAATCTGAACAAGATATTCTAGTTATTAACCATTAGACCACAGTATGATGGAAAATAGGATATGGTTTCTAAAAAATTGGCCTGAGATGGGAGGTATTGTTATTAACTGACAGAAGTAGAGTGGATTTTAAGACGATAGTAACCATAGTAGAATGAAAATCACTTACAAATATTAAGTTGAGTGGAATAGTAAAAATTTAAAAAGGTAAATCAGTTCCAAAAAGTGAAGTCAAGAAAGATAAGATGTTAGAAAATCTGATCTATTGGAATATACCGTGGTAACTACGCAATGTTCTCGATGTTTGTGCTGTAAGCTACAGATTACAGTACCAACTTGGGACTATTGTATAGAGCTACGTATTTTCGATAGTAAATCAAGATAAGGATAAAATTTTAAAACTAAGACTAGTGAGACAGATTAAAGAGGAAGTAAAGTATTATAATACACAAAAATGCGAAAAGACAAAAAGATTGTTGTTCTTTGATTATTTACACTGAGTAAATTTCGAGGACGACATTTTTGTTTAGAGGAGAAGAGTTATAACATCCCCACTGTACGTGTTCTGTACGTTCTGTTGCTCCGGTGACCTAATGTCAGTCCGGGCAAGTCAGGATGTCTGGAACTACACTTCGGTGATAGTGAACAGACATATAATGATGAAATAAATAAAAAGAAAATAAAAGAAAAATTAAAGAAAAATAAAAGAGAGAAAATGAAACTAAGTTAAACGAGCAGGCACTGCAGCGATGGGTGACCACACCGGGAAGGCCGTTGCTGATCCCATGACCGTGGGGAACCCTCAAAATTAAATTTTGGACGTAAGTAAAGGTTTATTGAAATATAATTGACACTAGAAATATCAAAGAAAAATTAATAAATTAGTACAAAGAAAGACGAAAAATCGAGAAACAGACAAAAATCGGTGTTACTGAAAAATCGAGAATACAACCTGAAGAGGGGCATTTTGGTCATTTGACACCTAGGGTTGCCTTTTGACCTCAATGTCCATTAAAAATAAATGATATTACACTTTGGAAATGTCATGAAAAATTAAAATGGGATACATTATATAAATAGTGCAAGAAATGGGGTATAAATTGAATAATTAAAATCTTAACATATAAAATAACTTAATTAAAAGTGAGTGGAGCACTAAGGGGTATTTTAAACACCTAAAGGACATGTGTATGTCCACAAAACAATTCAGTGTCTGCATCATCTTCTCCAGCCGAAATGGACCACCATGAAAACACCATGGCCAAAGCTTCCTAACCTCTCATGCAACCACCTTCACGCCATGTTTTCCACCTAATTCCTTCATTAAAGTTGTTCACAACATCACAAGGAAGAGATTGATGGTAAATTGAAGGGGATTAGTTGAGTTTTTAACAAGCTCCAAAGGTGGTAAGTGTCCAAATCCTCTCGCTTGCTTTAGTAAACCTTGTGTTTAGGTTGAGGTGAATAATTTGGTGAAGAGAAATGAAGAAAATATTGAGGTATGAACTTATCCATTTTAGGCAGCCATGAAAGTTTGTTGTGATTGAGTTTTTCTTACCTCTAATGGATGGGAATCAAGGTTGATTAACTTAAATGGAAGTTGTAGTAGGTTAAGGTCCAAGTATGTGCATATTGGTGCTTGAATTAAGGGTTTGAAAATGGGACCTTGATGCTTTAGCAAACTGCCATGTTGGGCAGCCTTAAATATCATGAATTTGTGTGTGAGTTTATGAAATTTACAATGAAATATGATGATGTTGAATGGTGGGCAGTTTGTGTAATTGCCATGGAAGTGTATGTGTGTTATATGTGTTGATGTACCAATTTGGGTTGAAGTAAATGTTAAACATTAATGGTGTATTGTGTGCATTGAGGACTTTAGTGTTCTGCCCAAAATGCTTGCTGGAATTGTGTACAATATATATAGAAGTACCATGATTAAATGTTGAAGTATTGGGAGGAGGAGGATTGTCAAAATTGGAAGTGTAATGTTCAAATGCAGGTTGTGTGTGTTGGCAGCACCTACATTAGGTCAAAAGTGCAAAACTGTAAACCCAATTGGTATGTGGCCAATGGGGGGTGAAACTAGACACCAAAGATGCCAACTTTCATGTAGAAATGTTGCCAAAATTCTGCCTAGAAACTGACCTTAAAAATGACCAAATTCGAAATTGGTAAGTGCAGGCCCAGATTTTTGACCATATGAACAGTAGTCATTAGGATGACCATAACTCACTCAAAACAGGTCCAATTGACCTGAAATTTTTACCATGGATAGCTTAGACCTAGAGATACAATTCTCATGAAGACACCAAAGCCCAGAAATGGCCAGAACCAAGTCAAATAGCTTGCACAAGTTCGGATACCAAAACTGCCAGAGCTAAATGTGACCTAAAATTGACCAAATTTTGCACTAAAGGTGCAATCTATCCAGCTTTAGTAAATTGACCATATCTTGGTCTATACAACTCAGAATGACCTGAAATTTTGCCAGGAGTGCAATAAGACATAGAGCTATAATTTTGCTTCTTTGACTAGAAGCTAAAAACCAAGAGAAATAGGACTTTAAGCTAGACTAATCTAGCACACTAAAATTGAGAATTTTATATTTACATACAATGATGCTCGAAGTAATTTGGCAATGAATGCCGACTTATGAAAAGGGTAAATTGCATTATATTGACAGCATATTGAATTGTAAATTGCGATATGTTAATACTAGAATCAACTTATGCATGATGTATGAAAAAGTCAACATTTTCATTGAACAGTGAATTGTATAATGACTAGTAAACCCTAAAAATAAATATTTAATCTTGTAATATGCCCTAGTTTGCCTAGTTGACTAGTTTGGATAGGTTGACATGCCAATAGGATTCTGACAGCTGTTCTGTAAATGGCTTCATGCCATACTGTATTTTTACGCCTATTATGCAGCACTGTAACTTTAATAGCCTACGGCTATATGTATTGTGTTATTATACTTGGCTTATTGCCAGATTTATTATGTGGCTTTTTAGCCACTCTATTTGCACACCGGGATACACTTTGTGATCGATGGTGTGACGGCCCGAGGTACTAGGTACCCAATGCTAGTATATCCGTTTATCCAGTATGGTCAGTGTATAGGCTACACGGCCAGTTAATCTAAGTGTTATTAAATTCAGACCGTTAAACTAAGTGTATTAACATGCAGTACAACTAAATTAAGTGTAAATAAAATATGCTCAACAAAAACATGAAAAGCTTTAGATGAACAATCTTATTAAAGATTTCTGAAGAATTAGTCTGCAAAGACTATAGGCATCGAAAATCATGAACAATTAATTTATTTTATTTTAGTTTATTTCTCTTTATAATTGGCACCACTAAGCAAAATTGCTTAGCGTGTTGCTTTTGTAACGCGTAGGTATTGGAGATGTAACACCCCTAAGTTCGGTAGTGCGTTCTGCTGTTCCAGTGACCAGTGTTGTCCGGACAGCTAGGATGCCTAGAACCACACCTTGATATGAGAGAGGAGACATAAATAATGAAATACAAGAAAAGAAAATACAAGAAAAACAAAGGAAAAATCATAGCAAAGAAATGTAACCGAATAAGTGAGCCGGGAAACCTAGCGATGGGTGACCGCACCGGGAAGTCACGGCGTGGACCGTTGGTAGTACTGGATCATGGGAACCCTGGAAAACATTTTTAGGACATAAATAGACCCTTATTGAAGTATAAATCTCATTAGAAAGATTAAAGAAAAATTAAATAATTAGTACAAAGAAAAGTGAGAAATCGAAAAACAGACAAAACCCGGTAATACCGAAAAATTGGGAATGCCACCTGAACAAGGGCATTATGGTCATTTGACATCCCGAAGTGTCTTTTGACCTAAATGTCCATCAAAAATAAATAATATTACACTTAGAAAATGAAATGAAAAATTAATTTGGTGGTACATAAAGTAAATAGCCAAAAATGGAGTGAAAAATGTGTAAATAACACATTTAAGCATTATTATATAATTAAATGAGTAAGTGGACCACTAAAGGATTAAATTAAACATAAAATGTGGCTGATGTAAGTCCACTAAACCCATCAGAATGTTCATCTTCCTCATTTCATAAACATTGCCGAATTGAAGAAAATGGGAACCACCATGGCCATTTTTCATGCAAGCTCATCTAACCACTCATTTCACTTCTAATCACTTGAGTTCCTTCATCAAAAATGGTCTACACATCACAAGGAAGATATTGATACCAAATTTGAGAAGTTTGGTGAAGGTTTAGCAAGTTACAATCAAAGGTAAGTTTACATTTTTGAGAATTCCTTTGTTAAACTTTATGTTCATGTAATGGGTGTTAGTTTGGTGAAGGAAATTTTAAAGTTTAAATAGTTATTGAGATAGCCATTTTTGGACAGCCATGGGGTCACACATTTAATGATTTATTATGCATATAATTGATGAGAAATAATGTTGATCTTGGTGACTTAATATCCTAGTGAATTATTTCACATATATATGGTGATTTATGCACTTGGATGGGAATTGGTAAATTGCAGGGCACTTTGATGTTGAAGGACAATTTTCGGCAGCTTGGGAACACTTGAGTAAATGTATGTATTCATGGAAGTGTAGGCAGAATATTGACCTAGAAGGATTGATGGATATGTATGTAGATTGATATTGTAAAGTGTATGTAAGATTTGTAATGGTTAGGTGTGTATGTAATGGTACTTAGAATTTGTAAATGTGAATTATATTTGGTGTGTTGAGGGTAATTGTAATCTGCCCAAAGTAATGTTAATGTAAAGTAGAATATGCTTTTGGTAATGTACCAAAACAGATTGGTAGGGAAGTGAACAAATTTTAAGGTAAATGTGTGTGATTGATGTGTGTTAAGCAAAGTAACCAAGGGCAGTGTACATTTTAGCTAATAAGTTTAAATGTGTAACCTCAATTGGTATGAGACCAATTGGAGGTGGAACTAGGCACAAAATGTGCCAACTTTCATTGAGAAAACATACCAAAATTCTGCTTGCAAGGTGACCTAAGAAAATGACCAATTCGGATTAGGTGCAATTAGGACCTGAAAAATGACCAATTGGGCAGCAGTGAGTGTTTAGGCCATAACTCACTCAAAACAGGTCCAATTGACCTGAAATTTTAACCATGAATAGTTAAGACCCATACCTACAAGTCTTATGAACACACCAAAGCCCAGAAATGACCATAAGCAAGTCAAACAACTTGCACAAGTTCGGGTCCAAAAACTGGCCGAACCAGAGTTGACCAAATTGACCCAAAATTGACCTAATTTGATACCAATTGACCAGCAATAGTGTAATGACCATAACTTGGTCTACTTAACTCGGATTGACCTACATTTTTGCACCGCGGTCCATAAGACCTAGATCTACAAGTTTGTAGTTTCGACCGAGACCCGAAAACCGAGGGAACTAGATCGTCCGGCTAGGTCAAACCAGTGTCGGAATCCGAGAATTTGCATTAAAATGCACTAAACAAGAAAATGACTTTGGTAAAACGTACCAAACCTAAAACCCTATCGAATGTGACATATTAACGACACTAAAACCTAATTTACCTAAAAGCATAGCGAGGGTCGGTATATTAGGTGATTAAGTGAATAATTGAGTTCAGTGCATTATTTACCAAACACCATCGATAGAGACAGTTTAATTTAGTATTGAAACACTTCAAATTGTGTTTCTCAGTTAACAAGGACTCAGCAAAAGGGAAGGAAACACTGAGTCCAGGCCAGGGGGACAGTCATCAGAGGTTTGTGCACAACGGCTATTTCTTTTGAATTTTTCAATTGAAATAAATTATGACTATTTGTATATTATTGTTTTAAATTGTGGAAATGTGTTTGGTGGACACTTATTGATTGAAAAACATTGTGAATGGTTTAAAACTGTGAAAAATTGTTTCAATGATATTGATGGATACTTATTGATTGAAAAGCACTGTAAATGGTTTTTGTGGAAATTGAAGTGAATTACGAATTGTGTTGCCATTTTGTGAATGAAATTATAACTTTGGAAATTTATTGGATTCTTACGGATCATTTGAATAAAATGTTTGGAATTGTTTTGACTCACAATTGGCATGACACGGATATTATGTTCCTCCTCCATTAATGGGGTGAGTGTGATTATTCCTCCCTCTTTGACTTATCAATCTGGGGTGAGTATGATTATGTTCCTCCCTCTTTGACTTCCTAGTCTGAGGTGAGTGTGGATGAGTACTCATTAGATAGCTAGCTTCCTCCCTCATTGATTTCGATTATTGGGGTGAGTATGTCTTGTCGTGGTGTACAACACGGCATATATGGAAAAATTTGTGTCATGGCCTAAATTGTGTTATTGATTGGCAACATTGTATTGTTCAATTATTTGATCGAATGGTGTTATTGATTTGCAAAACGATATTATTCAGTTATTTGATCAATTGTGTTATTGATTTGCAAAACGATATTATTCAGTTATTTGATCAATTGTGTTATTGATTTGCAAAACGATATTATTCAGTTATTTGATCAATTGTGTTATTGATTTGCAAAACGATATTATTCGATTATTTGATCAATTGTGTTATTGATTTGCAAAAGCGATATTATTCGATTATTTGATTGAATTGTGTTATTGATTTGCAAAAGCGATATTATTCGATTATTTGATCGAATCGTGTTATTGATTTGCAAAAAGGTATTATTCAGTTATTTGATCAAATTGTGCATGAATTGGCAATACGGTATTCTTAAACTATTTGACTAAATTGTGTTATTATGAATTTTGATAATTTGTGAATTGGAGTTTAAATTCCTTAAGACATTCATTGTCTTGAATTTAACTATGGTTTTAAGTATCCGCTATTGATATGATTTATGAATTGTGAATTAAAATTGTATTTGGTTAATGTTGTGCACCACTGAGACATTGTCTCAAATGATAGCTTTATTCTTTGTCGCAGTAGAGAGACAGAGCAGCGTGACTAGGCCGCTAATACATCGATGAGGGATTACAGTATAATGAGTATACCAATATTTTGCATTTTTATCTTGTAATGTATGACACTGTATGTACATTTTGTTTTTGGTTTTGAGCAGTTTAAATTCAAATTGTACCTTGAAGTTGTAAATTTATTATGAGTTATTTGACTTATAAAAATTGTATTATATTTCCTTATCTCAGACTTTGAAAATTTTCTATGGAATTGAGTTGAGAAATGTGTTGTATTGAGAAAAATGTTGGAGTTGAGATTTAGAAAATAATTGAAGTGCTTTTCTGAGTTTTACAAGAACTGTTTTGTCCAAAATACAAATGGCACCTTGCCAAAATTTTTACAGATATTCCAAATAAATCAAATGAGTTAGTTATTTCACTTCAGTTCACCAAAGTCTTTAACACATGTAAATAGTGTTCACCACTGTAAAAGAAGTAAGAAAAGTTTTTAAAATCCCTTGTAGTGTATTTAATGGGTTATCAGTAGACGGAGTTGGTAATTCATCAGGTATACTACGGGATCATGTCATGCCTTACAGAGGGGTAGGGTGTGACATGTTTTAGTGGTATCAGAGCAAAGTTTTTAAATTCTGTTTTTACTTGTTACTTGAATATTCTTTCTTCACAGTACAACTGCTCAATATCATTGTTTGATACATACAGTACATTACATTATAAATATGCACTAACGGGAGAAATCTCCTTGTATTATTATACAGAGGTCTAAAATCCTCGAATTGACTATGGAAGAGGGTGATCGTTGATCGATCAATCGATAGAGGCCGAGGTGCAAGGATGCCCCATGCCTACATAATGTCGGTGGTTCAAGAGCACCAGCCCACTGCGATCTGCGATTCTACTGCTCGATTCGCTCGTGACGGCTGCAATGTTCCAACAAATGGATGGTAATGTGCCTACTCAAGCCCCAATACAGACTCCAGTGGTACAACCACAGTCTTCTGCTAAACAATATGACAAATTGATGAAGTATGGGGCTCTGAGTTTAAGGGACGATAGATCCTCTAGAAGGTGAACAATGGTTAGAGATCGATGGATAGGGTATTCAAGAAGCTGCATTATGCGAAGAGCTCAGATTTGAGTACTCGGTATCCTTACTACGAGGAGATGCTTATGGTGGTGGAAAACCATTCCCCACGATGCAGTAGAACTGCGGTGCTAACATGGAATGACTTCCTCGAGAATTCAGCGAAATATGTCACGATGCTTATGTAGACCGGAAAGGCGCAAGAGTTCCTAAGTCCAAAGCAGGGCGATCGGTGGTTGAGTATGAAAGAGAATTTTTCGCCTAAGCCATTATGCAAGAAGTCTACTTTCTACCGGTAGGGAGAGATGTAAGAGGTTTGAAACCGCTTGAAGCCTAGTATCAGTTACAAGTGGTCGGATTCAAACATAACAACTTCTCTGAACTTATTTCTCAAGCACTAGAATTAGAAAGAATTGAATCAAGCGGCTCTTGAGAAAAAGAAATCGGAGAAGGCGAGAAAAAGAGGAAAGTCAGTGAGCAGAGTTCTAGTGGTCCCTCTTGGAAAGAGGAAAAACTTTGGGGATATGACAGAGATAGTAAGAAGTCAGGTAGAGATAGATCTTTTGGAATGAAACCACCTCGATCCGATCGTAAACTCAACGTAAACCCGTAAATGCGTGTCGGATCGACTTTGTGAAACTTGTGGTAAACCACATAGTGGGGTATGCTATAGAGCCGTAGGAGCATGTTTTAAGCGTGGAGAGACGGCCATTTTGCTAGGGATTGTGTAAATCCAGTCGTTACGGATCATTTACTACACCAAAGGGATCAACCCAAGTTTCTACCCCAAAGAGTTCACCATCGGTTAGTAGAGGCAAAGGTAGAGGTAGGGGTAGTACACCTAGAAGTCGGACTACGTGAATCGGCCAAAAGCAGGTGATGCTTCAACTAGAGTATACGCTATCTGACAGAAAAGAGAGTGAGACTTTTGACATCATTCTTTGGTACTTTCTCAATTAGCAACTAAGATATATATATGTATTGTTTGACACAGGTTTGCATACTTTTATGTTAGCGTTAGAACTACATGTTCTGTTGTTATTCCTTCTGGGGAATAAATTTTGATGCATTAGTGATTAGTCCTTGAGATAAGGATTGTGATAATAAGTGAAATTACTTTTGAAAGAGTTTATCGGCGAAAAGTATTTTCTAACTCACCATAAATTATAAAGCTAATTGGCGAGCCTACTTAATGTAAGGCAAGAGGACGTAAAAGTAAGATGCAGTAATGAAATTGCTCTAGATGAGGGCAAGGAGGTTCTTGTTAGAAATTGCTAATGGATATTGTAATCGAATAAGATTCGAATATCGGTGAATTCAAAAAGAATAAAAGATAACAAAGTTTGATCTATTGGGATGTATCGTAGTAACTATGCAATGTTCTTGATGTTTATCTTTGTAAGTCGCAGATTCTGATCGACTTGAGATTATTGTGTAGAGCTACGTACTACCCGATAGTACACCTAGACAAGAATAGTTGCCAACGGCATCTGTTTTGGTATAGTTATGCCATGACAGAATTTAATTGTTAGAAATAAGTTTGAAAATCCTACTTAGGGATCTAAAACTCAAAAGTTAAAATATCGAAAGGTTATAGTTCAGTACAAAAGGAAGTAAGTTATAGAATATTGACAGATAAAAAGAGTTATGAAAGTAGAGAATTGAACAGTTGATTCATGTGTAACAAAGAAATATTACAAATGTAAGGAAGACTATGGACTAGAATGGTCAGAGGACTAATGACTGATGAATGATTCTAACATGACCTCAAGGGTCATTCAAGGAGCAATGTGAACCAAAATATTAGACAGCATAATAGTAAGAGGAGATTGGTGTTATCCAAACAAATTAAACATTGTATTAGATTGTTAAAAGTCTTACGATCATATAGAAAGGAGAAATAAACGTATGACTATTGTAAGATGGCTACTGGGTAAAAATTTCGTGGACGAAATTTATTTAAGGGGGGGAGAATTGTAACACCCCTAAGTTCGGTAGTGCGTTTTGCTGTTCCGGTGACCAGTGCTGTCCGGACAGCTAGGATGCCTAGAACCACACCTTGATATGAGAGAGGAGACATAAATAATGAAATACAAGAAAAGAAAATACAAGAAAAACAAAGGAAAAATCATAGCAAAGAAATGTAACCGAATAAGTGGTAGGAAACCTAGCGATGGGTGGCATGCAGGAAGTCACGGCGTGGACCGTTGGCCTGTACAGGCTGAGGAACCACGGAAAACATTTTTAGGACATAAATAGACCCTTATTGAAGTATAAATCTCATTAGAAAGATTAAAGAAAAATTAAATAATTAGTACAAAGAAAAGTGAGAAATCGAAAAGCAGACAAAACCAGTATCTGAAAAATCGGGAATGCCACCTGAACAAGGGCATTATGGTCATTTGACATCCCGAAGTGTCTTTTGACCTAAATTTCCATCAAAAATAAATAATATTACACTTAGAAAATGAAATGAAAAATTAATTTGGTGGTACATAAAGTAAATAGCCAAAAATGGAGTGAAAAATGTGTAAATAACACATTTAAGCATTATTATATAATTAAATGAGTAAGTGGACCACTAAAGGATTAAATTAAACATAAAATGTGGCTGATGTAAGTCCACTAAACCCATCAGAATGTTCATCTTCCTCATTTCATAAACATTGCCGAATTGAAGAAAATGGGAACCACCATGGCCATTTTTCATGCAAGCTCATCTAACCACTCATTTCACTTCTAATCACTTGAGTTCCTTCATCAAAAATGGTCTACACATCACAAGGAAGATATTGATACCAAATTTGAGAAGTTTGGTGAAGGTTTAGCAAGTTACAATCAAAGGTAAGTTTACATTTTTGAGAATTCCTTTGTTAAACTTTATGTTCATGTAATGGGTGTTAGTTTGGTGAAGGAAATTTTAAAGTTTAAATAGTTATTGAGATAGCCATTTTTGGACAGCCATGGGGTCACGCATTTAATGATTTATTATGCATATAATTGATGAGAAATAATGTTGATCTTGGTGACTTAATATCCTAGTGAATTATTTCACATATATATGGTGATTTATGCACTTGGATGGGAATTGGTAAATTGTAGGGCACTTTGATGTTGAAGGACAATTTTCGGCAGCTTGGGAACACTTGAGTAAATGTATGTATTCATGGAAGTGTAGGCAGAATATTGACCTAGAAGGATTGATGGATATGTATGTAGATTGATATTGTAAAGTGTATGTAAGATTTGTAATGGTTAGGTGTGTATGTAATGGTACTTAGAATTTGTAAATGTAAATTATATTTGGTGTGTTGAGGGTAATTGTAATCTGCCCAAAGTAATGTTAATGTAAAGTAGAATATGCTTTTGGTAATGTACCAAAATAGATTGGTAGGGAAGTGAACAAATTTTAAGGTAAATGTGTGTGATTGATGTGTGTTAAGCAAAGTAACCAAGGGCAGTGTACATTTTAGCTAATAAGTTTAAATGTGTAACCTTAATTGGTATGAGACCAATTGGAGGTGGAACTAGGCACAAAATGTGCCAACTTTCATTGAGAAAACATACCAAAATTCTGCTTGCAAGGTGACCTAAGAAAATGACCAATTCAGATTAGGTGCAATTAGGACCTGAAAAATGACCAATTGGGCAGCAGTGAGTGTTTAGGCCATAACTCACTCAAAACAGGTCCAATTGACCTGAAATTTTAACCATGAATAGTTAAGACCCATACCTACAAGTCTTATGAACACACCAAAGCCCAGAAATGACCATAAGCAAGTCAAACAACTTGCACAAGTTCGGGTCCAAAAACTGGCCGAACCAGAGTTGACCAAATTGACCTAAAATTGACCTAATTTGATACCAATTGACCAGCAATAGTGTAATGACCATAACTTGGTCTACTTAACTCGGATTGACCTACAATTTTGCACCGCGGTCCATAAGACCTAGATCTACAAGTTTGTAGTTTCGACCGAGACCCGAAAACTGAGGGAACTAGATCGTCCGGCTAGGTCAAACCAGTGTCCCGGAATCCAGCAATTTGCATTAAAATGCACTAAACAAGAAAATGACTTTGGTAAAACATACCAAATCTAAAACCCTATCGAATGTGACATATTAACGACACTAAAACCTAATTTACCTAAAAGCATAGCGAGGGTGGTATATTAGGTGATTAAGTGAATAATTGAGTTGATGCATTATTTACCAAACACCATCGATAGAGACAGTTTAATTTAATCTTGAAACACTTCAAATTGTGTTTCTCGATTAACAAGGACTCGGAAAAGGAAGGAAACAGAGTCGGGCGAGGGGCGATCATCGAGGTTTGTGCACAATGGCTATTTCTTTTGAATTTTTCAATTGAAATAAATTATGACTATTTGTATATTATTGTTTTAAATTGTGGAAATGTGTTTGGTGGACACTTATTGATTGAAAAACATTGTGAATGGTTTAAAACTGTGAAAAATTGTTTCAATGATATTGATGGATACTTATTGATTGAAAAGCACGTAAATGGTTTTGTGGAAAGTGAAGTGAATTACGAATTGTGTTGCCATTTTGTGAATGAAATTATAACTTTGGAAATTTATTGGATTCTTACGGATCATTTGAATAAAATGTTTGGAATTGTTTTGACTCACAATTGGCATGACACGGATATTATGTTCCTCCTCCATTAATGGGGTGAGTGTGATTATTCCTCCCTCTTTGACTTATCAATGCAGGGTGAGTATGATTATGTTCCTCCTCTTTGACTTCCATGCGAGGTGTGTGTGGATGAGTACTCATTATATAGCTAGCTTCCTCCCTCATTGATTTCGATTATTGGGGTGAGCATGTCTTGTCGTGGTGTACAACACGGCATATATGGAAAAATTGTGTCATGGCCTAAATTGTGTTATTGATTGGCAACATTGTATTGTTCAATTATTTGATCGAATGGTGTTATTGATTTGCAAAAAGGTATTATTGATTATTTAATCAATTGTGTTATTGATTTGCAAAAGCGATATTATTGATTATTTGATCAATTGTGTTATTGATTTGCAAAAGCGATATTATTCAGATTATTTGATCAATTGTGTTATTGATTTGCAAAGCGATATTATTCGATTATTTGATTGAATTGTGTTATTGATTTGCAAAAGCGATATTATTCGATTATTTGATCAATTGTGTTATTGATTTGCAAAAGCGATATTATTGATTATTTGATCAATTGTGTTATTGATTTGCAAAAGCGATATTATTCGATTATTTGATCAATTGTGTTATTGATTTGCAAAGCGATATTATTCAGATTATTTGATCAATTGTGTTATTGATTTGCAAAGCGATATTATTGATTATTTGATTGAATTGTGTTATTGATTTGCAAAAGCGATATTATTCATTATTTGATTGAATTGTGTTATTGATTTGCAAAAAGGTATTATTCATTATTTGATCAAATTGTGCATGAATTGGCAATACGGTATTCTTAAACTATTTGACTAAATTGTGTTATTATGAATTTTGATAATTTGTGAATTGGAGTTTAAATTCCTTATGACATTCATTGTCTTGAATTTAACTATGGTTTTAAGTATCCACTATTGATATGATTTATGAATTGTGAATTAAAATTGTATTTGGTTAATGTTGTGCACCACTGAGACATTGTCTCAGCGATAGCTTTATTCTTTATCGCAGTAGAGAGAGGCAGAGGCGTGAGACTAGGCCGCTAATACATCCAAAGTGAGGATTACAGTATAATGAGTATATCAATATTTTACATTTTGTACTGTAATGTATGACACTATATGTACATTTTGTTTTTAGTTTTGAGCAGTTTAAATTCAAATTGTACCTTGAAGTTGTAAATTTATTATGAGTTATTTGACTTATAAAAATTGTATTATATTTCCTTATCTCAGACTTTGAAAAATTTCTATGGAATTGAGTTGAGAAATGTGTTGTATTGAGAAAAATGTTGGAGTTGAGATTTGGAAAATAATTGAAGTGCTTTTCTGAGTTTTCTCAAGAAGCTGTTTTGTCAAAATACAAATGGCACCTTGCCAAAATTTTCTGAGATATTCCAAATAAATCAAATGAGTTAGTTGTTTCACTTCAATTCACCAAAGTCTTTAACACCTGTAAATAGTGCTCACCACTCTAAAAGAAGTAAGAAAAGTTTTTAAAATCCCTTGTAGTGTATTTAATGGGTTATCAGTAGACGGAGTTGGTAATTCATCAGGTATACTACGGGATCATGTCATGCCTTACAGAGGGGTAGGGTGTGACAGGAGACACAGCTGGGGAGCCCAGCAGACCTACGACCAGGTGAGACATCAGATCTATACAGGAGTCCAGAGTCATATGCACTGCATTGCATACATGGTAGGACTTAGGATATCATGTATTTTATACTTCTGTTATATTTTGAAATTCGGCCATGTATTTTGTAATATTATAAAAGCTCTAAAGTTTGTAATATTTTGTACATATTAAATAACATTGAGATTTTCTGGATATATTTGAATTATTATGGACTGTATTATGGAACTGTTTAATGACTGTGAAAGTCTATTGACTTTACTGAGAAATTGAGACAGTGAATGAAATTATGATGTTAAGAATACTATATATGAGACTATTTTTAACAGGTGCAGAAGGACTGTTTGTCCAATTTACAGATGGCACTTTGCCAGATTTTTGTTAAAAATTTTACAACACTTAGTTTTATCAAAACATAAAATAATAAACAATCATGAAAGAAATTTCACACAACGGTTTCCTAAATCAAATTGAGTATTCAGAAAATAAGATAATCACAGACTAGATACTCCGGCACGCCGTATGACACGCCTTACTCGGCTATACTGTAGACGGGTGAGCGGTGTTACATGACCCTTCATTTTGAGTGCCCGTTCCCTATAAATACATGCATGCAATATTGTAGTTAAAAAAAAGGAGGAGATTATCGTTAGGAAACCTCTGGATTTTAATATAGTTCTATTGCCCTTCATTATGAAACCCTGAAAATTCCTAGAAACTTTAGAAGCAAGTTTTCTAAAGGATCTTTTCACTAAAGTTACAGGTCTTGTGATTTATACTATTAGTAACCATGCACCATCTTGGAAGCCCAATCACAGTTCGTCATTAATGTAACGCCCTCACTTTGGGTAGTCCATGCATCCTACTGTTCCAATGACTAATTTTCTATTCGGACAGTTTGAATGTCTGGAACTACACTCAAACTAGAATGAGGAAACATAAATTGACTGAATATCGACTAACTAAAATTAAAGAAAAGTAAAAGAAACAAAGTGCAACTCAGTTAAACGAGCCAGGGTCACAGCGATGGTTGACCGTATGGGGAAGTATCGGTAAAAATAGTTACTGACCCTAGACACATGAGGAATCCTGAGAGATAAATTTGGGGACTTAATTTAAGGGTTAATGAGGTATAAATGACATTAAAAATGTTAAAGAAAATCAAAGAAAATTTATTTATCGGTACAGACAAAAATAACCCGGTGAGCCTAAAGAATGGCATTTTGCAAAACGATATTATTCAGTTATTTGATCAATTGTGTTATTGATTTGCAAAACGATATTATTCAGTTATTTGATCAATTGTGTTATTGATTTGCAAAACGATATTATTCAGTTATTTGATCAATTGTGTTATTGATTTGCAAAACGATATTATTCAGTTATTTGATTGAATTGTGTTATTGATTTGCAAAAAGGTATTATTCAGTTATTTGATCAAATTGTGCATGAATTGGCAATACGGTATTCTTAAACTATTTGACTAAATTGTGTTATTATGAATTTTGATAATTTGTGAATTGGAGTTTAAATTCCTTATGACATTCATTGTCTTGAATTTAACTATGGTTTTAAGTATCCACTATTGATATGATTTATGAATTGTGAATTAAAATTGTATTTGGTTAATGTTGTGCACCACTGAGACATTGTCTCAAATGATAGCTTTATTCTTTATCGCAGTAGAGAGCAGACAGTAGGCGCAGACTAGGCTGCTAATACATCCAGTGAGGGATTACCTGGTATAATGAGTATATCAATATTTTACATTTTGTACTGTAATGTATGACACTATATGTACATTTTGTTTTTAGTTTTGAGCAGTTTAAATTCAAATTGTACCTTGAAGTTGTAAATTTATTATGAGTTATTTGACTTATAAAAATTGTATTATATTTCCTTATCTCAGACTTTGAAAAATTTCTATGGAATTGAGTTGAGAAATGTGTTGTATTGAGAAAAATGTTGGAGTTGAGATTTGGAAAATAATTGAAGTGCTTTTTACAGGTTTTCTGAAGAACTGTTTTGTCCAAAATACAAATGGCACCTTGCCAAAATTTTTACAGATATTCCAAATAAATCAAATGAGTTAGTTGTTTCACTTCAATTCACCAAAGTCTTTAACACCTGTAAATAGTGCTCACCACTCTAAAAGAAGTAAGAAAAGTTTTTAAAATCCCTTGTAGTGTATTTAATGGGTTATCAGTAGACGGAGTTGGTAATTCATCAGGTATACTACGGGATCATGTCATGCCTTACAGAGGGGTAGGGTGTGACAGGAGACACAGCTGGGGAGCCCAGCAGACCTACGACCAGGTGAGACATCAGATCTATACAGGAGTCCAGAGTCATATGCACTGCATTGCATACATGGTAGGACTTAGGATATCATGTATTTTATACTTCTGTTATATTTTGAAATTCGGCCATGTATTTTGTAATATTATAAAAGCTCTAAAGTTTGTAATATTTTGTACATATTAAATAACATTGAGATTTTCTGGATATATTTGAATTATTATGGACTGTATTATGGAACTGTTTAATGACTGTGAAAGTCTATTGACTTTACTGAGAAATTGAGACAGTGAATGAAATTATGATGTTAAGAATACTATATATGAGACTATTTTTAACAGGTGCAGAAGGACTGTTTGTCCAATTTACAGATGGCACTTTGCCAGATTTTTGTTAAAAATTTTACAACACTTAGTTTTATCAAAACATAAAATAATAAACAATCATGAAAGAAATTTCACACAACGGTTTCCTAAATCAAATTGAGTATTCAGAAAATAAGATAATCACAGACTAGATACTCCGGCACGCCGTATGACACGCCTTACTCGGCTATACTGTAGACGGGTGAGCGGTGTTACATGACCCTTCATTTTGAGTGCCCGTTCCCTATAAATACATGCATGCAATATTGTAGTTAAAAAAAAGGAGGAGATTATCGTTAGGAAACCTCTGGATTTTAATATAGTTCTATTGCCCTTCATTATGAAACCCTGAAAATTCCTAGAAACTTTAGAAGCAAGTTTTCTAAAGGATCTTTTCACTAAAGTTACAGGTCTTGTGATTTATACTATTAGTAACCATGCACCATCTTGGAAGCCCAATCACAGTTCGTCATTAATGTAACGCCCTCACTTTGGGTAGTCCATGCATCCTACTGTTCCAATGACTAATTTTCTATTCGGACAGTTTGAATGTCTGGAACTACACTCAAACTAGAATGAGGAAACATAAATTGACTGAATATCGACTAACTAAAATTAAAGAAAAGTAAAAGAAACAAAGTGCAACTCAGTTAAACGAGCCAGGGTCACAGCGATGGTTGACCGTATGGGGAAGTATCGGTAAAAATAGTTACTGACCCTAGACACATGAGGAATCCTGAGAGATAAATTTGGGGACTTAATTTAAGGGTTAATGAGGTATAAATGACATTAAAAATGTTAAAGAAAATCAAAGAAAATTTATTTATCGGTACAGACAAAAATAACCCGGTGAGCCTAAAGAATGGCATTTTGGTCATTTCAACCCCAGAGTTGAATTTTGACCTAAGTGTCATTTAAAATGAGATAAATTAAAATACATAAAATAATTAGAATCATAAAATTATAATATGGAAAATGAGAAAAGAGAAGAAAAGAAAAAGAAAATTATGATATGCATTATGATGTCATAATGACACCATTAAGAGAAAAAGTAACTAATAGGAAATTGACAAGCTAATGGTAAGGGATAAGAAAGAAATTAAAGTGAGATAAATTGACTAAAAATTCACTTTCTTCCTCTTATTTCTTTAATGGCCGGCACCCTTCAAAGTTCTTTCCTCCATTGTTTTTCCTTTCTTAAGCTTGAGTTCCTCCCTTTTCTCCCCATAAAACTCTAAACACCCTTCACAAAAATTAATCCCCACATCAAGAGGAATATTTTGATTGTCATAAAGTGAAGAAAATTCAAAGTTTTAAAAAGTCAAGAAGTGATTAAAGAGGTTAGTGCACTAATTTATTTCTATTTCTTTTCTAAGCATGACAAGCTTGCTAAATTAAGTTAGATTAATATAAAATTAAAAGAAATTTGTAGGATAGGAAATTACTAAATTTCAGCAGCCATTATATGAGTTGTGGTTTGATGGTTTTGAGGAAATTATTTGTGTTTATTAGTGATATTGATGAGTAATTGTGATGAACAAATTGATTGGCATGTGTTTACATGAATTGAAGAATTATGAGTTTGGGTTTTTGACCTAACTTTAAGGAAATTGAGGTGTGTCTTAAAATGGATGATGTTGAGATGATTTAATGATCATTACAAGTGCTATATATGTCAAATGAAGTTTGTGGAGTTGGAAGAATTGAATTTGGGAGTGTTGATTCTTGTGCAGGAAAATCGGACCTTTGAGTCCAGTGCATTGTTTGAGTTATAACTGGAGTTGTGTTACTCCAATTGGTGTGAGGCCAATTGGAGATGAAACCTAGGAAAAAATGCCCCATTTTTCATGAAGAATCCATGCCAAATTCTATCCATAAGTTGACCAATTTACTATCCCAATCTGAATGTCCAGACCTTGAACCCAGAAAATTGGCCAAATGAAGACCAAATGAACAATACCTGTTCATTTGGCCATAACTTCTTCTAGACAAGTCTAAAAGACCTGAATTTTAACCATTAGAAAGATTAGACCTAGGACTACAACTTTCATTGAGAACACTAAGCCTAGAAATGCCTCTAACCAAATGAAATTGTTGACTCAAGTTAGGACACCAAACTGACCTGCACCATTCTGCCCAGAATTTTCTAGACTAAAGCTCACCATACCAGTTTTGGCAAAATGGCCATACTTGGTCTATAAAAATCCAAGTGCAATGAAACCAATGGAAAAAGTTTTATAAGACATAGATATACAATATTGGTCTTTTAACCAAAACCCAGAAACCTAGGGAACTAGGTCAATTGATTAGGTTAAGTTAACATATAAATTTTGGAAATTTTCAAAAGAACCATTTGACCTCAAAACACACATTGAGCTATATCTCCTACTAGGAAACTCCAATTAGGTTGGCCCATACAGATCTGGAACCCTAAGAAACAGGGCTCCAACTTTGTTTTAGACTTGGTCCTCAAATTATGAACATAAGAACCCTAAAATGGGAGTCAAAGTTTCTGATATGGTACATGAACAATTAACATGAGAATTGATGTGACAGAATGGGATAAAAAAAAAATTTCTATGCATAATATAATATAATTGAATTAATATTGCACATGACAAGACAGAATAGGGTGCTCCGGCACCGAATGTAGCACACTTTGCTCGGCTACACTATAGACCGAGTAAGGGGTGTTACATTTATTGGTATCAAAGCAAAGGTTTAGCCGTTCCTAGGCATAGGTAGACAGAAAGATATAGTGTTCATAACATGCATGAGCCCTTATTTAAGAGTCGAGGTGACACTAATGCAGATATGTTCCTTATTTGTTTTATAGGATTGATGGAGTCCGATCCTTTAGAGGAAGGGTCTTACAGACCAGTGGAGGAGGAGGAGATTGGTAGTCATGCACCTGTCCGTAGTCAGGGACGAGACAGGAGAGAGAAGTCATCCGGGGGTACAGTGGGTAGAACGCAGCAGGCATTTTTGGAGCAGATGACTCAGATGCTCCGCCAGTTTACCGGAGCCACCCCACAGCCTACACAACGGTCTCCATTAGAGAAGTTAAGAAAGTATGGGGCCGTTGACTTTATGGGTAAGAAGGAAGATGACCCATCCGCTGCTGAGCATTGGCTAGAGCAGACTGAGAGAGTGCTGAGGCAGTTACATTGCACGCCAGAGCAACAGTTAGAGTGTGCTATGTCGTTACTACAGGAGGAAGCCTACCAGTGGTGAGATACTGTGTCTAGAATGGTACAACCAACGGAGCTTACTTGGGATTTCTATCTGACTGAGTTCAGAAAGAAGTATATTAGTCATATATACTTAGAGGCTCGAAGGAGAGAGTTTCTGACCTTAAGTGTAACACCCCTATGTTCGGTAGTGCGTTCTACTGTTCCGGTGATCAGTGTTGTCCGGATAGCTAGGATGCCTAGAACTACACTTAGATATGGGTGAGGAGACATAAAATAATAAAATACAAAAAAAGAAAATACAAGAATAATAAAGGAAAAATAATAGCAATGAAATGTAACTAAGTTAAACGAGCCGAGAACCATAGCGATGGGTGACCGCATCGGGAAGTTGCGGCGTGGACCGTTGACTAGCCCTGGACCGCGGGGAACCTTGAAAAATATTTTTAAAACTTAAATAAACATCTATTGAAGTATAAATGTCATTAAAAATATCAAAGAAAAATTAATTAATTAGTACAAAGAAAAATGAGAAATCGAGAAAACGACAAAACTCGGTGTTACCAAAAAATCGAGAATGCAACCCGAATAGGGGCATTGTGGTGATTTGACACCTCGGGTTGCCTTTTGAGCTAAATGTCCATTAAAAATAATGATATTACACTTGGAAAATGTCATGAAAAATTAAAATAGTGGTACATAATCTAAATAGCAAAAGATAAGAGAAAAATATGGGAAATTAGAAATGTTGGAATAAACAAACCTTTTAATTGATTTAGTGCTCCACTAACATCTTCAAAGTGGACCTTGAATCAGCCTTTGGACAGAAAATTATGTCATCTTCAACCTTAGGAAGAGAACCAGCCGAAATCAATATTGAGAGAAAACTCTATGGCCGTCCATGGTGAGAGCTCCATGCAAGCATGTTCTAGCCACTTTTTCCACTAGGTTCCTTCATTAACTTTGCTCCTCACCTTGCAAGGAAGAGTTTGATAGTAATTTTAAGAAGTTTAGTGAGGTTTTGATCAAGCTTCAAAAGTGGTAAGTGAGTGTTTTTAATTCTTGTTTCATTAAAAGTGTAACCAAGGTTGTGGGTAGTTGATTTATGGAAGAATTTTTGAAGTTTGATGTTTTAATGGAGATGTATATTTTGGCAGCCATGGAAATTCAGTATATATAGCTTGTTTTTACTTGTTTATGGTTGTTTAAGATGTTGTTATTGATAGCAGCCTGGATATGTGTATAATGGTTTGGAATTGAGTATGTAAATGGGGTATGTTCATGTGGTTAAATGGTGTAAATGGACTTTGGAAAATTATATTTTATAGTGTGCATATTGAGAATGGTTACAAGCTGTCCAAAATGACCAAAATGTGTTGTTAAATGTGTTAATGGTAAGGTACAAACCAGAATTGGCATGAAGGAAGTAGTTTGGCAAGTGTTGAATATGTAATTGGTAAGTGATGAGAAGTGTGTAGTAGGGCAGTGTGTATTTTAGCTTAGAACCTTAAGTGTGTGACTCCAATTGGTATGAGACCAATTGGAGATGAAACTAGGCACAAAATGTGCTAACTTTCATAAAGGAAGCTTACCAAAATTCTGCCTAGAAGGTGACTTGAAAAATAACCAAATCCGGATTAGTGACTTGAAAGCCTGAAAATTGACTATTTGGGCAGTAGTTAGTATTTTGGCCATAACTCACTCAAAACAGGTCCAATTGACTTGAAATTTTTACCATGAATAGTTTAGACATAGATCTACAATTCTTATGAACACACCAAAGCCCAGAAATGGCCAGAATGAAGCCAAATAGCTTGCACAAGTTCTATTACCAAAACTGGCCAAACCAAAAGTGACCTAAAAATGACCTAAACATACCATTTTGATGCATTCTGTCCAGCATTGGTAAATTGATCATAACTTGGTCTACACAACTCAGAATAACCTGAAATTTTGCTCCGCGTGCAATAAGACATAAACCTACAAGTTTGTAGTTTTGACCGAAACCCAAAAATGGAGGGAACTAGGTCATCCGACTAGGTCAAATTAGTCTATTGAAATCCGGCAAATTGCAATAAAATGCAATATACTTGAAAATGAATTGGGTAACATGTACCAACACTAAAAGGCCATAAAATGTGACATATTGGTAACATCAAACCTAATTCACCTAGAGTGCATCGAGGGTCAACATTTTAGGTTGACTAAGGGAAATAATAGTATTCAATAAACTAATTATTAAGCATTCTTGTTAGAGACAGTTTAAATGAGTACTGAAACACTTCAAATTGTGTGTTTCAGTTAGCAAAGACTCAGGGAAGGGGAAGAAAACATTGAGTCAGGGCCAAGAGGCTACACTTCAGAGGTTTGTGCACAACAATTACTTCTTTTGAATTTTCAATTGAAATGAATTATGACAAATTGTCTATTATTGTTTAAATTGTGAAAAATTGTCTTAATGATATTTGATGGATACTTATTGCTTGAAAAAATTGTAAATGGTTTGAAACCACAACTATCATGTATATTGATTGAATTCCTCGCTAGCTTGTCTAGTGTGATGAATTGACTTTGAATTCGCTCTCTGGCTGAAGTGTTGAGGTGTGTGCCTGTTGAGGACGAATAGAATGAGTACTCATATTATTGCTAGCTAGCTATGTTATTCCGCATTAGCCATCGGCTCTTGGGATGAATTGGACTTTGGAACATGAGTAAGCTGTGTGTGTGATTTATTGATCTTCATTGTGATATTGTGAAATGGAGTTTAAATTCTTTATGACGTTCACTGTCTTTGAATTTAACTATGGTTTTAAGTATCCACTATTTATACGACTTATGATTTATGATTTAAAGTTGCATTTTGTTAATGTTGGCTCAGCGATAGCTTTTCATTGCTGTTGCAAGTAGACAGACTGACAGGGCAGCAGACCAGGCTGCTAGTGCTTCATTGAGAGTTCATCGAGTATATTGAGTATACCATATTTTGCATTTTGTATTATAATGTATGTTCACTGTATGTATATATTGTTCTTGATTTTGAGCAGTTGTAAATTAAAATTGTACATTAAAATTGTAAATTATCTTAGCTTGTAAAAATATTATGATGTATATTTCTTTTATCTCAGTTTTTGAAAACACTGGAAACTTATTGTGTTGATTTGATATTGGAAGTGCTTTTTACAGGTTTTTGAAGAACTGTTTTATTCAAAATACAGATGGCACTTTGCCAAAATTTTTGCAGAAATTATTAATTCTTCAAATGTATTAACTAGTTTCACTTCAGTAAAAAAAAAAAAAATTTAACACCTGCGAATAGTGCTCACCATTGTAAAAAGAAGTAAGAAAAGGTTTAAAATCCCTTGTAGTGTATTTAATGGGTTATCAGTAGACGAAGTTGGTAATTCATTAGGTATACTACGGGATCATGTTATGCCTTACGGAGGGGTAGGTGTGACATGTTTTAGTGGTATCAGAGCTAGTTTTTAAATTCTGTTTTGACCTGTAATTTGAATATTCTTTCTCCATAGTAAAACTGTTCAATGTCATTGTTTGATACATACAGTACATTACATTATAAATATGCACTAACGGGAGGAAATCTCCTTGTGTTATTTGTTCTGGAGGTCTAAGATCCTCGAATTGACTATGGAAGAGGGTGATCGTTCAGTCGATCAATCGATAGAGGCTGAGGTACAAGGGGATGCCCCAGCCCTACATAATGTCAGTGGATCAGCCACGCCAGCCCCCTCAGTACCGCAGTTCCCTGCTTAGTTCGCTCAGCAGATGACTACAATATTCCAACAGATGGCTAGTAATATGCCTACTCAAGTCCCACTATAGACACCAGTGGTACAACCACAGTCTTGACTAAGCGAGATGACAAGTCGATTAAATATGGGCTCACGAGTTCAAGGGGACAGTAGATCCTCTAGAGGCAGAATAGTGGTTAGAAAGAATGGATAGGGTGTTCAAGAAGCTACATTGTACAGAGGAGCTTAGATTTGAATATTTAGTGTCTCTGCTACAGGGGGATGCATATGACTGGTGGAAAACCATTCCCCATAGTCTGGTAGAACCTTCAGTGCTAACATGGAATGATTTTCTACGGGAGTTCAGACAAAAATATGTCCCTGATGCTTATGTGGACCAGAAGCTGCAAGAGTTCCTAAGTCTTAAACAGGGGAGTAGATCGGTGTTAGTAGTATGCCCTAGAGCATATCATTTAGTATGTATCTTGTACATATATTTTTTTAATAAAAGGCATTTCCACTTTTCCGTTTACATAATATATTTATGTGTAATAGAAAAGGTCCATTGATATTTTGTTAGAAATATTATTCTTAAGTTGTTAAGAATATGAGTGACAATATTTCTAGCACGAAGTATCATAAATAGGTTCACAATCGAGGATACTTCGTAATAAGGACATGACTTATCCAGAAAGATTGTATTCATGTTTGTTCCCAAGTTATTTATATGAGATATAAATAAGATGGAATGGTGAGTCTCATGCTATATAACAAACATGATAGGCACTTATAAATGATAAGTAGGCCGAACCAGTGACACTTATGACAAGCACATGGAGTTTATTCTTGTCAATGTTTTGTCATAAATCATATCGATTGCATATAATCTTTAGACTGAGATAGCACAGCTTATCTTGTATATAGGTAGTTTGAGTTTGATCTCGCTTTCATACTTGTACTGTATGGGTATATGGGCATGTGTTGGCTCCTACTAGTTAAAAATGGAGGAAGGTGTTGATCAAGAGGGAAAATGTACCTCTAACAAAATACAGATAAAATCCTATGTTCATTTAATTGTTCTTGAAGTTTCAAGTTCTGGCCAGACAGATAGATTTATTCGTAAAAGAGTTTCGATGAGAAAATCTTTTAATCAAGAACTGGAATTAAAAGAGAACATAATATTCATAGCAAATGGAGTTTGACATAAACCATGACTCGGCTTGAGTTGGGATTTTGTATGAGAGAGATTCTAGTGCATGGTAACATATGATTATAGGTTCATTTAAGGTCAACCTTATTACTAATTGGGTGGCCATGGCATGCTATGCTAGGTGTTAACCATGGTCTATGAGGTTCATAAAATGATTTAGAGAAATCATTTATGGTAAGAAAGAGTTCTGATGATATTAAGAGTTGATATCATGTCTCTTTGCCAATTAGTGATGAGCCTAGTAAGTCACACACATACACAAGTTATCACCTAATTAAATATGATTTAATTAATTAATTAAAGAGTTTAATTGATTAATTAAATAGGTTTGGTTTGCAATTAGATTGCAAAGTCCCTAGCATGACTTGAAACCAAATCTAGATTATTGGATGTATAATATAAGTTAAATTTATATTTAAAGTGTTTAAATATGAATTTAATTAATGAGAAATTAATTAATAGAGATTAATTAATTAATTTATATTTGATATAAATTAATTAGAAGAAGAAAATAATTATTTTGGGTTAAGAACTCAAAATTAAGACACAGGGGCATTTTGGTCATTTTGCAGTGTGACACGTGGCACCATGAGATGGTGACACATGGCATAACACATAAGCTTGCCAAATATTTTTAATCATGTAAGATGATTAAAATCAAGATTAAATATAGGTTTGACACTTGGCACAATGTGATTGGGTCACTTAAACCTAGAGCTAATTAAAGGGTGACATGTGGCAAGGGTTTAATGTGTTAACCTAGCTATTTAAGTGTTGTTATGAGAAAATAAAATACAACCAGCAGCCACACTCCTTGGTCATGCCATTTTGCAGCCCTCCCTCTATTCTTCTTCATCTCTCATCAATTCAAAGAGATTAGCCATCAATCTCTTGAATTAAGAACTCTAGAAATTGTTTCTAGTGTCCTGTTTACATCTCTAATCTCTTAAAAGGCAGAACTTGAATTTCTAATTAATAGAAAAGGCTTTAGAAGCTGTTCAAGGGCTGCCATAGGTGTTCTTGGTGTGGACAAGCTAGAGGAGGGACAACATCCGTGTCTCAAGACGAATCTCAAAGCGCGAGACATTGCAGTGCATCAAGAGGTTAGTGTAATCGTTCTTGATTTAATCTAGGGTTCTAAAATTAATCTGATTAATTTTAAAATCTTAAATGGCAAATACAGATCCAAAAACATATTAAAAGAGTTTTAATATGTTGTTAATCATTGAAATCAAATATATAAAAATAAATCTTGCATGATGCATGTGACCCTAGGTGAAAATTTTTGAATTCAATGGTATAAACTTGTGTTTTTCACGCTTTCGTTCCTTCAATCGGTGGCTGAATATGAAAGGAAATTTTCCCGCCTGAGCCATTATGCAGTAAGTCTACTTTCTACCAGTAGGGAGAGATGTAAGAGGTTTGAAACCGGCTTGAAGCCCAATATCAAATTACAAGTGATCGGATTCAAACATAACAACTTCTCTGAGCTTATTTCTCAAGCATTAGAATTAGAAAGAATTGAATCTGAAGCGGCCCCTAAGAAAAAGAAATTAGAGAAGACAGAAAAAGAGGGAAAGTTAGTAGAACAAAGTTCCAATGGTCCTACTGGAAAGAGGAAAAACCATGGGGGACACAGCAGAGGTGGTAAGAAGTCCGGTAGGGGAAGATTTTCAAGACAGAAACCTCCTCCATCTAGTCAGTAGAGTATCAGAAGTTCCTACCCTCCCCGCCAATGTGAAACTTATGGTAGAAGCCATGGTGGGGTATGCTACAAGGCCATAGGAGCCTGTTATAACTATGGAGGCACAGGACACTTTGCCAAGGACTGCACCAGTGCCCGTAGAGTTGGACCACCTCCTATTACTACTGAAGGGTCAGTTCAAAGTCCTGCCACCAGAGGTTCACAACCACCTAGCAGAGGTAGAGGCAGGGGTAGAGGTAGTCCAGCAGGCAGCCAAGGCACAGTGAATCAATCAGAGCAAGGTATTGCTCCAGTCAGAGTCTATGCAATGAGACAGAGAGAAGAGGCAGAGACATCTGATATGTGGCTGGTACCTTCTCAATTTTTAATCAAGATGGGTTTGTGTTATTTGATTCGGGTTATACCCATTCTTATGTGAGTACTAGCATAATTGATTGCATTGCTGTTCCGTGTGTGAAAATGGACTTTGAGGTGCTAGTAACAAGTCCGCTAGGACAAGAGGTCAGGGTCAATAGAATGTATAGAGATTGTCCTTTAGTGATCCAAGGACACTTTTCTGTCTAATCTCATTGAAATGCCCTTCAGAGATTATGATATAATCTTGGGCATGGATTGGTTAGCCAGGCATCACGCCATGATTGACTATAGACTGAAGACAGTCACTTTTGGTCTCCCTCAGTACAGTGATGTGGTAATACATGGGGAGAGGCAGCTATTGCCATCAAACATCATTTCGGCTACACTAGCTAGAAAAATGATCAGAAAGGGGTGTGAAGCATACTTGGCACATGTGGTAGACACCTAAGTGGGGAGTCCAGCGTTGAGGGACATCCCCATAGTATATGACTTTCCAGATGTGTTTCCTGATGAATTGCCAGGATTACCTCCAGAAAGATAGGTGCATTTTGAAATTAATGTTATGCCTGGTGTGGATCCAATCTTCATAACACCATACAGAATGGCACTAGCAGAGTTGAAGGAGTTAAAGGTACAGTTGCAAGAACTACTTGAAAAAGGCATCATCTGCCCTAGTATGTCACCTTAGGGAGCGCTAGTATTGTTTGTTAAGAAGAAAGATGGCACTCTTCGCTTAGGTATTGACTACCGGCAGTTGAATAAGGTGACAATAAAGAGCAGATATCCATTGCCTCGTATTGATGATCTATTTGATCAGTTGAAGGGTGCAGCTGTATTCTCCAAAATTGATTTGTGATCTGGTTATTATCAGTTAAAAGTGCAAGAGCAGAGTATTCCAAAAATTGCTTTCAGAACTCGATATGGCCACTATGAGTTTCTAGTAATGCCATTCGGGTTAACAAATGCTCCAGCTGCTTTTATGGATCTGATGAACACTATCTTTAGACCATATCTCGACCAGTTCGTAGTGGTGTTTATCAATGATATTTTGATATATTCGAAGAATGTAGAGGAGCATGACAGACATCTGCAAATTGTACGACAGACTTTAAGGGAGAAACAGCTATACGCCAAATTATCGAAATGTGAATTTTGACTGAAAGAAATCTCTTTCTTAGGACATATTGTGTCAGCTGAAGGGATTAAGGTAGATTCCAGCAAGGTAGAAGCTATCCTTAATTGGAAGCCGCCTAGGAATATCACAGAAATTCACAGTTTTCTGGGTTTAGCTGGATATTACCGCCGGTTTGTGAAAGGGTTTTCTATTTTAGCTTCTCCACTGACCAACCTACTTCGGAAAGATGTAAAATTTCAGTGGACAGATAAATGCCAGCAGAGTTTTGATGAGTTAAAGAGGTGTTTAACTGAAGCTCCAGTCCTTACTTTACCTACCCCGGGTAAAGAATACACAGTTTATAGTGATGCTTCTCACAATGGGTTAGGCTGTGTACTGATGACGCCAGCTGAAACCGCATGAGAGGAACTACCCAACACATGACTTGGAGCTAGCAGCTATTGTTTTTGCTCTGAAGATCTGGAGACACTATTTGTATGGGGAGAAATGCTACATTTACACAGATCACAAGAGCTTGAAGTACTTAGGCACCCAGAAGGAATTGAACTTGAGGCAAAGGAGATGGTTAGATTGATTAAAGACTATGATTGCTTAATAGACTGTCAGCCAAGGAAAGCAAATGTGGTGGCTGACGCCTTAAGTCGTAAGACTATGGCAAGTCTTAGAGTTTCTCCTTTGTCCATGGTACATGAGTTGAAAGCACAGCATGCCAGTTTGGAGATTGATGATGAGGGACAGATAGTAGTTGCATGGCATGTACAGCCAGTGTTGATTGATCAGATCAGAATGGCTACTCAGAGTGATGATAAATATCAGAAGCTACTGAAAGAAGTCCAGCAGGGCAAGAAACCTGAATTCTCTATGAGAGATTATGGTTTACTACTACATCAGGGCAGAATGTGCGTTCCTAATGATGTTGACTTGAGACAAATCATTATGAAGGAAGCACATGAGTCTCCTTTTGCTATGCATCCTGGTGGAACTAAAATGTACAAAGGGCTGAAAGAGCATTACTAGTGGATGGGTATGAAGAGGGATATAGCTGAATTTGTTTCCAAATGCCTAACTTGTCAGCAAGTAAAGGCAGAACATCAAGTTCCAGCTGGTTTATTACATCCATTGCCAGTACCAAAGTGGAAGTGGGAACGGATAACTATGGATTTTGTGATGGGACTTCCGAGGACACAAAATAGTCATGATGCAGTATGGGTTATAGTTGATAGACTAACTAAGTCTGCTCACTTTTTGCCAGTCCGGATGGACTATAGTTTAGAGAGATTGGCCAGATTGTACATAAATGAGAATGTAAAACTGCATGAAGTGCCAGTATCGATTGTATCTGACAGAGATCCTAGGTTCACTTCTAGACTCTAGGGTAGTCTTCAGAGAGCCCTAGGAACTAGATTGAACTTCAGCACAGCATTCCACCCACAGAAGGATGGCCAGTCTGAGAGGGTAATTCAGATATTGGAGGATATGCTACGGGCTTGTGTGATTGAGTTTATAGGTAGTTGGGATACACACTTGCCTTTGATTGAGTTTACTTATAACAACAGCTACCAATCAAGCATTGGGATGCCTCCATATGAAGCTTTGTATGGCAGAAAGTGCAGAACTCCCCTATGTTGGGATGAAGTTGGTGAAAGAAAGATGATTGGGCCAGAAATTATTTAGCAGACAGAGGAAAATATCAGATTGATCAGAGATCGACTCAAGGCTGCATCAGACCGTCAGAAGTCCTATATTGATCCGAAGAGAAGAGACATTGAATATGCAGTGGGTGATAAAGTATTCCTCAAAGTTTCTCCTTGGAAGAGGATTATGAGATTTGGCAGAAAGGGAAAACTGAGTCCTCGTTTCATCGGACCTATGAGATTCTGGAGAGAGTGGGTCCTTTAGCATATCGGTTAGCATTACCTCCAGAGCTAGAAAGGATACACAGTGTCTTCCATGTGTCCATGTTAAGGAGGTATAGATCTGATCCATCTCATATTCTATCAGTTGAAGAGATTGAGGTAAATCCAGACCTCTCATATGAGGAAGAACCCATAGAAATTCTGGCATATGAGGTGAAGCAGCTGAGGAACAAATAGATACACCTGGTTAAAGTGCTGTGGAACCATCATTCAAGCCAGGAAGCTACTTGGGAACGTGAAGAGGACATGAGGAGACAGCACCCACAGCTATTTAGAGACTGATGCCAGGTAAAATTTTGAGATGAAATTTATTTTAAGGGGGGGAGAATTGTAAGACCCCTATGTTTGGTAGTGCGTTCTACTGTTCCGGTGACCAGTGTTGTCCGGACAGCTAGGATGCCTATAACTACACTTAGATATGGGTGAGGAGACATAAAATAATGAAATACAAGAAAAAAAATACAAGAAAAACAAAGGAAAAATAATAGCAATGAAATGTAACTAAGTTAAACGAGCCGAGAACCATAGCGATGGGTGACCACACCGGGAAGTTGCGGTGTGGACCATTGACTAGCCCTGGACTGCGGGGAACCCTGGAAAATATTTTTAAGACTTAAACAAACATCTATTAAAGTATAAATGTCATTAGAAATATCAAAGAAAAATTAATTAATTAGTACAAAGAAAAACGAAAAATCGAGAAAACGACAAAACTCAGTGTTACCGAAAAATTGGGAATGCAACCCGAATAGGGATATTGTGGTCATTGACACTCCGAGTTGCCTTTTGACCTAAATGTCCATTAAAAATAAATGATATTACACTTGGAAAATGTTGGAATAAACAAACCTTTTAATTGATTTAGTGCTCCACTAATATCTTCAAAGTGGATCTTGAATCAGCCTTTGGACAGAAAATTCTGTCATCTTCAACCTTAGGAAGAGAACCAGTTGAAATCAATATTGAGAGAAAACTCCATGGCCGTCCATGGTGAGAGCTCCATGCAAGCATGTTCTAGCCACTTTTTCCACTAGGTTCCTTCATTAACTTCGCTCCTCACCTTGCAAGGAAGAGTTTGATAGCAATTTTAAGAAGTTTAGTGAGGTTTTGATCAAGCTTCAAAAGTGGTAAGTGAGTGTTTTTAATTCTTATTTCATTAAAAGTGTAACCAAGGTTGTGGGTAGTTGATTTATGGAAGAATTTTTGAAGTTTGATGTTTTAATGGAGATGTATATTTTGGCAGCCATGGAAATTCAGTATATATAGCTTGTTTTCACTTGTTTATGGTTGTTTAAGATGTTGTTATTGATGGCAGCATGGATATGTGTATAATGGTTTGGAATTGGGTATGTAAATGGGGTTTGTTCATGTGGTTAAATGGTGTAAATGGACTTTAGAAAATTCTATTTTATAGTGTGCATATTGAGAATGGTTACAAGCTGTCCAAAATGACCAAAATGTGTTGTTAAATGTGTTAATGGTAAGGTACAAACCAGAATTGGCATGAAGGAAGTAGTTTGGTAAGTGTTGAATACGTAATTGGTAAGTGATGAGAAGTGTGTAGTAGGGCAGTGTGTGTTTTGGCTTAGAACCTTAAGTGTGTGACTCCAATTGGTATGAGACCAATTGGAGGTGAAACTAGGCACAAAATGTGCCAACTTTTATGAAGGAAGCTTACCAAAATTCTGCCTAGAAGGTGACTTGAAAAATAACCAAATCCGGATTAGTGACTTGAAAGCATGAAAATTGACTATTTGGGCAGTAGTTAGTATTTTAGCCATAACTCACTCAAAACAGGTCCAATTGACCTGAAATTTTTACCATGAATAGTTTAGACATAGACTACAATTCTTATGAAGACACCAAAGCCCAGAAATGGCTAGAACTAAGCCAAATAGCTTGCACAAGTTCAGGTACTAAAACTGACCGAACCAAAAGTGACCTAAAAATGACCTAAACTTACCATTTTGATACATTCTGTCCAGCATTGGCAAATTGACCATAACTTGGTCTACACAACTCAAAATGACCTGAAATTTTGCCCTGCGTGCAATAAGACATAGACCTACGAGTTTATAGTTTTGACCGAAACCCGAAAACGGAGGGAACTAGGTCATCCGGCTAGCTCAAATTAGTATACCGAAATCCAGCAAATTGCAATAAAATGCAATATACTTAAAAATGAATTGGGTAACATGTACCAACACTAAAAGGCTATAAAATGTGACATATTGATAACATCAAACCTAATTCACCTAGAGTGCATCGAGGGTCAACATTTTAGGTTGACTAAGGGAAATAATAGTATTCAATAAATTAATTATTAAGCATTCTTGTTAGAGACAGTTTAAATGAGTACTGAAACACTTCAAATTATGTGTTTCAGTTAGCAAAGACTCAGGGAAGGGGAAGGAAACACTGAGTCAGGGCCAAGAGGCTACACTTCAGACGTTTGTGCACAACAGTTACTTCTTTTGAATTTTCAATTGAAATGAATTATGACAAATTGTCTATTATTGTTTAAATTGTGAAAAATTGTCTTAATGATATTTGATGGATACTTATTGCTTGAAAAACATTGTAAATGGTTTGAAACCATAGCTATCATGTATATTGATTGAATTCCTCACTAGCTTATCTAGTGGGATGAATTGACTTTGAATTCCCTCTCTAGATGAAGTGTTGAGGTGTGTGCCTGTTGAGGACGAATAGAATGAGTACTCATATTATTGCTAGCTAGCTATGTTATTCCTCATTAGCCATCGGCTCTTGGGATGAATTGGATTTTGGAACATGAGTAAGCTGTGTGTGTGATTTATTGATATTCATTGTGATAATATAAAATGGAGTTTAAATTCTTTATGACATTCACTGTCTTTGAATTTAACTATGGTTTTAAGTATCCACTATTTATATGACTTATGATTTATGATTTAAAGTTGCATTTTGTTAATGTTGTGCACCACTGAGATATTGGCTCAGCGATAGCTTTTCATTGCTGTCGCAGGTAGATAGACTGACAGGGCAGCAGACTAGGCTACTAGTGCTTCATTGAGAGTTTATCGGGTATATTAAGTATACCATATTTTGCATTTTGTATTGTAATGTATGTTCACTGTATGTATATATTGTTCTTGGTTTTGAGTAGTTGTAAATTAAAATTGTACATTAAAATTGTAAATTATCTTGGCTTGTAAAAATATTATGATGTATATTTCTTTTATCTCAATTTTTGAAAACACTGAAAACTTATTGTGTTGATTTGATATTGGTAGTGCTTTTTACAGGTTTTTGAAGAACTATTTTATTCAAAATACATATGGCACTCTGCCAAAATTTTTGCAGAAATTATTAATTCTTCAAATGTATTATCTGGTTTCACTTCAGTAAAAAAAAAAAAAAATTAATACTTGCAAATAGTGCTCACCACTGTAAGAAGAAGTAAGAAAAGGTTTAAAATCCCTTATAGTGTATTTAATGGGTTATCAGTAGACGAAGTTGGTAATTCATTAGGTATACTACGGGATCATGTTATGCCTTACGGAGGGGTAGGGTGTGACATTAAGGCAAAGACAGTTAACGGTCTCTGAGTATGAGAGGGAGTTTGTGAGGCTGGGTAGATATGCACGAGAGGTAATGCCTACAGAGGCAGAGAGGTGCCGTAGGTTTGAGGAAGGACTGAATGATAATATCATAATTATAGTGACGGCACATGGGTATACGGATTTCTCCCGGCTAGTGGCTGCATCACTTAATGTAGAGAGAGTACGAAATGAGGAGCAGTCTAGGAGAGATAGACAGCGAAAGAGGAGTTCTGGACAAGGTCAGTCCAGTACACCAGTTTCTGAGGGTAAGAGGCCCAAGGTTTCCCAAGGCCAGGGCCAGAGACAGGGGTCTCAGTTTACTCAGAGAGGAGGATAGTCCAGAGCGTCAGTGGGGAGTTCTCCAGGCACAGTGGTAGGGGGATCTGCCTCCATACCATTATGCACCTATTGTGAGAGGAGGCACAGAGGAGAGTGCTGATTGTTGACTGGGGGATGTTTTCGATGCGGAGCTACAGACCATTTTCTACGAGATTGTCCCCATAGGAGTGTTTCCACTGCCCCACCACCGACTGAGAGATCTGCCCCTGCAGTTCTGAGTGATAGATGACCTGCGAGCCCAGAGGTGACGGGTACCTCACAGAGACCAGCTTCTGAGACAATTGAGGGAACCGAGGCCCGAGTAGCACCTCGTGTGTACGCTATGAGGGCACAAGAGGAGCCAGAGCTGGCAGACATTGTTAGAGGTATATTTCTCATTATAAAATTTTAGTATATGTAATAATAGACCCCATGTACAAGATAAAATGAGATAGGTACAGAACTAGTTGAAAATAAGATCGTAAAGCCAGAACTAGTAAAACAGACTAAGGAGAAGTAGTTCCTCGACTATTTACACCGAGTAAATTTCGAGGACGAAATTTTTATTACAGGGGGAGAATTGTAATGCCCTCACTTTAAGTAGTCCGTGCATCCTACTGTTTCGAAGACTAATTTTCTGTTCGGAGAGTTTGATGTCTAGAACTACACTCAAACTAGAGTGAGGAAACATAAATTGATTAAATATCGACTAACTAAAATTAAAAAAAAGTAAAAGAAATGAAGTGCAACTCGGTTAAACGAGCCAGGGTCACAGCGATGGGTGACCGTACGAGGAAGTATCGGTAAAGATAGTTATTGACCCCAGACACATGAGGAATCCCGAGAGATAAATTTCGGGACTTAATTTAAGGGTTAATGAGGTATAAATGACATTAAAAATGTCAAAGAAAATCCGGGAAAATTTATTTATCGGTACAGACAAAAATAACCCGGTGAGCCTAAAGAAGAGCATTTTAGTCATTTCAACCTCAGAGTTGAATTTTGACCTAAGTGTCATTTAAAATGAGATAAATTAAAATACATAAAATAAATTAGAATCATAAAATTATAATATGGAAAATGAGAAAAGAGAAGAAAAGAAAAAAAAATTATGATATAAGCTTTTATGATGTCATAATGACATCATTAAGAGAAAAAGTAACTAATAGGAAATTGACAAGCTAATGGTAAGGGATAAGAAAGAAATTAAAGTGAGATAAATTGATTAAAAATTCACTTTCTTCCTCTTATTTCTTTCATGGCCGGCACCCTTCAAAGTTCTTTCCTCCATTGTTTTTCCTTTCTTAAGCTTGAGTTCCTCTCTTTTCTCCCCATAAAACTCTAAACACCCTTCACAAAAATTAATCCCCACATCAAGAGGAACATTTTGATTGTCATAAAGTGAAGAAAATTCAAAGTTTTAAAAAGTCAAGAAGTGATTAAAGAGGTTAGTGCACTAATTTATTTCTATTTCTTTTCTAAGCATGACAAGCTTGCTAAATTAAGTTAGATTGATATAAAATTAAAAGAAATTTGTAGGGATAGGAAATTACTAAATTTCAGCAGCCATTATATGAGCTGTGGTTTGATGGTTTTGAGGAAATTATTTGTGTTTATTAGTGATATTGATAAGTAATTGTGATGAACAAATTGATTGGCATGTGTTTACATGAATTGAAGAATTGTGAGTTAGGGTTTTTGACCTAACTTTGAGGAAATTGATGTGTGTCATGAAATGGATGATTTTGAGATAATTTAATGACCATTAGAAGTGCTATATATGTCAAATGAATTTTGTGGAGTTAGAAGAAATGAATTTGGGAGTGTTGATTCTTATGTAGGAAAATCGAACCTTTGAGTCCAGTGCATTGTTTGAGTTATAACTGAAGTTGTGTTGCTCCAATTGGTGTGAGGCCAATTGGAGATGAAACCTAGGACAAAATGACCCATTTTCATGAAGAAATCATGCCCAAATTCTATCCATAAGTTGACCAATTTACTGTCCCAATCCGGATGTCCAGACCTTGAACCCAGAAAATTGGCCAAATGAAGACCAAATGAACATATTCATTTGGCCATAACTTCTTCTAGACAAGTCTAAATGACCTGAATTTTAACCATTAGAAAGATTAGACCTAGGAATACAACTTTCATTGAGAACACTAAGCCCAAAAATGCCTCTAACCAAATGAAATTGTTAACTCAAGTTAGGACACCAAACTGACCTGCACCATTCTGCCCAGAATTTTTTGGACTAAAGCTCACCCCACCAGTTTTGGCAAAATGGCCATAACTTGGTCTATAAAAATCCAAATGCAATAAAACCAATGGCAAAAGTTTTATAAGATATAGATATACAATATTGGTCTTTTAACCAAAACCCAGAAACCTAGGGAACTAGGTCAATTGATTAGGTTAAGTTAACATATAAATTCTGGAAATTTTCAAAAGAACCATTTGACCTCAAAACACGCATTTAGCTATATCTCCTATTAGAAAACTCCAATTAGGTTGGGCCATACAGATCTGGAACCCTAAGAAATAGGGCTCCAACTTTGTTTTAGACTTGGTCCTCAAATTATGAACATAAGAACCCTAAAATGGGAGTCAAATTTTCTAATCTAAACATGAGTCCTGGTAGAACAGGGTACATGAGTCTAGGCCAGTGATTTGGCCATAATTAATTCTGCAAAACTTGAAAAATTGTAATAAAAATTTCTGAGAGACTATAAGACATAGAAAAACAAATTCTATGAAGGGAGTGTGGCCAAACAGTGGCCACATCCTAGTCAATCTGCTATGTAAAGACAGTGCACCAAATCTGGACCTAAAGAAAAGTCTATAAAACAATTAGGCATATGAAATGAAATGAATTAGAATAAATTGTTAAGCATAGAAATAACATGAATTAATGAAATTATAAATACTTAATAATATTATTCTTCCCAAAGTACACCTAGACTCATTTATATAGCTTGGATCGATTGGTATGCCAATTAGGGACTACATATTGCAGTACTGCCCACAGGGATAATCATTGACAGACAACATATGTCTAAGATGATTGTTCTACTGGCTTTATGCCTGTCCGATGACCATAGTGCCAATTTTTATTATTACTGGCTTATGCCTGCCAGCTGGCCTTGTGCCTGATATGACCGTTGTATACTTTATAGACATATGGCTGTCTAACTTGTATACTCTCATGTATCCAGTCTTTATAGTCTGTCATAGGTTACTTGGGCACAGAAATGAGTAGAAATCTTTAATTGAAATAAATACATGATAAGATTGTTAAGGTGAACTTCATTGAATTAAACATAAGATACATGATAAAAAGATTCCGATTAATTTATTTTGTCCAAAGTTCTATAAACATGTAAAAGACGTAGAAATTCATAAAATTTTATATTTCATTATAAGAATATACATAGAATAATCATTTCAGTTATTTGTTTACTTTTATTTCAATATATGCACCACTAAGCATTATACTCAGCACGTTGGTTCTTACCACGCGAGGGTATAGAAAAGCCACAGCAGCAGCAGCAGTAGAGCTTAGACAGGACTTGAGCAGATCTGCTACAGTGTAAATTGTCACCTCACCAGTTCATTTTGGTAGGGCTCATGTATAGTTAGATTTTATATTTTGGTTATTATATGTAATAAATCAGATTAAGATATGTAACTAAATTTTGGATTGTATGTAAAATTATATATTATTGTGAGTAATGTTATATGAATAAAATGCAAGTTTATTTTATTTGAAAATTTTATGAGTAATGTTGTGATATGGTACATGAACAATTAACATGAGAATTGATGTGACAGAATGGGATAAAAAAAAATTCTACACATAATATAATATAATTGAATTAATATTGCACATGACCAGACAGAATAGGGTGCTCCGGCACCGAATATAGCACACTTTGCTCGGCTACACTATAGACCGGGTAAGGGGTGTTACAATTAAAGCCCCATTGTCATCTCCTTCGGTAGCTTAAAGTCACTCCCTCATCTCATCTATAGCAGCTCCAGAGTCCGCAGGGCATCGGTATTAATTCATCCATTGCTTCAGCACTCTACAGGTAAACATTTAACTCGCCTATCACTAAACATCGCTAGTTTGTCTTCATGATGTGAGTATTCTTAAGGTGTCTTGTCACACTGAGTTCTCATAATAGGGACGTATCAAGTTTGACTTGTGTCACAAATATTACCTTTGGCCTCTTATTATTTACAAGTCTTACAATTATCATTATTTTCAATTCTTTTTTATTTCATATGAATGAAAGTTCGGGTCGCTAATGCTCTGTAACTACCGTGAGGTGTGACACCCTGCAGTGTCTGATATACCGAGTAAGTAATGCCACAGTGTACCAAGCACACTCTAATATTCCTCAGTTAATTTAGACAATGCTTTTGCACATAATTTATGAAATACAAATTATTTAAACCATTTATCAAAAGTATCATTCATTTAAGGTTCCGAAAATTTTTAAGAAAATCCGGCGGAGTACCGGCTAAAAATGGAGAAAACCGTTCTTCGGAACCTGTTAAAAACACTTCCAATATTTTTATTTCATCATCTCAAACTCCAATATCATCAATAAAACTCAATATCAATATCTCGGTAATTTGTCAATTTCAGGTCTCAACAACCTTTTCATTTTTCAAAACATCCCTTTCTCAGGGTTCTCATACATAAACAACCATTAAATACTCAAATTAATACCATACATAACCATAAATCTTTATTATTTACATGAACCTCAAAATACATTACATAAATCCTAAATACATATGAGAAAATAAAAAGTTAATTACAAGATGACAAAATGGCATCTAGTGTCCTACCAATGCACTGCAGGTGACGAGGTGACACGGACACTGAGCAGAACTGCGGATGGACTCACCCAGTCTGTGGTCTACTGGGCTCGCGATCGGGATCTCCAGTACCTACGCGTGGCAAAAGCAACGCGCTAAGCAATAATGCTTAGTGGTGCAATAATAAAATAAAAGAAAATAGCATATATAAATATGTATTGCATGTGCATGTTTTGTTTGTCATGTATTTGTATATTCATTCCTTTATTTCTTCTACATTGCTCATTTTTATTCATTTGGTTGCCCAAGTAACCTACACTAGACGACTGGACTGGATAACGGGTAAACTGGCACTGGGTACCTAGTACCTCGGGCCGTCACACCATCGGTCACATATGCATCTCCCGGTGTGCAACAGAACAGCTAACAAGTCAGAATGATATCAGGCACAAGGCCAAGTCTCAATGCAAAGTCAGAATGGCTAAAAGCCATGAAATCACAGAATGGCATTTTTGCCATGTGCAGTACTACTAACTGAACCCTATTGGCATGCCAAACTATCCAAACCAATCTTGTTAGGTATACTAGGGCATTTGAAACTCTTAAATTCGTCAATTTGTGAATTTCAACTTTTTTGGTGTTACTATTCATCATTGGTCAACAAAAATGTTGACTTTTGGAATAAAAATGTGTACATTGCCTTTGGCACTCCCAACATACCACATTTGGTGTTTAAAACTTGTTGGCATTAAGTGTTAATGCAATTTCAAAGTGTAACCCACACTAGCAGAAAATTTCAGTTTTGATGCCCTAACTTCACTGTTCCATTGGACACTGTTACTGTTGGAATTTGAAGAAACGTAAAACATGAAAGTTGTTCCTTATTTTGTCTAGTTGAATTTCCTTTTTTGAATCACTCCATTTGGAGTTTTGTAGCTCCAGATATGGCTCAAAAACCCAAGCTGCCCGGATATGCAGTCTGCAGAATTTTACCATATCTACAGTGCATGAACAGTGACTTGAGTCACTTGGTTGAATGGGTTCTGGCCATAATTTGGGGTAGGTTCCTTCATGAAAGTTGTTTGTCTATGTCTTAACTTGTTGCTGTAAAAATTTCAGACCAATTGACCAAATCTACAGTGACTTATGGCCAAATGAACAGTTACTGTTCATTTGGCAAATTCTGCAGAATTCAGTTTCAGGGTTCCGGATTGTGGCTGGGTTTTGACCCTTTTGCTTTGGTCTTTTGGGCATGCTTTCTTCAGCAAAAATGTGCCATTATAAGCCTAGTTTCATGTCCAAATGGCCAAACACCAATTGGACTACCACTTCCCAAGTTATGGCAGTGCAAAGGGACTGAAATTTCAGTCCCTATGCTGCTGTCCATAGGGCAGTTTTCACCTTGAGTTTGCCATCCAATTTTTCAGTTCTAATTAGGGTCAACCTACCTAAAATGGTCATTAATTGACCATTAAAAAGTCCTCTAACCATTTCCAAAGCTAAGTCACAATTTCACCTTTCCAAACCCTAATGTCCAAACCAATTACTCATACAAACTCAAAAATTCAACTCCATTAAACTCCAATTCATATATATGCATTAATTGACATTAATATACCAACTTAATTGCAATTAAACCATCAAAACCCTAACCCTAACTTGGCTGCCACCATTCATACATACTCCTACATAAGTGTTTTATTCAATTTCTTAACAATTTCTTATTCACTTGAACTTCCTAACATGGAATAAAAAGAAAAATGTAAGAGTTAGCACTAACCTTAATTTGAGCAGAATTTTCCCAAGCAATTCCTTCACTTTCTTGGCTTTTCTTGGTTGCCAAACACTTGTCCTTGATGTGGGTATAACTTTTTGTGAAGGAAGGATAAGGTTTTGAGGTGAGGAAGCTTAGGAAAATCAACCTTTAAAAGAAAAAAAATGGAGAGAAAGCTTCTTGATTTGGTATACGGGAATTGAAGAAGAAGAATTCAGTTTTTTCCTTTCAATTTTCTGCCCATTTGACTCATTTTAATTGGTTTATGGACATGTGTCACAATGTGATTGGGTGAGAGTGCTTAGTGACATAAGCATGAGGTCAAAATTGTAATTTTAATTCATTTTTTTTTTCTTTTCTTTGCTACTCATTTTCAATTCAATTTTTAGCAATATTTATTCACATTTTAGATCATAATAATTATTTACTTAACTGGACAAGTCGGCCAAAAATCACCTCTGAAGGCGAAATGACCAAAATGCCCTCCGTTTGGCTTAACGAGTCAAAATTGTCTGTACCGATTGAAAAAATTTTCTAAGTATTTTCTTGGCATTCTAATGCCATGGGAACCTCAATGACCCTTCTCTGGAGTCCCAAAAATTATTTTATAATTTTTCCCCCGGGTCTAGGGCTCCTCGTTGCGAGAACCGCAACTTCCTCCTGATTACCCATCGCTTGGGCACGCTCGTTTGACTTCGATTGTATTTTATTTTTAAAATTTTTACTAAATTTTTCTAATTAATATTTAAGTTAATTAGGGTTCTGACTTTAGTTTAAATATTTTTCCGGACGTCTAGCTGTCCGACCGACACCTGGCCACCGGAATGAGAATGTACGAGTGTACCGAGGGTGTTACAACTCTTCCTCTAATTTAAATTTCGTACTTGAAATTTACCTGATTCAAACAGTTTATGGATCTGTTGCCTCATCGTCTCTTCACTTTCACAAGTTGCCTCCTCGGTGTTGTGGTGCCTCCAAAGCACTTTCACGAATGGAATTTGCTTGTTCCTCAACTCTTTTACTTCTCGAGCCAGGATCCGTAGAGGTTCTTCTTCATATGTCAAATCCGGCTGTATTTCAATTTCTTCTCTGGAGATGACATGTGAAGGGTCTGAGCGGTATCTTCTGAGCATGGACACGTGGAACACATTGTGAATCTTGTCCACTGGAGGTAAAGCTAGCCTATAGGCCACGGACCCACACGCTCAATGACTTCATATGGGCCAATGAACCTAGGGCTCAACTTACCTTTTCTTCCAAACCTCAACACTTTCTTCCAGGGTGACACCTTGAGTAACACCTTGTCGCAAACCACATATTCTATTTCTTTCTCTTGGTCGGCATAAGATTTACTGCATCCGAGGCAACCTTCAGATTAGCTTTGATCAATTTTACTTTGTCCTCGACTGTTTCACCAGTGTCCGCCCTACCGCTTGTTCGCCAATTCAGTCCAAGACACCTGAGTTCTACATTTTCTCCCATACAGTGCTTCATATGGGGCCATTTGGATGCTAGCTTGATAGCTATTGTTGTATGCAAATTCTGCCAGTGGGAGATATCTATCCCAACTTCCCTCAAACTCTATGACACAACTCCTCAGCATATCCTCAAGGACCTGGATTACTCTTTCTGATTGCCCATCCGTCTGAGGATGGAAAGCTGTGCTGAAATGGAGTTGTGTACCCAAGGATTCATGCAACTTCTTCCAAAATCTCGATGTAAACCTTGGGTCTTGATCAGATATGATGGAAAGTGGGATTCCATGTAGTCTAACTATCTCACTGATATACAATTCTGCTAACCTCTCTAGTGAGTAGTCAGTCCTAACTGGCAGAAAGTGTGCTGACTTTGTCAATCTATCCACTATTACCCATGCTGCATCATGTTTCCTCTGGGTGAGAGGCAGACCACTTACAAAATCCATGGTGACCCGATCCCACTTCCATTCAGGTATGCGTATAGGCTGTAGCAAACCCGATGGAACTTGATGTTCTGCCTTGACTTGCTGACATGTCAAGCATCTAGTCACATAGTCAGCTATGTCTTTCTTCATACCAGGCCACCAATACTGAAGCTTCAGATCATGATACATCTTTGTACTTCCTGGGTGCATAGCATATACACTGGTGTGTGCCTCTTTTAGAACACTGGTCTTCAATTCCCCATCATCTGGTATACACAGTCTTCCTTTGTAATACAAACACCCATCTGCTTTCACCTCATAGTCAGTTGCTTTTCCCTCTGAGATCTTGCTCATAATAACCATTAACTTTTCATCTGCCTTTTGCCCATCTAAAATTTGTCATGTGAGTTTGGCCTCACTTGCAACTCAGCCAAAATAGCTCCATCTCGAACCAAAGTTAGGCGGGCATTCAATGATCTCAAAGCTGTCATGGATTTTCTGCTCAAAGCATCAGCAACTACATTTGCCTTCCCAAGATGGTAGTCAATTACACAGTCATAATCCTTCAGGAACTCAATCCATCGCCTTTGTCTAAGGTTGAGCTCCTTCTGGGTTGGCAAATATTTCAGGCTTTTGTGGTCTGTGTAAATGTAGCACTTTTCACCATACAAGTAGTGCCTCCATATCTTCAGTGCGAAGATAATTGCTGCAAGCTCTAGATCATGGGTAGGGTAGTTCTGCTCATGTGGCCTTAGCTGCCTGGAAGCATAGGCGATCACTTTTCCCTCTTGCATCAACACACACCCTAACCCATTATGAGAGGCATCACTGTAGACCACAAAGTCATTCCCTGACACTGGCTGTGTTAACACTGGTGCCTCTGTCAACATAGCCTTCAATTTCTCAAAACTGGTCTGACACTTGTCATTCCAGTCAAATCTGACATTCTTGTGTAACAACTTGGTCATTGGAGCAGCTATTAGGGAAAATCCCTTCACAAATCTCCTGTAATACCCAGCTAGCCCCAAGAAGCTTCTGACCTCAGTTGTATTCCTGGGAGGCTTCCATTCCATCACTGCTTCTATTTTCTTGGGATCCACCCTAATCCCATCAGCTGACACTATGTGTCCAAGGAATGCAATCTCATTCAGCCAAAAGTCACACTTGGACAACTTAGCATACAGCTCCTTTTCTCTCAGGGTTTGCAGAACAATCCTCAAATGTTCATCATGTTCTTCCCTGGTCTTGGAATACACCAAAATATCATCAATAAAGACCACTACGAACCGATCTAAGTGTGGATGGAAGATACGGTTCATAAGGTCCATGAATGCCGCTGGTGCATTTGTTAAGCCAAAGGGCATCACTAGAAACTCATAATGCCCATACCGGGTCCTGAATGCAGTCTTGGGCACATCTACATCTTTCACCCTCAGCTGATGATACCCTGATCTGAGATCAATCTTAGAAAATACTCCTGCTCCCTTCAGCTGATCAAACAGATCATCAATTCTAGGCAACGGATACTTGTTCTTCACAGTCACTTTATTCAACCGCCAGAATCAATACATAGCCTCAAAGTCCCATCCTTCTTCTTTACAAACAGACCGAGCTCCCCATGGTGACACATGGGCGTATGAACCCTTATCCAAAGAATCTTGCAACCGAAGTTTTCAACTCCTCAATTCTGGGTGCCATCCTATAAGGAGCAATGGAAATGGGTGTCAGTGCAGTTGTCTCAATAGCAAACTCGACTTCACTTTCTTGTGGCAAACTGTGCAACTCTTCAGAAATACTGGGAAGTCTCTCACCGTGGGTATGTCACTCAAGTTTGGCTTAGCCGCCTAGTATCCACCACATGTGCTAGGTAGGCTTCACGACCTTTTCTCATCATTCTTCTTGCAATCGTGGTGAGATGACATTGGACAAGAAATCATCCTTTCACCCACAACGGTGATCTCATTACCCTCCGGAGTTTTTAGAGAAATCCTCTTCAATTTGCAATCAACTATTGCACGATGACGTGACAACCACCCATTCCCAAAATCACGTCAAACTCATGGAAGGGCAACTCAATCAAGTCTGCCAAGAATTCATACCCCTGAATCCTCAATGGGCAACCTTTGTATACTTTGTTCACCACTACACTGTGGCCTAATGGATTAGTGACCAGAATGTCTTGGTCACTTTCCCCTACCAATATCCCCCTTTCTACGGGTAGGTTGATGCAGATGTATGAATGAGTGGATCCTGGATCCACCAATGCATGCACAGGAGTAGTGTAAAGGAAGAACGCACTCGATGACGTCCGGCATCTTGCTCCTCCTCGGCTCTCAAGGCATAATTTCGCGGTGTGGTGCATCCGGCCTCTCTGGCTCGCTCTGAGCCTCGAGATGGTCCCACAACCAGATTTACGGACCTTCTACCCCTTGGTGGTGCAGAGCGTGCATGCGCTTGTGTTGGAGCAAATGTAATGGTTCTGCGTGGGCAGTTCCTCAACTGATGCTCTGTTGACCCACACCTCAAGCAAGCACCAGTCATTCTCCAACACTCCCCCTTATGCCATTTCTGACAGTGTGGACATGCAGAAGATGCCGGGGCTGGTCTCCTGAACCCCATCCTCGGAGAGCGCCCACCGATGGTGTGGATGACCTCTCCTAGGGGTGAAGCGTGGCTGGGCCCCGAGTGACCACGGCCCCGTGGCCGAGCTGAACTCGTGCGGGAGGACCCTTGAACTTCTTCCCCGATGCAGAGCCGAACTAGACCGACCGGTCCCCTCTTCTGCTGTCTCTCTCTTCTAGTCCACTCACTAATTCTCACTTTTTCAACCTTTATGGCAGCTTCCACTAACTTGGTAAATTCTGTGATTCCCAAGGCAGTGAGCTGGATCTTGATATTGTCATTTAGTCCCTCTTCAAATCTCTTGCATCTTTCAGCTTCATTAGGGACTATCTCCCTTCCGTAGCGGCTTAATCGGACGAATTCTTTCTCATACTCAGCCACTGATAATTGTCTCTGCCTCAGGTTAATAAATTCTCTTCTTCTCTCTTCCAAATATACAGTACCCACATACTTCTTCTTGAACTCAGAGAGAAAGAAATCCCAAGTTACAGCTTCTGGCTGCACTTCACTGGACACTGTGTCCCACCACTCATAAGCATCATCTTGCAGTAAAGAGATGGCAGCTTCCAGGTTTTGCTCTGGAGTGCAGTGAAGTTGTTTCAAGACTCTGCCTGCTGCTCAACCAATTCTCTACCGCAACAGAGTCATCTTCTCTCTTGCCATAGAAATCCACTGCCCCAAATTTTCTTAACCTTTCCAGGTGTGATTTCTGCTGTGGAGCTGGTGGTGGTGGTGGTGGTGGTGCTGGCATTACCCCAGCCATCTGCCTAAAGAAGTCGGCCATTTGTTGGAACATGGCCTGTGGAGGCTGGGCAGCTCGCTCGAGCCGGGTGGAGCATTCTCTCATGCCCCAGCCTCACCGCCGCAGTGGAGCATGACTCTCCACTTCCTCCTCAACGGCTCTCTGAGAGGAAGGATCCATATCCTATTCAAAATAAGAAAGATAAACAGATCTGCGTTAGTGTCACCTCGACTCTTACAAATGCAATGCATGGTATGGACTCAATCTAGGCCCAGAAACGCCTAAACCGTGCTCTGATACCACTAAATGTGACACCCCTTACCCGTGTACAGTATACCCGAGTAAGTAATGCCACCTGGTGTACCGGCACACTCTAATATTCCTCAGTTAATTTAGACAATGCTTTTGCACATAATTTATGAAATACAAATTATTTAAACCATTTATCAAAAGTATCATTCATTTAAGGTTCCGAAAATTTTTAAGAAAATCCGGCGGAGTACCGGCTAAAAATGGAGAAAACCGTTCTTCGGAACCTGTTAAAAACACTTCCAATATTTTTATTTCATCATCTCAAACTCCAATATCATCAATAAAACTCAATATCAATATCTCGGTAATTTGTCAATTTCAGGTCTCAACAACCTTTTCATTTTTCAAAACATCCCTTTCTCAGGGTTCTCATACATAAACAACCATTAAATACTCAAATTAATACCATACATAACCATAAATCTTTATTATTTACATGAACCTCAAAATACATTACATAAATCCTAAATACATATGAGAAAATAAAAAGTTAATTACAAGATGACAAAATGGCATCTAGTGTCCTACCAATGCACTGCAGGTGACGAGGTGACACGGACACTGAGCAGAACTGCCGGATGGACTCACCCAGTCTGTGGTCTACTGGGCTCGCGATCGGGATCTCCAGTACCTACGCGTGGCAAAAGCAACGCGCTAAGCAATAATGCTTAGTGGTGCAATAATAAAATAAAAGAAAATAGCATATATAAATATGTATTGCATGTGCATGTTTTGTTTGTCATGTATTTGTATATTCATTCCTTTATTTCTTCTACATTGCTCATTTTTATTCATTTGGTTGCCCAAGTAACCTACACTAGACGACTGGACTGGATAACGGGTAAACTGGCACTGGGTACCTAGTACCTCGGGCCGTCACACCATCGGTCACATATGCATCTCTCGGTGTAATGTAACAACAAGTCAGAATGATATCAGGCACAAGGCCAAGTCTCAATGCAAAGTCAGAATGGCTAAAAGCCATGAAATCACAGAATGGCATTTTTGCCATGTGCAGTACTACTAACTGAACCCTATTGGCATGCCAAACTATCCAAACCAATCTTGTTAGGTATACTAGGGCATTTGAAACTCTTAAATTCGTCAATTTTTGAATTTCAACTTTTTTGGTGTTACTATTCATCATTGGTCAACAAAAATGTTGACTTTTGGAATAAAAATGTGTACATTGCCTTTGGCACTCCCAACATACCACATTTGGTGTTTAAAACTTGTTGGCATTAAGTGTTAATGCAATTTCAAAGTGTAACCCACACTAGCAGAAAATTTCAGTTTTGATGCCCTAACTTCACTGTTCCATTGGACACTGTTACTGTTGGAATTTGAAGAAACGTAAAACATGAAAGTTGTTCCTTATTTTGTCTAGTTGAATTTCCTTTTTTGAATCACTCCATTTGGAGTTTTGTAGCTCCAGATATGGCTCAAAAACCCAAGCTTCCTGGATATGCAGTCTGCAGAATTTTACCATATCTACAGTGCATGAACAGTGACTTGAGTCACTTGGTTGAATGGGTTCTGGCCATAATTTGGGGTAGGTTCCTTCATGAAAGTTGTTTGTCTATGTCTTAACTTGTTGCTGTAAAAATTTCAGACCAATTGACCAAATCTACAGTGACTTATGGCCAAATGAACAGTTACTGTTCATTTGGCAAATTCTGCAGAATTCAGTTTGTGGTTCGGATTGTGGCTGGGTTTTGACCCTTTTGCTTTGGTCTTTTGGGCATGCTTTCTTCAGCAAAAATGTGCCATTATAAGCCTAGTTTCATGTCCAAATGGCCAAACACCAATTGGACTACCACTGCCCAAGTTATGGCAGTGCAAAGGGACTGAAATTTCAGTCCCTATGCTGCTGTCCATAGGGCAATTTTCACCTTGAGTTTGCCATCCAATTTTTCAGTTCTAATTAGGGTCAACCTACCTAAAATGGTCATTAATTGACCATTAAAAAGTCCTCTAACCATTTCCAAAGCTAAGTCACAATTTCACCTTTCCAAACCCTAATGTCCAAACCAATTACTCATACAAACTCAAAAATTCAACTCCATTAAACTCCAATTCATATATATGCATTAATTGACATTAATATACCAACTTAATTGCAATTAAACCATCAAAACCCTAACCCTAACTTGGCTGCCACCATTCATACATACTCCTACATAAGTGTTTTATTCAATTTCTTAACAATTTCTTATTCACTTGAACTTCCTAACATGGAATAAAAAGAAAAATGTAAGAGTTAGCACTAACCTTAATTTGAGCAGAATTTTCCCAAGCAATTCCTTCACTTTCTTGGCTTTTCTTGGTTGCCAAACACTTGTCCTTGATGTGGGTATAACTTTTTGTGAAGGAAGGATAAGGTTTTGAGGTGAGGAAGCTTAGGAAAATAAACCTTTAAAAGAAAAAAAATGGAGAGAAAGCTTCTTGATTTGGTATACGGGAATTGAAGAAGAAGAATTCAGTTTTTTCCTTTCAATTTTCTGCCCATTTGACTCATTTTAATTGGTTTATGGACATGTGTCACAATGTGATTGGGTGAGAGTGCTTAGTGACATAAGCATGAGGTCAAAATTGTAATTTTAATTCTTTTTTTTTCTTTTCTTTGCTACTCATTTTCAATTCAATTTTTAGCAATATTTATTCACATTTTAGATCATAATAATTATTTACTTAACTGGACAAGTCGGCCAAAAATCACCTCTGAAGGCGAAATGACCAAAATGCCCTCCGTTTGGCTTAACGAGTCAAAATTGTCTGTACCGATTGAAAAATTTTTCTAAGTATTTTCTTGGCATTCTAATGCCATGGGAACCTCAATGAACCTTCTCTGGAGTCCCAAAAATTATTTTATAATTTTTCCCCCGGGTCTAGGGCTCCTCGTTGCGAGAACCGCAACTTCCCTCCGGTTACCCATCGCTTGGGCACCGCTGCTTGACTTCGATTGTATTTTATTTCTAAAATTTTTACTAAATTTTTCTAATTAATATTTAAGTTAATTAGGGTTCCTGACTTTAGTTTAAATATTTTTCCGGACGTTCTAGCTGTCCGGACCGACACCGGTCACCGGAACAGTAGAATGTACGGAGTGTACCGGGAGGGTGTTACATGAGGAGTATGGATAAAGGTGACGCCTCAAAAATTTTCGAGCCAAATAAATAAGGAAAACAATTAGGAAAATGGATGTATTCCAGATCGATGTAGAAGGTTTGGATAAGTTATGAGGTCATAGACCGAGATTAGCTCGGATAAGTAAATTATGAGATTAAAAAGAAACAAAGCAAGCCCGGACAATAAGGTATATGGGTGGGAATAAAGGAGTTCAGATAACATAGAGGTTGTGGAATTACGTGGAAGATCGATGAAGAGTTCAGATCGACATTCGCAACTTTTAGATTCACTTTTCAAAATGGGAGTTCGGGAGAGAGTCCTTACCCTAATTCTCTTAGCTAAAATTCTGATAAAATATGTTAAGAGATCAGGAGAGAGTCCTTACCCGAATTCTCTTAGCTAAAATTCTGATAAAATATCTTAAGAGATCGAGAGAGAGTCCTTACCCGAATTCTCTTAGTCAAAATTCTAATAAAATATCTTAAGAGATCGGGAGAGAGTCCTTACCCAAATTCTCTTAGCTAAAGTTCTAATCAAAATATTTTAAGAGATCAGGAGAGAGTCCTTACCCAAATTCTCTTAGCTAAAGTTCTAATAAAAATATTTTAAGAGATTGGGGGAGAGTCCTTACCCGAATTCTCTTAGCTAAAATTCTAATAAAAATATTTTACGATATCGGAGGTGGGGTGCCTAACACCTTTCCCACCCGTGAACGGACCCTAAATCTAGAACATCTATTTTAGAAGTGGTTTTATAAATTTTTAAATCTTTATTTTTTCTAATGGTTTCCTTTAATTTCCCTTAAAATTAAAGTGGTGACTCCTTACTTTTTCCACTTTGGTGAGAATCGTTCGGTGATCGCAAGACCCTTGCAACAGTATTATGAATCTAAAAGCTGTATCCTTTTTTATTTGTAAATGAAAGAAAAAAATTTTTTGAATGATGATTTATTTAATTATGTTATATATTTGCCACAGGTGAATTTAACAGGTTAAAAATCGCGATTTAGCAAAATTTCAGCCGTAACCACGCGAATTTTCCGCAAAATAAAATAAAATAATTTCTTAGAATTATAGAATGTCTAATTAATTTTTCAACTAATGTCTCCACCTTTTTGCAATAATTTAACTTAAAAATAAATTTGTTTTGCTAAAATCCCTTGTAGTATATTTAATTGATTATTAGTAGGCGAAGTGCGATAATTTATTAGGTATACTACGGCATCATATCATATCTTACAGAGGGTAAGGTGTGACACACTTTACATGGGTCGTGTAAACATACCACAAACCCATGTAACTTGCTGCCATGAGAAAACCAAAGAAGTCAAAGAAGAAACAAAGTACACTGGCCGTGTAACACGACCTGTGTAACCTGTGGAGAACCGTGTAATATTCTGCCTAGCAAAGCTTGAAGAATTCCTAGAAGAACAGCAAAACACGGGCCGTGTAATTGGACCCATGTAACTGGCTAAGACCTGTGTAATCTTCTGTCCAAATACGAGATGCAGCTTCAAGTTCCAGTAAGATACACAGCCATGGGCTTTGTAGTGGCACGCGGGCCGTGTATCAGCCAACAGCTAGTTTCCCGATTTGATTTCAGCTCCAGTTTTTACACTCAAAATAGACTTTTGATGCCTTGAGGACTCTAAAAACCTAACCCTAGGACACTGGATACAAATAGAAGTAGTAGAAAACAGAGAAAGGATTTCGAATTCAATCACTGCATACATCTTCATTATTCTTTTTAAGCTGTCTTGAAGAACAGTGCATTAGCATCAAAGAGGAGCCCTCGGCCAAAGTTTCACAAGTTCAAAGCTACAAATTCTCTTCGATTCTTTTATTCTATTTCTTTAGGCTGCTTTTATGTTTTTTTATTTCACTTTTGTTATATTTGCTAAACTTACCATTAGTGAGTAGTTTCTTTATTCTGAAATTAGGAGAGTAATACTTGTAATCATTATTATGGACAAATATTTAATTTTATCTATTGGATTTGAGTTTTGCTCTTTGATTTAATGTTCTGTATTCTTAACGCATGCTATGTGCCATTACCCAATTAGACATGTTATAAGATACCAATTGAAGAACTGAAAGGTGAAGGTTAGTATTAGAAAATTGGAGTATTAAACTTAGGAAATCTGAGCTAGAGATAGGCTGAAATCCTTCGTGGAATTCCATAATTAATCACAGATCTTAAAGGGTTTTTATTAAGACTAATCACCAACCAAAGTAAGGTTTAGCTCTAATTGAAATACAACTTAAGTGCCTTGAGAGAGGACCTAGGATACCCTAGGATTAATTTCCATCAAAGCAATGATCCTCAATCCAATGAATATACAAGATTAAATCCATAATAAGGTTAAAGTGTGAAATCTTAATTCTGGAATTGTTTCATTAGATTGTTTCATTTTAAGTTCATTGTTCTCCTAGTTTTTAGTGCTTAAGATAAATTAGATTCACACTTCCATTATATTCGGTAGCCTAAACAGTCATAATTACTGTGTAACTTGGTACTTGCTAATTAAATTTCTCATGGGACGATACTATACTCACTACTTTATTACTTATTAGCGATCCGTGCACTTGCAGGGTTGTAAAACCAGCAAACAAGTTTTTGAGGACAAGAAATGATATATCCATAACATAGCCTCAAAGATTAGATAGAATATCTCCTCCACCAGAGAGATATGGTTTTCTTCATGAGAATAAATAAGAGTTGTTTGTTCATGAGAAAATGGATCATGGTGATGATACAATGACCTATGAAGAAGCTATATCGGATATAGACTCGTCAACATGGATTGAAGCAATAAAATCTAAAATGGATTCCATGTATAAGAATCGAGTTTGGAATCTTGCTAACCCTCCTAAAGGTATTGTACTAATAGGGAATAAATGGGTTTTCAAGAAGAAAATTGATTTTGATGGAAAGTTAAAGACCTACAAAGCAAGGCTAGTTGCGAAAGAGTTTCGCTAAAGGCAGGGGGTCGATTATGAAGAGACCTTCTCGCCTGTAGCCATGCTTAAATCTATTAGGATTTTATTAGCTATAGCAGCATACTATGACTATGACTATGAGATTTGACAAATGGATATCAAAACTGCTTTCCTCAATGGATACATAAAGGAAAACATATTCACGGAACAACCTAGGGGTTTTGAATCCCAAGATCATTCCAAAGTATGCAAGCTTAAACGATCTATTTATGGTATTAAACAGGCTTCGAGGAGCTGGAACATTCATTTTGATGAAGCCATTAAATCTTTTAGTTTTATCAAAAATAAGGATGAGCCATAGGTTTACAAGAAGGTTAGTGGGAGTGCAATCATTTTCCTTATCTTGTGTGTGGATGATATCTTATTAATAGGTAATGATGTCGGTATGCTCACTACTATAAAACTCTGGTCGTCAAATACTTTCTCCATGAAAGACTTAGCAGAAGTAACCTATATTCTGGGCATTCGCATCTATAGAGATAGATAAAAAAGAATAATAGATTTATCCCAAAGTCTATACTTGGATAAAGTGTTAAAGAGATTTAAAATGCTTGATTCCAAGACAGGATTATTACCAGTAAGGTATGGTATCCACCTTTCCAAAGAATTGTCTCCAAAGACACCTGAGGAAAGAGAGAAAATAGCTAGGATTCCTTATGCTTAAGTATTTTAAAGCCTTATGTATGCAATATTGTGTACGAGGCCGGATATCTTATATGCAATTAGTTTGACTAGCAGATTTCAATCTAATTCAAGTTTGAAATACTGAATTGCTGTAAAAAATATCCTTAAGTACTTGAGAAGGACTAAGGATTTAGTCTTGATATATGGAGGAGGTGATCTCCAATTAGATGGTTTTACAGATTCTGATTTTCAATCAGACGTGGATGATAGAAAGTCTATCTTTGATTTTGTGTTCATATGTAATGGAGGCGCAGTTAGCTGGAAGAGTTCCAAGCAGAGTATATCTGCTGACTCCACTACAAAGGTCAAGTATATTATTGCATCAGATGCTGCAAAGGAAGCTGTTTGAATAAAGAAGTTCGTAATAAAATTTGGAGTGATTCCTTTAATTGAATCACCAATTCCATTATTTTCTGACAACAATGGTGCTGTGATCCAAGCAAAGGAACCTCGATCTCACCAAATATCCAAACACTTAGAAATGTGCTACCACATTATCAGAGAAATAGTTAGGAGAGGTGATGTAGCCATGTAAAAAATAGCATCAGTTTATAATCCAACTGATCCCTTCACCAAGGCCATGACACAAAACCAATTAGACTGACATCTTGAGAAGATGGGTTATAGATTTTGTAATAAATTGCTCTAGTGCAAGTGGGAGATTATTAGTAGTATGTCCTAGAGCATATCATTGTATTGTATCTTATAAACATTTACTTTTCATTTAATGGCAAATATTATTTTCTTTTAAAGTTGAATGGTTTGAATTTAATTAAAAATGTCCTTTAATATCTTATTAGATATTCTATTCTCAAGTTGTTAAGAATATGAGTAACAGAATATTCTAACGCAAGTATTATAAATTTGGTTCGCAATCTAGGATACTTCATTGAACATGACTTATCCGAAAAGATTGTCACTTATGTTTTTTTCCATGGATTAGTATGAGATACTAATATGATGGAATGGTGAGTCTCATGCCATATGGAAAACATTGTGGGCACTTATACGATAAGTGGGCTGAACCAGTGATATAAGATGACTTGTACATGGGGTTTGCTTTTATCAATACAAAGTTATCTAGATCATAATAGTGCATATAATCTCTTGACCTGAAATAACATAGTTTATCTTGTATATAGGTGGTTTGAGTTTGATACTGCTTTCATGCTTGTACTATGTATGAGTATATGGGCATGTGTTGGCTTCAACTAATTATAAATGGATAGGTGTTAGTGAAGATGGTATCCGTTACCCTAAGCAAATAAGGATAAAATCTTATATCCATTTAATTATTCTTGATGAATTCAAGTTCTTGGTCAGGACAGTCAAACCTAGTCAGAAAAGAGTTTCTGACAGGAAAGTCTTATTAATAAAAAATTAGAATTAAAAGAGGACATATGATTCTAAAAAAAAAGAGTTTGACATGAACCATGACTCTAGCTAGAATTGAGATTTTGTAACAGAGAGATTTTAGTGCATGGTACGTATAATCAAGGTTCATGAATTGGGAAATAATTCATAACTGATTGGAGAGTCATGGTACATTATGCTAGATGTCAATCATGATTTATGAGAACTTAAATGAAAAGGGAATTTCATTTTAAATTTGGAATAGTTTCAATAATATTAAGAAGATAATATTATTCTCATTGCTAATTAGTAATAAACCTAATAAGTTACATACATAAGAGCACCATGATCAAAGTAAGATTAGTTTAATTAATTAATTAAATGATTTAATTAATTAATTGAATTAATAAATTTAGCTTGTAATTAGATTACAAAGTCCCTAGCATGACTTGAAACTAAATTTACCAATGGAGGTGTTCAAGCTAATATTTAAAGTATTTAAATACAATCTTAAATAATCAAGCTTATGGAAGATTATGGACTTGGTCAAATTTTGATAATTTTGACCATGTTGACTTGGTCAAAAATGGGAGGAAAATGTCTAATTAATTAATGGTTAATTAATTAATTAATTAATTAATATTTAGAATACTAATTAATCTTACTTTCTTAATTAAGATTAAGGCATGGCTGGACCAATCATATGATGAAAACACATTCAAAGGTTGAATGGTTATTGGACACTTGTCAATTTAATTTTAATTAAGTAAATTAAAGTGAATAAAAGGAAAATGGAAGAAGACAAATTTAATATTCTTCTTCTTCCTTCTTGGCCAACTCATTCCTCTCACCATAAAAAAAAATTCTTCTTCCTTCTTTCTTGTTTGATTCAAGAATATTAAGTGTTAATACTCTTGAATTAATAGTTAAGAAAGTGTTTCTTACTACTTCCAAAGAAGAAAGCCTAGAAAAACCTTTCTCTTATTTTTTTTCCAAGTTTGGACGAACCATAAGGAAGCACAAGGAGAAGATTTTGGTTTATCAAAGTGCTTTGATCAAGGAGCTTGTGTGAACAAGCTAGAGAGTCAATATTTGGTGGCTTCACTATCCGGATTGGAGGTGGAATTTTTTATTTTGCACCTATTTGGGTGAGTTTTCCCTAAAACCCTAACTTGTTAGACTTTTCGAATTTTGTTTCCTAATGACAATTTGGTATGCTAGCAACTGAGAAATCATGTTTTATGACCAAAGCTAAGTGTTTTGTAATAGTATAAAATGTTTATCTCTTATATGAAATTTAGGGTTATATAATTTAAAAATTGCTAACCTTGCACCCTATTGGGCCCTGAGGTTCATTTTTTTTTTTCACCACAGTCTTATAAGTTGAATTAATCACATTTAATTTTTCTCATTCTATCTTAGAATATCCATTCGTTCAAATTTGATTTGCTTCTATTTCCATTTTTAGTAAGTGGCCTGGCTTTTTCCAACTGTTCAGAAGCTCCCTCGCGTAATTTTTCTGAATTTCAAATAATATCCAAAATCCTATGTTTTCAATTATCTAATAAATCACTTAATACTCCATTTCTAAAAAAAAATCAATACACCAAGGATTACACTTAGATTTATTAGATTTGTTGCTAAAATATCAGTATCAAACCCAAAACTTCTAGTGGATGACCAGTGACCCAAGGAAATGAAAGAATCGGTTACATTTTTCATATGATCTCCTCTTTGCTTATAGACAATAGACATGCTAATTATCTTTTTTTTTCCTTATTCTATATATTTTATTTCTATATTTTATTTATTTATATTTATTTTATTTTTATTTTATATAAGTATATGTTATTGTTTATCATTGCTCTTGTTTTTTCTTTTTTTTTATTCTATTTCTAAATAGAGTAAAAAAAATAATCAATTTATATTTGAATTATAAATACATTTTTTTTTCAATTTTCAATTTAAAATCTCTAATAACATACATTAGTTTTTTCCTACATATTATTCTTGTGACGCCCCTTACCCGTCTACAGTGTAACCGAGTAAAGTGTGCCATATTCGGTGCCGTAGCACCCTATCTTGTCTCGTCTTATACCGTATTAATTTAAATTCCATGTATTTGTATTATCCCATATGTTAAATTTTTTTTTATCACATCCTATTTTTGTGGAGACCCAGACAGAGTCTCCTCTGTTATATTAGCGTATGGTGGGTTTTATTATTTACCTGTTAAAGCAGTTCATATTCATCTCATTTTCCATATGCTATATCATATCATCATAATTCTCATAATCATTTCAAGTAAATAAAATATTTCATTTCATTCATATAAAATCAAGTACAATATTTACAAACTATTTACAATCTCAAAATTTAATTACATTATATACTTATGTACAATGAACAAAATACAAAAGCTAAATACACATGGGCCCTACAAAAAAAAATGGACTGCTGAGGTGACACGTCCTGCTACTGCAAATCTACAAAAAAAAAAAATGAACAAAATACAAAAGCTAAATACACCAGTACCTATGCGATGAAAAAACCAACGCGCTAAGCATAACCCTTAGTGGTGCATAAAATAAAGGGAAATAAACTAAATAATTAAAGATAATTATTATATGTATAATTGCATAAGGAAATGTAAATTCTATAAATTTTTAGTCATTTACATGTTTATTGACTTTGAGAGCAAAAAAATTTATCAGGATCTTTTCTATTCACTTATTCCATATTTAGTCTTATTACTCATATCTGTGATCTCTTCATGTACTGATTCAATTTTAAAGCTTATTTGATACGGTTTCTACCCTTAGTAATTGATTCCACTAAGAAGAAAGACCAAAGGACCGTCTTCAAAACAAGACAAGAAACTCCCTTGAACCTTCAACCCTTCACCTTGAAGATGGAGAACTGAAAATATAATTCCCAATAAAGACAGCCAAGAACAAGACCAATTCACCTATGCTGATGAACAGCCTTGAACATATAATAAAACTTAACAAATCAAGGCAAGAATTTGCTAAGAAAAATAGAGAGAGTTCTAAGAAGAACTTTGAAGCAAAGCTCCAGCAATTGTGCTCAAAAAATTACCATATGAATTCTGTTCCCAAAATGAAACAAAAGAAGGCAGAAATATGGGTTGGTGTTATCAAGACATTTCAATAACCATGGGACATGTGAAAGTCTTGGTTAATACACCAATCTCTCCTAAAAAAAGATACAAAGTTCAAACATTAATACGAAGGTCAGATTTGGCAGGCTACAATTGAGAGACAATCTGAAAAGAGATGTTTTGTCTTAAAGCTGAAAGTAGTAACTTTGCTTTTCCTATAAAAAGTTGAAGCATGGCTGGAGCTCTTGGACAAAGTTATGGCTTCCAATCTTTGCAAAATGGACAAAAGCATCTTCAAAAGGTAGGTGGAGATGGGCTACCAATTGTGCTGCCACCTAGGCACTCCACTTGGATGCCACATTGGATGCCAACTAGGATGGACTTGCTGACGTGGCTGCCACATGTATGCCAACTTGGACGGATGCCACTTGGTCTCTTGGCTCCTCAAATATGCAAAGGAATGTACAGCAAGGTTGGCTTCTCTCTTCCATGTGCAAACCGAATACTTGCAAGAGGTTGGACTTGGTGATGTGCTTATGCACCAAGCCTTGAAGCTTCTTAGCCATTGCTCTAGTTATTGGCCCTTGATGTGCAATTAGTGTAACCGGTTCCTCATCATCCTCTCCCTCTTCGAAAGAATTCGTCCTCAAATTGTCATCATCTGCATAGAAAGGAGCAAGATCAGTCACATTAAATGTAGCACTTACACCATACTCACCTGGAAGGTTTATCTTGTATGCATTGGCATTAATTCTCTCTAGCACTTCAAAAGGTCCATCACTCTTAGGCTGAAGTTTTGATTTCCTTTGTGTAGGAAACCTCTCCTTTCTCAAATGAACCCATACAAGATCACCAGGTTGGAACACCATCTTCTTTCTTCCCTTGTTAGCTTGGGCTGCCCTCCTCCCATTCACTTTCTCCATTTGTTGCTTTGCTTTTTGATGCATTTGTTTCACCATTTCAGCTTTCCTTTTGCCATCTAAACTAGCAAGCTCATTAGTAGGCAAAGGCAACAAATCTAAAGGAGTTAGTGGATTAAAACCATATACAAGTTCAAAGGGTGAATAACCAGTAGATGAATGCATAGACCTGTTGTATGCAAATTCTATGAATGGTATGCTCTCCTCCCAAGCTTTCAAGTTTTGTTTAATCATTGCACGTAGAAGAGTGCCCACGGTCCTATTGATAACTTCTGTTTGCCCATCCGTTTATGGATGGCAAGTGGTGGAGAAACAAAGTTTTGTTCCTAATTTTCCCCACAAGACTTTCCAAAAATGGCTTAGAAATTTCACATCCCTATCATTAACAATTGTTCTAGGAATGCCATGCAATCTAACTATCTCCTTAAAGAACAAAGAAGCAATGTAAGATGCATCGTCAGTCTTGTGACATGGTATGAAATGAGCCATCTTGGAAAAACGATCAACAACAACAAAAATATTATCATGGCCTTTCTTTGTCCTAGGTAAACCCAAAATGAAATCCATGGATAAATCTACCCAAGGTTCACTAGGAACACTCAATGGCATGTATAGACCATGTGGCCTTACTTTGGACTTTGCCTACATGCAAGTCACACATCTAGCACACACTCTCTCTACATCCCTCTTCATGTGTGGCCAATAAAAATGTTTCTTTAAAATTTCTAAGGTCTTTGCAACCCCAAAATGTCCCATTAAACTACCAGCATGTGATTCTTTAACAAGCAACTCTCTAATTGAGCATTTAGGCACACATAATTTATTTTCCCTAAACAAGAAACCATTATGCCTATAGAATTTATCATATGCAGCATGTTCACAAAAGGAAAACACTTTCCCAAAGTCATCATCATTAGCATACATTTCTTTCACATGTTCGAAGCCTAAAAGTCTAGCGTCAAGCATGGAAAGTAAAGTGTACCTCCTTGAAAGTGCATCAGCCACCACATTCTCTTTGCCTTGCTTGTATTGAATCACATATGGGAAACCTTCAATGAATTCACTCCACTTGGCATGGTGCTTGTTGAGCTTGTTCTACCCCTTTAAGTACTTGAGTGACTCATGGTCACTATGAATGACAAACTCCTTCGGCCACAAGTAGTGTTGCCAAGTCTCAAGTGCACGCACCAGAGCATACATCTCTTTGTCATAAGTGGAGTAGTTCAATGTAGCCCCACTTAGCTTCTCACTGAAGTAGGCAATCGGTCTCCTTTCCTGCTTCAAAAAAGCTCCAATACCCACTCCAAAGGCATCACATTCAATCTCAAAAGTTTTAGAAAAATCAGGTAAAGTAAGTAAAGGTGCAGAACACAATTTCTCCTTATGTGAATTAAATGCATGCTCTTGTTCTTCCCCCCACTTGAATCCCACATTCTTTTTTACAACTTCATTTAAGGGTGCGGCTATGGTACTAAAGTCCTTTACAAATCTCCTATAAAAACTAGCCAGCCCATGGAAGCTCCTCACATCACTCATGGACTTAGGTGTAGGCCACTCTCTAATGGCTTTTACCTTGTCCTCATCAACTTCAATTCCCTTGCCACTCACCACAAATCCTAAGAAAATAACTTTGTCCATACAGAAAGTGCATTTCTTAAGATTGGCATACAAGTGCTCTTTTCTCAACACCGCAAAATCTTGTCTCAAGTGCAGCAAATGATCATGCATATTTTGGCTATATACTAGGATATCATCAAAATACACTACAATAAATTTTCCTAGGAAAGCACGCAACACATGGTTCATAAGCCTCATAAATGTACTAGGTGCATTAGTTAATCCAAATGGCATGACTAACCATTCATATAGTCCATATTGAGTCTTAAAGGCAGTTTTCCATTCATCTCCTAATTTCATGCGAATTTGGTGATAACCACTCTTTAAGTCAATTGTAGAAAACATGCATGCACCATGCAACTCATCAAGCATATCATCAAGTCTAGGTATGGGATGTCTATACTTTACAGTGATTTTGTTGATTGCTCTGCAATCCACACACATGCGCATACTCCCATCTTTCTTAGGCACCAAAAGAACAAGTATGGCACATGGGCTCATGCTCTCCCCAACATGGCCTTTTGCTAGAAGCTCCTCCACTTGTCTTTGAAGTTCCTTAGCCTCTTTCGGATTGGTTCTATAGGCTGGCCTATTTGGGATTACAGCTCCAGGCACAAAATCTATTTGGTGCTCTATGCCTCTAATTAGTGGTAGCCCATTAGGTATTTCTTGAGGGAAGACATCTTCAAACTCCTGCAATAAGGGCAAAGCACAACTAGGAATGGATTGGTCAAGGTTAGAAACATTGGTCTAAGCTCCCTTACAAATTAGCAAAGCCATTGGCATACTAGAAAAATATGCAGTCCTCACATCCTTGGCTTTTGCTAGCAAACTGACTTTATTCTCTCCACTCTTCTCACAACTCTCCTTTTGCCCCGAGCCCTTTCCTTTTGGTTTCACTCTTTTGGAATTTTCTCTCTTCTCTTTCTCTTCCTCATTTTTCCCTCTTACTTTTTCCTCTCTTTCTTTTCTTTCTTTCTCTTTTTGCACTCTTAGCTCGGCCTCTATTTGTTATTGCTCATTCATGGTCTGTTTTATCCTTAATTGATCTTTAAAAGCTTGTGTGGGTGATAATGCTGCTAAAGTAACCCTTCGTCCATCATGATCAAAGGAGTACCTATTCCTAAATCCATCATACACTACCTTCCTATCATATTGCCATGGTCTCCCTAGCAAAATATGTCCAGCTTGCATTGGCACCACATCACACAACACCTCATCCTTATACCTTCCAATAGAAAAAGCCAACATCACTTGCTTGTTCACCTTAATTTCCCCACAGTCATTCAGCCATTGCAACTTGTATGGTCTAGGATGCTTGATGGTGCGCATGCCAAGCTTCGCAACCATGAGTGTGCTGGCAACATTCACACAACTACCACTATCTACAATCATGCTACAAGTTTTACCATTCAGCAAGCATCTAGTGTGGAAAATATTTTCCCTTTGTAGTGCATCTCCCTCTTCTTCCTTTGCTTGTGCACTTAGTGCACGCCTAACCACCAGAATATTTCCTCCCACGGCATGCTCTACATCACTAGCTTCCTCCAAAGGAGGCATACTCTCACTAGTATCATCATCATCAACATCATCATCTTTTGATTCGATCTCCCCATTCGGCCTCATCACCATCACCCTCTTGTTAGGACATTGAGATGCATAATATCCCTTCCCTAGGCACCTAAAACATTGGATATCCCTAGTTCTCCCACTGGAGGTATTCTGTCCCTTGCCTTTCTTAGTCACACTAGGCTTTTCTCCACCCCTAGTCTCCTCTTTCTTTTCCTTAGAAACAGCCTTGGAATCACTAGTTTCACCCTTCTTCCAATTCGGTTTCCATGGAGCATTGTTGCCCAAATTCATACCTACACCCATTTTGAATGCTTTTTTCTTCTTTAGTTGTTTTTCTATCTTGATTACCATATTTAACATGTCATCAAGCTCTACATAGTGCTGTAGCTCCACTATGTTGGCAATATCAAGATTCAGCCCCTTTAGGAACCTAGCCATAGTGGCTTCCCTATCCTCCTCTACATTGGCTCTTATTATAGCCATCTCCATCTCCTTGAAATATTCTTCCACACTTTTGTTTCCTTGCACCAGCCCTTGCAACCTTTGGTGCAACTCCCTATAGTAATGTTGAGGTACAAATCTGTCCCTCATGATTTGCTTCATCTCATCCCAAGTTTCAACACCCCTCATCCCATTTCTCCTTCTTTTAGTGAACAACTATGGCATAATCTGTAAACTCAACTACTGCAAGCTTCACCTTCTTTTCCTCACTATAATTGTGACAATAAAAAATGAGATCCACCTTCCTCTCCCACTCCATATATGCATCCGGATTGGCTTTGCCTTGGAATGGTGGAATTTTCATTTTGATCCCACTAATGTTACCATCCACTCTCCCTCTCCCTCTTGCTTCCTCCTTATTACCTCTTCTCTAGTTTCTGCCTCTACCTCTTCCACCCCTATTACCTCTCATCCCTCTCGGTCTATGGTGGTCATCATGTGTAGCAGAGTGCTGGTCATCCTCTTCATCAGAATCATCATCATTTTCATCCCCCCAATCATCTATAGGTGGTGCATTGTTCACTCTAGATCCCCTAGCCCTATTCTGCCCCTCATTTGTGTTTTGTCTACCATTCCCACTATTCTGCTCAATTCTTTCAATTCGGTCAGCTAGGTTGCTCAATTGTCTACCAATTCTTTCCAAATGTTGAACAAGTGCTTGTTGGTAAAAAGGATTATCCATATTAAGTCCACTAGTTTGTTCTTGTGACATTTGTAATACCTGCACAAAAAATTTAGTAAAACAGAAAACAACCTCACAAATTCACTCAATTTTTGGTCACTCAAGTGTTTGTACTCAGTTTATAGGCTTTTACCCTCTTGGAGTTCTTGCCACCCAATGCCTTTTTCCACTCAAGCTCGCTTACCAAGTTCTTGTCAGAACTAATGCAATTCCAGCAAGTTTAAATCAAGTTTTAATATATGTTCAAGCACAAACTCAAGCAAAACGTGTGGAATAAGGGTTTGTTATGACACTTGAAGCAAGAAATGAAGACACCAAGCTCTAGAGCAATGAAGTGAAATAGGAGTCGAAATTAGCTTGCTATTTTTGCCTCTCCCCGAAAAAAAAGGCAAAGTTGGAATTTTGTAAAACTGTTTTAAGGACAGCAACAAGACATGATTTTTGTAGGAAAATCAAGTCTAGAGGTTCCAGAAATCACCTTGAAGTTTTGGACTCCAAATTGGCCTAATAGGTGCTAAATTTGGTTCACCAAGTAAACGGTAGAATTTTTACACCAAATTTGATTTCTAGGCTTAATTTCGCCTACAAAGCACCCCTATGAATTTTTAGAATTTTCTGGGTTGGTTTGGCTATACCTCCCCCAAAACAGCCACCAAATAGAAATATTGAACTTATAATATTCCAGCACTCAAACATACACTTTAGCACCTTTTTTTTTTCTTCTTTCTTTTTGTTCTTTTTTTTTTATATCATGTAACCACACAACATATACATCTAACACTAAACACTTCAACAACACACTTCACAAGACACAAAGATGCAAATAACCAGGTTGTGAGGAAAAGGCTTAAGGTAGGAAACAACACAAATGTGACAAAACTAGGGAAACAAGGACAAATGCAAGAAAGCCTCTAATATACCCTAAGATTAGTAGTATTGAGTGTAAACTCACTACTAAGCCCTGAATATGTTCAGATTTTCTTACAAACACCAGAAAACACAAGGACTTGAATAACCTTCAAGGCTGAAACACAAGGAAGATAAAAGAAGGAGAAAGGAAAAACAAGAATACAACAAAATGGATGACCAACCTGTTTTGAAGAGAGCCTAAGCTCTGATACCAAATGATACGATTTCTACCCTTAGTAACTGATTCCACTAAGAAGAAAGACCAAAGAACCGTCTTCAAAACAAGCCAAGAAACTCCCTTGAACCTTCAACCCTTCACCTTGAAGATGAAGAACTGAAAATATAATTCCCAAGAAAGACAGCCAAGAACAAGACCAATTCACCTATGCTGATGAACAACCTTGAACATATAATAAAACTTAACAAATCAAGGCAAGAATTTGCTAAGAAAAATAGAGAGAGTTCTAAGAAGAACTTTGAAGCAAAGCTCCAGCAATTGTGCTCAAAAAATTACCATATGAATTCTGTTCCCAAAATGAAACAAAAGAAGGCAGAAATATGGGTTGGTGTTGTCAAGACATTTCAACAACCATGGGACATGTGCAAGTCTTGGTTAATACACCAATCTCTCCTAAAAATAAATACAAAGTTCAAACATTAATAGGAAGGTCAGATTTGACAGGCTACAATTAAGAGACAATCTGAAAAGAGATGTTTTGTCTTAAAGCTGAAAGTAGTAACTTTGCTTTTCCTATAAAAAGTTGAAGCATGGCTGGAGCTCTTAGACAAAGTTATGGCTTCCAATCTTTGCAAAATGGACAAAAGCATCTTCAAAAGGTAGGTGGAGATGGGCTGCCAATTGTGCTGCCACCTAGGCACTACACTTGGACGCCACATTGGATGCCAACTAGGATGGACTTGCTGACGTGGCTGCCACATGTATGCCAACTTGGACGGATGCCACTTGGTCTCTTGGCTCCTCAAATATGCAAAGAAATGTACAGCAAGGTTGGCTTTTCTCTTCCATGTCCAAACCGAATACTTGCAAGAGGTTGGACTTGGTGATGTGCTTATGCACCGAGCCTTGAAGCTTCTTAGCCATTGCTCTAGTTATTGGCCCTTGATGTGCAATTGGTGTAACTGGTTCCTCATCATTATTACTCATATCTGTGCCCAAGTAACCTATGACAGACTATAAAGACTGGATACATGAGACTATACTAGTTAAATATCCATATGTTTATCATGTATACATTAGTCATGTCAAGCACAAGACTAGTGGACAGGCATAAAGCCAAAAATCATAATAGGCACAATGGCTAACGGACAGGCATAAAGTTTAAAGAACAACCATATCAAACATATATTATCTATCAATAATTATTTATATAGGCAGTACTGCAATTTGTAGTCTCTAATTGGTATACCAATTGATCCATGCTATATACATAAGTCTAGGTATACTTCAGGCAAGGTAGTATTATTAAGTACTTATAGTTTTATTATTTCATGTCATGTACTATTTGTGTTTCATAGCATTTTCATGTTACTTATGATGAGAAACATAAGTCCCATATACATATTCATGTCACTTTTATGTTTAATAAATCATTTTGATTACTTCCATATCATATACCAAGTCATTTTATGAACCTTTTTCAAGGTCCAGATTTGGGTGTCTTAACTTCATTTAGCATTTTGGTCAAGCTATAGCCATTGTTTGGCCATACTTCCTTCACAGAAGTTGTTCCTCTATGTCTTATCTTTGTTTTTCTTTTTTGAATCATGTCATTTGGAGTTTTAGAACTCAAGTTATGGTTAATTAACCAACACTGGTTCACTATCTCACTCGGGTTCTAGAATCAAGCAGATTCTGGAGTCACATTTTATCTAGTCATTTGCGCATGCTACAATCAATTTTAGGCCTAATGTTCTTCATATGAGTTGTTACCCTATGTCTTAGGGTCACTTAGGTTCAAGAATCACAATTTTTCAGGTCATTTTGGATGAATTATAGTCAATTAACTGGCCTGGACTCCTGAATCCTGTGCCTTCAGGATTTTAGGTTCAGGTCCGTGTATTTGATTCCTATTTTAGGGTTTTTACTCTCAAAATTTGGTAAAAGTTCCTAAATCAAAGTTGAAGCCCTGTTTCTTAGGTTTCCATAATAGTTTGGCTCATCCCATTTGGAGTTTCCTAGTGGGAGATATGGTATAAATACTGTTCTAGGGTCAAGTGACTATTTGGTTCAATTTCAGGATTTGGATGGCTGAATTGTCCTAGAAATTTGTCTAAGTTCCATTGGATTCTGGATTTTGGTCAAAACATCTAAATTGTAGTTCTAGGTCTTATAAAAATTTTAGCTTTGGTTTCACTACATTTGCAGTTTTGTGGACCAAGTTATGAGATTTTTGCAAAAATTGGTCGGGTAGGTCCAAATCCAGAATTTCAGGTCACTTTTGGTTCTGGTTAGAATTGTTGACCTAAATTTTTCTAGCAAATTGGTTAGGTTATAGACAGAATTAGGCTCTGTGTTCTTCATGAAAAATGTGCTCCCATGTCTAACATTTTCAACGGTTCAAAATTCAGGTCATTCTAACATTCCTAGAGTGAGTTATGGCTATTTAAACATTTACTGTTTATATGGTCATTTTTTCAGGTCCAGCATATGGTTACCCGGATTCAAGCTAACTTTAGGTCATCTTACGTTCAATTCTGGGCAGGGTCTCTATATGAAAAATGTGGTAAATTGTCCTAGGTTTCATCTCCAATTGGCCTCATACCAATTGGAACAACATAACTCTACTTATGGCCATGAAAGTACACTGGACTCAAGGTCTAGAATTTTTGCATGAAAATAACACGCCCAATTTCTCAATTCCACCCAACTTCCAAACTTTAATCATATTCATGGCACTTCAAATAATCAACAATCAACCTCAACAACATCAATTTCAAGTCACAACACAAAATTCTCAAATTTAGATTAAAACCCTAATTCCCATAGTCATCTTTCACGCAAATGCATACCAAACTCATACCAATCAACTTATCTATCACATATACTCATCAACAATACTAATAAACAAATTAATTTCATCAAAAATCATCAAACCCCAAATCTTCTCATGGCTGCCGAAAATTTAATCTTTCAAATACTTATCATTTTCTTTCAATTTTATAAGATTTCAACTTAGTTCATTATGTTAACAATGATTAAAGAAGGAAAGATGCTTGTATATGGCACTAACCTTGAATTGATCAATCTTTGACTTGTTAAAACTTCAAATTCTCTTCAAATCTTGGCAGCCAATTACTTCTCCAAGGTGCAAAATTAATTTTTTAGTAAAGAGATTTAAGGGTTTTATGGTAAGATGCAAGGGAAATTCAAGCTTAGAATTTTGGAAGAACATGGAAGAATACTTCCATGGAGTTTTGGCCAAGAGGGAATTCAAAGGAAGAAGAAGACTTATTTAATGCTATTTGTCTCTTATGAAGCAAATTTATCCGTAAAATTAATTTAATTATTAATTATAAAAATTATAATTTTTAACATTTCAAATAATTCCCTCTATGTCCCTTCATTTATTTTCGTAAGTACTTCATGTTTTCAATAGATTTTCAAAATTTTAATGTTACTCATTTTAATGAATATTTAGGTCAAAAGTTTACTTTAAATGCCAAATAACTAAAATGCCCCTCGTTATGTTTATCGAGTTATAATTGTCTGTATCGATTAACTTAAATTTCCTTGTATTTTTCTTAGCATTTTTATTGTTGTTTAGACCTCATAAATTCCCCAGTTAAGTCCCAATATTTATCTTACAGGATTTTCCCACGAGTCTGGAGCTAACAACTGTCTTCACAGTAGCTTTCCGTTAGGGTTACCCATCGCCGTAACCTCCGGCTCTTTTAATCTATCTACACTTCATTTTTTTTATTTTTTTTTAATTTTTCTTAGTCTTTATTTAATCATATTATGACTTTTTACTCTAGTTTAAGTGTAGTTCTAGCCATCCTGACTGTCCGAACAAATGTCAATCATCAGAACAGTAGAATGTTCGAAAAAAGTGAGAGCGTTACAATTCCATATAATTTTAATATATTTAATTTTTTTTGATGCGAACAAATTTATTCTTAGGAAATTTTTGTTTTAAATACTTTTTTATGATAAATATTATCATTTAAAAATAAAATTAAAAAATTTAAATTATTTTTTAAAATTATTTACATATTAAAATTTAAGGAAATTTATTTTATTTATTATTTATAAAATATGTCAAACTACTAATTATAATAATTTATTATTTTAAAAGAAGATTAATTCTAATTAAAAGTTAATCCGTCAACCCGTTATGTTGACCAATTCATTAACCAGGCCAAGTTTAAAAATCTTGGTTATGATACATGGTGTGAATCAATTTCTAATTTTTATTAAAAAAAGAAAAAAATTATCTGAAAAATGATGCTATTTCTATTAGGAATGAACACTATTTAATTCAAATAAAAAAAATCCATTGAATTAATTAGTTTTGGTTTTTTTATTATTATCGGTTAAATTAGGGGTGTTCGGTTCTAGTTAAGTGTGGAATTTGCTTAGGTACCATAACCGAACTGGAATTTTGAAATTTCAGTACAGTCTCAATTCTGTTCTTTATTGTTTCGGTTTTAGTTCGGTATAGTTCTCGGTTCTTCGGTTCCAGTTCGGTTCGGTACGATTCTAGCTCTATTATCGGTTTTTAAAATAATTTTATATAATTATTTTCTTAAAAAGTCATACTTGAATTAGCATTTAAGTTTTGAATTGAGTTATTAATACAAAATATATCATATAATATATCTTTTAGCTATACATAAATTATATAATCTTTAATTATAAGGTGCATATATAACTTAGGATTAAATATATTATATGATATAATAATATATCATATAATATACATTTTAATTATTTATTAATCATATAATATTTAACTATAAGATACAAATATAATTAAGAATTAATATATATATATATATATATATATTAATATAAGATAATAGTATATTTATAATTAAGAATGATAAGGTAATTTAATGTATTTATAATTAAAATTATTAAGAAAATATAGAAAAATGAAATATAATATTAAATTCTATTTAGTTTATAATTATATTTACATATATAAGTATATATAATTATATTGAAAGCATATAATATATCTACAAAAATATAAAAAAGCATATATATATATAAATTCGGTTCTCAGTTCAGTATGGGTTCTATTTCGATATCATTCCGGTTCGATTCTTAATAAAAAATAAAAATAGAACTGAAATATCAAAATAAATTTAATTCTATATGATTCGTATAGATTCAATACAATTCTTCGGTTTGATTCGGTTCGACTCCCCTAACACACGTGCACAGATTAGGTTAAACTGACTTGAAGTAATCAAATAAAAGCAGCACTTTACTTTAGTATATGCAGTGCGGCGATTAGCAATAGAAAATGTTTTCTCTACGTCGTGTGTTCGATTCTTGCTCCTCGTCATATTGCCATATCATTTTTCTTTCACAGGTTTAATCTGAGCCGTTCTACCCATACGTTCATCTTTTATTCTAACCCTAGGCCGTCCCAAATTCTAACCCTCGAATTTGTTTGCATCTCTGTATAGATTACAATCGACTGCCTCTAACCTTGTCGCATCTCTGATTGAGACTTCCTTGCTCTCTCTGTAAGCAGTTGATTGGATTTTATTTATTTATTTTTTGTCATAATGTATGAACATGTAAATTTTGAAAGCTTGGGACTGGTTTTTTGAAATAAAATTTGAAGGTTTGGGACTGGCTTTGTTGAATTTTATCTTCATCAAACAAACATCAAACCTCAGATGCCAATTTATTTGTTCCTGTATTTATTCAGTTTTTTAAATAAATAAAAGAATTAGTTAATACAAAACAAACAATAAAAGACTAGAACCGATTTTGGTTTTTAAAGAAGGAAACACTTAAGTATTTCCTGGTTGTTTCATAGGGTAAATTCATGTGAAATTTTACGGTCAGCAATGGATTTGAAGCTTTTGGTTCTCATGGTTTGTTTGCATTCATTTGCCTTTCTTTCTAAATGAGCTCAATTTATTAAGTTTCTGCGCATTTGAGGGTCTAAATTAATGAGCAGTCTCTTTTTATTTTTTTTTTTCATTTGATTAAAGATTGCAAATTGTGTTTTATTTAAGAGAAATATAATTTAATTGTGTTGAATTTAATTTTGTTTGAGCTCCATTGGTTTATGGAAACTTAATGCTTTCTTATTTGTGCATTTGAGCTATGCAGAATTATTGGATGAAGGGGTGCATAAGATTAATAGAACATATATACTTGTCTGTTTTATGTTTTTAATTTCTCAATTGTAATGTGTAGTTTGAAACCTATCTTGTCACTTATGTAGGGTGTGGTTGAAGCTCGACTACCTGGTTGACTGATATATACAAGTACAAAATGGTATGCTTTACTTTAATTATGATCTTTTATCAATATTTGGTGATAATGAATAATGATTGATATTAGAATGATGGGTACCTTGTACTTTTTCTTGGGTGGGTTTCAATATGTATTTGATTAGTCTTCTCATAACAGTTAACTAATTTACTCTTGATCTTTGGGTTTGTAATGATTCAGTTACTGTATTGTGATATTATTCATTGTGGGTTGGATATGGAGACATGCATTTGCAAGTATATATCAAAGTAGTATTAAGTTTATTTTAAAGTCTGCTGCCATGTCGCTTCTGATAGTGGTGCATGCGTTACTGATGTTTCTGCTGTTATGATTTAATGTCTTGTACGGTAATGAGTTTCTGGGGTAAATGTGTTGTCTGCTATTTCATCTTTATTAATAGTGTGTTACTTGTACATGCAGTTTTTTGATGGATATGGATATCATGGAACGTCATTTGAGCAAACGTATCGATGTTACCCTGCATCATTTATTGAAAAGGTTGGTTTTTTCTATTTTTTTAATTATTTTTTTATTATTTTTATACATCTGTTGTTTTTTTAATTAATGAGATGTTTAATTCTTAAAAGAAAAAGAAATATATGCTTCATTGGTTGTTAATAAAATGGATAAGATCCATTGAGGAATGGGACTCCTCATTGTTCTTATATCCTAGCAATGGGACCTTTTCTTTTATTCCCCCGCGTCCCCCCACCCCTCCTCTCCAACACACACACACACACACACACAAGACGAATGCAGAAACAGAAATGAAAAAGGGCAAGTTCTATTTAGGCCTGAGCATTCGGTTAGTTCGGATCCGAACCATACTCAACTCAACTCAACTAAGCCTTTATCCCAAAAATTTGGGGTCGGCTATATGGATTCACTTTTTCCACTCTGAACGATTTTGGGTTAAATCCTCAGAAATGTGTAATGCTTCTAAGTCATGCTGTACTACTCTCCTCCAAGTCAATTTAGGTCTACCCCTTTTTTTCTTTCTATCCTCTAGCCTAATGTGTTCTACTTGTCTAACTGGAGCCTCCGTATGTCTACGCTTCACATGACCAAACCACCTCAATCTCCCTTCTCTCAACTTATCTTCAATTGGCACCACTCCTACCTTTTCTCTAATACTTTCATTACGGACTTTATCTAGTCTAGTATGACCACTCATCCACCTTAACATTCTCATCTCTGCAACTCTTATCTTAGATGCATACGACTCTTTCAGTGCCCAACACTCACTACCATATAGCATAGCCTGTCGTATGGTCATGCAGTAAAATTTTCCTTTTAATTTATTGGGAATCTTATGATCACATAAAACTCCGTGGCACGTCTCCACTTCAACCATCCGCTTTAATCCTATGACTAACATCCTCCTCACATCCCCATCTACTTGAAGGATGAGCCTAGATATTTAAAGTGATTACTTTGGGACGTGCCACTCCATTCAAACTAACTCCTTCCTATCACCGGTTTGGCCTTTCTTGAACTTGCAATGCATGTATTCTGCCTTCGTTCTACTTAACTTAAAACCCTTTGACTCTAGAGTACTTCTCCAAAGTTCTAGCTTCCTATTGACTCCTTCTCGTGTCTCATCTATCGTAACAATATCATCCGCCGCAAAACATCATGCACCAAGGAATACTCTCTTGTATATGTTTCACGGTTCATCTAAAACTAATGTAAAAGGTAAGGGCTTATGGTGATCCTTGGTGTAATCCAATTGAGATCGGAAAATCTCTTGTGTCCCCTCCCACTTTGTGCGCACAATATTAGTTGCTCCTTCATACATATCTTTCAATACTTGTATGTACCTAATAGATACCCTCTTTTGTTCTAACGCATTCCATAAGACCTCTCTTGGAACGCTATCATAAGCCTTCTCCAAATCAATAAAAACCATGTGTAGATCTTTCTTCCCATCTCTATATTTCTCCATCAAGCTTCTAATGAGAAAGATCGCTTCCATAGTTGAACGACCGTGAATGAAACCAAATTGATTGAGAGAGATAGAAGTATCATGACGTAGTCGATGCTCCACAACTCTCTCCCACAACTTCATAGTATGGCTCATGAGTTTAATTCCCCTATAGTTTGAGCAACTCTGTATGTCTCCCTTATTTTTAAAAATAGGTACTAAAATACTCTTCCTCCATTCATCAGGCATTTTCTTTGAGTTTAGAATCTTATTAAATAATTTAGTTAACCATGCCACTCCCATATCTCCCAAATACTTCCACACTTCAATTGGTATTTCATCGGGTCCACAGGCTTTACCTATTTTCATTTTCTTAAGTGCTTCCTTTACTTCTAAAGATCTAATCCTTCTAGTATAATTTACATTCTTTTCTATTGTTCTATAATCTATATTCACGCTATTTCCATTTTGACTATTATTAAAGAGATCATTAAAATAATTTCTCCATCTTTCTTTAATGTCCTCATCTTTCACCAACACTTTTCCTTCTTTATCCTTAATGCACCTAACTTGATTGAGATCTTGACATTTCCTTTCTCTACTCCTTGCTAATCTATAAATATCTTTCTCCCCTTCTTTAGTTCCAAGTTTCTCATGTAACTTTTCAAAGGCCTGTGCTCTTGCTTGGCTAATTGCCTTTTTTGCCTCTTTCTTTGCTATCTTGTACTGTTCATATGCCTCATTATTATCACATTTAGGTAATTTCTTATACCATTCCCTTTTTCTCTTCACTGCCTTTTGTACTTCCTCATTCCACCACCATCTCTCTTTTGAGGGTGGTCCATGTCCTTTAGATTCCCCAAGTACTTTTCTAGCTACTTCTCTAATCTTTGATGCCATCTGTATCCACATATCATTGGCCTCCATATCTAGCTTCCATACTTCAGACTCAAGAAGCTCATTTTTGAACTTCACTTGCTTTACTCCTTTGAACTCCCACCACTTTGTTCGAGCTACACTATTTCTTCTGACCTTACTTGAATTGTTCTTAAACTTGACATCCAAGACCACCAACCTATGTTGACTTGTTAAAGCCTCTCCTGGAATGACCTTGCAATCCTTGCATAGAGCTCTATTTGTCTTCCTGGTTAAGAGGAAGTCGATTTGGCTTCTATGTTGCCCACTTTTGAAAGTCACTAAATGTGACTCTCTTTTTATAAAGTAGGTATTTGCTAGTATTAGGTCGTATGCCATAGCAAAATCCAGGATGCTTTTTCCCTCCTCATTTCGACTGCCAAAACCAAAACCTCCATGAACATTCTCATAACCTTGCCTATCACTTCCTACATGTCCATTCAAATCTCCACCAATGAAAACATTCTCTTCATTCGGTATGCTTTGCATTAAATCATCCATATCTTCCCAAAACCTTTGTTTACTCTCACTGTCTAGTCCTATTTGTGGGGCATAAGCACTAACTATATTTATTGTTTCTCCGTCTAGTACTAGCTTTACTAGTATAATTCTATCTCCTACTCTTTTCACAGCTACTACTGCGTCTTTCAATGTCCTGTCCATGATTATACCCACTCCGTTCTTGTTTCTCTCCTTTCCGGTAAACCACAATTTATACCCTGAATTACCCACTTCCTTACTTTTCTCTCCTACCCATTTAGTCTCCTGAATGCAAGCAATATTCACCCTTCTCCTTTCCAAGGTATCCACAAGCTCCATTAATTTTCCTGTAAGTGATCCAACATTCCAAGTACCAACCTTGATCCTCCTCCTATCCTGCTCCTTCCTAATTGGTCTCCTTCTATGATATCTTCTATTATTTTCTATGTCTATCTTGTGTTCTGTTCCACTATTTGTTCTATTATCTGTCTTATGGACTAACTTCTTTACCCACACCCGTCCATGATGTGGGAACCCTTGCTCACTTAACACCACACCCGGGCGCCGGCATGGCGCTCGCTTTCGGTGAACGCCCTACACCCTTGCATATTTATCACTACACCCGGGCTCCGATGTAGCGCGTCGTTAGTAGAGGACGCCCCAACGTTTATATCATTTGAATCCATATCATAGGGTGTGACGAAATTTTTACGCTGGTTGTCACCTACCGCAACCCTCCTCCTTTATCCGGGCTTCGGATCCGAACCATAATAACTTAAAACCGAAACTTCAAAATTATCCGGATCGAATCAAACCGAACTAATCAACTAATATCGGTTATCATAAAACCGAATTCAATTTGTTTTTAAATTGCCAAACCTGAAAACAAAATGTAATTGATGCCAAAACCCAGTTGTGCAACACATACAAGCTGATAGTTTGGACTACTAAATAGTGTCAGATCATGCATTTGAACCTACTCAAATTTGGCCATAATAATAATAATAATAATCCAACATTGCAAATAGAGCAACAACTTGACTATCATAATAATAATAATCCGACATTCCCATTAACAACGCCAAATGTCCAAGTTACTATTTAATTTAGAAAATCAGTTTCAAAGGTTAATTTTATGATTATTTATTTTTCTTAAATTTTATCTTGCCAAAGTCATAGTTGACCCCAAATTTTTGGGATAAAAGCTTAGTTGAGTTGAGTTGAGTTGAGTTATCTTGCTAAAGTCTGAATTTATACTTAGCAAATATTATTAAAATTTAAAACTTTCTTTGATATTAATTTCTAATTATTTATGTATTTATCTAAATTATTCAAAAATAGCTCAAAATTAGAAAAAAAAAAACAACCCTTATATCTCTTTTACTTCAAAACTACCTTGTCTATTTGATGATCCATGCTCTTGAGCTCAAAAATTTGTAGAGAAATGAATGATTTCACTTAAGTTGGTTGTGGAGAAAGTTGAGAGAAAATGGCTTAGTTGCTTAGAGAGAATGAAAAGGTGCTAAAATGAATGAGTCAATATAGTTTTTTTGCCCAAAAAAAAAGGCTCCCTTATTTTATTTCACTTGAAAGAGGTCAAAAAAAGAAAAGAATTTTTAACTGGAAAAGTAACGATTGTTACGACCGTTACATAATGGTCCGTAATAGCCGTTACCTTTCAATATTGGCTGTAACGGCCTTTACTATTACAAATTTAAAATCTGTTAAAAAACCTTTAAATAGCGGTCATTACATAACGTAATGACTGTTATTTAAAACCATATTTGTTACATACCCTCTTAAAGCTTTTTAAGTTCCTTTAAATCTTCCTCAACATTTATTAGGCTATTCGAGGAACTTAACCAATCTTGAGCATATATCAAAGCCTCTACAATTCAAGGGTTCAAAGAACTCCTAAAAGGATCAAGTACTTTCTCACTAGTACGGAATACACTCTCTAATGCAACTGTTGAAACTGGAACAATCAATATGTCTCTTGCCATTTTTCCAAGGATAGGAAATCTCTCACAATTGATTTTTCACCATTTAAGGATATCAAAATCTTCCTTGTCCCCTTGAATTGCCTCACTCAAATACAATTCCAATTTAGTTTTTGAATCTAAACCTCTAGTACTTTTTTTTCAACTTTTGCTTCTTGTAGTGATGCTTTAAGAAGAATTTTGGCTTAAGATTTATTGAATTACCACGACCTCTTAAGAGCTGTGAACTGGTGCTATCACTTGATTGCTCAAAATCAGGTTGGTACATTTTTTTGTATTCATTAAACAAGTCATGAATGTTTTCACTTTCTGGAATAACTACTTATTGTTTTCTTTACCATGTATTTGGCAAAATGAAAATTCCATATACTCAAACTTATCACGAAATAAGTTTGTTCATTTTATCTATATCCTTCCAATACTTGTAAAAAATTTTCCTCATTCTTTGCCCCATTTTCACCTCATTATCATTACTGAAAGATTAATGCACCTAAGGGTGCAAAGTGTAAGGGGGACAGCTTGTTACCCTGTGAGGATTGGCCAAACCCAGCCAAGCCGTAGGCCTATGAAATGGTGTAAGGGCAAAATTGATGAGAATGAGAAGTTTGGAGGACACTTTTATAAATATGAGAAAGTGCAGGGGGGTGTGACCACTGAGACATACTGATGTCTCCTCCTGCCAGAGGTCACTATGTTCCTAATGCTCTTTAGGGGGGTGTGACTAGTTGGCCACTGGTGAGCACGGTCGGGCCTAGCTGGTTGCCGAATTTGGTGTCAAGCTCTCCACCATCCCCGGGGTCACTGGCGCAAGGGCGTGACTCTAAGTGAGCTCCCTACGTACTCATTGTACTAGGCGGCGGGCATCGTGCTGTTGAGAGATTGGAGCTCGGTGTCTCTATGAAGAAGGAGCTTCATGGACACTATAAGGCCGAGGGGCTTGTGGTGCGCGTCTCTCCTAGGCCCGAGGTTTCCATATAAGGCCGACGATGCTGCTCGGTATAAGGGCCAATGATGCTACTCGGTATAGGGGAATAATATTTTAGATTGGCTTTGGGTTCAGCCATACGGTCGGATGTTGCTTATTGCCTTGCTTTCGAATGATGCTTGTGGATGTACACGATGAAGAGCGACATCGTGCTACAAGGAATATGGATGCTCAGTTACTAGGCTAGCTACGTGAAAGACCCTTGATAAGGATATTGGAAATCCTCTTTAAGGGGAAAGACCCTTGAATACGAGTAGGCTGGCCTAGATTGGGTGGAAGTCTAGGCGCCGCACGGGACTACTGTCTGAGCTAGGAAGTGGCCCCGTGACACAAAGTTAGCAATTTTTAAAATTTTCTTAACCCTAAGGTTTCATGCAACACATAAATCATTTATGCTATTGTAAAACACATAATTTGGTTATAACAAATTATGTTTCAATTGCCAACATGTCTAATTGCCATTAGAAAACAAAAACCCCAAAATTAACAAGTTAAAGTTTAGTGAATTTTAACCCTTAGACGCAGAATCAAATTCAAACACCAATTCGGGTAGTGAAGACTACCAATTGTTGATCTTCTAGCTTGTCCACACAAACAAGAAGACCAAAGCTTCCTTTGATGAACCAAAAACCTTTGGATCCTTTCCCTTTGATTCGGCCAATGGTAGGAGGAGGAGATTTTTAGGGCTTTTAGGTTTTAGCTTGATGGAAATGAAGAGAAACACTTTCTCAACTTTTAATTCAAGAGTTATAACACTTAAACTCTCTTGAATTAAGCAAGGAAGGAAGAAAAGAATTTGGCTATAGAGGGAGAAGGTGGTTTAGCCAACTTGAGAGAGAGGAAGATGATAATCACTTTTCCTTTCTTCCTTATCCTTTTATTTATTTTAATTTGTCTTAATTATTTTTAACCTTACAAGTGTCCGCGCATAATTCAAAGATTAAATGTGCTTTCTAATCTTAATTAGTCCACTTGTCAAGTTAAGATAATTAAAGAAATTAAAATTTTAATTAATTAGTATAAAAAAATACTAATTAATTAAGCACTTTCTCTCCCCTTTGACCAAGTCAAACTAAGCCAAATTAACCAAAATTAATTTCCTACCTTATACTTAATTAATCAAGTTTATATTTAAATATTTTAAATATTAACTTGAATACTTCTATTGATAAATTTAGTTTAAAGTCATGCTAGAGACTTTACAATCTAATTACAAACTAATTATATTAATTTGATTAATTAATTAAATCATTTAATCAATTTAATTTTGCTTTGATCAAATTGTTCTTATGTCTGTGACTTACTGGGTTCATTACTAATTAGCAATGATAATAATATTAACTCTTTAATATTATTGGAATTATTTCATACTTAAAATGAAATTCCCTTTTTATTTAAGTTCTCATAAATCGTAATTGACATCTAGCATAATGAACGATGACTGCCCAATTAGTTATGAATTATTCCCTAATTCATAAACTTTGATCATACATACCATGCACTAAAATCTCTCCGTTACAAAATCTCGATTCTAGCTAGAGTCATGGTTTATGTCAAACTCTTAATGCTTAGAACCATATGTCTTCATTTTAATTCTAATTCTTGATTAATGAGGCTTTTCAGTCGGCAATTCTTTTCTGACGAAATCTATCTATCCTGACCAGGAACTTGACTTGTCAAGAACAATTTAAATGGACATAGGATTTTATCCTTATTTACTTAGGGTAACGGATCTCATCTTGACTAACCTATCTCCATATATAACTAGTCGGAGCCAATACATGCTCATATACTTATACCTTGTACAAGCATGAAAGCGGTATCAAATTCAAACCATCTATATATAAGATAACTATGTTATCTCAGATCAAGGGATTATATGCACTATTATGATCTATATGACAATGTATTGACAAGAGTGAACTCCCTGTATATGTCATATTTGTGTCACTGGTTCAGCCTACTTATCTCATAAGTGCCCACTTTGTTTGTTATATGGCATGAGACTCACAATTCCATATCATTAGTATCTCATACTAATTGATGAAAATAAACAAGGATGACAATCTATCCAGATAAATTATGCCTAATAATGTATCCTAGATTGTGAACTGAAATTTATAACACTTGTAGTAGAATGTTCCGTCACTCATATTCTTAACGTCTGTAGAATGGAACATCTAACAAGCTGTTAAAGGACATTTTCAATTAAATATAAACAATTTACATTAAAAGAAAATATACATGCCATTAAAAGAGAATAAATGTTTACAATATACAATTCCATGATATGCTCTAGGGCATACTACTAATAATTACTACCCATCCATTGATTCTAAATAAAAGCTAAGTCACTTATCTCACTAAAGAATGTATTAGATGTGACATAACGGAAACCTAAAATACGCAACTCAACTCATAAAAATGAGCCAATATTTCAACAATTTTCCGACACTAAGACCAATTATAAAAATTAGGTGCCCCATTCTCCCCCTAACTCAATCTTGAACATAGGTTCTTGTGACTCGTACCTCTCGAATGTCCTTACATATTTTTGAGCTATATTCAACATCAAGTCAAATTCCACCTAGTTGGAACATCTAAACACAAAGAAAACTTGGCTTCAATTTTTTCATATTTAGCACACTCCTTAAATTTTTTCAATCTACCAAGAGAACTCTTAATGTATCCCATTGCATCGCTTAACTTAAACATCAACACACTAACATCTTTTAAGACATCCATAACAACCAAATTAAGAATATGTCCCATACACCTCATTTAAAGGTAATTAGAATTAGAAACAATAACACCCCAATTTGCATTTTTTTTAAAATAAGAAATGGCTACATCGTTCGAACTAGCATTGTTGACTGTAATAGTGAATATCTTATCTAGCTCACACTCTATCAAACAAGTTTCAATAGCCCTACCAATTGTATCACCTTTATGACTTGTAATAGTACAATAATTAAGAATTTTCTTATGTAACTTTCAATCATTATCAATGAAGTGAGCAATAACATACATGTAATTAATTCTTTGTAAAGATGTCCATGTATCTATAGTAAGACTCACCTTTTTACAATTTTTCTTCCAATAGGACTTCAATTTTGACCTCTCCTTAACAAACACTGTATAACAATCCCGTGAAATAATCCAACGGGAGGGAATCCTAAACTTAGGACATATAGCTCTCATAAATTTTCGAAAACCCTCACCTTCGACAAATTTAAATGTCAACTCATCAATGTTAATCATGTGTATTAGAGCCTCCCTATTGCATTTTCATCATACTTCCAATTAGATAGTGTGTCTAATTCACCATCTACATTAGTTTCATTTGATTGCAAATTCAATAATGTTTGCCTAGTCTCAATGGCATATGGGTGCTTTTTCCAAACATTTATATGATTCCTAAGTGCAGTGGTTCCATTTCTCCTTGTATCACAACAAAATTCTTTATCATAGTAATTACGCATGCCTTTTATTTCTCCATCATCATTTTTGAACTTTGTGAAGTGATCCCAAACTTGAGATCTTGGCTTAACGAGCTTTCTCTTCGTTTTTGATGTTGTTGCAGTTGCATTTTGACTTTGATTTGAGTAAGTCATGCTTGTTGGTTCATGATTCCCACTTGAAGAATCCATATTTACCTATTACAAGAGTAAACAATGAATTAAAATTAAATTAGAAGCAACTGTTAATTTATAACAACCATTGCATTTATAGTGTAAATCAATTAAGAAGGAAGCAATACTAGAGTTGTCTGATATGGGCAGCAACCAACCAGACATAATAGATATCTTCATATCCTAACATACTGGATGCTACATTCTCTAAAATTTAAATAAAAAAACATGAGAATCCATTCTCTTCCTCATCAAAATCAAAGAGCATTCAACACACATACCTTTAAATCTTTCACGAAAGTAATTAAATCATCTCATAAAGTCATTTTTCAAGCAATTGAACTTCAAAATCACAATAATATGTTCTTTTTTCCCAAGAAAATCAACCCACAATAATTGATGCTCATTGAAAAAGGGATGAGTCTCACTTGTAGAAAAATATGATAATTCATCATTCATCAATCTATTTCTTTCTTCCACTCCAAATACATTAACATCAAACTCTCAAAATTGAAATAGGAAAACCACTGTCATAAAATTTTAGCTCATGTAATATCAAATCAAATTTACATAGAAAACAACCATGACAATATTGAAATAGATTTTATTTATGTGAAACCCAAAAAAAAAATTGAGAAGAAAATAACATGAGAAAGGGATTAATAGGAAATTTTTCTCATAAAAGTTTTATATACACTAAACTAAACATTAAACAAAATAACAAAGGTAGGAAAAGTTTTGAAGTAAAACACATGTAATTTAACTAACATTAAACATATCAATCACCGGCATTTCAAATTCTACCAACATTAGGCCATTTCAGATGCCAACATTCATTACCCAACAAACAATAAAAAATCAACTTAAAAACAACAGTAAAAAAAAAATACCGATTACCGAAGATCCAAGGAAGAAGGCAAGTAGGCAACAGACGACAGTAGATTAAAAACAAAGTTTAAAGTTGGATGCTTTAGTCTTTCAGGTGTTAAATCTTTCAAGAAAATAAACTCTAAATTCTAGAACTGTTCAAAGTTCAAACATAACAAATAAACAACTTTGTTTTTTAGTAACTTAAAGAGTCAAATAGGGAAAGAATTAAAGAAAAGTACACTCAAAAGAGAGAGAGGGAGCTTACATAGAAGAGAGACGGCAGCGAGAGACCGAGGATGCATGACTCGCGATTCATGAAGAACTGAAGGAGAAAGAGTAAACCACACATTGCATGCAAGGCCGACTGGCAACAATCAAGTGTAAGACTATAAAGCTTTAGGGGGATTTTCGTTTTGGGGGAGGAAGTGAGCAGTGAGGTACAGCAGCAATTGTATACAGAATAGAGAGAAAGGTGTGTAACCATATTAGGTTAGGGTTCCCTAATTTTGTCCTAGGCTGAAGCCTTCCTTAAAGCCATAGAAAAAATAAAGCCCTTTATGTCATTCGGTTCTTTTGGTTATAACTGCAAAAAACCGAACTGATCACCCTAATTTGGTTCGGTTTTTCGGTTTAAACCGAGAACTGCTCACCCCTAGTTCTATTCGTACACACTGATCATGCATGGGCTTATGATCAGTATTGCACAAGCTTTATTATCTTTGATCATGCAAGACTTTATTATAATTCTGCCTTGGCCTAAATTAATAACTAAAAAATCCAAACCTTTTTGCCAAATTGCAATTTAATCTAGTGCTTTTAATTTTGACAATTAGGCCAATTTGAATAATATGTTGCAATGTCATCCAATTAACTAATTTGGTCAAAATTGAATAATAACATTTATTAATAAAAAAATAATTTTAAATATATATTTTTTCTTCTCTCTGCTCTTTTCACATCTCTCATTCCCGTTCTCCTTGCTTCCCATCCATCCTCTATCTCTCTCTCCCCCAACATGCATCCCCTATTCTCTCTTACTATTTGAACTCTACGAGCATACACTCTACGAAAAAGATCAAACTATAGATGAGAATGGAAGAAGGTGGAGCCATAGCAGATGAAAGAAAAGAAGCTAGGGCAGGTACTGTGATTCACTCAAGCCTATGATGGCCACTTTCCCAGTGCAGGGTCCAATCTTTAGGACAGCATCAGGGGCGCTGTATAGCAGATTTCTAGTGGTTGGAGTTGTAGAGATGGTGGATTGAGAGAAATTGAGAGGGAACGTGTGAGAGAGGGAGAAAAATTCGGTGGAGAGAGACAGGGAGGGAATTTTATGGGAGAGAGAAATATTAAAATTAGAATTATATTTTATTTTTTAATTAAAAAATATTATTATTTTATTCAGTTTTGACCAAATTTTGTTGACTGGATAAAATTGCAACAAATTGTTTCAATTTGGCCTAAATTGCCAAAATTGAAATAGTTGGATTATTTTGCAATTTTGTGATAAAGTTTGGAATTTTTTTTTTTTTTTTTTTTTTTTTTTTTGTAATTTGGTCCTCCCTTTCTCGTGATGCTGATTTTTTTTTCTTTAATTTTTGCTGCCTTGCAGCCTCAGATTGAAAGTGGTGATAAAAGTAAGTCTTTCAAGCTCATATACTTGCAATTGTACCTTTTTTTGTTCTTCTGTATCTTTATTTTTTTATATTGTTTTTGTTTTGTTTCTGTTGTTACAGTTATAATGCCTCCCTCGGCCCTTGATCGCCTCGGTTAGTTGTTTTAGTTAGTGGCTTTACAATTGGGTTTTTCTGAGGGTATTTAAATTATTTTTTATTTGTAAGGAATCATGATTACAGGTATAGAATGCTAATCTTAGATGCAATCATGCAGCATCTTTGCATATTGATTATCCAATGTTGTTTGAGCTTCGTAATGATGCTGCTGAGCGGGTCTCTCATTGTGGGGTTCTGGAGTTTATTGCAGAAGAAGGCATGATTTATATGCCATACTGGGTAAGCATTAAAAAATAGGGCGGTGTTTTTTTCACTCCATTTTATATTTGCAATCCATCTTGATTGTTTTTAGTGTAAATGACAAAATTAACCTTTCTTTAAATTATATGCTCATTTATTCTTTCTCAAATTTTTAATTGATCCCTTTAACTATATATTAATAGCAGAATCATCTAATCTTTTAATGAAGTTATTAAAATTAAAATAAATTTTGAACTGAAAATAGATTTTTAAATGAGAAATAATATTATATAAAGTTAATTTAAAAAAAAAAAAAAATAGAGGATGATATGTTTTTGCAACAGAAAAAAAAGCTCAAATTTTTTATGAAATATTAGTAAAATTATTTATATAAAGCACAGATCAGACAATGGACAAGAATAAATGGTTTTCTCCACAAAATTCATTTTGCTAGTAATTCAACTACTAATTTTTTATGTCGAAATTTTCCTATATGAACGCAAGTAATAATAAAATATCTATTTTTTATGCCATGCAAGCATTAAATAAGAAAAATATACTATCATCATATTACTTTTTCACTTTAATTAGCAAGCAACAAATTATTTAGACTAAAAATTCAATCAAAGGTTAAGGGTGCACACCCCCCCCCCCCCCCCTCTTCCTTGCCCGGTCTCTCTTTCTCTCCTTTTTCTTGCTTTCTTTCTTTTGCTGCACATTGATTAAGCTTTTAGAATAAAGACGATAATTTTTTATATTAACAAAGAAAAGGGAATACATGTGGTGCTTTCCTACAACTCAACTCAACTCAACTCAACTAAGCCTTTATCCCAAAAATTTGGGGTCGGCTATATGGATTCTCTTTTTCCACTCTGAACGATTTTGAGTTAAATCCTCAGAAATGTGTAATGCTTCTAAGTCATGTTGTACTACTCTCCTCCAAGTCAATTTAGGTCTATCCCTTTTTTTCTTTCTATCCTCTAATCTAATGTGCTCTAGTTATCTAACTGGAGCCTCCGTATGTCTACGCTTCACATGACCAAACCACCTCAATCTCCCTTCTCTCAACTTATCTTCAATTGGCACCACTCCTACCTTTTCTCTAATACTCTCATTACGGATTTTATCTAGTCTAGTATGGCCACTCATCCACCTTAACATTCTCATCTCTGCAACTCTTATCTTAACATTCTCATCCACCTTAACATGTGGTGCTTTCCTAAAATGATTTAATATTTATTATGTTACTTGTGCTTATTTATAAAGGTGGAAAAAATTGTAATGGGAAATGGCCATTATGTAGAGGTAATAGCCTTTACAGGCATTACTTAATGGGTAACAGCTTTTGCTGGCTGTTACTTAGTGGGTAACAACTGTTACTGGTCGTTACTTAACTGGTAACAACTGTTAAGATTATCCCCTACTGCTATAGTTTCCTAGGTCTAATAGGGGAGTAGTATCTGAGTTGGTTTAGGATTAGTTTTCCTAAACTTTCTCTTCTTGTAATGTGTATATATAGCTGTGTATGGCTTGAATAAAGGTGACAGAATTTTTCCTCCGAAATCTCTTTCTCTTTTCTCCTTCCTTTCTATTTTATATGGTATCAGAGCCAGAGAATGGCCTGACCCAGTTTTTTGTTGAAAACGGCACTATCTTTCTATACACCCTTTTCTAGAGGGAGGTGGACTGCACCACCCATCTAGGACGCAACTACACCTGCCGGCGAGTCTGCTTCTGAAATCTGGTTGCCGTTAACCTCCATGCACCGCCATAGCATCACTGTACTTATCACATGCGCTGGCATGTGATGTACACTCCGGCCACCTTGCTTGCCATAGTCAACTCCGATAAACTTGTCCTTGACTTGCAAGTCTTCTTGTTAGGATTGAAATCTTAATAGAGAAGAATTAGAAGAATTTAGGAAGGAGGAAGGAGTAGGGAGAGAGAAATAGAATCAGAAGAGAGAGAGAATTGTTATTTCTCGAGAAAGCATCAGAATGCCTTTATAATGAACTACAACAGAGTTTATAACTACTTGATAGCTATTTGACAACCATTCTCCCTACAATTACAACTCATATAACTAGCTACTTGACAACTATTCTCCCTCCACTTACAATTCATACAACTAACCCTTATTCTGCCTCAGTCGTCTTCTCTGATATGTAACAATACCTCCCCCATTAGGACTTTCTTGTCCCCAAGAAAGTTTAGCTTCTGGAAACTGGATCACAATAAAAGAATAGTCTTCCCAAGTTGCATCTTCTACAGGAAGGTTCAACCACTTGATTAACCCCTGAAAAACATGGTGTTGATCTCTAGTAATGGTTCTAGTTTGAAGAATCTTTTCTGGAGCTACTATCACAGCATCTTCATGCACTGTAGGTAACTCAGAAAGGGGAACAATATTGCTGCCCAACTTTTTCTTTAACATAGACATATGAAATACATGATGGATTGAAGAAGTAGGTGGTAGCTGAAGCTTGTAGGCCACTGTCCCAATCTTAGCTAGGATTTGGAAAGGCCCATAATACTTAGAAGAAAGCTTCAAATTGTGTCTTAATGCCACAAAAGTTTGCCTATAAGGTTGTAACTTCAAATAAACCCAATCTCCCACCATAAATTCCCTTTCAGACCTATGCTTGTTAGCTTGTTGTACCATTCTATTCTGAGCCATCAGCAAATTCTCCTTAAGCAATTGATCCAGCTGCCACCTCTGTTGTAAAAAGTCCCCCACTGCTCCCACAGAGGGCAAGTTAGTAGGAATGATTGGAAGGAAGGATGGTTTATAGCCATACAAAGCCTCAAAAGGTTTCATCTTAATGGCACTATGGGAGGATGAATTATACCACCACTCTGCAAGTGAAAGTCATTTGCACCAAGTTGATGGTTTGAGATGAACCATGCATCACACATAAGCCTCTAGACACTAGTTAAGTCCCTCGGTCTGCCCATCTGATTGAGGATGATAGGCAGAGCTATAAGACAAAGTAGTGCCCATGCATTTGAACAACTTCTTCCAAAATAGGCTTGTAAAAACTGTCCCTATCACTGATAATAGTAAGTGGTGCTCCATGAAGTTTAAACACATTATCCAAGAACAATTTAGCTACTGCAGCAGTAGTATATGGATGAGCCGAAGGTGTGAAGTGACCATACTTTGTGAATCTACACAGTACCACCAGTATGGTGTCTTTCCCTTTCGACTTTGGTAAGTGGTCCATGAAGTCCATTGTAATGTGTTGCCATGCTTGAGTAGGAATAGGCAATGGCTGCAATAGTCCTGGTGCAGCACAATGTTCACTTTTGCACCTTGCACATGTGTCACATTGTTGAATCCATACCATGATATCCCTTAACATCCCAGGCCAGAAAAAATGCTTTTGGAGCCTCAAATAGGTCACATTTACTCCTGAGTGTCCCCCCAAAGCACTATTATAGTATAATTCAATCAATTGCTTCCTCAAAGTTGTGGTAGAACCGACATACAACCTATCCTGGAAATAAAGAATACCATTCCACAATTTAAACCCTGGATGAGCATTACTGTCTAAAGATAGCTGTTGCACTAATTGAGTTGCTTTGCAATCTTTATCATAACTTTGAATGAGATTATCCATCCATGTAGGGGTAATAGAAGAGTGTATAGCACCACAAAATGACTCCTGCCTTACTGGTTTCCTTGATAGGGCATCAGGTGCCTTATTTTCAACCCCTCTTCCATATAAAATTTTATAATCAAGGCCCAACAACTTAGAAATCCCCCTCTGTTGTAGATAGGGGTGGCTTATTCGTGTTCGTGTCGAATTCGTGTTGACCCATTTATGACACGGTTATAATCGTGTCGTGTCACGGGTTAACCCGCTAACCCGACTTGACACGTTTATGACACGATTTAATATTCGTGTCACATGTTGACCCGTGACTCACTATGAATCATGAACTCACTTATGTAGCGTGTTAAATGGGTTAAGTCGTGTCAAACCGTGTTAAATGAGTTAGTGTCAAACCGTGTTAAATGAGTTATTTCGTGTTTAATGGGTCGTGTCATATTGAATACACCTAATACAATTTAATATTAATCGTATCGTGTCGTGTAACTTGTATAATAGAATGGTCGTGTTAGTGTTTAAATTTTTGATACGATTTGTTAATCGTGTCGTGTTCGTATCGACCTTAATCGTATTCGTGTCGCGTGTTGACATGACATGAACACGACCCATCAACTCGAATTGCCACCCCTAGCTGTAGATTAGTATGTAGGGCTGAGCAGAATTCGGTGCAAACTGAAAAACCGAACCGAACCGAGTCAATTCGGTTCGGTTTTAAAATTCAATCGGTTCGGTTCGGTTTTACATTATAAAAATTTTGGTTATTTCGAATAGTATTTTATATAGTCAAATCAAACTAAATCGAACTGAATCGATTTTTGAATTGATTTATTTTTATGAAAAATTTATGAATTATATTTAATTTTATATATATTAATTGTTTAATTTCATTGATTAATGGTTATTAGGTTCAAACCAAAGTTAAAATTAGACCAAATAACTTGAAATCAAGTCTAAATTAAAAAATCAATAAAAAATTAAACCGATCGGTTTAAACCGAACCGAACTGAAATAGAGCGGTTCGGTTCGGTTCGATTCGGGTTTTCACCCATTTCGGTTTGGTTCAGTTTCTAAAATTTACGGTTCGGTTTTTATAATTTAATTCGGTTCGGTTCGGTTTGAACCGAATGCTCAACCCTATTAGTATGTAACCTCTGCTCGAGCAAGTAGTTGATGCTCTCATGGTCAATTTTAATAAAGAACTGACCCTGCTCAAGATAATGCTTCTGCTTAGAAATGACAAAAGTAATTGCCAATAATTCCTTTTCATACATAGAAATGGACTGATTTCTAGGACCAAAAGCTTTGGAAATATAAGCTAGTGGATGGCCATTTTGTTGGAGAACAACCCCTATACCCCAATTACTTGCATCATTTTCAACAATGAAAGGAAGATTAAAATCTGGCAATGCAAAGTACTGGTGCTTCTGTCATGGCTCTTCTAAGAGTATCAAATGCCTCTTGAGCTTTCTCAGACCATTGCAACGAGTCTTTCTTGAGAAGATCAGTAAGAGGTTTGCTAATTATGCCATAGTTTTTCACAAACTTCCTGTAGTACCCTGTCAATCCCAAAAAACTCCTCAATTCTTTAACAGAAATTGGAGTTGGCCGTTGCAGCATAGCCTGAATTTTTTTAGGATCAGTAGCGACACCCTCAGCAGTTATAATGTGCCCCAAATACTCTACTTCTGTTTGCCCAAAGGAGCACTTGGATTGTTTAGCATAAAACTGTTGCTCTTTCAAGATCTTAAAAACTGTAGAAAGAGATGATTCTCCTTGATTTCAATTAATCTGTGCATGGGTATATATATACAATTGATTCCTATAATTGTGTTCTACTAATTAGGAAGAAATCCTAAATAAATCCTAAATAAGAAATCCTAAATACGAATACAGAATACAGAATATACAGAGAAATAATATAGTGATCGACTTTCCATAACACTCTCCCTCAACTTGGAGCATAGATGTTAATCATGCCCAACTTGTTACAAATGTAGTTAATCCTAGCTCCATTCAGAGCTTTTGTGAAAATATCTCCCAACTGCTCTCCAGTTTTGATGTGTTCTGTTATTGAATCTTTTCATGAACAAAATGACAATCAATCTCAATATGTTTGGTCCGCTCATGAAATACTGGATTAGAAGCAATATGGAGAGCAGCTTGATTATCATACCACAATTTCGCAGACAGGGAGGTCTTAAAACCTGTCTCATCTAGTAATTGAAGTATCCACATTACCTCACATACTGATTGTGTCATGGCTCTGTATTCCGATTCAGCACTAGATCAAGAAACTATACTCTGCTTCTTGCTTCTCTAAGACACTAAATTTTCTCCAACAAAAACACAATATCCAGTAGTTGACCTCCTGTCAACCTTAGATCTAGCCTAGTCAGCATCTGAAAAACATTCAAAATTCAAATGCCTATGATTACCATATAACAAACCTCTTCCTGGAGCACCCTTCAGATAACACAAGATTTGTCCTAAGGCTTCCCAATGAGCAACAGTTGGGGAAGACATAAACTGACTTACCACACTAACGGCATAAGCAATGTCAGGACGAGTGACTATAAGGTAGTTCAATTTTCCTACCAATCTCCTGTATCTCTGTGGATCTTCAAACAACTCACCATCCCTTGCTAACAGTTGTAAATTTGAAGTCATTGGTGCACTGCAAAGCTTAGCACTTAATTTTCCTGTCTTTATCAATAGATCGAGGACATATTTTCTTTGAGACAAGAAAATACCCTTCTTATTTCTCATAACTTCAATGCCCAAGAAATACTTTAACAATCCCAAGTCTTTAGTCTGAAACTGGGTTTGGAGGAAGGTTTTAAGAGATGAAATGCCTGCAGAGTCACTCCTAGTAATGACAATGTCATCCACATAGACTACCAGGAGAATTAGACCAGCCTTAGATTGCCTATAAAATACTGAGTGATCACACTTACTTTTTTGCATACCAAATTCCTGTACTGCTTCACTGAATCTCCAAAACCAGGCCCTAGGACTTTGTTTCAAGCCATAAAGAGACTTCCGAAGCCTACAAACTTTACCCAACTTCCCCTGAGCAACAAGCCCAGGTGGTTGCTCCATATACACCTCTTCCTAAAGATCATCGTGAAGGAAAGCATTCTTGATATCCAATTGGTGCAGGCGCCAATCATATGTAGCTACTAAAGAGATAAACAAACGAATAGAAGTAAGTTTAGCTACAGGAGAAAAAGTGTCAGAGTAATCAACTCCCATATGTCTTAGCATATCCTTTTGTTATAAGGCGTGCTTTTAACCTAGCCACAAAACCATCAGAATTTACCTTTATTGTAAATACCTATTTGCAACCAATAGCTTTCTTACCAGTGGGCAAAGGCAACAGTTCCCATGTACCATTAGCATCTAAAGCCTCCATTTTCTCTTTCATAGCAGCACACCAGCCAAGATGGGACAGTGTCTCACCAACAATATTAGGGATAGGAACAGTCTAAAGAAGTAACAAAACACCGTGAACAATAAGACAATTGATTATAAGAAACAAAAGAAGAGATAGGATAAGTATATGAACGCTTACCTTTACGAAGAGCAATGAGTAAGTCTATGGAATCATGATCAGTATGAGGTACATGATCTCCCAACGAAGTAGCTGGTGGAGGATCTGAGTCAGGAATCTCCAATCCCTTGGAATAAACATGAACAATGGGAGGTCGAGTAGGTTTAGAGACAGAAGGAACAAACTGTGGGAGAGGACTAGACATTGGTTGGACAGTATATATTAAGAGATCATCCTCCTCCCCCTGACTCTCATACATAGATGATTGAGGAAATAATGGAGTGGACTCAAAAAATGTGACATCTGCAGAAACAAGATAATGATTAAGAATAGGAGAGAAACAACGATACTCTTTTTGGAGCCGGGAGTACCCAAGGAAGACACATTTGAGAGACTTTGGATCCAATTTAGTAACCTGTGGACGTACATCACGCACAAAACAGGTACAATAAAAAATACAGGGTTCAACAGGGAACAAAGATTTTGTAGAAAACAAAGTAGTATAAGGAATATCCCCATTAATGACAGAAGACGGCATACGATTGATAAAAAAACATGCCGTAGAAACTGCATCCGCCCAAAAGTGTTTCGGAACTTTCATATGAAAAAGAAGAGCACGAGTTACCTCAAGAAGATGCTGATTTTTTCTTTCGGCCACGCCATTTTGGGATGGGGTATCAACACAAGAAGACTGATGAAAAATGCCATTTTGTGTCATATAAGACTGAAATTGTGCTGAAAAGTATTTTTTGGCATTGTCACTTTTTAATATGCGCACAGAAATATTAAATTGAGTTTTGATTTCATTACAAAAGGCACAAGATTTTCCTCAGAATGATTCTTCATTAAATATAACCAGGTAACACGAGAGTAATCATCAACAAAAGTAACAAAATAATGAAATCCAGTTTTAGAAGTAATAGAACAAGGACCCCAAACATCAGAATAAACTAACTCAAAAGGGATGAAGCCCGTTTGACTCTAGACACAGAAGGCAAACGATGATGTTTTGCAAACGGACACGACTCACATTCTAGTACTGATAAAGATCGAAACCGAGGACACAGCTTCTTCATGGTAGACAAAGAAGGATGGCCCAATCTACAGTGAGCTTCAAGAAGTGTTAAGGTATTGGAGCAAACAAGCGATCGCGGTACATGATTTTTCAGAATGTAGAGACCACCTGACTCACGTCCTCTACCAATAATCTGCTTCGTCGTAAGATCTTGAAACAAACACTGGTAAGGAAAAAAGGAAACAGAACAATTTAAGATACGAGTAAGTTTACTAACAGAAAGTAGATTAAAAGACAATTTTGGTAGACACAAAACAGATGACAGAGAAATTGACGAAGTTGGGTTCGCAGTTCCAGAACCCATGACACAAGAAGTAGAACCATCAGTTAAAGTAACAGTAGAGGAAGTGAGATAATATTGAAAAGCAGATAGAAGACTAGAATTACCTGTCATGTGATCTGTCGCACTAGAATCAATAACCCATTTGGATGAGGGGCATGTAGTGGATTTACCTGACTCAGCGATCGCAGTGATAGGGGAACTGGTAGGCTTTAGAGATGCTTGATACTGGGAAAACTGGGCAAAATTCTCTGCAGATACCAAAACAGTTTTCTCAGAGGAAGATACTGTAGCATCCTCTGCTGTCATATTTGCCATCTGTGATCGCTGATTTTTTCTCTGAAGTTGCAGACAATTATATTTTGTATGGCCAGACTTATGGCAATAATAACAAATGACTCATCTTGAGTCCTGATTAGAACTAGCCTCCCCATTACGCTGATTACCTCTGTTGCCTGTAATTCCTTCTCTACTTCCTCTTCTATTACCCTGTTGTCCATTTGGATTACGGCTAATAAGAGCACTACTGGCAGGCTGTGAAGATTGAGTACTCTCTGTACAAAGGACCCGTGTGAACGTTTCATTCAAAGAGAAAATCTTAGAATCGGAGAGAATTTGAGATTTAGCAGTCTCATACTCTGAAGGAAAACCTGCAAGAAAACTCATAACAGCCAGTTGCTTCTGTTGGGCCTGCTGAACTTTCAAATTAGGACTAAAAGGCAACAATACATTAAGTTCCTCATATACCCGTTTAAAATCCATAAAATAAGCCATGAGAGACTTATCCTCTTTCTCAGCACGGTAGAATGCCTTACAAACATCATAAATACGGGAGATATTCCCTTTACCAGAATATAGAAAATCTAAGTAATCCATCAATTCCTTAACAAATTTACAGTGATTAATTAAACTAATTACCTCACTATGAATCGAGTTCTGACGCTGCAAAAACAATCGAGCGTCCTTCCTTAGCCAAGTTTGCCGTGTATCATCAGTAGGTGGGTCTTTAGTAAGGTGATCATCCTTATTAATGCTACGCAAATAAACCTTAACAGTCTTACTCCACTCCAAGTAATTTGAACCATTAAGTTTGTGTTCCGTGATCTTAGTCATTACCGGAATCACATCAGAAATAACATTCTTATTGTCTGCCATTTGTTGAGACAAAGAAAACTAACCAAAACGCTAATCCAAAGTGCTAACAGCCGCAAAATAATCCAAAATCACAAATCAAGCAAATACCGAAATAGGATATGAGAGTCAAACCTCAGAAGTCCTTTAATGGTGTACTAGATCAGGCAACAGCACACAGTGGTGGAATGAGGAGGTTGAGGCGACGCCGGCTATGTTGATCGGAGTCGAAATGCAGGCGGACGCGCCTCCATGCGCCGGTGAGTGAAGAAATGGCGAGAACCTGAGTTGGGCGCGTGAGCCTCACGCGCTTGGATTCCGACGACCGGATCGGAGGGGACGGCCGATCGGCGGCCAAGGTCTCTCCTGAGCTGGGTGGTGAGAACAAATAGTCACCCTAGATAGATGATCTGCTCTGATACCATCTAGAAAGAGAGATGATTCTCCTTAATTTCAATTAATCTGTACATGGGTATATATATACAATTGATTCCTATAATTGTGTTCTACTAATTAGGAAGAAATCCTAAATAGAAATACAGAATATAGAATATACAGAGAGATAATATAGTGATTGACTTTCCATAAGAAAAACCTCCTCCAAATGCTGCAAATGAGATTCCCAATCCTTGCTGAAAATGAGAATGTCATCAAAAAACACCAACTCAAATTTCCTTAAATGAAGTTGGAAGATCTGGTTTATTAAGACTTGGAATGTGGCTGGTGCATTTGTCAGCCCAAATGGCATGACATTGAATTCAAAGTGACTATGGTAAGTTCTAAATGCTGTCTTAGGGACATCTTGAGGCTACATTCTGATTTGATGATAACCAGCCCTCAAATCAATCTTTGGAAAATACTTGGGCCCATTTAATTCATCCAACAAGTCATCTATAATGGGGATAGGAAATTTGTCCTTAGCAGTCTTCTCATTTAACCTTCTGTAGTCTATGCAAAACCTCCATGTGCCATCTTTTTTTTTAACTAAGAGTACTGGTGATGAAAAAGGGCTTGTACTTGGTTGGATTATTGATGAAGCTAACATCTCTCAAACCAGCGTCTAAATTTCAGCCTTTTGATAATAAGGATACCTATATGGCCTAATATTAATTGGTTGTGTATTAGGTTGCAAAGGGATAGCATGGTTGTGACTTTTCAATGGTGGCAGTTGCTGAGGTTCTTTAAAAAAACCTCCTAATATTTCTTTAACATAGATTGCAGTCCCATATCTGCTACTGCAGCTTCACCAAATGGCCCCTTTTGAGGTGCTGAAGATGATCCAACTTGAGACTCCACTATACACAGTAAGGGAGATTGAAAATCCACTCCGTTTCTTCCAAATAAGTCATTAGAATGACATAACACAGCAGCCTTCCCTTCCCCCCTTTGCAATTTCAGTCCTTGTAAAACCACTTCCTTTCTTTCTTTCATAAAGGAAATCCTATAGGCTCTAAAATCAAAAAGCACTGGATTAAAGCTCCTAAGCCAATCCACTCCCAAAATCATATCAAAACTCCCCAATGCTAATATTCTAAAGTCAAATTGAAACTTATAAGACTAAATTTTCCACATAAACTGCTGACACTGATGATTGCACTTCAATTTTCTCCCATCAGCTACTGCTATTGTTGTAGCAGGTATGTCTAACAATAACTTAAGTTCTTCAGCCACTTTCTTGTCAATAAAACTACTATTGCTGCGACTATCAATTAAAATCACCATTTCTCTATTTTTATGGATCCCCAAAATTCTAATAGTTTTTGCCTCTTCACTCCCTTCTACTGCATGGACAGAAAGCATAGGTTCTCCTTGATCACCCACATCTTTCATTTCCTCTGCCACCTCATGCCAAACCTCCTCTCCATTCCCATCTTCCTGCTCTCCAACTTGCAAAGCTGCTAATGTCTTAGTTTTACATTGATGGCCTGGAAAGTATTTGTCTCCACATTTATAACTTGGTTTGGATTGGAATATGGAATTTGAGTTGTTATGAATAGTATATTTGGTAAGATTAGTATTGGAATTTTGGTTAACGAAAGAAGTACTTCCAATAGAAGTTGGTTTACTGGTACTAGTAGCGGAATTTAGGGCGTTACTGGTCAAATCTGGATTTGGTGGTTTAGGGGGGTAAGGGAACAATTGAGTAGGTTTGGAGTAGGAATTATATGGAGTGAAATTGGAAGTTACATATCTAGGGTTGGAATTGAAGGTTCTATTCTTTTTTGTATCCCATAACTGTTCTTGCAGCCGAGCAATTAATCTAATTATCAGCTAAAATAGCTGGCTTCATCATTCTCACCATTAATCTAATTTCATCCTTAAGCCCTCCAATAAAGGCAGAAAGAAAATAAGCCTCTCCTAAATCTGGCATAACCCTTTCCATCTTTATCCTTAAATCCTTAAAGATATCTTGATATTCTTCTAAGGAATTTTCTTGCCTAAGCTTCATAAATTCTTCAACAATATCTTCCAGCCCTTATTCCCCAAATTTATGACAAATTTCCTTCTCAAACTCCTCCCAAGAATGGTTTTCCCCTCTATTCCAGTTTTGAAACCAAGCATCTGCCCTATTGACAAAAAACAAACTAGCAATTCCAATTCTCTGATCCATAGGCACTTTGTAAACCTCAAAATATTTCACACATTTTCGTAGCCAAACCCTAGGTTCCTTTCCCCCAAAGGTAACTAATTCAATTTTAGGCAAGAAAGGATTCATACCTTCATTGTTATAGCTATTTTCATAACTTCCTTGATCTTTCAACTGCTGATTAATACGAGGAGTGGGTAACAGTCCCCTATTATCGGCTTCACTAATACCAGATCTAGCACCAACTTCCCCAACAACATCTCCTATTCCATTATCCTTGCTCAATTTGCTCATAAAGGCTCTCATATCCCCTCGCAATGAATCATTATCCCTAGTTGACTGATTAATTTGCTCCTGCATTTTCTTCATCTGATCTGAGAAACTTCTCATCTTCTCCTCCAATTCTGCCAACTTAACCATGTCAGATCTAGTCATTGTTGCGATCTACGACAGTGAATTACCCACTCAATTTCCCCTTGGCAAAGCTTTGATGCCAAATGTTAGGATTGAAACCCTAACAGAGAAGAATTTAGGAAGGAGGAAGAAGGAGTAGGGAGAGAGAAATAGAATCAGAAGAGAGAGAGAATTGTTATTTCTTGAAAAAGCATCAGAATGCATTTACAATGAACTACAATAAAGTTTATAACTACTTGACAGCTATTTGACAACCATTCTCCCGCCAATTACAGCTCATACAACTAGCTACTTGACAACTATTCTCCCTCCACTTACAACTCATACAACTAACCCTTATTCTGCCTTAGTCTTCGTATCTGATATGTAACACTTCTCAACTACAAAACAGCTCCGGGTCTCCTTGGTCCCTCAACTCCAAAGCCAAAAGCTTTACTTCACTTTATTTCGGACCTGTTTAGAAGGTTTCATTCAAACAATTCTTTTCAAGTGTAATTTTAAGTAGTAGCAGTCTCAGCATGATTGAAAAGAGCAGCTCCTTCAATGCAGGTGACTCTAAGCCAATTTTCTCTTCTTTTTCTAATTCTCCAACAATTACTACTGTTAAATTGCAAGGTAGTAATAATTATACGTCATGGTCAGTCTCAATAGAGTTGTGGTTTATGGGACAAGGTTATGATGATCATCTGATTAAAAATGCTAGTGAAATTGATACAAATGATAGAACTAGTTGGAACAAAATTGATGCACAGTTATGTAGCCTTTTGTGGCATTTTTTGGACCCTAAATTACTCACCTTATTTCAGTCCTGTAAAACATGTTGTAAGGGTTGGACCAAGGATAAGACTTTATACACTAATGACATACAACGTGTATATAAAGTAGTCTCAGATATTGTCCATCTCCAATAGAATTAACAAGATATGGCGAGTTATTTAGGGCAAATAGAAACACTGAAGGATGAGTTCAATTCTCTTATGCCATTTTTTGATAGTGTTACTGCACCGAAACAACAACGAGACAAGTTTTTTATGGTCTGGGCTTTGATAGGACTTCGATTTGACCTTGGTTTTCTACGAGATAATCTCAACTACAACTATTACCTACGTGGGCATATAGGGATTCTTTTTATTTTTGGTGTAAAGCGGTAGAAAGTTTGTTTTGTTTCTAGATTTGTTTCTCTCAAATTTCCCATCTCAAGTTTTCCATATTCACAAATCTTCATTTCTTGAGCTAAGATTATCAAATAGTGAAGGTTTATTTGAAGTGAAGGAGAGCAGTTTATCTACATTTCTACATCCATATTCTCCCAACCTATTCAGGATCCTACTAGAATGAGCTACACTACATATGCCCATTCAAGATCATAGTTATTTTAGTTTTAAATTGATTAATGCTAATGACGTCTAAGAATGATGGATTTAATGTCTTTGTTTGATTTATTTATACTTTTTATTTAGTTGTGTATTTAATTTTTATTATGTCTTTAAACATCAATACATTTCATCAACTCTGCAAATTTTTTCAAAAAAAAATTTGTCATATTGATATGCTGTTATCGTTACATTACGGTCATTATAGGTCTGTTTCAGTTACCCGCGACTGCAACCATGATTTTAAACAATGTATTATGTTAATAAGCTGTTAGTTATGTCATTTTAAATTATTAAAAATTAAATTGGAATCTAAATCAGAAGTAATTTAATAAAGCTTATAATCGAAAGAAAGGTTTATTTTGTTATTTACATTAAAAAAGTCAGTATGTTTACATTAAACAAGGTCAATATGGAGTGCTAGTATAAACTGAGGAGCGTGAATGTCACCAGCTGGAAAAATATTTTTGTATGTGGCTGCATAGTTGGATTTTACTGTTTGGTGAATAACAACATCAAGTCCCTAATTCCTGCTCTGGTGTTTTAATCTTTTTCAGATGATGGAGAACCTCCTCTTGCAAGAGGGAGATATAGTGCGAGTGAAAAATGCAACTCTTCCAAAGGGAACATATGTTAAATTACAACCTCACACAAAGGATTTTCTGGACATATCCAATCCAAAAGCTATGTGAGTTAATATTCTTATCAAAAGTTATTACTATTGAGAGAAACATGCATACTTTTTGGGCTTGTAGTGGTACTGCTGAGTCGTGTTGACTGTTAGAAATTTTGATTTAAATCTTCCTGACGAGTGAACTAACCAACCTACCCACTAGATTTCTCTTTGGAAGTTCTATGAATTTATCCGAGGCAGTTGATATGGGAGTGATGTTATATTCAATTGGAAAATATCCTATTATTAGTGTCAATATTGTAAAATCTCTCATCACTCTTTTTTTTTTTTAGTACTTGTTTGCTTGTCAGTTCATATTGAAATGTGTGCTTCACTTTTTGATGTGTGATACTCAACAGAGTTCTCGTAGGTACCTGATTATTTTTTTGACACTCCGTATTTCATGTCTTGGAAAGTGGTGGTGCTGTCATTGTTTTTTCAGGCAGTTGGCTTAATGTATTTTGTCAATTATCTTTTCTTCAATTGTTTTTGGAAGTATGGATGGACTCAGGAATTCTTTTCCTGTTTTCCTTAGAAATTACATTGGTTATCATGCCAAACTTGTGTAGGAAGATGCATTAAAATTTTGCCGCCTTCATTCAATTTTTTTTTATTTTATTTTTTTGAGAACTCAACATCTAAACCCCATGCAACTAATTTTTCTGTTATTTTCTAATATTTTATTTGATAAAACAACTATCTTTTATTGTATTTTGTTTATTCTGTCTCCAAGGCAAATCTCTGCTTTAGGGTTTGACTAAATTTTCCATGCAGCCTAGAAACAACATTAAGGAATTATTCTTGCTTAACAACTGGAGACAGTATTATGGTGGCATATAACAACAAAAAGTATTACATTGATATTATTGAAACGAGGCCTTCAAATGCAATAAGTATCATTGAGACAGACTGCGAGGTGGACTTTGCACCTCCACTGGATTACAAGGAACCTGAAAAACCTGCTCTGCCTATTACTCAAAGCAAGGCAACTTCTCAAGGTGCTGTTTCTCTGAACATTGCCTTCTGTTTTTTTATCCTGGTTTCTTGCCTGTTTCTATATTTTTCCATATTGTGCAATGTAAATTTCCTGTAATGCCATGCAACCTTTAAATTTTTTATTATTTTATTTTTTAGTGTGAAAACTCACACTTCCAAAATGCAATGAATGTGAACTCTTCATGCTTCTGCTTAGGTGCAGTATGCTTTGTATCACTGTCCATCAGTGTAATTCTCCTCACCTGCTGAGTTGGTGGCTGGAATGGATAACTGTTGATGTGATAGGATAGGATAGAATGATCATTGGATAAATTTCAACAACTGTCCTTGAACTTATATAGTTGTAACACTACAGTCCTTTAACTTTAAAATATAACATAAAACCCCCTAAACTTTCAAATTTTGCACAGTAAAATCCCTCTGACTTTCAATTATTGATTTTTCAGTTAGAAACTGATGTGAATAAACTTATTGAATCATTCCTCCGACTTTCAAATTATTCTGTTTATAGAGAGAAGAATGATTCAATTTACACATGGTTGGAGAGAGAAAAGAGAAATACTGACTAAGCTCCATGCTGGAGCTGTCCAGGTCAGTGTCTAACTGAAAAATTGATAATTGGGGGTTAGAGGGATTTTGCTGTGCAAAATTTGAAAGTCGATGGGGTTCTGTGTTACATTTTTAAGTTGAGGGACTGTAATGTTACAACTAGATAAGTTCAGGGACAATTGTCAAAATTTATCCAATGATCATTGACATTTTCTTGCTTTGAAACAAATAACGTCTATGTTATGGAAAGTCAATCATTATATTATTTCTGTGTATATTCTGTATTCTGTATTCCTATTTAGGATTTCTTATTTAGGATTTCTTCCTAATTAGTATAACACAATTATAGGAATCAATTGTATATAAATACCCATGTACAGATTAATTGAAATATATGAGAATCATCTCTTTCTACATGGTATCAGAGCAGGTCATCTATCTAGGGTAATTATTTGTTCTCACTACCCAGCTCAGGAGAGACCTTGGCGCCGGCCACGTTTAGCCTCCGATCAACATTGCCGTCGCCTCAATCCCCTCATTCCACCACTGTGTCTTTGTTGCTTGATCGATTACACTATTAAAGGACTTCAAGTTTGGCTCGGATCCTATTTGGTATTTGCTTGATTTGTGATTTTGGATTATTTTGTTCTTTGTCGGCACTTTGGATTAGCGTTTCGGTTAGTTTTCTTTGTCTCAACAAATGGCAGACAATAAGAATGTTATTTCTGATGTGATTCCGATGATGACTAAGATCACGGAACGCAAACTTAATGGTTCGAATTATCTGGAGTGGAGTAAGGCTGTTAGGGTCTATTTGCGTAGCATTGATAAGGATGATCACCTTACTAAAGATCCACCTCGATGATACACAACAAACTTGGCTAAGGGAGGATGCTCGGTTGTTTTTGCGGCTTGAACTCGATTCACGATGAGGTAATTAGTTTAATTAATCACCGTGAATTTGTTAAGGAATTGATGGATTACTTAGATTTTACGTATTCAGTAAAGGAATATCTCCCGTATTTATGATGTTTGTAAGGCATTCTACCGTCTTTGAGAAAGAATAAGTCTATCACGGCTTATTTTATGGATTTTAAGCGGGTATATGAGGAACTTAATGTATTGTTGCCTTTTAGTTACGATGTGAAAGTTCAAGAGCCCAACGGAGCAACAGGTGTTATGAGTTTTCTTGCAGGCCTTCCTTGAGTATGAGGCGCTAAATCTCGATTCTTTCTAGTTCGAGATTTCCTCTTTGCATGAAACATTCACACGGGTCCTTCGTGCAGAGTACCCAATCTTCACAACTGCCCGGTAGTGCTCTTATTAGCCGTAATCCAAATGGACAACGGGGTAATAGAAGAGGAAGTAGAGGAGGAATTACAGCAAATGTAATCAGCGTAATGGAGAGGCTAGTTCTAATCGGGACTCAAGAGGAGTCATTTGTTATTATTGTCATGAGCACAGCCATACAAAATATAATTGTCGCAACTTCAGAGGAAAAATCAGCGATCACGGATGGCAAATATGGCGTGAGATGATTCTCTGATATCTTCCTCCGAGAAAAGCTGTTTTGGTATCCGCAGAGGATTTTGCACGATTTTCGATGTCGTGCATCTCTAAAGCCTACGGTTCCCCTATCATCGCGATCATTGAGTCGAGTAAATCCACTACATGCCTTGTGTCTTCCTCATCCAAATGGGTTATTGATTTTGGTGCAACAGATCACATGAGTAATTCTAGTCTTCTATCTACTTTTCGTCTAATCCCACTTCCTCTCTTGTTACTTTAGTGATGGTTCTACTTCTTGTGTCATGGGTTGCAGGCTGTGAATCAGACTTCGTCAATTTCTTTGTCATCTGCTTTGTGTCTACCAAATTTATCTTTTAATCTACTTTCATTAGTAAACTTACTCGTACCTTAAATTGTTCTATTTCTTTTTCTGATCGGTGTTTGTTTGAGGATCTTACGTGACAGATTATTGGTAAAGGACGCGAGTCAAGTGGTCTCTACATTCTGGAAAATCATGTACCGCAATCGCTTCTTTGCTCCAGTACCTTAACACCTCTTGAAGCTCATTGTAGATTGGGTCATCCCTCTTTGTCTACCATGAAGAAGTTGTGTCCTCAATTTCAGTCTTTATCAGTACTAGAATGTGAGTCGTCGGTTGCAAAACATCATCGTTTGCCTTCGTGTCTAGAGTCAATAAACGGGCTTCATCCCCTTTTGAGTTAGTTCATTCTGATGTTTGGGGTCCTTGTTCTGTTACTTCTAAAACTGGATTTCGTTATTTTGTTACTTTTGTTGATGATTACTCTCGTGTTACCTGGTTATATTTAATGAAGAATCGTTCTGAGTTTTCTATCTTTTGTGCCTTTTGTAATGAAATCAAAACTCAATTTAATATTTCTGTGCGCATATTAAGAAGTGACAATGCTAAAGAATATTTTTCAGCACAATTTCAGTCTTATATGACACAAAATGGCATTCTTCATCGTCTTCTGTGTGGATACCCCATCCCAAAATGGCGTGGCCGAAAGAAAAAATCGGCATCTTCTTGAGGTAACTCGTGCTCTTCTTTTTCAGATGAAAGTTCCTAAACACTTTTGGGCGGATGCAGTTTCTACGGCATGTTTTTTGATCAATCGTATGCCTTCTTCTATTCTTAATGGGGATATTCCTTATAGTGCTTTGTTCCCTACAAAATCTTTGTTTCCCGTTGAACCCCGTATTTTTTGTTGTACTTGTTTTGTACGTGATGTTCGTCCGCAGGTTACTAAATTGGATCCAAAATCTCTCAAATGTGTCTTCCTTGGGTACTCCCGGATCCAAAAAGGGTACCGTTGTTTCTCTCCTACTCTTAATCATTATCTTGTTTCTGCAGATGTCACATTTTTTGAGTCCACTCCATTTTTTTCTCAATCATCTGTGTATGAGAGTCAGGGGGAGGAAGATGATATCTTAATATATACTGTCGTACCAATGTCTAGTCCTCTCTCACACCTATTTCTTCCGTCTCTAGACCTACTCGGCCTCCGTTGTTTATGTTTATTCCAGAGATTGGAGATCACGACTCGGATCCTCCACCGGCTACTTCGTTGGGAGATCCTGCACCTCATCGATCATGATTCTGATCTAGACTTACCCATTGCTCTTCGTAAAGGTAAACGTTCATGTACTTACCCTATCTCTTCTTTTGTTTCTTATAATCAATTGTCTTCTTGTTCTCGGTGTTTTGTTACTTCTTTAGACTCTATTCCCATCCCTAATACTGTTGGTGAGGCACTGTCTCATCCTGGCTGGTGTGCTGCTATGAAAGAGGAAATGGAGGCTTTAGATGCTAATGGTACATGGGAACTGTTGCCTTTGCCCACTGGTAAGAAAGCTATTGGTTGCAAATGGGTATTTACTGATGAGTTAAATCCTGATGGTTCTGTGGCTAGATTAAAAGCACGCCTTGTAGCAAAAGGATATGCTCAGACATATGGGGTTGATTACTCTGACACTTTTTCTCCTGTAGCTAAACTTACTTCTGTTCGCTTGTTTATCTCTTTAGCAGCTACATATGATTGGCCCCTGCACCAATTGGATATCAAGAATGCCTTCCTTCATGGTGATCTTCAGGAGGAGGTGTATATGGAGCAACCACCTGGGTTTGTTGCTCAGGGGGAGTTGGGTAAAGTTTGTAGGCTTCGGAAGTCTCTTTATGGCTTGAAACAAAGTCCTAGGGCCTGGTTTGGGAGATTCAGTGAAGCAGTACAGGAATTTGGTATGCAAAAGAGTAAGTGATCTCACTCAGTATTTTATAAGCAATCTGAGGCTGGTCTAATTCTCCTGGTAGTCTATGTGGATGACATTATCATCACTGGGAGTGACTCTGCAGGTATTTCATCTCTTAAAACCTTCCTCCAAACCAGTTTGGACCAAAGACTTGGGATTATTAAAGTATTTTTGGGTATTGAAGTTATGAGAAGTAAGAAGGGTATTTTCTTGTCTCAAAGAAAATATGTCCTTGATCTATTAATGAGAGACAGAAAATTAGGTGCTAAGCCTTGTAGTGCACCAATGACTCCAAATTTACAAGCATTAGCGAGGGGATAGTGAGTTGTTTGAAGATCCGAGAGATACAGAGATTGGTAGGAAAATTGAACTACCTTCTTGTCACTCGTCACGACATTGCTTATGCCGTTAGTGTGGTAAGTCGGTTTATGTCTTCCCCAACTGTTGCTCATTGGGAAGCCTTGGGACAAATCTTGTGCTATTTGAAAGGAGCTCGGGAAGAGGTTTGTTATATGGTAATCATGGGCATTTAAATGTTGAATGTTTTTCGATGCCGATGGCTGGATCTAAGGATGATAGGAGGTCAACTCTGGATATTGCGTTTTGTTGGAGGAAATTTGGTGTCTTGGAAAAGCAAGAAGCAGAGTGTAGTTTCTCGATCTAGTGCTGAATCCGAATACAGAGCCATGGCACAATCAGTATGTGAGGTAATGTGGATATTTCAATTACTAGATGAGACAGGTTTTAAGACCCCCCTGCCTGCGAAATTGTGGTGTGATAATCAAGCTGCTCTCCATATTGCTTCTAATCCGGTATTTCATGAGCGGACCAAACATATTGAGATTGATTGTCACTTTGTTCGTGAAAAGATTCAACAACAGATCATCTCAACAGGACATATCAAAACTGGAGAGCAGTTAGTAGATATTTTCACAAAAGCTCTGAATGGAGCTAGGATTGACTACATTTGTAACAAGTTGGGCATGATTAACATCTATGCTCCAACTTGAGGGGGAGTGTTATGGAAAGTCAATCATTATATTATTTCTGTGTATATTCTGTATTCTGTATTCCTATTTAGGATTTCTTATTTAGGATTTCTTCCTAATTAGTATAACACAATTATAGGAATCAATTGTATATAAATACCCATGTACAGATTAATTGAAATATATGAGAATCATCTCTTTCTACAGTCTAGTTGAATTAAGTATTCTTCTGTCCACAAATCATACATAATTATAAATGCACAAGAGGTGCCTGGGTGCAGGATGCAGCTCCTATCAGGAGCCATCTTTCACTGTAGTCCCCTTCTCTCTCTCTCTTCTTTTAGCAATGATTCTTGATTCTACACTTGGACAAAATGTGAAATTGGCCCTCTTTGAGTCCTTTTTTTCCCCTTTTTGTTTTTATTTGGTGTGGATGAGAGGATAATAAGCTAATATATGTGGCAGAATCAACAGCAAATTTTACAACATAAAAAGAATTGAAAAAAAAAAGAAAATAAAAAGATGAAAGGATAAAATTGTTTAAAGCGTGCTGTTTACATGCCTTGGGTCTGTCCTAAGCATTGTTTTAAAGATTGCCTGTTACATTACGTATTGCCCCATGTTTAACAGAAATTTAAGGGACCTATACGATATTGGGCAATTCATACAAGGTGAGTCACATATCAAATGGATATATCATCTGTTCCAGGGTGAGTTGCACCTTAACAAATTGCTAAAAACATGGAGAATCAGGAAAACAGGCCTTGCATGGCTATTGTTTGGTGTTGTTTTGCCATGGGAAGGACTGACATCTTGAAAAGATAGCGATCTTCTTTTGATAGGTAGCAACAGGTTAGGGCAAAAAAAGATGAAGCTTTCACAACTTGCGTGCTCATTTTTATCACTTTGAGTTAGAGCAGCTGCGAGTTTTGAACAAGCTGAACCGCCACCAACATTTCCCTTTATTTAATCTTCTTCCTTTTTTTTCTTTATAAACAATTTTTTTCCCCATCCTCCTCTCTTAGTTTTTTATGCAGCAGCAGAAAGGTATTTTTTATACTTTTATGCATTTATGTAACTATAAATATTTATAACTACATAATATATATGCGTTTTGATTAATTTATTTACCTAATAGTTGATGTCCCAATTTTCAGTTTTTATTTGTAATTTCTGAAGTTAATGATGGATGTTAATGGGTATTTATTTCAAAATATTGTAAAAATTATGGTTCTTGTTCAGTTTGAATAAATTTAAGTTTTTATAGATTTTTCATAATTATTAGGTATTTTCTAACTTATTTATAGAAATAAAATGTTCCTTTAGCTGTTTGACTTGATACTTTTTTTCTTTCAGTTTCAAATCTTGTTTTACCATTGATTTTAGTGAGTTTGCTAATGATTTAAAAAAATTCACAGTATTGGCAACTGATTCGGTCTGTTCTGGGCTGATTAAGTCCATTTCCAATACAATCTTTCTGATTCTGAAACCGTTTCAAATTCCATTATTTAAAACCATGGTCCTAAGGCGCACACCTGGGCAATAAGGCATGCGCCTTGAAGATGTCGCCCGCCTTGGGGCTGAGCATGCCTTTATAACTTTGCTGATAGGGAATATAGAGATATTACATTGCAGCATTGAGTTATTGAATGTTGGAATGGTTCGAGATTTTGATTGCAAGTTGGAAGTTCTCATCCATTTATTCCTTTTTATTTTATGATCCAAACTCTCTTTGATTCTTGCAGTTGAAGAGGATCCTGCTGAGACTGAACCAAAATTTAGTCCTTTTACTGGAGTAGGGAGACGCTTGGATGGGAAGCCTTTGAAGCACCAACCTGGGCCAGAGTCTTTACAGGGATCCAAAGACAAGCAACCAACTGTTGCCAATGGTAGGGGACAACATTCTGTGGGATCTAGTTCAGAAAATACACGACGACAGTCTCAAGGAAAACTTGTGTTTGGTTCAAATGTCAGCCGTGCTTCTAAGGAAACACGGAAGGTAAGATTTTTATTTTTATTTTTTTATTTTTTTATTTTTTCCTACAGACCTTCATTTTGAATAAAATTCATCCAGCCAATATGAAATAGGTTTTGACCGTAGAACTTCTAACCAAATTGGTTCTTTGATCATGCAGGAAGCTGGAAAAGAGGTGAAAGAACAAAGTGAAAAGAAAGAAGAACAAAGTGAAAAGAAAGAAGAACCAAAGTTCCAGCCATTCACTGGAAAAAAGTACTCTTTGAAGGGTTGATTGTATAATCCGACTATTTATACCTTTGACTTGTTAATGCTTTGCGTAAAAACAGTAGGAATTATATGTTGGTATGGGATGTTATATTATTGAAAGATGGAACTTTAAGTTGCAATGGGAAGCAACTAGTAACACGCCCTTGTTTGACATGATTGTGAAGCTTCAAGTGGATTTGCAATTGTGCTGTTCGTGCTGTTTTCTGTATATCCATGCCAAGCAACATCATTATTTAAGCCAGATATAAGATTCCACAATTTCTATTGCTATGTATAGAGAAATAAAAACGATTGCAGGTTCTGGGATTGTCTTTGGAAAGCTATATCATGGCATACCAATTTTAACATAAAAAGGGGCTTCTATTTACTGCCTCTTTACTAATATGAACCTGTTTAACTATAGGTTAAAGTCAGCTTTTGAGGGGAGGGTTACAAACCCATATATATATCAATGTGAGACGCATCATTACAAACTCTTTTGAATTGTATATCTTTGTACAGAGAATTAAGATTATGGCCTACCGACTAGAAAAGGTCTATGAATTTGCTCAACTTCACTTTAAAAGTTGGCTTTTAAGGGAAGAGTTGCCAACTTATACGTACAAGGTCTAAGACCTCCCTTGCTAAACCGATGCGAGATGCATTATCTTCCTAATCATTCATTTCAAATCAATGAAAGTAATAATTTTTATTTTTGGGGAAGAAAGTGCTGTTGACTTGGAGCTTTGAATTTTTTTTTTTCTAGCATTTTGTAGTGAATTAAATTGGTGACAATCTGGACTAGGTTGTTTGACTAGTAGTTGGTCTAGTTATGTGAAACCTATTTTAACAGGACAATATGTTCAGTTTTATACAAAAGTAAAAAAAAAGAAAAAAAAAAAAGACGTCGTTTTCTAAGGCAACACAATTTTAGCTACAAAATGTTTATATCAAAAAAAAAAAAAAAAGACGTTGCTTTTTAAGGTAACACAATTTGAGCCACAAAATGGCTAAAGAGTAAGTATGTATTTGTTAGAAAAAGTATTTTCTACTATATACTTAGGCGAGAGGTTTGTAGGAATGAATTGAATCCCACTTACATGATGGACTAACATTTATAAATACGTCTTATTGAGAACCAATTCAACAAATGAATGAGCTACTAGAAATTTTAGCATTCATTTTCAACCACATAAAATCATTGCCCACCATGTTTAATAAGAGTCACATGAGAGAAATAAAATATTAGCATAAGTAAAATTTTCCAATAGGATCAAACATTTCAGATTGAAATAAGGCACCTAGCAATTATTATCATTCACATATGTACAAGCATATTTTATAAAGCTACAAACTATACACATCCATAGATGCCCTTTTTCTCAATCGAATGCTTCACTACTAAGAGCAATAACCAAAGTAATGTGGCTATAATAGTTCATGGGCTCTGTAACAAATTGCATCTATGTCTCTATTTTCAGTTTATCCTCCTCTAATGTCTACTAACGCTGTAATAGCCCAAATTTCCTAAAATGTGTTTTATAAACATTACAACTATTTTAATATTGTTATAATTGATTTAAAAATTCTAATTTGTGAAATTTGATAAAAGTTTATTACACTATTTTCCATTAGTGTCAATAAGAATATAGTTTGTCTATTTTTGGTAAGAAAGAATTTTCAAAGAAAAGAATATATATGTGTGTATAGTATAAGAGGTACAAGATATTTTAGAGTTTAAAATGTTAAAAATAATAATAATTATATAAAAACAAAAGAAAAAGAATGGACCAATCAAAACTAAGTTTCTCTCCCTTTCCATGCCAGTTCACAACACTTACTTACCTAACCCATCCTTCCTTCCCATTGACTCTTCCTTCTCCATTGATGCGCTAGTATCGATGAGCTTTCATAAGTGACAATGATGGTCGGTGACCAGTTTGGACCTAACCATGATAGCAGGTGGTTTCAAGAATGACGAGGGAATGGAGGAACGATTCCAATATGTTGTTAGCTTTCCAATGCCCTCACCGATGTTTCTAATCTCCTACCATGTAAGGATCGACATTAATGAGTTTATAACAGCTTGGGTCTTTTTCTTTGACCAAGACCTGTCGAATTTATTGGGGTTTCTGGTGAAAGTAGGAGGAGAGAGGAAATGATTGGGCACTAGGCTTTCCAGCCACTTTTTCGATGATCTGGTTGTCGGATCGGTGATCCGAGACCAATGATGAACCCAGCGTGTCGAAACCTTTGAGATGAGACTAACCCCAATTTGATCGAACTTCGTTTGAAAAAGGCAATCATCAAAAGGCCCAAATTACTTGGTGAGATTTTCAAGCTTTTTCGAGTCCCTGTTTATTGAATCTAATTATATGATAATTCATAACACATTATTGTTTTTGTATAGGTGTGATCGGATTGACAATAGCCTTTCGGCACTTAGGATCAACTTTTTAGCCAATTTAAGCATGCTGTCTGTCACACCTTATCCTTTCATAAGATATGACATGATCCCATCAAATGATTTGAGAATCATCTAATTTGTTAGAGGGGAAGAATTGTAACGCCCTCACTTTAGATAGTCCGTATGTTCTACTGTTTCGGTGACAGATGTCTGTCCGGATAGTTAGAATGTCTAAAACTATATTTAGACTACAGTGATGATTCATAAATAACTCAAATAATGGTAAGAAAAATCTAGGAAAAATTTTAGAAATAAAATACAATAAGGTTAAATGAGTCGGTGCTCTGGCAATGGGTGACCTAATGGGAAGCCACTGTAAAGACAGTTGTCGACCCTATACCAGTGGGGAAACCCTGTGAAATAATTTTTGAGACTCCAGTGAAGAGTTATTGAGCTTTAGATGGCATTAAAATGCCAAGAAAATGCTCAGAGAATTTTATAAATTGGTATAGACAATTTTAGCTTGATAAGTGAAACGAAGGGCATTTTGATCATTTCCCCTGCAGAGATGATTTTTGACCAACTTATCCATTTAAGTGAGTGAGGTTTATGTCCAAAAATATGAATAAATATTGCTAAAAATTTAATTAAAAATGAGAAATGAAAATAAGAAAACAAAGTAAAAAGAAATGGAAATTTATGACAATTATGACATCATAATGATGTCATTTAAAAATACCACTAATCCCATTTAGACACACACTTAATAAAGACATAAAAGGAGATAAAAACAAAACAAAATCAGTTCATTCTCCTTCATCTTCTTCAGCTGGCCGAACCAGCTCTCTCCCACATTCTCCATTTTTATTTTTCTTCAAGCTTGAATTTCCTTGTTTCTTGCCCAAAACCTCAAAGCCTCAACACTAAAAATAATCCTTAGATCCTCCATAAGAGTGTGGTAGCCAAGAATTGAGGGAATTCTTGAAGTTTTACAAGACCAAGTTTGGCCCCAAAGAGGTTAGTGCTACTTTCTTCCATACTCTTTTAGTAAACTTGAATTTGAGCATGAATATGGAAAGAATTACAAGAAAAAAATTGAGGAATTATCATGTTTGATGAAAGAAGAATTTCAGCCAGCATGTGTACCTATGGGAATTGATGATTTTAAATGAAATAAAATGTGTTTATTGGAGTTGCTTAGTAGGTATTTGTGATTGGATGTGTTAGATTGCATAGATTGCATGAAATGGACACTTTTGGAATAAGAGTTTTAAGCAAAATTAGGGTTTTGCTCATGTAATGATGGATGAACACTTTAATGGTCAATTAGTGACCATTTGGTGAGGTTTGAACACAAAATGAAGTGAACTATGGCATTAGATTAGGGAATTGGTTGGCTGCCTTGTGGTTGAGATTCTGGACCCTTAGAGTCCAGTGTGTTTGGATAGTTCTAATTGGATTTGTGTAGCTCCAATTGGTGCAAGGCTAATTGGAGGTGAAGTTAGACACAAAATGCAACATTTTTTTTATGAAGAAACCCTGCCCAGAAAATCAACTTAGGATGACCTAAAAATTGGCCAAATCCGGGTAACCAATTCTGGACCTGGAAAAATTGGCCAAATGAATAGTATTTTGTTCATTTGGCCATAACTTTGTATAGAAAAGTCCAAATGACCTGATTTTTATGTCAATGGAAAGCTTAGACAATTTAGAACAACTTTCATGAAGAACAGAAACTCAAATTCTGACCCTAACCAATTCAAATTGCTAGTCCAAGTTAGGACACTAAATCTGGCAGAACCAAATTTGCCCAGAAAATCTGGGTAAGGACCAATCCGGCCAGTTATGGTAATTTGACTATAACTTGAGATACAAAACTCCAAATAGAGTGATTCAAAAAGGAAATTAAACTAAACACAACTAAGAAACAACTTTGATGAAGAAAAGTTAGCCCAGTTTCCACTGTAGAATTGTACAATGGAACAATAAACTTAGGTAATCAAAACTGAAAATTTAGAAATGCATCTAGGGGACTTTAAATTGCAATTGGCAATTAATACTAACAAATATAAAACTCAAAATATGGGATCTTAGTGTAATTAGAATTAACATGTCCATTAAGTATGAAAAAGTCAATATTTTGGTTAACTAGTAAGGTGAATAGTAATCTAAATGATTGGCAAATTAAGATGAAGACCTAGAACCAATTCTAAGCTTAAATGCTTAGAATTGTATGACAAATGTGGACTATGCATCTTAGTCAAAATTGTTAGAGGGAAATTAAGGCCATAAATTTGAAATCCATGAAATGTTCATGGATTGCTTGAAACATGAAAAGTAAGTCACCTAATTGATGTGAATAGGTAATTAGGGCTTATATACCCATCACAAATAAAATTCATAAAATATTAGTAATTCAACTTAAAATATAAAATTTGTAATTACATAAGTAGATTTTCAAATGTATAAATGAGAAAGGAAAAATGTTTTGAGTACAATAGTACATGGGAACCATTGTTTTGAATTGTGATCCATATGGATAATATAATGAATATATAAATTATGATGAATGCATAAATTAGGTAAATATTAGACTTGGAGATTTATGTTTCTATTATGAAAAAGATTAAAATGCTAGAAATTATAATTAAAACATATAAGGAAATAATGAAATTTATGAACACTTAATGGTACTATGTGCTAATGTATTGCCTAGACACTTGTGTCAGATTGGATAGATTGGCATGCCAATAAGGTATTGTTTTAGCAGTACTGCGTAAGACTTTATGCCTGTATTTTTGGCTTTATGTCCGCATTCATGGCTTATATGCCCGATTATCTGATTATCTGTTACCATGGCTTTTAGCCATACTGATTGCATACGTGGTTGACGTTCCGTATTTCACATCCTATGGTATGACGGCCCGAGAGACCATGGTATCCAGTGCCCAGTGACCCACTTATTCAGTTTAGTCAGCCTGTCATAGATAACTTGGGCAGTGAAATAAATTAAGAATATTAGAAATTAAAATATTAGAAATTAAATAAACGAGTTAGAAAGACTTGAAATAAATTAGATTAGCTTTATGAAATTATTTATTAGAAAGACCTAAAATGAACTAGATTAATATTAAAATTTATCTATTATGAAATAACTCTAAGAATTTCAATTATTATGAAATGATCTTAGACAACCTAAAAAGTATTGAGGAAGTGATAAAAAGATTTGCAAAAGAATTATAGTTTAAATAAACATTGCAAATGTGTCTTACATAATAATATGAGTATAAATTTAACATTTTTAGATTATTTTTATATTGTATATTATTACTGTAAATTTATGTATTAAGTACCTCCAATGAGAAATAAATAAATTAGAATAAAAGATAGTTAATATTAGAAATTTTGTATGAGATTGAATTAATTATGGATGACCCAAATTATGTTTTATTTCTATTTTTACTTGTATATTATTTCTTCGTTATATTATTGCACCGCTAAGCAGAAATGCTTAGCGTGATGGATTGTTTCCTCGCGCAGGTACCGAAGATAAAGCCCAGTGCACATTAAACTGGGATTTTGTCCGGATCTGCAAAGTGTCCAAGATTGTCACCTCCTCAGCAATGCACGTAGATAAATCATGTCATGTATTTTGTATATTATAAATATTTCTTATGTGGTAATGCAAACTAGGAAATTATAATTAATATGTATATGTTGTAAATAAACAAATTGGCTTTTGCATCTATAATTAATTTGTATATTATGTAAATTATGAATTTGTGTAATTATTTTATAATCATGTATTTTAATGAAATTTGAGAACTTTTATATATGAATTAAGCACGAATGGAATTGTATGGGAATGAGATTATTATTGAAAATTTTGTTGAAATTTTTAAATGGGTAAACAGTGAAATACGTCAAATGGCAATAAAATAGAGAAAACTCCATCGGCTTCTCCTTAGACTATAATTTATTTTAAAATATAACAAGTTCAAAATTATTAAAGGAATAAAGTAAGATAAGAAAGGGTGCTCCGGCACCGAGTGTGACATGCCTTTCTCTGCTACACTGTAGACGAGTGAGGGGTGTTACAACCCCCAACTCCTTTCTCTTAACCAAAATTCTCTTTCTTCATAACATACATAAATTCCATCACTTTCCATAGCAATTTCTACAATAAAACTTAAATTCATAACTAGCTAAATTCAAATCACAACTTACCTCTCTTAGCCAACTTTCCTTCTTGCCAAATCTTCTAAATCCCTTGTCTTTCTTGCTTCCTTTCTTCAAATCAAGGGCTAATTCAAGGTTTTCTATTGATTTGGTATGAAAATTATGGGAGAAACTAGGAGTTTTGAAGCTTGGATTGAAATTTCAATGGAGGTAGAGAGAGGGTATGGGGACGGCACAAAGGAGAAAGAAGGAAGAAGAAGAAGTTGATGGTGTAGTGATGTTTTAAATGAGAATTTATCTTAAATAAATAAATTTTTTGTCTTATTACAAAATATCTCAAATTAATTATAATTATAATTTTAATTATATTCATTACAATTTCATAATTCCTCCTACATCCCAATTAATATTTAATGCTTCTTTCCATTAATTAAATCCCATTCTAATGCATTAATCTCACTTAATTTTATTGATATTTTAGTCAAAAGTCAAACTCTTTAAGTAAATTGACTAAAATGCCTGTTGTCCCTTATAGCAAGCCAAGAGGGAGGGTGAATTGGGTTCTAATTGCAAAATTAAAGACTAAAAGAAATTTAAACCCAAAGAAGAGTAGAGGAGGAATGACGACATAAGAAATTTATAGAGATTCAGCTCTCCCAAGCTTACGTCATCTCCTCCAGGCCCTCCTTGAGAGTTAACTCCACTAAAATTCTTTTTTGGGTGAAAAATAAACCTCTTACAATCACCATAAGAGCAAACCCTTGCTCTTTTATAAATTCTTTACACTCAAGAGCTATTTAAAGCTCTATCACACTCAAAATTACAATAAGTGCTCACAACAACCTTGAATGAACTCTCATAACAAGGAATTTACAGCTCAAATATCAAGTTCTCAACATTAACTATGGTAGCTCAAGTTCTAGAGAGAGAATAAAGAAAATCTTTAGAGCACAATAAATTTCCAAAAGATTGTTGTTGTCAAAACTTGTTTCCAGTCATAAATGGTGTCTATTTATAATTTTTGAAAGAAAATAGCCATTGGGGGTGCATTAAATTAAAAACTAGCCATTCAACCACCCAAAACTCTATTTTATCGAGTTGCAAAAACCCAGGTTCGGCTGTCAGAGTTATTTACTTCGACTGACGAAGGTTGGAGCACCAAAAAATAGCTTTTGAAAAGTTCCCACTTTCGGCTGTCGAAGTTCCCACTTTCGGCTGCCGGAGTGTTCTTTGGACAAAATGACTTTAATCGTTCAAAAACCATGATTTAAAGAGTGAACTTTGGCAGTCGAAGTTCCCACTTTTAGCTGTCGAAGTGCTTTTTGGACAGAAAGTGTCAAAAAGGCACTTAGGCTTTGGAAATACATAACTTTTTGACCGGAACTTGGATTTTCGATCCGTTTGAACCGTTGGAAAGCTAATTTGATAAAATTTTCAATAAAAACACTTTCAAAAACAAATTTTCATTTCTCAAATGTGAATATTTCATTTTAGTCCCCCTTGCTCAAGAAAAAGTTACAAATAAAGACACTAAGAAATTAAGAGTTTAAAAAACTCATAACTTTTTGACCCGAACTTGGATTTTTGATTCGTTTGAACCATTGGAAAGCTAATTCAATGTATTTTGAAACTAAAATACTTTTCAAAATTAATTTTGCATTTTTGAAAAATTTATTTAATTTTCCCTAGATAAAAAATTAGGTGAAAATCAAGTTGAACAAGATATTCTTAGTACCACCTAGACTTGAGCCAACACAATTAATTAAATGAGATTTACAAGATATAAAATAAATAAAAGTTACATTGTAGGTTCCCATAAATGTTTACTTCCTTATGTTGCTCTTCCTTAACCTTAATTTGAAGCAATTTGGCAATTGTGAGTCTATGGCCTGCAAACTAAACACAAACACTTCCAAAGTATATTAGTAGCACAATAATTGTTTATTATCATCAAAACATGGGTTAAGACACCTAGGTCCAACAATGCCCTTGATCGGGTTATAGTCCATCTTTTTCAACAATACCGATTAAGTACATAACCCGATGGTCACTTTGATTTTTATTCTGCTTATCTTAATTAATTTTCATCTCGTTTTTAGTCCTCAAGTTGGCTTTGAATAATAGTATTCACAGACTAGAAATATTACTATTCAGAGCTTGGAATTTTCATGACATTACAACTCTTCCCCTCTAAAAAGAAATTTCATCCTTGAAATTTTCCTGGTATCAATCTCTGAAGAGTTGTGGGTGTTGCCTCCTCATATCCTCTTCACATTCCCATGTGGCTTCTTCCTTGAAGTGGTTCCTTCATAACACCTTCACTAGAGGAATTTGCTTGTTTCTCGACTATTTTGTCTCCTTTGCTAGAATAGCCACGGGCTCCTCATCATAGGTAAGATCTGGACTAACTTCAATAGTCTTCAATGGCAATATGTGCGAAGCATCTGACCTGTCACACCTTATTCCTCTGTAAGGTATAATATGATCCCGTAGTATACTTAATGAATTACTGAACTTTGCTTACCGATAACCCCATTAAATACACTACAAGGATTTTTAAAATAATTTTACTTATTTTGAAGGTGGCGAACACTTTTGGTAGGAATTAAAAACTTTTATTTGAAGTTTAAGTGCTAGGTAGAAATTTTGACCATTTGGATTTTTCCATAAATTTTGTAAAAATTTTGACAGAATGCCGGTTGTAATTAAGAAAAACCAAAAATTTAGACTTGTAGAAAAGCACTTCCAAAGGTTTTTCAATCACACCCTAATCTCCAAATATCTCAAACAAACATCAATAGCAACAATTCAATTCAAAATCCACAATTCCAAATCAAAAATTGTCATCTCAAAACATTTCATAAATTCATGCACATTGCATTTTAAATATGTATTTTACATTCACAAGTTTAATTTACAGACATAAAATCTCAAAAAAAAAATAGTATGATTACACATTTAATGTACAACTGCTCAAACTACAAATATACACATGAACAATACCATATTTACATCAACCAAATTACAATGGGTATAAATAATATACCCGTACAAAAATCTTCAAACTGTGCTCCCCTATTACTGTAGCAGCTCACTCTGTTGCTATGTCCTATTCCCTATCTACGACAGCAAAATAAAGCTATCGCTGAGTAAATTTTACTCAGTGATGCACAATAAAAATTTAAAATGCGGTACATAAAACATTCATTGACAAATCACAATTTAAATATTTCACAATCTCATTTCATAATTTTCAAAGCTCAATATAACACAAATTTGGTCAAACAATTTAATAAACACAGTGTTGCCAATCAATAACACAACTTAGGCCATGACACAAAATTTCCAAACTATGTTGTGTTGTACACCACGACAATGCAAACTCACCCCACTAATTGAGATCAATGAGGGAGGTGGCTAGCTAGTTAATGAGTACTCATCCAAACTCACCTCAGACTGGCAAGCCAGAGAGGGAAGAAAATGATCAAACTCAATCCCATAAACGAAGGAGGCACATAGTGGTATTGCCATGCCAAGTGTGAATCAAAATCAATTTCAAAATCATAATATTCAACATTTCATATAAAACATTAATTAATTTTCATTTCAATTTTCCATTTACAAAATAGGCAACACAACTTTTCTGAAAGGATTCGTAAGCACCATTTAAATACAAATACGTAAATAAATGTTCCAATATCAAACAAGAAGTGAAAAACATTTATTGTGCACAAACTCGTAATTAGTCTTTCCTTATTTCACTCCTGTCGATTCCTTTCCTCGGAAGGCCCTTTTTCCACTGAAGCACATAATTAAGATGTTTCAATATTTATTCAAATTATGTTTAACCAAAATTTTAGCAATTGAAATTTGCATTTAAACTTTACTTATATAATCCCATAAATTGAGTTCTTTGTGTTCTTGATTATGGTGCTTACTATTCATTTGACCATTAGGTCAAAATGTTAACTTTTCCACACTAATTAGGTATACCAATTCTCATTACACTCACATACCACATTTTGAGTCCTAATTTTATTGGCATTGATTACCAATTGAAATTTCAAACTCCCTAAGTGACATTTCAAAATTTCAGTTTTGGTGCCCTGTTTTTCACTATTCCATTGGTCTAGTTACTTTGGGAATTTGGCTAAGTGTTCTTCATAAACATTGTTTCTTATTGTCTTAGCTTTAATTCCCCTTTTGAATCACTCCATTTAGAGTTATGTAGCCCAAGATATGGCCATTTAACTAAGGCTGGCCGGATTGGTGTTACCCCGAATTTCTGAGCACTTTATTGGTTCTGGCAGTTTTGAACAACTAACTTTGGGTGGCAAAATGACTTGGTTATGGGCAGAATTTGGGTTGGTGCTCTTCATGAAAGTTGTAATGCTATATCATACCTTTGCAATGCCACTAAAATCAGGTCATTTGGACCTGTCTAGCCCATGTTGTGGCCAAATGAATAAATACTATTCATTGTTCATTTGGTCATTTTGGTAGAGTGACAGTGCACAATATTCGGATTTGACCTAATTGTTTACTATGTTAATGTCATTTTCTAAGCATGGTTTCCAAATGAAAAATGTGTCATTATGTGTTTATTTGCATTCCCAATTAGCCTCACACCAATTGGGTTAGTAAAATTTCAATTTTGGTCCCTGAAAGGGACCTAGGTCAAACTGCTAGATTGGGACCCCACTCCAGTCCAAATTGCATTTAGTTTCTACCAAATCAAACACATCACAAATGGTCCCAATTGACCATTTCTAACCTCAATTAAGGTCAATTGCACCAATTGACCATTTCCTCCAATTTTTCCCCCAAATTCAAGAGGCTCAAGAACCCTAATTTAATAACTCCTTCAATTAGTGCAATTAAAGTGTCTAAACATGGTTTACATACTTAATTAAGCTTAGTTGCACCTTTAATTGCACCCAAATCACTCAACCCCTAATCTTTATATGTTGGCCGAATTCCACATGTAATCCACACGCTTGATTTGTTTCATTTCTTTCATCAATTCTAAGTTTATTTCACATAAATAAACATAAAGTTAAAGAGGAATTGAAGAGTTAGAACACTAACCTTGACTTTGGATTTCAATCTTCTAATTCTCTCCACTTTCTTTCAAATTTTCTTGATCAATCTTCTTTACAAGTAGAAATAGCAAGGTTTAATAAAAAATAATGGGGGAATTTATGGGAATTTTGGGGGTTTGAAAAGCTTGAAACCAAGCTTTCATGGAGTTTACAGAGAGAGAGTGAGGGTGGGAGTGTTGGACGGCAATTGAGGGAAGAGGAAGACCAAATTCTTTTTTTCAATTTTTATGTATTTATTTAGCTTTTTGACTTAGTCAAAAATTAGAATAATTAAATTTTATTTTTGACATCATGGGTGATGTCACAAGGGTGAGGTAATAATTCAATTTTCATTTACTTTTCTTTTTCCTTTATTTTTCCATAATTCTTTAATTTAATTCTCTATTCTGAAATTTTCATTTCTCTGATTTTATTGGACAGTTAGGTCAGGAGTCACTCTAGGGGTGAATTGACCAATTTGTCCCTCGCCGGTTTGATCCTGTTTGCAAAAAATTTGGCATTTCTTTCGTAGCCCTGACCTAATTATTTGACCTACTTGTTAGCTCTTTTCTGTGATTTTCTCTTTTCCACTAGGTTCACAATAGTCCTTAGGACTGTGGTGTCACAATTTCCCATTCAACATTGGAGTTAGGACTGACCTCGCAGCCACTTCCCAGTAAGATCACCCATCACTGTGACCCCCGGCTCATTTAACCTTTTATGCTTTATTTTTCTTATTTATACTTCACTTTCTAGTACTCACTATTTATTTCCATTTAGGGCTTTTCTAGGTGTCTTAATTGTGATTCTAATCTTCTTAATTATTCGGACCAACACTGATCACCGGAACAGTAAATTACACATAGCTATGCATATGGGGTGTTACAATTCTCCCCCCCTCAAAAGAAATTTAGTCCGTGAAATTTTACCCAATATCCATCCTAAAATAGTCATACGTTTATTTTCTCATGTCTTTCATATATTTTCATATAGCTTCATAATCTAAATAATGGTCCATAACACCTTAACCAAATGTATACATTTATTTCTTAGCTGCTTCACCTCATGTACTAAGATCTTTATGAGTTTCCCCATGATACATTGAATTTAAATTCATTTCACCTTTTTAGAGGTAAACAATTTTGTGTGCTAATGAATTCACTCTTTCTAGGACCTTGTGTGATCCTATGGAGTGAGAACTTAGTTTTTCTCCTTTCTATATAATCATATAATCTTCTTTCCTTTAAGTTTGTGTAAGACTTTTAACAATCTAATACAATATTTGATTTATTTGTATAACACTAATCTTCTCTTACTATCGTTCTGTCTAATATTTCGATTCATGTTCCCTTATTGAATGACCATTGTGGTCATATTAGAATTATTTATCTAATCATTAGTCCTCTGACCATTCTAGTCTACAATCTTGCTAATATTCATAATATTTCTTTGTTACATTTGAACCAATTATTCAAATTTTTGCTTCCACAACTCTTTTATCTATTGATATTCAATAATTTATCGTATTATAGGATATGTCTTTCGCTAGCAAACTCTTTCAAAACTAATTCCAAAAAGACTAGTCACTAACATATCAAAATTTATTTTTATACAAGGGACAGCAAGAAGGCAAGTAATGATGCCACTAACATAAAAGTGTGCAAACCCTGGGTCAAACAATATATATATATATCTTAGTTAAAAATTAAGAAAGCACTAGAAATAATGTCAGAAGTCTCATTTTCTTCCCTCTGCCGTATAATATATACCCTAACTGGAGCATCACCTTGTTCTGGCTGATTGACAATACTCTGACTTCCAGGTGTACTACCCCTACCTTTGCCTCTGCCTCTACTAACTGATGATGAACTCTCTGGGGTGGAAACTTGGGCTGATCCTTCTGACGTAGTAAATGATCCAGAATGGCATGGACTTATACAATCCTTAGCAAAATGACCAGTCCCTCCACAATTAAAACATACTCATATGGCTCTATAACATACCCCACTATGTGGTTTACCACAAGTTTCACAAAGTCGATCCGACAGCGCATTTCTGGGTGTCTGCTAAGTTTGCTAATCAGATTGGTATGGTTCTGTCCAGAAGATCTACGTCTACCCAATTCGCGTGAGCTAAATCCTCCAAAGTGTTTTCTCTTTCCTGACCCAATATCAAGAACTTGATTAGTAGTCTTTCTAGTTTTCTCTTTCTCTTCTGCACCCTTTTTAACTGTTCCTTCATTCTCAATTCTTTTTAGTTTCAGGGCTTGTGATATTAGCTCTGAGAAATTCTGGTGTCGGAACCCCACAACTTGTATTCTCAAACTAGGCCTTAACCTGGCCTCAAAACATTTACATCTATCTCTAGGAGTGGCAAGCAGGCTTCCTGCATACTGACTCAATTGAGAGAAGTCTCTTTCGTACTCTGCTACTATTTTATCCTCTTGCTCTAAACTCAAAAACTTTTACAGTTTTATGTCCATATATGTGTTGGGGACCCACTTCTGCCGAAATTCCCTCAAAAAATCTAACCAGGTGAGGACTGGAGGCTCAACTAAACTGTGGGGGATGGTTTTTCACCATTCATAACATCCCCTTGTAACAAAAAAACAATGTACTCTAACTTTAGTTCTTCTGTATAGTGTAACTTCTTAAACACCCTTTCCATTCTCTCCAACCATTGCTCAGCTTCTAATGGATCCACAGTTCCTTTAAACTCGGTAGCCCCAAACTTCATTAATTTCTCATACTGCCAAGCTGGGGGTTGTGGTTGTGCTGCAGGGGCTTATGTCTAGGCTGGTGTTGGCAGATTCCCAGCCATTTATTGAAATAGCACAGCCATCTGCTGTGCAAACTGAGCAGGAAACTGTGGTGCTAGAGGAGGAGCTGGAGTGGCTGACCCACTCACATTTTGGAGTGCTGGGGCTTCCCTTTGTGCCTTAGCCTCAATAGATTCTTCTACGGAATGATCTCCTTCTTCCATTCCGATTCCAGAAGTTTTCCATTTCCTGATAACAAATACAAGGACGTTAACTCCAGTTAGTGCATATTCATGATGTAAATATGTCATATGTATCATTTTAGGACACTTGAGCAGTTGTACTTATCAAAGGAAATATTCACATGCATAGTCAAAATTCATTTTAAAACCATACTCTGATACCACTAAACATGTCACACCTTACCCCTCTGTAATGCATAACATGATCCCGTAGTATACTTAATGAATTACCGAACTTCACCTACCGATAACCCATTAAATACACTATACGGGATTTTTAAAACAATTTTACTTCTTTTGAAGGTGGCGAACACTTTTGGTAGGAATTAAAAACTTTTATTTGAAGTTTAAGTGCTAGGTAAAAATTTTGACCATTTGGATTTTTCCGTAAATTTTATAGAAATTTTGACAGAATGCCGGCTATAATTAAGAAAAACAAAAAATTTAGACCTATAAAAAAGCACTTCCAAAGGTTTTTCAATCACACCCTAACCTCCAAATATCTCAAACCAACATCAATAGCAACAATTCAATTCAAAATCTACAATTCTAAATCAAAATTTGTCATCTCAAAACATTTCATAAATTCATGCACATTGTGTTTTAAATATTTAATTTACATTCACAAGTTTAATTTACAGACATAAAATCTTAAAAAAAAAAAGTATGATTACACATTTAATATACAACTGCTCAAACTACAAATATACACATGAACAATACCATATTTACATCAACCAAATTACAATGGGTATAAATAATATACCCGTACAAAAATCTTCAAACTGTGCTCCCCTATTACTGTAGTAGCTCACTCTGTTGCTATGTCCTATTCCCTATCTGCGATAGCAAAATAAAGCTATCGCTGAGTAAATTTTACTCAGTGGTGCACAATAAAAATTTAAAATATGGTACATAAAACATTCATTGACAAATCACAATTTAAATATTTCAAAATCTCATTTCACAATTTTCAAAGCTCAATATAACACAAATTTGGTCAAACAATTTAATAAACACAGTGTTGCCAATCAATAACACAACTTAAGCCATGACACAAAATTTCCAAACTATGTCGTGTTGTACACCACGACAATACAAACTCACCCCACTAATTGAGAACAATGAGGGAGGTGGCTAGCTAGCTAATGAGTACTCATCCAAACTCACCTCAGACTGGAAAGCCAGAGAGGGAGGAAAATGATCAAACTCAATCCCATAAACGAAGGAGGCACATAGTGGTATTGCCATGCCAAGTGTGAATCAAAATCAATTTCAAAATCATACTATTCAACATTTCATATAAAATATTAATTAATTTTCATTTCAATTTTCCATTTACAAAATAGGCAACACAAATTTTCTGAAAGGATTCGTAAGCACCATTTAAATACAAATACGTAAATAAATGTTCCAATATCAAACAAGAAGTGAAAAATATTTATTGTGCACAAACCTAGTAATTAGTCTTTCCTTATTTCACTCCTGTCTATTCCTTTCCTTGGAAGGCCCTTTTTCCACTGAAGCACACAATTAAGATGTTTCAATATTTATTCAAATTATGTTTAACCAAAATTTTAGCAATTGAAATTTGCATTTAAACTTTACTTATATAATTCCATAAATTGAGTTCTTTGTGTTCTTGATTATGGTGGTTACTATTCATTTGACCATTAGGTCAAAATGTTGACTTTCCCACACTAATTAGGTATACCAATTCTCATTACACGCACATACCATATTTTGAGTCCTAATTTTATTGCCATTGATTACCAATTGAAATTTAAACTCCCTAAGTGACATTTCAAAATTTCATTTTTGGTGCCCTGTATTTACTATTCCATTGGTCTAGTTACTTTGGGAATTTGGCTAAGTGTTCTTCATAAACGTTGATCCTTATTGTCTTAGCTTTAATTTCCCTTTTGAATCACTCCATTTGGAGTTATGTAGCCCAAGATATGGCCATTTAACTAAGGCTAGCCGGATTGGTGTTATCCAGAATTTTTGGGCACTTTATTGGTTCTGGCAGTTTTGAACAACTAACTTTGGGTGGCAAAATGACTTGGTTATGGGCAGAATTTGGGTTGGTGTTCTTCATAAAAGTTGTAGTACTATATCATACCTTTCCAATGCCACAAAAATAAGGTCATTTGGACCTGTCTAGCCCAAGTTATGGCCAAATGAACAAATACTGTTCATTTGGTCATTTTGGTACAGTGACAATGCATAATATCCGGATTTGACCTAATTGTTCACTATGTTAATGTCATTTTCTGATTATGGTTTCTAAATGAAAAATGTGTCATTATGTGTTTATTTTCATTCCCAATTGGCCTCACACCAATTGGGTCAGTAAAATTTCAGTTTTCGTCCCTGAAAGGGACCTAGGTCAAACTGCTAGATTGGGACCCCACTCCAGTCCAAATTGCATTTAGTTTCTACCAAATCAAACACATCACAAATGGTCCCAATTGACCATTTCTAACCTCAATTAAGGTCAATTGCACCAATTGACCATTTCCTCCAATTTTTCCCCCAAATTCAAGAGGCTCAAGAACCCTAATTTAATAACTCCTTCAATTAGTGCAATTAAAGTGTCTAAACATGGTTTACATACTTAATTAAGCTTAGTTGCACCTTTAATTGCACCCAAATCACTCAACCCCTAATCTTTATATGTTGGCCGAATTCCACATGTAATCCACACGCTTGATTTGTTTCATTTCTTTCATCAATTCTAAGTTTATTTCACATAAATAAACATAAAGTTAAAGAGGAATTGAAGAGTTAGAACACTAACCTTGACTTTGGATTTCAATCTTCTAATTCTCTCCACTTTCTTTCAAATTTTCTTGATCAATCTTCTTTACAAGTAGAAATAGCAAGGTTTAATAAAAAATAATGGGGGAATTTATGGGAATTTTGGGGGTTTGAAAAGCTTGAAACCAAGCTTTCATGGAGTTTACAGAGAGAGAGTGAGGGTGGGAGTGTTGGACGGCAATTGAGGGAAGAGGAAGACCAAATTCTTTTTTTCAATTTTTATGTATTTATTTAGCTTTTTGACTTAGTAAAAAATTAGAATAATGAAATTTTGTTTTTGACATCATGGGTGATGTCACAAGTGTGAGGTAATAATTCAATTTTCATTTACTTTTCTTTTTCCTTTATTTTTCCATAATTCTTTAATTTAATTCTCTATTCTGAAATTTTTAGTTCTCTAATTTTATTGGACAGTTAGGTCAGGAGTCACCTCTAGGGGTGAATTGACCAATTTGTCCCTCGACGGTTTGATCCGGTTTGTAAATAATTCAGCGTTTCTTCCAGAGTCCTGACCTAATTATTTGACCTACTTATTAGCTCTTTTCTATGATTTTCTCTTTTCCACTAGGTTCGCAATAGTCCTTAGGACCGCGGTTTCACATTTTCCCATTCAAAATTGGAGTTAGTACTGACTCGCAGTCACTTCCCGATAAGGTCACCCATCGCTGTGACCCCCAGCTCATTTAACCTTTTATGCTTTGTTTTTCTTATTTATACTTCACTATCTGGTACTCACTATTTATTTCCATTCAGGCTTTTCTAAGTGTCTTAATTGTGATTCTAATCCCCTTAATTGTCCGGACCAACACCGGTCACCGGAACAGTAAATTACACATAGTTATGCATATAGGGATGTTACATGACCTATACCTTTGAAGCATGGATACTTGAAACACATTATGTATCTTATCCGACTCCGGAAGCAAGGCAAGTCTATATGCCGATGGACCCACTCTGTCCAGAATCTCACATGGTCCTATGAAGCGAGGACTCAATTTTCCCTTTCTCCGAAATCTCATGATCTTTTTCTAAAGGGAAACCTTCAAAAACACCTTATCACCAACATTATATTCAATGTTCCATCTTTTCAAATTCACATAGGACTTCTGCTGGTCAGATGCAGATTTTAGTTTATCCCGAATGATTTTAATTTTCTCCTCAGTTTGTTGTACAATCTCTGGGCCAATCAACTTTCTTTCGCTCATTGCATCCCAACATAAGGGAGTTCTACATTTTTTGCCATACGGTGCTTCATAAGGAGGCATCCCAATGCTTGATTGATAGCTATTATTATAAGCAAATTCAATCAAAGGCAAGTGTATATCCTAACTTTCTTCAAATTCAATAACACAAACCCGAAGCATATCCTCCAAGATCAAAATTATTCTCTCAGATTGGCCATCTGTTTGTGAGTGGAATGCTGTGCTGAAATTCAATCTAGTTCATAGGGCTTTTTGAAAGCTACCCCAGAATCTAGAAGTAAATCTCGGATTTCTATAAGATATAATAGATACTGGCACTCTATGTAGTCTCACCGCTTCATTAATGTACAGCTTAGCCAACCTGTCCAGACTATAATCCATCCTCACTGGCAAAAAATGTGCAGACTTAGTCAACCTGTCTATAATTACCCAAACTGCATCATGATTCTTTTGAGTACGAGGAAGTCCCATCACAAAATCCATGGTAATCCTTTCCCATTTCCACTCGGGAATAGGCAATAGTTGTAACAATCCTGCTGGCACCTAGTGTTCTACCTTCACTTGCTGACAAGTTAGGCATTTAGCTACAAATTCTGTAATATTTTTCTTCATCCCTCTCCACCAGTAGTGCGCTTTTATGGTTTTGTACATTTTAGTCCCACCAGGATGCATGGCAAATGGTGAATCATGTGATTCCTATAAGATGATCTGCTTCAATCCAACATCATTAGGAATGCACATTCTACCCTGATATAGCAACACACCTTCATTATTTACTGAATATTCTGGTTTCTTGCCATCCTGAGCCTCTTCCATTAACTCCAAGTAACTGTCATCATTCTGAGCTGCTGCTTTAATCTGTTCAATTAGCATTGGCTTCACTTGCAAAGTAGCCAAAATTCGCCCATCAGTATCTATGACACCCCTTACCCGTCTACAGTGTAGCCGAGCAAGGCATGTCACACAGTGTGTCGAAGCATCTTATCTTATCTTTTTTCAATTTCCAATTCTTAATTTATTGATTAAAAGGCTTTTAAGTGAAACTCATACCATCTATGTCATTTGTTGAAATTTTGATTTAATTTGAAATTTTGAAAAATTTTACAGAATATCCGGCAGAGTGCAGGCTAAAAATTGAGAAAACAGTTCTTCGAAACCTGTTAAAAACACTCCCAATAGACATATTATATCCTCAACTCCAATGAACATCAACACAATTTCATTAATTCCCAATATTCTCAAACTCAATTCCATACATTTCATTCATCACATACTTAAGCTCAATTTTGATGAAGAAATACCCAAATTTTATTTATAAACAAAATTTACAACTAATTACATCAGTTTGTAAGTACATGAGTTTATCATTTACAAGACAGAAACTAATGTCTATTACAAAATGCAAAATACAAAATACAAAAGGAAGCCTTGTGGTCCTATCAAAATGCACTGTAGTGGAGGTGACTCGGGACTCAACGCAGATCTGTACTCTCACCCAGTCTGAGGTCTGCTGGGCTCTCTATCTGTGTCTCCAGTACCTACGTGTGGCAAAAAGTGACGCGCTAAGCAATATAGCTTAGTAGTGCTAATATAATGTAAAAATAAATCAAATAAATAAATATGCAGACATCATGTTGATATACTATGCAAACTGAAATTTTTGGTAATTATTAATAATATTATTAATTTAGTACTTTTTATGTTCATTAATTGGTAATAATTTATTAAGACATATTTTAGTTGCCCAAGTAACCTATATCAGTCGACTAGATTGGATAAATAGGTAAACAGACACTGGGTACCAAGTACCTCGGGTCATCACACCATCGGTCACAGAGTGTCTCCAGGTGTGCAACAGACTGGCTAACAAGTCATAGTAATAGACGAGCATAATGCCTAGTGTATCAAGTGTATCAAAAAGGCCAAAAGCCATTTTATCACAATTGGCCATTAAAACCATAAATCACGAAATGACATAAAGTCATAGGCAGTACTGCAAATCGGAACCCTATTAGTGTACCAACCTATCCAAACCAATCATACTAGGCATACTATGGCATGTTAACAAAGTTAATGGTGTAATTCTTTGTATTTGATGCTTAGTGGTTACTATTCACCTTACTATTCAAGCAAAAATGTTGAATTTTTTTTAAATAATAGGTATGCTAATTCTAATTACAGCAACATACCACATTTTGGATGTTATATGTGTTGGCATTGGTTGCCAAATTCAATTCAAAGTCCAGTGGAAGTTATTTCAAATTTTCAGTTTTGGTCACTTAGGATTACTATTCTATTGGACCTTTCTACAGTGCAAATTTGGCTAAACTCTCTTCATCAAAGTTATTCCTTAATGTGTCTTCTTTAATTCCCTTTTTGAATCACTCCATTTGGACTTTTTTAGCCCAAGTTATGCCTTTTTTACTAAGGCTTGCCGGATTGGTTATTGCCCAGAATTTCTGGGCAAATTTGGTTCTAGCAGTTTTAGTATCGTGATTTTGACTAGAAATTCAAATAGGTTATGGTCAAAATTTGGGTTTTTGTTCTTCATGAAAGTTGTTATACATTGTCTAAGCTTTCCATGGCCACAAAAATCAGGTCATTTGGACCTCTCTAGACAGAGTTATGGCCATATGAACAAACACTGTTCATATGGTCAATTTCCAAGTCTAGATTTTTGGTTACTCGGATTTGGGCAGATTTTAGGTCATCTTAAGTTGGTCTTCTGGGCAGCATCCCCTCATAAAAAATGTGGCTTAAGGTCTTAAATTTTACCTCCAATTGGCCTTGCACCAATTGGAGCAACATAGCTCAAGTTATGGCCAATTGAACACTCTAGACACAAGCTGTCCAGAATCAGTCTCATTGCACAACCTTACATACCTTTAATTGTTTTGTTATGTCATCAATATATATCAACAAACACATGCCAAATAGTCTTAATTTAGGCTTAAATACATCAATTAAATCATAAGAATTCAAATCCCTAAATTCAGAAAACCCTAACTCAATTTGCTAAAATTTCAGAATCCAAAAGATCTAATAGCACTAACCTTGTTTTCTAGGTTCAATCAACCTCAATTCACCCTTCCAATCAACCAAAGCTTGAATGCCTTCTTGGTTCCTCTTTCAGTTGAATTCCTTGCTGCCCAAATGATCCAAATTCCCTTCTTTCTTGGCTGGATTCTTCAAATTGATGCTCAAGGTCAGTTTTTCTGTCAATTTCCTACAAGTTTGGTGGTGGGAGACTAGGGTTTTAGAGCTTGAATTGTGTAACAATGGAGGAAAGAAAATGGGTGAGGGAGAGAGAGAATTATGGATGGCTAACTGCTGGAAGAAGACCAAATTTTCTGATTTTTTTTTTTGCCTTTTTAATGATATTTATATTATTTAATAACATAATGGCATACTTGTAATTAAAGAGAAATGGTAATTTTGTAATTACCTTGAATTTCCTAATCATTTTAGTTTGACTATTGATTTAATTATATTTAATTTTTATAATCTCAATTAATTAAACTAATTTAGCTTTATGACTTAATAAATTTTATTCTTGGTCAATGTGGGACTTCAAAATTTCATTGACCGAATTTTCACTCTTACCGAGTTTTCGGTTTGCCTTTTTCTTTAATATCAGATAAGTCTTTCTTTTAATTTTTTTTTCTTAGCTTTTCTTGGAATTCTATTATCATCTAAGCCTCAATAATTCTTCACTGGAGTCCCAAAAATTATTTCACAGGGTTTCCCACAGGTCTAGGGTCGCTAACTGTCTTTGCAGCCGTTTCCCTTTAGGGTTACCCATCGCTGGAGCTATGGCTCATTAAACCTTAGTGTATTTCATTTCTAAAATTTTTTTTTTAATTTTTCTTGTCATTATTTAGACTATTTATGACTCCTCACTTTACTTTAAATATAGTTCCAGACATTCTGGCTGTCTGGACAGAAATTGGTCACCAGAACAGTAGAATGTACGAACTTCTAAAGTGAGGGCATTACAACTCTTCCCCTCTAACAAAAATTTCATCCTCGAAATTTACCTGATACAAACAATTGAGGGAACTGTTGCCTCATCGTCTCTTCGCTTTCCCAAGTTGCCTCCTCGGTGTTTTGGTGCCTCCAAAGCACTTTCACCAGTGGAATCTTCTTGTTCCTCAATTCCTTTACTTCCTGAGCCAGAATCCTTATGGGTTCCTCTTCATATGTCAAATCTGTTGGATTTCAATCTCTTCCATGGAGATAACATGTGAAGGGTCTGATCTATGCCTTCTCAGTATGGACACATGAAATACATTATGGATCTTGTCCAGCTCTGGTGGTAAAGCTAGCCTGTAGGCCACTGGATGTAACACCCCTTACCCATCTACAGTGTAGGCGAGCAAGGCGTGCCACACAGTGTGTCAGAGCATCTTAACTTATCCCATTGTATTCTTGGTTATCACATTTAATTTTATTTAAATTCAGATTGATTTATTTTACTGGAGAAACTGACGAAGTTTCCCCTAATTTATTAATATTTGACGTATTACACTATTCACCTGTTTAAAACAATTTCATATTAATTCATGTACTCATCAACATTCTCAAGTTCAATTTAAAATCCCAATCAACATTACTCAATTTCAAGCCATCAAATTCATTCAGATGTTCATCCATTCATAGTCAATTTATACATGAAATTCTCAAATTTTATTAATTTACATCACTACACAATTTATTACAAAAAGTTATAATTTACATCATGTACAATTGTAATTCCATAAATTCATAATTTACATTACAAAGTTTAATGAATATTCACAATACACTAAAAATAACTAACATGGCCTAGTGGGCCCTACTAAATGCACTGTACGGATTAGGTGATACTGTTTGACACTGATGCATATCCAAAATCTCAAACTCCCAGTTCGATATCCACTGGGCTTTCTCCTTATCTCCAGAACCTACGCGATGGAAAATCTAATGCGCTAAGCATTTCTACTTAGTGGTGCCATAATATAATGAAAATATAATATATAAATAAAAGTAATAATTTCCAATTTATAATACTTATTAGGAAAATGTATACTAACTAAGTTATGGATTAGTTGAAGGCTAATTAAAATTTATAGTATCAACTCTTCCTAGTATTTTATAGGTTGATCCTATACTGATCTTAAACATCATTTTAAGTTTTATTAAACTTTGAGAATATTTATTTTATTGCAATCTTTCTTTTCCTTCTTTGTCTTATCACTCAATTCCTATACTTTGTTTCAATACATTTTTAATCTCATTAATACTTTTCACTGCCCAAGTAACCTATAACTGACTGATTGGACTGGATAAACGGGTAAACTGGCACTGGGTATCAAGTACCTCGGGCCATTACACCATCGGTCACAAAGTGTCTCTAGGTGTGCAACAGAATAGCTAATGAGCCGTAATAATGATTGGGCACAAGGCCAAGTATATCAAGCATAACAGAATGGCCATAGGCCATAATATCACAGAATGGCACGAAATACCATAAATCACAGAATGGCAGGAAATGCCATAAATCACAGAATGGCATAATGCCATAAATCATAGAATGGCATAATACCATATGCAGTACTACTAATAGAACCCTATTGGCATGCCAACCTATCCAAACCAATCACACTAGGCCTACTAGGGCATATTACAAATTTAAATGTGAAGTTCTTTGCAATTGAAGTTCAATAGTTACTATTTACCTCACTAGTCAACCAAAATTTTGACTTTTTCATAGGCAATAGGTATGTTAGTTCTAATAACACCAACATTCCACATTTTGCATTCCACAAATGTTGGCATTTGTCGCCAAATCCATTTCAAAGCTTATTACATGTTATTTCAATTTTTTAGATTTTATGCCTTGAGTTTACTATTCCATTGGTTATTGATACAGTAATAATTTGGCTAAACTTTCTTCAACAAAGTTGTTTATTATTGTGTCTTCTTTAATTTCCTTTTTTAATCACTCCATTTGGAGTTTTCTAGCTCAAGTTATGCTTAAAAGACTATTCTGGACTCAATGGTTACTTATGCAAATTTCCAGATTTTGTATGCTGCCTTAACCTAGTTAAATGAACTAATTTCCTTGATTTCTGGGTTCTGGTCAAAATTACAATATTGTAGGTCTATATCTTATTAAAATTTTAGCACTAATTTCACGTTATTTAGAGTTCTATGGACCAAGTTATGGTCTTTTTATCAAAGCTAGACAGATTGCATTTGTTTAGCAAATTCTAGTCAATTCAATTCTGGACAGATTTGGTACCCCAACTTGGGTAAGCAATTTGGCTTGGTTAATGGCATTTTTGGGTTTTGGTGTCTGTACCAAAGTTGTTGTCCTATATCTATGCTTTCCAACGATATAAAATTTAGGTCATTTGGACCTGTTTACAGTGAGTTATGGCCAATTGAATGAATACTGTTCATATGGTCAAAATTCTGGGTTTACAATTGGCAATCCCGATTAAGTCAATTTTTAGGTCACTTTTTAGGCAGAATTTTGGCATGGTTTCCACATGAAAGTTGGTCCATTTTGAGTCTAGTTTTACCTTCAATTGGCCTCATACAATTTGGGGTCACACAATTTAGGTTATGGCTCAATTTACACACTATTTTTAACAATACACAACTTGCACACAAATTGCACTTCCAATTTTCATTCTCCAACTCCCAAACTTCAAATTACATACATGGCACTTCTAAATTACCATCAATCAAAGCTTAATTTGGTCAATTCCCAGAAGTTTACACAAGTCCTCAATATTCAATACAAAACCCTAATTCAATTAGTAAAAGTCAACATAATACACATGGAAACAATTAGCTAATACAAGTAACCTCAACTAGCAACATAAAATACATTTCCACTAATCCATCAACACCATAATTCAATATTTAAATTCATGGAATTATCAATCTTCTTAGTCCATCAAGGCTGCCAAATTCATCAATTATCCAAAGCCTTCAACAATTATTCAAACCCTACTCCAAAGTACTAACTTCAAATATACACATGAAATAAATTTGATAACACATGTAATACCTTAATCAACATCACTACCCATCCTTTACATGTGAAAATAAATCAAACCCCTTTTGGTTCCATGGCTGCCGAATTTGAGCCCCATCAAATACTCATCCAATTCTTCAAATTTCTCAACAATTCAACTCATCACAACATTAATTCAAAGTTTAATTAAGAAAGGGATGGAAAATTGACACTTACCTTCAACCAAGACTTCCAAAACCTTATGAAAACTTCACCAAATCCCCTTGTTCTTGCTGCCTATGATCTGCCCAATGTGTGAGGATAAAGTTTAGTGAAGGAAGCCTTGAGTTTTAGGTTGAAAATGATGGGATATAAAGCTTTGCATGGTGGCCGGCCATGGTGGATTTGGGGAGAGAATTTCAATTTGGCTAATGGAGAATATAAGGAAGAAGATGATGAAATGGCTGATCTCTTATCCTTATGTGCTTTATATACCTCCACTAACCTTAGTTTAATTAGTATAATAATCAAACTTTTAATTATCTCAAATTATACCCCTTTATTTCCCTTAATTGCATTATATATATAATTTCATTTTTCATGTAATTTTTAAAATTTAATACCACTTATTTTTAATGGACATTTAGGTCAAAAGTCAACTCTAGGTGTTAAATGACCAAAATGCCCCTCTTCGGGTAATATTCGGACTTTTTTGGTAATACCGATTTAATTCCTGATCCGCTGATTTCTTAAATTTTCATTTTCGTCTATACCGACTCACTAAATTTTTCTTTGACATTTTTAATGTCATTTGTACTTCAATAAACCTTTAATTAGGTCTCAAAAATTATTTTCTAGGGTTTCCCGCGGTTCTGGGGTCGTCAATTATCTACGCAGTGACTTCCCAGTGCGATCACCCATCGCTACTGTTCCGACTCGTTTAACCTAATTGCACTTTATCTCTTTTATTTTCTCTTAATTTTTCTTGTATTTTCTTATCATTTATTCCATCATTTTATGTCTCCTCAGTATTATTTAAGTGTAGTTCCAGACATCTTGACTATCCAGACAAACATTAGTCGTCGGAACAGTAGAACGTATGGACTACCTACGGTGAGGGTATTACACTGGACCCACACGTTCAATGACTTTATATGGGCCAATGAACCTAGGGCTTAACTTAACCTTTCTTTCAAACCTCAATACCTTTTTCCATTATGAGACTTTGAGAAACACCCTGTCGCCAACTTCATATTCTGTCTTTTCTCCTTAAGTCAGCGTAAGACTTCGGTCTATCTGAGGCAACCTTCAAATTGGCTTTGATTAACTTTACTTTCTCCTCAGTCTGTTTCACCAGGTCTAGTCCCACAAGTTTATCTTCGCCCAGTTCAATCCAACATAATGGTGTTCTGCACCTCCTCCCATACAGTGCTTCATACGGAGCCATCTTAATGCTAGCTTGGTAGCTATTATTGTATACAAATTCTGCCAGTGGGAGGTATTTGTCCCAACTTTCCTCAAACTCAATAACACAACTCCTTAGCATATCCTTAAGGACCTATCACATATTTCATGTTATTATTATTATTTCAATTTCAATATTTGTAATAATTCAATGAGTTTTAAAGTTTTACCTAAATTACTCATTTCGACTGTCCATCTGTTTGAGGATGAAAAGCTGTGCTAAAATAGAGTTTTGTGCCCAAGGCTTCTTGCAACTTCTTCTAAAATCTAGATGTGAACCTCGGGTCTCAATTAGATATGATGGAAAGTGAGATTCCATGCAGTCTAACTATCTCACTAATATACAACTCTTCTAGCTTCTCCAGTGAGTAGTTAGTTCTGACTGGCAGAAAATGTCCTGATTTAGTCAATCTATCCACTATCACCCATACTGCATCATGCTTCTTCTGGGTGAGAGGTAAGGCACTAACAAAATCCATGGTGACCCGATCCCATTTCCATTCAAGTATGCTTATAGGCTGTAACAAACCTGATGAAACTTGATGTTCTGCCTTGACTTGCTGACATGTCAAACATCTAGTCACATAGTCAGCAATATCCTTCTTCATACCAGGCCATGAGTAGTGAGGCTTCAGATCATGGTATATTTTTGTGCTTCTAGGGTGCATAGCATAAACACTAGTGTGTGCCTCTTTCATAATGTTTGTCTTCAATTCCCCATCATCTGGTACACACACTCTTCCCTTGTAATACAGACACCCATCTTCTTTGACCTCATATTCTGTCTCCATCCCTTCTGTGATTTTGCTCATAATAGCCATTAGTTTCTCATCTACCTTCTGCCCATCCTGTATTTGCTGTAGCAGGTTTGGCTTCACTTGCAACTCAGCCAAAATAGCTCCATCATGAGCCAAAGACAAACGAGCATTCAGTGATCTCAATGTTACAATGGACTTTCTGCTCAGAGCATCAGCAACTATATTTACCTTCCCAGGATGATAGTCTATCACACAGTCATAGTCCTTCAGGAACTCAATCCACTACCTCTGTCGAAGGTTGAGCTCCTTCTAGGTTGGCTAATATTTCAGACTTTTGTAGTCTATGTAGACGTAGTACTTTTCACCATACAAGTAATGCCTCCATATCTTCAGTGCAAACATGATCGCTGCTAACTCTAGATCATGGGTTGGGTAGTTCTTTTCATGTGGCCTTAGCTGCCTGGAAACATAGGCGACCACTTTCCCCTCTTGCATTAGAACACACCCTAACCCATTATGGGAGGCATCACTGTAAACCACAAAGTCCTTCCCAGACACTGGCTGCATTAACACTGGTGCATCTATTAATATAGCCTTCAACCTCTCAAAACTAGCTTGAAACTTGTCATTCCAGTCGAATTTTACATTCTTGTGCAGCAACTTGGTTAGTAGAGTAGCTATCAAAGAAAACCCCTTCATAAACCTTCTGTAATAACCAGCTAGCGTAAAAAAGCTTCTGATCTCAGTTGCATTTCTAGGAGGCTTCCATTCCATCACTGCTTTAATTTTCTTGGGATCCACTCTATTCCCATCAGCTGATACTATGTGTCCAAGAAAAGAAATTTCATTCAACTAAAAGTCACACTTGGATAGCTTAGCACACAACTTCTTTTCTCTTAAGGTCTGCAGAACAATCCTCAAATGCTCATCATGTTCTTCTTGGTTCTTGGAATACATCAGGATGTCATCAATGAAGACCACTACAAACTGATCTAGGTATGGATGGAAGATACGGTTCATAAGGTCCATGAAAGCTGCTGGTGCATTTGTCAACCCAAATGGCATCACCAGGAATTCAAAGTGCCCATACTAGGTCCTGAATGCAGTCTTAGGCACATTTGCATCCTTTACCCTTAGCTGATGATACCCTGATCTGAGATAAATTTTTAAAAATATGCCTACTCCTTTTAATTGATCAAACAGATCATCAATTCTGAGCAATGGATACTTGCTCTTCACAGTCACTTTATTTAACTGCCGGTAATCAATGCATAGCCTCAAAGTCCCATCCTTTTTTTTCACAAACAACACCGGAGCTCCCCATGGTGACACACTGCAGCGTATAAACCCCTTATCCAGTAACTCCTGCAACTAGATTTTCAACTCCTACAATTCAGTGGGTGCCATCCTATAAGGAGCAAAGGAAATTGGTGCTGTACCCAGCAGGACCTCAATGACAAATTCTACTTCCCTTTCTGGTGGCAAACTAGGCAATTCTTCAGAAAACACATTAGGAAAGTCACTCATTGTGGGAATGTCATGGAGACTAGATCTAGCCTTTCTGTATCAACCACATGCGCTAGGTAGGCTTCACAACCCTTCCTGATCAGTCTCCTTGCAGTAGTGGCTGAGATGACATTAGACAAGAAATCTGTCATTTCCCCCATAACTGTTATTTTTTCATTCTCAGAAGTTTTCAATGTAATCCTCTTCAATCTATAATCCACTATTGCCTGATGACGTGATAACCAATCCATTCCCAAGATCACGTCAAACTCATGGAAGGGCAATTCAATCAAGTCTGTCAAGAACTCATACCCCTGAGTCCTCAATGAGCAACCTTTGCACACTCTATTTACCACCACACTGTGGCTTAGTGGGTTAGTGACTAAAATTTCTTAGTCACTTTTCTCTACTTGAATTCCCCTTTTCATGGGTAATTCGATGCAGATGTATGAGTGTGTGGATTTTGGATCCACCAATGCATGCATAGGTATGTCATAGAGAGAAAACATACCCCTGATGACATCTGGGGCATCCTGCTCCTCCTGAGCCCTTATGGAATATGACCTTGCTGGTGCCCTAGCCTCTGGCCTCTCAACTGACTCTATTATCTACCTCTGTGATGTACTAGTTGCCTCAGATTTACCTGGCCTTCTACCCCTTTGAGCTGCAGGGGCAAGCCTGTTTGTTAGTGCTGGAGCAGCTGTAACAATCCTCCTTGGGCAATCTCTGATCTGGTGCTCAGTAGATCTACATTGAAAGCAACCCCAGTTACTCGCCAATATTCACCCTTATGCCACTTATGGCAGTGTGGACACACTGAAGATGCTATTGGGGCTAGTCCCCTAAACACCATCCCTGGAGAGCTACCCAATGATGGTGTGGACTGGCCCCTCTTCGGTGTGAACTGAGATCTGGGCCTTTGGGACTAGCCCTGACCTTGTGGCTGACTAGCACTCTGAGCAGGAGGACCTCTAAACTTTTCACTAGGTGCAAAGGATGAACTAGTCAGACCTAGACCTCTCTTCTGCTATTTATCCCTTCTACTCTGCTCATTAATTCTGACCCTTTCTACTTTTAATGCAGCTTCAACCAATTTTGTTAAGTCAGTAATCCCCAAAGCTATTATCATAAGCTTGATGTTGTCATTCAGCCTTTCTTCAAACCTTCTGCACCTCTCAGCTTCTGTGGGTACTATTTCTCTCCCATATCTGCTCATTCGGACAAACTCTCTCTCATATGCTGCCACTAATAGTTATCTCAGCCTCAGACTGATAAATTCTCTTCTCCTCTCTTCCAGGTACACATTACTGATATACTTCTTTCTAAACTCTGTAAGAAGAACTCCGATGTGATCTGGTCTGGCTGCACCTCCCTGGATACTGTGTCCCACCACTGATATGCATCATCTTGAAGCAGGGACACAACACCCTTTAGGTTTTATTCTGGGGTGTAGTGAAGTTGTCTCAACACCCTTCCCATTCTATCTAGCCAATTTTCGGCTGCCATGGGATCATCTTCCTTCTTTCCTAGAAAGTCCACAGCCCCATATTTTCTTAATTTCTCCAAATGGGACTTCTGTGGTGGTAGCGGAGGTTGTGGCTATGGTTGTTGTGGTGGGATAGCCCCCATCATCTGCCAGTAGAATTCAATCATTTGTTGAAATAGGGCAAACTGAGGCTATGCAGGTGCTTCTAGTGCTGGTGGAGTAGGCTCTCCCCTACCTCCAGCTTCAGCCATGGGTGGAGCATGACTCTCCACCTCTTTCTCAACCGCTCTCTGAGATGTCGGGTCCATATCATAACCAAAATAATAAAAAACAACAGATCTGCATTAGTGTCACCTCGACTCTTACAAATGCAATGTATGGTATGGACTCCATCTAAACCCAAAAATGTCTAAATCGTGCTCTGATACCACTAAATGTGACACCCCTTATCTGTCTACAGTGTAGCTGAGCAAGGCATGTCACACAGTGTGTCGGAGTACCTTATCTTATCTTATTTCAATTTCCAGTTCTTAATTTATTAATTAAAAGGCTTTTAAGTGAAACTCATACCATTTATGTCATTTATTGAAATTTTGATTTAATTTGAAATTTTGAAAAATTTTACAGAATATCCGACAGAGTGCAAGCTAAAAATTGAGAAAACAGTTCTTCAAAACCTATTAAAAACACTCCCAATAGACATATTATATCCTCAACTCCAATGAACATTAAAACAATTTCATTAATTCCCAATATTCTCAAACTCAATTCCATACATTTCATTCATCACATACTTAAGCTCAATTTCATGAAGAAATACCCAAATTTTATTTATAAACAAAATTTACAACTAATTACATCAGTCTGTAAGTACATGAGTTTATCATTTACAAGACAGAAACTAATGTCTATTACAAAATTCAAAATACAAAATACAAAATGAAGCCTAGTGGTTCTACCAAAATGCACTGTAGTGGAGGTGACTCAGTGCAGATCTGTACTTTCACCCAGTCTGAGGTCTGCTGGGCTCTCTATCTGTGTCTCTAGTACCTACATGTGGCAAAAAGTGACGCGCTAAGCAACACAACTTAGTGGTGCCAATATAATGTAAAAATAAATCAAATAAATAAATATGCAGACATTATGTTGATATACTATGCAAACTGAAATTTTTGATAATTATTAATAATATTTATTAATTTAGTACTTTTTATGTTCATTAATTGGTAATAATTTATTAAAAATTATTTTAGTTGCCCAAGTACCCTATATCAGTCGATTGGACTGGATAAATGGGTAAACTGACACTGGGTACCAAGTACCTCGGGTCATCACACCATCGGTCGCAGAGTGTCTCTAGGTGTGCAACAAAATGGCTAACAAGCCATAGTAATAGACGGGCATAATGCCGAATGTATCAAGTGTATCAAAATGGCCAAAAGTCATATTATCACAATTGGCCATTAAAACCATAAATCACAGAATGACATAAAGTCATAGGCAGTACTGCAAATCGGAACCCGATTGGCATGCCAACCTATCCAAACCAATCATACTAGGCATACTAGGGCATGTTAACAAAGTTAATGGTGTAAGTCTTTGTATTTGATGTTTAGTGGTTTCTATTCACCTTACTATTCAAGCAAAAATATTGACTTTTTCTTAAATATGTATGCTAATTCTAATTACACCAACATACTACATTTTGGATGTTATATGTGTTGGCATTGGTTGCAAAATTCAATTCAAAGTCCAATGGAAGTTATTTCAAATTTTCAGTTTTGGTCACTTAGGTTTACTATTCTATTGGACCTTTCTACAGTGAAAATTTGGCTAAACTCTCTTCATCAAAGTTGTTCCTTAATGTGTTTTCTTTAATTTCCTTTTTGAATCACTCTATTTAGAGTTTTTCAGCTCAAGTTATGCCATTTTTACTAAGGCTGGCCGGATTAGTTACTGCCCAAAATTTCTGGGCAAATTTGGTTCTGATAGCTTTAGTGTCCTGATTTTGACTAGAAATTCGAATAGGCCCAATAAAGCAAAATAATAAGATGGGCCAATATTCTAGTAATTTAAAAGTTTTGAGATAGGCCCAATCAAACAAAAAATTAATGACTCAATATATTAATTTTTAAAAAATTAGCTTTTATTGACCTAATAAAAATGAAAAATTAGTGGCTCAGACTTTTAAAATTTTCCTCTACGTAATAAAAAAAATTAAAAAGATTCAAAATATGAGTGAAAGATATAAAACGACTACGTCTAAATATTGCATTCTTTTAATATTGAACTCAATGTTTGAAATAAAACCACAGCCGCTCCAAATTTTAATTTTTAATTTAGAGTACATTAAATATAAGTATGTTCTTAATTGTCTCTAATGTTTAGTCTTAAAAAAGTCATAATGACATCTTAAAAGATTGATTTTTTTTATTAGCTCAATTAAATAAAAAATTTAGTGAGCATATATTCTAAAATTTTTAAGTTTATTTTTTTTGTTGGCCCAAGTTATTTTGAAAAATTTGCAACCAATATTTTTGGATTTTATTTGTAATTAATAAAAAAGTATTTCTAAACGTTATAATCGTTATTAATTTATTTTTTTTATTGGCCCAATAAAGAGAAATTTAATGGGCAATTCTCTAGCAATTTTAAAAAAAAATTTAATGGTCCAATTAAATAAGAAATTAATAAATCCATATTTTAATTTTTTTAAAACATTATTTTTATTGAACTAATAAAATTGAAAAATTAGTGGCCTAAATTTTTAAAATTTTCCTTTGAGTAATAAAAAAAATTTTAAAATATTCAAATTGTGAGTTAAATGTACAAAATACAAACACCTAGATCAAAATATTGCATTAGATCAAAATATTGCATTTGTCTAACACTGAATTCGTTAGTTGGAAAAGAGTCACAGCCACTCCAAAATATTAATTTCTAATTTAGAGTATATTAAATATGGGTATGTTCCTAACTATCTCTCATATTTAGTCTAAAAAAAATCTTAACAAAATTTTAAATTGCTGATATTTTTTATTAGCCCAACTAAATAAAAATTTAATGAGCCTGTATTCAAATAATTTGAAACTTATTTTTTATTGGCACAACTTAGTTGAAAATTTAGCGACTGATATTTTTTAAATTTATTTCCAAGCAATAAAAAAAATTTAAAAGAAATTAAATTGTTATTAAGGTACATAAAACACATAAGTCAAATTGTTATATGTGTCATACGCCCTACACATCTAAATGTTACAATTATCATTAATTTAATTTTTTTTTTGGCCCAAAAAAGCAAAATAATATAATGGGTAAATATTCTAGAAATTTAAAAGTTTTTAGATAGGCCCAATTATATAAAAAATTAATGAGTCAATATATTAAATTTTTTAAAAATTAATTTTTGTTGACCTAATAAAATTGAAAAATAGGTGGCTCAGATTTTTAACATTTTCCTTTAAGTAATAAAATTTTTTTTTAAAAGATTCAAATTATGAGTGAAATATATAAAACACCTTTGTTTAAATGTTACATCCATTTAAAAGTGAACTCGAGCTTAAAATCGAGCATAGCGGCTCCAAATTTTCAATTTTTAACTTTGAGCACGTTAAATGTCGGTATGTTGTTAGCAGTTACTTTAGCCTTAAAAAAAATTTAAAAGGTTAATTTTTTTTATTAGCCCAATTAAATAAAAAAAATTAATGAGCAAATATTCAAAAATTTTTAAATTTATTTTTTTATTGGCCCAACTTTTTTGAAAAATTTGTCGCCAATATTTTTTAAATTTATTTGTGGTTATTAAAAAAGAATTTAAAAATAATTAAATTGTGATTGAGGTTCATAAAATACCTAGGCATAGTTGTTATATCTATCATTGGCACATATTTCTAAATGTTATAATCATCATTAATTGATTTTTTTTATTGACCCAATAAAGAGAAAAATTTAATGGGCAATCATCTAGTAATTTAATTTTTTTTTATTGTTCCAAGTAAACAAAAAATTAATGAATCTATACTTTAATTTTTTTTTAAACAGTATTTTTGTTGAACTAACGAAATTAAAAAATTAGTGGTCCATATTTTTAAAATATTTAAATACATAAAACACCTAAATTTAAATGTTGCATTCGTCTAACACCGAACTCATTGATTGAAACAGAGTCACAGTGTCTCCAAAATTTAAATTTGTAATATAAAGTACATTAAATGTATAGCTATCTCTGACAATTAGTCTCAAAAAAATCTTAACAAATTTTTAAAAGGTTGATATTTTTTATTAGCCTAACTAGATAAAAAATTTAATGAGTCCATATTCTAATAATCTAAAACTTATTTCTTTTATTGGTATAACTTAGTTGAAAAATTTGCAACTGATATTTTTTAAATTTATTTTTAAATAATAAAAAAAATTAAAAAGAATTAAATTATGATTGAGGTACATAAAATAACTAAGTCTAGTTGTTATATTCATCATAGGCTCCACATATCTAAGTGCTATAATCGTCATTAATTTAAAGTTTTTCCTTGCCCAATAAAGCAAAATAATATAACAGATAAATATTCTAGTTATTTAAAAGTTTTTTATATTGGCCCAATTAAACAAAAAATTATTGAGTCCATACATTAATTTTTTTAAAATTAGTTTTTGTTGACCTAACAAAATTAAAAAATTAGTGGTCCAAATTTTTAAATTTTTCCTGTAAGTGAAAAAAAATTAAAAGATTTAAATTATGAGTGAAATATATAAAACACCTATGTATAAATATTGCATCCATTTAACACTGAACTTGAAGGTTGAAAAAGAGCCACAACTATTCCAAAATTTTAAGTTTTAATTTAGAGTACATTGTGGGTATGTTTTTAACTGTTTCTACTGTTTAGCCTTTAAAAAAATCTCAACAAAATTTAAAAAGGTTGATTTTTCTTATTAGCATAATTAAATGAAAAAAATTTAATGAGCACATATTTTAAAATTTTTAAGTTTATTTCTTTTATTGGGCCTGCTTATTTGAAAAATTTGTAACCAATACTTTTTAAAATTTATTTTGAATTTTTAAAAAAGAAATTAATAAGAATTAAATTATGATTAAGGTATATAAAATACCTAGGCTTAGTTTTTATATCCATCGCTGGCACATATTTCTAAATGTTATAATCATCATTAATTGATTTTTTTTGTTGGCTCAATAAACAGAAAAATTTAATGGGCGATTATCTAGTAATTTAAATTTTTTTTATTAATCCAATTAAACAAAAAAAATTAATTAATCCATAGTTTAATTTTAAACATTTTTTTGAACTAAAAAAGTTTAAAAATTAGTGGCCCACATTTTTAGAATTTTTAATTGAGTAATAAAAAGACACTTTAAAACAATTCAAATTGCGAGTTAGATACATGTAATACCTAGGTCTAAATGTTGTATCTGTCTAACACTGAACTCGTTGGTTGAAATATAGTCACAGTTGCTCCAAAATTTTATTTTGTAATTTAGATACGTTAAATGTTGGTATATTCTTAACTGTCTCTCACATTTCATTTCAAAAAAAATGTTAACCAAATTTTAGAAAGTTGATATTTTTTTTTTAGCCCAACGAAATAAAAAATTGAATGTGTTCATTTTCTAATAATTTGAAACTTATTTTTTTATTGGTACAACTTAATTGAAAAGTTAGTAACTGATATTTTTAAAATTTATTTTTAAGTAATAAAAAATAAATCAAAAAAACTAAATTGTAATCGAGATACATAAAACACCTAGGTCTAGTAATTACATTCATCACAGGCTCTATATATCTAAAAGTTATAATCGTTATTAATTTAATTTTTTTTCTTGCCCAATAAAGAAAAAAATATAATTGGCGAATATTCTTATTATTTAAAAGTTTTTAGATATGCACAATTAAACAAAAAAATCAATTAGTCCATATATTAATTTTAAAAAAATTAGTTTTTGTTGACCTAACAAAATTGGAAAATTAGTGGCTCAAATTTTTAAAATTTTCTTCTAAGTAATAAAAAATATTTTAAAAAGATTCAAATTATGAGTGAAATGCATAAAACACCTAGGTCTAAATGTTGCATCCATTTAACACTTAACTTGAGGGTTCAAAAAAAGCCACAACCACTCCAAAATTTTAATTTTTAATTTGGAATACGTTAAATGTAGATATGTTCTTAACTCTCTCTACCACTTGGCCTTAGAAAAATCTTAACAAAATTTTAAAAGGGTGATTTTTTTTATTAACCCAATTAAATAAAAAAACTTAATGGGCGCATATTCTAAAATTTTTAAGTTTATTTTTTATTGGCCCAACCTATTTGAAAATTTTGTTGCCAATATTTTTTAAATTTACTTGTAATTATTAAACAAAAATTTAAAAAGAATTAAATTGTGATTGAGATATATAAACGACCTAGGCCTAGTTGTTATATCCGTCACTAACAAATATTTCTAAATGTTATAATAATCATTAATTGATTTTTTTTATTAGCCCAATAAAGAGAAATTTAATGGGTGATTCTCTAGTAATTTAAAATTTTTTTATTGGTCTAATTAAATTAAAAATTAATGAATCCACATTTTAATTTTTTAAAACATTATTTTTATTGAACTAATAAAATTGAAAAACTAATGACCCATATTTTTAAAATTTTTGGTTGAGTAATAAAAAACTATTTTAAAAAGATTTAAATTTTGAGTTAAATACACAAAACACCTAAGTCTAAATGTTACATTCGTCTAACACTAAACTGGTTGGTTGAAGCAGAGTCACAACAGCTTCAAAATTTTAATTTTATTTAAAGTAGATTAAATGTGAGTATGTTCTTAATTATCTCTCACATTTAGGCTCCATTTGTTTCACAGAAAATGACTTGTAAAAATAATTTCCAAAAAAATATTTTTCATGAAAATATTTCCATTATTTGATTGTAATGTTAAATTAATAATGTTTATTTATTTCATGTATGGATATGTGTGTTCATATTTTAATAAGATTTTTAAAGTTTAGAAAATGAAAAATGACTTCCTCTTTTGAAAAATAGAAGTCATTTTCCTTAAAAATACTTAGTTTTCCTTTGACCAGAAAAATATTTTCTGTTGATCAATTTTCCTGAATATCCCTAAATACCAGAAAATATGGAAAATATTTTTCAGGAAAATATTCAGTGAAACAAACAGAGCCTTTGTCTTAAAAAAAATCTTAACAAAATTTTAAAATGTTGATCATTTTTATTAGACTAACTAAATAAAAATTTAATAAGCCCATATTTTAATAATTTGAAGTTTATTTTTTTATTGGCACAACTTAGATGAAAAGTTGGCAATGGATATTCATTAAATTTATTTTCAAGTAATAAAAAAGAATTTAAAAAGAATTAAATTGTGATCGAGATACATAAAACACATACGTCAAGTTGTTATATGCGTCATAGACCCCACATATCTAAATGTTATAATTGTCATTAATTTGTTTTTTGTTTTGGCCCCAAAAAGTAAAATAATATAATGGGCCAATATTTTAGTAATGTAAAAGTTTTTAGATAGGCTCAATTAAAAAAAAATTAATGAGTACATATATTAATTTTTTAAAAATTAGTTTTTGTTGCCCTAAAAAAATTGAAAAATTGGTGGCCAAGATTTTTAAAATTTTCCTCCAAGTATTTAAAAAAGATTCAAATTATGAGTGAAATACATAAAACACACAGGTTTAAATGTTACATTCTGTTAATTCTGAACTCAAGGTTGAAATAGAGCCACAGCTGCTCCAAAATTTCAATTTTTAATTTTGAGTACATGTAATGTTAGTATATTCTTAACCGTCTCTAACGTTTAGCCTTAAAAAATTTTTAAAAGGTCGATTTTTTTTATTAGCCCAATAAAATAAAAAATTTAATGGGTGCATATTCTAAAATTTTTAAGTTTATTTTTTCTTAGCTCAACTTATTTGAAAAATTTGTCTCCAATATTTTTTAAATTTATCTGTAATTATTTAAAAAGAATTAAATTATGATCGAGGTATATAAAATACCTAGGCCTAGTTGTTATATCCGTCACTGGCACATATTTCTAAATGTTATAATCATCATTAATTGATTCTTTTATTAGCCCAATAAAGTGAAAAATTTAATGTGCGATTATCTAGTAATTTAAATTTTTTTTTATTTTTTCAAGTAAAAAAATTAATAAATACATTTTTAATTTTTTAAAACATTATTTTTTTTTTGAACTAACAAAATTAAAAAATTTGTGGCCTACAATTTTAAAATTTTTCATTGAGTAATCAAAAAAATATTTAAAAAAGATTCAATTTATGAGTTAAATACACAAAACACCTAGATCGAAATATTGCACCCATCTAACACCAAACTCCTTAGTTGAAACAGAGTCACAGTCACTCCAAGATTTTAATTTGTAATTTAAAGTATGTTAAATGTGGGTATGTTCTTAACTGTTTATGACATTTAATCTAGAAAAAATCTTAATAAAATTTTACAAGGTTGATATTTTTTATTAGCCTAACTAGATAAAAAAAAAATAATAATCCTATATTCTAATAATTTGAAGCTTATTTTTTACTGGCACAACTTAGTTGAAAAATTGATCACTGGTATTTTTTAAATTTCTTTTTAAGTAATAAAAAACAATTTAAAATTATTAAATTGTGATTAAGATACATAAAATATCTAAATCTAGTTGTTATATTCATCATAGGCTCCATATATCTAAATGTTATAACCGTCATTAATTTAAATTTTTTTCTTGCCCAATAAAGCAAAATAATATAATAGGCAAATATTTTAGTTATTTAAAGTTTTTTAGATAGGCCCAATAAAACAAAAATTAACGAGTCCGTATATTAATTTTTAAAAATTAGCTTTTCTTGACTTGACAAAATTGAAAAATTAGTGGCCCAGATTTTTAAAATTTTCCGCTAAGTAATAAAAAAAAATATTTTAAAAAGATTCAAATGATGAGTAAAATACATAAAATACCTAGGTATAAATGTTACATCCATTTAACACTGAACTCGAGGGTTGAAATAGAGCATAACTGCTCAAAAATTTTAGTTTTTAATTTGGAGTGCGTTAAATTTGGATATGTTCTTAATTACCTCTATTGTTTAACCTTAAAAAAATCATTCTTTTAAAATTTAACAAAATTTTAAAAGAATGATTTTTTATTTGCCCAATTAAATAAAAAAAATTTAATGAGCATATATTCTAAAATTTTTAAGTTTATTTTTTTATTAAACCAACTTATTTGAAAAATTTATCACCAATATTTTCTAAATTTATTTGTAATTATTAAAAAAAATCTAAAAAAGAATTAAATTGTGATTAATGTACATAAAATTATACCCGTCACTCGCACATATTTCTAAATGTTATAATCGTTATTAATTAATTTTTTTTATTAGCCCAATGAAGAGAAAAATTTAATGGGTGACTCTTTAGTTATTTAAAACTTTTTGTTGGTCCAATTAAACAAAAAATTAATGAATATATATTTTAATTTTTTAAAACATTGTTTTTATTGAATTAACAAAATTAAAAAAAATTAGTGGCCCACATTTTTATAATTTTATGTTGAGTGATAAAAAAATATTTTAAAAAGATTCAAATTGTGAGTTAAATACACAAAACACGCAAATTTAAATGTTGCATCCATCTAGCACTGAACTTGAGAGTTGAAACAGAGTTATAGCCACTCCAAAATTTTAATTTCTCATTTGGAATACATTAAATGTGGGCATGTTCTTAATTTTCTCTCACATTTAGTCTTAAAAAAAAATCTTAATAAAATTTTAAAAGGTTAGAATTTTTTATTAGCCTAATTAAATAAAAAATTTAATGAGCCTGTTTTCTTATTATTCGAAGTTTATTTTTTTATTGGCTCAACTTAGTTAAAAAATTAATCGCTGATATTTTTTAAATTTATTTTCAAGCAATAAAAGAATTTATGAAGAATTAAATTGTGAGTGAGGTACATAAAATAATTAGGTCTAGTTGTTATAGGCCCCATATATCTAAATATTATAATCATCATTAATTAATATTATTTGTTAGCCTAATAAATATAAAAATTTGATGGGCCAATATTCTAGCAATTTAAATGTTTTTTTATTGGCCTAATTTAACAAAAAATTAATGAGTCCATATTTTAATTTTTAAATGATTAGTTTTTCATGACCTAACAAAATTGAATATTTAGTGGCCGGCACTTTTAAAATTTTCTTTTAAGTAATAAAAAAATATTTTTAAAAGATTCGAATCGTGAGCTAAACACCCACAAAGACCTAGGTCTAAATTTTGTATTCTTCTAACTCCGAACTTAGGGGGTTGAAATAGAGTTACAGTCACTCCGAAATTTCAATTTTTAATTTGGAATAAGTGTGGGTATGTTTTAACTGTCTAGCACATTTAGCGTCAAAAAAAAAATCTTGATAAACTTTTACAAGGTTGATTTTTTTATTAGCCTAATTAAATAAAAAATTTAATCAACACATATTCTAATATTTTAAAGCTTATTTTTTTATTGGCCCAATTTAGTTAAAAAAATGATCACCAATATTTTTTAAATTTATTTTTAAGTAATAAAAAAGAATTTAAAAAGAATTAAATTGTGATTGAGGAACATAAAATACTTAGTTCTAATTGTTATATGTGTCATTGGCCCCATGTATCTAAATATTATAATTGTAATTAATTTAAATTTTTTTATTGGCTCAATGAACCAAAATATTATAATGGATTAATATTCTAGTAATTTTAAAATTTTTTTATAAAAATTAATAAGTCCATATTTTAATTATTAAAATTAGTTTTGGTTGATCTAACAAAATTGAAAAATTAGTGACTCAAATTTTTAAAAGTTTCCTTTAAATATTACAAAAAATTTTAAGAAGATTCAAATTATGAGTTAAATACACAAAACACTTGAGGCTAAATGTTGCATCCATTTGACACAAAACTTGAGGGTTGAAACAAAACCACACCCACTCTAAAATTTTAATTTTTAATTTAGAGTAAATTAAATATGAGTATGTTCTTAACTGTTTCTCATGTTTAACCTCAAGAAAATCTTAACAAACACTTAAAAGTTTGATTCTTTTATTAGGGAATTACATAAAAATTTAATGGTCCCATACTCTAAAATTTTGCAGCTTATTTTTTCATTGACCCAATATATTTTAGAAATTGGTTACCGATATATTTTAAATTTATTTTTAAGTAATAAAAAAAAATTTAAAAAGAATTAAGTTGTTATCGAGGTACTTAAAATACTTAGTTCTAGTTGTTATATCCGTCATTGGCCCCATATATCTAAATATTATAATAATCATTAATTTAATTTTTTTTATTGGCCCAATAAACCAAAAAATTAATGGACCAATATTCTTGTGATTTCAACTTTTTTTATTAGCACAATTAAAAAAAAAGTCAATATTTTAATTTTTTAAAAGATTAGTTTTTATAAATTTAAAAACACTGAAAATTAGTGGCCAATATTTTTAAAATTTTCCTTTAAGTAATAAAAAAAATTAAAAAGATCCAAATTATGAGTTAAATGCACAAAACACCTAGTTCTAAATATTGCATCCATTTAACACCGAAATTGAAGGATGAAATAGCGCCATAGCTTCTCTAAAATTTTAATTTTTAATTTAAAGTACTTTAAATATGTGTATGTTCTTAACTATCTCTCACTTTTAGCCTCAAAAAAATCTTAATAAAATTTTAAAAGGTGATTTTTTTTAATTAGCATTACTAAATAAAAAATTTAATGAGTCCATATTCTAATATTTTGAAGATTTTTTTATTGCCCAACTTAGTAGAAAAATTTGTCACCGATATTTTTTAAAATTATTTTTAAGAAATAAAAAAGAATTTACAAAGAATTAAATTATGAGTGAGGTACATAAAATACCTAGGTCTAGTTGCTACATCCGTCATTGGTCTCATATATCTAAGTGTTATAATCATCATTAATTGATATTTTTTATTAGCTTAATAAAAGAATAATTAATAGGCCAATATGCTAGCAATTTAAAAGTTTTGTATTGGCTCAATTAAACAAAAAATTAATGAGTCCATATTTTACATTTTAAAAGATTTTTTTAATTGACCTACAACAAATTAAAAAAAATTAATAATGCACATTTTTAAAATTTTCCTTTTAGTAACAAAAAAATATTTTAAAAAATTTAAATTGTGAGTTAGATATATGAAACACCTAAATTAAATATTGAATCTATTTAACACCGAACTTGAGAGTTGAAATAGAACCACAGCCTCTCCAAAATTTTAAATTTTAACTTAGAGTGTTTTAGATGTGATATGTTCTTTATAGTTTCTAACATCTAGTCTCAAAAAATTTCAACAAAATTTTAAAAAGTTATTTTTTTTATTAGCCCAATTAAATAAAAAATTTTATTGAGCTCATATTCTAATAATTTGAAACTTATTTTTTTTAGTGACCCAACTTATTTGAAAAATTGGTCGCTAATATTTTCTAAATTTATTTTTAAGTAATAAAAATAATTTACAAAGAATTAAATTGTGAGGGAGGCACATAAAATACCTAAGTCTAGTTGTTATATCCGTTATTGGTCCCGTATACCTAAAAGTTATAATTATCATTAATTGATATTTTTAATTGGACCAATAAAACAAAAAATTTAATGGACCAATATTCTAGTAATTAAAAAGTTTTTCTATTTGCCTAATTTAACAAAAATTAATCAGATAATGCTTTAATTTTTGGAAGATTAGTTTTTATTGACTGACAAAATTTAAAAATTAGTGGCCCACATTCTTAAAATTTTACTTAAAGGAATAAAAAAAATATTTTAAAAAGATTTAAATTTTGAGTTAAATACACAATATACCTAGGTCTAAATGTTGCATATGTCTAACACCAAACTCCGGGTTTGAAAAGAGCTACAACCCCTCCAAAATTTTAATTTTTAATATAAAGTACTTTAAATATGGGTATGTTCTTAACTGTCTCTCACATATAGTCTTAGAAAATCTTAAAAATTTTAAAAATTGATTTTCCTAATAACCCAATTAAATAAAAAAATTTTATGAGCCCATATTCTAATAATTTGAAGTTTATTTTTTTATTGGCTCAACTTATTTGAAAATTTGGTTTCTGATATTTTTCCAATTTATTTTTGAGTATTAAAAAAATTTAAGGAGAATTAAATTGTGAGCATTGTACATAAAACACCTATATCTAGTCATCACATCCGTCATTAGCCTATATATCTAAATGTTACAATCGTCATTAATTGATATTTTTCATTAGCCCCATAAAACAAAAAATTTAATAAGCTAATATTCTAATAATTTCAAAGTTTTTTTATTGGCCCAACTTATTTGAAAAATTGATTACTAATATTTTTTCAATTTATTTTTGAGTATTAAAAAAATTTGAAGAGAATTAAATTATGAGTGACGTATATAAAACACTTATATCTAGTCATCATATCCATCATTGGCCCATATATCTAAATGTTACAATCGACATTAATTAATATTTTTATTGGCCCACTAAAATAAAAAATTTAATGGGCCAATATTCTAATAATTTCAAAGTTTTTTTTATTGGCTCAATTAAATAAAAAATTAATGAGTCCATATTTTAATTTTAAAAGATTAGTTTTCATTTACTTAACAAAATTGAAAAATTAGTGGTCTATATTTTTAAAATTTTCCTTTAGATAATAAAAAAATATTTTAAAAAGATTCAAATTGTGAGTTAATTACACAAAATACCTAGTCTAAATGTGGTACTCATTTGACATCAAATTCGAGTGTTGAAACAGAGCTACAATCCCTTTGAAATTTTAAATTTTAATTTAGAGTGCTTTAAATGTGGGTATTTTCTTAACAGCCTATAACATTTAGCATAAAAAAAATTTAAACAAAATTTTTAAAAGGTTGATTTTTTTATTAGTCCAATCAAATAGAAAATTTAATGAGCCCATATTCTAATTTGAAGCCTTTTTTATTTTTTTGTATTTGCCAAACTTAGATGAAAAATTGTTAGCTTATATATTTTTATTTTTTTTAGGAAATAAAAAAAAATTTAAAAAGAATTAAATTGTGAGTGAGGTATATAAAAAGCCTAGGTATAGTTGCTTATATCCATCATTGGACCCATATATCTTAGTATTATAATCCTCATTAATTAATTTTTTTTGTTTGCTTAATAAAGCAAAAAAATTAATGGACCAATGTTCTAGTAACTTAAATTTTTTTATTGGTTCAATTGAACAATAAGTTAATGAATCCATATTTTAATTTTAAATGATTAGTTTCTATTGACCTAACAAAATTAAAAAATTAGTGGCTCGAATTTTCAAAATTTTCTTTTTAGTAACAAAAGTATATTTTCAAAAGAATCAAACCACAGCCCCTCCAAAATTTTAATTTTTAATTTAGAGTATTTTAAATATGGATATATTAATAACAGTCTCTAACATTTATCCTTAAAAAAATTTTAACAAAATTTTAAATATTGATTTTTTTAATTAGTCCAATTAAGTAAAAAAATTTAATGAGCCCATATTCTAATAATTTGAAGTTTTTTTTTATTGGCCAACCTTAGTTGAAAAATTGGTTGTTGATTTTTTTAAATTTTTTTTAAAAAATAATTAAATTATAAGTAAGATATATAAAATACCTAGGTCTGGTTGCTATACCCATCATTGGCCCTATATATCTAAATGTTATAAACTTATAATCGTCATTAATTGATATTTTTCATTGGCGCAATAAAGCAAAAAATTAATGGACTAATATTCTTGTGATTTCAAATTTTTTTATTGGCTCAATTAAAAAAAAAGTCCATATTTTAATTTTTAAAAAATTAGTTTCTATTGACCTAACAAAATTAAAAATTAGTGGCCCACATTCTTTAAAATTTTCCTTTAAGTAATAAAAATATATTTTAAAAAGATTTAAATTATGAGTTAAATACACAAAACACCTAGGTCTAAATATTGTATCTGTCCAACACCGAACTCGAGGGTTGACATAGAGTCATAGCCCCCCAAAATTTTTATTTTTAATTTGGAGTATTTTAAATGTGGGAATATTCTCAACTTTATTTCACATTTAGCCTAAAAAAAATCTTAACAAAATTTTAAAAGGTTGATTTTTCTTTATTAGCCTAATTAGATAAAAAAAATTAATGGGCCCATATTCTAATAATTTGAAACTTTTTTTCTCTATTGGCCCAACTTATTTGAAAAATTAGCCATTGATGCTTTTTAATTTTATTTTTAAGTAATAAATAAATTTAAAAAGAATTAAATTATGAGTAAAATACATAAAACACAAACGTCAAGTTGTCATATCCATCTTTGACCTTATATCTCTAATTGTTATAATCATCATTAATTGATATTTCTTATTGGTTCAACAAGATAAAAAATTTAATGCGCTGATATTCTAGTAATTTCTAAGTTTTTTTTTATTTGCCAAATTCAACAAAAAATAATGTGTCCATATTTTAATTTTTAAAGCATTAGTTTTGTTGACCAAACAAAATTAAAAAATTAGTAGTCCATATTTTTGAAATTTTCCTTTAAATAATAGAAAAATATTTTAAAAAGGTTTAAATTTTGAGTTAAATATACATAACACCTAGGTCTAAATGTTATATCTATCTAATACTAAAATATGTTTAGTCTTAAAAAAACTTTACAAAATTTTAAAAGGTTGATTTTTTTTATTAGCCAAATTAAATAAAAAATTTATTAAGCTCACATTAAGCTTATTTTTTATTGGACTAACCTAATTGAAAAATTGATTGCCGATATTTTTAAAATTACTTTTAAGTAATAAAAAAGAATTTAAGAAAAATTAAATTATGAGCGAGACACATAAAATACCTAGGTCTAATTTTTATATCTGTCATTGATTCTATATATCTGAATGTTACAATCATTATTAATTGATATTTTTTATTGGTCCAATAAAGCAAAAAATTTAATGACCCAACACTCTAGTAATTTTAATGTTTTTTATTGGCCCAATTCAATAAAAATTAATTATTCCATATTTTAATTTTTAAAAGATTAATTTTTTATTCACCTAACAAAAAAATATTCCACATATTAAAAATTTTCTGCTAAGTAATAAAAAAATATTTTAAAAAGATTCAAATTTTGAGTTAAATACATAAAACATCAAGGTCTAAAATGTTGCATCTGAATAACAACAAACTCGGGGGGTTGAAATAGAGCCACAACCCTCCAAAATTTTAAAATTTAATTTAGAGTGTATGCGGGTATGTTCTTAACTATCTCTCAGCCTCAAAAAATCTTAACAAAATTTTAAAAGTTTTTTTTTTTAATAATCCAAAAAAATAAAAAATTTAATGAGACCATATTCTAATAATTTGAAACTTATTTTTCTATTGGCCAGCATATTTGAAAAATTAGTTGCCAATATTTTTTAATTTTATTTTTAAGTAATAAGAAAGAATTTAAAAAGAATTAAATTGTGTGTGAGATATGGAAAACACTTATGCATGATTGTTATATCTAATTGTTATAATCAACATTAATTGATTTTTTTTATTGAACCAATTAAACAAAAAATTTAATGCTCCAATATTGTAGTAATTTCTAATTTTTTTTATTGGCAAAATTCAACCAAAAAAAAGTGTCCATATTTTAATTTTTAAAGGATTAGTTTTATTGACCTAACAAAATTAAAAAAATTAATAGCTCATATTTTTAAAATTTTCCTTTAAGTAATAAAAAAAATATTTTAAAAAATTCAAATTTTGAGTTAAATATATATAACACCTTGGTCTAAATATTGCATTTGTCCAACACCAAATTCGACAATTAAAACAAAGCCATAACCCCTCTAAAATTGTAATTTTTTAATTTAGAGTAATTTAAATTTGAGTATGCTTTAACTGTCTAATATGTTTAGCCTTAAAAAAGTTTATAAAATTTTAAAAGGTTGATTTTTTTATTAGCACAATTAAATAAAAAATTTATCAAGCACATATAAAGCTTTTTTTTTTTTTTGTTGGACCAACTTAGTTGAAAGACTCATCGCTGTTATTTTTAAATTTACTTTTAAGTAAAAAAAAAGAATTTAAGAAAAATTAAATTATGGGCGAGGTACATAAAACTCCTAGGTCCTATTATCATATACATTATTAGCCCCATATCTCTAAATTTTATAATCATAAAAAATTGATATTTTCTACTGGCTCAATAAAGCAAAAAAAATTTAATGGGCCAACACTTTAGTAATTTCAATTTTTTTTATTGACCTAATTAAACAAAAAAAATTAATGACTCCATATTTTAATATTTAAAAGATTAGTTTTTGTTCACTTAACAAAATTAAAAAATTAGTGGCCCACATTTTTAAAATTTTCCATTAAGTAATAAAAAAATATTTTAAAAAGATTCAAATTATGAGTTAAATATACGAAACACTAAGGTCTAATTATTGTATTTATCTAGCACCGAACTTGAGGGGTTATAAGAGAGCTACAACCCCTTTCAAAATTTTAATTTTTAATTTTAAATTGAGGGTACTTTAGATGTGGGTCTGTTCTTAATTGTCTCTCATGTTAGCTTTAAAAAAATCAACAAAAATCTTAACATAATTTTAAAAGGTTGATTTTTTTATTAGCCCAATTAAATAAAAAAAATTTAATAAGCCTATATTCTAATAATTTGAAGCTTATTTTTTTTATTAGCCAAACTTAATTGAAAAATTGGTTGTCGCTATTTTTAAAATTTCTTTTAAGTAATAATAAAGAATTTAAAAAGAATTAATTGTGAGTAAGATACATAAAACACCTAGGTCTAGTTGTTATATTCGCTATTCGCTCCATATATCCAAATGTTATAATCGTCATTAATTGATATTTTTATTAGCCCAACAGGAAAAAAAAAATTAATGGGTTAATATTCTAGTAATTTAAAAGATTTTTTGTTGGCCCAATTAAATAAAAATTAATGATTCAATATTTTAATTTTTTAAAAGGTTAATTTTTATTGACATAATAAAATTGAAAAATTAATGGCCCACATTCTTAAAATTTTCCTTTAAATATTAAAAAAATATTTTTGAAAAAATTGAAATTGTAATTTAAATATACAAAACACCAAAGTTTAAATGTTCATCTATCTAACACCAAACTCAGGGTTTAAAACTGAGCCATAGCCCGATCAAAATATTATCATTTAATTTAGAGTACTTTAAATATGGATACGTTCTTAACTATCTCCCACATTTAGCCTACATAAACGTTAAGACATTTAGCCTACATAAACGTTAACAAAATTTTAAAAGTTTGATTTTTTTCAATAGTCCAAAGAAATAAAAAATTTAATAAGCCCACATTTTAATAATTTGAAGTTTACTTTTCTATTGTCCCGATTTATTTAAAAAATAGGTCACCAATATTTTTTAATTTTATTTTTAAGAAATAAAAGAGAATTTAAAAAGAATTAAATTGTGAGTAAGATACATAAAATACTTAGATCTAGTTGTTATGTCTATCATTGGCCTCATGTATCAAATTGTTATAATTGTCATTAGTTGATTTTTTTTACTAACCCAATAAAAAGAAAACTTTAATGCACAAGTATTTTAATAATTTCAATTTTTTTTTCTTGGCCTAGTTAAACAATATTTAATGAGTAAATATTTTAAATTTTAAAGAATTAGTTTTTATTGATCTAGCAAAACTGAAAAATTAGTGGGTCACATTTTTAAAATTTTCCTTTAAGTAATAAAAAATATTTTAAAAAGGATCAAATTTTGAGTCAATATACAAAACACCTACTTCTAAATGTTGCATCTATCTAACATCAAACTCGAGGGTTGAAAAAGAACCACAACCCTTTCAAAATTTTTATTTTTATTTTAGAGTACTTAAAATGTGGGCATGTTCTTAAAAGTCTTTGACATTTAGTCTCAAAAAAATCTTAACAAAAATTTAAAAAGGTTGATTTTTTTAATTAGACCAATTAAATAAAAAATTTAATGAGCTCATATTAAGCATATTTTTTTTTATTGGCCCAACTTAGTAAAAAATTTGGTCAACAATTTTTTTTAAATTTTCTTTTAAGTAATAAAAAAGAATTTAAAAAGCATTATACTGTGAGTGAGAAACATAAAACACATAAGTCTAGTTGTTATATCCATCATTAGACCCATACATCTAAATGTTATTGTCATGACCCGAACCAACGGGTCGGACCAACACTAGGACTTGGGTCGGCATAAATCTCCTAAGGTCCGTAGTAAGCCTTACTAATCCCACATCCATAATCAGGGCCCAAAATTGAGGCCTATCATGCAAATAAAATAAGATAAAATATTATATTATATTTTTATTCGGGTCAACCCAACTCTATAATTATTCAAATCTAAAGCCAAGGGAGCCCAGCTCAACCCTGAATCAATAAATTATAAACTATATAAATATCATAAAAATTTCATTTATTAATATAAAAAACTTAAATTAATATAGTCTCCAATAAAGCCCATGCTACTGCTAACACATGCGGAGTTCTAGATTTCAAAATTTGAAAATAATAAAACAAATAAATAACTGATGTTAAACCTGCGAGGAAGAAAGAAGGTTACTCTGAAAAAGAATTCCTCTTGTAGCCTGAAAAAATGGTGAACAGGAGTGAGCGTTCGACTCAAGAAGTAAATATTTATTTTACATATAATTTTTATAACTATCAAATTCTAATGCATCCTTGGAAATAAAATGCATCATTTTCATACAAGTCAAACAAATCATATTAAGTCACATCAAAGATAATCTGGGTCACTCATGCACCCGTATCAAATCCATACTCACACATACATATATGGGGAGCTAATCCCCCTACCCAGTTCTCTTAATCCAAGGCCTGCCAGCGAGATCAACTCGAGCTAGATTTTCGCTAAATAATCCATATGTGAGGGCCAGCGAGATCAACTCAAAGCCGTGCCTACCACAACTCAAAGCCGTGCCTACCCTAACTCAAAGCCGTGCCTACCCCGACTTATCCATAACAAGGATCGGGTCCTAGCGAGTCAAGCCCTAGTTGTTTCTACTCATCCTACCCATATCCATATACTCTACATATATACCAACTCACACACACAGCTCTAGATTATCAAAACACATCAACCAAAGTAATACATCAAGTATAAATGCAAAACATGGCATGTCTAATATTTAACTACATAAATATAAGTGATGCATGAGCATTCCAGAAATATAATAATATTAAAATTGTAAATAAAATAAATATCTACTCACAACACTTTTACAAGCTACTGCGGTGACTGGGTGGAGGAAGAAGGCCGTCCCGACTCACTTAAATAATATATCAAAATTTATTAATAAACAACTTGAAACAAAGCTGTAGAGAATAAAAAAATAGCCCTAAGGTTTTGCTGAAAATCTGGCAGAGTTTTTCCTATACCTAGGAGCTATCCCTCCTACAAAAAAGTTCAAATAACACTTCTAATTTCTAAATTTCCCGAAATCACAACTCATCAATAACATATGTCCCCTCCTGGGCCCTCCAACTCAGGCAAATCTCACATAATCTAACAATTTAATTATAAGGCTTAAAATAGATATTTTACAAAAGTCATTCTAGCTAGCTCCAAATATTCTAAAATTTTGTTCCGCAGTCCTTAGCAATATTATAGAGGTAACGCAAAAGGAATTATAATTTTCTAGCTACCTATAAATATTTTATGGAATTTTATTCTAAACCAAACACTATAAAATTAAAGAAACTTAGAGTTTGCGTTTACCTATGCCAATTCTGACACTTGGAATGCGTTTGGGGCATCTGAAAATGGTGGGGTAACATATAACTTTAATTCGGTTTCGAAGTGATTCCGACAGCTTATCTGCTTGGCCTGAAATTGCAGATCCGGGCGACGGTCGAATTGCGACGAAATGAAAGTGCCTACGCACAGCCCATAATATTATGGGTTAGAATAAATTATTTATATTTACATATAAAATAATTATTTGAAAATTAGGGGTGTTACATTCTCCCCCTCCCCCTCCTTACAGAAAATTCGTCCTCGAATTTTACACAAGGTAGAATAAAGAATTACAAGATTACACAGTGGACAAGTATGGGTACTTATTGCGCATGTCCTGCTCTAAATCCTAGGTACACTCTTCTACCAATTGGCTCCTCCACAAAACCTTAACCATATGGATTTGTTTTGACCATAGCTGCTTCATCTGAAAGTCAATTATGACTACTGGCTGCTCCTCGAAGGTTAGGTTTTTCTTCAACTCCAATGTATCGGGTTGTAACACATGGGAAGGATCAGGTATGCACTTCTTAAGCACGAAAATGTGGAACAATGGGTGGACGTGAGAAAAGCTTAGTGGTAACTCCAACCGATAAGCCTCTGCTTAAACTCTATCAGTAATCTCAAAAGGCCCTAATGTATCAGGATGCGAGCTTGCCTTTCTTCCCAAATCTCATAACTCTCTTCATTGGAGAGACCTTTAGGAGTACATAATCGCCCACTGTAAACTCTAAATCCTTTCGCCTAGGATCTACATAGCTCTTTTGTCTGCTGTAGTGTCCTAGCTATCATCGTCATTTCATAGCAAAACTCGTACCTCAAACCACTCTTTAATCTTTTTATGACATCTTCAATACTCACTATACCTCCACTGCACTTGACTTGATAACTCATAACTTCAATCAACTTTGGTGCTTACCTCTCCTTCATTGTGTCTTAACGTATCTCTTAGTGACTTCAGTCCCTATTCTTCTGTTTCAACAATCTCTACTTCCCAAAGACATAACTTATGTTCCTTATCCTATGGTATCCTATGAGATGCTTTCTTGTAGCACCTATCATAGGCATCTGATTCGCAATTTCTACTTGTTCTATGACCTTAATGGTGAATACCTATGCATCTTCTCACTCCCATGATACTTCGAATTTCCAACCTCCTTTTTGTCATTACTAAGGTCCTTAGACCAACTCCTATCCATCTTATGCAACTAGTCATGTAGAGTTCCATTGAAATGCCAAGTGTGCCTACACTAGCTATGCTTCTTCTGCACTCTGATATGGTATCCTGCAGCACTAGCCTTTGTTCCCCTTTATTATCAATCTCTGTGGTGTAAGGATGTGACTCGTATTGTTTGTTTTACAACGTCTCATGAAAGACTCTTTTGAAACAACTACTTTTGCATGTACCTTATCCAAGATCATTGCTAATTCTGTTGGCCATTGAAGCTTTAGCTAGATCCTCCCATACTAAAAACATTTTTACCTTCCTAATTCCATGATACTGCAAGCTTCTAACTTATTTTGTGTCACTAAAGAGTTCCTTGTAACAATTCCTACCTATCTTAGGTAATTATTTATGTAGAGTTTCACCCAGTCAACACTACTTATCATAGCTTACTTATTTCCTGAAAAGAGAGTTCCTTAACTTCTACTTGAAACTTCTTACTATCTGACATGCTTGTGGACACATTGGTACTTAAATCGAGGCTCTATTATTCGTTTAGTTTATCATCTCACCATAACTTATTTTAAACATCTCTTAGTGTGTCCTTAGCATACTTGTTCCTTCTTATTCTCATTATTGTAACCAACTCTACCAAGTTTTTCTCCTATCTTTTAGATCTTATCCACTTCCTTTTTCTGTTTCTGTTATTGTTGATATCTTTCCAACCTACTGTACTTATTCTTTTCCTTTGTCCTCTTTCATTCTTATACTTTTTCCTTCAACGATGTCCATCCCACCATTAATTTTAACCTTCCTTTTATTTCTTAGTCCTATCTTGATTACCAGTTCCATTACTTCTGGAATTCTAAACTTACGATTGGCTCCTACTAGCACTTATTTCACATTATTTAATACTTGTAATTGACCATAGAAAATTCTTCTTGTACCTCCTTCCTAGCTTGACCATTAGAATATTACCATTCCCTACTACCCTTAGTAGGAAATTACTCATCCTGGTTATATAGTAGCCCCAGAAATAATAAGTTCCATATGAACTAACATAGCTGTAGGAAATGTGTGCTCTGCCTTAATTCCAAACAAGATACTTCACATGGTCATTCTCCCTAATATAACCATATGTACTGCCCACAGCTTTCCAAACTTCAGCCTTAAATTTATCCATCAGTAACAATTTCATCCACTAAAACTTATCCACATCTAGCACTTCCTCCAGCTTATAGTTCAGAAGGGTTGCAAGCCCTAGTAACTAACTCGTTTTAACTCCTGTCACCATCATTTTCTTTTAAGAAGAATGTGTACAGACTGGTGCCTATCAGGTTCTTAAATACTAGGTCATCTCAACATTATTTCCCTTGCTTATGTAGACTTTCAGAGCCAAAAGTACGATCTAAACTTGAAGAGAAATAGAAATCTTCTCCTACTGACATCAACACACTATTCATATCTCATGGTCTTCTCCTTGAAATTTCTTCATCTCTTTCTATAAGATATCAATTACAACAATCCTGCTATTGTACCACCAATTTACCTGACATATCATCTTAAGATTTTCTATCTTCACTTGTACTCCATTTCTACCTTTTTATGCATACCTTAACTCTTTTGCATCCCTATATTTTACTGTATTCAAGAAGATGTCTCTCACTAATAGACTCTTTCAAAATAGATTCCAATTATGCTTACTGCCATAACTCTCATCCTTGTGCTTCTCAGTGACTTGTGACTGCCACTCATACATACTCTTCCCGCTCTATCTCTTACTATCATTCTGTCACTTATTTTCATTCATGTTTCCTTATGAAAGGACCCTATTGGTCATACTAAAAATGTTCATCTAACCCTTAATCACAGACCTTATAATTGCTATCTCACCATCTCTACTTGTGACCTAAGTCTATATGCCATTTTCCACCATCCCTTTTACTCGTTATGCCTATTTGAACCATCAGGTTTCCTTTGATTTAACCTACTACTTATTAATTCACTCCTTCGCCTGATAAGATAATTCAAGATACCATTGTACATCCTATAACTTTTACTTGCGCTGGTTGTATTCCTTAACTAACTTTCCTCACACTGTTAGAAATTTAAATGGATTTTATCCCATTGCTACCTACTTCATTCTAGGAATAGGAATAGACAGAGTTTGATCCCTATCCTGCAACTTTGAACTCCATGTTTTGGCTTTTGATATTGCCCAAACTATGACCTACTCTAAGTCCTGCACTTCTGGATTTCATATCTTAGTAACTATCCTCACTCATATAATCTCGTTTTGGGCTTTCTATTATTGCTTTTTAGTTCATTCTATTTACCTTGTTTAGGATAGCAATTTATGTACTTTATATCTCACTTGGATCTTCCTAATCTTGTCTTATTCTTGGTTATTTGATTTTCTCTTTAGTTAATCTCTTTTATGTTACCGAAAATAGAGCTTTGATTACTTTATTCCCTAGCTCCATTCTTCTTTTTGACTTGATAGCTACACTAGATAACTGTACCTTTCAATGCTTCTGCTAGGTCATCTTCACCTTTGTACGACTCAAAATTGGTCTTTCGACCGCTCTAATTAGCACTTTCACTGGTATTAGTTTACTTCTCTATTACATCAAAACCAATTATTTTATCCTTCCCTTATGCACTTCCTCTATATATATTTACATATTTCGTGATTTATCTATTCTAACCTTTGTCCTTATCCTTTATTTTAGTCAAAGCATACTTTTGTCATGTGCAATAAGAAGTTAAGGATAAATTCAGGGAGTAGTAACCATGCATTCACTATGTGATCTCCATTTCTCTCCTTTAGTCCAAATGCTATTCCCCACTACCTTAAGGAGGAGATCTGCAAGGATGCTACTTCCCAATATCCACTCAATTAGCCAAAACTTAAGATACTAGGTACCATCACCTGTCATTCTATTCACAAAACTTTCATCCACTGATCTAATCACTTATGGTTCTTACAGTGAATCTTATACCCTCTCCAAGAAACTCGAACCAATAATTCTTTACCATACTTTACAGTCCCATTTGGGACACTGTTCTGTAGGTCACCATCAATAGTAGTAACTTTCTGTCTCTCCTAAAAGGATAAGATCATACCTTACATAACAACTGACTGCCATCGAGGTACCTCATCTGCCACTTTGCCACAACCATACTGCAAACCCCTTAAAGCGCATTTCATAGACTATAAACATTATTCGTAGCATCTGATCTTCTTTTAGGGAAGCAAAATCATACTCCATACCTTGTTTACCGCATAAAGAAGATGTTATTTTTACTTAGGCACAACGTTCTATACCAATTCTGTTCAAAACCCTTTCTCGGAGACTAGATGATTTCACTCTATAAGTGCTACCCATCACTTATGACTATACTGAAATCTCTAATCTTATGACAACTCTTGATGTAACTCTCACCTAGGCTAGGGTAATCGAGTCATTGACTTTAGTTACCACCCACTATAACTTTTGATGTTCTAGCTCAAAGTTTTTAAACCGCAAATTAGGAGTTTCAACTATTTTACAGAAATAGAACTCTATTCTGGCATAACTATACCAAAATAGAGACTGTCTGCAAACATCCTCGTCATGAGCACCATGGGGAAGCACGTAGCTCTACACAATAATCCCATGTCGGTACTATAATCTGTAGCTTACAGCACAAACATTGAGAATATTGCATAGTTATTACGGTACATCCCAACAAATTTGATTTCCCACTCTTTTATTTATCTTGACTCCACTGATACCATGAACTTACTTTGACTGGCTATTCACTGATGACTGCTCGCAATGATATCCTCACTCCTATTTAGGGTAGCTATACTGCCAAAAATCACCTTTAGGTCCTCGTGCCTTGCACTAGATAGGCACACCACTTAGACCCATACTGATAGAAACATAGTATTTCTTGGAGTACGTATTTCCATGGTAGACCTTAACACATCTGCTAAATCTATTTCACATCACCATGTACTTCACAAAACTGAGGTGTTAAACTGAAGCACTCTTATACTACTTGAGGAATAATGCAGAATCTAGAAGCAAGGAATTACAGAAGAAGATGAAACAAAATCCTATACTCCACATGTGATAACTCTAGGTGCACACTTTCCCATATATCTAAAGCCTAAGCTCTGATACCATAATTATAATGACCCGAACCCACAGGCCAGACTGACACTAGGACCTGGGCTGGTATAAAGTCCTCGAGAGCCGTAGTAAGCCTTACTAGTCCCACATCCATAATCAGGGCCCAAAATTGAGGCTCATCATGTAAATAAAATAAGATAAAATATTATATTATATTTTTATTCGGGTCAACCCAACTAGATAACTGTTAAAATCTAAAGCCAAGGGAGCCCAGCTCAACCCTGAATCAATCAATTATAAACTATATAAATATCATAAAAATTTCATTTATTAATATAAAAAACTTAAATTAATATAGTCTTCAACAAAGCCTATGCTAATGCTAATATATGTGGAGTTTCAAATTTCAAATTTTGAAAATAATAAAACAAATAAATAACTGATGTTAAACCTGCGAGGAAGCAAGCAGGTTGCTCTGAAAAAGAATTCCTCATGTAGCCTGGAAAAATGGTGAACAGGAGTGAGCGTTCAACTCAGAGAGTAAATATTTATTTTGCATACAATTTCTATAACTATCTAATTCTAATGCATCATTGGAAATGAAATGCATCATTTTCATACAAGTCAAACAAATCATATTAAGTCACATCAAAGATAATCTGGAGCACTCACACACCTGTGTCAAATCCATACTCACACATACATATATGGGGAGCTGATCCCTCTACCCAGCTCTCTTAATCCAAGGCCTACTAGCAAGATCAACTAGAGCTAGACTTTCACTTAATAATCCATATGCAAGGGCCAGCGAGATCAACTCAAACCCATGCCTACCCCAACTTATCCATAATAAGGATTGGGTCCCAGCTAGTTGATACACTTGAATTATATAGATGTTTTTAAGCACATTTGTGTACTATCTTATGGCATTTAGGTAAGTAATATCATACATAGTAGTTAATTTCATTAGTTTTTGTAATTTTTATTATCAAGCTCTTAATTCCACATTTTCTGCATCATCTCAGGTGTTTTGGTGAAGTCACAGAGCATAGGAGTGCAAAGGGAAGCTTGGAGAGGTCAAAAGACTCAGAATTGCTGCTGATACAAAGTACACAGGTCGTGTAAGCAAAGCCACAGACCCGTGTAACTTTCTGCCAGAAGAAAGCTAGAGAGCCAATGAAGAAACAAAAGTACACAGTTCATGTAATTAGACCTGTGTAATCTGCAGGAACCCGTGTAAGTCTCTGTCGGGCACAAGCTTGAAGAATTTTCTGAGAACAAAAGTATACGGCCCTTGTAACCAGGCCTGTGTAGCCAACATAGACCCATGTAAGTCTCTATGCCAATGCAAGACTCCACCATTCCGCTCCAGTAAGTTACACGGCCCAGGGCCGTGTACCATGCGGTAGCCAGTTTTCTAACCCGAATTCTCGCTCTTGTTTGCTGATTCAAATCAGACTCCTAAAGCTTTTTAGACTCAAAATGACCTAACCCTAGAATAGCCATTATAAATAGAAGTAGAAAACATCCAAGAAGCAATCTTTTTACAGCACTTTTTAGGAGTTTCAAAGAGGATTCGCCTTTGCACTCTTACCAGCCATCTTGAGGAGAAGAATATCAGTGTCAAGAGGAGTTTTTCAGCCGAAGTTCTACAAGATCAAAGCTGCAAGCCCTCTTCGGTTCTTTCATTCCATTTCCTTAAATGAATTTTTATTGTTTTATTTCTTCTAGACGATTTCTTTTTACTGTCTTTACTTTTTTATCATGATGTTTGCTGAACTCACCATAAGTGAGTAGTTTTCATATTATGGAATTGGGAAAGTAATGCTTGTAATCATTTTTATGGATAAACATTAAGTTTTATTTATTGGATTTGAGATTTGTTCTTTGATTTAATTTCTTGTGATCTTAATGCATGCTATGTGTTGGTACCCACTTAGTATTGTTATAGATATTAATTGAAGGACTGAAAGGTGAAGATTAATATTAGAAAATCAAGATTTTCAACCTAGGAGTTCTGACCTAGATATAGGCTGATACCTTTGTGGAATTTCAAAATTGGTCAAAGACCTTAAAGGGTTTTAATTAATTTGATCGCCACGAAAGTTGGGTTTAAGTTAATTAAAATGCACCATAGGTGCCTTGAGAGAGGACTTAGGATACCTTAAGACTAATTTCCATCAAGGCAAACAATTCTCAATCCAGTAAATAAACAAGATAACATCCATAGTAAGATTCAAATGTGAAATCTTAATTCCGAAATTGTTCAAAATAGATTGTTTCGTTTTAAGTTTATCATTCTAGTGTTTAAAATAAACAACCTTCATTCCCTCAGTATTCGATAGCCTAAATAGTCAAAATTACTGTGTAGATTGATACTTACTAATCAAATTCCTAGTGGAAACGATACTTTACTCATCACTTTATTACTTGTTAGCGATCCATGCACTTGCGGGATTGTAAAACTAGCAAAACAAGTTTTTGGCGCCATTGCTGAGGAGTTTAGCTTTAGTAATATCGAGCGATAGGCAATTTAGCTGATTTAGGCAATTATATTTATTATCTAATTTTATTTGATTTGTTTTATTTCTTTTCTTTTCTCTTAGGTGCCTAACCTGGTATATGACCAGAACAAGGCCAGAAGAAGAAATCTTGGACTGTGATCCAGAGACAGACAGAACTCTGAGAGCCATAAGGAGGGAAACGAAACACCAAGAACACGATTAAGAAGATCCTGAAATTCCAACCATGGCCGATAATAATGATAGGCCAAGACTTTTGAGAGACTACGGAGCTCCATCTGTCCAAGGATTTCATCCTAGTGTTACAAGACCCATAGTGGAAGCTAACAACTTTGAGTTAAAACCAGCATGGCTTCAAATGATTCAACAAACCCAGTTTAGAGGTTCACCAATAGAAGATCCACACTATCACCTCCAGTGCTTTCTTGCCCTATGTGACACATTCAAGATGAATGGACTTTCTGATCAAGCCATAAAACTCAGAGCATTCCCATTCTCCCTTCGAGACAGAGCAAGGAAGTGGTTACTTTCTCAACCAGCTAGAACGTTCACCATTTGTGAAAACCTCTCACAAGCTTTTCTAGCAAGGTACTTCCCACCTGCAAAGACTGCAAGATTGAGGCTTGAGCTCAACACCTTCAGACAAAAGGAAGGTGAATCACTCTATGATGCATGGGAAAGATATAAGGACCTGCAGAGGGAATGTCCACACCGTGGCATAGAGGATTGGCTACTAGTGCAAAATTTCTATAATGGGTTACTACCCTCTACAAGGAGCACAGTAGATTCGGTTGTAGAAGGTGACCTAATGGAGAAAACAGTGACACAAGCACTTGAACCTCTAGAGAGGGTTGTATATCATAATTATGAGTGGTCAAATGACAGAGGAAGTGCAAGGAGAATAGCAGGGGTCCTGGAAGTGGACGCCCTAAGCATGATAAGTGCTCAATTGGATTAGTTCACAAGGAGGCTTGATAAAATGCAAGCCAATGCTATAGGGATGAACAGTCAACATGAGGACAGCTATGGAGGAGGATACATGAGTTTAGAATATAACAGTTTCAATGAACCCTCCATAGAATAGATGAACTATGTGAATAATGGAGGAAACTTCAACCGGAGGAAACTTCAACTAGAGGCAGCCCAACAATCCATATTCAAACACTTATAACCCTGGATGGAGGAACCACCCAAATTTCTCATGGTCCAATCAGCAGAATCAGCCAATAAACAAACAATAGGGGTCAAAACCACCAGCACCCCTTAGATTTCAGAACAAAGGCCAAAACTTTGCACAGCCACCACCGCCTCCTCAACTTCAGTAACCTGAACCGAAGATGACCATGGAATCCATGATGGAAGTTTTCCTAGCAGCTCAACAATAATAGAATGAATTGATTAAACAGTTGACTTTCAGAATTGACCAACTTGCTACCCATAACAAGATGCTAGAAAATCAAATTGCTCAGCAAGTAAGTTCTTCAAGTAAAGCTGCTGGTAAACTGCCTAATCAACCAGAGATGAACCCAAGGGAGCATTATAAGGCAGTTACATTGAGGAGTGGGAGAACACTAGTACAACTAGAGGAAGAACCGACTGAGGAAACCTCAGAAAAATCTAAAAGCCAAGCAGAGAAAAAGGAGGAAGAAGCCAACAAAGATCAGGAAGAGGAAACAGGGAAGAAAAAGAAGTTACCAGAGCCATACCAGCCACCCTTACCTTTTCCTCAGAGATTTCAGAAAGCCAAATTGGACAAGCAGTTTAGGAAGTTTTTAAAGGTTTTATAGAAACTTTATATCAACATTCCCTTCACTGAAGCACTCTCTCAAATGACATCCTATGCCAAATTTCTTAAGGAAATTCTATCAAAGAAAAGAAAATTGGAAGACTATGAGACAGTTGCTCTAACAGAGGAATGCAGTGCCATATTGCAAAACAAATTGCCTTTAAAGTTGAAAGATCCAAGGAGCTTCTCCATACCCTGCCTCATTGGCAACAAGAAAATAGACAAAGCCCTTTGCGATCTTGGGGCAAGTATCTTGGGGAAAGTGTGAGTTTAATGCCTCTATCAATATGAAAAAAGCTGGAGATCGAAGAAATAAAGCCCACGACAATTTCACTGCAATTGGCTGATCGATCTGTTAAATATCCTGTGGGCATACTTGAGAACATCCCCATCAAAGTGGGCAAATTCTTCATTCCAGTAGACTTTATTGTCCTTGAGATGGAAGAAGATGTTTAGATCCCTTTCATCTTAGGAAGACCATTCTTGGCAACCGCTGGAGCAATCATAGACGTCAAAAATGGGTGACTAACACTCAAGGTAGGAGAAGAAGAAGTGGAATTCAACCTGTTCGACACAATGAAACGCAAATTCGAACCTGACGAATGCTTCAAGGTTGACATAATTGACAAACAAATTGAAGAGGAATTTCATAAGGTACATCCTAAAGATCCTCTTGAAGCATGCATTGTGCACAGCCACACAGCGAATAATAAAAACACAGAAATAGCAGCCTGTGTGTAACATCCCCACTGCACGTGTTCTGTACGTTATGTTGCTCCGGTGACCTAATGTCAGTCCAGGCAAGTTAGGACGTCTGGAACTACACTTCGGTGATAGTAAACAGACATATAATAATGAAATAAATAAAAAGAAAATACAAAAAAAAATTAAAGAAAAATAAAAGAGAGGAAATAAAACTAAGTTAAATGAGCCGGCACCGTAGCGATGGGTGACCGCACCGGAAAGTTACGATGAAGGCAATTGCCGACCCCAGGACCATGGGGAACCCTCGGAATTATATTTCGGGACATAATTAAAGGTTTATTGAAATGTAATTGACACTAGAAATATCAAAGAAAAATTAATAAATTAGTACAAAGAAAAATGAAAAATCGAGAAATAGACAAAAATCGGGAATATAACCCGAAGAGGGGCATTTTGGTCATTTGACACCTAGGGTTGCCTTTTGACCTCAATTTCCATTAAAAATAAATGATATTACACTTTTAAAATGTCATGAAAAATTAAATTCTAGTACATTATATGAATAATAAAAGAAATGGGGCATAAAATTCAATTTATGAAACTTCAAATTATTAAACATTAAAACATGGTTTAGTGCTCCACTAACTCCTAATTTGGGACACTTATACAAGTCATTTTTGGACAAAAACCATAATCTTCATCCTTGAAAGAAAACTAAGCCGAAGTGAACCTCCGTGAAAGAACTCCATGATCGAATGAGCTCCACCACCATGCAACCTTGATTTAGCCATTATTTCCACTTGGTTCCTTCATTAAACCTTGGATACTCGGCTTGGGGAAGACATTAGCAGCAAAAAGAAGAAGTTTAGTGAGGTTTGAGCAAGCTACAAAAATAGGTAAGTGTCCAAATCTTCTCCCTAGCTTTAGTAAACCTGGTGTTTAGGTTGAGATGAGTAGTTTGGTGAAGAGAAATGAAAAAAATAGTGAGATTCATACTTGTCCATTTTTGGCAGCCATGAAGGTTTGTTGTATTTGAGTTTTTCTTACCTCTAATGGATGGGAATTAAGGTTGATTAACTCAAATGGAAGTTGTAGTAGGTTAATGTTCAAGTATGTGTATGTTAATGCTTGAATTAAGGGTTTGAAAATGGACTTTGATGCTTTGGTAAACTGCCATGTGGCAGCCTATAATATTATGAAATTGTATGTGAGTATATGTAATTTATTGATGAGATGTTATAATGTTAAATTGTGGGCAGCATGTGTAGTTGATATTGAGGTATGAGTATATGGAAGTGTATGTGTAATATTGATATTGAGGTATGTTAAATTTTGGTGGAAGTGAATGTTGAACTTGAATGGTGTATTGTGTGCATTGAGCACTTGAGTGTTCTACCCAAAATGCTTGCTAGAATTGTGTACAATATATATAAAAGTGCCATGATTAAATGTTAAAGTATTGGGAGGAGGAGGATTGTCAAAATTGGAAGTGTGATGTTCAAATGCAGGTTGTGTATGTTGGCAGCACATAAATTAGGTCATAAGTGCAAAACTGTGAACCCAATTGGTATGAGGCCAATGGAGGGTGAAACTAGACACCAAATAGACCAACTTTTGTGTAGAAATGTTGCCAAAATTCTGCTTAGAAACTGACCTTAAAAATGACCAAATCCGGAATGGCAACCTTGCAAACCTAGAATTTTGACCATATGAATAGTAGTCATTAGGATGACCATAACTCACTCAAAACAGGTCCAATTGTCCTAAAATTTTTACCATGGATAGATTAAACATAGAGCTACAATTCTTATGAAGACACCAAAGCCCAGAAATGGCCAGAACCAAGTCAAATAGCTTGCACAAGTTCGGGTACCAAAACTGCCAGAACTAAAAGTGACCTAAAATTGACCAAAATTTACACTAAAGGTGCAATCTGTCTAGCTTTAGTAAATTGACCATATCTTGGTCTATACAACTCAGAATGACCTGAAATTTTGCCCAGAGTGCAATAAGACATAGAGCTACAATTTTGCTTGTTTGACCAGAAGCTAAAAACCAAGAGAAATAGGACTTTAAGCTAGACGAATCTAACACACTAAAAATTGAGAATTTAACATTTACATACAATGATGCTTGAAGTAATTTGGCAATGAATGCTGACTTATGAAAAGGGTAAATTGCATTATATTGACAGCATATTGAATTGTAAATTGTGACATGTTGATACTAGAATCAACTTATGCATGATGTATGAAAAGGTTAACATTTTCATTGACCAGTGAATTGTATAATGACCAGTAAACCCTAAAAATAAATATTTAATCTTGTAATATGCCCTAGTTTGCCTAGTTGACTAGTTTGGATAGGTTGGCATGCCAATAGGATTTTGACAGCTGTTCTGTAAATGGCTTCATGCCATACTGTGTTTTTACGGCTATTATGCTGCACTGTGACTTTAATAGCCTACGGCTATATGTATTGTGTTATTATACTTGGCTTATTGCCAGATTTATTATATGGCTTTTTAGCCACACTATTTGCACACCGGGAGACACTTTGTGACCGATGGTATGACGACTCGAGGTACTAGGTACCTATACTAGTATATCGATTTATCCAGTCTGGTCAGTGTATAGGCTACACAGGCAGTTAATCTAAGTGTTATTAAATTTAAACCGTTAAACTAAGTGTATTAACATGCAGTACAACTAAATTAAGTGTAAATAAAATATGCTCAATAAAAACATGAAAAGCTTTAGATGAACAATCTTATTAAAGATTTTTGAAGAATTAGTCTGCAAAGATTATAGGCATCGAAAATCATGAACAATTAATTTGTTTTATTTTAGTTTATTTCTATTTATAATTGGCACCACTAAGCAAAATTACTTAGCGCGTTGCTTTTGTAACGCGTAGGTATTGGAGACACAGCTAGGGAGTCCAGCAGACCTATGACCAGGTGAGACATCAGATCTGCACAAGAGTCCAAAGTTATCTGCACTGCATTGCATACATGGTAGGACTTAGGATGTCTTGTATTTTGTACTTTTGTTGTATTTTGAAATTTGGCCCTGTATTTTGTAATATTATGAAAGCTCTAAAGTTTGTAATATTTTGTACATATTAAATAATATGGAGATTTTCTAGATATATTTGAATTATTATGGACTGTATTATGGAACTGTTTAATGATTGTGAAAGTCTATTGACTTTACTGAGAAATTGAGACAGTGAATGAAATTGTGATTTTGAGAATACTATATTGAGACTGTTTTTAACAGGTGCAGAAGGATTGTTTGTCCAATTTACAGATGGCACTTTGCCAGATTTTTTTAAAAAATTTTACAACACTCAGTTTTATCAAAACATAAAATAATGAACAATCATTATATAAATTTCAACACAACGGTTTCCTAAATCAAATTGAGTATTCAGAAAATAAGATAATTACAGACTAGGTGCTCCGGCACGCCGTGTGGCATGCCTTACTCAGCTAAACTGTAGACGGGTGAGGGGTGTTACATTTAGTGGTATCAGAGCATAGTTTAGGCGTTTCTGGACCTAGATAGATTGCATATCATGCATTGCATTGTAAGTGTTAAGATGACTCTAATGCAGATCTTTTGATTAGTTATTTTGATTAGAATATGGACTCCACATCGTAGAGAGCAGTCAATGAGGAGGTGGAGAGTCATTCTCCATCTATGACTGAGCCTGGAGACAGGAGGGAACCTACTCCACCCGTACCTAAGGCACCAGTACAGCCTCCACCAGCCACATTTCAGCAAATGGCTGAATTCTTTAGACAGATGGTAAGAGTTATGCCACCACCACCACCTCCAATTCAAACATCTCATTTGGAGAAACTCAGGAAGTTTGGAGCGGTGGATTTTCTAGGAAAAAGGGAAGATGATTCTATCACAGCTGAAAACTGGTTGGACAGAACCGAAAGAGTTTTGAAACAACTTCACTGTAAGCAGAGTTTGGAAGCTGCTGTATCACTACTACAAGATGATGCATAGCAATGGTGGGATACAATGACTAGTGAGGTGCCACTAGAGCAAGTAACTTGGGATTTCTTTCTCACTGAGTTCAGAAAGAAATATGTGGGCAGTGTATACCTGGAAGAGAGAAGAAGGGAATTTATTACCCTATGATAGAGACAGTTGACAGTGGCTGAATATGAAAGAGAATTTGTCAGACTAAGCCGTTATGGGAGAGAAATAGTCCCTAATGAGGTCGAGAGATGCAGGAGATTTGAGGAAGGGCTCAATGATAATATTTAAATAATGATTACAACATTAGGGATTACTCACTTTGCCAAGTTAGTTAAAGCTGCACTGAAAGTAGAGAGAGTCAGAGTAAGTGAACAGAGCAGGAAAGATAGGCAGCGTAAGAGGAAAGTTGGACTAGGGCAGTCTAGTATATCAACTGATAATAAAAACTTTAAAGGTTCACAGGACCAAACACAGAGTCAGAGAAGTCAGTTTGGAATATCTGTAGCTAGCTTTCTGGACACAGTAACAAGGGGAGCAGCCCCAATGCTAGAATGTATGCACTGTGGTAAGAGACACAGAGGAGAATGTCGACTGTTAAAGGGAGAGTGTTTCAAGTGTGGGGCTATGGATCATTTTATAAGAGATTGCCCCCAGAGGAGTGACTTAACAGCTCCAGTGCAAGCTGATGGACCTACCCCCACAATGCAAAAGGGTAGAAGATCTGGTAAATTAGAGACGGTTGAAATTTCACAGAAGGCTATTTATGAGACGGTCGAAAGACCGAAAGTTAAAGTGACACCAAAAGTGTATGCCATGGAAGCTAGAGAGGAGCCAGACCTAGATATTGATAAAATAATATAAGGAAATGAAGAAGTAAGGAAATAACAGACACATCAGGTAAATATACTATATTATCTGTAAAAAAAGAAATTCAAATTCAAATGGATAAATCTGAACAAGATATTCTAGTTATTAACCATTAGACCATAGTACGATGAGAAATAGGATCTGGTTTCTAAAAAATTGACCTGAGATGGGAGGTATTGTTATTAACTGACAGAATTAGAGTGGATTTTAAGATAATAGTAACCATAGTAGAATGAAAATCACTTACAAATATTAAGTTGAGTGGAATAGTAAAAATTTAAAAAGGTAAATCAGTTCCAAAAAGTGAAGTCAAGAAAGATAAGATGTTAGAAAATTTGATATATTGGGATATACCGTGGTAACTATTCAATATTCTCGATGTTTTTGCTCTAAGCTGCAGATTACAGTACCGACTTGGGACTATTGTATAGAGCTACGTATTTTCGATAGTAAATCAAGATAAGGATAAAATTTTAAAACTAAGACTAGTGAGACAGATTAAAGAGGAAGTAAAGTATTATAATACACAAAAATGTGAAAAGACAAAGAGATAGTTGTTCCTCGATTATTTACATTGAGTAAATTTAGAGGACGAAATTTTTGTTTAGAGGGGAAGAGTTGTAACATTCCCACTGTACGTGTTTTGTATGTTCTATTGCTCCGGTGACCTAATGTTAGTCCGGGCAAGTCAGGATGTTTGGAAATACACTTCGGTGATAGTAAACAGATATATAATGATGAAATAAATAAAAAGAAAATACAAGAAAAATTAAAGAAAAATAAAAGAGAGGAAATGAAACTAAGTTAAATGAGCTGGCACTGCAGCGATGGGTGACCGCACTAGAAAGTTACGGTGAAGGCAATTACCAACCCCAAGACCGCGGGGAACCCTCAGAATTATATTTCAGGACATAATTAAAGGTTTATTGAAATGTAATTGACACTAGAAATATCAAAGAAAAATTAATAAATTAGTACAAAGAAAAATGAAAAATCGAGAAACAGACAAAATCGGTGTTACAAAAAAATCGGGAATACAACTCGAAGAGGGGCATTTTGGTCATTTGACACCTAGGGTTGCCTTTTGACCTCAATGTCCATTAAAAATAAATGATATTACACTTTGAAAATATCATGAAAAATTAAATTGTAGTACATTATATGAATAGTAAAAGAAATGGGGCATAAAATTTAATTTATGAAACTTCAAATTATTAAACATTAAAACATGGTTTAGTGCTCCACTAACTCCTAATTCGGGACACTTATAAAAGTCATTTTTGGACAGAAACCATCATCTTCAACCTTGAAAGAAAACCAGCCGAAGTAAACCTCCATAAAAGAACTCCATGGCCGAATGAGCTCCACCACCATGCAACCTTGATTTAGTCATTATTTCCACTTGGTTCCTTCATTAAACCTTGCATACTCAGCTTGGGGAAGCCATTGGCAGCAAAAAGAAGAAGTTTAGTGAGGTTTGAGCAAGCTATAAAAATAGGTAAGTGTCTCCCTAACTTTAGTAAACCTTGTGTTCAGGTTGAGATGAGTAGTTTGGTGAAGAGAAATGAAAAAATAGTGAGTATGAACTTGTCCATTTTTGGCAGCCATGAAGGCTTGTTGTATTTGAGTTTTTCTTACCTCTAATGGATGGGAATTAAGGTTGATTAACTCAAATGAAAGTTGTAGTAGGTTAATGTTCAAGTATGTGTATGTTAATGCTTGAATTAAGGATTTGAAAATGGACTTTGATGCTTTGGTAAACTGTCATGTTTGGCAGCCTATAATATCATGAAATTGTATGTGAGTATATGTAATTTATTGATGAGATGTCATAATGTTAAATTGTGGGCAGCATGTGCAGTTGATATTGAGGTATGAGTATATGGAAGTGTATGTGTAATATTGATATTGAGGTATGTTAAATTTTAGTGGAAGTGAATGTTGAACTTGAATGGTGTATTGTGTGCATTGAGCACTTGAGTGTTCTACCTAAAATGCTTGCTAGAATTGTGTACAATATATATAGAAGTGCCATGATTAAATTTTGAAGTATTGGGAGGAGGAGGATTGTCAAAATTAGAAGTGTGATGTTCAAATGCAGGTTGTGTATGTTGGCAGCACCTAAATTAGGTCATAAGTGCAAAACTGTGAACCCAATTGGTATGAGCCCAATGGAGGGTGAAACTAGACACCAAATAGGCCAACTTTCATGTAGAAATGTTGCCAAAATTCTGCCTAGAAACTGACCTTAAAAATGACAAAATCCGAAATGGCAACCTTGCAAACCTAGATTTTTGACCATATGAACAGTAGTCATTAGGATGACCATAACTCACTCAAAACAGGTCCAATTGACCTGAAATTTTTACCATGGATATCTTAGACATAGAGCTACAATTCTTATGAAGAATCAAAGCCCAGAAATGGCCAGAACCAAGTCAAATAGCTTGCACAAGTTCGGGTACCAAAACTGCCAGAACTAAAAGTGACCTAAAATTGACCAAATTTTACACTAAAGGTGCAATCTGTCCAGTTTTAGTAAATTGACTATATCTTGGTTTATACAACTTAGAATGATCTGAAATTTTTCCCAGAGTGCAATAAGACATAGAGCTACAATTTTGCTTCTTTGACCAGAAGCTAAAAACCAAGAGAAATAGGACTTTAAGTTAGACTAATCTAGCACACTAAAAATTGAGAATTTGACATTTATATACAATGATGCTTGAAGTAATTTGGCAATGAATGCTGACTTATGAAAAGGGTAAATTGCATTATATTGACAGCATAGTGAATTGTAAATTGTGACATGTTGATACTAGAATCAACTTATGCATGATGTATGAAAAGGTCAACATTTTCATTGACCAGTGAATTGTATAATGACCAGTAAATCCTAAAAATAAATATTTAATCTTGTAATATGCCCTAGTTTGCCTAGTTGACTAGTTTGGATAGGTTGGCATGCCAATAGGATTCTAACAGCTGTTCTGTAAATGGCTTCATGCCATATTGTATTTTTACGGCTATTATACTGCACTGTAACTTTAATAGCCTGCGGCTATATGTATCGTGTTATTATACTTGGCTTATTGCTAGATTTATTATATGACTTTTTAGCTACGCTATTTACACACACTTTGTGACCGATGGTGTGACGGCCCGAGGTATTAGGTACCCAGTGCTAATATATCCATTTATCCAATCTGGTCAGTGTATAGGCTACACGGGCAGTTAATCTAAGTGTTATTAAATTCAGACTGTTAAACTAAGTGTATTAACATGCAGTACAACTAAATTAAGTGTAAATAAAATATGCTCAATAAAAACATGAAAAGCTTTAGATGAACAATCTTGTTAAAGATTTTTGAAGAATTAGTCTGCAAAGACTATAGGCATCGAAAATCATGAACAATTAATTTGTTTTATTTTAGTTTATTTCTCTTTATAATTGGCACCACTAAGCAAAATTGCTTAGCGCGTTGCTTTTGTAACGCATAGGTATTGGAGACACAGCTGGGGAGTCCAATAGACCTACGATCAGGTGAGACATCAGATCTGCAAAGGAGTCCAGAGTCATCTGCACTGCATTGCATACATGGTAGGACTTAGGATGTCTTATATTTTGTACTTTTATTGTATTTTGAATTTGACCCTGTATTTTGTAATATTATGAAAGCTCTAAAGTTTATAATATTTTGTACATATTAAATAACATGGAGATTTTCTAGATATATTTGAATTATTATGGACTTTATTATGGAACTGTTTAATGACTGTGAAAGTCTATTGACTTTACTGAGAAATTGAGACAGTGAATGAAATTGTGATTTTGAGAATACTATATTGAGACTGTTTTTAACAGGTGCAGAAGAACTATTTATCCAATTTACAGACGGCACTTTGCCAGATTTTTATTAAAAATTTTGCAACACTCAGCTTTATCAAAACATAAAATAATAAACAATCATGATATAAATTTCACACAACGGTTTCCTAAATTAAATTGAGTATTCAAAAAATAAGATAATTACAGACTAGGTGCTCAGGCACGCCGTGTGGCACTCCTTACTCGGCTACACTGTAGACGGGTGAGGGATGTTACACTGTGCATAACAGTTAGCAGCTTATCCACCTTTACCCTTAGCTCAAGCTTCCGAGATGGAGAAGTTGAAGGAGGAACAGCCCAAGGGCAAGCTCCAGGAAAACACCAAACAGGTAGAGCTTAAACCTCTCCCCTCTTCACTAAGGTATGCATTTCTGGACTCAAACTCTAAATATTCTATTATAATCAATGCTAGCCTGTCTAAGATAGAAGAAGAAAAATTGTTAAGAGAACTTAGGACCCACAACAAGGCCATAGGGTATAAAATAGAAGACCTGAAAGGGATTAACCCCTCGATTTGCATGCATAGGATACCTATGGAGGAAAACAGTAAACCCACTATCGAGCACCAAAGAAGACTTAACCCAAACATGAAAGAAGTAGTCAAGAAAGATGTCACACCCTACTCCCCTGTAAGATGTAACATGATCCCGTAATACACCTAATGAATTACCGTACTTCGCCAACCAATAATCCATTAAATATACTACAAGGGATTTTAAAACAATTTTCATGAAATTTAAATCATCAATTAAAATCTGGTGTTATAAAATTTTTTTCAAAATTTCGGCAAAGTTCCGGTTGTATTTTGAGAAAACAGTTCTTCAAAATCTGCAAAGAACACACTCCCAATATGTTTTCTCAAATACAACTTCAATAACTTCATTTGAATCCATAATTCAAATCTCAATAAACAAATCAATCTCCTTATAAAAGAAACATTTCATTGATTACAAGACTCAAAATTAATATTACAAAACTATTCAGATAATTGAAATTCTAAATTTACATTTACAATAATTTACATTTAATTACATACCAAAATATTTTACAAGAGTTTTTATACAACTGCTCAAATAATTTACATACATATTATTACATGCATACATCAAAACCTATGTACATAGGTATACCTATGATATACCTGGAGCTGATCTGAATGTGTCTTTAAAGAAAATTACTCACTGCTCTATGCTCTTTTTACCTGCGATAGCATACAAAGCTATCGCTGAGTGGTGAACTCAGTGGTGCACAACTATAATTTAAAACATAGTACAATATACATTGACAAAATTTACAGCAAATAATTTGGAAATCTAAATACTCATTAATTTTCAAAACTCAAAATATTCATTACCAATAATGTAAATCATTTGTATAAAATGACTTTGATCACGAAATTCAATTTATAAAATCATAACTAACCATTTAAGGTAATTCCAACAAAATCAATTATACATAAATCATAATTAAAATCATAATTCTTTACTATTCAAAAACATTATGTATCTCAAAAATCATTCTTTATCTCACTAACTATGCAAGACTAATCCGAAAGGGCCATGTTCGAAGTGATTCTAACTCCCTATGGTCGGGGAGGTCGAATCATCGTGCACAGTACACACCACAATAATAAATCTTCCGTAAGGGCAATAACGATAAAAAAAAACTTAGATCTAACCTCAAATTAGAGGAAAATCTAAGCCTGTGCACGTACCATGGTAATCAAAACACAACTAACTCCATTGTCCTCTCAACAAATGAGAGAGACGGGTAATAACCTAATCAAGCATCTATAGTGAGATATAAAATAATATCACAATCCTTTTAGTGAGCATAAATCACAATATAATTTGATTCAAATTCAATTCCAATATTCAATAATTTTTATGCTCATCACAATTCAAATCATAAATTTGCATTTTTCCATGAAAATTACCATCACAATTCAAAACATGTTCTATCATAATTTTCCAAAACATAATTTATTCAATCCATAACAATGCTTAATACTTGTGGAAATACCATTTCACAAGGCTAAATTCATACATACTATAACAATTTCAATAATCATTGAATTAAATCCAATGCTTGTTAAACATAATACATAAGAAAAATATGTCCTTTAATCATATGAAATATTCAAAACAAAATCAGTTAAAAACTAGTTGTGCAAAAACCTCTGATAACTGTCTCTTGGCTCTGACTCAGTGTTTCCTTCCCCTTCGCTGAGTCTTTGCTAACTGAGAAACACAATTTTGAAGTGTTTCAGTACTCATTTAAACTGTCTCTAAGAATAAGGTTCAATAATTAATTTATCGAATTCTATTATTTCTTTAGTCAACCTAAGATTTCAACCCTCGATGCAGTCTAGGTGAATTAGGTTTTAATGTTACCGATATATCACATTTGTAGCCTTTTAGTATTGGTACATGTTACCAAATTCATTTCCATGTATATTGCGTTTTATTGCAATTTGTCGGATCCCAGTATACTAATTTGACCTAGCCGAATGACCTAGTTCCCTAGGTTTTTGGGTTTCGGTCGAAACTACAAACTTGTAGATCTATATCTTATTGCACGCGGGGAAAAATTTCAAGTCATACTGAGTTATGTAGACCAAGTTATGGTCATTTTACTATTGCTGGTCAAAATGCATCAAAATTGATCACTTTAGGTCATTTTAGGTCAATCTTGGTTCAGCCAGTTTTTGGACCCGAATTTGTGCAAGCTGTTTGACTTGCTTATGGTCATTTCTAGGCTTTTGTGTCTTAATAAGACTTGTAGATATATGTCTTAACTATTCATGGTCAAAATTTCAGGTCAATTGGACCTATTTTGAGTGAGTTATGGCCAAAATACTAACTGCTGCCCAAATGGTCAATTTTCAGGCCTTAATTGCACTAATCCGGATTTGGTCATTTTTCAAGTTACCTTACAAGCAGAATTTTGGTAAGCTTCCTTCATGAAAGTTGGCACATTTTGTGCCTAGTTTCACCTCTAATTGGTCTCATACCAATTGGAGCCACACACTTAAGGTTCTAGGCCTAAAACCTAACTGCCCTATTGCATTTCCTTCATTACTCATCAAAGGTCACTTTTAGTATTTACCAAACTCCACATTCGTGTCAATTTTGGTTTGTACCATAACTTAAACATATTTCACAACATATTGTTGATCATTTTGGCAGCTTATAATCACACTCAACATACACCATATAATACGGAATTTGTCAAACTCAATTACAACAATTTAATCACCTAATTATAACATATAACTTCTCCACTATCATAACATATAATTTCACCACTATCTTACATACACATTTGGCAAACTTTAGGATCATAATTCATCAAACAACTTCATAAATTCCAGCATTCTTCAAGGAGTTAACAAGCTGCTGAATTGTAAAGCTTCCATAATTGCCTTCAAGCTCAAATTTTCACTTGGTCCACCATCACATATACATGAAGTTAACTTACTAAAATTTTAAATCATATTAGTCAACATTAATTCTCCACAATACATGTAAGAATAGTTTATTTAGTATATAATTTCATGGCTATCCATTTAGTCATTTACGCATAGAATTTCAAACTCAACATAATTTCCAACTCAAGTGCTCAACTTTAACATACACCAATAATTAACCTACTACAACTTTTATTCACTTTAATCAACATCAATACCCATCAATTTCATGTGAAAATAATTCAAACTCTTTAATTACCATGGCTGCCTAAACTAATACATAATCATAACTCACCAAAAACTCAAAATTTCTTTATCAACTTATTCATCTCAAGCTTCCCATAAACTTTACTTGAGAAAGAAAACAATTTAAACACTTACCTATTGATGAGGCTGGTTAAATCTTCACCAAAATCCCTTGAATTTGGTATCTATTTCTTCCTTGTGATGTGGGGATCAAAGTTAGTGAAGTGACTTTGGTGTTTAAGTTGGAAATGGTGGAGGTTTAGGAAGCTTGAACCATTTTGGCTATGGAGGTTTTGGAGAGCTTCATTTCGGCATGGAGGTGGTTAAGGTTGAAGATGAAGTGTTAGTAGGTTTACACCTGCCCATTATTTAACCCCATAGTGCTCCACTCACCATAAGTTAATAATATTATATGTTTAACGTGTTAATTACTCAAATTATACCCCATTTTTGCTATTTACATTAGGTACCACTAATTTAATTTTTCATTATATTTTACAAGTGTAATATTATGTGTTTTTTAATGGAAATTTAGGTCAAAAGACAACTCGGGGTGTCAAATGACCACAATGCCCCTGTTCAGGTTGCATTCCCAATTTTTCGGTAACACCGGGTTTTGTCCGTTTTTTGATTTCTCACTTTTCTCTGTACTAATTATTTAATTTTTATTTAATATTTCTAATGGTATTTATACTTCAATAGGGGTTTATTTATGTCCTAAAAATATTTTCCAGGGTTCCCCATGGTCCAGGGCTAGTCAACGGTCCACGTCGTGACTTCCCGGTGTGGTCACCCATCGCTAGGGTTATCGGCTTGCTTAACTTGGTTACATTTCTTTGCTATTATTTTTCCTTTGTTTTATTGTATTTTCTTTTCTTGTATTTCATTATTTTATGTCTCCTCACTCATATCGAAGTGAAGTTCTAGGCATCCTAGCTGTCCGGACAACACTGGTCACTGGAACAGTAGAACACACTACCGAACATAGGGGTGTTACAAAAGAAATTTTGAAACTATTAGATGTAGGTATCGTGTGCCCAATTTCTAATAGTAAATGGGTTAGTCCAATACATGTAGTTCCTAAAAAGGGTGGGACAACTGTTATCCAAAATGAAAACAATGAACTGATCCCTACTAGGGTAGTCACTGGTTGGCGAATGTGCATAGATTATAGGAAATTAAACAGTGCCACCAGAAAAGACCATTTTCCTCTCCCTTTCATTGACCAAATGTTATAGAGGCTAGTGAAACACTCTTATTTCTATTATCTAGATGGGTACTCGGGATTCTTTCAAATTCCCATTCACCCAAAAGACCAAGAAAAGACCACATTCACTTGCCCTTATGGAACCTTTGCATATAGGAGAATACCTTTTGGTCTTTGTAATGCCCCTGCTATCTCAAAGATGCATGATGGCTATTTTTTCTGATTATATTGAAAATATCATGGAAGTCTTTATGGATGATTTTTCTGTCTATGGAACTACTTTTGATGATTGCCTAGCTAATTTATCTAAGGTGTTGCAAAGATGTGAAGAATCAAACCTGGTTTTAAATTGGGAAAAATGCCACTTCATGGTAAGGGAAGGTATAGTTCTGGGACATTTGATATCAGAAAGAGGAATTGAGGTTGATAAGGCAAAAATTGAGATCATTGAAAACATGCCACCACTAACATCAGTCAAGGGAGTGCGAAATTTTTTAGGACATGCAGGGTTCTACAGAAGATTTATTAAAGATTTCTCCAAAATAGCTAAGCCACTTACCAACCTGTTGAGTCAAGATGTTCCCTTTGATTTTGATGAAAATTGCCTTGTCTCTTTTAACAGGATGAAAGAAGCCCTGATCTCAGCACCAATAATACAACCACCAGATTGGGAGCTACCATTCGAGGTGATGTGCGATGCGAGTGACTTTGCAGTTGGAGCAATGCTCGGGCAAAAAAAAGATAAAAAGCTCCATGCCATTTATTATGCCAGCAAGGCACTCGATAATGCACAAATAAATTATGCTACCATAGAGAAGGAATTCCTAGCAGTGGTGTTTGCAATGGACAAATTCAGATCTTACCTAATTGGGTAAAAAGTCATTGTATTCATAGATCATGCTACAATCCGGTACCTTTTGAACAAGAAGGAAGCAAAACCAAGGCTGATTCGATAGATTTTACTCCTGCAAGAATTTGACCTTGAAATCAAGGACAAAAATGGGTTCGAAAATGTAGTGGCTGACCATCTTTCCAGACTGAAATTAGAGTACACAGGGGACTTTGAGGATTTGCCAATTGATGATTCATTTCCTGATGAGCAATTACTAGCATTATCCCAAGAGCCATGGTATGCTGACTTTGTTAATTTTCTTGTATACAGGGTATTGCCTCCAAACATGACTTATCAGCAAAGGAAGAAATTCCTACATGAAGTGAGATACTACACATGGGAGGAACCTCTACTATACAAGAGATGCAATGATGGACTGATAAAAAGATGCAACCGGAGGAAGATATGGAGAGCATCCTCCAGCACTGCCATTCATCACTATATGGAGGACACTTTGGCACCACGAAAACAGTAGCTAAAATTTTGCAAGCTGGACTCTACTGGCCACATTTGTTTAAGGATGTAAGATCCTTTGTGTTAGCTTGTGACCAATGCCAAAGAATAGGTAACACTTCAAGAAGGAATGAGATGCCACTGCATGGTATACTTGAGGTAGAATTGTTTGATGTATGGGGGATAGACTTCATGGGCCCATTCCCCTCTTTCCATGGAAGTATATTCTGGTTGGTGTTGATTATGTGTCAAAATGGGTAAAAGAAATAGCCACACTAACCAACGATGCTACAGTGGTCACAAGGTTCCTTAAGAAGAATATATTCACAAGATTTGGCACACCATGAGCAATAATTAGCAATGGAGGAAGTCACTTCTACAATCAACAATTCAAAACTCTATTGAAAAAGTATGGAGTGACTCACAAGATGGCCACACTTTATCATCCTCAAACCAGCGGCCAAGTAGAAATCTCAAACAGGGAACTGAAGCGGATTCTAGAGAAAACTGTAAACAGATCCAGGAAGGACTGGTGCATAAAGTTAGATGATACATTGTGGGCATACCGCACTGCATATAAAACCCTAATTGGCACAACACCCTTCTGACTGGTTTATGGAAAATCATGCCATCTCCCTGTCGAACTTGAACATAAAGCTTACTAGGTAATTCAGATCCTAAACTTTGACCTCCAAGCTGCTGGTGAAAAAAGGCTCCTACAACTGAATGAGTTGGAAGAAATCCAACAGGATGCATACGAAAATGCCAAAATCTTCAAAGATAAAACCAAAAGATGGCATGACAGGCACATAGCAAGGAAAGAAATAAAAGAAGGAGACCTTATCTTGTTATTCAACTCTATATTGAAACTCTTTCCAGGGAAGCTGAAATCAAGATGGTCTGGACCTTTTACGGTCACTCAAGTCTTCTCGCATGGAGCAGTAGAAGTGTGGAGCGAAAACTCAGGTGCATTTAAAGTCAATGGGTAGATGCTGAAGCCTTACTTTTCAAGGAGAACCCATAGAGAAAGGAGTCAATTGCACCCTCGACCATCCTCCTGTCAGACCATAAAAGATGAAAGCAAAGTCCAGCTAAAGACTATAAACAAGCGCTTTTTGGGAGGCAACCCAAAATTTTTCTGAACTTTTCTTCTTTCCCTTTCTCATTTTGATTTTTGTTTCATATTCATTAGTATTTCATTTTGTAGGACCTTCTGGAAAAGTAAGGAGCTGGAAGCAAGAGAGGAGAGAAGTCATCAAGTCAAAACCACACAAGAGAATATTAAACAAAATCGGGGAAGTAGCTCTATTGCTAACCTTTATATCCATTTTATGCATTGTGGTGAGAAACTTTTTTCATAAGGGAAAAATTAAAGAATCAGAAAATTACACGGGTCGTGTATTGGTTTCACTCGCCCCATGTAACTTTTTAGAAGTCCGTAAAACTCTTGAAAATTTTAACTCTGAGGGGGATAGAAAGTTACAAGGGTCCACAGTCCAATTTACACGGGCCGTGTAATGTTGCTAGCAGAATAACTTGAGGACAGAAGGTTACACGGGTCCCCTTTATAATTGACACAGGCCGTGTAACATGTTCAGCAAAGCAACTCGAGAGGCAGTAAGTTACACAGGTCCCAGAGCTCATTTATACGGGCCGTGTACTATGACAGAATTTCAAATTTTCGGGCAGAAATTTACACTGCCCTACATGTCGGGACCCATGTAGTGATGCACGACCCATGTATCATGTCACAGACGCAACTCCTGGGGCACAAAAAGCTCAAAACGAAGAGTCCTAACGGCTCTTTAAATGCACTCCTCACCTTAAACCCATTCATAAAGACAAAACCTTTCATCTCCATCGCTCCTAGTCTATAAAAACCCCTCAAATCTCTTCTCCCTTCACCAAACCCTACTCTTCTCCTTCCCAAAAACTGATCAATGGCCCCTGCAAAGTGATTTGCACGAAGAATGGGCTCTTCCTCTAGGCATGAAGGGGAATCCTCACCTTCTCCCCCTCAGCCGACACCCCAATGCCCAAGAACAAGGGCAGCCTCTCCTCAACCAGCCCCTCCTCAACCGCAACCCCAGCCACAAGCCGCTCCACAACCCAAAATCTCCATTCCTTGGGGATTCTATGATGATGCCCATAAGGCAATGTGCACCCTGCTTCACACCCGAAAAATTAGCTCTACAAAATACATGGATTTTGCACTACTGGAGCAAATCAGACTACAGGATGAGATTAATGAACTACTCAATAGCATCGGGTGACAAGGTTCTCCCAACTCCAATTCCCCGTATACCGGGACACCACACTAGAATTTTTGAGTAGTTTCAAGGCCACCTTATAGCCTACCGACAGGGAAGATAGAGGCAGAATTGAATTTCGCCTCCTTGGTGTCGACCGGGCAATGAATATAAATGAGTTCAATGCCATCTTCGGCTTCGATAGCACCGGCCACTAAAAGATCCCTCGAAATCGCATGCTCTACAACAGCATCAACTTCTAGAGTTCCATTACCCTGAACACAGAGCCATATAACTCCAGCAAGTCCAAATCCTCAGGTATCACAAGTCCAGCCCTGCGCTACATGCACTGATTAGCAACCCACACCATCATGGGCCGTGGTGATAGCCTTAGCATGGTAAACGCTAGCGAGCTCTTTTTCCTATGGTGCATGGCCACCGGGCAGCGCTACAGCACTGGTTTCTTTTTGTGTAACCACCTCTGCCACCTCTGTCATCAGCCTACTGGGCATATTGTGCACCATCACCCTCCACTTCAAATTCGTCCCAAGACATCATAGGCTGCGCTCTGTCAGCGGAACATCAAGAATAGATCAAACCATTTGCATATCCATGGGGATATGTAAGAAGGTGGGCAACACCTGCTACCTACTTGATGCCAAAGGGAATGCCATCCCTCGAAGAGATGAAGCACAAGAAGGGCCTGGCGAGACTTCGCAGCCACAGGCAGAAGCCCAAGAGCCACTGTTTCATGAGTCCCCCACTCGAGTGCCTCCATACACACCACCACCCACAGACCCGGTCCTCACATACCTACAGCGCATGGAGACCACCATCAACAATAGGATACGAGCAATTTAGGACAGCCTCCAGGATGCCCACAATAAGTTGGACATGCTAATGGAGAGGCTCAATGAAGAGGAGCCAGCATCGCCATCATCACCATCAGAGACCTTTTATAGCTAGGACTATAGGATAGGTTCTTTATTGTAAAATCTTGCATACCTTAGTCCTAAACTGCAATCATAGGTCTCTTTTATTTGCTTTTTGTCCAAACCTTTCCATGCTTAATAAATAATATGCTTTCTTATAATTTTTGTATGATTTTCTCTAATTTTGCATATTATGTTAACATTGAGGACAATGTCTGATTTGAGTTTAGGGGGGCACAAGTGCATTTCATGTCTTGCATATCATTACATTGCTCAATTTCAGCTATATTATTCTTATGTATCAAAATTCCAGCAAAAAATATATTGAAAATTTTTTGAAAATTTTGAACTTTGAATTGTGAAACTTAGAATTATAACCAATTTTTAGTAAGCTAATAATTGGACTCCACAGGATAGAGGAATGAACGTATCTGGATAGGCAAAAAGGGATTATAACATGTTGTCTGTAAAAAACCTAATCTCTTTAGTGGAACTAGACTAGTTAAACCCCTTTCATAACCATTAATTTGTCACATTGAACTTGTGAAGTTAGGAGAAATTTCTTGAAATATAAAAAACCTGAAAATGCCTCACCAGCTCTAGAACTTATCTCTTGGACCTATCAAGGTGAAATCCCAGCATATGCTTGATGAAGAAATGATTAAGGCATTCTTTGCTATAGCCTAATTAAGCCTTAGCCACCCTTAGTCACAATCTGTCCCTTGCACCCAACTTGAGCCTATATTTTTACTTATATGATTTTCCTTGCTTACCCATATTATTTACCTAGCCCCTAGCCTAAACACATACCTACCCTTTTAAGGAAGCTAAATGCATAAGTAAAAAAGTATATTAAGTGTAAAAAGAAAATGGAGAGAGGATGAAGAACTCGAGAAAGAGTGCAAGTGTAAAATTGAAACCAAAGAAAAATCTGCTTTCCTAACCCAACAAAAGCAATGAGTTTGGGGGAGAAGACAAAAGGGAAATAAATAAAATAAAATAAAATAAAAATAAAAAAAGGGAGTCCCAAGATAAGTATCATGGAAGCATGCTTGGCATTATAAAAAACCAAAAGCCCCTCCTTTCCATACAAAATCAATAGAATAAACTTAGTATACTTGGTATTTTATGCATAAATGCTATCCTCATATTTGCATTCCCTATAAACCTTTTATTCGCAACCAAGTCATTATCCCTTTAGCCCTATTACAACCCTTTTAAAGACCTTTTAATCTTTTGAAAAGTGTATGCTACATTAGTGGAGATAGAAAATTGAGATATGCCTATGGAGTTGGAATTAAGTTACTTCATCACAATCATCCACAATAGAGGCAAATTTGGGGGAGTAAGTGTTTCTCAAGTCTATCCTAATAAAACAGGTTATTTGTGACTTATTAATGGCCTTGTATAGAGGAATAATTAGTTGAAACACCATGAAAGAAGGTGAAGTTCCAAACAGACAGCTATTAGAGCCCTTATATCTTGAAAAAGGGTAAATGGTATGAAGGATTGGAGGAGTTCAATTATGTGCTTATTAAATTGTTGGTTATATTCCTAAGTTATCCCCTGATATGAGTTTTAAAACAGAGTTTTGTTTTGCTTGAGGACAAACAAAAGTTTGAGTTTGGGAGTATTTGATACACTTGAATTGTATAGATGTTTTTAAGCACATTTGTGTACTATCTCATGGCATTTAAGTAAGTAATCTCATGCATAATAGTTGATTTCATTAGTTTTTTGTAATTTCTATTGTCAAGCTCCTAATTCCATATTTTTTGCATCATCTCAGATGTTTTGGTGAAGTCACAGAGCATAGGAGTGCAAAGGGAAGCTTGGAGAGGTCAAAAGACTCAGAATTGCTGTCGATACAAAGTACACGGGTCATGTAAGCAAAGCCACAGACCCCTGTAACTTTCTTCCAGAAGAAATTCAGAGAGCCAATGGAGAAACAAAAGTACACAGGTCATGTAATTAGACTCGTGTAATCTGCAAGGACCTGTGTAAGTCTCTGTCGGGCACAAGCTTGAAGAATTTTCTGAGAATAAAAGTACACGGCCTGTGTAACTAGGCTCGTGTAGCCAATGCAGACCCGTGTAAGTCTCTGTGCCAATGCAAGACTCCACCATTCCTCTCTAGTAAGTTACACTGCCCGGGGCCGTGTAGTGACACATGGGCCGTGTACCATGCGGCATCCATTTTTCTAACCCAAATTCCCGCTCTTGTTTACTGATTCAAATCAAACTCCTAAAGCTTTTTGGACTCAAAATGACCTAACCCTAGAACAACCATTATAAATAGAAGCAAAAAACATCTAAGAAGCAATCTTTTTACAACACTTTTTAGGAGTTTCAAAGAGGATTCGCCTCTGCACTCTCACCAGCTGTCTTGAGGAGAAGAATATCAGTGTCAAAAGGAGTTTTCCAACTGAAGTTCCACAAGATCAAAGCTATAAGCCCTCTTCGATTCTTTCATTCCATTTCCTTAAATGGATTTTTATTATTTTATTTCTTCTAGATGATTTCTTTTTACTGTCTTTACTTTTTTATCATGATGTTTACTGAACTCACCATGAGTGAGTAGTTTTCATGTTCTGGAATTGTGAGAGTAATGCTTGCAATCATTTTTATGGATAAACATTAAGTTTTATTTATTGGATTTGAGATTTGTTCATTGATTTAATTTCTTGCGATCTTAATACATGCTATGTGTTGGTACCCACTTAGTATTGATTATAGATATTAGTTGAAGGACTGAAAGGTCAAGATTAATATTAGAAAATCAATATTTTAAATATAGAATTTCTGACCTAGACATAGACTGATACCTTTGTGGAATTTCAAAATTGGTCAAAGACCTTAAAGGGTTTTAATTAATTTGATCACCATGAAAGTCAGTTTAAGTTAATTAAAATACACCCTAGGTGCCTTGAGAGAGGACTTAGGATACCTGAAGACTAATTTCCATCAAGGCAAACGATTCTCAATCCAGTAAATAAACAAAATAACATCCATAGTAAGATTCAAGTGTGAAATCTTAATTCCGAAATTGTTTCAAAATTAATTGTTTCATTTTAAGTTTATCATTCTAGTGTTTAAAATAAACAACCTTCATTCCCTCAGTATTCGATAGCCTAAATAGTCAAAATTACTGTGTAGATTGATACTTACTAATCAAATTCCTCGTGGGAATAATACTTTACTCATCACTTTATTACTTGTTAGCGATCCGTGCACTTGTGGGGTTGTAAAACCAACGAAACACTAGTCAAGCTCCAGCTGTGTCTACCCGTCCTACCCATATCCATATACTCCACATACACACCAACTCACACACAGCTCTAGATTATCAAAATACAGCAATCAAAATAATATCAAGTATAAATGCAAAACAGGACATGCCTAATATTTAACCACATAAATATAAGTAATGTATGAGCATGCCAGAAATATAATAATATTGAAATTGTAAATAAAATAAATATCTACTCACAACACTTTTACAAGCTACTGCGGTGGCTGGGAGGAAGAAGAAGGTTGTCCTTGCTCACCTAAATAATATATCAAAATTTATTAATAAACAACTTGAAACAAAGATGTAGAGAATCAAAAGACAGCCCTAAGGATTTGCCAAAATTCTGATAGAGTTCCCCCTATACCTAGGACTTACCCCTCTTGTAAAAAAGTTTAAATAACACTTCTAATTTCTAAATTTCCTACAATCACAACTCATCAATAACATATGGCCCCTCCTGGGCCCTCCAATTCAGGCAAATCTCACATAATCTAACAATTCAATTATAAGGCTTAAAACGGATATTTTGCAAAAGTCATTCTAGCTAGCTCTAAAAATTCTAAAATTTTGTTTTGTGGTCCTTAGCAATATTATAGAGGTAACGCAAGAAAAATTATAATTTTCTAGCTATCCACGAATATATTATGGAATTTTATTCCAAACTAAGCACTATAAAATTGAAGAAACTCAGAGTTCGGGTTTACCTATGCCAATTCTGACTCTTGGAACGTGTTCGGAGCATTTGAAAATGGTGGGATAGCATATAACTTTGATTTGGTTCCGAAGTGATTTCAGCAGCTTATCTGTTCAACCCAAAATTGCAGATCCGGCGACGGTCGAATTGCGACGAAATGAAAGTGCCTACGCAAAGCCTACAATACTAGGAGTTAGACTAAAATATTTATATTTATATATAAAATAATTATTAAAAAATTAGGAGTGTTACAGTTATAATCGTCATTAATTTATATTTTTATTTGCCTAATAAAATAAAAAATTTAATGGACAAATATTATAGTAAATTCAAAGTTTTTTTTCTCCAATTAAATAAAGAATTCATGATTCCATATTTTAATTTTTTAAAAGATTAGTTTTTGTTAACGTATCAAAATTGAAAAATTAATGACCCATATTTTTAAAATTTTCTTTTAAGCAAAAAAATTATTTTAAAGATATTCATATTTTGAGTTTAATATATGAAACACCTAGGTCTAAATGTCACATCTATCTAACATTGAACTCTGGGGTTGAAATAGAGTGACAACCCCTCCAAAATTTTAATTTTTAGTTTATAATACTTTAAATGTAAGTATATTCTTAACTGTCTTTCACATTTAGCTTCAATAGATTTTTAAGAAAATTTTAAAAGGTTGATTTTTTTACTAGCTCAATTAAATAAAAAATTAATGAGCCATTATTTTAATAATTTGAAACTTATTTTTTTATTAGTCAAACATAGTTGAAAAATTAGTTGCCACTACTTTAAAATTTAGTTTTAGGTAATAAAAAAGAACTTAAAAAAAAAAATAAATTGTGAGAGAGGTACATAAATAACTTAGGTCTAGTTGTTATATCCATCGTTGGTTTTATATATCCAAATGTTGTATCATCATTAATTAATATCTTTTATTGGCCCAATTAAGAAAAAAATTTTAATGGGCCAATATTCTAGTGGTTTAAAAGCTTTTTTTATTAGCCCGATTAAACAAAATAATAATGTGTCGATATTTTAACTTTTAAAATATTAGTTTTTATTAACCTAACAAAATTGACAAATTAATGACCCATATTCTTAAAATACTCTTTAAGTAATAAAAAAGAATTTAAAATGAATTAAATTGTGAGAGAGATATATGAAATGCTTAGGTATAGTTGTTATGTTCGTCATTGGTCTTATACATCTAATTGTTATAATCATCATTAATTCATATTTTTTTATTGGCTCAATGAAACAAGAAATTTAATGTGCTAATATTTTAGTAATTTTTAATTTTTTTATTGGCTCAATTAAACAAAAGTTAATGGATCCATATTTTAATTTTTAAAGGATAAGTTTTTATTCTCCTAGAAAAATTGAAAATTAGTGGCCATCATTTTTAAAATTTTCTCTTACGTAATAAAAAAATATTTTAAAAAGATTAAATTTTGAGTTAAATATATAAAATACCTATGTCTAAATGTTAAATCCGTCTAACATCGAACTCGAAGATTGAAATAGAGCCAAAGTCCCTCCAAAATTCTAATTTTAAATTTAAACAATTTTAAATGCGGGTATGTTCTTAACTATCTCACATATTTAGCTTTCAAAAAATCTTAACCAAATTTTAAAAGATTGATTTTTTTTATTAGCCTAATTAAATAAAAAAATTTAATGAGTCCATATTAAGCATTTTTTCATTGGCCCAACTAAGTTGAAAAATTCGTTGCCGATATTTTTTAAATTTAATTTTATGTAATAAAATAGAATTTAAAAAGAATTAAATTGTTAGCGAGATACATACAATACCTAGGTCTAGTTGTTCTATCTGTCATTGACCTCACATATCTAAATGTTATAATTATTACTAATTGATTTTTTTAATTGGCTCAATAAAACAAAAAGTTTAACAAGCCAATATTTTAGTGATTTCAACATTTTCTATTGGCCCAATTAAACAAAAATTAATGATTCTATATTTTAATTTTAAAATACTAATTTTTGTTGACCTAATAAAATTAAAAAATTATTGGCCCACATTTTTAAAATTTTTTTATACAATAAAAAAGCAATATATAGACAAATATCTTTCTTGTATTTAACTCGCAATTTCAATCTTTTTATTTTTTTTTTTATTGCATCTAACACCAAACTTGGGGGTTGAAATAAATTCATAGTCTCTTCAAAATTTTAGTTTTTAATTTATAGTACTTTAAATGTGAATATGTTTTTAACTATCTCTCACGTTTAGCCTCAAAAAAAAAAAACTTAAATAAATTTTAAAAGGTTGATTTTTTTATGAGCCCAATTAAATAAAAAAAAATTAATGAACCTATATTCTAATAATTTGAAATTTATTCTTTTTCACTGGCCCAACTTAGTTGAAAATTTGATCGTCGATATATTTGAAATTTATTTTTAAGTAACAAAATTAAAAAGAATTAAATTATGAGCAAGGTACATAAAATGCTTAGGTCATGTTACTATATCCATCATTGATCCTGTATGTAAATGTTATAATCATCATTTGGTATTTTTAATTTGGCTCAATAAAGCAAAAAATTTAATGGACTAATATTCTAGTAATTTAAAAGTTTTTTATTGGCTCAATTAAAAAAAATTCATGACTTCATATTTTAATTTTTAAAAGGTTAGTTTTTATTGGCCTAATAAAATTAAAAAATTAGTTACTCATACTTTTAAAATTTTCTTTTAAGTAATAAAAAAATACTTTAAAAAAATTCAAATTGTAAGTTAAATACAAAAAAAAACCTAGGTCTAAATGTTGCATCTGTCTAATAGCGAACTCGAGCGTTGAAACAGAGCCACAAACCCTTCAAAATTTTAAATTTTCATTTATAGTATTTTAAATATGGATATGTTCTAAACAGTCTTCAATATTTAGCCTTAAAAATTTTTAACAAAATTTGAAACGTTGATTTTCTTTATTAGCCTAATTAAACAAAATATTTAATGAGCTCATATTCTAATAATTGAAGCTTTTTTTTTTAATGGCCAAACTTAGCTGAAAAATTGATGGCCAAATTTTTTAAATTTACATTTATGTAATAAAAAGGAATTTAAAAAGAATTAAATTTTGAGCAAGGTACAAAAAATACTTAGAAGCATTAGGTTATTAATTGATTAGACAAGTAGAGCACATTAGGTTAGAGGATAGAAAGAAAAAAAGGGGTAGACCTAAATTGACTTGGAGGAGAGTAGTACAACATGACCTAGAAGCATTACACATTTCTGAGGATTTAACCCAAAATTGTTTAGAGTGGAGAAAGCGAATCCATATAGCCGACCCCAAATTTTTGGGATAAAGGCTTAGTTGAGTTGAGTTGAGTTGTACAAAAAATACTTAGGTCTAGTTGCTATATATATCTAAATTTTATAATCATTATTAATTGATTTTTTTATCGGTCCAACAAAATAAAAAATTTAATGGGCCAATATTCTTGTAATCTGAAAGTTTTTTTTATTGGCTTAATTAAACAAAAATTTAATGAGTCCATATTTTAATTTTTAAACTATTACTTTTTATTTACCTAACTAAAATGAAAAATTAGTAACTTATATTTTTTAAATTTTCTTTTAAGTGATAAAAAAAATATTTTAAAAAAATTCGAATTGTGAATTAAATACATAAGATACATTGGTCTAAATGTTGCAACTATCTAACACTGAACTGGGGGGTTTGAAACAGAGTCAGAACCCCTCCAAAAATTTTAATTTTTAATTTAGAGTACTTTAAATGTGTGTATATTTTTAACTATCTCTCAAGTTTAGCCTCAAAAAAATCTTAATAAAATTTTAAAATGTTAATTTTTTTTATTAACACAATTAAATAAAAAAAAATTAATAAGCCTATGTTCTAATAATTTGAAGTTTATTTTTTTTATTGGCCCAATTTAGTGGAAAAATTGATTACCGATATTTTTTAAATTTACATTTAAGTAATGAAAAAATTTCAAAAAAAATAAATTGTGAATGAGGTATATAAAATAAATAGGTCTAGTTGTTATATTTGTCAATGGTCTCATTCATCTAAATGTTATAATCATTATTAATTGATATTTTTTATAGGCCTAATAAAGTAAAAAATTTAATGGACCAATATTCTTGTATTCTCAAAGTTTTTTTATTAGCTCAATTAAAAAAAATTAATGAGTCTATATTTTAATTTTTAAAAGATTAGTTTATATTGACCTAATAAAATTGAAAAATTAGTGGCCCACTTTTTTTAAAATTTTCCTTTAAGCAACAAAAAAATATTTTAAAAAGGTTGAAATTGTGACCTAAATACACAAAATACTTAGGTTTAAATATTGCATCTATCTAACACCGAATACGGGGGGTTGAAACAGAGTCACAACCCCTCAAAAAATTTAATTTTTAATTTTGAGTACTTTAAATGCTAGTATGTTCTTAACTGTCAATTATGTTTAGTCTCAAAAAAAATCTAAACAAAATTTTAAAAGGTTGATTTTTTTTCATTAGCCCAATTAAATAAAAAAATTTAATAAGCTCATATTCTAATAATTTAAAGATTTTTTTTAATGTTACAACATAGTTGTAAGAATTGGTCACCGATATCTTTTAAATTTATTTTTAAGTAATAAAAATTTGAAAAAGAATTAAATTGTGAGGGAGGAATATAAAATACTTTGATGAGGATCATCATGGAGCACCACCACCCTTCAAAGGGGCAATCACTAGGGCAAGAGCTAAGCAACTTCAAAGCATGCTCATAGACCATAAAAGGGTTTTCATCTTAGGAGGGGAGCTACATAAGGAAGGCCTAGCTTGCTTGCTCCAAGAATCTAAGTGGATCACCATGAGCCAAGTTGGAGCTTCCATTGCCATGTCACCAGCCACGTCACTGACCATGTAAGCTTCCATTGCCATGTTACTAACTACTTTGGACATGCCTCACACCACCTTGGAGTCCACTTGGTAGCCACCTTGGTGTTTGTAGAGTTCATGCCATGTTGAGGGAGCTCATTGGTTCATTTGAATTAAAGAGAGCTACTTTTTGATCAAGTGGGCCCTAATATTCTGCCATAAAAAGGGACCAATTGCTGTCACCTTTTGCCTTTTGCAATTAATGCTGCTGCTACCTTTTATCTTTATATTTAATATACTTACTATTCTTGTTAGGATTGCTAACTTGGCACAATTATTTGTAACTCTTGTCTTAACATTTCCGACTTCTGTTTCTGTAACCCTAGGTTTATAAGGAAGAGAATATCATTTTCTTCCTTCAGTTTTCATTTCTGCTGCACATGAGAGCCTCTATTAAAGAGAAGAACTAGAACTTAGGCAACTTGATCACTTGCCTATTTTACTTGATGATCAATGTAATCTTCTACATGTTGGGTTATTGTGTTGACACTTGATCTGTACCTCTTTGAATATATATTCTGGAACTTCTTTTTTTTCCATAGAGATTGCATCTTATTTTGTTCAAAGAAAACTTATTTTAGTGTTGATGATTCTTGGGTTCTATTAGAGGTCTGCATCCTTAACCAATGTTCATTTGGGTGCCTATCATATTGGTATCAGAGCATTAGGGCATCAAATCAAGTGTCCTTCATTCTTTATCTTCCTTAAGTTGATTTTTCTGTTTGGTTTAAGCTTCTAATGCATTTTTCCACAGAAGACATTTCTAGGGTTTTTGTTTTTCTTCATCTTCCATGCTTTTCTTATGACCAAAACCTGTCTTGCCATCCTTAGAGCAATTGATTTTTCATTTCTGTTTCCAATACTTGCTGCCTAAATCTTCATCTAGGGTTTTAGAGAAATTTCTTTAAATCTGTCTTTGATTTCAGTTTTGTCTTAGAGTTTAATCTATATTTTAGCTTATACCATCTTTGTGCTAGCTAATTTCTTTAAACTCTTGCATAATATCAAGCATGTTTAGCCTCCTGCACTAATTGTGATTTATGAGAGATTGATGAATTGATTACTAAAATTGGGAATTGACATGATTAGTAACTGTTAGCAATGCAATTTTGATGATATATCTACTGCCCTATTGGAGTTTGTGGTGTTGTGCTGGAATTGTGAATTGTTATCATTATTGAATTGGGCAAAATTATAGAAACATGGGGTTAAAGTTTGAATTTGGTTTTGAAATTTTACCAGCATCACTTGGGTATAATTATTGTGCTTCATACCAAATTTGGGGTGAAAATACCACTATTTGCCTATTGAACCAAATTTTGTGGAGAAACTGGTCTATTTTTAGTTCACCCATCAAACCTGTCCATAATTTGACCAAAATTTACCAGAATACTACCTTCATATTATAGAAAATATCTGGAAAATTTCAGATTAAAATCCCTTCATTTGCATGCTGAACCAAAACTGGCGTCAATTTGTGCTATATGTGTGCTTCCAGTGCAATTGTTAGTATTTGGCTGTGAAAATTTGATTTGTTGCTTGATATTATCTTTTTAGGCTGTCATAATCTTAGTTTTAAAATTTCATTCCATTTGCATTTCATTTGCCTTTACTTTGGTGTTTTCATTTTCTTGCTTCTAGAGTTACATTTTTACTTATTGCTATTTTCATATCTTCCTTGTCATTCTTGATCATTTTGTTTAAAATTTGTGAGTGTTTGAATTGCCATTGGTATGAATGATAAAAGGCTTGAGCGTGTGAGTGCATTAGAGGGTAAAAAACATTTATTTGTGTGAAAAACCTAGAGAGGGTTAGCCATTTCCTACTAACTTGTTTTCTTGCAGCTCAAAATCATGTCAAATGAAACCAGTATGAGTGGGGAGAGAGTCCTAGTTGATGAAGCTAGGTATAGGGATGTCGTGGCTACACAATTTGAGAGGTTGACCTTGAGCATGAGTACACTGAGGGATGACATGAATAGGATTTTGGAGGAGAAGAGAAGGGATAGGAAAGAGAGAGCAAGGGGTAGAGATATCGCTAGGGACATAAGGCAAGAAGAGAGAAATATAGGGGAACCAAGAGTGGAGAACCTTGAGGGTGAAGTGCATGTTGAGGAAGAGTTTAAGGAAGAGATATTAGAAGAATTTGAGTATGGGAACTACAACTATGGTGGTAGGGTTTATAGACCACCTAGGGGTAAGGGAGCTAGAGGTAGAAGAGGAGGTAGGTTGCCTAGAATTGGGGAGTATAGATACGGTAATTATGGGTATGGAGGCCAAAAAGAGAGGGTAGACATTAATGTGGGTAGTATTAAGATGAAAATTTCTCCCTTTCATGGGAAGGAGAATCTGGATGCCTGCATGGAGTAGGAAAGGCAAGTTGAGCTAATTTTTGAGTGTCATAACTATAGTGAGGAAAAGAAGGTGAAGCTTGCAACCATAGAGTTTAAGGAGTTTGTTATAGTGTGGTGGGACCAATTAATGGTTAGGAGAAGGACTTTAGGTCTTAGACCCATCGCTTTTTGGGAGGCTATGAAAGAAGCAATGGGGGAGAGATTTGTTCCCCAACACTACTTTAGGGAACTCCACCAAAGGTTGCAAAGGATGACACAAGGAGGGAAGAGTGTGGAGGAGTACTATAAGGCAATAGAGATAGCCTTAGCTAGGGCACAATTAGATAAACCTCCAAAGGCTACTATGGCACGTTTCCTAGCTGGTCTTAACATGGAGATTGCACATGTTGAGTTGCACTCTTACACTAATTTAATTGAGTTGGTGCACATAGCCATTAAAGTATAAAATAATTAAAGATAAAGAGAGCTTTGAAGTATGGTAATGGTGTCCATTCGACTCCAAAGGCCCCTTGGAAACCAAATGTAGATAAGACTTCTAAAGGTGAGAAAGAATTTCCTAAGTTTAGGGAAAAAGAGTGGAAGGGAAAAAATAAGGTAGAAAGTAAAGATAAGGAGAAGGGGGTTACGACCACTACTAGGACTAGAGATGTGAAGTGTTACAGGTGTTTGGGATATAAACATTATGCTCCCCAATGTTCCAACAAGAGAGTCATAGTGATTAGGGAAGATGGGGAGGTAGAGAGTGAGGAAGAAAAAGAGGCTGAACCTTTGATGTTAGTTGAGGGGAATGAAAATGAAAAGGATGTGCACATTAAAGAGCCATCCGATGGGTATGACTTTGCATTGGTTACCATGAGGACCTTGAGTGCTCAACCTATTGTGAATAGTGATGAGTTGCAAAGGGAAAACATCTTTCATACTAGGTGTGTGGTGAAGGAGAAATTGTGTAGCATGATTATAGATAGGGATAGTTATTGCAGTGTGGCTAGTTCCTTACTTGTGGAGAAATTAGGATTGCCTACCCTTAAGCATCCTAAACCTTATGGGTTACAATGGCTAAATGATTACAATAAAGTGAAGGTAACTAAGCAAGTTATGGTATCTTTCACTATATGGAGCTACCATAATGAGGTCTTATGTGATGTAGTACCCATGATAGCTACACAGATCTTGCTAGGTAGGCCATCGCAATATGATAGGTATGTGATTCATGATGGGAGGAAGAATCACTACACTTTATCGAAAGATGGCCACACACATGCCTTGGTGCCCTTATCACCATCACAAGCACATGAGGACCGAATGAGAATATTGAATGAGGAGAGAAAAGAGAGTTAGAGAGAAAAATTAAGAGAGGCCGAGCACAAGAGTGAAGAGAGTAAAGAAAAGAGTGATGGGAAAGAGAAAAAGAAAGATGTGAAAGAAAAGAAAGTGAGTGTAATGGAAAAAGGAGAGGGCTCGAGGCAAAAGGAGATAAGAGAGAAAAAGATGAGCTTGTATGTTGGGGGAAGGGAGTCGAGAGGAGCTTTGAGTGGTGGGATGCCATTGTGCATTCTCATGTATAGGGAGAATTATTTGAATGTTTCTGACCTTGATCCCAATCTTCCTTCTTCTGTTGTGTCTCTTTTACAAGAATACCAAGATGTGTTTCCGGATGAGATACCTTCAAGTTTGCCACATATTAGGGGTATTGAACACCAAATAGATTTCATTCCTGGTGCTCAAACTCCTAATAGACCGGCTTATAGGAGTAGTCCAGCTGTGACTAAGGAGCTTCAAAGATAGGTAGATGAGCTTTTGGCTAACGAACATGTCCGTGAGAGCATGAATCCTTGTGCGGTTCTTGTTTTGCTTGTGCCAAAGAAGGATGGAACATATAAGATGTGAGTGGATTATGGACCTGTGGATAAAATCACTGTAAAGTATCACCACTCTATTCCTAGATTGGATGATTTGTTGGATGAATTGCATGATTCTTGCATTTTTAGTAAGATTGATTTGAAGAGAGGTTACCTTTAAATTAGAATGAGAGTTGGTGATGAATGAAAAACTACCTTAAAAAAAAAACATGGCTTATATGAGTGGTTAGTGATGCCTTTTGGTCTCACTAATGCCCCTAGTACTTTCATGAGGCTTATGAATTATGTTTTGAGAGCTTTTATTGGACAGTTTGTTGTTGTCTACTTTGATGACATTCTTGTCTATAACAAAAACATTGATGATCATTTGCATCATTTGAAACTTATGTTTGATGTGTTGAAAAAAGAAAAATTGTATTCAAATGTGAAAAAGTGTTCTTTTTGCGTGGAAAGAATTATGTTTTTGGGATTTGTTGTGAGTAGCAAAGGTGTTGAAGTAGATGACGAAAAGGTAAAGGCACTTAGAGATTGGCCAACACCTAAAAATGCATCTGAAGTTAGGAGTTTTTGTAACACCCTCACTTTAACTAGTCCGTGCATTCGACTGTTCCGTTGATTAATGTCGGTCCGGACAATCGGAATATCTGAAACTATATGTAAACTAGAGTAAGGAGTCATAAATAACTCGAATATTAATAAGAAAAATTTAGGAAAAATTTTAGAAATAAAACACAACCAAGTTAAATGAGCCGGTGCCCTAGCGATGGGTAACTCAGTGGGAAATTGTGGTCCTCGCAGTTAGAAGCCCTAAACCCGAAAGAAAATTCATGAAATAATTTTTTGGACTCCAGAGAAGAGTTATTGAGGTTTCTATGGCATTAGAATGCTAATAAAATGCTTAGAAAAATTTTTCGATCGGTACAGACGATTTTGGCTCAATAAGCCAAACGGAGGGCATTTTGGTTCTTCGTCTTCGAAGATAATTTTTGATCGACTTGTCCAGTTAAGTAAATAATTATTATGATCTAAAATATGAATAAATATTGTTAAAAATTGAATTGAAAATGAGTAGAAAAGAAAAGAAAAGAAAAGAAAATGGATGAAAGTTTGAATTTTGAAATCACATGATGTCATTAAACCACTTCCACCCAATCACCTTGCAACACACTCTAAAACTCAATTAAAAAGAGATAAATGAGACAAAAATAAAAAGAAACAATCTTCTATCTTCTTCAACCCAGCCATGACTCTCTCATTTTCCCTTTCCCTCCATTGATCTTCATCCTCCAAGCTTCATTTCCCTCTCCATTTCACCATAAAACCACTAGCTTGCTTCACTAAAAGTCATCCTTGCAACTAGAGCAAGCTTAAGGCAGCAAAAAGGAAGAGAAAAGAAAGAGTTTTAGATGCTTAGAAATTCCATCAAACAAGGTTAGTGCATATACTTCTTTTCTTCCTTCCTATCTTTTGTTTAAAAAGCTAAATTGAGTTCAATTTGTTGAAAAATAAAAGAAAATGTGACACCCCTTACCTGTCTATAGTATAGCCGAGCAAGATATGCCACACTGTGTATCGGAACACCATATTTGATCTCAATTATTTTTTTCATTCCTTAATTTATTTCTTTATGATGATGAAATGCAATTTGGGAGATTTGACTCATTTAAGTCATTTATAGCAATTATAAATTCATTTGAGGTTCCAAAAATTTTATAGAAAGTCTGGCAGAGTACCGGCTAAAAATGGAGAAAACAGTTCTTCGGAACTTGTGAAAAACATTTTCAAAACATTCATCCATATTCTCAAACTCCAATAACCACCAACATGGTCTCAATAATTTTCAACAATCACAACCATCTCAAGTTTTTAACATGAATCCACAATTTCATTCAGATCAAAATCAAATTTAATTTCATGAAGATATTCTCAAATTATATTAATTAACAAAATTTTACAAAATATGTACATCAACATATGATTACATAAATTTACAATTTACATGAGTTCATAATTTACAAATCACAAACTACTACCTATTACAAAATACAAAAACAAAATTTCAAAAGGAACCTAAAGGTCCTACCACTGATGCACTGCAAATGAGAGGTGACTCTGACTCTATGCAGATCTGTGACCTCACCCAGTCTGTGGTCTGCTAGGCTCTCTATCAGTCTCTCCAGAACCTACGCGTGGCAAAAAGCGACAAGCTAAGCAATAATGCTTAGTGGTGCTAATAATAAAATAAAAAGAACTAAAAAAATAAATAAATATGCAGTATGTATATTGATGTCTCATATAGACAAATTTTTGGTAATTATTTATAGTCTTATTTATTTGGTACTTGTTCTATCCATTATTTCATTAAATTTATCAACTTTCATTTTTGCCCAAGTAACCTATACTAGATGACTGGACTGGATAAACGGATAAACTGGCACTGGGTACCAAGTACCTCAGGCCATCACACCATCGGTCACATAGTGTCTCTCGGTGTGTAACAGAATAGTTGATAAGCTGTAATAACATTAGGCATAAGGCCAAGTATCATCATAATATCAGAATGGCTAAAAGCCATAAAATCACAGAATGACATAATGCCATATGCAGTACTGCTAACTGAACCCTATTGACATGCCAACCTATCCAAACCAATCTTACTAGGTGTACTAGGGCACATTACCAATTTATCGATTGAATTTTCATGCTTTACATATAAGGTTACTATTCATTCTACTATTTAGGTTAAATTATTGACTTTCTAATGCATAATAGCTACATAAGTTCTAATCACATAAATTTACCACATTTTGGTTTCAAAAAGTGTTGGCATTAGTTGTCAATCCATACTTCTAACCAATGGTGAATAAATAAAAAATTTCAGTTTTGGATGCTTGAGTTCACTGTTCCATTAGGCCATTCTACAATAAGAATTTGGCTAAATGTTCTTCATCAAAGTTGTTCCTTATTGTGTCTAGTTATATTTCATTTTTTGAATTACTCTATTTAGAGTTTTGTAGCTTAAGTTATGGCCTAAACACCATAACTGGCCAGATTGCAATTTTTCCAGAATTTCTGGGCAGAATCAATTCTGCAATTTTTGTACACTAAATTCAGGTCAGTTTTTGGACATGTTATAGTCAAAATTTGGGTTTTTTTTTCTTCATGAAAGTTGTAGGGCTATGGCTCAGCTTTCTACTGGTAAAATTCAGGTCAATTGAACCTTTCTACACTAAGTTATGACCAAATGAATGAATACTGTTCATTTGGTAATTTTCTAGGGACTACATATTGGTCACTCGAATTAGGTCAATTTTTAGAGCCACTTAGGTTGGTTTTCTAGGACAGGTTCCATCATCAAATTGTTGCATTTTGTGTCTAGTCTAGCCTTCAATTGGCCTTGCACCAATTGGAGTTACCTAGCTTGAGTTATAACCCCAAGAGCACACTGGACTCAAAGGGTCTAGAATGCACACTTAAGGCAGTGTAATTCTTTACATTAGTTAATGTCACCAATCACTCCATTTCCAATTCAAACTACACCAAATGGTCACTAAATGACCATTACAACATCATTTTGTGTTCACTTGCATCTACCCCCATAATTGAGTTTCAAACCCTAGCCCTAAAATTCCAAAGTTTCAAATTCTTGCACTAAACTCATAAACTAATGTTTCAAGTGTTATAATCATATCAAGGGTAGCCTATTCACTCATTTAATCCAAAGATATCATCAAAACCATAAAAAGCCCATGGCTGCCAAAAATAGGGTGACACTTTAACATGTTTATTTTTAATGAAATTTCACATATCCTAGTTAAATTTATCATTCTAACAAGAATTTAAAGGAAAGAGTCAAGGAATTGGACACTAACCTTTGTTGGAGAGTTTTCTTACACTTGCAAATCCTCTTTGTTTCCTTTCTTTCTTTGCTGCCTCAAATCACTCAAGGTATAAGGAGTAGTTTTTGTGAAGAAGGCAAGGGATTTTATGGAGTAAGTAAGTGGAAGATGGAACTTTGGGTGAAGGAAAATGGTGGAAGCTCTAATGGTGGAATCTCGGCAAAATGAAGGGAAGAAGAAGAAAGAGCAGATTTCTAATTGTGTTTATCTCTTTTTAATTGTTTTGTAATGGCTTGTTTAAATGTGATTGGTGGGAGCACTTTTAATGACATCATATGATGTTATAATTCCCTATTTCTTTCATTTTTCTTTCCTTTTCTTTTCTACTAATTTTCAATTAAATTTTTAGCAATATTTATTCATATTTTAGATCATAATAATTATTTACTTAACTGGACAAGTCGGCCAAAAATCATCTCTGAAGACGAAATGACCAAAATGCCCTCCGTTTAGCTTATTGAGCCAAAATCGTCTGTACCAATCTAAAAATTTTTCTAAGCATTTTCTTGGCATTTTAATGCCATAGAAACCTCAATAACTCTTCTCTGGAGTCCTAAAAATTATTTTATGATTTTTCTCCTGGGTTTAGGGCTCCTAGTTGCGAGGACCGTAACTTCCCATTGGGTTACCCATCGCTAGGGCACCGGCTCATTTACCTTGGTTGTATTTTATTTCTAAATTTTTTTATAAATTTTTCCTATTAATATTTAAGTTAATTATGGTTTCTCACTTTAGTTTAAATATTTTTCTAGATGTTCTAGCTGTCTGGACCGACACTGGTCACCTGAACAGTAGAATGTACAGAATTGCTACAGTGAGGGTGTTACAACTCTTCCCCTCTAATTTAAATTTCGTCCTCGAAATTTACCTAATGCAAACAGTTGAGAGAACTGTTGCCTCATTGTCTCTTCACTTTCCCAAGTTGCCTCCTCGGTGTTATGGTGCCTCCAAAACACTTTCACCAGTGGAATTTGCTTATTCCTCAACTCTTTCATTTCTCGAGCCAGGATCCGTATGGGTTCTTCTTCATATGTCAAATCCGGTTGTACTTCAATTTCTTCCATGGAGATGACATGTGAAGGATCTAAGCGGTATATTCTTAGCATAGATACATGGAACACATTATGAATCTTGTCCAGCTCTGGTGGTAAAGCTAGCCTGTAGGCCACTGGACCCACACGTTCAATGACTTCATATGGGTCATTGAACCTAGGGCTTAACTTACCTTTTCTTTCAAACCTTAGTACCTTTTTCCATGGTGACACCTTGAGGAACACTTTGTCACCAACTGCATATTCTATTTCTTTTCTCTTCAAGTCGGCATAAGATTTCTGTCTGTCTGAGGCAACCTTCATATTGGCTTTAATTAGCTTTATCTTCTCCTCAGTTTGTTTCACCAGGTTTGGCCCTACCAGTTTGTCTTCGCCCTACCAGTTTGTCTTCGCCTAATTCGGTCCAACACACTAGAGTTCTACATTTTCTCCCATACAGTGCTTCATACGGGGCCATTTGGATGCTAGCTTGGTAGCTATTGTTGTATGCAAATTCTGCCAGTGGGAAGTATCTATCCCAACTTCCCTCAAACTCAATGACACAACTCTCAGCATATCCTCAAGGACCTGACATATATTTCATGTTATTATTATTATTTCAGTTCAATATTTGTATTAGTTCAATTGATTTCAATTGTTTACCAGGATTATTCTTTCTGATTACCCATCCGTCTGAGGATGGAAAGTTGTGCTGAAGTGGAGTTATGTACCCAAGGATTCATGCAACTTCTTCCAAAATCTCGATGTAAATCTTGGGTCTCAATCAGATATGATGGAAAGTGGAATTCCATGCAGTCTAACTATCTCACTGATATACAATTCTGCTAACTTCTCTAGTGAGTAGTCAGTCCTAACTGGCAGAAAGTGTGCTGACTTCGTCAATCTATCCACTATCACTCATACTGCGTCATGCTTCTTCTGGGTGAGAGGTAGACCACTTACAAAATCCATGGTGACCCGATCCCATTTCCATTCAGGTATGCGTATGGGCTGTAGCAAACCCAATGGAACTTGATGTTCTGCCTTGACTTGTTGACATGTCAACCATTTAGTCACATAGTCAGCTATGTCCTTCTTCATACCAAGCCACCAATAATGAAGCCTCAGATCATGATACATTTTTGTACTTCCTGGGTGCATAGCATAAACACTGGTGTGTGCCTCTTTAAGAATACTGGCTTTCAATTCCCCATCATCTGGTACACACACTCTTCCTTTGTAATACAGACACCTATCTGCTTTCACCTCATAGTCAGTTGCCTTCCCTTCTAAGATTTTCCTCATAGTAGCCATTAACTTCTCGTCTACCTTCTGTCCATCTAAAATCTGCTATAGCAGGTTTGGCCTCACTTGCAACTCAGCCAAAATAGCTCCATCTCGAGTCAAGGATAGATGGGCATCCAATGATCTCAAAGCTGTGATGGATTTTCTGCTCAAAGCATCAGCAACTACATTTGCCTTCCCAGGATGGTAGTCAATCACACAATCATAGTCCTTTAGGAACTCAATCCATCGCCTCTATCTAAGGTTGAGCTCCTGGGTTGGCAAATATTTTAGACTTTTGTGGTCTGTGTAAATGTAGCACTTTTCACCATACAAGTAGTGCCTCCATATCTTCAGTGTGAAGATAATTGCTACAAGTTCTAGATCATGGGTAGGGTAGTTCTGTTCATGTGGCCTTAGCTGCTTGGAAGCATAGGCGACCACCTTCCCCTTTTGCATCAATACACACCCTAACCCATTATGAGAGGCATCACTGTAGACCACAAAGTCCTTTCCCGGCGCTGGCTGTGTTAACACTAGTGCCTCTATCAACATAGCCTTCAAATTCTCAAAACTGGCCTGACATTTGTCATTCCAATCAAATCTGTCATTCTTGTGTAACAACTTGGTCATTGGAGCAGCTATTAAAGAAAATCCTTTTAGCCCCAAGAAACTTCTAACCTCAGTTGTATTTCTAGGAGGCTTCCATTCCATCATTGCTTCTATTTTCTTGGGATCCACTCTAATCCCATTAGCTGACACTATGTGTCCAAGGAATGCAATCTCATTCAACCAAAAGTCACACTTGGACAACTTAGCATACAGCTTCTTTTCTCTCAGGGTTTGCAGGACAATTCTCAAATGTTCATCATGTTCTTCCCTGGTCTTGGAATACACCAAAATATCATCAATAAAGACCACTACAAAACGATCTAGGTATGAATGGAAGATACGGTTCATAAGGTCCATGAATGCTGCTGGTGCATTTGTTAAGCCAAAGGGCATCACCAGGAACTCATAATGCCCATACCAGGTCTTGAATGCAGCCTTTGGCACATCTGCATCCTTCACCCTCAACTGATGATACCCTGATCTGAGATCAATTTTGGAAAATACTCCTACTCTCTTCAACTGATCAAACAGATCATCAATTCTAGGCAACGGATACTTGTTCTTCACAGTCACTTTATTCAACTGCCGGTAATCAATGCATAACCTCAAAGTCCCATCCTTCTTCTTTTCAAACAGCACTAGAGCTCCCCATGGTGACACACTGGGGCATATGAACCCCTTATCCAGTAACTCCTGCAACTGGATTTTCAGCTCCTTTAACTCAGTAGGTACCATCTTATAAGGAGCAATAGAGATTGGTGCTGTACCCAATAGTACTTAAATAGCAAATTCGACTTCCCTTTCTGGTGGCAAGCTAGGCTATTCTTCAGGGAACACATCTGGGAAGTCTCTTACTATGGGTATGTCATACAGATCTGGCTTAGCCTGCCTAGTATCCACCACATGTGCTAGGTAGGCTTCATAACCTTTTCTTATCAGTTTTCTTGCAACTGTGGCTGAGATGACATTGGACAAGAAATCTGTCCTTTCCCCCACAATTGTAATCTCATTACCCTCAGGAGTTTTCAAGGAAATCCTCTTCAATTTACAATCAACCATTGCCTTATGACGTGACAACCAGTCTATTTCCAAAATTACATCAAACTCATAGAAAGGCAATTCAATCAGGTCTGCCAAGAATTCATACCCCTGAATCCTTAACGGGCAACCTTTGTACACCTTGTTCACCACTACACTGTGGCCCAATGGATTAGTGACCAGAATGTCTTGGTCACTCTCCCCTACTAGTATTCCCCTTTTTACGGGTAAGTTGATGCAAATGTATGAATAGTGGATCCTGGATCCACCAATGCATGCACAGATGTATTGTAGAGGGAGAATGTACCCCTGATAACATTCGGGGCATCTTGCTCCTCCTGATCTCTCATGGCATAGGCTCTGGCAGGTGCTCTGACCTCTAGCCTCTTAGCTGGCTCAGATGCAGGTCTCAGTAATGGACTAACTACCTCAGATTTATTGGACTTCCTACCCCTTTGAGGTGCAGGGGCAGGTCTATCTGTTTGTGCTGGAGTAGCTGTAGCAGTTCTATGTGGACAGTTCCTTAACTGATGCTCTGTCGACCCACACCTTAGACAGGCACTCGTCACTCTCCAACACTCCCCCTTATGCCACTTCAGGCAGTGTGGACAAGTAGAAGATGTTGGGGCTGGTCCCCTGAACACCGTCCCTGGAGAGCTGCCCACTAATGGTGTGGACTGGCCTCTCCTAGGTGTAAACTGTGGCCTGGGCCCCTGGGACTGACCCTAACCTTGAGGCTGACCTGAACTCTAAGCAGGTGGACCTTTGAACTTTTTTTCAGGTGCAGGAGATGAGCTAGACTGACCTAGACCCCTCTTCTATTGTCTCTCTCTTCTGGTCTGCTCACTTATTATGACTTTCTCAACTTTTACTGTAGCTTCCACTAACTTGGTGAAGTCTGTGATTCCCAAGGCAGTGATCATTATCCTTATGTTGTCATTTAGCCCCTCTTCAAATCTTTTACACCTCTCGGCCTCATTAGGGACTATCTCCCTTCCATAACGGCTTAATCTAACAAATTCTTTTTCATAGTCCGCCACTGTCAACTATCTATGCCTCAGGTAATAAATTCTCTTCTTCTCTCTTCTAGATATACACTACCCACATACTTCTTTTTGAACTCTGAGTGGAAGAAGTCCCAGGTTATTTGTTTTGGCTGCACCTCACAGGACACTGTATCCCACCATTGATAGGCATCATCTTACAGTAGAGATACAGCAGCTTCTAGGTTTTGCTCTAGGGTGCAGTGGAGTTGTTTTAAAACTCTTCCTGTTCTGTTCAACCAGTTCTCAGCTGCAGCAGAATCATCTTCTCTCTTGCCAAAGAAATCCACTGCTCCAAATTTTCTCAGTTTTTCCAGATGGGATTTCTGCTATGGAGGTGGTGGTGCTGACATTACCCCTGCCATTTGTCTGAAAAACTCGACCATTTGCTGAAACATGGCCTGTGGAGGCTGAGCAGGCTCTGCTGGAGCTAGTAGAGCAGGTTCTCCCCTACCCCCAGTTTCAGCTGCTGCAGGTGGAGCATGACTCTCCACTTCCTCCTCAACTACCCTCTAAGATGTGGGGTCCATATCCTAATCAAAATAAGAAAGACAAACAGATCTGCATTAGTGTCACCTCGACTCTTATAAATGTAATGCATGGTATGGACTCGATCTAGACCCAGAAATGCCTAAACCGTGCTCTGATACCATTAAATGTGACACCCCTTACCCGTCTACAGTATAGTCGAGCAAGACATGCCACACTGTATACTGGAACACCATATTTGATATCAATTATTTTTATCCTTAATTTATTTCTTTATAATGATGAAATGCAATTTGGGAGATTTGACTCATTTAAGTCATTTATAGCAATTATAAATTCATTTGAGGTTCTAAAAATTTTATAGAAAATCCGATAGAGTATCGGTTAAAAATGGAGAAAACAGTTCTTCGGAACCTGTGAAAAACACTTCCAAAACATTTATCCATATTCTCAAACTCCAATAATCACCAACATGGTCTTAACAATTTTCAACAATCACAACCAACTCAAGTTTTCAACATGAATCCACAATATCATTCAGATCAAAATCGAATTTAATTTCATGAAGATATTCTCAAATTATATTAATTAACGAAATTTTACAAAATATGTACATCAACATATGATTACATAAATTTACTATTTACATGAGTTCATAATTCACAAATCACAAACTACTACCTATTACAAAATGCAAAAACAAAATTTCAAAAGGAACCTAAAGGTCCTACCACTGATGCACTACAGATGAGAGGTGACTCTGACTCTATGTAGATCTGTGACCTCATCCAGTCTGTGGTCTGCTGGGCTCTCTATCAATCTCTCTAGAACCTACGCGTGGTGAAAAGCGACGCGCTAAGCAATAGTGCTTAGTGGTGCTAATAATAAAATAAAAAGAACTAAAAGAAAAAATAAATAAATATGCAGTGTGTTTATTGATGTCTCATACAGACAAATTTTTGGTAGTTATTTATAGTCTTATTTATTTGGTACTTGTTCTATCCATTATTTCATTAAATTTATCAACTTTTATTTTTGCCCAAGTAACCTATACTGGATGACTGGACTGGATAAACGGGTAAATTGGCACTGGGTACCAAGTACCTCATGTAACACCCCTCACCCGTCTACAGTGTAGCCAAGCAAAGTGTGTTACACGGAGTGCTGGAGCACTTGATCTTATCTAATTTCATTACAGTTCTTGATTTATTTATTCAAAAACTTTATTTAAGGTTTAGGCTATTTTTACTTTTATCAAAATCTAACTAATTTGGAAATTTCAAAAATTTTAACAATAATTCGACAAAGTGTCGGCTGTAATTTGGACTAACAGTTCTTCTGAACATGCCAAAGACAATTCACAACATATTCAAATTCATAGCTCAATTTATCTCAATAATATCTCATCAGTTTCTCAAAATTTTTTAAACTCAATCTCATTCAGAATCATTATGATTAGACAATCAATTCAGACATCAGAATTCTTACATTTCATTAACTTATATAATTCTCCAATTAAGTACAAAAATTTGTCAAGTACAGGATATACAAATGAAATTATAATATACTTAGAATGAACAAAATACATAACATGTATAATTATGAGCCCTATCTATATGCATTGCTGAGGAGGTGACAATCTTAAACTCTTCTGGCACTTCTGCAGATCTGGACTCCAAAAATCTCAGTTGAGAGTCTACTGGTTTTACCTTCAGTACTTGCGCAAGGAAGCAATTCCATCGCGCTAAGCATTTCTGCTTAGTGGTGCAATAGTATAACAAGAAATAATATATACAAATAAAGAAAGAAATAACTCATAATTCGGATATCCAGGAATCAATTATTCTAACTGTATTGTATTTTAAGTCTCTAAGGTTCTGCAAATTGTATCTTTGTTATGTTTCTATTGCTAATCTCTTTTACTCATTTCATTCAATGCTTAATTTGATTGTACTGAAATTTTCGTATACTTAACTTAACTTAACTGCCTAAATTGAATAATGTTTTAATTGACTGCCCATCTAGCCTATACACTGACCATACTGGATAAACGGATATACTAGCACTGGGTACCTAGTATCTTCGGGCCGTCACACCATCAGTCACAAAGTACCTCCCGGTGTGCAAACAGTGTGGCTAAGAAGCCATATAGTCAATCAGGCATTAAGCTGAGTATAATAACACAATCTGTATAGCCATAGGCTATTAAAATCATAGTATGGCATAATAAGCCATAAAACACAGTATGACATAAAGTCATTTACAGAACAGCTGTCAGAATCCTATTGGCATGCCAACCTATCTAAACTAGTCAACTAGGCAAATTAGGGCATATTACAATGTTACATATTTAATTCTTTATTCATAGTGTTTATACATCTTTATGCCTTTCACTGGTCAATAAAATTATTGACCTTTTTATGCATCATGGATAGGTTGATTCTATCATCAACATGTCACAATTTACAATTCAATATGTTGTCAATATAATGCAATTTACCCTTTTCACAAGTTGGCATTCATTGCCAAATCACTTCAAGCATCATTTTATGTAATTACCAATTTTCAATTTTAGTGTGCTAGATTGGTCTAGCTTAAAGTCCTATTTCTCTTGGTTTTTAACTTCTGGTCAAAGAAGCAAAATTGTAGCTCTATGTCTTATTGCACTCGGGGCAAAATTTCAGGTCATTATGAGTTGTATAGACCAAGATATGGTCAATTTACTAAAGCTGGACAGATTGCACCTTTGGTGCAAAAATTGGTCAATTTCTCAATTTTAGGTCACTTTTAGTTTTGGCAGTTTTGGTACCTGAACTTGTCCAAGCTATTTGATTTGGTTCTAGCCATTTCTGGGCTTTGGTGTCTTCATAAGAATTGTAGTTGTATGTCTAAGCTATCCATGGTAAAAATTTCAGGTCAATTGGACCTGGTTTGAGTGAGTTATGGTCATCCTAATAACTACTGTTCATATGGTCAAAAATCTAGGTTGCAAGATTGCCATTCCGGATTTGGTCATTTTTAAGGTCAATTTCTAGACAGAATTTTGGCAACATTTCTATATGAAAGTTGGCCTATTTGGTGTCTAGTTTCACCCCCCCCCCCCCCGCCCCCCCATTGGCCTCATACCAATTGGGTTCACAGTTTTGCACTTATGACCTAATTTAGGTGCTGCCAACATACATAACCTGCATTTGAACATTACACTTTCAATTTTGACAATCCTCCTCCTCCAAATACTTCAACATTTAATCATGGCACTTCTATATATATTGTACACAATTCCAGCAATGTATTTTGAATAGAACACTCAAGTATTCAATGCACACAATACACCATTCAAGTTCAACATTTACTTTCACCAAAATTCAACATACCTCAATATCAATCCTACACATACACTTCCATGGCAATTACACAAACTGCCCACCATTCAACACCATCATATTTCATTGATAAATTTCATAAACTCACACACAAATTCATGATATTTAAGGCTACCCAACATGGCAGTTTACTAAAGTATCAAAGTCCCACTATTAAACCCTTAATTCAAGCATTAACTTACACATACTTGGATATTAACTTACTACAACTTCCATTTGAGTTAATCAACCTTAATTCCCATCCATTAGAGGTAAGAAAAACTCAACCACAACAAACTTTCATGGCTGTCCAAAATTGAATATATCAATAACTCATCAAATCCTTCAAATTTCTTCACCATTTAACTCATCTCAACCTTAATACAAACTTTAATGAAGCAAGGGATGAAAAACTAGCACTAACCTTTTTTGAGCTTCACCAAAACTTCATCAAATCCTCTTCTTTTTGCTTCCAACATGCTACCCAAGGTGTGTGTGCAATCTTTGATGACGAAACTATGGTGAAATGAGGGCTTGAACATGGTTGCATGGTGATGGAGGGAGTTTGGCCATGGTGGACTTCCATGGAGGTTTTTGGGAGGATCAATTCGGCTGGTTATTTCCCAAGCTTGAAGATGATGATTTCTGCCCAATTCCACTTTGATATATCCCATTGATTTAAGGTTAGTGGAGCACTAACCAATAAATTAATGTTTAATGATTTAAAAGTTTCCTAATTTGCACATTTAGCTCAATTCTTTCACTATTTACATATTGTATCCCATTTTAATTTTTCATGACATTTTCTAAGTGCAATATCATTTATTTTTAATGGACATTTAGGTCAAAAGGCAACTCTAGGTGTCAAATGACCAAAATACCCCACTTCGGGTTATATTTCCGATTTTTCGATAACACCGATTTTTGTCTGTTTCTCGATTTTTCATTTTTCTTTGTACTAATTTATTAATTTTTTTTTAATAATTCTAGTGTCAATTATATTTCAATAGACCTTTACTTACGTCCCGGAATTAAATTTTGAGGGTTCCCCGTGGTCCTGGGGTAGGTAACGGCCTTCCCTGAGCAGTCACCCATCGCTGCGGTGCCAGCTCGTTTAACTTAGCTTCATTTTCTCTCTTTCATTCGTCTTTGATTTTTCTTGCATTTTCTTCTTATTTATTTCATCATTATATGTCTGTTCATTATCACCGAAGTGTAGTTCTAGACATTCCGACTTTCCGAGGCAGACATTAGCTGTCAGAATAGTAGAATGTACGGACTACAAAAATGAGGATGTTACAACTCTTCCCCTCTAAAAAGGAATTTCGTCCTCGAAATTCATCGAATTTAAACAACCGAGCTTGTCGTTATCTCATAATTTTATTCACTTTCCCATCATTGGTTTCCTCTGCCTTTAGTATTCCTACTCATGAAATTCTATTATTCATTAGTTTCTTGATCTCTCATACTAGGATTCTTTACCAGTCCTTCTGTCTCTTTTACCAATTCCAACTCTGTTAAATTACCCTTTGTCTAGGTATTCTGCATTTATCTCATACAAGACCTTATACCTTGGTATCTTCATGCTTATTTAATAAATATCACTATACACAAACTCCATCAATGGAAGGTATCTATTCTTATTTCCGGAGAGAGCATCAATACAATTTCTAAATGTATTCTCAAATACCTACATCATTCCTTTCTGTAAAAAATATTAAAATACTGATAAGACTCCATATCTATGTCCAAATATCTTCATCCTCAAGGTGTTCTTTCTAATTTATAGCCATACTGAATTCTCAAAGCTTATAGCAATTTTTGTGGTAATGGTAGTCCACATTAGTGTAACCGAGTCACTGACTCTAGCTACCTTAGAAGTGTAGTCTTTCGATAGGCTAGTTCTGAAGTTTTAAATTTCTGACTAGAATTTTCACATTTATTTTCCGTAATAGTACTCTATTCGGGCGTAACTGTATCAAATTATAGATTACTTACAAATATTCTTATTTTATTCTACCACGAGGAAGCACGTAGCTCTACACAATAATCTCATGTGCATCAGAATCTGCAGCTTACAATACAAACATCGAGAACATTACGTATTTATTACGTTATAACCTCATGAACTAGGTTTTCTACTTCTTTTTCTAATGCCCTCTACGGCTCTAAGTCCATATCTTAACTTTGAATAATCAAAAGTAAACAGATCTGCATTAGTGTCACTTCGACTCTTATGAATGCAATGCATGTATGCACACTATCTTTCCACTTATCTTTGCCTAGGAACGCCTAAACCGTGCTCTGATACCACTAAATGTAACACCCCTCACCCGTCTACAATGTAGCCAAGCAAAGTGTGTTACACGGAGTGCCGGAGCACCTGATCTTATCTGATTTCATTACAGTTCTTGATTTATTTATTCAAAAACTTTATTTAAGGTTTAGGCTATTTTTACTTTTATCAAAATCTAACTAATTTGAAAATTTCAAAAATTTTAACGATAATCCGACAAAGTGTCGGCTGTAATTTGGACTAACAATTCTTCTGAACCTGCCAAAGACAATTCACAACATATTCAAATTCATAGCTCAATTTATCTCAATAATATCTCATCAGTTTCTCAAAATTTCTTAAACTCAATCTCATTCAGAATCATTATGATTAGACAATCAATTCATACATCAGAATTCTTACATTTCATTAACTTATATAATTTTCTAATTAAGTATATAAATTTGTCAAGTACAGGATATACAAATGAAATTACAATATACTTAGAATGAACAAAATACATAACATGTATAATTATGAGCCCTATCTATATGCATTGCTGAGGAGGTGACAATCTTGAACTCTTCTGGCACTTCTGCAGATCTGGACTCCAAAAATCTCAGTTGAGAGTCTACTGGTTTTACCTTCAATACCTGCGCGAAGAAGCAATTCCATCACGCTAAGCATTTCTGCTTAGTGGTGCAATAGTATAACAAGAAATAATATATACAAATAAAGAAAGAAATAACTCATAATTCGGATATCCAGGAATCAATTATTCTAACTGTATTGTATTTTAAGTCTCTAAGTGTAACATCCTCATTTTCGTAGTCTGTACATTCTACTGTTCCGACGGCTAATGTCTGCTCCGGAAAGTCAGAATGTCTAGAACTATACTTCGGTGATAATGAACAGACATATAATGATGAAATAAATAAGAAGAAAATGCAAGAAAAATAAAAGACAAATGAAAGAGAGAAAATGAAGCTAAGTTAAACGAGCCGACACCGCAGCGATGGGTGACCGCACTGGGAAGGCCGTTGCCGACCCCAGGACCGCGGGGAACCCTCAGAATTTAATTCCGGGATGTAAGTAAAGGTCTATTGAAATATAATTAACACTAGAATTATTAAAGAAAAATTAATAAATTAGTACAAAGAAAAACGAAAAATCGAGAAACAGACAAAAATCAGTGTTACCGAAAAATCGGGAATATAACGCAAAGTGGGGCATTTTGGTCATTTGACACCTAGAGTTGCCTTTTGACCTCAATGTCCATTAAAAAATAAATGATATTACACTTTATAAATGTAATGAAAAATTAAATGGTGGTACATTATGTAAATAGTGAAGGAAATGAGATAAATGTGCAAATTAGGAAAATTGGATTAATTAAACATTAAGTTAAAGTGAGTGCTCCATTAACTCAAGTCTTGGGACACTTAATTAAGTCATTTTGGACAGAAATTCAGTCCATCTTCTTCCTCCCAAATGACCAGCCAAATTGATCCTCCCAAAACCTCCATGGAAGTCCACCATGGCCAAACTCCATCCATCATCATTCAACCATGTTCAAGCCTTCATTTCACCATAGTTTCTTCATCAAAGCTTGCACACTCACCTTGGGCAGTATGTTGGAAGCAAAAAGAAGAGGATTTAATGAAGTTTTGGTGAAGCTCAAAAAAGGTTAGTGCTAGTTTTTCATCCCTTGCTTCATTAAAGTTTGTATTAAGTTTGAGATGAGTTGGATGGTGAAGAAATTTGAAGGATTCGATGAGTTATTGATATATTCAATTTTGGACAGCCATGAAAGTTTATTGTAGTTGAGTTTTTCTTACCTATAATGGATGGAAATTAAGGTTGATTAACTTAAATGGAAGTGGTAGTAAGTTAATATCCAATGATGTGCATGTTAGTGCTTGAATTAAAGGTTTGAATATGGGTCTTGATGCTTTGGCAAACTGCCATGTTTGGCAGCCTATTAAATCATGAATTTGTGTGTGGATATGTAGTTTATTAATGAAATATGCTAGTATTAAATTTTGGGCAGCATGTGTAAGTGATATTGAAGTATGATTATGTTGAAGTGTATGTGTAATATTGATATTGAGATATGTTGAATTTTGGTGGAAGTGAATGTTGAACTTAATGGTGAATTGTGTGCATTGAGCACAGGAATATTCTGCCCAAAATTGTTGCTGGAATTGTGTACAATATATATATATATGGAAGTGTTATTGATTGAATATTGAAGTAATGAGGAGGAGAAGGAATATCAAATTGGAAGTGTATGTGCTTTTTGCAGGTTGTGTATTGAAGGCAGTATCTAAATTAGGCCATAAGTGCCAAACTATGAACCCAATTGGTATGAGGCCAATGTGGGGGTCAAACTAGACACCAAATAGGCCAACTTTCATGTAGAAATGTTTCCAAAATTCTGCCTAGAAACTAACCTTAAAAATGACCAAATCCGGATTAGCAACCTTGCAACCCAGATTTTTGACCATATGAACAGTAGTCCTTGGGATGACCATAACTCACTCAAAACAAGTCCAATTGACCTGAAATTTTTACCATGGGTGGTTTAGACATAGATCTACAATTATTATGAAGAAACCTAAGCCCATAAATGGCCAGAACAAAGTCAAATGGCTTGCACAAGTTCGGGTACAAAAACTGCCGAACCAAAAGTGACCTAAAATTGACCAAATTTTGAAGTAAAGGTGCAATCTGTACAGCTTTAGTAAATTGACCATAACTTAGTCTATACAACTTGGAATGACCTGAAATTTTGCCCCGCGTGCAATAAGACATAGAGCTACAATTTTGCTTCTTTGACTAGAAGCTAAAAACTAAGAGAAATAGGACTTTAAGCTAGACCAATCTAGCACACTAAAATTGAAAATTGGTAATTACATAAAATGATGCTTGAAGTGATTTGGCAATGAATGCCAACTTGTGAAAAGGGTAAATTGCATTATATTGACAACATATTGAATTGTAAATTGTGACATGTTGATGCTAGAACCAACCTATCCATGATGCATAAAAAGTCAATAATTTTATTGACCAGTGAAAGGCATAAAGATGTATAAACCCTATGAATAAAGAATTAAATATGTAACAATGTAATATGCCCTAATTTGCCTAGTTGAGTAGTTTGGATAGTTTGTTGTAATATGCACTAATTTGCCTAGTTGAGTAGTTTGGATAGGTTGGCATGCCAATAGGATTTTGACAGCTGTTCTGTAAATGACTTTACGTCATACTGCGTTTTATGGCTTATTATGCCATACTATGATTTTAATAGCCTATGGCTATACAGATTGTGTTATTATACTCGGCTTAATGCCTGATTGATTATATGGCTTTTTAGCCACACTGTTTGCACACCGGGAGATATTTTGTGACCGATGGTGTGACGGCCCGAGCTACTAGGTACCTAGTGCTAGTATATCCGTTTATCCAGTCTGGTCAGTGTATAGGCTACATGGGCAGTAAATTAAAACATTATTCAATTCAGCCAGCTAAGTTAAGTTAAGTATAATAAAATTTCAGTACAATTAAATTAAGTATTGAATGAATGAGTAAAAAAGATTAGCAAAAGAAACATAATAAAAATATAAATTGCAGAATCGTAGAGACTTGAAATACAAAACAGTTAGAATAATTTGTATACTGAGTAGTATTACTAAAAAGTTATAAACTAAGCACTTCCAAAGAGGAACAAACTAGTATATAAGATCGTTGATACTAGAAATACCTTACCAAATTAAATTGATTCATTTCTTTCTTTATTTGTATATATTATTTCTTGTTATACTATTGCACCACTAAGTAGAAATGCTTAGCTCGATGGAATTGCTTCCTCGCACAGGTACTGAAGGTAAAACCAGTAGACTGTCGACTGAGATTTTTGGAGTCCAGATCTGCAGAAGTGTCAGAAGAGTTCAAGATTGTCACCTCCTCAGCAAGGCATGTAGATAGGGCTCATAATTATACATGTTATATATTTTATTCATTCTAAGTATATTGTAATTTCATTTGTATATCCTGTACTTGACAAATTTATGTACTTAATTGGAAAATTATATAATTTAATGAAATGTAAGAATTCTGATGTCTGAATTGATTATCTAATCATAATGATTTTGAATGAGATTGAGTTTAAAAATCTTGAGAAACTGATGAGATATTATTGAGATAAATTGAGCTATGAATTTGAATATGTTGTGAATTGTCTTTGGCAGGTTCAGAAGAACTGTTAGTCTAAATTACAGCCGACACTTTATCGGATTATCGTTAAAATTTTTGAAATTTCCAAATTAGTTAGATTTTGATAAAAGTAAAAATAGCCTAAACCTTAAATAAAGTTTTTGAATAAATAAATCAAGAACTGTAATGAAATCAGATAAGATCAGGTGCTCTGGCACTCCGTGTAACACACTTTGCTTGGCTACACTGTAGACGGGTGAGGGGTGTTACACTAAGGTTCTGCAAATTGTATCTTTGTTATGTTTCTATTGCTAATCTCTTTTACTCATTTCATTCAATGCTTAATTTGATTGTACTGAAATTTTCGTATACTTAACTTAACCTAACTGCCTAAATTGAATAATATTTTAATTGACTGCCCATGTAGCCTATACACTGACCAGACTAGATAAACGGATATACTAGCACTGGGTACCTAGTACCTCAGGCCGTCACACCATCGGTCACAAAGTATCTCCCGGTGTGCAAACAGTGTGCCTAAAAAGCCATATAATCAATCAGGCATTAAGCCGAGTATAATAACACAATATGTATAGCCATAGGCTATTAAAATCATAGTATGGCATAATAAGCCATAAAACGCAGTATGACGTAAAGTCATTTACAGAACAGCTGTCAGAATCCTATTGGCATGCCAACCTATCCAAACTACTCAACTAGGAAAATTAGGGTATATTACAATGTTACATATTTAATTCTTTATTCATAGTGTTTATACATCTTTATGCCTTTCACTGGTCAATAAAATTATTGACCTTTTTATGCATCATGGATAGGTTGATTCTAGCATCAACATGTCACAATTTACAATTCAATATGTTGTCAATATAATGCAATTTATCCTTTTCACAAGTTGGCATTCATTGCCAAATCACTTCAAGCATCATTTTATGTAATTACCAATTTTCAAATTTAGTGTGCTACATTGTGAAGAAACGGAAGCGTGAAAAACATAAGATTATACCATTGAATTCAAAAAAAATTTCGCCTAGGGTCACATGCACCATGCAAGATTTATTTTTATCTATTTGATTTCAATGATAAACAACATATTGAAACTCTTTTAATATGTTTTTGGATCTGTATTTTCCATTTAAGATTTTAAAATTAATCAGATTAATTTTAGAACCCTAGATTAAATCAAGAACGATTACACTAACCTCTTGATGCACTGCAGCGTGTCTGCGCCTTTGAGATTCATCTTCAGGACACCAAATGTTGTCCCTCTAGCTTGTCCACATCAAGAACACCTATGGCAGCCCTTGAACAGCCTCTAAAGCTTTTTCTATTAATTAGAAATTCAAGTTCTGCCTTTTAAGAGATTAGAGATGTAAACAGGACACTAGAAACAATTTCTAGTGTTATTAATTCAAGAGATTGATGGCTAATCTCTTTGAATTGATGAGAGATGAAGAGAAATAGCTGGAGAGGCTCAAAGTGGCGTGACAAATGAGAGGAGAGGCTGCTGGTTATTTTTTCTTTTCATAACCACACTTAAATAGCTAGGTTAACACATTAAACCCTAGCCACATGTCACCTTTTGATTAGCTCTAGGTTTAAGTGACCCAATCACATTGTGCCAAGTGTCAAACCTATATTTAACCTTGATTTTAATCATCTTACATGATTAAAAAAAAAAAAACATTTGGTAAGCTTATGTGTTATGCCATGTGTCACCATCTCATGGTGCCACGTGTCACACTGCAAAATGACCAAAATGCCCATGTGTCTTAATTTTGAGTTCTTAACCCAAAATAATTATTTTCTTCTTCTAATTAATTTATATCAAATATAAATTAATTAATTAATCTCTATTAATTAATTTCTCATCAATTAAATTCATATTTAAATACTTCAAATATAAATTTAATTTATACTACACATTCAATAATCTAGATTTGGTTTCAAGTCATGCTAGGGACTTTGCAATTTAATTGCAAACCAAACCTATTTAATTAATCAATTAAACTCTTTAATTAATTAATTAAATTATATTTAAATAGGTGATAACTTGTGTATGTGTGTGACTTACTAGGCTCATCACTAATTGGCAATGAGACATGATATCAACTCTTAATATCATCAGAACTCTTTCTTACCATAAATGATTTCTCTAAATCATTTTATGAACCTCATAGACCATGGTTAACACCTAGCATAGCATGCCATGGCCACCCAATTAGTAATAAGATTTACCTTAAATGAACCTATAATCATATGTTACCATGCACTAGAATCTCTCTGTTACAAAATCCCAACTCAAGCTGGAGTCATGGTTTATGTCAAACTCCATTTGCTATGAATATTATGTTCTCTTTTAATTCCAGTTCTTGATGAAAAGATTTTTCTCATCAGAAACTCTTTTGAATAAATCTATCTATCTGGCCAGAACTTGAAACATCAAGAACAATTAAATGAACATAGGATTTTATCTCTATTTACTTAGAGGAACAGATTCCATCTTGATCAACACCTACCTCCATATATAACTAGCAGGAGCCAACACATGCCCATATACCCATACATAGTACAAGTATGAAAGCAGTATCAAATTCAAACTACCTATATACAAGATAACTGTGCTATCTCAGGTCTAAAGATTATATGCACTGATATGATTTATGACAAAACATTGACAAGAGTAAACTCCATGTGCTTGTCATAAGTGTCACTGGTTCGGCCTACTTATCATTTATAAGTGCCTATCATGTTTGTTATATGGCATGAGACTCACCATTCCATCTTATTTATATCTCATATAAATAACTTGGGAACAAACATGAATACAATCTTTCTGGATAAGTCATGTCTTTATTATGAAGTATCCTCGATTGTGAACCTATTTATGATACTTTGTGCTAGAAATATTGTCACTCATATTCTTAACAACTTAAGAATAATATTTCTAACAAAATATCAATGGACCTTTTCTATTACACATAAATATACTATGTAAACGAAAAAGTGAAAATGCCTTTTATTAATAAAATTATGTACAAGATACATACTAAATGATATGCTCTAGGGCATACTACTAACAATCTCCCACTAGCACTAGAGCCATTCATTACAATATCTTAGACCTATCTTCTCAAGATGTCGGTCTAACTGAGTCTGTGACGTAGGCTTAGTGAATGGATCAGCTAGATTTTCAGCTGATGCTATTTTCTGCATGGCTAAATCGCCTTGCCCAACTATATCTCTGATAATGTGGTAGTGCCTTTCTATGTGTTTGGATTTTGGGTGAGACCTTAGTTCCTTAGCCTGTATGACTACTCCATTGTTGTCACAGTGTAATGGAACTGCTGACTCAATGGAAGGAACTACTGTAAGTTCTGTCACAAACTTTTTAATCCAAACAGCTTTCTTTGTAGCATCTGATGCAGCAATAGACTCAGCCTCTGTAGTGGAATCTGCAGTCGTGCTCTGTTTGGAACTCTTCCAACTGACTGCACCTCCATTACAAATGAACACATATCCAGAGGTAGACTTTCTATCATCGATATCTGATTGGAAATCAGAATCAGTATAACCATCCAATTGGAAGTCTCCACCTCCATAAATCAAGAATAAATCCTTAGTTCTTCTCAAGTACTTAAGAATATTCTTGACAGCTATCCAGTGTTCCAAACCTGGATTGGATTGATACCTGCTAGTCAAACTAACAACATATGCAATATCCGGCCTAGTACACAACATTGCATACATTAAACTTCCAATAGCCGAAGCACATGGAATCCTGGCCATCTTATCTCTTTCTTCGGGTGTCTTTGGAGACATCTCTTTAGAAAGATGGATACCATGTCTCACTGGCAACAATCCTCTCTTGGAATCAAGCATGTTAAACCTCTTTAACACATTTTCCAAGTATAGACTTTAGGATAAACCTATTATTCTTTTCGCTTTATCTCTATAGATGCGAATCCCAAGAATATAGGTTGCCTCCCCTAAGTCTTTCATGGGGAATGTATTTGACAACCATACCTTTATAGTCGTCAACATACCTGTGTCATTACCCATCAACAATATGTCATCCACATATAAGACAAGTGATAGCACTGTCACTAACCTTCTTATATACACATGGCTCATCCTCATTTTTGATAAAACCAAAGGATTTAATGGCTTCATCAAAATGGATGTTCCAACTCCTCGAAGCTTGTTTCAACCCATAAATGGATTGCTTTAGCTTGCATACCTTGGAACCATTTTGGGATTCAAAACCCTTAGGTTGTTCCATGAAAATGTTTTCTTCAATGTATCCATTGAGAAAAGCTGTTTTGACATCCATCTGCCAAATCTCATAATCATAGTACGCAGCTATTGCTAATAAAATCCTAATTGATTTAAGCATGGCAACAGGCGAGAAAGTCTCCTCATAGTCGATTCCTTACCTTTGGCGAAACCCTTTCGCTACTAGCCTTGCTTTATAGGTCTCTACCTTTCCATCAGAACCAATTTTCTTCTTGAAAACCCATTTGTTCCCTATAGGTACAATACCTTCAGGTGGGTCAACAATTTCCCAAACTTGATTCTTATACATGGAATCAATCTCGGATTTCATAGCATCAATCCATTTTGAAGAGTCTATATCTGATATAGCTTCTTCATAGGTAAGTGGATCATCTCCATGATCTACTTCTTCATGAGTAGACAACTCTTGTTCTTCTTCATGAAGAAAACCATATCTCACTGGTGGGTGAGATACCCTGGTTGTTCTACGAGGAACAGCTGTAGATGTTTCATCAACGGGTATAGGTTGACTAGATGGATCTATATCCATATGATGCATTGGTTGGTCAGAATTCTCCAAGTCTAACTCTATTTGCCTTCCTTTGCCTCCTTCTTGAACAAACTGTTGTTCAAGAAATGTGGCATCTCTACTTATCACAACTTTTGTGAAGTAGGCAAATAAAATAATATCCAAAACTATCTTTTGGATATCCAACAAATCGACCTTTTTCTGATCTGGTCTCCAATTTATCAGTGTTGACTTTTGATATAATTTGGACAACCCCAAATCTTAACATGCTTTAGACTTGGTTTTCTTCCATGCCATATCTCATAAGGTGTGGAAGAAAGCGATTTTGATGGAATCCTATTCGAATATACAAAGTCGATTCTAATGCAAATCCCCAAAGAAGATTGGCATATTAGTATAGCTCATCATACTACGTACCATATCCAATAGGGTACGATTTCTCCTTCGGATACACCATTCGGTTGTAGGCGTTCTGGAGGAGTCGGTGAGAAACAATGCCATGCTCTCTCAAGTATTCATCAAATTCAGTACTCAAATATTCACCTCCACGATCTGATCGAAGAGCTTTAATATTCTTTCCTGTTTGATTTTCTACTTCAGATTTAAATTCTTTGAACTTTTCAAAAGATTCATGTTTGTATTTCATCAAATACAAATACCCAAACCTTGATTTATCATCAGTAAAGGTAATAAAATAATGAAAGCCCCCTCTAGCCATTTCTTTAAATGGACCACATACATCACTATGTATTAGCTCCAAAATATTTTCAGCTCTTAGCCCCTGTCCAACAAAGGGTGATCTAGTCATTTTGCCCTGAAGGCAAGATTCACAAGTTGGAGTAGGCTCAGAGTCCAATAAGGATAGAATCCCCATTTTCTCCAATTTTTCAATCCTATCTTCTGCAACATGACATAACCTTAAGTGCCAAATATATTTTGAACTTGAGTTGGTTTTCACCACGGCATTGCATTCATTTAGATTGCTATACTCTGGCCAGTGGAAACACTTTCTTACTGGCAATGGAAACACTTTCCTATGCCTTCATCAGCTTTAGTCTTCCTTTTCTGTTTAGCTATTTTCTTAGAAGGACCAGGAATCTGAGGTTTCTTTTTCTTATTGCCCTTCTTCTTGTTGGACTTTCCAGTAGAAGAAGATGCAACCAAAGCTACCTCTTTTCCTTTATTACCTGGCATATTCTTTTGGGCAATAACCAGCATGTTGAGTAAACCAGCTAAGGTGCATTCTTGTCTAGTCATATGGAAATTTGTCACAAAATTCCCAAAAGACTCAGGAAGGGACTGAAGGATAAAATCCGTCTGTAGTTGGAAATCCATGTTAAAGTCAAGATGTTCCAACTGCTCAATCATCCGAATCATCTTGTGGACATGATCCCCAACATTCTGTCCCTCAGACTTCCTCATACGGAATAGCTGTCTAGATATCTCATACCTAGCATTCCTGCTGTGCTCACCATACAACTCTTGTAGGTGAAGGAGGATCTCACTCGCACTCTGCATGTTCTCATGTTGCTTCTGTAACTCATTACTCATGGAAGCAAGTATGTAACACTTAGCTCTCATATCATGCTCCTTCCACTTGTCCAAAGTTTCATGTTCCTCTTGTGTGGCCTCTGGAGGTAAGGGACCAGGAACATTTGAATCTAGAACATATCCTATATGTTCAAGGTTCAGGACAAGTTTCAAATTTCTTAGCCAATCAGATGATTAGGTCTGTCAACCTATTGTGATCAAGTATGCTTGCAAGGATATTGGATGGTGGTGGTTGTTTTGTGCTCATTTTTATCGAGAAAATTAAGCTGAGAAAATAACCAGATTAATTAGTAAATATATCATGTAATTAACCAAAATGATTATGGTCTTTTAATCAAATTGGTCCTCCCACGAACTTAGCGAATCCTACACTTCCAAAGTAGAAAACGGAAATCCTAGTTGGATGGATTTCTAGTGGGTGATTGAATTCTTATAATTCTATTGATCATCCTCAGGTACATCCATTATTGGAATTACAATAAACTATAAGTGAGCAATTCTTTGCCCATCACATCTCATGTGAGGTTCAATCCTTTATCTAGCCCCTAATGCTCAAAATCTCAGGTACATCCATTATTGACTTATCTTGCATTAGTTAAGTTGATCCCATTGAGCCAGTAATTATGCAAATAATTTTAATGTCCTCAGGTACATCCAATATTGGCCACTAAACCATTTACATATTTACAACATCTCATGCTTAACAATTATTCTTAAGAAAATCTCTTAAATTAATTGCATCTCATGCAACTATTTAAAATTTCTTAAAATAATTGCCCCAATGGAGGGCTTATGTTATAGTTACTTTAATTATAGCATTTCCAACTTAATCATTTGTTTGGAAGATTTTATAGCCATCCTTATTACTATTAAGGTCTCACTTTGCACATTATCCATTTAGCATGCATATATCATATAATTGCATACATTCCCATACATCTCATGCATTCATGGATAAGCAGTAAATATGGTATGATCATGGACTTTCTAAGGGATTCAATTCTGAGCCACCAAGAATTGAATCAGGGCATTCCTAGGTGCATTTCATTCATTCATTTTACAAGAGTTGCTAAAGGAGTACATAATCAACACTTGATCTTGAATTCCTCCCACTAGTCTCACCAATGCTCTTGACCTCCTTGAACTTCTTGCAATCCAATATTACATAGTAATCCTTGGCATACCAAGGCGAATTTACAAGAACTTAAATAAATGAAATTACAACCCAAAAATTATTACAAACTTAATAATACATGCCCAAAAAAAATTAAAATAAATTAATTAATTTACAATCCCAAAGAAACATAAAAGAAATAAATCCAATCACATTGGTCTTTTATAGTCCATGATCATCCATCATGCATATCACTATTTAACAATTAAATAAAACATACATACTTAAATTAAATTGAATATCTCATATTCAACTTAAAAATCCAGATTTGAATATGATTCAAATAAATTTAAAAATTCAGATTTGAATCTCATTCAAACAAATTTAAAAATTCAGATTTGAATCAGATTCAAACAACTTCAAAAATTCAGATTTGAATCACATTCAAACATTTTTTTAAAAAATCAGATTTGAATTACATTCAAACATTTTTAAAAAATCAGATCTGAATTTTATTCAATCAATTTTAAAAAATCAGATTTAAATATGATTCAAACAACTTTAAAAATTCAGATTTGAATCACATTCAAACAACTTTTAAAATTCAGATTTGAATCACATTCAAACAATTTTTAAAATTCTGATTTGAATTATAATTTAATTGTGTGATAAAAACTACTAATTAAACACTTTAATTAGTCAAAGAATAGGCCTTAGATCATACAACAATTGCAGAATTAAAAGCCAAACCTTAAACCACCCATGGAAGCCAAACCATGCGCACCATTGATGGTATTTTTTTCAAGTATGCCGCCAACTTGCTTTGCAACCAGCAATGAACTTTTGATCTCATGATCAAACACACAATTAAATCATATAATCAACAATCTAAATGGCAAATATAGTGGCTCTGATACCAATTGAAGGAACGGAAGCGTGAAAAACACAAGATTATACCATTGAATTCAAAAAAAATTTTGCCTAGGGTCACATGCACCATGCAAGATTTATTTTTATCTATTTGATTTCAATGATAAACAACATATTGAAACTCTTTTAATATGTTTTTGGATCTGTATTTGCCATTTAAGATTTTAAAATTAATCAGATTAATTTTAGAACCCTAGATTAAATCAAGAACGATTACACTAACCTCTTGATGCACTGCAGCGTGTCTGCGCCTTTGAGATTCGTCTTCAAGACACCAAATGTTGTCCCTCTAGCTTGTCCACATCAAGAACACCTATGGCAGCCCTTGAACAGCCTCTAAAGCTTTTTCTATTAATTAGAAATTCAAGTTCTGCCTTTTAAGAGATTAGAGATGTAAACAGGACACTAGAAACAATTTCTAGTGTTATTAATTCAAGAGATTGATGGCTAATCTCTTTGAATTGATGAGAGATGAAGAGAAATAGCTGGAGAGGCTCAAAGTGGCGTGAAAAATGAGAGGAGAGGCTGCTGGTTATTTTTTCTTTTCATAACCACACTTAAATAGCTAGGTTAACACATTAAACCCTAGCCACATGTCACCTTTTGATTAGCTCTAGGTTTAAGTGACCCAATCACATTGTGCCAAGTGTCAAACCTATATTTAATCTTGATTTTAATCATCTTACATGATTAAAAAAAAAAACATTTGGCAAGCTTATGTGTTATGCCATGTGTCACCATCTCATGGTGCCACGTGTCACACTGCAAAATGACCAAAATGCCCCTGTGTCTTAATTTTGAGTTCTTAACCCAAAATAATTATTTTCTTCTTCTAATTAATTTATATCAAATATAAATTAATTAATTAATCTCTATTAATTAATTTCTCATCAATTAAATTCATATTTAAACACTTTAAATATAAATTTAATTTATACTACACATTCAATAATCTAGATTTGGTTTCAAGTCATGCTAGGGACTTTGCAATTTAATTGCAAACCAAACCTATTTAATTAATCAATTAAACTCTTTAATTAATTAATTAAATTATATTTAAATAGGTGATAACTTGTGTATGTGTGTGACTTACTAGGCTCATCACTAATTGGCAATGAGACATGATATCAACTCTTAATATCATCAGAACTCTTTCTTACCATAAATGATTTCTCTAAATCATTTTATGAACCTCATAGACCATGGTTAACACCTAGCATAGCATGCCATGGCCACCCAATTAGTAATAAGATTTACCTTAAATGAACCTATAATCATATGTTACCATGCACTAGAATCTCTCTGTTACAAAATCCCAACTCAAGCTGGAGTCATGGTTTATGTCAAACTCCATTTGCTATGAATATTATGTTCTCTTTTAATTCCAGTTCTTGATTAAAAGATTTTTCTCATCAGAAACTCTTTTCTGAATAAATCTATCTTTCCTGGCCAGGAACTTGAAACATCAAGAACAATTAAATGAACATAGGATTTTATCTCTATTTACTTAGAGGAACAGATTCCATCTTGATCAACACCTACCTCCATATATAACTAGCAGGAGCCAACACATGCCCATATACCCATACATAGTACAAGTATGAAAGCAGTATCAAACTCAAACTACCTATATACAAGATAACTGTGCTATATCAGGTCTAAAGATTATATGCACTGATATGATTTATGACAAAACATTGACAAGAGTAAACTCCATGTGCTTGTCATAAGTGTCACTGGTTCGGCCTACTTATCATTTATAAGTGCCTATCATGTTTGTTATATGGCATGAGACTCACCATTCCATCTTATTTATATCTCATATAAATAACTTGGGAACAAACATGAATACAATCTTTCTGGATAAGTCATGTCCTTATTATGAAGTATCCTCGATTGTGAACCTATTTATGATACTTTGTGCTAGAAATATTGTCACTCATATTCTTAACAACTTAAGAATAATATTTCTAACAAAATATCAATGGACCTTTTCTATTACACATAAATATATTATGTAAACGGAAAAGTGAAAATGCCTTTTATTAATAAAATTATGTACAAGATACATACTAAATGATATGCTCTAGGACATACTACTAACAGATTGGTTTAGCTTCAAGTCCTATTTCCCTTGGTTTTTAGCTTCTGGTCAAAGAAGCAAAATTGTAGCTCTATGTCTTATTGTACTCGGGGCAAAATTTCAGGTCATTATGAGTTGTATAGACCAAGATATGGTCAATTTACTAAAACTGGGCAGATTGCACCTTTGGTGCAAAAATTGGTCAATTTCTCAATTTTAGGTCACTTTTAGTTTTGGCAGTTTTGGTACCTGAACTTATGCAAGCTATTTGATTTGGTTCTGGCCATTTCTAGGCTTTGGTGTCTTCATAAGAATTGTTGTTGTATGTCTAAGCTATCCATGGTAAAAATTTCAGGTCAATTGGACCTGGTTTGAGTGAGTTATGGTCATCCTAATAACTACTGTTCATATGGTCAAAATTTGGGTTGCAAGATTGCCATTCCGGATTAGGTCATTTTTAAGGTCAGTTTCTAGATAGAATTTTGGCAACATTTCTATATGAAAGTTGGCCTATTTGGTGTCTAGTTTCAACCCCCCCCCCCCTCCCCCATTGGCCTCATACCAATTGGGTTCACAGTTTTTCACTTATGACCTAATTTAGGTGCTGCCAACATACACAACCTGCATTTGAACATTACACTTTCAATTTTGACAATCCTCCTCTTCCAAATACTTCAACATTTAATCATGGCACTTTTATATATATTGTACACAATTCCAGCAAGGTATTTTGAACAGAACACTCAAGTGTTCAATGCACACAATACACCATTCAAGTTCAACATTTACTTTCACCAAAATTCAACATACCTCAAAATCAATCCTACACATACACTTCTATGGCAATTACACAAACTGCCCACCATTCAACACCATCATATTTCATTGATAAATTTCATAAACTCACACACAAATTCATGATATTTAAGGCTGCCTAACATGGCAGTTTACTAAAGCATCAAAGTCCCACTATTAAACCCTTAATTCAAGCACTAACTTACACATACTTGGATATTAACTTACTACAACTTCCATTTGAGTTAATCAACCTTAATTCCCATCCATTAGAGGTAAGAAAAACTCAACCACAACAAACTTTCATGGCTGTCCAAAATTGAATATATCAATAACTCATCAAATCCTTCAAATTTCTTCATCATTCAACTCATCTCAACCTTAATACAAACTTTAATGAAGCAAGGGATGAAAAACTAGCACTAACCTTTTTTGAGCTTCACCAAAACTTCATCAAATCCTCTTCTTTTTGCTTCCAACATACTACCCAAGGTGTGTGTGCAATCTTTGATGAAGAAACTATGGTGAAATGAGGGCTTGAACATGGTTGCATGGTGATGGAGGGAGTTTGGCCATAGTGGACTTCCATGGAGGTTTTTGGGAGGATCAGTTCAGCTGGTTATTTCCCAAGCTTAAAGATGATGATTTCTGCCCAATTCCACTTTGATATATCCCATTTATTTAAGGTTAGTGGAGCACTAACCAATAAATTAATGTTTAATGATTTAAAAGTTTCCTAATTTGCTCATTTAGCTCAATTCTTTCACTATTTACATATTGTATCCCATTTTAATTTTTCATGACATTTCCTAAGTGCAATATCATTTATTTTTAATGGACATTTAGGTCAAAAAGCAACTTAGGTGTCAAATGACCAAAATACCCCACTTCGGGTTATATTCCCAATTTTTCGATAACACCGATTTTTGTCTGTTTCTCGATTTTTCATTTCTCTTTGTACTAATTTATTAATTTTTCTTTAATAATTCTAGTGTCAATTATATTTCAATAGACCTTTACTTACATCCCAGAATTAAATTCTGAGGGTTCCCCGCGATCCTGGGGTTGGCAACAGCCTTCCCAGTGTGGTCACCCATCGCTGCGGTGCCAGCTCGTTTAACTTAGCTTCATTTTCTCTCTTTCATTTGTCTTTGATTTTTCTTGCATTTTCTTCTTATTTATTTCATCATTATATGTCTGTTCTGTAACACCCCTAAGTTCGGTAGTGCGTTCTGCTGTTTCGGTGACCAGTGCTGTTCGGACAGCTAGGATGCCTAGAACCACACCTTGTTATGAGAGAGGAGACATAAATAATGAAATACAAAAAAAGAAAATACAAGAAAAACAAAGGAAAAATCATAGCAAAGAAATGTAACCGAATAAGTGAGCCGGGAAACCTAGCGATGGGTGACCGCACCGGGAAGTCACAGAGTGGACCGTTGACTAGCCCTGGACTGCGGGGAACCCTGGAAAACATTTTTAAGACTTAAATAGACCCTTATTGAAGAATAAATATCATTAGAAAGATCAAAGAAAAAATAAATAATATTACACTTAAAAAATGAAATGAAAAATTTGTTTAGTGGTACCTAAAATAAATAGCCAAAAATGGAGTGGAAATGGTGTAAATAACACATTAAACTTATAATATGGTTAAATAATGTGAGTGGGCCACTAAAGGAATAAACTAAAGACATAGTGGGGCAGGTGTACATCCATTATCCAAGGCAGAAACTTCATCTTCTCCATTGTACCAAAGTTGCCGTGAATGAAGGGAGAGGAAACTCCATGGACATTTTCATGCAAGCTTGATCCATCCCTCCATTTCAACTCCATTCACTTGGGTTCCTTCAAGAAACTTTGTCTACTCATCACAAGGAAGAGTTTGATACTAAATTTGAGAAGTTTAAGCAAGGGTTAACAAGCTCCAAGCATAAGGTAAGTCCATAATTTTGAAGATAGCTTTGTTAAGTTTTGTGTGCATGTTATGGGTGTTGGTTTTGTGAAGGAAAATTTTGAGTTTGAAGAGTTATTGTTGTTTTCATTTTGGACAGCCATGGAGTCACGTTTTTGATGAGATATTTATGCATATAATTGATGAGAAATAATGTTGATCATGGTGATTTAATATCCTAGAGGATTATTTCACATATATATGGTAATTTATGCACTTGGATGGGAATTGGTAAATTGTAGGGCACTTTGATGTTGAAGAAGGTTTTCGGCAGCTTGGGGACCCTTGAATAATTGTATGTATTGATGGAAGTATTGGCAGAATGTTGACATAGAAGAATTGATGAATGTGTATGTAAATTAGTAGTGGAAATTATATGTAATGATTAGGTGTAATTATGTACATATATTGCTAAATTTGGACTTTGTGGTTTAGGGTTGTAATTGATGTATTGAGAATGTTTGTATTCTGTCCAAATTGACCATAGTAAGAAGTGATAAATGAATATGGAATGGTATAACATCAGAATTGGGTATGGGGATTTAAGGTAGAGCAAGTTAAATGTGTGTTTGAATTGGGGTTTGAAAGACACATAGAGGACAGTGTGCAAATAGACCTATAACTTTAAATGTGTAACCTCAATTGGTATGAGACCAATTGGAGGTGAAACTAGGCACAAAATGTGCCAACTTTCATTGAGATAACATACCAAAATTCTGCTTGCAAGGTGATGTGAAAAATGACCAATTCGGATTAGGTACACTTGAGACCTAAAAACTGACCATTTGGGCAGCAGTGAGTGTTTAGGCCATAACTCACTCAAAACAGGTCCAATTGACCTGAAATTTTAACCATGAATAGTTAAGACCCATACCTACAAGTCTTATGAAGATACCAAAGCCCAGAAATGACCATAAGCAAGTCAAAAAGCTTGCACAAGTTCGGGTCCAAAAACTGGCCGAACCAGAGTTGACCAAATTGACCAAAAATTGACCTAAATTGATACCATTTGACCAGCAATAGTGTAATGACCATAACTTGGTCTACTTAACTCGGATTGACCTAAAATTTTGCCCGTGTGCAATAAGACATAGATCTACAAGTTTGTAGTTTTGACCAAGCCCAAAACCGAGGGAACTAGGCCGTCCGGCTAGGTCAAACCAGTATCCCGAAATCCAAAGAAGTTGCATTAAAATGCACTAAACAAGGAAACGAGTTTGGCAAAACGTACCAAACCTAAAACCCTATCGAATGTGACATATTAACGACATTAAAACCTAATTTACCTAAAACGCAACGAGGGTCGGTATATTAGGTGATTAAGTGAATAATTGAGTTCAGTGCATTATTTACTAAACACCATCGTTAGAGGCAAATTAAATTAGCACTGAAACACTTCAAATTGTGTTTCGATTAACAAGGACTCAAAGAAAAGGGAAAGAAATACTGAGTCAAAACCAGGAGACAAATATCAGAGGTTTGTGCACAACAACTATTTCTCTTGAATTTTCAATTGAAATAAATATTGACTATTTGTATATTATTGTTTTAAATTGTGTTTGTGCACAACAACTGTTTCTTTTGAATTATTTTCAATGGAAATAAATATTGACTATTTGCATATCATTGTTTTAAATTGTGGAAATGTGTTTGGTGGACACTTATTGATTGAAAAACATTGTGAATGGTTTGAAATGTGAAAAATTGTTTGAATGGTATTTGATGGATACTTATTGATTGAAAAGCATCGTAAATGGTTTTGTGGAAATTGAAGTGAATTACGAATTGTGTTGCCATTTTGTGAATGAAATTATAACTTTGGAAATTTATTGGATTCTTACGGATCATTTGAATAAAATGTTTGGAATTGTTTTGACTCACAATTGGCATGACATCGATAATATGTTCCTCCTCCATTAATGGGGTGAGTGTGATTATTCCTCCTCTTTGACTTATTAGTCCGGGTGAGTATGATTATGTTCCTCCCTCTTTGACTTCCCACCGAGGTGAGTATGGATGAGTTCTCATTAGATAGCTAGCTTCCTCCTCATTGATTTCGATTATTGGGGTGAGTATGTCTTGTCGTGGTGTACAACACGGCATATATGGAAAAAATTGTGTCATGACTTAAATTGTGATATTGATTGGCAACATTGTATTCTCCAGATTATTTGATCGAATGGTGTTATTGATTTGCAAAACGATATTATTCAATTATTTGATCGAATTGTGTTATTGATTTGCAAAACGATATTATTCAGATTATTTGATCAAATTGTGTCATTGATTGGAAAGAATCGTATTATTCAAGAATTTGATCAAATTGTGTATGAATTGGCAATACGGTATTCTTAAGCTATTTGACTAAATTGTGTTATTATGAATTTTGATAATTTGTGAATTGGAGTTTAAATTCCTTATGACATTCATTGTCTTGAAATCAACTATGGTTTTAAGTATCCACTAATGATATGATTTATGAATTGTGATTTAAAATTGTATTTGGTTAATGTTGTGCACCATCGAGACTGCTCGTGATAGCTTTTATTGCCGTCGCAGTAGAGAGATAGACAGGGCAGCAGACTAGGCTGCTAGTACCGCCAGCGAGAGATTTTGGGTATAGTGAGTATACCATATGTGGCATTTTGTATTGTAATGTATATTCACTGTATGTATATTTTGTTCTTGGTTTTGAGCAGTTGTAAATTTAAGTTGTACAATAAAGTTGTAAAATAATTATGAGTTATTTGGCTTGTAAAAATTGTGTTATATTTTTGTATCTTAGTCTTTGAAAATCACTGTGGATTTGACTTGAGAAATGTGTTGTGTTGATAAAAATGTTGGAGTTGAGATTTGAAAATATATTGAAGTGCTTTTTATAGGTTTTCTGAAGAACTGTTTTGTCCAAAATACAAATGGCACCTTGCCAAAATTTTTACAGATACTCCAAATAAATCAAATGAGTTAGTTGTTTCACTTGATTCACCAAAGTCTTTCACACTGTAAATAGTGCTCACCATCAGTAAAGAAGAAAAGTTTTTAAAATCCCTTGTAGTGTATTTAATGGATTATCAGTAGACGGAGTTGGTAATTCATTAGGTATACTACGGGATCATGTTATGCCTTACAGAGGGGTAGGGTGTGACATGTTCATTATTACCGAAGTGTAGTTCCAGATATTCCGACTTTCCGGGGCAGACATTAGCTGTCGAAATAGTAGAATGTACGAACTACGAAAATGAGGATGTTACACCTCAGGCCGTCACACCATCGGTCACATAGTGTCTCCCAGTGTGCAACAGAATAGCTGATAAGCTGTAATAACATTAGGCACAAGGCCAAGTATCATCATAGTATCAGAATGGCTAAAAGCCATAAAATCACAGAATGACATAATGCCATGTGCAGTACTACTAACTGAACCCTATTGGCATGCCAACCTATCCAAACCAATCTTACTGGGTGTACTAGGGCACATTACCAATTTATTGATTGAATTTTTATGCTTTACAATTCATTCTACTATTTAGGTCAAATTATTGACTTTCTAATGCATAATAGCTACATAAGTTCTAATCACATAAATTTACCACATTTTGGTTCCCAAAAGTGTTGGTATTAGTTGTCAATCCATACTTCTAACCAATGGTGAATAAATAAAAAATTTTCAGTTTTGGATACTTGAGTTCACTGTTCCATTAGGCCATTCTACAATAAGAATTTGGCTAAATGTTCTTCACCAAAGTTGTTTCTTATTGTGTCTAGTTACATTTCATTTTTTTAATCACTCCATTTGGAGTTTTGTAACTCAAGTTATGGCCTAAAAACCATAACTGGCCAGATTGCAATTTTTCTAGAATTTCTGGGCAGAATCAATTCTCAGTTTTTGTACACTAAATTCAGGTCAGTTTTTGGACATGCTATAGTCAAAATTTGGGTTTTTTTTCTTCATGAAAGTTGTAGGGCTATGTCTCAGCTTTCTACTGGTAAAATTCAGGTCAATTGAACCTTTCTACACTGAGTTATGACCAAATGCATGAATACTGTTCATTTGGTAATTTTCTAGGGACTGCATATTGGTCACTCGAATTAGGTCAATTTTTAGAGCTACTTAGGTTGGTTTTCTGAGATAGGTTCCTTCATCAAAATTGTTGCATTTTGTGTCTAGTCTAGCCTTCAATTGGCCTTGCACCAATTGGAGTTACCTAGCTTGAGTTATAACCCCAAGAGCACACTGGACTCAAAGGGTCCAAAATGCACACTTAAGGCAATCTAATTCTTTACATTAGTTAATGTCACCAGTCACTCCATTTCCAATTCAAACTATACCAAATAGTCACTAAATGACCATTACAACATCATTTTGTGTTCACTTGCATCTACCCCCATAATTGAGTTTCAAACCCTAGCCCTAAATTTCCAAAGTTTCAAATTCTTGCACTAAACTCATAAACTAATGTTTCAAGTGTTACAATCATATCAAGGGTAGCCTATTCACTCATTTAATCCAAAGATATCATCAAAACCATAAAAAGTCCATGGCTGCCAAAAATAGGGTGACACTTTAACATGTTTATTTTTAATGAAATTTCACATATCCTAGTTACATTTATCATTCTAACAAGAATTTAAAGGAAAGAGTCAAGGAATTGGACACTAACCTTTGTTGGAGAGTTTTCTTACACTTGCAAATCCTCTTTGTTTCCTTTCTTTCTTTGCTGCCTCAAATCACTCAAGGTATAAGGAGTAGTTTTTGTGAAGAAGGCAAGGGATTTTATGGAGTAAGTAAGTGGAAGATGGAACTTTGGGTGAAGGAAAATGGTGGGAGCTCTAATGGTGGAATCTCGGCAAAATGAAGGGAAGAAGAAGAAAGAGCAGATTTCTAATTGTGTTTATCTCTTTTTAATTGTTTTGTAATGGCTTGTTTAAATATGATTGGTGGGAGCACTTTCAATGACATCATATGATGTCATAATTCCCTATTTCTTTCATTTTTTTTCCTTTTCTTTTTTACTCATTTTCAATTAAATTTTTAGCAATATTTATTCATATTTTAGATCATAATAATTATTTACTTAACTGGACAAGTCGGCCAAAAATCATCTCTGAAGACGAAATGACGAAAATGCCCTCCGTTTGGCTTATTGAGCCAAAATCGTCTATACCAATCTAAAAAATTTTCTAAGCATTTTCTTGGCATTCTAATGCTATAGAAACCTCAATGACTCTTCTCTGGAGTCCCAAAAATTATTTTATGATTTTTCTCCTGGGTTTAGGGCTCCTAGTTGTGAGGACCGAACTTCCCACTGGGTTACCCATCGCTAGGGCACCGGCTCATTTAACTTGGTTGTATTTTATTTCTAAAATTTTTCCTACATTTTTCTTATTAATATTTGAGTTAATTATGGTTCCTCACTTTAGTTTAAATATTTTTCTAGACGTTCTAGCTGTCCGAATAGACACCGGTCACCTGAACAGTAGAATGTGCAGAATTGCTACAGTGAGGGTATTACAGAAAATGTGTATGTATAACCAACCATGAATTTTAGCAACATTAAGTGAGTGATGATTTTGATGATTTAAACTGAATTAAATTGGTTTAATGATGGTGTTTGAGGAGTGTGTATGGATTAGAGATTGAAGTCCAAGTGTTATGCATGAGTAGGAAAATTGAAAATTTAGGGCTAGGGTTTTGGCAATAAATTTATGATTTTGCTCATGTAGTGATGAAAAGAAGTTCTAATGGTCAATTAGCGACCATTTGGTCATATTTGAGTAGGAAATTGAGTGAATGGTGCCAAGGAATTTGAGGTTAGGTATGCTGTCCAATATGCCCTGCAGGTCTGGATATGAGTCCAGCAAGTTTGGACAGCTATAGCTTGAGTTGTGTAGGTTCAATTGGTACAAGGCCAATTGGATATGAAACTAGACACGTAATGGCACAACTTTGATGAAGAAACCTTGCCCAGAAAAAAAACTTAGGATGACCTAAAAATTGGCCAAATCCATGGTATGATGACCCGATGCACCGCGGTGTCCAATGCCAACGACCCATTATCTAGTTTAGTCAGCCTGTCATAGGTTACTTGGGTAGTGAAATTTATTGAAATAAATTAAGAATATTAGCAACTGAAAATATTAGTCATTAAATAAATGAGTAAGAATATTTAAAATAAATTAGATTAGTTATTTAGCAGAAAGAATTGAAATGAATTGGAACGATATTAAAATTTAATTATTAAGAAAGAATTGAGCGCTTTTGAAGAGGAATAAATTAGAACAAATGATAGTTAATACTAGAAGTATTATATGAAATTAGATTAAATTCCAGAGTATCCAAATTTTGATCCATTTCTTCTTTTATTGTATATTATTTTCTTATAATATTATTGCACCACTAAGCAGCAGTGCTTAGCGCGATGGATTTGTTTCCTCGCGCAGGTATTGAAGGGAAAGCCCAGAAAAAAAAAATATTAAACAGAGATTTTGGAGTTCTGATCTGCAGAAGTGTCAGAAGTGTATAAGGTTGTCACCTCCTCAGCAATACATATAGATAGAGCTCACAAAAGTTATTTTATGTATTTATAATTAGTTATTATGTTGAAATATAAATTATGAAATTGTAATTAATTTGTATATTATGTAAATTGTAAATTATGTAATTAATGGAAATTTGAAATTTTTGATATATGAAATGAGCATGAATGAATATGCATGATAATGAATAAGAATCGAAATATATGGACACTATCAGAAATGATGAGCATGGATAAGATCTTTATTTGAAAATATTATTGAAAATTTTAAACAGGTGAATAGTGAATCACGTTAATATTTAATAAAATAGAGGAAACTCAGTTGGTTTCTCCGTTGAAAAATAATTAATATTAAAATATAACGAGATCAAATTATTAATGGAATAAAGTAAGATAAAACAGGGTGCTCCGACACTGAAAGTAGCACGCCTTGCTCGGCTACATTGTAGTCGGGTGAGGGATGTTACAATTTTCATGGATTAGGAAGTTTTTATACGAGATTTGTACCTAACTTTAGTTCATTGGCTGCTCCAATAAATGAACTTGTTAAAAAGAATGTGACATTTGTTTGGGATAAAGAACATGAACATGCATTTGCCATGCTTAAAAAGAAATTGTGTTCTGCACCTTTATTGATTTTGCCTAATTTTGACAAGACATTTGAGATTGAATGTAATGCATCAGGTGTAGGGATTGGAGTTATTCTCATGCAAGAGAAATGCCCAATTACTTACTTTAGTGAAAAGCTACATGGTGCCACATTGAATTTTCTACACATGACAAAGAATTGTATGCATTAGTTAAGGCATTAGAGACATAGCAACATTATCTATGGGTTAAGGAATTTGTCATACATTCTAATCATGAATCTTTGAAGTATATCAAAAGCTAACATAAGTTGAGTAGGAGACATGCCAAATGGGTAGAATTTATAGAGTCTTTTCCTTATGTTGTGAAATATAAGCAGGGCAAAGAAAATGTGGCAGCTGATGCACTCTCCCGCAGGTATAATCTTCTTACGACTCTTGATTCTAAATTGTTGGGATTTGAGTATGTTAAAGAATTATATGAGCATGATGATGACTTTGCTGCCATATTCCATGCATGTGAGAAATCTGCATTCCAAAAGTACTTTAGGAATTATGGGTATTTGTTTAAAGAAAATTGATTATGCGTGCCTAGAAGTTCTTTAAGGGAATTTCTCGTAAATGAGAGTCATAGTAGAGGCCTTATGGGGCATTTTGGTGTCGCCAAAACACTAGATGTCCTTAGGGAGCATTTCTTTTAGCCCCACATGAGAAAAGATGTTGACAGACTATGTGCTAGATGTGAGACTTGCAAGAGAACAAAGTCTAAGGTGATGCCTCATGGGCTATACACACCTCTACCCGTGCTTAAGCATCCTTGGGTTGATTTGTCCATGGACTTTGTCTTGGGTTTGCCTAGGTCACAAAGGGGTCATGAATCTATTTTTATTGTTGTGGATAGGTTTTCAAAAATGGCTCATTTTATCCCATGTCACAAAACTGATGATGCTCATATGTTGCTAATTTATTCTTTAGGGAGGTTGTTAGGTTACATGGTATACCTAAAACCATTATGAGTGATAGGGATGTCAAGTTCTTGAGTCATTTTTGGAAGGTTCTATGGGGAAAATTGTGAACTAAGTTACTTTTCTCTACTACTTGCCATCCCCAAACTGATGGCCAAACAGAAATAGTGAATAAGACCTTAGTCACACTTTTAAGAGCCTTAGTGAAACAAAATTTAAAGTCTTGGAAGGAATGCATACCATACATAGAATTTGTACATAATAGGATTGTGCATTCATCTAATGGATACTTTCCTTTTGAGCTTGTTTATGGTTTTAATCCGCTTACTCCCTTAGATTTGTTACCATTGCTTATTGATCATGTTACTTCATTGGATGGTGAGAAAAAGGTTGAAATGGTTAAAAATATGCATAACAAGCTAGGTTGCAACTAGAAAAGAAAAATGAGTAATATGCATCTCATGCTAATAAGGGGCAAAAGCCTATGATTTTTAAACCAGGTGACTTGGTATGGATCCATTTGAGAAAGGAAAGGTTTCCTAACCAAAGGAAATCTAAGTTGCAACCTAGAAGTGATGGCCCTTTTCAAGTGCTTGAAAGAATTAACAATAATGCTTATAAGATAGAATTGCCTAGTGATTATGGGGTTAGTAATACTTTTAATGTAACTAATCTTACTCCTTTCCTTGGTGCAGAAAAAAATTCGAGGATGAATTCTTCTCAAGTGGGAGAGGATGATGAGGATCATCATGGAGCACCACCACCCTTCAAAGGGACAATCACTAGGACGAGAGCTAAACAACTTCAAAGCATGCTTATGGACTATAAAAGGGCTTTTGGCTTAGGAGCGAAACTGCATAAGGAAGGCCTAGCTTGCTTGCTCTAAGAATCTAAGTGGATCACTATGTGCCAAGTTGGAGCTTCCATTGCCACATCACCAGCCATGTCACTGACCATGTAAGCTTCCATTACCACGTCACCAGCCACTTTGGACATGCCTCATGCCACCTTGGAGTCCACTTGACAGCCACCTTGGTGTTTGTAGGGTTCATGACACGTGGAGGGAGCTCATTGGTTCATTTTGAATTAAAGAGAGTTACTTTTTAACCAAGTGGGCCCAATATTTTGCCACAAAGAGGGACCAATTGCTGCCACCTTCTGCCCTTTTGTAATTAATGTTGCTGTCACCTTTCGTCTTTATAATTAATACACTTACTATTCTTGTTAGGATTGCCAACATGGCACAATTATTTGTAACTCTTGTCTTAACATTTCTAGCTTGGGTTTCTATAACCCTAGGTTTATAAGGAAGAGAATATCATCTTCTTCCTTCAGTTTTCATTTCTGCTGCACATGAGAGCCTCCATTAGAGAGAGAGTCTGAGTTTTCTATCTTGCTAGTTTCTGGAAGAACTAGAACTTAGGCAACTTGATCACTTGCCTATTTTACTTGATGATCAATGTAATCTCCCACATGTTGGGTTTTGTGTTCACATTTGATCTGTTCCTCTTTAAATATATATTTTGGTGCTTCTTTTTTCTTCCATAGAGATTGCATCTTATTTTATTCAAAGAAAACTTGTTTTGGTGTTGATGATCTTTGGGTTCCATTACAGGTCTGCATCCTTAAGCAATGTTCATTTGGGTGCCTATCATACTTAAGTCTAATTTTTATATCCATTATTGGCCCCATATATCTAAATGTTATAATCGTCATTAATTGATATTTTTTATTGGCCCAATAAGAAAAAAAAAATTTAATGGACTAATATTCTCGTAATTTAAAATTTTTTGTTGACCCAATTAAAAAAGTATAATGAGTTCATATTTTAATATTTAAAAAGATTAGTTTTTATTGGCTAATAAAATTGAAAAATTAGTGGCCCCACATTTTTAAAATTTTCCTTTAAATAATTAAAAAATATTTTAAAAAGATTCAAATTGTGAGTTAATTACTATTTACACTACAATTTAGTTTTAATATTTTTTGTCTCAGTTAATTTATGAGTCTGAAATATTAAATTAAATTGCCTATTTAATGTGACACGAGCTCATAGCTCAAGCTGGCAAAAGACCAATAGTTAGTGGGTATTAATTATATGGAGCTTGACCAATTAAATAATTACTCGCACAAATGGGTGTTATTTATTGGATAGTTATAGATATTCAATGTCTAAAAATATCTACTGAAGATGATGGGCATGAAAGTGTAGTGGGTAAAGTGGTATGAGTGGATGGTTATGGAGTTAGTGGGTGGTTTTTGGTAGTTGTTGGTGGTTATGGGAAGTTAAAAGAAGTGGGCTAGTAGAGAGAAAAAGGGGCAAGTGGTGGAGAAGGTGGTACCACTAAACTTGGACACCAAGCAGAGCCTCGCCTATAAATTGACATGCTGGGCTTTAGACAATAATAACTAATCAATCAATCAACACCTAATAGACATAATGTTTTAGCTCAAATTTCTCTTAGTTCAACCTTTTTCTTTTATAATTCAACAACTTTCTTTATTTTTCGGTCTAATATCAGTTTCAATTTATCCCTTTTTATTTTCAATTCAAGTAATCAATTTCCAATTCTTCTACAAACATTTCCATTCTTGTAATCAATCTTATTAGTTTTCAATGCAATTTGTAATTTTTTGTTCATATTCCAATTCCTGCAAATCAACTCTTTAATTTTTTCAGCAAGCCAATTAACTATTTTTCTACCAATGTTTACATATTCAAGCAAATTAGTCTTTCAATTTCTCAAAGCTTTCATTTACACTTTTTATACATATTTACATTTTTCCAGTAAGTAATTTACTCTTTCAATCAAGCACAAATTTTATCTTTTCTGCATAGATTTACTTTTTGAATAATCAGTCATGAACAACCTTTACTTTTCAAGCACAACATTTACTCTTTTATGCACAAGCGATCTTTGAATTTCTCAACAATCAATTCTAGTTCTCAAATTTTTCAAGTTGATCAAGTAGAGATCTTGACGAAGCACATCCTAGTGGAGTCAAGGAACCTAAGAGAAAATTTGGTCCTTTATTTCCCATTAATCATTCTAATTAGAAGTTAGACCAGCGCGAATACATTTACAAATGGGATCATATGCATCCCTAGCACTCTCGCAATCCAACTCTCATGTGCAAAAAGGCCATATCTACTTTTGACACGTGTAAATTCAATAAAATTAACGTGGAAACAGTTTTTAGCACGCCCAGTGGAACTGTCTCACACCAATATTCTCAAATCTTCTCTTTTGACATTTAGTTCATATTGTCACACAAAAGTTTTGGACACCATGCCAAAAATAAGGATTTATGATGAAAAAGAAGCTATAAGGTCCTACCCTGATGGAGTAGCTAATGAAGCTAAACTCAATGAACAATAAGGTCATGACACTGAGTCACCTTCAGCAGAAGAGTTGGCTTCAATTGCATTTGATATGGCTAGCATTAACACTTAGATAGCTCAACAAGTTACAGACCAAATTAAAGCTAGCATCAAAACTTCTTTTGAGACTGGCTTCAAGGAACTGTCTGTTCAGCTAGAATAGAGATTAGTTGAGGGTCTGTGAGAAATCTAGCTGAAGCTCAATCGCCCGAGGGCAGGCGACAATCTTAGGTAGTCACGCAATGACTAACCAATAGGAGTCCAATGAGGTGCAAGGAACACTAACCTAGGAAGAGCAACATTAGCAACCACCTCAAAGGAGAGAAATAACTCTAATGGTTTCTCCTACACAAGCAATAAGGACATTCAATAGATGATAGAGAGGTAACTTCTATGCTACTATCAATCCTACAACTCACCCGTATGTACATAATGTTGTAAATGTAAATAATGTCTTGATAATGCAGTGAATAATGCGGATAATGTTAGGATTAATTATGTAGTACCACCACCACCACCTGTGCATGCACTCAATGTTACATCACTTTAAACCTCATGTTGACCATGAAGCCCTTAGGATAGTTGTTGAAGAGTTGTATGGACCTAGCCTTCATTAGACAGGCCATCTTAAGCTTCATAAACCCTATCCAAACTAGGTGCATAAGAATAATCCCTTCCTTAGGGGTTATAAAATATACCTGAGTTTACATTGTTCTTAGGAGATGCGTTATAATCTTCTTTAGAACATATTGGTAAGTTTACTATGCAATGTGGTAAGCTTGCTAATTATGACAATTTTGACATATTTAAATTAAGGTTGTTTCCCAATTCTCTAATTGTAGTTGCATTTTCTTAGTATGCTTCATTACTTAGAGATTCTGTTCACACTTGGTAAGACATGGAGTAGTTATTTCAAATGCAGTTTTATAAAACTAAACATGAGGTGTCTATTGTTGAGTTGTCTAAAATTTATAAAAGGCCAGGAAAGTCTGTAGATTCTTACATATCTAAGTTCAAGAATATGTGCAACAAATGCAAAGTATTTATGACTGAATGTGATTTTGTTTGAATGTGAGTTTGTCAAGTTAGCCAAAGGTCATTTAGACATTGAGCTTGGAAAGAAATTTCAAGGTGTTGAGTTTAGAGATTTCTTTGAGTTTGCTACAAAAATGGTAGACTATGAAAAGCTATTTAAGGAAAAAAATCAAAAAAGTAAAACTTCCATGGATCCCTATGTTGAGTTTGCTTGTCTTATGTTATCTAAACAAGTAAATCTTCAGAACCATGGAGGAAAGCCCTTTCCAACCCTCTGTGGCCCTAGCAATAATATTCTTTTGACATAACCAGGGCAGAGGATATTTTCAATTTTCTCTTGCAGGAAAAGTTCTTTGACTCTTCCACAAGGACACAAGATGTCATCTAAAGAAGAAATGAAAGACAAGGATTACTGCAAGTATTATCATGACCCAATTTCTAGGCCAGACGCTAGGACTTAGGTCAACATAAGGCCCCTGAAGCCCATAGTAAATTTAACTATTTCTAAACCATTCATAAAGCCCATTAAGGTAGCCCAGTTTTAAGAAAACAAACGAACAAAGTTTAGCCATAATTTGGACTATCCAACGGGAAGTATTAACTCACCTGACCTATAAACAAATAATATCAATAATATGGGGAGCTTAGCTCACCCTCATAATCCTCAAATTGCATATATCAACATTTGGGAGCTCAGCCACTCTATCATCAATAATAAACATCTCATACATCCATGCAATCTCATATAATTAATTTTACAACTCCAGAACTAAGTTATTATAACCCAAATAAAAAACATAACTATTAGTCCATGTGAAGTTCTAGATTTAAATAAAAGACAATAAAAGCAAATCAAAATATTTCCTGTTTAAATCTGTAGGGAAAGAAAGCAGGTTAATCACAAATAAAGCCACTTGTCCTTGAGGAAAAATAGTTAAATAGGGGTGAGCGTTCGACTAAGAGAATAAGATATTAATTTTAAATATAATTTCTATAATTATCTAAATCTAATGCTTTCCTATGTATGAGCTGCAACACGTTCACATAGTTCAAACAATTCAACTAATATTTGCACAATAGATAATTTGGAGCACACATGCACCCATGTATCACATCAATACATATATGGGAGCAATGCCTGCCAGTCAGGTCAACTCAAGCTGAACTTTCGCTTAATAATCCAAGCACAGGGGCCAGTGAGATTAACTCAAAGTCATGCTCACCCCGACTTATCTATATATAAAGATTGAGTCCTAGCAAGTCAAGCCCTAGCTGTGACTACTCGTCCTGCCCATATCCATATCCACATCATACTTATGCCAACACACACTCACACACAGCTCCAAGTTATCTTAAGGCAACATCCATAAACAAATTCAATAACATATGCAGCAAAGGAGCGTGCCTAGTATTTAACTAATTATATACATACATTTAAGTGAATGCATGAGCATGCCTTAAATATATATTAATAATAATGAAATTACAAATAAAATCAATATCAAACTCACAGTGCAACCCAATGCTTATTGGTCCTGCTGAGAAAAAGAAAATTATTGATTTGAATCACCTAAGCAAACATACCAAAATTGGCAATTTGTTTATTCAAATTTATATAAAATATTCTATCAGATAAATTTCAAATTTTAATCATACGTTCAAGACATCCAAATACAGCATCAGTAAAAATTGTAGCATCAAATTATCTATATGTCATGAGATATCAAAATATCTATCAAACCCTTCAAATTCTGAATTTTTTAAAATAGCTCTTACTCAGACAACTCATACAAAATAATTTATATCTCACAAACCATAAGTTCAAATTTTACCACAACAGCCCCAACATCCTAAAGATCATTTCTACCAAATTTTATAATTTTCTAAGCATGCTAACTATTTATTTTCCTCAAATTTCAGTAGCCAAAATTCAGAATTTCAAATGCAGACAACTTATGTTTAACAATTTATTTCTCCTAACCAACCATTGAAAAATTACCAAATTTTAACCATAACTTCTATACATATAAACCTCAAACATATCAAAAAATCAATGATGAAAAATGCACCAAACTGACCTGGACGGAAGACAAAGTTGCTGCCCCTGCTCAACCCCTGTTTCTACTTCTATTCATCATCTTTCACCCTTTCTCTCTCTAGTTTCTTGGTTTTCAGACTACTCTCCCTCTTTTCCCCTTGCTGGCGTCCATCTTTGCTAGAGAAATCTCAAAAATCTAGCCACCATCTTCCTCGTTCCCTTCTTCTTCTTCTTTTTCTCCTTCTCTTTTTCTCTGTTTTTCCTTTCCTTTTCTCTTTCCCGATTCTTCTACTCTCCATTTCTTTTTCTTTTTTTTTTTTTTAATTCTGAGGAAGGGGCTGCCAATTGTCCCTCTTTTTAAACAAATTTCACTTTGGTCATTGAATTCTCAAAAAATTGTATTTTCCACCCCAAAACTTCTAAACTTTACTTTTAGGTCCAAAATTAAATTAAACTTTTCTCTCCAAAACTTTATAAATTATATTTCCATTCAAATAATAGCCATATTTAATATTTTTTCAAAAATTAGGGTGTTACAATTCTCTCCCCCTAAAAAGAATTTCATCTTTGAAATTCCACAACTTAAAGAACCATAAAGTCTAATCCAAAACTACCACGCTTTTGCTGAAATTAAACTTTTTTTTCTCCATATAATCAAAACAACTATCATACACCAATCACTTCAGAACTCAGTAAAACAAGTCAAAACCTAATGCTCCTATTACTAGAGTTCACTTTAGAACCTAGTAAAACACGATAAATCCTAATGCCTTTCTCAATTTGATTTCACCCAATGCCTAAAACTGTAAACTAATTATAACACGTGTCTTTACCCTAATCATTCCTTCATCCTTGACATTAAGTGTGCATTTATCATCATTTCTATCTCAGAAGATTGTGTACGAACTGGTGCCTATCAAAATTTCAAATAATTGGATCACCTTGACATAGTATCCCTTCCTAATATAATCTTCCAAAACCGAACGTATGTGATAAACTTGATAAGAAGGAGAAATCTTCTTCCACAATCAACAGTACACCTACCACAGTCTCACCTGGCATATCATCTTATAATTTATTATCTTTTCTCATACTTTATTTATCCTCTATGCCTATCATCACTTTTTTGGTATTCCTATCTTTTGTTATTTTCTGAAAGATACCTCTCACTTATTCCAAAACCAACTCTATTCATACCTACTACCATTACTCTGATTCGTATGCTTGCAACTTGTGAGTACTATCTATATCTGTCTCTTTCCAATTTCTTTTCCTTTACAGTTACTCTGTCACTGAACTCTACACAAATGACTTTATTAGTCACACTGAACATATCTGTCTGATTCCTTATAATAATCTAGACTAACACTTCACCATCTATACTGTCTAATCTAAAGTCTCTGTACATCATCAATTATTATTTTTCATCATCATACCTATTTAAACCATTACATCAACTTCAATCAACTTACTATTTACCAGTTTCTTTCCTTAGTTTGACAAGATAGTTTAGGACACTATTGTACATGTCTAGCAACTACTCATTCAGGTTGCATTCCTCACCTAACTCGACTTTTACTGTCAATAGATTAAAGGAATATTGTCCCATTGCTACCCATTTCACCTTAGGAATAAGGAATAGACAAAGTTTGATCCAATCTTACAACTCAAAGCTCTTTGTTTTAACTCCTATCACTGCCCTTACTACTACCTGCTCTAGGTTTTGCATTTTTGGGTTTTATATCTTGACAACTTTACTCACTAATGTGGTCCTATTCTGGCTCTCTAATCTTGCTTACCCATTAATCCATCTCTTTTTATCTTACCCATAACCAAAACTTTAGCTTTATTCTTCTTCCTAAACTAATATTTATACTAGAGGATTGTACCTTTCTGTGTCTTTTGCAGATCATTTACACCTCTGAGCTACTTAGATTGGTCCTCAGATTCTAATGGCTAGCACTTCCACTGGCACTCCATTTATCTCTCTTATTGCATCTGGACCCAACTATCCTAACTCTTATTTCTATACTTCTTCTATCTACTGATATTCTATGACTTGTCTCTATTGACTAACTACCCTTATCCTTTTCTTTGTTTCGAGTATACTCTTATCTTGGGCAGTAAGAAGGTGATAAAGAATTTAGAGATAATAGCCATGCATTCATTGTATGATTTCTGTTCCTATCTGTTAGACTACAAACTGCCTTTTACTCCTCGAGGAGGGGATTTGCATAGATTCTCTTTTCCCATTTCCACTTAATTATCTGAAACTTAAGGTACTGGGCACCCAATCCCATCACTAACTCAAAAGAACCACACCTGCCATGATTTAATCACTTATGACTCCTACAGTGGAACTCGTATGCTCCCTAGGGTACCTAAGCCAACACCTCTCTATCACACTACGGTCCCATCTGGGATGTCATTCAATAGGTCACCAATATTGGTAGTACTCTTTTGTGTCTCCTAAAAGGATATTTTCATACTCTGTAACACAACTGACTATAAGAGAGGTACTATATCTACCAGATTGCCATAACTATGCAAGGCTATCTATCTCTTATCACACTACAACCTCCTTAAAATGTCATTTCATAGGCTATGAACATTATTCATAGCCTTTTATCTCTTTTAGGGAGCAAAGTTGTACTCTGCACCTTGTTGTCACGCAAAGGATATACTATTCTTACTCAACTTTAGGCAAAACATCCAACGTAATGCCAAAACTATCTAAGATCCCATATCGAAGACCAATATATCTCACTTAGCAGGTGTCATCCTTACACTACAACCATGCTAAACCTCTAATCCCATGACAACTCATGCTATAACTCTAGCTCATATAGGGTAATCGAGTCACTGACTCTAGTTACCACCCAACTGTGATCTTGGATACCATAGCTCAAGGGTTTAAACCCTTAACTGGGAGTTCTAAACTCCTCTATAGATATAAAACTCTGTCCTAGCATAACTGTACCAAAACAGAGGCTGTCTGCAAATGGCCTCATCATGGAACACCATGGGGATGCACATAGCTCTACGCAATAATCTCATGTCAGTACTGTAATCTGTAGCTTATAAATTAGACATTGAAAACATTGCATATGTCACTATAGTACATCCCAACAGATTAGGTTTCCCAATCTCTTATCTCTCTTTAACCCACTAATACCATAAATTTACTCTAATTGGGCCATCCACTAATGACTACCAGTAGTGGTACCCTCAGCCTCATTTGGAGCAGCTATACTGCTATAACTCACTTTTATGTACTCGTGCCTTATGCTAGATTGGCACACCACTTAACCCCATACTGACAGAAACACAACTTTTTTTAAAGTATGTATTCCTAAGGCAGACCTCAACTATAACATTCTGAATTTTTAAATAATTATTTTATGTGTAAATTATGATATTTTAATGTATTAAAAATTATGGTATTTAATTTGAATTTTTTGGGTTTTTAAAACTGGGTTTTTAAAACTAGTTTTTTATTTTTCACTATAATTAATTTTAATATTTTTAAAAATTAATTTAAAGACTACACGGCAAGTTTAAAAATATATTTGGACTCCATAAATTTTTCTGAGTTTTTTGTAATTTTTTTGAAATTTTCAGGCCTTGTTTTGGGTCTTAGGACAAAGCAAAAATTGAATTTTGAGTGTCCTGAATCTAACCAGACAAATAGAACTGGACCAAATTGGACTAATCAAATCAAACCTACCCTTTTCTTTTTTCCCTCCCTCTCTCTTCTTTTTCCCTCTCCTCCCTCACCCCCACCGTTGGCCACTACCTCCCCCTCCTTCCTCCCTCGCTGACGCACCACCGGCTACCCTTCCCCATTGCTGCCACTTCTCCCTCCAGCCAGAATCATGGCCCAAAGTCCCCCTTCCTTCATGCACTCCTTTTCATCTTCCTTGGCCATTTTCGGTAATTTCGGCCACTAATTAGACTGGGTCTTGTCCCTATTTTGTTATACTACTAGAGAGCTTTCCATAAATACTAATTTTACTAATTTTTATCGAGCAGTTTGTGCGAATTGAGTCTAAAAAGTTTTAGCCCTTTTTGACTTCTAGGCTAGATTTCTCCGAAACTATGAATGCCACTAAAATTCTGAGACCACCAGTGCATCCTACTTGTCAAGAGCTTTCCAACGACACCAATTTGGAATTTTTTTGACACCAAAAATTGGTTAGTCCCATGAGCTTGCTAGTGATTTTTCGGGTCTTAAATGAGTCTTTTTAATTAAATAAGAATTATAATCTAACTCCTAGTACTGAAATTCCACTAACGACTGATACTGCATTTTGGGGCCAAACGCACGAGTTACCAAACCCACTTCGGAAGTGGTTCAATATTACAATGCCTTCCACCATTTTCAGATGCCTTAGATGTGTTTCAAGTGTCAGAATTGGCATAGGTAAACCCAAACTCCAAATGCCTCATGTTACCTAAAGTTGAGTTTAGAATAAAAATTCATAAAATATTCACGGATAGCTAGAAAATTATGATTCTAATTGTACTAATATAAGAGCATTGTTAAGGATTGTGGGGCATGATTATAGAATTTTTGGGGTTAGTTTAGATAGTTTTCACAAAATGCTAGTTTTAAGCTTAATAGGTGAATAGTGTAAATATGTGAAATTTAATTGTTTTGGCAGGCCTAGGAGGGGCATTATTTTGTTGTTATGTTGTGGGCCTAAGGACTTTGGATTAGAAAGTGTTATTTGAGCTGTTTTGCAGAATAGGTAGATCCTAGGTACAAGAAAAATTCTGTCGGATTTTCGGCATAAAATTTAGGTTGTCTTTAACTCTTTAAGTTCTTATTTTGTTTTAATATTAATAAATTCATGAATATAATTGTTTAGGTGATCCGAGTCAACCTTCCTCCTCTTCTCAGCCACCTCAGTGATCTTTAATTAATTTATGAGTTAATATTGATTTTATTTATAATATCAATATTAATAATTTATATTCAAGGCATGCTCATACATTCACACATATATATATGTATATATTTAGTTAAATGCTACGCACACTCTTTTATTGCATATTTTTATTGAACTTGTTTGTGGATGTCATTTTAAGGTAATTTAGAATTGTATGCGTGTATTGGTGTGTGCATGGTATGGATGTGGACTTGGGTAAGACGAGTAGTCATGGCTAGAGCTTGACTCGCTGGGACCCAATCCTTATATATGGATAAGTAGAGGTGAGTATAGCTTTGAGTTGATCTCATTAACCGCCACACTTATATTATTAAGAGAAAGTCCAGCTTGAGTTGACCTCACTGGCATGTATTAGAATTAAGAGAGTTGTATAGGGGATCAACTCCCATATATATATATTGATGTGACACATGGGTGTGTGAGTACTCCAAATTATCTTTTGTGCGAATATTATTTGAATTATTTGAAACTATGTGAATATGTTACATTTCATTCATAGGAATGCATTAGGTTTAGATAGTTATAGAAATTATATTTAAAATCAATATCTTACTCTATGAGTCGAACGCTCACCCATATTCAACTATTTTTCCTCAGGTGATAGGTGGATTTATTGAGATTAACCTGCTTTCTTTTCCCAAAGGTTTAACCATAAACATTAGTTTTACTATTATTACTTTTTATTTAATTCTAGAACTCTGTATATACCAGTAGTTGTATTGTTTTATATGGGGTTGTAATAACTTAATTCTCTAGAGTTGTAAACTTATTTATGTGAGATTGCTTAGATGCATGTGATTTTTATTACTGTGGATAGAGAGAGCTGAGCTCCCAATTGTTTATTTATCTGTTTTAAGAATTATGAGGGTGAGCTGAGCTCCCCAGATTTTTTATATTATGCGTTATAAGTCGGGTGAGTTAATACTTCCTATCGGATAGTCCAATTTATTGCCAGACTCTATTCATTTATTTTCTTGAAATTGGACTATTGTTATGGGATTTATGTTTGGGTTAGAAATAATTAGGCTTACCATAGGCTTCGAGGACCTTATACTGACCCAAGTCCTAGTGTCGGTCCGCTCATAAATCGAGTCATGACATTAACTAGTTTGCTAACTCAAATTCACATCACCATGTTTTCCAAAAAATTGAAACACTAAATTGGAGTACTCTTACACTATCCAAGAAAAAAAAAAAGGATCTAAAAATAAGGAATTACAAAAGAAGATGAAACAGGATCATATACTCCATATGTGATAACTCTAGGTACATACTTTCTCATGAATCTAGAGCCTAAGCTTTGATACCATAATTATCACAACCCAATTTCTAGGCCAGACTAGTACTAGGACTTGGGTCAACATAAGGCCCCCAAATCCAATAGTAAGCCTAACTATTCTAATATATTCATAAAGGCCATTAAGGTAACCCAATTTTAAGAAAACAAACAAACAGAGTCCGACCATAAATTGGACTATCCAACGGGGAGCATTAACTCACCCTACCTATAAACAAATAATATCAATAATATAGAGAGCTCAGCTCACTCTCACAATTCTCAAATCACATATATCAACATTTGGGAGCTCGGCTCCCTCCATCATCAATAATAAACATCTCATACATCCATGCAATCTCACATAATTAATTTTACAACTTCAAAACTAATTTATTACAACCCAAATAAAAAATACATCTATTGGTCCATGCAGAGTTCTAGATTTAAATAAAAGACAATAAAAGCAAATCAAAATATTTTTTGTTTAAACCTGTGAGGAAAGAAAGCAGGTTAATCACAAATAAAGCCACCTGTCACCTGAGGAAAAATAGTTAAATAGGGGTGACCATTTAACTTAGAGAGTAAGATATTGATTTTAAATATAACTTTTATAACTATCTAAATCTAATGCTTTCCTATGTATGAAATGTAACACATTAACATAGTTCAAACAATTCAACCAATATTCACACAAAATATAATTTGGAGCACGCACGACCCATATGTCACATCAATACATATATAAGAGTTGTCCTCTACATAGCTTTTTTAATCCAATACTTGCCAGTGCAGTCAACTCAAGCCAAACTTTCGCTTAATAGTCCAAGTGCGAGGTTTAGAGAGATCAACTTAAACTCATGCTCACCTCAACTTATCCATATATAAGGATCGAGTCCTAGTGAGTTAAGCTCTAGCTACAATTACTCGTCCTACCTATATCCTTATCCACACCATACTCATGCCAACACACACACACAGAGCTCCAAGTTATCTTAAGGCGACATCCACAAACAAACTCAATAGCATATGCAGCAAAAGAGTGTGTTTAGCATTTAACTAATTATATACATACATATAAGTGAATGCATAAGCATGCCTTGAATATAAATTAATACTATTGAAATTACAAATAAAATCAATATCAAACTCACAGTGTAACTCAATGCTTATTGGTTCTACTGAGAAGAAGAAAATTATTGATTTGGATCACCTAAGCAAACATACTAAAATTGGCAATTTTTCCATTCAAATTTATATAAAATATTCTAACAGTTAGATAAATTCCAAATTTTAAACATATATTTAAGTCATCCAAATACAATATCAAAAAAAATTTTAGCATCAAATTATCTCTACATCATGAGATATCAAAATATCTATCAAACCTTTCAAATTCTAAATTTTTCATAGCTCTTACTTAGACAACTCATACAAAATAATTTATATCTCACAAACCACAAGTTTAAAATTTGCCAAATTTAACCACAATGGCCCAACATCCTAAGATCTTCTTTACCAAATTTTATAATTTTTTAAGCATCCTAACTATTTATTTTTCTCAAATTTTAATAGCTAAAATTCAAAATTCTAAATGCAAATAGCCTATGTTCAACAATTTATTTCTTCAAATCCAACCATTGAAAAATTATCAAATTTTAACCATAACTTCTACACATATAGACCTCAAAATATCCAAAAATCAATGGTGAAAGATGCACCAAACTCACCAGGATGGAAGACAAAGTTTCTGCCCTTGCTCAACCTCTATTTTTGCTCCTATTTATCATCTTCCTCCCTTTATTTATTTAATTTCTTGGTTTTCAGACCACTCTCCCTCTTTTCGCTTACTGGCATCCATTTTTGCTGGAGAAATCTCAAAAATCTGGCCACCATCTCCCTTCTTTCCTTTTTCTTCTTCTCCGTCTCTCTTTCTCTCTTTTCCTTTCTTTTTCTCTTTCTCTCTTTTTCCTTTCCTTTTCTCTTTCCTAATTCTTTTACTCTCTATTTTTTTTTTTTATAATTCTGGAGAAAGGGCTGCCAGCTGTACCTCTTTTTAAACAAATTTTATTTTGGTCCTTGAATTCTCTAAAAATCATATTTTCCACTCCAAAACTTTTAAAACTTTACTTTTAGGTCCAAAATTAAAGTAAATTTTTCTCTCCAAAACTTTGTAAATTATATTTTTATTCAAATAATAACCATATTTAATATTTCTTCAAAAAATTGGGGTGTTACAAGTATCATGATGTTTGGACTCATCACACCAATTGTTGTTGGGCATTCAAGACTTGTTCCAGAACAATACAGCAAAGGAGTTCTCAAGTTCCCAGACAAGAGTGAGACTTTAATGTTAATTGAAGAGGATCTATTTCCACCAGTGGCAACCATTAATGCCACCAATGTTAATTTAAAGGCATCATTGGAGAAAAAGAAAACTAAGGATAGGACACAAAAAAATCTTAGTCTAAAGCTAAAATATGCCTGGGTTTCAAAGCAACAGATTTATAAGGTTCCTGATGGACAACAAATGAGACAAATAAGGAAGGTTGCACCTGTGAGGCAAATCACAAAACTTAGGCATCAAAAGCCAAATGCAATAAAGGAAAAAGTTCAATTTATGGTATAACTTGTAGGTACACCCACTAGTGAGTGGAGTCTAGTTTGGCACAAGAAATTTCCTAAGTCACTGACTAGAACATGGAAAAGGATATTACGGTGGCTAAAAGTTAAATAATGCCGTAAGAAGGAATTCAACACTAAAAGCTCTATTAGGTATTAGAACACGACTCGGGTATATGGCAAAATAGTGAATGGGAAGTGTTTTGTGGAAGGTGAGCTAGTCTAGAAGGTCATATTGCCTTCAGGGAGAAAAGATAAAGAACTAGGATTACCCAATTGGGAGGGACCATTTAAGGTGCACATATTTCTAAAGCATGAGGCATACCAACTAGCTAGCTAGATGAAATCTCATACAAGAAGTGCATCAATGGATGCTACCTCAAAAATTACTATCTTAGTATTTTAGAGATAGCATAAAGCAATAGTAAAATGAGTAGACAAGTTCTCGAAGAGTCATTCTACTATTCCTATCATGCATAGGCAAGTCAAACAAAGCATGCAAAGGGCTTTGTAACCTATTGGGTACTTGCTAAAGATAGTTCATATACATGGTGAAGTGGGTGATAATGGCATAACAAAGGGCTCAGCCCTATTTATCAGTTCATAATCATAAGCAAGGGCCGAATCTCAATCATCAAGTCTCATCATGTCTTAAAAGCCAAAAACATGGTTGTCCAAATCATCAGTAAGATTTTGAGATCAAGAAGAGTTACAAATGTAGTAAATAAACCCCAAAAAATGATAGAGGAGGCATTGCTCCGTCAAAGAAAGTTAAAAGTAGAAAGAGGCACAAAGACAATCTCATTACTTTGACTATTCTCTCTCCTTTACTAGGCAAATTATTGTCTCCTAGTAAACCATCTTTTTTACTTGCTGGCATTTGGAGCTCAAGGAAGCTATAGGTCACTCTAAGCAAGCTTCCTCATTAGTCCGCAGGAAAAAAAAATCTATGTTGTATTTGAATAAATGAAGAAGCTCTAGAGCTATTAACTAGAGCAACTGGAGCAAAAGCAAATAAAGGAGTCACTGTAAGCAAAAGTCAAATCACAACAAGTTCATTACATGTAAATGAAGGTAATGGAGGTAATTGGAGTAATAGCTATGGTAGTATGGGATGCCAAACTCCCATAGTTGTGCAAGAGGAACCTAAACAATCCATGGAAAGTCAATTCAAAGCAAGCAAGTGAATTGATTTGTGTGCATAAGAAGAATAGTGTTACTCACTAGGGTCAGTAGATGAAGGCCTGTCCATGATGGCAACACTGGAGGTAGAAAACAAAATTCTCTCAGAAGTCCTAGTGGGATGTCAACCCAACTTTAGCTATTAAAGCACAAATACAATCAATAACGAAGCTTGAATGGTATTATCTTTACCTTAAAGTTTTCATTACTCAAGAATATAGCTTTACTAGAATGGTTTTCTATGAGCAAGGCTAAGGGGTAGTTAGAAGTGAGGTACTGGTGAAGTATATATATGTGTTTAAGTGTTGAAGTTGAATGGTTGGAAATGGGTTTGGGAATCTATGTTGAATTGCAGTTGGCTTGAGGTCTAGATTTTGGCATTGGGTATGTGTTCCATGGGATTGCCTTGCTAAAATATTCGTAGGAATTTCCTTAGAGTTCAGAGAGGGTTCTTTTAGGATGCATTAGTTGTTTCTATAATGTGGCTTCATTTCCTAATTTGTGGTGGAAGCTTTGTGGTTTGGGTTGATACGATTGGACTAAATTTTGATACGATAAAGTGTGGAAATGTGCTTTAAATGTTTGTGCAAATTTGGTATTAGATTAGCACAAAATTTAGTGGAAGACAGTTTAGGAAATAATAAAAGACCTTTATGGTGTGTGAAGTGAAAGTTAAGTTGGTATAGCTATGCAAAATTGTTTTATAGTTTGCCTATATTGGGCAAGCAGTAAAATTGATGTTAGTACAACAAGTCAAGTTTGCAATCATTTAGTCCAGAATTTCTCAAGAAAGCAGTAAAGTGTCAATTAACGCAGTGGATATCAATTTATGGTGGGCAAGGAAATTAGTGTTATAAAGTGGATTTTGATTCTACAAAATTTTGGTAGTATTTTCTTTAAAAATGTGCTATGCTAAAATTTTCTCAATGCCACAAAGGGTTACAATCAATACACAAACCACAAACAATTAAAATGTTGTTCAAATATTGCAAGTTTTTTGGGTTACACAATTTAGATGTTCAACATGTGATCAAGGTTTTCTCAATAATCAGAGGTTCAAAAAAATTCATAGGAACCCAATTTGCAAGCATCATCCATCAATTATATGGTACAAACAAAAATCATATATTATAATATCAGTTCATTCAAAGGTGTGTTACCCAAACAATTCAGATACTCAAAATTCGTTAGTTTTATTCAAAGGTACACTACCTAAAAATTTTTTAATACTCAAATTTCATTTTTTTCCATTAAATTCATTACCCAAAAAATTCCAATATCCTAGTTTATCAGTTTTTATCAATTTTTTATTACTTGAAAAATTCTGATACACACATTCGCTAGTTTCATCAAGTATGTTTGTTACCCATAAAATTCTGATACTAAAAAAATATGTAATCTCATCAAATTCATCAACAAAAAATTTTTTGGTACTTTGAATCATGCAACTTTACATCATTCTCATCAAAACAGTCAATCTCTTGTTACCTGAAAATTTCTAATACATCAAAAAAGCCAAAAATTCAGAGAAAACATACCTTTTTCTCCTCGTTTCTTCCTTTTCCTTTATCTTTTCCTTCTTTTCTTCCTCTTTCCTTTCCTTTCTTTTCTTTTCTTTCCCTTTTCCTCCTTAGTTCCGCCATCGTGCCATCTTAGGTCCTTCCTTGGTCAGCAATTGCTCTTCCTTTCTTCTCTAAGTTAGTGGTAAGGACTCCTTCCTCACCTTGCTTGCCAATTTTTGAAGTTTAATTGGGATGTGTTTGTGAGATTTGAGAGGTTTTAGTGGTTTTCTTTATTAAAATTGGGAAGAAAATAAGGAATTGTATGAGATTAGGAGGAAGATTGAGAGAAAATTGTGAGATTGGGAATGTGAGAGAGAGAGAAATTAATAAAAAGTGAGAGAAAGATGGCAAGAGAATGGGAGAGGGAGAGAGAAATTGATTAAGAGAGAAAGTGTGCGTGAGAAAGCTGTCTTAGGTGATTTGGGTATCTATGTGAGGTTTAGGTATTATAAATGCTAATGGGCTTGAAATTGGGTGAGTGAGAGTTGTGATTTTAAGCACATTAGTGAGAGATATGTGAGATTGTGTCCAATCGATTTGAAAGAATTATTAAGTCCAAGGTGTTTAGGTAAAATGATTGAAAGACTGGGCTCATTACATTTGAAGAATTAATGGGTTTATAAGAGTTGAGATTGAGCCCATTTTGAAAGATAGCTGATGGTCCATTATATTTGAGTAAGGAAATTCTGAGACTGGGTTTATCATCTATGGGTAAGAGAGTTAACGGGTCTATTGTAATTGGGTGTGAGAAAAATAAATTGTGAGCGGGCTTCTAAGAATTAAAATAACACATCATTTTAATTTTTAGAGTTTCTATGGATTGTGAGAAAATTAATCCATGGGTTATAGGGAAAAAAAAAGGAATGGTATATATGTATATGAAAAAAAAAAAGACAAAAAATAATAAAGAGCTGAGAGAAAAATCTAACCTTAGTCATAGGAAAAATAAGCTAATTTTGTTAAATAAATTTTGGCTGGCACATCAATAGTTAAATTTTATTTAATAAAATTAAAAATTTCTCTTATTTAATTTATTTAGTAAAATTTTAGCTCTACCATTATTGCCAATTTTTATTCAATAAATTAAATCCTTCAAGAATTTCTCCATGGAAGTAAGTTAATAAGAGTAGTACAGAAGCTACAAAATTTCAAGTCCAGTTCAAGATAGCCAAGTGATTATTGAGATGACATTCAACCTCTTTTGTACATGTATACAACCTAAGTTCTCAAACTATACACATGGGGGGCATTTGTTTACACCACAATTTAATTTTAATATTTTTGGATTATAGTTAATTTATGGGTCTGAAATATTAAATTAAATTGCCTATTTAATGTAATATTGGCCCATTGCTCAAGTTGGCAGAAGACCAATAATTAGTGGGTTTAATTATACGAAGCTAGAACAATTAAATAATTACCCGTATAAGTTGGTATTATTTATTGAACAGTTATAGATATTCAATATCTAAAAATATCTATTGAAGATGAAGGGCATGAAAGTGAAGTAGTGGGCAAAGTGGTGTGAGAGGGTAGTTATGGAGTTAGTGAGTGGTTTTTAGTGGTTATGTGAAGTTACAAGAAGTGGTTAGTGGAGAGAAAAAGGGGCAAGTGGTGGAGATGGTGGTAACCACTAAACTTGGCCACCAAGCAGAGCTTTGCCTATAAATTGATGTGTTGGGCTTTGGACAACAACAACCAATCAATCAATCAACACCTGACAGACACAATGTCTTAGCTCAAAATTCTTTTAGTTCATCCTTTTTCTTTTACAATTCAATAGCTTTCTTTATTTTTCAGTCTATCACTAGTTTCAATTTAGCCCTTTTTATTATCCATTTAAGTAATCAATTTCGAATTTTTCTACAAACATTTCCATTCTTATAATCAATCTTTTTAGTTTTTAATGCAATTTACAATTTCTTGTTCTTATTCCAATTCCTGCAAATTAGCTCTTTAATTTTTTTAGCAAGCCAATTTACTACTTCCTATTAATGTTTACATTTTTAAGTAAATCAGTCTTTCAATTTCTCAAAGCTTTTTATTTACACTTTTTGCACATATTTACATTTTCTTAGCAAGCAATTTACTCTTTCAATCAAGTGCAAATTTTATCTTTTTTGCACAGATTTACTTTTTCAAGCAATCAGCTATGAACCATATTTGCTTTTCAAGCACAACATTTACTTTTTCATGCACAAGTGATCTTTTAATTTCTCAATAGTTAATTTTAGTTCTCAAATTTTTCAAGTTGGTCAAGTAAAGATCTTGACAAAGTACATCCTAATAAAGTCAAGAAACCCAAGGGAAATTTTGGTCCTTTATTTCTTGCCAATCGCTCCGATTAGAAGTCAGACTGGTGCAAATACATTTACAAAATGGATCATACGCGTCCTTGGCATGCCCGCAATCCAACTCCCACGAAAAAAGCCATATCCTCTTTTGACACGCATAAATTGAGTAAAATGAATTTTACACGGAAACAATTACACAAAATACCTAAGTCTAAATATGGCATCCAGCTGACATCGCACTCGAGGGTTGAAATAGAGGCACAACCCCTCCAAACTTTTAATTTTGAATTTATAGTACTTTAAATGTGGGTATGTTCTTAATTGTCTCCCATATTTAGCCTAAAAAATATGTTAAAAAAATTTTAAAAGATTGATTTTTTATAGCCAATTAAATAAAAAATTTAATGAGTCCATATTCTAATAATTGGAAGCTTTTTTTATTATTAGCTCAATTTATTTAAAAAATTGATCACCGATATTTTTTAAATTTATTTTTAAGAAATAAAAAAATTAAAAAGAATTAAATTGTAAGTGAGGTACATAAAATAGTTAGTTTTAGTTGTTATATCCATCATTGGACCCTTATGTCAAAATGTTATAATCTTCCTTAATTGATTTTTTAATTGGCCCAATAAAATAATAAATTTAATGGACCAACATTCTAGTAATTTAAAAGTTTTCTATTGGCCCAATTTAACAAAAAATTAATGAGACTATATTTTAATTTTTAAAAGTTTAGTTTTTATTGACCTATCAAAATTTAAAAAAAAAATAGTAGCCCATGTTTTTAAAATTATCTTTAACTAATAAAAAAATTTTTATTCAAATTGTGAGTTAAATACACAAAACACTTAGATTTAAAAGTTGCACCCATCTAACACTGAACTCGAGAGTTAAAAAAAAGTCACAGCCCCAGCAGAATTTTAATTTTTAATTTAGTATACTTTAAATGTGGGTATATTTTCAACTGTGTCTTACATTTAGTTTAAAAAAAATCTTAATAAAATTTTAAAACATCGATTTTTTTATTAGCCTAATTAAATAAAAAATTTAATGAGCTTATATTCTAATAAATTAAAACTTTTTTATTAGCCCAACTTAGTTTAAAAATTGATCACTGAGATTTTTTTAATTTAAGAATTTAAAAAGAATTAAATTGTGAGTGGGGTACATAAAACACCTAGGTCTAGTTGTTATATTCGTCATTCATCCCATATATCTAAATGTTATAATCGTCATTAATTGATATTTTTTCATAGCACAAAAAAGTAAAAAATTTAATGGGCCAATATTCTAGTAATTTCAAAGTTTTTTATTGGTCCAATTAAATAAAAAATTAATGAAGCCATATTTTAATTCCTAAAAGATTAGTTTTTGTTGACATAACAAAATTGAAAAATTAGTTACCCACTTTTTTAAATTTTCCTTTAGGTAATAAAAAAATATTTAAAAAAAAATACAAATTATGAGTTAAATAAATAAAATATCTAGGTCTAAAAGTTGCATCTTTTTAACACAAACTCAAAGGTTGAAAAAGAGTTGAAGCCCCTCAACAATTTTATTTTTAATTTAGAGTACTTTAAATATGGGTATACTCATAATTGTCTCTTATGTTTAGCATTAAAAAAAAAACTTAACAAAATTTAAAAAGGTTATTTTTTTGTTACCCCAATTAAATAAAAATTTTAATAAGTCCTTATTCTTATAATTTAAAACTTATTTTTTTATTGGCACAATTTAGTTGAATAATAGGTTACTGATATTTTTTAAACTTCCTTTCAAGTAAAAAAAAAAAGAATTTAAAAAGAATTAAATTGTGAGCGAAGACATAAAACACCTAAGTCTTATTGTTATATCCATTATTGGCTCCCATATATCCAAATGTTATAATTTTCATTCATTATATTTTTTTATTAGCCCAAAAAAGCAAAAAATTTAATGGGCCAATATACTAATAAATTCAGAGATTTTTATTGGCCTGATTAAACAAAAAATCAATGTATTCATATTTTAATTTTTAAAAGATTAGTTTTATTGACCCAAAAAATTTAAAAATTAGTAGCCCACATTTTTAAAATTTTTCTATTAAATGATAAAAAAATATTTTAAAAAGATCTAAATTGTGAGTTAAATACAGAAAACACCTTGGTCTATATATTGTATCCGTCTAACACCAAACTCAAGAGTTAAAACAGAGCCATAACCCCTCCAATATTTTAATTTTTACTTTAGCATACTTTAAATGTGGATACATTTTTAACTTTCTGTCACATTTAGTCTTAAAAAATCTTAACAAAATTTTAAAATGTTAATTTTTTTTATTCGCCCAATTAAATACAAATTTAATGAGCCCATATTTCAATAATTTGAAGCTTATTATTTTTATAGGCCCAACTTAGTTAAAAAATTAGTCACCGATATTTTTTAAATTTAATTTTAACTAATAAAAAAGAATTTAAAAAAAAAATAAATTGCGAGCAAGATACATAAAACAACTCTATCTAGTTATTATATCCATTATTGGCTCCATATATTTAAATGTAATAATTATCATTAATTGATTTTTTTATCAACCCAAAAAAGCAAAAAATTTATTGGGCCAATATTCTAGTAATTTCTAAGATTTTTTAACAAGCTGAATCAAACAAAAAATTAATGAGCCCATATTTTTAATTTTTAAAATATTAGTTTTTATTGACCTAACCAAATTGGAAAATAAGTGGCACACTGTTTTGAATTTTTTGTTTAGGAAGTAAAAAAAAAAAAGAATATTTTAAAAAGATTCAAATTGTGAAGTTAAATAAATAAACACCTAAGTTTAAAAGTTGCATCAGTCTAACACCAAACTTGGGAGTTAAAATAGAGCCGCAGCCCTTCAATAATTTTAATTTTTTAATTTAGAGTACTCTAAATGCGAGTATGTTCTTAATTGTCCCTTACGTTTAGTCTCAAAAAAAACTTAACAATATTTTTTAAAAGGTTAATTTTTAATTTGCTTAATAAAATAAAATACTTAATGGGCCCATATTCTAAAAATTTTGAGCTTGTTTTTTTATTGGCCTAACTTATTTAAAAAATTGGTAGCCGATATTTTTTATATTTATTTTTAAGTAATAAAAAAATTAAAAAAGAATTAAATTATGAGTGAGGTACATAAAATACTTAGGTCTAGTAGTTATACTTGTGATTAGCCATATATATCTAAATGTTATAATTGTCATTAATTAATATTTTTACCGGCCCAATAAAGCAAAAAATTTTATGAGCAAATATTTTAGTATTTTCAAAGTTTTTCTTTATAGGCCTAATTAAATAAAAAATTAATATGTCCATGTTTTAATTCTTAAATTATTAGTTTTTATTGACCTAACAAAATTAAAAAATTAGTGACCCACATTTTTAAAATTTTCCTTTAGGTAATAAAACATATTTTAAAAAGATGAAATTATTACTTAAATATACAAAATACCTAGGTCTAGAAGTTGCATTCGTCTAACAACGAACTTGGGGGTTGAAACAGGGCTACAACCTCATAATAATTTTAATTTTTAATTTTGAGTACTTTAAATATGGATATGTTCTTAAATACCTCTCACGTTTATTCTTAACTGCCTCTCACGTTTAGTCTCAAAAAAATCATGACAAAATTTTAAAAGATTATTTTTTTTAATAGACCAATTAAATTAAAAAAAAATAATGAGCTCATATTCTAATAATTTGAAAATTTTTTGTTAGCCTAATAATATAAAAAATTTAATCAACTCATATTCTAATAATTTGAACTTATTTTTATTAGCCTTACTTATTTGAAAAATTGGACACTGATATTTTTTAAATTTATTTTTAAGTAGTAAAAAAGAATTAAATTGTGAGTGAGGTACATAAAATACCTAGGTCTAGTTGTTATATTCGTCATTGTCCCCGTATATCTAAATGTTATAACCATCATTAATTTATTAATTTAGGGATAAATGTTGTATCCGTCTAACATTGAACTCTAGGGTTGAAATAGAGCCACATCCCCTTCAAAATTTTAATTTTAATTTAGAGTACTTTAAATGTGGATATATTCTTAATATTCTCTCATGTTTAGCCTTAAAAAAATATTAACAAAATTTTGAAAGATTGATTTTTTTTTAATAATGAGCTCCATTAAATTAAAAATTTTATGTGCCCATTTTCTAATAATTTGAAACTTTTTTTTTTATTGACCCGACTTATATGAAAATTTTGAAGCCAATATTTTTTAAATATATTTTTAAGTAATAAAATATAATTTAAAAAGAATTAAATTGTGAGGGAGCACATAAAATAGCTAGGCCTAGTTATTATATTTGTTATTGGCCCCATGAACCTAAATGTTATAATCATCATTAATTATTTTTTTTATCAGCCCAATAGAGCAAAAAATTTAAGGGACCAATATTCTAGTAATTTAATAGTTTTTTTAATGGCCCAATTGAACAAAAAAATTAATGAGTCCTTATTTTAAATTTTAAACGATTAGTTTTTATTGACTTAAAGAAATTGAAAAATTAGCTACCCACATTTTTAAAATTTTCCTTTACATAATTAAAAAATATTTAAAAAAATTCATATTATGAGCTAAATATACAAAATACCTATGCTTAAATATTGCTTTCACCTAACACCGAACTCGAGGATTAAAACAGAGTTGTAGCCCCTTCAAAATTTTAATTTTTAATTTAAAGTATTTTAAACATGGGTATGTTCTTAGTTATCTCTCACGTTTAACCTAAAAAAAATCTTAATAAAATTTCAAAAGGTTGATTTTTTTTATTAGCCCAATTAATAAAAATTTAATGAGCCCATATTCTAAAAATTCAAAACTTTTTTCCTATTGGGCCAACTTAGATGAAAAATTGGTTGTTGACATTTTTTTAAATTGATTTTTAATTAGTAAAAAAGAATTTAAAAAGAATAAATTTATGAGTGAGAAATATAAAACACCTAGGTCTAGTTGTTATATCTGTCATCAACTCATATATCTTAATGTTATAATCATTATTAATAGATTTTTTTATTAGCCCAATAAAGTAAAAAATTTAATGGGCCAATATTCTAATAATTTAAAAGTTTTTCAATTGGCCCAATTTAATCAAAAAAATTAATGAGCCCATATTTTAATTTTTAAAAGATTAGTTTTTACTGACCTAACAAAATTAAAAAATTAGTAGCCCACTTTTTAAAAAAAATTCCTTCAAGTAACAAAAAAAAAATATTTTTAAAAGATTCAACTTGTGAGTTAAATACACAAAATAACTAAGTCTAAATATTGCATCCATTTAACATCGAACTCGAGGGTTGAAATAGAGCACAACCCATCCAAAATTTTAATTTTTAATTTAGAGTACTTTAAATGTTGGTATGTTCTTAACTGTCTTTCACATTTGGCCTCAAAAAATTTTAATAAAATTCTAAAAAGTTGATTTTTTTATTAGCTCAATTAAAAAAATATGTATATATGGAGTTCATATTCTAATATTTTGAAGCTTATTTTTTTTATTGACCAAACTTAGTTGAAAATTTGGTTGCCAATATTTTTTAAACTTACTTTTAAGTAATAAAATAGAATTTAAAAAGAATTAAATTGCGAGTGAGATATATAAAATAGCTAGGTCATATTTTTATATCCGTTATTGACCCCATATATCTAAATCTTATAATCATTATTAATTGATTTTTTTTGGCCTAATAAAGAAAAAAATTTAGCAGGCCAATATTCTAGTAATTTAAAAGATTTTTGTATTGGCTCAATTAAACGAAAAATTATTGAGCCCATATTTTAATTTTTAAAAGATTAATTGTTATTGAAATAACAAAACTGCCGGCCGACATGTTTTAAATTTTCCTTTAAGTAATAAAAAAATATTTTAAATAAATTCAAATTGTGAGTTAAATACGTAGAATACCTAAGTTTATCAGGTTGCATCTATCTAACACTATAGGAAGGGGGCGTGAGACGAAATATCATTCATTAGAATTATATAAAATACACCAGCTAATGCCCAGGAAAGATGGTGGAGTCATAATAGTCTCACTTAAGTACCACCTCCTTAGATAGCATTTCCTAGACATGCGCTTCATACAATCCTAATAGAATCAAACCACTGGTAAGTACCGTCTTCCCATAACACTACCACGGTACTAAGGATTTATGCCACGAAGGCATAGATAGACAGGAGTCGCCACCCAGATAATAACCGGGACATATTCAGTGTTTCTTTCGAGGGTCATGGATGGCAACTTACTCCTTGCAGAGTTTCCACAACCGTCATTACTATAGCCCAATGTCTAGTTTTGGGATAGTGGGTACGTAAGGGAAAGGTGTTAGGCACCCCTTACGCCTGGTCTAACCTCGTTAATTCGAGTGCCAGTCCTCTGCTAATGTTTCTAAAAGTCTTGTTTATCATTCCTTTATTAAACTTCATCCTAAAAAATGCAATTCTAATACTACACACTCAAGTAATTCATAAAAGGGTTGTTGTCTACACACAATTTTCATGCACAAGTAATTCCTATCTATAGGGTTGCTAATTATTTAAATGATATTTACCAGATGACTAAAATTAATTTATTATTGAGAATTTAATTTACAAACAAATTCAATTTTAAATAACCCTACGTTTCTATTTAACCTAATTAATTAATTTTCACCAAGTTACCCTAAGGATAATTGAACGAAGTTAATTATGTACATGTGTAATTTATTCTAATATCACATAAGGCCCAAACAATCACAACCTAATAAAGATTTCTAACATGCAAATTTATTTTACAATTATCAAGTATTAAATTAAATTTATTTTACATGCCAATGTTAGTTTAATTTACAAACAAGGTTAATTTTAATTTACAAAGTATTTATTTAAATTAATTACATGCAAAAGTCAGTTAAATAAAAAACAAAGTTAATTTTAATTTACCAAATAAAAAGTTTTACTATTACTATAATTTCATGCCAATGGTTATTCGAGAAGTCTAGAGCTACTTACCTGTTGGTAAATGCAGTTGCCATTGGGACAAGCTACCCTTAAAAAAGGGTCTTCTCTTTTAGTATGGCAATGATATCCCTGGCTTACTCTCGTTTAGCTCCATATAAGCTCCACGAAAATGCCCTCTTTGATACTTACCTTAGGGCTACTTACCAATTTTGTTTGTAATAAAAAATAAAGAAACTAAAGAAAATAAAATAAATAAAGAAAATATTAATAACAATTTACATTGGATTCTATCTCTAGTCTCCTAAAGGGTTAAGATTCCTAATTAGTTACAACTACCTAATAGTCTAAGTCTTCTAACATGATCCAAATACTTCATAACACTTCTTGAATTAAAAGAGCACAGAAAAATAGATCAAATATCAATTAAAACCCAAGAAAATACAAAAACATGCATAAATATATAATTTCCAAATTCTGGCAGATTAATGGTAGCAAGAAATTCGATTTTTTAAAAATAGTTATACATGCCTAAAAATCATTAAAAAAATACAAAAGACAGCCTACATATCATACAAGATCATAAAATTTATAAATCAAATAAAACCCTAGCCGAATGGTCTACATAAATCGTAACTTTTCTAAGTGATAGAATCGTACTACTTTTTTGTAAAATTCATAACTCATTAACCACAACAGATATGAATACAAAACTAATTGGAAAAGGTTCATAAGATTCTGAAGTTAATTTTAGACACTAGATTTACACAAAAATATTAAGGAACAAGGGAGATATGGCCTCCACAAGTCGGATATCCTACAAATCAGATTTTACAGGAACCCTAACTTCAAACAACCATAACTTACAAAATATTAAAGCTTTTTTAGTGATTCTTGAGCCTAAAATTAATGGAATTTCGTGTAGAATATGATTATAATTTTTACAAATTTTTTACAGATTTAGAAAATAATGAAAAATAATAAAAATACGAGAGATTGAAACTAAACATGTGCAAAGTTGTGTATACCCTCAAATTAAACATGATTACATGATCTATATGAACATATAAAATAAATTGAAGACAAAGAGCATAGAATTAAAATATTGTGTGGCATAGATCTTGAAAAGAAAACAATAAAAACTGACCTTCTAGAAATCTTGTATGAAAATCTTCTTGAAGAAAAGAAAAAAATAAGGAAGAACTCAAAGAGTCTTGAATATCTCTAAATTTCTTATAGCTCTGAATTTTCTCTTCCTCTTTCCTCCCATCTCCCCTTTCTTCCCTTCTCTAGTAGGGTATTTATGGGGTTTTGGGAGAGAGGTGTGATAGGGTTTGGAGTCTTAGGGTGATAAAGTTTAGGTGACTTAAACAACTACGATTGCAAAATTCGAATAAGACTGGGATATGGGAGAGGTGTTTCAACCAATAGGAAGACAGGAAAAAATGGAAGGCACCAATAGGGAGTGAGGAAGAGGTGTGGTAGGGTTTGGAGTCCTAGTGTGATAAAGTTCAGATAACTTAAATGACTAGGATTGATGAATTTGGATGAGACTGGAATATGGGTGAGGTGTTCCAACCAATAGAAAGAGAGGGAAAGGGGGTGACACCAATAGGGAGTGAGGAAGAGAGTGGGGCCAAGGAGGAGAGAGATATTTTGTTATTTTAATTTTTAGAAAATAATTAAATGGGTCCCATTTAAAATTTCTAACTAGGATTTCTTAGGCCCATGGAGCCCAATTAAACTTAATTAGATCCATTTAAGAACTACACATATTAAATTTAAACAAAATAAAATTTTATTTAAATTTAATTAAATTAATTTTCCCAAAACTTTATTATTATTTTTATTTTTTCAAGATCATGCCACGGAATTAATAATTCAGCTCCATGCCTCCAATTACATCTTACAGTCATATAATTTTTCATCATCGGGTTTCCCACGGCCTCAATGCACATACTCATCACAAAATAAGGGTCTACAGTTTGCTTCCAACTTTGGCAAAAGTTGAAATCAATGCGAAAGCATTGCTCAAGTTTCGTCAAAGTGAAACTCAAATTTCCAATAACTATGAAACATTGGCTATGAGGATTAAGTATATCTTGCTCGATCGACATACTCTATGTTATGAGAATAGCTACGGTCTCATAACAGTAATAACTGTGTCATGTGAAAAATGAGTGTATCTTGCTCTGTCGATACACTCTGCGTCATGAGGCTAGCTATGGTCTCATAACAGTGATAACTGTGTCATGTGAAAATTGAGTGCATCTTGCTCTGTCGATACACTCTGTGTCATGAGGCTAGCTATGGTCTCATGACAATGGCAACTATGTGATTTGAAATGTTGTGGATTCGTATTTAGGACCGTAGTCCTAAACTACCTACGTATCCCCCTCGCTATCCTGAGGAAGAATTAGACCCACTCGTAGTTCGACACTTGAAACTGTGGTGATGCATGTTCTTCTACGCCTTACACACCTACAGGTGACATGTTGATGCATGTTCTTCTACGCCTTACACAACTATACCATGTGCCCTAAACAACGTCTAAGGACTTACCAAAAAACATCTGTCATGAAATGTTGTGGGTTCGTATTTAGGACCGCAGTCCTAAACTACCTATGTATCCCCCTCGCTATCCTGAGGAAGAATCAGACTCTCTCGTAGTTCGACACTTAAAACTGTGGTGATGCATGTTCTTCTATGCCTTACACACCTACAGTTGATATGTTGATGCATGTTCTTCTATGCCTTACACAACTATGTCGTGCGCCCTAAACAACGTCTAAGGACTTATCAAAAAATATCTAAAAAATTGAGATGACTGGGTCTCAAAACTCTTTTTGTGATTTTTGTGCTTCTTGTATGCTGCTTCCTATCATGGGCATGCTGATTTTGCTAGAGATTCTAAAAAAATCTTAGTCCTCTGAGGGACCTCTTTTTGCAAAAACTTTCTTTTAGCCTCAAAATTTTTGAGGAAAATTATTCACCGAAAAGACTTCCTTAAGGTCACAATACAATTGCCCTCTGATTTTTCTTTTTCTTTTCTCCCCCCATGGTTTCTACCTTTACTCATTTCTCTTTCATGAACTCTATTCTCTATGCCCTAACTTTTGCCTGAAATGTCCTTTTGGATTTTCATCTCAGCGGGCTTGCTCTAACTTTTACCTAAGTGGCCCTTTCGGGTTTTCCACCTAGCGAGCTCCTTTTTTTTTTTTTTGAAATTAGACAATTACCAGGGCATTCATATCAAGCACCTATCTTGTCATGCTCAGAAGACATAGATTAAATCAAAACAATGCAATTCAATTACTTAATCATTTGATGTATCCCTCAAGATGCAAACATTCGCGATCATAATTAAATAAAACCCATTCCTAGTCAATGCAATAAAAACTTCTTTATTTATTCAGGTATACCATTACTCCCTCTTACATTTAGTTTTGCTGAATTTCTAACCTTCCAAAGTTAGAAATAAGCTTTATAACCTGCCGAATGGCCTTTTCAGGTTTTCCATCCAGATCTTCTCTCATCTCTCCTTTTGCTTAGACTGCCTTTTGCAGGTTTTCAATCTAGCATTTTTTCTTTTCTTTTCTTTTCTTCTTTGACCCTTACTTTTTCCTATACCATCTTTTGTAAGTTTTCAGCCTAGCGGGCCTATCTCACACAAAGTACCATTTGAGCCTGTCTAAATCGACTGGTTCTTGAAGTTCATTCCCATCCAAGTCTGATATTCTTACTGTGGCAAGATCTTGTTGACTATGTATGGATCATCCGAGCTTGGGTAAAACTTTCCTCTTAAATCAAAAGGGACGAGCCGAGCTTGTTTCAAAACCATGTCTCCCTCTTTGATCTTTCTTGGCTTCACCTTCTTATTAAAGGCTCTAGCTATCTTCCTCTGATAAGCCTACATACGATACAAGGTTCACATCCTCTTTTCATCAATCAAAGCTAGTTCCTCATATCTCTTCTAGGCCCACTCATTTTCTAAGATCTTAGCTTCTAGCATCACTCTTAAGGATTTGACCTCTTGCTTAATAGATAGCACTACTTTAGTCTCATACACTAAAGAGAATGGGATTGCCCTCGTGGATGTCCTTGTAGTACTACGATAACCTTAAAGAACATAAAGGAGTTTTTCAGGCCAATCCTTATATGTTTCGAACATTTTTTTTTTAACTAGTACCTTTCCATTCATATGGGGACCATAACATGTACTTCTTTCATTATTTGCTTAGCCTATTTTCATATCACACATAAAAGTTTATAGAATTGCCCCCCAGCTAAAGTAAATTGAGTGGCTAATCTATGAATTATTGCTCTATCTCTTTTATAAGCTTATTGTGAGTATTTTCTCACTTCCAGAGACCTCCTTATGTCTTCATATCATTTTCCTTCTCCCTCTAGGTCCACATGTGCTACTATTAATCCTTCATAGCATGAAATTTTACTCCTTATTAGGATAACTAGCTAAGTCAAATTTTGATCATTCTTTTCCTTTGGGGACACTAGCTTGGCTTGGGAATCGGCCATCTAATTTTAAGCTCGAGGCATGTGCTTCTTGGTACTTTGTTAACAAGGCTATAAATTTATCTTTTTCTTCTTGGGTTAAATCTTCAGCTAACTTAATGTCTTTAGGATTATTTGGTGTGCCCAAATTAATAGAGATCGATTGTGATGCATTAATAGAAACTGATTCTAAATGATTATGAATGCCATGCATATGCTTATTAGAATAAACATCAAATAAGTAAGCAAAAGGACTAGTCATATTAGTAATTTTTGCCTCAAAATCTTCATCAAGTACATCAGAAATGGAAACATCTGTATCACTACTGTGAGCATTACAAAAGATAAACTCAAACTTAGGAGTGTAACTTTAGGTGCTTAGCTTTCCATGCAGTCCTTAGATCAATGGTCCTGATTTTCTGCTTTAGCACTTTTACATGTAGTAACCCCTAATCATATGTCCAGGTAATTGCCCCTCTCTTTCAAGAACTTAGGAGGTTTTAACTCTTTTTCCTCTTTAGTTGGCTCATAGCCCAAACCATACCTTGTGATCTACCACTTCATTTCAGGAAAAGTCACCAGACCATCTATACTTTCTCCTAGGCCTATGCTAAGAAAAAACTTCATCCCTTTCTTCATAGTAGCCACCTTTAGATCCATCTAGTTTTTATAGATCCCATCAACTTGAAAATTAAACACTAGTGGAACTGAACCATCTAGTTGTAATGCAACTACCTCCTCATCAAAATTGATCAAAATGTCTAAAGGACCCTCATCATAGCTAGAATTATCACAAATGTCAACAACCATTATAGACTAAGGTTCATTGGGCTTTTGGATGGGTTGGATAGGTTCACTGGACTTTTGGATGGGTTGGATAAGTTCATTGGGCTTTTAGATGGGTTGGATAAAGTCAATAATTCTGTTAGAGTTATTTGGGGTGATGGAGATCATGTAGAGACCTGGTGTAGGTGGAAATTTTGGCTAGGCATGGGGCTTTTGGGTTGATTTTCTGGGTCAATTATCCTTTTGGCATCAATTAGGTCTTAGATATCATACTTAAGTTGAAAGCATTAGTCAGTGTCATGATTGTGGGCTTGGTAGAACCGGCAACATTGGTTGATATCATAGCTAGGTGGGAGTGGATTTGGTAGTGGTTTGGGTGCTAAGAGCTATAGGAGGTCTTGAAATTTGAAACGCTCCAAAACTTCAGATAAGGGTTGGCTGAATTTGATGAGAATCAAGCTACATCCACACCAAAGGATTTCATCCAAGGTCCAATTACTAGAGCTAGAGCTAAATCACTTTAGAATTTAATTTGTGAAATCATAAGAAGCAAGGATTATAAGCTGGAATGGCATGAAGAAAATTATAAAGGATTAAATTTGGTGAAAATTAAGCTTGGAAGTGACCAGGTGTCATGTGGAGCATTAGGTTACATGGAATAACCTGTGGACATGCATACACCAGATCCAACCCATGTACATGAATCTGCTAGCACCTTTTTCAAGGAATATTCCTTACTATTATAACCACCTCTCTTTTGGACTTAAATGCCCTTATTTGCTGTTGTATTAAATTTACTTTTTGCAAGGAGTTTTTAGTCTTTTGATAGATTAATTTTTGTTTGGACTTAAAGCCCCTTACAGCTGTTACTAAAGTAGGGATATTTTTGTCTTTAGCTTTGAAGGCACGAGGCTATAAATACAAGTGTAATGAGAGGGTGGAAGACACACTTTGAATATTAATGAATGATTGTTTCTGCTCCATTAGTGAGTGAATTGGCTGTTGCCTTTGTTCTTGTGAAGCTCATTAACTTGCTGAGATTTCTATCTTGCAAGGTTTAATGTGCATAATATTCTTGGTTTATTCATTCTCCATATGAATTAGGTCAAGAATCCCATTTCTGATATTTTCTTTGAATTACACAGAATCGATTGTCTTTGGTTCAAAGAATCAAATTCATACATCTTGATTTGGTGCTTTCCATATTGTTCTTTAATTCTTGAATGTGGGTTTTCAAGTTACCAATTACTTGAAGGTTCACATCAGTTTTGGTATCAGATCAAAGGGACGTCCAAACAAGGTAGATTCTCTATTTGCTTCTTATTCTTTGTGTTTCTTACCTTCTTCATATTTGTTGTTTGGCTCTCGGGGTTTAGTTTGACCTATTTGTTTAAAAATTTGTTTTGTTGAGTTTGGCTTAGGGTTTTGGGTTAATCAAGCCAAAGCCATTATTCTAGCTATCCATCTTGCTTCCTTCATTTGGATATCAAGCATGAGAGATTATTTGAGTCATTGAGTTCGACTTACCAATTTGACCTGAAACTGTACCAGCATTATTTGGGTGTGTTTAAGACATTGGGTGTAAATTTTGGGGGTTGTTTGATATTGTTTGCTTGCTGAACCAAAATTTTGCGGCAGAATCGATCAAAATAAGTTCACAAAGCAAATATACCCAGAAATTTCTGAAAATTTACCGAGTGTTTATACCCCATTTCAGTAGTTCCCAAATTAAATTTCAGCTTAAAATTCATCCGTTTGAGTGGGGAACCAAAATTTTGCGACAGACCCAATCAAATCAAGTTCACAAAGCAAATCAGCCCGGAAATTCCTGAAAATTTAGAGGTTGTTTTTGCCACATTTGAGCTGTTCTCAAATTAAATCTCAGCTCAAAATTTAACCGTTTGTGTGGGGAACAAAAATTTTGCGGCAGACACGATTAAATTTGGTTTACAAGGTAAACCTATCAAGAAAAGCCTGAAAATCTAGCAACAATTAGTCAGTTTTGGGTTTCATTTACCTACTCAATTTCAGATCAAAATACACTCGTTTGCTTGGTGATCTTAAATTTATGCAATTCTTGGTGTATTGTGTGAACTGCTGGTAATTGTGATAAGTTGGTGGCAAACTTGGATATTTAAGCTTGATATCTCTACTTTAGGTTGTCTCTTTTCCAGCTTACTACTCTTTTATTTTGGTGTCTTCTTTCTTGATTCCTTTTTGCATTACATTTGCATACTTGAGCTTTTCTTTTCTTGACTTCTTGAGTCATATTATTGCTTTCTTGATTACTCGTTTTGATCTGTCACGTTCAAGAATTTTATTGTGTGTTAAATTTTTGTGAGTACAGTCTTGGTTTGAGTTACTTGAGTTTGATAAGAACTTATGGACATAGCCAAGAGAGGTAAAAGGCACAGAGTGGTGAGTTCATAAGAGAGGAAAAGCCTTGTTGAGTTAAACACGAGTGGAGTGTCCCCTGTTGAGTGTAAACACGTAAGGGAGTGAGTGAGGTGTTTTCTTTACACTAACCATTTTCTTGCAGGTCTGAAAACATGTCTAGAAGGGGTGATGGTAGTGAGGGGGAAGGTGAAAATCCATTCTACATGCAGGCTGTCAGACAACAATTTGAAAGAATGAATGTTGTGTGCAATGGAATCATAGATAGGTTGGAAAGATTGGAGCAAAGAGATAGGCAAAATGAGAGAAGGCCAAATAGGAGGGATCTTGTACCTCCAGTAGTTGAATCTGATGAAGATGAGGTTGATAACTATAATTTTGAGGTTGAAAGACCTAGGAGGGATAGATATGAGAGAAGAGCTGAAGATAGGAGGAATGGAAATAGGAGGATAAGAAGAGAGGAAAGAGAGAGGAATAGGGTAGATGACAATATCAAAAGTATTAAAATGAGCATCCCTTCTTTCCAAGGGAAAAATGATCCGGATGTGTAGCTAGAATGGGAAAGGAAGGTAGAAGCTGTCTTTGATTGTCATCACGATTCCGCGGCGAAGAAAGTAAAGTTAGCAGTGAGAGAATTTACTGATTATGCTTTGGTATGGTGGGATCAAGTGTTGATTAGTAGAAGGAGAAATTATGAGCAATCAATTGCAACCTGGGGTGAGATGAAAACTATAATGAGAAGGAGATTTGTTCCTAGTCATTACTATAGAGAGCTACATCAGAGGTTATAAAGATTGACTCAAGGTTCTAAAAGTGTTGAAGATTATCATAAAGAAATGGAAATTGCTATGATTAGAGCAAATGTAGAGGAGGATAGAGAAGCCACCATGGCCAGATTCTTGAATGGCCTAAACAAGGAGATTGCTCATATTGTTGAGTTACATCACTATGTTGAGTTGGAGGATATGGTCCACATGGCTTTGAAGGTAGAAAGGCAACTTAAAAGCAAGTCAAAATTTGGAGGAAATGCAGGTACTTCTTCATCTTGGAAGTCTAACTAGAAGAAGGAGGATAGGGAAAAGGATGTTAGCAAATATAAGAAAAATGAGGAAAACGAAAAGAAGGTGGAGAAGAAATTTGTAGAAAGTAAAGGAAAGGAGGTTGCAACTACTACCCGAAATAGAGATGTGAGGTGTTTTAGGTGTTTGGTCAGTGGACACATAGCTTCTCAATGCCCTAACAAGAGAGTCATGGTCATGAGAGAAAATGGTGAGATAGAAACGGAGGAGGAAATTGTGAGTGATTCCACATCTTCAGGGGAGGAGGATGCAGAGGTAGAATATGCTGCTGAAGGAAGTGCTCTAGTAATTATGAGAGCATTAAATACTCAAGTAAAGGAGGATGTTGGTGATGAATTGCAAAGAGAAACAATTTTCCATACAAGGTATCTTATCCAAGAAAAAGCTTGTAGTGTCAACATTGATGGGGGAAGTTGTGCCAATGTTGCTAGTACCATTTTGGTGCAGAGATTAGGGTTGAGGACTTTGAAACACCCTAGACCCTATAAATTGCAGTGGTTGAATGAATGCGGTGAGGTGAAAGTAACAAAACGAGTGCTGATTTCCTTTGCAATAGGAAAGTATCAAGATGAGGTTATGTGTGACGTGGTTCCAATGCAAGCTAGCCATTTATTACTTGGCCGACCATGGCAATTTGATAGAAAGGTGATCCACGATGGGTATAAAAATAGGTATTCTTTTGAAATGAATGGAAGGAAAATCATTTTGGCACCTATGACACCAAAACAGATTTATGAAGACCAAACAAGGCTTAAGCAAGCAATGGGTGAGGTAAAATCAAGAGTGGCCGAAAAGAGAGCAGATAAGAAAAGAAGGAGTGAAAAGAAATTGATTGAAAATGTTGTGAGTGAGCAAGACAAGGGTGGTTGTGAGGAAAGAAAAGAGAGTAAAGAAAACATTCCAAGAGTGCTTGAAAAAGGTGAAACTTCGGCGCAAAAGGAGAGCTGTGCGGAAAGAGGGGAGAGAAAATTAAGCTTGTATGCTAAAGGAAGAGATGTGAGGAATGCCATGTTTGCCAACAAGCAAATGTTATTAATTGTGTTTAAGGACTCTTGTTTATCCACATCTGACCTTGACCCCAATTTGCCTAGTGTTGTTGTCTCCCTTTTGCAGGAATATGAGGATGTGCTACCTGAGGAGATGCCAGCTGGACTACCACCTATTCGAGGGATTGAGCACCAGATTGATTTTGTACCTGGAGTTGTTATTCCCAACCGTCCAGCCTATAGAACTAATCCTAAAGAAACCAAAGAATTACAAAGGCAAGTTGAGGAATTGCTAGCTAAGGGTTACGTGAGAGAAAGTATGAGCCCTTGTGCTGTACCAGTCCTTTTGGTACCAAAGAAAGATGGCACATGGTGCATGTGTGTGGATTGTAGGGCGGTCAACAAAATCACTATAAAGTATCGCCACCCTATACCTAGATTGGATGATATGTTGGATGAACTTTGTGGTGCTTGTGTGTTTACCAAAATTGACTTGAAAAGCGGATATCATCAAATTCGCATGAAAGTAGGTGATGAATGGAAGACTGCATTTAAAACAAAGCATGGACTATATGAGTGGTTAGTGATGCCTTTTGGGCTAACTAATGCTCCTAGCACTTTTATGAGATTGATGAACCATATGTTGCGTGCTTTTATTGGAAAATTTGTTGTTGTTTATTTTGATGATATATTGGTTTACAGTAGAGGCATGGATGAACATATGCATCATTTAAGAGCTGTATTCAATGTGTTAAGAAAGGAAAAATTATATGCTAACTTGAAGAAATGTTCATTTTGCATGGAAAAGGTTGCCTTTTTAGGATTTATCATTAGTGCTAATGGTGTTGAAGTCGATGATGAAAAAATTAGAGCCATTAGAGACTGGCCCACTCCAAAGTTTGCATCTGAAGTGCGTAGTTTCCATGGACTAGCTAGTTTCTATAGAAGATTTATTAAGAATTTCAGTACCATTGCAGCACCATTGAATAATCTTGTCAAAAAGAATGTTAATTTTGTTTGGGAACAGAAACAAGATGATGCTTTTCACAAAATTAAAGACATGTTATGTTCCGCTCCTGTGTTGGCTTTACCTGATTTTTCTAAGACTTTTGAGATTGAGTGTGACGCATCAGGTATAGGTATTGGAGCCGTTTTAATGCAGGATAAGAGACCAATAGCATACTTTAGTGAGAAGCTTAATGGAGTAGCTTTAAACTATTTTACATATGACAAGGAGTTGTATGCATTGGTACGTGCCTTGGAAACATGGCAACATTACCTTTGGCCAAAGCAATTTGTCATCCACACAGATCATGAGTCATTGAAGCATATCAAGGGGCAAAAAAAGTTGAGTAGGCGTCATGCAAAATGGGTTGAGTTCGTTGAGACCTTCCCATATGTGATTCAATACAAACATGGGAAAGAAAATGTGGTGGCTGATGCCTTATCTCGATGGTATAACCTTCTTGCCCTTCTTGATGCAAAGTTATTAGGATTCGAATATGTGAAAGAATTATATGCTGAAGATGATGACTTTGCTAGAGTGTATGCAGCTTGTGAAAAGAATGCTTTTGAGAAGTTTTATAGGCATGATGGATATTTGTTTAGAGAAAATAGATTGTGTGTGCCTAAGAGTTCCATGCGTGAATTACTTGTGAATGAGTCTCATGCTAGTGGATTAATAGGTCATTTTGGTGTTGCCAAAACTTTAGATGTGTTAAATGAACATTTTTATTGGCTGAATATGAAAAGAGATGTTGAAAGAGTATGTGTTAGGTGCGTTGTGTGTGCTAAGGCTAAATCTAGAGTTTTGCCACAAAGTTTGTATACACCTTTACCTATCCCTAGTGATCCTTGGGTTCATTTGTCTATGGATTTTGTGTTGGGATTACCTAGGTCTAAACAAGGCCATGATTGAATTTTTGTTGTTTTTGACAGGCTTTCAAAAATGGTACATTTTATTCCATGCCATAAAACTGATGATGCTACAAATGTTGCAAATTTATTCTTTAGAGATATTGTTAGGTTGTATGGCATACCTAAGAGTTTAGTTAGTGATAGGGATGTTAAATTCCTCAGTCACTTTTGGAAGGTTTTGTGGGCAAAATTGGGCACCAAGTTGTTATTTTCCACCACTTGTCACCCACAAACCGATGGTCAAACTGAAGTAGTAAATAGGACACTAACTACTCTTTTGCGTGCTGTGGTTAAGCAAAATTTGAAGTCATGGGAAGATTGCATTCCACTTGTTGAATTTGCATAAAATAGAAATGTGCATTCTTCTACTAGCTATTCTCCATTTGAAATTGAGTATGGTTTCAATCCTTCAACTCCTTTGGATCTTTTACCTTTGCCTGTGAACGAGCTTGCTAGTTTAGATGGAAAAAGAAAAGCAGAATTGGTGAAGAAAATCCATGAATAAGCCAAGCTTCAAATTGAAAAGAAAAATGAAAAATATGCTAGCCAAGCCAACAAAGGAAGGAAGAAAGTCACATTTCAACCTGGAGATTGGGTATGGGTTCACTTGCGCAAAGAAAGGTTTCCCTCTCAAAGGAAATCAAAATTACAACCAAGATGTGATGGACCTTTCCAAGTGCTGACCAAAATTAATGATAACGCCTACAAAATAAACACCCGGATGAGTATAATGTCAGTGCCACCTTCAATGTTGCTGATTTATCTCCTTGTGTTGATGCAGGAACAGATTTGAGGACGAATCCTTTTGAAGCGGAGGGGAATGATGAGAATCAAGCTACATCCACACCAAAGGATTTCATCCAAGGTCCAATTACTAGAGTTAGAGCTAAATCACTTCAGAATTTAATTTGTGAAATCATAAGAAGCAAGGATTATAAGCTGGAATGGCATGAAGAAAATTATAAAGGATTAAATTTGGTGAAAATTAAGCTTGGAAGTGACCAGGTGTCATGTGGAGCATTAGGTTACATGGAATAACCGGTGGACATGCATGCACCAGATCCAACCCATGTACATGCATCTGCTGGCACCTTTTTCAAGGAATATTCCTTGCTGTTATAACCACCTCTCTTCTGGACTTAAATGCCCTTATTTGCTGCTGTATTAAATTTACTTTTTGTAAGGAGTTTTTAGTCTTTTGATAGATTAGTTTTTGTTTGGACTTAAAGCCCCTTACAGCTGTTACTAAAGTAGGGATATTTTTGTCTTTAGCTTTGAAGGCACGAGGCTATAAATACAAGTGTAATGAGAGGGTGGAAGACACACTTTGAATATTAATGAATGATTGTTTCTGCTCCATTAGTGAGTGAATTGGCTGTTGCCTTTGTTCTTGTGAAGCTCATTAACTTGCTAAGATTTCTATCTTGCAAGGTTTAATGTGCATAATATTCTTGGTTTATTCATTCTCCATATGAATTAGGTCAAGAATCCCATTTCTGATATTTTCTTTGAATTACACAATCGATTGTCTTTGGTTCAAAGAATCAAATTCATACATCTTGATTTGGTGCTTTCCATATTGTTCTTTAATTCTTGAATGTGGGTTTTCAAGTTACCAATTACTTGAAGGTTCACATCAGAATTGGAAAAAATCTCCTTGAGGTGTGAGACACAATTTGAACCTCAATAACTTTAATGCCACTTAATTGGCCTACCTCGGGGCCTCTTTCTAAAGTTGACCACAATTGTCTCTTCTAGCTCAAATATCTTAGCGTTTAATATTTCATCAAGCACAGCCATAGTTTCTTCCATCTTAAGTAGTGCAGGTGAAATCCTTACTAGTCTCTTCCCTTCCCTAACCCAAGTGACCTAATTGGAAGTCTCTTTGGTGTGTTTTGAGGCTATGTTTGCTAAAAAAAATAGGATTTAAGGGTTAACCTAAGTATGCTATGTACATGAATGCAATGCATGAATGAAACATTTTTTTTTTTTTGCCTTTACTTTTACAAAACCAAAACTGAACCATACCAATAGAACCAAAACTAAACCAAAACCAAACCATATAAACTGAACTAAAATTGGACCAATGACTGAATTAAAACCAAAAAAAAAAAAATCTTAAGAACTGAATCATCGCCTCCTTATACCTTCAACTCTCACATGCAGGGTAAGAAAAAAATTCTATCCTAGGCTACGGTACACTGGACACACCAACAGGGGGTGGTCCAGGATGATCTTCCCCTCACAAACAAATGATTTATATCCTTAAAGTTTAACCATAAATAAGCATCCTCTTGCTTAACATGGGTTTTGAAATGGACTTGGGCCTATACACACATTGGGCCTATGCATAGGCCTAGGTTCATCTCAACTACCACCAGAACTTATGGTTTGAATAGTAAGGTTATAAATCTAGCACAAAAAAAAATCTAGGGGGTACCTAGGGCTGAAATCTATGGCTCATGGGCTTCATCGGGTAAGAAAAGGATCACCCATGTGAGAGCTTGTCCATTAAGCACAATGGCCGGAGCTGTGGCTCTTTTATATACTCGAAGGTACGGGCAAGGGGTGCTAGCATTCACCAATTCGTCATAGCTCGAGTGAAACTATGGTCTTCTTAGCAAGTACTAGCAGGGCTAAAAAGGGTAAGAGTGATCCGTGTGATAGTGTAGTGCAATGCAAAAAGTTTAACAGAGGAATAATATTAGACTAATAGAAACATGTTGGAGTAATTATCCATTTATTCCCCAGTGGAGTCGCCAAACTATATGAGGGGGGCGTGAGGCGAAATATCATCCATTAGAATTATATAAAATACACCAGGTAATGCCCAGGATAGATGGTGGAGTCACAATAGTCTCACTTAAGTATCACCTCCTTAGACAGCATTTCCTAGACATGCACTTCATACAATCCTAATAGAATCAAACCACTAATAAGTACCGTCTTCCCATAACACTACCACGGTATTAAGGATTTATGCCACGAAGGCATAGATAGACAGGAGTCGCCACCCGGGTAATAACCGGGACATATTCAATGTTTCTTTCGAGGGTCATGGATGGCAACTTACTCCTTGCAGAGTTTCCACAACCGTCATTACCATAGCCCAATGTCTAGGTTTGGGATAGTGGGTACGTAAGGGGAAGGTGTTAGGCATCCCTTACGCCTGGTCTAACCTCATTAATTCGAGTGCCAGTCCTCTACTAATGTTTCTAAAAGTCTTGTTTATCATTCCTTTATTAAACTTCTTCCTAAAAAATGCAATTCTAATCCTACACGCAAGTAATTCACAAAAGGGTTATTGTTTACACACAATTTTCATGCACAAGTAATTCCTATCTATGGGGTTACTAATTATTTAAATAATATTTACCAGATGACTAAAATTAATTTATTATTGAAAATTTAATTTACAAACAATTTCAATTTCAAATAACCCTACGTTTCTATTTAACCTAATTAATTAATTTTCACCAAGTTACCCTAAGGATAATTGAACTAAGTTAATTATGTACATGTGTAATTTATTCTAATATCACATAAGGCCCAAACAATCACAACCTAATAAAGATTTCTAACATGTAAATTTATTTTACAATTACCAAGTATTAAATTAAATTTATTTTACATGCCAATGTTAGTTTAATTTACAAATAAGATTAATTTTAATTTACAAAGTATTTATTTAAATTAATTACATGCAAAAGCCAGTTAAATTAAAAACAAAGTTAATTTTAATTTACCAAATAAAAAGTTTTATTATTACTACAATTTCATGCCAATGGTTATTCGAGAAGTCTAGAGCTACTTAACTGTTGGTAAATGCAGTTGCCATTGGGACAAGCTACCCTTAAAAAAGGGGTCTTCTCTTTTAGTATGGCAATGATATCCCTGGCTTACTCCCGTTTAGCTCCATATAAGCTCCACGCAAATGCCCTCTTTGGTACTTACCTTAGGGCTACTTACCAATTTTGTTTGTAATAAAAAATAAAGAAACTAAAGAAAATAAAAGAAATAAAGAAAATATTAAAAATAATTTACATTAGATTCTATCTCTAGTCTCCTAAAGGGTTAAGATTCCTAATTAGTTACAACTACCTAATAGTCTAAGTCTTCTAACATGATCCAAACACTTCATAACACTTCTTTTTTATTAGCCCAACTAAATAAAAAACTTAATGAGCCTATATTCTAATACTTTGAAGGTAATTTTTTTTATTGGCCTAACTTAGTTGAAAAATTAGTTGCTAATATTTTTTAAATTTATTTTCAAGTACTAAACATGAATTAAAAAGAATTAAATTGTGAGCAAAGTACTAAAATACTTAGGTCTACTTTTTATATCCGTCATTAGCCCCATATAAATAAATGTTATAATCGTCATTAATTTATATTTTTTTTATTGGCCCAATTAAACAAAAATTTAATGAGTCATATTTTAATTTTAAAAAATTACTTTTGTTGACCTAAAAAAATTAAAAAATTAGTACCCCACATTTTTAAAATTTTCCTTTAAGTAATAAAAATATATTTTAAATAGATTAAAATAATGAGTTAAATATACAAAATACCTAGGTGATAAATGTTGCACCTATATAATACCGAACTCGAGGGCTGAAACAGAGCCACAATCCCTTTAAAAATTTTACCTTTTAATTTAAAGTACATCCAATGTCCATATGTTTTAACTGCCTCTCATATTTAGCCCAAAAAAAATTTAAAATGTTGATTTTTTTTATTGGCCTAGTTAAACAAAAAATTTAATGAGCCTATATTATAATAATTTGAAACTCATTTTTTTTATTGCCAACTTATTTAGTAATTTTTCGCCAAAATTTTTTAAATATATGTTTAAGTAATAAAAATTAATTTAAAAAGAATTAAACTATGAGTGAGGTATATAAAATAGCTAGAATTAGTTGTTATATTAGTCATTGACCCCATATATCTAAATGTTATAATTGTTATTAATTGATATTTTTATTAGCCCAATAAAGCAAAAATATAATTAGCCAACACTCCAATAATTTAAAAGTTTTTAATTGGCCCATTTAAACAAAAATTTAATGAGTTTATATTTTAATTTTTAATAGACTACTTTTTATTGACCTAACAAAATTAAAAAATAGTGGCCAATATTTTTTAATTTTTTTTAAGTAATAAAAATATATTTTAAATAGATTCAAATTATGAATTAAATATACAAAACACCTAGGTCTAAATTTTGCATCCGTCTAAGACTGAACAAGGGGGTTGAAATAGAACCACAACCCCTTCAAAAATTTTATTATTTAATTTCGAATACTTTAAATGTGGGTATATTCTTAACTGTCTCTCACATTTAGCCACAAAAAAAATTTTTAAAAGGTTGATTTTTTTATTAGGCCAATTAAATAAAAAAAATTAATGAGTCCATATTATAATGATTTGAAGCTTATTTTTTTTATTGCCCAACTTAGTTAAAAAATTGATTGCTGATATTTTTTAAATTTATTTTTAAGTAATAAAAATTACTTTAAAAAGAATTAAACTATGAGTAAGGTACATAAAAAAGTTAGGTCTAATTATTATATTTGTCATTAGCTCCATATATCTAAACATTATAATCATCATTAATTAATTTTTTTTATTGGCCCAATAAAGTAAAAAAATTTAATAGGGCTAATATTCTAGTAATTTAAAAGTTTTTTTTGGTCCAATTAAATGACAAATTATAAGTTCATATTTTAATTTTTAAAATATTAGTTTTTATTGACCTAGCAAAATTGAAAAACTATTGATATTTTTATTGCGAGTGAGGTATATAAAACACATAAGTTTAGTTGTTATATTCGTCATTGGCCACATATATCTAAATATTATAATTGTCCTTAATTGATATCTTTTATTGGCCTAATAAAGAAAAGTATTTAATCAACCAATATTCTAGAATTTCAAATGTTTTTTTATTGGCCCAATAAAACAAAGAATTAATGAGTCTATATTTAAATTTTTAAAAGATTAGTTTTTGTTATCCTAACAAAACTAAAAAATTAGTTGCTCAAATTTTTAAAATTTTTCATTAAATAATAAAAAAATATTTTAAAAAAATTCAAATTGTGTTAAATATACAAAACACCTAGGTCTAAAAGTTGCATCCGTCTAAGACTGAACTCAAGAGTTGAAAGAGAGTCACAACCCTTCAAGAATTTTAATTTTTAATTTAGAATACTTAAAATATAGGTATGTCCTTAATTGTCTCTCACTTTTAGCCTCAAAAAATTTTGTAAAATTTTAAAAGGTTGATTTTTTTATTAGCCCAATTAAAAAAAAAAAAAAAAACAAAGCATCGATATTATATTTGTCATGAATTAGAATGTGATCGAAGTACAAGAAACACCTAGGACCACTTATTATATTTGTCATTAGCCCTATAAATTTAAATATTATAATTATCATTAATTGATACTTTTTATTGGCCCAATAAAGCAAAAACTTTAATGCACTAATATTCTAATAATTTAAAAGTTTTTTTATTGGCCAAATTAAACAAAAAGTTAATGAGCCCATATTTTAATTTTTAAAAGATTAGTTTTTATTGACCTAGCAAATTGAAAAATTAGTGGCTCATATTTTTAAAATTTTTTTTAAGTAATAATAAAACATTTTAAAAATATTCAAATTGGGAGTTAAATACATTTCATTTCTCCCCCATTCTCTTCATTTTATCTTTCATATCATTTTTCTCTTATTTTTTTCCCTTTCCATTTATACCTTTTTTTTTTCCATTTCATTTTCTCTAATTTCATTCTTTCTTCCATTTTATTTCATTTTCTTTCTCATTTTCTTACTTTTATCTTTCATTTTGTTTTTCTCTTTTTTTTATTAATAGTTTTTTTTATTTCATTTTTCTCATTTTTTTCATTTTTTTCATTTTCTTTTATTTCATTTTTCTCTTAACTTTCTTTTACAACTCTTTCTCCCATTTTAATATTTATTATTAATTTAATTATTAGTAATTTTTATTATAATATAGTTATGGTAATTTTCTGCTTAATTTATTTTTATTTGTAATTTTTTACTAATATTTTTATATTGTTTTTAGTATTAATGTATTTTTATTAGTAATTTATTCATAATTTTTTAGCAATTTATTTTTTAAATATTTTTATTATAACATATTAATGATAATTTTTCCATTTGTATTTTTTATTAGTAATTTTGTTTTAATATTTTTTTTATCTATTTTATAATATTAGTAATAGTATTTATATTGTATATTTTAGTAGTAATTTATTATTTTTTAAAATTTTACTTTTAAAATGACTTCAAATAAATAATTTAACAATAAATTGCTTTTTTTTAATTTTTTGCCTTTATTAATTAGAAACAAAAAAAAATATGTTTCTAATTTTTTTTTAAAAAAAGTTTTGTCATTAGAAACGGAATTTTGTTTCGAAATAGAAACAGACTAGAAATGGACAAGAATCTGTTTCTAATTTGAAACGGTTCAATCTCTTGTTTTGAAATATGGACTCATTAAATTTTTGTTTAATTAGACTAATAAAAAAACTTTAAATTATTAGAGTATTGGCCAACTATATGTTTTACTTTATTGGACAACCAAAAATATCAATTAATGATGATTATAACATTTAATTATATAGGAACAATGACAAATATAACAAGTAGACATAAGTTTTTAATGCACCTCTGTCATAATTTAATTCTTTTTAATTTTTTTATAACTTAAATATAAATTTAAAAAATATCGGTGATTAATTTTTTAACTAAGTTCGGCCAATAAAAAAAATAAGCTTTAAATTATTAGAATATGGGCTCATTAAATTTTTATTTAATTGGGATAATAAAAAAATAACCTTTTAAAAATTTTGTTTAGATTTTTTTAAGCTAAATGTGAGAGACAGTCTAAAACAGACCCACATTTAAAGTACTCTAAATTAAAAATTAAAATATTGGAGTGTTTGTTGCTTTGTTTCAACCTTTCAGTTTGGTGTTAGACAGATGCAACATTTAGACATAGGTGTTTGTGTATTTAACTCTCAATTTGAATCTACTTAAAATATATTTTTATTACTTCAAGGAAAATTTTTAAACTAGACCATTAATTTTTCAATTTTGTTGGGTTAATAAAAACTAATCTTTTAAAATTACAATGTTGATTCATTAATTTTTTTATTTAATTGGGAAAATAAAAAAATTTAAAATGTCTAGAATATTGGTCCCCTAAATTTTTTGCTTCATTGGGCCAATAAAAAAAATCAATCAATTATGATTATGACATTTAGATATATAGGGCTAATAACAGATATAACAACTATACCCAGTTATTTTATATACTCTTTCACAATTTAATTCTTATTAAACTTTTTTGTTACCTAAAAATAAATTTAAAAAATATTGGTGACCTTTTTTTCAACTAAGTTGGGCCAATAAAAAAAAAGTTTCAAATTATTAGAAAATGGGCTCATTAAAAATTTTATTTAATTGGACTAATGAAAAAAAAATCTAACTTTTAAAATTCTATTAAGATTTTTTTTTATATTAAACGTGAGAGACAATTAAGAAAATACCAATATTTAAAGTATTTTAAATTAAAAATTAAAATTTTGAAAGGGCTATTGCTCTGTTTTAACCCTTGAGTTTGGTGTTTGTAGACCCTTATTTTGTGATGAGTATGTGCATTGAGGCCGTGGAAAACCCGATGATGAAAAATTATATGACTGTAAGATGTACTTGGAGGCATGGAGCTGAATTATTAATTCTGTGGCATGATTTTGAAAAAATAAAAATAATAATAAAGTTTTGGGGAAATTAATTTAATTAAATTTAAATAAAATTTTATTTTGTTTAAATTTAATATGGGTAGTTCTTAAATGGATCTAATTAAGTTTAATTAGGCTCCATGAGCCTAAGAAATCCTAGTTAGAAATTTTAAATGGGACCCATTTAATTATTTTCTAAAAATTAAAATAACAAAATATCTCTCTCCTCCTTGGCCCCACTCTCTTCCTCACTCCCTATTGGTGTCACCCCCTTTCCCTCTCTTTCTATTGGTTGGAACACTTCACCCATATTCCAGTCTCATCTAAATTCATCAATCCTAGTCATTTAAGTTATCTGAACTTTATCACACTAGAACTCCAAACCCTACCACACCTCTTCCTCACTCCTTATTGGTGCATTCCATTTTTTCCTGTCTTTCTATTGGTTGAAACACCTCACCCATATCCCAGTCTTATTCGAATTCTACAATCGTAGTTGTTTAAGTCATCTAAACTTTATCACCCTAAGACTCCAAACCCTATCACACCTCTCTCCCAAAATCCTATAAATACCCTACTAGAGAAGGGAAGAAAGGGGAGATGGGAGGAAAGAGGAAGAGAAAATTCAGAGCTATAAGAAATTTAGAGATATTCAAGACTCTTTGAGTTCTTTCTTATTTTTTTCTTTTCTTCAAGAAGATTTTCATACAAGATTTCTGGAAGGTCAGTTTTTATTGTTTTCTTTTCAAGATCTATGCCACACAATATTTTAATTCTATGCTCTTTGTCTTCAATTTATTTTATATGTTCATATAGATCATGTAATCATGTTTAATTTGAGGGGATACACAACTCTGCACATGTTTAGTTTCTATCTCTCGTATTTTTATTATTTTTCTTTATTTTCTGAATCTGTAAAAAATTTGTAAAAATTATATTCATATTCTACATGAAATTCTATTAATTTTAGGCTCAAGAATCACTAAAAAAGCTTTAATATTTTGTAAGTTATTGCTGTTTGAAGTTAGGGTTCCTATAAAATCTGATTTGCATGATATCTGACTTGTGGAGCCCATATCTCCCTTGTTCCTTAATATTTTTGTGTAAATCTAGTGTTTAAAATTAACTTCAGAATCTTATGAATCTTTTCTAATTGGTTTTGCATTCATATCTGTTGTGGTTAATGAGTTATGAATTTTACAAAAAAGTAGTACGATTCTATCACTTAGAAAAGTTACAATTTATGTAGACCATTCGGCTAGGGTTTTGTTTGATTTATAAATTTTATGATCTTGTATGATATGTAGGCTGTCTTCTGTAATTTTTTTATGATTTTTAGGCATGTATAACTATTTTTAAAAAATCGGATTTCTTACTACCATTAATCTGCTAGAATTTGGAAATTGTATATTTATGCATGTTTTTATATTTTCTTGGGTTTTAATTGATATTTGATCTATTTTTCTATGTTCTTTTAATTTAAAAAGTTAAAGTTTTGGAGGGACTGTGGCTTTGTTTCAACACTCGAGTTTGTTGTTAAATGGATGTAAGATTTAGACCTAAGTGTTCTATATATTTAACTCATATTTTGAATATTTTTAAAATATTTTTTATTACTTAAATGAAAATTTAAGAAATATGGGCCACTCATTTTTAAATTTTGCTAGGTCAATAAAAATTATAATATAAAATCATTAATTTTTTTTTGTTTAATTAGGCCCAAAAAAAACTTTTAAACTACTAGAATATTGGCCCATTGAATTTTTTACTTTATTGGGCCAATAAAAAAATTAATTAATAATGATTATAATATTTAGATATATGGGGCTAATGACAGATATAATAATTAGACCTAGATGTTTTATGTATGTTACTCATAATTTAATTCTTTCTAAATTCTTTTTTATTACTTAAAAATAAATTTAAAAAGTATCAGCAATGAAAAATTTCCAAATTGTTGGGCCAATAAAAACATAAAGATTCAAAGTTTTAGAATATGGGCCCATTAATTTTTTTTATTTAATTGGGCTAATAAAAAAAGTCAACCTCTTAAAATTTAGTGAAGATTTTTTTGAGTCAAAATGCGACAAACAGTTAAAAATATACCCACATTTAACATACTTTAAATTAAATATTTAAATTTTGGTGTGGTTGTGGCTCTGTTTCAACTCCTAAGTTCGGTGTTAGACAAATACAACATTTACATCTAGGTGTTTTGGGTATTTAACTCGCAATGTGAATCTTTTCAAAATATTTTTTTAATACTTAAAGGGAAATTTTAAAAGTGTGGGCTACTAATTTTTCAATTTTATTAGGTCAATAAAAATTAATCTTTAAAACTTCAAATATCGACTCATTAATTTTTTGTTTGATTGGGCCAATAAAAAAACTTTTAAATTACTAGAATGTTGGCCCTGTAAAAAATTTTGCCTTATTGAGCCAATACGAAATATCAATTAAATTTAGATATATGAGGCAAATGAAGGACATAATAACTAGACAAAGGCATTCTATATATCTGAATCACAATTGGATTGTTTTTAAATTCGTTTTATTAATTAAAAATAAATTTAAAAAATACCAGGATCAATTTTTCAAATAATTTAGGCCCATAAAAAAATAAAGTTTCAAAATAATAGAATATGTGCTCTTTAAATTTTTTTATTTAATTGGGCTAATAAAAGAATCAACCCCTAAAAAATTTTAGTTTAGATTTTTTTTTAGGCTAAACATGATAGACAATTAAGAATATACCCACACTTAGCGTACTCTAAATTAGAAATTAAAATTTTGGAGCAGCCGTGATTTTGTTTCAACCCTTGAACTTAGTGTTAGATGGATACAGTATTTAGACTAATGTATTTTGGGTATTTAACTCATAATCTAAATATTTTTAAAATATTTTTTAATACTTAAAAGAAAATTTTAAAATAGTGGGCCACTAATTTTTCAAATTTGTTAGGTCAACAAAAACTAATATTTTAAAAATTAAAATATGCTATCATTAATTTTTTTTTTTGTTTTATTCAGCCAATAAAAAAAAATCAATTAATGACGATTATAACATTTAGAAATATGGGCAATAACGGATATAGCAAACAAACTTAGGTATTTTTTGTACCTGACTCACAATTTAATTATTTTTAAAATTTTTTTATTACTTAAAAATAAATTTAAAAAATTTCAGTGACCAAATTTTTTAACTAAGTTGGGCAAATAAAAAATTAATTTCAAATTATTAAAATACAGACTCATTAATTTTTTTTACTTAATTGGGCTAATAAGAGAAATCTACCTTTTAAAATTTTGTAAAGATTTTTTTTTTGAGGCTAAACATGAGATACAGTTAAAATACTCTAAATTAAAAGTTAAAATTTTGGAGAGGCTATGGCTTTGTTTCAACCTCTGACTTTGGTGCTAGATGGATGTAATAGTTAGACTATGTGTTTTGTGTATTTACTCACAATTTAAATCTTTTTAAATTTTTTGTTTGCTTAAAAGAAAATTTTAAAAATGTGGGTCGCTAATTTTTCAATTTTTTTAGGTCAACAAAAACTATGCTTTTAAAAAATTAAAACATGGGATCAATAATTTATTGTTTAATTGGGCCAATAAAAAAATTTTGAAATTACTAGAATATTAGCCCATTAAATTGTTTGCTTTATTAGGTTAATAAAAAAAAAATCAATTAATGACGATTATAATATTTAGATATATAGTGCCAATGACGAATATGATAACTAGAGCTAAGTATTTTATGTACATTAATCACAATTTAATTCTTTTTAAATTCTTTTTTATTACTAAAAATAAATTTAAAAAATATCAGCAACTAATTTTTAAAATAATTTTTGCCTTTTAAAAAAATAAGTTTCAAAATATTAGAAAATGAGCTCATGGAATTTTATTGAGGCTAAACATAAGAGATACCTAAGAACAGACCCACATTTAATGTATTCTAAATTAAAAATTAAAATCTTGGAGGGGTTATGGCTCTATTTCAACACTCAAGTTCATTGTTAGATGAATATTGTCACACCCCACTCCTCGTAAGATGTAATATGCTCCCGTAATATACCTAATGAATTACCGTACTTCGTCTACCGATAACCCATTAAATATACTACAAGGGATTTTAAAACAATTTTCGTTCATTTTTAAATTGGTGGGTAAAATTTTTTTCAGATATTAAAAACCTTTATTTAAAGTCCAAACATAAATCAAATTTTTAGATATTTAAAATCTCCACAATTTTTACAAAAATTTCGGCAGAGTGTCGTCTGTATTTTGAGAAAACGGTTCTTCAAAACCTGAAAATAAAGACACTTCCAATATTTTTCTCAATCACAACTCCATTATTCAATCTCATTTCACAAATCAACACAAGCAACTCAATATGCAGTTTAAATTAAATCAAACATTGAAATATCTCATTAAGATAACAATATGAATATTTACATTCATGGGATCAATAAAAATTTAGTAGTGCAAAACTTTATAAATACATAAAATCTCAAGATAACCTTATAATAATTTGTATTTCATTTACAATCCAAAAATATATTACAAAAGAGTTGGTACAATTGCTCAAAGTAAATTTCATACATACAACTATAGAATTACATCAAAATCTAAAGTACAAGGGTATACCTATGATATACCCGAAGACAGTCTCACTATGCCTTTTAGTAATCTTGCTCAGCTGCTTTATATTTTCTTTCACCTACGACAGCATACAAAGCTATCGCTGAGTGGTAAACTCAGTGGTGCACAAACTAATAATTTAAAACTTAATACAAGTTATGCTTGACAATTCATAACAAATTAAAATCCTCAACACAACAAAATTATAAATCATAAAATAAACTTGTTCAAATCAATTTAGAAGTGAAAAGTAAAAAAATAGTTAGTTGTGCACAAATCTTATACGAGTGGCCTCTTGGCCTTGACTCGATGTCTCGGGTTCTTTCTCGGTATTCTTTTCCACTGAAACACGCAGTTTCACAGTGTTTCAGTATCATAACTTATCATAAATCCAAAATAAATTCAAATTCACTTTTATCTAGCTTATATATGCTAAACTTGACGTTCTTCAAAATTTGTGTTTTGGGGTTACTATTCACTATACTATTCAAGTCAATTTGTTGACTTTCTAAGGCTTAATAGGTATGGGAATTCCAATTTGACCCACATAGTAGATTTTGGTTACTAAATTTGTTGGTTTTGGTTGTTTTCTCAAATTCTAAGTCTTTTAGGCAAATTTGCAAATTTTCAGTTTTGGGTGTCTTATGTTGCACTATTCCATTGGTCATTTTACTCTTAGAATTTGGCTAAGCTTTCTTCATAGAAAATGTTCCCTATTGTCTTAACTTTATTCTCCTTTTTGAATCACTCCAATTGGAGTTTTGTAGCTCAAGTTATAGCCATTTGAATCATGGCTGCCGGATTGGACTTAACCTAGATTTTTGGGCACCAAACTGGTTCTGGCAGTTTTAGGTCACCAACTTTGGGTGGCCAAATGACTTGGTTAAGAGCATAATTTGGGTTTGTGTTCTTCATGAAAGTTTTAGGTCTATATCTCAGCTATCCACTGGTAAAATTTCAGGTCATTTAGACCTACCTAGCCCAAGTTATGGCCAAATGAATAAATACTATTCATTTGGTCATTTTGTACAGGTCAGACTGCATAAATCCGGATTTGGTCAATTTGTTCACTAAGTTTTGTTCACTTTTTGGGCATGATTCCTAAATGAAAATTGTGTCATTTTGTGTCTATTTTCATTCTCAATTGGCCTAACACCAATTGGGCTTATAAATTTTCAGTTTTGATCCCTGAAAGGGACCTTGGTCCTGCTGCCTGCAGAATGACCATTTTCAATCTGAATTTAAACTCACTTCTAACACTTCCAACACATCTCAATTGGTCACAAATGACCATTTTTCATCTCAAACAAGGTCAAACACACCATTTGACCATTTCTCCAAATTTTGTCTCTCAAACCCTAGGTGCCAAAAACCCTAACTCATAAAATTCAAACCTAACACATTCTAAACATCTATCCATAGTTTACATACTTAATTCCACTTAAGCAACCATTCAAATGCATCAAATTCACCCATTTTAAACCCTAACTAAGGCTGGCCAAAATTCATGTTTGGTCCCTCAACCATGTTTTTCCTTTGATTTATTTCAATTTCTAAGTTTATTAAAGCATATTTACATGAAATTTAAAGAAATAAATTAGAGTTTATTACTAACCTTCACTTGAATTCCAATTCTTCAATTTCACTCCCTTTTTCCTTTTCTTTTCTTCTTCAAATGCTTTCCTAAGTGAAGTTAACAAGTTTTTATGGATTAATTTGAGGACAAAATAAGGTTAAGTGGGTGGGATCAAGCTTGTATCAAGCTTCCATGGGAGTTGTTTCAATGGTGAGAATGGGAGAGAGTGGGGCGGCAAGATGAAGATGGCTTTTTTGTTTTTTTTTTCCTTTTTCTTTTCTTTATGTCTTTAGTCTTATGGAAGACTAAAAAAATCAAATGAATTAAATTTATTAATTATAATATTTATGGCATCATGCATGATGTCATGCATGATGCCATAAAGATTATAATTAATAAATTTAATAAATATTATAATTAATATGGAAGACTAAAAAATCAAATGAATTAAATTTATTAATTATAATATTTATGGCATCATGCATGACAGCATGCATGATGCCATAAATATTATAATTAGTAAATTTAATTAATTTGATTTTTTGGTCTTTCATAAGACTAAAGACATAAAGAAAAGAAAAAGAAAAAAAAAAAAACAAAAAAGCCATCTTCATCTTGCCGCCCCACTCTCTCCCATTCTCACTATTGAAACAACTCCGCAGTCATCTCTTTTCACATTTTTCATTTTTTTTTCTATTTATTTTTCCATTAGTTCTTTAATATAATTTCCGATTCCAAAAGTTTCTTTTCTCTAATTTTATTTGACAGTTAGGTCAGGAGTTAGCTCTCGGGGTCAATTGACCAAATTGCCCCTCGTCGATTCAACCCGGTTTGCAAATAATTCAATATTTCTTTCGGATCCCTGACCTAATTATTTGACCAGCTTAACAATTCTTTTTCATAATTTTCTCTTTTCCACTGTGTTCGCAATAGTCCTAAGGACCGCAGCATCACATTTTCTGGTTCGAAATTTGAGTTTAGACTGACCTCGTAGTCACTTCCCGAGAAGGTCATCCATCGCTGTGACTCTCGGCTCATTTAACTTCTTATGTTCTGTTTTTCTTATTTATACTTAACTAATTGACAATTACTAATTATTTGTGTTCAAGGCTTATCTAGTTGTCTTAAGTGTGGTTCTAATCCCCTTAATTGTCTGGACCGACACCGGTCACTGGAACAGTAACATATACCAGGCTATGCAAATAGGGATGTTACAAATATAACATTTAGACCTAGGTGTTTTGGTTATTTAACTCATAATTCGAATCTTTTAAAAATATATATTTTTTATTACTTGAAGGAAAATTTTAAAAATTTGGGCCACTAATTTTTTAAGGTAAAAAAAATTAATCTTTCAAAAATTAAAATGCGAAACCATTAATTTTTTTTTTAATTGAGCCAATATAAAAACTTTTAAATTACTAGAATATTAGTCCACTAATTTTTTTGCTTTATTAACTTAATAAAAAAAATTAATTAATGACGATTATAATATGTGAGGCCAATGACGAATACAACAACAAAACCTAGGTGTTTTATATACCCCCTCACAATTTAACTCTTTTTTAATTTTTTCTTACTTCAAAATTAATTTTAAAAATCTTGGCAACCAATTTTTCAACTATATATTAGGCCAAAAAATAAAATAAGTTTCAAATTATTAAAATATAGGCTTATTAAACTTTTTATTTAATTGGGCTAATAAAAAAAATAAATCTTTTAAAATTTTGTTAAGATTTTTTTGAGGCTAAATGTGAGAGATGGTTAAGAACATACCCACTTTTAAAGTACTCGATATTAACAATTAAAATTTTGGAGGTGGCTCTGTTCCAACACCAGAGTTCATTGTTGGACGAACGTAAGATTTAGACATAGGTATTCTGTGTATTTAATTCATAATTTGAAATTTTTTAAAATATTTTTTTATCACTTAAGTAGAAATTTTAAAAATGTGGCTATTAATTTTTAAATTTTACTAGGTCAATAAAAACTAATCTTTTAAAAATTATAATATGGAAACATTAATTTTTTTATTTAATTGGGCAAAAAAAAAACTTTTAAATTACTAGAATATTGGCTCATTGAATTGTTTGATTTATTGGGCCAATAAAAAATATCAATTAATAACAATTATGACATTCAGATATATAGGGCCAATGATGGATATGATAACTACACTTAGGTGTTTTATGTACTCGCTCATAATTTAATTCTTTTCAAATTCTTTTTTTACTTAAAAATAAATTTAAAAAACATAGGTGACCAATTTTTCAAAAAATTTGGGCCCATAAAAAAATAAAGTTTCAAAATATTAGAATATGGGCTCTTTAAATTTTTTATTTAATTGAGCTGATAAAAGAATTAACCCTTAAAAATTTAGTATATATTTTTTTGAGGCTAAACGCGATAGAAAGTTAAGAAAATACTTACATTTAAAGTACTCTAAATTAAAAATTAAAATTTTAGAGAGGCTGTGCCTTTGTTTGAACCTTTGAGTTCGGTGTTAGACGGATGTAACATTTAGACATAAGTGTTTTGTGTATTTAACTCACAATTTAAATATCTTTAAAATATATATTTTTCATTAAAGGAAAATTTTAAAAAATGTGGGCTACTAATTTTTCAATTTTGTAAGGACAACAAAAACTATTCTTTTAAAAATTAAAATATGGAATCAATAAATTTTTTTTACTAAGGCCAATAAAAAATTCTGAAATTGCTAGAGCATCAGCCCATTAAATTTTTTGCTTTATTAGGCGAAAAAATATCAATTAATGATTATTATAACATTTAGATATATGGAGCCAATGTTGGATATAACAATTAGGCCTAAGTGTTTTATGTATCTTGCTCATAATTTAATTCTTTTTAAATACTTTTTTAATACCTAAAAGTAAACTTCAAAAAATATGGGCATCTAATTTTTCATCTAAGTTGGGCATTTGAAAGTAAGCTTAATGTGAGCTTATTAAATTTTACATTTAAATGGGCTAAAAAAAAAAGAATCAACCTTTTAAAAATTTGTTAAGATTCTTTTGAGGCTAAACACGAGAGATAATTAAGAACATACCAACATTTAAAATGCTCTAAATTAAAAATTAAAATTTTGGAGGGGCTGTGGCTTTGTTTGAACCCTGAGTTCGATACTCGACGAATGCAACATTTAAACCTAGTTGTTTTGTGTATTTAACTCATAATTTGAAACTTTTAAAATATATTTTTTTATTGCTTAAAGGAAAATTTCAAAAATGTGGTCTATTAATTTTTTAAAATTTTCATAGGCCAATAGAAACTAATCAATTAAAAAAATTAAAATATGAACTCATTAATTTTTTGTTTAATTGGGCCCAAAAAAGACTTTTAAACTACTAGAATATTGGCACATCGAATTGTTCGCTTTTTGGGTCAACAGAAAATATCAATTAACGACGATTATGACATTCAAATATATGGGGTCAATGACAAATATAACAATTAGACCTAGGTGTTTTTTGCATCTCGCTCACAATTTAATTCTTTTTTTACTTAGAAATAAATTTAAAAATTGTCGGCGACCAATTTTTCAATTAATTTAGGCCATAAAAAAATAAAGCTTCAAAATATTAGAATATGGGATTTTTAAATTTTTTATTTAATTTGGCTAATAAAAGAATCAACCCCTAAAAATTTAGTTTGTATTTTTTTGAGGCTAAACGCTATAGAAAGTTAAGAACATGCCCACATTTAAAGTACTCTAAATTAAAAATTAAAATTTTAGAGGGGCTGTGGCTTTGTTTCAACCCCCGAGTTCGGTGTTGGACAGATACAGTATTTAGACCTAGATGTTTTGTGTATTTAACTCATAATTTGAATCTCTTTAAAATATGTATTTTTGCTTAAAGGAGAATTTTAAAAATGTGGGCCACTAATTTTTCAATTTTGTAAGGTCAATAAAAACTATTCTTTTAAAAATTAAAATATGGAATCAATAATTTTTTGTTTAATAAAAAAATTTTGAAATTGCTAGAATATCAGCCCATTAAATTTTTTGCTTTATTAGACAAAAAAAAATCAATTAATGACGATTATAACATTTAGATATATAGAGCCATTGTTAGATATAACAACTAGACCTAGGTGTTTTATGTATCTTGCTCACAATGTAATTCTTTTTAAATTCTTTTTTGATTACTTAAAAGTAAATTTAAAAGTAAGAATAATGTGAGCTTATTAATTTTATATTTAATTGGGCTAATTAAAAAATCAACCTTTTAAAATTTTGTGAAGATTTTTTTGAAGCTAAACATGAGAGATAATTAAGAATATATGCAAATTTAAAGTTCTCTAAATTAAAATGCAATGCCCCTGCTCCAACCACTAGAGGAATTGTTAGCTTTGGCCCACCCCATCCCGAGCCTCACGGTTTTGTCCCATAGGTGGAATGGAGAACTTCCCAAGAGGTCACCCATCCTAGGATTTCTCTCAAGCGAGCATGCTTAACCCCGAAGTTCTTCCAACTCTCCAGGCCATTCCACCAAAAGGCGCCTCTAGTGATTAGTTTTTCCCATTTCAATGTATGATTCGGTTCATTCCTGCCCCCCATTTGAATAAGGTATCAAGCAAGACTCCGCCTCTAGCCGTATATTATTTTCCCTTACCACACGAGATGTTACATAAAAATTAAAATTTTGGAGGGGGTGTGGCTTTATTTAAACCCCGAGTTCGGTGTTGGAAAGATACAACATTTAGACCTAGTTGTTTTGTGTATTTAAGTCACAATTTGAATCTTTTTAAAATATATATTTTTATTATTTAAAGAAAAATTTTAAAAATGTGGGTAACTAATTTTTCAATTTTGTTAGGCCAATAAAAACTAATCTTTCAAAATTAAAATATTGATTCATTTATTTTTTTTAATTGGGAAAAAAAAACTTTTAAACTACTAGAATATTGGCTCATTGAATTTTTCGCTTTATTGGGTCAATAGAAAATATCAATTAATGACGATTATGATATTCAGATATATGGGGCCAGTGACAAATATAACAATTAATCTCTAGGTGTTTTTTGCATCTCGTTCACAATTTAATTCTTTTTTAATTTTTTTTTACTTAAAAATAAATTTAGAAAATGTCGTCTACCAATTTTTCAATTAATTTAGGCCCATAAAAAAACAACACTTCAAAATATTAGAATATGGGCTCTTTAAATTTTTTTATTTAATTAGGCTAATAAAAGAATCAACCTTTGAAAATTTATTCTATATTTTTTTGAGGCTAAACGCAATAGAAAGTTAAGAAAATACCCACATTTAAAGTACTCTAAAAAAAAATTAAAGTTTTGGAGGGACTATGCCGTTGTTTCAACTCTCGAGTCTGGTGTTAGAGAGATGGAACATTTAGACCTAAGTATTTTGTATATTTAACTCACAATTTGAATCTCTTTAAAATATGTATTTTTCCTTAAAGGAAAATTTTAAAAATGAGGGCCACCAATTTTTCAATTTTGTAAGGTCAACAAAAACTATTCTTTTAAAAAATTAAAATATGGAATCAATAATTTTTTGTTTAATAGGGCCAATAAAAAACTTTGATATTTTTAGAATATTATCCCAGTAAATTTTTCGCTTTATGAGGCAAAAAAAAAAAATATTAATTAATGAGGATTATAACATTTAGACACAAGGAGCCACTGTTGGACAAAACAACTATGCCTAGGTGTTTTATGCACCATGCTCACAATTTAATTCTTTTTAAATTCTTTTTTAGTACCTAAAATTATACGTAAAAAAAAATGGGCATCCAATTTTTCATCTAAGTTGGGCATTTGAAAGTAAGCTTAATGTGAGCTTATTAAATTTTACATTTAATTGGGCTAATTAAAAAGAATCAACCTTTTAAAAATTTGTTAAGATTTTTTTGAGGCTACACAAGAGATAATTAAGAACATACAAACATTTAAAATACTCTAAATAAAAAATTAAAATTTTGGAGGGGCTGTGACTTTGTTTGAACCCTGAGTTCGATGTTGGACGGATGCAACATTTAAACCTAGTTGTTTTGTATATTTAACTCATAATTTGAAACTTTTAAAACATATTTTTTTATTACTTAAGGGAAAATTTCAAAAATGTGGTCTATTAATTTTTTTTTTTAATTTTGATAGGCCAATAGAAACTAATCTTTTAAAAAATTAAAATATGGACGCATTAATTTTTTGTTTAATTAGGCAAAAAAAACTTTTAAACTACTAGAATATTGGCAATATGAATTGTTCACTTTTTGGGTCAATAGAAAATATCAATTAATGACGATTATGACATTTAGATATATGGGGCCAATGACAAATATAACAATTAGACCTAGGTGTTTTTTGCATTTCGCTCACAATTTAATTCTTTTTTAATTCTTTTTTTTACTTAGAAATAAATTTAAAAAATGTTGGCGACCAGTTTTTCAAATAATTTAGGCCATAAAAAAATAAAGCTTCAAAATATTAGAATATGGGATCTTTAAATTTTTTATTTAATTTGGCTAATAAAAGAATCAACCCTAAATTTTTTTTTATATATTTTTTTGAGGCTAAACGCTATAGAAAATTAAGAATATACCAATATTTAAAGTACTCTAAATTAAAAATTAAAATTTTGGAGGGGCTGTGGCTTTGTTTCAACCCCCGAGTTCGGTGTTAGATGGATACAACATTTAGACCTGGGTGTTTTGTGTATTTAACCCATAATTTGAATCTCTTTAAAATATGTATTTTCGCTTAAAGTAAAATTTTAAAAATGTGAGCCACTAATTTTTCAATTTTGTATGGTCAATAAAAACTATTCTTTTAAAAATTAAAATTTGGAATCAATAATTTTTTGTTTAATAGGGCCAATAAAAAAATTTTGAAATTGCTAGAATATTAGCCCATTAAATTTTTTGTTTTATTAGGCAAAAAAAATCAATTAATGATGATTATAACGTTTAGATATATAGAGTCATTGTTAAATATAATAACTAGACGTAAGTGTTTTATGTATCTTGCTCACAATTTAATTCTTTTTAAATTCTTTTTTTATTACTTAAAAGTAAATTTAAAAGTAAGCCTAATGTGAGCTTATTAAATTTTATATTTAATTGGGCTAATAAAAAAAATCAACCTTTTAAAATTTTGTTCAGATTTTTTTAAAGCTAAACACGAGAGATAATTAAGAATATACACAAATTTAAAGTGAAGGAGCAGAAGCATGAAAAACATAAGTTTAGTTCAGTGAATTCAAAAATTTTCTTTTAGGGTGTCATGCATCATGCAAGATTCATTGTTTATCTATTTGATTTTAATGTTAAACAACATATTAAAACTCTTTTAATATGTTTTTGGATCTACATTTACCATTTAAGATTTTAGAATTAACAGATTAATTCATTAGAACCCTAGATTAGATCAAGAATAAGTGCACTAACCTTTTAATGCACTGCAGTTGTGTTTAGCACCTTTGGGATGCGCCTAGGACACCAGATGTTGTCCCTCTAGCTTGTCCATGCCAAGATCACCAATGGCAGCCCCTTAAATAGCTTTTCAAGCCTTTCCAATTAATTAGAAAATCAGGTTTTGCCTTTAGAGATGTTACAGATGTATATAGGACACTAGAAATGATTTCTAGCAATTTTAATTCAAGAGAATTTTGGCAATTCTCTTTGAATTGATAAGAGATGAAGAAGAAGAGAGGAAGAGCACTCCAAGGTGGCGGCACCTATGAAGAATAGCAGCTTATGATTTTACTCTTTCATAACAACACATTATATAGCTAGGTCACCACTTAAAACCCTTGCCACATGTCACCTTCTGATTGGCTCTTAGTTTAACTGAGCCAATCACATTGTGCCAAGTGTCAAACTTAGATTTAATCTTGACTTTGATCATCTTACATGATTAAAAGACAATTGGCAAGCTTATATGTTGTGCCATTTGTCACCATCTCATGGTGCCACATGTTACTCTGTGAAATGACCAAAATACCCCTGTGTCTTAATTTTGAGTTCTCAATCCAGAATAATTATTTCTCTTCTTGTAATCAATTTATATCAAATATAAATTAATTAATTAATCTCTATTAATTAATTTCTCATAATTAAATTCATATTTAAACACTTTAAATATAAATTTAACTTATACTATACATCCAATAATCTAGATTTGGTTTCAAGCCATGCTAGGGACTTTACAATCTAATTGCAAACCAAACCTATTTAATTAACTAATTAAACTCTTTAATTAATTAATTAAATCACATTTAACTTGGTGATTACTTGTGTATGTGTGTGACTCACTAGGCTCATATGATATTAACTCTTAATATCATCAGAACTCTTTCTTACCATAAATGATTTCTCTAAATCATTTTATGCACCTCATAGACCATGGTTAACACCTAGCATAGCATGCCATGGCCACCCAATTAGTAATAAGGAATATCTTAAATGAACATTTAATCATATGTTACTATGCACTAGAATCTCTCTGTTACAAAATCCCAATTTGATATGGAGTCATGGTTTATGTCAAACTCCATTTGCTATGAATATTATGTTCTCTTTTAATTTCAGTTCTTGATTAAAAGATTTTCTCATCAGAAACTCTTTTCTGATTAAATCTATATGTCCTAGCCAGGAACTTGAAACATTAAGAACAATTAAATGAACATAGGATTTTATCCCTATTTACTTAGGGTAACAGATTCCATCTTGATCAACACCTACCTCCATATATAACTAGTAGGAGCCAACACATGCCCATATACCTATACACAGTGCAAGTATGAAAGCAGTGTCAAACTCAAACCACCTATATACAAGATAACTGTGCTATCTCAGGTCTAAAGATTATATGCACTGGTATGATTTATGACAATGCATTGACAAGAGTAAACTCCATGTGCTTGTCATAAATGTCACTGTTTCGGCCTACTTATCATGTATAAGTGCCTATCATGTTTGTTATATGGCATGAGACTCACCATTCTATCTTATATACATCTCATATAAATAACTTGGGAACAAATATGATTACAATCTTTCTGGATAAGTCATGTCCTTATTGTGAAGCATCCTCGATTGTGAACCAATTTATAATACTTTGTGCTAGAAATACTGTCACTCATATTCTTAACAACTTAAGAATATAATTTCTAACAAAATATCAATGGACCTTTTCTATTACACATAAATATATTATGTAAACGGAAAAGTGAAAATGCCTTTTATTAATGAAAACATGTACAAGATATATACTAAATGATATGCTCTAGGGTATACTACTAACATAAAGTTCTCTAAATTAAAAATTAAAATTTTGGAGGGTTTATGGCTTTATTTAAACCCCAAGTTCGGTGTTGGAAAGATGCAACATTTAGACCTAGTTGTTTTGTGTATTTAAGTCAAAATTTGAATCTTTTTAAAATATGTCTTTTTATTATTTAAAGGAAAATTTTAAAAATATGGGTAACTAATTTTTCAATTTTGTTAGGCCAATAAAAACTAATCTTTCAAAATTAAAATATTGACTCATTAATTTTTATTAAGTGGGCCAAAAAAAACTTTTAAACTACTAGAATATTAGCTCATTGAATTGTTTGCTTTATTGGGTCAATAAAAGATATCAATTAATGACGATTATGACATTCGGATATATGGGGCTAATGACAAATATAACAATTAGACCTAGGTGTTTTTTGCATCTCGCTCACAATTTAATTCTTTTTTAATTATTTTTTTACTTAAAAATAAATTTAGAAAATGTCGTCTACCAATTTTTCAATTAATTTAGGCCCATAAAAAAATAACACTTCAAAATATTAAAATACAAGCTCTTTAAATTTTTTTTCTTTAATTGGGCTAATAAAAGAATCAACCCTTAAAAATTTATTTTATATTTTTTGGAAGCTAAACGCAATAGAAAGTTAAGAAAATACCCATATTTAAAGTACTCTAAAATAAAAATTAAAGTTTTGGAGGGACTATGCCTTTGTTTCAACCCTTGAGTCTGGTGTTGGAGAGAAGTAACATTTAGACCTAAGTGTTTTGTGTATTTAACTTGCAATTTGAATCTTTTTAAAATATGTATTTTTCTTTAAAATGTGCATTTTTCCTTAAAGGAAAATTTTAAAAATGAGGGCCACTAATTTTTCAATTTTGTAAGGTCAACAAAAACTATTCCTTTAAAAAATTAAAATATGGAATCAATAATTTTTTGTTTAATAGGGCCAATAAAAAAACTTTGAAATTCTAGAATATTATCCCATTAAATTTTTTGCTTTATGAGTCAAAAAAAAAATTAATTAATGATGATTATAACATTTAGACACAAGGAGCCAATGTTGGATATAACAACTAGGCCTAGATGTTTTATGTACCCTGCTCACAATTTAATTCTTTTTAAATTCTTTTTTAATACCTAAAAGTAAACTTAAAAAAATATGGGCATCCAATTTTTCATCTAAGTTGGGCATTTGAAAGTAAGCTTAATGTGAGCTTATTAAATTTTACATTTAATTGGGCTAATAAAAAAGAATCAACCTTTTAAAAAATTGTTAAGATTTTTTTTAGGCTAAACAGGAGAGATAATTAAGAACATATGAACATTTAAACTGCTCTAAATTAAAAATTAAAATTTTAGAGGGGCTGTGGCTTTGTTTGAACCCTGAGTTCGATGTTGGACGGATGCAACATTTAAACCTAGTTGTTTTGTGTATTTAACTCATAATTTGAAACTTTTTAAAATATATTTTTTTTATTACTTAAAGGAAAATTTTAAAAATGTGGTCTATTAATTTTTTTTTTTAATTTTGTTTGGCCAATAAAAACTAATCATTTAAAAAATTAAAATATGGGCTCATTAATTTTTTGTTTAATTGGGAAAAAAAACTTTTAAACAACTAGAATATTGGCACGTCGAATTGTTTACTTTATTGGGCCAATAAAAAATATCAATTAATAACGATTATGACATTCAGATATATGGGGCCAATGATGGATATAATAACTAGACCAAGGTGGTTTATGCATCTCGCTTATAATTTAATTCTTTTTTAATTCTTTTTTTACTTGGAAATAAATTTAAAAAATGTCGGCGACCAATTTTTCAATTAATTTAAGCCATAAAAAAATAAAGCTTCAAAATATTAGAATATGAGATTTTTAAATTTCTTTATTTAATTTGGCTAATAAAAGAATCAACCCCTAAAAATTTAGTTTATATTTTGAGGCTAAACGCTATAGAAAGTTAAGAACATGCCCACATTTAAAGTACTCTAAATTAAATATTAAAATTTTGGAGGGGCTATGGCTTTGTTTTTACCCCCGAGTTTGGTGTTGGACGGATACAACATTTAGACCTAGGTATTTTGTGTTATTAACCCATAATTTGAATCTCTTTAAAAAATGTATTTTTGCTTAAAGGAAAATTTTAAAAATGTGGACCACTAATTTTTCAATTTTGTAAGGTGAACTAAAACCATTCTTTAAAAATTAAAATATGTAATCAATAATTTTTTGTTTAATAAAAAAATTTTGAAATTACTAGAATATTAGCCCATTAAATTTTTTGCTTTATTAGGCAAAACAAAAATCAATTAATGATGATTATAACATTTAGATATATAGAGCTATTGTTAGATATAACAACTAGACCTAGGTGTTTTATGTATCTTGCTCATAATTTAATTCTTTTTAAATTCTTTTTTTATTACTTAAAAGTAAATTTAAAAGTAAGAATAATGTGAGCTTATTAAATTTTATATTTAATTGGGCTAATAAAAAAAAATAAACCTTTTAAAATTTTGTTAAGATTTTTTTGAAGCTAAACACGAGAGATAATTAAGAATATATGCAAATTTAAAGTTTTCTAAATTAAAAATTAAAAATTTGGAGGGGTTGTGGCTTTATTTAAACCCCGAGTTCAGTGTTGCAAAGATGCAACATTTAGACCTAGCTGTTTTGTGTATTTAAGTCACAATTTGAATCTTTTTAAAAAATATTTTTTTATTATTTAAAGGAAAATTTTAAAAATGTGGGTAACAAATTTTTCAATTTTGTTAGGCCAATAAAATTAATCTTTCAAAATTAAAATATTGACTCATTAATTTTTTTATTTAATTAGGCCAAAAAAAGCTTTTAAACTACTGGAATATAATTGGCTCATTGAATTGTTCGCTTGATTGGGTCAATAGAAGATATCAATTAATGACAATTATGACATTGAGATATATGGGGCCAATGACAAATATAACAATTAGACCAAGGTGTTTTTTGCATCTCGCTCACAATTTAATTCTTTTTTAATTCTTTTTTTATTTAAAAATAAATTTAGAAAATGTCGTCTACCAATTTTTCAATTAATTTAGGGCCATAAAAAAAATAACACTTCAAAATATTAGAATACAGGCTCTTTAAATTTTTTTTATTTAATTGGGTTAATAAAAGAATCAACCCCTAAAAATTTATTCTATATTTTTTTGAGGCTAAACGCAATAGAAAGTTAAGAAAATACCCATATTTAAAGTACTCTAAAATAAAAATTAAAGTTTTGGAGGGACTATGCCTTTGTGTCAACCCTCGAGCCTGGTGTTGGAGAGATGCAATATTTAGACCTAAGTGTTTTGTGTATTTAACTTACAATTTGAATCTCTTTAAAATATGTATTTTTCCTTAAAGGAAAATTTTAAAAATCAGGGCCACTAATTTTTCAATTTTATAAGGTTAACAAAAACTATTCTTTTAAAAAATTAAAATATGAAATCAATAATTTTTTGTTTAATAAGGCCAATAAAAAAACTTTAAAATTCTAGAATATTATCCCATTAAATTTTTTGCTTTGAGGCCAAAAAAAATATTAATTAATGACGATTATAACATTTAAATACAAGGAGCCAATGTTGGATATAACAACTAGGCTTAGGTGTTTTATGTACCTTGCTCACAACTTAATTCTTTTTAAATTCTTTTTTAATACCTAAAAGTAAACTTAAAAAAATATGGGCATCCAATTTTTCATCTAAGTTGGGCATTTGAAAGTAAGCTTAATGTGAGCTTATTAAATTTTACATTTAATTGGGCTAATTAAAAAAAGAATTAACTTTTTAAAAATTTGTTAAGATTTTTTTTAGGCTAAACACGAGAGAGAATTAAGAACATACAAACATTTAAAATGCTCTAAATTAAAATTAAAATTTTGGAGGGGCTGTGGCTTTGTTTGAACCCTAAGTTCGATGTTGGACGGATGCAACATTTAAACCTAGTTATTTTGTGTATTTAACTCATAATTTGAAATTTTTTAAAATATATTTTTTTATTACTTGAAGGAAAATTTAAAAAATGTGGTCTATTAATTTTTTTTAATTTTGATAGGCCAATAAAAACTAATCATTTAAAAAATTAAAATATAGGCTCATTAATTTTTTGTTTAATTGGGCCAAAAAAAAAACTTTTAACCTAGGTGTTTTGTATATCAAACTCATAATTTCAAACTTTTTAAAATATTTTTTTCGTTACTTAAAAGAAAATTTTAAAAATATGGGCCACTAATTTTTTATTTTTTTCAGCTAATAAAAGCTAATCTTTTAAAAATTGAAATATGGGCTCATTAGTTTTTTTGTTTAATTAGGTGAGTAAAAAAAATTTAAATTACTAGAATATTGGCCCATTAAGCTTTTTTTTTTTTTTATTAGGCTAATAAGTAATACCAATTAATGATGATTATAACATTTAGATATATGGGGCCAATGATGGATATAACAATTAAATATAGATGTTTTATGTACCTAATGTGCCTACAAGGGGTCAAGAATTGTCATCAATTTTAGAACCTTAAAGCATGTTCATCACAAGCATGTAAGATGGAAAGAACATGAGAAACCCTTTCATTATGATTGCATGGGCTTAGTGAAAGCAAAAGAGTTAAGCCTGTTAGTAGTATGCCCTAGAGCATATCATTTAGTATGTATCTTGTACATGTTTTATTCATAAAAGGCATTTCCACTTTTCTATTTACATAATATATTTATGTGTAATAGAAAAGGTCCATTGATATTTTGGAAGAAATTCTATTCTTAAGTTGTTAAGAATATGAGTGACAGTATTTCTAGTACAAAGTATCATAAATAGGTTCACGATCAAGGATACTTCATAATAAGGACATGACTTATCCAGAAAGATTGTATTCATGTTTGTTCCCAAGTTATTTATATGAGATATAAATAAGATGGAATGGTGAGTCTCATGCCATATGACAAACATGATAGGCACTTATAAATGATAAGTAGGCCGAACCAGTGACACTTATGACAAGCACATGGAGTTTACTCTTGTCAATGTTTTGTCATAAATCATATCAGTGCATATAATCTTTAGACCTGAGATAGCACAGTTATCTTGTATATAGGTAGTTTGAGTTTGATACTGCTTTCATACTTGTACTGTGTATGGGTATATGGGCATGTGTTGGCTCCTACTAGTTATATATGGAGGTAGGTGTTGATCAAGATGGAATCTGTTCCTCTAAGTAAATAGAGATAAAATCATATGTTCATTTAATTGTTCTTGATGTTTCAAGTTCCTGGCCAGGACAGATAGATTTATTCAGAAAAGAGTTTCTGATGAGAAAATCTTTTAATCAAGAACTAGAATTAAAAGAGAACATAATATTCATAGCAAATGGGGTTTGACATAAACCATGACTCCAGCTTGAGTTGGGATTTTGTAACAGAGAGATTCTAGTGCATGGTAGCATATGATTATAGGTTCATTTAAGGTAAACCTTATTACTAATTGGGTAGCCATGGCATGCTATGCTAGGTGTTAACCATAGTCTATGAGGTGCATAAAATGATTTAGAGAAATCATTTATGGTAAGAAAGAGTTCTGATGATATTAAGAGTTGATATCATATCTCATTGGCAATTAGTGATGAGCCTAGTAAGTCACACACATACACAAGTTACCACCTAATTAAATATGATTTAATTAATTAATTAAAGAGTTTAATTGATTAATTAAATAGGTTTGGTTTGCAATTAGATTGCAAAGTCCCTAGCATGACTTGAAACCAAATCTAGATTATTGGATGTAAAGTATAAGTTAAATTTATATTTAAAGTGTTTAAATATGAATTTAATTAATAGAGATTAATTAATTAATTTATATTTGATATAAATTGATTAGAAGAAGAGAAATAATTATTTTGGGTTAAGAACTCAAAATTAAGACACAGGGGCATTTTGGTCATTTCACAGGGTGACATGTGGCACCATGAGATAGTGACACATGGCATTACACATAAGCTTGCCAGATGTTTTTTAATCATGTAAGATGATTAAAATTAAGATTAAATATAGGTTTGACACTTGGCACAATGTGATTGGGTCAATTAAACCTAGAACCAATCAAAGGGTGACATGTGGCAAGGGTTTAAGTGATGACTTAGCTATATATGTGTTGTTATGAGAAAATAAAACACACAAGCTGCTACTCCCAAAGGTGTCGCCACCCCTTGGCTGCCTCTTCCTTCTTTTCTTCTTCATCTCTCATTCATTCCAAGAGATTAGCAAATAATCTCTTGAATTAAAAATACTAGAAATTATTTCTAGTGTCATGTTTACATCTTTAATCTCTTAAAAGGTAGAACTTGATTTTCTAAATAATAGAAAAAGCTTTAGAAGCTATTCAAGGGCTGCCATAGGTGTTCTTGGTGTGGACAAGCTAAAGGGACAACATCTGGTGTCCTGAAGACGAATCTCAAAGGCACAAATATACTGCAGTGCATCAAGAGGTTAGTGTGTCTGTTTTTGATTTAATCTAGGGTTCTAAAATTAATTAGATTAATTTTAAAATCTTAAATGGCAAATACAGATCCAAAAAACATATTAAAAGAGTTTTAACATGTTGTTTATCATTGAAATCAAATAGATAAAAATAAATCTTTCATGATGCATGTGACCCTAGGTGAAAATTTTTGAATTCAATGGTATAAACTTGTGTTTTTCATGCTTTCGTTCCTTCAATTGGTATTAGAGCCACTATATTTGCCATTTAGATTGTTGATTATATGATTTAATTGTGTGTTTTAATCATGAGATGATTTATCCATTGCTGGTTGCAATGGATGTGTGGCGGCATGCTTGAAGAACACCATCAATGGTGCGCATGGTTTGGCTTCATGGGTGGTGCAAAGGTTTGGCTTTTTAATTTGCAATTGTTGTATGATCTAAAAGCTCATCCTATGTCTAATTAAATTGTTTAATTAGAATTTTAATCACACAATTAAATTTTGATTCAAATCAGAATTTTAAAAAATGTTTAAATGTGATTCAAATCTGAATTTTAAAGTTGTTTGAATGTGATTCAAATATGAATTTTTAAAGTTGTTTGAATCATATTTAAATCTGATTTTTTAAAATTGTTTGAATAATATTCAGATCTGAATTTTTAAAAATTGTTTGCATGTGATTCAAATCTGATTTTTTAAAAATTGTTTGAATGTGATTCAAATCTGAATTTTTAAAAATTGTTTGAATGTGATTCAAATCTGAATTTTTAAATTTGTTTGAATGAGATTCAAATATGAATTTTTAAATTTATTTGAATCATATTCAAATCTGGATTTTTAAGTTGAATATAAGATATTCAATTTAATTTAAGTATGTATGTTTTATTTAATTATTAAATAGTGATATGCATGATGGATGATCATGGACTATAAAAGACCAATGTGATTGGATTTATTTCTTTTATGTTTCTTTGGGATTGTAAATTAATTAATTTATTTTAATTTATTTTGGGCATGTATTATTAAGTTTGTAATAATTTTTGGGTTGTAATTTCATTTATTTAAGTTCTTGTAAATTCGCCTTGGTATGCCAAAGATTACTATGTAATATTAGATTGCAAGAAGTTCAAGGAGGTCAAGAGCATTGGTGGGACCAGTGGGAGGAATTCAAGATCAAGTGTTGATTATGTACTCCTTTAGCAACTCTTGTAAAATGAATGAATGAAATGCACCTAGGAATGCCCTGATTCAATTCTTGGTGGCTCAGAATTGAATCCCTTAGAAAGTCCATGATCATACCATATTTACTGCTTATCCATGAATGTATGAGATGTATGGGAATGTATGCAATTATATGATATATGCATGCTAAAAGGATAATGTGCAAAGTGAGACCTTAATAGTAATTAGGATGACCATAAAATCTTCCAAACAAATGATTAAGTTGGAAATGCTATAATTAAAGTAATTATAACATGGGCCCTCCATTGGGGCAATTATTTTAAGAAATTTTAAATAGTTGCATAAGATGCAATTAATTTAAGAGATTTTCTTAAGAATAATTGTTAAGCATGAGATGTTGTAAATATGTAAATGGTTTGGTGGCCAATATTGGATGTACTTGAGGACATTAAAATTATTTGCATAATTACTAGCTCAATGGGATCAACTTAACTAATGCAAGATAAGTCAATAATGGATGTACCTGAGATTTTGAGCATTAGAGGCTAGGTAAAGGATTGAACCTCACATGAGATGTGATGGGCAAGGAGTTGCTCACTTATAGTTTATTGTAATTCCAATAACGGATGTACCTAAGGATGATCAATAGAATTATAAGAATTCAATCACCCACTAGAAATCCATCCAACTAGGATTTTCGTTTTCTACATTGGAAGTGTAGGATTCGCTAAGTTAGTGTGAGGACCAATTTGATTACAAGACCATAATCATTTTGGTTAACTACTTAATACATTTACTAATTAATCTAGTTATTTTCTACAGTTAATTTTCTGATAATAATGAGCACAGAACAACCACCACCATCCAATATCCTTGCAAGCATACTTGATCGCAATAGGTTGACAGGACCTAATCTCTCTGATTGGCTAACTTGTCCTGAACCTTGAACATATAGGATATGTTCTAGATTCAAATGTTCCTGGTCCCTTACCTCCAAAGGTCACTCAAGAGGAACATGAAACTTTGGACAAGTGGAAGGAGCATGATATGAGAGCTAAGTGTTACATGCTTGCTTCCACGGGTAATGAGTTATAGAAGCAGCATGAGAACATGCAGAGTGCGAGTGAGATCCTCCTTCACCTACAAGAGTTATATGGTGAGCATAGCAGAAATGCTAGTTATGAGATATCTAGGCAGCTGTTTCGCATAAGGATGTCTGAGGGACAGAATGTTGGGGATCATGTCCACAAGATGATTCGGCTGATTGAGCAGTTGGAACATCTTGACTTCAACATGGATTTCCAGCTACAGACGGATTTGATCTTTCAGTCCCTTCCTGAGTCTTTTGGGAATTTTGTGAGAAATTTCCATATGACTAAACAGGAATGCACGTTAGCTAGTTTACTCAACATGCTGGTTATTGCCCAAAAGAATATGCCGGGCAATAAAGGAAAAGAGGTAGCTTTGATTGCATCTTCTTCAGCTGGAAAGTCCAATAAGAATAAGGGCAATAAGAAAAAAAAACCTCAGATTCTTGGTCCTTCCAAGAAAATAGCTAAATAGAAAGGGAAGACTAAAGCTGATGGAGGCAAAGGAAAGTGTTTCCACTGCCAGAAGGATGGGCACTGGAAAAGGAACTGCCCAGAGTATCTTATTTCTCTGAAGGACAAGAAGGATAAACCTTCGGAAGGTATGTCCATATCTTGTTATTTAGATTCTGATGATACTCATATTTCATCTATAGCTTGGATTTTAGCTACTGGTGCCAGTTCTCACATTTCTAATGATATGCAGGAACTAGCAAATAGTAGCAGCTTGCGTTCTCAAGATGTTAGAGTACGGATTGGCAATGGTTCAACTGTTGAAGCTTTAGCCATAGGATCTAAATCTTTTTACATGTTTGGACATGTTTTGTGTTTGGATAATATTTTATATGTACTTGATGCTTTTAAGAACATCATTTCTATATATAGTTTGACTAGAAATGGCTATGGATTTCAATTCACAGATGATGTTTGCAATATTTATTTTGGAAATAAATATGTTGGTTCGGGTTATATGAATGAAGGTCTTTATTATTTAGATAATAATGACAAACACAAAATGAATGCAAGTGATCTAAATGAATGCAATGCCATGGTGAAAACCAACTCAAGTTCAAAACATATTTGGCACTTAAGGTTATGTCATGCTGCAGAAGATAGGATTGCAAAACTGGAGAAAATGGGGATTCTATCCTCATTGGGCTCTGAGCCTACTCCAACATGTGAATCTTGCCTTCAGGGCAAAATGACTAGATCACCGTTTGTTGGACAAGGGCTAAGGGCTGAAAATATTTTAGAGCTAATACATAGTGATGTATGTGGTCCATTTAAGGAAATGGCTAGAGGCGGTTTTCATTACTAATAACCTTTACTGATATAAATCAAGGTTTGGGTATTTGTATTTGATGAAATACAAACATGAATCTTTTGAAAAGTTCAAAGAATTTAAATCTGAAGTAGAAAATCAAACAGGAAAGAGTATTAAAGCTCTTTGATCAGATTGTAGAGGTGAATATTTGAGTACTGAATTTGATGAATACTTGAGAGACCATGGCATTGTTTCCCAGCTGACTCCTCCAGGAATGCCACAGCTGAATGGTGTATCTGAAAGGAGAAATCGTACCCTATTGGATATGGTACGTAGTATGATGAGCCATACAGATATGCCAATCTCCTTTTGGGGATTTGCATAAGAATCAGCTTTGTATATTATGAATAGAATTCCATCAAAATCAGTTTCTTCCACACCTTATGAGATATGGCATGGAAGAAAATCAAGTCTTAAGCATGTTAAGATTTGGGGTTGTCCATCTTATATCAAAAAGCTGAACACTGATAAATTGGAAACCAGATCAGAAAAGGGTTGATTTGTTGGATATCCAAAAGATAGTTTTGGATATTATTTTTATTTGCCTACTTCACAAAAGGTTGTGATAAGTAGAGATGCCACATTTCTTGAACAACAGTTTGTTCAAGAAGGAGGCAAAGGAAGGCAAATAGAGTTGGAATTAGAGAATTCTGACCAACCAACAGATCAGATGGATATAGATCCATCTAGTCAACCTACACCTATTGATGAAACATCTACAGCTGTTCCTCGTAGAACAACCAGGGTATCTCACCCACCAGTGAGATATGGTTTCCTTCATGAAGAAGAACAAGAGTTGTCTACTCATTAAGAAGTAGATCATGGAGATGATCCACTTACCTATGAAGAAGCTATATATCGAATCTGAGACTCTTCAAAATGGATTGATGATATGAAATCCGAAATTGATTCCATGTATAAGAATCAAGTTTGGGATCTTGTTGACCCACCTAAAGGTATTGTACCTATAGGGAACAAATGGGTTTTCAAGAAGAAAATTGGTTCTGATGGAAAGGTAGAGACCTATAAGGCAAGGCTAGTAGCGAAAGGGTTTCGCCAAAGGCAAGGAATCGACTATGAGGAGACTTTTTCGCCTGTTGCCATGCTTAAATCAATTAGGATTCTATTAGCAATAGCTGCATACTATGATTATGAGATTTGGCAGATGGATGTCAAAGCATCTTTTCCCAATGGATACATTGAAGAAAACATTTTCATGGAACAACCTAGGGGTTTTGAATCCCAAGATGGTTCCAAGGTATGCAAGCTAAAGCGATCCATTTATGGGTTGAAGCAAGCTTCAAGGAGTTGGAACATCTGTTTTGATGAAGCCATTAAATCCCTTGGTTTTATCAAAAATGAGGATGAGCCATGTGTATATAAGAAGGTTAGTGATAATGCTATCACTTTTCTTGTCTTATATGTGGATGACATACTGTTGATGGGTAATGACACAAGTATGTTGACAACTGTAAAGTTATGGTTGTCAAATACATTCTCCATGAAAGACTTAGGGGAGGCAACCTATATTCTTGGGATTCGCATCTATAAAGATAGAGCTAAAATAATAATTGGTTTATCCCAAAGTCTATACTTGGAAAAGGTGTTAAAGAGATTTAACATGCTTGATTCCAAGAGAGGATTGTTACCAGTGAGACATGGTATCCATCTTTCTAAAGATATGTCTCCAAAGACACCCGAAGAAAGAGATAAGAAGGCCAGGATTCCATATGCTTCGGCTATTGGAAGTTTAATGTATGCAATATTGTGTACTAGGCCGGATATCGCATATGCTGTTAGTTTGACTAGCAGGTATCAATCTAATCCAGGTTTGGAACATTGGATAGCTATCAAGAATATCCTTAAGTACTTGAGAAGAACTAAGGATTTATTCTTGATCTATGGAGGTGGAAACTTGCAATTGGATGGTTATACTGATTCTGATTTCCAATCAGATATCGATGATAGAAAGTCTACCTCTGGATATGTGTTAATTTGTAATGGAGGTGCAGTCAGTTGGAAGAGTTCCAAATAGAGCACAACTGCAGATTCCACTACCGAGGCTGAGTATATTGCTGCATCAAATGCTGCAAAGGAAGTTGTTTGGATAAAGAAGTTTGTGACAGAACTTACAGTAATTCCTTCCATTGAGTCAGCAGTTCCACTACACTGTGACAACAATGGAGCAGTCATACAGGCTAAGGAACCAATGTTTCACCAAAAATCCAAACACATAGAAAGGCGCTACCACATTATCAGAGAAATAGTTGGACGAGGCGATGTAGCCATGCAGAAAATAGCATCAGCTGAAAATCCAGCTGATCCATTCACTAAGCCAATGTCACAGACTCAGCTAGACCGACATCTTGAGAATATGGGTCTAAGATATTGTAATGAATGGCTCTAGTGCTAGTGGGAGATTGTTAGTATTATGCCCTGGAGCATATCATTTAATATGTATCTTGTATATGTTTTATTCATAAAAGGCATTTCCACTTTTCCATTTATATAATATATTTATGTGTAATAGAAATGGTCCATTGATATTTTGTAAGAAATTCTATTCTTAAGTTGTTATGAATATGAGTGACAGTATTTCTAGTACAAAGTATCATAAATAGGTTCACGATCGAGGATACTTCATAATAAGGACATGACTTATCCAGAAAGATTGTATTCATGTTTGTTCCCAAGTTATTTATATGAGATATAAATAAGATGGAATGGTGAGTCTCATGCCATATGACAAACATGATAGGCACTTATAAATGATAAGTAGGCCGAACCAGTGACACTTATGACAAGCACATAGAGTTTACTCTTGTCAATGTTTTGTCATAAATCATATCAGTGCATATAATCTTTAGACCTGAGATAGCACAGTTATCTTGTATATAGGTAGTTTGAGTTTGATACTGCTTTTATACTTGTACTGTGTATGGGTATATGGGCATGTGTTGGCTCCTATTAGTTATATATGGAGGTAGGTGTTAATCAAGATGGAATATGTTCCTCTAAGTAAATAGAGATAAAATCCTATGTTCATTTAATTGTTCTTGATATTTCAAGTTCCTGGCCAGGACAGATAGATTTATTCAGAAAAGAGTTTCTGATGAGAAAATCTTTTAATCAAGAACTGAAATTAAAAGAGAACATAATATTCATAGCAAATGGGGTTTGACATAAACTATGACTCCAGCTTGAGTTGAGATTTTGTAACAGAGAGATTCTAGTGCATGGTAATATATGATTATAGGTTCATTTAAGGTAAACCTTATTACTAATTAGGTAGCCATGGCATGCTATGCTAGGTGTTAACCATAGTCTATGAGGTGCATAAAATGATTTAGAGAAATCATTTATGGTAAGAAAGAGTTCTGATGATATTAAGAGTTGATATCATATCTCATTGGCAATTAGTGATGAGCCTAGTAAGTCACACACATACACAAGTTACCACCTAATTAAATATGATTTAATTAATTAATTAAAGAGTTTAATTGATTAATTAAATATGTTTGATTTGCAATTAGATTGCAAAGTCCCTAGCATGACTTGAAACCAAATCTAGATTATTGGATATAAAGTATAAGTTAAATTTATATTTAAAGTGTTTAAATATAAATTTAATTAATGAGAAATTAATTAATAGAGATTAATTAATTAATTTATATTTGATATAAATTGATTAGAAGAAGAGAAATAATTATTTTGGGTTAAGAACTCAAAATTAAGACACAGGGGCATTTTGGTCATTTCACAGGGTGACATGTGGCACCATGAGATGGTGACACATGGCATTACACATAAGCTTGCCAGATGTTTTTTAATCATGTAAGATGATTAAAATTAAGATTAAATATAGGTTTGACACTTGGCACAATGTGATTGGGTCAATTAAACCTAGAACCAATCAAAGGGTGACATGTGGCAAGGGTTTAAGTGATGACCTAGCTATATATGTGTTGTTATAAGAAAATAAAACACACAAGCTACTGCTCCCAAAGGTGCCACCACCCCTTGGCTACCTCTTCCTACTTTTCTTCTTCATCTCTCATTCATTCCAAGAGATTAGCAAACAATCTCTTGAATTAAAAATACTACAAATTGTTTCTAGTGTCCTGTTTACATCTTTAATCTCTTAAAAGGCAGAACTTGATTTTCTAAATAATAGAAAAAGCTTTAGAAACTATTCAAGTGCTGCCATAGGTGTTCTTGGTGTGGACAAGCTAGAGGGACAACATCTGGTGTCTTGAAGACGAATCTCAAAGGCACAAATACATTGCAGTGCATGAAGAGGTTAGTGTATTTGTTCTTGATTTAATTTAGGATTTTAAAATTAATCTGATTAATTTTAAAATCTTAAATGGCAAATACAGATCCAAAAAAACATATTAAAAGAGTTTTAATATGTTGTTTATCATTGAAATCAAATAGATAAAAATAAATCTTACATGATGCATGTGACCCTAGGTGAAAATTTTTGAATTCAATGGTATAAACTTGTGTTTTTCACGCTTCCGTTCCTTCAAAGCCTATTTGGAGTTAAGAAAATTAGGCCCAAATAAAGCACACTATTGGGGCATGTATTGGGCTAGCTTGTGGTGGGCATTTATTCTTCAAAATTCGTGGATCCATAATATGGTATTATTTATTCACTTTTGGAAGCCCATATTGAGGAGATTTTAGTATTTTTGATACCTTTTATGTTCCTATATGGGTTGGGAGTCAATTTAGCATATTTGACCACCAAATATTCTCCAAGATCTTCAAAGATTATGGCCAGCAACAATATGGACGAATTTTGACTTATCAACTCAGAATACAATTTTGGGAGATTATTACTATCTTGGAAGATCTTGACTAGCACTTTATTAATTAGGAATCTTTTACTTTTCTTTTTCTATTTCTATTAGGATTTATTCTAGATCTGTATTTCTTTATTTCCTAATTAGTTTCTTTATAATTTTCCTCTTTAGTTTCTTATCATTGCCTATAAATAGGCTCACAAGTGTAATGCTTCAACACAATTAAGAGATTTCAAACACTTCAGAGAATGAAGAGAAAAGCTTAGCATAAGTGCTACCAAATTTCAATTCTTATCAATCTAATTTGATTGTGGCGAATTACTTGACTTATCACAAGGTTTCTTGTGTCGCGTCTACCTTTGAAGATTGGGTTCTTTGTGGCGTTCTAAACTTATCAAAGAATTTCTCTCTTCTACTTATCATTTTATCTTTCTTATTTTGTTCTTAGTTCAGTTTATAAACATCAAAACTACAAAAATATTTTCTTTTATCCTTTCTTTTGCTTTGTTGCAAGTAAAACCAGAAAATTCCAAAAAGAGTTTGCTCTTGATAGAATTCAATCCTTGTGTTTTGAGCGTTCTTGCTTGATTTTTACTTATTTCCTATTTGTTTTAGTTTAGTTTACTTGTTTTCTTTCTCTTAATTCAAATTTCCTTTTTGTTTAATTTAATTGAGTTATTTCCTCCCTTACCAAGGCACATCAGTACCTCACTCATAATTTAATTCTTTTTAAATTTCTTTTTATTGCTTAAAAATAAATTTAAAAAATATTGATGCATCAATTTTTGAACTATGTTAAGCAAATAAAAAAATAAGCTTCAAATTATTAAAATATGGGCCCATTAAATTTTTTATTTGAATGGACTAATTTAAAAAATTAATCTTTTAAAATTTTGTTAATATTTTTTTTAAGGCTAAACGTGATAGACAGTTAATAACATACCCTCATTTAAAGTATACTAAATTAAAATTTTAAATTATAGAAAGGCTGTGACTCTATTTCAACCTCTGAGTTCCATGTCAGGCAGATGTACCATTTAAATCTTGGTGTTTTATATATTTAACTCACAATTTAAAACTTTTTAAATTATTATTTTTTACTTAAAGGAAAATTTTAAAAATTTGGGCCACCAATTTTTCAATTGTGTTAGGTCAACAATAGCTAATATTTTAAGAATTAAAATATGGACTCATTAATTTTTTGTTTATTTGGGCCAATAGAATTACTTTTAAATAGCTAGAATATTAACCCATTAAATTTTTTGCATGATTGAGATCATAAAAAATATTAATTAATGACGATTATAATATTTAGATATATGGGGCAAATGACAAATATAACATCTAAATCAAAGTGTTTTATGTACCTCACTTGCAATTTAATTCTTTTTAAATTCTTTTTTCAATAGTTAAAAATAAGTTTAAAAAATATCAGCGATCAATTTTTTAACTAAATTAGGCCAATAAAAAAATAAGGTTTAAATTATTAGAATATGTGCTTATTAAATTTTTTATTTCATTGGGCTAATAAAAAAAATCAAACTTTTAAAATTTTCTTTAAATTTTATTGAGGCTAAATGCAAGAAACAGTAAGAACATACCCACATTTATAGTCCTCTAAATTAAAAAATTAAAATTTTGATTTTGGAGGGGTTGTGGCTTTGTTTCAACTCATGAGATTGTTGTTAGACAGATGCAATATTTAAACCTAGGTGTTTTGTGTATTAACTCATAATTTGAATATTTTTAAAATATTTGTTTATTCTTTAATGGAAAAATTTAAAATTGTGGGCCACTAATTTTTTGATTTTATCAGGTCAATAAAACTAATCTTTTAAAAAATAAAATATGGGCTCATTAATTTTTTGTTTAATTAGGCTAATAAAAAAACTTTTAAATCACTAGAATGTTGATCAATTAAATTTTTTGCTTTATTGGGCCAATAAAAAAAAATCAATCAATGATGATTATAACATTTAGATATATGGGGTTAATAACAGATATAATAACTAGACCTAGGTATTTTGTGTACCTTACACAACTTAATTCTTTTAAAATTCTTTTTTAGATATATATGGTTAATGATATAATAACTAGACCTATATGTTTTATGTACCTTAGTCACAATTTAATTCTTTTTAAATTCTTTTTAAATTCTTTTTTATTACCTAAAAATAATTTTTAAAAAATATCGGTAATCAATTTTTCAACTAAGTTTTGCCAGAAAAAAGTTTTGAATTATTAAAATATGGCCTCATTAATTTTTTTTTATTTAATTGGGCTAATAAAAAATCAATCTTTTAATTTTGTTAAGATTTTTTTTAAGGTAAAAGATGAGAGACACTTAAGTATATGCACTCATTTAAAGTATTCTAAATTAAAAGTAAAAAGTTTAGAGGACGGTGGCTCTATTTCAACACGTTAGATCTGTGTAAACACATGTAATAATTAGAACTACATGTTTTGTGTATTTAACTCAAAATATGAATATTTTTAAAATACTCTTTTATTACTTAAGGAAAAATTTAAAAAATATGGGACACTAATTTTTTAATTTTGTTAGATCAATAAAAAAATATCTTATAAAAATTAAAATATAGACTCATTAAATTTTTACTTAATTGGGCCAATAAAAAAACTTCTAAATTTCTAGAATATTAGTTCATTAAATTTTAATCTAAGTTCCTTCACATAAATACATAGATGAGTTAAGAGATAATCCTGATTGGATGTGCATGCAATGAAAAAAAGGGTTCATAGGGAACTAGGAGCAGATGTGCAATTGCTAAGTGTTATAGAGTAAAAAGAACTGCCAAAAAGATTATAGATGGAGACTTTAAGCATCAGTACACACTATATTAAAGACTAATCCTAGTTTTATTGTGAAGATAGAATGTGAGGTGATAGGTAAACAGTTGTATAAAGAATTAGAAATAGTGGGTGGGATGTCTAGCAACAACATTAAGGATTTAGTCCTTGCATTCCAATATATGTATATGAGGTTGACAGCACAAAAAGAAGGTTTCTATGGTTGGATCGAGGCCAATAATTGGATTAGATGGTTGTAACTCGAAAACACCAATAGAAGGCTAATTATTATATGCAGTGGGCAGAGATGGCAATGAGAATTTATTTCCACTTGCTGTGGTATGAGTAGACATTGAATGCAAGGATTCTTAGAGGTGGTTTCTAAGTTTATTAATTGAATACTTTGGGTATCCCTAAAAAACATGATGGGTTTTTATATCAGACCAATAGAAGGTAAGTTATACAATAAAGTTAATTTTTTTTAATCTGCTATATATTTCATCATATAATTACATAAATTTGTTATAGGGACTTATTGAGGTTTTTGCTAAAATAATTCCTTGGGTGGAACATAGATTTTGCATGAAGCATTTTATCTGATAATTACAAAAAGATCTTTAGAGGCTTAAAGTACAAGAAAAAGATGTGGTTTACTACATCGCTACAATGGGGAAATCATTTAATACTGCATTAGGCAAATTGAAAGATTTTGATCCTGCTGCATATTATTGGATAATGAGTGTGATGCCCCTTACCCATCTACTGTATAGCCGAGCAAGAAGTGCCACATTCGGTGCCGGAGCACCCTATCTAGTTTTATCATATCTATTGTAAACCTTTAATATCATTTAAAAGTAATAATCCATGTGTAGAATTTTTTTTTTTATAACTTATTTCTGTGGAGACTCGGACAGAGCCTCTCTTGTTTTATTAGCATCTGGTGGGTTCCACTAAGCACCTGTTAACATGTCCATATTCATTTCACACATTTCTATATCATATTCTCTTTTATCATATCATTCACAATTATTTATGAGATCTCAAAATGAAGTATCATCTATTGCATTTGTATGGAAATTCACAGATAATAAATTACAAGTTTTCATTTCAATCTCAAAGTTTAATTACAAGTCCAAAATGTAATACATCATAAACTAGTAATTACATCATGATTAGACATAATGAACCAAAATACTAGTCTATACATGGGCCCTACCAAAATACAAAAGACTGGTGAGGTGACTCTGGACAATGGCAGATCTGGTCAGAACTCTGTCTGAACACTACTGTGGCGGCTGCTGATCTCCAGTACCTACACGATGGAAAACCAACGCGCTAAGCATAACGCTTAGTGGTACATAATTTATAATAATAATAACTAAACAATTTAAATAATAATTCTATTATATGGAAAATTTCATAATTTCTAGGTATTTTATATTTTCATTTCACTTTGGAAACAATTTAAATTATCGGGATCTTTTCTATTTACTTATTGTATATTTAGTCTTAATTAATTATTATCAGTGCCCAAGAAACCTATAACAGACTATAAAAGCTAGATACACGGGAGTATACAGGTTAGACAGCCATATGTCTACCCTGTATACATTTATCAGGCACGAGGCCAGCTGTCAGGCATGAGGCTAGCTGTCAGGCTTGTAAAGCCAGAATAAAGTTTGGCACAATAGCCAATAAGTAGACATATAGCTTGTACAACAATCATACTATACATATATTGTCAGTTCATGATTATCTCAGTAGGCAGTACTACTATCTGTAATCCCTAATTGGTATACCAATAAATCCAAACTGAAAAAATAAGTCTAGGTATACTATGGGCAATTACACATTATTACATATTCATTTGAATATTCATATCACTTTATATTGGGAAAATAGGTCCTACATACCTCTTTCATGTGGCTTAGTGTTTAATAGCTTGTTTGGGTTAAATTCCCTACCATAAGATAATTTATCTCATGGACTCTTCTTTGGTTTCAGTTTTTGTCTCTCACATTTACCTATCCATTTGATCAATTTGTAGCCACTGTTTGGCCACACTTCCTTCATGGAAATTGTTCCCCTATGTCTTATCTTTATTTTTCTCTTTAAATCATGTCAATTTGATATTTAGAGTTTACCTAATTAATGGAATAGGTTGCAGTCACTTTTAGGCATGGTGATCTTCATAGAAACTGTTGCCCAATGTCTTATGGTCACTTAAAATTTTTAATCTCAATTTTTCAAGTTTTGTGGAGTTATTTATGGCTAAATAATTGACTTGGGCTCGTGTACCCTGTGCCAACAGGGGCTCAGTTCAGGACAGTGACTGAAGGTCACTTTTTGAGGTTCTTACAGGTATAATTTGAGGAAGGTCTCTAAAATAAAGTGGTATCCCTGTCTCTCAGGTTTTTGGAAAGGTATGGCTTATCTCAATTGGATTTTTCTAGTGGGAGTTATGACTAAAAGACTATTCTGGAGTCAAGTGAAGTTTGGTCAGATTGTAGGTTTTGATGTAGTGAATTGTTCTAACTATTTGACCTAGTTCTCTTAATTTCTGGGTTTTGGTCAAAACACCAATTTTGTAGGTCTGTGTCTTGTGGACATTTTCCACTGGTTTTACTATATTTGAGTTCTTGTAGACCAAGTTATGGCCATTTTGCCAAAACTGGTCCGGTGAGTTTAAGTCCAGCAGTTTCTGGGCAACCTAATTGTGGGCAGTTTTGTGACCCAATTTGGGCTAGCAATTTGGTTTGGTTTTTGGAATTTCTGGGTTCAGTGGTCCTCATAAAAATTGTAGCCCCATATATAAGCTTTCCAATGGTATTAAATTCAGGTTATTTGGACAAGTATAGAGGGAGTTATGACCAAATGAATATGTATTGTTCATTTGGTCATTTTCTAGGTTTTGTGCAGGGTCATCCGGATTTGGGTAGTATTTAGGTTAAGTTTTTAACAAAATTTGGGCATGGTGTCTGCATGAAAAATGGGCTATTCTGAGTCTAATTTCACCTCCAATTGGCCTCATACCAATTGGAGTCACACATTTTCAGTTATGGTTCCACAAACACACTGGACTCATTGAGTCCCAACCTGCAGAAAAATGACACTCCCAAAATTCAATCTCCTCCAACTTCCTTACTTCAATTTGCATACATAACACTTCAATTTGGCAACAAATAGTCTCAACCAAGTTAATCTCAATAATTACACAACAATCTTCAAATCATGTACACAAACCCTAGTTTTAAAGTTTTAATTACATATATGTCTATGCAAATCAATTCCAACATATAATACCTTGTTAATTCACTTCCCTAACTAAATTAAAACTATCAAAATCATCATTTCATGCTTCATCTAGGGCTGTCGAAATTCAAGGTAGTCTTTTCTCAAGATTTTCTTTTTAATTTCATGAAATTTATATTGGCTAAACATGCTTTTCATGTTTAATGAAGAGAAAGAGATGGATTAGTGCACTAACCTTACTTGAGCTTCCCAAACTTAAACTTTCTTGCTTCTTACTACTATCAATAGCTTCCTTATGGAGTGGGCTAAATTTTTTATGAAGTGAGCTATAGGTTTTGATGGGTAAATGAAGAGGAAATCAAGCTTTAAAGCTTGACAACAATGGAGGAAAAATGGAGGAAGTGTGTCAGCTCCAAGGGGAAAGAGAGAGAGAAGAAGTGGAGGAAAAAGATGGAAGTGGGTGGGAGTTTGTCTTCTAGTGTCTATTTATATTTATATTTTTATACTTTAAATTTTTAAATTTTTCCTAAGCCTTTTTCTTTTCTTTTCTTCTTTTCTTTTCTAATTCAATTCATAAGTTTTTAATTCATATTAATTATTTTAATTCTCTCAAATTTTAAATTTTTGACACTTAGGTCAAAATTCACCTCTAGGGGTGAAATGACTAAAATACCCTACATGGTGCTCATCGGGTTATTTTTATTATTTTATACTAGTTAATAAATTCTTTAAATTTTATTTTATTTTCTCTAAATTTTTTCTATATTTTCTTAACATTTATTCCATAAATTTATGCCTCCTCACTATAGTTTAAGTGTAGTTCCAGACATTCTGACTGTCCGAACAGACATTAGTCATCGGAATAGTAAAATGTACGGACTACCTATGGTGAGGGCGTTATAATTCTTTCCCTCTAAATAGAAATTTCGTCCTCGAAATTTACCTGATGTGAAGAGCTAAGGGAACTGCTGCCTCATCGTCTCCTTGCTCTTCCATGTCGCTTCTTCTGTGTTGTGGTGTCTCCACAAGACTTTCACTAATGGGATCCTCTTATTTCTGAGTTTTTTCACTTCCCGTGCCAAGATTCTGATTGGTTCTTCTTCATATGTCAAATCAGGTTGCACAATTATCTCCTCTGCTGAAATGACATGTGAAGGATCTGATCTGTATCTCCTAAGCATCGACACATGGAACACGCTGTGAATCTTGTCCAGCTCAAGTGGAAAAGCTAGCCTGTAGGCTACTGGACCCACACGCTCAATGACATCGTATGGACCAATAAACCTAGGGCTTAACTTACCCTTCTTACAAAATCTCAGCACTTTCTTCCAAGGTGATACCTTGAGAAACACCTTATCGCCAATCTCATACTCTATATCCTTTCTCCTTAGGTCGACATATGACTTCTGTCTGTCTGAGGCGACTTTCAAATTGTCTCTGATGAGTTTCACTTTTTCCTCAGTCTGTCTCACCAAATCTGGACCCACTACTTTCTCTTCACCCATTTCTGTCCAGCATAAGGGAGTCCTGCATCTCCTCCCATACAATGCTTCATATGGAGCCATTTTTATGCTGGCTTGGTAGCTGTTGTTGTAAGCAAATCCTACCAAAGGAAGATACTTCCCCCAACTTCCTTCAAAATCAATGATGTAGCTTCTTAACATATCCTCCAATACCTATCATATCATATTATTCATGTCATTAGTGTCGGGTCATTATTATCATTCCTTTAACAATTATAGCAATTCATTAAGTTCTAAGGGCTACCTGAGTCACCCTTTCTAACTGTCCATCTGTTTGTGGATGAAAAGCCGTACTAAAGTGTAGTTGAGTGCCTAAAGACTCCTGGAGCCTCTTCCAAAACCTCGAAGTAAATCTCGGGTCTCGGTCAGATATGATCGATGTGGCCACTCCATCTAGCCGGACTATCTCATCTATGTAAATCTTTGCTAACCTCTCCAGTGAGTAGTTGGCTCTAACTGGTAGGAAGTGAGTTGACTTGGTCTATCTATCCACAATCACCCATATAGTATCATGCTTCCTCTGTGTCAATGGTATCCCAATGACAAAATCCATGGTGATACGGTCCCATTTCCACTCTGGTATGGATATAGGTTGCAACAACCCTGATGAAACCTGATGCTCAGCCTTAACTTGCTGCCATGTCATACATTTGGTCACAAAATCACCAATCTCTTTCTTCATTCCAGGCCACCAATAATGTGTTTTCAGGTCTTGGTACATCTTGGTACTTCCTAGGTGCATAGCATGAAAGCTATTATGCGCATCTTTCAAGATATTCTTCTTCAGTTCCTCATCTCCTGGTACACATATTTTGCCTTTATAATACAGGCACCCATCTCCTTTCAACTCATAGTCAGTCTCCTTCCCCTCTTGAGTTCTGCCCATAACAGTTAGCAACTTCTCATCCCTTAGCTGTGCTTCTAGTATTTGCTATAGCAAGTTTGGCTTTATCAGCAACTCAGCCAAAATTTCCCCATCCTGTGCTAAAGACAACCGAGCATTCAATGCTCTCAAAGCCATCATGGACTTCCTACTCAGTGCGTCAGCCACTACATTTGCCTTTCCAGGATGATAGTCGATCACACAGTCATAATCTTTAAGGAATTCAATCCATCTCCTCTATCTCAGATTGAGTTCGTTCTGGGTTGGCAAATACTTCAGACTCTTGTGATCCGTATATATGTAACATTTCTCACCATATAGGTAATGCCTCCATATCTTCAATGCAAATATTATTGTTGCCAATTCTAGATCATGAGTTGGGTAGTTCTTTTTATGTGGCCTTAGCTGTCTGGAAGCATAGGCAACTACTTTCCCTTCCTGCATCAGAACACACCCAAGCCCATTGTGAGAGGCATCACTGTAGATCACATAGTCTTTCCCTGACTCTGGTTGTGTCAACACTGGAGCTTCTATAAGTATAGCCTTCAGCTTCTCAAAGCTGGTTTGACATTTATCATTCTAATCAAACTTTGCATTCTTATGCAGTAACTTAGTCAGTGGGGCTGCTATAAGGGAGAATCCCTTCACAAATATCCTATAGTATCCTGCCAACCCCAAAAAGCTTTTGACCTCTGTTACATTACTGGGAGGCTTCCATTCAACTATTGCTTCAATCTTCTTTGGATCTACCCTGATCCCATCTGCTGACAGAATATGTCCAAGGGAAGGATATCTCATCCAACCAGAAGTCCCACTTGGACAACTTGGCATACAACTACTTTTCTCGCAATGTCTATAGTGCTACTCTCAGGTGTTCATCATGCTCTTCTTGGTTCTTAGAATACACCAAGATATCATCTATAAAGACCACAATGAACCGATCCAAGTAAGGATGAAAGATGCGGTTCATTAGGTCCATAAAAGCTGCTGGTGTATTTGTCAGCCCAAATGGCATCACTAGAAACTCATAGTGCCCATACCAGGTCTTGAAAGCAGTTTTAGGAATATCTGTCCCCTTCACTCTCAACCGGTGATAGTCGAATCTGAGATCTATCTTGGAGAATACTCCAGCTCCCCTTAACTGATCAAATAGGTCATCTACCCTAGGTAAAGGGTATTTTTTTTTCACAGTCACCTTATTCAGCTGCCGGTAGTCTATACATAGCCAAAGGGTACCATCCTTCTTCTTCACAAATAGCACTGGTGCTCCCCAGAGGGACACACTAGGGCATATGAAACCCTTATCTAGTAACTCCTATAACTAAACTTTTAACTCTCTCAGTTCAGTAGGTGCCATCCTATATGGAGCAATGGACATTGGTGCAGTACTCGGCATAACCTCTATAGCAAACTCCACTTCTCTATCAGGTGGCAAACTTGGCAACTCTTCCGGAAACACATCCTAGAATTCACATGCTGTGGGGATCTCTTGTATGTTTGGGATAGTCTTCCTGGTGTCAACCACTTGTGCTAAGAAAGCCTCATAGCCCTTTCTTATCATTCTTTTGGCTGTTGTGACTGATATGATGGTGGAAAGACAACTCGTTCCTTTACCCATAATTGTAATCTCATCCCTTTCTGCTGTTTGTAATGACATCCTCTTTAGCCAACAATCTACCATCGCCTGATGACGTGATAACCAATCCATTCCTAATAGCACATCAAACTCATGGAATGGTAGCTCATTCAAGTCAACTGGAAACTCATAACCCTGTATCCTCAGAGGACAACTCTTGTAGACCTTTTTCACCATAACACTGTGGCCTAAAGTGTTTTTGACTTGTATGTCCTCCTCTAGCTCCTCTATCTGTACCCCTATATCAATTGGTGGTGTAATACACACATATGAATGTGTGGAACCCAGATCAATCAATGCACATACTAACAGATCATAAAGAGAAAATGTACCTCTAATGACATCAGCTGGCTCTAGCTCATCTCGAGCTCTCATAGCATAAGCACGAGGTGCTACCCTAGTTTCCTGCCTCTGAACTGTCTCTACAGTAGGCCTCTGTGATGTACAAGCTGTATCAAGCCTCACAGGTCTTCTACCCCTCTGTGCTACTGGGGCAAACCTCTCCATCTGGGGTGGAGCAGTGGGAACACTAGTATTCCTCTGTGGACAATCCTTTAGGAAGTGATCCATAGACCCACATCTGAAACACCCACCAGTCAATAATCTGCACTCTCTTCTGTAGGGTCAGCCACAATGTGTATAAGCAGGTGGTGAGGCTGATCCCCATATAGTTGCACCCGGAGAACTACCCACTGATGCACCAGACTGTCCTCCTCTTCTCCTTGGGGCAAATCAGGATTTCTGCTTCTTACCTCAACCCTGAGTCTGACCCTGAGACTCCTTAGGCCTCTTACTACCAGTGTCTGCTGAACCAGACTAACCAGATCTAGAACCCCTCTTACGTTGCCTGTCCTTTCTGGACTACTCTTCATTTCTGACTCTCTCCACATCAAGGGCTGATGCTACCAACAGAGAGAAATCGGTGAAGTGGTGAGATGTCACTATCAGCCTGATGTTGTTATTCAGTCCATCCTTAAACCTTCTGCATTTATCAGTTTCTGTGGACATCAACTCCAATGCATATCTGCTAAGTCTCACGAATTCTCGCTCATATTCGGAGACTATAAGCTACCTCTATCTCAGTGCCAGGAATTCTCTCCTTCTGGCCTCCAAGTACACATGACTGATGTATTTCTTTCTGAATTCAGCCAGAAAGCACTCCTAAGTGATCTGTGCAGGTTGTACCACTCTCGATATTGTCACCCACCATTTATAAGCATTCTCTTATAGTAGTGACAGAGCACACTCCAACTACTGCTCTGGGGTACAGTGCAACTGCTGCAATACCCTCTCTGTCTTCTCCAGCCAATATTCTGCTGCGGCTAGATCATCCTCCTTCTTACCCCTGAAGTCTACTGCCCCATACTTCCGCAGTTTCTCGAGTGGAGATCTGTGTGCAGGTTGTGGCTGTGGGGGCGGTGGTGGTTGTACAGGTGGTGGTGGTGGTGGTGGCTGTGGCTATGGAGGTAGAGGTGGCTATAAAGGTGGAGGTGGCTGTGGCTGTGGGATGGCTCTAGTGACCTAACGGAGCAACTGAGTCATCTGTTCCAGGGAGGCCTGTTGTGCTCTCCTTGCAGTACCATGGGATGACTCGGCTCTGCTGCTTTGCTCTCTACTAGGAGCAAGTCAGGTGCGTGACTCTCTACCTCTTCCTTTAACGATCCTGGAGGTCCGTGTTCTAAAGGATCAGATGCCATCGATCCTATAAAATAGACAAAGAATATATCTGCATTAGTGTCACCTCGACTCTATTTAAAGGCCCATGCATGTGATGCACTCTATCTGTTTCTAACTATCTAGGTCTAGGACCGCCTAAACCTTTGCTCTGATACCACTAAATGTGACGCCCCTTACCCGTCTACTATATAGCCAAGCAAGAAGTGCCACATTCAGTGCCGGAGCACCCTATCTTGTTTTATCATATCTATTGTAAACCTTTAATATCATTTAAAAGTAAAAATCCATGTGTAGAATTTTTTTTTTATAACTTATTTCTGTGGAGACCAGGACAGAGCCTCCTTTGTTTTATTAGCATCTGGCGGGTTCCACTAAGCACCTGTTAACATGTCCATATTCATTTCACACATTTCTATATCATATTATCTTTTATCATATCATTCACAATTATTTATGAGATCTCAAAATGAAGTATCATCTATTGCATTCACATGGAAATTCATAGATAATAAATTACAAGTTTTCATTTCAATCTCAAAGTTTAATTACAAGTTCAAAATGAAATACATCATAAACTAGTAATTACATAATGATTAGACATAATGAACCAAAATACTAGTCTATATATGTGCCCTACCAAAATATAAAAGGCTGGTGAGGTGACTCTGGATGGTGGCAGATCTGGTCAGAGCTCTGTCTGAACACTACTGTGGTGGCTGCTGATCTCCAGTACCTACGTGATGGAAAATCAATGCGCTAAGCATAACGCTTAGTGGTGCATAATTTATAATAACAATAACTAAACAATTTAAATAATAATTCTATTAAATGGCAAATTTCATAATTTTTAGGTATTTTATATTTTCATTTCACTTTGAAAACAATTTAAATTATCTGGATCTTTTCTATTTACTTATTATATATTCAGTCTTAATTAATTATTATCAGTGCTCAAGAAACCTATAACAGACTATAAAAGCTAGATACATGGGAGTATACGGGTTAGACAGCCATATGTCTACCCTGTATACATCTGTTAGGCATGAGGCCAGCTATTAGGCTTGTAAAGCCAGAATAAAGTTTGGCACAATAGCCAATAAGTAGGCATATAACCTGTAGAACAATCATACCAGACATATATTGTTAGTTCATGATTTTTTCGATAGGTAGTACTGCTATCTGTAGTCCCTAATTGGTATACCAATCGATCCAAACTAAATAAATAAGTCTAGGTATACTATGGGCAATTACACATTATTATATATTCATTTGAATGTTCATATCACTTTATAGTGGGAAAATAGGTCCCACATACCTCTTTCATCTGGCTCAGTGTTTAATAGCTTGTTAGGATTAAATTCCCTACCATAAGATAATTTATCTCATAGACCCTTCTTTGGTTTCAGTTTTTGCCTCTCATTTTTACCTATCCATTTGATCATTTGTAGTTACTGTTTGGCCACACTTCCTCCACAGAAGTTGTTCCCCTATGTCTTATCTTTATTTTTCTTTTTGAATCATGTCAATTTGATTTTTAGAACTCAAGTTATGGCTGGATAACGATAACTAACTCATTTCCAGATTTTGGTTCCTTAATTAGGCAACTTTTAGACTTAGAGTTTACCTAATTAATGGAACAGGTTGTAGTCACTTTTAGGCATGGTGATCTTCATAGAAACTGTTTTCCTATGTCTTATGGCCACTTAGAAATTTTAATCACAATTTTTCAAGTTTTGTGGAGTTATTTATGGCCAAATAACTGACCTGGGCTCATATACCCTGTGCCAACAAGGGCTCAATTCAGGACAGTGATTGTAGGTCACTTTTTAAGGTTCTTACAGGCATAATTTGAGGAAGGTCTCTAAAATAAAGTTGTAGCCCTGTCTCTCAGGTTTCTGGAAAGGTATGGCTTATCTCAATTGGATTTTTCTAGTGGGAGTTATGACTAAAAGATTGTTCCAGGGTCAAGTGAAGTTTGGTCAGATTGCAGGTTTTGATGCAGTGAATTTTTCTAACTATTTGACCTAGTTCTCTTGATTTTTGGGTTTTGGTCAAAACACCAATTTTGTAGGTATGTGTTTGTGGACATTTTTCCACTGGTTTTACTACATTTGAGTTCTTGTAGACCAAGTTATGGCCATTTTACCAAAACTGGTCGGGTGAGTTTATGTCCAGCAGTTTCTGGGCAACCTAATTGTGGGCAGTTTTGTGACCCAACTTGAGCCAGCAATTTGGTTTGGTTTTTGGCTTTTCTAGGTTCAGTGGTCTTCATGAAAATTGTAGCACTATATCTAAGCTTTCCAATGGTGTCAAATTCAAGTCATTTGGACCAGTATAGAGGGAGTTATAACCAAATAAATATGTACTGTTCATTTGGTTATTTTCTGGGTTTTGTGCAGGGTCATCCGGATTTGGGCAGTGTTTAGATCAAGTTTTTGACAAAATTTGAGCATGGTGTCTGCATAAAAAATGGGCTATTTTGAGTCTAATTTCACCTCCAATTGGCCTCATACCAATTGGAGTCACACATTTTCAGTTATGGTTCCATAAACACACTGGATAAGTCCCAACCTGCAGAAAAATGACACTCCCAATATTCAATCTCCTCCAACTTCCTTACTTCAATTTGCAATCGTAACACTTAAATTTGGCAACAAAAAGTCTCAACCAAGTCAATCTCAACAATTACACAACAATTGTCAAATCATGTGCACAAACCATAGTTTCAAAGTTTTAATTACATATATGTCTATGCAAATCAAGTCCAACATATAATACCTTGTTAATTCACTTCCCTAACTAAATTAAAACTATCAAAATCATCATTTCATGCTTCATCTAGGGCTGCTGAAATTCAAGAGAGTCTTTCCTCAAGATTTTCTTTTTAATTTCATGAAATTTATACTTGGCTAAACATGCTTTTCATGTTTAATGAAGAGAAAGAGATGGATTAGTGCGCTAACCTTACTTGAGCTTCCCAAACTTAAAACTTTCTTGCTTCTTACTACTATCAATAGCTTCCTTATGAAGTGGGCTAAATTTTTTATGAAGTGAGCTATGGGTTTTGATGGGTAAATGAAGAGGAAATCAAGCTTTAAAGCTTGACAACAATGGAGGAAAAATGGAAGAAGTGTGCCGGCTCCAAGGGGAAAGAGAGAGAGAAGAAGTGGAGGAAGAAGATGAAAGTGAGTGGGAGTTTATTCTCTAGTGTTTATTTATATTTTTATTTTTGTACTTTAAATTTTTAATTTTTTCCTAAGCCTTTTTCTTTTCTTTTCTTCTTCTTTTCTTATTCTTTTCTTTTCTAATTCAATTCATAAGTTTTTAATTCATATTTAATATTTTAACTCTCTCAAATTTTAAATTTTTGACACTTAGGTCAAAATGCACCTCTATGGGTGAAATGACTAAAATACCCTTCATGGTCCTCATCGGGTTAGTTTTATTATTTTATACCAGTTAATAAATTCTCTAAATTTTATTTTATTTTCTCTAAATTTTTCCTATATTTTCTTAACATTTATTCCATCAATTTATGCCTCCTCACTATAATTTAAGTGTAGTTCTAGACATTCTGACTATCTGAATAAACATTAGTCATCGGAATAGTAAAATGTACGGATGACCTATGGTGAGAGCATTACAATTCTTTCCCTCTAAATAGAAATTTCGTCCTTGAAATTTACCTGATGTGAAGAGCTGAGAGAACTACTGCCTCATTATCTCCTCGCTCTCCCATGTCGCTTCTTCTGTGTTATGGTGTCTCCATAAGTCTTTCACTAGTGGGATCCTCTTGTTTCTGAGTTCTTTCACTTCCCGTGCCAAGATTCTGACTGGTTCTTCTTCATATGTCAAATCAGGTTGCATAATTATCTCCTCTGCTAAAATAACATGTGAAGGATCTGATCTGTATCTCCTAAGCATCGACACATGGAACACGTTGTGAATATTGTCCATCTCAGGTGGTAAAGTTAGTGTGACACCCCTCACCCATCTACAGTGTAGCCGAGCAAGATATGCCACATAGTGTACCGGAATACTATATTTTATCTCAATTATTTTTATCCTTCCTTAATTTATTTCTTCATGGTTATGATGTGCAATTTGTGAAATTTAACTCATTTATTGAAATTATAAATTCATTTAAGGTTCCGAAAATTTTATAGAAAATCCAGCAGAGTACGGCCTAAAAATAAATAAAACAGTTCTTTGGAACCTGTGAAAAACACTTCCAATACATTTTCAATCATTCTCAAACTCCATTATATCAACATAATCTCAATATTTCTCAAATATTTCTAAAAAATTCTTCTATTTATCATTCATTCATTTCACATGATAATCATGTACAAATAATAAATAAATACTAAATTTTCATTTATAAACACAAATTATAAATATTTGCATTAATACCAAAATATATTATATGAGTTTCAACTGTACATGAGAAAATAAAAGTTTAATTACAAAATACAAACAGTACAAAATACTATAATGGGACCTAGTGTCCTACCAATGCATTATAGTCTATGAGGTGACACGGACACTGACACGTGGCTTAATAATATGTTTGAATAAGTCTTGTGTTAGTTTTTGTTATTATTCTTTACTGTTTTAGTTGCTGCATATTTGTCGGGCTGTTGCCTTGTAATTAGCTTATGCTGTTAGCTAATACTGCTATTTAAGCACATGAATAAAACAGCCAAAGGCATCTCAGAAAATATATCAATACGTTGCTTTAACGTAGAGGCCTTGGTTTCCTCAATTAAACCTTGTTCTTGTTCTCTAATTTTTTTAAACTTCTGAAATACCAGCATAGGTTCCAAAAGCAAGAAGCAATTCGTACCAAAGTGGTATCAGAGCTTTGGGATGGACCAGAGAGTAGAGCAATTGGAACAGACAGTTCAGTCCCTTTCTGGGGGACAGGAAGGAATTGCGAAGAGATTAGAAGAACTCTTTTCCCAATTGAACGTATGTAACACCCCTAAGTTCGGTAGTGCGTTCTGCTGTTCCGGTGACCAGTGTTGTCCGGACAGCTAGGATGCCTAGAATCACACTTCAATATGAGTGAGGAGACATAAAATAATGAAATACAAGAAGAGAAAATACAAGAAAAACAAAGGAAAAATAATAGCAAAGAAATGTAACCAAGTTAAGCGAGCCGGGAACCCTAGCGATGGGTGACCGCACCGGGAAGTCACGGCGTGCACCGTTGACTAGCCCTGGACTGCGGGGAACCCTGGAGAACATTTTTAGGACTTAAGTAGACCCTTATTGAAGAATAAATATCATTAGAAAGATCAAAGAAAAATTAAATAATTAGTACAAAGAAAAGTGAGAAATCGAAAAACAGACAAAACCCGGTGTTATCGAAAAATCGGGAATGCAACCCGAACAGGGGCATTATGGTCATTTGACATCCCAAATTGTCTGTTGACCTAAATGTCCACTAAAAATAAATAATATTACACTTAGAAAATAAAATGAAAAATTAATTTGGTGGTACCTAAAGTAAATAGTGAGAATTAAGGGTTTAATGTGGAATAAGTGAAAGTTTAACTTATAATATGAATTAATTAAATAAGTGGTCCACTAATGAATAAAATAAACATGAAGTGGGGCAGGTGTAAGTCCATAATGCAGCTGAATTCTTCATCTTCTCCAATTCTCTCAACATTGCCGAATTGAAGAAGAAGAAAACCTCCATTAACGTTTTTCATTCAAGCTTGATCCACTCCCTCATTTCAACCCCAATCACTTAGGTTCCTTCATGAAAAATTGTCTACACATCACAAGGAAGAGTTTGATACCAAATTTAAGAAGTTTAATCAAGGTTTAACAAGTTCCAACTATAAGGTAAGTTAGCATTTTTGAAGATTTCTTTGTTAAACTTTGTGTGCATGTTATGGGTGTTGGTTTTGTGAAGGAAATTTTTAAGTTTGAAGAGTTATTGAGATATCCATTTTTGGGCAGCCATGTATTCATGTATTGATGAAGTATTTGTACATATAATTGATGAGAATGATGTTGGTTATGGTGATTTAATAACCTAGTGAATTACTTCATATGTATATGGTGATGTTTGCACTTGGATAGGAATTGATGAATTGTAGGATTCTTTGGTGTTGAGGAAGACTTTCGGCAGCTTTGGCATTCTTGAATAAATGTGTGTGTTCATGAAGGTATTGGCAGAATATTGACATAGAAGTTTGATGGATATGTGTAAAGATGGATTGTGTAAGTGTATGTAAAAATTTGTAATGTTTAGGTATATATGTGATTGTACTTAGAACTTGTAAATGTGAGTTTAATTGGTGTATTGAGGATAATTGCAATCTGCCCAAAGTGACATTTATGTAAAGTGGAATAAGGTTTTGGTAATGTACCAAAACAGATTTGGTAGGGAAGTAAACATATTGCAATGTAAGTGTGTAATTGATGTGTGTTAAGCAAGGTAACTAAGGGCAGTGTACATTTTAGCCTATAACTTTAAATGCGTAACCTCAATTGGTATGAGACCAATTGGAGGTGAAACTAGGCACAAAATGTGCCAACTTTCATTGAGAAAGCATACCAAAATTCTGCTTGCAAGGTGACCTAAGAAAATGACCAATTCGGATTAGGTACAATTAGGACCTGAAAAATGACCAATTGGGCAACAGTGAGTGTTTAGGCCATAACTCACTCAAAACAAGTCCAATTGACCTGAAATTTTAACCATGAATAGCTAAGACCCATACCTACAAGTCTTATGAAGACACCAAAGCCCAGAAATGACCAGAAGCAAGTCAAAATGCTTGCACAAATTCGGGTCCAAAAACTGGCCGAACCAGAGTTGACCAAATTGACCTAAAATTGACCTAATTTGATACCATTTGACCAGCAATAGTATAATGACCATAACTGGGTCTACTTAACTCGGAATGACCTAAAATTTTGCACCGCGGTCCATAAGACATAGATCTACAAGTTTGTAGTTTTGACCGAAACCCGAAAACCAAGGGAACTAGGTCGTCCGGCTAGGTCAAACTAGTATCCCGAAATCCAGCAATTTGCAATAAAATGCAAGGAAACACAGTATACATAGAAATGAGTTTGGTAAAACGTACCAACCCTAAAACCCTGTCGAATGTGACATATTAATACACTAAAATCTAATTTACCTAAAACGCATCGAGGGTCAGTATATTAGGTGATTGAGCAAATAATAGCCTTCAGTAAATTACTTATCGAACATTATCGTTAGAGACAGTTTAATTTAGTACTGAAACACTTCAAATTGTGTTTCTCAGTTACCAAAGACTCAGGAAAAGAGAAGGAAATATTGAGCCCAGACCAGGAGACAAGTATTAGAGGTTTGTGCACAACTAGTTTTCAACTGATTTTTCTCTGAATAATATTTCATATGATTAATTGTATGTTATTGTTTTAAATTGTATTTGTGCACAACTAGTTTTCAACTGATTTTGCTCTGAATAATATTTCATATGATTAATTGTATGTTATTGTTTTAAATTGTGTTTGTGCACAACTAGTTTTTAACTGATTTTGTTTGAATATTTCATATGATTAAATGACATACTTTTCTTATGTATTATGTTTAATAAGCATTGGATTTAATTCAATAATTGTTGAAATTGTTATAGTATATATGAATTTAGCTTTGTGAAATGGTATTTCCACAAGTATTAAGCATTGTTATGGATTGAATAAATTATGTTTTGGAAAATTGTGATAGAACATGTTTTGAATTGTGATGGTAATTTTCATGGAAAATGCAAATTTATGATTTGAATTGTGATGAGCATAAAAATTATTGGATATTGGAATTGAATTTGAATCAAATTATATTGTGATTTATGCTCACTAAAAGGATTATGATATTATTTTATATCTCACTATAAATGCTTGACTAGGTTATTACCCGTCTCTCTCATTTGTTGAGAAGACAATGGAGTTAGTTGTGTTTTGATTACCATGGTACGTGCACAGGCTTAGATTTTCCTCTGATTTGAGGTTAAATCTAAGTTTATTTTATCGTTATGGCCCTTGCGGAAGATTCATTATTGTGATGGTACTGTGCACGATGATTCGACCTCCCCGACCACAGGGAGTTAGAATCTGATTCGACCTCCCCGATCATAGGGAGTTAGAATCACATCGTAGATGGCCCTATCGGATTAGTCTTGCATAGTTAGTGAGATAAAGAATGATTTGTGAGATCTGAGATGGTTTTGAGCTACAAAGATGGTTTTGAGATACAACATGGTTTTGAGATAAAGATTGATTTTTGAGATACATAATGATTTTGAGATACAGAATGGCTTTTGAATCGTAAAGAATTGTGATTTCAATTATGGTTTATATATAATTGATTTTGTTGGAATTACTTAAATGGTTAGTCATGATTTGATAAATTGAATTTTGTGATCAAAGTCATTTATACAAATGATTTACATTATTGGCAATGAATATTTTGAGTTTTGGAATTTGATGAGTATTCAGATTTCCAAATTATTTACTGTAAATTTTGTCAATGTATATTGTACTATGTTTTAAATTATAGTTGTGCACCACTGAGTTCACCTGTGACACCCCTTACCCGACTACAGTGTAGCCGAGCAAGTTATGCCACTTAGTGTGCCAGAGCACTCTATTTTATCTTAATTCATTTTTATCATAGTTTTGAATATAACTGGTGAAATATAATTCATTTTAAGCCATTTATCGAAATTACTATTTATTTGAGGTTCCGAAAATTTTAAAGAAAATCCGGCGGAGTGTCGGCTAAAAATGGAGAAAACAGTTCTTCGGAACCTGTTAAAAACACTTCCTATATTCATTTTCCATCATCTCAACTCCATTTATCAAATTCTCAACAATGTTCAATCTCAGTTCTCATTCATCCATCTCATATGATACCATGCATAAATCATAGATAAACATTCACTTTTTCATTTGCAAATACAATTCTCATTATTTACATGAGCATCAAATTACATTTCATAAGTTCATTTACACATGAGAAAATAAGATCAATTACAAAATACCAAAATGACACCTAGTGTCCTACCAATGCAATCAGAGCTTTGTGAGGTGACACGGACACTATGCAGAACTGCAGGATGGACTTACCCAATCTGTGGTCTACTGGCTCTCGATCAGTATCTTCAGTACCTACACGTTGCAAAAGCGACGCGCTAAGCATAAAGCTTAGTGGTGCAAATAATAAAATAGAAAGAAATAATATGCAATATAAAAATCATAATTTCTTAGCTATTGTGTTCATAAGAACTGAATAATTACCAACTTAGTGTTTAGTCGAGGGCTAATTACGTTTTATGATATTAACTTCTTCATGCATTTTGTTAATTATTTTCTTCATGATCTTGAGTTTCTTTGTATTCTATCGTAATCATTCCTGATATTTAATTTTCGTATTTTCTTTAACAATCAGTTCATTTACAGTTATACTTTTCCATGCCCAAGTAACCTATCTTGAACGATCGGATCGATAACGGGTCGTTGGCACTGGACACCGCGGTGCCTCGGGCCGTCATACCATGGGACGCAGAACGTCAACCACGTATGCAGTCAGTATGGCTAAAGAGCCATGATATCACATAATCAGCATAAAAGCCATGAATACGGGCATAAAAGCCATGGATACGGGCATAAAGCCATGAATACAGGCATAAAGCCTTTCCTTTCGCAGTACTGCTAAAACAATACCCTATTGGCATGCCAAACTATCCAAACCAATCACATTAGGCCTACTAGGGCATTTTGCATTTTTAAGTTTCACAATTTTTGAATTTCAAGTTTTCATGTCACTATTCATTTCATTAGTCAACTAAAATGTTGACTTTTGCATAAACAATAGGTACATTGGTTTTAATACTCCCAACATACCACATTTTGTATTCAAAACTTGTTAGTTTTGGTCACTTTCTCAAAGCTTAGGTCATTTTGGCAAAATTGCCAATTTTTGGTTTTGGTGTCACTATTCACCTCATTGGTCAACAAAAATGTTGACTTTTGGATAGAAAATATGTACATTGACTTTGGCACTCCAAACATACCACATTTGGTGTTTAAAACTTGTTGGCATTAAGTGTTAATACCATTCCAAAGTGTAACTCAATACTAGCAAAATTTTCAGTTTTGGTGGGTCAACTTCACTGTTCCATTGGACACTGTTACTGTTGGAATTTGAAGAAATGTAAAACATGAAAGTTGTTCCTTATTTTGTCTAGTTGAATTTCCTTTTTTGAATCACTCCATTTGGAGTTTTGTAGCTCTAGATATGGCCCAAAAACCCAAGCTGGCCGGATTGCCAAATCTGCAGATTTACCATATCTACAGTGCATAAACAGTAACTAGAGTCACTTGGTTGGATGGGTTCTGGCCATAATTTTGGGTAGGTTCCTTCATGAAAGTTGTTTGTCTATGTCTTAACTTGTTTCTGTAAAAATTTCAGGTCAATTGACCAAATCTACAGTGAGTTATGGCCAAATGAACAGTTACTGTTCATTTGGTCAATTCTGCAGAGGCAGTTTCAGGGTTCCAGATTGGGGCCAAGTTTTGGTCCTCTTGCTTTGGTCTTTTGGGCATGGTTTCTTCAGCAAAAATGTGCCATTATAAACCTAGTTTCATGTCCAATTGGCCAAACATCAATTGGACTAACACAGCCCAAGTTATGGCAGTGCAAAGGGACTGAATTTTCAGTCCCTATGCTGCTGTCCTAGGGCAGTTTATACCTTGACTTTGCCATACCATTTTTCAGTTCTAATTATGGTCAACATACCTAAAATGGTCACTAATTGACCCTTATAATGTTCTTTCACAATTCCATAAGCTAAATCCAAGTTTCACTTCTCAAAACCCTAATGTCCAATTTAAATTATCCATAAACCTCAATTAGCACACTAATTCAACATCCATGCATATTCATACCTTAAACATCATTTCTATCCATTCTAAATTCATTAAAACAATCAACCTCATCCTTCCTTAGGGCTGCCAAAAATTAAAGATGCCCTAACACATATAACTTACTTCAAACTCTTACAATTTCTTAACTTAAAATGATGCTTTAACAAGGATTAAAGGAGTGAGAGTGAAAGGATAGCACTAACCTCACTTTAACCTCTTGTAGGGCAGATTTCTTCAAGCTAAAACTTCACTTTCCTTCTTCTTCTTGGCTGCCAAAAGCTTCCCCAAGTGATATGGTCAAGGTTTAATGAAAGGGGTTAGGGTTTAGTAGTGGAAACAAGAGAGAAATGAAGCTTAAAGGAGCTTTAATGGTGGAACCTCTTCTCTCTCTCTCTCTCTCAACGTTTTTTAGGCTGCCCAAGGTTGAAGATGCAGATTGGTTTTTCATATTTTTGGTCTCTTTTATCTCTTTTAATAAGTTTAACAAATTGTGATTGGTGGAGGAAATTTAAATGACATCATATGATGTCATAATTAGCATTTTCTTTCATTTTCTTTTCTTCTCTTCTCTACTCATTTTCAATTTAATTTTTAGCAATATTTATTCATATTTTAGATCATAATAATTATTTACTCAACTGGACAAGTCGGCCAAAAATCATCTCTGAAGGCGAAATGACCAAAATGCCCTCCGTTTGGCTCAACGGGTCAAAATTGGCTGTACCGATTGAAAAATTTTTCTAAGTATTTTCTTGGCATTCTAATGTCATAGGAACCTCAATGACCCTTCTCTGGAGTCCCAAAAATTATTTTATAATTTTTCCCCCGGGTCTAGGGCTCCTCGTTGCGAGAACCGCAACTTACCTCTGGTTACCCATCGCTTGGGCACCGGCTCGTTTGACTTGGTTGTATTTTATTTCTAAAATTTTTACTAAATTTTTCTTATTAATATTTGAGTTATTTATGGTTTCTCGCTTTAGTTTAAATATTTTTCCGGACGTTCTAGCTGTCCGGACCGACACTGGTCACTGGAACAGTAGACTGTACGGAGTTGCTACGGGGAGGGTGTTACAACTCTTCCCCTCTTATTTAAATTTCGTCCTCGAAATTTACCCAATGTAAATAGCCAAGGAGCTACTACCTCTTTATTTCTTCACCTTTCCGTGTTATCCTACTTCACTTTCTCCTTAATCTCAATCCTATCCTCCAACAGTTATGTACTCATCCTTTTTCATCTTAAATACAGTCTCATTCTCATCTCCATTCGCTATCTCATTGTCTCTTCACTCTCTTATTCCATACTTTAACCTAAAATAAACAGGAAATACAGATCTGCAATAGTGTCACCTCGACTCTTATGAATGCAATGCATGATATGCAATCTATCTAGGTCCAGAAATGCCTAAACCGTGCTCTGATACCACTCAATGTGACACCCCTTACCCGACTACAGTGTAGCCGAGCAAGTTATGCCACTCAGTGTGCCGGAGCACTCTATTTTATCTTAATTCATTTTTATCATAGTTTTGAATATAACTGGTGAAATATAATTCATTTTAAGCCATTTATCGAAATTACTATTTATTTGAGGTTCCGAAAATTTTAAAGAAAATCCAGGAGTCTTGGCTAAAAATGGAGAAAAGCAGTTCTTGGAACTGTGAAAAACACTTCCTATATTCATTTTCCATCATCTCAACTCCATTTATCAAATTCTCAACAATGTTCAATCTCAGTTCTCATTCATCCATCTCATATGATACCATGCATAAATCATAGATAAACATTCACTTTTTCATTTGCAAATACAATTCTCATTATTTACATGAGCATCAAATTACATTTCATAAGTTCATTTACACATGAGAAAATAAGATCAATTACAAAATACCAAAATGACACCTAGTGTCCTACCAATGCAATCACTTTGTGAGGTGACACGGACACTATGCAGAATCGCAGGATGGACTTACCCAATCGTGGTCTCTGGCTCTCGATCAAGATCTTCAGCACCTACGCGTTGCAAAGCGGCGCTAAGCATAAAGCTTAGTGGTGCAAATAATAAAATAGAAAGAAATAATATGCAATATAAAAATCATAATTTCTTAGCTATTGTGTTCATAAGAACTGAATAATTACCAACTTAGTGTTTAGTCGAGGGCTAATTACGTTTTATGATATTAACTTCTTCATGCATTTTGTTAATTATTTTCTTCATGATCTTGAGTTTCTTTGTATTCTATCGTAATCATTCCTGATATTTAATTTTCGTATTTTCTTTAACAATCAGTTCATTTACGATTATACTTTTCCATGCCCAAGTAACCTATCAACGAGCAGTGGATCGATAACGGGTCGTTGGCACTGGACACCGCGGTGCCTCGGGCCGTCATACCATGGGACGCAGAACGTCAACCACGTATGCAGTCAGTATGGCTAAAGAGCCATGATATCACATAATCAGCATAAAAGCCATGAATACGGGCATAAAAGCCATGGATACGGGCATAAAGCCATGAATACAGGAATAAAGCCTTTCCTTTCGCGATCGCTAAAACAATACCCTATTGGCATGCCAAACTATCCAAACCAATCACATTAGGCCTACTAGGGCATTTTGCATTTTTAAGTTTCACAATTTTTGAATTTCAAGTTTTCATGTCACTATTCATTTCATTAGTCAACTAAAATGTTGACTTTTGCATAAACAATAGGTACATTGGTTTTAATACTCCCAACATACCACATTTTGTATTCAAAACTTGTTAGTTTTGGTCACTTTCTCAAAGCTTAGGTCATTTTGGCAAAATTGCCAATTTTTGGTTTTGGTGTCACTATTCACCTCATTGGTCAACAAAAATGTTGACTTTTGGATAGAAAATATGTACATTGACTTTGGCACTCCAAACATACCACATTTGGTGTTTAAAACTTGTTGGCATTAAGTGTTAATACCATTCCAAAGTGTAACTCAATACTAGCAAAATTTTCAGTTTTGGTGGGTCAATTTCACTGTTCCATTGGACACTGTTACTGTTGGAATTTGAAGAAATGTAAAACATGAAAGTTGTTCCTTATTTTGTCTAGTTGAAAATGCTTTTTTGAATCACTCCATTTGGAGTTTTGTAGCTCTAGATATGGCCCAAAAACCCAAGCTGGCCGGATTGCCAAATCTGCAGATTTACCATATCTACAGTGCATGAACAGTAACTAGAGTCACTTGGTTGGATGGGTTCTGGTCATAATTTGGGGTAGGTTCCTTCATGAAAGTTGTTTGTCTTAACTTGTTGCTGTAAAAATTTCAGGTCAATTGACCAAATCTACAGTGAGTTATGGCTTACTGTTCATTTGGATAATTCTGCAGAGGCAGTTTCAGGGTTCCGGATTGGGGCCAAGTTTTGGTCCTCTTGCTTTGGTCTTTTGGGCATGGTTTCTTCAGCAAAAATGTGCCATTATAAACCTAGTTTCATGTCCAATTGGCCAAACATCAATTGGACTAACACATCCCAAGTTATGGCAGTGCAAAGGGACTGAATTTTCAGTCCCTATGCTGCTGTCCTAGGGCAGTTTATACCTTGACTTTGCCATACCATTTTTCAGTTCTAATTATGGTCAACATACCTAAAATGGTCACTAATTGACCCTTATAATGTTCTTTCACAATTCCATAAGCTAAATCCAAGTTTCACTTCTCAAAACCCTAATGTCTAATTTAAATTATCCATAAACCTCAATTAGCACACTAATTCAACATCCATGCATATTCATACCTTAAACATCATTTCTATCCATTCTAAATTCATTAAAACAATCAACCTCATCCTTCCTTAGGGCTGCCAAAAATTAAAGATGCCCTAACACATATAACTTACTTCAAACTCTTACAATTTCTTAACTTAAAATGATGCTTTAACAAGGATTAAAGGAGTGAGAGTGAAAGGATAGCACTAACCTCACTTTAACCTCTTGTAGGGCAGATTTCTTCAAGCTAAAACTTCACTTTCCTTCTTCTTCTTGGCTGCCAAAAGCTTCCCCAAGTGATATGGTCAAGGTTTAATGAAAGGGGTTAGGGTTTAGTAGTGGAAACAAGAGAGAAATGAAGCTTAAAGGAGCTTTAATGGTGGAACCTCTTCTCTCTCTCTCTCTCAACGTTTTTTAGGCTGCCCAAGGTTGAAGATGCAGATTGGTTTTTCATATTTTTGGTCTCTTTTATCTCTTTTAATAAGTTTAACAAATTGTGATTGGTGGAGGAAATTTAAATGACATCATATGATGTCATAATTAGCATTTTCTTTCATTTTCTTTTCTTCTCTTCTCTACTCATTTTCAATTTAATTTTTAGCAATATTTATTCATATTTTAGATCATAATAATTATTTACTCAACTGGACAAGTCGGCCAAAAATCATCTCTGAAGGTGAAATGACCAAAATGCCCTCCGTTTGGCTCAACGGGTCAAAATTGGCTGTACCGATTGAAAAATTTTTCTAAGTATTTTCTTGGCATTCTAATGTCATAAGAACCTCAATGACCCTTCTCTGGAGTCCCAAAAATTATTTTATAATTTTTCCCCCGGGTCTAGGGCTCCTCGTTGCGAGAACCGCAACTTACCTCTGGTTACCCATCGCTTGGGCACCGGCTCGTTTGACTTGGTTGTATTTTATTTCTAAAATTTTTACTAAATTTTTCTTATTAATATTTGAGTTATTTATGGTTTCTCGCTTTAGTTTAAATATTTTTCCGGACGTTCTAGCTGTCCGGACCGACACCGGTCACCGGAACAGTAGACTGTACGGAGTTGCTACGAGGAGGGTGTTACATCACCACTCAGCGATAGCTTTGTATGCTGTCGCAGGTAAGAAGAGCATAGAGCAGTAAGTAAATTTCCTTGAAGATATATTCAGATCAGCTCTAGGTATATCATAAGTATACCCATGTACATAGGTTTTGATGTATGCATGTAATAATATGTATGTAAATTATTTGAGCAGTTGTATAGAAACTCTTGTAAAATATTTTGGTATGTAATTAAATGTAAATTATTGTAAATATAAATTTGAGATTTCATTTACTTGAATAGTTTTGTATTATATTTCTTGTATCTCAGTCTTTGAAAAATCACTGCGGATTTGAGTTGAGAAAAATGTTGTGTTGAGAAATATGTTAGAGTTGAGATTTGCAAATACATATTGAAGTGCTTTTTACAGGTTTTCTGAAGAACTGTTTTATCCAAAATACAGATAGCACTCTGCCAAAATTTTTACCGAAATTCCAAATAATTTAAATGTGTTAGTTCTATCACTTCAGTTCGCAAAAGTTTTTAACACCTGTAAATAGTGCTCACCACTGTAAAAGAAGTAAGAAAAGTTTTGAAAATCCCTTGTAGTGTATTTAATGGGTTATCAGTAGACGGAGTTGGTAATTCATTAGGTATACTACGGGATCATGTTATACCTTACAGAGGGGTAGGGTGTGACATGTTTAAGTGGTATCAGAGCATTGGTTTTAAAGTGAATTTCGAACTGTGAATTTGAAATCTTTTTATCGGTAACTACAACTGCTCAAATGTTTGATACATATAGTACATTTACATCATAAATATGAACTAATGGAGAGGAATCTCCTTATGTTGGTTGTACATGAATAGAAAATCTTATGGAAAGATATGGAAGAGAAGAATGAGACAATAGAACAGTCTGTGATGGCAGAAGAACAAGTTGAGGCCCCAGCTCCACAAAATGTCGAAGGCCCGACTGTACCAGCTTTACCAGTACAAATTACTGCACAAATGGCCCAGCAAATGGCCACTTTCTTTCAACAAATGGCTGATAATCTGTCAGCCCAAGCCCAAGTACAGACCCAACCCCCACAAGGGCAGTGTGAAATGGAAAAGAGGGAGGAACCTATGGATCAGAGCTCGAACAGTAATTTGAGAAAGAGAAAAGAATTTGAGGAACCCCGAGCTCAGGGATATGATAGAGGTGGATCATTAAGACAGAGACCATCAAGGTCCAGCCGTCGAACAACTAGAAGTTCCTACCCTTCCCGCCAATGTGAAACTTGTGGAAGATATCATGGCGGGATATGCTATAAGGCCTCTGGAGCCTGTTACAATTGTGGAAAACTTGGACACTTTGCTAAAGATTGTACTAAACCACCTCGATCTGCTCCCCGGATTTCACAGACCGTCAGTCAGAGTCAAGATAGAAATAGAGTTGGTACTCCTCACCACTATAACACAGTGAATCAACCCGAATATAGTAGCGCACCAGTCGGAGAGTCCACTATGCGCCAGGTAAAAGGAGCAGAAACTTCAGATGTAGCTGCTGGTAAGTTCTTAATTTTTGAAAGAAACAATTAGTTATTATTTGATCCCAGCACTACTTAGTGGTGTGTTAGTGTCAGAACTATATGTTCTGTTGTTATTCCTTTCCATGGAAATGAATTTTGATGTATTAGTGACTAGTCCTTTAGGATAATAACTGCAATAACAAGTATGGTTGACATTAATTTTGGAAGAATTATTAGCTAAAAGTATTTTCTAACATACCATAAATTATAAAGCTAAATGGTGAGCCTACTTAATGTAAGGCAAGAGGACCTAAAAGTGAGTTACAGTAATAGAATTGCTCTAGATGAGGGCAAAGATGTTACTGTTAGTAATTGTCAAAGGAAATTGTAATCATAATCGGTTTGGGATATTACTGGATTCGAGAAAGATAAGATGTTAGAAAACCTAGCCCATGAGGTTATAACATAGTGACTATGTAATGTTCTCGATGTTGTATTGTAAGTTGTAGATTACAGTACCGACACGGGATTATTGTGTAGAGCTACGTACATCCTCGTGATACAGTAAATTAAGAATATTTGTAAGTAATCTATAAATTGATACAGTTGCACCCGAATAGAGTACTATTACTGGAAATAAATGTGAAAATTTTAGTCAGAAATGTAAAACTTCAGAACTAGCCTATCAAACGACTACACTTGTAAGGTAGCTAGAGTCAGTGACTCAGTTATATTAATGTGAATTACCTGTACCACAGTAATTACTATAAGCTTAAAGATATCAGTACGACTTATCATCCTCAAACGGATGGACAGTCGAAACAAGTGATTTAGGTAAATTTTGAAACTCGTTGAGTTTCTATAAATAATAAAATGAAATGATAATAATAACCTGTAAAATGGAATAAACCCTCGAGAATATACTGAGAACTTCTGTCCTTGAATCCGAGAGATATGAGACAGATACATCCCATTAACAGAATTTGTATACAATAATAAGTGTCAAGCTAGCATACGAGTGGCACCCTATGAAACATTGTAAGGGAACAGATAACTATGGATTTTGTGATGACATTTCTGAGGACACAGAATAGTCATGATGCAGTATAGGTTATAGTTGATAGACTAACCAAGTCTGCTCACTTTTTGCCAGTTCGGATGGACTATAGCCTGGAAAGATTGGCCAGATTGTACATATATGAGATTGTAAAATTGCATGGAGTGCCAGTATCAATTGTATCTGACAGGGATCCTAGGTTCACTTCTAGATTCTGGGGTAGTCTTCAGAGAGCCCTAGGAACTAGATTGAACTTCAGCACAGCATTCTAGCCACAGACAGATGGTCAGTCTGAAAGGGTCATTTAGATATTGGAGGATATGCTACGGGCTTGTGTGATTGAATTTGAAGGTAGTTGGGATACACACTTGCCTTTGATTGAGTTTGCTTATAACAACAGCTACCAATCAAGTATTGGGATGCCTCCATATGAAGCTTTGTATGGCAGAAAGTGCAGAACTTCCTTATGTTGGTATGAAGTTGGTGAAAGGAAGATGATTGGGCCAGAAATTGTTCAGCAGATAGAGGAAAAGATCAGATTGAATAGAGATAGACTCAAGGCTGCATCAAACCGTCAGAAGTCCTATGTTGATTTGAAAAGAAGAGATATTGAATATGCAGTGGGTGATAAGGTATTCCTCAAAGTTTCTCCTTGGAAGAGGATTATGAGATTTGGCAGAAAGGGGAAACTGAGTCCTCGTTTCATCGGACCATATGAAGTTCTGGAAAGAGTGGGTCCTTTGGCATATCGGTTGGCATTACCTCCAGAGCTAGCAAGGATACACAGTGTCTTCCATGTGTCCATGTTAAGGAGGTACAAATCTGACCCATCTCATGTACTATCAGTTGAAGAGATTGAGGTAAATCTAGACCTCTCATATGAGGAAGAACCCATAAAAATTCTGGCTTATGAGGTGAAGCACCTGAGGAATAAACAGATACACCTGGTTAAAGTGCTGTGGAACCATCATTCAGGCCAGGAAGCTACTTGGGAACGTGAAGAGGATATGAGGAGACAGCACCCACAGCTGTTCAGAGACTAATGCCAGGTAAAATTTCGAGACGAAATTTATTTAAGGGGAGGAGAATTGTAACACCCCTAAGTTCGGTAGTGCGTTCTGCTGTTCCGGTGACCAGTGTTGTCCGGACAGCTAGGATGCCTAGAATCACACTTCAATATGAGTGAGGAGACATAAAATAATGAAATACAAGAAGAGAAAATACAAGAAAAACAAAGGAAAAATAATAGCAAAGAAATGTAACCAAGTTAAGCGAGCCGGGAACCCTAGCGATGGGTGACCGCACCGGGAAGACACGGCGTGCACCGTTGACTAGCTCTCGGATCATGGAACCACGGAGAACATTTTAGGACTTACGTAGACCCTTATTGAAGAATAAATATCATTAGAAAGATCAAAGAAAAATTAAATAATTAGTACAAAGAAAAGTGAGAAATCGAAAAGCAGACAAAACCGGTGTTACGAAAAATCTGAATGCAACCCGAGGGCATTATGGTCATTTGACATCCCGAATTGTCTTTTGACCTAAATTTCCACTAAAAATAAATAATATTACACTTAGAAAATAAAATGAAAAATTAATTTGGTGGTACCTAAAGTAAATAGTGAGAATTAAGGGTTTAATGTGGAATAAGTAAAAGTTTAACTTATAATATGAATTAATTAAGTAAGTGGTCCACTAATGAATAAAATAAACATGAAGTGGGGCAGGTGTAAGTCCATAATGCAGCTGAATTCTTCATCTTCTCCAATTCTCTCAACATTGCCGAATTGAAGAAGAAGAAAACCTCCATTAACGTTTTTCATTCAAGCTTGATCCACTCCCTCATTTCAACCCCAATCACTTAGGTTCCTTCATGAAAAATTGTCTACACATCACAAGGAAGAGTTTGATACCAAATTTAAGAAGTTTAATCAAGGTTTAATAAGTTCCAACTATAAGGTAAGTTAGCATTTTTGAAGATTTCTTTGTTAAACTTTGTGTACATGTTATGGGTGTTGGTTTTGTGAAGGAAATTTTTAAGTTTGAAGAGTTATTGAGATATCCATTTTTGGGCAGCCATGTATTCATGTATTGATGAAGTATTTGTACATATAATTGATGAGAATGATGTTGGTTATGGTGATTTAATAACCTAGTGAATTACTTCATATGTATATGGTGATGTTTGCACTTGGATAGGAATTGATGAATGGTAGGATTCTTTGGTGTTGAGGAAGACTTTCGGCAGCTTTGGCATTCTTGAATAAATGTGTGTGTTCATGAAGGTGTTGGCAGAATATTGACATAGAAGTTTGATGGATATGTGTATAGATGGATTGTGTAAGTGTATGTAAAAATTTGTAATGTTTAGGTATATATGTGATTGTACTTAGAACTTGTAAATGTGAGTTTAATTGGTGTATTGAGGATAATTGCAATCTGCCCAAAGTGACATTTATGTAAAGTGGAATAAGGTTTTGGTAATGTACCAAAACAGATTTGGTAGGGAAGTAAACATATTGCAATGTAAGTGTGTAATTGATGTGTGTTAAGCAAGGTAACTAAGGGCAGTGTACATTTTAGCCTATAACTTTAAATGCGTAACCTCAATTGGTATGAGACCAATTGGAGGTGGAACTAGGCACAAAATGTGCCAACTTTCATTGAGAAAGCATACCAAAATTCTGCTTGCAAGGTGACCTAAGAAAATGACCAATTCGGATTAGGTACAATTAGGACCTGAAAAATGACCAATTGGGCAGCAGTGAGTGTTTAGGCCATAACTCACTCAAAACAGGTCCAATTGACCTGAAATTTTAACCATGAATATTTAACACCCATACCTACAAGTCTTATGAAGACACCAAAGCCCAGAAATGACCAGAAGCAAGTCAAAAAGCTTGCACAAGTTCGGGTCCAAAAACTGGCCGAACCAGAGTTGACCAAATTGACCTAAAATTGACCTAATTTGATACCATTTGACCAGCAATAGTATAATGACCATAACTCGGTCTACTTAACTCGGAATGACCTAAAATTTTGCACTGCGGTCCATAAGACATAGATCTACAAGTTTTTAGTTTTGACCGAAACCCGAAAACCGAGGGAACTGGGTCGTCCGGCTAGGTCAAACTAGTATCCCGAAATCCAGCAATTTGCAATAAAATGCAAGGAAACACAATATACATAGAAATGAGTTTGGTAAAACGTACCAACCCTAAAACCCTGTCGAATGTGACATATTAATACACTAAAACCTAATTTACCTAAAACGCATCGAGGGTCGGTATATTAGGTGATTGAGCAAATAATAGCCTTCAGTGAATTACTTATCGAACATTATCGTTAGAGACAGTTTAATTTAGTACTGAAACACTTCAAATTGTGTTTCTCAGTTACCAAAGACTCAGGAAAAGAGAAGGAAATATTGAGCCCAGACCAGGAGACAAGTATTAGAGGTTTGTGCACAACTAGTTTTCAACTGATTTTGCTCTGAATAATATTTCATATGATTAATTGTATGTTATTGTTTTAAATTGTGTTTGTGCACAACTAGTTTTCAACTGATTTTGCTCTGAATAATATTTCATATGATTAATTGTATGTTATTGTTTTAAATTGTGTTTGTGCACAACTAGTTTTTAACTGAGTTTGTTTGAATATTTCATATGATTAAATGACATACTTTTCTTATGTATTATGTTTAATAAGCATTGGATTTAATTCAATGATTATTGAAATTGTTATAGTATATATGAATTTAGCTTTGTGAAATGGTATTTCCACAAGTATTAAGCGTTGTTATGGATTGAATAAATTATGTTTTGGAAAATTGTGATAGAACATGTTTTGAATTGTGATGGTAATTTTCATGGAAAATGCAAATTTATGATTTGAATTGTGATGAGCATAAAAATTATTGGATATTGGAATTGAATTTGAATCAAATTATATTGTGATTTATGCTCACTAAAAGGATTGTGATATTATTTTATATCTCACTATAGATGCTTGACTAGGTTATTACCCGTCTCTCTCATTTGTTGAGAAGACAATGGAGTTAGTTGTGTTTTGATTACCATGGTACGTGCACAGGCTTAGATTTTCCTCTGATTTGAGGTTAAATCTAAGTTTATTTTATCGTTATGGCCCTTGCGGAAGATTCATTATTGTGATGGTACTGTGCACGATGATTCGACCTCCCCGACCACAGGGAGTTAGAATCTGATTCGACCTCCCCTACCATAGGGAATTAGAATCACATCGAAGATGGCCCTATCGGATTAGTCTTGCATAGTTAGTGAGATAAAGAATGATTTGTGAGATACAGCATGATTTTTGAGCTACAGCATGGTTTTTGAGATACAACATGGTTTTGAGATAAAGATTGATTTTTTATATACATAATGATTTTGAGATACATAATGGCTTTTGAATGGTAAAGAATTGTGATTTTAATTATGGTTTATGTATAATTGATTTTGTTGGAATTACTTAAATGGTTAGTCATGATTCGATAAATTGAATTTTGTGATCAAAGTCATTTATACAAATGATTTACATTATTGGCAATGAATATTTTGAGTTTTGGAATTTGATGAGTATTCGGATTTCCAAATTATTTACTGTAAATTTTGTCAATGTATATTGTACTATGTTTTAAATTATAGTTGTGCACCACTGAGTTCACCACTCAGCGATAGCTTTGTATCTTTATCGCAGTAAGAAGAGCATAAATGATAAGTAAATTTCCTTGAAGATATATTCAGATCAGCTCCAGGTATATCATAGGTATACCCATGTACATAGGTTTTGATGTATGCATGTAATAATATGTATGTAAATTATTTGAGCAGTTGTATAGAAACTCTTGTAAAATATTTTGGTATGTAATTAAATGTAAATTATTGTAAATGTAAATTTGAGATTTCATTTACTTGAATAGTTTTGTATTATATTTCTTGTATCTCAGTCTTTGAAAAATCACTACGGATTTGAGTTGAGAAAAATGTTGTGTTGAGAAATATGTTGGAGTTGAGATTTGCAAATACATATTAAAGTGCTTTTTACAGGTTTTCTGAAGAACTGTTTTATCCAAAATACATATGGCACTCTAACAAAATTTTTACCGAAATTCCAAATAATTTAAATGTGTTAGTTCTATCACTTTAGTTCGCAAAAGTTTTTAACACCTGTAAATAGTGCTCACAACTGTAAAAGAAGTAAGAAAAGTTTTGAAAATCCCTTGTAGTGTATTTAATGGGTTATCAGTAGACAGAGTTGGTAATTCATTAGGTATACTACGGGATCATGTTTTACCTTACAGAGGGGTAGGGTGTGACAACGTAAGGATGGATCAGCTGGCTACCCAATCTTCTCAAGGGAAGCACACTGAGCCAGAACCTCGGACTCCGGAATCCAGGATTAGATCCAACGATTCTGTAGCTACCTCTTCCTATGCGCCGAAGATGGTCAAACTGGATTTCCCATGTTTTGATGAAAAGGAAGACGCCACAAGCTGGATTTGTAGAGCGGAGCAATTCTTTCAATTTCATCGAACCCCCGATGAGGATCGAGTTGGCATCGCCTCCTTCCATATGGTTGGGGATGCTCAATTATGGTACCAATTACTGAAGCAAGAGAATCCTGCGGTCACATGGGCAGAGTTCGAAGATGGTTTCTATGCACGATACGGACCAAATCAGCTCATTGATTTCTTTGGGGAGCTTTCGAAATTGCAACAGCAGGGTACAGTCCACACTTATCAGGTGCAATTCGAAAAGCTTTTGGCTAAAGTGGGGCGACTAGCGCAGGATAGACAAGTCAGCTGTTTTGTCAGCGGGTTAACAACATTAATTCGCACCGATGTCCAGGCCAACCGGCCAAAAACATTGGGAGAAGAAATTTCACTTGCCCGGTTATATGAAGCACGAAATTCAGCTTCAGGGAAGGGGCTGCCAACTCAAACCCATCCAGCATCTCAGATGGTCCGATCTCCATCTCAACCAGCATCTGGTTCTGTCAAACGGCTGACATGGGATGAGCTCAATGAGAGAAAGCGTCTAGGGTTGTGTTTTAAATGTAATGATAAATTTGGCCCTGGGCATAGATGCAAGAAGCTCTTTTCAATACAAGCAGTCCTTGAGGATAGTGATGATGACATCGAAATGGAAATAGAAGAGCAGGATTCCGCTGAGGAGGTTCCGGCAATATCCCTACATGCAATTGCCGGATTTGAAGGACCAAAAACAATGCGGCTTTGCGGAAGGGTGGTCAGACTAGATGGAATGGTCCTAGTAGACTCTGGCAGTACTCACAATTTCATAAGTGAAGAGTTCGCTAGAAAAGTTGGATTGGAGCCAACAATGAGAAAAAATTAAAAGTACAGGTAGCCTCCGGAGAAGAGTTATCAAGCCCAGGTATTTGTACTCAGACTCGAATTCTAATTCAAAGAGTCCCTATAATAGTTGATTTATACATATTGCCATTAGAAGGCTATGATGTCGTTTTGGGAACTCAGTGGCTGCGTACCTTGGGTCCTATTGTGTGGGATTTCTCTAAGCTTTTAATGGCATTCAACTTAGATGGAAAGCAGGTACTTTTTCAGGGCTCTCCAATTCCTCTGAATCAAGCCATCTCGGCATATCAGATGCAGCAGATGCTTAAACACATCAAAAAGGGCTTTTTATTGCAAATTACAAAGTCAGACTCAACCACTCCACAAATTTCAAACCTACACCCTGAAATCCAAGATCTCTTAAACAAATTCAGCATGACCATAACTGAACCAGTGGGACTGCCACCACAACGCTCCCATGATCATAAAATTCCCTTAAAAAACCCAGAACCAATTTCAGTGAGACCTTACCGCTACCCTCATTACCAAAAAACAGAAATTGAGAGAATAGTAGCAGAGATGCTTGCAACAGGAATAATCCAACCCAGCCAAAGCCCCTATTCTGCTCCTGTTCTATTGGTCAAAAAAGTGGACGGTTCTTGGCGGATGTGTATCGACTACAGGGAATTAAATAAAAATACGGTGAAAGACAAATTCCCAATACCAGTTATTGAAGAACTTTTGGATGAGCTTTCGGGTGCCATTTATTTCACCAAGCTGGATCTCCATTCAGGATACCATCAAGTCAGAGTTCATCCATCAGACATCGAGAAGACAGCCTTCCGCACTCATGAAGGCCATTATGAGTTCCTAGTAATGCCCTTCGGCCTCACCAACGCACCATCAACCTTTCAATCATTAATGAATGAGGTATTCAAAAAGCATTTAAGAAAATTTGTACTTGTCTTCTTCGATGACATACTCATTTACAGCAAGTCTTGGGAGGACCACATCCAGCATTTAGAAACTGTGTTTTCAATTTTACAAGCTCACCAATTATTTGTAAAAATTGAGAAATGTCAGTTTGGCACCCGGGAAGTTAAGTACCTAGGCCATGTAATCTCTAATGGTGGAGTCTCTGTAGATCCAGATAAAATTGAATCAATACAGAGTTGGCCGAAGCCTACAACACCCAAAGCTCTACGCGGATTCTTGGGACTTTGCGGGTATTACTGGAAATTTATATAGCATTTTGGTAGAATTGCGGGGCCTCTAACCAGAATGCTAAAGAAAGATGGCTTTAACTGGTCACCTATGGCAGAAACAGCATTTGCTAGTTTAAAGGAAGCAATGACAAAGGCACCGATTCTGGCCTTACCAGATTTCTCTAAACAATTTATTGTGGAATGTGATGCTTCCGGATCAGGAATTAGCACAGTGCTGATGCAGGAGCGGCCAATTGCATTTTTCAGTCAAGCCCTGCATGGTAAACATCTTCTTTTATCAACTTATGAGAAAGAAATGTTAGCTCTTGTTATTGCAGTACAGAAGTGGAGATCTTACCTCCTTGGCCAAACTTTTGTGGTCAAAACTGATCATCAAAGTTTGAAGCACCTCTGGACTCAAAGAATTACCACGGCAGCTCAGCAAAAATGGTTGTTTAAGCTGATGGGCTTTGATTTCGTTATTCAATATAAAGGGGGAAAGGAAAACGTGGTGGCCGATGCTTTGTCCCGAAGAGATGAGCAAGATGATGGAGAAGGGCAAATTTCAGCAATTTCTTGCCCAATCCCAAATTGGGTCGATTTAATTAAAGAAGAGGTAAAATCCTTACCAGATTTACAGGAGAAGGTAAAGCAAGTTCAAGCGGGTGAGGCTATTGGACCATGGGAATATAGAAATGGCGTCTTGTTGTTTAAAGGGAGGATTTATCTGTCAAAGGACTCAGCCTTGGTTCAGGAGATCATTAACCAATTCCATTCCAGCACCCATGAAGGATTCTTCAAAACTCTTCAACGAATCCGATCCAATTTCTACTCACCAAATCTCAAAGAACGGGTGAGAAGCTTTGTGAGAGAATGTGATGTCTGCCAAAGACATAAAGCAGAACATACTACTCCAGCTGGTCTCCTTCAACCTCTCCCAGTTCCTAGCCGAATTTGGGAAGACATTTCAATGGACTTCATAGATGGGCTGCCAAAATCAAATGGTAAGACAACAATATTTGTGGTGGTGGATAGACTGTCGAAGTATGCTCATTTTGTGCCAATTTCTCATCCCTATACTGTTGCCTCTGTTGCACAATTATTTTTTGAAAATATTTTTAAGCTGCATGGGATGCCAAAAACAATTTTTTGTGACCGGGACCTAGCTTTTACCAGCCTATTCTGGAGAGAACTATTTGATTTGAACGGAACTCGATTCAATTTTAGCTCCACTTACCACCCTCAAACCGACGGCCAGACCGAGGTGGTGAACAGAACACTAGAAATGTATCTCAGATGCTTTACCAGCTTCAAACCCAAACAATGGATGAAGTGGATATCTTGGGCAGAGTATTGTTACAATACAAGTATCCATTCAGCTACTGGAAAATCTCCCTTTGAGGTAGTATATGGTAGGCCCCCTCCTACTTTACTTACTTACATACCAGGTACTGCCAAGGTAGCAGCAGTGGAAAGGGAATTGGGTGATCGTGATGACATGTTGAGGGAACTCAAAAGAAAAATTCAACATGCGCAAAGCAGAATGAAGAAAATATACGACTTGAAGCACTAAGAACATGAATTTGCTATAGGAGACTTAGTCTACCTTAAGCTGCATCCTTACAAGCAGCGGTCTCTTGCGGTGCGAAGGAACTTCAAACTGTCTCCTAAGTATTATGGTCCTTTAAAAGTTCTGCAGAAAATTGGTGCGGTCGCTTATAAGTTGGAGCTGCCAGCAACAGCAAAGGTACATCCTGTATTCCATGTTTCACTCCTCAAGAAGCATTTTGGAGCTGGAAGTAGTGTACAGACACAATTGCCTCAGTTTGACGATGATGATGAGCCAAATCCACAGCCCGAAGCAATTCTGGACAGCAGAATAAGAAGGAACAGAAGAGAAGTCTTGATTCATTGGCGAGGTTCATCTCCCATGGAAGCTACTTGGGAAGAGCTCGAGCAAATTAAAGAACAGTTTCCAGAAGTCTCTCTTGAGGACAAGAGAATTGCTTAAGGGGAAGGGAAATGACACGTGGCTTAATAATATGTTTGAATAAGTCTTGTGTTAGTTTTTGTTATTATTCTTTACTGTTTTAGTTGCTGCATATTTGTCGGGCTGTTGCCTTGTAATTAGCTTATGCTGTTAGCTAATACTGCTATTTAAGCACATGAATAAAACAGCCAAAGGCATCTCAGAAAATATATCAATACGTTGCTTTAACGTAGAGGCCTTTGGTTTCCTCAATTAAACCTTGTTCTTGTTCTCTAATTTTTTTAAACTTCTGAAATACCAGCATAGGTTCCAAAAGCAAGAAGCAATTCGTACCAGACACTATGTAGATCTGTATACAAGTCTCACCCAGTCTGTGGTCTGCTAGGCTCTTTGTCGGTCTCTCCAGAACCTACGCATGGCAAAAAGCAACGTGCTAAGCAATAATGCTTAGTGGTGCCAATAAAAAAAAAAACATGCAGTGTATATATTAATGTCTCGTGCAGATAAATTTTTTATAATTATTTATAGTCTATTTATTTTGGTATTTGTTATATCCATTATTTTATTAAATTTATCAACTTGCATTTTTGGTTGCCCAAGTAACCTATACTGGATGACTGGACTGGATAAATGGGTGAACTGGCACTGGGTATCAAGTACCTCGGGCCATCAAACCATCGGTCACATAGTGTCTCCCGGTGTGCAACAGAACAGTGAATAAGCTGTAATAAACATTAGGCACAAGGCCAAGTATCATCATAATATCAGAATGGCTAAAAGCCATAAAATTATAGAATGGCATAATGCCATGTGCAGTACTGCTAACTGAACCCTATTGGCATGCCAACCTATTCAAACCAATCTTTCTAGGTGTACTAGGGCACATTACAAAGTTATTTCTTGAATATTTGTACTTAACATGTCAGGTTACTATTCATTTAGTCATTTAAGTCAAAATATTGACTTTCTCATATATAATAGTTACATGAGTTTAAATCACATAGATTTACCACATTTTGGTTCCCAAAAGTGTTGGCATTAGTTGCCAATCATTGCTTCTAACCAATGGAGAATAAATCAGAAATTTCAATTTTGGGTTCTAGAGTTCACTGTTCTATTAGGCCATTCTACAGTAAGAATTTGGCCAAATGTTCTTCATCAAAGTTGTTCCTTATTGTGTCTAGTTACATTTCATTTTTTTAATCACCTTATTTGGAGTTCTCTAGCTCAAGTTATGGCTATTTCACCATAACTGGTCGGATTGCCTTTACCCATAATTTCTGAGCAATTTTGGTTCTATCAGATTTGGTAGTCCAAATTTGGCTAGCAATTTCATTTAGTTAAGTCCAGAATTTGAGTTTTTGTTCTGCATAAAAGTTGTTCTAAATTGCCTCAGCTTTCCATTGATATAAATTTCAGGTCAATTGGACCTTTCCACACTGAGTTATGACTAAATGAATGAACACTGTTCATTTGGTCATTTTGCCCAGGCAGAATGTGTGTTACCCAGATTTGGTCAATTTTTAAAGCATCCTAAGTTTGTTTTCTGGCTAGGGTTCCTTTATTAAAGTTGTGTCATTATGTGTCTAATTTCATGTCCAATTGGCCTTGCACCAATTCAACCTACATAGTTCAAGTTATAGCTGCCCAAACTTGTTGGACTCACATTCAATCCTGTAGGTCACCCAAGGCAGCACACCCAACCTCAAATCCCAAGCTACAATTCACTTCAATTCCTCATTATACTCAGCCAAATGGTCACTAATTGCCCATTAGAACTTCTATTCACCAACACATGAGCAAAATCCAAATTTTGTGCCCCAAACCCTAACTCTAACAACTATAATTCTTCATACACACACAATCCATGAATTAAAACACCAAAATCATGTTCAATGGCAGCCATACACAACTATTATGCAATTAAATTGATGAAACCCTAAGAGACCATAAGGCTGCCGAAATTGGTAGAAATTCATCATGCAAATTTTGTTTAATTCTACTTAATTTTCTCACTCAATTCCTACTCCACATAAGGTATACACAAAATTTTTAGAAGGAATTGGCACTAACCTTGATTTAACCAATTCCCAAAGCTTGAGAACTCCTCTTTTTCTCTTTCTTTTTGCTGCCCAAGTATTGTGCTAGTGTTGAGGATCAATTTTTGAGAAGGGATGATGGGGTTTTAAGGTGAAATGGTGGGTGAACTCAAGCTTGAACTAAGGCTTCCATGGAGTTTCTCTTCTCTCTCTCTCTCTCTCTCTCTAATATTTCGGCTGCCCAAGGTTGATGGTGGCTGCTGGATTTTTCTTTTTGTTTTTATCTTATTTTGTGTCCCTTTTATCTCTTAAGTCATTTTGTTAAGTGGTGATTGGGTGGAAATTCTTAATTACATAAGCATGATATCATAATTCCCAATTTAACTTCTTTTTCTTTCTTTTCTTTTCTACTTAATTTCAATTTAATTTTTAGCAATATTTATTCACATTTTATATCATATAAATTACTTATTTAACTGGACAAGTTGGCCAAAAATCATCTTTGAAGACGAAATGACCAAAATGCCCTCCGTTTTGCTTATTGAGCCAAAATCGTCTGTACCGATCGAAAAATTTTTCTAAGCCTCTTCTTGGCATTTTAATGCCATAAAAACCTCAATGACTCTTATTTGGAGTCCCAAAAATTATTTCATGAATTTTCCCCTGGGTTTAGGGCTTCTAGTTGTGAAAACCGCAACTTCCCACTGGGTTACCCATCGCTAGGGCATCGACTCATTTAACTTGATTGTATTTTATTTCTAAAATTTTTCCTAAATTTTTCTTATTATTATTTGAGTTATTTATGACTCCTCACTCTAGTCTAAATATTTTTCCAGACGTTCTAGCTGTCCGGACCGACACCGGTCACCGGAACAGTAGAATGTACATAATTGCTACAGTGAGGGTGTTACAACTCTTCCCCTCTAATTTATATTTCGTCCTCGAAATTTATCCAGTGCAAATAGTCGAGGAGCTGCTACTTATTTCTTCACCTTACCAGAGAAAACGAATCTGCATTAGTGTCACCTCGACTCATATGAATGCAATGCATGTTATGCACACGATCTTATTCTATCTATCGATGGCTAGGAACGCCTAAACCGTGCTTTGATATCAATAAATGTAACACCCCTCACCCATCTACAATGTAGCCGAGTAAGGCATGTCACACTCGGTGCTGAAGCACCCTAACTTATCGTACTTTATTTCTTTAATAATTTGATCTCGTTATATTTTAATATCATTTATTTATTATGTTGTAATGAAAATTAGGAAATTTTGTGTAATATACACCTGATGTAAATGATGAGTATAAAATGCTTAGTTATAGTATTGTAATGTAAATTATGAAAATGTAATTAATAGGTATGTGATGTAAATTAATAAATCGATTAATTCATATATGATTAATTTGTATATCATGTAATTTATGTCATTAGTTTGTACATTGTGTAATTAATGAAGATTTGAAATTTTGATATATGAATTGAACATGGAATGAGTTGAAAGAGTTAAATATGAAATGATTATGATGAGCAAGGATGATATTTTTATAGTAAAATATTATTGAAAATTTCAAACAGGTGAATAGTAAAATACGTCAACTGGTAATAAAATAGGGGAAACTCCGCTGGATTCTCCCCGTAGAAAAATAATTGATATTAAAATATAACAAGATCAAATTATTAAAGGAATAAAGTAAGATAAGTTAGGGTGCTCCAGCACCGAGTGTGACATGCCTTGCTCGGCTACACTGTAGACGGGTGAGAGGTGTTACAGCTAGCCTGTAGGCTACTGGACCCACACACTCAATGACATCATATGGACCAATAAACCTAGGGCTTAACTTACCCTTCTTACCAAATCTCACTACTTTCTTCCAAGGTGATACCTTAAGAAACACCTTATCGCCAACCTCATACTCTATATCCTTTCTCCTCAGGTTGGCATATGACTTATGTCTGTCTGAGGCAACTTTCAAATTGTCTTTGATGAGTTTCACTTTGTCCTCAGTCTGTCTCATCAAATCTGGACCCACTACTTTCTCTTCACCCATTTCTGTCCAGCATAAGGGAGTCCTGCATCTCCTCCCATACAATGCTTTATATGGAGCCATTTTTATGCTGGCTTGGTAGCTGTTGTTGTAAGAAAATTCTACCAAAAGAAGATACTTCTCCCAACTTCCTTCAAAATCAATGATGCTGCTTCTTAACATATCCTCCAATACCTATCATATCATATTATTCATGTCATTAGTGTCGGGTCATTATTATCATTCCTTTAACAATTATAGCAATTCATTAAGTTCTAAGGGTTACCTGAATCACCCTTTCTGACTGTCCATCCATCTGTGGATGAAAAGCCATACTAAAGTGCAGTTGAGTGCCTAAAGACTCTTGTAGCCTCTTCCAAAATGATGAGAATCAAGCTACATCCACACCAAAGGAATTCATCCAAGGTCCAATTACTAGAGCTAGAGCTAAATCATTTCAGAATTTAATTTGTGAAATCTTAAGGAGCAAGGATTATAAGCTGAAATGGCATGAAGAAAATTATAAATGATTAAATTTGGTGAAAATTAAGCTTGGAAGTGACCAGGTGTCATGTGGAGCATTAGGTTACATCGAATAATCTGTGGACATGCATGCACCAGATCCAACCCATGTACATGCATCTGCTGGCACCTTTTTGAAAGAATAATCCTGGCTGTTATAACCACCTCTCTTTTGGACGTAAATGCCCTTATTTGCTGCTGTATTAAATTTGCTTTTTGTTAGGAGTTTTTAGTCTTTTAATAGATTAATTTTTGTTTGGACTTAAAGCTCCTTACAGCTGTTACTAAAGTAGGGATATTTTTGTCTTTAGCTTTGGAGCCAAGAGACTATAAATACATGTGTAATGAGAGAGTGGAGGACACACTTTGAATATTAATGAAAGATTGTTTCTGCTCCATTAGTGAGTAAATTGGCTGTCGCCTTTGCTCTTGTGAAGCTCATTAACTTGCTGAGATTTCTATCTTGCAAGGTTTAATGTGCATAATAATCTTGGTTTATTCATTCTCCATATGAATTAGGTCAAGAATCTCATTTCTGATATTTTCTTTGAACTACACAGCAATCTGATTGTGCTGGTTCAAAGAATCAAATTCATACATCTTGATTTGGTGCTTTCCATATTGTTCCTTTAATTCTTGAATGTAGGTTTTCAAGTTACCAATTACTTGAAGGCTCACATCAGTTTTGGTATCAGAGCAAAGGGACGTCCAAACAAGGTAGATTCTCTGTTTCCTTCTTATTCTTTGTGCTTACTTTGTGTTTGTTACCTTTTTCATATTTGCTATTTGGCTCTAGTTCCATATTTGCTTCTACTTCTTCATCTTGCACCTGGTTCTTTCTTGCTAAATCTTGTTTTGCTTCTTATTGTGTTTCTGTTATTCACATTTTTGTTCATTGTCTGCTTGACTGAAATTGGCTCTTGGGGTTTAGTATGATCTGTTTGTTTAAAAATTTGTTTTGTTGAGTTTGTCTTAGGGTTTTGGGTTAATCAAGCCAAAGCCATTATTCTAGCTATCTATTTTGCTTCCTTCATTTTGATATCAAGCAAGAGAGCTTATTTGGGTCATTGAGTTCGGCTTACCTATTTGGCATGAAATTGTACCAATATTATTTGGGTGTGCTTAAGACATTGGGTGTAAATTTTGGGGGATGTTTGATATTGTTTGCCTACTGAACCAAAATTTTGCAGTAGAATCGATCAAGTTAAGTTCACATCGCAAATATACCCAGAAATTTCTGAAAATTTATCGGGTGTTTATACCCCATTTCAGTAGTTCCTAAATTAAATTTCAGCTTAAAATTCAACCGTTTGTGTGGGGAACCAAAATTTTGTGGCAGACACGATTAAATTTGATTTACATAGTAAACCTGTCAAGAAAAGCCTGAAATTCTAGCAGCAATTAGTTAGTATTGGGTTGCATTTGCCTACTCAATTTCAGATCAAAATACACTCGTTTGCTTGGTGATCCTAAATTTATGCAATTCTTGGTGTATTGTGTGAACTGCTAGTAATTGTGATAAGTTGGTGGCAAACTTGAATATTTAAGCTCTATATCTCTTCTTTAGGTTGTCTCTTTTCCAGCTTACTACTCTTTTATTTTGGTGTCTTCTTTCTTGATTCCTTATTGCATTACATTTCCATACTTGAGTTTTTCTTTTCTTGACTTCTTGAGTCACATTATTGCTTTCTTGATTACTCGTTTTGATCCGTCACGTTCAAGAATTTTATTGTGTGTTAAATTTTTGTAAGTACAGTCTTGGTTTGAGTTACTTGAGTTTGATAAGAACTTGTGGACATAGCCAAGAGAGGTAAAAGGCACAGAGTGGTGAGTTCATAAGAGGGGAAAAGCCTTGTTGAGTGTAAACATGTAAGGGAGTGAGTGAGGTGTTTTCTTTACACTAACCATTTTCTTGCAGGTCTAAAAACATGTCTAGAAGGGGGTGATGGTAGTGAGGGGGAAGGTGAAAATCCATTCTACATGCAGGTTGTCAGACAATAATTTGAAAGAATGAATGTTGTGTGCAATGGAATCATAGATAGGTTGGAAAGATTGGAGCAAAGAGATAGGAAAAATGAGAAAAGGCCAAATAGGAGGGATCTTGTACCTCCAGTAGTTGAATCTGATGAAGATGAGGTTGATAACTATGATTTTGAGGTTGAAAGACCTAGGAGGGGTAGGTATGAGAGAAGAGCTGAAGATAGGAGGAATGGGGATAGGAGGATAAGAAGAGAGGAAAGAGAGAGGAATAGGGTAGATGACAATATCAAAAGTATTAAAATGAACATCCCTTCTTTCCAAGGGAAAAATGATCCGGATATGTATCTAGAATGGGAAAGGAAGGTAGAAGCTATCTTTGATTGTCATCACTATTCAGAGGAGAAGAAAGTAAAGTTAGCAGTAGTAGAATTTACTGATTATGCTTTGGTATGGTGAGATCAAGTGTTGATTAGTAGAAGGAGAAATTATGAGCAATCAATTACAACCTAGGTTGAGATGAAAACTATAATGAGAAGGAGATTTGTTCCTAGTCATTACTATAGAGAGCTACATCAGAGGTTATAAAGATTGACTCAAGGTTCTAAAAGTATTGAAGATTATCATAAAGAAATGGAAATTGCTATGATTAGAGCAAATGTAGAGGAGGATAGAGAAGCCACCATGGCTAGATTCTTGAATGGGCTAAACAAGGAGATTACTCATCTTATTGAGTTACATCACTATGTTGAGTTGGAGGATATATTCCACATGGCTATGAAGGTAGAAAGGCAACTTAAAAGCAAGTCAAAATTTGGAGGAAATGCAGGTACTTCATCTTGGAAGTCTAACTGGAAGAAGGAGGATAGGGAAAAGGCTATTAGCAAATATAAGAAAAATGAGGAAAAGGAAAAGGAAAAGAAGGTGGAGAAGAAATTTATAGAAAGCAAAGGAAAGAAGGTTGCAACTACTACCCGAAATAGAGATATGAAGTGTTTTAGGTGTTTGGGCAGTGGACACATAGCTTCTCAATGCCCTAACAAGAGAGTCATGGTCATGAGAGAAAATGGTGAGATAGAAACGGAGGAGGAAATTGTGAGTGATTTCACATCTTCAGGGGAGGAGGATGCAGAGGTAGAATATGCTGTTGAAGGAAGTGCTCTAGTGATTATGAGAGCATTAAATACTCAAGTAAAGGAGGATGTTGGTGATGAATTGCAAAGAGAAACAATTTTCCATACAAGGTGTCTTATCCAAGACAAAGCTTGTAGTGTCATCATTGATGGGGGAAGTTGTGCCAATGTTGCTAGTACTATTTTGGTGCAGAGATTAGGGTTGAGGACGTTGAAACACCCTAGACCATATAAATTACAGTGGTTGAATGAATGCGGTTAGGTGAAAGTAACAAAACAAGTGCTGATTTCCTTTGCAATAGGAAAGTATCAAGATGAGGTTATGTGTGACGTAGTTCCAATGCAAGCTGGCCATTTATTACTTGGCCGACCATGGCAATTTGATAGAAAAGTGATCCACGATGGGTATAAAAATAGGTATTCTTTTAAAATGAATGGACGGAAGGAAAATCATTTTGGCACCTATGACACCAAAACAGATTTATAAAGACCAAATAAGGCTTAAGCAAGCAATGGGTGAGGTAAAATCAAGAGTGGCCGAAAAGAGAGCAGAAAAGAAAAGGAGTGAAAAGAAATTGAGTGAAAATGTTGTGAGTGAGCAAGACAAGGGTGGTTGTGAGGAAAGAAAAGAGAGTAAAGAAAACATTCCAAGAGTGCTTGAAAAAGGTGAATCTTCGACGTAAAAGGAGAGCTGCGCGGAAAGAAGGGAGAGAAAATTAAGCTTGTATGCTAAAGGAAGAGATGTGAGGAATGCCATGTTTGCCAAAAAGCAAATATTATTAATTGTGTTTAAGGACTCTTGTTTATCCACATCTGACCTTGACCCCAATTTGCCTAGTGTTGTTGTCTCCCTTTTGCAGGAATATGAGGATTTGCTACCCAAGGAGATGCCGGCTGGACTACCACCTATTCAAGGGATTGAGCACTAGATTGATTTTGTACCTGGAGCAGTTATTCCCAATCGTCTAGCCTATAGAACTAACCCTGAAGAAACCAAAGAATTACAAAGGCAAGTTGAGGAATTGCTAGCTAAGGGTTATGTGAGAGAAAGTATGAGCCCTTGTTCTGTACCTGTCCTTTTGGTACTAAAGAAAGATGGCACATGGCGCATGTGTGTGGATTGTAGGGCGGTCAACAAAATCACTGTAAAATATCACTTCCCTATACCTAGATTGGATGATATGTTGGATGAACTTTGTGGTGCTTGTGTTTTTACCAAAATTGACTTGAAAAGCGGATATCATCAAATTCGCATGAAAGTAGGTGATGAATGGAAGACTGCATTTAAAACAAAGCATGGACTATATGAGTGGTTAGTGATGCCTTTTGGGCTAACTAATGCTCCTAGCACTTTTATGAGATTGATGAATCATGTGTTGCGTGCTTTTATTGGAAAATTTGTTATTGTTTATTTTGATGATATATTGGTTTACAGTAAAGACATGAATGAACATATGCATCATTTAAGAGCTGTATTCGATGTGTTAAGAAAGGAAAAATTATATGCTAACTTGAAGAAATGTTCATTTTGCATGGAAAAGGTTGTCCTTCTAGGATTTGTCATTAGTGCTAATGGTGTTGAAGTTGATGATGAAAAAATTAGAGCTATCAAAGACTGGCCCATTCCAAAGTCTGCATCTGAAATACGTAGTTTCCATGGACTAGCTAGTTTCTATAGAAGATTTATTAAGAATTTTAGTACCATTGCAGCACCATTGAATGATCTTGTCAAAAAGAATGTTAATTTGGTTTGGGAATAGAAACAAGATGATGTTTTTCACAAAATTAAAGACATGTTATGTTTCGCTCCTGTGTTGGCTTTACCTGATTTTTCTAAGACTTTTGAGATTGAGTGTGACGCATCAGGTATAGGTATTGGAGCTATTTTAATGCAGGATAAGAGTCCAATAGCATACTTTAGTGAGAAGCTTAATGGAGCAGCTTTGAACTATTTTACATATGATAAGGAGTTGTATGCATTGGTACGTGCCTTGGAAATGTGGCAACATTACCTTTGGCCAAAGCAATTTGTCGTCCACACAGATCATGAGTCATTGAAGCATATCAAGGGCCAAAATAAGTTGAGTAGGCGTCATGCAAAATGGGTTGAGTTCCTTGAGACCTTCCCATATGTGATTCAATACAAACATGGGAAAGAAAATGTGGTGGCTAATGCCTTATCTCAAAGGTATAACCTTCTTGCCCTTCTTGATGCAAAGTTATTGGGATTCGAATATGTGAAAGAATTATATGCTGAAGATGATGACTTTGCTAGAGTGTATGCAGCTTGTGAAAAGAATGCTTTTGAGAAGTTTTATAGGCATGATGGATATTTATTTAGAGAAAATAGATTGTGTGTGCCTAAGAGTTCCATGCGTGAATTACTTGTGAATGAGTCTCATGCTGGTGGATTAATGGGTCATTTTGGTATTGCCAAAACTTTAGATGTGTTAAAGGAACATTTTTATTGGCCGAATATGAAAAGAGATGTTGAAAGAGTATGTGTTAGGTGCGTTGTGTGTGCTAAGGCTAAATCTAGAGTTTTGCCATAAGGTTTGTATACACCTTTACCTACCCCTAGTGATCCTTGGGTTCATTTGTCTATGGATTTTGTGTTAGGATTACCTAGGTCTAAACAAGGCCATGATTCAATTTTTGTTGTTGTTGATAGGCTTTCAAAAATGGCACATTTTATTCCATGCCATAAAACTGATGATGCTACAAATGTTGCAAATTTATTCTTTAGAGATATTGTTAGGTTGCATGGCATACCTAAGAGTTTAGTTAGTGATAGGGATGTTAAATTCCTTAGTCACTTTTGGAAGGTTTTGTGGGGAAAATTGGGCACCAAGTTGTTATTTTCCACCACTTGTCACCCACAAACCGATGGTCAAACTGAAATAGTAAATAGGACACTAACTACTCTTTTACGTGCTGTGGTTAAGTAAAATTTGAAGTCATGAGAAGATTGCATTCCACTTGTTGAATTTGCATACAATAGAAATGTGCATTCTTTTACTAGCTATTCTCTATTTGAAATTGTGTATGGTTTCAATCTTTCAACTCCTTTGGATCTTTTACCTTTGCCTGTGAACGAGCTTGCTAGTTTAGATGGAAAAAGAAAAGAAGAATTGGTGAAGAAAATCCATGAACAAGCCAAGCTTCAAATTGAAAAGAAAAATGAAAAATATACTAGTCAAGCCAACAAAGGAAAGAAGAAAGTTACATTTCAACCTGGAGATTGGGTATGGGTTCACTTGAGCAAAGAAAGGTTTTCCTCTCAAAGGAAATCAAAATTACAACCAAGATGTGATGGACCTTTCCAAGTGCTGACCAAAATTAATGATAATTGTAACACCCCTATTTGCATAGCCTGGTATATTTTACTGTTCCCGAGACCAGTGTCAGTCCGGACAATTAAGAGGATTAGAACTGTGTTTAAGACACCTAGAAAAGCCCTGATTGAAAATAAATAGTGATTACCAGATAGAAAAGTAAAAATAAGAAAAACAGAACATAAAAGGTTAAATGAGCCGAGAGTCACAGCAATGGGTGACTTTCTCAGGAAGGACTGCGAGGTCGATTTAAACTCAAATTTTGAACCGTAAAATGTGACGCCGCGGTCCTTAGGACTATTGCGAACACAGTGGAAAAGAGAAAATCACAAAAAAGAATTGTTAAGCAGGTCAAATATTAGGTCAGGGATCCGGAAGAAATATCAAATAACTTGCAAACTGAATCAAACCGGCGAGGGGCAATTTGGTTAATTCACCCCTATAGCTGACTCTTGACCTAACTGTCAAATAAAATAGGAGAAAAGAAAATTTCGGGATCAAGAATTAAATTAAAGAACTAATGGAAAAATAAATGCAAAAGAAAAAGAAAATTAAAAAAATTTATTATATTACCTTTATGACATCATCATGATGTCAAAACTAATTTTATTTTTCCTACCTAAATTGACCAAGTCAAAAGCAATTTTAAAAGACATAAAATACTTAAAAAAAGAAAAGAAAAATCATTTTCTTCTCCCTTAACTCAAGTGTGCCGCCCCACTCCTCTCTCCCTCACTTCACCTCCATTAAAGCTCATTTTGAGCTTGAAGAAATCCTAAATTCAGCCATAGAAATTGTAGGCTCCTTAGTTAAAAGTTGTGTTTGAGCTTTAGAAAGAAGATTGAAGAAGGAATTGGGAAGGAAAGTGGAGAGATTTGAAGATTTGGAATTCAGAGTAAAGGTTAGTAATAAACTCTAATTTATTTCTTTAAATTTCATGCAAATATGATTTAATAAACTTAGAAATTGAAACAAATCAAAGGAAAACATGGTTGAGGGACCAAACATGAATTTTGGCCAGCCTTAGTTAGGGTTTGAAATGGGTGAATTTAATGCATTTGAATGGTTGCTTAAGTTGAATTAAGTATGTAAACTATGGATAGATGTTTAGAATGCATTAGGTTTGAATTTTATGAGTTAGGGTTTTTGGCACCTAGGGTTTGGGAAGAAAAAATGTGAGAATTGGTGAAATGGTGTGTTTGACCTTGTTTGAGATGAAAAATGGTCATTTGTGACCAATTGAGATGTGTTGGAAGTGTTAGAAGTGAGTTTAAATTCGGATTGAAAATGGTCATTCTGCAGGCAATAGGACCAAGGTCCCTTTTAGGGACCAAAACTAAAAATTTACAAGCCCAATTGGTGTGAAGCCAATTGGGAATGAAACTAGACACAAAATGACACATTTTTCATTCAGGAATCATGCCCAAAAAGTGACCAAAACCTAGTGAACAAATTGACCAAATCCGGATTAGGCAATCTGACCTGTACAAAAATGACCAAATGAACAGTGTTTGTTCATTTGGCCATAACTTGGGCTAGGTAGGTCTAAATGACCTGAAATTTTACCAGTGGATAGCTGAGATATATACCTAAAACTTTTATGAAGAACAAAAACCCAAATTATGCCCTTAACCAAGTCATTTAGCCACCCAAAATTGGTGACCTAAAACTGCCAGAACTAGTTTGGTGCCCAGAAATCTGGGTTAAGTCCAATCCGGCAGCCATGATTCAAATGGCTATAACTTGAGCTACAAAACTCCAATTGGAGTGATTCGAAAAGGAGAATAAATTTAAGACAATAAGGAACAATTTCTATGAAGAAAACTTAGCCAAATTCTAACAGAAAAATGACCAATGGAATAGTGCAACATAAGATACTAAAACTGAAAATTTGAAATTTTGCCTAAAAGACTTAAAATTTGAGAAAATAACCAAAACCAACAAATTAGGTAATCAAAATGTGGTATGTGGGTGAAATTAGAATTCCCATACCTATTAAGTATTAGAAATTCAACAAATTGACTTGAATAGTATCATGAATAGTAACCCTGAAATACAAATTTTAAAGAACGTCAAGTTTAGCATATTAAAGCTAGGTATAAGTAGATTTGAATTTATTTTTGTAGTTATGATAAATGGCGATACTGAAACACACAGTTTCACAGTGTTTGAGCAGTAAATTTGTTTCAGTGAAAAAGGATGCCAGGAAAGAACCCGAGACATCGAGTCAAGGCTGAGAGGCGACTCGTATAAGGTTTGTGCACAACTAACTATTTTGTTACTTTTCACTTCTAAATTGATTTGAACAAGTTTATTTTATGATTTATAATTTTGTTGTGTTGAGGATTTTAATTTGTTGAATGAAATTATATAAATTAAATGTAAATTTTTTTTATGCATTTAAGGATTTATTGCATGGTTTTGAGGATTGTAAATTTTAAGTTTGATGTGTTGCCAACCTTGAGCATGAATTTATGATGATTAAATATGTTGATGATTTGTAAACACTTTATAAATAGAAATTGTTTTGAATATGATTTGAAACCACAGTTGACATGGCAAAATATGTTGTGAATTCTCATTAGCTTGTCTAGTGAGATATCTCCTCCACTAGATGGGGCGAGTTCCTTCCTCTCTGGCTTGCCAGTTGGGGAAGAGTTTGAATGAGTACTCATATATACTAGCTAGTCTTTGTTCCTCCTTTTTAGCCTTGGTTATTGGGAGAGTGTGAAATATCGTGGTGTACAACACGGCATCTATTTGAATTTTGGGTCATGGGTTCAACTGTGTGAATTGTTGGCAACGCCCTTTAAATTATGCATAGTTTGATAAATTATGGTTGAAATAAATAATTTGTCAGTGATTCAAAATATTTTTGTATTGTTACGGGATTTAAAAGAAATGTAGATAAATAGTTACTATTTGATCAAAATGTTATTTAAATGAATAATTTGCATGAATGAAAATATTGGTTTCTGAATGTTATGAATTTTGAAGAATTTAGAAATTTTAAATTTTTATTTGTTATAAATTGTCAAGCATAACTTGTATTAAGTTTTAAATTATTAGTTTGTGTACCACTGAGTTCACCACTCAGCGATAGCTTTGTATGCTGTCGCAAGTGAAAGAAAATATAAAGCAGCTGAGCAAGATTACTGAAAGGCATTGTGAGACTATCTTCGGGTATATCATAGGTATACCCTTGTACTTTAGATTTTGATGTAATTCTGTAATTATATGTATGAAATTTACTTTGAGCAGTTGTACCAACTCTTTTGTAATATATTTTTGGATTATAATGAAATACAAATTATTATAAGGTTATATTGAGATTTTATGTATTTATAAAGTTTGCACTACAAAATTTTTAATACTCCCATGAATGTAAATATTCATTTTGTTATCTTAATGAGATATTTCAATGTTTGATTTAATTTAAACAGCGTATTGAGTTGCTTGTGTTGATTTGTGAAATGAGATTCAATAATGAAGTTGTGATTGAGAAAAATATTGGGAGTGACTTTATTTTCAGGTTTTGAAGAACTGTTTTCTTAAAATACAGACGGCACTCTGCCGAAATTTTTGTAAAAATTACGGAGATTTTAAATATCTAAAAATTTGATTTATGTTTGGACTTTAAATAAAGGTTTTTAATATCTGGAAAAAAAAAATTTACCCACAAATTTAAAAATGAATGAAAATTATTTTAAAATCCCTTGTAGTATATTTAATGGGTTACCGGTAGGCAAAGTACGGTAATTCATTAGGTGTACTACGGGAGCATGTTACATCTTACAAGGAGTAGGGTGTGACATGTTTTAGTGGTATCAGAACAAAGGTTTTAAAGTAAATTTTAAACTGTGAATTTGAAATATTTTTCAATAAGTACAACTGCTCGAATATTTCATACATATAGTACATTTACATCATAAATATGAACTAACGGGGAGAAATCTCCTTGTGTTGGTTGTACAAGAAATAGAAAAAAAAAATCCTGTGAATAGAAATGGACAAGGGGGATAAAACGGTAGAGAGCAAAGGTGATACAAACTAACGCACAAGGAGAGGCCTCTGGCCAGAGCGTTGGAGGTCCAACTGCACCAGTCCCTCCTATGCAAATTATTGCACAAACGGCTCAGCAGATGGCCATGTTCTTTCAGCAAATGGTTGATAATCTGTCAGCCCAGGCCTAAGTACAAACCCAACCCCCTTAAGAGCAACATAAAAAAGAGAAAAGTGGGAAACCTATCGGTCAAAGTTCGAGTAGTAATTTGGGAAAGAGAAATGATTTTGAGGGACCCTGAACTCCTAAATATGACAAAGGCGGATCTTCAGGGTCGAAGCAATCAAGAACCATTCGTCAAAGAACCAGAAGTTCCTACCCTATCTGTATCTGTGACATTTGTGGAAAATTTCATGGGGGTATTTGCCATAGGGTCACTGGAGCTTGCTTCAATTGTGGTGGAATTGGACATTTCGCCCGAGATTGTACTAGCGCACGTCGATTTATGCCACATACTACACTAGAGGAATCAGTTTAAGATTCTGATTTTAGAGGCTCATTAATAGTTAGTAGGGGCAAAGGTAGAAGTAGAGACAGCACTTCGAGTAATCCTCGCATAATGGACCAACCCGAGCAGAGGAATACATTAGAAAGAGGGAACGCCATGCATCGAGGAGAAGAAGCAGAGACTTCAGATATAGTTGCTGGTATGTTCTTAACTTGTGAAAGGAATAATTATATACTATTTGATTCCGACTCTACTGGTTTATATGCTAATGCTAAAATTATATGTTCTACTGCTATTCCCTTGCATGGAGATAAATTTTAATGTGTTAGTAATTAGTCTTTTAGGATAAGAATTACGATAATAAGCATGGATGGAATTAATTTTGGAAAAGTTTCTAGTGAGAGACATCTCCTAGACTACGATAAATTATAAAGTTAATTAGTAAGCCTAATTAGGTAAGGCAAGAGGACCAAAAAGTAAGTTATAGCAATATATCTGCCCTAGATGGAAGTAAAGGTACTACTGTTGATAGATGTCAGTAAGTACCATAATCAAAATAAGTTTAAGATATTAGTGGATTTGAAAGAAATAAGACATAGGGAAGTTTGATTTATTGGAATGTATCGTAGTAACTATGCAATATTCTTGATGTTTGTGCTGTAAGCTGCAGATTACAGTACTGACTTGAGATTTATTGTGTAGAGCTACGTACTACCCAATAATACATAAGGATAAGAATAGTTATAAATGACTTTTGTTCTGGTACAAATATACCAGAATAGAGTTTTATTACTAGAACTGAGTTTGAAAATCCTAATTCGGGATTTAAAACTCTATAATTAGAATATCAAAAGATCATGGTTGTAAGGCAGTGAGAGTTAAAGACTCCGTTACCCTAGCATGAATTACAGTACATTAAGAATTATTATGGGACTAGAGATTTTAGCATGGTAAAAAATTTAAAAATAACACCTATAGGGCTAAGTCATCCAGTCTCCGATATGGGGTTTATAGTTGTTTTGGTATTGCAATGGATCTTTTGCTTAAATTTTAGTAAGGAACAGTATTCTATTTGTGTAGCAGTAAGACACAAAATTTAATTTTATTTCCCTAGAAGAGACAGGATGCTATGGATAACAATTATAACTTATAAAACAGTTAAGAAATGATATTTTACTGATAACAGTAATTCGATAGGAACTAGTTGGCCAGGTATTCTTTAGGAAGAGCACAATTTTATTGTGCGGATCATAAGGATTATATTAGAATTAAAGAGAAACTTTTGAATAGCATGGGAAACAAGAGAGTCTAGTAGACTCCCTTCTTAAGATTAAAGAATTGTTTATAGTTGGAAAAAAAAAAAAGGTAATGATCGCAAACCAGCGGAAAATAAGCTATAGAATATTGATAGATAAAAGAGTTGTGGAAGTAAAAATTAGAATAGTTAGTGCGAATGTAATAAAAAAACGTTATGAATATTAGTTAAAGTGTTGACTAGAATGGTCAGAGGACCAAATCAAAGTAATATTGAAGTATAGTGGATTTATTAGGGATGATAAGAGGTACTAAATCATGACTCGACAGTCAAGTTAAGAAAGAAGATAAGATTGAGGAATAAAATAATTAAAGTTAAGTTGTGGAAAAAAAAAACAAATAGAACAGTAAGAAATGAGAAAAACACTAGATGAGGAATTGCCACCAAGGCAAACAACCTACTTAAGACGCGTAACGATATCCTGAACTATTTTATCAAGAAGGAAATAAGTTAAACAAAAGCAAACAAGATAGTGCAAAATAGCACATGGGCCTTGGTTATAAATGGAGATGGTAAGATAATGGTTATGGACCTATGGCCAAGAAAGAGATAAACAGTTCATATATGACCAACAAGGTCATTTAAAAAAAAAAAAAGACTACAAAGGAAAATAATTGCTAAAACAACAGCAAGAAAAGACTAAAATATTCTAAACTAAACTGAAGGTTGCATCAAATGATCAAGAGATTTGATAAGAAAAGAGTAAAACTAAGTTCTCACCCATAGGATCGTACGAGGTCCTAGAAAGAGTGGCTCCAATAGCACACAGATTTGCTTACCTCTAAAATTGAAATGAATTTGAATCTAACTTATGACAGAAGCTCATAAGAAACTTGGCACACGAGGTGAGCAATCGATATGTAAATAGTATTGGTTAAAGGGCTAAGGAACCATCATTCAGGCCAGGAAGCTACTTGGGAGCATGAATAGGACATAAGGAGACAGCACCCACAACTGTTCAGAGATTGATACCAGGTAAAATTTTGAGGACGAAATTATTTTAAGGGGGGGAGAATTGTAACACCCCTATTTGCATAGCCTGGTATATTTCACTGTTTCGGTGACCGATGTCGGTCCGGACAATTAAGAGGATTAAAACTGTGTTTAAGACACCTACAAAAGCCCTAATTGAAAATAAATAGTGATTACCAGATAGAAAAGTAAAAATAAGAAAAACAGAACATAAAAGATTAAATGAGCCGAGAGTCACAACGATGGGTGACCTTCTCGGAAAGGACTGCGAGGTCGATTTAAACTCAAATTTTGAACTATAAAATGTGACACCGCGGTCCTTAGGACTATTGCAAACACAGTGGAAAAGAGAAAATCACAAAGAAGAATTGTTAAGCAGGTCAAATAATTAGGTTAGGGATCCAGAAGAAATATCAAATAACTTGCAAACCGAATCAGACCGGCGAGGGGCAATTTGGTTAATTCACCCTTAGAGCTGACACCTGACCTAACTGTCAAATAAAATCGGAAAAAAGAAAATTTCGGGCTCAAGAACTAAATTAAAGAACTAATGGAAAAATAAATGTAAAAGAAAAAGAAAATTGAAAAAATTTATTACATCACCTTTATGACATCATCATGATGTCAAAACTAATTTTATTTTTCCTACCTAAATTGACCAAGTCAAAAGCAATTTTAAAAGACATAAAATACTTAAAAAAAGAAAAGAAAAATCATTTTCTTCTTCCTTAACTCAAGTGTGCCGCCCCACTCCTCTCTCCCTCACTTCACCTCCATTAAAGCTCATTTTGAGCTTGAAGAAACCCTAAATTCAGCCATAGAAATTATAGGCTCCTTAGTTAAAAGTTGTGTTTGAGATTTGGAAAGAAGATTGAAGAAGGAATTGGGAAGGAAAGTGGAGAGATTTGAAGATTTGGAATTCAAAGTAAAGGTTAGTAATAAACTCTAATTTATTTCTTTAAATTTCATGCAAATATGCTTTAATAAGCTTAGAAATTGAAACAAATCAAAGGAAAACATGGTTGAGGGACCAAACATGAATTTTGGCCAGCCTTAGTTAGGGTTTGAAATGGGTGAATTTGATGCATTTGAATGGTTGTTTAAGTTGAATTAAGTATGTAAACTATAGATAGATGTTTAGAATGCATTAGGTTTGAATTTATGAGTTAGGGTTTTTGGCACCTAGGGTTTGGGAGGAAAAAATGTTAGAATTGGTCAAATGGTGCGTTTAACCTTGTTTGAGATGAAAAATGGTCATTTGTGACTAATTGAGATGTGTTGGACGTGTTAGAAGTGAGTTTAAATTCAGATTGAAAATGGTCATTCTGTAGGCAGCAGGACCAAGGTCCCTTTCAGGGACCAAAACTAAAAATTTACAAGCCCAATTGGTGTGAGGCCAATTGGGAATGAAACTAGACACAAAATGACACATTTTTTATTCAGGAATCATGCCCAAAAAGTGACCAAAACCTAGTGAATGATCAAATCCGGATTAGGCAATCTGACCTGTGCAAAAATGACCAAATGAACAGTATGGCCATAACTTGGGCTAGGTAGGTCTAAATGACCTGAAATTTTACCAGTGGACAGCTGAGATATATACCTAAAACTTTTATGAAGAACACAAACCCAAAATATTCCCTTAACCAAGTCATTTGGCCACCCAAAGTTGGTGACCTAAAATTGCTGTAACCAGCTTTGTGCCTGTAAATCAGGTTAAGTCCAATCCGGAAGCCATGATTCAAATGGCTATAACTTGAGCTACAAAACTCCAATTGGAGTGATTCAAAAAGGAGAATAAAGTTAAGATAATAAGGAACAATTTTTATGAAGAAAACTTAGCCAAATTCTAACAAAAAAATGACCAATGGAACAGTGCAACATAAGACACCAAAACTGAAAATTTGCAATTTTGCCTAAAAGACTTAAAATTTGAGAAAACAACCAAAATCACCAAATTAGGTAACCAAAATGTGGTATGTGGGTGAAATTAGAATTCCCATACCTATTAAGCATTAGAAAGTCAATAAATTGACTTGAATAGTGTCATGAATAGTAACCCCGAAATACAAATTTTAAAGAACGTCAAGTTTAGCATATTAAAGCTAGGTATAAGTAGATTTGAATTTATTTTTGTAGTTATGATAAATGGTGATACTGAAATACTGTAAAACTGTGTGTTTCAGTGGAAAAGAATACCGGAAAAGAACCCGAGACATCGAGTCAAGGCCGAGAAGCGACTCCTATAAGGTTTATGCACAACTAACTATTTTGTTACTTTTCACTTCTAAATTGATTTGAACAAGTTTATTTTATGATTTATAATTTTGTTGTGTTAAGGATTTTAATTTGTTGAATGAAATTGTATAAATTAAATGTAAATTTTTTTTATGCATTTAAGGATTTATTGCATGGTTTTGAGGATTGTAAATTTTAAGTTTGATGTGTTGCCAACCTTGAGCATGAATTTATGATGATTAAATATGTTGATGATTTGTAAACACTTTGTAAATAGAAATTGTTTTGAATATGATTTGAAACCACAGTTGACATTGCAAAATATGTTGTGAATTCTCATTAGCTTGTCTAGTGAGATATCTCCTCCACTAGATGGGGCGAGTTCCTTCCTCTTTGGCTTGCCAGTTGGGGAAGAGTTTGAATGAGTACTCATATATACTAGCTAGTCTTTGTTCCTCCCTTTTAGCCTCGGTTATTGGGAGAGTGTGAAATGTCATGGTGTACAACACGGCATCTCTTTGAATTTTGGGTCATGGGTTCAACTGTGTGAATTATTGGCAACGCCCTTTAAATTATGCATAGTTTGATAAATTGTGGTTGAAATAAATAATTTGTCAGTGATTAAAAATATTTTATTATTGTTTCGGGATTTAAAAGAAATGTAGATAAATAGTTACTATTTAATCAAAATGTTATTTAAATGAATAATTTGCATGAATGAAAACATTGATTTCTGAATGTTATGAATTTTGAAGAATTTAGAAATTTTAAATTTTTATTTGTTGTGAATTGTCAAGCATAACTTGTATTAAGTTTTAAATTATTAGTTTGTGCACCACTGAGTTCACCACTCAGCGATAGCTTTGTATGCTGTCGCAGGTGAAAGAAAATATAAAGCAGCTGAGCAAGATTATTGAAAGGCCTAGTGAGACTATCTTCAGGTATATCTTAGGTATACCCTTGTACTTTAGATTTTGATGTAATTCTGTAATTATATGTATGAAATTTACTTCGAGCAGTTGTACCAACTCTTTTGTAATATATTTTTGGATTGTAATGAAATACAAATTATTATAAGGTTATCTTGAGATTTTATGTATTTATAAAGTTTGCACTACAAAATTTTTAATACTCCCATGAATGTAAATATTCATTTTGTTATCTTAATGAGATATTTCAATGTTTGATTTAATTTAAACAGCGTATTGAGTTGCTTGTGTTGATTTGTGAAATGAGATTGAATAATGGAGTTGTGATTGAGAAAAATATTAGGAGTGTCTTTATTTTTAGGTATTGAAGAATTGTTTTCTTAAAATACAGATGGCACTCTGTCGAAATTTTTGTAAAAATTATGGAGATTTTAAATATCTAAAAATTTGATTTATGTTTGGACTTTAAATAAAGGTTTTTAATATCTGGAAAAAAAAAATTTATCCACCAATTTAAAAATGAACGAAAATTATTTTAAAATCCCTTGTAGTATATTTAATGGGTTACCGGTAGGCGAAGTACGGTAATTCATTAGATGTACTACGGGAGCATGTTACATCTTACGAGGAGTAGGGTGTGATAATAATGCCTACAAAATAAACCTGCTTGGTGAGTATAATGTCAGTGCCACCTTTAATGTTGCTGATTTATCTCCTTGTGTTGATGTAGGAACAAATTCGAGGACGAATCCTTTTGAAGCGGAGGGGAATGATGAGAATCAAGCTACATCCACGCCAAAGGAATTCATCCAAGGTCCAATTACTAGAGCTAGAGCTAAATCACTTCAGAATTTAATTTGTGAAATCTTAAGGAGTAAGGATGATAAGCTGGAATGGCATGAAGAAAATTATAAAGGATTAAATTTGGTGAAAATTAAGCTTGGAAGTGACCAGGTGTCATGTGGAGCATTAGGTTACATGGAATAACCTATGGACATGCATGCACCAGATCCAACCCATGTACATGCATCTGCTAGCACCTTTTTGAAAGAATATTCCTTGCTGTTATAACCACCTCTCTTTTGGACTTAAATGCCCTTATTTGTTGTTGTATTAAATTTGCTTTTTATTAGGAGTTTTTAGTCTTTTGATAGATTAATTTTTATTTGGACTTAAAGCTCCTTGCAGCTGTTACTAAAGTAGGGTTATTTTTGTCTTTAGCTTTGGAGCCAAGAGACTATAAATACAAGTGTAATGAGAGAGTGGAGGACACACTTTGAATATTAATGAAAGATTGTTTCTGCTCCATTAGTGAGTAAATTGGCTGTTGCCTTTATTCTTGTGAAGTTCATTAACTTGCTGAGATTTCTATCTTGCAAGGTTTAATGTGCATAATATTCTTGGTTTATTCATTCTCCATATGAATTAGGTCAAGAATCCCATTTTTGATATTTTCTTTAAATTACACAGCAATCTGATTGTGCTAGTTCAAAGAATCAAATTCATACATCTTGATTTGGTGCTTTCCATATTGTTCCTTTAATTCTTGAATGCGGGTTTTCGAGTTACCAATTACTTGAAGGTTCACATCACAAAACCTCGAAGTAAATCTCGGGTCTTGGTCAGATATGATCGATGTGGCCACTCCATGTAGCCGAACTATCTCATCTATGTAAATATCTGTTAATCTCTCCAGTGAGTAGTTGGCTCTAACTAGTAGGAAGTGAGCTGAATTGGTCAATCTATCCACAATCACCCATATAGTATCATGCTTCCTCTGTGTTAATGGTAGCCTAGTGACAAAATTCATGGTGATGCAGTCCCATTTCCACTATGGTATGGATATAGGTTGTAACAACCCTGATGGAACCTGATGCTCAGCCTTAACTTGCTGACATGTCAAACATCTGGTCACAAAATTACTAATCTCTTTCTTCATTCTAGGCCACCAATAATGTGTTTTCAGGTCTTGGTACATCTTGGTACTTCCTAGGTGCATAGCATGAAAGCTACTGTGCACCTCTTTCAAGATATTCTTCTTTAGTTCCTCATCTCCTAGTACACATATTCTGCCTTTATAATACAGGCACCCATCTCCTTTCAACTCATAGTCAGTCTCCTTCCCCTCTTGAGTTCTGCCCATAACAGTTAGCAACTTCTCATCCCTTACCTGCGCTTCTAGTATTTGCTGTAGCAAGTTTGGCTTTATCAGCAACTCAACCAAAATTTCCCCATCCTGTGCTAAAGACAACCAAGCATTCAGTGCTCTCAAAGCCATCATGGACTTCCTGCTCAGTGCGTCAGCCACTACATTTGCCTTTCCAGGATGATAGTCGATCACACAGTCATAATCTTTAAGGAATTCAATCCATCTCCTTTATCTTAGATTGAGTTCCTTCTGGGTTGGCAAATACTTCAGACTCTTGTGATCCGTATATATGTAACATTTCTCACCATATAGGTAATGCCTCCATATCTTCAATGTAAATATTATTGCTGCCAATTCCAGATCATGAGTTGGGTAGTTCTTTTCATGTGGCCTTAGCTGTCTAGAAGCATAGGCAACTACTTTTCCTTCCTGCATCAGAACACACCCAAGCCCATTGTGAGAGGCATCACTGTAGATCACATAATCTTTCTCTGACTCTGGCTATGTTAACACTGGAGCTTCTGTAAGTATAGCTTTTAGCTTCTCAAAGCTAGTTTGACATTTATCATTCCAGTCAAACCTTGCATTCTTATGTAGTAACTTAGTCAGTGGGGCTGCTATAAGGGAGAATCCCTTCACAAATCTCCTGTAGTATCCTGCCAACCACAAAAAGCTTTTGACCTCTGTTACATTTTTGGGAGGCTTCCATTCAACTATTGCTTCAATCTTCTTTGGATCTACCCTGATCCATCTGCTGACACAATGTGTCCAAGGAAGGATATCTCATCCAACTAGAAGTCACACTTGGACAACTTGGCATACAACTGCTTTTCCTGCAGTGTCTGTAGTACTACCCTCAGGTGTTCATCATGCTCTTCCCGGTTCTTAGAATACACCAAGATATCATCTATAAAGACCACGACGAACCGATCCAAGTAGGGATGAAAGATGTAGTTCATTAGGTTCATAAAAGCTGCTGGTGCATTTGTCAGCCCAAATGGCATCACTAGAAACTCATAGTGCCCATATTAGGTCCTGAAAGCAGTTTTAGGAAGATCTGTCCCCTTCACTCTCAATTGGTGATAGCCGGATCTGAGATCTATCTTGGAGAATACTCCAGCTCCCCTCAACTGATCAAACAGGTCATCTACCCTAGCTAAAGGTTATTTGTTTTTCACAGTCACCTCATTCAGCTACCGGTAATCTATACATAGCCAAAGGGTACTGTCCTTCTTCTTCACAAATAGCATTGGTGCTCCCCAGGGAGACACACTAGGGCATATGAAACCCTTATCTAGTAGCTCCTGTAACTGAACTTTCAACTCTCTTAGTTCAGTAGGTGCCATCCTATATGGAGTAATGGACATCGGTGCAGTACTCGGCATAACCTCTATAGCAAACTCCACTTCTCTATCAGGTTGCAAACCCGGCAACTCTTCTGGAAACACATTCGGGAATTCACATACTGTGGGGATCTCCTGTATGCTTGGCCTTGTCTTCTTGGTGTCAACCACATGTGCTAAGAAAGCCTCACTGTAACACCCCTCACCCGTCTACAGTATAGCCGAGCAAGGTGTGCTACACGGCGTACCGGAACACCTAGTCTGTGATTATCTTATTTCTTGAACTCAATTTGATTTTAAGAAGTCTTTTATGTAATATTCATATCTTACTGATACTATTTTCATACTTTGATAAAATCAGTGTTTCAAAAATGGTAATAAAAATTTGGCAAGGTGCCGTCTGTATTTCGGACAAACTGTCCTTCCAAACCTGTTGAAAATAGTTTAATATGATAATATCAAAATCTCAAATATTTCACAGTCTCTATTTCTCAGTAAAGTCAATAGACTTTTACAGTCATTAAACAATTCCATAATACAGTCCATAATAATTTAAATATATCAAGAATATCTTCATGTTATTTAATATGTACAAAATATTACAAACTTTAGAGCTTTGATAACATTACAAAATACAAGGTCGAATTTCAAAAATACAACAAAAGTACAAAATACAAGATATCCTAAGTCCTACCATGTATGCAATGCAGTGCAGATGACTCTGGACTCCTGTGCAGATCTGATGTCTCACGCGGTCGTAGGTCTGCTGGGCTCCTCAGCTGTGTCTCCAATACCTATGCATTACAAAAGCAACGCGCTAAGCAATTTTGCTTAGTGGTGCCAACTATAAAGAAATATACACTAAAATAAAGTAAATAAAGTGTTTACGAATTTATAACATCGATATACTTTGCAGTTGCTAATTCTACTTTTATTTGCTAACATTTCAACATTTGCTAATTTTTGGTAGTGTTGTATGTCAGTAGACTGGATTTAGCTATTTGAATTTAATAGTACTTGAATTACTGCCCGTGTAGCCTATATATTGACTAGACTGGATAAACAGATATACTGGCACTGGGTACCTAGTACCTCGGGCCGTCACACCATCGGTCACAAAGTGTCTCTCGGTGTCCAAATAGTGTGGCTAAAAAGCCATATAGTCAATCTGGCGATAAGCCAAGTATAATAATACAATATGTATAACCATAGGCTATTAAAGTCACAGTGCGGCATAATATGTCGTAAAAACACAGTATGGTATAAAGCCATTTACAAAATAGCTGTCAGAATCCTATTGGCATGCCAACCTATCCAAACTAGTCAACTAGGCAAACTAGGGAACATTATAAATTAATTGTTTAATTCTTCAATTTTTAGAATTTACTAGCTATTATGTAATTCATAAGTCAATGCATATGTTGACCTTTTTAGGTACTATGGATAAATTGTTTCTAGCATCAACATCTCACAAATTATAATTCAATATGCTGTCAATATAGTGCAATTTACCATTTTTACAAGTTGGCATTCATTGCCATATTGCTTCAAGCATCATTGTATGTAAATGTCAAATTCTTAATTTTTGATGTGCTAGATTTGTCTAGCTTAAAGTCCTATTTCTCTTGGTTTTTAGCTTCTAGTCAAAGAAGCAAAATTGTAGCTCTATGTCTCATTGCACTCGGGGCAAAATTTCAGGTCATTCTGAGTTGTATAGACCAAGATATGGTCAATTTACTAAAGCTGGACAGATTTGGTCAATTTTAGGTCACTTTTAGTTCTGGCAGTTTTGGTACCCGAACTTGTGAAAGCTATTTGACTTGGTTCTGCTCATTTCTGGGCTTTGGTGTCTTCACAAGAATTGTAGCTCTATATCTAAGCTATCCATGGTAAAAATTTCAGGTTAATTGGACCTGTTTTGAGTGAGTTATGGTCATCCTAATGATTACTATTCATATGGTCAAAAATCTAGGTTGCAAGGTTGCTATTCCAGATTTGGTCATTTTTAAGGTCAGTTTCTAGGCAAAATTTTGGCAACATTTCTCCATGAAAGTTGGGCTATTTGGTGTCTAGTTTCACCCTCCATTGGCCTTATACTAATTGAATTCACAGTTTGGCACTTATGACCTAATTTAGGTACTGCCATCAATACACAACGTGCACAAAACACTTACACTTCCAATTTGATATTCTTTCTCCTCCTTATTACTTCAATATTCAATCAATGGCACTTCCATATATATATTGTACACAATTCCAGCAAGCATATTGGGCAGAACACTCAAGTGCTCAATGCACACAATTCACCATTCAAGTTCAACATTCACTTCCACCAAAATTCAACATATCTCAATATCAATATTACACATACACTTCAATATACTCATACTTCAATATCACTTACACGTGCTGCCCACAATTTAACACTATCATATTTCATTAATAAACTTCATATTCACACACAAATTCATGATATTATAGGCTGCCAAACATGGCAGTTTGCCAAAGCATCAAGGTCCCATTTCAAACCCTTAATTCAAGCACTAACATGCACATACTTAGATTTTAACTTACTACATCTTCCATTTGAGTTAATCAATCATAATTTCCATCCATTAAAGGTAAGAAAAACTCAAATACAACAAATATTCATGGCTTCAGAAAAAGGACAATTACATATCTCACTATTCTCTTCATTTCTTTTCACCAAAATACTCACCTCAACCTAAACACAAGGTTTACTCAAGAAAGGGAGAGGTTTTGGACACTTACAACTTTTGGAGCTTATCAAAACTTCACCAAATCTTGTTTTTCTTGTTGCCAATATCTTCCCCAAGGTAAGTATGCAAGCTTTAATGAAGGAATCAAGTGGAAATGATGGCTTGATCATGCACCAATGAAGCTTGCATGTGGGGCGGCAATGGTGGTTTCCATGGTGAATTTCATTTCGGCAAGGTGAAGTTGGATGAAGAAGAAGATGAAAATGAGTGCAATCTGCTATCCCAAGGCTTATTTTGGTGTCCCAATATTCAAGTTAGTGGAGCACTAAGCAATAGTTTAATGGTTAATTAGTTAAAGTTTCCTTATTTGCTCATTTATCTCAATTCTTTTACCATTTACATAATGTATCTCAATTTAATTTTTCATGTCATTTTTAAAGTGTAATATCATTTATTTTTAATGGACATTGAGATCAAAAGGCAACTCTAGGTGTCAAATGATGAAAATGCCCCACTTCGGGTTATATTCTCGATTTTTCAGTAACACCGATTTTTGTCTGTTTCTCGATTTTTCATTTTTCTTTGTACTAATTTATTAATTTTTCTTTGATATTTTTAGAGTCAATTACATTTCAATAAACCTTTATTTATGTCTCAAAATTTAATTCTGAGGGTTTCCCGCGGTCCTGGGGTCGGCAACTACCTTCCCGGTGCGATCACCCATCGTTGCGGTGCGGGCTCGTTTAACTTAGTTTCATTTTCTCTCTTTCATTTTTCTTTAATTTTTCTTTTATTTTCTTTTTATTTATTTCATCATTATATGTCTGTTCACTATCACCGAAGTGTAGTTCCAGACATCCTGACTTGCCTGGACTGATATTTGGCCATTGGAGCAACAGAACGTACAGAACACGTACAGTGGGGATGTTACAACTCTTCCCCTCGAAATAAAAATTTCGTCCTCGAAATTTACTTGATGTGAAGAGCTGAGGGAACTGTTGCCTCATTGTCTCCTCACTATTCCATGTTGCCTCTTCCGTGTTGTGGTGTCTCCATAGGATTTTCACCAATGGAATTGTCTTGTTTCTGAGCTCTTTTACCTCTCGTGCCAAGATTTTAATTGGTTCTTCTTCATATGTCAGGTCAGGTTGTACCACAATTTTTCTTCTGTTGAGATGACATGTGAAGGATCTGATTTGTATCTTCTGAGCATCGAGACATGGAACACATTATATATCTTGTCCAGCTCAGGTGGTAAGGCTAATCTGTAGGCTACTGGTCCCACACGTTCCATAACTTCATATGGGCCAATGAACCTTGGGCTTAATTTTCCCTTTTTCCCGAATTTCAACACTTTCTTCCACAGTGATACTTTGAGAAATACCTTCTCGCCAACTTCATACTCAATGTCCTTTCTCCTCAAGTCAGCATAAGATTCTGTCAGTCTGAGGCAACTTTCAAATTGGCCTTTATCAGTTTCACCTTTTCCTCTGTCTGTTTTATCAGGTATGGCCCCACTAGCTTATCTTCACCCAATTTAGTCCAACATACAGGTGTTCCACATTTTCTCCCATACAGTGCTTCATAGGGTGCCATTTGTATGCTAACTTGATAGATATTGTTGTATGCAAATTCTGCCAGTGGAAGGTATCTGTTCCAACTTCCCTCAAACTCAATAACACAACTTCTCAGCATATCCTCGAGGACCTATCACATATGTTCGGTTATTATTATCATTATCAGTTCAATTATTGTTTACAATAACTCAATGAGTTTCAGAATTTACCTGGATTATTCTTTCTGACTGTCCATCCATCTGAGGATGAAAAGCCATACTAAAATGGAGTTGTGTGCCAAAGGACTCTTGTAATTTCTTCCAAAATCTAGATGTAAACCTCGGGTCTCTATCAGATATATTGGAAAGTGGAATTCCATGTAGTCTAACTATCTCACTGATGTACAATTTTGCTAGCTTTTCCAGTGAGTAGTCAGCTCTGACTGGCAGAAAATGTGCTGATTTAGTCAACCTATCCACAATCACCCATACTGTATCATGCTTCTTCTGAGTGAGAGGTAGACCACTGACAAAGTCCATAGTGACTCGGTCCCATTTCCATTCAGGTATGTTTATGGGCTGTAACAAACCTGATGGAACTTGATGTTCTGCTTTGACTTGCTGACATATCAAGCATCTAGTTACATAGTCAACTATGTCCTTCTTCATACCTGGGCACCAGTATCGGAGTTTCAGGTCATGGTACATTTTTATGCTTCCTGGGTGCATAGCATACACACTGTTATGTGATTCTCTCAGAATACTGGTTTTCAATTCTTTATCATCTGGAACACACACTCTTTCTTTATAGTACAGGCACCCATTTTCTTTCACTTCATATTCAGTTTCCTTCCCTTCAGTGATTTTGCCCATAACAGCCATTAATTTCTCATCTGTCTTCTGCCCATCCTGTATCTGTTGTAATAGATTCAGCTTCACTTGCAACTCAGCCAAAATAACTCCATCATGATTTAAGGACAGTTGGGCATTCAGAGATCTTAATGCTACAATAAATTTTCTGCTTAAAGCATCAGCAACTACATTTGCCTTCCCAGGGTGGTAGTCAATCACACAATCATAATCTTTCAGGAATTCAATCCATCGCCTCTATCTCAAATTAAGTTCCTTCTGGATTAGCAGATACTTCAGACTCTTATGGTCTGTGTATATGTAGCATTTTTCTCCATACAAATAATGCCTCCATATCTTCAATGCGAAGATAATTGCTGCTAACTCTAAATCATGAGTAGGGTACTTCTTTTCATATGGCCTTAACTACCTGGAAGCATATGCGACCACTTTCCCTTCTTGCATGAGTACACACCCTAACCCATTGTGTGAGGCATCACTGTAGACTATAAAGTCTTTTCCAGACATTAGCTGTGTTAACACTGGTGCCTCTGTCAACATAGCCTTCAGCCTCTCACCCATAGGATCATACGAGGTCCTAGAAAGAGTGGATCCGTTAGCACACAGATTTGCTTACCTCTAGAATTGAAATGAATTCAAAACTAACTTATGACAAAAGCTCATAAGAAACTTGGCACACGAGGTAAGCAATCGATGAGTAAATAGTATTGGTTAAAGTGTTATGGACTATTATTTAGACTATGAAGCTACGTAGAAATAAGAGAAAAACATGAGAAAACAATACGTATGACTATTTGAAGATAGATAGTAGACACAATTTCGAGGACAAAATTTCTTTTAAAAGGGGGGGGGGGGGGGAATTATAATACCCCTATTTGCATAACCTGGTATATGTTACTGTTCTGGTGACCAATGTCGATTCAGACAATTAAGAGAATTAGAACCACATCTAAAACACCTAGATAAGCCTTGAACACAAATAATTAGTAATTGCCAAATAGTTAAGTATAAATAAGAAAAACATAACACAAGAAGTTAATTGCCAAGTAATTGCCTTTTATATTTTATTGTGCACCACTGAGTATTTTTATACTCAGCGATAGCTTTCTTTGCTGTCACAGATAGAAACAAGGAAAAATGTAGTAGTGTGAGCTGCTGATTGTTGGGACTACACTGAGGCTTTTGTACGAGTATTTAGTTATACCCTTGTATATTAGATTTTGATTATGCATGTAATTATATGTGTGTAAATTATTTAAGCAGTTGTACAAAAACTCTTGTAATATTATTTTGGGTATGTAATTAAAATGCAAATTATTATAATATTTAAATTTATTTCTAAGTTTTGTAATTAATGTAAATAATTCTTTTTGTGTTTTATGAATGATAAATTATTTCCTTTTCGGAAATGAGATGTTTCAATTACGGTTGATTTTGTGTTTGAGCATATTGTATGGAATTGAGATGAAATTGATTTGTATTGAAGTTGTGATTGAGAAAATATTGGGAGTGTGTTTCTTTTCAGGTTTTAAAGAACTATTTTTCCCAAATATAGACCGCACTCTACCGAAAATTTTCCAAAATTTGGGTAAAAATTTTAACTAGTCTTTAAACTTCAAGTAAAAGTTTTTAGTTCCTACTAAAAGTGCTCGCCACCTTTGAAAAATAAGAAAATTATTTTAAAATCCCTCGTAGTATATTTAATGGGTTACCGGTAGGCGAAGTACGGTAATTCATTAGATGTACTATGGTATCATGTTACATCTTACTGAGGGGTAGGGTGTGACAATTCATTTGAATGTTCATATCACTTTATAGTGGGAAAATGGGTCCCACATACCTCTTTCATGTGGCTTAGTGTTTAATAGCTTGTTAGCGTTAAATTCCCTACTATAAGATAATTTATCTCATGGACCCTTCTTTGGTTTCAGTTTTTGTCTCTCACATTTACCTATCCATTTGATCAATTTGTAGCCACTGTTTGGCCATACTTCCTTCATGGAAGTTGTTCCCCTATGTCTTATCTTTATTTTTCTTTTTAAATCATGTCAATTTGATTTGTAGAACTCAAGTTATGGTCAGATAACCTTAACTGACTCATTTCCAGATTCTAGTTCCTTAACTAGGCAGCTTTTGGACTTAGAGTTTACCTAATTAATGGAATAGGTTGCAGTCACTTTTAGGCATGGTGATCTCCATAGAAAATGTTTCCCTATGTCTTATGGTCATTTAGAAATTTTAATCACAATTTTTCAAGTTTTTTGGAGTTATTTATGGCCAAATAACTGACATGGGCTCATGTACCCTGTGCCAACAAGGGCTCAGTTTAGGATAGTGACTTCAAGTCACTTTTTGAGGTTCTTACAGGCATAATTTGAGGAAGGTCTCTAAACTAAAGTTGTAGCCCTATCTCTCAGATTTCTGGAAAGGTATGGCTCATCTCAATTGGAGTTTTCTAGTGGGAGTTATGACTAAAAGACTATTCTGAGTGAAGTGAAGTTTGGTCAGATTACAAATTTTGATGTAGTGAGTTTTTCTAACTATTTGACCTAGTTTTCTTGATTTCTGGGTTTTGGTCAAAACACTAATTTTGTAGGTCTGTGTCTTGTGGAAATTTTGCCACTAGTTTTACTACATTTGAGTTCTTGTAGACCAAGTTATGGCCATTTTACAAAAACTGGTCGGGTGAGTTTATGCACAGCAGTTTCTAGGCAACCTAGTTCTGGGCAGTTTTGTGACCCAATTTGGGCCAGCAATTTGGTTTGGTTTTTGGGATTTCTAGGTTCAGTGGTCTGCATGAAAATTGTAGCCCTATATCTAAGCTTTCCAATGTATCAAATTCAGGTCATTTGGACTACTATAGAGGGAGTTATGACCAAATGAATATGTACTGTTCATTTGGTCATTTTTTGGGTTTTGTGCAGGGTCATCCAGATTTGAGTAGTGTTTAGGTCAAGTTTTTTATAAAATTTGGGCATGGTGTCTGCATGAAAAATGGGATATTTTGAGTCTAATCTCACCTCCAATTAGCCTCATACCAATTGGAGTCGCACATTTTCAGTTATGGTTCCACAAACAAACTAGACTCATTGAGTCCCAACCTGCAGAAAAATGACACTCCCAATATTCAATCTCCTCCAACTTCCTTACTTTAATTTGCATACATAACACTTCAATTTGGCAACAAATAGTCTCAACCAAGTCAATCTCAATAATTACACAATAATCCTCAAATCATGTACACAAACCCTAGTTTTAAAGTTTTAATTACATATATGTCTATGCAAATCAATTCCAACATATAATACCTTGTTAATTCACTTCCCTAACTAAATTAAAACTATCAAAATCATCATTTCATGCTTCATCTAGGGCTGCCGAAATTCAAGGGAGTCTTTCCTCGAGATTTTCTTTTTAATTTCATGAAATTTATACTTGGTTAAATATGCTTTTCATGTTTAATGAAGAGAAAGAGATGGATTAGTGCACTAACCTTACTTGAGCTTCCCAAACTTAAAACTTTCTTGCTTCTTACTACTATCAATAGCTTCCTTATGGAGTGGGCTAAATTTTTTGTGAAGTGAGCTTGGGTTTTGATGAGTAAATGAAGAGGAAATCAAGCTTTAAAGCTTGACAACAATAGAGAAAAAATGGAGGAAGTGTGTCAGCTCCAAGGGGAAAGAGAGAGAGAAGAAGTGGAGGAAGAAGATGAAAGTGGATGGGAGTTTGTCTTCTAGTGTCTATTTATATTTTTATTTTTATACTTTAAATTTTTAAATTTTTCCTAAGCCTTTTTCTTTTCTTTTCTTCTTTTCTTCTTCTTTTCTTCTTCTTTTCTTTTTTAATTCAATTCATAAGTTTTTAATTCATATTAATTATTTTAATTCTCTCAAATTTTAAATTTTTGACACTTAGGTCAAAATTCACCTCTGGGGGTGAAATGACTAAAATACCTTTCATGGTGCTCATTGGGTTATTTTTATTATTTTATACAGTTAATAAATTCTCTAAATTTTATTTTATTTTCTCTAAATTTTTCCTATATTTTCTTAATATTTATTCCATCAATTTATGCCTCCTTACTATAGTTTAAGTGTAGTTCCAGACATTCTGACTGTCCAAACAGACATTAGTCATTGGAATAGTAAAATGTACAGACTATCTATGGTGAGGGCGTTACAATGAGTAAGGACCCAAATGTTGGGCAAGAGCTTTCTACTCAACCAGAGCCAAATGTGGTGCAATACAGAATAATATCTGTAAGAGCTTTAACTCAATGGTCAAAAACTAGATACATGCCAATATTAATATGTTTGGGCGGATAAAAAGAAGGTTGATGAAGAGGTTTCATGTAAAACACAGTAGGATGTTAAGGTATACAGGAGAAATATGTCCAAACATATGAGAGTTGTTAGAGAAGAGAAAATTAAAATCAATAAATTATTTTTGCACACCTACAAGAACAAAGAAATATGAGGCTAAATTTTATGACACACAAAATGTAGTTAACCTTAATGCTATGAGTTCTAGCTATAGAATCTAGGATTTGCAGGAATTCCTTGCAAATATGGAATATCTTCCATTTATGCAAATAGAGAGAAGCTTGAATAATATGTGCATAGTGACTACCACAAGTTAACTTACTTGATAGTATATAATAATGTAATAAATCCTATTCCAAGTCAATAAGAATGGGAAAAAACAAATTTGTCTGACATTTTTCCTCTAATTGTAAGGAAACCTATTAGTCATCCAAAAAAGAAGAGAATTAGATAATCTGAAGAAGCAAGAAACCTTTATAGAGTTTTAAAGGCAGGTAATAAGATGAGTTGTGGTAATTGTGGTCAACAAGGACACAATGTTAGAGGGTGTAAGGCTACTATTATAACAGAGACACATGGGCAGAGGCAAGTTAGAAAAAGAAAATAGTTGTTTGAGGTGATATACTAATGTCCAACCTTGTTGGTAAACTTATTTTTGTTGTTTTCCATGCACTTTTATAAATGAAATAAATATCAATATCCTTAATTAACTTTGTTGGCTTTTATAGGCAGAGGTTAATACATAAACACATCCTCAATCTACGGCTTAATCACAACTAAGAAGAACCAGATCTCAGCCTCAATCCGAAATTGCAACTTAACTAGAGTGTGAGGGTGGACAGAATTAGGTAGAATATTCAAATTAACAATGGTGTACTTAGGCATATTATGTGCGAATTGAATAATGACATTTTTCACTGTTATATAGAGTTCTAGAACAAGGACTATAGGCTACCAACATCAAGGGTGTTCATCATCACAACCAGCAGCATCCTTATAGCTAACTCACCCTACTTCAAAATTTAAGGTTAAGCACTGCAAATCAAGGGTGTAACGATCGGGCTCCAACCACTAGAGGAATTGTCCCCGAAGGGACAATTCCTCTAGTGTTTGGAGCCCTATCGTTACAAAGGGGGTATGTCACAATTAATCATTTCCTTTGGCATGATTTTAACTATTGTAAACTTGTATGGAAATAGATTACAAGAAGTAGTTTTAAGGCACCAAGACAAAATGTAAGGCACAAGAACAATGTTGAAAAGGGAAAGCAGACAACTCAACAACAAACAACTAGAAATCCTATTCTTACAATTCATTCAACATTACCTATTCCAACAACAAGCATGATTAATCTAAAGAGAGCTACTACACTTGTTGGATACATAGCACCCGTCGGCAACTTCAAGAAGGGTAGAAAAAGGGTTCAAAATTGAATTGGGATTGTTATATAATATATACATAAGCACTTTCTGGATGAATTTTGGTACTATGAATAGTACATTTTGTTTGCTCTCACTAAATGATGTTCAATGCTAAATTAATGTATTATGGTAGTATGAATATTGCTTTTTTATTCCAAGCTATGCCTTAAGCTTTATCAATTATATTGTATATATATTTGGCAAAACTTGATCATTTCGTGATGTAATTATTGTTAGAAAATAATTGCACTTGAAATTCCATTTGCAGCAGCAAACCTGTTAATGAGAGCTACTGCAGTTTACTCATAGTTTTCAATTTACTTGTTAATGTAATTGAGTTTACTCATAGCAAACTTCTACAGTACTTATTAATGAAATTGAGTACTTTACTCACAGCAAGCTCAATTCCATAACTTAACCATTTTGTGATGTAATTGAGTACTTTACTCACAGTTTAAACAAGTTGTTAATGTCTATTTATGATTGAGTACTTTGATAATAGATTTAGCATGTTGTTTATTTGTGTTTATGTTTGCGTTTTTTAATCACATATTCAACAACCATTTTATGATTGAGTTTTTAAACATAGATTCAACAACACTTCAAATGACAATTGCATCTCAATGACAATACTGAGATAGGATATAAATATAAAACCATCTTCATAAACAATATTTCATTTAGGCATTTCAACAAACACATATGAGCCTTACACAAAACCAACATTAAAGATACAAAACCCTAATATAGAGACTATCCTCATGGCAAACACCTCTTCCCGTACACTTCTCTTTTACTAAAATAAGAACTAAACACATACACAACAACAACAACAACAACCAATAGTAAACAAATATTACACTTCAATAGTAAGGTTTTTTTTAGCTTTGACTTTCTTTAACTTCATATGCATGGTTATCATCTCTTCCTAATATCCGATAACAGAGGACTGGTATTACCTTTGTTCCTATTAGTTTTTCCTTACTGTCAAAACACATAAAAAAGATGCACCTTTCTTTGCTTGGGTATTTACTACACTAGCGGCATTGTTTTCCTATGTTTTTATCTGTCCATGAGGTTCTTAGGGGAGTCATAAGACCACAGAAGCATCTTATCTCACTACTAGCTGTTTAATGAGGATGCATACGAGTTGGAAGAACTCATAGAGGGACTGCTGCATTTTTGTTTGCTGGAGACAAAATGATTGAAGATTTAAGGATTTTATTACAGGTGTTGAGGGATTTTACTTTGGGTTTCTTTTTTAATTAACTGTGGGACCCACTTCCATGTCAGCACCATGTTGGATGACAGACAATAGAAACTTGCCATGTAATCGGACACATAAGCATTACTAACGGCATCATTCACTTTTTCCCTTGATTTGCTAATAGTGCTAAAGTGCAATCCTCAATTTGTCATGAAACTTTCTTTAATCCTTGATGTGCAAAAGCACAAAAGTACAGGGTACTAAATTATACTTTCCCCAAATAAAATTTTTAAGGGGGGTTGTGGCTCTGTTTCAACCCCTGAATTTGGTGTTAGATGGATGCAACAATTAGACCTAGGTGTTTTTTGAATTTAACTCACAATTTAAATCTTTTTAAAATAATTTTTTTACTTAAAGGAAAATTTAAAAAATGTGGGGTAGTAATTTTTCAATTTTATTAGGTCAATAAAAAGTAATCCTTTAAAAGTTAAAATATGAACTCATCAATTTTTTGTTTAGTTGGCCAACAAAAACTTTTAAATTACTAGAATATTGGCCGGCTAAAGTTTTTGCTTTACATGGCCATAAAAAATTATCAATTAATGACAACTATAACTTTTGGTTATATAGGACCAATGATAGATATAACAACTAGACCTAAATGTTTTATATACCTTGCTTACAATTTAATTCTTTTTAAATTTTTTTATTACTTAAAAATAAATTTGAAAAATATCAGTGACTAATTTTTCAATTAAGTTAAGCCAATAAAAAATAAGTTTTAAATTATTTGAATATGGGCTTATTAAATTATTTATTTATTTTTTTTATCTAATTGGACTGATAAAAAATAACCTTTTAAATGCGGGCCACTAATTTTTCAACTTTTTTAGGTTAATAAAAACTAATCTTTTAAAATTCAAATATAGACTCATTAACTTTTTGTTTAATTAGACAGATAAAAAAACTATTTAATTAGTAAAATGTTGGCCCACTAAATTTTTTGCTTTATTATGCCTACAAAAAATTAATTAATGACGATTATAACAATAGGGCCAATAACAAATATAGTAATTAGACCTAGGTATTTTATGTACCTCGGTCACAATTTAATTTTCTTTAAATTCTTTTTTATTACTTAAAAATTAAAAAAGAATCTAAAAAATATCAGCAATTAATTTTTTAACTAAATTGGGCTAATAAAAAAATAAGAGTCACATTATTAAAATATTGGCCCATTAATTCTTTTTATTTAATTCAGCTAATAAAAATATCAACATTTTTAAAATTTTGTTAAAATTTTTTTAAGCGTAAACGTGAGAGACAATTAAGAATGTACCTACTTTTAAAATGCTCTAAATTAAAAATTAAAATTTTAGAGGAGCTATGGCTCTATTTCAACACCCGAGTTCGGTATTAGACTCATACAACATTTAGACCTAGGAGTTTTGTATATTTAACTCGTAATTTGAATCTTTTAAAAAAAAAATTATTACTTAAAGGGAATTTTAAAAATGTGAGCTACTAATTTTTTAATTTTCTTTGGTCAACAAAACTAATCTTTTAGAAATTAAAATATGGACTCATTAATTTTTTATTTAATTGGGCTAATAAAAACTTTTAAATTACTAGAATATTAACCCATTAAAATTTTTGTTTTATTGAGCTAATAAAAAAAATCAATTAAATAGTTTTATGGGGCTAATGAGGGATATAACTACCTTGCACACAATTTAATGCTTTTAAATTCTTTTTAATTATTGAAATATAAATTAAAAAAATTAGCGATCAATTTTTCAACTTATTTTTGCCAATAAAAAAATAAGCTTCAAAATAATAGAATATGGGCTTATTAATTTTTTTTTTTTAATTTGGCTAATAAAAAAAATCAGCCCTTTAAAATTTTTTAAAGATTTTTTTGAAGCTAAACATGGGAGAAAACTATGAACATACACATATTTAAAGTGCTCTAAATTAAAAATTAAAATTTTGAGAGGGGGGGGCGCTATTTCATATATTTAACTCACAATTTGAATCATTTTAAAATAATTTTTTCTTGCTTAAAGGTTAAAATGTGGGTCACTAATTTTTTAATTTTGTTAGGTCAATATAAACTAATCTTTTGAAAATTAAAATATGGGCATATTACTTTTTCGTTTAATTGGGTCAATAGAAAAAACTTTATAAATCACTAGAATATTGATCCATTAATTTTTTTACTTTATTGAACTAATAAAAAATATCAATTAATTACGATTATAACATTTAGATATATAGAACCAATAATAGATATAATAACTAGACCTAGTTATTTTGTGTTAATCGCTCACAATTTAAATCTTTTTAATTTTTTATTGTTTAAAAATAAATTTAAAAAATATTGGTAATCAATTTTTCAACTAAGTTGGGCTAATAACAAAATAAGTTTCAAATTATTAGAATGTGAACGTATTAAATTTTTTATTTAAATGGGCTTAAAAAAATCAACATTTTAAAATTTTATTAAGTTTTTTAAGGCTAAAGGTGACAGATTGTTAAGAACATACCCATATTTAAAGTACTCTACCATGAAAATTAAAATTTTGGAGGGGTTGTGGCTTTATTTCAACCCTAAAATTGATGTTAGATGGATACAACATTTAAAATTAGGTATTTTGCATATTTAACTCACAATTTGATTTTTTTTTTTTTTTTTAAATTGTTTTCCTACTTAAAGGGAAATTTTAGAAATGTGGGCCACCAGTTTTTCAGTTTGTTAGGTTAATAAAAATTAATCTTTTAAAAATTAAAATATGGACTCAATAAATTTTTGTTTAATTGGGCAAATAAAAAAAACTTTTTAAATTATTAGAATATAAGCTGATTAAATTTTATACTTTATTGTTCCAATAAAAATATCAATTGATGACAATTATAACACTTAGATAAATAGGGCTAATGACGAATATAACAATTAGACTTAGGTGATTTATATACCTCGCTCACAATTTAATTCTTTTTAAATTTTTTTCATTACTTAAATATAAATTTAAAAAATATCGACAATTAATTTTTTAACTAAGTTTGTCCAACAAAAAAAAAGCTTTAAATTATTAGAATATGTGCTCATTAAATTTTTATTTAATTGTGCTAATAAAAAAAATAAGTTCTTAAAATTTTTTTAGATCTTTTTGATGCTAAATGTGAGTGATAGTTAAAAATATGCCCATATTTAAAGTACTTTAAATTAGAAATTAAAATTACGGAGGAGTTGCAGCTATGTTTCAACCATCAAGATCGTTGTTAAATGGATGCAATGTTTAGACCTAGGTGTTTTGTGCTTTTAACTTACAACTTCAATCTATTTAAAAAATTTTTTATTACTTAAAAGAAAATTTTAAAAATCTGAGCTAGTAATATTTCAATTTTGTTAGGTCAATAAAAATTAATATTTTAAAAATTAAAATATGGACTCATTAATTTTTCACTTAATTGAGCCAATAAAAAATTTTAAATTAATAGAATATTAGCCCATTAAATTTTTTGCTTTATTAGGCTAATATAAAAATCAATTAATGGCGATTATAACATTTGATATATGGGGCAAATGATGGAAATAACAACTAGATCTAGCGGTCTTATGTACTTCACTCATAGGTTAATTCTTCTTAAATTAAGTTTGATTACTTAATATAAGTTTAAAAAATATCAGCACCTAATTTTTTAAGCAAGTTGGGCAATAAAAAAAAAAGCTTCAAATTATTAGAATATGGGCTCATTAAATATTTTTATTTAATTGGGCTAATAAAAAAAAACCTTTTAAAAATTTTTTGTGGCTAAATATGAGAGACAGTTAAGAATATATCCACATTTAAAGTACTCTAAATTAAAAATTAAAATTTTCGAATGGCTCTGTTTCAACCCTCGAGTTTGATATTAGATGGATGCAACATTTGTAGTTAGGTGTTTTGTGTGTTTAACTCATAATTTGAATGTATTTAAAATATATTTTATGTACTTAAAAGAAAATTTTAAAAATGTGAGCCACTAATTTTTCAATTTTATTAGGTCAATAAAAAGTAATCTTTTAAAAATTAAAATATGAACTTATTAAATTTTTGTTTAATTAAGCCAATAAAAAATTTTTAAATTACTAGAGTACTGGCTAATTGTATTTTTTTTTTTGCATTATTGGGCCAATAGAAATATCAATAATGACGAATACAACATTTAGTTATATGAGGCCAATGGCACTTATAACAACTGGCCCTAGGTATTTTATGTATCTCATTTATAACTTAATTTTTTCTAAATTCTTTTTTATTACTTAAATATAAATTTAAAAAAATTAGCGACCACTTTTTCAACTAAGTTCAGCTAATAAAAAAATAAGCTTTAAATTATTAGAATATGAGCTCCTTAAATTTTTATTTAATTGGGCTAATAAAAAAAAATCAACCTTTTAAAATTTTGTTAAGATTTTTTTAGGCTAAACGTGAAAGATATTCTGGAATATACTCACATTTAAGGTACTATAGGTTAAAAATTAAAATTTTTGAAGGGGTTGTACCTTTGTTTCAACTCCTGAGTTCAGTTTTAGATGGATGTAAAATTTAGACCTGCGTTTTATGTATTTAACTCATAATTTGAATCTATTAAAAATATATTTTTATTATTTAAAGAAAAATTTTAAAAAGGTGGGCTACTAATTTTTTTAATTTTGTTAGGTCAACAAAAGCTAAGCTTTTAAAAATTAAAATACAGACTCATTAATTTTTTGTTTAATTCGGCCAATAAAAAAATTTAAATTATTAGACTATTGACCCATTAAATTTTTTTGCTTTATTGAGTCAATAAAAAAAATTAACTAATGACAATTATAACATTTAGATATATGGGGCAAATGATGAATATAACAACTAAGTCTAGCGGTTTTATGCATCTCACTCATAGTTTAATTCATTTTAAATTAATTTTCATTACTTCAATACAAATTTAACAAATATCAGCGATCAATTTTTAACGAAGTTGGACATTAAAAAAAAAACTTTAAATTATTAGATATGGGCTCATTAAATTTTTTATTTATTTAGGTTAATAAAAAAAATCAATCTTTAATTTTTTTTTAGGCTAAATATCACAAATGGTTAAAACATACCCATACACTACAAGATATTGCCCGAATAGCAATGAAAATTAGAAACAGATTGTGTCAATTTCTAATTTGAAGCGAACTTACAAAGAAATAGAAACTAAATTTATTTATTAAATGTTGCAATGAATTAGAAACAAAATAGAAATAGAATTTAGCAACGGAAAAGAATCTGTTGCTAATTTTTAGTGCCAAAAAAATGGCGTGATATTTAGAAATGAATTAGAAATGGAAGTTAGAAATGAAAAACTTTTTTTTCTAATTTCAACACTAAAAAATTTACCTCTAAATTTAGAAACAAACTAAAAATGGAATAAAAATATCCATTTCTAATTTAGAAATGGATTCAATTCCATTTCTAATTCATTTCTAAATTTAGAAACAGAATTTAAAATCCGTTTCTAAATCATAGAGAATGAAAAGAAGCTTAAAAATTTAGAAATGGATTCCAAAATCCGTTTCTAAATTTAGATATAGATTCCAAATTCTGTTTCTAAAGTAGAAAGGGATCCAATTTCATTTCTAATTTTTTTCTAATTTATAGAGAATGAAAATAAAACTTAAAAATTTAGAAATGAATTCCAAATTCCATTTCTAAATTAGAAAGGGATTCAATTCCGTTTCTAATCCGTTTCTAAATTCCAGAGATTAAAAATTATGGAGGGAAATAACCTGCTTTTTTTTAAAAAAAAAAAATTAGAAATAGACTCTCTAATCCATTTCCAAAGTTTGAAATGGATTTTGAAATTCGTTTCTAAATTATGAACCTTAAAATTAATGGTAGGAATTGTCTAGCCTTTTTTTTTTTTAAATTTAGAAACAGATATAAAAATTCATTTCTATCCCATTTCAAATTTAGAAACAGATTTAGATTTCATTTCTAATTTTTGGAGGGAAAAATCTCGCTATTTTTTCAATTAGAAATGGATTTTGCAATTCGTTTCTAATCCATTTTCAAATCGCTTACAAAAAAATTTCCCCTTCCTCATTTCACTTATTCCTTTATTTTTCTTTTCTCTCATTTCACTCTTTCTTCCATTTCAACATAACACATAAGTCTAAATGTTTCATTAAATATACAAAACACATAGGTCTACATATTGCTTTTGTCTAATATTGAAAATATTAAAATATTTAGTTAAATAAACAAAATACCTTGCTCTAAATGTTGTATCCGTGTAACACCAAACTCGAGGATTGAAACAAAGTCGTTGCCCCTCCAAAATTTTCATTTTTCATTTTGAGTATATTAAATATGGATATATTCTTAAGTGTCTCTCACGTTTAGCCTCAAAAAGATCTGAACAAAATTTTAAAATGTTGGTTTTTTTTTTATTAACCCAATTAAATAAAAAAATTAATAAGCCAATATTCTAATAATTTAAAACTTATTTTTTTATTGGTCCAACTTAGTTGAAAAATTGATCTCCGATATTTTTTAATTTTACTTTTATGTAATAAAAAAGAATTAAATTATGAGTGAGGTACATAAAATACCCAGGTCTAGTTGTTATATCTATCATTAGCCCCATACATCTAAATGATATAATCATCATTAATTGAAATATTTTATTGGCTCAATAAAACAAAAAATTTAATAAGTTAATATTCTAGTAGTTTCAAAGTTTTTTTTTGTTGGATCAATTAAGCAAAAAATTAATGAGTCCAATATTTAAAATTTTAAAGTAATAGCTTTTATTTGTCTAACAAAATTAAAAAGTTACTGGTGCATATTTTTAAAATTTTCTTTTAAGTAATAAAAAAATATTTTAAAAAGTTTCAAATTGTAAGTTAAATACACAAAAAAACGTAGATCTAAATGTTGCATCCTTCTAATACCGAATTTTGGAGTTGAAACAAAGCTATAGCCCCTCCAATATTTTAATTTTTAATTTAGAGTACATTAAATATGAGTTTGTTTTTAAGTGTCTCTCATGTTTAGCCTCAAAAAGATATTAAAAAAAATTTAAAAGGTTAATTTTTTTTATTAGCCCAATTGAAAAAAAAATATATAATAAGCACATATTCTAATAAGATGTTTATTTTTTCTTATTGGCCCAACTTAATTGAAAAATTATTCGCTACTGTTTTTTAAATTCACTTTTAAGTAATAAAAAAGAAAATTTGTGAGTAAGGTATATAAAATGCCTAAGTCTAGTGTTTTATGTACCTCATTCACAATTTAGTTCTTTTTAAATTCTCTTTTGTTACTTTAAAAAAAATATATATTTGTGTATTTAAGCAACAATTTGAATTTTTTTAAAATATTTTTTTTTTCACTTAAAGGAAAATTTTAAAAATATGGGCCACTAATTTTTCAGTAATGTTAGCTCAATAAAAACTAATCTTTTAAAAATTAAAATATAGACGTACTAATTTCTTTTTTTGTTTAATTGGGCCAATGAAAAAATATTTACATTACTAGAATATTGGTGCATTAAAGTTTTTGCTTTATTGGGCTAATAAAAAAATAATTAATGATGATTATAACATTTAGATATATGGGGCCAATGACAGTAGGTTTAGTTGTTATATCCATCATTGGTCTCATATATTTAGTTGTTATAATCATCATTAATTGATATTTTTTATTGACCCAACAAAAAAAAAATTAATGCACCATTATTTTAGTAATTTAAAAATTTATATTGGCCCAATTAAATAAAAAATTAATAAATCGACATTTTAATTTTTAAAGGATTAGTTTTTATTGACGTAACAAAATTGAAAAATTAGTAGCATGTATTTTTAAAATTTTCATTTAAGTAATAAAAATATATTTTAAAAATATTCAAATTTTGAATTAAACATACAAAACACCTAGGTCTAAATATAACATTTGTCTAACATCGAACTCGTGGGTTGAAACAAAGCCATTGCCCCTCCAAATTTATTTTTTTTTATTTAAAGTACTCTCAATATGGGTATATTCCTAACTGTCTCACACATTTAGCTATAAAAAAAATCATAACAAAATTTAAAACGTTGATTTTTTTTATTAGCTCAATTAAGTAAAAAAATTTAATGAGTGCATATTAAGTTTTTTTTTTATTGGCCCAGCTTAGTTGAAAAATTAGTCACCGATATTTTTTAAAATATCTTTTAAATAATAAAAAGAAATTAAAAATAATTAAATTATGAGTAAGGTACATAAAATACCTAGGTTTGGTCGTTATATCCGTCATTGAACCCATATATCTAAATGTTATAATCGTCATTAATTGATAATTTTTATTGGCCCAATAAAGGAAAAAAAATTGATGGGCCAATATTCTAATAATTTTAAAGTTTTTTATCGGCTCAATTAAATAAAAAATTAATGATTTCATATTTTAATTTTTAAAATATTAGTTTTTGTTGATGTAACAAAATTGAATGATTAGTAGCCCACATTTTTAAAATTTTCCTTTAAACAATAAAAAAAATAATTTAAAAAGATTCAAATTGTGAGTTAAATATACAAAATACTTAAATCTAAATGTTGCATCTTGAATGCAGTGGTTGAAATAGAGTCAGAATACCTCCAAAATTTTAATTTTCAATTTAGAGTATTTTAAAATGTAGGTATATTCTTAACTATCTCTCATGTTTAGTCTTAAAAAAAATCTTAACAAAATTTTAAAGGGTTGATTATTTTTATTATCCCAATTAATTAAAAAATTTAATGAGCCTATATTCTAATAATTTGTAACTTTTTTTTTTTATTTTCCCAACTTAGTTTAAAAATTTGTCACCTATAATTTTTAAATTTATTTTTAGGTAATAAAAAAGTATACAAAATATTTAAATTGTGAGTGAGAAATAAAATACCTAGGTCTAGTTGTTATATCCGTTATTGGCCACATATTCCTAAATGTTATAATTATCATTAGTTGATCTTTTTTATTGGCCCAATAAAGCAAAAAATTTAATGGACCAATATTCTAGTAATTTAAAAGTTTTTTTTATTGGCCTAGTTAAACAAAAAATTAATGGTTTTATATTTTAATTTTTAAAAGATTTGTTTTTATTGACCTAAGAAAATTGAAAAATTAGTTTCTTTAAGTAATAAAAAAATATATTTTAAAAGGATTCAAATAGTGAGTTAAATACACAAACACCTAGGTCCAACATCAAACTTGGAGATTAAAACTGTTAGTAGTATGCCCTACAGCATATCATTTAGTATGTATTTTGTACATGTTTTATTAATAAAAAGGCAATTTCACTTTTCCGTTTACATAATATATTTATGTGTAATAGAAAAGGTCCATTGATATTTTGTTAGAAATTCTATTCTTAAGTTGTTAAGAATATGAGTGACAGTATTTCTAGTACAAAGTATCATAAATTGGTTCACAATCGAGGATACTTCACAATAAGGACATAACTTATCCAGAAAGATTGTAATCATGTTTGTTCCCAAGTTATTTATATGAGATGTAAATAAAATGGAATGGTGAGTCTCATGACATATAACAAACATGATAGGCACTTATGCATGATAAATAGGCCGAACCAGTGACACTTATGACAACCACGTAGAGTTTACTCTTGTCAATGTATTGTCATAAATTATATCAGTGCATATAATCTTTAGACCTGAGATAACATAGTTATCTTGTATATAGGTAATTTGAGTTTGATACTACTTTCATACTTGTACTGTGTATGGGTATATGGGCATGTGTTGGCTCCTACCAGTTATATATGGAGATAGGTGTTGATCAAGATGGAATCTTGATATGAACCTGCCTAACTCCGCCTCAAAAGCTAGCTCACAAGGGGAGGTTTGCAAACTCATATATATAACACCCAAGACCTCCCTGCAGAATCGATGTGGGACGCATCATTCCCGACCCCTTTAGACTGAAGGTCCTCGTGAAGTAACCGGGGTCATGACTCGTTCACCCCGACCTCTCCCGAGTAACGTCAGGGAACCTTTGTACATGGCCCACCGACCCATACAGAGTGAGGCTCTGATACCAAATTGATGAGCACTCCTAGGATGCCAAGAAACACAACATCTAAATATTGGAACCAAGATCTTTAATCATCCAAACAAGGCAGAATTTCAGATTGAAAACCCAAGTGTCAATACACAAATAGTAACAAGCTAAAGCATATTGATCATCAAAATAAGACTAGCAAGGGGTTCATGCTGCTAGAATCCAAGTTCTTTCAAGAAACATGGAAGAAACATAGAAGAAACTCAAGCTCCAGCAATGGAGTTCTCTCCCTAATACTCACACTTAAACTAGAAAAATGAAGGCTACCCAAACAATCTGAATATCTTGGGTTATATATAGCATCTCTAAAACCCTAAAAGTGTGCCAAAACCCTAAAAGTGTGCCAACATGGCTAAAAAGACAAAAATAAAAGGCTCCTCAATCAGATGGGGCATTTCCATAGGGGGGGGGACCCATTTGGGACCACTTGCTTTATGGCAGCCCTTTATGTAGGGGGGACCATAAGTTGGCAGCAACACTTTAGGTGGTAGCAGCCTTTTTTTAATGTAGTGGGGACCAACAAAAGGTATCAGCACATGGCAAATCCAAATAAAGCATAAGAAGCTCCTCCAATCCACTTGGCCAAATGGTCTTGTGCCAAGTCATGCTGATGTGGCGAAGTCACGCTGATGTGGCGCCACTTGTCAAGTCTCCCATGCCAACTTGTGTGAGAATGATCCACCTAGATTCCAACAATATGCAAGAAAGTCCAACATGGCAATTTTGATCCCCCTTGTGCTCACAATGCTCCAACACCAATGCTTGCAGCTCTCTAGCTCTGGCTCTGGTGATGGGTCCTCTAAATAATGGCATAGGCACTGGTGCTTCTTCATCAAATCTGTTACCCTAAGTAAATAGGGATAAAATCCTATGTTCATTTAATTGTTCTTGATGTTTCAAGTTCCTGGCCAAGACAAACAGATTTAATCAGAAAAGAGTTTCTGATGAGAAAATCTTTTTAATCAAGAACTGGAATTAAAAGAGAACATAACATTCATAGCAAATGGGGTTTGACATAAACCATGATTCCAGCTCAAATTGAGATTTTGTAATAGAGAGATTCTAGTGCATGGTAACATATGATTATAGGTTCATTTAAGGCATTTCTTATTACTGATTGGGTGGCCATGGTATGCTATGCTAGGTGTTAACCATGGTCTATGAGGTGCCTAAAATGATTTAGAGAAATCATTTATGGTAAGAAAAAGTTCTGATGATATTAAGAATTGATATCATATCTCATTGCCAATTAGTGATGAGCCTAGTGAGTCCTTATGTTTTGTTTTGGCTCAAACTATTAGAAAAATTGGTCACTGATATTTTTTAAACTTGTTTTTAAGTAAGAAAAAAAGAATTTAAGAAGAATTAAATTGTGATCGAGGTACATAAAATGCCTAGGCCTAGTTGTTCTATCCATCATTGGCCCCATATATATAAATATTGTAATTGACATTAATTGGTATTTTTTACTGGCCCAATAATACAAAAAATTTAATGGTCCAATATTCTAATAATTTCAAAGTTTTTTATTAGCTCAATTAAACAAAAAATAAATGATTCTAGATTTTAATTTTTAAAAAATTAGTTTTTATTGACCTAAAAAACTTGAAAAATTAGAAACCCACTTTTTTAAAATTCTCTTTCAGAAATAAAAAAATATTTTAAAAAAATTAAAATTGTGAGTTAAATGCATAAAATACCTAGGTCTAAATATTGCATTCATCTAACGCCGAACTCAGGGGTTAAAACAAAGTCATAGTCCCTCCAAAATATTAATTTTTAAGTTAGAGTACATTAAATATGGGTATATTCTTAACTATCTCTCACGTTTAGTCTCAAAAAAATCTTTACAAAATTTAAAAGGTTTATTTTTTTTATTAGCCAAATTAAATAAAAAATTTAATGAGTCCATATTCTAATAATTTGAAACTTATTTTTTTGTTCGCCCAACTTAGTTGAAAAATTGGGCACTAATATTTTTTAAATTTATTTTTAAGTAATAAAAATGAATTTGTAAAAAATTAAATTGAGAGTGAGATATAAAACAGTTATGTCTAGTTGCTATATTCGTCATTGACCTCATATCTGTAAATGTTATAGTCATCATTAATTAATTTTTTTTATTAGCCCAGTAAAGGAAAAAAAATTAATGGACCAATATTGTAATTTAAATTTTTTTTATTGGCCCAATTAAAGAAAAAAAAATTAATGAGTCTATATTTTAATTCTTGAAAGATTAGTTTTTAAAATACCTCAAAAATTAAAAAATTAGTGACCCACATTTTAAAAATTTTCCTTTAAGTAGTGAAAAAGTATTTTGAAAAGATTCCAATTGAGAGGTAAATACAAAAAACACCTAGCTCTAGATTTGTATCCGTTTGACATTAAACTTAAAGGTTTAAACAATGCTACAACCCCTCTAAAATTTTTTATTTCTAATTTAGAGTATACAAAATGAGGGTGTGTTCTTAACTGTCTCTTATGTTTAGTATCAAAAAATTCTTAACAAATTTTAAAAGATTAGATTTTTTATTAGCCCAATTAAATAAAAAATTTAATGAGCCCATATTCTAATAATTTGAAACTTTTTTTTGCCCAACTCAGTTGAAAAATTGGTTGTTGATATTTTTTAAATTTATTTTTAAGTAATAAAAAAAAATATATAAAGAATTATATTGAGAGTGAGGTAACTAAGCCTTGTCATTATATCTATTATTGGCCCTATATATCTAAATGTTATTGTTTTCATTAATTAATTTTTTTATTAGCCCAATAAAGCAAAAAATTTAATGGGAGAATATTCTAGTAATTTAAAAGATTTTTTTGTTGGCCGAATTAAATGAAAAATTATTAAGTCCATATTTTTATTTTCAAAAGATTAGTTTTTATTGACCTAACAAAATTGAAAAATTACTAGCTCACATTTTTTAAATTTTACTTTAAGTGATAAAAAATATGTTGTATTGATTCAAATGGTGAATTAAATATGCAAAAAACCTAGGTTTAAATGTTGCATCTATCAAACACTGAATTCAGGGGTTGAAATAGAGCAACAACCCCTTCAAACTTTTAATTTTCAATTTAAAGTAATTTAAATATTAGTATGTTCTTAACTATCTCTCATATTTAGCATCCAAAAAATCTTAATAGAATTTTAAGAACATGATTTTTTTATTAGCCCAATTTAAAAAATTTTAATCGGGCATTTTCTGATAATTTTAAGCTTATATTTTTTATTAACCCAACTTAGCTGAAAAACTAGTCGCCGATATTGTTTAAATTTATTTTTAAGTAATAAAAAATTAAAAAAGAATTAAATTATGAGGGAGTACATAAAACAACTAGGTATAATCGTTATATCTATTATTGGTCCCATATATCTAAATTTTATAATCTTTATTAATTGATTTTTTTTATTAGCCCAATAAAGCAAAAAAATTTAAGGGACTAATTTCTAGTAATTTAAATTTTTTTATTTGTCCAATTAAACAAAAAAAAAAGTAACGAGTCTATATTTTATTTTTTAAAAGATTAGTTTTTATTGACATAACAAAATTAAAAAATTAGTCGTCCACTTTTTAAATTTTTCCTTTAAGTAATTACAAAATATTTTAAATAGATTCAAAGTGTGAGTTAAACACACAAAACACTTAGTTTTAAATATTGCATCCATCTAACATTAAACTCCAGGGTTGAAATAGAGCCACAGCCATTATTAAATTTTAATTTTTAATTTAGAGTACTTTAAATATGGGTATGTTGTAGAATGTTTCTCACGTTTAGCCTAAAAAAATCTAAACAAAATTTTAAAAAGGTTGATTTTTTTATTTGCCTAATTAAATAAAAATTTAATGAGTATATATTCTAACAATTTAAAACTAATTTTTTTTAATTTGCTTAACTTAGTTGAAAAATTGATCGCTAATATTTTTTAAATTTATATTTAAATAATAAAAAAATTTAAAAAGAATTAAATTATGAGAGAGGTATATAAAACACTTAGGTCTCCTTGTTATATCTGTCATTGGCTCTACATAACTAAATGTTATAATTATCATTAACTAATTTTTTTATTGGCCCAATAAAGCAAAAAAATATAGTTGGCTAATACTCCTATAATTTAAAAGTTTTTTTAGGTGTCTCTCACATTTAACCTCAAAAATATCTTAATAAAATTTTAAAAAGTTAATTTTTTTTATTAACCCAATTGAAAAAAAAAATTAATGAGCCCATATTCTAATAATTTGAAATTTAATTTTTAGTGACTCAAGTTAATTGAAAAATTGGTCACCAATATTTTTAAAAATTATTTTTAAGCAATAAAAAAATTATATTATGAGTAAGGTGTATAAAATACCTAGGTCTAGTTGTTATAGCTGTCATTGGCCATATCCAAATGTTATAATCATCATTAATTGATTTTTTTTTTATTGGTCTAATAAACAAAAAATTTAACGCATCAATATTCTAGTAATTTTAATTTTTTTATTGGCCCATTTTAAAAAAATTAACTACTACATATTTTAATTTTTAAAAAATTTGTTTTTACTGACCTAATAAAATTGAAAAATTACTGGCCCATATTTTTTAAAGTCTCCTCTAAGTAATAAAAATACTTTAAAAAGATTTAAATTGTGAGTTAAATACACAAAACACTTAGGTCTAAATATTGCATTGATCTAACACTGAATTCGAGGGTTGAAAAGAAGCCAGTCACTCTAACATTTTAATTTTTAATTTAGAGATTTTTAAATTTAAGAATGTTTTTATCTATTTGCCACATTTTGCCTCAAAAAAATTTCAAAAATTTGAAGCATAATTTTTTTTATTGGTCAACTTATTTGAAAAATTGGTTACAAATATTTTTTAAATTTGTTTTTAAGTATTAAAAAATAATTTTAAAAAAATTAGATTGTGAGTAAAGTATATAAAGCACCTAAGTCTAACTGTTATATCCATCATTGACCCCATATATCTAAATGTTATGATAATCGTTAATTGATATTTTTTATTGGTCCAATAAAGCAAAAAATTTTAATGCAGCAATATTCCAGTAATTTAAAAGTTTTCAATTGGCTCAATTAAGCAAAAAATTAATGAGTCCATATTTTAATTTTTAAAAGATTAGTTTGTATTAACCTAAGAAAATTGAAAAAGTAGTGTCCTACATTCTTAAAATTTTCCCTTAAGTAATAAAAAAGTATTAAAAAAATATTCATATTTTGAGTTAAATATACAAAATACTAGGGTTTACATGTTGAATTCATCTAACACCGAATTTAGGAGTTGAAATAGAGCCATCACCTCTCAAAAATTTATATTTTTAATTTAGGGTACTTTAAATGATGGTATATACTTAACTGTTTCTCATCATTTAGCCTAAAAAAGAATGTTAATAAAATTTTAGAAGATTGATTTTTTATCAGCACAATTAAATAAAAAAAAAATTAATGAGCCTATATTTTAATAATTTGAAGCTTATTCTTTTTATTGGCAAAACTTAGTTGAAAAATTCATCACCGATCTTTTTAATTTTTTTTTAGTAACAAAAAAGAACTTAAAAAAATTAAATTGTGAGTGAAGTATATAAAACAGCTAAGTCTAGTTTTTATATCTGTCATTAACCTCATATATCTAAATATTATAATCGTCATTAATAGATTTTTTTTATTTGCCCAATAAAGCAAAAAATTTAATTGACTAATGTTCTAGTGATTTAAAATTTTTTTGTTGGCCCATGCAAAAAATAAATGACAACATATTTAATTTTTTTAAAAGATTAGTTTTGTTGACTTAACAAAATTGAAAAATTAATGGCCCACATTTGTAAAATTTTCCAATAAGTAATGAAAAAATATTTTAAAAATATTCAAATTGTGAGTTAAATACACAAAATACCTAGATCTAAATATTTCATCGGTCTAACACTAAACTAGTGAGTTGAAATAGAGCCACAGCCCCTCCAAAATTTTAATTCTTAATTTAAAAGACTTTAATTGTGGGCATGTTCTTACTGTTTCTTACATTTAGCCTCAATAAAATTTAAAGAAAAGTTTGGAAGTTTGATTTTTTTTTATTAGCTCAATTAAATAAAAAATTTAATAGGCATATATTCTAATAATTAAACCTAATTTTTTATTGGCCCAATTAGTTGAAAACTTGGTTACCGATATTATTTAAATTTACTTTTCAGAAATAAAAAATAATTTATATCCATCATTAATTGATTTTTTTATTGGCCCAATAAAGCAAAAAATTTAATGGGTCAGTATTCAAGTAATTTAAATTTTTTTTTGTTAGCCTAATTATATAAAAAAATTAATGAGTCTATATTTTAATTTTTAAAGGATTGATTTTAATTGACCTAACAAAATTAAAAATCAGTGGTCCACATTTTTAAAATTTTTCTTTAAGTAATAAAAAATATTTTAACAAGATTCAAATTATGAGTTAAATACATAAAAACCTAGATCTAAATGTTGCATCCGTCCAATACCGAAGTTGGGGGTTGAAACAGAGTCACAGACCCTCCAAAATTTTAATTTTTAATTTAGAGTACTTTAAATGTGAGTGTGTTCTTGGCTGTCTTTCATGTTTATTCTTAAAAAAATCTTAACGAAATTTTAAAAGATTGATTTTTTAATAGCTCAATCAAATAAAAAAATTTAATGAGCCCATATTTCAATAATTTGAAGCTTTTTTTTATTCGCCCAACTTATTTGAAATATTGGTCACCAATAATTTTTTAAATTTATTTTTAAGCAATAACAAAGAATTTAAAATGAATTAAATTATGAAGTGAGGTACATAAAATACCTAGGTCTAATTATTATATCCGTTATTTGCCTTATATATCTAAATATTATAATCGTCATTAATTGATATTTTTAATTACCCAATAAAATAGAAATTTAATGCGCTAATTTTCTAATAATTTCAAAGTTTTTTTATTGGCCTAATTAAATAAAAAATTAATGAGTCTATATTTTAATTTTTAACAGATTAGTTTTTATTGGCTTAATAAAATTGTAAAAATTAGTAGTCCATATTTTTTAAATTTTCCTTTAAGTAATACAAAATATTTAAAAAAAAATTTAAATTGTGAGTTACATGCACAAAACACCTTAGTCTAAATGTTGCAACCATTGAGCATCGAACTTAGAGGTTAAAATAGAGTCACAGCCCTCTAATATTTTAATTTTTAGTTTAGATTAGTTTAAATATGAGTATATTCTTAACTGTCTCTCACGCTTAGCCTCAAAAAAATATTTATGAAATTTTAAAAGGTTGATTTTTTTTAGTTAAATAATTGGTCACTGATATTTTTAAAATTTCCTTTTAAGTAATAAAAAAGAATTTGAAAAGAATTTATTGGCCCAATTAAACAATAAATAAATGAGTCCATATCTTAATTTTTAAATGATTAGTTTCTATTGACTTAACAAAATTGAAAATTTAGTGGCTCACTCTTTTAAAATTTTCCTCTAAGTAATAAAAAAAATATTTTAAAAAGACTTAAATTTTTTTATACAAAAAACTAAGGTCTAAATGTTGCATTCGTCTAATACCGAATTCGTGGACTAAAACAGAGCCATAACCCCTCTAAATTTAAAATTTTAATTTAGAGTAATTTAAATGAGGGTATGTTCTTTACTGTCTCTCACATTTAGTCTAAAAAAATCTTAACAAATTTTAAAAGATTTATTTTTTTATTGCCTAATTAAATAAAAGCACATATTTTAATAATTTGAAGCTTACTTTTATTCGTCTAACTTACTTGAAACATTGGTCGCTTATATTTTTTAAATTTATTTTTATGTATTAAAAAATTTAAAAAGAATTATGTTACGAGTGAGGTGCATAAAGCACCTAAGTCTATTTGTTGTATCTGCCATTAGCCCTACATATCTAAATGTTATAATCGTCATTAATTGATATTTTTTATGGACCCAATAAAGAAAAAAAAAATAGACCAATATTCTAGTAATTTAAAAGTCTTTTATTGACCCAATTAAAGAAAAAAATGAATGAGTCTACATTTTAATTTTTAAAATAATAGCTTTTGCTAACCTAACACAATTAAAAAATTAGTGGCCCTTATTTTTAAAATTTTCCTTTAAGTAATAAAAAAAATATTTGAAAAAGATTCAAATTATGAGTTAAATACACAAAATAGCTAAGTCTAAATATTGAATTCATTTAACACCAAACTTAGGGGGTTGAAAACAGAGCCACAGACCCTTCAATATTTTAAAATTTAATTAAGTGTACTTTAAATATGAGTATATTCTTAATGCCTTTCACGTTTAGCCTTAAGAAGTCTTAACAAAATTTTAAAAGGTTTATTTTTTTTATTAGCCCAACTAAATAAAAAAGATTTAATGAGCACATATTCCAATAATTTGAAAATTAACCTTTTTTTATTGGCATAACTTAGTTGAAAAATTTGTGGCCAATATTTTTAACATTTACTTTTAAATAATAAAAAAGAATTTAAAAAGAATTTATCGGCCCAATTAAACAAAAAATTAATGAGTCAATATTTTAATTTTAAGAAATTAGTTTTGTTGACCTAACAAAATTAAAAAATTAGTAGCCCACATTTTTAAAATTTTTCTTTAAGTAAAAAAATAATTTAAAAAGTTTCAAAATGTGACTTAAATGCCAAAAACACGCAGATCTAAATGTTGCACCGATATAACGTGGAACTCGAGTGTTGAAATAAAGCCACAACCCCTTCAAAATTTAAAATTTTAATTTAGAATACTTTAAATGAGGGTATGTTGTTAATTGTCTGTCATGTTTAGCCTCAAAAAAATAATAATAAAATTTTAAAAACTGATTTTTTTATTAGCCCAATTAAATAAAAAAAATTGAATGAGCTCACATTTTAATAATTTGAAGCTTATTTTTTGTATTTGCTTAACTTAGTTGAAAAATTGGTCACTGATTTTTTAAATTTATTTTTAAGCAATAAAAAAGAATTTTAAAAAATTAAATTATGAGTGAGGTATATAAAACATCTAGGTTTAGTAGTTATATCCATCATTGGCCCTATATATATAAATGTTATAATTGTCATTAATTGATTTTTTTTTAGACCAAAAAAGTAAAAAATTTAATTGGCTGATATTCTAGTAATTTAAAAGTTTTTTTTTTTATTGGCCCAATTAAACAAAAAATCAATGAGTCTATATTTTAATTTTAGGAGATCACCTTTTATTGACCTAACAAAATTTAAAAATTAGTGGTCCATATTTTTAAAATTTTCCTTTAAGTAAAAAAAAATATTTAAAAAAGATTCAAATTGTGAATTAAATACATGAAATATTTAGGTTTAGTTATTATATCCGTTATTGGCCCTCATATATCTAAATGTTATAATTTTCATTAATTAATTTTTTTTATTAGCCCAATAAAGCAAAAATATTACTGCTCCAATATTCTAGAAATTTAAACGTTTTTTTATTAGCCCAATTAAACAAAAAATTAATGAGTCTATATTTTAATTTTCAAAAGATTAGTTTTTATTGACATAACAAAATTAAAAAATTAGTGGCTCACATTTTTAAAATTTTCCTTTGAGTATATCAAAAAGCATTTTAAAAAGATTTAAATTGTGAATTAAATACCCAAAACACTTAGGTCTACATGTTTTATCCGTCTAACACCGAATTCGGGCATTGACACAAAGCCAGAACCACTCAGAAATTTTAATTTTTAATTTAGAGCATGTTAAATGTGGCTATGTTGTTAACTATCTGTCACATTTAGCCTTAAAAAAATATAAACTAAATTTTAAAAGGTTATTTTTTTATTAGCCCAATTAAAAAAAAAAAGCTCATATTCTAAAATTTTGTGGCTTTATTTTTCTATTGGCCAACTAATTTGAAATTTTTGTCATCGATATTTTTTAAATTTATTTTTAAGTAATAAAAAGTTTTTTTATTGGCCCAATTAAAAAAAAATAATGAGTCTATATTTTAATTTTTTAAAAGATTTGTTTTTTATTCACTTAACAAAATTGAAAAATTAGTTACCCACATTTTAAAATTTTCTTTTAAGTAATAAAAAATATTTTAAAAAGATTCAAATGGTGACTCAAAAACAAAAAATACCAAGATCTAAATCTTACATCTGCCTAATAACAAACTCGAGGATTGAAACAAAGCCACAGCCCTCCCAAATTTTAATATTTATTTTAGAGCACTTTAAAAGTGGGAATGTTCTTAACTGTCTCTCACGTTTAGCCTAAAAAAATTGTTAAAAAATTTTAAAAGTTTGATTTTTTAAAAAAAAATTTAATAAGCTCATATTCTAATAATTTGAAGCTTATTTTTCTATTGGCTCAACTTAATTAAAAAATTGATCAGTAATACTTTTTTAATTATATTTTTAAGTAACAAAAAAGAATTAAAAAGAATTAAATTATGAGTGAGGGATAGAAAACACCTAGCTCTAGTTGTCATATTTGTCATTGGCCTCAAATATCTAATTGTTATAATTGTCATTAATTGATATTTTTTACTGGCCCAATAAAATAAAAAATTTATTGTGCCAATATTCTAGTAATTTCAATTTTTTTATTGGCCCAATTAAACAAAAAATTAATGAGTTCATATTTTAATTTTTTAAAGGATTACTTTTTATTAACCTAACAAACCACATTTTAAAATTTTTCTTTAAGTAATAAATAAATATTTTAAAAGGTTCGAATTTTGAGTTAAACATGCAAAACACCTACGTCTAAATGTTGTATCCATGTAACACTAAACACGATAGTTGAAATAGAGCCACAGCCCCTCCAGAATTTTAATATTTAATTTAGAGTATTTTAAATGTGTGTATATTCTTAAATGTCTCTCCTGTTTTTCCTGAAAAAAATCTTAAAAAATTTTTAAAAGATTGATTTTTTTATTAGCCCAATTAAATAATAACAAATTTAATGAGTCCTTATTAAGCTTTTTTTTTCTCATCCCAACTTAGTTGAAAAATTGGTCGTCTATATTTTTTAAATTTAATTTTATGTAATAAAAATGATTTTAAAAAGAATTAAATTGTGAGTGAGGTACATTAAATACCTAGGTCTAGTTGTTGTATCCATCATTGGCCCCACATATATAAATGTTATAATTGTCATTAATTGATAATTTTTATTGGCTCAATTAAACAAAAAATTAATGTGTTTATATTTTAATTTTAAAAGGTCTAGTTTTTATTGACCTAACAAAATTAAAAAATTAATTGCTCATATTTTTAAAATTTTCCTTTAGGTAATAAAAAAAAGTACTTTAAAAAGATTGAAATTGTTTAATACACAAACACCTAAATCAAAATGTTGCTTCTGTCTAGCACCAAACTTAATGATTGAAACCAAGCCATAGCTCCTCCAAAATTTTAATTTTTAATTTAGTAACCTTTAGCCTCTAACATGTACCTCAATAATGTTTTAATAAAATTTTAAAAGGTTAATTTTCTTTATTAGCCCAATTAAAGAAAAAAATAATGAGCCTATATTCTAATAATTTTAAACTTTTTTTTTGTCCAACTTAGTTAAAAAATTAGTTGCCAATATTTTTTAAATTTACTTTTAAGTAATAAAAATAATTTAGAAGGAACTAAATTGTGAGCGGGCTATACAAACATCTTGGTCTAGTTGTTATATCTGATGTTGGCCCTATATATCTAAAAGTTCTAATCACCATTAATTGATTTTTTTTGTCATGACCCAACCTATGGGCCGGACCGGCACTAAGACCTGGGCCAGCCTAAAGCCCCCTAGGCCTGTAGTAAGCCTAACTATTCCTTAACCCAACTCTAAGGCCCATTTGGGCCCAATTTCAAGAAATCAATATGACAGAGTCCGGCCATAAAATGGACCTTTCAACGGGGAGTTTTTGACTCACCCGACCTGTAAACACAATAAATAATCAATTGGGGAGCTCAGCTCACCCTCCACATACTCATATCATCATAAAAATAAATGGGAGCTCAGCTCCCTCATCCAGTCTATCAAACATGCATAAAGTAATAAGTTTACAGGTCCAAAATAACCATTTATATTATAGACCCAATTCAAGTAAATATTACTAAGCGAAAATTTTAGGAGTTAATAAAATTACACAAATATTAATAAACAACCTGCGAAGGAGAAAAGCAGGTTAACCACAATAAAATCCTCCTGTAGCCTGAAAAATAATAAACAGGAGTGAGCGTTCGACTCAGAGAGTAAAATATCAATTTTAACCATAATCTCTATAACTATCTAAAACTAATGCATCCTGTGGAGTGAAATGCAACATCAACAATATTTTCACATCATAACAGCAAAAAGGTAATTTGGAGCACTCACACAACCAGTAATATCAATCATAATATATGGGAGTTGATTCCCTATACAGCTCTCTTAAATCCAACCTGGTGCCAGCGAAGAACTCAAGCCGGACTTTCGCTTAATAAACCAAATCGGCATCCCAGCGAAGAACTCAAGCTGTGACTACCCCCGAAGGATCGGGTCCCAGTGAAGATCTCAAGCCGTAACTACCCGTCCTATCCATAGCCAACACCATGTCACATGCATGCCAACGCACGCACACTGCTCCAAATTACCACAACAACATCCATGGCACGTTAACAGTTATAAATGCAACATAAATCGTACCTAGAGTTTAACTACATAGATATATGCATATAAGTGATGCATGGGCATGCTTGAACATATAATAATATCGAAATTACAATTAAAATTAATATTTTACTCACAGACTTGACAACAATCACTGTGGCGGCTGGGCAGAGGAAGAAGGCTGTCCTAGCTCACCTGACAATTACATTACAATTATTTAATACAATTGACTCAATACAAATCATTAAAAGACCAAATACGTCCTAAGTCGTGCCGAAAATCCGGCAGAGTCTCCCCTATACCTAGGACCTACCCAACCTGCAAAAGGGCTCAAAACACACTTCTATATTCACAACCCATATATCCACAACTCAATCACATCACACACCCCTCCTGGGCCCATCAAATCAGTCATCTATCACAATATGTAAAATTTCAATTTAGTCCTTATAATTGATCATTCTTGCAAAAACTGCACAAATAATCTCTAAAAATTCTAAAACTTTGCCCCGCGGTCCTTAGCAATATTACTAGGCTATTGCAAAAAGAATCATAATTTTATGAGCTACCACAAATATTTTATGGATTTTTAATCTCATTTAAGCACTAGAAAATTACGAAAAAGTAAAGTTTGGGCTTACCTATGCCGATTCTGACTTCGGGGACGCGCTCAGGACGTCTGACAATGGTGGGGTAGCCAAAACCTCGATCCAATTCGGAGACTTTTTCGGTAACCGGTCTGTCTGGCCGGAAATTCACAGACTCGGACAACTGTCGAATTTCCGCGAATTGAAGATATCTACACGAAGCGCACAACACGGGGGTTAGTACATAAATTTTATGGAATTTTCTAAGCTCATTAAATGCTCGAAAAAACACTGCGAAGTTTTATGGGACCCACAGAAAACGGTGTCGAAAAAATTTGAAATTTATATCGCCGCGAAGCTCTCGACGAGTGGAGCGCTCTGGTACTCCCGGTTTTCCCGTGGGGTTCACGGTTTGCGAGAAATCTAGCCCAAAAGTCGAAATGAGCTAAAAACTTCCCGGGCAAAAATTGGACAAACCACTCGACGGATTTCTGTGTTCTTAGTGTCTATAGAAAGCTCTCCACGAGTAGATGGATTTAGACACAAGACCTGGTCCGATTGGTAGCCGGATTGGCCGGATTTCGGTCGGGAAGACAAAGCGGTGCGCTTGTTTATCGCGTCGCTTCAGGCGCCTTTTTTCGGCGTTCCAGGTGGTGGCCGGCGAGCTGGGGTGGTTGGGGACGTGCGCCGGCGAGCTGGGGTGGCAGGGGAGGCGGCGGCGTGGCAAGAGGAGGAGGGAGAAGAGAGAAAACGGGAGAGAAAGAGAGGAAGGAGAAAATGCGCGCCGGAGAAAAAGAGAAGAAGAAGAAGGAGCCGGTCCGATTCGATCGGTCCGATCCGGTCCGGTTCGATTCGGAATACAAAATTTTGAATTTTTACTCTGCCTTGGGACCGAAAACGAGGTCCAAAAATTCTGAAAAAATTTCAGAAAACTTAGAAAAATTCATAGACTCCAAATATATTTTTAGTTTTGCCACGTGGTCTTTAAATTAATTTTTAAAAATCATCAAAGTTTTTATTTTCGAAAAATCGAACCCGATTTCTAAAATCCGAAAATTTTCAAATAATTTTCTAAAATTTAAATAAAATTAAAACATCAATATTTGCCCAAAAATAATAAATTTAAAAATTAGGAGTGTTACATTCTTCTCCCCTTACAGAAAATTCATCCACGAATTTTACACAAGGCAGAATAAAGTACATGATTACACATTGAACAGATAAGGGTACTTGCTACGCATGTCCTGTTCTGACTCCCAGGTGCACTCTTCCACTGACTGGCTCCTCCACAAAACCTTAACCATAGGGATCTGTTTTGATCTTAGCTGTCTCACTTGGTAGTCCACTATGGCTACAGGTTGTTCCTCAAATGTTAAGTTCTCTTTTAGCTCTATTACATCCGGTTGTAGTACATGAGAAGGATCAGGAATGTATTTCCTGAGCATGGAGATGTGAAATACGGGATGAATGTGAGAAAGGTTGGGTGGTAGCTCCAACCGGTAGGCAACTGCTCCAACTCTATCAATAACCTCAAAAGGTCCAATATACCGAGGTGCCAACTTGCCCTTCTTTCCAAATCTCATGACTCCCTTCATCGGAGAAACCTTCAGGAATACATAGTCACCTACTGCAAATTCCACATCCCTTCGTCTGGGGTCTGCATAACTCTTCTGCCTACTGAAAGCTGTTTTTAATCGTTCCCTGATTAAAGGAACTATCTCTGAGGTGTACTGCACTAGGTCTACATCATGCACCTTCACTTCTCCCATTTTCGTCCAACACAGAGGAGACTTACACTTTCTCCCATATAGTGCCTCATAGGGTGGCACCCCTATACTGGAATGGTAACTGTTGTTGTAGGCAAACTCTACCAAAGCTAGTTGATCATCCCATTGTCCTCCAAAATCCAAAACACTCATGCGAAGCATGTCTTCCAGTGTTTGGATTGTCCTTTCGAACTGTCCATTTGTCTGAGGGTGGAAAGCAGTACTAAAGTTCAACTGTGTGCCAAGTGCCTCCTGCAACTTCCTCCAAAACCGAGAAGTGAACTAGGGCCCTCTGTCAGATATTATGGAAGCAGGAACTCCATGCAATCTGACTATTTCTCAAATGTAGAGTTGGGCGTACTGTGCCACAGAATATGTAGTCTTCACAGGCAAGAAGTGAGCTGATTTAGTCAGGCGATCTACAATTACCCATATCGAATCATATCCTCGCGTGGTATGAGGCAACCCAGTCACAAAATCCATAGTAATCATCTACCACTTCCATTCTGGGATAGGGAGCTCTTGCAGCTTCCCTGACGGTCTCTGGTGTTCAAACTTCACCTTCTGACAAGTCAAGCACTTGGATACGAAGTCTGTTATATCTCTCTTCATGCCATTCCACCAATAGCTATCTTTCACATCATGGTACATCTTGGTGGAACCTGGGTGGACACTGTACAGTGTATAGTGTGCCTCTCGCATGATTTCATTTCTGAGATTGTCCACATCGGGCACACATATCCTAGAACCTTGCATAAGGGCGCCATCATTGGCAAATCCAAACTCTCCACCTTCACCTTGCTGTACTCTTTCTATGATCTTCATCAATTGTTGGTCTCTGTGCTGGGAAACTCTAACTCTGTCTCGCAAGTCTGGCCTCACTGAAAAATGAGCCAACAATACCCCCTCATTTGAAAGATCTAGGATTAAACCTTGATCCATCAACTCATGTACTTCCTGAATCAACGGTCTCTTCTCTGCTGAAATGTGCGCCAAACTGCCAGAAGATTTTCTGCTCAAAGCATTTGCTACTACATTGGCCTTCCCAGGGTGGTACTGGATGGTGCAATCATAGTCCTTTAGAAGCTCCATCCATCTCCTCTGTCTCAAGTTTAAATCCCTCTGTTGGAAGATGTACTTCAAACTCTTATGGTCGGTGTATATCTCGCACACTTCACCATACAGGTAGTGTCTACAGATTTTTAGTGCAAAGACTACAGCCGCCATTTCCAAATCATGGGTGGGGTAATTCTGCTCCTGCTTCTTCAGCTGCCTTGAAGCATAAGCCACTACCTTTCCATTCTGCATCAAAACACACCCTAAGCCAACTCTGGAGGCGTCACAATACACGGTATACCCTTCACCACTCATCGGTAGTGTCAACACAGGGGCGGTGGTTAGACACTCCTTAAGCGTCTGGAAACTCTTCTCACAGTCATCTATCCAAATGAATGGAATATTCTTCCGAGTCAACTTAGTTAGGGGAGCCGTTATCCTGGAAAAATCCTGCACAAAACGCCTATAGTAGCCAGCTAGGCCCAAAAAACTTCGCACCTCAGTGACCATTGTAGGCCTAAGCCAATTAGTTACAGCTTCAATTTTCTTGGGATCCACTTGAATACCTTCACTAGAAACCACGTGTCCCAAGAATGAGATGCTTTCTAGCCAAAATTCACATTTTGAAAATTTGGCATATAGCTGGTGCTCCCTCAAAGTCTGCAACACCATCCTCAAGTGCCACACGTGTTCTTCCTCGGTCCGAGAGTATACCAAAATGTCATCTATGAATACGATGACAAAACGGTCCAAAAATGGCTTGAACACCCTGTTCATCAAGTCCATGAAGGCTGCTGGTGCATTAGTGAGTCCAAAAGACATCACCAAGAACTCATAATGACCATATCTTGTCCTGAATGCCGTTTTGGACACATCCTCATTCCTAATTCTCAACTGATGGTAGCCTGATTGCAAGTCTATCTTGGAAAAGAATCTAGCCCCTTGGAGCTGATCAAACAAATCATCGATCCGAGGAAGTGGATACTTGTTCTTCACAGTCACCTTGTTCAGCTGTCTATAGTCAATACACAACCTCAATGACCCATCCTTCTTTCTCACAAATAGAACAGGAGCACCCCAGGGTGAAGTGCTCGGACGTATGAAACCCTTGTCCAAAAGCTCCTGTAGTTGCTCCTTTAACTCTTTCAATTCTGCTGGTGCCATCCTGTAAGGCAGCATTGATATGGGTTTCGTACCCGGCACAACATCAATGCAAAACTCTATTTCCCTTCCTGGTGGCAACCCTGGAAGCTCCTCAGGGAAGATATCCATGAATTCTCTAACAACAGGAACATTTTCCATGTTGACACCTCCTACAGATGTATCTCTCACCAATGCCAAATACCCTTGACATCCACGCCTCAACATTTTTCTAGCACTAATTGCTGACACCAAATTATATGGAGCCACGCTCCTGTCACCGTCAAAGCTAAACTCTTCCACACCATGTATGTGGAAATACACCTTTTTGTTCCTGCAGTCTAAAGTGGCATAATGAGTTGCCAACCAATCCATTCCCAGAATTACATCGAAATCTATCACTGGTAGAGGAACCAAGTCTGCTGGGAGGATCTTTCCATCCACTACTATTGGGCTACCCAGAAAAATCATATCTACATCTATGTTGTCACTAAGTGGGGTAGCTACAGACAAAGGGCATTCTAAAGTTGTAGATTTCTACCCAACCTCATGGCAAACACAGGGGAGACAAATGAGTGCGTAGCACCCGGATCTATCAAAACACGAGCCTCATAGGAACAGACTAGAAGAATACCTACCACAACTGCATTGGAAGCCTGAGCATCCTGGTGGATCAGGGTGAAAACCCGAGCTTGACCCCTACCCTGAGTGGCAGAACCCTGATACTGACTTCTACCTCCTGATCTGCCTCCAAATCCACGTCCCTCTTGTCCTCGGCCCTGTTGGCCATCGATCGCACTGCCATCTTTGGAAGCACCCAGATACAACTGACGAGGAACATTCGCAACAGAACCCTATGACCCTATCTGTGGCTCGCTGAACACGGGGCATTCCCTAGCAAAGTGACCTGGTTGGCCACACCTAAAGCATACTCCTGAACCCATCAGACAAGGTCTTAAATGTCCTCTTCCACACTGTGCACAAGGTGCAAAGGAGGATCCTGAACTAGACCCAGAACTGCTGTACCCCGAACTATGACCAATGCTGGATCCATACCCTGGCCTGAACCCTCGAGGTTTGTGTCTAAAATCACTCTTCTTGTTCCTACTTTTTCCTCTGTAATTACTCTGGCCACCACTATCCTGAGTACCCATGTGGGGAACACCTGAAGAACCCTCTGTTCTATTTTTCTTTGCTCTTCCGCTGTCATCCACAGCATAGCTAATCTCAATCTGTCTGGCTCGATCAACCACCACATCAAAAGACTGATCAGACATCATGGCCAGGTTTGCATACCTCCTGTCAAGCCCCTTTAGGAACCTCTTCACCTTCATAGTTTCTGTAGCTACTGCTATAGGAGCATACCTGCTCAGTTCCAGAAATTCTGTAGCATATTCATCTACAGACCTGCCATTCTGTCTTAAGGCCTCAAAGGCCCACTGCTTTTGATCTCTGAAACTTTCTGGCACAAACCGGTTGATGACCAGTTCCACAAACTGAGTCCACGACAAACCCTCCATCCGAGGTAATATGTAGTCATTCATCCATTGTCTAGGCATAGGCCCCATGACATGCTGCATACACTCTATAAGTCTTCTATCAGTCAATTGCAACTCTGTTTCTGCTTGTCTGCAGGAATCCAAAAACCGATAGGCATCGTCTGACACATCATAAGTACTAGGCACCAACTTTTTGAAATTGATTATCTGTTTATAAGGTTCCCCTCTTGGTGCGATGGACTGCTGCTGCTGTGGAGGGTGGACCATATACTGCGCCATCATGTCGATGGTTCTCTGCAACCCAGCTAGAGTAGCTGCCATTGGGTCCATTGGACCCTGTGCCACAAAAAACTGATCCTGAACTGGTGGCAACTGCTTTTCTACTTGAGCAGCTCTAGGCCTCCTACCCCGCCTCCTCGGGGCAGGCGCCTCATTGTCAGGTACATCTGGTTCTGGTGCAGTGGCAGCTCTCCTGCTTCTACGCATTTTCCTAAAATTCAGCAGCATTAGCCCACAATATTCAAAAAAACATGTTACACAGCTCTATAGACTCTTATTTATACATAATTATATGAAGCAGAAACTAGAAGCAAAGATGACAATGCAAGATGAATGTGGACCCTATTTTCCGCATGTGACTCCTAGTAGACTCTTCCCAACACTTTGGACAATTATTCCCTATGAATTTAGAGCCTAAGCTCTGATACCATATTTGTCACGACCCAACCTATGGGCCGGACCGGCACTAGGACCTGGGCCAGCCTAAAGCCCCCGAGGCCCATAGTAAGCCTAACTATTCCTTAACCCAACTCTAAGGCCCATTTGGGCCCAATTTCAAGAAATCAATCGGACAGAGTCCGGCCATAAAATAGACCTTTCAACGGGGAGTTTTTGACTCACTCGACCTGTAAACACAATAAATAATCAATTGGGGAGCTCAGCTCACCCTCCACATACTCATATCATCATAAAAATAAATGGGAGCTCAGCTCCCTCATCCAGTCCATCAAACATGCATAAAGTAATAAGTTTACAGGTCCAAAATAACCATTTATATTACAGACCCAATTCAAGTAAATATTACTAACACATGCGGAAATTCTAGGAGTTAATAAAATTACACAAATATTAATAAACAACATGCGAAGGAGAAAAGCAGGTTAACCACAATAAAATCCTCCTGTAGCCTGAAAAATAATGAACAGGAGTAAGCGTTCGACTCAGAGAGTAAAATATCAATTTTAACCATAATCTCTATAACTATCTAAAACTAATGCATCCTGTGGAGTGAAATGCAATATCAACAATATTTTCTCATCATAACAGCAAAAAGGTAATTTGGAGCACTCACACACCCAGTAATATCAATCATAATAAATGGGAGCTGATCCCCTATACAGCTCTCTTAAATCCAACCTGGTGCCAGCGAAGAACTCAAGCCGGACTTTCGCTTAATAAACCAAATCGGGGTCCCAGCGAAGAACTCAAGCCGTGACTACCCCCAAAGGATCGAGCCCCAGCGAAGATCTCAAGCCGTGACTACCAGTCCTATCCATAGCCAACACCACGTCACATGCACGCCAACGCACGCACACTGCTCTAAATTACCACAACAACATCCATGGCACTTTAACAGTTATAAATGCAACATAAATCGTGCCTAGAGTTTAACTACATAGATATATGCATATAAGTGATGCATGGGCATGCTTGAACATATAATAGTATCGAAATTATAATTAAAATTAATATTTTACTCACAGACTTGACAGCAATCACTGTGGCGGCTGGGCGGAGGAAGAAGGTTGTCCCGGCTCACCTGATAATAACATTACAATTATTTAATACAATTGACTCAATACAAATCATGAAAAGACCAAATACGTCCTAAGTCGTGCCGAAAATCCGGCAGAGTCTCCCCTATACCTAGGACCTACCCAACCTGCAAAAGGGCTCAAAACACACTTCTATATTCACAACCCATATATCCACAACTCAATCACATCACACAGCCCCTCCTGGGCCCATCAAATTAGTCATCCATCACAATATGTAAAATTTCAATTTAGTCCTTATAATTGATCATTCTTGCAAAAACTATCCAAATAAGCTCTAAAAATTCTAAAACTTTGCCCCACGATCCTTAGCAATATTACTAGGCTATTGCAAAAAGAATCATAATTTTCTGAGCTACCACAAATATTTTATGAATTTTTAATCTCATTTAAGCACTAGAAAATTATGAAAAAGTAAAGTTTGGGCTTACCTATGCCGATTCCGACTTCGGGGACGCACTCGGGACGTCTGACAATGGTGGGGTAGCCAAAACCTCGATCCAATTCGGAGACTTTTTCGGTAACCAGTCTGTCTAGCCGGAAATTCACAAACCTAGACAACTGTCGAATTTCCGTGAATTGAAGATACCTACACGAAGCCCACAACATGGGGGTTAGTACATAAATTTTACAGAATTTTCTAAGCTCATTAAATGCTCGAAAAAACACTGCGAAGTTTCGTGGGATCCACCGAAAAATGGTGTCAAAAAAATTTGAAATTTATATCGCCGCGAAGCTCTCGACGAGTGGAGCTCTCTGGTACTCCCGGTTTTCCCGTGGGGTTCACGGTTTGCGAGAAATCTAGCCCAAAAGTCGAAATGGGCTAAAAACTTTCCTGGCAAAAATTGGACAAATCGCTTGATGGATTTCTGTGTTGTTAGTGTCTATAGAAAGCTCTCGACGAGTAGATGGATTTAGACACAAGACTCGGTCCGATTGGTGGCCGGATTGACTGAATTTCGGTCGGGAAGACAAAGCGGCGCGCTTGCACGTCACGTCGCTTCGGGCGTCTTTTCCTGCGTTCAAGCGCAGCGTAGCCAAGGCGGTGGGACGTCTGGCGGTGGCAATGGGTGGCAGAGGCGGCGGCGCGGCAAGAGGAGGAGGGAGGAGAGAGAAAACGGGAGAGAAAGAGAGGAAGGAGAAAATGCGCGCGGGAGAAAAAAAGAAGAAGAAGGAGCCGGTCCGATTCGATCGGTCCGATCCGGTCCGGTTCGATTCGACCTGTTCGATTCGGAATACAAAATTTTGAATTTTTACTCTGCCTTGGGACCGAAAACGAGGTCCAAAAATTCCAAAAAAATTTCAGAAAACTCAGAAAAATTCATAGACTCCAAATATATTTTTAGTTTTGCCACGTGGTCTTTAAATTAATTTTTAAAAATCATCAAAGTTTTTATTTTCGAAAAATCGAACCCGATTTCTAAAATCCGAAAAATTTCAAATAATTTCCTAAAATTTAAATAAAATTAAAACATCAATATTTGCCCAAAAATAATAAATTTAAAAATTAGGGGTGTTACATTTTTGGTTGGTCCAATAAAGCAAAAAAAAATTAATGGGCAAATATTTTAGTAATTTAATATTTTTTTATTAGCCCAATTAAATAAAAATTTAATGAGTCCATATTTTACTTTTTAAAAAACCAGGTTTTATTGACCTAATAAAATTGAAAAAAAAAAATAGAAGCTCATATTTTAAAGATTTTATTTTAGGCCAAAAAAATATTTTAAAAAAATTCAAATTGTTAGTTAAATAACAAAATACCTAGGTCTAAATGTTGTATCTGTCTAATACCAAATTAAGGGTTCAAACAGAGCCACAGCTCCAAAATTTTAATTTTTAATTTAGAATACTATAAATGTGGGTATGTTCTTAATAATCTCTAACATTTAACCTCAAAAAAATCTAACAAAATTTTAAAAGGTTGATTTTTTTTTTGTTAGCCCAACTAAGTAGAAAATTTAATGAGCCCATATAATAAAAAATTTGAAACTTATTTTTTTTATTAGCCCAATTTAGTTAAAAAATTGATTGCCGATTTTTTTTAATTTATTTTAAGTAATAAAAAGAAATTTGAAAAGAATTATATTGTGAGTGAGATACATAAAATTCCTTGGTTTAGTTACTATATCTGTCACTAGCTCATATATCTAAATGTTATAATCGTCAGTAATTTTTTTTTTTACTTGCCCAATAAAGCAGAAAAATTTAATGGGCCAATATTCCTATAATTTCAAAGTTTTTAATTGGCCCAATTACACAAAAATTAATGCTTTCATATTTTAATTTTTAAAGGACTAGTTTTTATTGACCTAATAAAATTGAAAAATTAGTGACCCACATTTTAGAAATTTTCCTTTAAGTAATTAAAAAATATTTTATAAAGGTTCAAATTTTGAGTTAAATATATAAAACCAAAAAGTCTAAATGTTGTATTTGTCTAACACCAAACTCGATAGTTGAAACAAAGCCATAGCTTCTCTAAAATTTTAATTTAGTATGTAGAGTACTTTAAATATGGCTATGTTCTTAAATTTCTCTCACATTTAGCCTGAAAGAAATCTTAATAAAATTCTAAAATGTTAACTTTTTTTATTAGCCCAATTAAATAACAAATTAATGAGTCCTTATTAAGCTTACTTTTTTATTGGCCCCACTTATTTGAAAAATTGGTTACTGATATTTTTTAAATTAATTTTTATGTAATAAAATAGAATTTAATTAATTAGGCCCAATTAAATAAAAAATTTATTAGGCTCATAAAATAAATAATTTGAAGTTTTTTTTTATGAGGCCAACTTAGTTGAAAAATTGGTTGCTGATATTTTTAATTTTATTTTTAAGTAATAAAAAAGAATTTAAAAATATTTAATTAGTGACTGAGATGAATAAAACAACTTGATCTAGTTGTTATATCCATCATTGTTGTTATAATCGTCATTAATTGATATTTATTATTAGGCCAATAAAGCAAAAAATTTAATGGACCAATATTCTACTAATTTAAAAGTTTTTTAATCAGCCCAATTAAACAAAAAATTAATGAGTCCGTATTTTAATTTTTAAAAGATTAGTTTTTTACCTAAGAAAATTGAAAAATTAGTAGCCCGCATTTTTAAAATTTCCCTTTAAGTAACAAAAAAAAATATTTTAAAAAAGATTCAAAATGTAAGTTAAATAGACGAAACTCCCAGATCTAAATGTTTTTAATAGTCTAACATTAAACTCAAGGGTTAAAATAGAGCCATAGCCCCACCAAAATTTTAATTTTTAATTTAGAGTACTTCAAATATGAGTATGTTCTTAATAGTCTCTAACATTTAGCGGCGAAAAAATTTTAACAAAATTTTAAAGGTTGATTTTTTCATTATCCCAATTAAATAAAAAAATTAATGTGCCTATATTCTAATAATTTGAATTTATTATTTTATTGGCCCAACTTAGTTGAAAAATTGGTCACTGTGAGCTGTTACATTAAAGACATAGGTCTAGTTGTTATATCCATCATTGGACCATATATCTAAATGTAACATCATTAATTGATATTTTTTATCGGTATAGTAAAGCAAAAAAATTAATATGCAAATATTCTAGTAATTTAAAATTTTTTATTAGCCCAATTAAAAAAATTAAAAATTAAAATTTTAAAATTTTTATTGCCCAACTTATTTAATAATTTTTTTCCAAAATTTTTTAAATTTATGTTTAAGTAATAAAAATTAATTTAAAAAGAATTAAACTATAAACTGAGTGAAGTATATAAAACAGCTACTATTTAGTTGTTATATTCATCATTGGCCCCATATATCTAAATGTTATAATTGTCATTAATTGGTATTTTTATTAGCCCAATAAAGCAAAAATATAATTGTCACGACCCAACCTATGGGCCGGACCTGCACTAGGACCTGGGCCAGCCTAAAGCCCTCGAGGCCCGTAGTAAGCCTAACTATTCCTCAACCCAACTCTAAGGTCCATTTGGGCCCAATTTCAAGAATTCAACTGGATAGAGTCCGACCATAAATGGACCATTCAATGGAGAGTTTTTGACTCGGCAGACCTATAAACACAATATATAATAAATTGGGAAGCTTAGCTCACCCTCCAAATAATCAAAATGTCATAACTCAAATGGGAGCTCAGCTCCCTCATCCAATCTCATCATGCATACAGTTAATAATTTTACAAGTCCAATATAACTTTTATAATACAGGCCCAAAATAAAAATAAGTGCTTCTAACACATGTGGAGTCTAAAATTTAACTCAATTGTATAAAATACATTAAATACTATTAATGGACCTACAAAGAAGAAGAGCAGGTTAGCCACAACAAATAATCCTCCTGTAGCCTAGAAAAATAGATGAACAGGAGTGAGCGGTCGACTCAGAGAGTAAAATACCAATTTTAATCATAATCTCTATAGCTATCTAAAGCTAATGCACGCTATGGAGTGATATGCAACATCCTCATAATTTTCATACAATTCATATCATAACAGCAAAAAGGCAATTTGGAGCACTCACACACCCAACACTGTCAAGCAATACATATATGGGAGCTAATCCCCTATACAGCCCTCTTAATCCAACCTCTGCTAGTGAGTATCTCTCAAGCCGGACTTTCGCTTAATAAACCAAGTGCGGGGTCCCAGCAAGTGTCTCTCAAGCTGTGTTTACCCTGACTTATCCATAAAGGACCGGGTCCAAGCAAGTGTCCCTCAAGCCTTGTCTACCCGTCCTGTCCATATCCAATACCATACCACACACACGCCAACACACACACACTGCTCCAAATTACCACAAATAGCATCCATAGCACTTCATCAATTTAAAATGTAACATAAATCATGCCTAATGTTTAACTACATAGATATATATTTATAAGTGATGCATGAGCATGCTTAAACATATTGTCGACACCATATTTTGGTCGATCCCCAAAATCAATAAAACTTTGAAACCGATCCCCAGTACTAAGTCTCCCTGTGACAGCTAATCACATTTCCGATCCCTCTTTGATAGACAGTCACATTTCCAATTTCTCCTCACAAAGAATTGAATCAATGCTAAGTCCTCACATCAGTCAAAGCCTTACCAGTCTATTAGATCGCTCACCGATCTCTCAAACCCATTGTCGAATCTCCGGACCAGTCAAGTATATTCCTAATCTCTGTTGGCAAACGAAATAAACTGACAATAGATCTCTTCTTACCAGTTTTATTGCCGATCTCTCTTTCAAAAGTTTAAGAATGATTAAAGGTTCCATACCGGTTTAATGATGACCCCGATCCTAAGTGTTTAAGCCGATTTTGACCAAGTCCCGTTTACCGATCTCATGCTCATTGTGTTTTCCGATCTCTCACACTTAGGTTAATAATCATTTTCAGTTATTTCAACATACTCAGACAATCAAGTGTTTAATAATTTAGAAATTTTTCGATCATAACCATTCATCGAACAAAAAGGGCATTCCACTTCATTTCATTTCAAAAATTTGTACAAGTCATTCGGCTGGGGGATCACCCCCAGCCTGATCTACATTTTGCTCATTTTCTCTCTCACCCTCGATCTCCTCTTCGTTTTCCTCCTTGCCTCCGGGAGCCAGGTCGGCCATCCAAGAGAAGTCCTCCTCTGGGTAACGCTTCTGGAGCTCGGCCAAAAGATCCTTGTGAGCGTTCACATAAGCACCAGCTATTCCTGTCACCATCTCTTCATCTTTTGCCTTAAGCTCCTCAGTAAGGTAAGCGACCTGAGCGGCCCGTTGGCCGAGCGCTGGACTTCTCTAAGAGCATGATCCCTTTCGGCGAACATGAGTGCATTCGGCCAGCTTATCCTCATAGTACTTCATACGCCCCTCAATTTGAGATATGTAATCCTGAGCGGATGAGAGTTGGGATGGGAGGGATGCCACTTCTTGACTCTTCTTCTCGATCTCCTTACCCAGGCGGTGAGCCTTTTCTCGGACTACGTGCTGGTTCACCAGGCACTCTACATTCAAACTCATGGATCGGGTCAGGATGTCGTCAAGATTGTCGAGACGATCTGTCGATCCTCCCGAAGGCAGATAGAAGACCCCAAGACTTTGGCAAAATCAGGGTTCTCCCGAACAGTCCTGTTGTTCTCCAGGGAAGCGATCAGCACTTGAGCGCCACGAGAAGGGGGCCTCGCAGGAGGTCGAGAACGATCCCCTTTTGTGCTTGGAGCAACTGGAGGAGGTGGAAGCGGCTCTTCTCGTCGAGGAGGAGATCGGACAGCTTCTGCGATCTACGGTCCCGAAGGTCGAGGCGGGTCCCCTTGTATCTCCCCAGGTTCGTGGCCGGGTGTTTGAAGTAGTGCCGAACGCTTCATCTCTTTTACTTTCCGGGAAATCTCTCTTTCTTTCTTCCGCTTCCTGGAACCCTCACCACCTGCCATACCTGCACAAAGAAAAGGCCAGTGAGATCGCTAAGGTCCTGAGATCTGAGATGTAGAAAATACCAATGCCGAGGTCAGAGAGCGGAAGTTCGCGATCTTGGCCGGTGATCAGCTGTATGGTCCAATGGTGCTGCTCGGCAGTCACCGCATCTAAACAGGAGAACTTCTGAGTGGCCGCCTGGTTCTTCAGTTCCATCACTATTAGGCTTTCCTCCTTGTTCAGGGTAATACGCTTCGGAATCAAGGGCCCCTGGTGCCACCAGCTACGGGGGAAGTCCTCAAAGTAGGTCGGATTTTTGCTCCTCAGAATGAAGAAACGGTTCTTGCAATTCTTAAGGGAGGAGGGCAGATCGGTAAAGAGCCCACAATGAGGCTTCGCTTGAAAAAACCAGTGCTCATCGTCCTTTCGGCGAGTTAGCCTGTGCAGTTCGGCGAACACCTTAGCCGTAGGACTGATGCCCTTAGCTCGGCACAGGCCTCGGAAGGCTACTAAGATCCGCCACGAGTTAGGGTGAACTTGGGCAATGCACACTCGGTGATACTTTAGGACCTCCTTGAAGAAGTCGTCCAGAGGGAACCGAAGACCGGCCTTTAACTGTTCCTCGTATACCATAACCATGTCATTCTCTTCAAAGAAGTGATCGGCTCGATGATCGCCGTGACACCGGATAAGTTCGTACGAATCAGGACGAATATTGTACTCCTGGCTGAACGATTGCAGATCGGATTCTTGCAAGATCGATGGCAGCTCGTCCATAGGAAGATTCTCCCTCCCTGAAGAAGGTGCATGCCTTGATGGTGCGATCCGCCCCCGAGCTGGAACGGAGACCCTAGGAGGTTCTGGTTGTGCGCTCGGCCCGACCACCTCTTCTTCATCAGACAACCATGAGAACTGAATGGAAGGAGGGCTCGTCGCTCTCTGACCTTCAGCGCCGCTCATTTTCAAAGGAAATAAAGAATTTAAACTAAAAAGAAGATCAAAGCCCTTACCGGAGTCTGATCGGCGTCGGAAGAACTTGAGAAAATGAGAGAACTTTGAAGTTGTGAGCAAGAGACTGAAAATGACATACAGGAGCAAATGGCTAACCCTTCACCCCTATTTATACTCGTCCGAGCATTTAATGCTCACGAGGTTCCAGGCAGTGCATCGGTTAGTGGGACTCGCCAGCTGTTCTGACACGTCTCACGCATATTCCCAAGATTCCATAAAGAGATCGGTTAATTATAGATCGGCAGATCCAGGTGTTTCGAATTACGGATCGGATAAGTGTCATTCAGGTAAAGAATCAAATCAGATAATCATATTAGAGCTCGAAAAATAATTAATAAGATAATAATTGACAAAATAAAATCTTTATTTCCAAAAGATCAGATTACATCATTTGGGCGATCTCAAGAGATCGGAATACATTTCCAAAAGTCAGATTACATAATCTGGGCGATCTAAAGATCAGAATACATTAGAGATCTGATTACATCAAAGGGCCGATCTCTAAAAGATCAGCGAAACATCCTATCTAAAGAGGCCTGTGTCAATAGTCAACATTATGACTGATCCGAGGGGTGTCGCCGACCGGAGCTTAATCCGCTGTCGGAACACCCAATGTGAAGGAAAGCCGCTGTCGGAACACCCAATGTGGTGAGAAGCCGAATAAACTCGGAAGAGCAATCGCCAAGGGTCGGCGGAACATTAGCAATTTGCTTGGCCAAAATCGGTTCGCCGATTATGCCGGTGGAACGATTCGGGATCGACACGATCGAGATCCGCGATCCAGATCGATTAATTGGTCCAGTTCTCTCACCATCATCAAACAAGGTTATGCGATCACCAGGATCGTAAATTTTCAGTCGAGGAACAAAGAAGTCTATCGGAAAGGGATCAAAAACCACAATCATGGCCGGAACTTCTGTCGGAGCAGCTAGAACTGGAAAGTAAGAAGGAAAAGAGGGAAATCGAATGAAGGAAGTTTCTTCTGTCAGGGGTATATATAGGGAGAAACCGGGCATTTATTGCTAAGCAGAAAACGAAGCGGACGCTTCGGGAATCGAGAGGAATTAATGCTTTGACCGGACCAGGGCTGATTAAGGGATCGGAATAATAGAGATCGGAAGATGGGAGATCAGCATGAGAGATCGGAATAGGAGCGTGTCAAGAAGATTGAAAAGGGGGAGGGATCGGAAGGCAAAAAGAATAAAGACAAATCCCAAATAACCGTCGTCAGAATCAGAGCCGAGGTAGTTAAAGCGTTGCAGACGAGATCTCCACCGCATGCCTGAGAATCGCCCGCAATGCTGACAGGTGCCAGGGTATGTCATGACAGTCCTGTACATCTCAATCTCCACCGTTGATCTCACTTGTAAGGACGAACCCGGAACCCTTGGATCAAGAGAGAAGACGACAAGACCAGCATCTTTCGCTCTTAGCCCTCAGATCACTCCGGACAAGAGGATTTGAGACCGTCAGATTGAAAGAAGAAAAGGACGAATATTTTGAAGAATAATATTGGCCGTTCATTTTGGTTCTCTTTAATTCTCAAGCATCCGATCATGTCCTTCAAAATCCAGACCCTCCATCCCCCTCAAAATAAATTCTGACCCTTCATGGGGAGCACCCGATTCCTATAAATACCTGCCTGAAAACTGTTCAAGGGGACGAAAAAAAAACATATAGACAAGAGGCAGTAACTATAGCAGAATAACTCTGAAACTTAATTCAGTTTGTTACTCTGCTATTTTCTTTGGAGATTTCGTAGGAAAAAACTTTCGAAACTAGTTTTCTGAAGTGTTTTCTTGCAAAAGGGATTCTTGAATACTAAAATTTTTCATTTTCAGTTCGTTCATTATCCTGTGGCACTCTCACTTTCTGTCTTTGTTATCCTCTATTTCCATTCATATTGTCTAAGCTCAACTCCACTCAAGCTTGGTTATTCTGACCCGTTCACATTTTAACAAAGAATACTTCATTTCGAGGCAAACCATAGTCCTCCGGCTGCCAACCTGCAATCTTGCTACTTTTTGCGATTCTGTAGTTAGTTCAATAGACTCGACTCCCTACAGGTCAGTGTTAATATCGCCATTTTATTAAGTCTAGTTCTCGTTTCACGTATTTCCTTCGTTCTCTTTCTTGTGCCTGTTGTTTTATTTAAGTTCATGTCACGCTAAAAAAAATACAAAGGAAAGATATGCTCTAGTTTACTCCCGTGCTGGCTAACCCACACTTTTGTTAACCTTTATTATTTCTGAACACAAGTCATCTAGCCTCGAGTTGCGTAGAAGCAGCTAGACAAAATGTAGGTAACTGTGTTTAAAGTGTCTCTTTGAAAAAAGAGGGTCTGAATAACACGTCAGGGAAATAGCAAAATTGAATCACTAGGCTGACATGGGAGGTGATCCGGCATAATGCCATAAGGCGGAATAAAAAATCAAAACTCAGATAAGAAAAAGGGTACAGATAGGATACTGGTAAAGTGACCTTAGGGGAGGTCAGCAAAATTCAGTCCGACGTCCCTTATTTAGTCACAAAGTACCAACGAGTTAAAAAAAAAAGTCTTATTTCGACCTTTGGCACCTTTAAATATTAGAACTCTTAAACTTAGACTCTTATGATATATGGCTGTGTCCAAATTTCGAAGAGGTCGGAAGAGAGTCTTCATCCGTTCCTCAAACAAAATTTTTAAAAAATAATTTAAAAGAGATCGGAGGCGAGTTCTTATCCGATCCTCACTTAATTTTATAATGAATAATTTAATAGAGATCGGAGGAGAGTTCTTATCCGGTTCTCAATCTAAAATTTAAAATAAATACTCAAAGGAGATCGAAGGAGAGTTCTTATCCGGTTCTCAAACTAAAAATTTAATAAACATTTAGAAAGGAGATCAGAGGAGAGTTCTTATCCGATCTCAAATCAAAATTTTAATAAACACTTAATAGAGATCGGAGGAGAGTTCGTATCCGGTCTCAATTCAATTTTAATCTAACGAGTATCGGAGGAGAGTTCTTATCCGGTCTCAATTCAGAATTTAAAAAAAAAATATATTTAACAGAAATCGGAGGAGAGTTCTTATCCGGTCTCAACTCAAAATTTTAATAAATATTAAAGAGTTCGGAGAAGAGTTCTTATCTGATCCTTAAATTAAAATTCAATAAAATATTCCTTTCAAATAAAATTAACATGCAACAGTAACTCACTAAGGTTGTCTCATTTACTTATGTATCTGGGTGATCCGAATTTAGTAAAAAATTAAAATTTCCTTTTGACAAAAGGATTAACATCTCCATCTGAGCCCTCCTAACTAATTTATGAAAAATGCGAAGTTAAATCTACTTGCCCTTATTGAGGGATGAGGTGGGGTGCCTAACACCTTCCCCACCCGTTTACGGACCTCGAACCTAGAATCTCTGTCTTGAAGTGGTTTCATTTCAATCTATTTTCACAAATGGTTTTCTTTAGTTTCCCTCAAAACTAAGGTGGCGACTCCTCACTCTTTCCCACTTCGGTGAGGGTTCGTTCAGGCGATCGCAAAACACTTTGCGACAGCTTGGCGACTCCGCTGGGGATATCATATCCGAATTTAACCCCGGTCTAGAGGTCTAAAAAGTAGATTTAATTTTCCAATCAAATTATAGTTAGGTAGGCTCACCCGGCGATAGTTTACGTGTTAATTTTTGTTTATTCCTACTAACTGTTCCGCTTGTTTTGCTTGTTTTATTCTCCTACAGTGCTCTTCGTTTCGAAAAAAAAAAGGAAAAAATAAAATCCCCCTAAATTGGGAAGAGGTAAAGGTGTCCCTTCACACACTGAACACTCACACTTTGGTCCTGTACCCGGGCTTTCTTACCCTTTTAGGAAAGTAGGAGGGGGTCATGTAGCGGTACCCGTGGGTTTTACCCCGTTAGTATCCATGAAGGCTTCTGCTCAGATTGAAACTCGTTCTATCCACTGTGATACTCGTGGAATTTTCCCGATAATATCATGGTTATAGAACGGGGCTCTACTGTTACAGTAGGGGCAATTTGGGAACCTGTGGCTTTTAGAAAATTAGACCTTGAGCTAAACTATCACAATAGCTGAAAGCCGTAGTAAGCTACCTTATAAGATAGAACTATCCAATTAGGTAGCACTCATCCGGTATCAGGAGTCTCCCTATGCTAGGACAAAAGGGGCATACTTACTCTTACCCTGTTCTGCTTTAATTTCCTTTTGTTCGTTTTGTGAGGGTAATCTTGAATTCTACTGAAACACCTACACATTTTCCTACTTTGATAAATGTGTATGTGTCACCCTGCCAACAGTATGATTCAAAATTACCCAAATTTATCTTGCTAACGAGTTTTTCCGCAGGCATCATCAAACCAAGAGTCTGTGAAAAGGATAAGGCATCATTTTTATCATGGCATCCTCGAGTCAGTCGGCAGAAGAAGTTCAGAATGCTAAACTTTGGTCCAAATCAACTCATACTCCAGCACCCTCGCAAAATAATGTTTCCAAGGCACATGCTAGCTTACTACCCTCATGGGATTTGAATAAAATTGAGGTCAGAATGAACAGCCTCGAGGGTCTGTCTAATGGATGGAGGTCGCTTCCCGATCAGGTCAAGGCACGATTTGAAAGGAAATACGGGAAAATTGCAACCTTAATGCGAGTCAAGGTCCAAATCCCGGCATTAAAGGCCATGCTGTCAGTTTGGAATCCTAAGTACGGGGTATTCTCTTTCAATGACATTGATACAGTTCCCACTATGGAAGAATATCAGGCATTACTAGAGATTCCTTACTCAACACAGAATCGGATCTACCTACACCTTGAGCATAGGCGCACTGAAACGATTAACACATTTGTTGGGTATTCCTTCGGAGGAGGCAAAGTCAAAAGAAACGGTCAAAGGGAACACGCATGGATGGTATTGGACCTACCTCGAGAAGCGGTTAGATCAATACCTCCAAGAGAAACAGTGGGACCAAGCTTCAGTAGCACTCGCATTGGGAATCTATGGCCTGATTTTGTTCCCGGGACCATTAGGAATCATAACCTGCAGCACGGTGGAAGTATTCTGGGCGGTAGAAAGGCAGGAGGTCAATCCGATATCGGCAATTCTTGCGGAGACCTTATTAACCCTTACCTACTGCAGACAACAGGGTAAAGGGTCCATCAAGTGTTGTTCTTAATTGTTATATCTCTGGATTATCAATCACATATGTCCTGTGGAGACAAAAGGATTGACTTGGTACCTTGACCAGCCTCCCATCGAGAAGATGACCCGGTTAATAATCAGTCCGAAGAATGAACAGCAGTGGCGGGAACAGATTTTGAGTTTCAATAGCCATGATTATTGTTGGAGGAAGCTGTGGGCGTTAGGCCAATCCGTTTTGATCAACACGGGAGGTAATCAGTCGGTGTCCCTGATCGGAGTAACCGGATACACAAGTTACACTCCGGCATTGGTAATGAGGCAGTTTGGCTCAATACAGACCAGAATCGACATTGAAGAATACCAAGGTCATTTCTACCATGAGCTCAAGGAAGAGGAAGGGTTGAAAATGGCTCGCAGATCTTGGGAAAACATCTCTCTGATAGAAAGGTCGCCTAAAGGTCCAAGTGCCACACGCGATTATTTTGAATGGAGGGCTGACAGAGACCGAGAACACTCAACTGTAGAATTCGAAGACAGCGACCCTCGCCGAAACGTCCTATTAGAAGAAGCTGATAACCGTCTGGATGACTCATTACAAAAGGCAAATACCGAGAACTCACAACTGCAAGAACAAACAAAACAGTTGGAAGACCAACGGCAGCGCCTTAAAAGAAAGGTGAGAAGACTCAGGGAAGAGGCAAGGGCCGAAAAGATAAGGTTCGAAGAGCAGGAAGTACGGTGGGAAGAGGAAAGAGACTCTCTTCAAGCTGAGGTCAAAGAAATGAAAGTGCAGAATAGTAAGCTTCAGGAAAAGATGAAATACCAAGAGATACTCGTTGAAGAGTATAAACAGGAAAACAAAAAGAAGAAGCTCGAATTAAAAGAACAGGCACTACTCATCAACGATATCTTGAAAGAATGTGCTAAGGAAAGGAAGGAGAAAGAAAGACAAGCTGCTCTCTATCAAGAGCTGAAAGAGAATGTTGACCAGCTGGAGAGAACGATAGCACAGGGAAAGCAAGAACTCCTACCTGAATCCGAGTATGCTCTAAAAGCATTCAACCCTGCCAAACAAGAAGAAAGGTTATATGAGTATCTCAGAAAATGTCATCTCATTATAAAAAACCTCCTAGAGCCTAGGCCGATGTAAAGAATATGGTGTATGAATTATTCAGTTAATGAAATGATTTTTGGACCATTGTTTAGCAAATTTGTGAATGAATAATATGACTCCCGTAGGAACTCCCTCGCTAGGGTTATATGAAAAATTGAATGCGCTATATGGACAGGTATCATAAACGCGCATTCAATCCAGTCATTCACAGTCAGACTATCGAACGATGCCATGATAAAGTTGATGCAATTATCCTTTCGCAGATTTCATTCTGGCTCCCAAATGCCATCAGATCCTTCGCCCGCACTCAGACTTTTAGTTTCTTTACAAAATTCAAAATTCATTAAAAATCCTTTTTTCGACTTTTTACAGGAAATCAACATTGCTTCAAACAAGGCAAGTCTGACCAAACACACGGTTCAACCCAAGCGAGTGTACTTAACAAGATCTCGAACAAAGAAGATAATGGAAGATTAGGAACAAGTACAGAACCTACAAGGGCAGGTTTCCGAATTGAAAGATCAGGTCTCAGAACTTATGAGACTAATGAGGGAAATGTCCCAGAATAAACCCACAGCAGATCCTAGCCTACCGCTACCTCCTCCACCACCTCCAACAAATGATCCACACCAAGCTTCAACTTCTTTTACCTTCCATTCACCAATTCCGGACCCGACAATCACTGTCAATCTGGCTGCCATGAATAATGACTTACCTTACTCTCATTACCCAACCGTTTCAAACACCGACCCATACCCTTCCATTCTAATCCCTCCAGTTCACTCCACCCCCCATCTCCCAGCTGGCGGAGCATTTCATGCAATGGGAGGAGAAAATAAGACAAAAGAAAGCGAAAAACTATCTGCTCTAGAAGAGAGATTGAGAGCGATAGAGGGATTGAATATGTATGGCTCAGTTGATGTGGCATCACTTAGATTGGTTCCCGATGTGGTGGTGCCACCCAAGTTCAAGGTCCCTGATTTCGAAAAGTACACAGGGAATTCAGATCCTCGCATTCACTTGGCCACCTATATTGCCAAGATGTCTGCTCTGACAGAGGATGATAGACTGCTGGTCCACTTCTTTCATGAGAGCCTCTCCGGGGCAGCTTTGAGGTGGTGTATTCAGTTGGACAGGAGCAAACTGCGCTCCTGGAAGGATTTAGCTGATGTCTTCTTAAAGTAGTACAAATTTAACTGCGATGTGGCCCCCACAAGGAGGGATCTTCAAAACCTGGTGCAGAGGGACAGGGAAAGCTTCAAGGAGTATGCCCAGAGATGGAGAGAAAAGGTGGCAGAAGTCCACCCTCTGGATCGACAATGAGTCAGCTCTCTGTTCATTGAGACGTTGAAAGCCCCCTGTTTCAATTTGATGATTGGGAACACTTCCAACAGCTTCTCTGACATCGTACAGGCCGGTAAAAGAATAGAGGCCAATCTAAGAATGGGACGGTTGCAGGAGTTGGCTGAGAACCCTGCGAAAAAGACTGCCAGCTTTGGCAAAAAGAAGGAGGGTGATGTGCATTCTGTCACCCGTCAAAACAATTATTCCCCATTCCCTCAAAACAATTATCGGCCATATCCTCCCCCTCATGGCCAAACAGTCGCAAACATTCCACCTCCTTTCCCTAATTATCCACACCCGCGCCCACAATATCCCCCACCTACAAATTACCAACCGAGACCACCTCCTCCTCCTGCTCAACCAAGACCACCACAAAACAACCCGAGACCCCCAAGAAACCCTGATCCACCTCTTCCCCTCCCACTCAGTGAAATATACCGATACCTTGTCGGTATCAACCAAATTGTACCAGTTCCCCTAGACCCAATTCAGCCTCCATATCCCAGGTGGTATGATGCCACTGCCCGTTGTGAGTATCATGGGGGGGCACAAGGGCACTCAACTGACAACTGCGGAGCACTCAGAGGAAGAGTGCATGCTCTAATCCGGAATGGATGGCTAAAAATTGAGGGAAATGGTTCCCTCCCCAATGTTACCTCAAACCCACTGCCTAACCATAATGCGGGCAGTGGTGTAAATATGATAGAGTCTGATGGAGAAGGATCAACACCGGAAGTAGACAAGCTGGTTCCTTACTTTAAAGAAATTTTTGCTGTGGCAATGAGGGAAGGCTACCTTTGCCCTCAGGTAACGGGATTAGAAGAAGGTACGGGGTGTCTTTATCATGGAGGAGCAGCTGATCATGAGCTGCGGGGCTGTGAGGAATTCAGGCAAGAGGTTCAGAACTTGTTGTCTCTCAAGGTTCTGAGATGCCAGACAAGGTCGAAGATGGAAGAGGGAGTGAACACAACTAGATACAGTCAGAATGCTTCTACCTCTAAACCCAGAATCACCTTCTCACCCCCAGTAGCCTCGCCGCCAGTAACGATTATCCGAGCCCCATCTCAGCTCCCTATTACCAACACCCATGCCATACCTTGGAACTACAATTTCCAAGTCTTCACCCAAGAGCGTCAAGTAGTATACCGGCTCCTAGCCTTGCTTCACCCCCGGCGCCTCCTAAGCCATGTTTCACTCCTCATGAACACTTTCAGATGACTTATGCCGGACCTACCACCAGTGCTACTCCCCAGGATAATCCTCAACTGTCACTACCACAAAATCCTCCTCGCATGAGCAAGAAGTTGAGTTCATAACTCGAAGTGGGAGGTGTTACGTGAACGAAGAAAAAGAAAAGGGAAAGTAAAGATGGGAGAGTCATTGAAGAATGCAGAAGAGGAGGTTGAGAAGACAGAGGAAGTAGAGCCTGCTGAGCATAAAGAAGAGGAGGAACTGCTGCTCCAAATAATGAAACAGAGCGAGTATGATGTGGTGGAGCAGTTGAGAAAGACACCTGCCCGAATTTCGCTGTTATCACTGATCTTGAGCTCGGAAGTGCACCGGCAAGCCTTGCAGAGAATCCTGGATCAGGCCTTTGTAAACCCCGACATTACTCCGGGGCAGTTTGAGAAGATAGTGGGACAAATCCAGGCATCCAGTTTTGTTACTTTCTCAGAGGACGAGATAGACCCTGCGGGTTTAAGGCACACTAAAGCTCTGCATGTAACAGTGAAGTGTAAGGGTTGTATAGTAGCCAAGGTACTTATTGATAACGGGTCAGCTCTTAATGTACTGCCTAATACCACCTTGGCCAGGCTGCCGGTTGACCAATCTGATATACGTCAGAGTGCTATAGTGGTGAGAGCCTTCGACGGTACAAGGAGAGAAGTGCTGGGAGACATTGACTTGCCAATCCAAGTCGGTGCATGTACTTTCAACGTCACGTTTCAGGTGATGAACATTGAGCCGGCCTACACTATGTTGTTGGGGAGGCCTTGGATCCATTCTGCGAACACCGTTCCTTCAACTTTGCACCAAAAGATCAAATATATTATGGACGGCAAAATCATCACAGTAAAAGAAGAGGAGGCCTTGCTAGTCACCAAGCCACAATCACTCTCTTATGTGGAAGCGGCTGAGGAGTCGTTGGAAAGCTCCTTCCAGGCCCTTGAGTTACAAGAAACCGGAAATGGAGGGGCTATGGCTATGGTAGCCAAGATAATGACAAGAAGTGGATACGAAGAAGGCAAAGGCCTAGGTGCCACATTACAGGGAATCGTTGAACCTATACCAGCTATCCAAAAGGTAGGTCGCCGTGGTTTGGGTTATGAGGAAGATGCCCTTATGGATGGGCGATTCTGGATGAGGAAAACACTTCGGGATCAGAGATTCGATCATAAAATGGGAAAGATGAAAGTAGTCCCGAGAATCACAGAAGTCTTCACTAAACCGGTCATTGAAAATCCGGCAGGGGTAGAAGAATCGCCCGATGAACCATCCATTGGTGTCATCCATTTCGATTCCTTGTATGAAGCTCTAGTCTCACCGATAGCTGAGGGGCAAGAACTGGACAACTGGACGGCGGAGGACATCCCTGTACTCAATTTCGAGTAAAGTATCTTTGGTTATCTACACTTGATAATTTTGTCCATGGTGACAAGTGTAATACTGTAAATGGACCTTTTTCTTATGGCATAAATATTAATGAATTAATAGCGCATTTTAAATCCAATTCTTTCCTTTTGAATTTCATCCTTATAATATGTTCCATTTTTATTCATTCAGGACCATTCATCAATTAACACCTAATAATCCAATAGACTCAGAAATTCCTCTGGTTAATTTTGAAATCCCCATAACTGCCATTACTTCAAGTGATTCTGAGGAAGACCTTATAGAAGAAAGCAATGAAAAGGATGAACCCTCCCTAGTGCCTTATGGAGACGAAACGCACACCATAAATTTAGGCACAGAAGAAGTAAAAAGGGAACTTAAGGTAGTGGAGAGTGAAGAATTGGGAGATATGATCAGTCTGCTTAGAGAATTCCTCGACGTATTTTCCTAGAGCTATGATGATATGGTTGGTTTGGACCCCCAGATAGTGACGCACAAAATTCCCCTAATTTCGGGGACAATTCCGGTAAAGCAGAAGTTAAGAAGAATGAACCCCGACACACTGCTCAAAGTTCGGGATGAAGTCAAGAAACAGTATGACGCTGGGTTCCTGGAAGTGGTCAAATATCCCCAATGGGTGGCTAACGTCATCCCGGTAATGAAGAAGGACGGGAGAGTTAGGGTGTGCGTTGACTACAGGGATCTTAATAAAGCAAGCTTGAAAGACGATTTTCCTCTCCCCCACATTGATGTGTTAGTTGACAATGCTGCGGGATTGGGCAAGTGTTCATGTATTGATAGGGCATCAGGGTACAATCAGATCCCGATGGACGAGGAAGACAAGGATAAGACTGCTTTCATCACTCAATGGGGAGTGTTTTGCTATCGGGTATGCCTTTCGGGTTGAAGAATGCTGGTGCTACCTACCAGCGCGCAATGGTCACATTATTCCACGATATGATGCATAAAGAGGTGGAAGTGTATGTGGATGATATGATCATTAAATCCAGAGGAAAAGAAAGCCACGTACAGGTAATGAGGAGGGTATTCGAAAGGCTCAGGAAATACCAGTTGAAATTGAACCCTGCCAAATGCATATTCGGAGCTAGATCGGGAAAGTTGTTGGGATTCATAGTAAGCGAGAGGGGAATAGAGGTTGATCCAGACAAGGTTCGAGCTATTCAAGAAATGCCATCCCCAAAAACAGAAAGGGAGGTGCGCAGTTTTCTGGGAAAGTTGAACTACATTTCGAGATTTATTTCTAATCTCACTGCCAAAGCTGAGCCTATTTTCAGACTACTCCGGAAGAATAATTCCACCCAATGGGATTCAGTTTGTCAGGAGGCTTTTGAGAAAATTAAGCAATACTTGACCAGCCCACCAACATTGGTTCCACCCGTGGTGGGGAGACCTCTTTTCTTGTATATGGCGGTCCAACAGAACTCGATGGGGTGCGTTTTGGGACAACATGATGATACCGGCCGAAAGGAGAGGGCTATTTATTACTTGAGCAAGAAGTTCAATGATTGTGAGTCAAGGTACTCTTTCTTAGAAAAGACTTGCTGCACGTTAGCTTGGACAGCAAATCGCCTCAAGCACTACATGCTGAATCACAAGACATGGCTCATCTCCAGGATGGATCCTATCAAATATGTATTCGAAAGCCCATTCGTGCCAGGTAGGATAGCCAAGTGGCAGGTCATACTCTCCCAATATGACATAGTCTATATGACCGGAAGGCGTTGAAAGGTAGCGTGATCGCCGACCTCCTAGCGTAAAAATCCTATCCGTGATTATGAAGCTCGATTTCGAGTTCTCGATAAGCATATTAATGAAGTAGATCCGAAGAAGAGGGGCCACCGATGTATGGGAAATGTATTTCGACGAGTCACAATTTGTCCTAATGGAATTGGAGCCGTATTGATATCCCCGGATGGAAAGCACTTCCGATAGCCATTAAGTTGAGATTTGACCGCACCAACAACGCCGCAGAATATGAAGATTGTGTGAGGGGTCTACAGTCGCAATCAAAATGAAAATCGTGAAGTTGGAGGTATATGGAGACTCCTACCGATTATATACCAAGTCAAGGGAGAATGGCAAACCAAGGATCCCAAGCTAATCCCATATCAGAAGTACTTACTGGAGCTGATTAAGAAATTCGAAGAGATCTCTTTCACTCACCTTAGTAGAGACAAGAATCAATTTGCTGATGCTTTAGCTACTCTAGCCATTATGGCTCAAATCGAAGAAGGGCAGATGGCTCAGATATTGAAGATTAAGGCAAGGAATGAGCCAGCTTATTGCTTCATGATTGAGGAAGAACCCGATGGTAAACCTTGGTATCATGACATCCCGGCTCATCGCAGAACTGCAGAATTCCTCTCAAGGGCAAACCGAAACGAAAAGAGGATGCTTCGGAGATTAACATTGGGATACTTCCCCAGTGGTGAAACCCTATATAAGAGAGGGTCCAACGGTGAACTGTTGAGATGTGTGGATGCAAAAGAGGCGAAGAAAATCCTTTTTGAGACTCATGAGGGAAATTGTGCAACCCATGCCAATGGGCACATGATGGCTAAGCAAATCATGCGACGAAGATATTTTTGGACTACAATGGAAAAAGATTGCATCGAGTATTTCCGAAAATGCCATAAGTGTCAAATCTATGCAGATCCGATAAGTGTGCCGCCTCACAAATTGTTCAACCTCGCCTCACCATGGCCTTTCGCAATGTGGGGCATCGATGTGATCGGTCCCATCAACCCTAAGGCATCCAATGGGCACAGATTTATCCTAGTAGCTATCGACTATTTTTCTAAGTGGGTCGAAGCCACGTCATACGCCCATATCACGCAGAACACGTTTCTCAAATTCCTCGAAACAATATCATCCGCGCATGGCCTCCCTAATGAAATCGTCACTGATAACGCTAAGAATCTGAATGGTCCAAGGATTCAGAAATTGTGTGATCAATACAAAATCCGACACCTCAATTCCTCCCCATACCGTCCCCAGATGAATGGAGCGGTGGAAGCTGCAAACAAAAACCTCAAGAGGATAATCCGGGAAATGACTGTCACGTATAGGGATTGGCATGATATGCTTCCTTACGCTCTCCACGCATACCGAACTTCTGTAAGAACCTCAACCGGGGTAACTCCATACTCACTGGTTTTCGGGATGGAAGCGGTATCACCTATTGACGTTGAAATTCCTTCCCTAAGGATTCTGAAGGAATCAGGGATTGATGAGTCAGAATGGATCCAGTCAAGGTTGGATCAGTTAAACTTGCTAGATGAGAAAAGGTTAGCAGCAGCATGTCATGGGCAGTTATACCAGATGAGGATGGCTAGAGCATTTGATAAAAGCGTTCGCCCACGCGAATTCCAACCCGGGGACCTAGTTCTGAAGAAAGTGCTGCCGAATCAAAATGATCCCCGGGGCAAATGGTCACCAACCTACGAGGGACCCTATGTGGTTAAAAAGGCATTTTCTGGAGGAGCCTTGATCTTGACCCACATGGACGGTGAAGAGTTTCCGAGACCTGTGAATGCTGACACCGTCAAGAAATACTATGCCTAAAAAAAAAAAAAAGGGGTAGGAGCGAAAACCCGAAAGGGCGCTCCTAGCAAAATGTGTGAAAGAAGGCGAAAACCCCGAAGGGGCACTTTCTGTAAAATGAGTGAAGGATGAAAACCCGAAAGGGAGTCCTGAAAGAGCGCAAAAAAAAAAAAAAAAACTAGGGGTGAAAACCCGAAAGGGCATCCTGAGAACAAAAAGGGAGAAATAAGGAATGGGGGGCATGAAACCAGGATGAAGAGGAAACTGTCGCGGCATGAGGCTTCAGAGAACTTGAAATAATGGCAATTAAGGGATTTCAAAACCAGCCACAGGGAATATGTGATAGCTATCCTTGTACCCTTCTTCTTTGAAATTTCTTCTTTGTTTTTATTAAAACCGTAATAAAATCACACTTCATTCCCCATGTTTCTATCTTTCCCTTATATCTAGTTATTTAATGCGCTATTTAAATCAGTTAAAATTTTTGCCATAAAATTAAGATTTGACAATTGATAACCTCACATACTTTACTATGAGATTTGCAGGGAATGACCTAAAAAAAAAAAAAATAGAGGTGAAAACCCGGAAGGGCACTTCTAGTCATATAGACGAAGGGGAAGTAAAAACCCGCAAGGGCGCTTTTCGGGAGAAAGAAAAAAACAGAAAAGGGGCATTTGAAGAAATGGGGTCATAGGTTAAGTCTTGCAACTCGTCCTCCATACATCATTGGTCTTCGGGATTCTGTTAAGTACACTTCATTGGGGAAGAACTTCTCGTGTCCGGATTAGGCTTGCTTTGTAAGTGCAATTTAAGTTTCCTGTTATCAACCTCTGGTTCCTTGATCTAAGTTGATTTTAATTTCCTGCAATTTAAGTTTCCTGTTATCAACCTCTGGTTCCTTGATCTAAGTTGATTTTAATTTCCTGCAATTTAAGTTTCCTGTTATCAACCTCTGGTTCCTTGATCTAAGTTGATTTTAATTTCCTGCAATTTAAATTTCCTGTTATCAACCTCTGGTTCCTTGATCTAAGTTGATTTTAATTTCCTGCAATTTAAATTTCCTGTTATCAACCTCTGGTTCCTTGATCTAAGTTGATTTTAATTTCCTGCAATTTAAATTTCCTGTTATCAACCTCTGGTTCCTTGATCTAAGTTGATTTTAATTTCTTGCAATTTAAATTTCCTGTTATCAACCTCTGGTTCCTTGATCTAAGTTAATTTTAATTTCCTGCAATTTAAATTTCCTGTTATCAACCTCTGGTTCCTTGATCCAAGTTGATTTTAATTTCCTGCAATTTAAACTTATTTTGTCGATTTTTAGGTCACTAATTTGGGTATGCTTTAGTTCCCTAACATTGAGCACTTAATCGTCCAAAATATGGGTCTGAATCTTTACATAATTTTTACACGGGAAATTCTTTTTCCTTTGATAAAAATTATGTAAAGAGGGGCAGCTGTCGACACCATATTTTGGTCGATCCCCAAAATCAATAAAACTTCGAAACCGATCCCCAGTACTAAGTCTCCCTGTGACAGCTAATCACATTTCCGATCCCTCTTTGATAGACAGTCACATTTCCGATTTCTCCTCACAAAGAATTGAATCAATGCTAAGTCCTCACATCAGTCAAAGCCTTACCAGTCTATTAGATCGCTCACCGATCTCTCAAACCCATTGTCGAATCTCCGGACCAGTCAAGTATATTCCTGATCTCTGTTGGCAAACGAAATAAACTGACAATAGATCTCTTCTTACCAGTTTTATTGCCGATCTCTCTTTCAAAAGTTTAAGAATGATTAAAGGTTCCATACCGGTTTAATGATGACCCCGATCCTAAGTGTTTAAGCCGATTTTGACCAAGTCCCGTTTACCGATCTCATGCTCATTGTATTTTTCGATCTCTCACACTTAGGTTAATAATCATTTTCAGTTATTTCAACATACTCAGACAATCAAGTGTTTAATAATTTAGAAATTTTTCGATCATAACCATTCATCGAACAAAAAGGGCATTCCACTTCATTTCATTTCAAAAATTTGTACAAGTCATTCGGCTGGGGGATCACCCCCAGCCTGATCTACATTTTGCTCATTTTCTCTCTCACCCTCGATCTCCTCTTCGCTTTCCTCCTCGCCTCCGGGAGCCAGGTCGGCCATCCAAGAGAAGTCCTCCTCTGGGTAACGCTTCTGGAGCTCGGCCAAAAGATCCTTGTGAGCGTTCACATAAGCACCGGCTATTCCTGTCACCATCTCTTCATCTTTTGCCTTAAGCTCCTCAGTAAGGTAAGCGACCTGAGCAGCTTCGTTGGCCCGGAGCGCCTGGACTTCTCTAAGAGCATGATCCCTTTCAGCCAGAACATGAGTCTGTTCGGCCAGCTTATCCTCATAGTACTTCATACGCCCCTCAATTTGAGATATATAATCCTGAGCGGATGAGAGTTGGGATCGGAGGGATGCCACTTCTTGACTCTTCTTCTCGACCTCTTTACCCAGGCGGTGAGCCTTTTCCCGGACTACGTGCTGGTTCACCAGGCACTCTACATTCAAACTCATGGATCGGGTCAGGATGTCATCAAGATTGTCCGGAGACAGTCTGTCCCGATCCTCCCGAAGGCAGATAGAAGACCCCAAGACTTTGGCAAAATCGGGGTTCTCCCGAACAGTCCGGTTGTTCTCCAGGGAAGCGATCAGCACTTGAGCGCCACTAGAAGGGGGCCTCGCAGGAGGTCGAGAACGATCCCCTTCTGTGCTTGGAGCAACTGGAGGAGGTGGAAGCAGCTCTTCTCATCGAGGAGGAGATCGGACAGCTTCTGCGATCTGCGGTCCCGAAGGTCGAGGCGGGTCCAAATTTAGACTCTTATGATATATGGCTGTGTCCAAATTTCGAAGAGGTTGGAAGAGAGTCTTCATCCGTTCCTCAAACGAAATTTTTAACAAATAATTTAAAAGAGATCGGAGGAGAGTTCTTATCCGATCCTCACTTAATTTTATAATGAATAATTTAATAGAGATCGGAGGAGAGTTCTTATCCGGTTCTCAAACTAAAAATTTAATAAACATTTAGAAAGGAGATCGGAGGAGAGTTCTTATCCGGTCTCAAATCAAAATTTTAATAAACACTTAATAGAGATCGGAGGAGAGTTCGTATCCGGTCTCAATTCAATTTTAATCTAACGAGTATCGGAGGAGAGTTCTTATCCGGTCTCAATTCAGAATTTTAAAAAAAAATATTTAACAGAAATCGGAGGAGAGTTCTTATCCGGTCTCAACTCAAAATTTTAATAAATATTAAAGAGTTTGGAGAAGAGTTCTTATCTGATCCTTAAATTAAAATTCAATAAAATATTCCTTTCAAATAAAATTAACATGCAACAGTAACTCACTAAGGTTGTCTCATTTACTTATGTATCTGGGTGATCCGAATTGAGTGAAAAATTAAAATTTCCTTTTGACAAAAGGATTAACATCTCCATCTGAGCCCTCCTAACTAATTTATGAAAAACGCGAAGTTAAATCTACTTGCCCTTATTGAGGGACGAGGTGGGGTGCCTAACACCTTCCCCACCCATTTACGGACCCCGAACCTAGAATCTCTGTCTTGAAGTGGTTTCATTTCAATCTATTTTCACAAATGGTTTTCTTTAGTTTCCCTCAAAACTAAGGTGGCGACTCCTCACTCTTTCCCACTTCGGTGAGGGTTCGTTCAGGCGACCGCAAAACACCTTGCGACACATATAATAATCTCGAAATTATAATTAAAATTAATATTTTACTCACAAACTTGAATTGAGGTCACTGCGGCGGCTGGGCGGAGGAGGAAGGCTGTCCCGGCTCACCTAATAATTTCATTACAATTATTTAATATATTTGACTCAATACAAGTTTAGAAAATACCAAAGACATCCTAAGTTGTGCTGAAAATCCGGAAGAGTCTCTCCTATACCTATGACCTACCCAACCTGCAAAATGGTTCAAATAACACTTCTAAACTCAACCCATATCTCATCATCATTATATGGCCCCTCCTAGGCCCTCCAAACCAAGCAATAATCACAACATCAGACAACTCAATTATAAGACTTCAAAATTAATATTTTTCAAAAACTATCCAAACTAACTTTAAAAATTCTATAAACCTGCCCCGCGGTCCTTAACAATATTATAAAGCTATTACAATAGGAATCGTAATTTTCTTATCATCCACGAATATTTTATAAATTTTATTCTAACCCAGTACAAGGCAAAAATTGAGTAATGTATAGTTCGAGTTTACCTATGCTAAATCTGACAAATGGAACATGTCCAGAACGTCTGAAAATGGTGGGGTAGCCTATAATCTTGACCTGGTTCTAAAATGGTTCCAGCAGCTTATCTGCTCGGCCCGAAATTGCAGATCCGGGCGATGATCGAATTTCCACGAAATGAAAGTACATACGCGAAGTTCACAATACCAGGGTTAGAATAATATATATATATATATATATATATATATATATATATATATATATATATATATATAATAATAATAATAATAATAATTATTATTATTATTATTATTTGAAAATTAGGGATTTACAATAATTAGCCAACACTCCAATAATTTAAAAGTTTTTAATTGGCCCATTTAAACAAAAATTTAATGAGTTTATATTTTAATTTTTAATAGACTACTTTTTATTGACCTAACAAAATTAAAAAAATGTGGCCAATATTTTTTAAATTTTTCTTTAAGTAATAAAAATATATTTTAAATATATTCAAATTATGAATTAAATATACAAAATACCTAGGTCTAAATTTTGCATCCGTCTAAGACTGAACAAGGGGGTTGAAATAGAACCACAAACCCTTCAAAAATTTTATTTTTTAATTTCGAATGCTTTAAATGTGGGTATATTCTTAACTGTCTCTCACATTTAGCCACAAAAAAATTTTTAAAAGGTTGATTTTTTTATTAGGCCAATTAAATAAAAAAAAATTAATGAGTCCATATTATAATGATTTGAAGCTTATTTTTTTCATTGCCCAACTTAGTTAAAAAATTGGTCGCTGATATTTTTTTAATTTATTTTTAAGTAATAAAATTTACTTTAAAAAAAAATAAACTATGAGTAAGGTACATAAAAAAATTAGGTCTAATTATTATATTTGTCATTAGCTCCATATATCTAAACATTATAATTATCATTAATTAATTTTTTTATTGGCCAATAAAGTAAAAAATTTAGTGGGGCTAATATTCTAGTAATTTAAAAGTTTTTTTTGGCCCAATTAAATGACAAATTTATAAGTTCATATTTTAATTTTTAAAATATTAGTTTTATTGACCCAGCAAAATTGAAAAATTATTGATATTTTTATTGCGAGTAAGGTATATAAAATACATAAGTTTAGTTGTTATATTCGTCGTTGGCCACATATATCTAAATATTATAATTGTCCTTAATTGTTATCTTTTGTTGGCCCAATAAAGAAAAAATATTTAATGGACCAATATTCTAGAATTTTAAATGTTTTTTTATTGGCCCAATAAAACAAAGAATTAATGAGTCCATATTTAAATTTTTAAAAGATTAGTTTTTGTTATCCTAACAAAACTAAAAAATTAGTTGCTCAAATTTTTAAAATTTTTCATTAAATAATAAAAAAATATTTTAAAAAAATCAAATTGTGTATTAAATATACAAAACACCTAGGTATAAAAGTTGCATCCGTTTAAGACTGAACTCGAGAGTTGAAAGAGAGTCACAACCCCTCAAGAATTTTAATTTTTAATTTAGAATACTTTAAATATAGGTATGTCCTTAATTGTCTCTCACTTTTAGCCTCAAAAAATTTTGTCAAAATTTTAAAAGGTTGATTTTTTTATTAGCCCAATTAAAAAAAAAATAAAGCATCGATATTATATTTGTCATGAATTAGAATATGATCGAAGTACATGAAACACCTAGGACCACTTACTATATTTGTCATTAGCCCTATAAATTTAAATATTATAATTATCACTAATTGATACTTTTTATTGGCCTAATAAAGCAAAAAATTTAATGTGCCAATATTTTAATAATTTAAAAGTTTTTTTATTGGCCTAATTAAACAAAAAGTTAATGAGCCTATATTTTAATTTTTAAAAGATTAGTTTCTATTGACCTAGCAAATTGAAAAATTAGTGGCTCATTTTTTAAATTTTCTTTAAGTAATAATAAAACATTTTAAAAATATTCAAATTGGGAGTTAACTATACAAAACACATAAGTCTAAATGTTTCATTAAATATACAAAACACATACATCTACATATTGCATCTGTCTAATATTGAACTTAGGGGTTGAATTAGAGCCATAACTCCTCTAAAATTTTAATTTTAAATTAGAGTACTTTAAATATGGTTTTGTTCTTAACTATCTCATGTTTAGCCCCAAAAAAATCATAACAAAATTTTAAAAGATTTATTTTTTTAATAACCCAATTAAATAAAAAAAATTAATAAGCCCATATTCTAATAATTTAAAATATATTTTTTATTGGCCTAACTTATTTTAAAAATTGATTGCCGACATTTTTTTTAAAATTTATCATTAAGAAATAAAAAAGAAATTAAAATCAATTAAATTGTGAATGAGGTATATAAAACACTCAAGTCTAGTTATTATATTTGTCATTAACCTCATATATCTAACTCTTATAATCACATTAATTCAAATTTTTTATTAGCCCAATAAAACAAAAAAAAATTAATAGAACAATATTGTAGTAATTTCAATATTTTTTTATTGGCCTAATTAAACAGAAAATTAATAAGTTCATATTTCAATTTTTAAAAAGATTAACAACATTGAAGAATTAGTGGCTCACATTTTTAAAATTTTCATTAACTATTAAAAAATATTTTTAAAAGATTGATATTGTAAGTTAAATACACAAAACACCTAGGTCTACTTGTTATATTCATCTTTGGTATCATATATTTAAATGTTATGATCATCATTAATTGATATTTTTTTTATTCACCTAAAATGGAAAAAATCTTAATGGGCCAACAATATGGTAATTTAACATTTTTTTATTAGCCCAATTAAACAAAAAATTAATTATTCCATATTTTAATTTTTAAAAGATTAGTTTTATTGACCTGATAAAATTGAAAAATTAGTAGCGCACATTTTTTAAATTTTCTATTAAGTGATAAAAAAATATTTTAAAAAGATTAAAATTTTTAGTTAAATAAACAAAATATCTTGCTCTAAATGTTGCATCCGTCTAACACCAAACTCGAGGATTGAAATAAAGTCATTGCCCCTCCAAAATTTTCATTTTTCATTTTGAGTATGTTAAATATGGATATAACAACCCAAAAAAAAATTAAAAATTAAAAATTAAATTAAACATTTAAAAATTTAAAATTTTTCTAGGAATAAATCTGGACAACATGTCTGTCCAGGTTCATTCCCAGAATTTCAAAAAAAAAAAAAAAAAAATCAGAAAACCAGCAGCCCCCCCCCCTTAAAACTCTCCCTCCCGTCACTCTCCCTTCCCCTCCCTTTTTCTTCCGGCCGATGAGCCTCCAGCCACTATGGTTGGCCGGCGAGGCGTCCCCCCACCCTGGGCGACGCCGGCGAGCCACCAGCCGGCCGGTAGCACTGCCAGGCGTGGCGGTAAGAGGAGGAGAAGAGAGAGAAAACGCGCACACAGTGGGCAGCGGCTTTTTGGGCTGATTCCGGCTTCATCCGACATCCGATCGAGGCGATTCAGGTGGCGTTGGAAAGCTTGTTCCGAGAGCTTTCTTTTGATACCCATTTTGCAGCAAATGGAGGTCGGATGAGTGAGATATGGAGGAGAGAAATTTTGGGTTTTTTAAACTTTTTCGTCAGATCTAGGACGATCCGACCATTGGATCGACGATCCGAGACCACCTATGGACTTAGGAAGAGGAGAGAAACATGATGGTATGATCAGATCCGGCAAATGTCGCCAAACGACCGGCCGGTACCGTCTTGCGGTGGCTCCGGTGAGCTTTGGAGATTATTCAACTTCCAGAGGCTTCCTCATAAATTTTTGAAATTTTTGAGACACAAATAAACTTCGGGTAAGATTATTTTCATTATTTCTCTTTCTGTAGAGCATAAATACAGTGTTTCTTAAACAGGAAAAATTGGAGAAAAATTCTAAGAAAAATATATGATGAAAGTAAAATTATTTAGAGAAATTATATGGTGTTTGTTGAATTTTTGAGTGATTATAGAATATTTTTGAAAAAATATAGATGGATTTTAGTTAGATTTTTAGCATATGGACATATAAGATTATTTGAAATTATGATATTTAAATTTTATATGATTGGTTGAAGCTTGAGGATAGAGGTTTAAATATGTGAATATTGAATTGGGATGAATTAAGAATATGTTAGCTGCTAGAAACTTATGAAATTGAGTAATATTTTGAGTAAAATATTCATGGGTGATTAGAAAATTATAATTCCTTTTGCAATAGCCTTATAATATTATTAAGGACCGCAAGGCAAAATTTTAGAATTTTTAGAGCATTTTGGGTAGTTTTTGCAAAAGGGCTAGTTATAGGGACTAAAACGTAATTTTTTAAGTTTATGACTATTGTCTGATTTGGAGGGCCCAGGAGGGGCCATGTGATGTTGATGAGATGTGATTGTGGAAATTGAGAATTTAGAAATATTATTTGAATCTTTTTGCAGGTTGGGTAGGTTCTAGGTATAGGGGAAACTCTGTCGGATTTTCGGCATAAATTAGGCTGTCTATTGCCTCTTTAGAGTTTTATTCTAACTTATTACTAATAAATTTATAATTTAATTATTAGGTGATCGAGGTCAGCTATTTTCCTGCATCCAGCAGCCACAATAGTCATCGGTGTACAATGAGTAAAATATTAATTTTAATTGTAATTTCGATATTATTATATATTCAAGCATGCCCATGCATCACTTATAAATATGTATCTATGTAGTTAAACACTAGGCATGTTTTATGTTGCATTCATAATTGTTAAAGTGCCATGGATGTTGTTGTGGTAATTTGGAACAGTGTGCGTGAGTTAGCGTGCGTATGGTATGGTGTTGGCTATGGATAGGACGGGTAGACACGGCTTGAGATCTTCGCTGGTACTCGGTCCTTTGCGGTAGACACGGATTGAGTTTTTCGCTGGGACCCCGATTTGGTTTATTAAGCGAAAGTCCAGCTTGAGATCTTCGCTGGCACAGGTTGGATTAAAGAGAGCTGTATAGGGGATCAGCTCCCATATATTTATGATTTGACATTACTGGGTGTGTAAGTGCTCCAAATTACCTTTTTGCTGTTATGATGTGAAAATATTGACGATGTTGCATTTCACTCCACAGGGTGCATTAGCTTTAGATAGCTATAGAGATTATGGTTAAAATTGATATTTTACTCTCTGAGTCGAACGCTCACTCCTATTCACCTATTTTTCCAGGCTACAGAAGGAGTTATTTTACAAAGCAACCTGTTTTCTTCCTTGCAGGTTTAACGTTGATTATTTAAATGTTTTACTATTTTTTTCTAAATTTGAAATCTAGAACTCCGCATGTGTTAGTAATAGTGTGGGCCTTATTAGAAATCGTGTTAATTTAAATTTTTGAGATTAATGAATGAAAATTTGTATGGTATTTAAACAGTTTGTAAATGAGGTAATAGAGCTGGGCTCCCCTAATTTTATTTTCTGATAATTTCTAGGCTAAGTTGGCCCGAAATAAAATTATAACAGTTTAATTTAAATTATTCTATATGCATATTGGGCCTAAATTGTGGGCCTGATCATGGGTTGAGGAATAGTTAGGCTTACTACGGGCCTTGGGGGCTTTAGGCTGGCCTAGGTCCTAGTGCTGGTCCGGCCCATAGGTTGGGTCGTGACAAAGTTGGTATCAGAGCTTAAGCTCTAGATTCATGGGAAATAATATACTTGGGAGTGTAGAAGGAGTCTTGTTAGGATGTTACATGCGGAGTATAGGATTCTATTTTGTCTTTTTCTGTAATTCTTTGTTTCTAGATTCTGCGTTATACCTCGAGAAATATAAAAGTGCCTCAGCTAGTGTCTTGATTTTCGTGGAGTACATAGAAATGTGAAATAGAGTTAGCAGACATGTTGAGGTCTGTCATGAGGATACGTACTCCAAGAAGTGCTATATTTTTGTCAGTATGGGTTTAAATGGTGTGCCCATTTCGTGCAAGGTACGAGTACATAAAGGTGAGTCTTGAAAGTACAGTTGCACTAGATAAGGATGAGGATACCACTGCTGGCAGTCATCAGTGGATGACCCAGTCAGAATAAGTTTATGATAATAGAAGATTTAAGAGAGATAAGAAATTGGGAGACCTAGTCTGTCAGGACGTATCGTAGTAACTATACAATGTTCTCAATGTCTGCTCTGTAAGCTGCAGATTACAGTACAGACATGAGATTATTGTGTAGAGCTGCGTACTTCCCTGTATTGCTCATGATAAGGATGTTTGCAGGCAGTCTCTGTTTTGGTATAGTTATGCCAGAATAGGGTTCTATTACTGCAAAAGAGTTTGGAAATACTAGGTAGAGATTTAAAACCCTATAGTTAGAATATTAAAGGGTTATAATTGCAAGGTAGCTAGAGTTAGTGACTCAGTTACCCTAACATGAGCTACAGTTACATCAGGAATTGCTGAAAGACTAGCAGTTTCAGTATAGTCATAAATTAAAGGTAACACCTATAGGGTGAGGCCATTTGATCTTTGATATGGGGTCTTAGAGAGTTTTGGCATTGTAATGGGCCTTTTGCCTAAAGTTTAGTGAAAAATAGTATCTTCCTTGTGTAGCAGCAGGGCACAAGGTACGATTTTTCTCCCCTAAGGGAGACAGGATGCTGTGGATGATGTTCATAGCCTGTGAAACGACACTTTAAGGGGTTTATCGTATGATAAGAGAGTAGATAGCTTGACATGGTTGTGGCAAAGTGGAAGATGTAGTACCTTTTTCGCAGTCAATTATGATGTAAAGTGGTCTTATTCTTTCAAGAGGGATAGGGGTTTATTACTAATAATGGTGACCAACAAAATAGTGCCCTAGATGGGATTGTAGAGTGTGGTAGAGAGTAGTTGGCTCGGGTATTCTGGAGATTGATACAAGTTCCATTATAGGAATCATATATAATCAGATCATGATGGATGTAAACTCTTTGAATTGGATGACGGGTTTGGGTGCCCGGTATCTTAAGTTTTGACTAATTGAGTAAACATGGAAAAAAATAATAAATAAAATAATAATAATAATAATAATAATAACAAATAAATAAAAATTTATGCAGAATCAGTTCTCGAGGTAGTAAAGGTATTATGTAAGCTAAAGGATAAGAATAGAGATCATACAATAAAAGTATGACTGTAATTTCCTGAGTTCCTTTCTAACTTCATATTGTTCAAAACAATAGTATAATCTAATTATAACAGTATTAAGAGTAATAAATTAGCGAAGATAATCACAAAAGGCCAATGGATAAAGAAAGTACAGAATGAAAGTTTGGACAATTGATTGCAGATGCAATATAATCTAAATGCCAGTGGAAGTACTAGCTAGAGTGGTCAAAGGACTAAATCTGAGTAGCACAAATATGTGATAACGTGGTAGAGACTCTGAAAGATATAGTTTGCAAGTACAGTTGTCATGTTAGGAAGAATAATGGAACCAGGGATAGAATAGTTAAGTTCTATTTTGGGTAAGACAAAAGACATAAATGAAAGGACAGCCTGAAGGGCGCATAATAAAAGGAACAAAGTTAAGATATAGGGTAGGCTAAGTGTTATTCTTGGCAAGGTAAATGACAAGGATGGAAAACCCAAAATGGGACCACATTAGTGAGAATAGTGATGGAGATATGGAATCTAGTAATGTGATACTCATAGCATGATGTAGTTGAGGTAGTGCCAGGGGTTAAAATATAGAGCTTGGAGTTACATGATCGGATCATACTTTATTTATTCCCTATTCCTAAAGTGAAGTGGATAGCAATGGGGCAAGATTCTTTTAACTTGTTAACAGTATCAAGAATATTAGACGAGGAATATAACAAAAATGAACAAAAGCTAGAAGTGTGCGATGATATTGCGGACTATCTAATTAGGCAGAGAAAAAGAAGTTAGTAAGTAGTAAGTTGAATAAAAGTCAATCTAAGGGATCAAATAGGTATGATGAGTGGAAAGAATTATAGAGAATGACACATAGGTTTTAGGTTAGACTTTTGAGATGGTGAGAAGGTAGTTAGAGGTTCGTTATGAATGTCAAGCAAACATTGTTAGTGTGATCAACAGAATCACTTTGCAGTGAAGCAATAACGACAGAACAACAGTAGGGGTAGAATAAAAAGTGATAAGTATGGGTGGTAATAAATCACTGGAAAGTTCAAGGATCAAATTAATGACCATAGATAAGGGTGGAATTAGTGTTGGAAGAATCTATTAGTAAGAGAAATCTTTTAGGATTCAACAAAAGTTAAGGGCACAATATAAATGATGATAGATATGAATCATAGATCGAGTATAAGTAAAGTTAATAAATTATAAAATATTATGTCAGGAAGGCCAATGGTACGGTAAAGGGTTCATGCAGATGATACCTTATAGGTAGAGCACAATTGTGCTAGGAGATGATGAAATTTGGAGAGAAAGACCAAGAAACATAGGTGAAACGTTATAATATGACGATCGGGCATAGTTGAACATAAGAGGATATTTTTCTTTCTTTTCAATTTTAGCTTATGCTTTTGGTTCTGGAGGGTTATATAAGGAACAGAGACTGAATCAAGGAGACCTAGTTATCTGAGAGTTTGGTAGGCACCAATTCATGCACAATTTCCTGATATGAGAATGATAGTAAGTGCATACCTAGTGTTAAGTATGAAAGGACGATCAGAGTAATGACAGGAGTTAAATTGAGTTAGCTACTAGGGCTTGCAATTGTTTTAAACTATGAGCTGGAGGAAATATTAGTTATGGATGAGTTTCAATAGATGAAATTGTTGCTGATGGGTAATTTGAGGTTGAAGTTTGGAAAGTTATGGGCAGTATCTGTGATTATATTAAGGAGAATAAACACGTGAAGTATCTTATTTAGAATCAAGGGATGGCACACATTTCCCACAGCCGTGTTAGTTCAGATGGAACTTATAGTTTCTGGAGCTCCTATCCATCCGGGATGAGCAATTTCCTACTAAGGCTGGTAGGGAATGATAATGTTCTGATAGGTAAGTTGGGAAAAGGAGATACAAAAAGAAATTTCTATGGGTAATTATAAGTGTTACATAAGGTGAAGAATGTGCTGGTAAGAGTAAATCGTAATGTTAGAATTCTCGAAGTAACGAAACTAGTAATCAAGATAAGACTAAGAAATAAAAAGAAAGTTAAAGTTGATGATATGATGGACATCCTTGAAGGAAAAAGGTGTAAGGGTGAAATAGGACTAAAATTAAGGAATAAGTACAGCAGGTTGAAAAGATATCAACAATACCAGAAAAAAAAATGTGGATAAGATCCAAAGGACAGTAATAAAGCTCAGTAGAGCTAGTTAAAATGATGAGGATAAGAAGGAATAGGTATGCTAGGAACATATTAAGAGATGTTTGAAATCAGTTATTATGAGATGATATAGTAAAAGAGTAGTGGAGCCTCGATCTAAGTGCTAATGTGTCAGAAGTAGGCCACATACTAAGAAGCTTTAGGAAGAAGTCTAGATATTCTCATTCCAGAGGAGGAGTGAGAATTGATAAAGTCACATGGATTGAGTTGTCAGGGAATATAAACACTTTTGTTATGTAAGAGAAGAGACCCAGTTCACTTTCTAATATTGATAAATGGTACACTTAGCCCTTGGAGGGAACTCTACCTAACTAGTTACATAAGAAACATAAGTCATGTTTTGGGGAAACAGAGATTATTGAAACAAAGAAATGAGGACTGAAGTCACCAAGAGACACGTTAGGACGTAATAAAAGTGAGATAAGAACTAAAGTCGATTAAAGTTATCAGATATCGAGTCGAGAGTAGTGGAGGTATAGTGAATACTTGAGATGTCAGAAAAATGGTCAATGAATAGCCAAGAGATAAGAGTATCTCTAGAAAGAGATGATGACAAATAGGACACTATAGTAGAATCAGAGAGCAGTAGAATGTCATATATAATATACGAGGAGATTGAAGAATAAATGTTTTACCAATCTCTGTATAGCTGGAGGAGTAATGATTGTACTTGTTCTAATAATCTTCTTTTCCTTATCTCTTGTTTATTTGAAAATTCGAGGACGAATTTTTCTTAAGGGGGGAAGAATGTAACAACCCAAAAAAAAAATTAAAAATTAAAAATTAAATTAAACATTTAAAAATTTAAAATTTTTCTAGGAATGAATCTGGACAACATGTCTGTCCAGGTTCATTCCCAGAATTTCAAAAAAAAAAAAAAAATCAGAAAACCAGCAGCCCCCCCCCCCCCTTAAAACTCTCCCTCCCATCACTCTCCCTTCCCCTCCCTTTTCTTTCGGCCGGCGAGCCTCCAGCCACCATGGCCGGCCAGCGAGGCGTCTCCCCACCCTGGGCGATGCCGACTAGCCACCAGCCGGCCGGTAGCACCACTAGACGCGGCGGTAAGAGGAGGAGAAGAGAGAGAAAATGCACGCACAGTGGGCAGCGGCTTTTCGGGCCGATTCCGGCTTCATTCGACGTCCGATCGAGGCGATTCAGGTGGCGTTGGAAAGCTTATTCTGAGAGCTTTCTTTTGATACCCATTTTGTAGCAAATGGAGGTCGGATGAGTGAGATATGGAGGAGAGAAGTTTTGGATTTTTCAAGCTTTTTCGTCAGATCTAGGATGATTCGACCGTTGGATCGATGATCCGAGACCACTTATGGACTGAGGAAGAGGAGAGGAACATGATGGTATGATCAGATCTGGCAAATTTCGCCGGCGACTGGCAGCTGGCCACCGTGCGCGGTGGTTCTGGCGGTGGCTCCAGTGAGCTTTGGAGATGATTCAACTTCCAGAGGCTTTTTCATAAATTTTTGGAATTTTTGAGGCACAGATAAACTTCGGGTAAGATTATTTTCATTATTTCTCTGTCTGTGGAGCATAAATACAGTGTTTCTTAAACAGGAAAAATTGGAGAAAAATTCTAAGAAAAATATATGATGAAAGTAAAATTATTTGGAGATATTCTATGGTGTTTGTTGAATTTTTGAGTAATTGTAGAATATTTTTGAAAAAATATAGATGGATTTTAGTTAGATTTTTAGCATATGGGCATATAAGATTATTTGAAATTATGATATTTAAATTTTATATGATTGGTTGAAGCTTGAGGATGGTGGTTTAAATATTTGAATATTGAATTGGGATGAATTAAGAATGTGTTAGCTGCTGGAAACTTATGAAATTGAGTAATATTTTGAGTAAAATATTCATGGGTGATTAGAAAATTATAATTCCTTTTGCAATAGCCTTATAATATTATTAAGGACCGCGGGGCAAAATTTTAGAATTTTTAGAGCACATTTGGATAGTTTTTGCAAAAGGGCTAGTTATAGGGACTAAAATGTAATTTTTCAAGTTTATGACTATTGTCTGATTTGGAGGGCCCAGGAGGGGCCATGTGATGTTGATGAGATGTGATTGTGGAAATTGAGAATTTAGAAGTGTTATTTGAATCTTTTTGCAGGTTGGGTAGGTCCCAGGTATAGGGAAAACTCTGCCGCATTTCCTGCATAAATTAGGTTGTCTATTGCCACTTTAGAGTTTTATTCTAACTTAATACTAATAAATTTATAATTTAATTATTAGGTGATCGAGGTCAGCTATTTTCCTGCATCCAGCAGCCACAAGAGTCATCGGTGTACAATGAGTAAAATATTAATTTTAATTGTAATTTTGATATTATTATATGTTCAAGCACGCCCATGCATCACTTATAAATATGTATCTATGTAGTTAAACACTAGGCACATTTTATGTTGCATTCATAATTGTTAAAGTGCCATGGATGTTGTTGTGGTAATTTGGAGCAGTGTGCGTGAGTTAGCGTGCGTGTGGTGTGGTGTTGGCTATGGATAGGACGGGTAGACACGGCTTGAGATCTTCGCTAGGACCCGGTCCTTCGGGGTAGACACGGCTTGAGTTCTTCGCTGGGACCCTGATTTTGTTTATTAAGCGAAAGTCCGGCTTGAGATCTTCGCTGGCACAGGTTGGATTAAAGAGAGCTGTATAGGGGATCAGCTCCCATATATTTATGATTTGACATTACTGGGTGCGTGAGTGCTCCAAATTACCTTTTTGCTGTTATGATGTGAAAATATTGACGATGTTGCATTTCACTCCACAGGGTGCATTAGCTTTACATAACTATAGAGATTATGGTTAAAATTGATATTTTACTCTCTGAGTCGAACGCTCACTCCTATTCACCTATTTTTCCAGGCTACAGAGGAGTTATTTTACAGAGCAACCTGTTTTCTTCCTTGCAGGTTTAACGTCGATTATTTAAATGTTTTACTATTTTTTTCTAAATTTGAAATCTAAAACTCCGCATGTGTTAGTAATAGTGTGAGCCTTGTTAGAAATCGTGTTAATTTAAATTTTTTAGATTAATGAATGAAGATTTATATGGTATTTAAACAGTTTATAAATGAGGTAACAGGGTTGAGCTGGGCTCCCCTAATTTTAGTTTCTGAAAATTTTTGGGCTAAGTTGGCCAGAAATAAAATTATAACAGTTTAATTTAAATTATTCTATATGCATATTGGGCCTAAATTGTGGGCCTGGTCATGGGTTGAGGAATAGTTAGGCTTACTACGGGCCTTGGGGGCTTTAGGTTGGCCCAGGTCCTAGTGCCGGTCCGGCCCATAGGTTGGGTCGTGACAATATTCTTAGGTGTCTCTCACGTTTAGCCTCAAAAAAATCTCAACAAAATTTTAAAATGTTAGTTTTTTTTTTATTAACCCAATTAAATAAAAAATTTAATAAGCCAATATTCTAATAATTTGAAGCTTATTTTTTTATTGGTCCAACTTAGTTGAAAAATTAATCACCGATATTTTTTAAATTTACTTTTATGTAATAAAAAAGAATTAAATTGTGAGTGAGGTACATAAAATGCCCAAGTCTAATTGTTATATCTATCATTAGCCCTATACATCTAACTGCTATAATCATCATTAATTGAAATATTTTATTGGCTCAATAAAACAAAAAATTTAATAAGTTAATATTCTAGTAGTTTCAAAGTTTTTTTTTGTTGGATCAATTAAGCAAAAAATTAATGAGTCCAATATTTAAATTTTTAAAGTATTAGTTTTTATTTGCCTAACAAAATTAAAAAGTTACTGGTGCATATTTTTAAAATTTTCTTTTAAGTAATAAAAAAATATTTTAAAAAGATTCAAATTGTAAGTTAAATACACAAAAAAACCTATGTCTAAATATTGCATCCTTCTCACACCGAATTTTGGAGTTGAAACAGAGCCATAGTCCCTCTAATATTTTAATTTTTAATTAGAGTACATTAAATGTGAGTATGTTTTTAAGTGTCTCTCATGTTTAGCCTCAAAAAGATATTAAAAAAAAATTAAAAGGTTGATTTTTTTTATTAGCCCAATTGAAAAAAATATATAATAAGCACATATTCTAATAAGATGTTTATTTTTTCTTATTGGTCCAACTTAATTGAAAAATTGTTTGCTGTTGTTTTTTAAATTCACTTTTAAGTAACAAAAAAGAAAATTTGTGAGTAAGGTACATAAAATGCCTAAGTTTAGCTGTTATATCTGTCATTGGCCCCATATATCTAAATGTTATAATCATTATTAATTATTTTTTTATTAGCCCAATAAAGCAAAAACTTTAATGCACCAATATTCTAGTAATGTAAATGTTTTTTCATTGGCCTAATTAAACAAAAAAAGAAATTAGTAAGTCTATATTTTAATTTTTAAAAGATTAGTTTTTATTGAGCTAACATTATTGAAAAATTAGTGGCCCATATTTTTAAAATTTTCCTTTAAGTGTAAAAAAAAAATATTTTAAAAAAATTCAAATTGTTGCTTAAATATACAAAACACCTAGGTCTAAATATTGCATCTGTTTAACACCGAATTTGGGGGTTGAAAAGAAGCCATAGCCCCTTTAAAATTTCAATTTTTAATTTAGAGTTTTTTAAATTTGGGTATGTTTTTAACTATTTATCACATTTAGCATAAAAAATTTCAATAATTTGAAGTTTTTTTTTTTTTTGGTCATCATAGTTGAAAAATTGGTTGTAAATATTTTTTAAATTTGTTCTTAAGTATTAAAAAGAATTAAATTGTGAGTGAAATATATAAAGCACCTAAATCTAGTTGTTATATCCATCATTGGCTCTACATATCTAAATGTTATATTCATCATTAATTGATATTTTTTATTGGTCCAATAAAGCAAAAAAAATTAATAGAGCAATATTCTTATAATTCAAAAGTTTTTTTATTGGCCCAATTAAATAAAAAAATTAATAAGTCCATATTTTAATTTTTAAAAGATTTGCTTTTGTTGACCTAACAAAATTGAAAAATTAGTGTCCCATATTTTTAAAATTTTCCCTTAAGTAATAAAAAAAGTATTTTAAAAATATTAATATTTTGAGTTAAATACGCAAAACACCTAAGTCTAAATATTGCATTCGTCTAACACTGAACTTGAACATTGAAATAGAGCCACCACCCTCCAAAATTTTTATGTGTAATTTAGAGTACTTTAAATGAGGGTATATACTTAATTGTCTCTCATCATTTAACCTAAAAAAAATGATGAGGATCATCATAGAGCACCACCACTCTTCAAAAGGGCAATCATTAGGGCGGGAGCTAAGCAACTTCAAAGCATGCTCATAGACCATAAAAGGGTTTTTGGCTTAGGAGGGGAGCTGCATTAGGAAGGCCTAGCTTGCTTGCTCCAAGAATCTAAGTGGATCACCATATGCCAAGTTGAAGCTTACATTGCCACGTCACTAGCCACATCACCGACCATGTAAGCTTCCATTGCCACATCACCAGCCACTTTGGACGTGCCTCTAGCCACCTTGGAGTCCAGTTGGCAGCCATCTTGGAGTTTGTAGGGTTCACGCCACATGAAGGGAGCTCATTGGTTCATTTGAATTAAAAAGAGCTACTTTTTGACCAAGTGGGCTTCAATATTCTGCCACAAAGAGGGACCAGTTGCTATCACCTTCTGCCCTTTTGTAATTAATGCTACTGCCACCTTTTTGTCTTTATAATTAGTACACTTACTATTCTTGTTAGGATTGCCAATATGGCACAATTATTTTTAACTCTTGTCTTAACATTTTTAGCTTATGTTTCTATAACCCTAGGTTTATAAGGAAGAGAATATCATCTTCTTCCTTTAGTTTTTCATTGCTATTGCACATGAGAGCCTCCATTAAAGAGAGAGTCTAAGTTTTCTTTCTTGCTAGTTTCTGGAAGAACTATAACTTAGACAACTTGATCACTTGCCTGTTTTACTTAATGATTAATATAATCTCCCACAAGTTGGGTTACTGTGTTGATACTTGATCTGTTCCTCTTTGAATATATATTCCGGTGCTTCTTTTTCCATAGAGATTGCATCTTATTTTGTTCAAAGAAAACTTGTTTTGGTGTTGATGATCCTTGGGTTCCATTAGAGGTCTGCATCCTTAGGCAATGTCCATTTGGGGTGCCTATCAAAAAATCTTAATGAAATTTTAAAATATTGATTTTTTATTAGCCCAATTAAATAAAAAAAATCTATAAGCCCATATTTGAAGCTTATTTTTTCTTTTAGCCCAACTTAGTTGAAAAATTGATCGCTCATTTTTCTAAATTTATTTTTAGGTAATAAAAAAGAATTTAAAAGAATTAAATTATGTGTGAGGTACATAAAATACTTAGGTCTAATTGTTATATCTGTCATTAACCCCATATATGTAAATGTTGTAATCGTCATTATTTTTTTTTTATTGGCCCAATAAAGTAAAAAAATTTAATTGACCAATATTCTAGAAATTTAAAAGTTTTTTAATTGGCCCAATTAAACTAAAAAAATAGAGCCCATATTTTATTTTTTTAAAAAAAATTAGTTTTATTGACCTACCAAAATTGATAAATTAGCGGCCCATATTTTTAAAATTTTCCTTTACGTAATAAAAAAAATATTTTAAAAATATTCAAACTGTGAGTTAAATACACAAAACACCTAAGTCTATATATTGTATCCGACTAACACTGAACTCATAAGTTGAAGCAAAGCCATAGCCCCTCCAATTTTAATTTTTAATTTGGAGTACTATAAATGTTGGTATGTTTTTACTGTTTCCCACATTTAGCCTCAATAAAATTTAAAGAAAATTTTAAAATTTTGATTTTTTAATTAACCCAATTAAATAAAAAATTTAATAACCACATATTCTAATCATTTAAACCTTAATTTTTTTTATTGGCTCAATTTATTTAAAAAATTGGTCATTGATATTTTGCAAATTTAATTTTCAGTAATAAAAAAAAATTAAAAAGAATTAAATTGTGAGCAATGTACGCCTAAGTTTAGATGTTATAATGGTCTTTGGCCCCATATATCTAAATGTTATAATCATCATTAATTGATTGGCCTAATAATGCAAAGAATTTGATGGGTCAATATTCTAGTAATTCAAAAGTTTTTCTATTAGCCCAATTAAACAAAACATTAATGAGTCTATATTTTAATTTTTAAAGGATTAGTTTTTATTGACCTAACAAAATTGAAAAATTAGTAGCCTATGTTTTTAAAATTTTCCTTTAAATAATAAAAAAAGAATTTTAAAAAGATTCAAATTATGAGTTAAATTATCAAAACCTAAGTCTAAATGTTGCATCCATCTAATACTAAAATCGGGGGTTGAAATAGAGTCATAGCCCCTCCAAAATTTTAATTTTTTAGTTTAAAGTACTTTAAATATAGGCACATTCTTAACCGTCTCTCACATTTAGTCTCAAAAAAAAATCTTAATAAAATTTTAAAAGATTGATTTTTCTAATAGCCCAATTAAATAAAATATTCAATGAGCCAATATTTTAATTATTTGAAGCTTTTTTTTTATTGGTGCAACTTATTTGAAATATTCATCACCGATATTTTTTAAATTTATTTTTAAGTTAAATTGTAAGTGAGGTATATAAAATATCTAGGTCTAGTTGGTATATCCATCATTGGCCCCATATATTTGAATGTTATAATCATCATTAATTGATATTTTTTATTGCCCAATAAAACAAAAAAAATTAATGCACTAATATTCTAGTAATTTGAAAGTTTTTTTATTTGCCTAATTAAATAAAAAATATTAATGAGTCCATATTTTAATTTTTTTAATAGATTAGTTTTTATTGACCTAACAAAATGGAAAAATTAGTATCCTACATTTTTAAAATTTTCCTTTAAGTAATAAAAAAATATTAAAAAATTCAAATTATGGGCTAAATACACAAAGCACCTAAGTTTAAATGTTGTAATTGTGTAGCACCGACTTTGGTGGTTGAAATAGAGCCACAACCCCTCTAATATTTTCATTTTTAATTTAGATTACTTTAAATGTAGGTATATTCTTAACTAAATAAAAAAATTTAATGAGCTCATATTCTAAAAATTTGAAACTTATTTTTTTTATAGGCCCAATTTAGTCGAAAAATTAGTCATCGATATTTTTAAAATTTACTTTTAAGTAATTAAAAGAATTCATTAGCCCAATTAAATAATAAATTAATGAGTCCATATTTTAATTTTTAAAAGATTAGTTTTTACAGACTTAACAAAATTAAAAAATTAGTGGTTCACATTTTTTTAAATTTTTCTTTAAGTAATAAAAAAATATATTTTAAAAAGATTCAAATTGTGAGTTAAATATACAAAACACCTAAGTCAAAATGTTACATCCATCTAGTATTGAACTCGGGGGTTGAAACAAAGCCACAATTCCTTCAAATTTTAATTTTTAATTTAGAATACTTTAAATGAGGGTATATTCTTAACTGTATCTCAGGTTTAGCCTCAATAAAATCTTAACAAATTTTGAATGATTAATTTTTTTATTATCCAATTAAATAAAAAAAATAATTAGCCCATATTCTAATAATTTAAAGCTTACTTTTTGGTTGGTCCAACTTAGTTGAAAAGTTGGTCGCCTATTTTCTTTTTTTAATTTGTTTTTAAGTATTATAAAAGAATTAAATTGCGAGTGATGTACATACAGCACCTAGGTCTAGTTGTTATACCCACCATTTGCCCTATATATTTAAATGTTTTAATATTCATTAATTAATATTTTTTATTGACCTAATAAAACACAAAAAAATTAATATACCAATATTCTATTAATTTAAAAGTTTTTATTGGCCCAATCAAATAAAAAATTAATGAGTCTATATTTTAATTTTTAAAATATTAGCTATTGTTGGCCTAACACAATTGAAAAATTAGCACCCTACATTTTTAAAATTTTCCTTTGTGTAATAAAAAATATTTTAAAAAATTAAAAATTGTGAGTTTAATGTACAAAATTGAAAATTTAGTAGCCCACATTTTTAAAATTTTCCTTTAAATAATAAAATTTTTTTAAAAAGATTCAAATTATGAGTTAAATATATAAAACACCTAGGTCTAAACGTGAGAATGTTCTTAAATATCTATCATGTTTAGCCTCAAAAAAATCTAAACTAAATTTTAAGAGGTTGATATTTTTATTAGTCCAATTAAATAAAACATTTAAAGAGCCCATATTCTAATATTTTGAAGCTTTATTTTTTAATGGGGCCCAAATTATTTGAAAAATTGATCGCTGATATTTTTAAAATTTTTTAAATGGTAAAAAGGAATTTAAAAAGAATTAAATTGTGATCGAGCTATATAAAACTCCTATGTTTATTTATTATATCCATCATTGACCCCATCCATATAAATGTTATAATTGTCATTAATTGATATTTTTACTAGCCCAACAAAGCAAAAATTTTACTAGCCAATATTCTATTAATTTAAAAGTTTTTTTATTGGACCAATTAAAAAAAATTAATGAGTCCATATTTTAATTTTAAAAGATAAGTTTTTATTGACCTAACAAAATTAAAAATTAGTGGTTCAAATTTCTAAATTTTCCGTCAAGTATATCAAAAATTATTTTAAAAAGATTCAAATTGTGAGTTAAATACCCAAAACACCTATGTCTAAATGTTGTATCCATCTAACACCGAGCTTGGGCATTGAAATAGATCAACAACTGCTCTAAAATTTTAATTTTTAATTTAGAGTACGTTAAATATGTGTATATTCTTAATTGTCTGTCACATTAGCCTTAGAAAAAAAATCAAAACTAAATCTTAAGAGGTTGATTTTTTTTATTAGCCCAACTAAATAAAAAGTTTAAAGAGCCTATATTCTAAATTTTTGAAGCTTTATTTTTCATTTGCCCAACTCAGTTGAAATTTTTGTTGCCAATATTTTTTAAATTTATTTTTAAGTAATAAAAATAAATTAAAAAGAATTAAATTGAGTGAGGCACATAAAACACCTAGATCTAGTTATTATATATGTCATATGTCCCTTATATTTAAATGTTATAATGATCATTAATTTATATTTTTTATTAGCATAGTAAAGTAAAAAATTTAATGGGCTAATATTCAAGTAATTTAAAAGTTTTTTTTGGCCCAATTAAACAAAAATTTAATGAGTCCATATTTTCATTTAAAAAATATAGTTTTTATTGACCTAACAAAATTAAAAACTTAGTAGCCCACATTTTTTAAATTTTCATCTAAGTAATAAAAAAATATTTTAAAAACATTCAAATTGTGAGTTAAATACACAAAACACTTAGGTCTAAATCTTGCATCCATCTAAAAATGAAGTCAAGGTTGAAACAGAGCCATGGCACCTCCAAAATTTTAATTTTCAGTTTAGAGTACTTTAAATGTGGATATATTCTCAATTGTCTCTTACGTTTAGCCTCAAAAAATTTCAACATTTAAAAAATTGATTTTCTTAATAGCATAATTAAATAATAAATTTAATGATTATATATTTTAATAATTTGAAGCTTATTATTTTATTAGCCAAACTTTTTAAAATGTTGGTTGCAAATATTTTTAAATTCATTTTTAAGCAATAAATAAGAATTTAAAAAGTATTAAATTATGAGTAAGGTACATAAAACACCTAAGTCTGGTTGTTATATCTACCATTAGCCCCATATATTTAAATATTGTAATCATCATTAATTGATATTGCTTATTGGCCCAATGAAATAAAAAATTTAATGGGCCAATATTCTAGTAATTTAAAATTTTTTTATTTCCTAATTAAACAAAAAATTAATGAGTTTATATTTTAATTTTTAAAATATTAGTTTTTATTAGCCTAACAAAATTGAAAAAATTAATGACACACATTTTTAAAATTTTCTTTTAAGTGAAAAAAATATTTTAAAAAGTTTCAAATTATGAGTTAAACACGCAAAAATTGGGTGCCTATATTTTTTTTTTTTAAGTAACAAAAGAGAATTTAAAAGGAACTAAATTGTGAATGAGGTACATAAAACACCTAGGTTTAGTTGCTATATCCATCATTAGTCTCATATATTTACTTATTATAATCATCATTAATTGATATTTTTTATTTGACCAACAAAAAAAATTAATGCACCATTATTTTAGTAATTTAAAAATTTTTATTGGCCCAATTAAATAAAAAATTAATAAATCGACATTTTAATTTTAAAGGATTAGTTTTTATTGATGTAACAAAATTGAAAAATTAGTAGCATGTATTTTTAAAATTTTCATATAAGTAATAAAAAAATATTTTAAAAAGGTTCAAATTTTGAATTAAACATACAAAACACTTAGGACTAAATATAACATTTGTCTAACATCGAACTCATGGGTTGAAACAAAGCCATAGCCCTCCAAATTTAATTTTTTTTTATTTAAAGTACTCTAAATATGGGTATGTTCCTAACTGTCTCACACATTTAGCTATAAAAAAAATCATAACAAAATTTAAAACGTTGATTTTTTTTATTAGCTCAATTAAGTAAAAAAAATTTAATGAGTGCATATTAAGTTTTTTTTTATTGGCCCAACTTAGTTAAAAAATTAGTCACAGATTTTTTTAAAAATTTCTTTTAAATAATAAAAAGAAATTAAAAATAATTAAATTATGAGTAAGGTACATAAAATACCTAGGTTTGGTCGTTATATCCGTCATTGAACCCATATATCTAAATGTTATAATCGTCATTAATTGATAATTTTTATTAGCCCAATAAAGCAAAAAAAAAAAATTGATGGGCCAATATTCTAGTAATTTTAAAGTTTTTTATTGGCTCAATTAAACAAAAAATTAATGATTCCATATTTTAATTTTTTAAAGATTAGTTTTTGTTGATGTAACAAAATTGAACGATTAGTAGCCCACATTTTTTAAATTTTCCTTTAAACACTAAAAAAATAATTTAAAAAGATTCAAATTGTGAGTTAAATACACAAAACACTTAAATTTAAATATTGCATCTCGAATGCAGTAGTTGAAATAGAGTCAGAATACCTCCAAAATTTTAATTTTCAATTTAGAGTATTTTAAAATGTAGGTATATTCTTAACTATCTCTCATGTTTAGTCTTAAAAAAAATCTTAACAAAATTTTAAAGGGTTGATTTTTTTTATTATCTCAATTAATTAAAAAATCTAATGAGCCTATATTCTAATAATTTGTAACTTTTTTTTTTTATTTTCCCAACTTAGTTTAAAAATTTGCTGCCTATAATTTTTAAATTTATTTTTAGGTAACAAAAAGGTATACAAAATAGTTAAATTGTGAGTGAGAAATAAAATACCTAGGTCTAGTTGTTATATCTGTTATTGGCCCCATATTCCTAAATGTTATAATTATCATTAGTTGATATTTTTTATTGGCCCAATAAAGCAAAAAATTTAATGGACCAATATTCTAGTAATTTAAAAGTTTTTTTTATTAGCCTAGTTAAACAAAAAATTAATGGTTTTATATTTTAATTTTTAAAAGATTCGTTTTTATTGACCTAAGAAAATTGAAAAATTAGTTCCTTTAAGTAATAAAAAAAATATATTTTAAAAGGATTCAAATAGTGAGTTAAATACACAAACACCTAGGTCTAAATATTGCATCCATCCAACATCGAACTTGGAGATTGAAACAAAGCCACAACCCCTCCAAAATTTTATTTTTAAATTTAGAAAACTTTAAATGTGGGTATTTTCTTAATTATCTCTCACGTTTAGTCTCAAAAAATCTTAACAAAATTTTAAATTGTTGATTTTGTAACACCTCTATTTGCATAGCCTGGTATATTTCACTATTCCGGTGACCAATGTCGGTCCGGATAATTAAGGGGATTAGAACCACATCTAAGACAACTAGATAAGCTCTGAATACAAATAATTAGTAATTGTCAATTAGTTAAGTATAAATAAGAAAAATAGAACATAAGAGGTTAAATGAGCTGAGAGTCACAGCGATGGGTGACCTTCTCGAGAAGGACTGCGAGGTCGATATAAACTCAATTTTTGAACCGTAAAATGTGACTCCACGGTCCTTAGAACTATTGCGAACACAGTGGAAAAGAGAAAATCACAAAAAAGAATGGTTAAGCAGGTCAAATAATTAGGTCAGGGATTCGAAAGAAATATTAAATTATTTGCAAACCAGATCGAACCGGCGATGAGCAATTTGGTCAATTGACCCCTAGAGTTGACTCCTGACCTAACTGTCAAATAAAATCGGAGAAAAGAAAATTTTGGGATCAAGAATTAGATTAAAGAACTAAAGAAAAATAAATGAAAAAAAAAGAAAAAAGTTAGATTGCATCACTTTGATGACATCACATATGATGTCAAAATCAATTTTTATTTCCCATCAATTTTGACCAAGTCAATTTAGTTTAATTAAACTTAAAAATAAAGAAAATGAAAAAAAAATCTCACTTTCTTCTCCAAGAGTGAGCTGGCACTCTCACTTCTCTCTTCCTCTCACCCCAAAACTCCATGAAAGCTCATTTTTGAGCTTGAAGAAACCATAATTTAGCCATAGAAAAGGGAAACTCCTTAGTTAAACCTTGTTAACCTCGCTTGAGAAGAAGATTGATCAAGAAAAAAAGGAAGAAAAGAAGAAGAAAATTGAAGATTGAACATCAAAGTGAGGTTAGTTCTTTTAATTGAAATTTTAGTTTATTAGTTGTGTTTGTGGTTTGAGTAACTTAGAAATTAACTTACAATCAAAAGAAAACATCTTTGGAGGACCAAAGGGAAATTCGGCCAACATGGGTGGGGGTATGATTTGCATGAGTTTGATTGAATTAAAAGTGTACATGAGCTTGAATGAGTTGATTAATATGTTTATATGTTTTGATTTAGTAAAATGTAACAAAATTAGTGAGTTAGGGTTTTGGACCTAGGGTTTGGGAGACAAAATTTTGAGAATTGGTCAAATGGTATATTTGACCTAGTTTGAGATGAAAAATGGTCATGTATGAGTAATTGTGGTATGTTGGAAGTGTTGGAATCAAATGGAGATTCAGATTGGATATGGTCATTATGCAGGCAGCATGACCAAGGTCCCTTTCAAGGACCAAAAATGAAAATTTACCAACCCAATTAGTGTGAGGCCAATTGAGAATGAAACTAGACACAAAATGACAGATTTTTCATTTAGGAATTATGCCCAAAAAGTGACAATAACATAGTGAACAAATTGGCCAAATCCGGAATTGGGTGTTCTGCCCTGTACAAAAATGACGAAATGAACAATATTTGTTCATTTCGCCATAACTTGGTTTAGGCAAGTCTAAATGACCTGAAATTTTACCAATAGAAAGCTGAGATATAGACCTACAACTTTTAAGAAGAACGAAAATCCAAATTATGCGCTTAACCAAGTCATTTAGTCACCCAAAAATTAGTGACCTAAAACTGCCAGAACCAAGTTGGTGCCCAGAAAATCTGGGTTAGACCAATCCAGCCAGCCATGTTCAAATGGTTATAATTTGAGTTACAAAACTCCAAATGGAGTGATTCAAAAAGGGAAATAAAGTTAAGACAATAAGGAACCACTTCTATGAAGAAAACTTAGCCAAATTCTAACAGCAACATAACCAATGGAACAGTGCAAAATAGGACACCAAAACTAAAAATTTGCAATTTTGCCTAAAAGACTTAAGTTTTGAGAAAATGATCAAAACTAATAAGTTAGGTAACCAAAATGTGGTATGTGGGTATAATCGGATTTCCCATACCTATTAAGCATAAGAAAGTCAATATTTTGACTTGAATAGTATTATGAATAGTAACCTCAACATAAAAATTTTTAAGAATGTAAGTTTAAGCATATTGGGGTTAGATGTGAACATATATGAATTAATTATTAGAATTATATATTGTGAGGCAAAAATACTGAGACACTATAAATTTTGTGTTTCAGCTGAAAAAGACCTAGAAGGTCTAAGAGACTGAGTCAAGGCCTAGAGGCGACTCACGTCAGGTTTGTGCACAATAAACCTTATTTAAGCATTTTATCATTGAAAAATTGATTTAGTACGCATTATAAAATTTCTGGGTTAATTATGAGTTTAAGAATTTTTGTGTTGCCACTTTGTGAATGAAAAGGTGACTTTGGAAATTTAGTGTGATTTGTATGAAATATTTGAACAAATTACTTTAAATTGATTTCTTATTCACACTTAGCATGACAGTGCCTTATGATTCCTCCTCCACAGTTGAAACATGCACCTGTGGCCTTGAAACATACCCCATTGTGTGTTCTACCACAAGTCTCACACTGCCGGATTGATAAAGCTCCTCGAGATGCCTGCTGGGTCTGCTGACTACACCGGGGTGGTCTTTGGCCAGAGTATCTGCCTCTGCCAGATCTGTGAGAGCTGGATCTCCCAAACTGTTTCCTCTTCCCAGAACCACTCTCAATAGCCTGACCCATAGTCTTTTCAGTTTTCTCTTTCTCTTGTGTACCCTTCTTAACAACCCCTTCTAGTTCTTTCCTTTCCAGTTCCAGGGCCTGTGAGATCAACTCAGAGAAATTCTGATGTCTGAATCCCATAACTTGCATTCTTAAGCTAGGCCTCAACCCAGCCTCAAACCTTTTACATCTGTCTCTGGGGGTGGAGACTAAGCTTCCAGCATAGTGACTTAGCCTTGAAAAGTCCCGTTCATACTCTGCTATTGTTCTGTCTCCTTGTTTCAAGCTCAAGAATTCTTGTAACTTCATATCCACATAAGCATCAGGGACCCACTTCTGCCTGAATTCCCTCAGAAAGTCTATTCATGTCAGCACAGGTGGCTCAACCAGGCTGTGGGGGATGGTCTTCCACCATTCATATGCATCCCCTTGCAATAGAGAAACAGAGTACTCGAACTTCAACTCTTCTACACACTGCAGCTTTCTGAAAACCCATTCCATTCTCTCTAACCACTTTTCTGCCTCCAGTGGATCTATAGTGCCCTTAAACTCGGTGGCCCCAAATTTCATTAATTTTTCATATTGTCGAGCCGAGGCCTGTGGTTATGCTGCAGGTACTTGCATCTGAGCTTGAGGTGGCACATTTCCCACCATTTGTTGGAAAAACGCAGCCATCTGCTGTGCAAACTGAGCAAGAAACTACGGTGCTAGAGTAAGAGCTGGAGTGGCTGAACCACTCACGTTCTGGAGTGCTAGGGCTTCCCCTTGGACCTTAGCCTCGACAAATTACTCCACAGAATGATCTCCCTCTTCCATTTCGTTTCCCAAAAATTTTTACTTCCTGAGATCAAACACAAGGAGTTTGACCTCTATTAGTGCATATTCATGATGTAAATATGTCATATGTATCAATTAAAGACACTTAATTGAAATTTCAAAACTAGTAAAAATTTTCATCCATTTTTATTTTTACATAATTTTTGGAAAAATTTCGGCAGAGTGCCATCTGTATTTTGAGAAAACAGTTCTTCAAATACTTGAAAAAAATACTTCCAATAATTGTTTCACAACTCCCAACCCAAATCAACTCAAGTCAACACAGTTCAATTTAATTCCACAACTCAACCAAAAATTTGTCATCTCAAAATACTTCACAAATTCATTCACATTGCACATAGTACTTAATTTACAAAAAGAATATCCAAAATAACATTATTACAATTTACTGTACAACTGCTCAAATTTTTATTAATACATATGACATTACAATATTTACATCAAATAACTATAAGGGTATAAACAAATACCCGTACAGAAAGATCAATGAAGTCCTTGTCAATTCAACAGCTCACTCTGCTAATCACTAGAGGCGCCTTTTGGTGGAATGGCTTGGAGAGTTGGAAGAACTCCAAGGTTAAGCGTGCTCGCTTGAGAGAAATCCTAGGATGGGTGACCTCCTGGGAAGTTCTCCATTCCACCTATGAGACAAAACCGTGAGCCTTATGGCCAAAGCGGACAATTCCTCTAGTGGTTGGAGCCCGATCGTTACATATTTTTTTATTATCTTAATTAAATAAAAAATTTAATGAGCTCACATTAAGCTTATTTTTAAATACCCAACTTAGTTAAAAAATTAGTTGCCGATATTTTTTTAAATTTACTTTTAAGTAATAGAAAAGAATTTAAAAAGAATTAAATTGTGAGTGAGGTACATAAAATACTTTGACCTAGTTGTTATATCCATCATTGGCTCCACATAACTAAATGTTATAATAGTCAATAATTGATATTTTTTGTTGGCCGAATAAAGCAAAAAATTTAATGGGCTAATATTCTAATAATTCAAATTTTTTTATTGGCCTAATTAAACAAAAAATTATTGATTTCATATTTTAATTTTTTAAAAGAATAGTTTTTGTTGGCTTAACAAAATTGAAAAATTTGTGTCCCACATTTTTAAAATTTTCCTTTAATAAAAAAAAATATTTTAATGTAATTCAAATTGTGTGTTCAATACACAAAACAGCTAGGTCTAACTGTTACATCTGTTTAACACTGAACTCAGATATTGAAACAAAGTCATAGCCCCTCCAAAATTTTAATTTTTAATTTAGAGTACTTTTAATATGGTTAAGTTCTTAACTGTCTCTCACGTTTAACCTCAAAAAAATCTTAACAAAATTTTAAAAGGTTGATTTCTTTTATTAGCCTAATTAAATAAAAAATTTAATGAGATCATATTCTAATAATTTGAAAATTATTTTTTTTATTTACCCAACTTAGTTGAAAAATTGATCGTCGAAATTTTTTAAATTTATTTTTAAATAATAAAAAATTGAAAAAAATTAAATTGTGAGTCAGGTATTTTTTATAACTATTATTGGTTCATATATCTAAATGTTATAGTCATCATTAATTATTTTTTTTATTAGCCCAATAAAGCGAAAAAAAAATTTAATGATTGCATATTTTAATTTTTAAAAGATTAATTTTAATTAACCTAATAAAATTAAAAAATTAGTAGCCCACATTTTTAAAATTTTCCTTCAAGTATTAAAATAATATTTTAAAAACACTCAAATTGTGAGTTAAATACCCAAAACACATAGGTCTAAATATTGTATCCATCTAACACTAAACTCGAGGGTTGAAACAGAGCCTATGTCACTCCAAAGTTTTAATTTTTAATTCAGAGTACGTTAAACATGGATATATTCTTAACCGTCTATCACATTTAGCCTTAAAAAAATCTAAACTAAATTTTTAGGGGTTGGTTTTTTATTAGCCCAATTAAATAAAAAGTTTACATAGCCCAATTAAATATTTTAAAATACCTTGATCTTGTTATTGTATCCGTCGTTGGTCTCATTTATCTAAATGTTATAATCGTCATTAATTGATATTTTTATTGGCCCAATAAACCAAAAAAATTAACCGACCAATATTCAATTAATTTAAAAGTTTTTTGTTGGCTCAATGAAACAAAAAAAATTTAATTTTTGAAAGATTAGTTTTTTTTTTTTTTACTTACAAAATTGAAAAATTAATTGCCTACATTTTTAAAATTTTCCTTTAAGTAATAAAAAAAATTATTTTTTTAAAAAGATTCAAATTATGAGTTAAATAACCAAAACACCAAGGGCTAAATGTTGTATTTATCTAACAACGAACTTAAGTGTTAAAACAGAGCCACAGCCTTTTTAATATTTTAATTTTTAATTCAGAGTATGTTAAATGTACATATGTTTTTTACTATCCCTTATTTTTAGCCTCAATAAAATCTTAACTAAATTTTAAGAGGTTGATTTTTTTTTATTAGCCTAATTAAATGAAAAATTTAATAAGCTCATATTCTAATATCTTGGAACTTATTTTTTAAGGGCCAAAATTATTTTAAAAATTGATTGCCGATATTTTTTAAATTTTATTTTAAGTAATAAAAAAAATCAAAAAGGAATTAAATTGTGATCGAGGAACATAAAATATTTAGGTCCAGTTATTATATCTATCATAGGCCTCATATATCAAAATGTTATAATCTTTATTAATTGATTTTTTTATTAGCCCATTAAAATAAAAAATTTATTGGGTCAATATTCTAGTAATTTAAAAATTTTTTATTAGCCTAATTAGAAAAAAAAATTAATGAGTTTATATTTTAATTTTTAAAAAATTAATTTTTATTAACCAATCAAATTGAAAAATTAGTAATCCACATTTTTAAAATTTTCCTTTAAATAATAAAAAAATATTTTAAAAAGATTCAAATTGCAAGATAAAGACATAAAACACCTAGGTCTAAATGTTTCATCCATCTAACAGCAAACTCGAGGGTTAAATAGAGCCACAGCTCCTCTAAAATATTAGTATTTAATTTAGAGTACTTTATATTTGTAATTCTTAAGTGTCTCTCACGTTACCTAAAAAAATCTTAACAAAATATTAAAAATTTAATTTTTCTTAATAGCCCAAATAAATAAAAAATTTAATGAGTTCATATTATAATAATTTGAAGCATATTTTTCTATTGGCTCAACTTATTTGAAAAATTAATCACCAATATTTTTAAATTTAATTTTTATGTAATAAAAAAGAATATAAAAAGAATTAAATAGTGAGAGAGGTACATAAAACACCTAGATTTTATTGTTATATCCATCATTAGCTGTATATATTTAAATGTTATAATCATCATTAATTGATATTTTTATTTGCCCAATAAAGCAAAAAAGTTAATGGACTAATATTCTAGTAATTTAAAATTTTTTGGTTGGCCCAATTAAACAAAAAAATTAATGATTCTATATTTTAATTTTTGAAAGAATAGATTTTTTTACCATAAAAAAATTGAAAAATTAGTGGCCCACAATTTTAAAATTTTCCTTTAAGCAATAAAAAAATATAATTTAAAAATATTCAAATTGTGAGTTAGATAACCAAAATACCCTATATTTTAATTTTTTAAAAAATAATTTTTATTGACCTAACAACATTGAAAAAATAGTATCCTGCTTTTTTAAATTTTCCTTTAAGTAATAAAAAAATATTTTAAAGAGATTCAAATTGTAAGCCAAATGCACAAAACACTCATGTCTGAATGTTGTATATAACACCCAACCCTGGGGTTAACACAGAGCCACAGTCTCACCAAAATGTTAATTTTTAAATTAGAGTACATTAAATGTGGGTATGTTCTTAATTGTCTCCCATATTTAGCCTCAAAAAAATCTTAACTAAATTTTAAGAGGTTAGTTTTTTTTAATAGCCCAATTATATAAAAGTTTTAATGAATCCATATTCTAATATTTCAAAACTTATGTTTTGTTTTGGCTCAAACTATTGGAAAAATTGGTCACTAATATTTTTTTAAAAAAATTTTTTAAGTAAGAAAACAAGAATTTAAGAAGAATTAAATTGTGATTGAGGTACATAAAACACCTAGGTCTAGTTGTTCTATCCATCATTGGCCCCATATACATAAATATTGTAATCAACATTAATTGGTATTTTTTACTGGCCCAATAATGCAAAAAATTTAATAGTCCAATATTCTAGTAATTTCAAAGTTTTTTATTAGCTTAATTAAACAAAAAAATAAATGATTCTAGATTTTAATTTTTAAAAAATTAGTTTTTATTGACCTAAAAAATTTGAAAAATTAGAAACCCACTTTTTTAAAATTTTCTTTTAGTAATAAAAAAATATTTAAAAAAAATTAAAATTGTGAGTTAAATACATAAAATACCTAGGTTTAAATATTGCATTCGTCTAACGCCAAACTCAGGGGTTAAAACAAAGTCATAGCCCCTCCAAAATTTTAATTTTTAAGTTAGAGTACATTAAATATGGGTATATTCTTAACTATCTCTCACGTTTAGTATCAAAAAAATCTTTACAAAATTTAAAAGGTTTATTTTTTTTATTAGCCCAATTAAATAAAAAATTTAATGAGTCTATATTCTAATAATTTGAAACTTATTTTTTTGTTTGCCCAACTTAGTTGAAAAATGGGCACTAATATTTTTTAAATTTATTTTTAAGTAATAAAAACAAATTTGTAAAAAATTAAATAGAGAGTGAGATATAAAACAGTTATGTCTAGTTGCTATATTCATCATTGACCTCATATCTGTAAATGTTATAGTCATCATTAATTGATTTTTTTTTATTAGCCCAGTAAAGGAAAAAAAAATTAATGGACCAATATTGTAATTTAAATTTTTTTATTGGCCCAATTAAAGAAAAAAAATTAATGATTCTATATTTTAATTCTTGAAAGATTAGTTTTTAAAATACCTCAAAAATTGAAAAATTAGTGGCTCACATTTTAAAAATTTTCCTTTAATTAGTGAAAAAGTATTTTGAAAAGATTCCAATTGAGAGGTAAATACAAAAAACACCTAGCTCTAGATTTGTATCCGTTTGACATTAAACTTAAGGGTTTAAACAGTGCTACAGCCCCTCTAAAATTTTTTATTTCTAATTTAGAGTATACAAAATGGGGGTATGTTCTTAACTGTCTCTTATGTTTAGTATCAAAAAATTCTTAACAAATTTTAAAAGATTAGATTTTTTATTAGCCCAATTAAATAAAAAATTTAATGAACCCATATTCTAATAATTTGAAACCTTTTGTTTGCCCAACTCAGTTGAAAAATTGGTTGTTGATATTTTTTAAATTTTTTTTTAAGTAATAAAAAAGAATATATAAAGAATTATAATGAGAGTGAGGTAACTAAGCCTTGTCATTTTATCTATTATTGGCCCTATATATCTAAATGTTATTGTTTTCATTAATTAATTTTTATTATTAGCCCAATAAAGCAAAAAATTTAATGGGAGAATATTCTAGTAATTTAAAAGATTTTTTTGTTGGCTGATTTAAATGAAAAATTATTAAGTCCATATTTTTATTTTCAAAAGATTAGTTTTTATTGACCTAACAAAATTGAAAAATTACTAGCTCACATTCTTAAAATTTTACTTTAAGTGATAAAAAATATGTTAAATAGATTCAAATTGTGAATTAAATATGCAAAAAACCTAGGTTTAAATGTTGTATCTATCAAACACTGAATTCAGGGGTTGAAATAGAGCAACAACCCCTTCAAACTTTTAATTTTCAATTTAAAGTAATTTAAATATTAGTATGTTCTTAACTATGTCTCATGTTTAGCATCCAAAAAATCTTAATAGAATTTTAAGAATATGATTTTTTTATTAGCCCAATTTAAAAAATTTTAATCGGCTCATTTTCTAATAATTTTAAGCTTATATTTTTATTAACCCAACTTAGCTGAAAAACGGGTCGTCGATATTGTTTAAATTTATTTTTAAGTAATAAAAAATTTAAAAAGAATTAAATTATGAGGGAGTACATAAAACAACTAGGTATAATTGTTATATCCGTTATTGGTCCCATATATCTAAATTTTATAATCTTTATTAATTGATTTTTTTTATTAGCCTAATAAAGCAAAAAAATTTAAGGGACTAATATTCTAGTAATTTAAATTTTTTTATTTGTCCAATTAAACAAAAAAAATTAATGAGTCTATATTTTATTTTTTAAAAGATTAGTTTTTATTGACATAATAAAATTAAAAAATTAGTCGCCTACTTTTAAAATTTTCCTTTAAGTAATTACAAAATATTTTAAATAGATTCAAAGTGTGAGTTAAACGTACAAAACACCTAGTTTTAAGTCTAGTTGTTATATCTGCCATTGACCCTATACATCTAAATGTTATAATCGTCATAAATTGACATTTTTTATGGACCCAATAAAGAAAAAAAAATAATAGACCAATATTCTAGTAATTTAAAAGTCTTTTATTGACCCAATTAAACAAAAAAATGAATGAGTCTACATTTTAATTTTTAAAATAATAGCTTTTGCTAACCTAACACAATTAAAAAATTTGTGGCCCATATTTTTAAAATTTTTCTTTAAGTAATAAAAAAAATATTTGAAAAAGATTCAAATTATGAGTTAAACACACAAAATAGCTAAGTCTAAATATTGAATTCATTTAATACCAAACTTGGGGGGTTGAAAACAGAGCCACAGACCCTTCAATATTTTAAATTTTAATTAAGTGTACTTTAAATATGATTATATTCTTAATGCCTCTCACGTTTAGCCTTAAAAAATCTCAACAAAATTTTAAAAGGTTTATTTTTTTATTAGCTCAACTAAATAAAAAAAGATTTAATGAGCACATATTCCAATAATTTGAAAATTAACCTTTTTTGATTGGCCTAATTGAAGGAGCGGAAGCATAAAAATTATTAGATTAGAACATTGAATTCAAAAATTTTCTTCTAGGGTCTCATGCATCATGCAAGATTCATTATTTACCTAATTGATTTCAATGTTAAACAGCATATTAAAACACTTTTAATATGTTTTTGGATCTACATTTGCCATTTAAGATTTTTAGAATTAACAGATTAATTCATTAGAACCCTAGATTAAATCAAGAACATGTGCACTAACCTTTTGATTCACTGTAGTTGTATTTGGTACCTTTGGAAAGCATCTAGGACACCAGATGTTGTCCCTCTAGCTTATCCACACCAAGATCACCAATGGCAGCCCCTTAAACAGCTTTTCAAGCCTTTCCAATCAATTAGAAATTAAGGTTTTGGCTTTTAGAGAGATTACAGATGTATATACATAGGACACTAGAAACGATTTCTAGCAATTTTAATTCAAGAGAATGTTGGCAATTCTCTTTGAATTGATGAGAGATGAAGAAGAAGATAGGAGAGAGCCTCTTTGGGTGGCGGCACACAATGAGAGAAATCAGATTGCATTTTTGTTCTTTCATCATTTCCCTTATATAGCTTGGTCATCACTTAAAACCCTTGCCGCATGTCATCTTCTGATTGGCTCTTAGTTTAATTGACCCAATCACATTGTGCCAAGTGTCAAACCTAGATTTAATCTTGACTTTGATCATCTTACATGATTAAAAGACAAATGGCAAGCTTATGTGTAGTGCCATGTGTCACCATCTCGTGGTGCCACATGTCATCCTGTGAAATGATCAAATTACTCTTGTGTCTAATTTTGAGTTCTTAACCCAAAATAATTATTTCTCTTCTTCTAATCAATTTATATCAAATATAAATTAATTAATTAAACTCTATTAATTAATTTCTCATAATTAAATTCATATTTAAACACTTTAAATATAAATTTAACTTATACTATACATTCAATAACCTAGATTTGGTTTCAAGCCATGCTAGGGACTTTGCAATCTAATTGCAAACCAAACTTATTTAATTAATCAATTAAACTCTTTAACTAATTAATTAAAGCACATTTAACTTGGTGATTACTTCTGTATATGTGTGACTCACTAAGCTCTTCACTAATCGGCAATGAGATATGATATCAACTCTTAATATCATCAGAACTCTTTCTTACCATAAATGATTTCTCTAAATCATTTTAGGCACCTTATAGACCATGGTTAACACCTAGCATAGCATGCTATGGCCACCCAATCAGTAATAAGGAATACCTTAAATGAACCTTTTATCATATGTTACCATGCACTATAATCTTTTACAAAATCCCAATTCGAGCTGGAGTCATGGTTTATGTCAAACCCCATTTGCTATGAATATTATGTTCTCTTTTAATTCCAGTTCTTGATTAAAAAGATTTTCTCATCAGAAACTCTTTTCTGATTAAATCTATCTGTCCTGGCCAGGAACTTGAAATATCAAGAATAATTAAATGAACATAGGATTTTATCCCTATTTACTTAGGGTAACAGATTCCATCTTGATCAACACCTACCTCCATATATAACTAGTAGGAGCTAACACATGCCCATATACCCATACACAGTATAAGTATGAAAACAGTATCAAACTTAAACCACCTATATATAAGATAACTATACTATCTCAGGTCTAAAGATTATATGCAATGATATGATTTATGACAATGCATTGACAAGAGTAAACTCCATGTGCTTGTCATAAATGTCACTGGTTTGGCCTACTTATCATGTATAAGTGCCTATTATGTTTATTATATGGCATGAGACTCACCATTCCATCTTATTTATATCTCATATAAATACATTAGGAACAAACATGAATACAATCTTTTTGCATAAGTCATGTCCTGTGTGAAGTATCCTCGATTATGAACCAATTTATGATACTTTGTGCTAGAAATACTGTCACTCATATTCTTAATAACTTAAGAATAAAATTTCTAACAAAATATCAATGGACCTTTTTTATTACACATAAATATATTATGTAAACAGAAAAGTGAAAATGTCTTTTATTAATAAAACATGTACAAGATACATACTAAATGATATGCTCTAGGACATACTACTAACAATTTCCCACTAGCACTAGAGCCATTCATTACAATATCTTACACTCATCTTCTCAAGATGTCGGTCTAGCTGAGTTTGTGACATAGGCTTAGTGAATGGATCACCTGGATTTTCAGCTGATGCTATTTTTTGCATGGCTACATCGCCTCGCCCAATTATCTCTCTGATAATGTGATAGCGCCTTTTTATGTGTTTGGATTTCTGGTGAGACCGGGGTTCCTTAGCCTATATAACTGCTCCATTGTTGTCACAGTAGAGTGGAACTGCTGACTCAATGGAAGGAACTACTGCAAGTTCTGTCACAAACTTCTTTATCCAAACAGCTTCCTTTGTAGCATCTGATGTAGTGATACACTCAGCCTCTGTAGTGGAATCTGTAGTCATGCTCTGTTTGGAACTCTTCCAACTGACTGCACCTCTATTACAAATGAACACATACCCAGAGGTAGACTTTCTATCATCGATATCTGATTAGAAATCAGAATCAATATAACCATCCAATTGCAAGTCACCACATCCATAAATCAAGAATAAATCCTTAGTTCTTTTCAAGTACTTAAGGATATTCTTGACAGCTATCCAGTGTTCCAAACCTAGATTGGATTGATACTTGCTAGTCAAACTAATAGCATATGCTATATCCGGCCTATTACACAACATTGCATACATCAAACTTCTAATAGCCAAAGCATATGGAATCCTGGCCATTTTATCTCTTTCTTCAGGTGTCTTTGGAGACATCTCTTTAGAAAGGTGGATACCATGTCTCACTGGTAACAATCCTCTCTTAGAATTAAGTATATTAAACCTCTTTAATACCTTTTCCAAGTTTAGACTTTGGGATAAACCAATTATTCTTTTCACTTTATCTCTATAGATGTGAATCCCAAGAATATAGGTTACCTCCTCTAAGTCTTTCATGGAGAATGTATTTGACAACCATACCTTTACAGTTGTCAACATACCTATGTCATTACCCATCAACAAAATGTCATCCACATATAAGACAAGGAAAGTGATAGCACTATCACTAACCTTCTTATATACACATGGCTCATCCTCATTTTTTATAAAACCAAATGACTTAATGGCTTCATCAAAATGGATGTTCCAACTCCTCGAAGCTTGTTTCAACCCATAAATGGATAGCTTTAGCTTGCATACTTTGGAACCATCTTGGGATTCAAAACTCCAAGGTTGTTCCATGAAAATTTTTTCTTCAATGTATCCATTGAGAAAAGTTGTTTTGACATCCATCTGCCAAATCTCATAATCATAGTATGCAGCTATTGCTAATAGAATCCTAATTGATTTAAGCATGGCAACAAGTGAGAAAGTCTCCTCATAGTCGATTCCTTGCCTTTGGCGAAACCCTTTCGCTACTAGCCTTCCTTTATAGGTCTCTACCTTTCCATCAGAACCAATTTTCTTCTTGAAAACCCATTTGTTCCCTATAGGTACAATACCTTCAAGTGGGTCAACAAGATCCCAAACTTGATTCTTATACATGAAATCAATCTCGGATTTCATAGCATCAATCCATTTTGAAGAGTCTATATCTGATATAGCTTCTTCATAGATAAGTGGATTATCTCCATGATCTACTTCTTCATGAGTAAACAACTCTTGTTCTTCTTCATGAAGAAAACCATATCTCACTGGTGGGTGAGATATCCTGGTTGATCTGCGAGGAACAGCTGTAGATGTTTCATCAATAGGTGTAGGTTAACTAGATGGATCTATATCCATCTGATCTGTTGGTTGGTCAAAATTCTCCAATTCTAACTCTATTTGCCTTCCTTTGGCTCCTTCTTGAACAAACTGTTGTTCAAGAAATATGGCATCTCTACTTACCACAACCTTTTGTGATGTAGGCAAATAAAAATAATATCCAAAACTCTCTTTTGGATATCCAACAAATCGACCCTTTTCTAATCTGGTTTCTAATTTATCAGTGTTCAGCCTTTTGATATAAGCTGGACAACCCCAAATCTTAACATGCTTAAGACTTAGTTTTCTTCCATGCCATATCTCATAAGGTGTAGAAGATACTGATTTTGATGGAATCCTATTCAGAATATGCAAAGCTGATTCTAATGCAAATCCCCAAAAGGAGATTAGCATATCAGTATAGCTCATCATACTACGTACCATATCTAATAGGGTACGATTTCTCCTTTTAGATACACCATTCAGCTATGGTGTTCCTGGAGGAGTTAGCTGGGAAATAATGCCATGCTCTTTCAAGTATTCATCAAATTCAGTACTCAAGTATTCACCTCCACGATCTGATCGAAGAGCTTTAATACTTTTTCCTATTTGATTTTCTACTTCAGATTTAAATTCTTTGAACTTTTCAAAGGATTCATGTTTGTATTTCATCAAATACAAATACCCAAACCTTGATTTATCATCAGTAAAGGCAATAAAATAATGAAAATCGCCTCTAGCCATTTCTTTAGATGGACCACATACATCACTATGTATTAGCTCCAAAATATTTTCAGCTCTTAGCCCTTGTCTAACAAAGGGTGATCTGGTCATTTTACCTTGAAGGCAGGATTCACAAGTTGGAGTAGGTTCATAACCCAATGAGGATAGAATCCCCATTTTCTCCAGTTTTGCAATCCTATCTTCTGAAACATGACCTAATCTTAAGTGCCAAATATATTTTGAACTTGAGTTGATTTTCACCATGGCATTGCATTCATTTAGATCACTTGCATTCAATTTGTGTTTGTCATTATTATCCAAATAATAAAGACCATCATTCATATAACCCGAGCCAACATATTTATTTCCAAAATAAATATTGCAAACATCATCTGTGAACTGAAATTCATAGCCATTTCTAGTTAAACTAGATATAGAAATGATCTTCTTAAAAGCATCAGGTACATATAAAATATTATCCAAACACAAAAAATGTCCAGACATGTAAAAAGATTTAGATCTTATGGCTAAAGCTTCAACAGTTGAGGCATCACCAATCCGGAGTCTAACATCTCGAGAACGCAAGCTACTACTTTTTGCTAGTTCCTGCATATCATAAGAAATATGAGAACTGGCACCAGTATCTAAAATCCAAGCTATAGATGGACGATGAATATCATCAGAATCTAAATAACAAGATATGGATATACCTTCTGAAGGTGTATCCTTCTTGTCCTTCAGAGAAGCAAGATACTCTGGGCAGTTCCTTTTCCAGTGCCCATCCTATTGGCAGTGGAAACACTTTCATTTGCCTCCATCAGCTTTAGTCTTCCCTTTTTGTTTAGCTATTTTCTTAGAAGGACCAGGAATTTGAGGTTTCTTTTTCTTATTACCCTTCTTCTTGTTGGACTTTCCAGTAGAAGAAGATGCAATCAAAGCTACCTCTTTTCCTTTATTGCCCGACATATTCTTTTGGGCAATAACTAGCATGTTGAGTAAACTAGCCAAGGTGTATTCCTACTTAGTCATATGGAAATTTGTCACAAAATTCCCAAATGACTCAGGAAGGGACTGAAGAATCAAATCCATCTGCAGTTGGAAATCCATGTTAAAGTCAAGATGTTCCAGCTACTCAATCAGCTAAATCATCTTGTGGACATGATCCCCAACATTCTGTCCCTCAGACATCCTCATACGAAATAGCTATCTAGATATCTCATACCTAGCATTCTTGCTGTGCTCACCATACAACTCTTGTAGGTGAAGGAGGATCTCACTCGCACTCTGCATGTTCTCATGTTGCTTCTGTAACTCATTACTCACAGAAGCAAGCATGTAACACTTGGCTCTCATATCATGCTCCTTCCACTTATCCAAAGTTTCATATTCCTCTTGAGTGGCCTCTGGAGGTATGGGACTAGGTACATTTGAGTGTAGAACATATCCTATATGTTCAAGGTTCAGGACAAGTTTCAAATTTCTTAGTCAATAAGAGAGATTAGGTCCTGTCAACCTATTGCGATCAAGTATGCTTGCAAGAATATTGGATGGTGGTGGTTGTGGTGTGCTCATTATTATCAGAAAATTAACTGCAAAAAATAACTAGATTAATTAGTAAATGTATCATGTATTTAACCAAAATGATTATGGTCTTTTAATCAAATTGGTCTTCCCACTAACTTAGCGAATCCTACACTTCCAAAGTAGAAAACAGAATCCCTAGTTGGATGGATTTCTAGTGGGTGATTAAATTCTTATAATCCTATTGATCATCCTCAGGCACATCCATTATTGGAATTACAATAAACTATAAGTGAGCAACTCCTTTCCCATCACATCTCATGTGAGGTTCAATCCTTTACCTAGCCCCAAATGCTCAAAATCTCAAGCACATCCATTATTGATTTATCTTGCATTAGTTAAGTTAATCCCATTGAGCCAATAAACATGCAAATAATTTTAATATCCTTAGACACATCCATTATTGGCCACCAAACCATTTAAATATTTACAACATCTCATGCTTAACAATTATTTTTAAGAAAATCTCTTAAATTAATTGCATCATATGCAAGTATTTAAAATTTCTTAAAATAATTACCTTAATGGAGGGCCCATGTTATAATTACTTTAATTATACCATTTCCAACTTAATCATTTGTTTGGAAGATTTTGTGGTCGTCCTAATTACTATTATGGTCTCACTTTGCACATTATCCATTTAGCATACATATATCATATACTTGCATACAATCCCATACATCTCATGCATTCATTGATAAACAATAAATATGGTATGATCATGAACTTTCTAAGGGATTCAATTTTGAGCTACCAAGAACTGAATCAGGGCATTCCTAGGTGCATTTCATTCATTCATATTACAAGAGTTGCTAAAGGAGTACATAATCAACACTTGATCTTAAATTCCTCCCACTGGTCCCACCAATGCTCTTGACCTCCTTGATCTTCTTGCAATCCAATTACATTGTAATCCTTGGCATACCAAGGTGAATTTACAAGAACCAAATAAATGAAATTACAACCCAAAAAATATTACAACCTTTATAATACATGCCACCAAAATAAATTAAAATAAATTAATTAATTTACAACCCAAAGAAATATAAAAGAAATAAATCTAATCACATTAGTCTTTTATTATCCATGATCATCCATCATGCATATCACTATTTAACAATTAAATAAAACATATATAGTTAAATTAAATTGAATATCTCATATTCAACTTAAAAATCCAGATTTGAATATGATTCAAACAAATTTAAAAATTCAGATTTGAATCACATTCAAACAAATTTAAAAATTTAGATTTGAATCAAAATTTAATTGTGTGATTAAAACTCCTAATTAAACACTTTAATTAGTCATGGGCCTAATTATGGGCCTTGAAACCAAGCCCACATTCAAGCCCAAAAGCCATGCGCATGGTTGAATGCACCAAACCATGCGCACCAAAGGTGTTCATCATCATACCGCCACCTATTCTTTGCAACCAGCAATGAATCAATCATCTCATGATCAAATCACATAATTAAATCATATAATAAACAATCTAAATGGCAAATATAGTGGCTCTGATACCAATTGAAGGAGCGGAAGCATGAAAATTATTAGATTAGAACATTGAATTCAAAAATTTTCTTCTAGGGTCTCATGCATCATGCAAGATTCATTATTTACCTGATTGATTTCAATGTTAAACAGCATATTAAAACACTTTTAATATGTTTTTGGATCTACATTTGTCATTTAAGATTTTTAGAATTAACAGATAAATTCATTAGAACCCTACATTAAATCAAGAATATGTGCACTAACCTTTTAATGCACTGTAGTTGTGTTTGGTATCTTTGGGAAGCACCTAGGACACCAGATGTTGTCCCTCTAGCTTGTCCACACTAAGATCACCAATGGCAGCCCTTGAACAGCTTCTCAAGCCTTTCTAATCAATTAGAAATTGAGGTTTTACCTTTTAGAGAGATTACAGATGTATATAAGACACTGAAAATGATTTCTAGCAATTTTAATTCAAGAGAATGTTGGCAATTCTCTTTGAATTGATGAGAGATGAAGAAGAAGAGAGGAGAGAGCCTCTTTGGGTGGCGGCACATAATGAGAGAAATTAGATTGCATATTTGTTCTTTTATCCTTTCCCTTATATAGCTAGGTCATCACTTAAACCCTTGCCACATGTTATCTTCTGATTTGCTCTTAGTTTAATTGACCCAATCACATTGTGCCAAGTGTTAAACCTAGACTTAATCTTGACTTTGATCATCTTACATGATTAAAAGACAAATGGCAAGCTTAAGTGTATTGCCATGTGTCACCATCTCATGGTGCCACATGTCACCCTATGAAATGACCAAATTACCCTTGTGTCTTAATTTTGAGTTCTCAACCTAAAATAATTATTTCTCTTCTTCTAATCAATAACTTAGTTGAAAATTTTGTGGCCAATATTTTTAACATTTACTTTTAAATAATAAAAAGGAATTTATCAGCCCAATTAAACAAAAAATTAATGAGTCCATATTTTAATTTTAAAAAATTAGTTTTGTTGACCTAACAAAATTGAAAATTAGCGACCCACATTTTTAAAATTTTCCTTTAAGTAAAAAAATAATTTAAAAAGTTTCAAAATGTGACTTAAACACCAAAAACATGCATATCTAAATGTTGCACCCATATAACGTGGAACTCAAGTGTTGAAATAGAGCCACAACCCTTTCAAAATTTAAAATTTTAATTTAGAATACTTTAAATGAGGGTATGTTATTAATTGTCTGTCATGTTTAGCATCAAAAAAATAATAATAAAATTTTAAAAATTGATTTTTTTAGTAGCCCAATTAAATAAAAAAAAATTGAATGAGCTCACATTTTAATAATTTGAAGCTTATTTTTTGTATTTGCTTAACTTAGTTGAAAAATTAGTCACTTATTTTTTAAATTTATTTTTAAGCAATAAAAAAGAATTTTAAAAAATTAAATTGTAAGTGAGGTATATAAAACATCTAGGTTTAGTAGTTATTTCCATCATTGGCCCCATATATATAAATGTTATAATCGTCATTAATTGATATTTTTTATTAGACCAAAAAAGCAAAAAAATTAATTGGCTGATATTCTAGTAATTTAAAAGTTTTTTTTATTAGCCCAATTAAACAAAAAATCAATGAGTCTATATTTTAATTTTAGAAGATCACCTTTTATTGACCTAACAAAATTTAAAAATTAGTGGTCCATATTTTTAAAATTTTTCTTTAAGTAATAAAAAATATTTAAAAAATATTCAAATTATGAATTAAATACATGAAATACCTAGGTTTAGTTATTATATCTATCATTGGCCCTCATATATCTAAATGTTATAATTTTCATTAATTGATATTTTTTATTAGCCCAATAAAGCAAAAATATTACTGCTCTAATATTCTAGAAATTTAAACGTTTTTTTATTAGCCCAATTAAACAAAAAATTAAGGAGTCCATATTTTAATTTTCAAAAGATTAGTTTTTATTGAAATAACAAAATTAAAAAATTAGTGGCTCACATTTTTAAAATTTTCCTTTGAGTATATCAAAAAGCATTTTAAAAAGATTTAAATTGTGAATTAAGTACCCAAAACACTTAGGTCTACATGTTTTATCCGTCTAACACCAAATTCGGGCATTGACACAAAGCCAGAACTGCTCAGAAATTTTAATTTTTAATTTAGAGCATGTTAAATGTGGCTATGTTGTTAACTATCTGTCACATTTAGCCTTAAAAAAAATATGAACTAAATTTTAAAAGGTTATTTTTTTATTAGCCCAATTAAAAAAAAATAAAAGCCCATATTCTAAAATTTTGTGGCTTTATTTTTCTTTTGGCCAACTTATTTGAAATTTTTGTCACCTATATTTTTTAAATTTATTTTTAATTAATAAAAAAGTTTTTTTATTGGCCCAATTAAACAAAAAAATTAATGAGTCTATATTTTAATTTTTTAAAAGATTTGTTTTTATTCACTTAACAAAATTGAAAAATTAGTTACCCACATTTTAAAATTTTCTTTTAAGTAATAAAAAATATTTTAAAAAGATTCAAATGGTGACTTAAAAATAGAAAATACCTAGATCTAAATCTTACTTCTGCCTAATAACAAATTCGAAGATTGAAACAAAGTCACAGCCCTCTAAAATTTTAATATTTATTTTAGAGTACTTTAAATATGGGAATGTTCTTAACTGTCTCTCACGTTTAGCCTAAAAATATCTTTAAAAAAATTTAAAAGTTTGATTTTTTTTAAATAGGCCAAATAAATTAAAATTTTAATGAGCCCATATTCTAATAATTTGAAACTTATTTTTCTATTGGCTCAACTTAATTAAAAAAATTGATCAGCAATATTTTTTTAATTATATTTTTAAGTAACAAAAAAGAATTTAAAAAGAATTAAATTATGAATGAGGGATAGAAAACACCTAGCTCTAGTTGTCATATTTTGTCATTGGCCTCAAATATCTAATTATTATTAATTGATATTTTTTACTGGCCCAATAAAATAAAAAATTTATTGTGCCAATATTCTAGTAATTTCAATTTTTTTTATTGGCCCAATTAAACAAAAAATTAATGAGTTCATATTTTAATTTTTTAAAGGATTACTTTTTATTAACCTAACAAACCACATTTTAAAATTTTTCTTTAAGTAATAAATAAATATTTTAAAAGGTTCGAATTTTGAGTTAAACATGCAAAACACTTAGGTCTAAATGTTGCCTCCATGTAATACTAAACGCGATAGCTGAAATAGAGCCACAGCCCCTCCAAAATGTTAATATTTAATTTAGAGTATTTTAAAAGTGGGTATATTCTTAAATGTCTCTCCTATTTCGCCTAAAAAAAATCTTAACAAAATTTTAAAAGATTAATTTTTTTTATTAGCCCAATTAAATAATAACAAATTTAATGAGTCCTTATTAAACTTTTTTTTTTTCATCCCAACTTAGTTGAAAAATTGGTCGTCTATATTTTTTAAATTTAATTTTATGTAATAAAAATGATTTTAAAAAGAATTAAATTGTGAGTGAGATACATTAAATACCTAGGTCTAGTTGTTGTATCCATCATTGGCCCCATATATATAAATGTTATAATTGTCATTAATTGATAATTTTTATTGGCTCAATTAAACAAAATTAATGTGTTCATATTTTAATTTTAAAAGGTCTAGTTTTTATTGACCTAACAAAATTAAAAAAATTAATTGCTCATATTTTTAAATTTTTCCTTTAGGTAATAAAAAAATACTTTAAAAAGATTGAAATTGTTTAATACACAAACACCTAAATCGAAATGTTGCTTCTGTCTAGCACCAAACTCGACGATTGAAACCAAGCCATAGCTCCTCTAAAATTTTAATTTTTAATTTAGTAACCTTTAGCCTCTAACATTTACCTCAATAATTTTTTAATAAAATTTTAAAAGGTTAATTTTCTTTATTAGCCCAATTAAAGAAAAAAAATTAATGAGCCCATATTCTAATAATTTTAAACTTTTTTTTGTCCAACTTAATTAAAAAATTAGTTGCCAATATTTTTTAAATTTACTTTTAGGTAATAAAAATAATTTAGAAGGAACTAAATTGTGAGCGGGCTATACAAACATCTTGGTCTAGTTGTTATATCTGATGTTGGCCCTATGTATCTAAAAGTTCTAATCACCATTAATTGATATTTTTGGTTGGTCCAATAAAGCAAAAAAAAATTAATGGGCAAATATTTTAGTAATTTAATATTTTTTTATTAGCCCAATTAAATAAAAATTTAATGAGTCCATATTTTACTTTTTAAAAAATCAGTTTTTATTGAACTAATAAAATTGAAAAAAAAATAGAAGCTCATATTTTAAAGATTTTATTTTAGGCCAAAAAAATGTTTTAAAAAAATTCAAATTGTTAGTTAAATAACAAAATATCTTGGTCTAAATGTTGTATCTGTCTAATACCAAACTTAAGGGTTCAAACAGAGCCACAGCTCCAAAATTTTAATTTTTAATTTAGAATACTATAAATGTGGATATGTTCTTAATAATCTCTAACATTTAACCTAAAAAAAATCTAACAAAATTTTAAAAGGTTGATTTTTTTTTTTTTAGCCCAACTAAGTAGAAAATTTAATGAGCTCATGTAATAAAAAATTTGAAACTTATTTTTTTTATTAGCCCAATTTAGTTAAAAAATTGATTGCCGGTTTTCTTAAATTTATTTTAAGTAATAAAAAGGAATTTCAAAAAAATTATATTGTGAGTGAGATACATAAAACACCTTAGTCTAGTTGCTATATTTGTCGCTAGCTCATATATCTAAATGTTAAAATCGTCAGTAATTATTTTTTTTTACTTGCCCAATAAAGCAAAAAAATTTAATGGGCCAATATTCCTATAATTTCAAAGTTTTCAATTGGCCCAATTATACAAAAATTAATGTTTTCATATTTTAAAATTGAAATATTAGTTTTTATTGACCTAATAAAATTGAAAAATTAGTGACCCACATTTTAAAAATTTTCCTTTAAGTAATTAAAAAATATTTTATAAAGGTTCAAATTTTGAGTTAAATATATAAAACCAAAAAGTCTAAATGTTGTATCTGTCTAACACCAAACTCGATAGTTGAAACAAAGCCATAGCTTCTCTAAAATTTTAATTTAGTATTTAGAGTACTTTAAATATGGCTATGTTCTTAAATTTCTCTCACGTTTAGTCTGAAAGAAATTTTAACAAAATTCTAAAATTTTAACTTTTTTATTAGCCCAATTAAATAACAAATTAATGAGTCCTTGTTAAGCTTACTTTTTTATTGGCCCCACTTATTTGAAAAATTGGTTATTGATATTTTTTAAATTAATTTTTATGTAATAAAACAAAATTTAATTAATTAGGCCCAATTAAATAGAAAATTTATTAGGCTCATATAACAAATAATTTGAAGTTTTTTTTATTAGGCCAACTTAGTTGAAAAATTGATTGCTAATATTTTTAATTTTATTTTTAAGTAATAAAAAAGAATTTAAAAAGATTTAATTAGTGACTGAGATGAATAAAACAACTTGATGTAGTTGTTATATCCATCATTGTTGTTATAATCATCATTAATTGATATTTATTATTAGGCCAATAAAGCAAAAAATTTAATGGACCAATATTCTACTAATTTAAAAGTTTTTTTATTAGCCCAATTAAACAAAAAATTAATGAGTCCATATTTTAATTTTTAAAAGATTAGTTTTTTACCTAAGAAAATTGAAAAATTAGTAGCCCGCATTTTTAAAATTTCCCTTTAAGTAACAAAAAAAAATATTTTAAAAAAGATTCAAAGTGTAAGTTAAATAGACCAAACTCCTAGATCTACATGTTTTTAATAGTCTAACATTAAACTCAAGGGTTAAAACAAAGCCATAGCCCCACCAAAATTTTAATTTTTAATTTAGAGTACTTCAAATGCAAGTATGTTCTTAATAGTCTCTAACATTTAGCGGCGAAAAAATTTTAACAAAATTTTAAAGGTTGATTTTTTCATTATCCCAATTAAATAAAAAAATTAATGTGCCCATATTCTAATAATTTGAATTTATGTTTTTATTGGCCCAACTTAGTTGAAAAATTGGTCACTGTGAGCGAGTTACATTAAAGACATAGGTGTAGTTGTTATATTCATCATTGGACCATATATCTAAATGTAAAAATCATCATTAATTGATATTTTTTATTGGTATAGTAAAGCAAAAAAATTAATATGCAAATATTCTAGTAATTTAAAATTTTTTATTAACCCAATTAAAAAAAATTAAAATTTAAAATTTAAAATTTTTTTATTGCCCAACTTATTTAATAAATTTTCACCAAAATTTTTTAAATTTATGTTTAAGTAATAAAAATTAATTTAAAAAGAATTAAACTATAAGTGAGGTATATAAAACAACTAGATTTAGTTGTTATATTCGTCATTGGCGTATATCTAAATATTATAATTGTCATTAATTGATATTTTTATTAGCCCAATAAAGCAAAAATATAATTAACCAACACTCCAATAATTTAAAAGTTTTTAATTGGCCCATTTAAACAAAAATTTAATGAGTTTATATTTTAATTTTTAATAGACTACTTTTTATTGACCTAACAAAATTAAAAATAATGGCCAATATTTTTCAAATTTTTCTTTAAGTAATAAAAATATATTTTAAATAGATTCAAATTATGAATTAAATATACAAAACACCTAGGTTTAAATTTTGCATCCGTCTAAGACTGAACAATGGGGTTTAAATAGAACCACAACCCCTTCAAAAATTTTGTTTTTTAATTTCGAATACTTTAAATGTCGGTATATTCTTAACTGTCTCTCACATTTAGCCACAAAAAAAAAATTTAAAAGGTTGATTTTTTTTTATTAGGCCAATTAAATAAAAAAAAATCAATGAGTCCATATTATAATGATTTGAAGCTTATTTTTTTCATTGCCCAACTTAGTTAAAAAATTGGTCGCTGATATTTTTTAAATTTATTTTTAAGTAATAAAAATTACTTTAAAAAGAATTAAACTATGAGTAAGGTACATAAAAAGTTAGGTCTAATTATTATATTTGTCATTAGCTCCATATATCTAAACGTTATAATCATCAGTAATTAAATTTTTTTATTGGCCCAATAAAGTAAAAAATTTAGTGGAGCTAATATTCTAGTAATTTAAAAGTTTTTTTTTGCCCAATTAAATGACAAATTTATAAGTTCATATTTTAATTTTTAAAATATTAGTTTTTATTGACCTAGCAAAATTGAAAAATTATTGATATTTTTATTGCGAGTGATGTATATAAAACACATAAGTTTAGTTGTTATATTCGTTATTGGCCACATATATCTAAATATTATAATTGTCTTTAATTGATATCTTTTATTGGCCCAATAAAGAAAAATATTTAATGGACCAATATTCTAGAATTTCAAATGTTTTTTTATTAGCCCAATAAAACAAAGAATTAATGAGTACATATTTAAATTTTTAAAAGATTAGTTTTTGTTATCCTAACAAAACTAAAAAATTAGTTGCTCAAATTTTTAAAATTTTTCATTAAATAATAAAAAAATATTTTAAAAAAATTCAAATTGTGTGTTAAATATACAAAACACCTAGGTCTAAAAGTTGCATTCGTCTAAGACTGAACTCGAGAGTTGAAAGAGAGTCACAACCCCTCAAGAATTTTAATTTTTAATTTAGAATACTTTAAATATAGGTATGTCCTTAATTGTCTTTCACTTTTAGCCTCAAAAAATTTTGTCACAATTTTAAAAGGTTGATTTTTTTATTAGCCCAATTAAAAAAAAAATAAAGCATTGATATTATATTTGTCATGAATTAGAATGTGATCCAAGTACATGAAACACCTAGGACCACTTATTATATTTGTCATTAGCCCTATAAATTTAAATATTATAATTATCATTAATTGATACTTTTTATTGGCCTAATAAAGCAAAAAAATTTAATGCGCCAATATTCTAATAATTTAAAAGTTTTTTAATTGGCCTAATTAAACAAAAAGTTAATGAGCCCATATTTTAATTTTTAAAAGATTAGTTTCTATTGACCTAGCAAATTGAAAAATTAGTGGCTCACATTTTTAAAATTTTGTTTAAGTAATAATAAAACATTTTAAAAATATTCAAATTGGGAGTTAAATATAAAAAACACATAAGTCTAAATGTTTCATTAAATATACAAAATACATAGGTCTACATATTGCATCTGTCTAATACTGAACTTGGGGGTTGAATTAGAGCCATAACTCCTCTAAAATTTTAATTTTTAATTAGAGTACTTTAAATATGATTTTGTTCTTAACTATCTCATGTTTAGCCCCAAAAAAATCATAAAAAAATTTTAAAAGATTTATTTTTTAATAACCCAATTAAATAAAAAAATTTAATAAGCCCATATTCTAATAATTTAAAATATATTTTTTATTGGTCTAACTTATTTTAAAAATTGATTGCCCATTTTTTTTAAATTTATCATTAAGAAATAAAAAAGAAATTAAAATCAATTAAATTGTGAATGAGGTACATAAAACACTCAAGTCTAGTTATTATATCTGTCATTAACCTCACATATCTAACTCTTATAATCACATTAATTCATATTTTTTATTAGCCCAACAAAACAAAAAAATTAATAGACCAATATTTTAGTAATTTCAATATTTTTTATTGGCCTAATTAAACAAAAAATTAATAAGTTCATATTTCAATTTTTAAAAAGATTAACAACATTGAAGAATTAGTGGCCCACATTTTTTAAATTTTCATTAACTATTAAAAAATATTTTTAAAGATTGATATTGTAAGTTAAATACACAAAACACCTAGTTCTACTAGTTATATTCATCTTTGGTCCTATATATTTAAATGTTATGATCATCATTAATTGATTTTTTTTATTCACCTAAAATGGCAAAAATCTTAATGGGCCAATAATCTTGTAATTTAACATTTTTTTTATTAGCCCAATTGAACAAAAAATTAATTATTCCATATTTTAATTTTTAAAGATTTGTTTTAATGACCTTATAAAATTGAAAAATTAGTAGCGCACATTTTTTAAATTTTCCATTAAGTGATAAAAAAAATATTTTAAAAAGATTAAAATTTTTTGTTAAATAAACAAAACACCTTGCTCTAAATGTTACATCCGTCTAACACCGAACTTGAGGTTTGAAACAAAGTTATTGCCCCTCCAAAATTTTCATTTTTCATTTTGAGTATATTAAATATGGATATATTCTTAAGTGTCTCTCACGTTTAGCCTCAAAAAGATCTGAACAAAATTTTAAAATGTTGGTTTTTTTTTTTATTAACCCAATTAAATAAAAAATTTAATAAGCCAATATTCTAATAATTTGAAGCTTATTTTTTTTATTGGTCCAACTTAGTTAAAAAATTGATCGCCGATATTTTTTAAATTTACTTTTATGTAATAAAAAAGAATTAAATTGTGAGTGAGGTGCATAAAATGCCCAGGTCTAGTTGTTATATCTGTCATTAGCCCTATACATCTAAATGCTATAATCATCATTAATTGAAATATTTTATTGGCTCAATAATATAAAAAATTTAATAAGTTAATATTCTAGTAGTTTCAAAGTTTTTTTTTGTTGGATCAATTAAGCAAAAAATTAATGAGTCCAATATTTAAATTTTTAAAGTATTAGTTTTTATTTGCCTAAAAAAATTAAAAAGTTACTGGTGCATATTTTTAAAATTTTCTTTTAAGTAATAAAAAAATATTTTAAAAAGATTCAAATTGTAAGTTAAATGCACAAAAAAAACATAGGTCTAAATGTTGCATCCTTTTAATACCGAATTTTGGAGTTGAAATAGAGCCATAGCCCCTCCAATATTTTAATTTTTAATTTAGAGTACATTAAATGTGAGTATATTTTTAAATGTCTCTCATGTTTAGCCTCGAAAAGATATTAAAAAAAATTTAAAAGGTCGATTTTTTTTTATTAGCCCAATTGAAAAAAAATATATAATAAGCACATATTCTAATAAGATGTTTATTTTTTCTTATTGGCCCAACTTAATTGAAAAATTGTTCGTTGTTGTTTTTTAAATTCACTTTTAAGTAATAAAAAAGAAAATTTGTGAGTGAGGTACACAAAATGCCTAAGTCTAGCTGTTATATTTGTCATTGGTCCCATATATCTAAATGTTATAATAATCATTAATTATTTTTTTATTAGCCCAATAAAGCAAAAACTTTAATGCACCAATATTCTAGTAATGTAAATATTTTTTCATTGGCCCAATTAAACAAAAAAAGAAATTAGTAAGTCTATATTTTAATTTTTAAAAGATTAGTTTTTATTGAGCTAACATTATTAAAAAATTAGCAGACCATATTTTTAAAATTTTCCTTTAAGTGAAAAAAATATTTTAAAAAAATTCAAATTATTGCTTAAATACACAAAATACCTAGATCTAAATATTGCATCTGTTTAACACCGAATTTGGGTGTTGAAAAGAAGCCATAGCCCCTTCAAATTTTCAATTTTTAATTTAGAGTTTTTTAAATTTGGGTATGTTTTTAACTATTTATCACATTTAGCATAAAAAAAATTCAATAACTTGAAGGTTTTTTTTTTTTTGGTCAACATAGTTGAAAAATTGGTCGCAAATATTTTTTAAATTTGTTCTTAAGTATTAAAAAGAATTAAATTGTGAGTGAAATACATAAAGCACCTAAATCTAGTTGTTATATCCATCATTAGCCCCACATATCTAAATGTTATATTCATCATTAATTAATTTTTTTATTGGTCCAATAAAGCAAAAAAAATTAATAGAGCAATATTCTTATAATTCAAAAGTTTTTTTATTGGCCCAATTAAATAAAAAAAATTAATGAGTCCATATTTTAATTTTTAAAAGATTTGCTTTTGTTGACCTAACAAAATTGAAAAATTAGTGTCCCATATTTTTAAAATTTTCCCTTAAGTAATAAAAAAAGTATTTTAAAAATATTAATATTTTGAGTTAAATACGCAAAACACCTAAGTCTAAATATTGCATTCGTCTAACACCAAACTCGGACATTGAAATAGAGCCACCGCCCTCCAAAATTTTTTATGTTTAATTTAGAGTACTTTAAATGAGGATATATACTTAATTGTCTCTCATCATTTAACCTAAAAAAAATGATGAGGATCATCATAGAGCACCACCACTCTTCAAAGGGGCAATCACTAGGGCGAGAGCTAAGCAACTTCAAAGCATGCTCATAGACCATAAAAGGGTTTTTGGCTTAGGAGGGGAGCTACATTAGGAAGGCCTAGCTTGCTTGCTCTAAGAATCTAAGTGGATCACCATGTGCCAAGTTGGAGCTTCCATTGCCACGTCACCAGCCACGTTACTGACCACGTAAGCTTCCATTGCCATATCATCAGCCACTTTGGACATGCCTCTAGCCACCTTGGAGTCCAGTTGGCAACCATCTTGGAGTTTGTAGGGTTCACGCCACATGAAGGGAGCTCATTGGCTCATTTGAATTAAAGAGAGCTACTTTTTAACCAAGTGGGCTCTAATATTCTGCCACAAAGAGAGACCAGTTGCTACCACCTTCTGCCCTTTTGCAATTAATGTTGCTGCCACCTTTTTGTCTTTATAATTAATACACTTACTATTCTTGTTAGGATTGCCAATATGGCACAATTATTTTTAACTTGTCTTAACATTTTCAGCTTGTGTTTCTATAACCCAAGGTTTATAAGGAAGAGAATATCATCTTCTTCCTTTAGTTTTTCATTGCTATTGCACATGAGAGCCTCCATTAAAGAGAGAGTCTAAGTTTTCTTTCTTGCTAGTTTCTGGAAGAACTAAAACTTAGACAACTTGATCACTTGCCTGTTTTACTTAATGATCAATATAATCTCCCACAAGTTGGGTTATTGTGTTGACACTTGATCTGTTCCTCTTTGAATATATATTCTAGTGCTTCTTTTTCCATAGAGATTGCATCTTATTTTATTCAAAGAAAACTTGTTTTGGTATTGATGATCCTTGGGTTCCATTAGAGGTATGCATCCTTAGGCAATGTCCATTTGGGATGCCTATCAAAAAATCTTAATGAAATTTTAAAATATTGATTTTTTATTAGCCCAATTAAATAAAAAAATTTATAAGCCCATATTTGAAGCTTATTTTTTCTTTTAGCCCAACTTAGTTAAAAAATTGATCACTCATTTTTCTAAATTTATTTTTAGGTAATCAAAAAGAATTTAAAAGGATTAAATTATGTGTGATGTACATAAAATACTTAAGTCTAGTTTTTATATCTGTCATTAACCCCATATATGTAAATGTTATAATCGTCATTAATTGATTTTTTTTATTAGCCCAATAAAGTAAAAAAATTAATTGACCAATATTCTAGTAATTTAAAAGTTTTTTAATTGGCCCAATTAAACCAAAAAAAAAAGAGCCCATATTTTATTTTTTTTTAAAAATTAATTTTATTGACCTACCAAAATTGATAAATTAGTGGCCCATATTTTTAAAATTTTCCTTTACGTAATAAAAAAATATTTTAAAAATATTCAAACTGTGAGTTAAATAAACGAAACACATAAGTCTATATATTGTATCCGACTGACACTGAACTCATAAGTTGAAACAAAGCCATAGCCCCTCTAATTTTAATTTTTAATTTGGAGGACTATAAATGTTGGTATGTTTTTACTGTTTCCCACATTTAGCCTCAATAAAATTTAAAGAAAATTTTAAAAGTTTAATTTTTTAATTAACCCAATTAAATAAAAAATTTAATAACCACATAGTCTAATCATTTAAACCTTATTTTTTTTTATTGGCTGAATTTATTTAAAAAATTGGTCACTAATATTTTGCAAATTTAATTTTCAGTAATAAAAAAAAATTAAAAAGAATTAAATTGTGAGCAAGGTACGCCTAAGTCTAGATTTTATAATGGTCTTTGGCCCCATATATCTAAATATTATAATCATCATTAATTGATATTTTTCATTGGCCTAATAATGCAAAGAATTTTATGGGTCAATATTCTAGTAATTCAAAAGTTTTTCTATTAGCCCAATTAAACAAAAAATTAATGAGTCTATATTTTAATTTTTAAAGTATTAGTTTTTATTGACCTAAAAAAATTGAAAAATTAGTGGCCTATGTTTTTAAAATTTTCCTTTAAATAATAAAAAAAGAATTTTAAAAAGATTCAAATTATGAGTTAAATAATCAAAACCGAAGTCTAAATGTTGCATCCATCTAATACTGAAATCAGGGGTTGAAATAGAGTCATAGCCCCTCCAAAATTTTAATTTTTTAGTTTAAAGTACTTTAAATATGGGCACATTCTTAACCGTCTCTCACATTTAGTCTCAAAAAGAAATTTTAACAAAATTTTAAAAGATTGATTTTTTTAATAGCCCAATTAAATAAAATATTTAATGAGCCAATATTTTAATTATTTGAAGCTTATTTTTTTTATTGATGCAACTTATTTGAAATATTCATCACTGATATTTTTTAAATTTATTTTTATGTTAAATTGTAAGTGAGGTATATAAAATACCTAGGTCTAGTTGGTATATCCATCATCGGCCCCATATATTAGAATGTTATAATCGTCATTAATTGATACTTTTTATTGCCCAATAAAACAAAAAAAAATTAATGCACTAATATTCTAGTAATTTGAAAGTTTTTTTATTGGCTTAATTAAATAAAAAATATTAATGAGTCCATATTTTAATTTTTTAATAGATTAGTTTTTATTGACCTAACAAAATAGAGAAATTAGTACCCTACATTTTTAAAATTTTTCTTTATGTAATAAAAAAAATTAAAAAATTCAAATTATGGGTTAAATGCACAAAGTACCTAAGTTTAAATGTTGCAATTGTGTAGCACTAACCTCGGTGGTTGAAATAGAGCCACAACCCCTCTAATAATTTCATTTTTAATTTAGATTACTTTAAATGTAGGTATATTCTGAACTAAATAAAAAAAATTTAATGAGCTCATATTCTAAAAATTTGAAACTTATTTTTTTATAAGCCCAATTTAGTTGAAAAATTTGTCATCGATATTTTTAAAATTTACTTTTAAGTAATTAAAAGAATTCATTAGCCCAATTAAATAATAAATTAATGAGTCCATATTTTAATTTTTAAAAGATTAGTTTCTACAGACTTAACAAAATTAAAAAATTAGTGGCTCACATTTTTTTAAATTTTTCTCTAAGTAATAAAAAAAATATTTTAAAAAGATTCAAATTATGAGTTAATTATACAAAACACCTCAGTCAAAATGTTACATCCATCTAGCATTGAACTCGGGGGTTGAAACAAAGCCACAATCCCTTCAAATTTTAATTTTTAATTTAGAGTACTTTAAATAAGGGTATATTCTTAATTGTCTCTCAGGTTTAGCCTCAATAAAATCTTAACAAATTTTAAATGATTAATTTTTTTATTATCCAATTAAATAAAAAAATTAATTAGCCCATATTCTAATAATTTAAAGCTTACTTTTTGGTTGGTCCAACTTAGTTGAAAAGCTGGTCGCCTATTTTTTTTTTAATTTATTTTTAAGTGTTATAAAAGAATTAAATTGCGAGTGATGTACATACAGCACCTAGGTCTAGTTGTTATACCCACCATTTGCCCTATATATCTAAATGTTTTAATATTCATTAATTAATATTTTTTATTGACCTAATAAAACACAAAAAAATTAATATACCAATATTCTATTAATTTAAAAGTTTTTATTGGCCCAATCAAACAAAAAATTAATGAGTCTATATTTTAATTTTTAAAATATTAGCTATTGTTGGCCTAACACAATTGAAAAATTAGCACCCTACATTTTTAAAATTTTCCTCTGTGTAATAAAAAATATTTTAAAAAGTTAAAAATTGTGAGTTAAATGTACAAAATTGAAAATTTAGTAGCCCACATTTTTAAAATTTTCCTTTCAATAATAAAAACATTTAGAAAAGATTCAAATTGTGAGTTAAATATATAAAACACCTAGATCTAAACGTGAGAATATTCTTAAATATCTATCATGTTTAGCCTCAAAAAAATCTAAACTAAATTTTAAGAGGTTGATATTTTTATTAGTCCAATTAAATAAAACATTTAAAGAGTCCATATTCTAATATTTTGAAGCTTTATTTTTTAATGGGGCCCAAATTATTTGAAAAATTGATCGCTGATATTTTTAAAATTTTTTAAATCGTAAAAAGGAATTTAAAAAGAATTAAATTGTGATCGAGCTATATAAAACTCCTAGGTTTATTTATTATATCCATCATTGACCCCATCCATATAAATGTTATAATTGTCATTAATTGATATTTTTATTGGCCCAATAAAGCAAAAATTTTACTAGCCTATTAATTTAAAAGTTTGTTTTTATTGGACCAATTAAAAAAAATTAATGAGTCCATATTTTAATTTTAAAATATCAGTTTTTACTGACCTAATAAAATTAAAAATTAGTGGTTCACATTTCTAAATTTTCTGTTAAGTATATCAAAAATTATTTTAAAAAGATTCAAATTGTGAGTTAAATACCCAAAACACCTATGTCTAAATGTTATATCCATCTAACACCGAGCTTGGGCATTGAAATAGATCAATAATTGCTCCAAAATTTTAATTTTTAATTTAGAGTATGTTAAATATGTGTATATTCTTAATTGTCTGTCACATTAGCCTTAGAAAAAAAAATCTAAACTAAATCTTAAGAGGTTGATTTTTTTTATTAGCCTAACTAAATAAAAAGTTTAAAGAGCCTATATTCTAAAATTTTGAAGCTTTATTTATCATTTGCCCAACTCAGTTGAAATTTTTGTTGCCAATATTTTTTAAATTTATTTTTAAGTAATAAAAATAAATTAAAAAGAATTAAATTGAGTGAGGTACATAAAATACCTAAATCTAGTTATTATATCTGTCATTTGTCCCTTATATTTAAATGTTATAATGATCATTAATTTATATTTTTTATTAGTATAGTAAAGTAAAAAATTTAATGGGCCAATATTCTAGTAATTTAAAAGTTTTACAAGCTAAGCATAGTAAAGTAAACATATGGACTAATAAAAATTTTAATCAATTGTGAGTAAATGTATAAAATAACTAAATTTAGTTGTTATATCCATCATTGACCCATATAACATTGACCAATAATGAATATAACAACTAGACCCAATTAAACAAAATCATTTACCTAAAATTTTCCTTATTTTAAATTTTTTTATGTACCTAGGTGAGAAACCGTTAGGAATTAAAACTAATCTTTTATTATAAAAAGATTAATTAAATTTAAATTTTTTAATATTTTAAATCAATATCAATTTAATGTTGAAAAATTAAAGTTTTAAAAGGCCAATACCGTTAATTAAACTGCGCATGATTTTGAAAATCAATTTAATTGATCCTTAATATTAGATTTTATATTCTTTTTAATGATGGGCTGAATATTGATTTGCCAAATTGGATCATATATCGCCTTTTAGACACCCTCATTATTTTCAATTAGTAACAAGCCAACAAATTTTAAATTAAAATTAGTTAATTATTACAATTACTCTATGTTAATAATTTTAAATTAAAAATATTGGCATACATTCTTAATTATGTGTTGATAATATTCAATTTAATTTTTTATCTCAAAATTAAAAAATTTTGAGAACACTGCGGTAGAGGACTGGGCATTGCTTGAGGTCCAGGGCAAGGGTAGGAATGAATCGAGTCATACATTGAAATGGGAGAAACTAATCAGTAGAGACGCCTTTTGGTGAAATGGTCCGGAGAGTTGGAAGAACTCCGGAGTCAGTGTGCTCGCTTGAGAGAAATTCTATGATGGGTGACCTCCTGGGAAGTTCTCCATTTCACCTATGGGACAAAATCGTGAGGCTCAGGATGAGGTGGGCCAAAGAGGACAATTCCTCTAGTGGTTGGAGTCAAGGCATTATAGATGGTATTAAAGCCGGACCCCCTCTAGTAGATGTGTAGTTTGAGGATGAACCAGGCAGAAGCTGGTGGGCCTGTTACAACCCGCCTCTTCAGGATGGCAGTGGTCAAGTAGAGAACGCTGCGGTAAAAAGGTTGGGCATTGCTTGAGGTCCAGGGCAGGGGGCAGGAATGAATAAAATCATATATTAAAATGGGGGAAGCTAAGCACTAGATGCGCCTTTTGGTGGAAGGACCTGGAGAGTTGGAAGAACTTTGGGGTTAAGCGTGCTCGCTTGAGAGAAATCCTAGGATGGGTGACCTCCTGAGAAATTCTTCATTCACACTATAGGACAAAACTGTGAGGCTCAGGATGGGATGCGCCAAAGTGGACAATTCCTTTAATGGTTGGAGTCGGGCATTATAATTAAAAAAATTGTGAACAATTACTTAGTTAACATTGAACTAATTAAATGGTAAAAAATATTAATATTTAATATTAACCCATTAAATTAAGATATAAGGGTATAAAATAATGTTTATTTCAAATTGTTAGGCTAAAACAATTTATCAATTAATTTTAACAATGAGAAAAATTGTTATGGCCAAAAATATTTTTTAATGATATTGGTTGGAAAAATAAGCTTCAACAAATTGTTAGTAATCTATTATTTTTAAATTTTAAATACAAAATTTTTTTATTTAATTAGATTTTAAAAACGCATTTTGAAACTTATGTTTTTATTGATCCAACTTAATTGAAAAATTAGTATTAGAATAGATTAACTAAGAGACAATTAGTTTCTAATTTAAAATATCATATTAAATGGCCCCATAATCAAAATTTATATATTCATATATTTTTTATTATATGAGGCTAGTCATAAGATTAGTAATTATTAGACTCATTAATCTGATAATATGTTGGCATATTAATGTTGTTATGTTAAAATTTTAAATTATCAGAATATTAGCTCATTAAATTAAAATAAATTTTTTTTTAAATAATATTAAAGTAATGGATATTAGGTTCATTTAGGTCAATTTTTTAATATAATTGGCCCATTACATAGTCCATATTAAACAGCTAGCCATTATGAGTCTATTCTAATAATATTTAGTCATTTAGCTATGTAATTTGGGCCATATATCTAATGTCACTCTGTTTTTATTTTTAATCTAAAAAATTTTAATTACTAGTTAGGTCAATTAAATTTAATTCTTTTTATTAGCTCAATATTAGATATGGGCTGTGGTGGGTTAATAATTTAATCAATATTAAATTATTTCATATCTTTAATAAATATGTTTATTGCATTGTTATATTTTCTATTTTTTTTTATGAAATCTTTATTAAAAATTTTGAGAGATAAAGTGTAGTCTATATAAAAAATTATAAAAATAAAAGATAGAGATTTAGCTTATTTATAATTAGTATGTATTATGTTTTATGTTAATAATTTAATATTCATTTTATTTTACTTTCTTAAGCTTAATTAATGCTAATTATTATTATCATTATGGCTAACTTATGACCATTTAATTGAAATAGCCAAGTAAACAGGAAATATTTTACTGTTACAAAATATGAAATTGAATGCTTTTGCTACCGTTTTTCACTTAAATAATATTTAGTTATAAATTATTTTTTTATTTAAATGGTTTTCATTTGTTTATCTATATATAGTATGTCATATGAAATATTTGACGCACATTAACCACTCTCTTCTCACTAAGTATTTTCATTTTACCTAAATGCTCTCAAATCTTTTTTTCATTTGCACTATTTTTTTATTATTTCTTTGAAAAGTTATTAGTTATAATTCTCAAATTTTATTTATTTAAATATGCTTAAATAATATTTATTTAATTATTAAATTTTTTATAAATTTTCTATTTAATGTTTCTTAAACTTTGAATATTTTATTTCATTATAATTATATATCGAATGCAATTATAACTAATATTTTGATTATCCATATTTTATTATCATTAATTTTCAATAGAATTATTTTTAAATTTTAATTAAATATTTATATTTTTATGCATAAATTATCTCTCAACTATATTTTTATATAAAAGTAGAATTTCAAAGATAAATTATAAATATGATTGCATTGAAAATTTAATTACAAATAAAGATGATTAAAATAATTAAAGTTATGGTATTAAAATTATAGAATTTATCTTTTAAAAAATAGTATATATTTTTAATATTTATTATATTAATAGAAACTGATGATATTTTAAATTTTTAATTTTCATGAAATGTATTTATTTTATATTATAAATTTATGTAAAGTGATAACTATTTTTATCAAAGAATTATTTTATAAAAAATATATCAGACTAATAAAAAAATTACACTTAGATATAGTAATTTTAAAAAATAATATAATAGAATGTTATTTTTAATCAATAATAATGTTATATATTTTCATTATTAGTAATTTAATTTTTTTTGTTTTTTTATTATGTTAATAACAAAAAAAATTATATTTATATATTTTTAAAATAATATTATTTTCTCGTTAATTTAATGTATTTTCTATAATTTGCAAAAAAATAAATATTGATTTACATAAATTATGAGATAAAATATAAAAATTCATTAAATTTTATTAGAAACTATTATTAATATATGTATAAAAGAATTAAATATGTATTTTAATTAATTATATCATAAATTAATTAAAAATTTATTATTATAACAGGTAAAAATTTATTCAAATAAAATTGAATAAAAGAAAATTTTAATTTAAAATTAATTTAATAATAATTAATCTTATTTAAAATATAATTAAAATTTAAATTAAAAAATAAAAATTATAAATTACCCATGCATAGTATGGGTATTATGCTAGTTTTTATCAATTTTTAAGCGTCACAACTTCATTAGAACATGGCAAATGATAAAAATTTACTATTTGGTAAATTAGTGACTTTAAAAAATTAAAATTAGTCATTAATGTTACATTGATCATTAGCCTCATATAATTTAATTTTTAATAATTAAATTGATAGATCAATTCAACTTAAAATATGTGTGAAATAACCTAAATATCAATTTTTAACTCATTAATTGATAGTTAATTTATGGCCTAATCCACATTCATTAATTGATATTAAATTAATGTGGCTAGTCCAGATTTATTAATAATTTATTTTTATATACCTAGTCAAACTAATCTTTTAACTAAAATTAACACAGTTTAACTAGCTAGGATAGTTGAAATTAAAAAAAAACTAAGGGTCATAATTTAAATATCCTGTCTCACAAAATTAATCTATCATTAATGGGCTTTAATATTTTAAAATCAATCCATCATGAATTTAATTTTTAGACGTTTAATTAAAGAATTTGATATAAAATAAAATAAATTTTAATTTTGTAAGCAATAATAAAAAATGTGGATAATAATTTTATCGATAATTATTGAAACATTCAGCTCAAATTAATTATGGGTACATTCTAAAGTAATCATAATTTATTGAAAATTAGTAATACTAACATATTATATTAAAATCTAATACAATAATTAGATTAATCAAAATGAGGCCAATTGTATAGTGTAATAAACATATTCTTAACATATAATGAATGTTAATATTCTAATACCCTATTTTTTTATATTGGTTATTTTAATTATTATGATTTTAATAAAGAAAAAATTTAATAAGTAAATATCTTAGTAATTTAAATGTTATAATTAACTAGGCCTAATTATCATAATAGTCAATATTCTAATAAATATTAATTTAGACAAAACTACCATATATCCATCAACTAAATTTAACATTAATGGGTGTACTCATTAATTGATATTAAATTAATTTTTAAATATTAGGAAATTGTTATCACTAGTTTTTAAAACTTAAAAGACTTATTAATTTTAACATTTAAATTGTAAGTCCCATGTTAAATTAATATTTTTTTAAAAGAATATTAGCAATATTAATAACATATTAATTAAATATCTGAGTCAATGTGTTACCCAGGAAGCCATTAAAAATTTAAAAACATATTAATTGGGATATAATAATAAATTTATGACCATATGGGTATATTCTAATTAGCCCAAAAATTAATTTTGCCAATAAAATATTGTCCACTCATAATGAATTAGCTCACTCACCGTATATGTATTTAATTTAGATATAAGATAGAATAATTTTTTAATAATTAAGTACTCATGTTTAGCACACTTATATTCTAAAATAGATGTTTCAATAATTTTGTGGATATATTTTTAGTTGTCTCTCATGTTTATCTGACCTAGGTTTTATAACATTAAATGTAGCCACATTAATAATCAATTTAGCAAATGTTATAAAAATTACTGGGTACAGATTTTAAAAATATTTTAAAACGGGCTTTAAAAATATTTTAAAATGAATACTATATTTTAGTTTTTAGATGTTTAATTAAAGAATTTGATATAAAATAAAACAAATTTTAATTTTGTAAGCAATAATAAAAATTGGGACTAGATGAGGTAAATTTAAAATGTTAATAAATTGTGATATGGCTAATTTATAATTTAATATTATCATTTTTAATATTGGCCCATATATAAATCACATTAAATGTTAACTCAATTAAATTAAAAAAATTTAACGAGCTCATATTTTAATAATGACGAACTCATTAAAAAAAATTTAAGTAATTTCCTAATGTTAAATTAGCCTATTAAATATGAACCAATATTGGTATTAATGTTGTTTAAATTAAGTAATCATGTGGGCTAATTCACCTAAGCTTTTTTTTAATGACCTAATATTTTAATAAATATTTAAATAAAATATGTTCTAGTAAATGGGTGTCAATCACTAAGTTTATTTTATATGGGCTCAACATTTAGATATTTTGGGTAATTTTTTATTACAACATATTCTATTAGATAATTTAATTGAACATTTTAATGATTGAGGCTAATTAAATTAGTACATTATTAGCCCAATAATTTAAAAAGTAAAATATTGTTATTAGGTCTAGATTAATTTTTATTTAAATTGGCCCAGGTATAGTAAAAGTTTAAGCAAAAAACTAATTTTTAATATCAACTAAAAAATAAACTTTTTAATAGAATAATATTCTAAGTAATTTAAAAGTTGATATTTAAAAAATTTTTACTAGGACAAATAACCTTATATTCCAAATATATACCTTACTCACAATTAATACAATTTATTAAAAAATTCGTAATTACCCATTAATTGAGCTATTCTGTCATACATTAATGTTTATTAATTAAGTATTATAGCTATATTCTAGTTAATATTGTATGTTTTAGAATATAAAAACATTTATTTTAACATATTTTGAAAATATTATGATATTTAAATATGCAATACTTTTAAAATTCAAAAATTAGTAGGCCAATAAAAATTGATTAAAGTTATTATAACACATTTAAAGTACACTATGGCTGTCTAAAATATTTTTTTATTGGTTCAATTAAATAAAAAATTTAAAGAGTATATTCTATTAGTATGAAGGTGATTTTTTATTGGCTCGACTTAGTTAAAAAAATATGATCCATATTCTAATCCTTTAAAAATCAACCATAATTACTTTATTTTTTCACTTAATAAAAAAATTAATTTCAAATTAATAGAATATAGACTTATTGATTTTTTTGCTATGTGGGTATGTTTAATGGTTGACAACTTAGTTAAGACTAATTTTTAAAATATCAATTAATGATGATTATAATATTTAAATATATGAGATCAATGATAAATATAAAACTAACATATAATTTGTTAATGAATCATATTTTTTAAACATTTTAATTTAAACATACCCACATATATGGCCCAATGTATCCAAACTCAAAGAATTAAAATGATGGCCCCATTTTTTAAAATTAATGAGTCATATTCATTTTTTATTAGCCCATTAAGTTGATTGGGCCACCTTAAACATAATCTAAAATATGTTTAAAATATTTACTTTTAAACAATTTTTTAAATTAATTTAAAATATGTTGGGCTAATGGATATTAATGGCCAATATTATAGTAATTTAAAAGTATTTTTAATAATAAAATATTTTTTTTAATAATAAAAGATTTTTTTTAAAAAAAAATTATATAGATTAGTTTTTATTGATCTAATAAAATTAAAAAAAAAGGTGTTCAACATTTTTAAAATTTTTCTTTAAATTTTGTTTAATTTTATTTAAAAACTAAGTTGTGTGATATTTTTGTTAAGTATATTACCTAATATCCTAAATTTTAAAGAATTTATCCCAACTAATTAAAAAAATTAGCTCAATTACTATTCATTGACCACTAATTTTTCAACCTTTTAAATTATTGGCCAGTTTAACAATATTTAATTTATTATCTACTAATTAATGAGTCAATTATAAAGTTGATTTTTTTATTAACCTAATTAAATAAAAGAAATTAATGAGCTCATATTTTAATAATTTGTAGCTTACTTTTTTATTGCCCAACTTAATTGAAAAATTAATTGCTATTATTTTTTAAATTTATTTTTAAGTAAATAGATGGAGCAATAAAAAAAAAAAGCACCTATGGGGCCAAGTTATTTAAAACAATATTATTACAGCTAGGTCTATATTTTCAAATATTTATATTTAAATTATTCAATAAGCTTATGAATTTTTAAACAAAAATTGTGTATATTTAAATTAATGAGCTGCTATTTTTTTGGTCACATTTAGGAAAAAATATAATGGGCTAACATTTTAGATAATGAGTTAGGTGATTATTGGTTCATATTGTTATATATTGCAATTTTTTAACCTAATATTGCCCTAAAAATTAGTATAACAACATGAAAATATTTAACTTATATTACCATGTTAATGTTATATGTGAATGAAGGATTAAATATGCATAGTTTAATGTTTCTTTTTTTTATTGATATGGGCTATTATTTTAATTAATATTTGGGCCAATTTATTTAACTCACATAATTTATAGTATTGCCTAAGTCAATTTAATGTTTGACATATATTAAGCTAAATCATGAACTAATCAATTAAAATTTTGTACTAAGTTAAATTTAAATTAATGTCCTGAAAAATTATAAAATTTATTAATTTCGTCATTAAATTGTTATACGGCTCACATACCCATATTTTTTAATAATTTTATTTAGCTAGACTAAAACCTATATATAACAATTGAATATTGGCCCAACTTACTTTAAAAAATAAATGTTAATATTTTAGTGTTAAAAAGTAACCATTTTTATATTTTTTATTTAGTTAGGCCACTAATATTAATATCATAATAGACTAAAATGGTCGAATATTAGAATATCTAATTGTAATTACCCCATTTATTACTAATTAAATGACAACTAGTAAACAATCTAATAAAAATATTGTTAAAATTGGATTTATTTTATGTTAACAAGTGCTGTGGATAATATTTTATTGGTAATTATTGAAACATTCGGTTCAAATTAATTATGGGTACATTCTAAAGTAATCATAGTTTATTGAAAATTAGTAATACTAACATATTATATTAAAATCTAATACAATAATTAGATTGATCAAAATGAGGCCAATTGTATAGTGTAATAAACATATTCTTAACATATAATGAATGTTAATATTCTAATACCCTATTTTTTGATATTGGTTATTTTAATTATTATGATTTTAATAAAGAAAAAATTTAATAAGTAAATATCTTAGCAATTTAAATGTTATAATTAACTATGCCTAATTATCATAATCGTCAATATTCTAATAAATATTAATTTAGACAAAACTGTCATATATCCATCACCTAAATTTAACATTAATGGGTGTACTCATTAATTGATATTAAATTAATTTTTAAATATTAGGAAATTGTTATCACTAGTTTTTAAAACTTAAAAGACTTATTAATTTTAACATTTAAATTGTAAGTCCCATGTTAAATTAATATTTTTTTAAAAGAATATTGGCAATATTAATAACATATTAATTAAATATTTGAGTCCAATCAATGTGTTACCCAGGAAGCCATTAAAAATTTTAAAACATATTAATTGGGATATAATAATAAATTTATGACCATATGGGTATATTTTAATTAGCCCAAAAATTAATTGTGCCAATAAAATATTGTCCACTCATAATGAATTAGCTCACTCACCGTATATGTATTTAATTTAGATATAAGATAGAATAATTTTTTAATAATTAAGTACTCATGTTTAGCACACTTATATTTTAAAATAGATGTTTCAATAATTTTGTGGATATATTTTTAGCTATCTCTTACGTTTATGTGACCTAGGTTTTATAACATTAAATGGAGTCACATTAATAATCAATTTAGCAAATGTTATAAAAATTACTAGGTACAGATTTTTCTTTGGTGCATTAAAATGAATATTGTTTAATTGTTACGAACACTTTTAAATATTATAATTTGGTCCAACTAACTTTGGTTAATATTCAAAATTTTCATTTAAAAAATGTTATTCCATACTTTAAATTTTAAAGATTAGTTTTTATAGTTACATATTCACTTATTAAAATTTATAAAAGTTTAGGTGTTAAATGGGGCTAGGTCTAGTTTTTAATTAGACTCAATAATAAATATTAAAGTACTAAGTTAATAAAATTTAAATCATCATTATTTAAATAATTTAATATCTAGGTATGGGTGGTAATATTTAACTCAATTTAATTAATTTAATTATGTACGATTATAACATTTATTTTTAAGTTATAAAAAATATTTTCAAAGGATTTAAATGATAAGTTAAATATATAAAAACACCTAGATCTAAATTAGCCTAAATATTAAAAAATTAAATCTTAATGTTAATTAAATGTTGACTTTAAATAAAATTTAGTTCATTTATTTAAAATATGGCCCAATAGAGTAAAAAAATGTTATGCCCAATTTGAATAAGCTGTTTATCTCCCCATTGACAATATTAATAGAAATAATGTTTAAAGTATTTTTAAATAGGCTGTCAATCAATTTTTAGATATATACCCATTAAAATATTTCTTAAATGTTATTCTATTAGTCCAAATTATTGGCCCAACTTTTATGTCCCTAATGCACTAGGTCAATAATATATGTACTCACTCACACTAATATTGACCCAACTAAGTTTTGCCCAATACTGAATTATATTAACATTTAATAAATAAATTATATTAATATGGATCTAGTTATAGGTTAGTAAATAGTAATACTAATCTATTCAAATTGGCAACGCATTCAAATGATGAGTAATTTTCGTAAACAGTATGACGGATCCACAATTCTTCAATACTTCTTCATCATAATATTACATAAATTAATTTGTCTATAAGTCAAGTTTGACATTATTAACACTTATTGGGCCAAAATTAATTTAATTATGTGATAACATAGGTTTAGTTGATATTAGAATATATTTTTTATTTAATAATATATTTACAAATTTATATGGCTCAATATTAATATTTAATTGGTATGTGGGCTAATTAGTAACGATTAAAACAATAATTGGTTTTTATTGGTTAATATGGGCAATCTAAAATATTCTTAGGAATGATTGATATTAAATAAGTACTTCACAATTAAAATAATTTAAACACCCTAAGTGTTAGATATATTTACCCACATTACGGATATTTTGGACTTTCAATAAATATTAGTTGGTCATTTAAAATATATTGACGTCACAATATTAATTGAGTTAATACCTAAATGATTAACTATTCTTAAATTAATTATTAGTTATTTGTTCTTAGTCCATATATTTAATTAAAAAAAAATTTATAAAATCTATTTAAAAATATTATTATTTATGGCCGATATGTGTATGGTGATGGTGATGGACATGATTTTTATTTTTTATTTTTTTTATTTTTTAATCTTTAAATTTAATTGATAAGCTAATTTTTATTGGCTCAATAAAATTGAAAAATATTAACTATACAAAAATTAATTCCATTTATTTAAAATATTGGTAAAATTTTTGTTTAATGGGGTTAGGTGAAGTTGGACTAAAAGCTTATCTAAATAATATTACCAAATTATTACTAGTAATATGGCTATGTTATTTTTAATAAACCTAGTTAATATGGGCTAATCAATTATGTGGACAATATTATTAGAATATTACTAATAATTTAAACAAATGAAATTATTTTTTATTTAGTTTTAATATTTTTCAATAAAAACGTTATCACAATAATTTTTTTTAAACAGTTCATTAATATTTCAGTCAATTTAGATTTTTAACAGTGGATAAAATAATTTAAAAATATTTAAAGTTGAATATAATTTATTTTATATTATTAAATTTAATAAATTAATAACATGTATATTCTTATTTAATTTTTAGATAAATGGGTAATGATCACTCATACATTAGAATATTATCAATTTAATAATAGCCCATTTTAACTATTAATTTTGCTAGACATTTAAAAAGTCATCAATTGGCCCCATATATAATTTATTTAGCATATTCTTAACTGTTTTTGTTTGTCCAAATTTAAAATAACAATCTTATCCAACATGGATATATTCATTGCACTCTAAATTTCAATATTTTTTTTATTGATGCAACATTTAAACAATTTAGTTAAATTGTATTAACTTATAGCCATAAACATAATATTTTCATTAAGTAATAAAAAAAATATTTTAAAAATATTTAAATTGTGAGTTAAATATACAAAATACTTATGTCTAAATGTTACATGCATCTAACACTGAACCCTAAAATCGAATAATAACACTTTTACTATTAAATATTACTTTAAAATTTGAGATTTATTTTGACATATACGTAAAATAAAATACTGGACTTAGATATCCATATCACAAAACAAGCTAATATTGAGCCCATATGGGTATGTTATATGTTCGGCCAATTAAAAATATGAACTCATTAATTTTTTTGTTTAATTGGCTCAATAAAAAAAACTTTTAAATTATTAAAATATTATTAATTATTAATTTTATGGACTTATTTAATATTTTATCTAGCTCATATTCAAGATTTGAAAAATAATAGCCCAATATTTTAATTTAATGTACCTGGATGTTAGCCCAATTAATATGACCTAGGTATTCTATGACCCAACTCCAATTATTTAAGCTTCTTAATGTTAAATTTAAAAAATATTAATAATTAATTTTTCAATTAAGTTGGACTAATAGGAAAAAATAATCTAAACAATTACTTACATTAATTAGTAGCAAAGAATTTAAAAAATATCAATAACATCATATACGGTTAATGATGGATATAATAACTAGATATAACTGTTTTATGTACCTTACTTACAATTTATTTTTTTTTCAATTTAATTGAACTAAAAAACTAGATATTTTTCATAGATTTTAGATATATAGCATAATTTATATATCTTTAATTCAAAAAATTAATTTAGACCATTAAACAATGGTAATGTGAGTAAATATTGGCCCATAGTTGATGAATATATAAATTAGTTCGATTAGGTACATAGTCTAGAGCATTGGCAATAAATTGGCTGATAAATTATTAATTATACATTTATATCCGATTAATTATATGGCCTAACTACTTAAATGTCCCTGCAAAAGCACGTGAATTTTTTGATTTTTAATTATTAATTTTAATATTTTATATTTAAAATTAATATTAACCAATTATGATAAAAAAATATAAATTTAATATTACACAAATTGGATATATAAAATGAATTAGGAATATATAAAATGTTAAAATAGATTAATATCACAAATAATTATATAAAAAAAGTAAATAAAAAGCAAACTAATATAGAAAAATATACTTTCATTTTATAAATATATATATTATTATATTATAATTTATCGAATAATAATGGCTACTTATTATAGTATTAAGAGGATAATTGAATTTATAATTTAATTATAATTTAAATAACTAAATACCAAATTGATAAAAATAAAGAAAATTTAATGAAATTAATAATTTATATTTTACAAATAAATTACTACTTTACATAACTTCATAATAATTATTACGTGAATAAAATTTTAATTTATTTTTTGTTAAACATAATCATATTATAGGATGTGGGGTCTTAAATTAAAAATATTATTATTTTTATCTTTTCATAAAAAAGCAATGTAACAATAAATTATTATAGAAAATAATCATTTAAATCATAAAAAAAGAGAGTAATGATGATGATGATGATGATGATGATGATGATGATGATGATGATGATGCTGCTGCTGCTGCTTATAAGAAAAATAGAAATATAATTATAAAAATTAAAAGAGTAATGGTAATAATAATAATATAAAAAAGAATTAAATTTAGTATAAAAATTAATTATAAAGCAAAAAAAACTGTTTATAATATTGTCTTTTAGATATATATACCTTTAAACATATAAGATATTTATTACTAATAACTATTATTTGAGGCAAAATTTTATTAGTGTCTAAATATTATATTATTTATTTTTAATCTCTATATGTTATATTATTTGTTTCTAATAATTAATTTTTTTGGCAAAACTTACTAGTCTCTAAATGTTATATTATTTGTTTCTAATTCATTAAAATTAACTTTATTTATATAAGAAGTTTTAAGGTTTTTTTTTTTTTTTAATTTGTCACTAAAAAAATTCTCTTTTCCCATATTAAAAAAAATTTAATAACAAATTAAACTGCACACATATGTTTGTAAATATTAAAATAAAGAAATTATATTTTTCTTTTAATTTATATAATTAAAATTTGTTACTCAACATACTATTATTAAATCATTGAGCTTACAAGTGTTATTAATTTCTTAAGAAAAAAAAAAAACACTTTTACCATTAAACTACAAATATTTTGATGATTTGAATTTATTAATTATACATATATTAATATAATTATTTTTTAAGTGTTATTTTTAATTAAATTTGTACTTCAAAATATATAAGTACTATAATAAATATAATAAAATTTTATTGTATATTATAATATATTATTAATTCTTTATTATAATAAAGTATTTATATGATAAATAAAAATTTAAATTCTGAATTATAAATTAAAAAAATAATAATTAGTAAAAAAAAAATTTTTTAGGACTTAGATGATGGTTTTCCCATAAAAAGCAATCCTTCTCCGTTGATATTTTGAGTAAAGTGTGAGGTCCAAATACGAGGCCCTCTAGTTATAGTTTACTTTTTTGTAAATATATTTATTTATTTTAAATAATATTTATTACTTTTTGTAATTTAAATAAATTTTCTTTAAATTGTAGTAGTAAATAAATATTATAGTAAATAAATATATTATTAAAGACAAATAAATACATTTATATTAATAATTAATGATATGAAGAAATTAATATATAATGACAAGATAAATTATTTTTAGATAATATTATTAGAAACAAATTTATTTAATTCTAAAAGTAAATTTAGAAATTTTAGTATAGACAATTAAAGTTAATTTAATTTGTCTTTAAAAATAGATTTAGGACAAATAATATAGTTTATGAAAATGGAAAGGGAGAATTTTTTTTGTCCCTATAATTTATTAATATAAACAAATATATTTATCAAATATATCTCTGTCTCTAATTACATATAGAGATAGCAGTAAATATGATAAATGATTATATGTCTCTAAAAATATATAGAAATAAATAAATAGATTTTTGAGTCAAATTTTTTAATATCAATATAATAATTTTAGTGTAGTGATAGTAAATTATGCCACATGTTAATACCTTAGGAAAATTTGGCCGCTTTATATAGATAAATAGATGTCCTCCTTAATGATGCTATTGAATAAAATTTCTAATTTTTTTTTTAAATTATATGGCCTTATGTTTTTTAACCACTAATTCAATTTTATAATATTTTAAATTAAATAACAACATATTTAGAATTCAATTAACATTTAGGTCAATTTTATTTAATGGGCTCAACAAATATTCCAAAAAATTTACTATATTCTAATTTCAACTCACTTTTATTAACAAAATTGGGCTAACAATATTTTAATTTAATAGTCAATACGATTATAACAATTTATGGACTAGAATTAAATTTTTTATATTGTTCATAAATTAGCCCCATATATCTACATATTGGCCGAACAAATTAAAGTTTAAGCTATTTTTATTACTTAAAAAATATTTTAAACTTATCTAAATTATAATTTTAATTTTAATAAAACATACCCACATAAAAAAAAAAAACAATCTTTTAAAACCACCATAATGGTACAATATGTTCTTATTACTGTAAAACCCATGCCTAAATATTATTCTATTAATAGATTTAATAAAATGCTAATTTTAATTGACCATTCATTGAGATTTTAAATATCAGCCCATTCGGCCATTTTAAATTCAATAAATTTGATTTTAAAGAAAATATCCATTAATTAGGTATATTAACTAGGCCATTAACTAATTTTTATTACTAAAATGTTGGCCACTAAGTTTTCAAAATTAAAAAGAAATAAATATTAGTAGATTAGAATAAATTTTTTTTATTGGCCCAATGATATGACAATTATTAAAATTATTAATATTATTTAATATATCCAATTAATATTCTAATAATTTAAAATCCATAATGTGTTTTTTATATTTAAATGTTACAATCATCATTTAAATATTTTTATTAATTATCGATATTTTTTCAATTTATTTTTAATTAATAAAAAATTTTTTAAAAAATTAAATTGGGAGTGGGTCTAACTTATTAACTTATATATAAGTGAGCAAAATGGACCAATATTTGAAGCTAAATAGATATTAAACAAATAGCTCAGTTATATTCTTTTAAGCTAATTGTTGACCAATATTTCAGTTAGGTCCACATTTACTGATGTGAAAAATTTAATGAAGTCATATTCTAATAATATGGACAATTAAATGGCCAAATTGTCTTTGATATAAAAAAATGGCCAAATATTATTATTAAATTACTAATAATAAATATTTACTCAATATATCTGAGGGTCTAGTAATATTCACCTATGTGTATTAACCTAATAAAGTAAAAAATTTTAAAATATAGACTCATTCTATATTTAAAGTACTCCTTTTAATTTGAAAAAGATTCAATTAAAACTAATATGAGCCATCTACTTCGATATATGGGGCTAATGATTATATTCATGTTAAAATTTTAATTCTTACAAGAATTAGCTTAAAAATAAATTAATTATTTAATGGACCTAGCCATCATTAATTTTTTAAATTACTATCCACTAATTTAAAGTTTTTTTTATTAAAGTTGTGAGTAATAATAATTATTCTAGTAACATTTTAAAATTAATTGATTTTTAAATTACTAGAATAGTTTTTATTGACCCAATATGAGCCCAACATTAATATGGCTACTAAAAATATATATATATATAAATGTTATTAGCTCAATAAAATTTAATAATATTAATTTATGGGCATATTCTAATAAAATTTTTGTGAATCATATTAATTTATGTCATTAATATTAAATTGATTTTAACAAAATTAGTGGTAATTTAAAAATTGGGCTAATAAAAATATTGGGCCATTTCACTGGGTTAAAATAATTTATTGGCCATATTTATTGAAAATGCGAGCTCATATTTTTAAAAGTTAGTGAAGTTGTCGTAGTAATCTAAATTTAAAATTAACAATTAATTTAATAGGCGAATGACAATATCTTAAATTGTTTTGATCTTAGGTCATTTTAAGTTAAACTAATCTTATTCTCATTTTAAATATTAATGCGCCACTATTTTTATTTAATTCTAAGTATTTCATTAAAATTAAAAAATTAATATATTCTAATAATTTAAAAGTTTTTATTAAAATATGATACATTCACATTTAAAGATAATTAAATAAATTTTTTTAAAAATTTAATAGGCTAATAAATTTTTTATTAAAAGTTTTTTAGCTCCATAATATATTTTGACATTGAATTTTGTGTTTATCATAATTAACATAAATATTAACATAAATAATTAAAGTTATATATATTAATTTCAAAAAATTATTATAATCTATTTAGAATCCTAATGCAATAAATATTTTAAAACTAATAATTTTCTATTCATATTTTTCTCAACATATATTAATTTTTTAATGACCAATTAAAATTAATCGTACATCATCCATCCTTAATAAGTCCAAAAAAAAATTAATTAATAACCAATTAAATTATCTAGATAAGTTAGTTCTAATTAAAATTGAATTTATAAGTCTTATTTAAATACTATTATATTTATTAATAGGATAGTTTCTAAAATTAATTTAAATAATAAAAAAATAAGATAATTGTAAATAATATAAATCATGAAGGGTATCTTGGGAAATCCTGTTGTCTTCCCCTTTTATACATTTATATAAAGTTGTTTTTGGAAATCCAATATATATATATATATATATATATATATATATATATATAATTTCTTATTTTAATTAATTACTTCTTATAAAATTTTATATTTAATTGAAGTTATAATATAAATAGGACTAAAAATTTTAAATTTTTTCAATCATTCAAATTAATTTAAATAATAAAAATATAATTGTAATTAATTTGAAGAATGGAGGGCATTTTTGGCAATGCCAATGTTCTCCCCTATTCCCACATTTATATATAGTATAAATATAAATTTAGAGTATTTTAAATGTGGGTGTGTTACCAATAAAAAAAAAAATAGTACTCTAAATTTTATTGACCTAATATCACAAAAATTGGCTAATAAGATTAGGTCAATAAAAGTTAGAATACTAATTATAATTTAGTTTTTTATTTTATTTTTAAGTAAAAAAATAAGATTAATTTAAAGTGGCCAATAAATTAAACTAAACTATTTTAAAATGTGCAATACCATTAATCACATGAATAAGGTTAAATAATTGACAATTTGAATATTTTATGTTAGACATATTAGATTCTGAATTAATATCATTAATTCAATTAAAAAATAATGGGGGCTATCACTTATTTATTTTTGATAGTTAATAATCAAAGGTTGATTATGAATAGCTATACGTGGCCCAATTAATTATTATCATTAAATAACATTTTTTTATTAAATTTAAATTAATATTAAAAATATTAATCTTCGATAAAAATAAAACAATTTTTTCAATTAATAAAAATTAGTCCCTAATAAATTTTAAATTTATTTTTAAGTAAATTTATTTTGAGCCCAATAAATTTTTATTAATAATAAAAAATTAGTGCATGTACCCTGTGGATAAATTAAAATTTATGCCGATTATTATAATATGAATTAAATTTTTTATTTTGGGGGGCTGTACTAATTTTTTATTTTCACATTTAGATTTAGTCATATTATAAGAATCTGTTATTTTTAATAATATACGCTTAACAACCCCAATTTTCTTAATTATTAAAAGCTTTCAATTTATTACATTAATTGGACCTTGCTGAGTGAATTAAATTATGTAATTAAATATATTTTCGATTATAACATTGGGTAAATTATAAACCCATATATCTAAATGTTATAATCCATCTAACACCAAACCATATTTTAATTTTTAAATATACCTTGTTCACAATGACATTAATATTGATCACATTTTAATTTTTAAACATACTTTATTTAAATTGTGAGCAAGATACATAAAACACATAGGTCAAGTTATTATATCTATCATTGCCCTATATATCTAAATGTTATAATATATTACCAAAGTTAAAATTGTTTTTAAGTATAGCCCAAAAGTTTTTGGTTTTATTGGGCCAATAGACCTAATATGGCCCAATTAATCTAAATTAAGTAATTGTAAGTAAGTAGATAAATAAAATTTTTATTAGCCCATTAAATTTATATCAATTGAGGACTAAATTTAGAATAATTTTAAATTGAATATATTTTTAAAGTTTATGTATCTTGTTTACAATTTAATTCTTTTTAAATTGTTTTTCAATTTTATAGTTTTTCTAATCTTAATTTAAAAGAATTAAGTAATTTAATTCACTCATTGTGAGGTTTTTAATGCTTGTTAACTAACATTTTCCGTTAAATAACAATGGGTTGGACCATTAATTAGAAATTAATGAAACATTCTTTAGATAAAAATTGCTAGAATTTTTTTTTAAATATTGGCTATTAATTTTTCAATTTTATTAGGTTAATAAAAACTAATTTTTTATAAAAAATTAAAATATAGACTAATTAATTTTTTTATTTAATTAGGCTAAATGAGGTATAATTTGAAACAGAACCTATTCACTTTTATTAATTGTAACAGAATCATCATGGCCATTTACACCTATCAATTTATTAATTTGAAACATATTTGAAACAAAATAAGTCAAAGCAGCGTATTACCAAATGAATTAACTTAAGCTGAAAAGAAGTGAAACCATTTAGACAAAGAGCTACTGCATATTATAAAAAATAGTTTAGAACTATTGTCTAGAGTGATTTGATGTCCCCTATAACTGAGACCCCCCATTTCCATTCCTAAATAACCCATCAAGTCATTCATGCAATCTATTCTTCATTCTTTCACTGAAAAGAACATCTATTACACTAGCCAACGGCATGCATCTAACTTCATTCACATTATCTAATAACCCATTTTCCTCATATCGCAAGTTCAAGTTTCTTGATGCTTCCGCTTCCCGCTCTCGAGATAAATAAGGTATTCCTGAGATTAACTAACACTGCGAATTCCCCCAAAAGAATAAATTTTGCCATTCTCATTTGTCAATTTTGAAGAGAAAGAAAGTAGTACCTTCGTGTATGCAGGTGTTGAAATAGAACTAATATTTAGCTAAGAAATCCGTGGAAGTTGTTTAGCAAAGAAACTCATAAGAGGGACCATTAGCTGGTAGCCTTGACGAGGAAATATGAAGAAACTGTAATTGATAAATGAGAGATTCGATTAAATATGAGAATTGATAAAAAGAAATTAATTGAATTAAATTTTTATAAAATTTTAATTTCTAAATAATGATATTTTTAATATGAAGAAAAAAATTTACCTTATAAGAAAATTTCCAAACTAAAAATAAAATAAAATTTAATGAGTGGAATCCTAATTTCCTAAAAAGGGAAAAAAATTCATAAACCTTTTTTTCGTTGAGATGATTTAATTTGAAAGTGTTAAAGGAATACATTTTAATTAATAAAAAATTATTTTAATTTAAATTTAATAATTTATAATCCTAAATTAAGTAAAATTCTATTCATTATAGTTTAATAATTTATTTTCATAATAATTTTTATGTGTACTTTTCTTAAGAAAAGCATTAGAAAAAAGTTACTTTTTTTAATTAGAAAACAGTTACTTCTTTTAATTAGAAAATAGTTACCTTTAATTTCAAGCACATTTACTTTAATTATATTTAATATTTAATTGATGATGATTTGCCAACTCAAAATGTTTAATATCAAAATTCAACGAATATTAATTAGGTTTAATTTCCTTTAAAATATATGCTTCAAATTAGAACAAAAAATCAGGAGATATTTAAATTTTTGTGAAAAGTTAGTGCTTAAATTTTTTTTTTTAAAGATGTCTAATTATTAAAGGTAATGTCTATACACTAATTTTTAATTTTTTTTTTAAAGAAATGTCAACATTAAATTTTTTTTTCTTTATTTTCTAGATAGTTATAATATATAATTATTATATAATTAAAACTTTTTAAATATAATCTTTAATTAATTTGATCTTTCAAATTTAAATAATGGAAAAGTACTAATTACTTATTATTTAATTATTACAAACACCTGAAAAGCTCAATTTATGTAGAGATAGAAAAAACTAAGAGTTAATTAGACTAATTTATTAATTATACCCAACAAATACATATGCTAATTTAATTTAAGAAGAGATAGGATTTTAAATATATCACATTTATGCCAAGTAACAATTTTTAATTGAATTTATTGCTAGCAATTTTTTTTTATATTTTCTAAATAGTTGTAATATATAATTATTATAAAATTTAATTTTCTAAATACAATCCTTAATTAATTTGATCATTCAAATTTAAATGATGGAAAAGTATTAATTACTAAATATAATTATCATTCATTATGAGATTTTCTAATTTTTAATTTGAAAACATTAATGGCAATAAAATCAAAAGGAAAATCAAAATTATTTAATAAAATATTTTAAACACATTTACTGCAATATTTAATTGCTGATAATTTATCAATCAATGACGTTTAGTTTAAAATTTTAATGAATATTATCATAACTATTTAATTATTGCCACAACTAAAAGTTTAATTTTCTTTAAAATTTCTACTTCAAATTAGAACCAAATAGATGTTTGAATTTTTGTGAGAAATTAATAATTGAATTTTCTTTTAAATATGTTTAATTATTAAATGTAATGCCAATGCATTAATTTTTAATTTTTTTTAAATAGAAAAGTCAACATTAAATTTTTTATGTATTTATATAATTGGAATAAGGTTCAATTTGCCCCGTACTTATTGAGGAGGTTCAATTTAGTCCATTTTTAACTTTTGATCCAATTTAACCTATAAGTTTTTATTTATGCTCAAATTAGCCTAATTAACAAAAATATCATTTTTTAATATTAAAATATAATATAAAAATAATTTATTTAATATTTTAATTATACAAATTATACAATATAAAAATAATATTTAAATATCATTTTTAAAATATTTAATTATTTTGTTTAAATAATATTAAAAAATGACTTTTGTTAATATTAAAATATTATTTTTATATTGTATAATTAATTAATTAATTTGTTTATATATCAAATAATTTATTTAAATACATTATTTAATATTTAATTATTTTTTAATATTAAAATATTATTTTTTATATTGTATAATTAATTAAATAAAAATATTATTTTTATTATTCAATATTATTAATTGGAATAGTAATAATTTTTAATTTTAATTAATTATATGAAAATATAAAAATATTTTTTTATATTTTCAGTTTAATTAATAATATTGAATAATAAAAATAATATTTTTATTTTAATTAATTAATTAATTATACAATATAAAAATAATATATTAATATTTTAAAAAATAATTAAATAATTACACATTTTTGTTAATTGGGCTAATTTGAGCATAAATCAAAACTTATGGGTTAAATTGGATCAAAAGTTAAAAATGGGCTAAATTGAACCTTCCCAATAAGTACAGGGGGCAAATTGAACCTTATTCCTTATATAATTACTAAATATAGCCATCACACATTATCATGTTCCCTAATTTTTTATAGTAAAATCAATACCCATGTTTACTTTGAATGAAAATCAATACTTAAAAGTTTTCTCTCTCCATTTTATATATTTAATAACTTTTAATCTACTTTAATATTATTTTATTTTTATTATTTTAAAATAATTTTATTATTATTATTATTATTATTATTATTATTATTAACAAAGAATAACTTATGACCATTAAAAAGAAAAAAAAAACTTATGGCCATTAAGGCCATTGATTTGAGGGTGATTACTAATTTATTTGGTTAAAATTTATTACTAATGTTTTAGAATTTTAATATTTTAAATAGTAACGTTAAAATTTTTTTAATTAAAGAATAACATTTTTTTAATTAATAATGATTTAATGATCTAGGAAAATAATCCAATGCAAAAAAGTAAATAAAAATGAAATGAAAAAAAAAAATGATTGCTAACCCCTTACAGTGAAGACTTGCAACTTTAACTATAAAAAAGAGTGTAAATGTGTATTTGGGTGAGTTTATATAGAGAATGTAGGTTGACTTTATATTAATTGACTATAATATAATATTAATTTTATTTGATTATTTTAAATTAATTCATAATTTATGTCAATTCAACTATTTTTTTACAAAAAAATTATTTTAATTTTACTGTGTTTAATAGAGTGAGAAAAATAAAAAAAATAAAAAAAATAAGATTTATGAATCGAGACTTATAACTCTTGAAATAAGTAATAATAAATAATAGAGCAAATTAAAAGAGGATTTAAGAGTAATTAGATGAAGACAAAATGTTTGGTGAGAAGAAAAAAGTTTAGTGTGTGTCAAATGATAAAAAGTATCAACTATTTATAGGCAAAGAGAAAGAAAAAATTTATATCAAATTTAATTAAGCCATTAAATCATTGTTAATTAAAAAAACGTTATTCTTTAATTGAAAGATTTTAATGTGGCTATTTAAAATATTAAAACTCTAAAACTTTAGTCAAATAAGTTGGCAGATGCTCTCAAAATCAGTGACCTTAATAGCCATATTTTTTTTTTATGGCCATAAATTATTTTTTTGTTAATAATAATAATAATAATAATAATAATAATAATAATAATAATAATAATAATAATACATAATTCTTAATTTTTTATGGTTTAATGAAATATTAAACTTTTTGGGTAAATACTAACAATTGTTTAGGAAATATAGAAAAAAAAAATTAATGTTGACATTTCCCTTTAAAAAAAAAATAAAAATTAATGGATATATTACATTTAATAATAAGACGTGTTTTAAAAAAAATTCAATTATTAATTTCTCACAAAAATTTAAATATCCCCTGATATCCCCTGATAGTTTGTTCTAATTTGGAGCAAATATTTTAGAAGAAATTAAATTTTTAGTTATGGCAATAACTAGAGAGTTATGATAATATTCGTTGAATTTAAAATTAAATATTTTAGGTTGGCAAATAATTAGCAATTAAATACTAAATTTAATTGCAGTAAATGTGTTTAAAAATATACCGCTAGACAGTTTTGATTGTCCTTTAAAATAAACATGGTGTTGATTTTTCTAAGCAAAGAGATATTTCCAAGAAAATGACATGTGGTACTTTCTTTAAAAAGTTTACCACGTGTCACATTTCATAAATACTCTCTTTTATAATAATTATTATTTAGTTTTTTTTATTTATCTTTTAATTATTATTATTATTTACAATATTACCGTAATATTTATGATTTAAATTATTATTTTCTTTAAAATTTAATTTATAAAAATTAAGACCTTTTGTAATTAAATGCAATATCTAAAGATTATTTATATCATTTTATAAATACTAATTATTATTTAATTTTTTTATTTCTCTTTTAATTATCATTATTGTTTATAATAGTCTTAACATTTATAATTTAAATTATTATTTTCATTAAAATTTGATTTTAAAAAATTGAGACCTCTTATTATTAAATGTAATATTTAAAAATTATTTATATTATTTTTTAAAATTTATTTATACAAAAATATTATTTGTCACATGTTACCCTTCATAATAATAATAATAATAATAATAATAATAATAATAATAATAATAATAATAAGTCATTAATGGCCATTTGTTTAAAGAAAATTGATCATTAATTTATCATCTTATAATCAATCAAATATTTTTATTTATACTAATTATTATTTAATTTTTATTTCTCTTTTAATTATCATTATTATTTACAATACTACCTTATCATTTATTATTTAAATTATTATTTTCTTTAAAATTTAATTTTTAAAAATTAAGACATTTTGTAATTAAATATAATATTTAAAAATTATTTATATTTTTTTATAAATTTATTTATGCAAAAATATTATTTGCTACATGTTATCCTCAATAATAATAATAATAATAATAATAATAATAATAATAATAATTTAAAATAAAAAATAATTTCAAAGATAATAATAATAATAATAATAATAATAATAATAATAATAATAATAATAATAAGGAGAAGAAGAAGAAGTCATTGATGGCAATTAGTTTTAAAAAAATTGACTATTAATTTATAATCTCATAAACTATCATATAATTTAATCAACATTAAATTGTTTCACATCCTTAATAAATATTTTTATTATAAAATTTTTATTAAAAATTTTGAGAGACAAGAAGTATAGTTTACATAAAAAGTTATAAAAATAAAATATAGAGATTTGACTTATTTATAATTAGTATGTATTATTTTTTATGTTAATAATTTAATATTCTTTTTATTTCACTTTTCTAAGATTAATTAATGCTTATTATTAGTATCATTATGGCCAACTTATGACAATTTAATTGAAACGGCCTAGTAAATAGGAAACATTTTACTGTTATAAAAATTGAATTTGAATATTTTCTACCTTATTCAATTAAATAATATTTAATTATAAATTATTTTTTTTCTTTAAATAGTTTTTATTTGTTTTATTTTTTATTAATTAATTATATAATTTTTTTAAATTATGAGTAAGTTATTAATTTTTTAATTATACATATATAAGTTATAAATTATTTAATTATTACACTTTAATACTATAATAAATAATAAATAGTTATTATTATTATTATTATTATTATTATTATTATTATTATTATAAGTACCTGAAAGGTTCAATTTAATTAGAGAAAGGAAAAATTAAGAATTAATTGAACTAATTTATTAATTTTACCTAATAAAAATATATATTAATTTTATATATATTGTATTTTCACTTTTTGATAAAGAAATGGTCCATATTTTTATAAAACAAATTCAAGATGAGGTAAGATTTTAAATCTATCATATTTATATTAATTGGTAATTTTTTATTAAATTTATTGATGACTATTTTTCTATATTTCTTGAAAATTATAATATACAATTATTATATAATTTAATTTTCTAAATACAATATAGAAAGTAACACTTTTCTTAAAAAATTTGTCATATGTCACTTTCTATAAATATTATCTTTTATACTAATTATTATTTAATTTTTTATTTATCTTTTAATTATCATTTTTATTTAAAATACTACATTAAAATTTATGATTTAAATTATTATTTTTTTAAATTTATTTTTTAAAAATTAAGACATTTTATAATTAAATAAAATATTTATAAATTATTTATATTATTCTGTAAATACTAATTATTATTTAATTTTTAATTCTTCTTTTAATTATTATTATTATTATTATTATTATTATTATTATTTATAATACTACTTTAACATTTATTAGTTAAAATATTATTTTCTTTAAAATTTGATTTTTAAAAAATTAAGACCTTTTATAATTAAATATAATACTTAAAAAATATTTATATTATTTTTTTATAAATTCATTTATATAAAATATTATTTATGACATGTTACGTTTAGTGGTAATAATAATAATAATAATAAAAGGTAATCGGTGACAATTAATTTAAGAAACATTGACTATTAATTTATGATTTCATAATTAACATAAATACTCTTCTTTATATTAATTATTATTTATTTTTTATATCCCTTTTAATTATTATTATTATTTATAATATTACCTTAGCATTTATATTCAAATTACTATTTTTTAAAAAATTAAAACATTTAGTAATTAAATGTAATATTTACAAATTATTTATATTATTTTATAAATACTAATTATTATTTTTTTTATTTCTCTTATAATAATAATTATTATTATTTATAATATTACTTTAATATTTATGATTTAAATTATTTTTTTTATTTTAATTTTTAAAAATTAATATATTTTATGATTAAATATAATATTTAAAAATTATTTATATTATTTTTTTATAAATTCATTTTTGCAAAAACATTATTTATCAAATATTACCCTCTATAATAATAATAGATCATTGATGGTCATTAGTTTAAAAAAAATTAATCATTAATTTGTGATCTAATAATCAACTATCATATAATTCAATTTTAAATTATTTCATATCTTTGACAAATATTTTTATTGCATTGTTATATTTTTTATTATACAGTGTAGTCTATATAAAAAGTTATAAAAATAAAATATAGAGATTTGACTTATTTATAATTAGTATATATTATTTTTTATGTTAATAATTTAATATTCTTTTTGTTTTACTTTTCTAAAATTAATTAATGCTTATTATTATTATTATTATTATTATTATTATTATTATTATTATTATTATTATTATTATTATTATGGCCAACTTATGGCCATTTAATTGAAATGACCATGAAAATAAGAAACATTTTACTTTAAAAAAATTGAATTTAAGTGTTTTTGTTACCATTTTTCAATTCAATAATATTTAGTTATAAATTATTTTTTATTTAAATGATTTTCATTTGTTTGTCAATATATAGTATCATATGAGATTTTTGCTACATATCAAGCACTCTTCTTTTACCAAGTATTTTTATATAACCTAAATGTGCTCAAATATTTTTTATATTTTATTATTTCTTTCAAAGTTATTAGTTATCATTCTCAAAATTTATTTATTTAAATATATCTAATTAATATTTATTTAATTATTAATTTTTAAAATTTTCTTATTTAATATTTCTTAAACTTTGAATATCTTATTTCATTATAATTATATATCGAATAAAATTATAATTAGTATTTTGATTATCTATATTTTATTATAATAAATTTTCATCAAAATTATTTTAAAATTTTAATTAAATTATCTTTTAACTATATTTTTATATAGAAGTAGAATTTTAAAAATAAATTACAAATATAATAACATTAAAAATTTAACTATAAATAATGATGATTAAGAACAATTAAAGTTACAATATTATAATCATGAAATCTGTCATTTGAAAAATAATATGTATTTATAGTATTTATTTTAATAATAGAAAATTATGATATTTTAAAATTATAACTTTTATGAAATGTATTTATTTTATATTACAAATTTATGTAAAGTGATAATTATTTTTGTCAAATAATTATTTTATAAAAAAATTAAGATTAATAAAAAAAATTTAAATTTAGATGTAGTAATTTTAAAAATAATATAATAGAATGTTATTTTTAATTAATAATAATATTATATATTTTCATTATTACTAAAATTAAATAATTCAATTCATCATTAGCAATTTGATAATTTTTTATTATATTAATAACAAAAAATATTATATTTATACATTTTTAAAATAATATTATTTTCTCATTAATTTAATGTCTTTTCTATAATTTATAAAAAATAAATATCGATTTACATAAATTATGAGATAAAATATAAAAATTTTATGAAATTTAAATTATTTTTTAAATAAAGTACTTTAATTACATTTTAAACAAAATAATCATGAAAATTACTCTTGATAAATGTATAAAAAGAATTAAATAGGTATTTTAATTAATTATAACATAATTTAATTAAAAATTTATTATTATGATAGGTACAAATTTATTCAAATTAAATTAAATAAGAGAGAATTTTTAATTTAAAATTAATTTAATGTTAATAATTTATTTTATTTAAAATATAATTAAAAAATAAAAATTATAAATTACCCATACATAGCATGGGTATTATGCTAGTTTAATATACATCAAGCACTCTCTCCTCACCAAGTATTTTCATTTAGCTTAAATACTATTAAATCTTTTTTTGATTTACACTATTTTTTTATTATTTCTTTTAAAATTTATTAGTTATCATTCTCAAAATGTATTTATTTAAATATATTTAATTATTAATTTTTTTATAAATTTCTTATTTAATATTTCATAAATTTTAAATATTTTATTTCATTATAATTATATATCGAATGTAATGATAACTAATATTTTGATTATCCATAGTTTAGTATCATTAATTTTCAATATAATTAATTTTAAACTTTAATTAAATATCTATATTTTTATGCAACTATATTTTAATATAGAAGTAAAATTTCAAATATAAATTGTAAATATGATTGCATCGAAAATTTAGCTATAAATAAAGATAATTAAAAATAATTAAAGTTATAGTCTATTTTTTTGAAAAATAGTATGTATTTTTAATATTTATTATATTAACAAAAAATGATGATATTTTAAAATTTTAATATTTATTAAATGTATTTATTTTATATTATAAATTTATGTAAAGTGATAATCTTTTTCATCAAAGAATTATTTTATAAAAATATATATCAGATTGATAAAAAAAGAATTTGCATTTAGATATAGTATTTTTAAAAAATAATGTAATAGAATGTTATTTTTAATTAATAATAATGTTATATATTTTCATTGTTATTAAAATTAAATTCATTATTAGCAATTTAATTTTTTTATTATATTAATAACAAAAAATATTATATTTATATATTTTTAAAATAATATTATTTTCTCATTAATTTAATGCATTTTCTGAAATTTATAAAAAATAAATATTGATTTACATAAATTATGAGATAAAATATAAAAATTTCATAAAATTTAAATTATTTTTGAATAAACTATTTTTATTACATTTTAAATGAAATAATCATGGAAACTACTATTAATATATGTATAAAAAGAATTAAATAGGTATTTTGATTAGTTATATCATAAATTAGTTAAAAATTTATTATTATAACAAGTAAATATTTATTCAAATTAAATTAAATAAAAGAGAAATTCTAATTTAAAATTAATTTAATAATAATAATTTATTTTATTTAAAATGTAATTAAAAATTAAATTAAAAAATAAAAAATATAAATTAGCCATTCATAGCATGGGCATTATGCTAGATTGCCGTCAATAAAAACAATTAAAATTGCCACTTGGTGTAAATGTGATAGATTTAAAAGCCAATGACTTATTGCTATATATATATATATATATATATATTAAAAATGTGAGATCACAAATTAATAACTAATTTTCTTTAAATTAATGACCATCAATGACATATTATTATTATTATTATTATTATTATTATTATTATTATTATTATTATTATTATTATTATTATTATTATGGTTTAATGAAATATTAAATATTTTGGGTAAATACTAACAGCTGTTTAGGAAATACAGCAAAAAAAATTTTAATTTTGACCTTTCCCTTTTTTTAACAAAAAATTTAAAAATTAATGGATATATTTCTTTTAATAATTAGACATGTTTAAAAAAATTCAATCATTAATTTTTCACAAAAATTTAAATATTCCATGATGCTTGGTTCTAATTTGGAGCAAATATTTTAAAAGAAATTAAATATCTAGCTATGGCAATAACTAGAGAGTCATGATAATATTCGTTGAATTTTAAAATTAAACATTTTAGATTGTCAAATAATCAGTAATTAAATATTAAATTTATTTGTAATAAATGTATTTAAAAATATTTCATTAGATGACTTTGATTTCCTTTAAAATAAACATGGGTGTTGATTTTTCTTTAAAGAAAAAATTGCTATCAATAAATGCAATTAAAATTGCCACTTGGCATAAATATAATAAATTTAAAAGTCTATGTGACAACATTAAGAGAAAACCTACCTGATATATATATATATATGTGTGTGTGTGTGTGTTAAGAATGTGAGGTCACAAATTAATAGCCAATTTTCTTTAAATTAATGGCCATCAATGACCTTTTATTATTATTATTATTATTATTATTATTATTATTATTATTATTATTATTATTATTATCATAAAGAGTGACATGTAGCAAATAATATTTTTGCATAAATGAATTTATAAAAAAATAATACAAATAATTTTTAAATATTGTATTTAATCACAAAATGTCTTAATTTTAAGAAATTAAATTTAAAAAAAATAATAATTTAAATCATAAATGTCAATGTAGTAATGTAAATAACAAAATTAATTAAAAGAGAAATAAAAAAAGAATTAAATAATAATTAGAATAAAAAAGAGTTATTTGTGGAGAATGATACGTGACAAACTTTTTAAGGAAGATGCCATGTGTCATTCCCTTAGGAATACCTTCTTGCTTTACACACACATATATATAATAGATCACCTTAAATTATTAATTAGGTTAATTTTTAAATTAGCCATTTAAAACAAATAAATTAAGACAATAATTTGAATTGTATCAATTTTTAATGAATCACTCTAAATTAAAAATTAGTGAACATATTAATACTTTATTAACATTGGGTCACTAATCTATATATATATATATATATATATATATATATATATATATATATATATAATGAATCAATATTCTAGTAAATTAGAAAAATTTACTAGGTAATTTAAATGTTAGTAAGTTGTAAAAAGAATTTAAATAAAAACAATTACTATTAAAATATCATTTAGAAATATCAATTATTTTTTAAAAAAATTTTAAACAATATTTAAAAAATATATTATTTGTAATAAAGTGTGAGTTACTATAATTATTTTGATCCGCTGTTTTTTTATAATAGTTCTTTTATATACTCCACTCACAATTTAAAATTTAAAAATAATTGTTTTTTACTTTATTACATATTGTAATAATTTGAAAAATATTTTTTATTGGGCCAACTTAATTGATATAATGGACCAAAATAATTATAATAACTCATAATTAAAAAAATATGGCCTAAACATTAGTTTTACCAATATTTTGTGGTGCAATTAATAAGATTTTTTAAAATATTTTATTAGTTCAATTCTTTTAAATAAGAATAGTTTTAATAAAATTGGGCAATGGGCTAATAATAAAATTAAAAAATTAGTGGCTCATATTTTAAAATTTTTTTTAATAAATAAAAAATATTAAAAAAAATCAAATTATGAGTTCAATAGATGTTAATTGGTCTATATAAACAATTAATTATGGGCAACCAAATTTTAATTAAGTTAAGCCAATAAAAAAAAGTTTTGAATTATTAAAATATGGCCTCATTAGCAGCTGGTTTAAGAGCCTACCTAGTAATTATTCTCTAATAAGTTTAAATTTTCATTAAAATTGACCTAACAATGACCTACCCATATTAACAATTTTCTTTTTTAATTTAGAATATTTTAAATATGAAGTGTATAAAATATTATCCAATAAAAAATATAAATCAATGATTACATTGGGCTAATAAAAGTTAATGGCCATTTTTTTTTTTTACTTTGTGGACTAAATTTGGTCAACATTTTATTAATTTAAAAATAATAAATTAATGTTATAAAATATTTTTTTATTATATAAAGGAAAATTTTAAAAATGTTAGTCAATAAAAGATATTTTCAACTAAGTTGGACCAATAAAAAAATAAGTTTCAAATTATTACATAAATAGATTAAAATTATATATTAAATATACAAAACATTTAGGTGTATTTAAAAATGTTGGAATATACCAATTCATTAATTTATTGGCCAATAAACTTTTCAATTAAAAATATTATTTTAAAATTAAAATATGGACTTATTAATTTTTTATTTAATTGTGTCAATAAAAAAAATTGAATGTGAGTGAGTACATAAAATAACATTTGATAAAATATTATATTTTAAAATTAAATAAAACCAATATATCATATAGGATAAATCATTTATATACTATTGATATATGGGGCATATTTAATTGGGCCAATAACATTTTTTTGGTGATATCCATTAATAATAAAAAAAGATTTTTATGATAATGTTTTTGGCCAACTCTCTATTATTGTTAATTTTTCAAACGTGGTGAGATATGGCTCATTAAATTGGTCAATAAAAAAATGTTAATAATTTCAAACTTTTTTTTGAGTCTAATAAAAAATAGTAAAATTAAAATAGCGAATTGGGGATGGTGGATATAACAATTAAAAATTATTAATTTGGGCAATAATTTAAATGGATATGAAAAAAATGAGTGACATTAAATTAGTTTTTGATATTTAATTACTTGGACTCAAATTTAATTCATTATCCTAAAATATGGGCATATAAAAAAATAATTTTAATAAAATTTTAAAAGGTTGATTTTTTTTTATTAGCTCAATGTTCCAATAAGTGGACATATTTTAACTCCCAAGTGCAATTAAGAATTTGTTAAATTTCATATATGCTTCAAATTATTAGAACAATTTATGAAAGTATTAGTGATTTTTTTTTTCAATTTTATTAAGTCAACTAAAACTAATCTTTAAAATTAGAATATGGGCTCATTATTTTTTTTTCAATTTTATTAGGTTAATAAAAATTAATTTTTAAACATTAAAATATGGAATCATAATTTTTTTATTTAATTGGGCTAATAAATTTTAAATATATAAAAAAAATCTTAATTTACATAAATGTAAATTGTCTACTAAAACATTATGAAAATATATCAATCTGCAATTAAATTTTATTTTTTATTACTTAAAAATATATTTAAAAAAATCAACAACCAATTTATTTGACTAATATTAGACTTATTAATTTTTTTTGTTAATGATGATATTTTTAAATTCAGCCCAATTAATTGATTTTTAAAATTAGTATTACAATTTACTTATTAAATTCAAATTAACTAATATTCATTAATTAATGGTCAATATTCTAAATTAAAATATGGGCCATTAGTTTTGTTATACCTCGTAATAGTTTCAACTAATAGATTTTTTATATTTTAGTGGGTTTTTTTATTGGTCCAATAAAGCAAAAAATTCAATGGGTCAATCTATTAATATATGCTAATAAAAAATGTTAACAAAATTTTAAAAGGCTTATAACGATCATTAAGTTTAAATAGAATATGACCAATTAAAATATTTACCCATTAATTTGTTAACAATGGTCAATTTAAATTATAAAACACAAAGTTTATTAGTTCAAAATTAAAAATTTCAAATTAATGTTATTTTAATCGCCCAATATATATTTTATTTACTACACAAAATTTTTAACAACTTGCCCTAGGTATTTTGTGTATTTATATTTAGATGTAAAAAAGCCCATTAATATTATGTTGTATCACTTGAGTTCAGATTAGGTTATAAAATTTTTAATATTAAAAATAAACTCCATATCAAGTTGTTCTCATACGAGTCCACCTTACAATTGCTAAAAATATTATTTAATTTAATGAGTTCATATTAGACCAATAAAAAACCTTTTGAAACAGGCACCAATGACAAATAAAATAATTTATGCTAATTAAAAATTAAGTAATAATATTATGTCTAATTGGCCAAATTTTGTCAAGTTATTAAAATTAATCTTTTTAAAATTAAAATATAAATTTATTAATTTTTTATTTATTTGTGCTAATAAAAAAAACTTTAATACATAAAGCAACTAAAGCATTTAGTTTATTTTTCACAAAGATTAGCCCCCATATTTGATATTCTATTAATATAAGTAATTAAATTTTTTTCATTAATGGCTCAAGTAAGCAATTAGTAATCTTAATATGTGTACTAATGTATCAAATATTGGGCAATTGGTCATTTAAGATTTTTTTAAATAAAAACTAAAATAAAAATTGAGTACATAAATATTTAACCTATTAGATATATTTAGTAACTAACATTAATTATATACAACTAGTACTATTAATTTTTAACATTATTAGTGGGCTAAGAACAGTTTAATATGAGCTATAAATGAAAACTTTTAAAAAGTATGGGTACATTGATAATTTTTTTTATTAATTTTTATTAATGAGTACATATTTCAATAATGATGAACTTATTAACAAATATATACTTAGAATATTAGCCCATTTTAACAGACGATTATGCTGTTTTATGCATCTCACTTATAATTTAATTTTTTTTATTACTTAAAGGAAATTAATATATTATTTAAAGATATGGAGTACTTTAAATGAGTAAATTGTAGTTATTACATTATTAAATGGTTGGTATTAATGTGTTTTAATCATCGCAATATTAATGGTCATATCTTAAATTCTCCATTTAAAATATTTAAATTGGTATTAGTGTGGAATATTTATATTATTTTTGTCCAATAAAGCAAAATAGCTACACCACTTTAGGTACATAAAACTTATTGCTATTTAAAAATTTTATTATTGTAAAATTAATAATATGGGCTAAAACAGAATAGCTATAGTCAATAGCTATAATTTACCTAACAATTAAATGGGCCCATAGCTAGTAAATATGGCCAAAAAATTAATAATTGTCAAAAAATTTAAATGTAGATAGGTTTTATTGGCCCATTATATGACTATATGAATATTTATATTTTATGTATATTTTAAGTTATTGAATAATTGATCCAACTTAAATAAAATGTTGAGTGCTTTAAAATGGAGGCCATTAACAAAGAATTATAAGAAAATTTTATTACTAGAATATTATTCAAATTTATTAATTTAAATAGGTCAATATATATTAGTCAATATATGTCATTACTAATTTTAATTAAAAGATTAAATATATGTATATTCTTAATTATCTGTCACGTTTAACAAAACAAAAAATTTAATAGGCCAATATTATGGTAATTTAAAATTTTTTTTATTAACCTAATTAAACAAAAAATTAATGAGTCTATATTTTAATTTTAAAAATATAAATTAATATTATAAACTTTACATAAAAATATCAATTTTTAAAGTTACTCAATTAAGAAGATATATAGGGCTAATTTTTTTATCTAGTAATTACTCATAATATTGGGCTAACATAGCTTTGGAATTGGCTAACAAAATACAAGTTAAATTTCTATTAATTTAAAAAGAACTAAATTATGAGTGAGTACGTAAAATAGTTATTATATCCATTATTGACCCCATATATCTAAATATTATAATCGTTATTAATTAATATTTTTATTGGCCCAATAAAGCAAAAAAATTTAATGAGCCATATATGTTTAGTAACATTTAATGTTGACCTAGCTTTAAAACATTCTATTGTGGGTAAAATATTCTAATCACTGTTAAATTAATCAATCTAACAAAGAAATACAAATGCAAAATTTTTTAAGTAATTAGGTCAAAATTTTTTAAAATAATTTGAAACTTTTTTTTATTGGCCCATAAATTGTGAGGCCCATAAATCAATATAATTAAATAATTTTAACTCATTTTAATTAAACTATGAGTGAGTATGTAAAACAATATAAATTGATAAATTGAAGTTTATTTTTTAAATGTGGAGCCCATAAAAAATTTAATGGGCCAATAAAATATGTAGTTTAACAAAATTAAAATTATGAATATGGGGCTAATATAAAATTGTACCCATATTTTCAATAATTTAATGAATGGAATAAGACAATCTTTAGCCTATATTGGCCAATATTAGTAAAATTACTCATATTACTTTTAAAATTTTAATTATTATTTTTTTTTTTCATATTATTTGGTCGCTCAATTAAATATACTAAAAATAACATTCTAACATTTACATACATGAGGCCAATATTCTAAATTTATGGGTCCATTAAATCTTTTTAAATTTAATATTCAAGAGTGTTAAATCAGCTAGACCTAGACCATAAATTAACATTAATTAATTATCCAACATTGACCCAATAAAAGCAACATTTCAGCTTATAAATTCAAATTTTAAAGCCTTGATAGCCCATAATAAGCTATTTGAGATTAGTAATTAATTAGTTAAATTACTAGGGGTTAATCAATTAAATTAATATTAAATTAATTGGACTAATGTTATTGGTCAAGTTTATTTTTAATTGGGCTAAATTATATAAGAAAAAAATAATTTTTAAAATCCTAAAATACGCATATCTAAGTAATTCTTTGGACATATTTATTAGAATTCAAATATCATCTATGTTAGAATTTGAAGGTTGATTTTAAAAAATGAAAATAAATTTAAAGTTCACTTTAAAAAATTTAATGAGCTAATTTCTAATCATTTAAAAATTTTTAAAAATTAATTATTGGAATATTTTCCATAGTTTTTAGTCCAAATAATGGTGCATTAAAATTATTTAATTTATAATATGGCCTAAATTCTTTTTAAAAGTGTGCTTATTTTATTGGCCAATAAACTCACATTTAGACCTATAATTAAAAATTAATTAGAATGCAACATACCAATTTTACTAGAATATATTTTAATTTAAAAATATCCACAATCAATTTAATAAATTATGACCCATTTTTAAAAGCTTTATAAAAATCACAATTTTAAAATAAGTATTAGTATTATTTAAAATTAGTATTATCACAATTTTCGATAAATATTATAATACTCACTAATTGATATTTTTTAGTGCCTTATATTAGCCCATCATTAACAAAGCCATATACTTATTTTAAACTTAATTAATTTGAGCCATCATTAGTTTTTATAATCGCCAAATCAATTGATTACAATTTCCAAACACCTAATAAAAGTATGCAACGTTAACAAGTAATTCAATTTTATTAGGCTAATTAAATAAAAAAATTAAAGAGTTCATATTTTAATTTTTAAAAGATTATTTTTTATTGATTTAATAAAATTGATTACTTTTAAAATAAGTATATGATTCATTAATTATTTACTTTATTAAATTGTGATTAAAATATTTTATATGAGCAGCCCATATTAATGTTACCAAATTTGACCTAGCTCTTTTTTCTAATAATTTGAAAAGAATTAAATTTAGTTAATTGTCATATCCCATATATGACCATTAATTTTTTAATGTACTCACATTTAAAGTGTTGTAACATCTAGACATATGAAGTCATACATATTTTCTTTAATAGATATATTTTCACATATAGATTTTTTTTAATTAGCTTATTTAATGGGCAAACTGCATATTGTCCTTATACTGTGGACCAATAAAAATTATTTTATACTCTAATAATTTAAATCTGAATAATCGTAATGGTATGTGAGTTAACAACTGTGAATGAGGTCATTAAAAAAAATAATATTTATAAAAAATATTCTAAATTATAGCCCATAATCATTTTTTTTTTAATTTAAAAGTTAGCCAGATCAATAAAAAAAATTAAAGTAATCTATTTATTATGGGCCAATATCATTTAGCCTCAAAAAAATTTTAATAAAATTTTAAAAATTAATTTTTTTTATTAGTCCTGTTAAATAAAAAATTTAAAGAGGCATATTCTAATAATTTAAAATTTATTTTTTTTATTGGCCCAATGCACCAAAATGGTATGTTCTTTGTTTAATTAGGGTACAGTACTTGATAAAATTTTAACCTGTATATCTAAATGTTAATAACAATTTTTGGAGGGGTCAGTGATGAATAAGCTTAATATAGTGAACAGTTAAGAACATACCCACATTTAAAATATTCTAAATTAAAATTAAAATTTTGAAGGGATTGTGACTCTATTTCAAATTATTAAAATGTGGACTCATTAATTTTTTTTTTATTTAATTGGGACCACTAATTAATTTTTTTTTTTAAATTAAGTATGGGGCCATTAATATTGCCTAAGGTTGATTTTATTTAAATGTTTAACCCTCAAGTTTGGTATTAGACAGAAGTAACATTTAAATATAGATACTTTTTGTATTTAACTCATAATTTGAATTTATTTAAAATATTTTATTATTATTTAAAGGAAATTTTAAAAAATGTAGGCTATTAATTTTTTAATTTTATTTGGTTAATAAAAATGTGCTACTTTGAGGTCACAAATTATTAGAATAAAAAAATCAATTAATAAAACTTATTAATTAAATTAATCAACCTTTTTGAAAGATAATACCTAAAAGAATATTTTATTAAAAATTTAATAAGACAATATTCTAACATAGTTTGTAATTTTTAATTTTAATGATATAATCACTATTAATTAATTTTTTTTATTGGCTCAATAAAGTTTCAAAATAAATTTAATAACTTTAACTTAATTACTAAATATTGGCCCAATATTCTATTAATTTAAAGTTTTTTTTAGAAGTCCAATTAAATAAAATATTAATGATGATTATATTTTAAATATTTTTTATGTAAAATATTGGATCATAAAATGTTATAATTTTAGTGGCCAATATTAACTTCAAATTTGGGCTAATGACCAATATATAATATCAAGCCATATATCTAAAAGTTAAAAGTTTAACTGTGTTTTATATACCTCATTAGTTAAAATTTCAAATTTGGGCTAATATTAATCGCAACTCTAATAGTTCATTAAATGTGGGCTCATTAAAATTTTAGAAGGTTGATTTTTTAAAAATTATTTTTAAATGATTATATTTTTAAAAATTATTTTTTAAATGATTATATTTTTAATATGGCTAACAGTTAAACATGGGGCTAACAAAACTTTTTAAAAATTGTCATTTAATTGTTATATCCATATTCAAAATAGCTTAATTGATTTTTCTTTATTAGCCAAATTAAATATGGATATGACCACATACAATTTTTACCCGATACAAATTTGGTCTCATTAGTTTAATCAGTGACAATATAATAAAAATGTTATAATCATTATTTTATTTTTTTTATTTAAAAAATAAGTTTCAATATATTGAATCATATTGATTTAATTATAACTAGTCTTTTAATTAAATTTAGTAAACACCTACGTCAACTTAACTCATTAAAGTTAAGTTAAATTTTTGTTGACCCTAGTAAGCTAACACTTATTTAAGGTTGATTCAAATGTGGCTCTATTTTAGTCAATAAAATTAATAAATTAATGATAATTATAATATTTAAATATATGAGACCGATGATGGATATAATATTAGATCTAATTATTTTATGTATTTTTTTATAAGTAGAATATGGGCCAATAAATTAATATAATATTAAAATAAAAAACTTTTAAATTACTATAATATGGTCTCATGAAAAGTCTTTATTAGCCTATATTCTAAATATTATAATCATGAAAGACAGTTAAAAACATATGGACTAATAAAAATTTTAATCAATTATAAGTAAATGTATAAAATAACTAGATTTAGTTGTTATATCCATCATTGGCCCATATAACATTGACCAATAATGAATATAACAACTAGACCCAATTAAACAAAATCATTTGGACCTAAAATTTTCCTTATTTTAAATTTTTTTATGTACCTAGGTGAGAAACCGTTAGGAATTAAAACTAATTTTATTATAAAAAGATTAATTAAATTTAAAATTTTTAATATTTTAAATCAATATCAATTTAATGTTGAAAAATTAAAGTTTTAAAAGGCCAATACCGTTAATTAAACTGCGCATGATTTTGAAAATCAATTTAATTGATCCTTAATATTAGATTTTATATTCTTTTTAATGAGGGGCTGAATATTGATTTGCCAAATTGGACCATATATCGCCTTTTAGACACCCTCATTATTTCAATTAGTAACAAGCCAACAAATTTTAAATTAAAATTAGTTAATTATTACAATTACTCTATGTTAATAATTTTAAATTAAAAATATTGGCCTACATTCTTAATTATGTGTTGATAATATTCAATTTAATTTTTTATCTCAAAATTAAAAAATTTTGAGAACGCTGTGGTAGAGGATTCGGGTAGGAATAACGATCATACATTGAAATGGGAGAAACTAATCAGTAGAGACACATTTTTGGTGAAATGGCTCGGAGAGTTGGAAGAATTCCGGGGTCAAGTGTGCTCGCTTGAGAGAAATTCTAGGATGGGTGACCTCCTGGGAAATTCTCTATCTTACCTATGGGACAAAACCGTGAGGCTCAGGATGGGGTGGGCCAAAAAGGACAATTCCTCTAGTCGTTGGAGTCAGGGCATTACAGATGGAATTAGAGCCGGACCCCCTCTAGTAGATGTGTGGTTCGAGGATGAACCAGGCAGAAGCTGGTGGGCCTGTTACGACCCGCCTCTTCGGGATGGCAGTGTTCAAGTCGAGAACGCTGCAGTAAAAGGGCTGGGTGTAACAACCACAAAAAAAAAAATGATGATGATGGGATTTTGGCGTGTGACAGTGGGTTTCCGACTGTCACAGCCAGCTTTTTAATTAAAAAAAAAAAAATTTATTTCAAAAACGGGAGGAGGAACCCCCCCCCCCCCATTCTCTCTTCTCTCCTCACCTCCCCTCCCTCTCTTCTTCTTCTTTCTTTCTCCGGTGACCGGCTGGCGACCTCCCAAGCAGCTCCCCACCCGGCCGGCGACCCTCCGGCGATGGCCATAACCACCAGAAACGGCGGCAAGAGAGGGAGAAGAGAGAGAAAATGCTCGCACAGTGGGCAGCGGCTTTTCGACGCGATTCCGGCTTCATCCGACGTCCGATCGAGGCGATTCAGGTGGCGTTGGAAAGCTTGTTCCGAGACCTTTCTTTTGATACCAATTTTGCAACAAATGGAAGTCGGATGAGTGAGATATGGAGGAGAGAAGTTTTGGATTTTTCAAGCTTTTTCATCAGATCTACGACGATCCGACCGTTGGATCGACGATCCGAGACCACCTATGGACTGAGGAAGAGAAGAGGAACATGGTGGTATGATCAGATTCGGCAAAAGTCACCGGCAGCCGGCCACCGTGTGCGGTGGTTTCGGCGGTGGCTCCGGTGGGCTATGGAGATGATTCAACTTCCAGAAGCTTCCTCATAAATTTTTGGAGTTTTTGAGACACAGATAAACTTCGGGTAAGACTATTTTTATTATTTCTCTGTCTGTGGAGCATAAAGACAGTGTTTCTTAAACAGGAAAAATTAGAGAAAAATTCTAAGAAAAATATATGATGAAAGTAAAATTATTTGGAGATATTCTATGGTGTTTGTTGAATTTTTGAATGATTGTAGAATATTTTTGAAAAATATAGATGGATTTTAGTTAGATTTTTAGCATATGGGCATATAAGATTATTTGAAATTAAGATAATTAAATTTTATATAATTGGTTGAAGCTTGCGGATGGAGGTTTAAATATGTGAATATTGAGTTAGGGTGAATTAAGAATATGTTAGCTGTTGGAAACTTATGGAATCGAGTAAAATTCTTGGATAAAATATTCATGGGTGATTAGAAAATTACAATTCATTTTGCAATAGCCTTATAATATTATTAAGGACCACGGGACAAAATTTTAGAATTTTTATAGCATGTTTGGGTGGATTTTTACAAATGTCAATTATAGGGACTAAAACGTAATTTGTAAGGTTTTGAGTATTTCTTGGTTTGGAGGGCCCAGAAGGGGCCATATAATGATGATGAGATATGAGTTGAATTTAGAAGTATTATTTGAGCCTTTTTACAGGTTGGGTAGGTCCCAGGTATAGGAGAAACTCTGCCGGATTTCCGGCGTAAATTAGGCTGTCTATTGCCTCTTTAGAGTTTTATTCTAACTTAGTACTAATAAATTTATAATTTAATTATTAGGTGATCGAGATCAGCTATTTTTCTGCATCCAGCAGCCACAATAGTCATCGGTGTACTGTGAGTAAAATATTAATTTTAATTGTAATTTGACTATTATTATATGTTCAAGCATGCCCATGCATCACTTATATGTATGTATCTATGTAGTTAAACTCTAGGCACGTTTTATGTTGCATTCATAACTGTTAAAGTGCCTTGGATGTTGTTGTGGTAATTTGGAGCAGTGTGCGTGCGTTGGCGTGCGTGTGATATGGTGTGGACTATGGATAGGATGGGTAGACACGGCTTGAGATCTTCGCTGGGACCTGATCCTTCGGGGTAGACACGGCTTGAGTTCTTCGCTGGGACCCCGATTTGGTTATTAAGTGGAAGTCCGAGCTGAGTTCTTCACTGGCACAGGTTGGATTTAAGAGAGCTGTATAGGGGATCAGCTCCCATATATTATGATTGATATTATTGGGTGTGTGAGTGCTCCAAATTTACCTTTTTGCTGTTATGATGTGAAAATATTGTTGATGTTGCATTTCACTCTACAGGTTGCATTAGTTTTAGATAGTTATAGAGATTATGGTTAAAATTGATATTTTACTCTCTGAGTCGAACGCTCACTCCTGTTCAATATTTTTCCAGGCTACAGGAGGAGACATTTTTTTCAGAATAACCTGTCCCTTTCCTCTCAGGTTATGAAAAGATTACTTGATTGTATTATTATTCTCTAAATTTGTAATTTAGGACTCCGCATGTAATAGTAGTAGCATTAATTCTGTCAGGGACTGCAGGAATTTAAGTTTTTGTTAATAAATGAAAAAAAAAAATTTTATGAGTTTTAAATAGTTTGCAAATGATGTAACAGGGTTGAGCTGGGCTCCCCGAATTTTAGTTTCTGATAATTTCTGGGCTAAGTTGGCCCGAAATAAAATTATAACAGTTTAATTTAAATTATTTTATATTCATATTGGGCCTAAATTGTGGGCTTGGTTATGGGTTGAGGAATAGTTAGGCTTACTACGGGCCTCGGGGGCTTTAGGCTGGCCCAAGTCCTAGTGCCGGTCCGGCCCATAGGTTGGGTCGTGACAAAGTTGGTATCAGAGCTTAGGCTCTAGATTCATGGGAAATAATATTGTTGGGAGTGTAAAAGGAGTCTTGTTAGGATGTTACATGCGGAGTATAGGATTCTGTTTCGTCTTTTTTCTGTAACTCTTTGTTTCTAGATTCTGCGTTATACCTTGGGAAATATAAAAGTACCTCAATTAGTGTCTTGATTTTCGTGGAGTACATAGAAATGTGAAATAGAGTTAGTAGACATGTGAGGTCTATCATGAGGATACGTACTCCAAGAAATGCTATGTTTCTGTCTGTATGGGTTTAAATGGTGTGCCCATTTCGTGCAAGGAACGAGTATATAAAAATGAGTCTTGAAAGTACAGTTGCCCTAGATAAGGATGAGAATACCACTGCTGGCAGTCATCAGTAGATGACCCAGTCAGAATAAGTTTTTGATAATAAAAGGTTCAAGAAAGATGAGAAATTGGGAGACCTAGTCTGTCGGGACGTATCGTAGTAACTATACAATGTTCTCGATGTCTGCTCTGTAAGCTGCAGATTACAGTACCGACATGAGATTATTGTGTAGAGCTACGTGCATCCCCGTGGTGCTTCCTAATGAGGGTGTTTACAGATGGCCTCTGTTTTGGTACAGTAATACCAGAACAGAGTTCTATATCTGCAGAGGAGTTGGAAACTCCTGGTTAAGAGTCTAGAGCTAGAATATCGAAAGGTCACAGTTGGGTGGTAACTAGAGTTAGTGACTCAGTTACCCTAGCATGAGCTAGAGTTACATCAAGAGTTACCATCAGACCAGAGGTTTCGGACTAGTGGCAAAGTAAAGGTGACACCTATAGAGTGAGATTATCTAGTCTTCGGTATGGAATTTTGGATGGTTTTTGTAGTATGACAAACATTTTGCTTCGAGCTTAGTGAGAATAGTATACTTTGTGTGTATCAGTATGGAATAAAGTACAATCCTACTACCTAGAGAAGGTCGAAATTATGAATTGATGATTTACAGAGCCATGATATGATAAAAGAGACATTAATTTGACATGGTTTTGGGCAAAGTGGTAAATGTAGTACCTTTGTTGCAACAAGTTAGGGTATAGTCCTATCTTTTCAGAAGGGATCGAAAGTTATTACTAATAATGGTGACCAACAAAATAGTGCCCCAGATGGGACGGTAGAGTGTGGTAGAGAGTAGTTGGCTCGGGTATCCTGCAGAGGATACAAGTTTTATTATAGGAATTATATATAATCAGATCAAGATGGATGTAAATCCTTTGAATTGGATGAAGGGTTTGGGTGCCCCGAATCTTAAGTTTTGGCTAATTGAGTAAACATGGAAAATAATAATAATAATAATAATAATAATAATAATAATAATAATAATAATAATAATAATAATAACAAATAAATAAAATTACTACAGAATCAGTTCTCGAGGTAGTAAGGGTATTATGTAAACTAAAGGATAAGAATAGAAATCATACGATAAAGGTATGACTGCAATTTCCTGAGTTCCTTTCTAAATTCATATTATTTAAAATAATAGTATAATCTAATTATAATAGTGTTAAGAGAAATAATTAGCGAAGATAAGTTATAGAAGGCCAATGGATAGAGAAAGTGCAGAATGAAGGTTTGGACAATTGATTGCAAAGGCAATATAATCCAAATGCCAGTGGAAGGAAGTACTAGCTAGAATGGTCAAAGGACCAAATCTGAGTAGCACAGATATGTGATAACGTGGTAGAGACTCTGAAAGATATAGTAAGCAGGTACAGCTGTCATGTTAGGAAGAAGAATGGAACCAAGGATAGAATAATTAAGTTCTATTTTGGGTAAGACAAAGGAAATAAATGGAAAGACAACCTGAAGGGCGCATAATAAAAGGAACAAAGTTAAGATATAGGGTAGGCTAAGTGTTATTCTTGGCAAGGTAAATGACAAGGACAGAGAACCCAAAATGGGACCACATTAGTGAGAGTAGTGATGGAGGTATGGAATCTAGGAATGTGATACTCATAGCATGATGTAGTTGAGATTGTGACAGGGGCTAAAGTATAGAGCTTGGAGTTACATGATTGGATCATACTTTATTTATTCCCTATTTCTAAAGTGAAGTGGATAGTAATGGGGCAAGATTCTTTTAACTTGTTAACAGTATCAAGAAGATTAGGCGAGGAATACAATAATAATGAGCAAAAAGTAGAAGGTGTGCGATGATATTGCGGACTATCTAATTAGGCAGAGAAAAAGAAGTTAGTAAGTAGTAAGTTGAATAAAAGTTAATCTAAGGGATCGAATAGGTATGATGAGTGGAAAGAATTATAGATAATGACACATAGGCTTTAGGTTAGACTTTTGAGATAGTGAGAAGGTAGTTAGAGGTTCATTATGAATGTCAGGCAAACGTCTTTAGTGTGATCAACAGAATCACTTTGCAGTGAAGCAATAACGACAGAACAACAGTAGTGGTAGAACGAGAAGTGACAAGTCTGGGTGGTTATAAATCACTAGAAAGTTCAAGCATCAAATTAATGACCATAGATAAGGGTGGAATTAGTGTTGGAAAAATCTATTAGTAAGAGAAATCTTTCAGGAATTAACAAAAGTTAAGGGCACAATATAAATGATGATAGATATGAATCATAGGTCGAGTATAAGTAAAGTTAATAAATTATAAAATATTATATCAGGAAGGACAATGGTACGGTAAAGGGTTCATGCAGATGATGCATTATGGGTAGAGCACAATTGTGCTAGGAGATGATGAAATTTGGAGAGAAAGACCAAGAAACATAGGTTAAATGTTGTTATATGGACAATCAGGCGTAATTAAATATAAGAGGATATTTTTCTTTCTTTTTAAGTTTAGCTTGTGCTTTTGGTTCTAGAGGGTTATATAAGGAACAGAGACTGAATCAAGGAGACCTAGTTATTGAGAGTTTGGTAGGCACAAATTCATACATAATTTCCTGATATGAGAATGACAGTAAGTACGTACCTAGTGTTAAGTATGAAAGGACGATCAGAATAGTGACAGGAGTCAAATGGAGTTAGCTACCAAGGTTTGCAACCGTTTTAAATTATGAGCTAGAGGAAGTACTATTTATGGATGAGTTTTAATAGATGAAATTGTTTCTAATGGGAAAAGTTGAGGTTGAAGTTTGGAAAGTTATAGGCAGTATATGTGATTATATTAAGGAGAATAAACACATGAAGTATTTTGTTTAGAATTAAGGCATGGCACACATTTCCCACAGCCGTGTTAGTTCAGATGGAACTTATAGTTTCATGGGCTCCTATCCATCCAGGATGAGCAATTTCCTACTGAGGCTGGTGGGGAATGGTAATGTTCTGATAGTTAAGTTGGGAAAGGAGAAACAAAAAGAAATTTCTATGGGTAATTATAAGTGTTACATAAGGTGAAGAATGTGCTGGTAGGAGTAAATCATAGGGTTAGAATTCCTGAAGTAATAGAACTAGTAATCAAGATAAGACTAAGAAATAAAATGAAAGTTAAAGTTGATGAAGGGATGGACATCCTTGAAGGAAAAGGTGTAAGGGTGAAATAGGATTAAGATTAAGGAATAAGTGGAGTAGGTTGAAAAGATATCAACAATAGCAGGAATAGGAAAAGGAAGAGGATAAGATCCAAAGGATAGGAAGAAAGCTCGGTAGAGCTAGTTATAATGATGAGGATAAGGAGGAATAGGTATGCTAGGAGCACGCTAAGAGATGTTTAAAACAAGTTATTATGAGATGATAGATTAAAGGAGTAGTAGAGCCTTGATCTGAGTGCCAATGTGTCAGAAATAGGCCTCATACTAAGAAGCTATAGGAAGAAGTCTATATATTTCCATTCCAGAGAAGGTGTGAGAATTGATAAAGTCGCATGGATTGAGTTGTCAGGGAATATCAACACTTTTGTTACCTAGAAGGAGAGACCCAACTTACTTTCCAATGTTGATAAATGATACACTTGGCCCTTGGAGGAGACTCTACCTGACTAGTTACATAAGATGGATAGAGGTTGGTCTAAGTATCTTAATAATGACAAAAAAGAGATTAAAAATTTGAAGTATCATGGAAGTGAGAAGATTTATAGGTATTGACCACTGAGGTCATAAGAAGAGTGAAGATCTCGAACAAGATGCCTAGATTAGGTGCTACAGGAAAGCTACTCATAGGATACCATGGAATAAGGAACATAAGTTATGTCATTGGGGAAACAGAGATTATTAAATCAAAGGAATGATGACTAAAGTCACCAAGAGACATGTTGGGGCATAATAAAAGTGAGGTAAGCACAAAGTTGATTGAAGTTATGAGACATCAAGTCAAAAACAGTAAGGTATAGCGAATACTTGAAATGTCAGAAAAATGGTCAATGAATAGTTACAAGATAAAAGCCCTTTAGAAGGAGATGATGACAAATATAACACTATAGTAGAATCAGAGAGCGGTAGAATGTCATATATAATATACGAAGCGTTTGAAGAATAAATGTTTTACCAATCTCTGCATAGTTGGAGGAGTAATGATTGTGCTTGTCCTAATAACCTTCTTTTCCTCATTTCTTTGTTTATTCGAAAATTCGAGGACGAATTTTTCTTAAGGGGGGAAGAATGTAACAACCACAAAAAAAAAAAAAATGATGATGATGGGATTTTGGCGTGTGACAGTGGGTTTCCCACTGTCACAGCCAGCTTTTTAATTAAAAAAAAAAATTTATTTCAAAAACGGGAGGAGGAACCCCCCCCCCCCCATTCTCTCTTCTCTCCTCACCTCCCCTCCCTCTCTTCTTCTTCTTTCTTTCTCCGGTGACCGGCCGGCGACCTCCCAAGCAGCTCCCCACCCGGCCGGCGACCATCCGGCGATAGCCATAACCACCAGAAACGGCGGCAAGAGAGGGAGAAGAGAGAGAAAATGCGCGCACAGTGGGCAATGGCTTTCCGGAAGATTCTGGCTTCATCCGACGTCCGATCCAGGCTATTCAGGTGGCGTTGGAAAGCTTGTTCCGAGACCTTTCTTTTAATACCAATTTTGCAACAAATGGAAGTTATCCGAGTGAGATATGGAGGAGAGAAGTTTCGGGTTTTTCAAGCTTTTTCGTCAGATCTACGACGATCCGACCATTGGATCGACGATCCGAGACCAACTATGGACTAAGGAAGAGGAGAGGAACATAGTGGTATGATCAGATTCGGCAAAAGTCACCGGCGACCGGCGGCCGACCACCGTGCGTGGTGGTTCCGGCGGTGGCTCCGGTGGGGTATGGAGATGATTCAACTTCCAGAGGCTTCCTCATAAATTTTTGGAATTTTTGAGACACAGATAAACTTCGGGTAAGACTATTTTTATTATTTCTCTGTCTGTGGAGCATAAATACAGTGTTTCTTAAATAGGAAAAATTGGAGAAAAATTCTAAGAAAAATATATGATGAAAGTAAAATTATTTGGAGATATTCTATGGTGTTTGTTGAATTTTTGAATGATTGTAGAATATTTTTGAAAAATATAGATGGATTTTAGTTAGATTTTTAGCATATGGGCATATAAGATTATTTGAAATTAAGATAATTAAATTTTATATAATTGGTTGAAGCTTGCGGATGGAGGTTTAAATATGTGAATATTGAGTTAGGGTGAATTAAGAATATGTTAGCTGTTGGAAACTTATGGAATCGAGTAAAATTCTTGGATAAAATATTCATGAGTGATTAGAAAATTACAATTCATTTTGCAATAGCCTTATAATATTATTAAGGACCACGGGACAAAATTTTAGAATTTTTAGAGCATGTTTGGGTGGATTTTTACAAAATGTCAATTATAGGGACTAAAACATAATTTGTAAGGTTTTGAGTATTTCTTGGTTTGGAGGGCCCAGAAGGGGCCATATAATGATGATGAGATATGAGTTGAATTTAGAAGTATTATTTGAGCCTTTTTGCAGGTTGGGTAGGTCCCAGGTATAGGGAAAACTCTGCCGGATTTCCGGCGTAAATTAGGTTGTCTATTGCCTCTTTAGAGTTTTATTCTAACTTAGTACTAATAAATTTATAATTTAATTATTAGGTGATCGAGATCAGCTATTTTTCTGCATCCAGCAGCTACAATAGTCATCGGTGTACTGTGAGTAAAATATTAATTTTAATTGTAATTTCACTATTATTATATGTTCAAGCATGCCCATGCATCACTTATATGTATGTATCTATGTAGTTAAACTCTATGCACGTTTTATGTTGCATTCATAACTGTTAAAGTGCCTTGGATGTTGTTGTGGTAATTTGGAGCAGTGTGCGTGCGTTGGCGTGCGTGTGATATGGTGTGGACTATGGATAGGACGGGTAGACACGGCTTGAGATCTTCGCTGGGACCCGATCCTTCGGGGTAGACACGACTTGAGTTCTTCGCTGGGACCCCGATTTGGTTATTAAGTGGAAGTCCGAGCTGAGTTCTTCGCTGGCACAGGTTGGATTTAAGAGAGCTGTATAGGGGATCAGCTCTCATATATTATGATTGATATTACTGGGTGTGTGAGTGCTCCAAATTTACCTTTTTGCTGTTATGATGTGAAAATATTGTTGATGTTGCATTTCACTCTACAGGTTGCATTAGTTTTAGATAGTTATAGAGATTATGGTTAAAATTGATATTTTACTCTCTGAGTCGAACGCTTACTCCTGTTCAATATTTTTCCAGGCTACAGGAGGAGACATTTTTTTCAGAATAACCTGCCCCTTTCCTCTCAGGTTATGAAAAGATTACTTGATTGTATTATTATTCTCTAAATTTGTAATTTAGGACTCCGCATGTAAAAGTAATAGCATTAATTCTGTCAGGGACTGCAGGAATTTAATTTTTTGTTAATAAATGAAAAAAAAAAATTTATGAGTTTTAAATAGTTTGTAAATGATGTAACAGGGTTGAGCTGGGCTCCCCGAATTTTAGTTTCTGATAATTTCTGGGCTAAGTTGACCCGAAATAAAATTATAACAGTTTAATTTAAATTATTTTATATGCATATTGGGCCTAAATTGTGGGCTTGGTTATGGGTTGAGGAATAGTTAGGCTTACTACGGGCCTCGGGGGCTTTAGGCTGGCCCAGGTCCTAGTGCCGGTCCGGCCCATAGGTTGGGTCGTGACACTGGGCGTTGCTTGAGGTCCAGGGCAGGGGGCAGGAATGAATCGAATCATATATTGAAATGGAGGAAACTAAGCACTAGATACGCCTTTTGGTGGAATGACCTGGAGAGTTGGAAGAATTTCGGGGTTAAGCATGCTCGCTTGAGAGAAATCTTAGGATGGCTGACCTCCTGGGAAATTCTCCATTCCACCTATAGGACAAAACTGTGAGGCTCAAGATGGGATGTGCCAAAGCGAACAATTTCTTTAACGGTTGGAGTCGAGCGTTATAATTAAAAAAATTGTGAGCAATTACTTAGTTAACATTGAACTAATTAAATGGTAAAAAATATTAATATTTTTAATATTAGCCCATTAAATTAAGATATAAGGGTATAAAATAATGTTTATTTCAAATTGTTAGGCTAAAACAATTTATCAATTAATTTTAACAATGAGAAAAATTGTTATGGCCAAAAATATTTTTTAATGATATTGGTTGGAAAAATAAGCTTCAACAAATTTTTAGTAATCTATTATTTTTAAATTTTAAATACAAATTTTTTTAATTTAATTAGATTTTAAAAACACATTTTGAAACTTATGTTTTTATTGATCCAACTTAATTGAAAAATTAGTATTAGAATAGATTAACTAAGAGACAATTAGTTTCTAATTTAAAATATCATATTAAATGGCCCCATAATCAAAATTTATATATTCATATATTTTTTATTATATGAGGCTAGTCATAAGATTAGTAATTATTAGACTCATTAATCTGATAATATGTTGGCATATTAATGTTGTTATGCTAAAATTTTTAATTATCAAAATATTAGCCCATTAAATTAAAATAAATTTATTTTTTTAAAAAAATTGATATTAAAGTAATGGATATTAGGTTCATTTAGGTCAATTTTTTAATATAATTGGCCCATTACATAGTCCATATTAAACAGCTAGCCATTATGAGTCTATTCTAATAATATTTAGTCATTTAGCTTTGTAATATGGGCCATACATCTAATGTCACTCTGTTTTTATTTTTAATCTAAAAAATTTTAATTACTAGTTAGGTCAATTAGATTTAATTCTTTTTATTAGCTCAATATTAGATATGGGCTGTGGTGGCTTAATAATTTAATCAATATTAAATTATTTCATATCTTTAATAAATATATTTATTGCATTGTTATATTTTCTATTATTTTTTTTATGAAATCTTTATTAAAAATTTTGAGAGACAAAGTGTAGTCTATATAAAAAATTATAAAAATAAAAGATAGAGATTTAGCTTATTTATAATTAGTATGTATTATGTTTGATGTTAATAATTTAATATTCATTTCATTTCACTTTCTTAAGATTAATTAATGCTAATTATTATTATCGTTATGGCTAACTTATAGCCATTTAATTGAAATAGCCAAGTAAACAGGAAATATTTTACTATTACAAAATATGAAATTGAATGCTTTTGTTACCGTTTTTCACTTAAATAATATTTAGTTATAAATTATTTTTTTATTTAAATGGTTTTCATTTGTTTATTTACATATAATATGTCATATGAAATATTTGACGCACATTAAGCACTCTCATCTCACCAAGTATTTTCATTTTACCTAAATGCTCTCAAATCTTTTTTTCATTTGCACTGTTTTTTTATTATTTCTTTGAAAAGTTATTAGTTATAATTCTCAAATTTTATTTATTTAAATATGTTTAAATAATATTTATTTAATTATTAATTTTTTTATAAATTTTCTATTTAATATTTCTTAAACTTTGAATATTTTATTTCATTATAATTATATATCGAATACAATTATAACTAATATTTTGATTATCCATATTTTGTTATCATTAATTTTCAATAGAATTATTTTTAAATTTTAATTAAATATTTATATTTTTATGCATAAATTATCTCTCAACTATATTTTTATATAAAAGTAGAATTTCAAAGATAAATTACAAATATGATTGCATTGAAAATTTAGCTACAAATAAAGATGATTAAAATAATTAAAGTTACAGTATTAAAATTATAGAATTTGTCTCTTAAAAAATAATATGTATTTTTAATATTTATTATATTAATAGAAATTGATGATATTTTAAAATTTTAATTTTTATGAAATGTATTTATTTTATATTATAAATTTATGTAAAGTGATAACTATTTTTATCAAAGAATTATTTTATAAAAAATATATCATACTAATAAAAAAAATTACACTTAGATATAGTAATTTTAAAAAATAATATAATAGAATGTTATTTTTAATCAATAATAATGTTATATATTTTCATTATTATTGAAATTAAATAATCCAATTCATTATTAGTAATTTTATTTATTTATTGTTTTTTTATTATGTTAATAACAAAAAAAATTATATTTATATATTTTTAAAATAATATTATTTTCTCATTAATTGAGCAAGGGTTCCCACATTATGGATGGGTGTGGGTAAAGAAGTTAGTCCATAGGACAGATAGTAGAACAAATAGTGGAACAGAACACAAGATAGATATAGAAAACAATAGAAGATATCATAGAAGGAGACCAATTAGGAAGGAGCAGGATAGGAGGAGGATCAGGGTTGGTAATTTGAATGTTGGATCACTTACAGGAAAATTAATGGAGCTTGTGGATACCTTGAAAAGGAGAAGGGTGAATATTGCTCGCATTCAGGAGACTAAATGGGTAGGAGAGAAAAGTAAGGAAGTGGGTAATTCAGGGTATAAACTGTGGTTTACTGGAAAGGAGAGAAATAAGAACGGAGTGGGTATAATCATAGACAGAACATTGAAAGACGCAGTAGTAGCTGTGAAAAGAGTAGGAGATAGAATTATACTAGGAAAGCTAGTACTAGAAGGAGAAACAATAAATATAGTTAGTGCTTATGCTCCACAAATAGGACTAGACAGTGAGAGTAAACAAAGGTTTTGGGAAGATATGGATGATTTAATCCAAAGCATACCGAATGAAGAGAATGTTTTCATTGGTGGAGATTTGAATGGACATGTAGGAAGTGATAGGCAAGGTTATGAGAATGTTCATGGTGGTTTTGGTTTTGGCAGTCGAAATAAGGAGGGAAAAAGCATCCTGGATTTTGTTATGGCATACGACCTAATACTAGCAAATACCTACTTTATAAAAAGAGAGTCACATTTAGTGACTTTCAAAAGTGGGCAACATAGAAGCCAAATCGACTTCCTCTTAACTAGGAAGACAAATAGAGCTCTATGCAAGGATTGCAAGGTCATTCCAGGAGAGGCTTTAACAAGTCAACATAGGTTGGTGGTCTTGGATGTCAAGTTTAGGAACAATTCAAGTAAGGTCAGAAGAAATAGTGTAGCTCGAACAAAGTGGTGGGAGTTCAAAGGAGTAAAGCAAGTGAAGTTCAAAAATGAGCTTCTCGAGTCCGAAGTATGGAAGCTAGATATGGAGGCCAATAATATGTGGATACAGATGGCATCAAAGATTAGAGAAGTAGCTAGAAAAGTACTTGGAGAGTCTAAAGGACATGGACCACCCTCAAAAGAGAGATGGTGGTGGAATGAGGAAGTACAAAAGGCAGTGAAGAGAAAAAGGAAATGGTATAAGAAATTACCTAAATGTGATAATAATGAGGCATATGAACAGTACAAGATAGCAAAGAAAGAGGCAAAAAAGACAGTTAGTCAAGCAAGAGCACAGGCCTTTGAAAAGTTATATGAGAAACTTGGAACTAAAGAAGGGGAGAAAGATATTTATAGATTAGCAAGGAGTAGAGAAAGGAAATGTCAAGATCTCAATCAAGTTAGGTGCATTAAGGATAAAGAAGGAAAAGTATTGGTGAAAGATAAGGACATTAAAGAAAGATGGAGAAATTATTTTAATGATCTCTTTAATAATAGTCAAAATGGAAATAGCGTGAATATAGATTATAGAACAATAGAAAAGAATGTAAATTATACTAGAAGGATTAGATCTTTAGAAGTAAAGGAAGCACTTAAGAGAATGAAAGTGGGTAAAGCCTGTGGATCCGATGAAATACCAATTGAAGTGTGGAAGTATTTGGGAGATATGGGAGTGGCATGGTTAACTAAATTATTTAATAAGATTCTAAACTCAAAGAAAATGCCTGATGAATGGAGGAAGAGTATTTTAGTAGCTATTTTTAAAAATAAGGGAGACATACAGAGTTGCTCAAACTATAAGGGAATTAAACTCATGAGCCATACTATGAAGTTGTGGGAGAGTTGTGGAGCATCGACTACGTCATGATACTTCTATCTCTCTCAATCAATTTGGTTTCATGCCCGGTCGTTCAACTATGGAAGCGATCTTTCTCATTAGAAGCTTGATGGAGAAATATAGAGATGGGAAGAAAGATCTACACATGGTTTTTATTGATTTGGAGAAGGCTTATGATAGTGTTCCAAGAGAGGTCTTATGGAATGTGTTAGAACAAAAGAGGGTATCTATTAGGTACATACAAGTATTGAAAGATATGTATGAAGGAGCAACTACTATTGTGCGCACAGTGGGAGGGGACACAAGAGATTTTCCGATCTCAATTGGATTACACCAAGGATCAGCCATAAGCCCTTACCTTTTCACATTAGTTTTAGATGAACTGACGAAACATATACAAAAGAGTATTCCTTGGTGCATGATGTTTGCGGATGATATTATTCTGATAGATGAGATACAAGAAGGAGTCAATAGGAAGGTAGAACTTTGGAGAAGTACTCTAGAGTCAAAGGGTTTTAAGTTAAGTAGAACGAAGACAGAATACATGCATTGCAAATTCAGTGAAGGCCAAACTGGTGATAGGGAAGGAGTTAGTTTGAATGGAGTGGTATTGTCCCAAAGTAATCACTTTAAATATCTAGGCTCAGTCCTTCAAGTAGATGGGGGATGTGAGGAGGATGTTAGTCATAGGATTAAAGCCGGATGGTTGAAGTGGAGACGTGCCACGGGAGTTTTATGTGATCATAAGATTCCCAATAAATTAAAAGGAAAATTTTACCGTACAGCCATACGACCGGCTATGTTATATGATAGTGAGTGTTGGGCACTGAAAGAGTCATATGCATCTAAGATAAGAGTTGCAGAGATGAGAATGTTAAGGTGGATGAGTGGCCATACTAGACTAGATAAAGTCCGTAATGGAAGTATTAGAGAAAAGGTAGGAGTGGTGTCAATTGAAGATAAGTTGAGAGCAGGGAGATTGAGGTGGTTTGGTCATGTGAAGCGTAGACATACGGAGGCTCCAGTTAGACAAGTAGAGCACATTAGGTTAGAGGATAGAAAGAAAAAAAGGGGTAGACCTAAATTGACTTGGAGGAGAGTAGTACAACATGACTTAGAAGCATTACACATTTCTGAGGATTTAACCCAAAATCGTTCAGAGTGAAAAAAGCGAATCCATATAGCCGACCCCAAATTTTTGGGATAAAGGCTTAGTTGAGTTGAGTTGAGTTGAGTTGAGTTGATTTATGAGATAAAATATAAAAATTCATGAAATTTTATTAGAAACTATTATTAATATATGTATAAAAGAATTAAATATGTATTTTAATTAATTATAATAGATCAATTCAACTTAAAATATGTGTGAAATAACCTAAATATCAATTTTTAACTCATTAATTGATAGTTAATTTATGGCCTAATCCACATTCATTAATTGATATTAAATTAATGTGGCCAGTCCAGATTTATTAATAATTTATTTTTATATACCTAGTCAAACTAATCTTTTAACCAAAATTGATAATATTAACATAGTTTAACTAGCTAGGATAGTTGAAATTAAAAAAAAAAATTGTCATAATTTAAATATCCTGTCTCACAAAATTAATCTATCATTAATGGGCTTTAATATTTTAAAATCAATCCATCATGAATTTAGTTTTTAGACGTTTAATTAAAGAATTTGATATAAAATAAAACAAATTTTAATTTTGTAAGCAATAATAAAAAATGTGGATAATAATTTTATCGGTAATTATTGAAATCATAGTTTATTTAAAATTAATTATGGGAACATTCTAAAGTAATCATAGTTTATTTAAAATTAGTAATACCAACATATTATATTAAAATCTAATACAATAATTAGATTAATCAAAATGAGGCCAATTGTATAGTGTAATAAACATATTCTTAACATATAATGAATGTTAATATTCTAATACCCTATTTTTTGATATTGGTTATTTTAATTATTATGATTTTAATAAAGAAAAAATTTAATAAGTAAATATCTTAGTAATTTAAATATCATAATCGTCAATATTCTAATAAATATTAATTTAGACAAAACTACCATATATCCATCACCTAAATTTAACATTAATGGGTGTACTCATTAATTGATATTAAATTAATTTTTAAATATTAGGAAATTGTTATCACTAGTTTTTAAAACTTAAAAGACTTATTAATTTTAACATTTAAATTGTAAGTTTCATGTTAAATTAATATTTTTTTAAAAGAATATTGGCAATATTAATAACATATTAATCAAATATTTGAGTCCAATCAATGTGTTACCCAGGAAGCCATTAAAAATTTAAAAATATATTAATTGGGATATAATAATAAATTTATGACCATATGGATATATTCTAATTAGCCCAAAATTAATTGTGCCAATAAAATATTATCCACTCATAATGAATTAGCTCACTCACCGTATATGTATTTAATTTAGATATAAGATAGAATAATTTTTTAATAATTAAGTACTCATGTTTAGCGCACTTATATTCTAAAATGGATGTTTCAATAATTTTGTGGATATATTTTTAGCTCTCTCATATTTATGTGACCTAGGTTTTACAACATTAAATGGAGCCACATTAATAATTAATTTAGCAAATATTATAAAAATTATTAGGTACAGATTTTAAAAATATTTTAAAATGGGCTTTAAAAATATTTTAAAATGAATACTATATTTTAGTTTTTAGACGGTTTAATTAAAGAATTTGATATAAAATAAAAACAAATTTTAATTTTGTAAGCAATAATAAAAATTGGGACTAGGTGAGGTAAATTTAAAATGTTAATAAATTGTGATATGGCTAATTTATAATCTAATATTATCATTTTTAATATTGGCCCATATATAAATCACATTAAATGTTAACTCAATTAAATAAAAAAAATTTAACGAGCTCATATTTTAATAATGACTAACTCATTAAAAAAAATTTAAGTAATTTCCTAATGTTAAATTAGCCTATTAAATATGAACCAATATTGGTATTAATGTTGTTTAAATTAAGTAAAGAATTTGATATAAAATAAAAACAAATTTTAATTTTGTAAGCAATAATAAAAATTGGGACGAGGTGAGGTAAATTTAAAATGTTAATAAATTGTGATATGGCTAATTTATAATCTAATATTATCATTTTTAATATTGGCCCATATATAAATCACATTAAATGTTAACTCAATTAAATAAAAAAAATTTAACGAGCTCATATTTTAATAATGACTAACTCATTAAAAAAATTTAAGTAATTTCCTAATGTTAAATTAGCCTATTAAATATGAACCAATATTGGTATTAATGTTGTTTAAATTAAGTAATCATGTGGGCTAATTCACCTAAGCTTTTTTTTTATGACCTAATATTTTAATAAATATTTAAATAAAATATGTTCTAGTAAATGGCTGTCAATCACTATGTTTATTTTATATGGGCTCAACATTTAGATATTTTGGGTAATTTTTTATTACAACATATTCTATTAGATAATTTAATTGAACATTTTAATGATTGAGGCTAATTAAATTAGTACATTATTAGCCCAATCATTTAAAAAGTAAAATATTGTTATTAGGTCTAGATTAATTTTTATTTAAATTGGCCCAGGTCTAGTAAAAGTTTAAGCAAAAAACTAATTTTTAATATCAACTAAAAATTAAACTTTTTAATAGAATAATATTCTAAGTAATTTAAAAGTTGATATTTAAAAAATTTTTACTAGGACAAATAACCTTATATTCCAAATATATACCTTACTCACAATTAATACAATTTATTAAAAAATTCGTAATTACCCATTAATTGAGCTATTCTGTTATACATTAATGTTTATTAATTAAGTATTATAGCTATATTCTAGTTAATATTGTATGTTTTAGAATATAAAAACATTTATTTTAACATATTTTGAAAATATTATGATATTTAAATATGCAATGCTTTTAAAATTCAAAAATTAGTAGGCCAATAAAAATTGATTAGAGTTATTATAACACATTTAAAGTACACTATGGCTGTCTAAAATATTTTTTATTGGTTCAATTAAATAAAAAATTTAATGAGTATATTTTATTAATATGAAGGTGATTTTTTATTGACTCAACTTAGTTAAAAAAATATGGCTCATATTCTAATCCTTTAAAAATCGACCATAATTACTTTATTTTTTCACTCAATAAAAAAATAAATTTCAAATTATTAGAATACAGACTCATTGAATATTTTGCTATGTGGTTATGTTTAATGGTTGACAACTTAGTTAAGACTAATTTTTAAAATATAAATTAATGACGATTATAATATTTAAATATATGAGATCAATGATGAATATAACACTAACATATAATTTGATAATGAACCATATTTTTGAAACATTTTAATTTAAACATACCCACATATATGGCCCAATGTATCCAAACTCAAAGAATTAAAATGATGGCACCATTTTTTAAAATTAATGAGTCATATCCATTTTTTATTAGCCCATTAAGTTGATTGGGCCACCTTAAACATAATCTAAAATATGTTTAAAGTATTTACTTTTAAACAATTTTTTAAATTAATTTAAAATATGTTGGGCTAATGGATATTAATGGCCTAGTAATTTAAAAGTATTTTTAAATTTATTTTTTAATAATAAAAGATTTTTTTAAAAAAAAATTTATATAGATTAGTTTTTATTGATTTAACAAAATTAAAAAAAAAAAGTGTTCAACATTTTTAAAATTTTCCTTTAAATTTTGTTTAATTTTATTTAAAAACTAAGTTGTGTGATATTTTTGTTAAGTATATGGCTAATATCCTAAATTTAAAAGAATTTATCCCAACTAATTAAAAAAAATTAGCTCAATTACTATTCATTGACCACTAATTTTTCAACCTTTTAAATTATTGGCCAGTTTAATAATATTTAATTTATTATCCACTAATTAATGAGTCAATTATAAAGTTGATTTTTTTATTAATCTAATTAAATAAAAAAAATTAATGAGTTCATATTTTAATAATTTGTAGCTGACTTTTTTATTGCCCAACTTAATTGAAAAATTAATAGCTATTATTTTTTACATTTATTTTTAAGTAAATAGATGGAGCAATAAAAAAAATAAGCACCTATGGGGCCAAGTTATTTAAAACAATATTATAACAGCTAGGTCTATATTTTCAAATAATTTATATTTAAATTATTCAATAAGCTTATGAATTTTTAAACAAAAATTGTGTACATTTAAATTAATGAGCTGCTATTTTTTGGTCACATTTAGGAAAAAATTTAATGAGCTAACATTTTAGATAATGAGTTAGGTGATTATTGGTTCATATTGTTATATATTGCAATTTTTTAACCTAATATTGCCCTAAAAATTAGTATAACAACATGAAAATATTTAACTTATATTAGCATGTTAATATTATATGTGAATGAAGGATTAAATATGCATAGTTTAATATTTCTTTTTTTTATTGATATGGACTATTATTTTAATTAATATTTGGGCCAATTTATTTAACTCACATAATTAATATTATTGCCTAAGTCAATTTAATGTTTGACATATATTAAGCTAAATCATGAACTAATCGATTAAAATTTTGTACTAAGTTAAATTTAAATTAATATCCTAAAAAATTATAAAATTTAATAATTTCGTCATTAAATTGTTATACGGCTCACATACCCATATTTTTTAATAATTTTATTTAGCTAGACTAAAACCTATATATAACAATTGAATATTGGCCCAACTTACTTTAAAAAATAAATGTTAATATTTTAGTGTTAAAAAGTAACCATTTTTATAATTTTTATTTAGTTGGGCCACTAATATTAATATCATAATAGACTAAAATGGGCGAATATTAGAATATCTAATTGTAATTACCCCCATTTATTACTAATTAAATGACAATTAGTAAACAATCTAATAAAAATATTGTTAAAATTGGATTTATTTTATGTTAACAAGTGCTGTGGATAATATTTTATTGGTAATTATTGAAACATTCGGCTCAAATTAATTATGGGTACATTCTAAAGTAATCATAGTTTATTGAAAAAAAAGTAATACTAACATATTATATTAAAATCTAATACAATAATTAGATTAATCAAAATGAGGCCAATTGTATAGTGTAATAAACATATTCTTAACATATAATGAATGTTAATATTCTAATACCCTATTTTTTTATATTGGTTATTTTAATTATTATGATTTTAATAAAGAAAAAATTTAATAAGTAAATATGTTAGTAATTTAAATGTTATAACTAACTAGGCCTAATTATCATAATCATCAATATTCTAATAAATATTAATTTACACAAAACTACCATATATCCATCACCTAAATTTAACATTAATGGGTGTACTCATTAATTGATATTAAATTAATTTTTAAATATTAAGAAATTGTTATCACTAGTTTTTTAAAACTTAAAAGACTTATTAATTTTAATATTTAAATTGTAAGTCCCATGTTAAATTAATATTTTTTTAAAAGAATATTGGCAATATTAATAACATATTAATTAAATATTTGAGTCCAATCAATATGTTACCCAGGAAGCCATTAAAAATTTAAAAACATATTAATTGGGATATAATAATAAATTTATGACCATATGGGTATATTCTAATTAGCCCAAAAATTAATTGTGCCAATAAAATATTGTCCACTCATAATAAATTAGCTCACTCACCGTATATATATTTAATTTAGATATAAGATAGAATAATTTTTTAATAATTAAGTACTCATGTTTAGCACACTTATATTCTAAAATAGATTTTTCAATAATTTTGTGGATATATTTTTAGCTGTTTCTTATGTTTATGTGACCTAGGTTTTACAACTTTAAATGGAGTCACGTTAATAATCAACTTAGCAAATGTTATAAAAATTACTAGGTACGAATTTTTCTTTGGTGCATTAAAATGAATATTGTTTAATTGTTACGAACACTTTTAAATATTATAATTTGGTCCAACTAACTTTGGTTAATATTCAAAATTTTCATTTAAAAAATGTTATTCCATACTTTAAATTTTAAAGATTAGTTTTTATAGTTACATATTCACTTATTAAAATATATAAAAGTTTACTTGTTAAATGGGGCTAGGTCTAGTATTTAATTAGACTCAATAATAAATATTAAAGTACTAAGTTAATAAAATTTAAATCATCATTATTTAAATGATTTAATATCTAGGTATGGGTAGTAATATTTAACTCAATTTAATTAAATTAATTATGTACAATTATAACATTTATTTTTAAGTAATAAAAAAATATTTTCAAAAGATTCAAATGATAAGTTAAATATATAAAAACACCTAGATCTAAATTAGCCTAAATATTAAAAAATTAAATCTTAATGTTAATTAAATGTTGACTTTAAATAAAATTTAGTTCATTTATTTAAAATATGGCCCAATAGAGTAAAAAAATGTTATGCCCAATTTGAATAAGCTGTTTATCTCCCCCATTGACAATATTAATAGAAATAATGTTTAAAGTATTTTTAAATAGGCAGTCAATCAATTTTTAGCTATATACCCATTAAAATATTTCTTAAATATTATTCTATTAGTCCAAATTATTGGCCCAACTTTTATGTCCCTAATGGGCTAGGTCAATAATATATGTACTCACTCACACTAATATTGACCCAACTAAGTTTTGCCCAATACTGAATTATATTAACATTTAATAAATAAATTAGATTAATATGGATGTTAGTAAATAGTAATACTAATCTATTCAAATTGGCAACACATTCTAATGATGAGTTATTTTCGTAAACAGAATGACGGATCCACAATTCTTCAATACTTCTTCATCATAATATTACATAAATTAATTTGTCTATAAGCCAAGTTTGACATTATTAACATTTATTGGGCCAAAATTAATTTAATTATGTGATAACATAGGTTTAGTTGATATTAGAATATATTTTTTATTTAATAATATATTTACAAATTTATATGGCTCAATATTAATATTTAATTGGTATGTGGGCTAATTAGTAACGATTAAAACAACAATTGGTTTTTATTGGCTAATATGGGCAATCTAAAATATTCTTAGGAACGATTGATATTAAATAAGTACTCACAATTAAAATAATTTAAACACCTTAAGTGTTAGATATATTTACCCACATTACGGATATTTTGGACTTTCAATAAATATTAGTTGGTCATTTAAAATATATTGACCTCACAATATTAATTGGGTTAATACCTAAATGATTAACTATTCTTAAATTAATTATTAGTTATTTGTTCTTAGGCCATATATTTAATAAAAAAAATTTTATAAAATCTATTTAAAAATATTATTAGACAGTTCCATTTATTTAACATATTGGTAAAATTTTTGTTTAATGGGTTAGGTCAAGTTGGACTAAAAGCTTATCTAAATAATATTACCAAATTATTACTAGTAATATGGCTATGTTATTTTTAATAAACCTAGTTAATATGGGCTAATCAATTATGTGGACAATATTATTAGAATATTACTAATAATTTAAACAAATGAAATTATTTTTTATTTAGTTTTAATATTTTTCAATAAAAACGTTATCACAATATTTTTTTTCAGACAGTTCATTAATATTTTAATCAATTTAGATTTTTAACTGTGGATAAAATAATTTAAAAATATTTAAAGTTGAATATAATTTATTTTATATTTAAATTTAATAAATTAATAACATGTATATTCTTATTTAATTTTTAGATAAATGGGTAATGATCACTCATATATTAGAATATTATCAATTTAATAATAGCCCATTTTAACTATTAATTTTGCTAGACATTTAAAAAGTCATCAATTGGCCCCATATATAAATTATTTAACATATTCTTAACTGTTTTTGTTTGTCCAATTTTAAAATAACAATCTTTTCCAACATGGATATATTCATTGCACTCTAAATTTCAATATTTTTTTATCGATGCAACATTTAAACAATTTAGTTAAATTGTATTAACTTATAGCCATAAACATAATATTTTCATTAAATAATAAAAAATATATTTTAAAAATATTTAAATTGTGAGTTAAATATACAAAATACTTATGTTTAAATGTTATATCCATCTAACACTGAACCCTAAAATTGAATAATAACATTTTTACTATTAAATAAAACTTTAAAAATTGAGATTTATTTTGACATATACGCAAAATAAAATATTATACTTATATTTAATAAAAAAAAATTAAATGATATCCATATCACAAAACAAGCTAATATTGAGCCCATATGGGTATGTTATATGTTCGGCCAATTAAAAATATGAACTCATTAATTTTTTGTTTAATTGGCTCAATAAAAAAAACTTTTAAATTATTAAAATATTATTAATTATTAATTTTATGGACTTATTTAATATTTTTTCTAGCTCATATTCAATATTTAAAAAATAATAGCCCAATATTTTAATTTAATGTACCTGGATGTTAGCCCAATTAATATGACCTAGCTATTCTATGGCCCAACTCCAATTATTTAAGCTTCTTAATGTTAAATTTCAAAAATATTAATAATTAATTTTTCAATTAAGTTGGGCTAATAGAAAAAAATAATCTAAACAATTACTTACATTAATTATTAGCAAAGAATTTAAAAAATATCAATAACATCATATACGATCAATGATGGATATAACAACTAGATCTAACTGTTTTATGTACCTTACTTATAATTTAATTTTTTTTTTAATTTAATCGAACTAAAAAACTAGATATTTATATATGATAAATAAAAATTTAAATTCTGAATTATAAATTAAAAAAATAATAATTAGTAAAAAAAAAGAAAGTGATGTCTCATATCGTTTTTTTAGGACTTAGATGATGATTTTCCTATAAAAAGCAATCCTTCTCCCTTGATATTGATCCAAATATGGGGCCCTCTAGTTATAGTTTACTTTTTTGTAAATACATTTATTTATTTTAAATAATATTTATTACTTTTTGTAATTTAAATAAATTTTCTTTAAATTGTAGTAGTAAATAAATATATTATTAAAGACAAATAAATGCATTTATATTAATAATGAATGATATAAAGAAATTAATATATAATGACAAGATAATTTATTTTTAGATAATATTATTAGAAACAAATTTATTTGATTCTAAAAGTAAATTTAGAAATTTTAGTATAGACAATTAATTAAAAATAGATTTAAGACAAATAATATAGTTTATGAAAATAGAAAGGGAGACAATTTTTTTTGTCCCTATAATTTATTAATGTAAACAAATATATTTATCAAATATATCTCTGTCTCTAATTACATATAGAGATAGCAGTTAGGATAAATGATTATCTGTCTCTAAAAATATATAGAAATAAATAAATAGATTTCTGAGTCAAATTTTTTAATATCAATATAATAATTTTAGTGTAGTGATAGTAAATTATACCACATATTAATGCCTAAGGAAAATTTAGCCGCTTTATATAGATAAATAAATGTCCTCCTTAAGGATGCTACTGAATAAAATTTCTAATTTTTTTTTTTTAAATTATATGGCCTTATGTTTTTTAACCACTAATTCAATTTTATAATATTTTAAATTAAATAATAACATATTTAGAATTCAATTAACATTTAGGTCAATTTTATTTGATGGGCTCAACAAATATTCCAAAAAATTTACTATATTCTAATTTCAACTCATTTTTATTAACAAAATTGGGCTAATAATATTTTAATTTAATAGTCAATACGATTATAACAATTTATGAACTAGAATTAAATTTTTTATATTGTTCATAAATTAGCCCCTTATATCTACATATTGGCCGAACAAATTAAAGTTTAAGCTATTTTTATTACTTAAAAAATATTTTAAACTTTTCTAAATTATAATTTTAATTTTAATAAAACATACCCACATAAAAAAAAAACAATCTTTTAAAACTACCATAATGGTATAATATGTTCTTATTACTATAAAACCCATGCCTAAATATTATTCTATTAATAGATTTAATAAAATGCTAATTTTAATTGACTATTCATTGAGATTTTAAATATCAGCTCGGCCATTTTAAATTCAATAAATTTGATTTTAAAGAAAATATCCATTAATTGGCCCATTAATTAGGTATATTAACTAGGCCATTAACTAATTTTTATTGCTAAAATGTTGGCCACTAAGTTTTCAAAATTAAAAAGAAATAAATATTAGTAGACTAGAATAAATTTTTTTTATTGGCCCAATGATATGACAATTATTAAAATTATTAATATTATTTAATATATCCAATTAATATTCTAATAATTTAAAATCCATAATGAGTTTTTTATATTTAAATGTTATAATCATCATTTAGATATTTCTATTAATTATCAAAATTTTTTGAATTTATTTTTAATTAATAAAAAATAATTTTTAAAAAAATTAAATTAGGAGTGGGAAATTAAATTAGGAGTGGGTCTAACGTATTAACTTATATATAAGTGAGCAAAATGGACCAATATTTGAAGCTAAATAGATATTAAACAAATAGCTTAGTTATATTCTTTTAAGCTGATTGTTGATCAATATTTCAGTTAGGTCCACATCTACTGATGTGAAAAATTTAATGAAGTCATATTCTAATAATATGGACAATTAAATGGCCAAATTGTCTTTGATGTAAAAAAAGGCCAAATATTATTATTAAATTACTAATAATAAATATTTACTCAATACATCTGAGGGTCTAGTAATATTCACCTATGTGTATTGACCTAATAAAGTAAAAAATTTTAAAATATAGACTCATTCCATATTTAAAGTGTCACGACCCAATCTATGGGCAGGACCGGCACTAGGACTTGGGCTGGCATAAAGCCCCTGAGGCCCGTAATAAGCCTTACTGTTTTCAAACCCATAATCAGGCCCACAAATTAGGCCCAACATGCATATAAAATAATTTAAATTAAACTATTATAATTTTATTTTGGGCCAACTTAACCCAATAATTATTACAAGCTAAAATTAGGGGAGTCCAGCTCAACCCTATTACATAATTTACAAATTATTTATATGTTATAAAAATTTTCATTTATTAATATAAAAAATTTAAATTAACAAAATTTCTAATAGGGCCCATACTACTACAACACATGTGGAGTTCTAGATTTTAAAATTTAAAAATAATGAAATAAATAAATAATTGATATTAAACCTGCAAGGAAAGAAGCAGGTTATTCTGAAAAATGTCTCATTCTGTAGCCTGGAAAAATAGGGTGAACAAGAGTGAGCGTTTGACTCATAGAGTAAAATACTAATTTTAACCTCAATTTCTATAGCTATCTAAAGCTAATGCATCCTAAGGAATGGAATGCAACATCATCATAAATTTCATACAAATTACATTATAGCAGTAAAAAGGCAACCCCTATACAGCTCTCTTAATCCAACCTCTGCTAGCGAGTGTCTCTCAAGCTGGACTTTCGCTTAATAAACTAAATGCAAGGTCTCAGCGAGTGTCTTTCAAACCGTGTCTACCCTGACTTATCCATAAAGGATCGGGTCCCAGCGAGTGTCTCTCAAGCCGTGTCTACCCGTCCTGTCCATATCCAATACCATACCACACGCACGCCAATGCATACACACTGCTCAAAATTACCACAAACAATATCCATGGCACTTCATCAATTATGAATGCAATATAAGACGTGCCTAGTGTTTAACTATATAGATACATATTTATAAGTGATGCATGGGCATGCTTGAACATATAATAATATAGAAATTATAATTAAAATTAATATTTTATTCGCAGACATGATTCGAGGTCACTGTGGAGACTAGACGGAGGAGGATGGTTGTCTCGGCTTACCTGACAATTTCATTACAATTATTTAATACTATTGACTCAATACAAGCTTAAAAGGACCAAAGACATCCTAAGTCGTGTCGAAAATCCAACAGAGTCTCTCCTATACCGAGGACCTATCCAACCTGCAAAAGGGTTCAAAATACACTTCTATATCCATCAATCACACAATGACAACTCAATCACATCACATGGCCCCTCCTGGGCCCATCCAACCAGTCAATAGTCATAAACTTGAAAATTTATATTTTAGTCCCTATAATTGACATTTTATATTTATAGAAATACCTTCATGATTTATATTATTTACAAAAATAGGAAGGTATTTTATTTATATAAATAAATTTTTTAATGAATCCCACTAAATTTTTATCTCTAACTTATAATTATTATGTAAAATTATTTTAATACAATTATATTTGAATTTTTGTAGAAGAACAAGAAAAGAAGCATATGAATTCTTCTATTAGTTTTTTTGGAAATTTTCATTTAATTTAATTTCTTATAAGTTCATTAAAAAAATATTTCATATAAAATAAATTTATATTTTTATTAATGATAGATATATTTCTAAAATTCTTAATTATTACATTAATATATAAATTGGTTCTAATTAAAATTGAATTTATAAATCTTATGTAAATACTACTAATCATATATATATATATATATATGTATGTATGTATTCAACAACGAATAAAAAAATCCATATTCATTGATTTATCAAAAATATTTAATTAGTATGTAATATATATTAAAATTATGTGAATCTAAAAGTGTTAAATAATAAATGATTACGTATAAAGAATAAAAAATTTACATATATGAGAAAAAGCATTTAAATAGATAAACATATATTATTTAAAAAAAATAATAATTAATAGAATATGTTAAGCTTGAATTTAATTATAAAATTACTATAATTAATAAGATGATTATAATTTATAATACTGATTTTTTATTTTAAAATAATACATTATTAAAAGTTTAAAAATGTTAATGTTTATATATATATAAAATAATTACATATTATTATTATGTAAAATTATTTTAACATAATTATATTTGAATTTAGGTAAAAGAATAAGAAAAGAAATATATGAATTCTTTTATTAATGTTTTGAAATTTTCATTCAATTTAATTTCTTATAAATTTATTAAAAAATATTTCATATAAAATAAATTTATATTTTTCTTAATTATCGATATATTTCTAAAATTTTTAATTATTAAATTACTATATAAATTAATTCTAATTAAAATTGAATTTATAAATCTTTTATAAATATATATATACAGCAACGGATGAAAATTTTCATATTTAATTAGTATGTTATGTATATTAAAATTGTATGAATCTAAAAGTTTTAAATAATATATAATTATGCACAGAGCATAAAAAAAATCATATAGATGAGAAAAACCATTTAAATAGATAAACATATATTATTTAAAAAATTAATAATTAACAAAATATGTTAAGATTGAATTTAATTATAAAATTAATATAATTAATATGGCGATTAGAATTTATAATACTGATTTTTTTTATTTTAAAATGATACATTATTAAAAGTTTAAAAATATTAATGTTTGTATATATAAAAAATATTTTTTAATTTTTTAATACTATAATGTTATCTGAACTTATTAAATAGTAAATATGTATAAAAAGAATTAGAAATCATACTTTGAATATAGAATTGTTATTTCAATTTAATAAATTTATATTTAAATATAAACATAAATTGATAATTTGATTAAAAAATAGCAATTTTCATATGAATACAATCATTACATTATTTAATAGAATTTTTATTTATATGGATTCAACAACTTTTTTATTGAAATTTGACGTTTACTTGTAGAAAAATAATTATAAAAAATTTAATTCAAAAATACGTTATCAATTAGTTTAACAAAATATTTTACTGCAACTAGATAATTGTCTATATATTTTTTATTATAATTATTTTAATTAAAAATAATAATATATTGACGTCAGTTCTTTTTTTTTTTTTTAATTCTATTAGCATCCATTTTTTTTTATTTTTTTATACAAATTAGTTATTAATTTATTATTTACAAATAATTTATTAGTATTAATTTTTTTTAATCTTATTTTTAAAATTTCTCTCTATATCATAAAAAAAAAAATGAAATTATGTAAAATATTATATATCAAATAAAAATTTATTGATACTTATTGATATGGATGTGTATAATTAATTTTGTCAAACAAAATTAAAAAATGAAATTAAAAATAACTAGAAATTAAAAAAAATCAACATTATATGAAATTATATAAAATTGAATTTATTTTACTATTATATGTATAAACTCTTAAATAGTGTTAGAAAAAGTTTAAATTTTTCATGTTAATTATATATGTTTTACAAAAATTATAAAATGATAAAAACTAATTAGTCTCGATAAACGTAACACTTATGAACAAAAAAAAATAATAAATAGTTAAAGTTATATATTTATAAAACACTTATAATTATAAAATTATATTATAATAATAAATTTTCATTATAAATTTTACCTCGTGAATATACAACATAAATATCACAAAAAATGAAAAATTAGTATATTATTATAATAATAATTAATATTATAATAATATACTATAATAATAATAATATTATATCATATAAAAAATAATGTGTAAAAATATTAAATTACGAAGTGCAAAAAATGTGCAATACACATTTAAAAGAAAATAGTTCCAATAAATATATGGGTAAGATTGAGCATTTAGCCTTTAACAAGCTAATCATTTTCATTCTTGTGTTTTGATTCCCAGGTTAAAAAGGAGAATAGTGATTCCCTTAGCTGTGAGAATTAGATTTCCTAATTTGTGAGAATGAAAATAAAAAAAATAAGTTTCCAAACACCCACAAAAAGAATCATTCCCATTCTTGAATCGGGCCTTAAATGACATGATAAAATGATGATTAGTCCATCAAATAACTGATTGAATATTGTTAATACCCAATAATTTTTCATTAACCTAACTAATTTTTAATGGTCACATTCTTATTTGAATGAAAACGATATTATTGTTAATTTACTGCTCTACATTATAACTAAATTATTCTTAATATAATAATTTCACAACCTATTAATGTGTCTAAAAATTAGTTCTATTTTATTGGGCATCATTATTTAAATTAAATGTTATAATTGGTATATCAATTAATTTTTTTTTTTTATAAACATTGGCCCATATTTCTAAGTTAATCAAATTTTTAGATTAATTTAAAAATATTTTAGTAATTTTTCTATTACATATTGAGTTAAAAATTGTAAGTAATAAAAATGAACATCAGAATGTACCTCACACTTAGTTGTACAAATTGTACAAATTAAATCGGCCAAAATTTTATTTAACTCACAAATTTTAATTTTAATTTTAATATTTTAAAATTTAATCCATTCAAATAACTTTAAATGTGGGGTAGCTATTTAACATTGATTTTTAATTTAACATAGTAAAATCAACAATTGAATAAATGGTCATAAAAGAACATTTAATGGCCCTAATTTTTAAATGATATTAAGCTTAAAAACGTTATTAGTTAATTATCCACTAATACAATAGGAAGATATTGGATCAATATTTTATTATTTAAATGTTGTTTAAATATCCATCAATATTGATCCAAAATATTGACCTAGGTGTTAGAAGAAAAATTTTAAAATTTAAACTCATTAATTTAAAGTTAATGTGGCCCTTTTATTTAGTATACTATTAATTAATTTAAATTAAGTCAATATTAATTAAAAACTTTATGGGCGAATTATCTTTTAGCTAAAATAAATTTATATTAATTTATAAAAAATGGCTTAATTTTCTTATTTAAATATAACAATGACCTAGCTTTTTAAAAATTGAATTTAATAAAAACTCAATATTCATTGGTATTAAAAAAATTAACAGTTAACTTAATAAAAAGAAATTAATAAGCGTATAAAAATATTGATATCCCAATAAAAAGAAAAGAATACGGTCATAATTTGAATATGGCTCAAATTCGGCTACATCCGTCATTAGATACATGACTACCAATCATCAATTAATATTTTCTTTATTAAAATATACTAGTTTTAGTTGGATATAGACCATGAATTTATAACATTTGAGCCAATATTTTAATTGTAATTTTCAATATTTAGAAATGAAATTATACCTTATATGGATATAAAAATTTAATATCACTGTCATTAATTAATATTTTTAATCTAATAAGTTTACTTAATTCACATTTTTCATTGACCCACATTTTTAAAATTTTAAATAATCGTTGATATTTTTTAAATTTATTTTTAAGTAATAAAAAAATTGACCATAAAATATGGCCATATTTTAAATATTTTAATTGGTCCAAATTTTTTAATATATCATTAATTTAGAATTTAATCCAATTAAAAATATTCAAGTAAAAAATCTGGATCATACTTTATCAATCACTCGTTTAGATAAATGTTCATATTATTAAATATATGGACCATTAATTTAAACTTTTATTGATTAGCCCATATTTTCAAAGTTCAGTAAATTAATTGCTTGTTATCTAAAAAAGAATTAATGGCCTATAAAATTATTTTGATAACAATTTTTTAACTAAATTGGACCACTAAAAAATATCTTTTTATTTAGAAAATATGAACCCATATTAGATATATGGACAATGTTTTAGTAATTTAAAATTTTTTTTAGCCCAACATTTAGATATTAAATGGTCATTAGTTTATTAACATATTAAAATATTCACTGATGACAATTAGAAATATGGGTAATCTTTTAAATTAAAGGATTAGTTCATTTTAATATATAACGATTATATAATCTAAAATATCAATTATCAGCCCTAATCTTTATTAGATATATTTAAGTACTTAGAAAATTTATTTTTTTTAATTGAGCTAGTAAAAAATATTTTAAATTACTAAAATATTGACCATATATCTAATATGGGTCGATATTTTCTAATAAGAATTTGAGCATAATTAGATACATTATGATGCTCAGCAACGAATAATAAGCTTCATTTTAATTGGGCCACATTTTAACAGTAAATTTATAAAAAAAGTAAGTTTCAAATTATTAGAATATGAGCTCATTAATTTTTTAAATAATGAGTCCATATTTTAATTTTTAAAAGTTAATTTTTATTGACCTAACAAAATTAAAAAATTGGTGGACTTTTATTGGCCATAAAATTAATAAAAATAATCTAAAATACTATTTAAATTTAATTAATATTACTAGTATTTAAAAAATAATGAGTACATAAAACTAGGTTGAAATTGTGGCCCATCCCCTCTACTAGTTTTTAAATATTTTCCTTTAACTAATATTTTTTTTTTTATATTTCAAGTAATAAGAATATGGCAAAATGTGAGAATAAGACCTATTTATTAAATTGGGATTTTATTGACCTAATAAAAAAAATTTTAATTATTAAATCAAATAATACATTAAACAATTTTATCGGTCTAGTTTTTTTAATAAAGTAAAAAACTTAATAGTTCATAAAGCATTTAGGTCTAGGTGTTATAACTATTATTGCAACCAATTTTTTTAGTTAAATATAAATTAATATTTTATTTAATTGAACTAATAAAAAATCTTGAATTATTGGCCCACTAATTTTATTAGTTAAAGAAACCCCACATTCTTATGCATATTAAAAGTTTCAATTTGATATTTGGCCTAACTCAGTTAAAAGAATTTTTTACATAATAGAATAATTTGAAGTTTATTTTTTATTGGATATTTAATTTTATGTAAAAATACATTAATTAAAATAAACTTTTAAGCTTAACAAACAAAAAAATAATACCTAACTTTTATTGATCTCATTAGAATATGCTGTGGGCCACATTTAAAGAGTTTGTTTAATTTGGCTAATAAAAAATTTTTAAATTACTAAAACATTGGCCCATAAGTATTCTAACCTAAATAAAAATATAAGTTGAGATGTATTTTAATAAAAAATATAAATTGAAATTATAATTTAAAAATATTCACAATTAAGGTTTAAATTCAATTCTAACACTTAAGGTTGCATTTAAATATTTTAATCTTAATATTATATCAAATTAATGATATGGTACAAATTGATCAATCAAATATCACTTTAAATTTAAAAATTAATATTTTAAAATTAAAATATAAACTCATTAAATTTCTTTAATGAAATTAATAAAAAAATTTCAAATTACTTAAAAAAATAATTAAACTTACTAATTTATAATTTGAAATATAGAATATGGAAAACTGTAAGTACAAGAATATATGGGCTCACAATTTAATTTTTTTCCACAACTTAAAGTAAAATTAAATATGTTTAAATTCAATATAAAACGGATATGGGCTACTATCCATATAAAAATTATGTCTTACTTTGCCCAATAAACTTTTTTTTAATCTTATAGCCAATAAACTAGAATTAGTTACCAAAAGATTCACTAATTTTAAAAAAATTATTGATAGGCCACTAATTTTTAATATAAAGGCCTAATTAGGTTGTAATTTTATTGGCTCTATTTAATTATTTAAAATATTTCTAATTAATACCTAGAATATTATTACTATACACTAAAATAAGAGACACTTTTACTGTTCCTAAATACAATAAAAATACCATCTTGCCCTCTTTTTTATACTTCTTTCACTTTTACTGTAGGGCTACACATGGTTCTCACGGTCCCAAATTAAATTGAAAAATAGTACCGAATCGATATAAATCATACAAAATAGAAGTTATTTTAATACTTTAGTTCGGTTCTGATTTTTCACTAAGAATCGAACTAAAACTAAATTTATACATGTGTTTTTTTATTCTTTTAGATGTATTATATATTTTTAATATAATTATATATATTTATCTATGTCTATTTAATTACAAATTAAACATAACCTAATATTATATTTCATTTCTCTATATTTTCTTAATAATTTTAGTTATATACACATTAAATTATTTTATAATTCTTAATTATAAATGTACTATTATATTATATATATGTTAATTCATAATCAATTAGTATCTTAGAGTTAAATATTACATAATTAATAAATAGTTAAATTTTATATTATATAAGATACTTAATTCTAAATTATATATATATTTTATAATTAGGGATTACATAATTTAAAAATAGCTAAAAGATATATTATATAATATATTATTTATTAATAACTCAATTCAAAATATAAATGATAATTCAAATATGATTTTTTTAAGAAAATAATTATATAGAATTATTTCAAGAATTGAGAATCGAATTGGAATCATATCATATCGAATCGGAATCGAAGAATCGAGAAATATATCAAATCGAAATTGATACAATGAAGAGTCCAACCGAAATTATACTGAAATTTCAATTCGATTTTGATTATTAGGCAAACCCTAAACTAAATTGGCACCACACATCACTATGTGTGGGGCTTGGAAAGTGACGAGCCCACGTGGTGCTGTGTAAGTGTGAAAATTTTGTTTTGCATTGGAAAAGATCCAATGAGACAGTTTTTTGTCTACAATTCCGTCATCTCACGAGAATTATCTCGTATTTTCAATATACATTAAATATTGAATAAATATGCAATTGTATCTCTCATTTGACATTATTAGTTAAACAATGAGAAAAAATATGCAATTTTAAATACAAAAATGCTACTAAAATATATTAATTTAAAATAATTTAAAACCAAATTTAATATATTTTAATTATAAAATTTTAAAAATAATTAGAATTGCTAGTCTACTAAATATGTAAATTTGATATATATGTAATAAATAATAAATTTATTTTACTGTTAAATTTTTATATAATTTCATATATTTAATTTATTTTTAATAACTCAAAATATTTTTAAAACTGTGCATACAGTGTTAGGTTTTTTTAGATGGATTAATTAATTTATTTTTTTTAACTAGCATTAGTTATCATTTTCTTCTTTTATAATTAGATTTTTATAATTAAATATTTTTTTATTATAAAATTATATTGAATATTGAATATATTATTAATATTAATTGGTCTTGAAGACGCGACTAAAGTAGATGATTAAAATTTTATTTCAATTGAATTTATTAAATGATTTTAATAAATATTGATATAGATGATAATTTTTCATAAGATGTAAGTATATTATTTTACATTGTTATAAAACAGAATTGGATGTGTTTTCAATATAAATATTTTTATTTAATAATCATATTAATGTAATAAATAATTTTATTCAATAACTTGTTGGTCACTAATTCTAATAATTGATTAGAATATTTAAATTTAATAAGCTTCAACTTATTAATTTAATAATGGTACATATAGTATTTTATTTAGTCCATGTTTTGATTTAATATCTAATATTGTGAGTGAGTAATATATTTTCAAACAGACAATACTCTTTTAATTTTTTTCTTTTAAATTACTAAATAATTGGGCCATATGTCTAACTAACATTTAGATATTAGGTGAGACAGTTAAATGGATCCAAATAAATTCATATTTTTCACTAATTTTAGATATCACTAATTGTTTAAAAATTAAAAATTGGGCCTATAAATTATAAAATCCACACCCTATAAATTATAAATTATCCTTTAAGTAATAAAAAAATATATTTTAAAAAGGTTCAAATTGTGAGTTAAATGTACAATGAAAACTAATCTTTTAAATTAATAATAATTAGCCATATTTTAATTTATATTCTTAATCTCAACAATATTCTAAAAAATTTAATAGGGCAAAATGTGAGTGACCAATATTTTTTCATACACACACATATACATATAAAGTAGGAATGTTTTCCTTAGCTGTTGCCATGTAGTATTCTAAACTTTCGTGCCGCCGCGTGCTATTATAAAATAGGAAGGTTTTCCCTTACTAGAGCTAAGTGGCATTCTAAACTTTAATGCTGTCACATGACACTTACCATATAAAAATTATTATTTTTAATAATTATAGTAATTAATGAAAGTAATTATTGTCTTTTATGCTAAGTATTTAATTTTATTTTTTGTTTAATTTTCTTTTTAATTCCCTTTTAAATATCTTTTATGCTAAGTAGTTAAATACTTTATCGTCTCCCTCCTTTTTATATATTTAATAAATTTTAATTTGATTTAATGTTATTTAATTTTTATTTATCTTATTTTAATATGTATTTAATAAAGACATATTTTCAATTATGTATAGAATACTATATATAAAATGAATTATGAAAAAATGAAATAAAATTATATTTTCATAGTTATGATAAACAAGAAATTTATATTAATATTCAATTTTCATTATTTTTTTATTTTTTATAGTATAATTAATAAATAATTAATATTATTAGTTTGATTAATATTAATCATGTTATATTGTTTTATTATTATTTAGAAAAAAATTTAAATTATATATATATATATATATATATATATATATAAACCTGCTCCCTCTTCGAGTTTTATTTTTTATTAATTAATTATATAATTTCTTTAAATTATGGTTAAGTTATTAATTTCCTAATTATGTATATATACGTTACAAATTATCTAATTATTACACTTTAATAACTATAATAATAATAATAATAATAATAATAATTATTATTATTATTATTATTATTATTAAGTTCAATTTAATTAGAGATAGGAAAAACTAAGAGTTAATTAGACTAATTTATTAATTATACCCAATAAACATATATAATAATTTTATACATATTCCATTTTGGCTTCTTGATAATGAGGTAGTCTAGATTTTTTGTAAAAATTCAAGGAGAGATAGAATTTTAAATCTATCGCATTTATACCAAGTAATAATTTTTAATTGAATTTATTGATGATAATTTTTTCTGTATTTTTTAAAAGTTATAATAAACTATTATTATATAATTTAATTTTCTAAATATAATACTTAATTAATTTGATCTTCCAATTTAAACAATGAAAGAGTATTAATTACTAAATATAATTGTAATTCATTATGAGGTTTCTTAATTTTTAATTTGAAAATGTTAATGGCAATAAAAACAAAATCCATGTTTACTTTTGATTTCAAAGCAACTACCAACTTATTTGGCCAAAGTTTATTAATAACATTTAGTTTATTAATAACATTTTAGAGTTCTAATATTTTAAATAGTAACATTAAAATTTTTTTAATTAAAAAATAATATTTTAATTAATAATAATTTAATAACCTAATTAAATTTGATATGAATTCTCTCTCTATATATATACACATACATAGCACGGGTATTCTGTTAATTATTATTATGATATTCTAATAAAATAAAAAATTTAATGAACCTATATTCTAGTAATTTAAATTTTAAATATTAATTCATATCAATTAAAACTAATTTAATTGACTTTTAATTTTAACTGGCCAAGTGGTTACTAAAATATATCCATTATTATTGAGTATAACAACTGCCCAACTAAATAAAATATATTTTAGGTGATATGGTCTAATTTTTTTATTCTAGACATTGTTGAGACTATGTAAAATCATTATCTAACTAAGCTTATTCTTTTAACTTAAAACTTAAAATTTTGGGCTAAAAATTAATTTAATATTGAGCTGATATTTATTATGAATGGGCTCTACAATTATTCTAGTATTTGGTTAATATGAAATTTTTTTATTAGTTTAATTAAATTTTTAAAAAATTTAATTTAAAAAAAATTTGAAGCTTAAATTTCCAAATATTTAATTTTAATTGGGCCTAATTATCTAATAATTTAAATGGCCCATAATGAGTTGTGAAAATTACAATAAATGGCCCATTAAAATTAAAATATATAAATCCATGTGTCTTATTGAAATATATTAAAACATCTAACCCATCAAATTAACAAAATCAATAATTGAATATTACTTTTAATATTTAAACTCTCCACTAAGATTAGAAATAATACCTAACTTTCTAAATTAGCCGCATATGGGCTCATTTAGTTAATGGACTAATATTATACCTGTATTAAAATATGATTAAAAGATATAGTAATTTATTTAATTAGGCTAATAAAAATACAACCTTTTAATAAAAAAAAAAAAACTCATAAGCATAGTTTGAATGTAAAGAATTACTCACCTAATTTTGGCCCATATTTTAGTAATAAAAATAAATGGCCAATATCTAAAAAATAGCTAATGTTATTAATTTTGTATTTTTAATTTTTGTTTATCGAAAATATTTAAATTGACAATTAGTTTTATTCTAGGATATAATAATAAAAAAAAATTAATGGGCTGATACTTAGATATCACAAATTACAATTACGTAAACAAGATTTTAGTTGTTAAAATTTTTTATGGGCCTATTTAATATTGAAAAATAAAAAAAAAATTGTGCAATTCTAACTGTTCAATTTTTATGGAAAGTTTTTAAACAACTAAATCTAAAATATTTTAAATATTGGCCCAATAATTAATTTAATTAATATTCTAATTTTTTAGGAAAGAATTTAAACATGGGCCTATTTTTAAAGGCCCATTAAATTGGAAAAAAAAAATCACTCACAATTAGAATAATTATTAACACAATTTAATGGGCTTCGACCAGATTCTAAAATATTATATTAATTATTGACCAACATTGGGTTAATTTTATCTAATGATATTTAAAAAAGAATTTGGCTATATATCGATAGCCCATATTCAATATTTTACTGTTCTAAATAAGTTAGTTGAAGATTATAACAATAATTTTGTTAACTAAGAGTATGTGGCCCAACTTTTAAAATAGTTGAGTAACTTAACATATTTTATTTTTTTTTAATTTTAATATTTAAATTTTTAAAAAATTTTTTAGTTAAAAAGTACTTTAAAAATTTTCATACTCTCACCTAATTAATGGTCCAAATAAAAATAAATTTGAATTGTTGATTTTTAGTTTAAATTAAATTAATTATAACATTTTCTAGTAATAATCAATTAAATGGAAGTAATATTATAATATGGGCTCATTAATTAAATTGTGAGTATTTCGATAATATTAAAATATTTTAAATTTTTTTATTAATGAGTCCATATTTTAGTATGAATAATTAGCCCATTTTGTAATTTAGTGTGCCCAATTAAATTACTAGTAATAATTATTTGACCAAATTAAATTTGGCCAATATTAAATTTTATAATGTTATTTTTTTTATTAACTGTGACACCCCTTACCCGTCTACAGTATAGCCGAGCAAGAAGTACCACATTCGGTGCCGGAGCACCCTATCTTGTTTTATCATATCTATTGTAAACTTTTTATGTCATTTAAAACATGTATTCTATGTGTAGAAATTTTTTTTTTTTTTTATATCTTATTTCTGTGGAGACCCGGACAGAGCCTCCCTTATTTATTAGCATCTGGCGGATTCCACTAATCACCTGTTAACATGTTCATATTCATTTTACACATTTCCATATCATATTCTCATGTATCATATCATTTACAATTATTTATGAGATCTCAAAATGAAGTATTATCTATTGCATTCATATAGAAATTCATAGATAATAAATTACAAGTTTTCATTTCAATCTCAAAGTTTAATTACAAGTCCAAAATGAAATACATCATAAACTAGTAATTACATCATGACTAAACATAATGAACCAAAATACTAGTCTATACATGGGCCCTACCAAAATACAAATGCATCGTGAGGTGACTCGACAATGGCGATCCGATCAAAGCTCACGCTGTACTCATCGGTGCCGCGGTCGATCTCTAGTACATACGCGATGGAAAACCAACGCGCTAAGCATAACGCTTAGTGGTGCATAATTTATAATAACAATAATTTAATAATTTGAAATAATATATGCAACTCATAATTTCTGGGTATTTTACATTTTTATTGCTCTTTGAAAATAATTAACATTATTGGGATCTTTTATGATTACTTATTGTATTTTAAGTCTTAATTATTTATTTATTTATTTTTTTTTTTTTTAGTGCCCAAGAAAACCTATAACAAATTATAAAAGCTAGATGTACGGTGTATCTTGGTTAGACACCATATGTCTATCCAAAGATATCGTCTGTGCACGAGGTTACCGTCGCACGAGGTTCACGTCGAGCTTGTAAAGCCGTAAATAAAGTAGGCATATAGCCTGTAGAACAATCATACCAGACATATATTGTCAGTTCATGATTTTCTCGGTAGGCAGTACTGCTATCTGTAGTCCCTAATTGGTATACCAATTTATCCAACTAAATAAATAAGTCTAGGTATACTATGGGCAATTAAACATTTTTAATTAATTTAGCACTATTCACTGTTACTATTTTCTAGTACTGTTCATTAGTACTATTAATTTCATATTAATAGGAAATTAGTCCCAATTTACATATTCATATCATTTTTAATATTTAATTATCCTTATGAGGATTTTAATTTTCATAAATAGCATTTTTCCCATGAACCTTTCTTTAGGTTCATGTTGATGTGTTATATTTATCTAGGAATTTGACTAGGTTAGGATGTCTATTTAGTCACACTTCCTTCATAACAATTGCTCCTCTATGTTTAAACTTGAATTTCAGTTTTTGAATCACTGAATTTGGGGTTATAGAACTCAAGTTATGGTCAAAATACCAAAGGAATAGTATTTTGGGATATTTTCTGGGTTGGCAGTTTCAGTGACCCAACTTGTGCTAACAATTCGAATTGGTTAAAGGCAAAACTGGGTTAAGTGGTCTTCATGAAAAGTGTAGCCCTATGTCTAAAATTTCCATGGTTAAAATTTTAGGTCATTTGGACCAGTATAGAGAGAGTTATGACCAAATGAACATGTACTGTTCATTTGATCATTTTCTGGGTTGGCAGTTTCAGTGACCCAACTTGTGCTAACAATTTGACTTGGTTAAAGGCAAAACTGGGTTAAGTGGTCTCCATGAAAAGTGTAGCCCTATGTCTAAACTTTCCATGGTTAAAATTTTAGGATTTTTGGACCAGTATAGAGAGAGTTATGACCAAATGAACACGTACTGTTCATTTGGTCATTTTCTGGGTTGGCAGTTTCAGTGACCCAACTTTTGCTAACAATTTGATTTGGTTAAAGGCAAAACTGGGTTAAGTGGTCTTCATGAAAAGTGTAGCCCTATGTCTAAACTTTCCATGGTTAAAATTTTAGGATTTTTGGACCAGTATAGAGAGAGTTATGACCAAATGAACACGTACTGTTCATTTGGTCATTTTCTGGGTTGGGTTGCAGGGAAATCCGAATTTGGGCAGTATTTAGGTCAAGTTTTGGACAGAATTGGGGCATGGTTTCTTCATGGAAAATGGGCTATTTTGGGTCTAGTTTCACCTCCAATTGGCCTCATACCAATTGGGGTCACACAATTTTATTTATGGCCTAAAATGTACACTGCCCTCAACAAACACAACCTGCAGAAAATTGACACTTCCAAAACTCAATCTCCTCCAACTTCCTTACTTCAATTTGCATGCAATACACTTCTATAAGCAAAAATCTCATCCCAATAGATCAATTTCAACATCTTACACAAAGTCCTCAATATTTACACAAACCCTAGTTTTGAAAGTTTCAAATTTACACAAACACTACACAATCAAACACCCAAACATTTCAACTAATTACACATTCTCATAGAACCATTTTTCATCACTTAAAAGCAATAAATTTCAAGTTCCATGGCTGCCAAAAATTCAAGGGTTCTTTCCTCTAGATTTTCTTTTTGTTTTAATGGTATTTATGCTTAGCTAAACATGCTTTTCATGTTTAATAAAGAGAAGAAGAGGGATTAGTGCACTAACCTTTTTGGGTGTCTTGCCAAACTTCAATTTCTCTTCTTCAAATGGGTATCTAAAGCTTCCTTAGGGTGTAGGGAGTATTTTTTGTAAAGGGAGCTATAAGTTTTGGTGTGTGGAAGCTTGGAAAATCAAGCTTGAAAGCTTGACAAAAATGGTGGAGAGGGAGCACAAGGGTGGACGGCAAGAGAGAGGGAGAGTGGGGAAGAAGATGGAGAGAAAAGTATGTGGATTTTGTCTCTTGTGCTTTATATATTTATATTTTTATTGTACTTAATTTTGTTTTAAATTTTCATAAGCTTATTTTTTCTTTTCTTTAAATGCCATAAGTCTTTTTATTTTCCTTTCTTTTCTTTTCTTTCCTTTTCTTTTCTTGCCCTTTCCATTTTCCAAATTCAAATTCATAAAATTAATTTATGTTAATTATTCTATTTCCAAATTTTAATTTGACATTTAAGTCAAAATTCACCTCTAGGGGTAAAATGACCAAAATGCCTTTCATGGTACTCATCGGGTTATTTTTATTATTTTATACCAATTTATAAATTCTCTAAACTTTAATTTATTTTTCTCAAAATTTTTCCTATATATTTTTTTTTATTTCATTAATTTATGCCTCTTTACTATAATTTAAGTGTAGTTCCAGACATTTTGACTGTCCGAACAGATATGAGTCGTCGGAACAGTAAATTGTACGGACTACCTATGGTGAGGGCGTTACAATTCTTCCCCTCTAATAGAAATTTCGTCCTCGAAATTTACCTAATGTGAAGAGTCGAGGGAATCGCCTCATCGTCTCCTCGCTCTCCCATGTCACTTCTTCCGTGTTGTGGTGTCTCCACAAGACTTTCACTAGTGGGATCCTCTTATTTCTGAGTTCTTTCACTTCCCGTGCCAAGATTCTAACTGGTTCTTCTTCATATGTCAAATCAGGTTGCACAATTATCTCTTCAATGAAATGACATGTGAAGGATCTGATCTGTATCTCCTGAGCATCGACACATGGAATACACTGTGGATCTTGTCCAGCTCAGGTGGTAAAGCTAGCCTGTAGGCTACTGGACCCACACGCTCAATGACATCGTATGGACCAATAAACCTAGGGCTCAACTTACCCTTTTTACCAAATCTTAGCACTTTTTTCCAAGGTGATACCTTTAGAAACACCTTCTCGCCAACCTCATACTCTATATCCTTTCTCCTCAGGTCGGCATATGACTTCTGTCTGTCCAAGGCGACCTTCAAATTGTCTCTGATGAGTTTCACTTTTTCCTCTGTCTGTCTCACTAAATCTGGGCCCACTATTTTCTCCTCACCCATTTCTGTCCCAGATAAGGGAGTTCTACATCTCCTCCCATACAACGCTTCATATGGAGCCATTTTTATCTTGGCTTGGTAGTCATTGTTGTAAGTAAACTCTACCAAAGGAAGATACTTCTCCCAACTTCCTTCAAAATCAATGATGCAACTTCTCAACATATCCTCCAATACCTATTATGTGATTCATGTCATTTTTAGTAGTCTTTTAACATTTATAATAATTTACTAGGTTCTAAGGGTTACTTGAATCACCCGTTCTGACTGTCCATCCGTCTGTGGATGAAAAGTCGTACTGAAGTGTAGTCGAGTGCCTAAAGACTCCTGTAGCCTCTTCCAAAACCTTGAAGTAAATCTCGGGTCTCGGTCAGATATGATCGATGTTGGCACTCCATGTAGCCGGACTATCTCATCTATGTAAATTTCTGCAAATCTCTCTAATGAGTAGCTGGTTCTAACTGGTAGGAAATGAGCTGACTTGGTCAATCTATCCACAATCACCCATATAGTATCATGCTTCCTTTGTGTCAATGGTAGCCCAGTCACAAAATCCATGGTAATGCGGTCCCATTTCCATTCTGGTATGGATATAGGTTGCAACAACCCTGATGGAACCTGATGCTCAGCCTTAACCTGTTGGCATGTCAAACATCTAGTCACAAAATCACCAATCTCTTTCTTCATTCAGCCACCAATAATGTGTTTTGTGTCTTGGTACATCTTGGTACTTCCTGGTGCATAGCATGGAAGCTACTGTGCGCCTCTTTTAAGATATTCTTCTTCGCCTCATCTCTTGGTACACATATTCGCCTTTATAGTATAGGCACCCATCTCCTTTCAACTCATAATCGCCTCCTTCCTCTTGAGTTCTCGCCCATACAGCTAGCAACTTTTCATCCCTTAATCAGGCCTCTTGTATTTGTCAGAATAAACTTGGCTTTACACACAACTCACCAAAAGTACCCCATCCTGTGCTAAAGACAATGAGCATTCAATGCTCTCAAAGCCATCATGGACTTCTTGCTTAGGGCGTACCACTATATTTGCTTTCCTGTGATGGTAGTCGATCACACAATCATAATCTTTAAGAAATTCAATCCATCTCCTCTGTCTCAGATTGAGTTCCTTCTGAGTTGGCAAGTACTTTAGACTCTTGTGATCAGTGTAGATGTAACACTTCTCACCATATAGGTAATGCCTCCATATCTTCAATGCAAATATTATTGCCGCCAATTCCAGATCATGAGTTGGGTAGTTCTTTTCATGTGGCCTTAGTCTGCCTAGAAGCATAGGCAACTACTTTCCCTTCCCGCATTAGAACACACCCAAGCCCATTGTGAGAGGCATCACTATAGATCACATAGTCTTTCTCGACTGGCCGTGTCAACACCGAGCTTCGTAAGCATAGCCTTTAGCTTCTCAAACTGGTTTGACATTTTTCATTCCAATCGAACTTTGCATTCTTATGCAAGAACATAGTCAGTGGGGCTGCTATAAGGGAAAATCCCTTCACAAATCTCCTGTAGTATCCAGCTAACCCCAAAAAGCTTCTGACTTCTGTTACATTTTTGGGAGGCTTCCATTCAACTATTGCTTCAATCTTCCTTGGATCTACCCTGATTCCATCTCACACACAATGTGTCCAAGAAAGGATATCTCATCCAACCAAAAGTCACACTTGGATAACTTGGCATACAAATCGCTTTCTCGCAGTTGTCTGTAGTACTACTCGTGTGTTCATCATGCTCTTCCTGCTCTTAGAATACACTAAGATATCATCTATAAAGACCACAACAAACCGATCCAAGTAGGGATGAAAGATGTGGTTCATTAGGTTAATGAAAGCTACTGGTGCATTTGTCAGCCCAAATGGCATCACTAAGAACTCATAGTGTCCATACCGGGTCCCAAAGCGCTTTAGGAACATCTGCCTCCTTCACTCTCAACTGGTGATAGCTCGATTCGAGATCTATCTTGGAGAATACTCCAGCTCCTCAATCGATCAAATAGGTCATCTACCCTAGGTAAAGGGTATTTGTTTTTCACAATCACCTTATTCACCGCCAGTAGTCTATACATAGCCAAGGGTACCGCCCTTCTTCTTCACAAATAGCACCGGTGCTCCCTGCAGACACACTAGGGCGTATGAAGCCTTTGTCTAGTAGCTCCTGAATCGAACTTTCAACTCTCTCGATTCAAGAGGTGCCATCCTATATGGAGCAATGGACATTGGTGCAAGATCAGCATAACCTCTATAGCAAACTCCACTTCTCTATTGGGTGGCAAACTGCAACTCTTCCTAAACACATCCGAAAATCACATACAGTGGGGATCTCCTGCATGCTTGGGCTAGTCTTCCCGGTATCAACCACATGTGCTAAGAAAGCCTCACACCCTTTCTTATCAATCTTCCGTTGTGGTGATATGATGGTGGAAAGACAACCTGCTCCTTCACCCACAACGTAATCACATCCCCATCTACTGTCAGAGTGACATCCTCTTTAGCCGACAATCTACCATCGCCGATGACGTGATAACCACCCATACCTAATATCACATCGAACTCATGGAATGGTAGCTCAATCAAGTCGCCTAAAAACTCATACCCTTGTGTTTTCAGAGGACAACCCTTGTAGACCTTTTTCACCATGACACTATGGCCTAAAGGGTTTGTGACTTGTATGTCCTCCTCTAGCTCCTCTACTTGTACCCTCTATCAATTGGTGGTGTGATGCACACATATGAATGTGTGGAACCCGGATCAATCAATGCACATACTAGCAGTCATAAAAAGAAAATGTACCTCTAATGACATCACCGGCTCGCTCATCTCGAGCTCATGGCATAAGCACGAGGTGCTACCCTAATCTCCCGCCTGACTGCCTCGCAGAGGCCTCGTGATGTGCCACCAGACGCCTCGCAGTCTCCTACCCTCTGTGCTCTTTGCGCACTCTCCATCCGAGGTGGAGCGGTGGGAGCACTAGTGTTCCTCGTGGACAATCCTTCAGAAGTGATCCGTAGACCCACATCTCAAACATCCACCACAACAATCGCACTCTCCTCCGTGGGGTCTACCACAATGTACACAAGCAGGTGGTGGGGCTGATCCCCGTGTAACTGCACCTGGTGAACTACCCACTGATGCACCAGATTGTCCTCCTCCTCTCCTAGGAGCAAACCGAGAATGCTGGTTCTTGCCCCGACCTTGAGTCGACCACGAGACACCTTGGGTCTCTTACTACCCGTGTCTGCTGAACCGGATGACTGCACCAGAACCCTCTTGCGTTGCCTATCCTTTCTGGATCGCTCTTCATTTCTCGACTCTCCACATCAAGGGCTAATGCTATCAACAGAGAAATTGTGAAGTGGTGAGATGTCACTATCAACCCGATGTTGTCATTCACCCATCCTCAAATCTTCGCATTTATGAACCTCTGGGCATCAACTCCAATGCATATTCGCTAAGTCTCACGAATTCTCGCCATATTCGTAGATCGCCACCGCCTCTGTCTCAGTGCTAGGAATTCTCTTCTTCTGGCCTCCAAGTACACATGACTGATGTATTTCTTTCTGAATTCAGCCAGAAAGAACTCCCAGGTGATCTGTGCAGGCTGTACTACTCTAGATACTGTCACCCACCATCTATATGCATCCTCCTGTAGCAGTGATAGAGTACACTCCAACTGCTGCTCTGGGGTGCAATGCAACTGCTGCAATACCCTCTCTGTCCTCTCCAGCCAATACTCTGCTGCAGCTGGATCATCATCCCTCTTACCTCTGAAGTCAACTGCCCCATACTTTTGCAGTCTCTCTAGTGGAGATCTGTGTATAGGTTGCGGCTGTGGGGGTGGAGGTGGCTGTACAGGTGGTGGGGGTGGTGGTGGCTGTGGCTGTGGCTGTGGAGGTGGAGGTGGTTGTGGAATGGCTCTGGCGAACTGATGGAACAGCTGTGTCATCTGTTCATAGAAGGCCTGCTGTGCCCTACTCACAGTACCTCGAGATGACTCTGCTCTACTACCACTTCTCCCTCAACTAGGAGCAGGTGCGTGACTCTCTACTTCCTCCTCTATCGGTCTCGGAGGTCCGTGCTCTGAAGGATCAGATGCCATCGATCCTATAAAACAGACAAAGAACAGATCTGCATTAGTGTCACCTCGACTCTATTTAAAGGCCCATGCAAGTGATGCAACTATTTCTTTCTATCTATCTAGGTCTAGGACCGCCTAAACCTCTGCTCTGATACCACTAAATGTGACACCCCTTACCCGTCTACAGTATAGCCGAGCAAGAAGTACCACATTCGGTGCCGGAGCACCCTATCTTGTTTTATCATATCTATTGTAAACTTTTTTATGTCATTTAAAACATGTATTCTATGTGTAGAAATTTTTTTTTTTTTTTATATCTTATTTCTGTGGAGACCCGGACAGAGCCTCCCTTATTTATTAGCATCTGGCGGATTCCACTAATCACCTGTTAACATGTTCATATTCATTTTACACATTTCCATATCATATTCTCATGTATCATATCATTTACAATTATTTATGAGATCTCAAAATGAAGTATTATCTATTGCATTCATATAGAAATTCATAGATAATAAATTACAAGTTTTCATTTCAATCTCAAAGTTTAATTACAAGTCCAAAATGAAATACATCATAAACTAGTAATTACATCATGACTAAACATAATGAACCAAAATACTAGTCTATACATGGGCCCTACCAAAATACAACAGACCGGTGAGGTGACTCTGGACAATGGCAGATCTGATCAAAGCTCACGTTGTACTCATCGTGTCTTCGCTGCCACGCGGTTGATCTCCAGTACCTACGCGATGGAAAACCAACGCGCTAAGCATAACGCTTAGTGGTGCATAATTTATAATAACAATAATTTAATAATTTGAAATAATATATGCAACTCATAATTTCTGGGTATTTTACATTTTTATTGCTCTTTGGAAATAATTAACATTATTGGGATCTTTTATGATTACTTATTGTATTTTAAGTCTTAATTATTTATTTATTTATTTTTTTATTTTTTTCAGTGCCCAAGAAAACCTATAACAAATTATAAAAGCTGGATGTACGGGTGTATACTGGTTAGACAGCCATATGTCTATCCAAAGATATCGTCATAGGCACGAGGTTAAATGTCAGCACGAGGCTCACCATCGAGCTTGTAAAGCCAGAAATAAAGTAGGCATATAGCCTGTAAAACAATCATACCAGACATATATTGTCAGTTCATGATTTTCTCGGTAGGCAGTACTGCTATCTGTAGTCCCTAATTGGTATACCAATTTATCCAACTAAATAAATAAGTCTAGGTATACTATGGGCAATTAAACATTTTTAATTAATTTAGCACTATTCACTGTTACTATTTTCTAGTACTGTTCATTAGTACTATTAATTTCATATTAATAGGAAATTAGTCCCAATTTACATATTCATATCATTTTTAATATTTAATTATCCTTATGAGGATTTTAATTTTCATAAATAGCATTTTTCCCATGAACCTTTCTTTAGGTTCATGTTGATGTGTTATATTTATCTAGGAATTTGACTAGGTTAGGATGTCTATTTAGTCACACTTCCTTCATAACAATTGCTCCTCTATGTTTAAACTTGAATTTCAGTTTTTGAATCACTGAATTTGGGGTTATAGAACTCAAGTTATGGTCAAAATACCAAAGGAATAGTATTTTGGGACATTTTCTGGGTTGGCAGTTTCAGTGACCCAACTTGTGCTAACAATTCGAATTGGTTAAAGGCAAAACTGGGTTAAGTGGTCTTCATGAAAAGTGTAGCCCTATGTCTAAAATTTCCATGGTTAAAATTTTAGGTCATTTGGACCAGTATAGAGAGAGTTATGACCAAATGAACACGTACTGTTCATTTGGTCATTTTCTGGGTTGGCAGTTTCAGTGACCCAACTTGTGCTAACAATTTGATTTGGTTAAAGGAAAAACTGGGTTAAGTGGTCTTCATGAAAAGTGTAGCCCTATGTCTAAACTTTCCATGGTTAAAATTTTAGGATTTTTGGACCAGTATAGAGAGAGTTATGACCAAATGAACACGTACTGTTCATTTGGTCATTTTCTGGGTTGGCAGTTTCAGTGACCCAACTTGTGCTAACAATTTGATTTGGTTAAAGGCAAAACTGGGTTAAGTGGTCTTCATGAAAAGTGTAGCCCTATGTCTAAACTTTCCATGGTTAAAATTTTAGGATTTTTGGACCAGTATAGAGAGAGTTATGACCAAATGAACACGTACTGTTCATTTGGTCATTTTCTGGGTTGGGTTGCAGGGAAATCCGAATTTGGGCAGTATTTAGGTCAAGTTTTGGACAGAATTGGGGCATGGTTTCTTCATGGAAAATGGGCTATTTTGGGTCTAGTTTCACCTCCAATTGGCCTCATACCAATTGGGGTCACACAATTTTATTTATGGCCTAAAATGTACACTGCCCTCAACAAACACAACCTGCAGAAAATTGACACTTCCAAAACTCAATCTCCTCCAACTTCCTTACTTCAATTTGCATGCAATACACTTCTATAAGCAACAATCTCATCCCAATAGATCAATTTCAACATCTTACACAAAGTCCTCAACATTTACACAAACCCTAGTTTTCAAAGTTTCAAATTTACACAAACACTACACAATCAAACACCCAAACATTTCAACTAATTACACATTCTCATAGAACCATTTTTCATCACTTAAAAGCAATAAATTTCAAGTTCCATGGCTGCCAAAAATTCAAGGGTTCTTTCCTCTAGATTTTCTTTTTGTTTTAATGGTATTTATGCTTAGCTAAACATGCTTTTCATGTTTAATAAAGAGAAGAAGAGGGATTAGTGCACTAACCTTTTTGGGTGTCTTGCCAAACTTCAATTTCTCTTCTTCAAATGGGTATCTAAAGCTTCCTTAGGGTGTAGGGAGTATTTTTGTAAAGGAGCTATAAGTTTTGGTGTGTGGAAGTTGGAAAATCAAGCTTGAAAGCTTGACAAAAATGGTGGAGAGGGAGCACAAGGGTGGACGGCAAGAGAGAGGGAGAGTGGGGAAGAAGATGGAGAGAAAAGTATGTGGGTTTTGTCTCTTGTGCTTTATATATTTATATTTTTATTGTACTTAATTTTGTTTTAAATTTTCATAAGCTTATTTTTTTCTTTTCTTTAAATGCCATAAGTCTTTTTATTTTCCTTTCTTTTCTTTTCTTTCCTTTTCTTTTCTTGCCCTTTCCATTTTCCAAATTCAAATTCATAAAATTAATTTATGTTAATTATTCTATTTCCAAATTTTAATTTGACATTTAAGTCAAAATTCACCTCTAGGGGTAAAATGACCAAAATGCCTTTCATGGTACTCATCGGGTTATTTTTATTATTTTATACCAATTTATAAATTCTCTAAACTTTAATTTATTTTTCTCAAAATTTTTCCTATATTTTTTTTTTATTTATTTCATTAATTTATGCCTCTTTACTATAATTTAAGTGTAGTTCCAGACATTTTGACTGTCCGAACGGATATGAGTCGTCGGAACAGTAAATTGTACGGACTACCTATAGTGAGGGCGTTACATTAACTCAATTAAATATTTATAATATTCTTTTAAATTAATGATTACTTTTCTTATTAAATTTTCATTAGCTCGCATTGAAATAGAGCAACAAATCTATTGAAAATTTTAATTTTTAATTAGTTTTTTTTTTCAACATACGTTAAACATTATTTATATTCATTATTTATATTCGTTGTATATACTTGTGATTTTATGATATAATGTTAATAATATATTAAATTTCAATAACCAATTAAATTTAATCTTTCAATATAATACCAAATTAATATGACTTATTTTACTTCTATTTAAAGTTAGTTTATATTTTTTTAATTTCTTTTATACTTTTAATTTAGAAATCATTTTTAAAACCATCCTCTTTATTTTTACTATTTATATAATTTATTTTTTCTTTGATTTTATTGTTTATATATATTTAATAGGTTACATCCTCACATATTACGGTGTTTTTATAGATAGTATTGGTAATGGTAATGCACATATTAGAGATAATCACTTTTAAGAATATATATCCTTAAAATTAAGGAATTAGGGAATAACATTCGGTCGGTTCGATTCTGAATTGAACCAACTCAAAAAACCAAAAACCCTAATGACCCTAAAATTTAGACCGAATCAAACTAACATTCAAGAAATAACCAGACCAAATCAAACCAAACCGATCAATGTCACTATGGTTTGGCTTATAGAGAACCAAATTTATGGACACACCCAAATTTCCATATTACAAGCATTCACAATTTATAGACTTTGTGCATGCACACTAAAGGAATGAAATATTGCTTATGGAAGTGGAATTTCCATCTTATTTGTTTTGTGTTTCAATTCCTTGCTCCCTTGGTAATACATTGTTCCAAAGTAATCCTTTTATCAAGAAGTAACAATCTTGAATGTACATGCAAATCCTCAATACTTCTATTCATTTTAGCTTTGCACTTGTAAGCCAACATGAGTTAAAGAAAAAATTGAGGTTGTCAAGTAACTGTAAAAATTGGGTATTCATACTTAGAAATTAAACTTAACTCTATATTAAAAAAAAAAAAAATCAATCTTCAACAATCTCTTAATTTTCAACATTAACACTTCACAAATCACTCATTACAAGTATCAACATTCATTAACCAATTCCAAAATTTCACAATCACATTATTAAAATTTCAAAATCACATATTCACAAGAAGAAAAGGCCTAAAAAATTTAGAAGGAATAATTGTGATTAAAAATAAACAATCCAACACTAAACCCATATTGCAATTGAAAGGGTCAAGAAGCACCAATCAATTTCATTTTACAGTGCCATTTTCATCAGATTTAGAGACATGCATGTCTCCAGCCCTTGCTTCTCCACCACCTTCGCTATCTAGTATGGGTTCAAATTTTAAAACCATCTTTGATTCAACATGCTCAGCATCTCCAATCTTTGGCCATTGATTCAACTTAGTAGCATCCCATTGATTCAACACAAGGTGGAGTCGTCGAATCACTATGGAGATAGAATGACAATAGAGATAGATCAAGATTTAAGAGAGACGAGAGGTGAGAGAAAAGAAAGATAAGAAGGAGAGAATGGACGAGAGGTAGGTGTTATGCTATGAGGAGAGATTGGACGAGAGGTCAAGTGGTGTGGGTCTAGAAGCTTCAAGCTTCTTTTAAAGGGTTCATAATATGATATCCCTTATGGTAAAAATAACAGCATATATATAAAAGTAATAAATCAGTTGGTTCAGTTTTTTTTCATAAATTTTGGTTAATTAACCGATCTAAACAGAAAAAAAATTAGAAAATAATAATTGACCAAATCAATTAAATTAAAAAATCGAACAGATTGAACCAAAATGACTTAGATCGATTTGATTTTTCAATTCAAATCAAAAACTACTCAGTCCTACTTAAAACCATAATTAGAAAAAGTTAATACGGTAACTTTAACGTTTGTAAATCAAGCAAAAAAATCTATAAATTAAATAAACATAAAATTTCAGATTAATCAATTAGTTTTGAAATGAAATTCATAAAATTTAATGATAATTAAAAGAAAATTATTTATACTTCAATTTAATTACTCAAATTGTTTTGCTAACATCCTTAAGATTGATATATCTTTGAACTTTCTTTAATTGTTTACTATAATAATTCATATTACATTTATTTATCTATACAATATGTGGGAAGGGGAGTGTATTAGCTTTATCAAAAATGCCCTTCATTATTCAAATTAATTACAATTATATTTTTGTTATTTAAATTAATTTTAAAGTCTATATAAATTTTAAATTCTTAATTTTAAAATTCGTATAAATTTAAAATTCTCAGTTTGACTTATACTTAATTCAATTAAATATAAAATTTATTACGTTTACTTTTTTTTTTAAGAAAACTAACTCTAATTTGCACTACAATTGAAAAAAAATATATAACTAATTTAAATTAAAAAATTTATCAATATTAATATTAACCATGTTTTTAATAGAATCCAATAGAAGCATTTTTCCATTTTTATTCCCTAAAACTTTATTATATAATACTAAGGATCTTGGTTTTTTTTAGTTATGTTAACTGCTTAAATTAACTTAATAATTATAAAAATTGAAATTAAAATAAATAAATATAAAAGTGAATTAAAAATATAACAATTTTAAAAAAAAAAAAATTTTTAGCTCATGTCGTGCTTTAAAATTAAAAATATAACAATTTTCACAATCACATTATTAAAATTTCAAAATCACATATTCACAAGAAGAAAAGGCCTAAAAAATTTAGAAGGAATAATTGTGATTAAAAATAAACAATCCAACACTAAACCCATATTGCAATTGAAAGGGTCAAGAAGCACCAATCAATTTCATTTTACAGTGCCATTTCCATCAGATTTAGAGACATGCATGTCTCCAGCCCATGCTTCTCCACCACCTTCGCTATCTAATATGGGTTCAAATTTTAGAACCATCTTTGATTCAACATGTTCAACATCTCCAATCTTTGGCCATTTAAATTAATTCTCATATTAGCTTTATCAAAAATGCCCTTCATTATTCAAATTAATTACAATTATATTTTTGTTATTTAAATTAATTTTAATGTTTAAATAAATCTAAAATTCTTAATTTAAGAGCTTATATAAATTTAAAACTGTTAGTCCTACTTATACTATAACTTGACTTAAATATAAAATTTTATAAGAAGTAATTAACTAAAATAAGAAATTAATAAGCGAAAAATCAAAAAATAATTAATATATATGTGTGTGTGGGAAGAGAGGGAACATTGATTTTGTAAAAAATACCCTTTATTTTTCTAATTAATTACAATTATATTTTTATAATTTAAATTAATTTTAAAGTTTCTATAAATTTTAGATTCTTAATTTTAGAATTCAAATAAATGTAAAATTCTCAATTCCATTTATACTAAACTTCAATTAAATATAAAATTTATTACATTTATTTTTTTAAAATAAAACTACTTCTAGTTTGCACTGCAATTAACAAATAATATATAAAATTAATTTAAATTAAAAATTTATAAACATTAATATAAACCAATCCTCTTTATTTTTACTATTTACATAATTTATAATTTCTTTGATTTTATTATTTATATATATTTATATAGTTTAGGTTATACCATCCTCTTATACTATTATTAGCAATGCACATATTATGTTGTTTTTATAAATAGTATTTGTAATGCATATATTAAAGATAATCACTTTTAAGAATATTCATCATTAAAACCATAAGTAAAAGAAGTTGATATAGTAAATTTAGAGTTTGTAAAACAAACAAAAAATCTGTAAATTAAATAGACATAAAATTTCAAATTAATCAATTATCTTGGGATGAAATTCCTAAAAATTAATGAAAATTAAAAGAAAATTATTTATACTTCAACGTAATTACTCAAATTGCTTCACTAACATTCTTAAGATTAATGTATCTTTCAATTGTCATTAATTGTTTATTATAATAATTAATATTAATTTATTTGTCTATACTATATATAAATTAGGAAGAGGGGGAACATTAACTTTACCAAAAATGCCCTTTATTCTTTAAATTAATTACAATTATATTCTTATTATTTAAATTAGTTTTAATGTTTGAATAAATTTAAAATTCTTAATTTTAGAGCTCATGTTAGTCTAAAATTCTTACTCCTACTTATACTATAATTTTAATTAAATATAAAATTTTATAAAAAGTAATTAATTAAAATAAGAAATTAATAAGTGAAAAATGAAAAATAAAATCAATCTAATATATATATATTTATTTATTTATTAGGGGTGTGTGGTTCCTGTTTGGTTCTTCATTTTTTTGGTTCCGGTTCAGTACGGTTCTCAATTCTTTGGTTCCGGTTCAATTCTTGATTCTTGAAATAATTTTATGTAATTATTTCCTTGAAAAGTCATACTTGAATTAGTATTATATATAATATATCTTTTAGTTATATCCAAATAATATATTCTTTCACTATAAGGTGCATATATAACTTCGAATTAAGTATATTATATAATATAATAGTATAATTATATCATATAGTATATATTTTAACTATTTACTAATTATGTAATATTTAACTATAAGATACAAATATAATTATGAATTAACATAATTCTTCCAATTAAATATAATTATATTTTTATTATTTAAATAATTTTAAAGTCTATATAAATTTTAAATTCTTAATTTTAAAATTCGTATAAATTTAAAATTCTTAGTTCGACTTATACTTAATTCAATTAAATATAAAATTTATTATGTTTACTTTGTTTTTTTTTTTAAGAAAACTAACTCTAATTTGCACTACAATTGTAAATAAAAAAATATATATATATAAGTAATTTAAATTAAAAAATTTATCAATATTAATATTAACCATGTTTTTAATAGAATCCAATAGAAGCATTTTTCCATTTTTATTCCCTAAAACTTGATTATATAATACTAAGGATCTTGGCTTTTTTTAGTTATGTTAACTGCTTTAGTAGAAGAAGTCAATAACAATTAGATTCCCAAACTAATAATTAGATATTTCTTTTTATAAAAGATTTCTTCTTTCACCAAAATTGCCATAATAATATCACTCTTGTTATTTTAGAAGTCTAATAATTTTTATTGATTTTTATTAAATAAATTAACTTAATAATTATAAAAATTGAAATTAAAATAAATAAAATATAAAAGTGAATTAAAAATATAATAATTTTTTTTAAAAAAAAAATTTTGCTCATGTCGTACTTTAAAATTAAATATGCTCCAAATACATGACAAAAGGAAATTAAAAAATCTCATTATATTGCTTTATTAGAAGTCAATAATAATTAGTTTTTTTTTTTAATTTTTTTGTTTGAATTTTTCTTTTTATAAGTATCGTTGGGTTCACATTATAGAGGTATTTTAGAAGTCTAATAATATTTATTGAATTTTATTAAATAAATTAACTTAGTAATTATAAAAGTTAAATTAAAATAAATAAATAATTATAAAAGTAAATTAAAATTATAATGGTTGATTTTTTTTAAAAGTTTTTTAGCTCAATAATATATTTTGACATTGAATTTTGTGTTTATCATAATTAACATAAATATTAACATAAATAATTAAAGTTATATATATTAATTTCAAAAAATTTCAATATATCTAACCAAATAAATATAAATTTAATTGAAAAAATTTATTAGTAAATAGAATTTTATTTGGATTAAAATTACTTGTCTAATTAAATTAAGATGTTAACTTATGATAGGATTTCTTTACTTTTTAATGCTGACATTTATATAATTAAAATGCATAACTTAATTATATTTTATTATAATTTCATATTTTATAAGTGTATTTAATTTGTAATATTTTTTTAGTCATTTTGTATGTCCTCCACCTGCATTTTCATACTTATTTTTTCATAATTTTAATAAAAATTATTATAATCTATTTAGAATCCTAATGCAATAAATATTTTAAAACTAATAATTTTCTATTCATATTTTTCTCAACATATATTAATTTTGTAATGACCAATTAAAATTAATCGTACATCATCCATCCTTAATAAGTCCAAAAAAAAATTAATTAATAACCAATTAAATTATCTAGATAAGTTAGTTCTAATTAAAATTGAATTTATAAGTCTTATTTAAATACTATTATATTTATTAATAGGATAGTTTCTAAAATTAATTTAAATAATAAAAAAATAAGATAATTGTAAATAATAGAAATCATGAAGGGTATCTTGGGAAATCCTGTTGTCTTCTCCTTTTATACATTTATATAAAGCTGTTTTTGGAAATTCAATATATATATATATATATATATATATATATATATATATATATATATATATATATAATTTTTTATTTTAATTGATTATTTCTTATAAAATTTTATATTTAATTGAAGTTATAATATAAGTAGGACTAAAAATTTTAAATTTTTTCAATCATTCAAATTAATTTAAATAATAAAAATATAATTGTAATTAATTTGAAGAATGAAGGGCATTTTTGGCAATGTTAATGTTCTCCCCTATTCCCACATTTATATATAGTATAAATATAAATTTATAGTATTTTAAATGTGGGTGTGTTACCAATAAAAAAAAAAAATTAGTACTCTAAATTTTATTGACCTAATATCACAAAAATTGGCTAATAAGATTAGGTCAATAAAAGTTAGAATACTAATTATAATTTAGATTTTTTAATTTATTTTTAAGTAAAAAATAAGATTAATTTAAAGTGGCCAATAAATTAAACTAAATTGCTTTAAAATGAGCAATACCATTAATCACATGAATAAGGTTAAATAATTGACAATTTGAATATTTTATGTTACATATTAGATTCTGAATTAGTATCATTAATTCAATTAAAAAATCATGGAGGCTATCACTTATTTATTTTTGATAGTTAATAATCAAAGGTTGATTATGAATAGCTATACATGGCCCAATTAAATATTATCATTAAATAACATTTTTTTATTAAATTTAAATTAATCTTCGATAAAAATAAAACATGGGTCACTAATTTTTTCAATTAATAAAAATTAGTCCCTAATAAATTTTGAATTTATTTTTAAGTAAATTTATTTTGAGCCCAATAAATTTTTATTAATAATAAAAAATTAGTGCATGTACCTAGTGGATAAATTAAAATTTATGCCGATTATTAGAATATGAGCTCATTAATTTTTATATAGATATTCTTTTTTTTTGGGGGGCTATACTAATTTTTTATTTTCACATTTAAATTTAGTCATATTATAAGAATCTTTTATTTTTAATAATATACGCGAAACAACCTCAATTTTGTTAATTATTAAAAGTTTTCAATTTATTACATTAATTGGACATTGCTGAGTGAATTAAATTATGTAATTAAATATATTTTTGATTATAATATTAGGTAAATTATAACCCCATATATCTAAATGTTATAATCCATCTAACACCAAATCATATTTTAATTTTTAAATATACCTTGTTCACAATGACATTAATACTGATCACATTTTAATTTTTAAATATATCTTATTTAAATTGTGAGTAAGATACATAAAACACTCAAGTCAAGTTATTATAACTATCATTGCCCTATATATCTAAATGTTATAATATATTACCAAAGTTAAAATTGTTTTTAAGTATAGCCCAAAAGTTTTTGGTTTTATTGGGCCAATAGACCTAATATGGCCCAATTAATCTAAATTAAGTAATTGTAAGTAAGTACATAAAATTTTTATTAGCCCATTAAATTTATATCAATTGAGGACTAAATTTAGAATAATTTTAAATTGAATATATTTTTAAAGTTTATGTATCTTGTTTACAATTTAATTCTTTTTAAATTCTTTTTCAATTTTATAGTTAGATCTAATCTTAATTTAAAATAATTTAGTCAATGTAATTCACTCATTGTAAGGTTTTTAATACTTGTTAACCAACATTTTCCGTTAGATAACAATGGGTTGGGCCATTAATTAGAAATTAATGAAACATTCTTTAGATAAAAATTACTAGAATTTTTTTTTAAAATATTAGCTATTAATTTTTCAATTTTATTAAGTTAATAAAAACTAATTTTTTTTACAAAAAATTAAAATATAGACTCATTAATTTTTTTATTTAATTAGGCTAAATGAGGCACAATTTGAAACAGAGCCTATTCATTTTTATTAATTGTAACAGAATCATCATGGCCATTTGCACCTATCAATTTATTAATTTGAAACATATTTGAAACAAAATAAGTCAAAGCAACGTATTACCAAATGAATTAACTTGAGCTGAAAAGAAGTGAAACCATTTAAACAAAGAGCTACCGCATATTATAGAAAATAGTTTAGAATTATTGTCTAGAGTGATTTGATGTCCCCTATAACTGAGACCCCCCATTTCCATTCCTAAATGACCCATCAAGCCATTCATGCAATCTATTCTTCATTCTTTCACTGAAAAGAACATCGATTACACTAGCTAATGACATGCATCTAACTTCATTCACATTATCTAATAACCCATTTTCCTCATATCGCAAGTTCAAGCTGCTTAATGTTCCTCTTCCTGCTCTCGAGATAAATAAGGTACTCCTGAGATTAGCTAACACTGTGAATTCCCCCAAAAGAATAAATTTTGCCATTCTCATTTGTCAATTTTGGAGAGAAAGAAAGTAATACCTTCGTGTATGCAGGTGTTGAAATAGAACTAATATTTAGCTAAGAAATCCGAGAAAGTTGTCTAGCAGAGAAACTCATAAGAGGGACCATTAGCTGTTAGCCTTGATGAGGAAATATGAAGAAACTGTGCTTGATAAATGAGATATTTGATTAAATATGAGAATTGATAAAAAGAAATTAATTGAATTAAATTTTTATAAAATTTTAATTTCTAAATAATGATATTTTTAATATGAAGAAAAAAATTTACCTTACAAGAAAATCTCCAAACTAAAAAGAAAATAATTTTTAATGAGTGGAATCCTAATTTCCTAAAAAGGAAAAAAATTTCATAAACCATTTTTTCGTTGAGATGATTTAATTTGAAAGTGTGAAAGGAATACATTTTAATTAATAAAAATTATTTTAATTTTAATTTAATAATTTATAATCCTAAATTAAGTAAAATTCTATTCATTATAGTTAAATAATTTATTTTCATAATAATTTTTATGTGTACTTTTCTTAAGAAAAGCATTAGAAAAAAGTTACTTTTTTTAATTAGAAAACAATAACTTCTTTTAATTAGAAAATAGTTACCTTTAATTTCAAGCACATTTACTTTAATTATATTTAATATTTAATTGATGATGATTTGCCAACTCAAAATGTTTAATCTCAAAATTCAACGAATATTAATTAGGTTTAATTTTTTTTAAAATATATGCTTCAAATTAGACCAAAAAATCAGGGAATATTTGAATTTTTGTGAAAAATTAATGATTAAATTTTTTTAAAAGATGTCTAATTATTAAAGGTATTGTTTGTCCACTAATTTTTAATTTTTTTAAAAGAAAGGTCAACATTAATTTTTTTTCTTTATTTTCTAGATAGTTATAATATATAATTATTATATAATTAAATTTTTTAAATATAATCTTTAATTAATGTGATCTTTCAAATTTAAATAATGGAAAAGTATTAATTACTTATTATTTAATTATTACAAATACCTGAAAAGCTCAATTTATATAGAGATAGAAAAAACTAAGAGTTAATTAGACTAATTTATTAATTATACCCAACAAATACCTATGCTAATTTTATATATATTCAATTTTCACTTTCCAATAAAAAGATAATTCAGATTTTTATAAAAAAAATCTAAATAGTTGATTTTTATATTCAGATTTTTATGCCAAGTGATAATTTTTAATTGAATTTATTGCTAGCAATTTTTTCTATATTTTCTAAATAGCTGTAATATATAATTATTATAAAATTTAATTTTCTAAATACAATTCTTAATTAATTTGATCATACAAATTTAAATGATGGAAAAGTATTAATTACTAAATATAATTATCATTCATTATAAAGTTTTCTAATTTTTAATTTGAAAACGTTAATGGCAGTAAAATCAAGAGGAAAATCAAAATTATTTAATAAAATATTTTAAACACATTTACTGTAATATTTAATTGCTGATAATTTATCAATAAAAGATGTTTAGTTTAAAAATTTAATTAATATTATCATAACTATCTAATTATTACCATAATTAAAAGTTTAATTTTCTTTAAAATTTCTACTTCAAATTAGAACTAAACAGATATTTAAATTTTTGTGAGAAATTAATAATTGAATTTTCTTTTAAATATGTTTAATTATCAAATGTAATGCCAATACATTAATTTTTAAAATTTTTTTAAATAGAAAAGTCAACATTAAATTTTTTTATGTATTTATATAATTGTACTTATTGGGGAGGTTCAATTTAGTCCATTTTTAACTTTTGGTCCAATTTAACCCATAAGTTTTGATTTATGCTCAAATTAACAAAAATATCATTTTTTAATATTAAAATATAATATAAAGATAATTTATTTAATATTTTAATTATGAAAATTATACAATATAAAAATAATATTTTAATATCATTTTTAAAATATTTAATTATTTTGTTTAAATAATATTAAAAAATGACTTTTGTTAATATTAAAATATTATTTTTATATTGTATAATTAATTAATTAATTTGTTTATATATCAAATAATTTATTTAAATAAATAATTTAATATTTAATTATTTTTTAATATTAAAATATTATTTTTTATATTGTATAATTAATTAAATAAAAATATTATTTTTATTATTCAATATTTTTAATTGGAATAGTAATAATTTTTAATTTTAATAAATTATATGAAAATATAAAAATATTTTTTTTATATTTTCAGTTTAATTAACAATATTGAATAATAAAAATAATATTTTTATTTTTATTAATTAATTATACAATATAAAAATAATATTTTAATATTTTAAAAAATAATTAAATTATTACACATTTTTGTTAATTGGGCTAATTTGAGCATAAATCAAAACTTATAAGTTAAATTGGACCAAAAGTTAAAAATGGGCTAAATTGAACATCCCTAATAAGTATAAGGGGCAAATTGAATCTTATTCCTTATATAATTAACATTATCATGTTCCCTAATTTTTTACAGTAAAATCAATACCCATGTTTACTTTGAATGAAAATCAATATTTAAAAGTTTTCTCTCTCCCTTTTATATATTTAATAACTTTTAATCTACTTTAATATTATTTTATTTTTATTATTTTAAAATAATAATAATAATAATAATAATAATAATATTATTATTATTATTATTATTATTATTATTATTATTATTATTATTATTATTATTATAAACAAAGAATAACTTGTGACCATTAAGCCCAAGGATTTCAGAGCAATTACTAATTTATTGCTAATATTTTAGAATTTTAATATTTTAAATAGTAATGTTAAAATTTTTTTAATTAAAGAATAACATTTTTTTTAATTAATAATAATTTAATGACCTAATTAAATCTGATATAAAATTTTTCTCGCTCTTTTCATACACACACACATACTATTGTGCATAGCATGGGTGTTATACTAGTTATAAAGTATAATAATCTTTCCAAGTGCCACATGACAAAACGAAAAGAAAACTGTATATATGACAACACCAATAAAAACTCTTGCTACTTTATATTTATAGATAGATAGATTAGCTATTTTACCCATTAAATAAACCAATAACCTCATTAACCAATTTTAAAGATTCAAATTAATAAATTGATAAGTGTATTAGGCCATGATAATTTTGTCACAATTAATAAAAGTGAATAGGCTTTGTTTCAAATTGTATCTCATTTAGCCTAATTACATAAAAAAAATTAATGAATTCATATTTAATTTTTAAAAATTAATTTTTATTGATCTAACAAAATTTAAAATTAGTGGCTAATATTTTTAAAATATTCTAATAATTTTTATATAAATAATGTTTCATCAATCTCTAATGTAATGGCCGAACACATTGTTATTTATATTCTAACAACATATTCTACTACTAAATTGCTATTAAAATTTAGATGTACATATTAATATTTAAAGTATTATAAATTAAAAATGTTATAATACATAATATAACATGAATTTTAAAGTAGTTCAATTGTGGACAGTAATTTTTATAAAGAATTAATAATAATTTTTCAATTAAAATATTGGGCCAATATTTAATGGCCCATTAATATGTAATTTTAATTACTAGCCCATATTTATATTCTATCAATTGAAAAGTTTAATAATATTAGTGACCAACTAGTTGGTCATTAATTTAAATGACGTGCCCAAAATTGTTTTATAATTTTTTAAAGTACACATTTAAAATTATTCTAGTTCAATTTTATCAAAATAATTAATGTGAGTTAAAGTAAATAATTTTTTTGGCCAAATTATTCTAATATTTTGTTTACTTAAAAATTAGTATTAAATTTTTATTTAATTAGATTAATAAAAAATTTGTAAATTATTAGAATATTGATCTATTAAAAAATTTAATGAAACTATATTCTAATAATTTAAAATTTATTCTTTTAATTTAAAAAGTAATAATAATTGACGATGAGAATGTGGCCAAGTTATGCCTATCATATCGGATAAAAAATTACATTAATAAAAATAAAATTGACAGAAATTAATGAAAAAAAATAATTATCATTTGTAGGGGTCGTTAGCTTATTCAAATATTCTTAACTGTCTAATTGTTATATGTTGGCCAATAAATATATTAACTTATTACAAGATTGGTTTAACTCATTATGAATGTGGCCCATTTTTAAATTTTAATACAAATTAAAAATATTTTACAAGCGAATATTCTAGTTGGTTTATATCAATCAAATGGGTTAAATTAATCTTGGCAATTATTAGTTTATTGATAACAATTAAATTTATTTTTAATTTAAAATTGATATATCTATTTTTAATTAATTTAAATTAAATTAACCCATATGTCTAAATGTTACAATAGTTGTTTTAATACCTCACTCACAATTTAATTGGTGTTTTATGTGTATATCAATTATGGAGCTATATCTAATTGGTGTTTTTTGTGTATATCAATTATGAATTGTTATATTAAAAATGAGCATATTTAATTAAATTAAAATATTAAATTCAATTAGACCTAACTTGACAAGGTCTAAGTCATATCAATTGTGACAAACCACGTATTTTATCACATTTAGTAATTGATCCATATTATAATAATTTAAAATTTATTTTTTTATTGTCCAATTTAATTGGAAAATTAATCATCTATATTTTTTAAATTTATTTTTAATTAATTAAAAAGAATTTGAAAAGAATTAATTGAGTGAGGTACATAAAACAGTTACAACATAAAATGTAGAATAAAAAATGTTAATATTCTAATAATTTGAAGTTTATTTTTATTTTTATATTGGCCAACTTAGTTGAAAAATTAGTTGTCAATATTTTTTAAATTTATTTTTAAATAATAAAAAAGAATTTAAAAAGAATTAAATTGTGGCCCAACTTATAAAAAAAATATTAATTAATGACAATTATAACATCTAGATATGTCAGGCCACGGATTAAGTATTCATATCATTAAGAAAATCTTTTTAAAATATTTAGAGTTAGACGATTACTTAAAAATATCTTTAATTGGGCCAATTACATGGATTAATAGATATATGTTAAATAAGCTAATCTTATTTTTTTCAATTTTTTTACTAGTATAGAGATGATCAATAATTGGTTAACGTATAAAAAGTTAAGAATATAAATATTTTAATGAGGCCATATTCTAAATTAAATAATTTAAACACACAAACTTTTAAAATTATAACAACTATAAATATTTTTTAAATATTAACAAAGTTTTAAAAAGCTGATTTAATTCATAAATAAGGTCATATTTTAAATTAATTTTTTTTTATTATAGGTCAATATTCTAATAATTTTTATTAATAACTTTTCAATATAATTATCCCATCTAAGAATTTAGTATGTTTTAATGGCATTGCTTCATTGGCCCCAACATTTTCTAACATTAAAAATGAGTTCCTTTTAATAATTTAGATACATACAATAGCTTACTTTTATTATATTAGTATTAATATTAATTTAAATGCCTATGTGGGCACATAAAATTATTTAGATACATAATTTTTAAAAATTAGTTTTTATTGAGTATTATTTACTTAGATGGTGTTAAATTAATGAGTAATTTATATTGACCTCATTTTAGGTCATCAACTAGCTTATCTAAAGTCAGAACCCATAACTTTAAATATAAATGGGTTCAAAATTTTATTAAATATAGTGGTCCACAAAAATAATTTTTAAATTAGTGACCCTCACTTGTAAAAAACTTATATAACAATTAAAATATTAAAGTTTAGAGTACTTGCCTTAAACATTGTTGGGGTAGATTTAAATGAGCTAACAAATTTTAGAAAGATATGTTCTCACAATACATTTTTAACTTAATTCAAATATAGTACATAATTTAATTCATTAAATTGTTTGACGTACATAATATTAAATTATGAGTCAAATACATAAAAATCTAGTCCAAATGTTGCAATTATTTTATTTAATTAATATGGGCTAAAATCAATTTTAAGCAACCTAACATAAATATGAGCTAATATTTATTGTCTCATTAAATTTTATTAAAAAGGAATATTGTAATTATCTAAACTAACTGTACTCACTCATAATTTATTTCTTTTTAAATATTTTTTATTACTTAAAAATAAATTTAAAAAAATTATCTATGATTACTTTTCTAACTAAGTTAGGCTAATAAAAAAAAATATTTCAAATTATTAGAATATGTATATGTTTATTAAATCATACTTTTCATAAAAATCTAACCACATTTAAAGTACTCTAAATTAAAATTTTCTTATAATTAGTGAGTCCATATCTTTTTTAGCCATTAATATTAAATCCATTAAAAAATTTAAGTATGATAATTGGCTGTTGTATACAGGTCAACTAATTTAAATTTAATTTTTATTATATTAATTGACCACCCACTAGTAATAAAATTATTTTTAAATAGTTGAGTAACTTAAACATATTTTTTTATTTTAGTCTTTAAATTTTTTAAAAAATTATTGAGATAAAAAGTACTTTAAAAAATTTTCAACTAAGTAATATTTAATTTTTTTTATTAAAAACTAATCTTTTAGACCTAGCCCATATATAGACCCCACAATAACTCACTAAAGAAATATTTAAAAAAAAAAATAAAATGAGCTGTTTAAGTTTTGAAAATTTTAAATTAAAAATATATCAAAATGTTAATTGACTATAAAAATTTTCCTATTTATTAATGTGTTATCTAGTAAAAATATTCAAAATATTTTTTAGAATATAATTTTAACATACCTTAAAGTACTAATTTTAAATTCTATTTTTCAGCCAATATCTATTCTATTACTTGTTAACATTTAGGTTACAATTTTAAACACCTAGTCTAAATTTTTGAAAATACATTATTAATATTAGATATTTACATTATTAATATTAGATATTTTTGCAAGTGACCTAACATAATTAAAAATGAGCCATATTTAAAAATAAATTAGGTCACTTATGTAACACCCCAAAAATTTTAAATTTATGAGCATTTTTGGTATTTTAATTTTATTTAAATTTTAGGAATTTTTTTGAGATTTTTCGGATTTTAAAAATCGGGTTTGATTTTCCGAAAATATAAACTTTGATGAATTTTAAAAATTAATTTAAAGACCACGTGGCAAAACTAAAAATATATTTGGAGTCTACGTATTTTTCTGAGTTTTCTGGAATTTTTTCAGAATTTTTGGACCTCGTTTTCGGTCCCGAGGCAGAGTAAAAATTCAAAATTTTGTATTTCGAATCGAACCGGCCGAATCGAACCGGACCGGATCGGACCGGTCGAATCGGACCGGCTCCCTTCCCTTTTTCTTCCTCCCGCGCGCGTCCCTTCCCCCTTCTCTCTTCCTCCCGTTTTCTCTCTCCTCTTGCCCCTGCCACCACCTCCCCTGCCACACGGTAGGCCGCACGCCACCCGACCTCCCCGGTGGCCGCGCTAAACGGCGGAATCACGCGAATTCCCTCCCTCGCGCGCCCGGCGTTTCGACTTCTCCGGCTAAAATCCGGCCGATCCGGCCACCAATTGGACCGGGTCTTGTGTCTAAAATTATCTACTCGGCGAGAGCTTTCCATAGACACCAAGAACGCCAAAATCCATAGAGCGGTTTGTCCAATTTTTGCTCGGGAAGTTTTTAGCCCATTTCGACTTTTGGGCTAGATTTCTCGAAAACCGTGAATCCCACGAGAAAACCGAGGGTACCAGCACGCTCCACTCGTCGAGAGCTTCGCGGCAACATAAATTTCAAATTTTTCCGACACCGTTTTTCGGTGGGTCCCACGGAACTTCGCAGTGTTTTTCCGAGCATTTAATGAGCTTAGAAAATTCTGAAAAATTTATGTACTAACCCCCCTATTATGGGCTTCGTGTAGGTATCCTCGATTCGGGGAAATTTGACAATTGACCGGGTCTGCGAAATTCCGGCCAGACATACCCGTTACCGGAAAAGTCTCCGAATTGGACCGAGGTTTTGGCTAGCCCCCCATTGTCAGACGTCCCGAGTGCGTTCCCGAAGTCGGAATTGGCAAAGGTAAACCCGAACCTTGCTTTTTCGTAATTTTCTAGTGCTTAAATAGGATTAAAAATCCATAAAATATTCGTGGTAGCTTAGAAAATTATGATTCTTTTTGCAATAGCCTAGTAATATTGCTAAGGACCGCGGGGGAAAGTTTTAGAATTTTTAGAGCTTATTTGGGCAGTTTTTGCAAAAATGGTCAATTATAGGGACTAAATTGAAATTTTACATGTTGTGATGGATGATTGATTTGGTGGGCCCAGGAGGGGCTGTGTGATGTGATTGAGTTATGGACATATGGATTGTGAATATAGAAGTGTGTTTTGAGCCTTTTTGCAGGTTGGGTAGGTCCTAGGTATAGGGGAGACTCTGCCGGATTTTCGTCACGACTTAGGACGTATTGGTCTTTTTCTTTATTTTATTGAGTCAAATTTATTAAATGATTGTAATAAAATTGTCAGGTGAGCTGGGACAGCCTTCTTCCTCCGCCCAGCCGCCTCAGTGACCATCGTCAAGTCTGTGAGTAAAATATTAATTTTAACTGTAATTTCGATATTATTATATGTTCAAGCATGCCCATGCATCACTTATATGCATATATTTATGTAGTTAAACTCTAGGCACGATTTATGTTGCATTGATAACTGTTAAAGTGCCATGAATGTTGTTGTGGTAATTTGGAGCAGTGTGCGTGCGTTAGCGTGCGTGTGATGTGGTGTGGACTATGGATAGGACGGGTAGTCACGGCTTGAGTTCTTCGCTGGGACCCGATCCTTCGAGGGGTAGTCATGGCTTGAGTTCTTCGCTGGGACCCTCGATTTGGTTTATTAAGCGAAAGTCCGGCTTGAGTTCTTCAGCACCAAAGTTGGATTTAAGAGAGCTGTATAGGGGATCAGCTCCCATATATTATGACTGATACTACAGGGTGTGTGAGTGCTCCAAATTACCTTTTTGATGTTATGATGTGAAAATATTGTTGATGTTGCATTTCACTCTACAGGGTGCATTAGTTTTAGATAGTTATAGAGATTATGGTTAAAATTGATATTTTACTCTCTGAGTCGAACGCTCACTCCTGTTCAAAAATTTTTCCAGGCCACAGGAGGATATTTTTGAGGTTAACCTGCTTTCTCCCTCGCAGGTCGATTTCTAATGTTTGTATAAACTTGTTAAATCTTAGAATTTCCGCATGTGTTAGAAATGTTTATTTGATTTGGGTCTGTAAACTAAATTATTATTTTGGACCTGTAAACTTAATATTCTATGCATGTTTGATGGATTGGATGAGGGAGCTGAGCTCCCATTTATTTTTATGCTGATGAGTATGTGGAGGGTGAGCTGAGCTCCCCAATTGAGTATTTATTGTGTTTACAGGTCGGGTGAGTCGAAAACTCCCCGTTGGAAAGTCCATTTTATGGCCAGACTCTGTCCGTTTGGTTTCTTGAAATTAGGCCCAAATGGGCCTTAGAATTGGGTAAATGAACAGTTAAGTTTACTACGGGCCTCGGGGGCTTTAGGCTGGCCCAGGTCCTAGTGCCGGTCCGGCCCATAGGTTGGGTCGTGACAACTTAGTTGGCCAATATTCTAATTATATTTAAATATAAATATAATGTGATATTTGATAATTTATATTTATCTAAATTTTTGTAATCAATTAAATTTTTAATTAGAGTACTTTAAATGTGGATACATTTATTAACTGTCTCTCATGTTTCTGCTAAAAAAATCTTAATGATTTTTTTTATTAACTCAATTAAGTTAAAAATTTAATGAGACCATATGCTAATAATTTGAATATTAAAATATGTGATGTTTTATTAAACTAAACTAATTGGCCCATTATTTTTTAATAATTGATAATTTTTATTAGTCAATTAAATAAAAAATTTAATGAGTTCATATTCTAATAATTTAAAATTTATTTATTTTTTTCATTTAATGAGGCCAATTGCTTTAAAATGTCAAGAATTTAGTAATACATTCTTACCCATTTAAAATAACAATATTATTGGTCCCATATAACATTTTAATAAAGTGTTATTTTACTTATGGTTAATATTAAGTAATTTAAAATTGACTTATGATTAATATACATTAATCTTAATAATTTGAAGCTATATTTAATGAGTCCACAATAAGCATAAACAAAGAGTTTTTTATAGTAATTTTATTAATAATTTAAATATTTGTCCATTACATCAAATTTTACTATGAAGCTTATTAAAATATCAGACAATTAATGAATGTGGGTAATTAAATCATTAATGATGATTTAGTAAGTTTGCCAACATGAGAGACAATCAAATTTAGCCCATATAAATTATTATTTAATTAAATTAATAAAAAAATTTTAAATTACTAAAATATTTGTACATTAAATTTTTTTTATTTTATTGGACCTCATTTAAGTTATTAAGACAATTAATTTAATAATAAGTTTAAATATGTGGTCTAAATATTTACAATAAATTTTGAGTAAGTAAAAAGAATATGGCCCCTAATAAAAAAAAACTTTTAAAAATTTGTAAAGATGAATTTAAAACTTAGTTGGGATTGATATTTAATTAGTCATTAATTGATAATTTTAAAATTGAAGCTTAATGTTAATTTTTTTTAGAGTACTCATTTAAAGTAACAATTAATTTTTACATACTCACTCAAAATTTATTATTAGGGGCCATATTCTTTTTATGTACTCACTTATGTCCATTAAATTAATTGTTCATTTAAATTTAAATGTAATAATCGTTATTTTCAAAAACAATATTCCAGCTAGACCTAGCTATTGCCTAATTTAAAAATATTAGCCTCACATTATTAGAGTACTTTGAATTGGGCCATTTATATATTTATATTCTAATTATTTTTTATTCTAATAAGTTTCAAATTATTAGAATATGACGTGGTTAATTTAAACAATATTTTAATAAAATAAGCTTATTTAGAATTAAAATATGGGCTAAGTAAAAAACTATATATACCATTATTAAATCAATAATTTGAAGCTTATTAGATTTAGATATTCTAATTAATTATTAGAATTAGTAGCCAATATTCTAGGTGTTATTAGATAGGCCATATTAATTAGAGACGATTAAATAGTAATTTTTAATTAAAATATGTGTTATAATAGAATATTTTTAGTTTTTAAAATTGGCATCTAAATTAGTTGAATGAGCCACATAATTTAAAAATTTGTTTATTATCCTAATTAAATAAAAAATTTTAATGAGATCATATTCTAATGATTTGAAGCTTATTAGAATAAAAAATTATTAGAATATAACCATATTAATGTCCCATTAATTTAAAATAATAGAATATATTAATTTTAATTTAGCTCGCTCCTAGCAAACATGTTATAATCATTTACTACCTAATATCAAAATTTGAGAATTTAATCTCCATAAATAAGTCAATATATTACCAATTAGGTCTAATTGGCTAATAAATATGGATAGTTAAGAATTTTGTTCCAGTGTGGTTCACAAAATATATCTTACAATTTAATTAGCTAATATACCCACATTTAAAGCAATGAGCAAAAAGACAAATTAATGCAAGAATTAAATTGGTATGTACTATTTCAATTTATTAGCTGTTATATCCATTAATTAGCAAAATACCAATGTATACGGTAGTATGTGTGTGTATAATTTAAATAATAATAAATTTTTATTATTAAATTATTTTTTAAAAATTTTTTCTTAAATAATTTTATTTAAATAAATTTTCTTTTGTTTCAATAGTAACTTTTTAAATTAATTTATGGTAAAATTATTTAAAAATTATATTTTTAATTCTTTTTATACATAAATTAATGATAGTTTACATAATTACTTTATTTAAAATATAATAATATTATTTTATTTACAAAAATAATTTAAAATTTACTGATGCTATAGGTCAAATTTACTGATTGCACACTTAAACTATTTTAACATTTGATTCATTGACCAAATTATTGTATACATTCTATTCTTTTATTTGGCTTTGACTAATATTTCCAATTATTCTTACTTGTAGTCAAATTTTCAATGTAGTTCTATTTTTATGTATAAAAATATATCCAATGCAAAAAAGCAAATAAAAAGGAAATGAAAAAAAAAAAGATTGCTAACCCCTTATAGTGAAGACTTGCAACTTTAACTATAAAAAAGAGTGTAAATGTGTATTTGGGTGAGTTTATATAGAGAATATAGGTTGACTTTATATTAATTGACTATAATATAATATTAATTTTTATTTGATTATTTTAAATTAATTCATAATTTATGTCAATTCAACTATTTTTTTACAAAAAAAAATTATTTTAATTTTACTGTGTTTAATAGAGTGAGAAAAATAAAAAAAAATTAAAAATAATAAGATTTATGAATCGAGACTTATAACTCTTGAAAGAAGTAATAATAAATAATAGAGCAAATTAAAAGAGGATTTAAGAGTAATTAGATGAAGACAAAATGTTTAGTGAGAAGAAAAAAGTTTAGTGTGTGTCAAATAATAAAAAGTATCAACTATTTATAGGCAGAGAGAAAGAGAAAATTCATATCAGATTTAATTAAGCCATTAAATCATTGTTAATTAAAAAAACGTTATTCTTTAATTGAAAGATTTTAACGTGGCTATTTAAAATATTAAAACTCTAAAACGTTAGTCAAATAAGTTGGCAGTTGCTCTCAAATCAGTGACCTTAATAGCCATAAATTTTTTTTATGGCCATAAATTATTTTTTTGTTAATAATAATAATAATAATACATAATTCTTAATTTTTTATGGTTTAATGAAATATTAAACTTTTTGGGTAAATACTAACAATTGTTTAGAAAATACATAAAAAAAAGTTTAATGTTGACATTTCCCTTTTTTTAAAAAAAAATAAAAATTAATGGATATATTACATTTAATAATTAGATGTGTTTTAAAAAAAATTCAATCATTAATTTCTCACAAAAATTTAAATATCCCCTGATGGTTGGTTCTAATTTGAAGCAAATATTTTAGAAGAAATTAAATTTTTAGTTATAGCAATAACTAGAGAGTTATGATAATATTCGTTGACTTTTAAAATTAAATATTTTAGTTTGGCAAATAAATTAAAATAAATTAATTAATTTACAATCCCAAAGAAACATAAAAATAATAAATCCAATCACATTAGTCTTTTATAGTCCATGATCATCCATCATGCATATCACTATTTAACAATTAAATAAAATATACATACTTAAATTAAATTGAATATCTCATATTCAACTTAAAAATCCAAATTTGAATATGATTCAAACAAATTTAAAAATTCAGATTTGAATCACATTCAAACAAATTTAAAAATTTAGATTTGAATCACATTCAAACAACCTTAAAAATTCAGATTTGAATCACATTCAAACAATTTTAAAAAAATCATATTTGAATCACATTCAAACAATTTTTAAAAATTCAGATTTGAATATTATTCAAACAACTTTAAAAATTCAAATTTGAATATGATTCAAACAACTTTAAAAATTCAGATTTGAATATGATTCAAACAACTTTAAAAATTCATATTTGAATCACATTCAAACAACTTTTAAAAATTTAGATTTGAATCACATTCAAACAACCTTAAAAATTCAGATTTGAATCACATTCAAACAATTTTTAAAAATTCAGATTTGAATCACATTCAAACAATTTTTAAAAATTTAGATTTGAATATTATTCAAACAATTTTAAAAATTTAGATTTGAATATGATTCAAACAACTTTAAAAATTCAGACTTGAATCACATTCAAACAACTTTTAAAATTCAGATTTGAATCATATTCAAACAATTTTTAAAATTCTGATTTGAAACAAAATTTAATTTTGTGATTAAAACTACTAATTAAGCACTTTAATTAGTCATAGGATAGGCCTTAAATCATACAACAATTGCAAAATTAAAAAGCCAAACCTTGCACCACCCATGAAGCCCAAAGATGGCGCACCATAAATGGTGTTCTTCAAGCATGCCGCCACACATCCATTGCAACCAGCAAAGGATAAATCATCTCATGATCAAAACACACAATTAAATCATATAATGAACAATCTAAATGGCAAATATAGTGGCTCTGATACCAATTGAAGGAGTGGAAACATGAAAAATACAAGTTTATATCATTGAATTTAAAAATTTTCACCTAGGGTCACATGCATCATGCAAGATTTATTTTTATCTATTTGATTTCAATGATAAACAACATATTAAAACTCTTTTAATATGTTTTTGGATATGTATTTGCCATTTAAGATTTTAAAAATTAATCATATTAATTTTAGAACCCTAGATTAAATCAAGAACAAATACACTAACCTCTTGATGCACTGCAGCGTATTTGTGCCTTTGGGATGTATCCTCAGGACACCAAATGTTGTCCCTCTAGCTTGTCCATACCAAGTTCACCTATGGCAGCCCTTGAATAGCTTTTAAAGCTTTTTCTATGAATTAGAAAATCAAGTTTTACCTTTTAAGAGATTACAGATGTAAACAGGACACTAGAAACAATTTCTAGTATTTTTAATTCAAGAGATTGTTTGCTAATCTCTTGAAATAGATGAGAGATGAAGAAGAAGAGAAAGGGAGAAGGCCTTGGGTGGCGGCACAAAGAGGAGGCAGCAACTTGTGTTATTTTTCTTTTCATAACAACACTTATATAGCTAGGTCATCACTTAAAACACTTGCCACATGTCACCTTCTGATTGGTTCTAGGTTTAATTGACCCAATCACATTGTACCAAGTGTCAAACCTATATTTAATCTTAATTTTAATCATCTTACATGATTAAAAGACATTTGACAAGCTTATGTGTAGTGCCATGTGTCACCATCTCATGGTGCCATGTGTCACCATCTCATGGTGCCACATGTCACCCTGTGAAATGACCAAAATGCCCCTGTGTCTAAATTTTGAGTTCTCAACCCAAAATAATTATTTCTCTTCTTCTAATCAATTTATATCAAATATAAATCAATTAATTAATCTTTATTAATTAATTTCTCATTAATTAAATTCATATTTAAACACTTTAAATATAAATTTAACTTATACTATACATCCAATAATCTGGATTTGGTTTCAAGCCATGCTAGGGACTTTGCAATCTAATTGTAAACCAAACCTATTTAATTAATCAAATAAACTTTTTAATTAATTAATTAAATCATATTTAATTTGATGATTACTTGTGTATGTGTGTGACTTACTAGGCTCATCACTAATTGGCAATGAGACATGATATCAACTCTTAATATCATCAGAACTCTTTCTTACCATAAATGATTTCTCTAAATCATTTTATGCACCTCATAGACTATGGTTAACACCTAGCATAGCATGCCATGGCTACCCAATCAGTAATAAGGTTTACTTTAAATGAACCTATAATCATATGTTACCATGCCCTAGAATCTCTCTGTTACAAAATCCCAACTCAAGCTGAAGTCATGGTTTGTGTCAAACCCCATTTACTATTAATATTATGTTCTCTTTTAATTCCAGTTCTTGATTAAAAGATTTTCTCATCAGAAACTCTTTTCTGATTAAATCTATCTATCCTGGCTAGGAACTTGAAACATCAAGAACAATTAAAAGAACATAGGATTTTATCCCTATTTACTTAGAGGAACAGATTCCATCTTGATTGTCGACACCATATTTTGGCCGATCCCTAGAATCAATAAAAATTCTTCTTTGAACAGCTAATCTCGTTTCCGATCCCTCTTTAGGCGGTCACATTTCCGATCTCTCCTCACAAAAATTGAATTAATACTGAGTCCTCATATTCATTAAGCCTCGCCGATCTCTCAAATCATTTACCGACCTCTCAAACCCGTTGTCGAATTTTCGGACCTGTCAAGTATATTCCTGATCTCTGTTGATAAATAAAATGAATTGGCACTAGATCTTTTCCTACCAGTTTTATTGCCGACCTCCTTTTCGGAAGATTAAGAGCTAAAGTTTGGGTTCGGTTTAACGAGGGTTCCGATCTTAAGTGTTCAAGTTAAAATTTTCAATTTTAACCAAGTCCCGTTCAGCATTTCTCCCCCACCGATCTCATGCTTATTGTGCTTTCCGATCTTTTATACTTAGATTAATAATGGAATTTAGTTCATGTTTCGCTATGCTCATACAATCAAATACTTAGGCAAATTCGAAGATTTTCCAATCACATCCATTCATTGAACAAAAGAGATATTCCATTTCATTTCATAATTTGTACAAGTTATTCGGTGAGGATCACCCACTGATTTACATTCTGCTCACTCTCTCTCTCTTCCTCGCCTCCTCCTCACTATCTTCACCATCGCCCCGGAGCAGTCGTCCATCCAAGAGAAGTCCTCTTCAGATAGCGCTTTTGAAGTTCGGCCAAGAGATCCTTATGAGCATTCACATAGGCTCGGCTATTCCCGACACCATCTCTTCATCCTTTTCCTTGAGCTCTTTTTCTTTCTCCGAAAGCTCCTTATCCTTCGCATTAAGCTCCTCTACAAGTTGAGCGACTGAAGGCTTCGTTGGCACGAAGTGCCCGGACTTCTCTGAGAGCCCGCTCACTTTCGGCCAAGTCACGAGACCTTTCGGCCACTGGTCTTCATGGTACTTCGCCGTCCCTCAACTTGAAATATATAATCTTGAGCGGATGAGAGTTGAGATCGGAGGAAGCCACTTCGATTTTTCTTCCCGACCTCCTTACCCGGCGAATCTTTTCCCGAATCATGGTCCGGTTCACGGACACTCCACGCTTAGGCTCATGGTTCGAGTCAAGATATCATCGAGACCACTCCGGGATAGCCTATCCGATCCTCTGAAAAGAAGATGGTAGATCCCGGGACTTTGGCAAAATCGGGTTCTCCCTAACAATCGGTTATTCTTCAAGCGCGGTCAAGATTCGAGCGCCACGAGAAGAGGTCCTCCCGTAAGATTGAGAAGGCTCCCTTTCCGTGCTTGGAATGGCGAGATAGGCGGGTCGCTCTTCCGATCTAGGAGGAGATCTCGACACCTCAATGGTCGGCGGACCGAAGGTTGAGCAGGTCTCTTTGCATCTCCCAGGTTCGTGATCGGTGTTTGAAGACGTTCAACGCTTCATCTCCTTTACTTTCCGGAAGATCTCTTTGTCCTTCTTCCGCTTCCTAGAACCCTCACCACCCGCCATACTGCACAAAGAAAAGGTTAGTGAGATCTCTAAGGTCCCGAGAACGAGATATAGAAAATACCAATGCCGAGGTCGAGAGCGGAAGTTCGCGATCTCGGCGGTGATCGATTGCATGGTCCAATGGTGCGATTCGCGATCACCGCATTTGGACAGAATATTTTAGAGTGGTGGCCCGACTTTTCACTCCATCACTATCAAGCTTTCCTCTTGACTCGTGGTAAAGTGCTTGAGCGAGGGCCCTGGTACCACCAACTACGAGGAAAGTCCTCAAAGCGGCTCGGATCTTTGCTCCTCGTAATGAAGAACCGGTTCTTCCAATTCTTAAGGGATGAGGGCGATCGGAAAAGAGTCCGCAACGAGGCTTCGCTGAAAGAACCGATGTTCGTCATCCTTTGGCGAGTTAGTGCAGTAGCTCGGCGAACACCTTAGCCGTAGGTCGATTCCCTTAGCTCGGCATAGACCTCGGAAAGCAACCAAGATCCGCCACGAGTTGGGGTGGATTTGAACAATGGATATTCGGTGAAATTTTAGGACCTCCTTATAGAAATCGGCTAGAGGGAACCTCGCATCGCCTTTAATCGTTCTTCGTACACCATGACCATGTCATCCTCTTCAAAAGAATGATCGACACGAAGATCGCCATGGCACTTGATCACCATATGAATCGGGACAAATATTGTATTCTTGAACAACGATTGCGGTCGGATTCAGAAGAACCGATGGAAGCTCGTCTATAGGAAGGGTCTCTCTCCTTGAAGGTGGTGCAAGCCTTGATGGTATGACCCGACCCAGGCACAGGCGAGACCCTAGGGGTTTAGGTTGCACTGGCCCGATCGCCTCTTCTTCATCGACGATGACCATGAGAACTGAATGGAAGGAGGGCTCGCGCTCTCGACCTTCTGCACCGCTCATTTTCAAGAAAAACAAAGAACTTAAACTAAAAAGAGGATTAAAGCCCTTATCGAGTCCGATCGTCGGGAAACGGAGAAAATGAGAGAACTTGAAGTTGTGAGCAGGGATTGAAAATGGAATGAGAGAGCAATCGCTAACCCTCCCACCCCTATTTATACTAGTCCGAGCATTTAATGCTCGCGAGGTTCTAGGCATCGATTGGTGGGACTCGGCAATTGTTTCGACACTTTTCTCAAATATCCGAATGTTCGAGATCGGTTTATTAGAGGTCGGCATAATAAGTTAAAAATTTTGAATAAAGGATCTAAGTGTCATTCGGTAAAGAATCGATTGGATAATCACATTAGGGATCGGAAAATAATCAATGCAAAAATTATAAGATGATCACCGACAAAATAAAGTCTTTATTTTCAAAGGTTCGGATTCCATCATTGGGGCGATCTCTAGGGATCGGATTACACTAAGATTGGATCACATCATTTCGTGATCTCTAGAGATCGGATTGCATTGAAAATAAAATACATCATTTGGGCGATCTCTAGCGATCGGACTACAATAAAGGTCTAACTACAACATTTGGGCAATCTCTAGAGATCTGATTACATTTCGTGATTACATCATTTGGGCGATCTCTAGAGACGGTGGAACATCCTATCTAAAAGGCCTATGTCAAAGCCTAGTCTTGTGGTGAATCAAAAGATGTGTTTGACCAGAGAGGCCACTGTTGGCATCGGATAGATATGCGGCTCGGATGGGGTGATTATGACTCCCATGAAGATGAGAGACATCGTCACCGATGTTACCACTCGAAACCGACTCACGGAACACCCAATGTGGAGGAAAGACGCCGGAACACCCAATGCGATGAGAAGCCGAATGAACTCGGTAGAGCGACTCGAGATCGGTACAACCAAAGTCCGCACATCTGAATCGGCCAAATCCGGTCCTCTCACCATCGTCGATTAAGGTCATTCGATCACCGGATCGTAAATTTTCATCGGTGAGTAAAGAAGTCCATCGGAAAAGATCAAAGCCACGATTATAGCGAACTTCCACGGGCGGCTAGAACAGGAAAGTAAGAAAAGAAGAGAGGAAAGTCGATGAAGAAAATGTCTCGTCGATGGGGTATATATAGGGGAAATGAGCATTTAATGCGGAAAAGCAAGCGGGCCTTGAGAATCGAGATGTAATTAATGCTTGAACCGAATCGGCATGATTAAGGGATAATAGAGATCGGAGATAGGAGATCGGCATGAGAGATCGGAATAGGAGCTAGGGAGGATCGGAAGACAAAAGGAATAAGACAAATAACCGTCGTTAGAATCGGGCCGAGGTAGTTAAAGCGTGGCGACGAGATCTCCACCGCACGCCTAAGAATCGCCATAATCTTTGACAGTGCCGTGGTATGTCATGACGATCCTGTACATCCCAATCTCCACCGTTGATCTCACTTGTAAGGATGAATCCGAACCCTTGGATCAAAAGAGAAGACGACAATACCAACGTTTTCACTCTTAGCCCTCGGATCGTTCGGACAAGAGGATTCAAGACCGTCAGTTAAAAGAGGAAAAGGACAAATATTACGAAGCGATCTCGGCCATTTGTTTTGATTCTCTTTAATTCTGAACATCCGATCATGTACTTCAAAATCTTGACCCTCCATCTCCTCAAAATAAATCGACCCTTCATGGGGAGCACCCGATTCCTATAAATACCTGCATGAAAAAGCTGCTCAAGGACGGACAAAAATATAGACAAGAGGTCGCTATTATCGTGGAGGAACTCAAACTTCATTCGCTTTGTTACTCATTGCTTTGTAGTGATCAAAAGACTTTTGAAACTAGTTTTCAGGAGTGTTTTCTTGGAAAAGATTTTGAATCTGGAACTCTACATTTCAGTTTGTTCATTATCTGGTCATACTCGTCATCTTTGCTTTCTTTTCTTCTCTCAAGCTCAACTTCCTTCCACTGGTTCTTACCCTTACCTTTTAGCTAAAGCATCTCTCGGTTTCACGATGACATCAACTCTCAGTGGTTAATCCGCCATCTTCATCACTATTTACCACCTCATAGTTATTTCAATACATTTGGCTCCTCACAGACATAAACTCTCAGGCTGATCAATCCGCCATCTTCATCACTATTTACCACCTCAGTTATTTCAATATATTTGGCTCCTCACAGGTAAGAGTTCATATTACTGTTTTATTAAGTATTTGCGTTTACTTTTCACACTTTCTTTGCTCTCTTTACGTACGCGGTTTACTCTAAGTTTATTCTAAGAAAAAAATCTCAAAGAACGTTACTCTCGAATTATCTCTTTAGTGATCGGTCCATCATTTCGTCAATTTTCGTCATTTCGAATCTGAGCTTTTAGCTCCTAGTAGCGTGTAAGTGGTCAGGCAAAATATAGGTATCTGCAACTTAAGGGCCTCTTTTACAAGAGAAAGCTTGAATAACACGTCAGGAAAATAGCCAAACTATTAGGCTGACGTGAACGGGAATTCGGCAAGAGACCACGAAGAGGAATAAAACCAAAATAAACTAAACAGAACAGATCGGACATTAATAGGTATGCGTGAAATGACTACATGGAAGGTCGGTAAATCAAGTTTAGTATTACCCATTTAGTCATAGGGTATCAAGAAACCTAACCTCCAGCATTTTTGAATGCCAGAAACCTTAGTTTTAGGTTCTTGTGACATGTAGCTGAAATTGAAATTCGGAGATCGGCAAAGCCCCTTCCAGCTCTGCTAATCCGAAAGAGATCGGAGGAGAGTTCTTATCCGGTCTCAGCTTAAAATTTTAATAAATACTTAAAAGAGGTCGGAGGAGAGTTCTTATCCGACCTCAATTCAAAATTTTTAATAAATATTTAAAAGAGATCGGAGGAGAGTTCTTATCCGGTCTCAGCTTAAAATTTTAATAAATGCTTAATAGAGATTGGAGGAGAGTTCTTATCCAGGTCTCGACTTAAAATTTTAATAAATACTTAAAAGAGGTCGGAGGAGAGTTCTTATCCGATCCCAAATTAAAATCTCTAATAAATATTTAATAGGGATCGGAAGAGAGTCCTTATCCGATCCCCAACCAAAATTCTAATATCTAAAAGAAGATCGGAGGAGAGTTCTTATCCGATCTTCTAAATTAAACTTTAAATAAAACATTCCTTTTTAAGTAAAATTAACATGCAAAAGTAATTCACTAAGGTTGTCTCATTTACTTATGTATCTGGGTGATCCTAATCAGTGAAAAATCAAACATTCCTTTTACCAAAAGGACTAACACTCCCATCCGAGCCCTTCTAACTAATTTATAAAGGACGCAAAATTAAATCTACCTACCCTTATTAAGGGACGAGGTGGGGTGCCTAACACCTTCCCCACCCGTTTACGGACCCCGAACCTAGAATCTCTGTCTTGAAGTGGTTTCATTCTTTATTTATCTTCTCAAATGGTTTTCTTTAGTTCCCCTCAAAACTAAGGTGGCGACTCCTCACTCTTTCCCACTTCGGTGAGTGATCGTCCGGGCGACCGCAAAATCCCATTGCGACATTGATCAACACCTACCTCCATATATAACTAGTAGGAGCCAACACATGCCCATATACCCATACACAGTACAAGTATGAAATCGGTATCAAACTCAAACCACCTATATACAAGATAACTGTGCTATCTCAAGTCTAAAGATTATATGCTCTGATATGATTTATGACAATGCATTGACAAGAGTAAACTCCATGTGCTTGTCATAAGTATCACTGATTCAGCCTACTTATCATTTATAAGTGCCTATCATGTTTGTTATATGGCATGAGACTCACCATTCCATCTTATTTATATCTCATACAAATAACTTGGGAACAAACATGAATACAATCTTTCTGGATAAGTCATGTCCTTATTATGAAGTATCCTCGATTGTGAACCTATTTATGATACTTTGTGCTAGAAATACTGTCACTCATATTCTTAACAACTTAAGAATAGAATTTCTAACAAAATATCAATGGACCTTTTCTATTACATATAAATATATTATGTAAATGGAAAAGTAGAAATGCCTTTTATTAATAAAAACATATACAAGATACATACTAAATGATACGCTCTAGGGCATACTACTAACAAAACATATATTAATTTTATATATATTGCATTTTTACTTTCTGATAAAAAAGTGGTCCATATTTTTATAAAATAAATTCAAGAGGAGGCAAGATTTTAAATATATGATATTTATGCCAATTAATAATTTTTAATTACATTTATTGATGACTGTTTTTCTATTTTTTCTGAAAGTTATAATATACTAAATGACAATATTAAATTAAATTTATTGCCTTACCACATATACTAATTATATTACTATATATATATATATATATATATATATATATATATATATATATATATAAAGAAGAGAGATTTTCCCTTACTGTTGTAACGTGGCACTCTAAATTTTAGTGCTGCCACGCGACACTTACTATATAAAAATTATTATATTTAATAATTATAATAATTAATGTAAGTAATTATTGCCTTTTATATTAAGTATTTAATTTTATTTTTATTTAATTTTAATTTTCTTTACTATTACCATAATTTTTATGGCTAACTAATTAAAAATAGCAAATATATTTAAAAAATTTATAAATTTCTCATTTAAGGATTCTTAAGTTTTTTATTATTTCATTTAATCATAAAAATTTAAGAATTATACATTTTAAAATTAATAAAATAATTTAGAATTATACTATAAAAATTATCACATGGAGTTAAATATTTTGTCCTCTTATCACATGGAGTTAAATAATTTGTCCTCTTTCTCTTTTTTATATATTTAATAAAGTTTAATTTACCTTGATTTTATTTTATTTTAATACGTATTTAATAAAAACATATTTTTAATTACATATTGAATGTTATATATATAAAATAAATTATGAAAAAATGAAATAAAATTTTATTTTCATAGTAATAAATAACAAGAAATTTATGTTAACATTCAATTTTCATTATTTTCTTGATATTCTTTATAGTATAATTAATAAATAATTAATATTAGTATTAATCATATTATATTGTTTTATTATTATTTAGAATATATATATATATATATTGTAACACCCCTATTTGCATAGCCTGGTATATGTTACTGTCACCCCTATTTGCATAGCCTAGTATATGTTACTGTTCCGATGACCAGTGTCGGTCTGGACAATTAAGAAGATTAGAACCACATTTGAGACACCTAGATAAGCTCTGAATGCAAATAAATAGTGACTACCTGATAGGTAAGTATAAATAAGAAAAACAGAATATAAAAGGTTAAATAAGCCGGAAGTCACAGCGATAGGTGACATTCCCAGGAAGGGACTGCGAGGGCCATCGTAGCCCGAATTATGAATCAAAAAATGTGACACTGCGGTCCTTAGGACTATTACGAACACAGTGGAAAAAAGAAAATCACAAAAAAGAAATTTTAAGCAGGTCAAATAATTAGGTTAGAGATCCAGAAGAAATATCGAATAACTTGCAAATTGGATCAGACCGGCGAGAGGCAATTTGGTCAATTCACCTCTAGAGGTGACTCTTGACCCAACTGTCCAATAAAATCAGAGAAATAAAAATTTTGGGATCGAGAATTAAATTAAAGAACTAATGAAAAAAAAAGGAAAAGAAAAGAAAATAATTAACATAAATCTTTATGACATAATCAAGGTGATGTAAGCATGACATAATTTATAATTTGAATTTCTAATTTCTTTAATTTATGGGATAATTATCAACATAAAAGACCAAATTTAAAAGAAGACAAATTGTCTTCTTTTCTTCAATAATGGCCGAATTCCCTTAGCTCTTCTCTCTCTCTCTTTTCTTTCTTCCACCATTGATAACCCACTTAAGCTTTTGAAACCCCAAAATCTACCCATTATTGTTATAATTTCTCCATAAAAAACTCTTAATTAGACCTTGAGAAGAAGTATTGGAGGGAGAAATTGAAGAAATTGGGAGAAAAACTTGAGAATTGAAAAGCTCCATATAAGGTAAGTTCCTCTCTCCTCATTTAAATTAAGTGTTACATATGGAAGCAAGGTGAGCAAGTAAGAAATTATAGAAAACATGAAAAAAATCATGTATGTTGGGGAGCCATAAATTTCGATCAGCTATGATGGGTTAGGAATTGATGTGTTTTAAGATAATTAAAGATGTGTGCAAGCTTAAAGCATTAGGTAGATGTGATTAGTATGTTTTAATTGTATGAATTATGAAGAATTTAAAAAATTAGGGTTCTTGACTTAGGTAAATTAGGGGAAAAATTAGAGATTTTTGAAATTGAGACAAATTAACCTAATGGAGACTCAAAGTGGTCAATTGGGACCAATTAGGGTGTGTTGGAATGGTGGGAAATTCAGATTGGTGAGGGGTCACTACTGGACAGCCTGACCTAGGTCACTTTCATGAACCAAAACTATAATTCTGTTACTCCAATTAGTGTGAGGCCAATTGGAAATAAAAGTAGACACATAATGCCACAATTTTTGTGTAGAAACTCTGCCCTGAAAGTGACTCTAAGTTAGTAAACAATTAGGTCAAACCCGGAATTGACATACTGCCACTATACAAAAATGACTAAATGAATAGTATTTATTCATTTGGCCATAACTTGGTGTAGGAAAGTCCAAATGACCTGAATCTTATACCGATGGAAAGCTGAGACATAGCCCTACAACTTTTATGAAGGAAACAAACCCAAATTTTAACCATAACCTATCCGAAAAGTCACCTGCAATCAGCACACCAAAACTACCAGTATCCAAAAAATGCCCAGAATTCCGAGTAACACCAAATCCGGCCAGCCCCATTCAAATAGTCATATCTTGGGCTACAAAACTCCAAATGGAGCGTTTCAAAAAGGAAATTAAAGTTAAGACAATAAGGAACAACTTCTATGAAGAAAACTTTGCCAAATTCTAACAACAACATGATCAATGGAACAGTACAAAATAAGACACCAAATCTGAAAATTTTAAAATTGTGCCTAGGAAATCTAAAAATCTAAGGAGCAACTAAAACCAACAAAATTGGTAACCAAAATGTGGTATGTGGGTGAAATTGAAATCCCTATACCTATTAAGCATAAGAAAGTCAACAAATTGACTTAAATAGTGTCATGAATAGTAACCCCGAAATGAAAATTTCTAAGAACATTAGTTTAAGCATATTGGGGCTAGAATTTGAGAACGTTAGTTTAGCTCACTCCAAGCAAACAATGTTATAATCATTTACTACCTAATATCAAAATTTGAGAATTTAATCTCCATAAATAAGTCAATATATTACCAATTAGGTCTAATTGGCTAATAAATATGGATAGTTAAGAATTTTGTTCCAGTGTGGTTCACAAAATATATCTTACAATTTAATTAGCTAATATACCTACATTTAAAGCAATGAGCAAAAAGACAAATTAATGCAAGAATTAAATTGGTATGGACTATTTCAATTTATTAGCTGTTATATCCATTAACTAGCAAAATACCTATGTGTACGGTAGTATGTGTGTGTATATAATTAAAGTAATAATAAATTTTTATTATTAAATTATGTTTTAAAATTTTTTTCTTAAATAATTTTATTTAAATAAATATTCTTTTGTTTCAATAGTAACTTTTTAAATTAATTTATGGTAAAATTATTTAAAAATTATATTTTTAATTCTTTTTATACATAAATTAATGATAGTTTACATAATTACTTTATTTAAAATATAATAACATTATTTTATTTACAAAAATAATTTAAAATTTACTGATGCTATCGGTCAAATTTACTGATTGCACACTTAAACTATTTTAACATTTGATTCATTGACCAAATTATTATATACATTCTATTCTTTTATTTGGCTTTAACTAATATTTCCAATTATTCTTACTTGTAGTCAAATTTTCAATGTAGTTCTATTTTTATGTATAAAAATATAGTTATTTAACTAAATAGGAAAATAATCCAATGCAAAAAAGCAAATAAAAAGGAAATGAAAAAAAAAATGATTGCTAACCCCTTATAGTGAAGACTTGCAACTTTAACTATAAAAAAGAGTGTAAATGTGTATTTGGGTGAGTTTATATGGAGAATGTAGGTTGACTTTATATTAATTGACTATAATATAATATTAATTTTTATTTGATTATTTTAAATTAATTCATAATTTATGTCAATTCAACTATTTTTTTACAAAAAAAAAATTATTTTAATTTTACTATGTTTAATAGAGTGAGAAAAATAAAAAAATAAAAACAATAAGATTTATGAATGGAGACTTATAACTCTTGACATTTCCCTTTTTTTAAAAAAAATTAAAAATTAATGTATATATTACATTTAATAATTAGACGTGTTTTAAAAAAAATATTTAATCATGAATTTCTCACAAAAATTTAAATATCCCCTGATGGTTGGTTCTAATTTGGAGCAAATATTTTAGAAGAAATTAAATTTTTAGTTATGGCAATAACTAGAGAGTTATAATAATATTCGTTGAATTTTAAAATTAAATATTTTAGGTTGGCAAATAATTAGTAATTAAATACTAAATTTAATTGCAGTAAATGTGTTTAGAAATATACCACTAGACAGTTTTGATTGTCCTTTAAAATAAACATGGTATTGATTTTTCTAAGCAAAGAGGTATTTCCAAGAAGATGACACGCGGTACTTTCTTTAAAAAGTTTACCACGTGTCACCTTTCATAAATACTATCTTTTATACTAATTATTATTTAGTTTTTTATTTATCTTTTAATTATCATTATTATTTACAATACTACCTTAATATTTATAATTTAAATTATTATTTTCTTTAAAATTTAATTTATAAAAATTAAGACCTTTTGTAATTAAACGCAATATCTAAAATTATTTATATCATTTTATAAATACTAATTATTATTTAATTTTTTTATTTCTCTTTTAATTATCATTATTGCTTATAATAGTCTTAACATTTATAATTTAAATTATTATTTTCATTAAAATTTGATTTTAAAAAATTGAGACCTCTTATTATTAAATGTAATATTTAAAAATTATTTATATTATTTTTTTAAAATTTATTTATACAAAAATATTATTTGTCACATGTTATCTTTCATAATAGTAATAATAAATAATTTAAAAGATAATAATAATAATAAGTCATTGATGGCCATAGTTTAAAGAAAATTAATCATTAATTTATCATCTCATAATCAATCATAAATATTCTTATTTATACTAATTATCATTTAATTATTATTTCCCTTTTAATTATCATTATTATTTACAATACTACCTTATCATTTATGATTTAAATTATTATTTTCTTTAAAATTTAATTTTTAAAATTAAGATATTTTGTAATTAAATATAATATTTAAAAATTATTTATATTTTTTTATAAATTTATTTATGTGAAAATATTATTTGCTATATGTTATCCTCAATAATAATAATAATAATAATAATAATAATAATAATAATAATAATAATAATAATAATTTAAAATAAAAAATAATTTGAAAGATAAGAAGAAGAAGAAGAAGTCATTGATGGCCATTAGTTTAAAAAAAATTGACTATTAATTTATAATCTCATAAACTATCATATAATTTAATCAACATTAAATTGTTTCACATCTTTAATAAATATTTTTATTACATTGTTATATTTTTTATTATTTTTATTATAAAATTTGAGAGATAAAAAGTATAGTTTACATAAAAAGTTATAAAAATAAAATATAAAGAGATTTGACTTATTTATAATTAGTTTGTATTACTTTTTATGTTAATAGTTTAATATTCTTTTTATTTCACTTTTCTAAGATTAATTAATACTTATTATTATTATTATCATTATGGCCAACTTATGACAATTTAATTGAAATGACCAAGTAAATACGAAACATTTTACTGTTATAAAAATTAAATTTGAATATTTTCTACCTTTTTCAATTAAATAATATTTAATTATAATTTTTTTTTTCTTTAAATAGTTTTTATTTGTTTGTTTATATATATATATATATATATATATATATATATATATATATATATATATATATATATATGTATATAAAGCAGGCATGTTTTTCCCTAGTACTGCCACAGAGGATTCTAAAACCAATACATTTATACCAAATGGCAATATTAAGTTGAATTTATTGCATTACCACATATACTAATTATATTACTATATATTTATATCTCTCTATATATAAAGCAAGAAAGTTTTCTCTTACTATTGCTATGTGACACTCTAAATTTTAGTGCTGTCACGTGACATGTACTATATAAAAATTATTATATTTTACAATTATAATAATTAATGTAAGTAATTATTGTTTTTTATGTTAAGTATTTAATTTCATTTTTTATTTAATTCTAATTTCCTTTTAAATATCTTTACTATTACCATTATTACCATAATTTTTATGGCTAACTAATTAAAAATAACAAATATATTTCAAAATTTTATAAAATTTTCATTTAAGGATTCTTAAATTTTTTATTATTTCAATTAATTATAAAAATTTAAGAATTATACATCTTAAAATTAATAAAATAATTTAAAATTATACTATAAAAATTATCATATGGAGTTAAATATTTTGTCATCTCTCTCTTTTTATATATTTAATAAATTTTAATTTACTTTTATTTTATTTTATTTTACACACATTTAACAAAAACATATTTTTAATTTTATATATATATAGACACACACACACATGCCTTACTTAATTAGAGAAAAGAAAAATTAAGAATTAATTTATTAATTTTACCTGATAAAAACATATATTAATTTTATATATATTAAATTTTTACTTTCTAATAAAAAAGCGATCCATATTTTTATAAAATAAATTCTAGAGGAGGCAAGATTTTAAATTTATCATATTTATGCCAATTAATAATTTTTAATTACATTTATTGATGACTATTTTTCTATATTTTTTGAAAATTGTAATATACAAAATGCCAATATTAAATTAAATTTATTGCCTTACAACATATACTAATTATATTACTATATATATATATATATATATATATATATATATATATATATATATATATATATATATATATATATATATATATAAAGAGAGATTTTCCCTTACTATTATAACGTGGAACTCTAAATTTTAGTGCTGCCACGTGACACTTACTATATAAAAATTATTATATTTAATAATTATAATAATTAATATAAGTAATTGTTGTCTTTTATATTAAGTATTTAATTTTAATTTTCTTTTAAATATCTTTACTATTACTATAATTTTTATGGTTAACTAATTAAAAATAGTAGATATATTTAAAAAATTTATAAATTTCTCATTTAAGGATTCTTAAGTTTTTTATTATTTCATTTAATTATAAAAATTTAAGAATTATACATTTTAAAATTAATGAAATAATTTAGAATTATACTATAAAAATTATCACATAGAGTTAAATATTTTGTCCTCTTATCACATGGAGTTAAATAATTTGTCCTCTTTCTCTTTTTTATATATTTAATAAATTTTAATTTACCTTGATTTTATTTTATTTTAACACGTATTTAATAAAAACATATTTTTAATTACATATTGAATATTATATATATATAATAAATTATAAAAAAATGAAATAAAATTTTATTTTCATAGTAATAAAACAAGTAAAAATTTATTCAAATTAAAATAAATAAAAGAGAAATTTTAATTTAAAATTAATTTAATAATAATAATTTATTTTATTTAAAATATAATTAAAAATTAAATTAAAAAATAAAAAATATAAATTAGCCATTCATAGCATGGGCATTATGCTAGATTGCCATCAATAAATGCAATTAAATGTAAGAGATTTAAAAACCTATGACTTATTGCTATATATATATATATATATATATATATATATATTAAAAATGTGATATCACAAATTAATAACTAATTTTCTTTAAATTAATGGCCATCAATGATATATTGTTATTATTATTATTATTATTATTATTATTATTATTATTATTATTATTATTATTATTATTATGGTTTAATGAAATATTAAACATTTTGGATAAATACTAACAGCTATTTAGGAAATACAGAAAAAAAAATTTTAATTTTGACCTTTCCCTTTTTTTAACAAAAAAATTTAAAAATTAATGGATATATTTCTTTTAATAATTAGACATGTTTAAAAAAATTTAATCATCAATTTCTCACAAAAATTTAAATATTCCCTGATGCTTTGTTCTAATTTGGAGCAAATATTTTAAAAGAAATTAAATATCTAGTTATGGCAATAACTAGAGAGTCATGATAATATTCATTGAATTTTAAAATTAAACATTTTAGATTGGCAAATAATTAGTAATTAAATACTAAATTTATTTGTAGTAAATATATTTAAAAATATTTCATTAGATGATTTTGATTTCCTTTAAAATAAACATGGGTGTTGATTTTTCTTTAAAGAAAAAATTACTATCAATAAATGCTATTAAAATTGTCACTTGGCATAAATATAATAAATTTAAATGTCTATGTGACAACATTAAGAGAAAACCTACTTGATGTGTGTATATATATATATATATATATATATGTTAAGAATGTGAGGTCACAAATTAATAGCAAATTTTCTTTAAATTAATGGCCATCAGTCACCTTTTATTATTATTATTATTATTATTATTATTATTATCATAAAGAGTGACATGTAGCAAATAATATTTTTGCATAAATGAATTTATAAAAAAATAATATAAATAATTTTTAAATATTGTATTTAATCACAAAATGTCTTAATTTTAAGAAATTAAATTTTAAATAAAATAATAATTTAAATCATAAATATCAATGTAGTAATGTAAATAACAATAATAATTAAAAGAGAAATAAAAAAAATAAATAATAATTAGAATAAAAAAGAGTTATTTATGAAGAATGACACGTGGCAAGCTTTTTAAGGAAGATGCTATGTGTCATTCCCTTAGGGTCATTCCCTTAGGAATACCTTCTTGCTTTACACACACACACACACACACACATATATATATATATATATATATATATATATATAAATAATAGATCACGTTAAATTATTAATTAGGTTAATTTTTAAATTGGCCATTTAAAACTAATAAATTAAGACAATAATTTGAATTGTATCAATTTTTAATGAATCACTCTAAATTAAAAATTAGTGAACATATTAATACTTTATTAACATTGGGTCACTAATCTAAATTTTATATATATATATATATATTTAATGAATCAATATTCTAGTAAATTAGAAAAATTAACTAGGTAATTTAAATGTTAGTAAGTTGTAAAACGAATTTAAATAAAAACAATTAATATTAAAATATCATTTAGAAATATCAATTATTTTTTTAAAAAAATTTGAACAATATTTAAAAAATGTATTATTTGTAATAAAGTGTGAGTTACTATAATTATTTTGATCCACTGTTTTTTTATAATAGTTCTTTTATATACTCCATTCACAATTTAAATTTTAAAAATAATTTTTTTTACTTTATTACATATTCTAATAATTTGAAATATATTTTTTATTGGGCCAACTTAATTGATATAATGGAACAAAATAATTATAATAACTCATAATTAAAAAAATATGGCCTAAACATTAGTTTTACCAATATTTTGTAGTGCAATTAATCAGATTTTTTAAAATATTTTATTGGTTCAATTCTTTTAAATAAAAATAGTTTTAATAAAATTGAGCAGATGGGCTAATAATAAAATTAAAAAATTAGTTGCTCATATTTTTAAAAATTTTCTTTAATTAATAAAAAATATTTTAAAAAAAATCAAATTATGAGTTCAATAGATATTAATTGGTCCGTATAAACAATTAATTATCGGCAATCAAATTTTAATTAAGTTAAACCAATAAAAAAAAGTTTCAAATTATTAAAATATTGCCTCATTGGTAGCCGGTTTAAGAGCCTACCTAGTAATTATTCTCTAATAAGTTTAAATTTACATTAAAATTGACCTAACAATGACCTACCCATATTAACAAATTTTTTTTTTAATTTAGAATATTTTAAATATGAAGTGTATAAAATATTACCCAATAAAAAATATAAATCAATGATTATATTGGGCTAATAAAAGTTAATTGCCATTTTTTCTTTTTACTTTGTGGACTAAATTTGGTCAACATTTTATTAATTTAAAAATATTAAATTAATATTATAAATATTTTTTTATTATATAAAGGAAAATTTTAAAAATATTAGTCAATAAAAGATATTTTCAACTAAGTTGGACCAATAAAAAAATAAGTTTCAAATTATTACATAAATAGATTCAAATTATATATTAAATATACAAAACATTTAGGTGTATTTAAAAATGTTGGAATATACCAACTCATTAATTTATTGGCCAATAAACTTTTCAATTAAAAATATTACTTTAAAATTAAAATATGGACTTATTAATTTTTTGTTTAATTGTGTCAATAAAAAAAATTGATGTGAGTGAGTGCATAAAATAGCATTTGATAAAATATTATATTTTAAAATTAAATAAAACTAATATATCATATAGGATAAATCATTTATGATATATGGGGCATATTTAATTGGGCCAATAACATTTTTTTGGTGATATCCATTAATAATAAGAAAAGATTTTTATGATAATGTTTTTGGCCAATTCTCGATTATTTGTTAATTTTTCAAACGTGGTGAGATATGGCTCATTAAATTGGTCAATAAAAAAATATTAATAATTTCAATTTTTTTTTGAGTCTAATAAAAAATAGTAAAATTAAAATAGCAAATTGGGGATGGTGGATATAACAATTAAAAATTATTAATTTGGGCAATAATTTAAATGGATGTGAAAAAAATGAGTGACATTAAATTAGTTTTTGATATTTAATTACTTGGACTCAAATTTAATTCATTATCCTAAAATATGGGCATATAAAAAAATAATTTTAAATAATTTTAATAAAATTTTAAAAGGTTGATTTTTTTTTATTAGCTCAATGTTCCAATAAGTGGACATATTTTAACTCCCAAGTTCAATTAAGAATTTTTTAAATTTCATATATGCTTCAAATTATTAATACAATTTATGAAAGTGTTAGTGATTTTTTTTTTTCAATTTTATTAAGTCAACTAAAACTAATCTTTAAAATTAGAATATGGGCTCATTATTTTTTTTTCAATTTTATTAGGTTAATAAAAATTAATTTTTAAAAATTAAAATATGGACTCATAATATTTTTTATTTAATTGGGCTAATAAATTTTAAATATATAAAAAAATCTTAATTTACATAAATGTAAATTGTCTACTAAAACATTATGAAAATATATCAATCTGCAATTAAATTTTATTTTTTATTGCTTAAAAATATATTTAAAAAAATCAACAACCAATTTATTTGACTAATATTAGACTTACTAAATTTTTTTGTTAATGATGATATTTTTAAATTCAGCCCAATTAATTGATTTTTAAAATTAGTATTGCAATTTACTTATTAAATTCAAATAAGCCAATATTCATTAATTAATGGTCAATATTCTAAATTAAAATATGGGCCATTAGTTTTGTTATATCTCGTAATAGTTTTAACTAATAGATTTTTTATATTTTAGTGGGTTTTTTTTATTGGTCCAATAAAGCAAAAAAATCAATGGGTCAATCTATTGATATATGCTAATAAAAAATGTTAACAAAATTTTAAAAGGCTTATAATGATCATTAAGTTTAAATAGAATATGACCAATTAAAATATAAAATATGAAGTTTATTAGTTCAAAATTAAAAATTTCAAATTAATGTCATTTTTATCGCCCAATATATACTTTATTTACTACACAAAATTTTTAACAACTCGCCCTAGGTGTTTTGTGTACTTATATTTAGATGTAAAAAAGCCCATTAATATTATGTTGTATCACTTGAGTTCGGATTAGGTCATGTTTAAAATTTTTAATATTAAAAATAAGCTCCATATCAAGTTGTTCTCATACGAGTCCACCTCACAATTGCTAAAAATATTATTTTAATTAATGAGTTCATATTATGCCAATAAAAAAAACTTTTGAAATACGCGCCAATGACAAATAAAAGAATTTATGCTAATTAAAAATTAAGTAATAATATTATGTCTAATTGGCCAAATTTTGTCAAGTTATTAAAATTAAACTTTTTAAAATTAAAATATGAATTTATTAATTTTTTATTTAATTGAGCTAATAAAAAAAACTTTAATACATAAAGCAACTAAAGCATTTAGTTTATTTTTCACAAAGATTAGCCCCCATATTTGATATTCTATTAATATAAGTAATTAAATTTTTTTCATTAATGGCTCAATTAAGCAATTAATAATCTTAATATGTGTACTAATGTATCAAATGTTGGGCAATTGGTCATTTAAGATTTTTTTAAATAAAAATTAAAATAAAAATTGAGTCCATAAATATTTAACCTATTAGATATATTTAGTAACTAACATTAATGATACACAACTAGTACTATTAATTTTTAACATTATTAGTGGGCTAAGAACAGTTTAATATGAACTATAAATGAAAACTTTTAAAAAGTATGGGTACATTGATATTTTTTTAATTAATTTTTATTAATGAATACATATTTCAATAATGATGAACTTATTAACAAATATATACCTAGAATATTAGCCCATTTTAACAAACGATTATGTTGTTTTATGTATCTCACTTATAATTTAATTTTTTTTATTACTTAAAGGAAATTAATATATTATTTAAAGATATGGCGTACTTTAAATGAGTAAATTGTAGATATTACATTATTAAATGGTTGATATTAATGTGTTTTAATTATCGCAATATTAATGGTCATATCTTAAATTCTCTATTTAAAATATTCAAATTGGTATTAGTGTGGAATATTTATATTATTTTAGTCCAATAAAGCAAAATAGCTACACCGCCTTAGGTACATAAAACATATTGCTATTTAAAAATTTTATTATTGTAAAATTAATAATATGGGCTAAAACAGAATAGCTATAATCAATAGCTATAATTTACTTAACAATTAAATGGGCCCATAGCTAGACCTAGTAAATATGGCCAAAAAAATTAATAATTGTCATAAAATTTAAATGTGGGTAGGTTTTATTGGCCCATTATATGACCATATATATCTATAGTTTATGCATATTTTAAGTTATTGAATAATTGACCCAACTTAAATAAAATGTTGAGTGCTTTAAAATGGAGGCCATTAACAAAGAATTATAAGAAAATTTTATTATTAGAATATTATTCAAATTTATTAATTTAAATAGGTCAATATATATTAGTCAATATATGTCATTATTAATTTTAATTAAAAGATTAAATATGGGTATATTCTTAATTATCTGTCACATTTAACAAAATAAAAAATTTAATAGGCCAATATTATGGTAATTTAAAATTTTTTTTATTAACCTAATTAAACAAAAAATTAATGAATCTATATTTTAATTTTAAAAATATAAATTAATATTATAAATTTTGCATAAAAATATCAATTTTTAAAGTCACTCAATTAAGAAGATATATAGGGCCAATTTTTTTTATTTAGTAATTACTCATAATATTGGGCTAATATAGCTTTGGAATTGGCTAACAAAATACAAGTTAAATTTCTATTAATTTAAAAAGAACTAAATTATGAGTGAGTACGTAAAATAGTTGTTATATCCATTATTGACCCCATATATCTAAATATTATAATCATTATTAATTAATATTTTTATTGGCCTAACAAAGCAAAAAAATTTAATGAGCCATATATATTTAGTAACATTTAAATGTTGACCTAGCTTTAAAACATTCTATTTTGGGTAAAATATTCTAATCACTGTTAAATTAATCAATCTAACAAAGAAATAAAATGCAAAATTTTTTAAGAGATTAGGTCAAAATTTTTTAAAATAATTTGAAACTTTTTTTTATTGGCCCATAAATTGTGAGGCCTATGAATCAATATAATTAAATAATTTTAGCTCATTTTAATTAAATTGTGAGTGAGTACGTAAAACAATATAAATTGATAAATTGAAGTTTATTTTTTAAATGTGAAGCCCATAAAAAATTTAATGGGCCAATAAAATATGTAGTTTAACAAAATTAAAATTGTGAATATGGGGCCAATATAAAATTGTTCCCATATTTTCAATAATTTAATGAATGGAATAAGACAATCTTTAGCCTATATTGGCCAATATTAGTAAAATTACTCATATTACCTTTTAAAATTTAATTATTAATTTTTTTATTAATATTATTTGGTCGCTCAATTAAATATATTAAAAATAACATTTTAATATTTACATATATGAGGCCAATATTCTAAATTTATGGGTCCATTAAATCTTTTTAAATTTAGTATTCAAGAGTGTTAAATCAGCTAGACTTAGACCATAAATTAACATTAATTAATTATCCAATATTGACCCAATAAAAGCAACATTTCAGCTTATAAATTCAAATTTTAAAGCCTTAATAGCCCATAATAAGCTATTTGAGATTAGTAATTAATTAGTTAAATTACTAGGGTTAATCAATTAAATTAATATTAAATTAATTGGACTAATGTTATTGGCCAAGTTTATTTTTAATTGGGCTAAATTATATACGAAAAAAATAATTTTTAAAATCTTAAAATACGCATATCTAAGTAATTCTTTGGACATATTTATTAGAATTCAAATATCATCTCTGTTAGAATTTAAAGGTTGATTTTAAAAATTGAAAATAAATTTAAAGTTCACTTTAAAAAATTTAATGAGCTAATTTCTAATCATTTAAAAATTTTTAAAAATTAATTATTGGAATATTTTCCATAGTTTTTAGTCCAAATAATGGTGCATTAAAATTATTTAATTTATAATATGGCCTAAATTCTTTTTAAAAGTGTGCTTATTTTATTGGCCAATAAACTCACGTTTAGACCTATAATTAAAAATTAATTAGAATGCAACATACCAATTTTACTAGAATATATTTTAATTTAAAAATATCCACGATCAATTTAATAAATTATGACCCATTTTTAAAAGCTTTATAAAAACCACAATTTTAAAATAAGCACAATTTTAAAAAGAATTTAGATCATATTTTAAATTAAATAATTTAAATACTATAATATATGGGTGATTAGTTTAATGGGTGAAGATTTTTAAACCTAGAATATTCAATGGCTTTTAAATTACAACTTAAAATTTTAATGATGTTATATTATGAAATTAAATTCGTCATTAATTGAATGCATAAATTTTAAGCTTATTTATAATAAAATCCTAAGATATTAGTGGGCTAATATTTTAATAATTTAAAATTAATATTATCACAATTTTCGATAAATATTATAATACTCTCTAATTGATATTTTTTAGTGCCTTATATTAGCCCATCATTAACAAAGCCATATACTTATTTTAAACTTAATTAATTTGAGCCATCATTAGTTTTTATAATCGCCAAATCAATTGATTACAATTTCCAAACACCTAATAAAAGTATGCAACGTTAACAAGTAATTCAATTTTATTAGGCTAATTAAATAAAAAAATTAAAGAGTTCATATTTTAATTTTTAAAAAATTATTTTTTATTGATTTAATAAAATTGATTACTTTTAAAATAAGTATATGATTCATTAATTATTTACTTTATTAAATTGTGATTAAAATATTTTATATGAGCAGCCCATATTAATGTTACCAAATTTGACCTAGCTCTTTTTTCTAATAATTTGAAAAGAATTAAATTTAGTTAATTGTCATATCCCATATATGACCATTAATTTTTTAATGTACTCACATTTAAAGTGTTGTAACATCTAGACATATGAAGTCATACATATTTTCTTTAATAGATATATTTTCACATATAGATTTTTTTTAATTAGCTTATTTAATGGGCAAACTACATATTGTCCTTATACTGTGGACCGATAAAAATTATTTCATACTCTAATAATTTAAATCTAAATAATTATAATGGTATGTCAGTTAACAACTATGAATGAGGTCATTAAAAAATAATATTTATCAAAAATATTCTAAATTATAGCCCATATTCTAATTAAAATTAAAATATTATTATAATCGTTTTTTTAAATTTAAAAGTTAGCCAGATCAATAAAAAATTAAAGTAACCTATTTATTATGGGCCAATATCATTTAGCCTCAAAAAAATTTTAATAAAATTTTAAAAATTAATTTTTTTATTAGCTCGGTTAAATAAAAAATTTAAAGAGACATATTCTAATAATTTAAATTTTTTTTATTGGCCCAATGCACCTAAATGGTATGTTCTTTGTTTAATTAGGATACAGTACTTGATAAAATTTTAACCTATATATCTTAATGTTAATAACAATTTTTGGAGGGGTCAATGATGGATAAGCTTAATATAGTGAACAGTTAAGAACATACCCACATTTAAAATATTTTAAATTAAAATTAAAATTTTAAAGGGGTTGTGACTCTATTTCAAATTATTAAAATGTGGACTCATTAATTTTTTTTTATTTAATTGGGACCACTAATTAATTTTTTTTAAATTAAGTATGGGGCCATTAATATGGCCTAAGGTTGATTTTATTTAAATGTTTAACCCTCAAGTTTGGTATTAGACAGAAGTAACATTTAAATATAGGTACTTCATGTATTTAACTCATAATTTGAATTTTTATTTAAAAGAAAATTTTAAAAATGTAGACTATTAATTTTTTAATTTTATTTGATTAATAAAAATGTGCTACTTTGAGGTCACAAATTATTAGAATAAAAAAATCAATTAATAAAACTTATTAATTAAATTAATCAACCTTTTTGAAAGATAATACCTAAAAGAATATTTTATTAAAAATTTAATAAGACAATATTCTAACACAGTTTGTAATTTTTAATTTTAATTATATAATTGTTATTAATTGATTTTTTTAATTGGCTCAATAAAGTTTCAAAATAAATTTAATAACTTTAACTTAATTACTAAATATTGGCCCAATATTCTATTAATTTAAAGTTTTTTTTATAAGTCCAATTAAATAAAATATTAATGATGATTATATTTTAAATATTTTTTATGTAAAATATTGGATCATAAAATGTTATAATTTTAGTGGCCAATATTAACTTGAAATTTGGGCTAATGGCCAATATATAATATCGAGCCATATATCTAAAAGTTAGAATTTTAACTGTGTTTTATATACCTTATTAGTTAAAATTTCAAATTTGGGCTAATATTAACTGCAACTCTAATAGTTCATTAAATGTGGGTTCATTAAAATTTTAGAAGGTTAATTTTTTTAAAATTTATTTTTAAATGATTATATTTTTAAAAATTATTTTTTAAATGATTATATTTTTAATATGGCTAACAGTTAAACATGGGGCTAACAAAATTTTTTAAAAATTGTCATTTAATTGTTATATCCATATTCAAAATAGCTTAATTGATTTTTCTTTATTAGCCAAATTAAATATGGATATGACCACATACAATTTTTACCCGACACAAATTTGGTCTCATTAGTTTAATCAGTGACAATATAATAAAAATGTTATAATCATTATTTTATTTTTTTAATTTAAAAAATAAGTTTTAATATATTGAATCATATTGATTTAATTAAAACTAGTCTTTCAATTAAATTTAGTAAACACCTACGTCAACTTAACTCATTAAAGTTAAGTTAAATTTTTGTTGACCCTAGTAAGCTAACACTTATTTAAGGTTGATTCAAATGTGGCTCTATTTTAGTCAATAAAATTAATAAATTAATGATAATTATAATATTTAAATATATGAGACCGATTATGGATATAACAATTAGATCTAATTGTTTTATGTATTTTTTTTTATAAGTAGAATATGGGCCAATAAATTAATATAATATTAAAATAAAAAATTTTTAAATTACTATAATATGGTCTCATGAAAAGTCTTTATTAGCCTATATTCTAAATATTATAATCATGAAATACAGTTAAAAACATATGGACTAATAAAAATTTTAATCAATTGTGAGTAAATGTATAAAATAACTAGATTTAGTTGTTATATCCATCATTGGCCCATATAACATTGACCAATAACGAATATAACAACTAGACCCAATTAAACAAAATCATTTGGACCTAAAATTTTTTTTATTTTAAATTTTTTTATGTACCTATGTGAGAAACCGTTAGGAATTAAAACTAATCTTTTATTATAAAAAGATTAATTAAATTTAAAATTTTTAATATTTTAAATCAATATCAATTTAATGTTGAAAAATTAAAGTTTTAAAAGGCCAATACCATTAATTAAATTGCGCATGATTTTGAAAATCAATTTAATTGATCCTTAATATTAAATTTTATGTTCTTTTTAATGATGGGCTGAATATTGATTTGCCAAATTGGACCATATATCGCCTTTTAGACACCCTCATTATTTTCAATTAGTAACAAGCCAACAAATTTTAGATTAAAATTAGTTAATTATTACAATTACTCTGTGTCAATAATTTTAAATTAAAAATATTGGCCTACATTCTTAATTATGTGTTGATAATATTCAATTTAATTTTTTATCTCAAAATTAAAAAATTTTGAGAACGCTGCGGTGGAGGACTGGGCGTTGCTTGAGGTCCAGGGTAGGAGGCAGGAATGAATCGAATCATACATTGAAATGGGGGGAAACTAATCACTAGAATGATGGTATCAGATCCAGACTCCCTCTAGTAGATGTGTGGTTCGAGGACGAATCAGGCGGAAGCTAGTGGACCTGTAACAACCTGCCTCTTCGGGATGGCAGTAGCCACGCAGAGAACACTGCGGTAAAGGACTGGGCGTTGCTTGAGGTCCAGGGCAGGGGTAGGAATGAATCGAATCATACATTAAAATGGGAGAAACTAATCAGTAGAGACGCCTTTTGGTGAAATGGCTCAGAGAGTTGTAAGAACTCCGGGGTCAAGTGTGCTTGCTTGAGAGAAATTTTAGAATGGATGACCTCCTAGGAAGTTTTCCATTTCACTTATGGGACAAAAACCGTGAGGCTCAGGATGGGGTTGGCCAAAGCAGACAATTCCTCTAGTGGTTGGAGTCAGAGCATTACAGATGGTATCAGAGCCGGACCCCCTCTAGTAGATGTGTGGTTCAAGGACGAACCAGGCAGAAGCTAGTGGGCCTATTACAACCCGCCTCTTCGGGATGGCAGTGGTCAAGTAGAGAACGCTACGGTAAAAGGGCTGGGTGTTGCTTGAGGTCCAAGGCAGGGGGCAAGAATGAATCGAATTATATATTGAAATGGGGAAAACTAAGCACTAGAGTCGCCTTTTAGTGGAATGACCTGGGGAGTTAGAAGAATTTCGGCGTTAAGCGTGCTCGGTTAAGAGAAATCCTAGGATGGGTAAACCCCTGAGAAATTTTTCATTCCACCTATGGGTCAAAACTGTGAGGCCTAGGATGAGATGGGCCAAAGCGGACAATTCCTTTAACGGTTGGAGTTGAGCATTATAATTAAAAAAATTGTGAGCAATTACTTAGTTAACATTGAACTAATTAAATGGTGAAAAATATTAATATTTTTAATATTAGCCCATTAAATTAAGATATAGGGGTATAAAATAATGTTTATTTCAAATTGTTAGGCTAAAACAATTTATCAATTAATTTTAACAATGAGAAAATTTGTTATGGCCAAAAATATTTTTTAATGATATTGGTTGGAAAAATAAGCTTTAAGAAATTGTTAGTAATCTATTATTTTTAAATTTTAAATACAAATTTTTTTTATTTAATTAGATTTTAAAAACACATTTTGAAACTTATGTTTTTATTGATCCAACTCAATTGAAAAATTAGTATTAGAATAGATTAAATAAGAGACAATTAGTTTCTAATTTAAAATATCATATTAAATGGCCCCATAATCAAAATTTTTATATATTCATATATTTGTTATTATATGAGGCTAGTCATAAGATTAGTAATTATTAGACTCATCAATCTGTTAATATGTTGGCATATTAATGTTGTTATGCTAAAATTTTAAATTATCGGAATATTAGCTTATTAAATTAAAATAAATTTATTTTTAAAAAAAAAATAATATTAAAATAATGGATATTAGGTTCATTTAGGTCAATTTTTTAATATAATTGGCCCATTACACAGTCCATATTAAACAGCTAGCCTTTATGAGTCTATTCTAATAATATTTAGTCGTTTAGCTTTGTAATATGGGCCATATATCTAATGTCACTCTGTTTTTATTTTTAATCTAAAAAATTTTAATTACTAGTTAGGTCAATTAAATTTAATTCTTTTTATTAGCTCAATATTAGATATGGGCTGTGGTGGCTTAATAATTTAATCAATATTAAATTATTTCATATCTTTAATAAATATGTTTATTGCATTGTTATATTTTCTATTATTTTTTTTATGAAATCTTTATTAAAAAATTTGAGAGACAAAGTGTAGTCTATATAAAAAATTATAAAAATAAAAGATAGAGATTTAGCTTATTTATAATTAGTATGTATTATGTTTTATGTTAATAATTTAATATTCATTTTATTTCACTTTCTTAAGATTAATTAATGCTAATTATTTTTATCATTATGGCTAACTTATGGCCATTTAATTGAAATAGCCAAGTAAACATGAAATATTTTACTGTTAAAAAATATGAAATTAAATGCTTTTGTTACCGTTTTTCACTTAAATAATATTTAGTTATAAATTATTTTTTTATTTAAATGGTTTTCATTTGTTTATCTATATATAGTATGTCATATGAAATATTTGAAGCACATTAAGCACTCTCTTCTTACCAAGTATTTTTATTTTACCTAAATGCTCTTAAATATTTTTTTCATTTGCACTATTTTTTTATTATTTCTTTGAAAATTTATTAGGTAAAATTCTCAAAATTTATTTATTTAAATATGTTTAAATAATATTTATTTAATTATTAATTTTTTTTATAAATTTTCTATTTAATATTTCTTAAACTTTGAATTTTTTATTTCATTATAATTATATATTGAATGCAATTATAACTAATATTTTGATTATCCATATTTTGTTGTCATTAATTTTCAATATAATTATTTTTAAATTTTAATTAAATATTAATATTTTTATGCATAAATTATCTCTCAATTATATTTTTATATAAAAGTAGAATTTCAAAGATAAATTATAAATATGATTGCATTGAAAATTTAGCTACAAATAAAGATGATTAAAATAATTAAAGTTACAGTATTAAAATTATAGATTTTTTTTAAAAAAAATAGTATATATTTTTAATATTTATTATATTAATAGAAACTGATGATATTTTAAAATTTTAATTTTTATGAAATGTATTTATTTTATATTATAAAAACTATTGCCGACCCTAAATTTTTGGGATAAAGGTTTTGTTGAGTTGAGTTGTATTTATGTTATATTATAAATTTATGTAAAGTGATAACTATTTTTATCAAAGAATTATTTTATAAAAAATATATCAGACTAATAAAAAAAATTACACTTAGATATAGTAATTTTAAAAAATAATATAATAGAATGTTATTTTTAATCAATAATAATGTTGTATATTTTCATTATTATTGAAATTAAATAATCCAATTCATTATTAGTAATTTAATTTTTTTTGTTTTTTTATTATGTTAATAACAAAAAAAATTATATTTATATATTTTTAAAATAATATTATATTCTCATTAATTTAATGTATTTTCTATAATTTGCAAAAAAGTAAATATTAATTTACATAAATTATGAGATAAAATATAAAAATTCATGAAATTTTATTAGAAACTATTATTAATATATGTATAAAATAATTAAATATGTATTTTAATTAATTATATTATAAATTAATTAAAATTTTATTATTATAACAGGTAAAAATTTATTCAAATAAAATTGAATAAAAGAAAATTTGAATTTAAAATTAATTTAATAATAATTAATCTTATTTAAAATATAATTAAAATTTAAATTAAAAAATAAAAATTATAAATTACCCCTGCATAGTATGGCTATTATGCTAGTTTTTATCAATTTTTAAGCGTCACAACTTCATTAGAACATGGCAAATGATAAAAATTTACTATTTGGTAAATTAGTGACTTTAAAAAATTAAAATTAGTCATTAATGTTACATCGATCATTAGCCTCATATAATTTAATTTTTAATAATTAAATTGATATATCAATTCAACTTAAAATATGTGTGAAATAACCAAAATATCAATTTTTAACTCATTAATTGATAGTTAATTTATGGCCTAATCCACATTCATTAATTGATATTAAATTAATGTGGCTAGTCCAGATTTATTAATAATTTATTTTTATATACCTAGTCAAACTAATCTTTTAACTAAAATTGATAATATTAACACAGTTTAACTAGCTAGGATAGTTGAAATAAAAAAAAAAATTAAGGGTTATAATTTAAATATCCTGTCTCACAAAATTAATCTATCATTAATGGACTTTAATATTTTAAAATCAATCCATCATGAATTTAGTTTTTAGACGTTTAATTAAAGAATTTGATATAAAATAAAACAAAATTTAATTTTGTAAGCAATAATAAAAATTGTGGATAATAATTTTATCGTAATTATTGAAACATTCGGCTCAAATTAATTATGGGTACATTCTAAAGTAATCATAGTTTATTGAAAATTAGTAATACCAACATATTATATTAAAATCTAATACAATAATTAGATTAATCAAAATGAGGCCAATTGTATAGTGTAATAAACATATTCTTAACATATAATGAATGTTAATTATTATGATTTTAATAAAGAAAAAATTTAATAAGTAAATATGTTAGTAATTTAAATGTTATAATTAACTAGGCCTAATTATCATAATCGTCAATATTCTAATAAATATTAATTTAGACAAAACTACCATATATCCATCGCCTAAATTTAACATTAATGGGTGTACTCATTAATTGATATTAAATTAATTTTTAAATATTAGGAAATTGTTATCATTAGTTTTTAAAACTTAAAAGACTTATTAATTTTAACATTTAAATTGTAAGTCCCATGATAAATTAATATTTTTTTAAAAGAATATTGGCAATATTAATAACATATTAATTAAATATTTGAGTCCAATCAATGTGTTACCCAGGAAGCCATTAAAAATTTAAAAACATATTAATTGGGATATAATAATAAATTTATGACCATATGGGTATATTCTAATTAGCCCAAAAATTAATTGTGCCAATAAAATATTGTCCACTCATGATGAATTAGCTCACTCACCGTATATGTATTTAATTTAGATATAAGATATAATAATTTTTTAATAATTAAGTACTCATGTTTAGCACACTTATATTCTAAAATAGATATTTCAATAATTTTGTGGATATATTTTTAGCTGTCTCTTATGTTTATGTGACGTAGGTGTTACAACATTAAATGGAGTCACATTAATAATCAACTTAGCAAATGTTATAAAAATTACTAGGTACAGATTTTTCTTTGGTGCATTAAAATGAATATTGTTTAATTGTTACGAACACTTTTAAATATTATAATTTAGTCCAACTAACTTTGGTTAATATTCAAAATTTTCATTTAAAAAATGTTATTCCATACTTTAAATTTTAAAGATTTGTTTTTATAGTTATATATTCACTTATTAAAATATATAAAAGTTTAGGTGTTAAATGGGGCTAGGTCTAGTTTTTAATTAGACTCAATAATAAATATTAAAGTACTAAGTTAATAAAATTTAAATCATCATTATTTAAATAATTTAATATCTAGGATGGGTAGTAATATTTAACTCAATTTAATTAAATTAATCATGTACGATTATAACATTTATTTTTAAGTAATACAAAAATATTTTCAAAAGATTCAAATGATAAGTTAAATATATAAAAATACCTAGATCTAAATTAGCCTGAATATTAAAAAAATTAAATTTTAATGTTAATTAAATGTTGACTTTAAATAAAATTTAGTTCATTTATTTAAAATATGGCCCACTAGAGTAAAAAAATGTTATGCCCAATTTGAATAAGCTGTTTATCTCTCCATTGACAATATTAATAGAAATAATGTTTAAAGTATATTTAAATAGGCTGTCAATCAATTTTTAGATATATACCCATTAAAATATTTCTTAAATGTTATTCTATTAGTCCAAATTATTGGCCCAACTTTTATGATATAATGGGCTAGGTCAATAATATATGTACTCACTCACACTAATATTGACCCAACTAAGTTTTGCCCAATACTTCACCATTAGAATTATGTTAACATTTAATAATTAAATTAGATTAATATGGATCTAGTTATAGGTTAGTAAATAGTAATATTAATCTATTCAAATTGGCAACACATTCAAATGATGAGTTATTTTCGTAAACATTATGACGGATCCACAATTCTTCAATACTTCTTCATCATAATATTACATAAATTAATTTGTCTATAAGTCAAGTTTGACATTATTAACATTTATTAGGCCAAAATTAATTTAATTATGTGATAACATAGGTTTAGTTGATATTAGAATATATTTTTTATTTAATAATATATTTACAAATTTATATGGCTTAATATTAATATTTAATTGGTATGTGGGCTAATTAGTAACGATTAAAACAATAATTGGTTTTTATTGGCTAATATGGGCAATCTAAAATATTCTTAGGAACGATTGATATTAAATAAGTACTCACAATTAAAATAATTTAAACACCCTAAGTGTTAGATATATTTACCCACATTACGGATATTTTGGACTTTCAATAAATATTAGTTGGTCATTTAAAATATATTGACCTCACAATATTAATTGGGTTAATACCTGAATGATTAACTATTCTTAAATTAATTATTAGTTATTTGTTATTAGTCCATATATTTAATTAAAAAAATTTATAAAATCTATTTAAAAATATTATTATTGCGTAGTACTTTGTGGCCGATATGTGTATGGTGATGGACATGATTTTTATTTTTTAATCTTTAAAGTTAATTGATAAGCTAATTTTTATTGGCTCCATAAAATTGAAAAATATTAACTATACAAAAATTAATTCCATTTATCTAAAATATTGGTAAAATTTTTGTTTAATGGGGTTTGGTCAAGTTGGACTAAAAGCTTATCTAAATAATATTACCAAATTATTACTAGTAATATGGCTATGTTATTTTTAATAAACCTAATTAATATGGGCTAATCAATTATGTGGACAATATTATTAGAATATTACTAATAATTTAAACAAATGAAATTATTTTTTATTTAGTTTTAATATTTTTCAATAAAAACGTTATCACAATATTTTTTTTAGACAGTTCATTAATATTTCAGTCAATTTAGATTTTTAACTGTGGATAAAATAATTTAAAAATATTTAAAGTTGAATATAATTTATTTTATATTATTAAATTTAATAAATTAATAACATGTATATTCTTATTTAATTTTTAGATAAATGGGTAATGATCACTCATATATTAGAATATTATCAATTTAATAATAGCCCATTTTAACTATTAATTTTGCTAGACATTTAAAAAGTCATCAATTGGCCCCATATATAAATTATTTAGCATATTCTTAACTGTTTTTGTTTGTCCAAATTTAAAATAACAATCTTTTCCAACATGGATATATTTTTATTGATGCAACATTTAAACAATTTAGTTAAATTGTATTAACTTATAGCCATAAACATAATATTTTCATTAAGTAATAAAAAAAAATATTTTAAAAATATTTAAATTGTGAGTTAAATATACAAAATACTTATATCTAAATGTTACATCCATCTAACACTGAACCCTAAAATCGAATAATAACATTTTTACTATTAAATATTACTTTAAAAATTGGGATTTATTTTGACATATACGCAAAATAAAATATTGGACTTATATTTAATAAAAAAAATTAAATGATATCCATATCACAAAACAAGCTAATATTGAGCCCATATGGGTATGTTATATGTTCGGCAAATTAAAAATATGAACTCATTAATTTTTTGTTTAATTGGCTCAATAAAAAAAAACTTTTAAATTATTAAAATATTATTAATTATTAATTTTATGGACTTATTTAATATTTTATCTAGCTCATATTCAAGATTTGAAAAATAATAGCCCGATATTTTAATTTAATGCACCTGGATGTTAGCCCAATTAATATGGCCTAGGTATTCTATGACCCAACTCCAATTATTTAAGCTTCTTAATGTTAAATTTAAAAAATATTAATAATTAATTTTTCAATTAAGTTAGGCTAATAGAAAAAAATAATCTAAATAATTACTTACATTAATTATTAGCAAAGAATTTAAAAAATATCAATAACATCATATACGGTCAATGATGAATATAACAACTAGATTTAACTGTTGTATGTACCTTACTTACAATTTATTTTGTTTTTAATTTAATTGAACTAAAAAACTAGATATTTTTCATAGATTTTAGATATATAGCATAATTTATATATCTTTAATTCAAAAAATTAATTTAGACCATTAAACAATGGTAATGTGAGTAAATATTGGCCCATAGTTGATGAATATATAGCCTAGAGCATTGGCAATAAATTGGCTAATAAATTATTAATTGTACATTTATATCCGATTAATTATATGGCCTAACTACTTAAATGTCCGTGCAAAAGCACGCGAATTTTTTCATTTTTAATTATTAATTTTAATATTTTATATTTAAAATTAATATTAACCAATTATGATAAAAAATATAAATTTAATATTACACAAATTGGATATATAAAATGAATTAAGAATATATAAAATGTTAAAATAGATTAATATCACAAATAATTATATAAAAAAAGTAAATAAAAAGCAAACTAATATAGAAAAATATACTTTCATTTTAAAAAAATTGAAATCAATGAAATAATATTTCCAAGTGCAGTAATATGAGATGATTTAAATAATATTGTACTATGTAAACAGATTTAATATAGGAAATATTTAAGGAGATAATATTATAATAATGATGTAAAATTCTTTCTAAATGTTAAAGCACATTTAAAATGATAACAATGATACAAAATTCATATTTATTATTCGATCAATATGAAATAAATAATAATAGTTAATTTATTTATAAAAAATGAAAGATATTTCATTAATTAGAAAAAAAATATATAAAAATGAAGTATATAATAGCATATCATATTTTTGCATAAATCAAATTATAAAAAAAGTAATATAATAAATTTTTAAATAATACATTTAATTTCAAAAGGCCTTGGATTTTGACAATCAATTTTTTAAAAAAATAAAAATTTAAGTTATGAAATTAAGATAGTAATATCAATAATGACAAAACTTTAAAAGAAAAATAAAAAGAGAAAATCATACTCAATTTTTGTAAATTGAGGATCAATATATCTGATGGTCTAGTAATATTCACCTATGTGCATTAACCTAATAAAGTAAAAAATTTTAAAATATAGACTCATTCTATATTTAAAGTACTCCTTTTAATTTAAAAAAGATTCAATTAAAACTAATATGAGCCATCTACTTGGATATATGGGGCTAATGATTATGTTCATGTTAAAATTTTAATTCTTACAAGAATTAGCTTAAAAATAAATTAATTATTTAATGGACCTAGCCATCATTAATTTTTTAAATTACTATCCACTAATTTAAAGTTTTTTTTTATTAAAGTTGTGAGTAATAATAATTATTCTAGTAACCTTTTAAAATTAATTGATTTTTAAATTACTAGAATAGTTTTTATTGACCCAATATGAGCTCAACATTAATATGGCTATATATATATATATATATATATGTTATTAGCTCAATAAAATTTAATAATATTAATTTATGGGCATATTCTAATAAAATTTTTGTGAACCATATTAATTTATGTCATTAATATTAAATTGATTTTAACAAAATTAGTGGTAATTTAAAAATCGGGCTAATAAAAATATTGGGCCATTTCACTGGGTTAAAATAATTTATTGGCCATATTTATTGAAAATGCAGGCTCATATTTTAAAAAATTAGTGAAGTTGTCGTAGTAATCTAAATTTAAAATTAACAATTAATTTAATAGGCGAATGACAATATCTTAAATTATTTTGACCTTAAGTCATTTTAAGTTAAACTAATCTTATCCTCATTTTAAATATTAATGCGCTACTAATTTTTATTTAATTCTAAGTATTTCATTAAAATTAAAAAATTAATATATTCTAATAATTTAAAAGTTTTTATTAAAATATGATACATTTACATTTAGAGATAATTAAATTTGATATGAATTATCTCTCTCTATATACATATATACACATACATATAGTACGGGTATTCTGCTAGTTATTATTATGATATTTCAATAAAATAAAAAATTTAATGAACCTATATTCTAGTAATTTAAATTTTAAATATTAATTTATATCAATTAAAACTAATTTAATTGACTTTTAATTTTAACTGGCCAAGTGGTTATTAAAACATATCCATTATTATTGAGTATAACAACTGCCCAACTAAACAAAATATGTTTTAGGTGATATGGGCTAATTTTTTTATTCTAGACATTGTTGAGACTATGTAAAATCATTATCTCGCTAAGCTTATTCTTTTAATTTAAAAATTAAAATTTTGGGCTAAAAATTAATTTAATATATTGAGCTGATATTTTAATATGAATGGCTCTACAATTATTCTAGTATTTAGTTAATACGAAATTTTTTTATTAGTCTAATTAAATTTTTAAAAAATTTAATTTAAAAAAAATTTGAAGCTTAAATTTTTAAATATTTAATTTTAATTGGGCCTAATTATCTAATAATTTAAATGACCCATAATGAGTTGTGAAAATTACAATAAATGGCCCATTAAAATTAAAATATATAAATCCATGTATCTTATTGAAATATATTAAAACATCTAACCCATCAAATTAACAAAATCAATAATTGAATATTACTTTTAATATTTAAATTCTCCACTAATATTAGAAATAATACCTAACTTTCTAAATTAAAATTAGCCGCATATGGGCTCATTTAGTTAATGGACTAATATTATACCTGTATTAAAATATGTTTAAAAGATATAGTAATTTATTTAATTGGGCTAATAAAAATACAACCTTTTAATAAAAAAAAAAAAAAAACTCATAAGCATAGTTTGAATGTAAAGAATTACTCACCTAATTTTGGCCCATATCTTAGTAATAAAAATAATATGGCCAATATCTAAAAAATAGCTAATATATGGACCATTAATTTAAACTTTTATTGGTTAGCCCATATTTTCAAAGTTCAGCGAATTAATTACTTGTTATCTAAATAGGAATTAATGGCCTATAAAATTATTTTGATAACAAATTAAAAATTATCAAGAAGCAACAATCTTGAATGTACATGCAAATCCTCAATACTTCTATTCATTTTAGCTTTGCACTTGTAAGCCAACATGAGTTAAAGAAAAAATTGGAGTTGTCAAGTAACTGTAAAAATTGGGTATTCATACTTAGAAATTAAACTTAACTCTATATTAAAAAAAAAAAAATCAATCTTCAACAATCTCTTGATTTTCAACATTAACACTTCACAAATCACTCATTACAAGTATCAACATTCATTAACCAATTTCAAAATTTTACAATCACATTATTAAAATTTCAAAATCACATATTCACAGAGAAGAAAAGGCCTAAAAAATTTAGAAGGAATAATTGTGATTAAAAATAAACAATCCAACACTAAACCCATATTGCAATTGAAAGGGTCAAGAAGCACCAATCAATTTCATTTTACGGTGCCATTTTCATCAAATTTAGAGACATGCATGTCTCCAGCCCATGCTTCTCCACCACCTTCGCTATCTAATATGGGTTCAAATTTTAGAACCATCTTTGATTCAACATGCTCAGCATCTCCAATCTTTGGCCATTGATTCAACTTAGTAGCATCCCATTGATTCAACACAAGGTGGAGTCGTGGAATCACTACGGAGATAGAATGACAATAGAGATAGATCAAGATTTAAGAGAGATGAGAGGTGAGAGAAACGAAAGATAAGAAGGAGAGAATGGACGAGAGGTAGGTGTTATGCTGTGAGGAGAGATTGGACAAGAGGTCAAGTGGTGTGGGTCTAGAAGCTTCAAGCTTCTTTTAAAGGGTTCATAATATGATATCCCATATGGTAAAAATAGAAGCATATATATAAAAGTAATAAATCAGTTGGTTCAATTTTTTTTCATAAATTTTGGTTAATTAATTGATCTAAACAGAAAAAAAATAGAAAATAATAATTGACTAAATCAATTAAATTAAAAAATCAAACAGATCGAACCAAAATTACTTAGATCGATTTGATTTTTCAATTCAAATAAAAAACTACTCGGTCCTACTTAAAACCGTAATTAAAAAAAGTTGATATGGTAACTTTAACGTTTGTAAATCAAGCAAAAAAATCTATAAATTAAATAAACATAAAATTTCACATTAATCAATTAGTTTTGAAATGAAATTCATAAAATTTAATGATAATTAAAAGAAAATTATTTATACTTCAATTTAATTACTCAAATTGTTTTGCTAACATCTTTAAGATTGATATATCGTTGAACTTTCTTTAATTGTTTACTATAATAATTCATATCACATTTATTTATCTATACAATATGTGGGAAGGGGAGTATATTTGCTTTATCAAAAATGCCCTTCATTGTTCAAATTAATTACAATTATATTTTTGTTATTTAAATTAATTTTAATGTTCAAATAAATCTAAAATTCTTAATTTAAGAGCTCATATAAATTTAAAACTATTAGTCCTACTTATACTCTAACTTGACTTAAATATAAAATTTTATAAGAAGTAATTAACTAAAATAAGAAATTAATAAGCGAAAAATAAAAAAATAATTAACAAATAATATTTTTATACCTTTTATTTTTCAAAATTAATTATAATTATATTTTTATAATTTAAATTAATTTTAAAGTTTCTATAAATTTTAGATTCTTAATTTTAGAATTCAAATAAATGTAAAATTCTCAATTCTACTTATACTAAACTTCAATTAAATATAAAATTAATTACATTTATTTTTTTTAAAATAAAACTACTTCTAATTTTCACTGCAATTAACAAATAATATATAAAATTAATTTAAATTAAAATTTTATAAACATTAATATAAACCAATCCTCTTTATTTTTACTATTTACATAATTTATAATTTCTTTGATTTTATTATTTATATATATTTATATAGTTTAGGTTATACCATCCTCTTATACTATTATTAGCAATGCACATATTATGTTGTTTTTATAAATAGTATTTGTAATGCATATATTAAAGATAATCACTTTTAAGAATATTCATCATTAAAACCATAAGTAAAAGAAGTTGATATAGTAAATTTAGAGTTTGTAAAACAAACAAAAAATCTGTAAATTAAATAGACATAAAATTTCAAATTAATCAATTATCTTGGGATGAAATTCCTAAAAATTAATGAAAATTAAAAGAAAATTATTTATACTTCAACGTAATTACTCAAATTGCTTCACTAACATTCTTAAGATTAATGTATCTTTCAATTGTCATTAATTGTTTATTATAATAATTAATATTAATTTATTTGTCTATACTATATATAAATTAGGAAGAGGGGGAACATTAACTTTACCAAAAATGCCCTTTATTCTTTAAATTAATTACAATTATATTCTTATTATTTAAATTAGTTTTAATGTTTGAATAAATTTAAAATTCTTAATTTTAGAGCTCATGTTAGTCTAAAATTCTTACTCCTACTTATACTATAATTTTAATTAAATATAAAATTTTATAAAAAGTAATTAATTAAAATAAGAAATTAATAAGTGAAAAATGAAAAATAAAATCAATCTAATATATATATATTTATTTATTTATTAGGGGTGTGTGGTTCCTGTTTGGTTCTTCATTTTTTCGGTTCCGGTTCAGTACGGTTCTCAATTCTTTGGTTTCGGTTCAATTCTTGGTTATTGAAATAATTTTATGTAATTATTTCCTTAAAAAGTTATACTTGAATTAGTATTACATAGAATATATCTTTAGTTATATCCAAATAATATATTCTTTCACTATAATGTGCATATATAACTTCGAATTAAGTATATTATATAATATAATAGTATAATTATATCATATAATACCTTTTAACTATTTACTAATTATGTAATATTTAACTATAAGATACAAATATAATTATGAATTAACATAATTCTTCCAATTAAATATAATTATATTTTTATTATTTAAATAATTTTAAAGTCTATATAAATTTTAAATTCTTAATTATAAAATTCGTATAAATTTAAAATTCTTAGTTCGACTTATACTTAATTCAATTAAATATAAAATTTATTATGTTTACTTTGTTTTTTTTTAAGAAAACTAACTCTAATTTGCACTACAATTGAAAAAAAATATATATATATAAGTAATTTAAATTAAAAAATTTATCAATATTAATATTAACCATGTTTTTAATAGAATCCAATAGAAGCATTTTTCCATTTTTATTAATTTTTATTGATTTTTATTAAATAAATTAACTTAATAATTATAAAAATTGAAATTAAAATAAATAAATATAAAAGTGAATTAAAAATATAATAATTTTTTTTAAAAAAAAATTTTGCTCATGTCGTACTTTAAAATTAAATATGCTCCAAATACATGACAAAAGGAAATTAAAAAATCTCATTATATTGCTTTATTAGAAGTCAATAATAATTAGTTTTTTTTTTAATTTTTTTGTTTGAAATTTTCTTTTTATAAGTATCGTTGGGTTCACATTATAGAGGTATTTTAGAAGTCTAATAATATTTATTGAATTTTATTAAATAAATTAACTTAGTAATTATAAAAGTTAAATTAAAATAAATAAATAATTATAAAAGTAAATTAAAATTATAATGGTTGATTTTTTTTAAAAGTTTTTTAGCTCAATAATATATTTTGACATTGAATTTTGTGTTTATCATAATTAACATAAATATTAACATAAATAATTAAAGTTATATATATTAATTTCAAAAAATTTCAATATATCTAACCAAATAAATATAAATTTAATTGACAAAATTTATTAGTAAATAGAATTTTATTTGGATTAAAATTACTTGTCTAATTAAATTAAGATGTTAACTTATGATAGGATTTCTTTACTTTTTAATGCTGACATTTATATAATTAAAATGCATAACTTAATTATATTTTATTATAATTTCATATTTTATAAGTATATTTAATTTGTAATATTTTTTTAGTCATTTTGTATGTCCTCCACCTGCATTTTCATACTTATTTTTTCATAATTTTAATAAAAATTATTATAATCTATTTAGAATCCTAATGCAATAAATATTTTAAAACTAATAATTTTCTATTCATATTTTACTCAACATTTATTAATTTTTTAATTAGCTTATTTAATGGGAAAACTACATATTGTCCTTATACTGTGGACCAATAAAAATTATTTCATACTCTAATAATTTAAATCTAAATAATCATAATGGTATGTCAGTTAACAACTATGAATGAGGTCATTAAAAAATAATATTTATCAAAAACATTCTAAATTATAGCCCATATTCTAAGTAAAATTAAAATATTATTATAATCGTTTTTTTAAATTTAAAAGTTAGCCAGATCAATAAAAAATTAAAGTAACCTATTTATTATGGGCCAATATCATTTAGCCTCAAAAAATTTTTAATAAAATTTTAAAAATTAATTTTTTTAATTAGCTCAGTTAAATAAAAAATTTAAAGAGACATATTCTAATAATTTAAAATTTATTTTTTTTATTGGCCCAATGCACCTAAATGGTATGTTCTTTGTTTAATTAGGATACAGTACTTGATAAAATTTTAACTTGTATATCTTAATGTTAATAACAATTTTTGGAGGGGTCAATGATGGATAAGCTTAATATAGTGAACAGTTAAGAGCATACCCACATTTAAAATATTTTAAATTAAAATTAAAATTTTGAAGGCGTTGTGACTCTATTTCAAATTATTAAAATGTGGACTCATTAATTTTTTTTTATTTAATTGGGACCACTAATTAATTTTTTTTAAATTAAGTATGGGGCCATTAATATGGCCTAAGGTTGATTTTATTTAAATGTTTAACCATCAAGTTTGGTATTAGACAGAAGTAACATTTAAATATAGGTACTTCATGTATTTAACTCATAATTTGAATTTTTATTTAAAGGAAAATTTTTAAAATGTAGACTATTAATTTTTTAATTTTATTTGGTTAATAAAAATGTGCTACTTTGAGGTCACAAATTATTAGAATAAAAAAATCAATTAATAAAACTTATTAATTAAATTAATCAACCTTTTTGAAAGATAATACCTAAAAGAATATTTTATTAAAAATTTAATAAGACAATATTCTAACATAGTTTGTAATTTTTAATTTTAATTATATAATTGTTATTAATTGATTTTTTTTATTGGCTCAATAAAGTTTCAAAATAAATTTAAAAACTTTAACTTAATTACTAAATATTGGCCCAATATTCTATTAATTTAAAGTTTTTTTTATAAGTCCAATTAAATAAAATATTAATGATGATTATATTTTAAATATTTTTTATGTAAAATATTGGATCATAAAATGTTATAATTTTAGTGGCCAATATTAACTTGAAATTTGGGCTAATGGCCAATATATAATATCGAGCCATATATCTAAAAGTTAGAATTTTAACTGTGTTTTATATACCTTATTAGTTAAAATTTCAAATTTGGGCTAATATTAACTGCAACTCTAATAGTTCATTAAATGTGGGCTCATTATAATTTTAGAAGGTTAATTTTTTTAAAAATTATTTTTAAATGATTATATTTTTAAAAATTATTTTTTAAATGATTATATTTTTAATATGGCTAACAGTTAAACATGGGGCTAACAAAAATTTTTAAAAATTGTCATTTAATTGTTACATCCATATTCAAAATAGCTTAATTGATTTTTCTTTATTAGCCAAATTAAATATGGATATGACCACATACAATTTTTACCCGATACAAATTTGGTCTCATTAGTTTAATCAGTGACAATATAATAAAAATGTTATAATCATTATTTTATTTTTTTAATTTAAAAAATAAGTTTTAATATATTGAATCATATTGATTTAATTAAAACTAGTCTTTCAATTAAATTTAGTAAACACCTACGTCAACTTAACTCATTAAAGTTAAGTTAAATTTTTGTTGACCCTAGTAAGCTAACACTTATTTAAGGTTGATTCAAATGTGGCTCTATTTTAGTCAATAAAATTAATAAATTAATGATAATTATAATATTTAAATATATGAGACCGATTATGGATACAACAATTAGATCTAATTGTTTTATGTATTTTTTTTATAAGTAGAATATGGGCCAATAAATTAATATAATATTAAAATAAAATTTTTTTAAATTACTATAATATGGTCTCATTAAAAGTCTTTATTAGCCTATATTCTAAATATTATAATCATGAAATACAGTTAAAAACATATGGACTAATAAAAATTTTAATCAATTGTGAGTAAATGTATAAAATAACTAGATTTAGTTATTATATCCATCATTGGCCCATATAACATTGACCAATAACGAATATAACAACTAGATCCAATTAAACAAAATCATTTGGACCTAAAATTTTTCTTATTTTAAATTTTTTTATGTACCTATGTGAGAAACCGTTAGGAATTAAAACTAATCTTTTATTATAAAAAGATTAATTAAATTTAAAATTTTTAATATTTTAAATCAATATCAATTTAATGTTGAAAAATTAAAGTTTTAAAAGGCCAATACCGTTAATTAAACTGCGCATCATTTTGAAAATCAATTTAATTGATCCTTAATATTAAATTTTATGTTCTTTTTAATGATGGGTTGAATATTGATTTGCCAAATTGGACCATATATCGCCTTTTAGACACCCTCATTATTTTCAATTAGAAACAAGCCAACAAATTTTAAATTAAAATTAGTTAATTATTACAATTACTCTGTGTCAATAATTTTAAATTAAAAATATTGGCCTACATTCTTAATTATGTGTTGATAATATTCAATTTAATTTTTTATCTCAAAATTAAAAAATTTTGAGAACGCTGCGGTGGAGGACTGGGCGTTGCTTGAGGTCCAGGGCAGGAGGCAGGAATGAATCGAATCATACATTGAAATGGGAGAAACTAATCACTAGAATGATGGTATCAGATCCAGACTCCCTCTAGTAGATGTGTGGCTCGAGGACGAATCAGGTAGAAGCTAGTGGGCCTGTAACAACCTGCCTCTTCGGGATGGCAGTGGCCACGCAGAGAACGCTGCGGTAAAGGACTGGGCGTTGCTTGAGGTCCAGGGCAGGGGTAGGAATGAATCGAATCATACATTGAAATGGGGGAAACTAATCAGTAGAGACGCCTTTTGGTGAAATGGCCCAAAGAGTTATAAGAACTCCGGGATTAAGTGTGCTTGCTTGAGAGAAATTCTAGAATGGATGACCTCCTGGAAAGTTTTCCATTTCACTTATGGGACAAAACCGTGAGGCTCAGGATGGGGTTGGCCAAAGCAGACAATTTCTCTAGTGGTTGGAGTCAGAGCATTACAGATGGTATCAGAGCCGGGACCCCCTCTAGTAGATGTGTGGTTCAAGGACGAACCAGGCAGAAGCTGGTGGTCCTATTACAACCCGCCTCTTCGGGATGGCAGTGGTCAAGTAGAGAACGCTGCGGTAAAAGGGCTGGGCGTTGATTGAGGTCCAAGGCAGGGGGCAGGAATAAATTGAATCATATATTGAAATGGGGAAAACTAAGCACTAGATGCGCCTTTTAGTGGAATGACCTGGAGAGTTGGAAGAACTTCGGCGTTAAGCGTGCTCGGTTGAGAGAAATCCTTGGATGGGTAAACCCCTGGGAAATTTTTCATTCCACCTATGGGACAAAACTGTGAGGCCCAGGATAAGATGGGCCAAAGCGGACAATTCCTTTAGCGGTTGGAGTTGAGCGTTATAATTAAAAAAATTGTGAGCAATTACTTAGTTAACATTGAACTAATTAAATGGTAAAAAATATTAATATTTTTAATATTAGCCCATTAAATTAAGATATAAGGGTATAAAATAATGTTTATTTCAAATTGTTAGGCTAAAACAATTTATCAATTAATTTTAACAATGAGAAAATTTGTTATGGCCAAAAATATTTTTTAATGATATTGGTTGGAAAAATAAGCTTCAACAAATTGTTAGTAATCTATTATTTTTAAATTTTAAATACATATTTTTTTTATTTAATTAGATTTTAAAAACACATTTTGAAACTTATGTTTTTATTGATCCAACTTAATTGAAAAATTAGTATTAGAATAGATTAACTAAGAGACAATTAGTTTCTAATTTAAAATATCATATTAAATGGCCCCATAATCAAAATTTATATATTCATATATTTTTTATTATATGAGACTAGTCATAAGATTAGTAATTATTAGACTCATTAATCTGATAATATGTTGGCATATTAATGTTGTTATGCTAAAATTTTAAATTATCAGAATATTAGCTCATTAAATTAAAATAAATTTATTTTTTTTAAAAAAATAATATTAAAGTAATGGATATTAGGTTCATTTAGGTCAATTTTTTAATATAATTGGCCCATTACACAGTTCATATTAAACAGCTAGCCATTATGAGCCTATTCTAATAATATTTAGTTATTTAGCTTTGTAATATGGGCCGTATATCTAATGTCACTCTGTTTTTATTTTTAATCTAAAAAATTTTAATTACTAGTTAGGTCAATTAAATTTAATTATTTAATCAATATTAAATTATTTCTATCTTTAATAAATATGTTTATTGCATTGTTATATTTCTATTTTTTTTTTATGAAATCTTTATTAAAAATTTTAATTCACAAAGTGTAGTCTATATAAAAAATTATAAAAAAAAAAGATAGAGATTTAGCTTCTTTATAATTAGTATGTATTATGTTTTATGTTAATAATTTAATATTCATTTTATTTCACTTTTCTAAGATTAATTAATACTAATTATTATTATCATTATGGCTAACTTATGGCCATTTAATTGAAATAGCCAAATAAACAGAAAATATTTTACTGTTACAAAATATGAAATTGAATGCTTTTTTTACCATTTTTCACTTAAATAATATTTAGTTATAAATTAATTTTTTATTTAAATGGTTTTCATTTGTTTATCTATATATAGTATGTCATATGAGATATTTGACGCACATTAAGCACTTTACTCTCACCAAGTATTTTCATTTTACCTAAATACTCTCAAATCTTTTTTTTTCATTTGCACTATTTTTTTATTATTTCTTTCAAAAGTTATTAATTATAATTCTCAAAATTTATTTATTTAAATATGTTTAAATAATATTTATTTAATTATTAATTTTTTTTATAAATTTCCTATTTAATATTTCTTAAATTTTGAATATTTTATGTCATTATAATTATATATCGAATGCAATTATAACTAATATTTTGATTATCCATATTTGATTATCATTAATTTTCAATAGAATTATTTTTAAATTTTAATTAAATATTTATATTTTTATGCATAAATTATCTCTTAACTATATTTTTATATAAAAATAGAATTTCAAAGATAAATTACAAATATGATTGCATTGAAAATTTAGCTACAAATAAAGATGATTAAAATAATTAAAGTTACAGTATTAAAATTATAGAATTTGTCTTTTAAAAAATAGTATGTATTTTTAATATTTATTATATTAATAGAAATTGATGATATTTTAAAATTTTAATTTTTATGAAATGTATTTATTTTATATTATAAATTTATGTAAAGTGATAACCATTTTTATCAAAGAATTATTTTATAAAAAATATATCAAACTAATAAAAAAATTACACTTAGATATAGTAATTTTAAAAAATAATATAATAGAATGTTATTTTTAATCAATAATAATGTTATATATTTTCATTATTATTGAAATTAAATAATCCAATTCATTATTAGTAATTTAATTTTTTTTATTTTTTTATTATGTTAATAACAAAAAAATTATATTTATATATTTTTAAAATAATATTATTTTCTCATTAATTTAATGTATTTTCTATAATTTGCAAAAAAATAAATATTGATTTACATAAATTATGAGATAAAATATAAAAATTCATGAAATTTTATTAGAAACTATTATTAATATATGTATAAAAGAATTAAATATGTATTTTAATTAATTATATCATAAATTAATTAAAAATTTATTATTATAACAAGTAAAAATTTATTCAAATAAAATTGAATAAAAGAAAATTTCAAATTAAAATTAATTTAATAATAATTAATCTTATTTAAAATATAATTAAAATTTAAATTAAAAAATAAAAATTATAAATTACCCATGCATAATATGTATATTATGCTAGTTTTTATCAATTTTTAAGCGTCACAACTTCATTAGAACATGGCAAATGATAAAAATTTACTATTTGGTAAATTAGTGACTTTAAAAAATTAAAATTAGTCATTAATGTTACATTGATCATTAGCCTCATATAATTTAATTTTTAATAATTAAATTGATAGGTCAATTCAACTTAAAATATGTGTGAAATAACCTAAATATCAATTTTTAACTCATTAATTGATAGTTAATTTATGGCCTAATCCACATTCATTAATTGATATTAAATTAATGTGGCTAGTTCAGATTTATTAATAATTTATTTTAACATATTTTGACAATACTATGATATTTAAATATGCAATATTTTTAAAATTCAAAAATTAGTAGGCCAATAAAAATTGATTAAAGTTATTATAACACATTTAAAGTACACTATGGCTGTCTAAAATATTTTTTATTGGTTCAATTAAATAAAAAATTTAATGAGTATATTCTATTAATATGAAGGTGATTTTTTATTGGCTCAACTTAGTTAAAAAAATATGATTCATATTCTAATCCTTTAAAAATCAACCATAATTACTTTATTTTTTCACTTAATAAAAAAATTAATTTCAAATTAATAGAATATAGACTTATTGATTTTTTTGCTATGTGGGTATGTTTAATGGTTGGCAACTTAGTTAAGACTAATTTTTAAAATATCAATTAATGATGATTATAATATTTAAATATATGAGATCAATGATAAATATAACACTAACATATAATTTGTTAATGAACCATATTTTTTAAACATTTTAATTTAAACATACCCACATATATGGCCCAATGTATCCAAACTCAAAGAATTAAAATGATGGCCCCATTTTTTAAAATTAATGAGTCATATCCATTTTTTATTAGCCCATTAAGTTGATTGGGCCACCTTAAACATAATCTAAAATATGTTCAAAGTATTTACTTTTAAACAATTTTTTAAATTAATTTAAAATATGTTGGGCTAATGGATATTAATGGCCAATATTATAGTAATTTAAAAGTATTTTTAAAATTATTTTTTAATAATAAAATATTTTTTTTAAAAAAAATTATATAAATTAGTTTTTATTGATCTAATAAAATTAAAAAAAAAGTGTTCAACATTTTTAAAATTTTCCTTTATATTTTGTTTAATTTTATTTAAAAAATAAGTTGTGTGATATTTTTGTTAATTATATGGCCTAATATCCTAAATTTAAAAGAATTTATCCCAACTAATTAAAAAAAAAATTAGCTCAATTACTATTAATTAACCACTAATTTTTCAACCTTTTAAATTATTGGCTAGTTTAACAATATTTAATTTATTATCCACTAATTAATGAGTCAATTATAAAGTTGATTTGTTTATTTATTTAATTAAATAAAAAAAATTAATGAACTCATATTTTAATAATTTGTAGCTTACTTTTTTATTGCCCAACTTAATTGAAAAATTAATCTCTATTATTTTTAAATTCATTTTTAAGTAAATAGATGGAGCAATAAAAAAAATAAGCACCTATGGGGCCAAGTTATTTAAAATAGTATTATAACAGCTAGGTCTATATTTTCTAATAATTTATATTTAAATTATTCAATAAGCTTATGTATTTTTAAACAAAAATTGTGTATATTTAAATTAATGAGCTGCTATTTTTTTGGTCAAGTTTAGGAAAAAATTTAATGGGCTAACATTTTAGATAATGAGTTAGGTGATTATTGGTTCATATTGTTATATATTGCAATTTTTTAACCTAATATTGCCCTAAAAATTAGTATAACAACATGAAAATATTTAACTTATATTACCATGTTAATGTTATATGTGAATGAAGGATTAAATATGCATAGTTTAATATTTCTTTTTTTATTGATATGGGCTATTAGTTTAATTAATATTTGGGCCAATTTATTTAACTCACATTATTAATAGTATTGCCTAAGTCAATTTAATGTTTGACATATATTAAGCTAAATCATGAACTAATCAATTAAAATTTTGTACTAAGTTAAATTTAAATTAATGTCCTGAAAAATTATAAAATTTAATAATTTCGTCATTAAATTGTTATACGGCTCACATACCCATATTTTTTAATAATTTTATTTAGCTAGACTAAAACCTATATATAACAATTGAATATTGGCCCAACTTACTTTAAAAAATAAATGTTAATATTTTAGTGTTAAAAAGTAATAATTTTTATATTTTTTATTTAGTTGGGCCACTACTATTAATATCATAATAGACTAAAATGGGCGAATATTAGAATATCTAATTGTAATTACCCCATTTATTGCTAATTAAATGACAATTAGTAAACAATCTAATAAAAAATTTTTAGATTTTTAAAATTTTAAACAATCTAATTAAATATCATAATAGACAATTAGTAACAATACATTAAAATGGATATTGTTTAATTGTTACGAACACTTTTAAATATTATAATTTGGTCCAACTAACTTTAGTTAATATTCAAAATTTTCATTTAAAAAATGTTATTCCATACTTTAAATTTTAAAGATTAGTTTTTATAGTTACATATTCACTTATTAAAATATATAAAAGTATAGGTGTTAAATGGCGCTAGGTCTAGTTATTAATTAGACTCAATAATAAATATTAAAGTACTAAGTTAATAAAATTTAAATCATCATTATTTAAATAATTTAATATCTAGGTATGGGTAGTAATATTTAACTTAATTTAATTAAATTAATTATGTACGATTATAACATTTATTTTTAAGTAATAAAAAAATATTTTCAAAAGATTCAAATGATAAGTTAAATATATAAAAACACCTACATCTAAATTAGCCTAAATATTAAAAAAAAATAAATCTTAATGTTAATTAAATGTTGACTTTAAATAAAATTTAGTTCATTTATTTAAAATATGGCCCAATAGAGTAAAAAATTGTTATGCCCAATTTGAGTAAGCTGTTTATCTCCCCATTGACAATATTAATAGAAATAATGTTTAAAGTATTTTTAAATAGGCTGTCAATCAATTTTTAGATATATACCCATTAAAATATTTCTTAAATGTTATCTATTAGTCCAAATTATTGGCCCAACTTTTTTGTCCCTAATGGACTAGGTCAATAATATATGTACTCACTCACACTAATATTGACCCAACTAAGTTTTGCCCAATACTGAATTATATTAACATTTAATAAATAAATTAGATTAATATGGATCTAGTTATAGGTTAGTAAATAGTAATACTAATCTATTCAAATTGGCAACACATTCAAATGATGAGTAATTTTCGTAAACAGTATGACGGATCCACAATTCTTCAATACTTCTTCATCATAATATTACATAAATTAATTTGTCTATAAGCCAAGTTTGACATTATTAACATTTATTGGGCCAAAATTAATTTAATTATGTGATAACATAGGTTTAGTTGATATTAGAATATATTTTTTATTTAATAATATATTTACAAATTTATATGGCTCAATATTAATATTTAATTGGTATGTGGGCTAATTAGTAACGATTAAAACAATAATTGGTTTTTATTGGCTAATATGGGTAATCTAAAATATTCTTAGGAACTATTGATATTAAATAAGTACTCACAATTAAAATAATTTAAACATCCTAAGTGTTAGATATATTTACCCACATTACGGATATTTTGGACTTTCAATAAATATTAGTTGGTCATTTAAAATATATTGACCTCACAATATTAATTGGGTTAATACCTAAATGATTAACTATTCTTAAATTAATTATTAGTTATTTGTTCTTAGTCCATATATTTAATTAAAAAAAATTTATAAAATCTATTTAAAAATATTATTATTTTAATTGACCATTCATTGAGATTTTAAATATCAGCCCATCCTGCCATTTTAAATTCAATAAATTTGATTTTAAAGAAAATATCCATTAATTGGCCCATTAATTAGGTATATTAACTAGGCCATTAACTAATTTTTATTATTAAAATGTTGGCCACTAAGTTTTCAAAATTAAAAAGAAATAAATATTAGTAGACTAGAATAAAGTTTTTTTATTGGCCCAATATGACAATTATTAAAATTATTAATATTATTTAATATATCCAATTAATATTCTGATAATTTAAAATCCATAATGAGTTTTTTATATTTAAATGTCATAATCATCATTTAAATATTTTTTTATTAATTATCGATATTTTTTGAATTTATTTTTCATTAATAAAAAAGAATTTTTAAAAAAATTAAATTGGGAGTGGGTCTAACATATTAACTTATATATAAGTGAGCAAAATGGACCAATATTTGAAGCCAAATAGATATTAAACAAATAGCTAAGTTATATTCTTTTAAGCTAATTGTTGACCAATATTTCAGTTAGGTCCCCATTTACTGATGTGAAAAATTTAATGAAGTCATATTCTAATAATATGGACAATTAAATGGCCAAATTGTCTTTGATATAAAAAAATGGCCAAATATTATTATTAAATTACTAATAATAAATATTTACTCAATATATCTGAGGGTCTAGTAATATTCACCTATGTGTATTAACCTAATAAAGTAAAAAATTTTAAAATATAGACTCATTCTATATTTAAAGTACTCCTTTTAATTTAAAAATGATTCAATTAAAACTAATATGAGCTATCTACTTCGATATATGGGGCTAATGATTATATTCATGTTAAAATTTTAATTCTTACAAGAATTAGCTTAAAAATAAATTAATTATTTAATGGACCTAGCCATCATTAATTTTTTAAATTACTATCCACTAATTTAAAGTTTTTTTTTATTAAAGTTGTGAGTAATAATAATTATTCTAGTAACCTTTTAAAATTAATTGATTTTTAAATTACTAGAATAGTTTTTATTGACCCAATATGAGCTCAACATTAATATGGCTACTAAATATATATATATATATATATATATATATATATATATATATATATATATATATATATATATATATATATATATATATATATATAATGTTATTAGCTCAATAAAATTTAATAATATTAATTTATGGGCATATTCTAATAAAATTTTTGTGAACCATATTAATTTATGTCATTAATATTAAATTGATTTTAATAAAATTAGTGGTAATTTAAAAATCAGGCTAATAAAAATATTGAGCCATTTCACTAGGTTAAAATAATTTATTGGCCACATTTATTGAAAATACGGGCCCATAGTTTTAAAAGTTAGTGAAGTTGTCATAGTAATCTAAATTTAAAATTAACAATTAATTTAATAAGCGAATGACAATATCTTAAATTGTTTTGACCTTAGGTCATTTTAAGTTAAACTAATCTTATTCTCATTTTAAATATTAATGCGCCACTAATTTTTATTTAATTCTAAGTATTTCATTAAAATTAAAAAATTAATATATTCTAATAATTTAAAAGTTTTTATTAAAATATGATACATTCACATTTAAAGATGTAATGTCAATTAATTTTTTAAAAAATTTAATAGGCTAATAGTTTTTATTAATTTTTATTATCCTAATAAAATATCACCTAATAAAAGGTTAATTGATAAAATGAGCAAAATATGGGCCAATATTAACAAGCTTTTAAGAATATGGCCAGCTAAGGAAAATTTAGAAGTATGAATTTATCTTTTCAACATAACAACTAGACGTTGGAAAAAACCCGTCTTGTTAATTTTCGTTATAATATTTTCAATTATTAATTAGGAAAATGTTAATTAACGAAAGTATTTACCCATTATTGATACCCATTAATTAAAAAAACTTTTAAAATTAATTAAGAGCCACAGCCCCTCCAAAAAACTTTTAAAAGTTTTTTAAAAAAATAATAAAATACCAATAACTTTGAATAAAAAATATAAAATTATTAATATTTTTATAAGTTATTTTTTATTGATCCAATTAATCAATTAATGCTTATAATATTGACTAATAAATCAATATTGTTTTATTTTTTATAATGGATATATGAGCTATTTTTAAGTAATACAAAAACTTAAAATGAATTAAATCCCTGTAGCATAGTAATAAAAGCTTTCTATTTGATACTTAACTAAATATATTTAAATCATTGGATTTTTTTATTGGCCCTGATAAATGGATGTAGGTGTCCATTTATTTTAAAATTTTATTGAGCTAATAAAAAAAATTAATTAATGACATTAATTAATTTTTTACAAAAGGCTAAATTAGTAATCTAAATTGGCTGATATACTTTTAATTCGATAACATTAGAATATTGGTCCAAGCTTACTATGGCTCGGATATTAGATTTTGGGGTCACAATATTTTACCCCAAAATTTAATAAATTATTATTTTAATTATTAAGTTCTGATAAACACCCATTAAACTCAATTAATATGGGGCATTTAATTAACCAACCCATATTTTAATCTCTTCACTCAATTAGTTACTTGAGGTACTTGATTATTAGAATATGACCTCATTAAATTTATTATTTAATTAAAAATAAGTTATCCCATCTATTCTAATAATAAAAAAAATTTAAAAAGAATTATTTGATGCTTAATTTATTTTTATTACTTTAAATGGGAATAAAATAATTTAATTTAATAACTTGATTTAGATATTTTAATCTAAATGGACAACATTATGAGTATGTTAAATAAAGTTGAATATGACCAATTCTAAATGTTTAAACACTCAATAAGCTTACTTTTAGCTCATTTTTACCAATCTAGTTGTTATATGGACCACATAAATTGGTAGGTATGCCCTATTCTAATGTATCTAATTTAGAAAATATTAGATTCAAATTAGGTCAATAAAAAATATTTAATTCGGATATAAGTAAATTAAGTCATTAAAATTTTTTAACGATGGATGCAATATTTAGAAATAAGTATTTTATATATTTAACTCATAATTTGAATTCATTTATTATTAGTAGATGAATGTTATAAATATGAGTATATTCTTAATTGTCTCTCATGATTCAATAAAAATTTATAAAATTATCAATAATTACGGGTTGATATATTACGAATAAAAGAATATTAAGCCATATTTATTAATTTAAAAATTATAATTATTCTAATATTATAAGTGTAATATATATATATATATATATATATATATAACCTTTTTAATGAGCCAATCTTTTTATTAAGCTTCAAAAATATTATCCTAGATATCAATCATTTAGACCAAAAAGTACGTTTTTTAAACTTATTACCCATTGTATACATGGGTACCTAATATTGGACACATTAACTAATATCCACATTAAATTAGCCATAAAGTATTCTAAAATTTTAATTTAGAAGTGATATATCGGACCAATAATAGATAAAACAACTAGTCCCATTTTATCAATTAACTTATTAAAAATATTTAAATAATTAAATAGGCAGTGTTCATTAGCAACTAATATATTTTATTTAATTCTTTTAATTAGCATAAAAATATTTTGAAATTTAATTAATTTAAAATATAAAAAATCAATTAATAACAATTATAATATTTAAATAAATAGGGCCAATGTTAGATAAAATAACTTAGTTGGGCCAATAAAGTAAAAAAAACTAATTGTGAGTATTTAATAAATTGGTCGCCAATTACATCTTTTTAAAATTCAGCCCAAATTGGTCATTAATTTTCAACTAACTTATATATTCAGCGTTAGACTAATTCTTTTTTATTAGCCTAATTAAATAACCAATAAACCATATAATAAATGCTTTATTGGGTTAATTTTAATTCTTTAAGTTAAATATTTTTCTTTATTGAGCCACTCTAATAATTTCTTTTCTAATGTCCAATTTTAAAAAGTAGATATATGTACTCTAATATTTTCCATCATTGACCAAACTAAATTTATTTTAATGAGTTCAATATTTTAAAGAATATTGGATATACCCTCTGTAATTTTAAATTGGTCATCGATATTTTTTAAATTTATTTATAAATAATATAAAAAACTTAAAAAATTCAAAATAAAATGTGAGCCAAGCTAAAAATAAAAATGGCCTAATAAGTTTATTTAAATGTGGCCTACTTATTAAAAAGTAAACAAAATATTTTAACTTTATTAGTATACATCCAATTTTGTATACCATTAAATATATACATGTAAAAGGCAGGAAGGTATTCCCAAATAAATACTATGCAATACTTTATTTAAAGAGCTTATCATAGGTCAATTTTCATAAATAATTTTCTTTCATACTAATTATTATTTAATTTTTTTATCTTTTAATTGTCATTATTATTTATAATACTACCTTAACATTTATGATTTAAATTATTATTTTTTAATTTAATTTTTAAAAATTAAGACCTTTTGTGATTAACTATAATATTTAAAAATTATTTATATTTTTTTATAAATTCATTTATGCAAAATTATTATTTATGAGTATCTAACTTATTATTTTGAAGTGGTTAATTCTTATTAGTTGAGAATTTCATATTATAATCATCATTCTCTTAATTGTAATTATTTTTTTTAATTCTAATGAATTAAAACAAATGTATTTTAATGGGTTAACTAATGATACTAATTTAACATTTATTTAACAATATTCAATAATAATGAGTCCATTAAATTATTAAGTATTAATTTATTTGGCTTATTTATAATTCTAACGAATATTGATTTAAGACTAAAAAATATTTTGTTGGGCAAAGCAACTTAGGTTCCGTTTGGTTTCCATATTAAAAGCAAAACCAGTATTGAATTGGAATCAAGCAGAATCAGAAACAAAATAATAAATTTTTATTTATATTTGATTCACTACATAATCGGAGTCGGATTCCTTTACAACGTATTTGTTATTAGTTAATTATCCACTAAGATATTGGATCAGTATTTTATTATTTAAATGTTGTTTAAATATCCATCAATATTGATCCAAAATATTGACCTAGGTGTTAGATAAAAAATTTTAAAATTTAAAGTCATTAATTTAAAGTTAATGTGGCCCTTTTATTTAGTATACGATTAATTAATTTAAATTAAGTCAATATTAATTAAAAATTTTATGGACAAACTATCTTTTAGCTAAAATAAATTTATATTAATTTATAAAAAATTGCTTAATTTTCTTATTTAAATATAACAATGACCTAGCTTTTTAAAAATTGAATTTAATAAAAACTCAATATTCATTGGTATTAAAAAATTAACAGTTAACTTCATAAAAAGAAATTAATAAGCGTATAAAAATATTGATATCCCCAAAAAAAGAAAAGAATAGGGTCATAATTTGAATATGGCCCAAATTCGGCTACATCCATCATTAGATCAGTTATACGACTACCAATCATCAATTAATATTTTCTTTATTAAAATAAACTAATTTTAGTTGGATATAGACCATGAATTTATAACATTTGGGCCAATATTTTAATTGTGGTTTTCAATATTTAGAAATGAAATTATACTTTATATGGATATAACAATTTAATATCACTATCATTAATTAATATTTTTAATCTAATAAGCTTACTTAATTCATATTTTTCATTGGCCCACATTTTTAAAATTTTAAATGATCATTGATATTTTTTAAATTTATTTTTAAGTAATAAAAAAATTGACCCATAAAATATGGCCATATTTCAAATATTTTAATTGGTTCAAATTTTTTAATATATCATTAATTTAGAATTTAATCCAATTAAAAATATTCAAGTAAAAAATCTGGATCATACTTTATCAGTCACTCATTTAGATAAATGTTCATATTATTAAATATATGGACCATTAATTTAAACTTTTATTGGTTAGCCCATATTTTCAAAGTTCAGCAAATTAATTACTTGTTATCTAAAAAGGAATTAATGGCCTATAAAATTATTTTGATAACAATTTTTTAACTAAATTGGACCACTAAAAAATATCTTTTTATTTAGAAAATATGAACCCATATTAGATAAATGGACAATGTTTTAGTAATTTAAAATTTTTTTATTAGCCCAACATTTAGATATTAAATGGTCATTAGTTTATTAACATATTAAAATATCCATTGGTGACAATTAGAAATATGGGTAATCTTTTAAATTAAAGGATTAGTTCATTTTAATATATGATGATTATATAATCTAAAATATCAATTATCAGCCCTAATTTTTATTAGATATATTTAAATACTTAGAAAATTTATTTTTTTTAATTGAGCTAGTAAAAAATATTTTAAATTACTAAAATATTGACCATATATCTAATATGGGTCGATATTTTCTAATAAGAATTTGTGCAAAATTCGATATTTTCTATGATACTCAGCAACTGATAATAAGCTTCAATTTAATTGGGCCACATTTTAACAGTAAATTTATAAAAAAAAGTAAGTTTCAAATTATTAGAATATGAGCTCATTAATTTTTTAAATAATGAGTCCATATTTTAATTTTTAAAAATTAGTTTTTATTGACCTAACAAAATTAAAAAATTGGTGGACATTTATTGGCCATAAAATTAATAAAAATAATCTAAAATACCATTTAAATTTAATTAATATTACTAGAATTTAAAAAATAATGAGTACATAAAACTAGGTTGAAATTGTGGCCCATCCCCTCTACTAGTTTTTAAATAGTTTCCTTTAACTAATAATTTTTTTTTTTTGATATTTCAAGTAATAAGAATATGGTAAAATGTGAGAATAAGACCTAGATATTAAATTGGGGTTTTATTGACCTAATAAAAAAATTTTTAATTATTAAATCAAATAATACATTAAACAATTTTATTGGTCTAGTTTTTTTAATAAAGTAAAAAACTTAATAGTTCATAAAGCACTTAGGTCTAGTTGTTATAACTATCATTGCAACCAATTTTTCTAGTTAAATATAAATTAATTTTTTATTTAATTGAGCTAATAAAAAAGCTTGAATTATTGACCCGCTAATTTTATTAGTTAAAGGAAACCCCACTTATGGATATTAAAAGTTTCAATTTGATATTTGGCCTAGCTCAATTAAAAGAATTTTTTACATAATATAATAATTTAAGGTTTATTTTTTATTGAATATTTAATTTTATGCAAAAATACATTAATTAAAATAAACCTTTAAGCTTAACAAAAAAAAATAATGCCTAATTTTTATTGATCTCATTAGAATATGCTGTGGGCCACATTTAAAGAGTTTGTTTAATTTGGCTAATAAAAAATTTTTAAATTACTAAAATATTGACCCATAAGTATTCTAACCCAAATAAAAATATAATTTGAGATGTATTTTAATAAAAAAATATAAATTGAAATTATAATTTAAAAATATTCACAATTAAGGTTTAAATTCAATTCTAACAATTAAGGTTGCATTTAAATATTTTAATCTTAATATTATATCACATTAATGATATGGTACAAATTGACCAATCAAATATCACTTTAAATTTAAAAATTAATATTTTAAAATTAAAATATAAACTCATTAAATTTTTTTTAATGAAACTAATAAAAAAATTTCAAATTACTTAAAAAAAATAATTAAACTTACTAATTTATAATTTGAAATATAGAATATGGAAAACTGTAAGTACTAGAATATATGGGCTCACAATTTAATTTTTTTCCACAACTTAAAGTAAGTAAAATTAAATATGTTTAAATTCAATATAAAACGGATATGGGCTACTATCCATATAAAAATTATGTCTTACGTTGCCCAATAAACTTTTTTTTTTAATCGTATAGCCAATAAACTAGAATTAGTTACCAAAAGATTCACTAATTTTAAAAAAATTATTGATAGGCCACTAATTTTTAATATAAAGGCCTAATTAGGTTGAGTAATTTTATTGGCTCTATTTAATTATTTAAAATATTTCTAATTAATACCTAGAATATTATTACTATACACTAAAATAAGAGACACTTTTACTGTTCCTAAGATACAATAAAAATACTATCTTGCCCTCTTTTTTACACTTCTTTCACTTCTTTGTTTAAGGCTATATGCATGTAGTAGGGCTATACACGATTCTCAGGGGTCCCAAATGAAACTGAAAAATCATACCGAATCGATATAAATCATACAAAATAGAAGTTATTTTAATACTTTAGTTCGGTTCTGATTTTTCACTAAGAATCGAACTAAAACTAAATTTATGCATGTGTTTTTCTATTTTTTTTGATGTATTATATACTTTTAATATAATTATATAGATTTATCTATGTCCATTTAATTACAAACTAAACACAACCTAACATTATATTTCATTTCTCTATATTTTCTTAATAATTTTAGTTATATATACATTAAATTACTTTATAATTCTTAATTATAAATGTACTATTATATTATATATATGTTAATTCATAATCTATTAGTAACTAAGAGTTAAATATTACATAATTAATAAATAGTTAAATTTTATATTATATATAATATACTTAATCCTAAATTATATATACATTTTATAATTAGGGATCATATAATTTAAAAATAACTAAAAGATATATTATATGATATATTATTTATTAATAACTCAATTCAAAACTTAAATACTAATTCAAATATGACTTTTTTAAGGAAATAATTATATAGAATTATTTTAAGAATTGAGAATCGAATTGGAATCATATTATATCGAATCAGAATCGAAATCAAAGAATCAAAAAATATATTAAATCGAAATTGATACAATGAAGAGCCCAACTAAAATTATACTGAAATTTCAATTCAATTTCGATTTATAAGCAAATCCTAAACTAAATTGGAACCACACACCTCTATGTGTGGGGCTTGGAAAGTGACGAGCCCACGTGGTGCTGTGTAAGTGTGAAAATTTTGTTTTGCATTGGAAAAGATCCAATGAGAGTTTTTCGTCTACAATTCCGTCATCTCACGAGAATTATCTCGTATTTTCAATATACATTAAATATTGAATAAATATGGAATTGTATCTCTCATTTGACATTATTAGTTAAACAATGAGAAAAAATATGCAATTTTAAATACAAAAATGCTACTAAAATATATTAATTTAAAATAGTTTAAAACCAAATTTAATATATTTTAATTATAAAATTTTAAAAATAATTAGAATTGTTAGTCTACTAAATATGTAAATTTGATATATATGTAATAAATAATAAATTTATTTTACTCTTAAATTTTTATATAATTTCATATATTTAATTTATTTTTAATAACTCAAAATATTTTTAAAACTGTGCATACAGTGTTAGGTTTTTTTAGATGGATTAATTAATTTAATTTTTTTAACTAGCATTAGTTATCATTTTCTTCTTTTATAATTAGATTTTTATAATTAAATATTTTTTTATTATAAAATTATATTGAATATTGAATATATCATGGATGTCTTCCTTGAAGAGCTTCCAGGGTTGCCACCAGGAAGGGAAATAGAGTTTTGCATTGATGTTGTGCCGGGTACAAACCCTATATCAATGCCGCCTTATAGGATGGCACCAGCAGAATTGAAAGAGCTAAAGGAACAACTACATGAGCTTTTGGACAAGGGTTTCATACGTCCGAACACTTCACCCTGGGGCACTCCTATTCTATTTGTGAGAAAGAAGGATAGGTCATTGAGGTTGTGTATTGATTATAGACAGCTGAACAGGGTGACTGTGAAGAACAAGTATCCACTTCCTCAGATCGATGATCTGTTTGATCAGCTTTGAGGAACTAGATTCTTTTCCAAGATAGACCTGCGATCAGGTTACCATCAGTTGAGAATCAGGAATGAGGATGTGTCCAAGAAAGCATTCAGGACAAGATATGGTCATTATGAGTTCTTGGTGATGTCTTTTGGACTCACTAATGCACCAGCAGCCTTCATGGACTTGATAAACAGGGTGTTCAGGCCATTCCTGGACCGTTTTGTCATCATATTCATAGATGATATTTTGGTATACTCTCGGACCGAGGAAGAACACGTATGGCACTTGAGGATGGTGTTGCAGACTTTGAGGGAGCACCAGCTATATGCCAAATTTTCAAAATGTGAATTTTAGCTAGAAAGCATCTCATTCTTGGGACACGTGGTTTCTAGTGAAGGTATTCAAGTGGATCGCAAGAAAATTGAAGCTGTAACTGATTGGCTTAGGCTTACAACAGTCACTGAGGTGTGAAGTTTTCTGGGTCTAGCTGGCTACTATAGGTGTTTTGTGCAAGATTTTTCCAGGATAGCAGCTCCCTTAACTAAGTTAACTCAAAAGAATGTTCCATTCATTTGGACAAATGATTGTGAGGAGAGTTTCCATAAGCTTAAGGAGTGTCTAACCACCGCCCCTGTGTTGACACTACCGATGAGTGGTGAAGGATATACCGTGTACTGTGACGCCTCCAAAGTTAGCTTAGGGTGTTTTTTGATGCAGAATGGAAAAGTAGTGGCTTATGCTTCAAGGCAGCTGAAGAGACATGAGCAGAACTACCCCACCTATGATCTGGAAATGGCGGCTGTAGTCTTTGCACTAAAAATCTGAAGACACTACCTGTATGGTGAAGTGTGCGAGATATACACCGACTACAAGAGTTTGAAGTACATCTTCCAACAGAAGGATTTAAACTTGAGACAGAGGAGATGGATGGAGCTTCTGAAGGACTATGATTGCACCATCCAGTACCACCCTGGGAAGGCCAATGTAGTAGCAGATGCTTTGAGCAGAAAATCTTCTAGCAGTTTGGCGCACATATCAGCAGAGAAGAGACCATTGATTCAGGAAGTACATGAGTTGATGGATCAAGGTCTAATCCTAGATCTTTCAGATGAGGGGGTATTGTTGGCTCATTTTTCAGTGAGACCAGACCTGCGAGACAGAATTAGAGTTTTCCAGTACAGAGACCAACAATTGATGAAGATCATATAAAGAGTACAGCAGGGTGAAGGTGGTGAGTTTGGATTTGCCAATGATGGCGCCCTTATGCAAGGTTCCAGGATATGTGTGCCCTATGTGGACAATCTCAGAAATGAAATCATGCGAGAGGCACACTATACACTGTACAATATCCACCCAGGCTCCACCAAGATGTACCACGATGTGAAAGATAGCTATTGATGGAATGGCATGAAGAGAGACATAGCAGACTTCGTGTCCAAGTACTTAACTTGTCAGAAGGTTAAGTTTGAACACCAGAGGCCATCAGGGAAGCTGCAAGAGCTCCCTATCCCATAATGGAAGTGGGAGATGATTATTATGGATTTTGTGACTGGGTTGCCTCGTACCTCGAGAGGATATGATTTGATATGGGTAATTGTAGACCGCCTAACTAAATCAACTCATTTCTTGCCTGTGAAGACTACATATTCTATGGCACAGTACGCCTGACTCTATATTCGAGAAATCGTCAGATTGCATGGAGTTCCTGCTTCCATAATATCTGACAGAGGGCCCCAGTTCACTTCTCGATTTTGGAGGAAGTTGCAGGAGGCACTTGGCACACAGTTGAACTTTAGTACTGCTTTCCACCCTCAGACAGATGGACAGTCCGAAAGGACAATCCAGACATTGGAAGACATACTTCGCATGAGTGTTTTGGATTTTGGAGGTCAATGGAATGATCAGCTACCTTTGGTGGAGTTTGCCTATAATAACAGTTATCATTCCAGCATAGGGATGGCACCCTATGAGGCACTATATGGCAGAGAGTGTAGGTCTCCTCTGTGTTGGACGGAAATGGGAGAAGCGAAGGTGCATGATGTAGACCTAGTGCAGTACACTTCAGAGATAGTCCCTTTAATCAGGGAACGATTGAAAACAGCTTTCAGTAGGCAGAAGAGTTATGCAGATCCCAGACGGAAGGATGTAGAGTTTGCAGTAGGCGATTACGTATTCCTGAAGGTTTCTCCGATGAAGGGAGTCATGAGATTTGGGAAGAAGGGCAAGTTAGCACCACGGTATATTGGACCCTTTGAAGTTACGGATAGAATTGGGGCAGTTGCTTATCGGTTAGAGTTACCGCCCAACCTTTCTCATGTTCATCCTGTGTTTCACATCTCCATGCTCAGGAAATACATTCCTGATCCTTCTCATGTGCTACAGCCGGAGGTAGTAGAGCTGAAAGAAAACTTGACGTTTGAGGAGCAACCTGTAGCCATAGTGAACTACCAAGGGAGGCAGCTAAGATCAAAACAGATCCCTATGGTTAAGGTTTTATGGAGGAGCCAGTCAGTGGAAGAGTGCACCTGGGAGTCAGAGCGGGACATGCATAGCAAGTACCCTTATCTGTTCAACGTGTAATTCTGTACCTTATTCTGCCTTGTATAAAATTCGAGGACGAATTTTCTGTAAGGGGGGAAGAATGTAACACCCCTAATTTTTAAATTTATTATTTTATGGATAAATATTAATATTTTATTTTATTTAAATTTTAGAAAATTATTTGAAAATTTTTCGGGTTTTAGAAATCGAGTTCGATTTTTGAAAATATAAACTTTGATGATTTTTAAAAATTAATTTAAAGACCACGTGGCAAAACTAAAAATATATTTAGAGTCTACGAATTTTTCTGAGTTTTCTAGAATTTTTTTGAAATTTTTGGGCCTCGTTTTCGATCCCAAGGCAGTAAAAATTCAAAATTTTGTATCCTGAATCAAACCGGCCTAATCGAACTGGACCGGTCGAATCGGACCGACCCTTTTCTTTTTCTTCCTTCTTCTCCCTCGCGCGCCAGACCTCTCCTCCTTCCCTTCCCGTTTTCTCTCTCCTCCCTCACCCCCAGGCCACGCCGTTGCCTCCCCAGCCACCCCACCTCGTTGGCGCGCCACCCCACCACCTCCCCACGGCCGGCCGACGTTGCAGGCGGCCAGAAAACGCGTGCGAAGACCACCCGACGTGGGAGCGCCGTTTCGTCTTCCCGGCCAAAATTCAGCCTATCCGACCACCGATTGGGTCGGGTCTTATGTCAAACACTATCTACACCTCGAGAGCTTTCCATAGACACTAAGAACACCAAAATCCATCGAGCGGTTTGTCCAATTTTTGTCCAGGAAGTTTTAGCCCATTTCGACTTTTGGGCTAGATTTTTCGACACCGTTTTTCGGTGGGTCCCATGAAACTTTGTAGTGTTTTTCCGAGCATTAAATGGGTTTAGCAAAATTCTGTAAAATTTATGTATTAACCCCGTGTTGTGGGTTTCATGTAGGTATCTTCAATTCGAGGAAATTCGACAGTTGTCCAGGTCTATGAATTTTCGGCCAGACAGACTGGCTATCGAAAAAGTCTCCGAATTGGATCGAGATTTTGGCTACCCCACCATTGTCAGCATCCCGAGCGTGTCCCTGGAGTCGGAATCGGCATAGGTAAACCCGAACCTTACTTTTTCATAATTTTCTAGTGCTTAAATGGGATTAAAAATCCATAAAATATTCGTGGTAGCTCAGAAAATTTTGATTCTTTTTGTATTAGCCTAGTAATATTGCTAAGGACCGCGGGGCAAAGTTTTAGAATTTTTAGAGTTTATTTGGATAGTATTTGCAGAAAGGGTCAATTCTAAAACTAAACTGTAATTTTACATATTGTAATTGATAACTGTTTGGATGGGCCCAGGAGGGGCTGTGTGATATGATTGAGTTGTGGGTGTATAGTTGGTGGATATAGAAGTGTGTTTTAAACCCATTTGCAGGTTGGGTAAGTCCTAGGTATAAGGGAGACTCTGCCGGATTTTCGATACGACTTAGGACGTCTTTGGTCTTTTTCTTAGTTTGTATTGAGTCAAATTTATTAAATGATTGTAATAAAATTATCAGGTGAGCCGGGACAACCTTCTTCCTCCACCCAGCTGCCATAATGACTGCTGTCAAGTTTGTGAGTAAAATACTAATTTTAATTGTAATTTCGATATTATTATATGTTTAAGCATGCCCATGCATCACTTACACGTATATATCTATGTAGTTAAACTTTAGGCACGTTTTATGTTGCATTCACAACTGTTAAAGTACCATGGATGTTGTTGTGGTAATTTGGAGTAGTGTGCGTGCGTTGGCGTGTATGTGATGTAGTGTTGGCTATGGATAGGACGGGTAGACACAGCATGAGATCTTCGTTGGGACCCGGTCCTTCGGGGTAAACATAGCTTGAGTCGCTGGGACCCGATTTGGTTATTTAAGTGAAAGTCCAAGCTGAGTTCTTCGCTGGCACAGGTTGGATTAAGAGAGCTGTATAGGGGATCAGCTCCCATATATGTATTGTTTGACATTATCAGGTGTGTGAGTGCCCCCAAATTACCTTTTTGCTGTTATGATATGAAAATATTGTCGATGTTGCATTTTACCCTACAGGGTGCATTAGCTTTAGATAGTTATAGAGATTATGGTTAAAATTGATATTTTACTCTTTGAGTGGAACGCTCACTCCTGTTCATTATTTTTCAGGCTACAGGAGGATTATTGTTGTGGTTAACCTGCTTTTCTCCTTTGCAGGTTGTTTATTAATGTTTGTGTAATTCTGTTAACTCCTAGAATTTTCGCATGTATTAGACACATTTATTTGATTTGGGTCTGTAATATAAATTGTCATGTTGGACCTATAAACTTATTATTATATGCATGTTTGTTGGACTAGATGAGGGAGCTGAGCTCCCATTTATTTTATGTTGTTATGAGTATGTGGAGGGTGAGCTGAGCTCCCCAATTGATTATATATTATGTTTACAGGTCGGATAAGTCAAAAACTCCCCGTTGAAAGGTCCACTTTATGGCCAGACTCTGTCTGGTTGAATTCTTGAAATTGGGCCCAAAGGAGCCTTAGAGTTAGGTTAAGGAATAGTTAAGCTTACTACGGGCCTCGGGGGCTTTAGACTGGCCCAGGTCCTAGTGCTGATCCAGCCCATAGGTTGGGTCGTGACAAATGTGGTATCAGAGCCTAGGCTCCAGATTCATAGGGAATAATTATCTAAAGTGTTGGGAAGAGTCTACTAGGAGTCACATGCGGAAAATAGGGTCCACATTCGTCTTGCATTGTCATCTTTGCTTCTAGTTTCTGCTTTATATAATTATGTATAAATATGAGTCTATAGAGCTGTGTAACATGCTGTTTTGAAATTTTGTGGGGTAATGCTGTTGAATTTCAGGAAAATGCGTAGAAGGTGAGAGCCGCCATCGCACTGTAACTGCATGTGCCTGACGAGGTGTCAGCACAGGATGAGGCGCCTGCCCCGAGAAGGCAGGGTAGGAGGCCTAGAGCTACTTAGGTAGAAGAGCAGCTGCCACCAGTTCAGGATCAGTCTTTTATGGCACAGGGTCCCATGGACCCAATGGCAGCTACTCTAGCTGGATTGTAGAGAACCATCGATATGATGACACAGTATATGGTCCACCCTCCGCAGCAGCAGCAGTCCACTGCACCAAGAGGGGAACCTTACAAAAAGATAATCAATTTTAAGAAGTTGGTGCCTGGTACTTATGATGTGTCAGACGATGCATATCGGTTTTTGGATTCCTGCAGATAGGTAGGAACAGAGTTGCAGTTGACTGATAGAAGACTTATAGAGTGTATACAGCACGTCATGGGGCCTATGCCTAGACAATGGATGAATGACTACATATTACCTTGGATGGAGGGTTTGTCATGGACTCAGTTTGTGGAGCTGTTCATCAACTGGTTTGTACCAGAAAGTTTCAGAGATCAAAAGCAGTGGGCCTTTGAGGCCTTAAGGCAGAATGGCAGGTCTGTAGATGAATATTCTATAGAATTTTTGAAATTGAGCAGGTATGCCCCTACAGCAGTAGCTACAGAAACTATGAAGGTGAAGAGGTTCCTAAAGGGGCTTGACAGGAGGTATGCAAACCTGGCCATGATGTCTGATCAGTCTTTTGATGTGGTGGTTGATCGAGCCAGACAGATTGAGATTAGCTATGCTGTGGATGACAGCGGAAGGGCAAAGAAAAATAGAGCAGAGGGTTCTTCAGGTGTTCCCCACATGGGTACTGCGGATAGTGGTGACCAAACTAATTACAAACGAAGAAGTAGGAATAAGAGGAGTGGTTTTAGACACAAATCTCGAGGATTCAGACCAGGGTACGGATCCAGCAGTGGTCACAGTTCGAGATACAGCAGTTCTGGGTCTGGTTCAGGATCCTCCTTGGCACCTCGTGCACAGTGTGGAAGAGGAAATTCATGACCTTGTATGATGGGTTCAGGAGTATGTTTCACATGTGGCCAACAAGGTCACTTTGCTAGGGAATGCCCCGTGTTCAGCGAGCCACAGATGGGGCCAAAAGGTTCTGTTGCAAATGTTCCTCGTCAGTTATATCCTGGTGCTTTCAGCATGGCAGGCAGTCAGTTCAGTGGCCAAAAGACCCGAGGACAAGGGGGACATGGATTTGGAGGCAGATCAGGAGGTAAAAGTCAGTATCAGGGTTCTGTCACCCAGGGTAGGGGTCAAGCTCAGGTTTTCACCCTGATAAGGCTTCCAATGCAGTTGTGGCAGGTATTCTTCTAGTCTATTCCTATGAGGCTCATGTTTTGATAGATCTGGGTACTACGCACTCATTTGTCTCCCCAATGTTTGCCATGAGATTGGGTAGAAATCCTACAACTTTAGAATGTCCTTTGTCTGTAGCTACCCCGCTTAGTGATAACATAGATGTAGATATGATTTTTTCAGGTAGCCCAGTAGTAGTGGATGGAAAGATCCTCCCAGCAGACTTGGTTTCTCTACCAGTAACGGATTTCGATGTCATCTTGGGAATGGATTGGTTGGCAACTCATTATGCCACTTTAGACTGCAGGAACAAAAAGGTGTATTTCCATATACCTGGTGTGGAAGAGTTTAGCTTTGATGGTGATAGGAGTGTGGCTCCATATAATTTGGTGTCAGCAATTAGTGCTAGAAAAATGTTAAAGCGTGGATGCCAAGGGTATTTGGCATTGGTGAGAGATACATCTATAGAAGGTGTCAACATGGAAAATGTTCCTGTTGTTAGAGAATTCATGGATGTCTTCCTTGAGGAGCTTCCAGGGTTGCCACCAGGAAGGGAAATAGAGTTTTGCATTGATGTTGTGCCAGGTACAAACCCCATATCAATGCCGCCTTACAGGATGGCACCAGCAGAATTGAAAGAGCTAAAGGAACAACTACAGGAGCTTTTGGATAAGGGTTTCATACGTCCGAGCACTTCACCCTGGGGCGCTCCTGTTCTATTTGTGAGAAAGAAGGATGGGTCATTGAGGTTGTGTATTGATTATAGATAGTTGAACAGGGTGACTATGAAGAACAAGTATCTACTTCCTCGGATCGATGATCTGTTTGATAAGCTCTAAGGAGCTACATTCTTTTCCAAGATAGACCTGCGATCACGTTGCCATCAGTTGAGAATCAGGAATGAGGATGTGTCCAAGACAGCATTAAGGACAAGATATGGTCATTATGAGTTCTTGGTGATGTCTTTTGGACTCACTAATGCACCAGCAGCCTTCATGGACTTGATGAACAGGGTGTTCAGGCCATTCCTGGACTGTTTGTCATCATATTCATAGATGATATTTTGGTATACTCTCGGACCGAGGAAGAACACGTGTGGCACTTGAGGATGGTGTTGCAGACTTTGAGGGAGCACCAGCTATATGCCAAATTTTTAAAATGTGAATTTTGGCTAGAAAGCATCTCATTCTTGGGACACGTGGTTTCTAGTGAAGGTATTCAAGTGGATCCCAAGAAAATTGAAGTTGTAACTGATTGGCTTAGGCCTACAACAGTCACTGAGGTGCGAAGTTTTCTGGGTCTAGGCGGCGTTTTGTGCAGAATTTTTCCAGGATAGCAGCTCCCTTAACTAAGTTAACTCAGAAGAATGTTCCATTCATTTGGACAGATGACTGTGAGGAGAGTTTCCAGAAGCTTAAGGAGTGTCTAACCACCGCCCCTGTGTTGACACTACCGATGAGTGGTGAAGGATATACCGTGTACTGTGACGCCTCCAGAGTTGGCTTAGGGTGTGTTTTGATGCAGAATGGAAAAGTAGTGGCTTATGCTTCAAGGCAGCTGAAGAGGCATGAGCAGAACTACTCCACCCATGATTTGGAAATGGCGACTATAGTCTTTGCACTAAAAATCTGGAGACACTACCTGTATGGTGAAGTGTGCGAGATATACACCGACCACAAGAGTTTGAAGTACATCTTCCAACAGAGGGATTTAAACTTGAGACAGAGGAGATGGATGGAGCTTCTGAAGGACTATGATTGCACCATCCAGTACCACCCTGGGAAGGCCAATGTAGTAGCAGATGCTTTGAACAGAAAATCTTTTGGCAATTTGGTGCACATATCAGCAGAGAAGAGACCGTTGATTCAGGAAGTACATGAGTTGATGGATCAAGGTCTAATCCTAGATCTTTCAAATGAGGGGGTATTGTTAGCTCATTTTCAGCAGACCAGACCTGCGAGACAGAGTTAGAGTTTCCCAGCACAGAGACCAACAATTGATGAAGATCATATAAAGAGTACAGCAGGGTGAAGGTGGTGAGTTTGGATTTGCCAATGATGGCGCCCTTATGCAAGGTTCCAGGATATGTGTGCCCGATGTGGACAATCTCATAAATGTAATCATGCGAGAGGCACACTATACACTGTACAATGTCCACCCAGGCTCCACCAAGATGTACCACGATGTGAAAGATAGCTATTGATGGAATGGCATGAAGAGAGACATAGCAGACTTCGTGTCCAAGTGCTTGACTTGTCAGAAGGTGAAGTTTGAATACCAGAGGCCATCAGGGAAGCTGCAAGAGCTCCCTATCCCAGAATGGAAGTGGGAGATGATTACTATGGATTTTGTGACTGGGTTGCCTCGTACCACGCGAGGATATGATTCGATATGGGTAATTATAGACCGCCTAACTAAATCAGCTCATTTCTTGCCTGTAAAGACTATATATTCAGTGGCACAGTACGCCTGACTCTATATTCGAGAAATCGTTAGATTGCATGGAGTTCCTGTTTCCATAATATCTGACAGAGGGCCCCAGTTCACTTCTCAGTTTTGGAGGAAGTTACAGGAGGCACTAGGCACACAGTTGAACTTTAGTACTGTTTTCTACCCTCAGATAGACGGACAGTCCGAAAGGACAATCCAGACACTGGAAGACATGCTTCGCATGAGTGTTTTGGATTTTGGAGGTTAATGGGATGATCAGCTACCTTTGGTGGAGTTTGCCTACAACAACAGTTCTCATTCCAGCATAGGGATGGCACCCTATGAGGCACTGTATGGCAGAAAGTGTAGGTCTCCTCTGTGTTAGACGGAAATGGGAGAAGCGAAGGTGCATGATGTAGACCTAGTGCAGTACACTTCAGAGATAGTCCCTTTAATCAGGGAACGATTGAAAACAGCTTTCAGTAGGTAGAAGAGTTATACAGATCCCAGATGGAAGGATGTAGAGTTTGCAGTATGGGATTACGTATTCCTGAAGGTTTCTCCGATGAAGGGAGTCATGAGATTTGGGAAGAAGGGCAAGTTAGCACCATGGTATATTGGACCCTTTGAAGTTACGGATAGAATTGGGGCTGTTGCTTATCGGTTAGAGTTATCGCCCAACCTTTCTCATGTTCATCCTATGTTTCACATCTCCATGCTCAGGAAATACATTCCTGATCCTTCTCATGAGCTGAAAGAAAACTTAACGTTTGAGGAGCAACCTGTAGCCATAGTGAACTACCAAGTGAGGCAACTAAGATCAAAACAGATCCCTATGGTTAAGGTTTTATGGAGGAGCCAGTCAGTGGAAGAGTGCACTTGGGAGTCAGAGCGGGACATGCGTAGCAAGTACCCTTATTTGTTCAACGTGTAATTCTGTACCTTATTCTGCCTTGTATAAAATTCGAGGACGAATTTTCTGTAAGGGAGGAAGAATGTAACACCCCTAATTTTTAAATTTATTATTTTATGGATAAATATTAATAATTTATTTTATTTAAATTTTAGTAAATTATTTGAAAATTTTTCAGGTTTTAGAAATCGGGTTCGATTTTTCGAAAATATAAACTTTGATGATTTTTAAAAATTAATTTAAAGACCACGTGGCAAAACTAAAAATATAGTTGGAGTCTACGAATTTTTTTGAGTTTTCTAGAATTTTTTCGGAATTTTTGGGCCTCGTTTTCGGTCTCAAGGCAGAGTAAAAATTTAAAATTTTGTATCCTGAATCGAACCGGCCGAATCGAACCGGACCGGATCGGACCGGTCGAATCGGACAGGCCCTTTTCTTTTTCTTCCTTCTTCTCCCTCGCGCGCCCGACCTCTCCTCCTTCCCTTCCCGTTTTCTCTCTCGCTCACCCCAGCCGCGCGCCGCCTCCCCACCACCACCTTGCCACGCCCCACCACCTCCCCACGGCCGGCCGACGCTCCAGGCGGCCGAAAAACGCATGCGAATACCACCCGATGCGCGCACGCTGTTTCATCTTCTTGACCGAAATTCGGTCGATCCGGCCACCGATTAGGCCGGGTCTTGTGTCAAACACCATCTACACCTCGAGAGCTTTCCATAGACATCAAGAACACCAAAATCTATCGAGCGGTTTGTCCGGGAAGTTTTAGCCCATTTCGATTTTTGGGCTAGATTTCTCTCAAACCGTGAACCCCACGAGGAAACCGAGAGTACCAGAGCGCTCCACTTGTCCAGAGCTTCGCGGCAATATAAATTTCAAAATTTTTCGACACCGTTTTTCGGTGGGTCCTATGAAACTTCGTAGTATTTTTCTGAGCATTAAATGAGCTTAGAAAATTCTTTAAAATTTATGTACTAACCCCCGTGTTGTGGGTTTCGTGTAGGTATCTTCAATTCTCGGAAATTCGACAGTTGTCCGGGTTTGTGAATTTCCGGCCAGACAGACCGACTACCAAAAAAATCTCCGAATTGGATTGAGATTTTGGCTACCCTACCATTGTCAGACATCCCGAGCGCGTTCCCAGAGTCCGAATCGGTATAGGTAAACCTGAACCTTACTTTTTTGTAATTTTCTAGTACTTAAATAGGATTAAAAATCCATAAAATATTTGTGGTAGCTCAGAAAATTTTGATTCTTTTTGCATTAGCCTAGTAATATTGCTAAGGACCGCGGGGCAAAGTTTTAGAATTTTTAGAGTTTATTTGGGTAGTTTTTGCAAAAAAGGTCAATTATAAGGACTAAACTGTAATTTTACATATTGTGATTAATGACTGTTTGGATGGGCCCAGGAGGGGCTGTGTAATATGATTGAGTTGTGGGTGTATGGTTGGTGGATATAGAAGTGTGTTTTAAACCCATTTGCAGGTTGGGTAGGTCCTAGGTATAAGGGAGACTCTGCCGGATTTTCGGCACGACTTAGGACGTCTTTGGTCTTTTTTTTAGTTTGTATTGAGTCAAATTTATTAAATGATTGTAATAAAATTATCAGGTGAGCCGGGACAACCTTCTTCCTCCGCCCAGCCGCCACAGTGACTGCTGTCAAGTTTGTGAGTAAAATACTAATTTTAATTGTAATTTTGATATTATTATATGTTTAAGCATGCCCATGCATCACTTATATGTATATATCTATGTAGTTAAACTTTAGGCACGTTTTATGTTGCATTCACAACTGTTAAAGTGCCATGGATGTTGTTGTGGTAATTTAGAGCAGTGTGCGTGCGTTGGCGTGCGTGTGATGTGGTGTTAGCTATGGATAGGACGTCTTTGGTCTTTTTTTTAGTTTGTATTGAGTCAAATTTATTAAATGATTGTAATAAAATTATCAGGTGAGCCGGGACAACCTTCTTCCTCCGCCCAGCCGCCACAGTGACTGCTGTCAAGTTTGTGAGTAAAATACTAATTTTAATTATAATTTCGATATTATTATATGTTTAAGCATGCCCATGCATCACTTATATGTATATATCTATGTAGTTAAACTTTAGGCACGTTTTATGTTGCATTCACAACTGTTAAAGTGCCATGGATGTTGTTGTGGTAATTTAGAGCAGTGTGCGTGCGTTGGCGTGCGTGTGATGTGGTGTTGGCTATGGATAGGACGGGTAGACACGGCTTGAGATCTTCGCTGGGACTCGGTCCTTCGGGGTAGACACAGCTTGAGTTCTTCGTTGGGACCCCGATTTGGTTATTTAAGTGGAAGTCCGAGCTGAGTTCTTCGCTGGCACAGGTTGGATTAAGAGAGCTGTATAGGGGATCAGCTCCCATATATGTATTGTTTGACATTATCGGGTGTGTGAGTGCTCCAAATTACCTTTTTGCTGTTATGATGTGAAAATATTATCGATGTTGCATTTCACCCTACAGGGTGCATTAGCTTTAGATAGTTATAGAGATTATGGTTAAAATTGATATTTTACTCTCTGAGTCGAACGCTCACTCCTGTTCATTATTTTTCAGGCTACAGGAGGATTATTGTTGTGGTTAACCTGCTTTTCTCCTTCGCAGGTTGTTTATTAATGTTTGTGTAATTCTGTTAACTCCTATAATTTTCGCATATGTTAGACATATTTATTTGATTTGGGTCTGTAATATAAATTGTCATGTTGAACCTGTAAACTTATTATTATATGCATGTTTGTTGGACTGGATGAGGGAGTTGAGCTCCCATTTATTTTATGTTGTTATGAGTATATGGAGGGTGAGCTGAGCTCCCCAATTAATTATATATTATGTTTACCAGTCGGGTAAGTCAAAAACTCCCCGTTGAAAGGTCCACTTTATGGCCAGACTCTGTCCGGTTGAATTCTTGAAATTGGGCCCAAAGGGGCCTTAGAGTTGGGTTAAGGAATAGTTAGGCTTACTACGGGCCTCGGGGGCTTTAGGCTGGCCCAGGTCCTAATGCCGGTCCGGCCCATAGGTTGGGTCGTGACATAAATACTTTATCGTCTCCCTCCTTTTTATATATTTAATAAATTTTAATTTGATTTAATGTTATTTTATTTTTATCTATCTTATTTTAATATGTATTTAATAAAGACATATTTTCAATTATGTATAGAATACTATATATATAATGAATTATGAAAAAATGAAATAAAATTATATTTTTATAGTTATGATAAACAAGAAATTTATATTAATATTCAATTTTCATTATTTTTTGATTTTTTTATAGTATAATTAATAAATAATTAATATTATTATTTTGATTAATATTAATCATGTTATATTGTTTTATTATTATTTAGAAAAAATTTTAAATTATATATATATATATATATAAACCTGCTCCCTCTTCGAGTTTTATTTTTTATTAATTAATTATATAATTTCTTTAAATTAAGGTTAAATTATTAATTTACTAATTATGTATATATACGTTACAAATTATCTAATTATTACACTTTAATAACTATTATTATTATGGTTATTATTAAAGTTCAATTTAATTAGAGATAGAAAAAACTAAGAGTTAATTATACATATTCCATTTTTGGCTTATTGATAATGAGATGGTCTAGATTTTTTGTAAAAATTCAAGGAGAGATAAGATTTTAAATCTATCACATTTATACCAAGTAATAATTTTTAATTGAATTTATTGATGACAATTTTTTCTGTATTTTTTAAAAGTTATAATATACAATTATTATATAATTTAATTTTTTAAATATAATACTTAATTAATTTGATCTTCCAAATTTAAATAATGAAAGAGTATTAATTACTAAATATAATTGTAATTCATTATGAAGTTTCCTAATTTTTAATTTTAATTGGGCCTAATTATCTAATAATTTTGTGAAAATTATAATAAATGGCCCATTTAAATTAAAATATATAAATCCATGTATCTTATTGAAATATATTAAAAGATCTAACCCATCAAATTAACAAAATCAATAATTGAATATTACTTTTAATATTTAAACTTTCCACTAAGATTAGAAATAATACCAAACTTTCTAAATTAAAATTAGCCCCATATGGGCTCATTTAGTTAATGGACTAATATTATACCTGTATTAAAATACGGTTAAAAGATATAGTAAAGAATTACTCACCTAATTTTGGCCCATATCTTAGTAATAAAAATAATATGGCCAATATCTAAAAAATAGCTAATATTATTAATTTTGTATTTTTAATTTTTGTTTGTCAAAAATATTTAAATTGACAATTGAATTGTATGGCCTCATCAAAATTAGTTTTATTCTAGGATATAATAGTAATAAAAAATTTAATGGGCCTATTTAAATTACAATTAGATATCACAAATTACAATTACGTAAACAAAGATTTTAGTTGTTAAAATTTTTTATTCTTTTGGGAGAATTCACAGTGTTAGCTAATCTCAGGAATACCTTATTTATCTCGAGAGCAGAAAGAGGAACATTAAGAAGCTTGAACTTGCGATATGAGGAAAATGGGTTATTAGATAATGTGAATGAAGTTAGATGCATGCCATTGGCTAGTGTAATCGATGTTCTTTTCAGTGAAAGAATGAATAATAGATTGCATGAATGGCTTAATGGGTTATTTAGGAATGGAAATGGGGGTCTCAGTTATAGGGGACATCAAATCACTCTAGACAATAGTTCTAAACTATTTTCTATAATATGCGGTAGCTCTTTGTTTAAATGGTTTCACTTCTTTTCAGCTCAAGTTAATTCATTTGGTAATACGCTGCTTTGACTTATTTTGTTTCAAATATGTTTCAAATTTGTTTCAAATTAATAAATTGATAGGTGCAAATGGCCATGATGATTCTGTTACAATTAATAAAAGTGAATAGGCTCTGTTTCAAATTGTGCCTCATTTAGCCTAATTAAATAAAAAAATTAATGAGTCTATATTTTAATTTTTTTTAAAAAAAAAAGTTTTTATTAACTTAATAAAATTGAAAAATTAATAGCCAATATTTTAAAAAAAATTCTAGTAATTTTTATCTAAAGAATGTTTCATTAATTTCTAATTAATGGCCCAACCCATTGTTATCTAATGGAAAATGTTAGTTAACAAGTATTAAAAACCTTACAATGAGTGAATTAAATTGACTAAATTATTTTAAATTAAGATTAGATCTAACTATAAAATTGAAAAAGAATTTAAAAAGAATTAAATTGTAAACAAGATACATAAACTTTAAAAATATATTCAATTTAAAATTATTCTAAATTTAGTCCTCAATTGATATAAATTTAATGGGCTAATAAAAATTTTATGTACTTACTTACAATTACTTAATTTAGATTAATTGGGCCATATTAGGTCTATTGGCCCAATAAAACCAAAAACTTTTGGGCTATACTTAAAAACAATTTTAACTTTGGTAATATATTATAACATTTAAATATATAGGGCAATGATAGTTATAATAACTTGACCTGAGTGTTTTATGTATCTTGCTCACAATTTAAATAAGATATATTTAAAAATTAAAATGTGATCAGTATTAATGTCATTGTGAACAAGGTATATTTAAAAATTAAAATATGATTTGTTGTTAGATGGATTATAACATTTAGATATATGGGGTTATAATTTACCCAATATTATAATCAAAAATATATTTAATTACATAATTTAATTCACTCAGCAATGTCCAATTAATGTAATAAATTGAAAACTTTTAATAATTAACAAAATTGAGGTTGTTTCGCGTATATTATTAAAAATAACAGATTCTTATAATATGACTAAATCTAAATGTGAAAATAAAAAATTAGTATAGCCTCCCAAAAAAAAAGAATATCTATATAAAAATTAATGAGCTCATATTCTAATAATCGGCATAAATTTTAATTTATCCACTAGGTACATGCACTAATTTTTTATTATTAATAAAAATTTATTGGGCTCAAAATAAATTTACTTAAAAATAAATTCAAAATTTATTAGGGACTAATTTTTATTAATTGAAAAAATTAGTGACCCATGTTTTATTTTTATCGAGGATTAATATTTTTAATATTAATTTAAATTTAATAAAAAAATGTTATTTAATGATAATATTTAATTGGGCCATGTATAGCTATTCATAATCAACCTTTGATTATTAACTATCAAAAATAAATAAGTGATAGCCCCCATGATTTTTTAATTGAATTAATGATATTAATTCAGAATCTAATATGTAACATAAAATATTCAAATTGTCAATTATTTAACCTTATTCATGTGATTAATGGTATTGCTCATTTTAAAACAATTTAGTTTAATTTATTGGCCACTTTAAATTAATCTTATTTTTTACTTAAAAATAAATTAAAAAATCTAAATTATAATTAGTATTCTAACTTTTATTGACCTAATCTTATTAGCCAATTTTTGTGATATTAGGTCAATAAAATTTAGAGTACTAATTTTTTTTTTTATTGGTAACACACCCACATTTAAAATACTATAAATTTATATTTATACTATATATAAATGTGGGAATATGGGAGAACATTAACATTGCCAAAAATGCCCTTCATTCTTCAAATTAATTACAATTATATTTTTATTATTTAAATTAATTTGAATGATTGAAAAAATTTAAAATTTTTAGTCCTACTTATATTATAACTTCAATTAAATATAAAATTTTATAAGAAATAATTAATTAAAATAAAAAATTATATATATAATATATATATATTAAATTTCCAAAAACAGCTTTATATAAATGTATAAAAGGGGAAGACAACAGGATTTCCCAAGATACCCTTCATGATTTCTATTATTTACAATTATCTTATTTTTTTATTATTTAAATTAATTTTAGAAACTATCCTATTAATAAATATAATAGTATTTAAATAAGACTTATAAATTCAATTTTAATTAGAACTAACTTATCTAGATAATTTAATTGGTTATTAATTAATTTTTTTTTGGACTTATTAAGGATGGATGATGTACGATTAATTTTAATTGGTCATTACAAAATTAATATATGTTGAGAAAAATATGAATAGAAAATTATTAGTTTTAAAATATTTATTGCATTAGGATTCTAAATAGATTATAATAATTTTTATTAAAATTATGAAAAAATAAGTATGAAAATGCAGGTGGAGGACATACAAAATGACTAAAAAAATATTACAAATTAAATACACTTATAAAATATGAAATTATAATAAAATATTATTAAGTTATGCATTTTAATTATATAAATGTCAGCATTAAAAAGTAAAGAAATCCTATCATAAGTTAACATCTTAATTTAATTAGACAAGTAATTTTAATCCAAATAAAATTCTATTTACTAATAAATTTTGTCAATTAAATTTATATTTATTTGGTTAGATATATTGAAATTTTTTGAAATTAATATATATAACTTTAATTATTTATGTTAATATTTATGTTAATTATGATAAACACAAAATTCAATGTCAAAATATATTATTGAGCTAAAAAACTTTTAAAAAAAATCAACCATTATAATTTTAATTTACTTTTATAATTATTTATTTATTTTAATTTAACTTTTATAATTACTAAGTTAATTTATTTAATAAAATTCAATAAATATTATTAGACTTCTAAAATACCTCTATAATGTGAACCCAACGATACTTATAAAAAGAAAAATTCAAACAAAAAAATTAAAAAAAAAAACTAATTATTATTGACTTCTAATAAAGCAATATAATGAGATTTTTTAATTTCCTTTTGTCATGTATTTGGAGCATATTTAATTTTAAAGTACGACATGAGCAAAATTTTTTTTTTAAAAAAAATTATTATATTTTTAATTCACTTTTATATTTTATTTATTTTAATTTCAATTTTTATAATTATTAAGTTAATTTATTTAATAAAAATCAATAAAAATTATTAGACTTCTAAAATAACAAGAGTGATATTATTATGGCAATTTTGGTGAAAGAAGAAATCTTTTATAAAAAGAAATATCTAATTATTAGTTTGGGAATCTAATTGTTATTGACTTCTTCTACTAAAGCAGTTAACATAACTAAAAAAAGCCAAGATCCTTAGTATTATATAATCAAGTTTTAGGGAATAAAAATGGAAAAATGCTTCTATTGGATTCTATTAAAAACATGGTTAATATTAATATTGATAAATTTTTTAATTTAAATTACTTATATATATATATTTTTTTATTTTCAATTGTAGTGCAAATTAGAGTTAGTTTTCTTAAAAAAAAAAAGTAAACATAATAAATTTTATATTTAATTGAATTAAGTATAAGTCGAACTAAGAATTTTAAATTTATACGAATTTTAAAATTAAGAATTTAAAATTTATATAGACTTTAAAATTATTTAAATAATAAAAATATAATTATATTTAATTGGAAGAATTATGCTAATTCATAATTATATTTGTATCTTATAGTTAAATATTACATAATTAGTAAATAGTTAAAAGATATACTATATGATATAATTATACTATTATATTATATAATATACTTAATTCGAAGTTATATATGCACCTTATAGTGAAAATATTATTTGGATATAACTAAAAGATATATTATATATAATACTAATTCAAGTATGACTTTTCAAGGAAATAATTACATAAAATTATTTCAAGAACCAAGAATTGAACTGGAACCAAAGAATTGAGAACCGTACTGAATCGGAACTGAAAAAATGAAGAACCAAACAGGAACCACACATCCCTAATAAATAAATAAATAAATAAATATATATATATATATTAGATTGATTTTATTTTTCATTTTTCACTTATTAATTTCTTATTTTAATTAATTACTTTTTATAAAATTTTATATTTAATTAAAATTATAGTATAAGTAGGAGTAAGAATTTTAGACTAATATGAGCTCTAAAATTAAGAATTTTAAATTTATTAAAACATTAAAACTAATTTAAATAATAAGAATATAATTGTAATTAATTTAAAGAATGAAGGGTATTTTCGGTAAAGTCAATGTTCCCCCTCTTCCTAATTTATATATAGTATAGACAAATAAATTAATATTAATTATTATAATAAACAATTAATGACAATTGAAAGATACATTAATCTTAAGAATGTTAGTAAAGCAATTTGAGTAATTACGTTGAAGTATAAATAATTTTCTTTTAATTTTCATTAATTTTTAGGAATTTCATCCCAAGATAATTGATTAATTTGAAATTTTATGTCTATTTAATTTACAGATTTTTTGTTTGTTTTACAAACTCTAAATTTACTATATCAACTTCTTTTACTTATGGTTTTAATGATGAATATTCTTAAAAGTGATTATCTTTAATATATGCATTACAAATACTATTTATAAAAACAACATAATATGTGCATTGCTAATAATAGTATAAGAGGATGGTATAACCTAAACTATATAAATATATATAAATAATAAAATCAAAGAAATTATAAATTATGTAAATAGTAAAAATAAAGAGGATTGGTTTATATTAATGTTTATAAATTTTTAATTTAAATTAATTTTATATATTATTTGTTAATTGCAGTGCAAACTAGAAGTAGTTTTATTTTAAAAAAATAAATGTAATAAATTTTATATTTAATTGAAGTTTAGTATAAATGGAATTGAGAATTTTACATTTATTTGAATTCTAAAATTAAGAATCTAAAATTTATAGAAACTTTAAAATTAATTTAAATTATAAAAATATAATTGTAATTAATTAGAAAAATAAAGGGTATTTTTTACAAAATCAATGTTCCCTCTCTTCCCACACACACATATATATTAATTATTTTTTGATTTTTCGCTTATTAATTTCTTATTTTAGTTAATTACTTCTTATAAAATTTTATATTTAAGTCAAATTATAGTATAAGTAGGACTAACAGTTTTAAATTTATATGAGCTCTTAAATTAAGAATTTTAGATTTATTTAAACATTAAAATTAATTTAAATAACAAAAATATAATTGTAATTAATTTGAATAATGAATGGCATTTTTGATAAAGCTAATATGAGAATTAATTTAAATGGCCAAAGATTGGAGATGTTGAACATGTTGAATCAAAGATGGTTCTAAAATTTGAACCCATATTAGATAGCGAAGGTGGTGGAGAAGCATGGGCTGGAGACATGCATGTCTCTAAATCTGATGGAAATGGCACTGTAAAATGAAATTGATTGGTGCTTCTTGACCCTTTCAATTGCAATATGGGTTTAGTGTTGGATTGTTTATTTTTAATCACAATTATTCCTTCTAAATTTTTTAGGCCTTTTCTTCTTGTGAATATGTGATTTTGAAATTTTAATAATGTGATTGTGAAAATTGTTATATTTTTAATTTTAAAGCACGACATGAGCTAAAAATTTTTTTTTTTTAAAAATTGTTATATTTTTAATTCACTTTTATATTTATTTATTTTAATTTCAATTTTTATAATTATTAAGTTAATTTAAGCAGTTAACATAACTAAAAAAAACCAAGATCCTTAGTATTATATAATAAAGTTTTAGGGAATAAAAATGGAAAAATGCTTCTATTGGATTCTATTAAAAACATGGTTAATATTAATATTGATAAATTTTTTAATTTAAATTAGTTATATTTTTTTTTTTCAATTGTAGTGCAAATTAGAGTTAGTTTTCTTAAAAAAAAAAAGTAAACGTAATAAATTTTATATTTAATTGAATTAAGTATAAGTCAAACTGAGAATTTTAAATTTATACGAATTTTAAAATTAAGAATTTAAAATTTATATAGACTTTAAAATTAATTTAAATAACAAAAATATAATTGTAATTAATTTGAATAATGAAGGGCATTTTTGATAAAGCTAATACACTCCCCTTCCCACATATTGTATGGATAAATAAATGTAATATGAATTATTATAGTAAACAATTAAAGAAAGTTCAAAGATATATCAATCTTAAGGATGTTAGCAAAACAATTTGAGTAATTAAATTGAAGTATAAATAATTTTCTTTTAATTATCATTAAATTTTATGAATTTCATTTCAAAACTAATTGATTAATCTGAAATTTTATGTTTATTTAATTTATAGATTTTTTTGCTTTATTTACAAACGTTAAAGTTACCGTATTAACTTTTTTTAATTATGGTTTTAAGTAGGACTGAGTAGTTTTTGATTTGAATTGAAAAATCAAATCGATCTAAGTCATTTTGGTTCAATCTGTTCGATTTTTTAATTTAATTGATTTGGTCAATTATTATTTTCTAATTTTTTTTCTGTTTAGATCGGTTAATTAACCAAAATTTATGAAAAAAAACTGAACCAACTGATTTATTACTTTTATATATGTGCTGTTATTTTTACCATAAGGGATATCATATTATGAACCCTTTAAAAGAAGCTTGAAGCTTCTAGACCCACACCACTTGACCTCTCGTCCAATCTCTCCTCATTAACCTACCTCTCGTCCATTCTCTCCTTCTTATCTTTCTTTTCTCTCACCTCTCGTCTCTCTTAAATCTTGATCTATCTCTATTGTCATTCTATCTCCATAGTGATTTGACGACTCCACCTTGTGTTGAATCAATGGCCAAAGATTGGAGATGCTGAGCATGTTGAATCAAAGATGGTTCTAAAATTTGAACCCATACTAGATAGCGAAGGTGGTGGAGAAGCAAGGGCTGGAGACATGCATGTCTCTAAATCTGATGAAAATGGCACTGTAAAATGAAATTGATTGGTGCTTCTTGACCCTTTCAATTGCAATATGGGTTTAGTGTTGGATTGTTTATTTTTAATCACAATTATTCCTTCTAAATTTTTTAGCCCTTTTCTTCTTGTGAATATGTGATTTTGAAATTTTAATAATGTGATTGTGAAATTTTGGAATTGGTTAATGAATGTTGATACTTGTAATGAGTGATTTGTGAAGTGTTAATGTTGAAAATTAAGAGATTGTTGAAGATTGATTTTTTTTTTTTTTAATATAGAGTTAAGTTTAATTTCTAAGTATGAATACCCAATTTTTACAGTTACTTGACAACCTCAATTTTTTCTTTAACTCATGTTGGCTTACAAGTGCAAAGCTAAAATGAATAGAAGTATTGAGGATTTGCATGTACATTCAAGATTGTTACTTCTTGATAAAAGGATTACTTTGGAACAATGTATTACCAAGGGAGCAAGGAATTGAAACACAAAACAAATAAGATGGAAATTCCACTTCCATAAGCAATATTTCATTCCTTTAGTGTGCATGCACAAAGTCTATAAATTGTGAATGCTTGTAATATGGAAATTTGGGTGTGTCCATAAATTTGGTTCTCTATAAGCCAAACCATAGTGACATTGATCGGTTTGGTTTGATTTGGTCTGGTTATTTCTTGAATGTTAGTTTGATTCGGTCTAAATTTTAGGGTCATTAGGGTTTTTGGTTTTTTGAGTTGGTTCAATTCAGAATCGAACCGACTGAATGTTATTCCCTAATTCTTTAATTTTAAGGATATATATTCTTAAAAGTGATTATCTCTAATATGTGCATTACCATTACCAATACTATCTATAAAAACACCGTAATATGTGAGGATGTAACCTATTAAATATATATAAACAGTAAAATCAAAGAAAAAATAAATTATATAAATAGTAAAAATAAAGAGGATGGTTTTAAAAATGATTTCTAAATTAAAAGTATAAAAGAAATTAAAAAAATATAAACTAACTTTAAATAGAAGTAAAATAAGTCATATTAATTTGGTATTATATTGAAAGATTAAATTTAATTGGTTATTGAAATTTAATATATTATTAACATTATATCATAAAATCACATGTATATACAACGAATATAAATAATAAATATAAATAATGTGTAACGTATGTTAAAAAAAAAAACTAGTTAAAAATTAAAATTTTCAATAGATTGTTGCTCTATTTCAATGCGAGCTAATAAAAATTTAATGGGAAAAGTAATCATTAATTTAAAAGAATATTATAAATATTTAATTGAGTTAATAAAAAAAATAACATTATAAAATTTAATGTTCGCCAAAATTAATTTGGTCAAATAATTATTAATAGTAATTTAATTGGGCACACTAAATTACAAAATGGGCTAATCATTCATATTAAAATATGGACTCATTAATAAAAAAAATTTAAAATATTTTAATATTATAGAAATACTCACGATTTAATTAATGAACCCATATTATAATATTACTTCCATTTAATTGATTATTACTAGAAAATGTTATAATTAATTTAATTTAAACTAAAAATCAACAATTCAAATTTATTTTTATTTGGACCATTAATTAGGTGAGAGTATGAAAATTTTTAAAGTACTTTTTAACTAAAAAATTTTTTAAAAATTTAAATATTAAAATTAAAAAAAATAAAATATGTTAAGTTACTCAACTATTTTAAAAGTTGGGCCACATACTCTTAGTTAACAAAATTATTGTTATAATCTTCAACTAACTTATTTAGAACAGTAAAATATTTAATATGAGCTATCGATATAGCCAAATTCTTTTTTAAATATCATTAGATAAAATTAACCCAATGTTGGTCAATAATTAATATAATATTTTAGAATCTGGTCGAAGCCCATTAAATTGCGTTAATAATTATTCTAATTGTGAGTGATTTTTTTTTCCAATTTAATGGGCCTTTAAAAATAGGCCCATGTTTAAATTCTTTCCTAAAAAATTAGAATATTAATTAAATTAATTATTGGGCTAATATTTAAAATATTTAATAAAATATTTTAGATTTAGTTGTTAAAAAACTTTCCTTTTTTTATTTTTCAATATTAAATAGGCCCATAAAAAATTTTAACAACTAAAATCTTTGTTTACATAATTGTAATTTGTGATATCTAAGAATCAGCCCATTAAATTTATTATTATTATTATATCCTAGAATAAAACTAATTTTGATGAGGCCATACAATTAAATTGTCAATTTAAATATTTTTGATAAATAAAAATTAAAAATTAAAAATTAATAACATTAGCTATTTTTAAGATATTGGCCATATTATTTTTATTACTAAGATATGGGCCAAAATTAGGTGAGTAATTCTTTACATTCAAACTATGCTTGTGAGTTTTTTTTTTTTTATTAAAAGGTTGTATTTTTATTAGCCCAATTAAATAAATTACTATATCTTTTAACCATATTTTAATACAGGAATAATATTAGTCCATTAACTAAATGAGCCCATATGCGGCTAATTTTAATTTAGAAAGTTAGGTATTATTTCTAATCTTAGTGGAGAATTTAAATATTAAAAGTAATATTCAATTATTGATTTTGTTAATTTGATGGGTTAGATGTTTTAATATATTTTAATAAGATACATGGATTTATATATTTTAATTTTAATGGGCCATTTATTGTAATTTTCACAACCCATTATGGGCCATTTAAATTATTAGATAATTAGGCCCAATTAAAATTAAATATTTAAAAATTTAAGCTTCAGTTTTTTTTTAAATTAAAATTTTTAAAAATTTAATTAGACTAATAAAAAATTTTCATATTAACCAAATACAAGAATAATTGTAGAGCCCATTCATATTAATATATCGGCTCAATATATTAAATTAATTTTTAGTCCAAAATTTTAATTTTTAAATTAAAAGAATAAACCTAGCGAGATAATGATTTTACATAGTTTCAACAATGTCTAGAATAAAAAAATTAGCCCATATCACCTAAAACATATTTTGTTTAGTTGGGCAGTTGTTATACTCAATAATAATGGATATGTTTTAATAACCACTTGGCTAGTTAAAATTAAAAGTCAATTGAATTAGTTTTAATTGATATAAATTAATATTTAAAATTTAAATTACTAGAATATAGGCTCATTAAATTTTTTGTTTTATTGGAATATTATAATAATAACTAGCATGTGCTATATGTATGTGTGCATATATATATAGAGAGAGATAATTCATATCAAATTTAATTATCTTTAAATGTGAATGTATCATATTTTAATAAAAGGTTTTCAATTATTAGAATATATTAATTTTTTAATTTTAATGAAATACTTAATTAAATAAAAATTAGTGGCATATTAATATTTAAAATGAGAATAAAATTAGTTTAACTTAAAATGACCTAAGGTCAAAACAATTTAAGATATTGACATTCGCCTATTAAATTAATTGTTAATTTTAAATTTAGATTTCTACAACTTCACTAACATTTAAAAATATGGGCCTACTTTTTCAATAAATATGGCCAATAAATTATTTTAACCCAGTGAAATGGCCCAATATTTTTATTAGCCCGAATTTTAAATTACCATTAATTTTGTTAAAATCAATTTAATATTAATGACATAAATTAATATGGTTCACAAAAATTTTATTAGAATATGCCCATAAATTAATATTATTAAATTTTATTGAGCTAATAACATTTATATATATATTTTTTAGTAGCTATATTAATGTTGGGCTCATATTGGGTCAATAAAAACTATTCTAGTAATTTAAAAATCAATTAATTTTAAAAGGTTACTAGAATAATTATTATTACTCACAACTTTAATAAATAAAAAAACTTTAAATTAGTGGATAGTAATTTAAAAAATTAATGATGGCTAGGTCTATTAAATAATTAATTTATTTTCAAGCTAATTATTGTAGGAATTAAAATTTTAACATGAATATAATCATTAGCCCTATATATCAAAGTAGATGGCTCATATTAGTTTTAATTGAATCTTTTTTAAATTAAAAGGAGTAATTTAAATATAGAATGAGTCTATATTTTAAAATTTTTTACTTTATTAGGTTAATACACATAGGTGAATATTACTAGACCCTCAGATATATTGAGTAAATATTTATTATTAGTAATTTAATAATAATATTTGGCCATTTTTTTATATCAAAGACAATTTGGCCATTTAATTGTCCATATTATTAGAATATGACTTCATTAAATTTTTCACATCAGTAAATGGGGACCTAACTGAAATATTGGTCAACAATTAGCTTAAAAGAATATAACTTAGCTATTTGTTTAATATCTATTTGGCTTCAAATATTGGTCCATTTTGCTCACTTATATATAAGTTAATATGTTAGACCCACTCCCAATTTAATTTTTTTAAAAATTCTTTTTTATTAATGAAAAATAAATTCAAAAAATATCGATAATTAATAAAAATATTTAAATGATGATTATGACATTTAAATATAAAAAACTCATTATGGATTTTAAATTATTAGAATATTAATTGGATATATTAAATAATATTAATAATTTTAATAATTGTCATATCATTGGGCCAATAAAAAAATTTATTCTAGTCTACTAATATTTATTTCTTTTTAATTTTGAAAACTTAGTGGCCAACATTTTAGTAATAAAAATTAGTTAATGGCCTGGTTAATATACCTAATTAATGGGCCAATTAATGGATTTTTTCCTTAAAATCAAATTTATTGAATTTAAAATGGGCGAATGGGCTGATATTTAAAATCTCAATGAATGGTCAATTAAAATTAGCATTTTATTAAATCTATTAATAGAATAATATTTAGGCATGGGTTTTATAGTAATAAGAACATATTATACCATTATGGTAGTTTTAAAAGATTGTTTTTTTATGTGGGTATGTTTTATTAAAATTATAATTATAATTTAGATAAGTTTAAAATATTTTTTAGGTAATAAAAATAGCTTAAACTTTAATTTGTTCGGCCAATATGTAGATATATGGGGCTAATTTGTGAACAATATAAAAAATTTAATTCTAGTCCATAAATTGTTATAATCGTATTGACTATTAAATTAAAATATTATTAGCCTAATTTTGTTAATAAAAGTGAGTTGAAATTGGAATATAGTAAATTTTTAGGAATATATGTTGAGCCCATGAAATAAAATTGACCTAAATGTTAATTGAATTCTAAATATGTTATTATTTAATTTAAAATATTATAAAATTGAATTAGTGGTTAAAAAACATAAGGCCATATAATTTTTTAAAAAAATATTAGAAATTTTATTCAGTGGCATCATTAAGGAGGACATCTATTTATCTATATAAAGTGGCCAAATTTTCCTAAGGTATTAACATGTGGCATAATTTACTATCACTACACTAAAATTATTATATTGATATTAAAAAATTTGACTCAGAAACCTATTTATTTATTTCTATATATTTTTAGGGACAGATAATCATTTATCCTATTTACTGCCGTCTCTATATGTAATTAGAGATAGAGATATATTTGATAAATATATTTATTTATATTAATAAATTATATTTAAATCATCTCATATTACTGCACTTGGAAATATTATTTCATTGATTTCAATTTTTTTTAAAATGAAAGTATATTTTTCTATATTAGTTTGCTTTTTATTTACTTTTTTTATATAATTATTTGTGATATTAATCTATTTTAACATTTTATACATTCCTAATTCATTTTATATATCCAATTTGTGTAATATTAAATTTATATTTTTTTATCATAATTGGTTAATATTAATTTTAAATATAAAATATTAAAATTAATAATTAAAAATCGAAAAGTTCACGTGCTTTTGCAGGGACATTTAAGTAGTTAGTCCATATAATTAATCGGATATAAATGTACAATTAATAATTTATTAGCCAATTTATTGCCAATGCTCTAGACTATGTACCTAATCGAACTAATTTATACATTCATCAACTATGGGCCAATATTTACTCACATTACCTGTCACGACCCAACCTATGGGCCAGACCGGCACTAGGACCTGGGCCAGCTTAAAACTCCCGAGGCCCGTAGTAAGCCTAACTATTCCTCAAATCCATAACCAGGCCCACAATTTAGACCCAATATGCATATAAAATAATTTAAATTAAACTGTTATAATTTCATTTTGGGCCAACTTAGCCCAGAACTTTTCAGAAAACTAAAATCAGGGGAGCCCAGCTCAACCCTATTACCTCATTTATAACCATTTAAAACTCATAAATTTTTTTTTTTCATTTATTAATATGAAAACTTGAATTCATACAGTCTCTGATAGGCTTAATGCTACTACTTGCACATGCGGAGTCCTAAATTACAAATTTAGAGAATAATAATACAATTAAGTAATCTTTTCATAACCTGAGAGGAAAGGGACAGGTTATTCTGAAAAATGTCTCCTCCTGTAGCCTGGAAAAATATGGTGAACAGAAGTGAGCGTTCGACTCAGAGAGTAAAATATCAATTTTAACCATAATCTCTATAACTATCTAAAGCTAATGCACCCTGTAGAGTGAAATGCAACATCAACAACAATTGCACATCATAACATCAAAAAGGTAATTTGGAGCACTCACACACCCTGTAGTATCAATCATAACATATGGGGTGATCCCTATCTGACTCTCTTAATCCAACTGGTGCCGGTGAATTACTCAAGCTCGGACTTCCACTTAATAACCAAATCGAGGGTCCCAGAATTACTCAAGCGTGACTACCCCTCGAAGGATCGGGTCCCACAATTACTCAAGCGTGACTACCGTCCTATCCATAGTCCACACCACATCACACGCACGCCAACGCATGCTCCAAATTACCACAACAACATCCATGGCACATCATGATTATGAATGCAACATAAATCGTGCCTAGAGTTTAACTACATAAATATATGCATATAAGTGATGCATGGGCATGCTTGAACATATAATAATATCGAAATTACAATTAAAATTAATATTCTACTCACAGTACACCGATGACTATTGTGGCTGCTGGATGCAGAAAAATAGTTGATCTCGATCACCTAATAATTAAATTATAAATTTATTAGTACTAACTCAAAATAAAACTCTAAAGAGGCAATAGACAGCCTAATTCATGCCGGAAATCCGGCAGAGTTTCCCCTATACCTGGGACCTACCCAACCTGCAAAGAGGCTCAAATAACACTTCTAAATTCTCAATTTCCACAATCACATCTCATTAATATCACATGGCCCCTCCTGGGCCCTCCAAATCAGACTATACTCAAAATCTTAAAAATTACGTTTTAGTCCCTATAATTGATATTTTTCAAAAACCCACTCAAACAAGCTCTAAAAATTTTAAAATTTTGCCCCGCGGTCCTTAATAATATTATAAGGCTATTGCAAAAGGAATTATAATTTTCTAATCACCCATGAATATTTTATTCAAGAATTTTACTCAATTCCATAAGTTTCCAACATCTAACGTATTCTTAATCCAACCCAATTAAATATTTACATATTTAAACTTCCATCCTCAAGCTTCAACCAATTATATAAAATTTAATTATCTTAATTTCAAATAATCTTATATGCCCATATGCTAAAAATCTAACTAAAATCTATCTATATTTTTCAAAAATATTCTACAATCACTCAAAAATTCAACAAACACCATAGAATATCTCCAAATAATTTTACTTTCATCATATATTTTTCTTATAATTTTTCTCCAATTTTTCCTGTTTAAGAAACACTGTATTTATGCTCCACAGACAGAGAAATAATGAAAATTGTCTTACCCGAAGTTTATCTGTCTCAAAAATTCCAAAAATTTATGAGGAAGCCTCTGGAAGTTGAACCATCTCCATAGCTCACCGGAGCCACCGCGTACCACCACCGCCTGAGTAGGCCACGGCGACATTTGCCGGGTCTGATCATACCACCATGTTCCTCTCCTCTTCCTCAGTCCATATGTGGTCTCGGATCGTCGATCCAACGGTCGGATCGTCGTAGATCTGACGAAAAAGCTTAAAAAAAACCCGAAACTTCTCTCCTCCATATCTCACTCATCCGACCTCCATTTGCTTCAAAATTGGTATCAAAAGAAAGCTCTCGGAACAAGCTTTCCAACGCCACCGGAATCGCCTCGATCGGACGTCGGATGAAGCCGAAATCGCGCCGGAAAGCCGCTGCCCACTGTGCGCGCGTTTTCTCTCTCCTCTCCCTCTCTTGCCGCTGTTTCTGGTGGTCCTGGACGTCGCCGGAGGGTCGCCGGCCGGTGGGGAGCTGCTTGGGACGTCGCCGGCTGGTCACCGGAGAAAGGAAGAAGAAGAAGAGAGGGAAGGAAAGGGAGAGAAGAGAAAATGGGGGGGGGGGGGGCTTCCTCCTCCCGTTTTTTTATTTTGATTTTTTTTTTTTTTTTAATTTCTGGGTTGTTACATTCTTCCCCCCTTAAGAAAAATTCGTCCTCGAATTTTCGAAGAAACAAGAGATATAGAAAAGAAGATTATCGGAATAAGTGTAATCATTACTCCTTCAGCTATGCAGAGATGGGTAAAACATTTATTCTTCAAACTCTTCGTATATTATATATGACATTCTACCGCTCTCTGATTCTACCATAGTGTCCTATTTGTCATCATCTCTTTCTAGAGGGCTTTTATCTTGTAACTATTTATTGACCATTTTTCTGACATTTCAAGTATTCGCTATACCTCACTGTTCTTGACTTGATGTCTCATAATTCAATAAACTTTGGTGCTTACCTCACTTTTATTATGCCCCAACATGTCTCTTGGTGACTTCAGTCATCATTCATTTGTTTTAATAATCTCTGTTTCCACAATGTCATAACTTATGTTCCTTATTCCATAGTATCCTATGAGTAGCTTTCCTGTAGCACCTAATCTAGGCATCTTGTTCGAGATCTTTACTCTTCCTATGACTTCAGTGGTCAACACCTATAAATCTTCTCAATCCCATGCCACTTCAAATTCTTAATCTCTTTTGTGTCATTACTAAGGTACTTAGACCAATCCTCTATCCATCTTATGTAACTAGTCAGGTAGAGTCTCCTCCAAGGGCCAAGTGTATCATTTATCAACATTGGAAAGTAAACTGGGTCTCTCCTTCTAGGCAACAAAAGTGTTTATATTCCCTGACAACTCAATCCATGCGACTTTATCAATTCTCACTCCTTCTCTGGAATGGAAATATCTAGACTTCTCCCTATAGCTCTTAGTATGTGGCCTACTTTTGACACATTAGCACTCAGATCGAGGCTCTACTACTCCTTTAATCTATCATCTCATAATAACTTGTTTTAAACGTCTCTTAGCGTGTTCCTAGCATACCTATTCCTCCTTATCCTCGTCATTATAACTAGCTTCACCGAGCTTTCTTCCTGTCCTTTGGATCTTATCCACTTCCTTTTCCTATTTCTGCTATTGTTGATATCTTTTTGACCTGCTGCACTTATTCCCTAATCTTAATCCTATTCCACCCTTACACCTTTTTCCTTCAAGGATGTCCATCCCATCATCAACTTTAACTTTCATTTTATTTCTTAGTCTTATCTTGATTGCTAGTTCTATTACTTCGAGAGTTCTAACCTTACGATTTACTCCTATCAGCACATTTTTCACCTTATGTAACACTTGTAATTAACCATAGAAAATTTTTCTTATATCCCCTTTTTCCAACTTAACTATCAGAACATTATCATTCCCTACCCGCCTTAGTAGGAAATTGCTTATCCTGAATGGATATGAGCCCCAGAACTATAAGTTCCATCTGAACTAACACTGCTGTGGGAAATGTGTGCCATGCCTTAATTCTAAACAAGATACTTCACGTGTTTATTCTCCTTAATATAATCACATATACTGCCCACAACTTTCCAAACTTCAACCTCAAATTATCCATCAACAACAATTTCATCTATTGAAACTCATCCATAAATAGTACTTCATCTAGCTCATAGTTTAAAACAGTCGCAAGCCTTAGTAGCTAACTCAATTTAACTCCTGTCATTACTCTGATCGTCCTTTCATACTTAACACTAGGTATGCACTTACTGTCATTCTCATATCAGGAAATTGTATATGAATTGGTGCCTAACAAACTCTCAAATAACTAAGTCTCCTTGACTCAATCTCTTTTCCTTATATAACCTTCTAGAACCAAAAGCACAAGCTAAACTTGAAAAAAAGAAAAATATCCTCTTATATTCAACTACGCCCAATTGTCCATATAATAGCGTTTAACCTATGTTTCTTAGTCTTTCTCTTCAAATTTCATCATCTCCTAGCACAATTGTGCTCTACCTATAAGGTATCATCTGCATGAACCCTTTACCGTACCATTGTCCTTCATGATATAATATTTTATAATTTATTAACTTTACTTATACTCGACCTATGATTCATATCTATTATAGTTTATATTGTGCCCTTAACTTTTGTTGATTCCTGAAATATTTCTCTCACTAATAAATTCTTCCAACACTAATTCCACCCTTATCTATGGTCATTAATTTGATCCTTGAACTTTCTAGTGATTTATAACCACCCAGACTTGTCACTTTTCGTTCTACCCCTACTATTGTCCTATCGTTATTGCTTCACTACAAAGTGATTCTGTTGATCACACTAAAGACGTTTGCCTGACATTCATAACGAACCTCAAACTACCTTCTCACTATCTCAAAAGTCTAACCTAAAGCCTCTGTGTCATTATCTATCATTCTTTTCCTCTCATCATACCTATTTGATCCCTTAGATTGACTTTTATTCAACTTACTGCTTACTAACTCCTTTGTCTCTACCTAATTAGATAGTCCGCAATACCATCGCACACCTTCTAGCATTTACTCATTATTATTGTATTCCATACTTCCATCACTGTTCTCACTAATGTGGTCCCATTTTGGGTTTTCCATCCTTGTCATTCTCCTTGCCAAGAATAACACTTAGCCTACCCTATATCTTAACTTTGTTCCTTTTATTATGCGCCCTTCGAATTGTCCTTTCATTTATTTCATTTGTCTTACCCAAAATAGAACTTGACTATTCTGTCCCTGGTTCCATTCTTCTTCCTAACATAATAGCTGTACTTGCTAACTATATCTTTCAGAGTCTCTATCGAGTTATCATATGTCTGTGCTACTCAGATTTGGTCCTTTGACCGCTCTAGCTAGTACTTCCACTAGCATTTAGATTATATTGCATCTGCAATTAATTGCCCAAACTTTCATTCTGCACTTTCTTTATCCATTGGCCTTCTGTTATTTATCTTCGCTAATTTATTACTCTTAACACTATTATAATTAGATTATACTATTGTTTTGAATAATTTGAAATTAGAAAGGAACTCAGCAAATTACAGTCATACTTTTATTGTATGATCTCTAGTCTTATCCTTTAGCTTACATAATACCCTTACTACCTCGAGAACTGATTCTGCAGTAATTTTATTTATTATTTTATTTATTATTATTATTATTTTCCATGTTTACTCAATTCCAAAACTTAAGATTTCGGGCACCCAAACCCGTCATCCAATTCAAAGGATTTACATCCATCGTGATCTGATTATATATGATTCCTATAATGAAACTTGTATCCTCTGCGGGATACCCGAGCCAACTACTCTTTACCACACTCTACAGTCCCATCTGGGGCACTATTTGGTTGGTCACCATTATTAGTAATAACTTTCGATCCCTTCTGAAAAGATAGGACTACACCCTAACTTGCTGCAACAAAGGTACTACATTTACCACCTTGCCCAAACCATGTCAAATTAATGTCTCTCTCATCATATCATAGCTCTGTAAATCATCAATTCATAGTTTCGACCTTCTCTAGGTAGTAGGGTTGTACTTTATTCCATACTGATACACACAAGGTATACTATTCTCACTAAGTTCTAAGCAAAACGTCTATCGTTCTGCAAAAACCATCCAAAATTCCATACCGAAGACTAGACGGTCTCACTCTATAGGTGTCACCTTTACTTTGCAACTAGTCCGAAACCTCTGGTCTGATGGCAACTTTTACTGTAACTCTAGCTCATGCTGGGGTAACTGAGTCACTGACTCTAGTTATCACCCAACTGTGACCTTTCAATATTCTAACTCTAGACCCCTAATCAAGAGTTTCCAACTCCTCTGCAGATATAGAACTCTGTTCTGGTATTACTGTACCAAAATAGAGACTGCCTGCAACATCCTCATCATAAGCACTACAGGGAAGTACGTAGCTCTACACAATAATCTCATGTCGGTACTGTAATCTGCAGCTTATAGAGCAGACATCGAGAACATTGTATAGTTACTACGATACGTCCTGACCAACTAGGTCTCTCAATTTCTTATCTCTCTTGAATCTTCTATTATCAAAAACTTATTCTGACTGGGTCATCTACTGATGATTGCCAGCAGTGGTATCCTCATCCTTATCTAGGGCAACTGTACTTTCAGGACTTACTTTTATGTACTCGTGCCTTGCACGAAATGGGCACACTATTTAAAGCCATACAGACAGAAACATAGCATTTCTTGGAGTACGTATCCTCATGATAGACCTCAACCTGTCTGCTAACTCTATTTCACATTTCTATGTACTCCACGAAAATCAAGACACTAACTGAGGCACTTTTATATTTCCCGAGGTATAACGCAGAATCTAGAAACAAAGAATTACAGAAAAAGACGAAACATAATCCTATACTCCGCATGTAACATCCTAACAAGACTCCTTTTACACTCCCAAGTATATTCTTTCCCATGAATCTAGAGCCTAAGCTCTGATACCAACTTTGTCACGACCCAACCTATGGGCTGACCAAGACTAGGACACAGGCGACTTAAAGCTCAGGCCGTAGTAAGCCTAACTATTCCTCAAATCCATAACCAGGCCCACAATTTAGACCCAATATGCATATAAAATAATTTAAATTAAACTGTTATAATTTCATTTTGGGCCAACTTAGCCCAGAACTTTTCAGAAAACTAAAATCAGGGGAGCCTAGCTCAACCCTATTACCTCATTTATAACCATTTAAAACTCATAAATTTTTTTTTTCATTTATTAATATGAAAACTTGAATTCATACAGTCTCTGATAGGCTTAATGCTACTACTTGCACATGCGGAGTCCTAAATTACAAATTTAGAGAATAATAATACAATTAAGTAATCTTTTCATAACCTGAGAGGAAAGGGACAGGTTATTCTGAAAAATGTCTCCTCCTGTAGCCTGGAAAAATATGGTGAACAGAAGTGAGCGTTCGACTCAGAGAGTAAAATATCAATTTTAACCATAATCTCTATAACTATCTAAAGCTAATGCACCCTGTAGAGTGAAATGCAACATCAACAACAATTGCACATCATAACATCAAAAAGGTAATTTGGAGCACTCACACACCCTGTAGTATCAATCATAACATATGGGAGCTGATCCCCTATACAGCTCTCTTAATCCAACCTGGTGCCAGCGAATTACTCAAGCTCGGACTTCCACTTAATAACCAAATCGAGGGTCCCAGCGAATTACTCAAGCCGTGACTACCCCTCGAAGGATCGGGTCCCAGCGAATTACTCAAGCCGTGACTACCCCGTCCTATCCATAGTCCACACCACATCACACGCACGCCAACGCATGCACACTGCTCCAAATTACCACAACAACATCCATGGCACATCAACAGTTATGAATGCAACATAAATCGTGCCTAGAGTTTAACTACATAAATATATGCATATAAGTGATGCATGGGCATGCTTGAACATATAATAATATCGAAATTACAATTAAAATTAATATTCTACTCACAGTACACCGATGACTATTGTGGCTGCTGGATGCAGAAAAATAGTTGATCTCGATCACCTAATAATTAAATTATAAATTTATTAGTACTAACTCAAAATAAAACTCTAAAGAGGCAATAGACAGCCTAATTCATGCCGGAAATCCGGCAGAGTTTCCCCTATACCTGGGACCTACCCAACCTGTAAAGAGGCTCAAATAACACTTCTAAATTCTAAATTTCCACAATCACATCTCATTAATATCACATGGCCCCTCCTGGGCCCTCCAAATCAGACTATACTCAAAATCTTAAAAATTACGTTTTAGTCCCTATAATTGATATTTTTCAAAAACCCACTCAAACAAGCTCTAAAAATTTTAAAATTTTGCCCCGCGGTCCTTAATAATATTATAAGGCTATTGCAAAAGGAATTATAATTTTCTAATCACCCATGAATATTTTATTCAAGAATTTTACTCGATTCCATAAGTTTCCAACATCTAACGTATTCTACCCAATTAAATATTTACATATTTAAACTTCCATCCTCAAGCTTCAACCAATTATATAAAATTTAATTATCTTAATTTCAAATAATCTTATATGCCCATATGCTAAAAATCTAACTAAAATCTATCTATATTTTTCAAAAATATTCTACAATCACTCAAAAATTCAACAAACACCATAGAATATCTCCAAATAATTTTACTTTCATCATATATTTTTTTTATAATTTTTCTCCAATTTTTCCTGTTTAAGAAACACTGTATTTATGCTCCACAGACAGAGAAATAATGAAAATTGTCTTACCCGAAGTTTATCTGTCTCAAAAATTCCAAAAATTTATGAGGAAGCCTCTGGAAGTTGAACCATCTCCATAGCTCACCGGAGCCACCGCCGGCACCACCGCGCACGGAGGCCGGCCGCCGGCGACATTTGCCGGGTCTAATCATACCACCATGTTCCTCTCCTCTTCCTCAGTCCATATGTGGTCTCGGATCGTCGATCCAACGGTCGGATCGTCGTAGATCTGACGAAAAAGCTTAAAAAAAACCCGAAACTTCTCTCCTCCATATCTCACTCATCCGACCTCCATTTGCTTCAAAATTGGTATCAAAAGAAAGCTCTCGGAACAAGCTTTCCAACGCCACCGGAATCGCCTCGATCGGACGTCGGATGAAGCCAGAATAGCGCCGGAAAGCCGCCTTTGTCTTGCGCGTTTTCTCTCTCCTCTCCCTCTCTTGCATTTTCGTGGTCTGGGCGTCGCCGAGGGTCGGCGGTGGGGAGCTGCTTGGGAGGTCGCCGGCTGGTCACCGGAGAAAGGAAGAAGAAGAAGAGAGGGAAGGAAATGGAGAGAAGAGAAAATGGGGGGGGGGGGGGGGGGTTCCTCCTCCCGTTTTTTTATTTTGATTTTTTTTTTTTAATTTCTGGGTTGTTACATTACCATTGTTTAATGGTCTAAATTAATTTTTTGAATTAAAGACATATAAATTATGCTATATATCTAAAATCTATGAAAAATATCTAGTTTTTTAGTTCAATTAAATTAAAAAAAAAATAAATTGTAAGTAAGGTACATAAAACAATTAGATTTAGTTGTTATATCCATCATTGACCGTATATGATATTATTGATATTTTTTAAATTCTTTGCTAATAATTAATGTAAGTAATTGTTTAGATTTTTTTTTCTATTAGCCCAACTTAATTGAAAAATTAATTATTAATATTTTTTAAATTTAACATTAAGAAGCTTAAATAATTGGAGTTGGGTCATAGAATACCTAGGTCATATTTATTGGGCTAACATCCAGGTACATTAAATTAAAATATTGGGCTATTATTTTTCAAATCTTGAATATGAGCTAGATAAAATATTCAATAAGTCCATAAAATTAATAATTAATAATATTTTAATAATTTAAAAGTTTTTTTTATTGAGCCAATTAAACAAAAAATTAATGAGTTTATATTTTTAATTGGCCGAACATATAACATACCCATATGGGCTCAATATTAGCTTGTTTTGTGATATGGATATCATTTCATTTTTTTTATTAAATATAAGTCCAATATTTTATTTTGCGTATATGTCAAAATAAATCTCAATTTTTAAAGTAATATTTAATAGTAAAAATGTTATTATTCGATTTTAGGGTTTAGTGTTAGATGGATGTAACATTTAGACATAAGTATTTTGTATATTTAACTCACAATTTAAATATTTTTAAAATATTTTTTTATTACTTAATGAAAATATTATGTTTATGGCTATAAGTTAATACAATTTAAGTAAATTGTTTAAATGTTGCATCAATAAAAAAATATTGAAATTTAGAGTGCAATGAATATATCCATGTTGGAAAAGAATGTTATTTTAAAATTGGACAAACAAAAACAGTTAAGAATATGCTAAATAATTTATATATGGGGCCAATTGATGACTTTTTAAATGTCTAGCAAAATTAATAGTTAAAATGGGCTATTATTAAATTGATAATATTCTAATATATGAGTGATCATTACCCATTTATCTAAAAATTAAATAAGAATATACATGTTATTAATTTATTAAATTTAATAATATAAAATAAATTACATTCAACTTTAAATATTTTTAAATTATTTTATCCACAGTTAAAAATCTAAATTGACTGAAATATTAATGAACTGTCTAAAAAAAATATTGTGATAACGTTTTTATTGAAAAATATTAACACTACATAAAAAATAATTTCTTTTGTTTAAATTATTAGTAATATTCTAATAATATTGTCCACATAATTGATTAGCCCATATTAACTAGGTTTATTAAAAATAACATAGCCATATTACTAGTAATAATTTGGTAATATTATTTAGATAAGCTTTTAGTCCAACTTGACCTAACCCCATTAAACAAAAATTTTACCAATATTTTAAATAAATGGAATTAATTTTTGTATAGTTAATATTTTTCAATTTTATTGAGCCAATAAAAATTAGCTCATCAATTAACTTTAAAGATTAAAAAATAAAAAAAATAAAAATTAAAAATCATGTCCATCACCATACACATATCGGCCATAAAGTACTACGCAGTAATAATATTTTTAAATAGATTTTATAAATTTTTTTTAATTAAATATATGGACTAAGAACAAATAATTAATAATTAATTTAAGAATAGTTAATCATTTAGGTATTAACCCAATTAATATTGTGAGGTCAATATATTTTAAATGACCAACTAATATTTATTGAAAGTTCAAAATATCCGTAATGTGGGTAAATATATCTAACACTTAGGGTGTTTAAATTATTTTAATTGTGAGTACTTATTTAATATCAATCGTTCCTAAGAATATTTTAGATTGCCCATATTAGCCAATAAAAACCAATTATTGTTTTAATCGTTACTAATTACCGAAAAGGAGAGAAACAAGAACGGAGTGGGCATAATCATAGACAGGACATTGAAAGATGCAGTAATAGCTGTGAAAAGAGTAGGAGATAGAATTATACTAGTAAAGCTAGTACTAGAAGGAAAAACAATAAATATAGTTAGTGCTTATGCCCCACAAATAGGACTAGATAGTGAGAGTAAACAAAGGTTTTGGGAAGATATTGATGATTTAATGCAAAGCATACCGAATGAAGAGAATATTTTCATTGGTGGAGATTTGAATGGACATGTAGGAAGTGATAAACAAGGTTATGAGAATGTTCATGGAGGTTTTGGTTTTGGCAGTCGAAATGAGGAGGGAAAAAGCATCCTGGATTTTGCTATGGCTTACGACCTAATACTAGCAAATACCTACTATATAAAAAGAGAGTCACATTTAGTGACTTTCCAAAGTAGGCAACATAGAAGCCAAATCGACTTCCTCTTAACCAGGAAGACAACTAGAGCTCTATGCAATGATTGCAAGGTCATTCCAGGAGAGGCTTTAACAAGTCAACATCGGCTGATGGTCTTGGATGTCAAGTTTAGGAAAAATTCAAGTAAGGTCAGAAGAAATAGTGTAGCTCGAACAAAGTGTTGGGAGTTCAAAGGAGTAAAGCAAGTGAAGTTCAAAAATGAGCTTCTTGAGTCCGAAGTATGGAAGCTGGATATGGAGGCCAATGATATGTGGATACAGATGGCATCAAAGATTAGATAAATAGCTAGAAAAGTACTTGGAGAGTTTAAAGAACATGGACCACCCTCAAAAGAGAGATGGTGGTGAAATGAGGAAGTACAAAAGGCAGTGAAGAGAAAAAGGGAATGGTATAAGAAATTACCTAAATGTGATAATAATGAGGCATATGAACAGTACAAGATAGCAAAGAAAGAGGCAAAAAAGGCAGTTAGTCAAGTAAGAGCACAGGCCTTTGAAAAGTTATATGAGAAACTTGGAACTAAAGAAAGGGAGAAAGATATTTATAGATTAGCAAAGATGAGAGAAAGGAAGTGTCAAGATCTCAATTAAGTTAGGTGCATTAAGGATAAAGAAGGAAAAGTGTTGGTGAAAGATGAGGACATTAAAGAAAGATGGAGAAATTATTTTAATGATCTCTTTAATAATAGTCAAAATGGTAATAGCTTGAATATAGATTATAGAACAATAGAAAAGAATGTGAATTATACTAGAAGGATTAGATCTTTAGAAGTAAAGGAAGCACTTAAGAGAATGAAAGTGGGTAAAGCCTGTGGACCCGATGAAATACCAATTGAAGTGTGGAAGTATTTGGGAGACATGAGAGTGGTATGGTCAACTAAATTATTTAATAAGATTCTAAACTCAAAGAAAATGCCTGATGAATGGAGAAAGAGTATTTTAGTACCTATTTTTAAAAATAAGGGAGACATACAGAGTTGCTCAAACTATAGGGGAATTAAACTCATGAGCCATACTATGAAGTTGTGGGAGAGAGTTGTGGAGCATCGACTACGTCATGATACTTCTATCTCTCTCAATCAATTTGGTTTCATGCCCGGTCGTTCAACTATGGAAGCGATCTTTCTCATTAGAAGCTTGATGGAGAAATATAGAGATGTGAAGAAAGATGTACACATGGTTTTTATTGATTTGGAGAAGGCTTATGATAGTGTTCCAAGAGAGGTCTTATGGAATGTGTTAGAACAAAAGAGGGTATCTATTAGGTACATACAAGTATTGAAAGATATGTATGAAAGAGTAACTACTATTGTGCGCACAGTGGGAGGGGACACAAGAGATTTTTCGATTTCAATTGGATTACACCAAGGATCAGCCATAAGCCCTTACCTTTTTACATTAGTTTTAGATGAACTGAAAAAACATATACAAGAGAGTATTCCTTGGTGCATGATGTTTGCGGATGATATTGTTCTGATAGATGATACACGAGAAGGAGTCAATAGAAAGCTAGAACTTTGGAGAAGTACTCTAGAGTCAAAGGGTTTTAAGTTAAGTAGAACGAAGACAGAATACATGCATTGCAAGTTCAGTGAAGACCAAATTGGTGATAGGGAAGGAGTTAGTTTGAATGGAGTGGTATTGTCTCAAATTAATCACTTTAAATATCTAAGCTCAGTCCTTCAAGTAGATGGGGAATGTGAGGAGGATGTGAGTCATAGGATTAAAGCCGGATGGTTGAAGTGGAGACGTGTCACGGGAGTTTTATGTGATCGTAAGATTCCCAATAAATTGAAAGGAAAATTTTACCGTACAGCCATACGACCGGCTATGTTATATGGTAGTAAATGTTGGGCACTGAAAGAGTCGTATATGCATCTAAGATAAGAGTTGCAGAGATGAGAATGTTAAGGTGAATAAGTGGCCATATTAGACTAGATAAAGTCCGTAATGAGAGTATTAGAGAAAAGGTAGGAGTGGTGCCAATTGAAGATAAGTTGAGAGAAAGGAGATTGAGGTGATTTGTTCATGTGAAGCGTAGACATACGGAGGCTCCAGTTAAACAAGTAGAGCACATTAGGTTAGAGGATTGAAAGAAAAAAAGGGGGTAGACCTAAATTGACTTGGAGGAGAGTAGTACAACATGACCTAGAAGCATTACACATTTCTGAGGATTTAACCCAAAATCGTTCAGAGTGGAGAAAGTGAATCCATATAGCCGACCCCAAATTTTTGGGATAAAGGCTTAGTTGAATGAGTTGAGTATAAATTTGTAAATATATTATTAAATAAAAAATATATTCTAATATCAACTAAACCTATGTTATCACATAATTAAATTAATTTTGGCCCAATAAATGTTAATAATGTCAAACTTGGCTTATAGACAAATTAATTTATGTAATATTATGATGAAAAAGTATTGAAGAATTGTGGATCCGTCATACTGTTTACGAAAATAACTCATCATTTGAATGTGTTGCCAATTTGAATAGATTAGTATTACTATTTACTAACCTATAACTAGATCCATATTAATCTAATTTATTTATTAAATGTTAATATAATTCAGTATTGGGCAAAACTTAGTTGGGTCAATATTAGTGTGAGTGAGTACATATATTATTGACCTAGCCCATTAAGGACATAAAAGTTGGGCCAATAATTTGGACTAATAGAATAATATTTAAGAAATATTTTAATGGGTTTATATCTAAAAATTGATTGACAGCCTATTTAGAAATACTTTAAACATTATTTCTATTAATATTGTCAATGGGGAGATAAGATAAACAGCTTATTCAAATTGGCCATAACAATTTTTTACTCTATTGGCCATATTTTAAATAAATGAATTAAATTTTATTTAAAGACAACATTTAATTAACATTAAGATTTAATTTTTTAATATTTAGGCTAATTTAGATCTAGCTGTTTTTATATATTTAACTTATCATTTGAATCTTTTGAAAATATTTTTTTATTACTTAAAAATAAATGTTATAATTGTACATAATTAATTTAATTAAATTGAGTTAAATATTACTACCCATACCTAGATATTAAATTATTTAAATAATGATGATTTAAATTTTATTAACTTAGTACTTTAATATTTATTATTGAGTCTAATTAAATACTAGACCTAGCCCCATTTAACACCTAAACTTTTATATATTTTAATAAGTGAATATGTAACTATAAAAACTAATCTTTAATATTTAAAGTATGGAATAACATTTTTTAAATGAAAATTTTGAATATTAACCAAAGTTAGTTGGACCAAATTATGATATTTAAAAGTGTTCGTAACAATTAAACAATATTCATTTTAATGCACCAAAGAAAAATCTGTACCTAGTAATTTTTATAACATTTGCTAAGTTGATTATTAATGTGACTCCATTTAATGTTGTAAAACCTAGATCACATAAACATAAGAGACAGCTAAAAATATATACACAAAATTATTGAAACATCTATTTTAGAATATAAGTGTGCTAAACATGAGTACTTAATTATTAAAAAATTATTCTATCTTATATCTAAATTAAATACATATACTGTGAGTGAGCTAATTCATTATGAGTGGATAATATTTTATTAGCACAATTAATTTTGGGGCTAATTAGAATATACCCATATAGTCATAAATTTATTATTATATCCCAATTAATATGTTTTTAAATTTTTAATGGCTTCCTGGGTAACACATTGATTAGACTCAAATATTTAATTAATATGTTATTAATATTGCCAATATTCTTTTAAAAAAATATTAATTTAACATGGGACTTACAATTTAAATGTTAAAATTAATAAGTCTTTTAAGTTTTAAAAACTAGTGATAATAATTTCCTAATATTTAAAAATTAATTTAATATCAATTAATGAGTACACCCATTAATGTTAAATTTAGGTGATGGATATATGGTAGTTTTGTCTAAATTAATATTTATTAGAATATTGATGATTATGATAATTAGGCCTAGTTAATTATAACATTTAAATTACTAACATATTTACTTATTAAATTTTTTCTTTATTAAAATCATAATAATTAAAATAACCAATATAAAAAAATAGGGTATTAGAATATTAACATTCATTATATGTTAAGAATATGTTTATTACACTATACAATTGGCCTCATTTTGATTAATCTAATTATTGTATTAGATTTTAATATAATATGTTAGTATTACTATTTTTCAATAAACTATGATTACTTTAGAATGTACCCATAATTAATTTGAGCCGAATGTTTCAATAATTACCAATAAAATATTATTCACAGCACTTGTTAACATAAAATAAATCCAATTTTAACAATATTTTTATTAGATTGTTTACTAATTGTCATTTAATTAGTAATAAATGGGTAATTATAATTAGATATTCTAATATTCGCCCATTTTAGTCTATTATGATATTAATATTAGTGGCCCAACCAAATAAAAAATATAAAAATTGTTACTTTTTAACACTAAAATATTAACATTTATTTTTTAAAGTAAGTTGGGCCAATATTCAATTGTTTTATATAAGTTTTAGTCTAGCTAAATAAAATTATTAAAAAATATGGGTATGTGAGCCGTATAACAATTTAATGACGAAATTATTAAATTTTATAATTTTTCAGGACATTAATTTAAATTTAACTTAGTAAAAATTTTAATTGATTAGTTCATGATTTAGCTTAATATATGTCAAACATTAAATTGACTTAGGCAATAATATTAATTATGTGAGTTAAATTAATTGGCCCAAATATTAATTAAAATAATAGCCCATATCAATAAAAAAAAGAAATATTAAACTATGCATATTTAATCCTTCATTCACATATAACATTAACATGGTAATATAAGTTAAATATTTTCATGTTGTTATACTAATTTTTAGGGCAATATTAGATTAAAAAATTGCAATATATAACAATATGAACCAATAATCACCTAACTCATTGTCTAAAATGTTAGCCCATTAAATTTTTTCCTAAATGTGACCAAAAAAATAGCAGCTCATTAATTTAAATATGCACAATTTTTGTTTAAAAATTCATAAGCTTATTGAATAATTTAAATATAAATTATTTAAAAATATAGACCTAGCTGTTATAATATTGTTTTAAATAACTTGGCTCCATAGGTGCTTATTTTTTTTATTGCTCCACCTATTTACTTAAAAATAAATGTAAAAAATAATAGCGATTAATTTTTCAATTAAGTTGGGCAATAAAAAAGCAAGCTACAAATTATTAAAATATGAGCTTATTAATTTTTTTATTTAATTAGATTAATAAAAAAATCAACTTTATAATTGACTCATTAATTAGTGGATAATAAATTAAATATTGTTAAACTGGCCAATAATTTAAAAGATTGAAAAATTAGTGGTCAATGAATAGTAATTGAGCTAATTTTTTTTAATTAGTTGGGATAAATTCTTTTAAATTTAGGATATTAGGCCATATACTTAACAAAAATATCACACAACTTAGTTTTTAAATAAAATTAAACAAAATTTAAAGGAAAATTTTAAAAATGTTGAACACTTTTCTTTTAATTTTTTTAGATCAATAAAAACTAATCTATATAATTTAAAAAAAAAGCTTTTATTATTAAAAATAAATTTAAAAATACTTTTAAATTACTATAATATTGGCCATTAATATCCATTAGCCCTACATATTTTGAATTAATTTAAAAAATTGTTTAAAAGTAAATACTTTAAACATATTTTAGATTATGTTTAAGGTGGCCCAATCAACTTAATGGGCTAATAATAAAAAATGGATATGACTCATTAATTTTAAAAAATGGTGCCATCATTTTAATTCTCTGAGTTTGGATACACTGGGCCATATACGTGGGTATGTTTAAATTAAAATGTTTCAAAAATATGGTTGATTAACAAATATTATAACCATCATTAATTGATATTTTAAAAATTAGTCTTAAATAAGTTGTCAATTATTAAACATACTCACATAGCAAAAAAATCAATGAGTCTTAATTCTAATAATTTGAAATTTATTTTTTTATTGAGTGAAAAAGTAAAGTAATTATGGTCGATTTTTAAAGGATTAGAATATGGGCCATATTTTTTTAACTAAGTTGAGCCAATAAAAAATCACCTTCATATTAATAAAATATACTCATTAAATTTTTTATTTAATTAAACCAATAAAAAATATTTTAGACAGCCATAGTGTACTTTAAATGTGTTATAATAACTTTAATCAATTTTTATTGGCCTACTAATTTTTGAATTTTAAAAGCATTGCATATTTAAATATCATAATATTTTCAAAATATGTTAAAATAAATGTTTTTATATTCTAAAACATACAATATTAACTAGAATATAGCTATAATACTTAATTAATAAACATTAATGTATAACAGAATAGCTCAATTAATGGGTAATTACGAATTTTTTAATAAATTGTATTAATTGTGAGTAAGGTATATATTTGGAATATAAGGTTATTTGTCCTGTAAAAATTTTTTAAATATCAATTTTTAAATAACTTAGAATATTATTCTATTAAAAAGTTTAATTTTTAGTTGATATTAAAAATTAGTTTTTTGCTTAAACTTTTACTAGACCTGGGCCAATTTAAATAAAAATTAATCTAGACCTAATAACAATATTTTACTTTTTAAATTATTGGGCTAATAATGTACTAATTTAATTAGCCTCAATCATTAAAATGTTCAATTAAATTATCTAATTGAATATGTTGTAATAAAAAAATTACCCAAAATATCTAAATGTTGAGCCCATATAAAATATTAGTGATTGACAGCCATTTACTAGAACATATTTTATTTAAATATTTATTAAAATATTAGGTCATTAAAAAAAAAACTTAGGTGAATTAGCCCACATGATTACTTAATTTAAAAAACATTAATACCAATATTGGTTCATATTTAATAGGTTAATTTAACATTAGGAAATTACTTAAATTTTTTTTAATGAGTTCATCATTATTAAAATATGAGCTCGTTAATTTTTTTTTTATTTAATTGAGTTAACATTTAATGTGATTTATATATGGGCCAATATTAAAAATGATAATATTAGATTATAAATTAGCCATATCACAATTTATTAACGTTTTAAATTTACCTCACCTAGTCCCAATTTTTATTATTGCTTACAAAATTAAATTTTGTTTTATTTTATATCAGATTCTTTAATTAAACGTCTAAAAACTAAAATATAGTATTCATTTTAAAATATTTTTAAAGCCCATTTTAAAATATTTTTAAAATCTGTACCCAGTAATTTTTATAATATTTGCTAAATTGGTTATTAATGTGGTTCCATTTAATGTTGTAAAACTTAGGTCACATAAACATGAGAGACAGTTAAAAATATATCCACAAAATTATTGAAACATCTATTTTAAAATATAAGTGTACTAAACATGAGTACTTAATTATTAAAAAATTATTCTATATTATATCTAAATTGAATACATATATGATGAGTGAGCTAATTCATTATGAGTGGACAATATTTTATTGGCACAATTAATTTTTGGGCTAATTAGAATATACCCATATGATCATAAATTTATTATTATATCCCAATTAATATGTTTTTAAATTTTTAATGGCTTCCTTAGTAACACATTGACTCAAATATTTAATTAATATGTTATTAATATTGCCAATATTCTTTTAAAAAAAATATTAATTTAACATGGGACTTACAATTTAAATGTTAAAATTAATAAGTCTTTTAAGTTTTAAAAACTAGTGAAAAGAATTTCTTAATATTTAAAAATTAATTTAATATCAATTAATAAGTACACCCATTAATGTTAAATTTAGGTGATGTATATATGGTAGTTTTGTCTAAATTAATATTTATTAGAATATCGACGATTATGATAATTAGGCCTAGTTAATTATAACATTTAAATTACTAACATATTTACTTATTAAATTTTTTTCTTTATTAAAATCATAATAATTAAAATACCAAATATCAAAAAATAGGGTATTAGAATATTAACATTCATTATATGTGAAGAATATGTTTATTACACTATACAATTGGCCTCATTTTGATTAATCTAATTATTGTATTAGATTTTAATATAATATGTTGGTATTACTAATTTTCAATAAACTATGATTACTTTAGAATGTACCCATAATTAATTTGAGCTGAATTTTTCAATAATTACCGATAAAATTATTATCCACATTTTTTATTATTGCTTACAAAATTAAAATTTATTTTATTTTATATCAAATTCTTTAATTAAACGTCTAAAAACTAAATTCATGATGGATTGATTTTAAAATATTAAAGCCCATTAATGATAGATTAATTTTGTGAGACGGGATATTTAAATTATGACCCTTAAATTTTTTTTTTTTATTTCAACTATCCTAGCTAGTTAAACTGTGTTAATATTATCAATTTTAGTTAAAAGAGTAGTTTGACTAGGTATATAAAAATAAATTATTAATAAATCTGGACTAGCCACATTAATTTAATATCAATTAATGAATGTGGATTAGGCCATAAATTAACTATCAATTAATGAGTTAAAAATTGATATTTTGGTTATTTCACATATATTTTAAGTTGAATTGATCTATCAATTTAATTATTAAAAATTAAATTATATGAGGCTAATGATCAATCTAACATTAATGACTAATTTTAATTTTTTAAAGTCACTAATTTACCAAATAGTAAATTTTTATCATTTGCCATGTTCTAATGAAGTTGTGACGCTTAAAAATTGATAAAAACTAGCATAATACCCATACTATGCATGGGTAATTTATAATTTTTATTTTTTAATTTAAATTTTAATTATATTTTAAATAAGATTAATTATTATTAAATTAATTTTAAATTGAAATTTTCTTTTATTCAATTTTATTTGAATAAATTTTTACCTGTTATAATAATAAATTTTTAATTAATTTATGATATAATTAATTAAAATACATATTTAATTCTTTTATACATATATTAATAATAGTTTCTAATAAAATTTCATGAATTTTTATATTTTATCTCATAATTTATGTAAATCAATATTTATTTTTTTGCAAATTATAGAAAATACATTAAATTAATGAGAAAATAATATTATTTTAAAAATATATAAATATAATTTTTTTGTTATTAACATAATAAAAAAACAAAAAAAAATTAAATTACTAATAATGAATTGGATTATTTAATTTCAATAATAATGAAAATATATAACATTATTATTGATTAAAAATAGCATTCTATTATATTATTTTTTAAATTTACTATATCTAAGTGTAATTTTTTTTATTAGTCTGATATATTTTTTATAAAATAATTCTTTGATAAAAATAGTTATCACTTTATATAAATTTATAATATAAAATAAATACATTTCATAAAAATTAAAATTTTAAAATATCATCAGTTTCTATTAATATAATAAATATTAAAAATACATACTATTTTTTAAAAGACAAATTCTATAATTTTAATACTGTAACTTTAATTATTTTAATCATTTTTATTTGTGGCTAAATTTTTAATGCAATCATATTTGTAATTTATCTTTGAAATTCTACTTTTATATAAAAATATAGTTGAAAGATAATTTATGCATAAAAATATAAATATTTAATTAAAATTTAAAAATAATTCTATTGAAAATTAATGATAACAAAATATGGATAATCAAAATATTAGTTATAATTGCATTCGATATATAATTATAATGAAATAAAATATTCAAAGTTTAAGAAATATTAAATAAAAAATTTATAAAAAAATTAATAATTAAATAAATATTATTTAAACATATTTAAATAAATAAATTTTGAGAATTATAACTAATAACTTTTCAAAGAAATAATAAAAAAATAGTGCAAATGAAAAAAAGATTTGAGAGCATTTAGGTAAAATGAAAATACTTAGTGAGAAGAGAGTGCTTAATGTGCGTCAAATATTTTATATGACATACTATATATAGATAAACAAATGAAAACTATTTAAATAAAAAAATAATTTATAACTAAATATTATTTAAGTGAAAAACGGTAACAAAAGCATTCAATTTCATATTTTGTAAAATAAAATATTTCCTGTTTACTTGGCTATTTCAATTAAATGGCCATAAGTTTGCCATAATGATAATAATAATTAGTATTAATTAATCTTAAGAAAGTGAAATAAAATGAATATTAAATTATTAACATAAAACATAATACATACTAATTATAAATAAGCTAAATCTCTATCTTTTATTTTTATAATTTTTTATATAGACTACACTTTATCTCTCAAAATTTTTTATCAAAGATTTCATAAAAAAATAATAAAAAATATAACAATGCAATAAACATATTTATTAAAGATATGAAATAATTTAATATTGATTAAATTATTAAGCCACCACAGCCCATATCTAATATTGAGCTAATAAAAAGAATTAAATTTAATTGATCTAACTAGTAATTAAAATTTTTTAGATTAAAAATAAAAACAGAGTGACATTAGATATATGGCCCATATTACAAAGCTAAATGATATTATTAGAATAGACTCATAATGGCTAGCTGTTTAATATGGACTGTGTAATGGGCCATTTATATTAAAAAAATTGACCTAAATGAACCTAATATCCATTACTTTAATATTATTTTTTTTAAAAAATAAATTTATTTTAATTTAATGAGCTAATATTCTGATAATTTAAAATTTTAGCATAACAACATCAATATGCCAACATATTATCAGATTGATGAGTCTAATAATTACTAATCTTATGACTAGCCTCATATAATAAAAAATATATGAATATATAAAAATTTTGATTATGGGGCCATTTAATATGATATTTTAAATTAGAAACTAATTGTCTCTTAGTTAATCTATTCTAATACTAATTTTTCAATTGAGTTGGATCAATAAAAACATAAGTTTCAAAATGTGTTTTTAAAATCTAATTAAATAAAAAAAATTTGTATTTAAAATTTAAAAATAATAGATTACTAACAATTTGTTGAAGCTTATTTTTCCAATCAATGTCATTAAAAAATATTTTTGGCCATAACAAATTTTCTCATTGTTAAAGTTAATTGATAAATTGTTTTAGCCTAACAATTTGAAATAAACATTATTTTATACCCTTATATCTTAATTTAATGGGCTAATATTAAAAATATTAATATTTTTTACCATTTAATTAGTTCAATGTTAACTAAGTAATTGCTCACAATTTTTTTAATTATAACGCCCGACTCTAACCGTTAAAGAAATTGTCCGCTTTGGCGCATCCCATCCTGAGCCTCACAGTTTTGTCCTATAGATGAAACGGAGAATTTCTCAGGAAGTCACCCATCCTAAGATTTCTCTCAAGCGAGCACGCTTAACCCCGAAATTCTTTCAATTCTCTAGGTCATTCCATCAAAAGACGCATCTAGTACTTACTTTCCCCCATTTCAATATATGATTCGATTCATTCTTGCCCCCTGCCCTGTGTCATGACCCAACCTATGGGCCGGACCGGCACTAGGACCTGGGCCAGCCTAAAGCCCCCGAGGCCCGTAGTAAGCCTAACTGTTCATTTACCCAATGCTGAGGCCCATTTGGGCCCAATTTCAAGAAAACAAACGGACAGAGTCCGGCCATAAAATGGACTTACCAACGGGGAGTTTTCGACTCACCGGACCTGTAAACACAATATATAGTCATTTGGGGAGCTCAGCTCACCCTCCACATACTCATCAACATAAAATAAATGGGAGCTCAGCTCCCTCATCCAATCCATCAAACATGCATAGCATATTTAGTTTACAGGTCCAACATGATAATAATATTACAGACCAAATTCAAATAATTACTGCTAACACATGCGGAAATTCTAGGAGTAATTAATATTACACAATATTGATAAACAACCTGCGAGGTAGAAAAGCAGGTTAACCCAGAACAAAATATCCTCCTGTGGCCTGTAAAAATTTTTGAACAGGAGTGAGCGTTCGACTCAGAGAGTAAAATATCAATTTTAACCATAATCTCTATAACTATCTGAAACTAATGCAACCTGTAGAGTGAAATGCAACATCAACATCATATTCACATCATAGCATCAAAAAGGTAATTTGGAGCACTCACACACCTGTAGCATCAATCATAATATATTGGGAGCCGATCCCTATCTGACTCTCTTAAATCCAACTGGTGCCGTGAAGAACTCAAGCGGACTTTCGCTTAATAAACCAAATCGAGGTCCCAGTGAAGAACTCAAGCGTGACTACCCCTCGAAGGAACGGGTCCCAGAAGAACTCAAGCCGTGACTACCGTCCTATCCATAGTCCACACCACATCACACGCACGCCAACGCACGACACCGCTGCTCCAAATTACCACAACAACACTCATGGCACATCAACAGTTATCAATGCAACATAAATCGTGCCTAGAGTTTAACTACATAAATATATGCATATAAGTGATGCATGGGCATGCTGAACATATAATAATATCGAAATTACAATTAAAATTAATATTTTACTCACAAACTTGACGACAAATTACTGTGGCGGCTGGGCGGAGGAAGAAGGCTGTCCCGGCTCACCTGACAATTACATTACATCTATTTAATAAATTTGACTCAATACAAACAAAGAAAAATATCAAGTACGTCCTAAGTCGTAGAAAATCCAGTGAGTCTCCCTATACCTAGGACCTACCCAACCTGCAAAAGGGCTAAAAACGCACTTCTATACTCACAATCCATATATCAACAGTTCAATCATATCACATAGCCCCTCCTGGGCCCATCAAATCAATCACCAATCACAATACGCAAAATTTCAATTTAGTCCTTATTATTGATTATTTTTGCAAAAACTGCCCAAACAAGCTCTAAAAATTATAAAACTTTGCCCCGCGGTCCTTAGCAATATTACTAAGCTATTGCAAAAAGAATCGTAATTTTCTAAGCTACCACGAATATTTTATGGATTTTTAATCCTATTTAAGCACTAGAAAATTAAGAAAAAACAAGGTTCGGGTTTACATTTTCAGATTCAGACTTCGGGAACAATCTCGTGACGTCAGACAATGGGGGGCTAGCCAAAACCTCGGCCCAATTCGGAGACTTTTCGTGCAGTCCATCGGCGAAATTTGCGTAACGATCAATCGCCGAATTTCGCGAATCGAGAATACCTACGAAGCCCATAACACTGGCGTTATTAAATAAATTTATCAGAATTTTCTAAGATCATTTAATCCACGAAAATACACAGCGAAGTTCAGAGGGACCCAACGAAAAAACGAGTGGAAAAATTCGAAAGATATGTCGTTGCGAAGCTCTAGACTAATGGAGCGTGCTGGTGGCCTCGGTTTTCTCGTGGGATTCACGGTTTTCGAGAAATCTAGCCCGAAAGTCGAAATGGGCTAAAATCTTCCCGAGCTAAAATCGGACAATCCGCTCGATGGATTTCGGCGTTCTTGGTGTCTATGGAAAGCTCTCGCCGAGTAGATGATTTTGGACACAAGACCCGTCCAATTGGTGGGCCGGATCGGATTTGGCCGTGGAAGTCGAGCGGCGCCTTGCAGGGGAATCGCGCGCTTTGCTCGGGAGGCAGGAGGCCGGAGGACGAGGGGAGGCGCCGGCGGCGGGAGGGGAGGAGAGAAAAGAGAGAGAGAAGGGGAGAGTGTCGCGCGGAGGAAGAGGAAGAAAAGAGAAGAGACCGATCCGATTCGACCGGTCCGATCCGTCCGGATTCGATTCGGCTCGATTCGAATTACAAAATTTTGAATTTTTACTCTGCCTCGGGACCGAAAACGAGGTCCAAAAATTCCGAAAAAATTTCCGAAAACTCAGAAAAATACGTAGACTCCAAATATATTTTTAGTTTTGCCACGTGGTCTTTAAATTAATTTTTAAAAATCATCAAAGTTTATATTTTCGGAAAATCGAACCCGATTTTTAAAATCCGAAAAATCTCAAAAAAAAAATTCCTAAAATTTAAATAAAATTTAAATATAAAAAATACTCATAATTAATAAAATTTTGGGGTGTTACATTCTTCCCCCCTTACAGAAAATTCGTCCTCGAATTTTACACAAGGCAGAATAAAGCACATGACTATACATTGAACAAATATGGGTACTTGCTACGCATGTCCCGTTCTGACTCCCAGGTGCACTCTTCCACTGACTGACTCCTCCATAAAACCTTAACCATAGGGATCTGTTTGGATCTCAGCTGTCTCACTTGGTAGTCCACTATGGCTACAGGCTGCTCCTCAAATGTCAAGTTCTCTTTTAGCTCTATCACATCCTATGCAGTACATGAGAAGGATCAGGAATGTATTTCCTGAGCATGGAGATGTGAAACACGGGATGAACGTGAGAAAGGTTGGGTGGTAGCTCCAACCAGTAGGCAACTGCTCCAACTCTATCAGTAACCTCAAAAGGTCCAATATACCGAGGTGCCAACTTGCCCTTCTTTCCAAATCTCATGACTCCCTTCATTGGAGAAACCTTCAGGAATACATAGTCGCCCACTGCAAACTCCACATCCCTCCGTCAGGGTCCGCATAACTCTTACATCTCTTCAAAAGTCGTCCTCGATCGTTCCTGATTAAAGGAACTACCTCTGAAGTGTACTGCACTAGGTCTACATCATGCACCTTCGCTTCCCCCTTTTCCGTCCAACACAGAGGAGACCTACACTTTCTTCCATATAGTGCCTCATAGGGTGCCATCCCTATGCTTGAGTGGTAACTGTTGTTGTAGGCGAACTCCACCAAAGCTAGCTGCTCATCCCATTGACCTCCAAAATCCAAGACACTCATGCGAAGCATGTCTTCGAGTGTTTGGATTGTCCTTTCTGATCGTCCAGTCTGCGAGGGTGGAAGGTCAGATCAAGTTCAAGCTGTGTGCCAAGTGCCTCCTGCAACTTTCTCCAAAACCGAAGTGAATCGGGCCCTCTGTCGGATATTATGGGCCAGGAACTCCATGCAATCGACTATTTCTCGAATGTAGAGCCGGGCATCTTGTGCCCACAGTATGTAGTCTTTACAGGTAAGAAGTGAGCTGATTTGGTCAGACGGTCTACAATTACCCATATCGAGTCATATCCTCGCGTGGTACGAGGCAACCCAGTCACAAAATCCATAGTGATCATTTCCCACTTCCATTCTGGGATAGGGAGCTCTTGCAGCTTCCCTGACGGTCTCTGGTGTTCAAACTTCACCTTCTGACAAGTCAAGCACTTGGACACAAAGTCTGCTATGTCTCTCTTCATGCCATTCCACCAGTAACTATCTTTCACATCATGGTACATTTTGGTGGAACCTGGATGGACACTGTAAAGTGTGTAGTGTGCCTCTTGCATGATTTCATTTCTGAGATTGTCCACATCGGGCACACATATCCTAGAACCTTGCACTAGGGCGCCATCATTGGCAAATCCAAACTCACCACCTTCACCTTGCTGTACTCTTTCTATGATTTTCATCAATTGTTGGTCTCTGTGCTGGGAAACTCTAACTCTGTCCCTCAAGTCTGGCCTCACTGAAAAGTGAGCCAACAATACCCCCTCATCTGAAAGATCTAGGATTAAACCTTGATCCATCAACTCATGTACCTCCTGAATCAATGGTCTCTTCTCTACTGAAATGTGCGCCAAACTGCCAGAAGATTTTCTGCTCAAGGCATCTGCCACAACATTGGCCTTTCCAGGGTGGTACTGGATGGTGCAATCATAGTCTTTCAGAAGCTCCATCCATCTTCTCTGTCTCAAGTTCAAGTCCCTCTGTTGGAAGATGTACTTTAAACTCTTGTGGTCGGTGTATATCTCGCACACTTCACCATACAGGTAGTGTCTCCAGATTTTTAGTGCAAAGACTACAGCCGCCATTTCCAAATCATGGGTGGGGTAGTTCTGCTCATGCCTCTTCAGCTGCCTTGAAGCATAAGCCACTACCTTTCCATTCTGCATCAAAACACACCCTAGGCCAACTCTGGAGGCGTCACAATACACGGTGTATCCTTCACCACTCACAGGTAGTGTCAACACAGGGGCAGTGGTTAGACACTCCTTGAGCTTCTGGAAACTCACCTCACAGTCATCTGTCCAAATGAATGGAACATTCTTCCTGGTCAACTTAGTTAAGGGAGCCGCTATCCTAGAGAAATCTTGTACAAAACGCCTATAGTAGCCAGCTAAACCCAGAAAACTTCGCACCTCAGTGGTATTTGTAGGCCTAAGCCAATCGATTCTGACTTCAATTTTCTTGGGATCCACTTGAATACCGTCTCTAGAAACCACGTGTCCCAAGAATGAGATGCTTTCTAGCCAAAATTCACATTTCGAAAATTTGGCGTATAGCTGGTGCTCCCTCAAAGTCTGCAACACCATCCTCAAGTGCCACACGTGTTCTTCCTCGGTCCGAGAGTATACCAAAATGTCATCTATGAATACGATGACAAAACGGTCCAAAAATGGCTTGAACACCCTGTTCATCAAGTCCATAAAGGCTGCTGGTGCATTAGTGAGTCCAAAAGACATCACCAAGAACTCATAATGACCATACCTTGTCACGAAGCCGTTTTGGACACGTCCTCATTCTGATTCTCAAGCGATGGTAGCCCGATCGCAGTCTATCTTGGAAAAGAATCTAGCTCCTTGGGTGATCAAACAAATCATCGATCAGGAAGTGGATACTTGTTCTTCACGGTGACCTTGTTCAAATATGCGTAGTCGATACACAACCTTAATGACCCATCCTTCTTTCTCACAAATAAAACAGGAGCACCCCAGGGTGAAGTACTCGGACGTATGAAACCCTTGTCCAAAAGCTCCTGTAGTTGCTCCTTCAGCTCCTTCAATTCTGCTGGTGCCATCCTGTAAGGTGGCATCGATATGGGGTTTGTACCCGGAATAACATCAATGCAGAACTCTATTCCCCTTTCTGGTGGTAACCCTGGAAGCTCTTCAGGGAAGACATCCATGAATTCTCTGACAACAGGAACATTTTCCATGCTGACATCTTCTACAGATGTATCTCTCACCAATGCCAAATACCCTTGGCATCCACGCCTCAACATTTTTCTAGCACAAATTGCTGACACCAAATTATATGGAGCCACGCTCCTGTCACCATCAAAGCTAAACTCTTCCACACCAGGTATGTGGAAGTATACCTTTTTGTTCCTGCAGTCTAAGGTGGCATAATGAGTTGCCAACTAGTCCATCCCCAGGATTACATCGAAATCCATTACTGGTAGAGGAACCAAGTCTGCTGGGAGGATCTTTCCATCCACTACCACTGGGCTACCCGGAAATACCATGTCTACATCTATGTTATCACTAAGTGGGGTAGCTACTGACAAAGGGCACTCTAAAGTTGTAGGGTTTCTACCCAACCTCATGGCAAACACAGGGGAGACAAATGAGTGCGTAGCACCCGGATCTATCAAAACACGAGCCTCATAAGAATGGACGGAAGAATACGCCATGGCGCATTTGAAGCTTGAGCATCCTGGTGGGTCGGTGAAAACCCGAGCTTGACCCCTACCCCGAGTGGCGTAACCACGATCGACTTTTACCTCCTGATCTGCCTCCATATCCACGTCCCCCTTGTCCTCGGCCCTGTTGGCCACTGAACTGACTGCCTGCCATGTTGGAAGCGCCCGGATACAACTGTCGAGGAACATTCGCAACAGAACCTTGTGACCCCATCTGTGGCTCGCTGAACACGGGGCATTCTCTAGCAAAGTGACCAGTTGGCCACACACAAGCATACTCTGATCCCATCAAACAAGGTCTGAATGTCCTCTTCCACACTGTGCACAAGGTGCCAAGGAGGATCTGAGCCGGACCAGAACTCATGTACCTGAATCGTGACCACTTTGGATCCGCACTGTGCAATCCTCGTGGTTTGTGTCTAAAACCACTTTTCTTGTTCCTACTCTTTCCTCTGTAATTACTCTGGCCACCACTATCCGGAGTACCCATGGAAGGGACACCTGAGGAACCCTCTGCTCTGTTTTCTTTGCTCTTCCATTGTCATCTACAAAGATAATCGATCTCAATCTGTCTAGCTCGGTCAACCACCACGTCAAAAGACTGATCAGACATCATGGCCAGGTTTGCATATCTCCTGTCAAGCCCCTTTAGGAATCTTTTCACCTTCATAGTCTCTGTAGATACTGCTGTAGGGGCATATCTGCTCAATTCCAGAAATTCTTTAGCATATTCATCTACAGACCTGCCATTCTGTCTTAAGGCCTCAAAGGCCCACTGCTTCTGATCTCTGAAGCTTTCTGGCACAAACCGATTGATAAAAAGTTCCACAAACTGAGCCCATGTCAAACCCTCCATCCGGGGTAACACGTAGTCATTCATCCATTGCCTAGGCATGGGCCCCATGACGTGCTGCATACACTCTATCAATCTTCTATCAGTCAACTGTAATTCTGTTCCTGCCTGTCTGCAGGAATCCAAAAACCGATATGCATCGTCTGACACATCATAGGTACCAGGCACCAACTTCTTGAAATTTATGATCTGTTTGTAAGATTCCTCTCTTGGTGCGGTGGACTGCTGCTGCTGTGGAGGGTGGACCATGTACTGTGCCATCATGTCGATGGTTCTCTGCAGACCAGCTAGAGTAGCTGCCATGGGGTCCATAGGACCCTGTGCCATGAAAGACTGTTCCTGAACTGTGGGTAGCTGCTCTTCTACTTGAGCAGCTCTAGGCCTCCTACCCGCCTCCTGGCAGCGCCTCATCTGTCTTGACACCTCGTCGAGCACATCGCTCGTGCGATGGCGCTCTCACCTTCTACGCATTTTCCTGAAATTCAGCAGCATTAGCCCACAAAATTCAAAACTGCTCATTACACAGCTCTATAGACTCATATTTATACATAACATATGGAGCAGAAACTAGAAGCAAAGATGACAATGCAAGACGAATGTGGACCCTATATTTCCGCATGTGACTCCTAGTAGACTCTTCCCAACACTTTAGACAACTTTTCCCTAAGAATCTGGAGCCTAAGCTCTGATACCACATTTGTCACGACCCAACCTATGGGCCGGACCGGCACTAGGACCTGGGCCAGCCTAAAGCCCCCGAGGCCCGTAGTAAGCCTAACTGTTCATTTACCCAATGCTGAGGCCCATTTGGGCCCAATTTCAAGAAAACAAACGGACAGAGTCCGGCCATAAAATGGACTTACCAACGGGGAGTTTTCGACTCACCCGACCTGTAAACACAATATATAGTCATTTGGGGAGCTCAGCTCACCCTCCACATACTCATCAACATAAAATAAATGGGAGCTCAGCTCCCTCATCCAATCCATCAAACATGCATAGCATATTTAGTTTACAGGTCCAACATGATAATAATATTACAGACCAAATTCAAATAATTACTGCTAACACATGCGGAAATTCTAGGAGTAATTAAAATTACACAATATTGATAAACAACCTGCGAGGTAGAAAAGCAGGTTAACCCAGAACAAAATATCCTCCTGTGGCCTGTAAAAATTTTTGAACAGGAGTGAGCGTTCGACTCAGAGAGTAAAATATCAATTTTAACCATAATCTCTATAACTATCTGAAACTAATGCAACCTGTAGAGTGAAATGCAACATCAACATCATATTCACATCATAGCATCAAAAAGGTAATTTGGAGCACTCACACACCCTGTAGCATCAATCATAATATATTGGGAGCTGATCCCCTATACAGCTCTCTTAAATCCAACCTGGTGCCAGCGAAGAACTCAAGCCGGACTTTCGCTTAATAAACCAAATCGAGGGTCCCAGCGAAGAACTAAAGCCGTGACTACCCCTCGAAGGAACGGGTCCCAGCGAAGAACTCAAGCCGTGACTACCCCGTCCTATCCATAGTCCACACCACATCACACGCACGCCAACGCACGCACACTGCTCCAAATTACCACAACAACACTCATGGCACATCAACAGTTATCAATGCAACATAAATCGTGCCTAGAGTTTAACTACATAAATATATGCATATAAGTGATGCATGGGCATGCTGAACATATAATAATATCGAAATTACAATTAAAATTAATATTTTACTCACAAACTTGACGACAAATTACTGTGGCGGCTGGGCGGAGGAAGAAGGCTGTCCTGGCTCACCTGACAATTACATTACATCTATTTAATAAATTTGACTCAATACAAACAAAGAAAAATATCAAGTACGTCCTAAGTCGTGCCGAAAATCCGGCAGAGTCTCCCCTATACCTAGGACCTACCCAACCTGCAAAAGGGCTAAAAACGCACTTCTATACTCACAATCCATATATAAACAGTTCAATCATATCACACAGCCCCTCCTGGGCCCATCAAATCAATCACCAATCACAATACACAAAATTTCAATTTAGTCCTTATTATTGATTATTTTTGCAAAAACTGCCCAAACAAGCTCTAAAAATTATAAAACTTTGCCCCGCGGTCCTTAGCAATATTACTAAGCTATTGCAAAAAGAATCGTAATTTTCTAAGCTACCACGAATATTTTATGGATTTTTAATCCTATTTAAGCACTAGAAAATTACGAAAAAGCAAGGTTCGGGTTTACCTTTGCCGATTCCGACTTCGGGAACGCTCGGGGACGTCGACAATGGGGCTAGCCAAAACCTCGGTCCAATTCGAGACTTTTCCGTGCAGTGCATGCGGCGAAATTTGCGAACCGATCAATCGAATTTCCGCGAATCGAGAATACCTACACGAAGCCCATAACACGGGGGTTAGTACATAAATTTTTCAGAATTTTCTAAGCTCATTTAATGCTCGAAAATACACTGCGAAGTTCCGTGGGACCCACCGAAAAACGGTGTCGAAAAAATTCAAAATTTATGTCGTTGCGAAGCTCTCGACGAATGGAGCGTGCTGGTGGCCTCGGTTTTCTCGTGGGATTCACGGTTTTCGAGAAATCTAGCCCGAAAGTCGAAATGGGCTAAAATCTTCCCGAGCTAAAATCGGACAATCCGCTCGATGGATTTCAGCGTTCTTGGTGTCTATGGAAAGTTCTCGCCGAGTAGATGATTTTGGACACAAGACCCGGTCCAATTGGTGGCCGGATCGGCCGGATTTGGCCGTGGAAGTCGAAGCGGCCTTGCAGGGGAATCGCGCGCTTCCGGCCGTTCTGGCGGCCGGTGGACGGCCGGGAGGCGCGGCGAGGAGGACGCAGAGGGAGGTGGCGGAGGGGAGGAGAGAGAAAAGAGAGAGAAGGGGAGAGCGTCGCGGAGGAAGAGGAAGAAAGAGAAGAGACTCGGTCGGCCAGGTCCGATCCGGTCCGGTTCGATTCGGCCGGTTCGATTCGAAATACAAAATTTTGAATTTTTACTCTGCCTCGGGATCGAAAACGAGGTCCAAAAATTCCGAAAAAATTCTCGAAAACTCAGAAAAATACGTAGACTCCAAATATATTTTTAGTTTTGCCACGTGGTCTTTAAATTAATTTTTTAAAAATCATCAAAGTTTATATTTTCGGAAAATCGAACCCGATTTTTAAAATCCGAAAAATCTCAAAAAAATTCCTAAAATTTAAATAAAATTTAAATATCAAAAATACCCATAATTAATAAAATTTTGGGGTGTTACACCCTGGACCTCAAACAACGCCTAGTCCTTTTACCGCAGCGTTCTCTACTTGACCACTGCCATCCCGAAGAGGCGGGTTGTAATAGGCCCACCAGCTTTTGCCTGGTTCGTCCTCGAACCACACATCTACTAGAGGAGGTCCGGCTTTAATACCATCTGTAATGCCTTAACTCTAACCACTAGAGGAATTGTCCTCTTTGGCCCACCCCATCCTGAGCCTCATGGTTTTATCCCACAGGTGAAATGGAGAACTTCCCAAGAGGTCACCCATCCTAGAATTTCTCTCAAGCGAGCACACTTGACCTCGGAGTTCTTCCAACTCTCCGGGCCATTTCACCAAAAGGCGTCTCTACTGATTAGTTTCTCCCATTTCAATGTATGATTCGATTCATTCCTACCCCTGTCCTGGACCTCAAGCAATGCCCAGTCCTCTACCGCAGAGTTCTTAAAATTTTTTAATTTTGAGATAAAAAATTAAATTGAATATTATCAACACATAATTAAGAATGTAGGCCAATATTTTTAATTTAAAATTATTAACACAGAGTAATTGTAATAATTAACTAATTTTAATTTAAAATTTGTTGGCTTGTTACTAATTGAAAATAATGAGGGTGTCTAAAAGGCGATATATGGTCCAATTTGACAAATCAATATTCAGCCCATCATTAAAAAGAATATAAAATCTAATATTAAGTTAAATTGATTTTCAAAATCATGCGCAGTTTAATTAACGATATTAGCCTTTTAAAACTTTAATTTTTCAACATTTAATTGATATTGATTTAAAATATTAAAAATTTTAAATTTAATTAATCTTTTTATAATAAAAGATTAGTTTTAATTCCTGACGGTTTCTTACCTAGGTACATAAAAAAATTTAAAATAAGGAAAATTTTAGGTCCAAATGATTTTGTTTAATTGGGTCTAGTTGTTATATTCATTATTGGTCAATGTTATTATATAGGCTAATGATGGATATAACAACTAAATCTAGTTATTTTATACATTTACTCATAATTGATTAAAATTTTTATTAGTCCATATGTTTTTAAGTGTCTTTCATGATTATAATATTTAGAATATAGGCTAATAAAGACTTTTCATGAGACCATATTATAGTAATTGAAAAGTTTTTTATTTTAATATTATATTAATTTATTGGCCCACATTCTACTTATAAAAAAAAATACATAAAACAATTAGATCTAATTGTTATATCCATCATCGGTCTCATATATTTAAATATTATAATTATCATTAATTTATTAATTTTTTTGACTAAAATTGAGCAACATTTGAATCAACCTTAAATAAGTGTTAGCTTACTAGGGTCAACAAAAATTTAACTTAACTTTAATGAGTTAAGTTGACCTAGGTGTTTACTAAATTTAATTAAAAGACTAGTTATAATTAAATCAATATGATTCAATATATTGAAACTTATTTTTTAAATTAAAAAAAAAAATAATTATAACATTTTTATTATATTGTCACTGATTAAACTAATGAGACCAAATTTGTATCGGGTAAAAATTGTATGTGGTCATATCCATATTTAATTTGGCTAATAAAGAAAAATCAATTAAGCTATTTTGAATATGGATATAACAATTAAATGACAATTTTTAAAAAGTTTTGTTAGCCCCATGTTTAACTGTTAGCCATATTAAAAATATAGTCATTTAAAAATAATTTTTAAAAAATCAACCTTCTAAAATTTTAATGAGCCCACATTTAATGAACTATTAGAACTGTTAGAGTTGCGTTTAATATTAGCCCAAATTTGAAATTTTAACTAATGAGGTATATAAAACACAGTTAAAATTTTAACTTTTAGATATATGGCTCAATATTATATATTGGTCATTAGCCCAAATTTGAAGTTAATATTGGCCACTAAAATTATAACATTTTATGATCCAATATTTTACATAAAAAATATTTAAAATATAATCATCATTAATATTTTATTTAATTGGACTTATAAAAAAAACTTTAAATTAATAGAATATTGGGCCAATATTTAGTAATTAAGTTAAAGTTATTAAATTTATTTTGAAACTTTATTGAGCCAATAAAAAAAATCAATTAATAATGATTATATCATTAAAATTAAAAATTACAAACTATGTTAGAATATTGTCTTATTAAATTTTTAATAAAATATTCTTTTAGGTATTATCTTTCAAAAAGGTTGATTAATTTAATTAATAAGTTTTATTAATTGATTTTTTTCATTCTAATAATTTGTGACCTCAAAGTAGCACATTTTTATTAACCAAATAAAATTAAAAAATTAATAGCCTACATTTTTTAAATTTTCCTTTAAATAATAACAAAATATTTTAAATAAATTCAAATTACGAGTTAAATACATAAAGTATCTATATTTAAATGTTACTTCTATCTAATACCAAACTTGAGGGTTAAACATTTAAATAAAATCAACCTTAGGCCATATTAATGGCCCCATACTTAATTTTAAAAAAAATTAATTTGTGGTCTCAATTAAATAAAAAAAAATAAATGAGTCTACATCTTAATAATTTGAAATAGAGTCACAATCCCTCCAAAATTGTAATTTTAATTTAGAATATTTTAAATGTGAGTATGTTCTTAACTGTTCACTATATTAAGCTTATCTATCACTGGCCCCTCCAAAAATTGTTATTAACATTTAGATATACAGGTTAAAATTTTATCAAGTACTGTACCCTAATTAAACAAAGAACATACCATTTAGATGCAATGGGCCAATAAAAAAAATAAAATTTAAATTATTAGAATATGCCTCTTTAAATTTTTTATTTAATTGGTCTAATAAAAAAATTAATTTTTGAAATTTTATTAAAATTTTTTTGAGGCTAAATGATATTGGCCCATAATAAATAGATTACTTTAATTTTTTATTGATCTGACTAACTTTTAAATTTAAAAAAAATGATTATAATAATATTTTAATTTTAGCTAGAATATGGGCTATAATTTAGAATATTTTTGATAAATATTATTTTTTTAATGACCTCATTCACAGTTGTTAACTCACATACCATTATGATTATTCAGATTTAAATTATTAGAGTATGAAATAATTTTTATTGGTCAGTATAAGGACAATATGTAGTTTGCCCATTAAATAAGCTAATTAAAAAAAATCTATATGTGAAAATATATCTATTAAAGAAAATATGTATGACTTCATATGTCTAGATGTTACAACACTTTAAATGTGAGTACATTAAAAAATTAATGGTCATATATGGGATATGACAATTAACTAAATTTAATTCTTTTCAAATTATTAGAAAAAAGAGCTAGGTCAAATTTGGTAACATTAAAATATTTTAAAAGTAAATAATAAAGTAATATCACAATTTAATAAAGTATTTTAATAAAGTATTTAATAAATGGGCTGCTCATATAAAATATTTTAATATCACAATTTAATAAAGTAAATAATTAATGAATCATATACTTATTTTAAAAGTAATTAATTTTATTAAATCAATAAAAAATAATCTTTTAAAAATTAAAATATGAACTCTTTAATTTTTTTATTTAATTAGCCTAATAAAATTGAATTACTTGTTAACGTTGCATACTTTTATTAGGTGTTTGGAAATTGTAATCAATTGATTTGGCGATTATAAAAACTAATGATGGCTCGAATTAATTAAGTTTAAAATAAGTATATGGCTTTGTTAATGACGGGCTAATATAAGGCACTAAAAAATATCAATTAGAGAGTATTATAATATTTATCGAAAATTGTGATAATATTAATTTTAAATTATTAAAATATTAGCCCACTAATATCTTAGGATTTTATTATAAATAAGCTTAAAATTTATGCATTCAATTAATGACGAATTTAATTTCATAATATAACATCATTAAAATAAAAAAATTTTAAGTTGTAATTTAAAAGCCATTGAATATTCTAATAATGAGGGGCTAACACTAAGTTGGTTTCTAATAAAAAAAAAATTATTAGAGTATGTTTATTAGTAAATTTGCACGCTAATAAACCTAGGTTTAAAAATCTTCACCCATTAAACTAATCACCCATATATTATAGTATTTAAATTATTTAATTTAAAATATGACCTAAATTCTTTTTAAAATTGTGCTTATTTTAAAATTGTGATTTTTATAAAGCTTTTAAAAATGGGTCATAATTTATTAAATTGATCGTGGATATTTTTAAATTAAAATATATTCTAGTAAAATTGGTATGTTGCATTCTAATTAATTTTTAATCATAGGTCTAAATGTGAGTTTATTGGCCAATAAAATAAGCACACTTTTAAAAAGAATTTAGGCCATATTATAAATTAAATAATTTTAATGCACCATTATTTGGACTAAAAACTATGGAAAATATTCCAATAATTAATTTTTAAAAATTTTTAAATGATTAGAAATTAGCTCATTAAATTTTTTAAAGCGAACTTTAAATTTATTTTCAATTTTTAAAATCAACCTTTAAATTCTAACATAGATGATATTTGAATTCTAATAAATATGTCCAAAGAATTACTTAGATATGTGTATTTTAGGATTTTAAAAATTATTTTTTTCGTATATAATTTAGCCCAATTAAAAATAAACTTGACCAATAACATTAGTCCAATTAATTTAATATTAATTTAATTGATTAACCCCTAGTAATTTAACTAATTAATTACTAATCTCAAATAGCTTATTATGGGCTATCAAGGCTTTAAAATTTGAATTTATAAGCTGAAATGTTGCTTTTATTGGGTCAATGTTAGATAATTAATTAATGTTAATTTATGGTCTAGGTCTAGCTGATTTAACACTCTTGAATATTAAATTTAAAAAGATTTAATGGACCCATAAATTTAGAATATTAACCTCATATATGTAAATGTTAAGAATGTTATTTTTAATATATTTAATTGAGCGATCAAATAATATGAATAAAAAATTAATTATTAAATTTTAAAAGGTAATATGAGTAATTTTACTAATATTGGCTAATATAGGCTAAAGATTATCTTATTCCATTCATTAAATTATTGAAAATATAGGTATTGGCCCCATATTCACAATTTTATTTTTGTGTAAACTACATATTTTATTGGCCCATTAAATTTTTTATGGGCTCCACATTTAAAAAATAAACTTCAATTTATCAATTTATATTGTGTTATGTACTCACTCACAATTTAATTAAAATGAGCTAAAATTATTTAATTATATTGATTTATGGGTTCACAATTTATGAGCCAATAAAAAAAAAGTTTCAAATTATTTTAAAAAATTTTGACCTAATTACTTAAAAAATTTTGCATTTGTATTTCTTTGTTAGATTGATTAATTTAACAGTGATTAGAATATTTTACCCACAATAGAATGTTTTAAAGCTAGGTCAACATTAAATGTTACTAAACATATATGGCTCATTAAATTTTTTTGCTTTATTGGGCCAATAAAAATATTAATTAATAACAATTATAATATTTAAATATATGGGGTCAATAATGGATATAATAACTATTTTACGTACTCACTCATAATTTAATTATTTTTAAATTAATAGAAATTTAACTTGTATTTTGTTAGCCAATTCCAAAGCTATGTTAGCCCAATATTACGAGTAATTACTAGATAAAAAAAATTAGCCCTATATATCTTCTTAATTCAGTGACTTTAAAAATTGATATTTTTATGTAAAATTTATAATATTAATTTATATTTTTAAAATTAAAATATAGACTCATTAATTTTTTGTTTAATTAGGTTAATAAAAACATTTTTAAAATACCATAATATTGGCCTATTAAATTTTTTGTTTTGTTAAACGTGACAGATAATTAAGAATATACCCATATTTAATTTTTGAATTAAAATTAGTAATGACATATATTGACTAATATATATTGACCTATTTAAATTAATAAATTTGAATAATATTCTAGTAATAAAATTTTCTTATAATTCTTTGTTAATTAAAATTTATCAATTGGTATAAATATGATTGATTTAAAATCTTATTGAGGATAATATGTAGCAAATAATATTTTTTCATAAATAAATTTATAAAAAAATATAAATAATTTTTAAATATTATATTTAATTACAAAATGTCTTAATTTTTAAAAATTAAATTTTAAAGAAAATAATAATTAATTTATTTGTCATTGGCACATATTTCAAAAGTTTTTTTATTGGCCTAATATGAACTCATTAATTAAAATAATATTTTTAGCAATTGTGAGGTGGACTCGTATGAGAACAACTTGATATGGAGCTTATTTTTAATATTAAAAGTTTTATACATGACCTAATCTGAACTCAAGTGATACAACATAATATTAATGGGGTTTTTTACATCTAAATATAAATACACAAAACACCTAGGGCAAGTTGTTAAAAATTTTGTGTAGTAAATAAAGTATATATTGAGCGATTAAAATGACATTAATTTGAAATTTTTAAATATTATATTTAATCATAAAATATTTTAATTTTTAAAAATTAAAATAAAAAAATAATAATTTAAATCATAAATATTAAAGTAATACTATAAATAATAATAATAATTATTATAAGAGAAATAAAAAAATAATAATTAGTATTTATAAAATAATATAAATAATTTGAAAATATTACATTTAATTACTAAATGTTTTAATTTAAAAAAAATAGTAATTTGAATATAAATGCTAAGGTAATATTATAAATAATAATGATAATTAAAAGCGAAATAAAAAAATAAATAATAATTAATATAAAGGAGAGTATTTATGATTAATTATGAAATCATAAATTAATAATCAATGTTCCTTAAATTAATTGTCACCAATTACCTTTTATTATTATTATTATTACCACTAAACGTAACATGTCATAAATAATATTTTATATAAATGAATTTATAAAAAATAATATAAATACTTTTTAAGTATTATATTTAATCATAAAAGGTCTTAATTTTTTAAAAATCAAATTTTAAAGAAAATAATATTTTAACTAATAAATGTTAAAGTAGTATTATAAATAATAATAATAATTAAAAGAAGAATTAAAAATTAAATAATAATTAGTATTTATAGAATAATATAAATAATTTATAGATATTGTATTTAATTATAAAATGTCTTAATTTTTAAAAAATTAAATTTAAAAAAAATAATAATTTAAATCATAAATTTTAATGTAGTATTTTAAATAAAAATGATAATTAAAAGATAAATAAAAAATTAAATAGTAATTAGTATAAAAGATAATATTTATAGAAAGTGACACGTGATAAATTTTTTAAGAAAAGTGTTATTTTCTATATTGTATTTAGAAAATTAAATTATATAATAATTGCATATTACAACTTTAAGGAAATATAGAAAAATAATCATCAATAAATTTAATTAAAAATTATCAATTGGTATAAATATGATAGATTTAAAATTTACCTCCTCTTGAATTTATTTTATAAAAATATGGACCATTTCTTTATCAAAAAGTGAAAATACAATATATATAAAATTAATATATATTTTTATTAGGTAAAATTAATAAACTAGTTCAATTAATTCTTAATTTTTCCTTTCTCTAATTAAATTAAACCTTTCAGGTACTTATAATAATAATAATAATAATAATAATAATAATAATAATAATAATAATAATAATAATAACTATTTATTATAGCATTAAAGTGTAATAATTAAATAATTTGAAACTTATATATGTATAATTAAAAAATTAATAACTTAATCATAATTTAAAGAAATTATATAATTAATTAATAAAAAATAAAACTTTAAGAGGGCATGTGTACATATATATATAATTTTTCTAAATAATAATAAAATAATATAATATGATTAATACTAATATTAGTTATTTATTAATTATACTATAAAGAATATAAAAAAATAACGAAAATTGAATATTAACATAAATTTCTTATTTTTTATTACTATGAAAATAAAATTTTATTTCATTTTTTCATAATTCATTTTATATATAACATTCAATATATAATTAAAAATATTTTTTCATTAAATATGTGTTAAAGTAAAATAAAATCAAGGTAAATTAAAATTTATTAAAAATATAAAAAAGAGAGAGAGGGCAAATTATTTAACTCTATGTGATAAAAAAAATAAAATATTTAATTCCATGTGATAATTTTTATAGTATAATTCTAAATTATTTTATTAATTTTAAGATGTGTAATTCTTAAATTTTTATAATTAAATGAAATAATAAAAAATTGAAGAATCTTTAAATGAGAATTTTATAAATTTTTGAAATATATCTGTTATTTTTAATTAGTTAACTATAAAAATTATGATAATAATGGTAATAATAAAGATATTTAAAAGAAAAGTTACATGTCATTTATCTGTAAATATATTCTCACTTTATATATATATATATATATATATATATATATATATATATATATAAGATTATTGTATTTAGAAAATTAAATTATATAATAATTATATATTATAACTTTCAGGAAATATAGCAAAATAGTCATTAATAAATTTAATTAAAATTTATCAATTGGTATAAATATGATGGATTTAAAATCTTATTGAGGATAATCTGTAGCAAAAAATATTTTTGCATAAATAAATTTATAAAAAAATATAAGTAATTTTTAAATATTATATTTAATTACAAAATATCTTAATTTTTAAAAATTAAATTTTAAAGAAAATAATAATTTAAATCATAAATGATAAGATAGTATTGTAAATAATAATGATAATTAAAAGAGAAATAAAAATTTAATAATAATTAGTATAAATAAGAATATTTATGATTGATTATAAGATGATAAATTAATGATCAATTTTCTTTAAACTAATGGCCATCAATGACTTATTATTATTATTATTATTATTATTATTATTATTATTATTATTATTATTATTATTATTATTATTATTATCTTTTAAATTATTTATTATTATTATTATGAAGGGAAACATGTGGCAAATAATATTTTTGTATAAATAAATTTTAAAAAAATAATATAAATAATTTTTAAATATTACATTTAATAATAAGAAGTCTCAATTTTTTAAAATCAAATTTTAATGAAAATAATAATTTAAATTATAAATGTTAAGACTATTATAAATAATAATGATAATTAAAAGAGAAATAAAAAATTAAATAATAATTAGAATTTATAAAATGATATAAATAATTTTTAGATATTGCATTTAATTACAAAAGGTCTTAATTTTTATAAATTAAATTTTAAAGAAAATAATAATTTAAATCATAAATATTAAGGTAGTATTGTAAATAATAATCATAATTAAAAGATAAATAAAAAAACTAAATAATAATTAGTATAAAAGAGAGCATTTATGAAAGGTGACACGTGGTGAACTTTTTAAAGTACCACGTGTCATCTTCTTGGAAAAACCTCTTTGCTTTGAAAAATCAACACCATGTTTATTTTAAAGGACAATCAAAACTGTCTAGCGATATATTTTTAAACACATTTACTGTAATTAAATTTAGTATTTAATTGCTAATTATTTGTCAACCTAAAATATTTAATTTTAAAATTCAACGAATATTATCATAACTCTCTAGTTATTGCCATAACTAAAAATTTAATTTCTTCTAAAATATTTGCTTCAAATTAGAACCAACCCCATCAGGGATATTTAAATTTTTGTGAGAAATTAAGGATTGAAATTTTTTTAAAACACGTTTAATTATTAAATGTAATATATCCATTAATTTTTATTTTTTTTAAAAGGGAAATGTCAACATTAAATTTTTTTTCTGCATTTCCTAAACAATTGCTAGTATTTACCCAAAAAGTTTAATATTTCATTAAACCATAAAAAATTAAGAATTATGTATTATTATTATTACTAATAAAAAAATAATTTATTGCCATAAAAAAAATTTATGGCCCAATATTTTAATTGAAAAATTATTATTAACTCTTTATAAAAATTACTGTCCACAATTGAACTACTTTAAAATTCATGTTATATTATATATTATAACATTTTTAATTTAGAGTACTTTAAATATTAATATGTGCATCTAAATTTTAATAGCAATTTAGTAGTAGAATATGTTGTTAGAATATAAATAACAATGTGTTCAACCATTACATTAGAGATTGATGAAACATTATTTATATAAAAATTATTAGAATATTTTAAAAACATTAGCCACTAATTTTAAATTTTGTTAGATCAATAAAAATTAATTTTTAAAAATTAAATATGGACTCATTAATTTTTGTATGTAATTAGGCTAAATGAGATACAATTTGAAACAAAGCCTATTCACTTTTATTAATTGAGACAAAATTATCATGGCCATATACACTTATCAATTTATTAATACACTTATCAATTTATTAATACACTTATCAATTTATTAATTTGAATCTTTAAAATTGGTTAATGAGGTTATTGGTTTATTTAATGGACAAAATAACTAATCTATCTATCTATATATATAAAGCAACAAGAGTTTTTATTGGTGTTGTCATATATACAGTTTTCTTTTGATTTTTCCATGTGGCACTTGGAAAGATTATTATACTTTATAACTAGCATAATACCCGTGCTATGCCGATAGTATGTGTGTGTGTATCAAAAGAGTGAGAAAAATTTTATATCAGATTTAATTAGGTCATTAAATCATTATTAATTAAAAAAAATGTTATTTTTTAATTAAAAAAATTTTAACGTTACTATTTAAAATATTAAAATTCTAAAACATTAGCAATAAATTTTAACCAAATAAATTAGTAATCACTCTCAAATCAATGGCCTTAATGGCCATAAGTTGTTTTTTTTTTTTCTTTTTAATGGTCATAAGTTATTCTTTGTTTATAATAATAATAATAATAATAATAATAATAATAATAATAATAATAATAATAATAATAATAATTAAATTATTTAAAATAATAAAAATAAAATAATATTAAAGTAGATTAAAAGTTATTAAATATATAAAAGGGAGAGAGAAAACTTTTGAGTATTGATTTTCATTCAAAGTAAACATGGGTATTGATTTTACTGTAAAAAATTGGGGAACATGATAATGTATGATGACTATATTTAGTAATTATATAAGGAATAAGGTTCAATTTAGCCCATTTTTAACTTTTGATCTAATTTAACCCATAAGTTTTGATTTATGCTCAAATTAGCCCAATTAACAAAAATGTGTAATTATTTAATTAATTATTTATTTTTTTAAATATTAAAATATTATTTTTATATTGTATAATTAATTAATTAATAAAAATAATAAAAATAAAAATATTATTAATTAAACTGAAAATATAAAAAAACATTTTTATATTTTCATATAATTAATTAAAATTAAAAATTATTACTATTCCAATTAATAATATTGAATAATAAAAATAATATTTTTATTAAATTAATTATACAATATAAAAAATAATATTTTAATATTAAAAAATAATTAAATATCAAATAATTTATTTAAATAAATTATTTGATATATAAAAAAATTAATTAATTAATTATACAATATAAAAATAATATTTTAATATTAGCAAAAGTCATTTTTTAATATTATTTAAACAAAATAATTAAATATTTTAAAAATGATATTAAAATATTATTTTTATATTGTATAATTTGTATAATTAAAATATTAAATAAATTATTTTTATATTATATTTTAATATTAAAAAATAATATTTTTGTTAATTAGGCTAATTTGAGCATAAATCAAAACTTATAAGTTAAATTAGACTAAAAGTTAAAAATGGACTAAATTGAACCTCCCTAATAAGTACGGGACAAATTGAACCTTATTCCAATTATATAAATACATAAAAAATTTAATGTTGACTTTTCTATTTAAAAATTAATGCATTGGTATTACATTTAATAATTAAACATATTTAAAAGAAAATTCAATTATTAATTTCTCATAAAAATTCAAATATCTGTTTGGTTCTAATTTGAAGTAGAAATTTTAAAGAAAATTAAACTTTTAGTTGTGGTAATAATTAGATAGTTATGATAATATTTATTAAATTTTTTAACTAAACGTCTTTGATTGATAAATTATCAGCAATTAAATATTGCAGTAAATGTGTTTAAAATATTTTATTAAATAATTTTGATTTTTCTTTTTATTTTACTGCCATTAACATTTTCAAATTAAAAATTAGAAAACCTCATAATGAATGATAATTATATTTAGTAATTAATACTTTTCCATCATTTAAATTTGAATGATCAAATTAATTAAGGATTGTATTTAGAAAATTAAATTTTATAATAATTGTATATTACAACTATTTAGAAAATATAAAAAAAATTGCTAGCAATAAATTCAATTAAAAATTGTCACTTGGCATAAATATGATATATTTAAAATCCTATCTCCTCTTAAATTTTTTTTATAAAAATCTGAATCATCTTTTTATTAGAAAGTGAAAATTGAACATATATAAAATTAGCATATGTATTTGTTGGGTATAATTAATAAATTAATCTAATTAACTCTTAGTTTTTCTATCTCTATATAAATTGAGCTTTTCAGGTGTTTGTAATAATTAAATAATAAGTAATTAATACTTTTCCATTATTTATATTTGAAAGATCAAATTAATTAAAGATTATATTTAAAAAATTTTAATTATATAATAATTATATATTATAACTATCTAGAAAATAAAGAAAAAATTTAATGTTGACCTTTCTTTTTTTAAAAAAAAAAATTAAAAATTAGTGGACATGCATTACCTTTAATAATTAGACTTCTTTTAAAAAAAATTTTAATCATTAACCAGATTTTTTGTTCTAATTTGAAGCATATATTTTAAAGGAAATTAAACCTAATTAATATTTGTTGAATTTTGATATTAAACATTTTGAGTTGGCAAATCATCATTAATTAAATATTAAATATAATTAAAGTAAATGTGCTTGAAATTAAAGGTAACTATTTTCTAATTAAAAGAAGTAACTGTTTTCTAATTTAAAAAAGTAAATTTTTTCTAATGCTTTTCTTAAGAAAAGTACACATAAAAATTATTATGAAAATAAATTATTTAACTATAATGAATAGAATTTTACTTAATTTAGGATTATAAATTATTAAATTAAAATTAAAATAGTTTTTTATTAATTAAAATGTATTCCTTTCACACTTTCAAATTAAATCATCTCAACGAAAAAAAGGTTTATGAATTTTTTTTCCTTTTTAGGAAATTAGGATTCCACTCATTAAAATTTATTTTCTTTTTAGTTTAGAAATTTTCTTATAAGGTAAATTTTTTTCTTCATATTAAAAATATCATTATTTAGAAATTAAAATTTTATAAAAATTTAGTTCAATTAATTTCTTTTTATGAATTCTCATAATTAATCGAATCTCTCATTTATCAAACACAGTTTCTTCATATTTCCTCGTCAAGGTTAGCAACTAATGGTCCCTCTTATGAGTTTCTCTGCTAGACAACTACCGCGGATTTCTTAGCTAAATATTAGTTCTATTTCAACACCTGCATACACGAAGGTACTACTTTCTTTCTCTCCAAAATTGAAGAGGAAGCATTAAGAAGCTTGAACTTGCGATATGAGGAAAATGGGCTATTAGATAATGTGAATGAAGTTAGATGCATGCCATTGGCTAGTGTAATCGATGTTCTTTTCACTGAAAGAATGAAGAATAGATTGCATGAATAGCTAGATGGGTTATTTAGGAATGGAAATGGGGGGTCTCAGTTATAGGGGACATCAAATCACTCTAGACAATAGTTCTAAACTATTTTCTATAATATGCAGTAGCTCTTTATCTAAATGGTTTCACTTCTTTTCAGCTTAAGTTAATTCATTTAGTAATACGGTGCTTTGACTTATTTTGTTTCAAATATGTTTCAAATTAATAAATTGATAGGTGTAAATGGCCATGATGATTCTATTACAATTAATAAAAGTGAATAGCCTCTGTTTCAAATTGTACCTCATTTAGCCTAATTAAATAAAAAATTAATGAGTCTATATTTTATTTTTTTTTTTAAATTAATTTTTATTAACCTAATAAAATTGAAAAATTAATAGCCAATATTTAAAAAAAAAAATTCTAGTAATTTTTATCTAAAGAATGTTTCATTAATTTCTAATTAATGGCCCAACCCATTGTTATTTAACGGAAAACGTTAGTTAACAAGTATTAAAAACCTCACAATGAGTGAATTAATTTGACTTAATTCTTTTAAATTAAGATTAGATCTAACTATAAAATTGAAAAAGAATCTAAAAAGAATTAAACTGTAAACAAGATACATAAACTTTAAAAATATATTCAATTTAAAATTATTCTAAATTTAGTCCTCAATTGATATAAATTTAATGGGCTAATAAAAATTTTATTTATGTACTTACTTACAATTACTTAATTTAGATTAATTGGGTCATATTAGGTCTATTGGCCCAATAAAACCAAAAACTTTTGGGCTATACTTAAAAACAATTTTAACTTTGGTAATATATTATAACATTCAGATATATAGGCTAATAATAGATATAATAACTTGACATAGGTGTTTTATGTATCTTGTTTACAATTTAAATGAGGTATATTTAAAAATTAAAATATGATAAATATTAATGTCATTGTGAACAAGGTATATTTAAAAATTAAAATATGATTTGGTGTTAGATGGATTATAACATTTAGATATATGAGGTTATAATTTACCCAATGTTATAATCAAAAAGATATTTAATTACATAATTTAATTCACTCAGCAAGGTCCAATTAATGTAATAAATTGAAAGCTTTTAATAATTAACAAAATTGGGTTGTTTAGCGTATATTATTAAAAATAATATGTTGAATCAATGGGAAGCTACTATGTTGAATCAATGGCCAAAGATTGGAGATGTTGAGCATGTTGAATCAAAGATGGTTCTAAAATTTGAACCCAAATTAGATAGCGAAGGTAGTGGAGAAGCATGGGCTGGAGACATGCATGTCTCTAAATCTGATGAAAATGGCACTGTAAAATGAAATTGATTGGTGCTTCTTGACCCTTTCAATTGCAATATGGGTTTAGTGTTGGATTGTTTATTTTTAATCACAATTATTCCTTCTAAATTTTTTAGACCTTTTCTTCTCTGTGAATATGTGATTTTGAAATTTTAATAATGTGATTGTGAAATTTTGAAATTGGTTAATGAATGTTGATACTTGTAATGAGTGATTTGTGAAGTGTTAATGTTGAAAATCAAGAGATTGTTGAAGATTGATTTTTTTTTTTTTAATATAGAATTAAGTTTAATTTCTAAGTATGAATACCCAATTTTACAGTTACTTGACAACCCCAAATTTTTCTTTAACTCATGTTGGCTTACAAGTGCAAAGCTAAAATGAATAGAAGTATTGAGAATTTGCATGTACATTCAAGATTGTTGCTTCTTGATAAAAGGATTACTTTGGAACAATGTATTACCAAGGGAGCAAGGAATTGAAACACAAAACAAATAAGATGGAAATTCCACTTCCATAAGCAATATTTCATTCCTTTAGTGTGCATATACAAAGTCTATAAATTGTGAATGCTTGTAATATGGAAATTTGGGTGTGTCCATAAATTTGGTTCTCTATAAGCCAAACCATAGTGACATTGATTAGTTTGGTTTGATTTGGTTTGGTTATTTCTTGAATGTTAGTTTGATTCAGTCTAAATTTTAGGGTCATTAGGTTTTTTGGTTTTTTGAGTTGGTTCAGTTCAGAATCAAACCGATCAAATGTTATTCCCTAATTCCTTAATAATTCCTTAATTTTAAGGATGGATATTCTTAAAAGTGATTATCTCTAATATGTGCATTACCATTACCAATACTATCTATAAAAACACCATAATGTGTAAGGATGTAAACTATTAAATATATATAAACAATAAAATCAAAGAAAAAATAAATTATATAAATAGTAAAAATAAAGAGGATTGGTTTATATTAATGTTTATAAATTTTTAATTTAAATTAATTTTATATATTATTTGTTAATTGCAGTGCAAATTAGAAGTAGTTTTGTTTAAAAAAAGTAAATGTAATTAATTTTATATTTAATTGAAGTTAAGCATAAGTAGAATTGAGAATTTTATATTTATTTGAATTCTAAAATTAAGAATCTAAATGTCACGACCCAACCTATGGGCCGGACCGGCACTAGGACCTGGGCCAGCCTAAAGCCCCCGAGGCCCGTAGTAAGCCTTAACTATTCATTAACCCAACTCTAAGGCCCATTGGGCCCAAATTCAAGAAAACAAACGGACAGAGTCCGGCCATAAAATGGACTTTCCAACGGGGAGTTTTCGACTCACCCGACCTGTAAACACAATAAACCATCCATTAGGGAGCTCAGCTCACCCTCCACATACTCATCAACATAATAATAAATGGGAGCTCAACTCCCTCATCCAATCCATCAAACAGACTTAAAATATTAAGTTTACAGGTCCAACATGAATATAATATTACAGACCAATTTCAAATAATTACTGCTAACACATGCGGAAATTCTAGGAGTAATTAAAATTACACAATATTGATAAACAATCTGCGAGGTAAAAAGCGAGTTAACCTGCAACAAAATATCCTCCTGTGGCCTGTAAAAATTTTTGAACAGGAGTGAGCGTTCGACTCAGAGAGTAAAATATCAATCTTAACTATAATCTCTATAACTATCTGAAACTAATGCAACCTGTAGAGTGAAATGCAACATACACAACATTTTCACATCATAACATCAAAAAGGTAATTTGGAGCACTCACACACCCTGTAGTATCAATCATAACATATGGGAGCTGATCCCCTATCTGACTCTCTTAAATCCAACCTGGTGCCAGCGAATTACTCAAGCTCGGACTTCCACTTAATAACCAAATCGAGGGTCCCAGCGAATTACTCAAGCCGTGACTACCCCTCGAAGGATCGGGTCCCAGCGAATTACTCAAGCCGTGACTGCCCCGTCCTATCCATAGTCCACACCACATCACACGCACGCCAACGCACGCACACTGCTCCAAATTACCACAACAACATTCATGGCACATTAACAGTTATGAATGCAACATAATTCGTGCCTAGAGTTTAACTAAATAAATATATGCATATAAGTGATGCATGGGCATGCTGAACATATAATAATATCGAAATTACAATTAAAATTAATATTTTACTCACAGACTTGACGACAAATTACTTGTGGCGGTGCGGAGGAAGAAAGGTATCGGCTCACGACAATCATATTACATTTATTTAATACAATCGACTCAATACAAATAAAGAAAAGACCAATTACGTCCTAAGTCGTAGAAAATCCGTGAGTCTCCCCTATACCTAGGACCTACCCAACCTGCAAAAGGGCTAAAAACGCACTTCTATACTCACAATCCATACATCAACAGTTCAATCATATCACACAGCCCCTCCTGGGCCCATCAAATCAATCATCCATCACAATACGCAAAATTTCAATTTAGTCCTTATTATTGATCATTTTTGCAAAAAGCGCCAAACAAGCTCTAAAAATTATAAAACTTTGCCCATGGTCCTTAGCAATATTACTAAGCTATTGCAAAAAGAATCGTAATTTTCTAAGCTACCACGAATATTTTATGGATTTTTAATCCTATTTAAGCACTAGAAAATTACGTAAAAACTAGGTTCGGGTTTACCTTTGCCGATTCCGACTTCGGGGACGCGCTCGGGATGCCTGACAATGGTGGGGTAGCCAAAACCTCGATCCAATTCGGAGACTTTTCCGGTAGGTAGTGCATGCGGCGGAAATTCACAGATCCGGACAACTGTCGAATTTCCGCGAATTGAGGATACCTACACGAAGCCCAATAATAATATATAAAAAATCAGGGGTGTTACACTAAAATTTATAGAAACTTTAAAATTAATTTAAATTATAAAAATATAATTGTAATTAATTGGAAAAATAAAAGGTATTTTTTGCAAAATCAATGTTCCCCCTCTTCCTACACACACATATATATTAATTATTATTATTTTTTATTTTTCGTTTATTAATTTCTTATTTTAGTTAATTACTTCTTATAAAATTTTATATTTAAGTTAAGTTATAGTATAAGTAGGACTAACAATTTTAAATTTATATGAGCTCTTAAATTAAGAATTTTAGATTTATTTGAACATTAAAATTAATTTAAATAACAAAAATATAATTGTAATTAATTTAAATAATGAAGGGCATTTTTGATAAAGCTAATATGAGTCCCTTCCCACATATGGTATAGATAAATAAATGTAATATGAATTATTATAGTAAACAATTAAAGAAGGTTCAAAGATATATCGATCTTAAGGATGTTAGCAAAACAATTTGAGTAATTAAATTGAAGTATAAATGATTTTCTTTTAATTATCATTAAATTTTATGAATTTCATTTCAAAACTAATTGATTAATGTGAAATTTTATGTTTATTTAATTTATAGATTTTTTTGCTTGATTTACAAACGTTAAAGTTACCATATCAACTTTTTTTAATTATGGTTTTAAGTAGGATTGAGCAGTTTTTGATTTGAATTGAAAAATCAAATCGATCTAAGTCATTTTGGTTCAATCTGTTCAATTTTTTAATTTAATTGATTTGGTCAATTATTATTTTCTAATTTTTTTTTTCAGTTCAAATCGGTTAATTAACCAAAATTTATGAAAAAAAACTGAACCAACTAATTTATTACTTTCATATAAATGCTGTTGTTTTTACCATAAGGGATATCATATTATGAACCCTTTAAAAGAAACTTGAAGCTTCTAGACCTACACCACTTGACCTCTTGTCCAATCTCTCCTCACAGCATAACACCTACCTCTCATCTCATTCTCTCCTTATCTTTCGTTTCTCTCACTTCTTGTCTCTCTTAAATCTTGATCTATCTCTGTTGTCATTCTATCTCCATAGTGATTCCACGGCTCCACCTTGTGTTGAATCGATGGGAAGCTACTATGTTGAATCAATGGCCAATGATTGGAGATGCTAAGCATGTTGAATCAAAGATGGTTCTAAAATTTGAACCCATATTAGATAACGAAGGTGGTGGAGAAGCGTGGCCTGGAGACATGTATGTCTCTAAATCTTATGAAAATGGCACTGTAAAATGAAATTGATTGGTGCTTCTTGACCGTTTCAATTGCAATATGGGTTTAGTGTTGGATTGTTTATTTTTAATCACAATTATTCCTTCTAAATTTTTAGGCCTTTTCTTCTTTGTGAATATGTGATTTTGAAATTTTAATAATGTGATTGTGAAATTTTGGGATTGGTTAATGAATGTTGATACTTGTAATGAGTGACTTGTGAAGTGTTAATGTTGAAAATCAAGAGATTTTTGAAGATTGATTTTTTTTTTAATATAGAGTTAAGTTTAATTTCTAAGTATGAATACCCAATTTTTTCAGTTACTTGACAACCCCAGTTTTTTCTTTAGCTCATGTTGGCTTACAAGTGCAAAGCTAAAATGAATAGAAGTATTGAGGATTTGCATGTACATTCAAGATGGTTGCTTCTTGATAAAAGGATTACTTTCTAACAATGTATTACCAAGGGAGCTAGGAATTGAAACACAAAACAAATAAGATGGAAATTCCACTTCCATAAGCAATATTTCATTCCTTTAGTGTGCATATACAAAGTCTATAAATTGTGAATGCTTGTAATATCGAAATTTGGGTGTGTCCATAAATTTGGTTGTCTATAAGCCAAACCATAGTGACATTGATCGGTTTGGTTTGATTTGATTTGGTTATTTCTTGAATGCCCGTTTGATTTGGTCTACATTTTAGGGTCATTAGGTTTTTTGGTTCAGTTCAGAATCGAACCGACCGAATGTTATTCCCTAATTTCCTAATTTTAAGGATAGATATTCTTAAAAGTGATTATCTCTAATATGTGCATTACCATTACCAATACTATCTATAAAAACACCATAATATGTGAGGATGTAAACTATTAAATATATATAAACAATAAAATCAAAGAAAAAATAAATTATATAAATAGTAAAAATAAAGAGGATGGTTTTAAAAATGATTTCTAAATTAAAAGTATAAAAGAAATTAAAAAAATATAAACCAACTTTAAATAGAAGTAAAATAAGTCATATTAATTTGTTATTATATTAAAGGATTAAATTTAATTGGTTATTGAAATTTAATATATTATTAACATTATATCATAAAATCACATGTATATACAACGAATATAAATAATGAATATAAATAATGTGTAACGTATGTTAAAAAAAAAACTAGTTAAAAATTAAAATTTTCAATAGATTGTTGCTCTATTTCAATGCGAGCTAATAAAAATTTAATGGGAAAAGTAATCATTAATTTAAAAGAATATTATAAATATTTAATTGAGTTAATAAAAAAAAATAACATTATAAAATTTAATATTGGCCAAAATTAATTTGGTCAAATAATTATTAATAGTAATTTAATTGGGCACACTAAATTACAAAATGGGCTAATCATTCATATTAAAATATGGACTCATTAATAAAAAAAATTTAAAATATTTTAATATTATAGAAATACTCACGATTTAATTAATGAACCCATATTATAATATTACTTCCATTTAATTGATTATTACTAGAAAATGTTATAATTAATTTAATTTAAACTAAAAATCAACAATTCAAATTTATTTTTATTTGGACCATTAATTAGGTGAGAGTATGAAAATTTTTAAAGTACTTTTTAACTAAAAATTTTTTTAAAAATTTAAATATTAAAATTAAAAAAAAATAAAATATGTTAAGTTACTCAACTATTTTAAAAGTTGGGCCACATACTCTTAGTTAACAAAATTATTGTTATAATCTTCAACTAACTTATTTAGAACAGTAAAATATTTAATATGAGCTATCGATATAGCCAAATTCTTTTTTAAATATCATTAGATAAAATTAACCCAATGTTGGTCAATAATTAATATAATATTTTAGAATCTGGTCGAAGCCCATTAAATTGCGTTAATAATTATTCTAATTGTGAGTGATTTTTTTTTCCAATTTAATGGGCCTTTAAAAATAGGCCCATGTTTAAATTCTTTCCTAAAAAATTAGAATATTAATTAAATTAATTATTGGGCTAATATTTAAAATATTTAATAAAATATTTTAGATTTAGTTGTTAAAAAACTTTCCTTTTTTTATTTTTCAATATTAAATAGGCCCATAAAAAATTTTAACAACTAAAATCTTTGTTTACATAATTGTAATTTGTGATATCTAAGAATCAGCCCATTAAATTTATTATTATTATTATATCCTAGAATAAAACTAATTTTGATGAGGCCATACAATTAAATTGTCAATTTAAATATTTTTGATAAATAAAAATTAAAAATAAAAAATTAATAACATTAGCTATTTTTAAGATATTGGCCAAATTATTTTTATTACTAAGATATGGGCCAAAATTAGGTGAGTAATTCTTTACATTCAAACTATGCTTGTGAGTTTTTTTATTTATTAAAAGGTTGTTCTTTTGTTAGCCCAATTAAATAAATTAGTATATCTTTTAACCATATTTTAATACAGGAATAATATTAGTCCATTAACTAAATGAGCCCATATGCGGCTAATTTTAATTTAGAAAGTTAGGTATTATTTCTAATCTTAGTGGAGAATTTAAATATTAAAAGTAATATTCAATTATTGATTTTGTTAATTTGATGGGTTAGATGTTTTAATATATTTTAATAAGATACATGGATTTATATATTTTAATTTTAATGGGCCATTTATTGTAATTTTCACAACCCATTATGGGCCTTTTAAATTATTAGATAATTAGGCCCAATTAAAAATAAATATTTAAAAAATTTAAGCTTCAATTTTTTTTTTAAATTAAAATTTTTAAAAATTTAATTAGACTAATAAAAAAATTTCATATTAACCAAATACTAGAATAATTGTAGAGCCCATTCATATTAAAATATCGGCTCAATATATTAAATTAATTTTTAGTCCAAAATTTTAATTTTTAAATTAAAAGAATAAGCTTAATGAGATAATGATTTTACATAGTTTCAACAATGTCTAGAATAAAAAAAATTAGCCCATATCACCTAAAACATATTTTGTTTAGTTGGACAGTTGTTATACTCAATAATAATGGATATGTTTTAATAACAACTTGGCGAGTTAAAATTAAAAGTCAATTAAATTAGTTTTAATTGATATAAATTAATATTTAAAATTTAAATTACTAGAATATAGGTTTATTAAATTTTTTGTTTTATTGGAATATTATAATAATAACTAGCATGTGCTATATGTATGTGTGCATATATATAGAGAGAGATAATTCATATCAAATTTAATTATCTTTAAATGTGAATGTATCATATTTTAATAAAAGGTTTTCAATTATTAGAATATATTAATTTTTTAATTTTAATGAAATACTTAATTAAATAAAAATTAGTGGCATATTAATATTTAAAATGAGAATAAAATTAGTTTAACTTAAAATGACCTAAGGTCAAAACAATTTAAGATATTGACATTCGCCTATTAAATTAATTGTTAATTTTAAATTTAGATTTCTACAACTTCACTAACATTTAAAAATATGGGCCTACTTTTTCAATAAATATGGCCAATAAATTATTTTAACCCAGTGAAATGGCCCAATATTTTTATTAGCCCGAATTTTAAATTACCATTAATTTTGTTAAAATCAATTTAATATTAATGACATAAATTAATATGGTTCACAAAAATTTTATTAGAATATGCCCATAAATTAATATTATTAAATTTTATTGAGCTAATAACATTTATATATATATATTTTTTAGTAGCTATATTAATGTTGGGCTCATATTGGGTCAATAAAAACTATTCTAGTAATTTAAAAATCAATTAATTTTAAAAGGTTACTAGAATAATTATTATTACTCACAACTTTAATAAATAAAAAAACTTTAAATTAGTGGATAGTAATTTAAAAAATTAATGATGGCTAGGTCTATTAAATAATTAATTTATTTTCAAGCTAATTATTGTAGGAATTAAAATTTTAACATGAATATAATCATTAGCCCTATATATCAAAGTAGATGGCTCATATTAGTTTTAATTGAATCTTTTTTAAATTAAAAGGAGTAATTTAAATATAGAATGAGTCTATATTTTAAAATTTTTTACTTTATTAGGTTAATACACATAGGTGAATATTACTAGACCCTCAGATATATTGAGTAAATATTTATTATTAGTAATTTAATAATAATATTTGGCCATTTTTTTATATCAAAGACAATTTGGCCATTTAATTGTCCATATTATTAGAATATGACTTCATTAAATTTTTCACATCAGTAAATGGGGACCTAACTGAAATATTGGTCAACAATTAGCTTAAAAGAATATAACTTAGCTATTTGTTTAATATCTATTTGGCTACAAATATTGGTCCATTTTGCTCACTTATATATAAGTTAATATGTTAGACCCACTCCCAATTTAATTTTTTTAAAAATTCTTTTTTATTAATGAAAAATAAATTCAAAAAATATCGATAATTAATAAAAATATTTAAATGATGATTATGACATTTAAATATAAAAAACTCATTATGGATTTTAAATTATTAGAATATTAATTGGATATATTAAATAATATTAATAATTTTAATAATTGTCATATCATTGGGCCAATAAAAAAATTTATTCTAGTCTACTAATATTTATTTCTTTTTAATTTTGAAAACTTAGTGGCCAACATTTTAGTAATAAAAATTAGTTAATGGCCTGGTTAATATACCTAATTAATGGGCCAATTAATGGATTTTTTCCTTAAAATCAAATTTATTGAATTTAAAATGGGCGAATGGGCTGATATTTAAAATCTCAATGAATGGTCAATTAAAATTAGCATTTTATTAAATCTATTAATAGAATAATATTTAGGCATGGGTTTTATAGTAATAAGAACATATTATACCATTATGGTAGTTTTAAAAGATTGTTTTTTTATGTGGGTATGTTTTATTAAAATTATAATTATAATTTAGATAAGTTTAAAATATTTTTTAGGTAATAAAAATAGCTTAAACTTTAATTTGTTCGGCCAATATGTAGATATATGGGGCTAATTTGTGAACAATATAAAAAATTTAATTCTAGTCCATAAATTGTTATAATCGTATTGACTATTAAATTAAAATATTATTAGCCCAATTTTGTTAATAAAAGTGAGTTGAAATTGGAATATAGTAAATTTTTTGGAATATATGTTGAGCCCATGACATAAAATTGACCTAAATGTTAATTGAATTCTAAATATGTTATTATTTAATTTAAAATATTATAAAATTGAATTAGTGGTTAAAAAACATAAGGCCATATAATTTTTTAAAAAAATATTAGAAATTTTATTCAGTGGCATCATTAAGGAGGACATCTATTTATCTATATAAAGTGGCCAAATTTTCCTAAGGTATTAACATGTGGCATAATTTACTATCACTACACTAAAATTATTATATTGATATTAAAAAATTTGACTCAGAAACCTATTTATTTATTTCTATATATTTTTAGGGACAGATAATCATTTATCCTATTTACTGCCGTCTCTATATGTAATTAGAGACATAGATATATTTGATAAATATATTTGTTTATATTAATAAATTATATTTAAATCATCTCATATTACTGCACTTGGAAATATTATTTCATTGATTTCAATTTTTTTTAAAATGAAAGTATATTTTTATATATTAGTTTGCTTTTTATTTACTTTTTTTATATAATTATTTGTGATATTAATCTATTTTAATATTTTATACATTCCTAATTCATTTTATATATCCAATTTGTGTAATATTAAATTTATATTTTTTTATCATAATCGGTTAATATTAATTTTAAATATAAAATATTAAAATTAATAATTAAAAATCAAAAAGTTCACGTGCTTTTGCAGGGACATTTAAGTAGTTAGTCCATATAATTAATCGGATATAAATGTACAATTAATAATTTATTAGCCAATTTATTGCCAATGCTCTAGACTATGTACCTAATCGAACTAATTTATATATTCATCAACTATGGGCCAATATTTACTCACATTACCATTGTTTAATGGTCTAAATTAATCTTTTGAATTAAAGACATATAAATTATGCTATATATCTAAAATCTATGAAAAATATCTAGTTTTTTAGTTCAATTAAATTAAAAAAAAATTAAATTGTAAGTAAGGTACATAAAACAGTTAGATTTAGTTGTTATATCCATCATTGACCGTATATGATGTTATTGATATTTTTTAAATTCTTTGCTAATAATTAATGTAAGTAATTGTTTAGATTATTTTTTCCTATTAGCCCAACTTAATTGAAAAATTAATTATTAATATTTTTTAAATTTAACATTAAGAAGCTTAAATAATTGGAGTTGGGTCATAGAATACCTAGGTCATATTTATTGGGCTAACATCCAGGTACATTAAATTAAAATATTGGGCTATTATTTTTCAAATCTTGAATATGAGCTAGATAAAATATTCAATAAGTCCATAAAATTAATAATTAATAATATTTTAATAATTTAAAAGTTTTTTTTATTGAGCCAATTAAACAAAAAATTAATGAGTTCATATTTTTAATTGGCCGAACATATAACATACCCATATGGGCTCAATATTAGCTTGTTTTGTGATATGGATATCATTTCATTTTTTTTATTAAATATAAGTCCAATATTTTATTTTGCATATATGTCAAAATAAATCTCAATTTTTAAAGTAATATTTAATAGTAAAAATGTTATTATTCGATTTTAGGGTTTAGTGTTAGATGGATGTAACGTTTAGATATAAGTATTTTGTATATTTAACTCACAATTTAAATATTTTTAAAATATTTTTTTATTACTTAATGAAAATATTATGTTTATGGCTATAAGTTAATACAATTTAACTAAATTGTTTAAATGTTGCATCAATAAAAAAATATTGAAATTTAGAGTGCAATGAATATATCCATGTTGGAAAAGAATGTTATTTTAAAATTGGACAAACAAAAACAGTTAAGAATATGCTAAATAATTTATATATGGGGCCAATTGATGACTTTTTAAATGTCTAGCAAAATTAATAGTTAAAATGGGCTATTATTAAATTGATAATATTCTAATATATGAGTGATCATTACCCATTTATCTAAAAATTAAATAAGAATATACATGTTATTAATTTATTAAATTTAATAATATAAAATAAATTACATTCAACTTTAAATATTTTTAAATTATTTTATCCACAGTTAAAAATCTAAATTGACTGAAATATTAATGAACTGTCTAAAAAAAAATATTGTGATAACGTTTTTATTGAAAAATATTAACACTACATAAAAAATAATTTCTTTTGTTTAAATTATTAGTAATATTCTAATAATATTGTCCACATAATTGATTAGCCCATATTAACTAGGTTTATTAAAAATAACATAGCCATATTACTAGTAATAATTTGGTAATATTATTTAGATAAGCTTTTAGTCCAACTTGACCTAACCCCATTAGACAAAAATTTTACCAATATTTTAAATAAATGGAATTAATTTTTGTATAGTTAATATTTTTCAATTTTATTGAGCCAATAAAAATTAGCTCATCAATTAACTTTAAAGATTAAAAAATAAAAAAAAATAAAAATTAAAAATCATGTCCATCACCATACACATATCGGCCATAAGTACTACGCAGTAATAATATTTTTAAATAGATTTTATAAATTTTTTTTAATTAAATATATGGACTAAGAACAAATAACTAATAATTAATTTAAGAATAGTTAATCATTTAGGTATTAACCCAATTAATATTGTGAGGTCAATATATTTTAAATGACCAACTAATATTTATTGAAAGTTCAAAATATCCGTAATGTGGGTAAATATATCTAACACTTAGGGTGTTTAAATTATTTTAATTGTGAGTACTTATTTAATATCAATCGTTCCTAAGAATATTTTAGATTGCCCATATTAGCCAATAAAAACCAATTATTGTTTTAATCGTTACTAATTACCGAAAAGGAGAGAAACAAGAACGGAGTGGGCATAATCATAGACAGGACATTGAAAGACGCAGTAATAGCTGTGAAAAGAGTAGGAGATAGAATTATACTAGTAAAGCTAGTACTAAAAGGAAAAACAATAAATATAGTTAGTGCTTATGCCCCACAAATAGGACTAGACAGTGAGAGTAAACAAAGGTTTTGAGAAGATATGGATGATTTAATCCAAAGCATACCGAATGAAGAGAATATTTTCATTGGTGGAGATTTGAATGGACATGTAGGAAGTGATAGACAAGGTTATGAGAATGTTCATGGAGGTTTTGGTTTTGGCAGTCGAAATGAGGAGGGAAAAAGCATCCTGGATTTTGCTATGGCATATGACATAATACTAGCAAATACCTACTATATAAAAAGAGAGTCACATTTAGTGACTTTCAAAAGTGGGCAACATAGAAGCCAAATCGACTTCCTCTTAACCAGGAAGACAAATAGAGCTCTATGCAATGATTGCAAGGTCATTCCAGGAGAGGCTTTAACAAGTCAACATCGGCTGGTGGTCTTGGATGTCAAGTTTAGGAAAAATTCAAGTAAGGTCAGAAGAAATAGTGTAGCTCGAACAAAGTGTTGGGAGTTCAAAGGAGTAAAGCAAGTGAAGTTCAAAAATGAGCTTCTCGAGTCCGAAGTATGGAAGCTAGATATGAAGGCCAATGATATATGGATACAGATGGCATCAAAGATTAGAGAAATAGCTAGAAAAGTACTTGGAGAGTTTAAAGAACATGGACCACCCTCAAAAGAGAGATGGTGGTGAAATGAGGAAGTACAAAAGGCAGTGAAGAGAAAAAGGGAATGGTATAAGAAATTACCTAAATGTGATAATAATGAGGCATATGAACAATACAAGATAGCAAAGAAAGAGGCAAAAAAGGCAGTTAGTCAAGTAAGAGCACAGGCCTTTGAAAAGTTATATGAGAAACTTGGAACTAAAGAAGGAGAGAAAGATATTTATAGATTAGCAAGGAGGAGAGAAAGGAAGTGTCAAGATCTCAATTAAGTTAGGTGCATTAAGGATAAAGAAGGAAAAATGTTGGTGAAAGATGAGAACATTAAAGAAAGATGGAGAAATTATTTTAATGATCTCTTTAATAATAGTCAAAATGGTAATAGCTTGAATATAGATTATAGAACAATAGAAAAGAATGTGAATTATACTAGAAGGATTAGATCTTTAGAAGTAAAGGAAGCACTTAAGAGAATGAAAGTGGGTAAAGCCTGTGGACCCGATGAAATACCAATTGAAGTGTGGAAGTATTTGGGAGATATGAGAGTGGCATGGTTAACTAAATTATTTAATAAGATTCTAAACTCAAAGAAAATGCCTGATGAATGGAGAAAGAGTATTATAGTACCTATTTTTAAAAATAAGGGAGACATACAGAGTTGCTCAAACTATAGAGGAGTTAAACTCATAAGCCATACTATGAAGTTGTGGGAGAGAGTTGTGGAGCATCGACTACGTCATGATACTTCTATCTCTCTCAATCAATTTGGTTTCATGCCCGGGCGTTCAACTATGGAAGCGATCTTTCTCATTAGAAGCTTGATGGAGAAATATAGAGATGTGAAGAAAGATGTACACATGGTTTTTATTGATTTAGAGAAGGCTTATGATAGTGTTCCAAGAGAGGTCTTATGGAATGTGTTAGAACAAAAGAGGGTATCTATTAGGTACATACAAGTATTGATAGATATGTATGAAGGAGCAACTACTATTGTGCACACAGTGGGAGGGGACACAAGAGATTTTTCGATCTCAATTGGATTACACCAAGGATCAGCCATAAGCCCTTACCTTTTTACATTAGTTTTAGATGAACTGATAAAACATATACAAGAGAGTATTCCTTGGTGCATGATGTTTGCGGATGATATTGTTCTGATAGATGAGACACGAGAAGGAGTCAATAGAAAGCTAGAACTTTGGAGAAGTACTCTAGAGTCAAAGGGTTTTAAGTTAAGTAGAACGAAGACAGAATACATGCATTGCAAGTTCAGTGAAGGCCAAACTGGTGATAGGGAAGGAGTTAGTTTGAATGGAGTGGTATTGTCTCAAAGTAATCACTTTAAATATCTAAGCTCAGTCCTTCAAGTAGATGGGGAATGTGAGGAGAATGTGAGTCATAGGATTAAAGCCGGATGGTTGAAGTGGAGACGTGCCACGGAAGTTTTATGTGATCGTAAGATTCCCAATAAATTGAAAGGAAAATTTTACCATCTGACCATACGACTGCTATGTTATATGGTAGTAAATGTTGGGCACTGAAAGAGTCGTATGCATCTAAGATAAGAGTTGCAGAGATGAGAATGTTAAGGTGGATGAGTGGCCATACTAGACTAGATAAAGTCCGTAATGAGAGTATTAGAAAAAAGGTAGGAGTGGTGCCAATTGAAGATAAGTTGAGAGAAGGGAGATTGAGGTGATTTGGTCATGTGAAGCGTAGACATACGGAGGCTCCAGTTAGACAAGTAGAGCACATTAGGTTAGAGGATAGAAAGAAAAAAAGGGGTAGACCTAAATTGACTTGGAGGAGAGTAGTACAACATGACCTAGAAGCATTACACATTTCTGAGGATTTAACCCAAAATCGTTTAGAGTGGAGAAAGCGAATCCATAGAGCTGACCCCAAATTTTTGGGATAAAGGCTTAGTTGAATGAGTTGAGTATAAATTTGTAAATATATTATTAAATAAAAAATATATTCTAATATCAACTAAACCTATGTTATCACATAATTAAATTAATTTTGGCCCAATAAATATTAATAATGTCAAACTTGGCTTATAGACAAATTAATTTATGTAATATTATGATGAAAAAGTATTGAAGAATTGTGGATCCGTCATACTGTTTACGAAAATAACTCATCATTTGAATGTGTTGCCAATTTGAATAGATTAGTATTACTATTTACTAACCTATAACTAGATCCATATTAATCTAATTTATTTATTAAATGTTAATATAATTCAGTATTGGGCAAAACTTAGTTGGGTCAATATTAGTGTGAGTGAGTACATATATTATTGACCTAGCCCATTAGGGACATAAAAGTTGGGCCAATAATTTGGACTAATAGAATAATATTTAAGAAATATTTTAATGGGTATATATCTAAAAATTGATTGACAGCCTATTTAAAAATACTTTAAACATTATTTCTATTAATATTGTCAATGGGGAGATAAGATAAACAGCTTATTCAAATTGGGCATAACAATTTTTTACTCTATTGGCCATATTTTAAATAAATGAACTAAATTTTATTTAAAGTCAACATTTAATTAACATTAAGATTTAATTTTTTAATATTTAGGCTAATTTAGATCTAGGTGTTTTTATATATTTAACTTATCATTTGAATCTTTTGAAAATATTTTTTTATTACTTAAAAATAAATGTTATAATTGTACATAATTAATTTAATTAAATTGAGTTAAATATTACTACCCATACCTAGATATTAAATTATTTAAATAATGATGATTTAAATTTTATTAACTTAGTACTTTAATATTTATTATTGAGTCTAATTAAATACTAGACCTAGCCCCATTTAACACCTAAACTTTTATATATTTTAATAAGTGAATATGTAACTATAAAAACTAATCTTTAAAATTTAAAGTATGGAATAACATTTTTTAAATGAAAATTTTGAATATTAACCAAAGTTAGTTGGACCAAATTATGATATTTAAAAGTGTTCGTAACAATTAAACAATATTCATTTTAATGCACCAAAGAAAAATCTGTACCTAGTAATTTTTATAACATTTGCTAAGTTGATTATTAATGTGACTCCATTTAATGTTGTAAAACCTAGGTCACATAAACATAAGAGACAGCTAAAAATATATCCACAAAATTATTGAAACATCTATTTTAGAATATAAGTGTGCTAAACATGAGTACTTAATTATTAAAAAATTATTCTATCTTATATCTAAATTAAATACATATATTGTGAGTGAGCTAATTCATTATGAGTGGACAATATTTTATTGGCACAATTAATTTTTGGGCTAATTAGAATATACCCATATAGTCATAAATTTATTATTATATCCCAATTAATATGTTTTTAAATTTTTAATGGCTTCCTGGGTAACACATTGATTGGACTCAAATATTTAATTAATATGTTATTAATATTGCCAATATTCTTTTAAAAAAATATTAATTTAACATGGGACTTACAATTTAAATGTTAAAATTAATAAGTCTTTTAAGTTTTAAAAACTAGTGATAATAATTTCCTAATATTTAAAAATTAATTTAATATCAATTAATGAGTACACCCATTAATGTTAAATTTAGGTGATGGATATATGGTAGTTTTGTCTAAATTAATATTTATTAGAATATTGATGATTATGATAATTAGGCCTAGTTAATTATAACATTTAAATTACTAACATATTTACTTATTAAATTTTTTCTTTATTAAAATCATAGTAATTAAATAACCAATATAAAAAAATAGGGTATTCGAATATTAACATTCATTATATGTTAAGAATATGTTTATTACACTATACAATTGGCCTCATTTTGATTAATCTAATTATTGTATTAGATTTTAATATAATATGTTAGTATTACTATTTTTCAATAAACTATGATTACTTTAGAATGTACCCATAATTAATTTGAGCCGAATGTTTCAATAATTACCAATAAAATATTATTCACAGCACTTGTTAACATAAAATAAATCCAATTTTAACAATATTTTTATTAGATTGTTTACTAATTGTCATTTAATTAGTAATAAATGGGTAATTATAATTAGATATTCTAATATTCGCCCATTTTAGTCTATTATGATATTAATATTAGTGGCCCAACTAAATAAAAAATATAAAAATTGTTACTTTTTAACACTAAAATATTAACATTTATTTTTTAAAGTAAGTTGGGCCAATATTCAATTGTTTTATATAGGTTTTAGTCTAGCTAAATAAAATTATTAAAAAATATGGGTATGTGAGCCGTATAACAATTTAATGATGAAATTATTAAATTTTATAATTTTTCAGGACATTAATTTAAATTTAACTTAGTAAAAATTTTAATTGATTAGTTCATGATTTAGCTTAATATATGTCAAACATTAAATTGACTTAGGCAATAATATTAATTATGTGAGTTAAATAAATTGGCCCAAATATTAATTAAAATAATAGCCCATATCAATAAAAAAAAGAAATATTAAACTATGCATATTTAATCCTTCATTCACATATAACATTAACATGGTAATATAAGTTAAATATTTTCATGTTGTTATACTAATTTTTAGGGCAATATTAGGTTAAAAAATTGCAATATATAACAATATGAACCAATAATCACCTAACTCATTGTCTAAAATGTTAGCCCATTAAATTTTTTCCTAAATGTGACCAAAAAAATAGCAGCTCATTAATTTAAATATGCACAATTTTTGTTTAAAAATTCATAAGCTTATTGAATAATTTAAATATAAATTATTTAAAAATATAGACCTAGCTGTTATAATATTGTTTTAAATAACTTGGCCCCATAGGTGCTTATTTTTTTTATTGCTCCACCTATTTACTTAAAAATAAATGTAAAAAATAATAGCGATTAATTTTTCAATTAAGTTGAGCAATAAAAAAGTAAGCTACAAATTATTAAAATATGAGCTCATTAATTTTTTTTATTTAATTAGATTAATAAAAAAATCAACTTTATAATTGACTCATTAATTAGTGGATAATAAATTAAATATTGTTAAACTGGCCAATAATTTAAAAGGTTGAAAAATTAGTGGTCAATGAATAGTAATTGAGCTAATTTTTTTTAATTAGTTGGGATAAATTCTTTTAAATTTAGGATTTAGGCCATATACTTAACAAAAATATCACACAACTTAGTTTTTAAATAAAATTAAAAAAAAATTTAAAGGAAAATTTTAAAAATGTTGAACACTTTTCTTTTAATTTTTTTAGATCAATAAAAACTAATCTATATAATTTTTTTTTAAAAAAAGCTTTTATTATTAAAAATAAATTTAAAAATACTTTTAAATTACTATAATATTGACCATTAATATCCATTAGCCCTACATATTTTGAATTAATTTAAAAAATTGTTTAAAAGTGAATACTTTAAACATATTTTAGATTATGTTTAAGGTGGCCTAATCAACTTAATGGGCTAATAAAAAATGGATATGACTCATTAATTTTAAAAAATGGTGCCATCATTTTAATTCTTTGAGTTTGGATACATTGGGCCATATACGTGGGTATGTTTAAATTAAAATGTTTCAAAAATATGGTTCATTAACAAATATTATAACCATCATTAATTGATATTTTAAAAATTAGTCTTAACTAAGTTGTCAATTATTAAACATACCCACATAGCAAAAAAATCAATGAGTCTTAATTCTAATAATTTGAAATTTATTTTTTTATTGAGTGAAAAAGTAAAGTAATTATGGTCGATTTTTAAAGGATTAGAATATGGGCCATATTTTTTTAACTAAGTTGAGCCAATAAAAAATCACGTTCATATTAATAAAATATACTCATTAAATTTTTTATTTAATTAAACCAATAAAAAATATTTTAGACAGCCATAGTGTACTTTAAATGTGTTATAATAACTTTAATCAATTTTTATTGGCCTACTAATTTTTGAATTTTAAAAGCATTGCATATTTAAATATCATAATATTTTCAAAATATGTTAAAATAAATGTTTTTATATTCTAAAACATACAATATTAACTAGAAGATAGCTATAATACTTAATTAATAAACATTAATGTATAACAGAATAGCTCAATTAATGGGTAATTACGAATTTTTTAATAAATTGTATTAATTGTGAGTAAGGTATATATTTGGAATATAAGGTTATTTGTCCTGGTAAAAAATTTTTAAATATCAACTTTTAAATTACTTAGAATATTATTCTATTAAAAAGTTTAATTTTTAGTTGATATTAAAAATTAGTTTTTTGCTTAAACTTTTACTAGACCTGAGCCAATTTAAATAAAAATTAATCTAGACCTAATAACAATATTTTACTTTTTAAATTATTGGGCTAATAATGTACTAATTTAATTAGCCTCAATCATTAAAATGTTCAATTAAATTATCTAATTGAATATGTTGTAATAAAAAATTACCCAAAATATCTAAATGTTGAGCCCATATAAAATAAACTTAGTGATTGACAGCCATTTACTAGAACATATTTTATTTAAATATTTATTAAAATATTAGGTCATTAAAAAAAAAGCTTAGGTGAATTAGCCCACATGATTACTTAATTTAAACAACATTAATACCAATATTGGTTCATATTTAATAGGTTAATTTAACATTAGGAAATTACTCAAATTTTTTTTTAATGAGTTCGTCATTATTAAAATATGAGCTCGTTAATTTTTTTTTATTTAATTGAGTTAACATTTAATGTGATTTATATATGGGCCAATATTAAAAATGATAATATTAGATTATAAATTAGCCATATCACAATTTATTAACATTTTAAATTTAAATCACCTAGTCCCAATTTTTATTATTGCTTACAAAATTAAAATTTGTTTTATTTTATATCAGATTTTTTAATTAAACGTCTAAAAACTAAAATATAGCATTCATTTTAAAATATTTTTAAAGCCCATTTTAAAATATTTTTAAAATCTGTACCCAGTAATTTTTATAACATTTGCTAAATTGGTTATTAATGTGGCTCCATTTAATGTTGTAAAACTTAGGTCACATAAACATGAGACAGCTAAAAATATATCCACAAAATTATTGAAACATCTATTTTAGAATATAAGTGTACTAAACATGAGTACTTAATTATTAAAAAATTATTCTATTTTATATCTAAATTGAATACATATATGATGAGTGAGCTAATTCATTATGAGTGGACAATATTTTATTGGCACAATTAATTTTTGGGCTAATTAGAATATACCATATGATCATAAATTTATTATTATATCCCAATTAATATGTTTTAAATTTTTAATGGCTTCCTGAGTAACACATTGACTCAAATATTTAATTAATATGTTATTAATATTGCCAATATTCTTTTAAAAAAATATTAATTTAACATGGGACTTACAATTTAAATGTTAAAATTAATAAGTCTTTTAAGTTTTAAAAACTAGTGATAATAATTTCCTAATATTTAAAAATTAATTTAATATCAATTATAAGTACACCCATTAATGTTAAATTTAGGTGATGGATATATGGTAGTTTTGTCTAAATTAATATTTATTAGAATATTGACGATTATGATAATTAGGCCTAGTTAATTATAACATTTAAATTACTAAGATATTTACTTATTAAATTTTTTTCTTTATTAAAATCATAATAATTAAAATAACCAATATCAAAAAATAGGGTATTAGAATATTAACATTCATTATATGTTAAGAATATGTTTATTACACTATACAATTGGCCTCATTTTGATTAATCTAATTATTGTATTAGATTTTAATATAATATGTTGGTATTACTAATTTTCAATAAACTATGATTACTTTAGAATGTACCCATAATTAATTTGAGCTGAATTTTTCAATAATTACCGATAAAATTATTATCCACATTTTTTATTATTGCTTACAAAATTAAAATTTATTTTATTTTATATCAAATTCTTTAATTAAACGTCTAAAAACTAAATTCATGATGGATTGATTTTAAAATATTAAAGCCCATTAATGATAGATTAATTTTGTGAGACGGGATATTTAAATTATGACCCTTAATTTTTTTTTATTTCAACTATCCTAGCTAGTTAAACTGTGTTAATATTATCAATTTTAGTTAAAAGATTAGTTTGACTAGGTATATAAAAATAAATTATTAATAAATCTGGACTAGCCACATTAATTTAATATCAATTAATGAATGTGGATTAGGCCATAAATTAACTATCAATTAATGAGTTAAAAATTGATATTTTGGTTATTTCACACATATTTTAAGTTGAATTGATCTATCAATTTAATTATTAAAAATTAAATTATATGAGGCTAATGATCAATCTAACATTAATGACTAATTTTAATTTTTTAAAGTCACTAATTTACCAAATAGTAAATTTTTATCATTTGCCATGTTCTAATGAAGTTGTGACGCTTAAAAATTGATAAAAACTAGCATAATACCCATACTATGCATGGGTAATTTATAATTTTTATTTTTTAATTTAAATTTTAATTATATTTTAAATAAGATTAATTATTATTAAATTAATTTTAAATTGAAATTTTCTTTTATTCAATTTTATTTGAATAAATTTTTACCTGTTATAATAATAAATTTTTAATTAATTTATGATATAATTAATTAAAATACATATTTAATTCTTTTATACATATATTAATAATAGTTTCTAATATATTTTCATGAATTTTTATATTTTATCTTATAATTTATGTAAATCAATATTTATTTTTTTGCAAATTATAGAAAATACATTAAATTAATGAGAAAATAATATTATTTTAAAAATATATAAATATAATTTTTTTTTGTTATTAACATAATAAAAAAACAAAAAAAATTAAATTACTAATAATGAATTGGATTATTTAATTTCAATAATAATGAAAATATATAACATTATTATTGATTAAAAATAACATTCTATTATATTATTTTTTAAAATTACTATATCTAAGTGTAATTTTTTTTATTAGTCTGATATATTTTTTATAAAATAATTCTTTGATAAAAATAGTTATCACTTTACATAAATTTATAATATAAAATAAATACATTTCATAAAAATTAAAATTTTAAAATATCATCAGTTTCTATTAATATAATAAATATTAAAAGTACATATTATTTTTTAAAAGACAAATTCTATAATTTTAATACTGTAACTTTAATTATTTTAATCATTTTTATTTGTGGCTAAATTTTTAATGCAATCATATTTGTAATTTATCTTTGAAATTCTACTTTTATATAAAAATATAGTTGAAAGATAATTTATGCATAAAAATATAAATATTTAATTAAAATTTAAAAATAATTCTATTGAAAATTAATGATAACAAAATATGGATAATCAAAATATTAGTTATAATTGCATTCGATAAATAATTATAATGAAATAAAATATTCAAAGTTTAAGAAATATTAAATAAAAAATTTATAAAAAAAATTAATAATTAAATAAATATTATTTAAACATATTTAAATAAATAAATTTTGAGAATTATAACTAATAACTTTTCAAAGAAATAATAAAAAAATAGTGCAAATGAAAAAAAGATTTGAGAGCATTTAGGTAAAATGAAAATACTTAGTGAGAAGAGAGTGCTTAATGTGCGTCAAATATTTTATATGACATACTATATATAGATAAACAAATGAAAACTATTTAAATAAAAAAATAATTTATAACTAAATATTATTTAAGTGAAAAACGGTAACAAAAGCATTCAATTTCATATTTTGTAAAATAAAATATTTCCTGTTTACTTGGCTATTTCAATTAAATGGCCATAAGTTTGCCATAATGATAATAATAATTAGTATTAATTAATCTTAAGAAAGTGAAATAAAATGAATATTAAATTATTAACATAAAACATAATACATACTAATTATAAATAAGCTAAATCTCTATCTTTTATTTTTATAATTTTTTATATAGACTACACTTTATCTCTCAAAATTTTTATCAAAGATTTCATAAAAAAAATAATAAAAAATATAACAATGCAATAAACATATTTATTAAAGATATGAAATAATTTAATATTGATTAAATTATTAAGCCACCACAGCCCATATCTAATATTGAGCTAATAAAAAGAATTAAATTTAATTGACCTAACTAGTAATTAAAATTTTTTAGATTAAAAATAAAAACAGAGTGACATTAGATATATGGCCCATATTACAAAGCTAAATGACTAAATATTATTAGAATAGACTCATAATGGCTAGCTGTTTAATATGGACTGTGTAATGGGCCATTTATATTAAAAAATTGACCTAAATGAACCTAATATCCATTACTTCAATATTATTTTTTTTAAAAAAATAAATTTATTTTAATTTAATGAGCTAATATTCTGATAATTTAAAATTTTAGCATAACAACATTAATATGCCAACATTTTATCAGATTGATGAGTCTAATAATTACTAATCTTATGACTAGCCTCATATAATAAAAAATATATGAATATATAAAAATTTTGATTATGGGGCCATTTAATATGATATTTTAAATTAGAAACTAATTGTCTCTTAGTTAATCTATTCTAATACTAATTTTTCAATTGAGTTGGATCAATAAAAACATAAGTTTCAAAATGTGTTTTTAAAATCTAATTAAATAAAAAAAAAATTTGTATTTAAAATTTAAAAATAATAGATTACTAACAATTTGTTGAAGCTTATTTTTCCAATCAATATCATTAAAAAATATTTTTGGCCATAACAAATTTTCTCATTGTTAAAGTTAATTGATCTTAATTTAATGGGCTAATATTAAAAATATTAATATTTTTTACCATTTAATTAGTTCAATGTTAACTAAGTAATTGCTCACAATTTTTTTAATTATAACACCTGACTCTAACCGTTAAAGGAATTGTCCGCTTTGGCGCATCCCATCCTGAGCCTCACAGTTTTGTCCTATAGGTGGAACGGAGAATTTCTCAGGAAGTCACCAATCCTAAGATTTCTCTCAAGCGAGCACGCTTAACCCTGAAATTCTTTCAATTCTCTAGGTCATTCCATCAAAAGGCGCATCTAGTGCTTACTTTCCCCTATTTCAATATATGATTCGATTCATTCTTGCCCCCTGCCCTGGACCTCAAACAACGCCTAGTCCTTTTACCGCAGCGTTCTCTACTTGACCACTGCCATCCCGAAGAGGCGGATTGTAACAGGCCCACCAGCTTCTGCCTGGTTCGTCCTCGAACCACACATCTACTAGAAAAGGTCCGGCTTTAATACCACCTGTAATGCCTTGACTCCAACCACTAGAGGAATTGTCCTCTTTGGCCCACCCCATCCTGAACCTTACGGTTTTATCCCACAGGTGAAATGGAGAACTTCCCAAGAGGTCACCCATCCTAGAATTTCTCTCAAGCGAGCACACTTGACCCCGGAGTTCTTCCAACTCTCCGGGCCATTTCACCAAAAGGCGTCTCTACTGATTAGTTTCTCCCATTTCAATGTATGATTCGATTCATTCCTACCCCTGTCCTGGACCTCAAGCAACGCCCAGTCCTCTACCGCAGCGTTCTTAAAATTTTTTAATTTTGAGATAAAAAATTAAATTGAATATTATCAACACATAATTAAGAATGTAGGCCAATATTTTTAATTTAAAATTATTAACACAGAGTAATTGTAATAATTAACTAATTTTAATTTAAAATTTGTTGGCTTGTTACTAATTGAAAATAATGAGGGTGTCTAAAAGGCGATATATGGTCCAATTTGGCAAATCAATATTCAGCCCATCATTAAAAAGAATATAAAATCTAATATTAAGGATCAATTAAATTGATTTTCAAAATCATGCGCAGTTTAATTAACGATATTAGCCTTTTAAAACTTTAATTTTTCAATATTAAATTGATATTGATTTAAAATATTAAAAATTTTAAATTTAATTAATCTTTTTATAATAAAAGATTAGTTTTAATTCCTGACGGTTTCTTACCTAGGTACATAAAAAAATTTAAAATAAGGAAAATTTTAGGTCCAAATGATTTTGTTTAATTGGGTCTAGTTGTTATATTTATTATTGGTCAATGTTATTATATAGGCTAATGATGGATATAACAACTAAATCTAGTTATTTTATACATTTACTCATAATTGATTAAAATTTTTATTAGTCCATATGTTTTTAAGTGTCTTTCATGATTATAATATTTAGAATATAGGCTAATAAAGACTTTTCATGAGACCATATTATAGTAATTGAAAAGTTTTTTATTTTAATATTATATTAATTTATTGGCCCACATTCTACTTATAAAAAAAAAATACATAAAACAATTAGATCTAATTGTTATATCCAGCATTAGTCTCATATATTTAAATATTATAATTATCATTAATTTATTAATTTTATTGACTAAAATTGAGCAACATTTGAATCAACCTTAAATAAGTGTTAGCTTACTAGGGTCAACAAAAATTTAACTTAACTTTAATGAGTTAAGTTGACCTAGGTGTTTACTAAATTTAATTAAAAGACTAGTTATAATTAAATCAATATGATTCAATATATTGAAACTTATTTTTTAAATTAAAAAAAATAATGATTATAACATTTTTATTATATTGTCACTGATTAAACTAATGAGACCAAATTTGTATCGGGTAAAAATTGTATGTGGTCATATCCATATTTAATTTGGCTAATAAAAAAAAATCAATTAAGCTATTTTGAATATGGATATAACAATTAAATGACAATTTTTAAAAAGTTTTGTTAGCCCCATGTTTAACTGTTAGCCATATTAAAAATATAGTCATTTAAAAATAATTTTTAAAAAATCAACCTTCTAAAATTTTAATGAGCTCACATTTAATGAACTATTAGAACTGTTAGAGTTGCGATTAATATTAGCCCAAATTTGAAATTTTAACTAATGAGGTATATAAAACACAGTTAAAATTTTAACTTTTAGATATATGGCTCGATATTATATATTGGTCATTAGCCCAAATTTGAAGTTAATATTGGCCACTAAAATTATAACATTTTATGATCCAATATTTTACATAAAAAATATTTAAAATATAATCATCATTAATATTTTATTTAATTGGACTTATAAAAAAAACTTTAAATTAATAGAATATTGGGCCAATATTTAGTAATTAAGTTAAAGTTATTAAATTTATTTTGAAACTTTATTGAGCCAATAAAAAAAATCAATTACTAATGATTATATCATTAAAATTAAAACTTACAAACTATGTTAGAATATTGTCTTATTAAATTTTTAATAAAATATTCTTTTAGGTATTATCTTTCAAAAAGGTTGATTAATTTAATTAATAAGTTTTATTAATTGATTTTTTTCATTCTAATAATTTGAGACCTCAAAGTAGCACATTTTTATTAACCAAATAAAATTAAAAAATTAATAGCCAACATTTTTTAAATTTTCCTTTAAATAATAATAAAATATTTTAAATAAATTCAAATTACGAGTTAAATACATAAAGTATCTATATTTAAATGTTACTTCTATCTAATACCAAACTTGAGGGTTAAACATTTAAATAAAATCAACCTTAGGCCATATTAATGGCCCCATACTTAATTTTAAAAAAAATTAATTTGTGGTCTCAATTAAATAAAAAAAATAAATGAGTCCACATCTTAATAATTTGAAATAGAGTCACAATCCCTCCAAAATTGTAATTTTAATTTAGAATATTTTAAATGTGGGTATGTTCTTAACTGTTCACTATATTAAGCTTATCCATCACTGGTCCCTCCAAAAATTATTATTAACATTTAGATATACAGGTTAAAATTTTATCAAGTACTATACCGTAATTAAACAAAGAACATACCATTTAGATGCAATGGGCCAATAAAAAAAATAAATTTTAAATTATTAGAATATGCCTCTTTAAATTTTTTATTTAATTGGTCTAATAAAAAAATTAATTTTTGAAATTTTATTAAAATTTTTTTGAGGCTAAATGATATTGGCCCATAATAAATAGATTACTTTAATTTTTTATTGATCTGACTAACTTTTAAATTAAAAAAAAATGATTATAATAATATTTTAATTTTAGTTAGAATATGGGCTATAATTTAGAATATTTTTGATAAATATTATTTTTTAATGACCTCATTCACAGTTGTTAACTCACATACCATTATGATTATTCAGATTTAAATTATTAGAGTATGAAATAATTTTTATTGGTCCACAGTATAAGGACAATATGTAGTTTGCCCATTAAATAAGCTAATTAAAAAAAATCTATATGTGAAAATATATCTATTAAAGAAAATATGTATGACTTCATATGTCTAGATGTTACAACACTTTAAATGTGAGTACATTAAAAAATTAATGGTCATATATGGGATATGACAATTAACTAAATTTAATTCTTTTCAAATTATTAGAAAAATGAGCTAGGTCAAATTTGGTAACATTAATAGGGGCTGCTCATATAAAATATTTTAATATCATATACTTATTTTAAAAGTAATTAATTTTATTAAATAAATAAAAAATATCTTTTAAAAATTAAAATATGAACTCTTTAATTTTTTTTATTTAATTAGCCTAATAAAATTGAATTACTTGTTAACGTTCTTTTATTAGGTGTTTGGAAATTGTAATCAATTGATTTGGCGATTATAAAAACTAATGATGGCTCAAATTAATTAAGTTTAAAATAAGTATATGGCTTTGTTAATGATGGGCTAATATAAGGCACTAAAAAATATCAATTAGTGAGTATTATAATATTTATCGAAAATTGTGATAATATTAATTTTAAATTATTAAAATATTAGCCCACTAATATCTTAGGATTTTATTATAAATAAGCTTAAAATTTATTCATTCAATTAATGACGAATTTAATTTCATAATATAACATCATTAAAATAAAAAAATTTTAAATTGTAATTTAAAAGCCATTGAATATTCTAATAATGAGGGGCTAACACTAAGTTGGTTTCTAATAAAAAAAAAATTATTAGAGTATGTTTATTAGTAAATTTGCACGCTAATAAACCCAGGTTTAAAAATCTTCACCCATTAAACTAATCACCCATATATTATAGTATTTAAATTATTTAATTTAAAATATGACCTAAATTCTTTTTAAAATTGTGCTTATTTTAAAATTGTGGTTTTTATAAAGCTTTTAAAAATGGGTCATAATTTATTAAATTGATCGTGGATATTTTTAAATTAAAATATATTCTAGTAAAATTGGTATGTTGCATTCTAATTAATTTTTAATCATAGGTCTAAATGTGAGTTTATTGGCCAATAAAATAAGCACACTTTTAAAAAGAATTTAGGCCATATTATAAATTAAATGATTTTAATGCACCATTATTTGGACTAAAAACTATGGAAAATATTCCAATAATTAATTTTTAAAAATTTTTAAATGATTAGAAATTAGCTCATTAAATTTTTTAAAGCGAACTTTAAATTTATTTTCAATTTTTAAAATCAACCTTTAAATTCTAACATAGATGATATTTGAATTCTAATAAATATGTCCAAAGAATTACTTAGATATGTGTATTTTAGGATTTTAAAATTTATTTTTTTCGTATATAATTTAGCCCAATTAAAAATAAACTTAACCAATAACATTAGTCCAATTAATTTAATATTAATTTAATCGATTAACCCCTAGTAATTTAACTAATTAATTACTAATCTCAAATAGCTTATTATGGGCTATCAAGGCTTTAAAATTTGAATTTATAAGCTGAAATGTTGTTTTTATTGGGTCAATGTTGGATAATTAATTAATGTTAATTTATAGTCTAGGTCTAGCCCATTTAACACTCTTGAATATTAAATTTAAAAAGATTTAATGGACTCATAAATTTAGAATATTGGCCTCATATATGTAAATGTTAGAATTTATTTTTAGTATATTTAATTGAGCGACCAAATAATATGAATAAAAAAATTAATAATTAAATTTTAAAAGGTAATATGAGTAATTTTACTAATATTGGCCAATATAGGCTAAAGATTGTCTTATTCCATTCATTAAATTATTGAAAATATGGGTACAATTTTATATTGGTCCCATATTCACAATTTTAATTTTGTTAAACTACATATTTTATTGGCCCATTAAATTTTTTATGGGCTCCACATTTAAAAAATAAACTTCAATTTATCAATTTATATTGTGTTATGTACTCACTCACAATTTAATTAAAATGAGCTAAAATTATTTAATTATATTGATTTATGGGTTCACAATTTATGGGCCAATAAAAAAAAAGTTTCAAATTATTTAAAAAAATTTTGACCTAATTACTTAAAAAATTTTGCATTTGTATTTCTTTGTTAGATTGATTAATTTAACAGTGATTAGAATATTTTACCCACAATAGAATGTTTTAAAGTTAGCTCAACATTAACTGTTACTAAACATATATGGCTCATTAAATTTTTTTGCTTTATTGGGCCAATAAAAATATTAATTAATAACAATTATAATATTTAAATATATGGGGTCAATAATGGATACAATAACTATTTTACATACTCACTCATAATTTAATTATTTTTAAATTAATAAAAATTTAACTTGTATTTTGTTAGCCAATTCCAAAGCTATGTTAGCCCAATATTACAAGTAATTACTAGATAAAAAAATTAGCCCTATATATCTTCTTAATTGAGTGACTTTAAAAATTGATATTTTTATGTAAAATTTATAATATTAATTTATATTTTTAAAATTAAAATATAGACTCATTAATTTTTTGTTTAATTAGGTTAATAAAAACATTTTTAAAATACCATAATATTGGCCTATTAAATTTTTTGTTTTGTTAAACGTGACAGATAATTAAGAATATACCCATATTTAATTTTTTAATTAAAATTAGTAATGACATATATTGACTAATATATATTGACCTATTTAAATTAATAAATTTGAATAATATTCTAGTAATAAAATTTTCTTATAATTCTTTGTTAATGGCCTCCATTTTAAAGCACTCAACATTTTATTTAAGTTGGGTCAATTATTCAATAACTTAAAATATGTGTAAAATATAGATATTCATAGAGTCATATAATGGGCCAATAAAACCTATCTACATTTAAATTTTATGACAATTATTAATTTTTTGGCCATATTTACTAGGTCTAGCTATGGGCCCATTTAATTGTTAGGTAAATTATAGCTATTGACTATAGCTATCTGTTTTAGCCCATATTATTAATTTTACAATAATAAAATTTTTAAATAGCAATATGTTTTATGTACCTAAGGTGGTGTAGCTATTTTGCTTTATTGGACTAAAATAATATAAATATTCCACACTAATACCAATTTGAATATTTTAAATGGAGATTTTAAGATATGACCATTAATATTGCGATAATTAAAACACATTAATACCAACATTTAATAATGTAATATCTATAATTTACTCATTTAAAGTACTCCATATCTTTAAATAATATATTAATTTCCTTTAAGTAATAAAAAAATTAAATTATAAAGTGAGATATATAAAACAACATAATCGTCTGTTAAAATGGGCTAATATTCTAGGTATATATTTGTTAATAAGTTCATCATTATTGAAATATGTACTCATTAATAAAAATTAATAAAAAAAAATTATCAATGTACCCATACTTTTTAAAAGTTTTCATTTACAGCTCATATTAAATTGTTCTTAGCCCACTAATAATGTTAAAAATTAATAGTACTAGTTGTGTATCATTAATGTTAGTTACTAAATATATCTAATAGGTTAAATATTTATGTACTCAATTTTTATTTTAGTTTTTATTTAAAAAAATCTAAAATGACCAATTGCCCAATATTTGATACATTAGTACACATATTAAAATTACTAATTGCTTAATTGAGCCATTAATGAAAAAAATTTAATTGCTTATATTAATTGAATATCAAATATGGGGGCTAATCTTTGTGAAAAATAAACTAAATGCTTTAGTTGCTTTATGTATTAAAGTTTTTTTTATTAGCTCAATTAAATAAAAAAATTAATAAATTCATATTTTAATTTTAAAAAGATTAATTTGAATAACTTGACAAAATTTGGCCAATAAGACATAATATTATTACTTAAGTTTTAATTAGCATAAATTGTTTTATTTGTCATTGGCACATATTTCAAAAGTTTTTTTATTGGCCTAATATGAACTCATTAATTAAAATAATATTTTTAGCAATTGTGAGGTGGACTCGTATGAGAACAACTTGATATGGAGCTTATTTTTAATATTAAAAATTTTATACATGACCTAATCCGAACTCAAGTGATACAACATAATATTAATGGGCTTTTTTACATCTAAATATAAATACACAAAACACCTAGGGCAAGTTGTTAAAAATTTTGTGTAGTAAATAAAGTATATATTGAGCGATTAAAATGACATTAATTTGAAATTTTTAAATATTATATTTAATCATAAAATATTTTAATTTTTAAAAATTAAAATAAAAAAATAATAATTTAAATCATAAATATTAAAGTAATACTGTAAATAATAATAATTATTATTATAAGAGAAATAAAAAAATAATAATTAGTATTTATAAAATAATATAAATAATTTGAAAATATTACATTTAATTACTAAATGTTTTAATTTAAAAAAAATAGTAATTTGAATATAAATGCTAAGGTAATATTATAAATAATAATGATAATTAAAAGAGAAATAAAAAAATAAATAATAATTAATATAAAGGAGAGTATTTATGATTAATTATGAAATCATAAATTAATATTCAATGTTCCTTAAATTAATTGTCACCAATTACCTTCTATTATTATTATTATTACCACTAAACATAACATGCCATAAATAATATTTTATATAAATGAATTTATAAAAAATAATATAAATACTTTTTAAGAATTATATTTAATCATAAAAGGTCTTAATTTTTTAAAAATCAATTTTTAAAGAAAATAATATTTTAACTAATAAATGTTAAAGTAGTATTATAAATAATAATAATAATTAAAAGAAGAATTAAAAATTAAATAATAATTAGTATTTATAGAATAATATAAATAATTTATAGATATTGTATTTAATTATAAAATGTCTTAATTTTTAAAAAATTAAATTTTAAAAAAAATAATAATATAAATCATAAATTTTTATGTAGTATTTTAAATAAAAATGATAATTAAAAGATAAATAAAAAATTAAATAGGAATTACTATAAAAGATAATATTTATAGAAAGTGACACGTGATAAATTTTTTAAGGAAAGTGTTACTTTCCATATTGTATTTAGAAAATTAAATTATATAATAATTGCATATTACAACTTTAAGGAAATATAGAAAATTAATCATCAATAAATTTAATTAAAAATTATCAATTGGTATAAATATGATAGATTTAAAATCTACCTCCTCTTGAATTTATTTTATAAAAATATTGACCATTTCTTTATCAAAAAGTGAAAATACAATATATATAAAATTAGTATATATTTTTATTAGGTAAAATTAATAAATTAGTTCAATTAATTCTTAATTTTTCCTTTCTCTAATTAAATTAAACCTTTCAGGTACTTGTAATAATAATAATAATAATAATAATAATAATAATAATAATAATAATAATAATAATAATAATAACTATTTATTATAGCATTAAAGTGTAATAATTAAATAATTTGAAACTTATATATGTATAATTAAAAAATTAATAACTTAATCATAATTTAAAGAAATTATATAATTAATTAATAAAAAATAAAACTTCAAGAGGGCATGTGTACATAAATATATAATTTTTCTAAATAATAATAAAATAATATAATATGATTAATACTAATATTAGTTATTTATTAATTATACTATAAAAAATATAAAAAAATAACGAAAATTGAATATTAACATAAATTTCTTATTTTTTATTACTATGAAAATAAAATTTTATTTCATTTTTTCATAATTCATTTTATACATATAACATTCAATATATAATTAAAAATATATTTTCATTAAATATGTGTTAAAGTAAAATAAAATCAAGGTAAATTAAAATTTATTAAAAATATAAAAAAGAGAGAGGGCAAATTATTTAACTCTATGTGATAAAAAAAAATAAAATATTTAACTCCATGTGATAATTTTTATAGTTAATTCTAAATTATTTTATTAATTTTAAGATGTGTAATTCTTAAATTTTTATAATTAAATGAAATAATATATATATATATATATATATATAAAAGATTATTGTATTTAGAAAATTAAATTATATAATAATTATATATTATAACTTTCAGGAAATATAGCAAAATAGTCATCAATAAATTTAATTAAAATTTATCAATTGGTATAAATATGATGGATTTAAAATCTTATTGAGGATAATATGTAGCAAATAATATTTTTTCATAAATAAATTTATAAAAAAAATATAAATAATTTTTAAATATTATATTTAATTACAAAATTTCTTAATTTTTAAAAATTAAATTTTAAAGAAAATAATAATTAATTTATTTGTCATTGGCACATATTTCAAAAGTTTTTTTATTGGCCTAATATGAACTCATTAATTAAAATAATATTTTTAGCAATTGTGAGGTGGACTCGTATGAGAACAACTTGATATGGAGCTTATTTTTAATATTAAAAATTTTATACATGACCTAATCTGAACTCAAGTGATACAACATAATATTAATGGGCTTTTTTACATCTAAATATAAATACGCAAAACACCTAGGGCAAGTTGTTAAAAATTTTGTGTAGTAAATAAAGTATATATTGAGCGATTAAAATGACATTAATTTGAAATTTTTAAATATTATATTTAATCATAAAATATTTTAATTTTTAAAAATTAAAATAAAAAAATATTAATTTAAATCATAAATATTAAAGTAATATTGTAAATAATAATAATAATTATTATAAGAGAAATAAAAAAATAATAATTAGTATTTATAAAATAATATAAATAATTTGAAAATATTACATTTAATTACTAAATGTTTTAATTTAAAAAAAAAATAGTAATTTGAATATAAATGCTAAGGTAATATTATAAATAATAATGATAATTAAAAGAGAAATAAAAAAATAAATAATAATTAATATAAAGGAGAGTATTTATGATTAATTATGAAATCATAAATTAATAGTCAATGTTCCTTAAATTAATTGTCACCAATTACCTTTTATTATTATTATTATTATTACCACTAAACATAACATGTCATAAATAATATTTTATATAAATGAATTTATAAAAAATAATATAAATACTTTTTAAGTATTATATTTAATCATAAAAGGTCTTAATTTTTTAAAAATCAAATTTTAAAGAAAATAATATTTTAACTAATAAATGTTAAAGTAGTATTATAAATAATAATAATAATTAAAAGAAGAATTAAAAATTAAATAATAATTAGTATTTATAGAATAATATAAATAATTTATAGATATTGTATTTAATTATAAAATGTCTTAATTTTTAAAAAATTAAATTTAAAAAAATTATAATTTAAATCATAAATTTTAACGTAGTATTTTAAATAAAAATGATAATTAAAAGATAAATAAAAAATTAAATAGTAATTAGTATAAAAGATAATATTTATAGAAAGTGACACGTGATAAATTTTTTAAGGAAAGTGTTACTTTCTATATTGTATTTAGAAAATTAAATTATATAATAATTGCATATTACAACTTTAAGGAAATATAGAAAAATAATCATCAATAAATTTAATTAAAAATTATCAATTGGTATAAATATGATAGATTTAAAATTTACCTCCTCTTGAATTTATTTTATAAAAATATGGACCATTTCTTTATCAAAAAGTGAAAATACAATATATATAAAATTAATATATATTTTTATTAGGTAAAATTAATAAATTAGTTCAATTAATTCTTAATTTTTCCTTTCTCTAATTAAATTAAACCTTTCAGGTACTTATAATAATAATAATAATAATAACTATTTATTATAGCATTAAAGTGTAATAATTAAATAATTTGAAACTTATATATGTATAATTAAAAAATTAATAACTTAATCATAATTTAAAGAAATTATATAATTAATTAATAAAAAATAAAACTTCAAGAGGGCATGTGTACATATATATATAATTTTTCTAAATAATAATAAAATAATATAATATGATTAATACTAATATTAGTTATTTATTAATTATACTATAAAGAATATAAAAAAAATAACGAAAATTGAATATTAACATAAATTTCTTATTTTTTATTACTATGAAAATAAAATTTTATTTCATTTTTTCATAATTCATTTTATATATATAGCATTCAATATATAATTAAAAATATATTTTCATTAAATATGTGTTAAAGTAAAATAAAATCAAGGTAAATTAAAATTTATTAAAAATATAAAAAAGAGAGAGAGGGCAAATTATTTAACTCGATGTGATAAAAAAAATAAAATATTTAACTTCACGTGATAATTTTTATAGTATAATTCTAAATTATTTTATTAATTTTAAGATGTGTAATTCTTAAATTTTTATAATTAAATAAAATAATAAAAAAATTTAAGAATCTTTAAATGAGAATTTTATAAAATTTTGAAATATATCTGTTATTTTTAATTAGTTAACTATAAAAATTGTCACGACCCAACTTATGGGCCGGACCGGCACTAGGACTTGGGCCAGCCTAAAGCCCCCGAGGCCCGTAGTAAGCCTAACTATTCATTAATCCAACTCTAAGGCCCATTTGGGCCCAATATCAAGAAATCAACCGGACAGAGTCCGGCCATAAAGTGGACCTTTCAACTGGAAGTTTTGGACTCACCAGACCTGTAAACAAAATAAATCATCAATTGGGGAGCTCAGCTCACCCTCCACATACTCATATCATCATAAAAATAAATGGGAGCTCAGCTCCCTCATCCAGTCCATCAAACATGCATGTGACAATAATTTTACAAGTCCAAACTAACAATTTATATTACAGACCCAAATTAATTAAATACTTCTGACACATGAGGAAATTCTAAGAGTAAATAAAATTACACAAATATGGATAAACAACCTGCGAAGGATAAAAGCAGGTTAACCACAATAAAATCCTCCTGTAGCCTGAAAAAATATTGAACAAGAGTGAGCGTTCGACTCAGAGAGTAAAATATCAATTTTAACCATAATCTCTATAACTATCTAGAACTAATGCAACCTGTGGAGTGAAATGCAACATCAACAACATTTTCACATCATAACATCAAAAAGGTAATTTGGAGCACTCACGTACCCTGTAACATCAATCATAATATATGGGAGCTGATCCTATCTGACTCTCTTAAATCCAACTGGTGCCGTGAAGAACTCATTTCGGACTTCCACTTAATAACCAAATCGGGGTCCCAGTGAAGAACTCAAGCGTGTCTACCCGAAGGACCGGTCCCAGCGAAGATCTCAAGCGTGTCTCTGGTCCTATCCATAGTCCACACCACATCACACGCACGCCAACGCACGCACACTGCTCCAAATTACCACAACAACATCCATGGCACGCTAACAGTTATGAATGCAACATAAATCGTGCCTAGAGTTTAACTACATAAATATATGCATATAAGTGATGCATGGGCATGCTTGAACATATAATAATATCGAAATTACAATTAAAATTAATATTTTACTCACAGACTTAACGGTGGTCACTGAGGCAGTTGGGCGGAGGAAGAAGGCTGTCCCGGCTCACCTGACAATTTTATTACAATCATTTAATAAATTTGACTCAATACAAACAAAGAAAAAGACCAAATACGTCCTAAGTCATGCCGAAAATTCGGCAGAGTCTCCCCTATACCTAGGACCTACCCAACCTGCAAAAGGGCTCAAAACACACTTCTATACTCACAATCCATATATCCACAATTCAATCACATCACACAGCCCCTCCTGGGCCCATAAATCAGTCATCTATCACAATATGTAAAATTTCAATTTAGTCCTTATAATTGATCATTTTTGCAAAAACTGCCCAAATAAGCTCTAAAAATTCTTAAACTTTGCCCCGCGGTCCTTAGCAATATTACTAAACTATTGCAAAAAGAATCATAATTTTCTGAGCTACCACGAATATTTTATGGATTTTTAATCCTATTTAAGCACTAGAAAATTACGAAAAAGCAAGGTTCGGGTTTACCTTTGCCGATTTCGACTTCGGGGATGCGCTCGGGACATCTGACAATGGGGGGGTAGCCAAAACCTCGATCCAATTAGGAGACTTTTCCGGTAGCGGGTCTATCTGGCCGGAAATTCACAGACCCGGACAACTGTCGAATTTCCGCGAATTGAAGATACCTACACGAAGCCTATAACACGGGGGTTAGTACATAAAATTTTCAGAATTTTCTAAGCTCATTAAATGCTTGGAAAAACACTGCTAAGTTCCGTGGGACCCACCGAAAAACGGTGTCGAAAAAATTTGAAATTTATGTCGCTGCGAAGCTCTCAACGAGTGGAGCGCTCTGGTACTCTCGGTTTTCTCGTGAGGTTTACGGTTTGTGAGAAATCTAGCCCAAAAGTCAAAATGGGCTAAAACTTCCTGGGCAAAAATTGGACAAACCGCTCTATGGATTTTGGTGTTCTTGGTGTCTATGGAAAGCTCTCGATGAGTAGATGAGTTTAGACACAAGACCCGGTCCGATTGGTGGCCGGATCGGCCGGATTTTGGCTGGGAAGGTGAGCAGTCGCCTTGTGCAGCTGAGTTGCTTTTGGGCCGTTTCGCGTTCGGTGGCCGGCCGTGGGGAGGCGAGGCGCGTCGGCGAGGTGGGGAGGCAGGGGAGGTGGCGGCGCGGCAAGGGGAGGAGGGAGGAGAGAGAAAAGAGAGAGAGAAGGGGAGGAGGTCGGACGCGCGCGGGGAAGGGAAGAAGAAAAAGAAAAGGCCGGTCCGATTCGACCGGTCCGATCCGGTCTGGTTCGATTCAGGATACAAAATTTTGAATTTTTACTCTGCCTCGAGACCGAAAACGAGGTCCAAAAATTCCGAAAAAATTCTAGAAAACTCAGAAAAATTCGTAGACTCCAAATATATTTTTAGTTTTGCCACGTGGTCTTTAAATTAATTTTTTAAAAATCATCAAAGTTTATATTTTCGGAAAATCGAACCCGATTTTTAAAATCCGAAAAATCTCAAATAATTTCTTAAAATTTAAATAAAACTAAAATATCAATAATACTCATCAAATAATAAAATTTAAAATTTTTGGGGTGTTACATTCTTCCCCCCTTACAGAAAATTCGTCCTTGAATTTTATACAAGGCAGAATAAAGTACATGATTACACATTGAACAGATAAGGGTACTTGCTACGCATGTCCCGTTCTGACTCCCAGGTGCACTCTTCCACTGACTGGCTCCTCCACAAAACCTTAACCATAGGGATCTGTTTTGATCTTAGCTGTCTCACTTGGTAGTCCACTATGGCTCTGAGTTGCTCCTCAAATGTCAAGTTCTCTTTTAGCTCTATTACATCTGGTTGTAGTACATGAGAAGGATCTGGAATGTATTTCCTGAGCATGGAGATGTGAAATACGGGATGAACGTGAGAAAGGTTGGGTGGTAGTTCCAACCGGTAGGCAACTGCTCCAACTCTATCAATAACCTCAAAAGGTCCGATATACCGAGGTGCCAACTTGCCCTTCTTTCCAAATCTCATGACTCCCTTCATTGGAGAAACCTTCAGGAATACATAGTCGCCTACTGCAAACTCCACATCCCTTCGTCTAGGGTCTGCATAACTCTTCTGCCTCTTGAAAAGTTTTGATCGTTCCCACGATTAAAGGAACTATCTCAAGTGTCTTGCACTAGGTCTACATCATGCACCTTCGCTTCCCCATTTCAGTCCAACACAGAGGAGACCTACACTTTCTTCCATAAAGTGCCTCATAGGGTGCCATCCTATCTTTGGAATGGTAACTGTTGTTGTAGGCAAACTCCACCAAAGCTAGCTGATCATCCCATTGACCTCCAAAATCCAAGACACTCATGCGAAGCATGTCTTCCAGTGTTTGGATTGTCCTTTCGGACTATCCGTCTGTCTGAGGGTGGAAAGCCGTACTGAAGTTCAACTGTGTGCCAAGTGCCTCCTGTAATTTTCTCCAAAATCGAGAAGTGAACTGGGGCCCTCTGTCAGATATTATGGAAGCTGAAACTCCATGCAATCTGACTATTTCTCGAATATAGAGTCGGGCGTACTGTGCAACAGAATATGTAGTCTTCACAGGCAAGAAGTGAGCTGATTTGGTTAAGCGGTCTACAATTACCCATATCGAATCATATCCTCGCGTGGTACGAGGCAACCCAGTGACAAAATCTATAGTAATCATTTCCCACTTCCATTCTGGAATAGGGAGCTCTTGCAGCTTCCCTGACGGTCTCTGGTGTTCAAACTTCACCTTCTGACAAGTCAAGCACTTGGACACGAAGTCTGCTATGTCTCTCTTCATGCCATTTCACCAATAACTATCTTTCACATCATGGTACATCTTGGTGGAGCCTGGGTGTGTCACACCCTACCCCTCTGTAAGGCATAACATGATCCCGTAGTATACCTAATGAATTACCAACTCCGTCTACTGATAACTCATTAAATACACTACAAGAGATTTTAAAAACTTTTCTTACTTCTTTACAGTGGTGAGCACTATTTACAGGTGTTAAAAACTTTTGTGAACTGAAGTGAAACAGCTAACTCATTTGGACTATTAGTAATTTCTGTAAAAATTTTGGCAGAGTACCATCTGTATTTTGGATAAAATAGCTCTTCAGAAAACCTGTAAAAAGGACTTCAATATATTTCCAAATCTCAACTCTAACATTTTTCTCAACACAACATATTTCTCAACTCAAATCCACAGTGATTTTTCAAAGACTGAGATACAAGAAATATAATACAATTTTTACAAGCCAAAATAACTCATAATTATTTTACAACTTCAAGGTACAATTTGAATTTACAACTGCTCAAAACCAAAAACAATATGTACATACAGTGGTCATACATTACAGTACAAAATGCAAAATGTGGTATACTCATTATACCCGAAAATCTCTCGCTGGAGGTACTAGCAGCCTAGTCTGCTGCCCTGTCTGTCTGTCTACCTGCGACAGCAATAAAAAGCTATCGCTGAGATAATGTTTCAGTGGTGCACAACATTAACCAAATACAATTTTAAATCACAATTCATAAATCATATAAATAGTGGATACTTAAAACCATAGTTAATTTCAAGACAGTAATTGTCAACAAGAATTTAAACTCCATTTCTCAATATCACAATAAATTTCAATAAGTCAGATCATGGTTGAATTCAAAAGACAGTATATGTCAATAAGAGTTTAAATTCATTTCACAATCTCACAATACATACCAATAAATCACACACAGCTTAATCATGTTCCAAAGTTCAATTCGTCCCAAAAGTGGATGACTAATGAGGAATAACATAGCTAGCTAGCAAAAATATGAGTACTCATCCAATTCGTCCTCAACAGGCACACACCTCAACACTTCAGCCAGAGAGGGAATTCAATTCGTCCCACTAGACAAGCTAGCGAGGAATACAATCAATATACATGATAGCTGTGGTTTCAAACCATTTCCAATGCTTTTCAATCAATAAGTATCCATCAATATCATTCAAACAATTTCTCACAATTTCAAACCATTTACAATGATTTTCAAGCGATAAATATCCATTCAAACACATTTCCACAATTTAAAACAATAATGTACAAATAGTCATAATTCATTTCAATTGAAAAATTCAAAAGAAATAGCTGTTGTGCACAAACCTCTGATGACTGTCTCCTGGTCTTGACTCAGTGTTTCCTTCCCTTTTCCTGAGTCTTTGATAACTGAGAAACACAATTTGAAGTGTTTTAGTACTTAATTAAACTGTCTCTAACGATAATGTTTGATAAATAATTCACTGAATACTATTATTTGCTTAATCAACCTAATATATCGACCCTCGATGCATTCTAGGTAAATTAGGTTTTAATGTTATTAATATGTCACATTCGATAGTATTTTAGCGTTGGTACACGTTACCAATTTCATTTCCTTGTTTATTGCATTTTATTGCAAATTGCTGGATTCCGGGATACTAGTTTGACCTAGCTGGATGACCTAGTTTCCTCGGTTTTCGAGTTTCGGTCAAAACTACAAACTTGTAGATCTATGTCTTATTGCACGCGGGGCAAAATTTCAGGTCATTCTGAGTTATGTAGACCAAGTTATGGTCATTTTACTATTGTTGGTCAAATTGCACCAAAATTGGTCATTTTAGGTCACTTTAGGTCATTTTAGGTTCGGCTAGTTTTTGGACCTGAACTTGTGCAAGCTGTTTGACTTACTTATGGTCATTTCTGGGCTTTGGTGTCTTCATAAGAGTTGTAGATATGGGTCTTAACTATTCATGGTCAAAATTTCAGGTCAATTGGACCTGTTTTGAGAGAGTTATGGCCTAAACACTAACTGCTGCCCAAATGGTCAATTTTTAGGCCTCATTTGCACTTAATCCGGATTGGGTCATTTTTCAAGCTACCTTGCAAGCAGAATTTTGGCAAGTTTCCTTCATGAAAGTTGGCACATTTTGTGCCTAGTTTCACCTCCAATTGATCTCATACCAATTGGAGCCACACACTTAAAGTTATAGGCCTAAAACTCAAACTGCCTTATTGAAATTCTTGCATACACATCAAGCATCACTTTTAACACTCACCAAACTTAACCTTCAAACCAATTCTGGTTGTACCACAACCTAAACATAATTTATAACATATTATAGGTCATTTTGGCAGCTTACAATTACATTCAATGTGCACCAACAAGTGCAGAATTTTTCAATCCAATTTACAATAATTCAATCACCTATTTACTCTCATTTACATGTCCCACTTCATACCACCATACACACACTCAAACTGCCATAACAACCAACACATTTTAACATCATTATTCCATAAACCAAGCATGAATTCCAGCATTCTTCAAGGGTTAACAAACTGCCACAATGGTACATTTACATTCCATCAATTTCTAAGCTTTAAATTTCATTTCACATTTACATATACTAAGTATACATCACCCAAACAATTTCCTACACAATATACATTTAATCGATCATTTAATTCACCATTTACAAGCACAAATAAACTGCCTTCAAGGTGTTTCCATGGCTGCCAAAAGTACATATTCCCATTCAACATCAAACCTCAAAATTTTCTTCATAAATCAAACACCCATAACATGCTTACAAACTTTAACAAAGCAATAATAAAAAAACTCAAACTTACCTATTGTTGGGACTTGCTAAATCTTCACTAAAACTTCTTAATATTGGTATCTACTTCTTCCTTGTGAAGTGGGGATCAAGATTAATGAAGGAACTTTGATGGTTGGAGGTGAGAATGGAGGAGATTAGGAGCTTTCTCAAGTTTTGGCTATGGAGGCTTTAATGGAGTTCACTTCGGCATTAGAGAAGAAATGAAGATGATGAAGTATTTAGTGGGTTTACATCTGCCCACTTAGTGAATATTATAACCCCTTAGTGGTCCACTCACATAAGAAATTGATTTAATATTATTTAAGAGCTAATTACCCAAATTTCACTCCACTTTTGGCTATTTACATTAGGTACCCCTAATTTAATTTTTCATTATATTTTTCAAGTATAATATTATTTATTTTTAATGTACATTTAGGTCAAAAGACAATTCGGGATGTCAAATGACTACAATGCCCCTGTTCGGGTTGCATTCCCGATTTTTCGGTAACACCGGGTTTTGTCTGTTTTTCGATTTCTCACTTTTCTTTGTACTAATTATTTAATTTTTCTTTGATATTTCTAATGATATTTATACTTCAATTGATGTCTCTTTAAGTCCTAAAAATATTTTCCAGGGTTCCCCGCAGTCCAGGGCTAGTCAACGGTCCACGCCGTGACTTCCCGGTGCGGTCACCCATCGCTAGGTTTCTTGGCTCGCTTAACTTGGTTACATTTCTTTGCTATTATTTTTCCTTTGTTTTTCTTGTATTTTCTCTTCTTGTATTTCATTATTTTATGTCTCCTCACTCATATCGAAGTGTAGTTCTAGGCATCCTAGCTGTCCGGACTACACTGGTCACCGGAACAGTAGAACGCACTACCGAACATAGGGGTGTTACAAGGTGGACATTATACAGTGTATAGTGTGCCTCCCGCATGATTTCATCTCTGAGATTGTCCACATCGGGCACACATATCCTAGAACCTTGCACTAGGGCACCATCATTGATAAATCCAAACTCACCACTTTCACCTTGCTGTACTCTTTCTACAATCTTCATCAATTGTTGATCTCTGTGCTGGGAAACTCTAACTCTGTCTCTCAAGTCTGGCCTCACTGAAAAATGAGCCAACAATACCCCCTCATCTGACAGATCTAGGATTAAACCTTGATCCATCAACTCATGTACTTCCTGAATCAACGATCTTTTCTCTACTGAAATGTGCGCTAAACTGCCAAAAGATTTTCTGCTCAAAGCATCTGCTACAACATTGGCCTTCCCAGGGTGGTACTGGATGGTGCAATCATAATCTTTCAGAAGCTCCATCCATCTCCTCTGTCTCAAGTTTAAGTGCCTCTGTTGGAAGATGTACTTCAAACTCTTGTGGTCGGTGTATATCTCGCACACTTCACCATACAGGTAGTGTCTCCAGATTTTTAGTGCAAAGATTACAGCCGCCATTTCCAAGTCATGGGTGGGGTAGTTCTGCTCATGCCTCTTCAGATGCCTTGAAGCATAAGCCACTACTTTTCCATTCTGCATCAAAACACACCCTAGGCCAACTCTGGAAGCGTCACAGTACACGGTGTATCCTTCACCGCTCATAGGTAGTGTCAACACAGGGGCAGTGGTTAGACACTCCTTAAGCTTCTGGAAACTTTCCTCACAATCATCTGTCCAAATGAATGGAACATTCTTCCTGGTCAACTTAGTTAGGGGAGCCGCTATCCTGGAGAAATCTTGCACAAAATGCCTATAGTAGCCAGCTAAACCCAGAAAACTTCGCACCTCGATCTGTAGGCCTAAGCCAATCGATTCTGACTTCAATTTTCTTGGGATCCACTTGAATGCCGTCACTAGAAACCACGTGTCCCAAGAATGAGATGCTTTCTAGCCAAAATTCACATTTTGAAAATTTGGCATATAGCTGGTGCTCCCTCAAAGTCTGCAACACCATCCTCAAATGCCACACGTGTTCCTCCTCGGTCCGAGAGTATACCAAAATGTCATCTATGAATATGATGACAAAATGGTCCAAAAATGGCTTGAACACCCGGTTCATCAAATCCATAAAGGCCGCTGGTGCATTAGTGAGTCCAAAAGACATCACCAAGAACTCATAATGACCATACCTTATCCTGAATGCCATTTTGGACACGTCCTCATTCCTGATTCTCAACTGATGGTAGCCTGATCGCAGGTCTATCTTGGAAAAGAATCTAGCCCCTTGGAGCTGATCAAACAGATCATTGATCCGAGGAAGTGGATACTTGTTCTTCACAGTCACCTTGTTCAACTGTCTGTAGTCAATACACAATCTCAATGACCCATCCTTCTTTCTCGCGAATATAACAGGAGCACCCCAGGGTGAAGTGCTCGGACGTATGAAACCCTTGTCCAAAAGCTCCTGTAGTTGCTCCTTCAGCTCTTTCAATTCTGCTGGTGCCATCCTGTAAGGCGGCATTGATATGGGGTTTGTACCCGACACAACATCAATGCAAAACTCTATTTCCCTTCCTGGTGGCAACCCTGGAAGCTCCTTTAGGAAGACATCCATAAATTCTCTAACAACAGGAACATTTTCCATGCTGACACCTTCTACAGATGTATCTCTCACTAATGCCAAATACCCTTGACATCCACTCCTCAACATTTTTCTAGCACTAATTGCTGACACCAAATTATATGGAGCCACGCTCCTGTCACCATCAAAGCTAAACTCTTCCACACCAGGTATGTGGAAATACACCTTTTTGTTCCTGCAGTCTAAAGTGGCATAGTGAGTTGACAACCAATCCATCCCCATGATTACATCGAAATCCATTATTGGTAGAGGAACTAAGTCTGCTGGGAGGATCTTTCCATCCACTACTACTAGGCTACCCGGAAAAATCATATCTACATCTATGTTATCACTAAGTGGGGTAGCTACCGACAAAGGGCATTCTAAAGTGGTAGGGTTTCTACCCAACCTCATGGCAAACACAGGGGAGACAAATGAGTGCATAGCACCCGGATCTATTAAAACGCGAGCCTTATAGGAACAGACCAGAAGAATACCTGCCACAACTGCATTCGAAGCCTGAGCATCTTGATGGGTCAGGGTGAAAACCCGAGCTTGACCCCTACCCTGAGTGGCAGAACCCTGATACTGACTTCTACCTCCTGATCTGCCTCCAAATCCACGTCTCCCTTGTCCTCGGCCCTGTTGGCCAGGCGATCGCACTGCCATGCTTTGGAAGCACCGGATACAATCGACGAGGAACATTTGCAATGAACCACAGAACCCATCTGTGGCTCATTGAACACAGGGCATTCCCTAGCAAAGTGACCTGGTTGGCCACACCTGAAGCATACTCCTGAACCCATCATACAAGGTCCTGAATGTCCTCTTCCACACTGTGCACAAGGTGCCAAGGAGGATCCTGAACTGCATCGAGCTGCATACTCGAATCGTGACCACTGCTGGATCCATACCCTAGCCTGAACCCTCGAGATTTGTGTCTGAAACCACTTCTCTTATTCCTGCTTCTTCCTCTGTAATTAGTCTGGCCACCACTATCCGGAGTACCCATGTGGGGAACACCTGAAGAACCCTCTGCTCTATTTTTCTTTGCTCTTCCGCTGTCATCTACAGCATAGCTAATCTCAATCTGTCTGGCTCGATCAACCACCACATCAAAAGACTGATCAGACATCATGGCCAGGTTTGCATACCTCCTGTCAAGCCCCTTTAGGAACCTCTTCACCTTCATAGTTTCTGTAGCTACTGCTGTAGGGGCATATCTACTCAATTCCAGAAATTCTGTAGCATATTCATCTACATACCTACCATTCTGTCTTAAGGCCTCAAAGGCCCACTGTTTCTGATCTCTGAAGCTTTCTGGCACAAACCGATTGATGAACAGTTCCACAAACTGAGTCCACGACAAACCCTCCATCCGAGGTAACACGTAGTCATTCATCCATTGTCTAGGTGACATGCTGCATACACTCTATAAGTCTTCTATCAGTCAGCTGCAATTCTGTTCCTGCCTACCTGCAGGAATCCAAAAACCAATATGCATCGTCTGACACATCATAAGTACCAGGCACCAACTTCTTGAAATTGATTATCTGTTTGTAAGGTTCCCCTCTTGGTGCGGTGGACTGCTGCTGCTGTGGAGGGTGGACCATATACTGCGCCATCATATCGATGGTCCTCTGCAACCCAGCTAGAGTAGCTGCCATAGGGTCCATGGGACCCTGTGCCATGAAAGACTGATCCTGAACTGGTGGCAGCTGCTCTTTTACTTGAGCAGCTCTAGGCCTCCTACCCCGCCTCCTCGGGGCAGGCGCCTCATCTTGTGCTGACACCTCGTCAGGCACATGCGGTTACAGTGCGATGGCGGCTCTCACCTTCTACGCATTTTCCTGAAATTCAGCAGCATTAGCCCACAAAATTCAAAACTGCACATTACACAGCTCTATAGACTCATATTTACACACAATATATGAAGCAGAGACTAGAAGCAAAGATGACAATGCAAGACGAATGTGGACCATACTTTCTGCATGTGACTCCTATTAGACTCTTATCAACATTTTAGACAAACATTCCCTAAGAATCTGGAGCCTAAGCTCTGATACCAAATTTGTCAAGACCCAACCTATGGGCCGGACCGGCACTAGGACCTGGGCCAGCCTAAAGCCCCCGAGGCCCGTAGTAAGCCTAACTATTCATTAATCCAACTCTAAGGTCCATTTGGGCCCAATATCAAGAAATCAACAGGATAGAGTCCGACCATAAAGTGGACCTTTCAACGGGGAGTTTTTGACTCACCCGACCTGTAAACAAAATAAATCATCAATTAGGGAGCTCAGCTCACCCTCCACATACTCATATCATCATAAAAATAAATGGGAGTTCAGCTCCCTCATCCAGTCCATCAAACATGCATGTGACAATAATTTTACAGGTCCAAACTAACAATTTATATTACAGACCCAAATTAATTAAATACTTCTGACACATGCGGAAATTCTAAGAGTAAATAAAATTACACAAATATGGATAAACAACCTGCGAAGGATAAAAGCAGGTTAACTACAATAAAATCCTCCTGTAGCCTGAAAAAATATTGAACAGGAGTGAGCGTTCGACTCAGAGAGTAAAATATCAATTTTAACCATAATCTCTATAACTATCTAGAACTAATGCAACCTGTGGAGTGAAATGCAACATCAACAACATTTTCACATCATAACATCAAAAAGGTAATTTGGAGCACTCACGTACCCTGTAACATCAATCATAATATATGGGAGCTGATCCCCTATACATCTCTCTTAAATCCAACCTGGTGCCAGCGAAGAACTCAGCTCAGACTTCCACTTAATAACCAAATCGGGGTCCCAGCAAAGAACTCAAGCCGTGTCTACCCTGAAGGACCGGGTCCCAGCGAAGATCTCAAGCCGTGTCTACCCGTCCTATCCATAGTCCACACCACATCACACGCACGCCAACGCACGCACACTGCTCCAAATTACCACAACAACATCCATGGCACGCTAACAGTTATGAATGCAACATAAATCGTGCCTAGAGTTTAACTACACAAATATATACATATAAGTGATGCATGGGCATGCTTGAACATATAATAATATCGAAATTACAATTAAAATTAATATTTTACTCACAGACTTGACGGTGGTCACTGAGGCGGCTGGGCGGAGGAAGAAGGCTGTCCTGGCTCACCTGACAATTTTATTATAATCATTTAATAAATTTGACTCAATATAAACAAAGAAAAAGACCAAATACGTCCTAAGTCGTGCCGAAAATCCGGCAGAGTCTCCCCTATACCTAGGACCTACCCAACCTGCAAAAGGGCTCAAAACACACTTTTATACTCACAATCCATATATCCACAATTCAATCACATCACACAGCCCCTCCTGGGCCCATCAAATCAGTCATCCATCACAATATGTAAAATTTCAATTTAGTCCTTATAATTGATCATTTTTGCAAAAACTGCCCAAATAAGCTCTAAAAATTCTTAAACTTTGCCCCGCGGTCATTAGCAATATTACTAAACTATTGCAAAAAGAATCATAATTTTCTGAGCTACCACGAATATTTTATGGTTTTTTAATCCTATTTAAGCACTAGAAAATTACGAAAAAGCAAGATTCGGGTTTACCTTTGCCGATTCCGACTTTGGGGACGCGCTCGGGACGTCTGACAATGGGGGGGTAGCCAAAACCTCGATCCAATTCAGAGACTTTTACAGTGGCGGAGTGCATGCGTAGGAAATTCACGCACCGGACAACTGTCGAATTTCCGCGAATTGAATATACCTACACGAAGCCCATAACATGGGGGTTAGTACATAAATTTTTCAAAATTTTCTAAGCTCATTAAATGCTCGAAAAAACACTGCGAAGTTTCGTGGGACCCACTCTCGACGAGTGGAGCGCTCTGGTACTCTCGGTTTTCTCGTGGGGTTTACGGTTTGTGAGAAATCTAGCCCAAAAGTCAAAATGGGCTAAAACTTCCCGAGCAAAAATTGGGCAAACCGCTCGATGGATTTTGGTGTTCTTGGTGTCTATGGAAAGCTCTCGACGAGTAGATGGGTTTAGACACAAGACCCGGTCCGATTGGTGGCCGGATCGGCCGGATTTTGGCCGGGAAGGTGAACGGTCTCGTGGGCGCTGCGCGTTGCTTCTGGAGCCGTTTTCCGACGTTCCAGGCGGCAGCCGACCGTGGGGGAGGGCTGAGGCGGCGCGTCAGCGAGGTGGGGAGGCAGGGGAGGTGGCGGCGGGCCAAGGGGAGGAGGGAGGAGAGAGAAAAGAGAGAGAGAAGGGGAGGAGGTCGGACGCACGCGGGGAAGGGAAGAAGAAAAAGAAAAGGCCGGTCAGATTCGACCGGTTCGATTCAGGATACAAAATTTTGAATTTTTACTCTGCCTTGGGACCAAAAACGAGGTCCAAAAATTTCGAAAAAATTTCAGAAAACTCAAAAAAATTCGTAGACTTCAAATATATTTTTAGTTTTGCCATGTGGTCTTTAAATTAATTTTTTAAAAATCATCAAAGTTTATATTTTCGGAAAATCGAACTCGATTTTTAAAATCCGAAAAATCTCAAATAATTTCTTAAAATTTAAATAAAACTAAAATATCAATAATACTCATCAAATAATAAAATTTAAAATTTTTGGGGTGTTACAAAAATTATGATAATAATGGTAATAGTAAAGATATTTAAAAGAAAAGTTACATGTCATTTATCTGTAAATATATTCTCACTTTATATATATATATATATATATATATATATATATATATATAAGATTATTGTATTTAGAAAATTAAATTATATAATAATTATATATTATAACTTTCAGAAAATATAGCAAAATAGTCATCAATAAATTTAATTAAAATTTATCAATTGGTATAAATATGATGGATTTAAAATCTTATTGAGGATAATATGTAGCAAATAATATTTTTGTATAAATAAATTTATAAAAAATATAAATAATTTTTAAATATTATATTTAATTACAAAATGTCTTAATTTTTAAAAATTAAATTTTAAAGAAAATAATAATTTAAATCATAAATGATAAGATAATATTGTAAATAATAATGATAATTAAAAGAGAAATAAAAATTTAATAATAATTAGTATAAATAAGAATATTTATGATTGATTATAAGATGATAAATTAATGATCAATTTTCTTTAAACTAATGGCCATCAATGACTTATTATTATTATTATTATTATTATTATTATTATTATTATTATTATGAAGGGTAACATGTGGCAAATAATATTTTTGTATAAATAAATTTTAAAAAAATAATATAAATAATTTTTAAATATTACATTTAATAATAAGAAGTCTCAATTTTTTAAAATCAAATTTTAATGAAAATAATAATTTAAATTATAAATGTTAAGACTATTATAAATAATAATGATAATTAAAAGAGAAATAAAAAATTAAATAATAATTAGTATTTATAAAATGATATAAATAATTTTTAGATATTGCATTTAATTACAAAAGGTCTTAATTTTTATAAATTAAATTTTAAAGAAAATAATAATTTAAATCATAAATATTAATGTAGTATTGTAAATAATAATGATAATTAAAAGATAAATAAAAAAACTAAATAATAATTAGTATAAAAGAGAGTATTTATGAAAGCTGACACGTGGTGAACTTTTTAAAGTACCACGTGTCATCTTCTTGGAAAAACCTCTTTGCTTTGAAAAATCAACACCATGTTTATTTTAAAGGACAATCAAAACTGTCTAGCGGTATATTTTTAAACACATTTATTGTAATTAAATTTAGTATTTAATTGCTAATTATTTGTCAACCTAAAATATTTAATTTTAAAATTCAACGAATATTATCATAACTCTCTAGTTATTGCCATAACTAAAAATTTAATTTCTTCTAAAATATTTGCTCCAAATTAGAACCAACCATCAGGGGATATTTAAATTTTTGTGAGAAATTAATGATTGATTTTTTTTTTAAAACACGTCTAATTATTAAATGTAATATATCCATTAATTTTTATTTTTTTTTAAAAGGGAAATGTCAACATTAAATTTTTTTTTTTCTGTATTTCCTAAACAATTGCTAGTATTTACCCAAAAAGTTTAATATTTCATTAAACCATAAAAAATTAAGAATTATGTATTATTATTATTATTAATAAAAAAATAATTTATGGCCATAAAAAAAATTTATGGCTATTAAGTCACTGATTTGAGAGCAACTGCCAACTTATTTGACTAACGTTTTAGAGTTTTAATATTTTAAATAGCCACGTTAAAATCTTTCAATTAAAGAATAACGTTTTTTTAATTAACATGATTTAATGGCTTAATTAAATCTGATATGAATTTTCTCTTTCTCTCTGCCTATTAATGGCTTAATTTTATCATTTGACACACACTAAACTTTTTTCTTCTCACCTAACATTTTGTCTTCATCTAATTACTCTTAAATCCTCTTTTAATTTAATTTATTATTTATTATTACTTCTTTCAAGAGTTTTAAGTCTCGTTTCATAAATCTTATTATTTTTAATTTTTTTAATTTTTTTACTCTATTAAACACAGTAAAATTAAAATAATTTTTTTTTTGTAAAAAAATAGTTGAATTGACATAAATTATGAAATAATTTAAAATAATCAAATAAAAATTAATATTATATTGTAATCAATTAATATAAAATCAACCTACATTCTCTATTTAAACTCACCCAAATACACATTTACACTCATTTTATAGTTAAAGTTGCAAGTCTTCACTGTAAGGGTTAGCAATCATTTTTTTTTCCATTTCCTTTTTATTTGCTTTTTTGCATTAGATTATTTTCCTATTTAGTTAAATAACTTTATTTTTATACATAAAAATAGAACTACATAGTTTAAGTGTGCAATCAGTAAATTTGACCGATAGCATCAGTAAATTTTAAATTTTTTTTGTAAATAAAATAATGTTATTATATTTTAAATAAAGTAATTATGTAAACTATCATTAATTTATGTATAAAAAGAATTAAAAATATAATTTTTAAATAATTTTTCCATAAATTAATTTAAAAAGTTACTATTGACACAAAAGAAAATTTATTTAAATAAAATTATTTAAGAAAAATTTTTTAAAAAATAATTTAATAATAAAAATTTATTATTATTTAAATTATACACACACATACTACCGTACACATTGGTATTTTGCTAGTTAATGGATATAACAGCTAATAAATTGAAATAGTCCATACCAATTTAATTCTAGCATTAATTTGTCTTTTTGCTCATTGCTTTAAATGTGGGTATATTAGCTAATTAAATTGTAAGATATATTTTGTGAACCACACTGGAACAAAATTCTTAACTATCCATATTTATTAGCCAATTAGACCTAATTGGTAATATATTGACTTATTTATGGAGATTAAATTCTCAAATTTTGATATTAGGTAGTAAATGATTATAACATCGTTTGCTAGGAGCGAGCTAAATTAAAATTAACATATTCTATCATTTTAAATTAATGGGGCATTAATATGGTCATATTCTAATAAGCTTCAAATCATTAGAATATGATCTCATTAAAATTTTTTATTTAATTAGGCTAATAAACAAAATTTTAAATTATGTGGCTCATTCAACTAATTTAGATGCCAATTTTAAAAACTAAAAATATTCTATTATAACACATATTTTAATTAAAAATTACTATTTAATCGTCTCTAATTAATATGGCCTAGCTAATAACACCTAGAATATTGGCTACTAATTCTAATAATTAATTAGAATATCTAAATCTAATAAGCTTCAAATTATTGATTTAATAATGGTATATATAGTTTTTTACTTAGCCCATATTTTAATTCTAAATAAGCTTATTTTATTAAAATATTATTTAAATTAATAAAGTCATATTCTAATAATTTGAAACTTATTAGAATAAAAAATAATTAGAATATAAATGTATATATGGCCCAATTCAAAGTACTCTAATAATGTGAGGCTAATATTTTTAAATTAGGCAATAGCAAGGTCTAGCTGGAAATATTTAGAGTACTTTAATATTAGTTTGCCATATTTTTTTTGAAAATAACGATTATAACATTTAAATTTAAATGAACAATTAATTTAATGGACATAAGTGAGTACATAAAAAAAATATGGCCCCTAATAATAAATTTTGAGTGAGTATGTAAAAATTAATTGTTACTTTAAATGAGTACTCTAAAAAAAAATTAACATTAAGCTTCAATTTTAAAATTATCAATTAATGACTAATTAAATATCAATCCCAACTAAGTTTTAAATTCATCTTTACAAATTTTTAAAAGTTTTTTTTTTATTAGGGGCCATATTCTTTTTACTTACTCACTCAAAATTTATTGTAAATATTTAGACCACATATTTAAACTTATTATTAAATTAATTGTTTTAATAACTTAAATGAGGTCCAATAAAATAAAAAAATTTAATGTACCAATATTTTAGTAAGTTAAAAGTTTTTTATTAATTTAATTAAATAAAAATTTATATGGGCTAAATTTGATTCTCTTATGTTGGCCAACTTACTAAATCATCATTAATGATTTAATTACCCACATTCATTAATTGTCTGATATTTTAATAAGCTTCATAGTAAAATTTGAACATACCCATATTAATTATTAAAATTAACAAATTAATGTGGAGTAATTTTAAATTATGGGGCCCAAAATAAAAATGTTAATTAACTTAATGAGCTGAATAAAACTTATTTTGTAATTAATATTACTTAACATCATTAAATAGATTTTATGGTTAATATTAGGTATTTTAATGGTCATCAATCATGGACAAATATTTAAATTATTAATAAAATTACTATAAAAAATTCTTTGTTTATGCTTATTGTGGACTCATTAAATATAGCTTCAAATTATTAAGATTAATGTATATTAATCATAAGTCAATTTTAAATTACTTAATATTAACCATAAGTAAATTTTAAAATGTCTTAAAAGAACACTTTATTAAAATGTTATATGGGACCAATAATATTGGTATTTTAAATGGTTAAGAATGTATTACTAAATTCTTGACATTTTAAAGCAATTGGCCTCATTAAATTAAAAAAAAATAAAATTTAAATTATTAGAATATGAACTCATTAAATTTTTTATTTAATTGACTAATAAAAATTATCAATTATTAAAAAATAATGGGCCAATTAGTTTAGTTTAATAAAACATCACATATTTTAATATTCAAATTATTAGCATATGGTCTCATTAAATTTTTAACTTAATTGAGTTAATAAAAAAAATCATTAAGATTTTTTTAGCAGAAACATGAGAGACAGTTAATAAATATATCCACATTTAAAGTACTCTAATTAAAAATTTAATTGATTACAAAAATTTAGATAAATATAAATTATCAAATATCACATTATATTTATATTTAAATATAGCCCATTTTTAATTATGTTAGGTCACTTGCAAAAATATCTAATATTAATAATGTATTTTCAAAAATTTAGACTAGGTGTTTAAAATTGTAACCTAAATGTTAACAAGTAATAGAATAGATATTGGCTGAAAAATAGATTTTAAAATTAGTACTTTAAGGTATGTTAAAATTATATTCTAAAAAATATTTTGAATATTTTTACTAGATAACACATTAATAAATAGGAAAATTTTTATAATCAATTAACATTTTGAAATATTTTTAATTTAAAATTTTCAAAACTTAAACAGCTCATTTTATTTTTTTTTAAATATTTCTTTAGTGAGTTATTGTGGGGTCAATATATGGACTAGGTCTAAAAGATTAGTTTTTAATAAAAAAAATTAAATATTACTTAGTTGAAAATTTTTTAAAGTACTTTTTGTCTCAATAATTTTTTAAAAAATTTAAAGACTAAAATAAAAAAAAATATATGTTTAAGTTACTCAACTATTTAAAAATAATTTTATTACTAATTGGTGGTCAATTAATATAATAAAAATTAAATTTAAATTAGTTGACCTGTATACAATAGGCAATTATCATACTTAAATTTTTTAATGGATTTAATATTAATGGCTAAAAAAGATATGGACTCACTAATTATAAGAAAATTTTAATTTAGAGTACTTTAAATGTGGTTAGATTTTTATGAAAAGTATGATTTAATAAACATATCCATATTATAATAATTTGAAATATTTTTTTTATTAGCCCAACTTAGTTGGAAAAGTAATCGTAGATATTTTTTTTAATTTATTTTTAAGTTATAAAAAATATTTAAAAAGAAATAAATTATGAATGAGTACAGTTAATTTAGACAATTAGAATATTCCTTTTTAATAAAATTTAATGGGACAATAAATATTAGCTCTTACGCCTTAAACATTGTTGGGGTAGATTTAAATGGGCTAACAAATTTTAAAAATTGATCCACAAGGTATGTTCTTACAATATATTTTTAACTTAATTCAAATATAGTACGTAATTTAATTCATTAAATTATTTGACGTACTTGATATTAAATTATAAGTTAAATACATACAAATCTAGTCCAAATGTTGCAATTATTTTATTTAATTAATATGGGCTAAAATCCACGATCAATTTTAATATTTTAATTGTTATATAAGTTTTTTACAAGTGAGGGTCACTAATTTAAAAATTATTTTTGTGGACCACTATATTTAATAAAATTTTGAACCCATTTATATTTAAAGTTATAGGTTCTGACTTTAGATAAGCTAGTCGATGACATAAAATGAGGTCAATATGAATTACTCATTAATTTAATACCATCTAAGTAAATAATACTCAATAAAAACTAATTTTTAAAAATTATGTATCTAAATAATTTTATGTGCCCACATAGGCATTTAAATTAATATTAATACTAATATAATAAAAGTAAGCTATTGTAATTACCTAAATTATTAAAAGGAACTCATTTTTAATGTTAGAAAATGTTGGGGCCAATGAAGCAATGCCATTAAAACATACTAAATTCTTAGATGGGATAATTATATTGAAAAGTTATTAATAAAAATGATTAGAATATTGACCTATAATAAAAAAAATTTTAATTTAAAATATGACCTTATTTATGAATTAAATCAGCTTTTTAAAACTTTGTTAATATTTAAAAAATATTTATAGTTATAATTTTAAAAGTTTGTGTGTTTAAATTATTTAATTTAGAATATGGCCTCATTAAAATATTTATATTCTTAACTTTTTATAGGTTAACCAATTATTGATCATCTCTATGCTAGTAAAAAAATTGAAAAAATAAGATTAGCTTATTTAACATATATCTATTAATCCATGTAATTGGCCCAATTAAAGATATTTTTAAGTAATTGTCTAACTCTAAATATTTTAAAAAGATTTTCTTAATGTTATATATGGATACTTAATCCGTGGCCTGACATATCTAGATGTTATAATTGTCATTAATTAATATTTTTTTTATAAGTTGGGCCACAATTTAATTCTTTTTAATTTTTTTTTTATTATTTAAAAATATATTGACAACCAAGTTTTCAACTAAGTTGGCCAATATAAAAATAAAAATAAACTTCAAATTATTAGAATATTAACATTTTTTATTCTACATTTTATGTTGTAACTGTTTTATGCACCTCACTCAATTAATTCTTTTCAAATTATTTTTAATTAATTAAAAATAAATTTAAGAAATTATAAATGATTAATTTTCCAATTAAATTGGACAATAAAAAAATAAATTTTAAATTATTATAATATGGATCAATTACTAAATGTGATAAAATACGTGGTTTGTCACAATTGATATGACTTAGACGTTATCAAGTTAGGTCTAATTGAATTTAATATTTTAATTTAATTAAATATGCTCATTTTTAATATAACAATTCATAATTGATATACACATAAAACACCAATTAGATATAGCTCCATATATAATATTTAATAAAAAGAATTAAATTGTGAGTGGGGTATGTAAAACAACTAATTCTATTGTAACATTTAGATATATGGATTAATTTAATTTAAATTAATTAAAAATAGATATATCAATTTTAAATTAAAAATAAATTTAATTGTTATCAATAAACTAGTAATTGCCCATATTAATTTAACCCATTTGATTGATATAAACCAACTAGAATATTCGCTAGTAAAATATTTTTAATTTGCATTAAAATTTAAAAATGGGCCACATTTATAATGAGTTAAACCAATCTTGTAATAAGTTAATATATTTATTGGCCAACATATAACAATTAGACAGTTAAGAATATTTGAATAAGCTAACGACCCCTATAAATGATAATTATTTTTTTTCATTAATTCCTGTCAATTTTATTTTTATTAATGTAATTTATTATCTGATATGATAGGCACAACTTGGCCACATTCTCATCGTCAATTATTATTACTTTTTAAATTAAAAGAATAAATTTTAAATTATTAGAATATAGTTTCATTAAATTTTTTAATGGATCAATATTCTAATAATTTACAAATTTTTTATTAATCTAATTAAATAAAAATTTAATACTAATTTTTAAGTAAACAAAATATTAGAATAAAAAATTAAGAATTATGTATTATTATTATTACTAATAAAAAAATAATTTATTGCCATAAAAAAAATTTATGGCCCAATATTTTAATTGAAAAATTATTATTAACTCTTTATAAAAATTACTGTCCACAATTGAACTACTTTAAAATTCATGTTATATTATATATTATAACATTTTTAATTTAGAGTACTTTAAATATTAATATGTGCATCTAAATTTTAATAGCAATTTAGTAGTAGAATATGTTGTTAGAATATAAATAACAATGTGTTCAGCCATTACATTAGAGATAGATGAAACATTATTTATATAAAAATTATTAGAATATTTTAAAAACATTAGCCACTAATTTTAAATTTTGTTAGATCAATAAAAATTAATTTTTAAAAATTAAATATGGACTCATTAATTTTTGTATGTAATTAGGCTAAATGAGATACAATTTGAAACAAAGCCTATTCACTTTTATTAATTGAGACAAAATTATCATGGCCATATACACTTATCAATTTATTAATTTGAATCTTTAAAATTGGTTAATGAGGTTATTGGTTTATTTAATGGGTAAAATAACTAATCTATCTATCTATATATATAAAGCAACAAGAGTTTTTATTGGTGTTGTCATATATACAGTTTTCTTTTGATTTTGCCATGTGGCACTTGGAAAGATTATTATACTTTATAACTAGCATAATACCCGTGCTATACCGATAGTATGTGTGTGTGTATCAAAAGAGTGAGAAAAATTTTATATCAGATTTAATTAGGTCATTAAATCATTATTAATTAAAAAAATGTTATTTTTTAATTAAAAAAATTTTAACGTTACTATTTAAAATATTAAAATTCTAAAACATTAGCAATAAATTTTAACCAAATAAATTAGTAATCACTCTCAAATCAATGGCCTTAATGGCCATAAGTTGTTTTTTTTTTTCTTTTTAATGGTCATAAGTTATTCTTTGTTTATAATAATAATAATAATAATAATAATAATAATAATAATAATAATAATAATAATTAAATTATTTTAAAATAATAAAAATAAAATAATATTAAAGTAGATTAAAAGTTATTAAATATATAAAAGGGAGAGAGAAAACTTTTAAGTATTGATTTTCATTCAAAGTAAACATGGGTATTGATTTTACTGTAAAAAATTGGGGAACATGATAATGTATGATGACTATATTTAGTAATTATATAAGGAATAAGGTTCAATTTAGCTCATTTTTAACTTTTGATCTAATTTAACCCATAAGTTTTGATTTATGCTCAAATTAGCCCAATTAACAAAAATGTGTAATTATTTATTTATTTATTTATTTTTTTAAATATTAAAATATTATTTTTATATTGTATAATTAATTAATTAATAAAAATAATAAAAATAAAAATATTATTAATTAAACTGAAAATATAAAAAAAATATTTTTATATTTTCATATAATTAATTAAAATTAAAAATTATTACTATTCCAATTAATAATATTGAATAATAAAAATAATATTTTTATTAAATTAATTATACAATATAAAAAATAATATTTTAATATTAAAAAATAATTAAATATCAAATAATTTATTTAAATAAATTATTTGATATATAAACAAATTAATTAATTAATTATACAATATAAAAATAATATTTTAATATTAGCAAAAGTCATTTTTTAATATTATTTAAACAAAATAATTAAATATTTTAAAAAAGATATTAAAATATTATTTTTATATTGTATAATTTGCATAATTAAAATATTAAATAAATTATTTTTATATTATATTTTAATATTAAAAAATGATATTTTTGTTAATTAGGGTAATTTGAGTATAAATCAAAACTTATAAGTTAAATTGGATCAAAAGTTAAAAATGGACTAAATTGAACCTACCTAATAAGTACGGGACAAATTGAACCTTATTCCAATTATATAAATACATAAAAAATTTAATGTTGACTTTTCTATTTAAAAATTAATGCATTGGTATTACATTTAATAATTAAACATATTTAAAAGAAAATTCAATTATTAATTTCTCATAAAAATTCAAATATCTGTTTGGTTCTAATTTGAAGTAGAAATTTTAAAGAAAATTAAACTTTTAGTTGTGGTAATAATTAGATAGTTATGATAATATTTATTAAATTTTTTAACTAAACGTCTTTGATTGATAAATTATCAGCAATTAAATATTGCAGTAAATGTGTTTAAAATATTTTATTAAATAATTTTGATTTTTCTTTTTATTTTACTGCCATTAACATTTTCAAATTAAAAATTAGAAAACCTCATAATGAATGATAATTATATTTAGTAATTAATACTTTTCCATTATTTAAATTTGAATGATCAAATTAATTAAGGATTGTATTTAGAAAATTAAATTTTATAATAATTGTATATTACAACTATTTAGAAAATATAAAAAAAAAAATTGCTAGCAATAAATTCAATTAAAAATGGTTACTTAGCATAAATGTGATATATTTAAAATCCTATCACCTCTTAAATTTTTTTTATAAAAATCTGAATGATCTTTTTATTAGAAAGTGAAAATTGAACATATATAAAATTAGCATATGTATTTGTTGGGTATAATTAATAAATTAGTCTAATTAACTCTTAGTTTTTCTATCTCTATATAAATTGAGCTTTTCAGGTGTTTTTAATAATTAAATAATAAGTAATTAATATTTTTTCATTATTTAAATTTGAAAGATCAAATTAATTAAAGATTATATTTAAAAAATTTTAATTATATAATAATTATATATTATAACTATCTAGAAAATAAAGAAAAAATTTAATGTTGACCTTTCTTTTTTTTTTAAAAAAATTAAAAATTAATGAACAGGCATTACCTTTAATAATTAGACTTCTTTTAAAAAAAATTTTAATCATTAATTTTTCACAAAAATTCAAATATCCCCAGATTTTTTGTTCTAATTTGAAGCATATATTTTAAAGGAAATTAAACCTAATTAATATTTGTTGAATTTTGATATTAAACATTTTGAGTTGGCAAATCATCATTAATTAAATATTAAATATAATTAAAGTAAATGTGCTTGAAATTAAAGGTAATTATTTTCTAATTAAAAGAAGTAACTGTTTTCTAATTTAAAAAAATAAATTTTTTCTAATGCTTTTCTTAAGAAAAGTATACATAAAAATTATTACAAAAATAAATTATTTAACTATAATGAATAGAATTTTACTTAATTTAGGATTATAAATTATTAAATTAAAATTAAAATAATTTTTTATTAATTAAAATGTATTCCTTTCACACTTTCAAATTAAATCATCTCAACGAAAAAAAGGTTTATGAATTTTTTTTCCTTTTTAGGAAATTAGGATTCCACTCATTAAAATTTATTTTCTTTTTAGTTTGGAAATTTTCTTATAAGGTAAATTTTTTTCTTCATATTAAAATATCATTATTTAGAAATTAAAATTTTATAAAAATTTAGTTCAATTAATTTCTTTTTATGAATTCTCATATTTAATCGAATCTCTCATTTATCAAACACAGTTTCTTCATATTTCCTCGTCAAGGCTAGCAACTAATGGTCCCTCTTATGAGTTTCTCTGCTAGACAACTACCACGGATTTCTTAGCTAAATATTAGTTCTATTTCAACACCTGCATACACGAAGGTACTACTTTCTTGCTCTCCAAAATTGAAGAGGAAGCATTAAGAAGCTTGAACTTGCGATATGAGGAAAATGGGCTATTAGATAATGTGAATGAAGTTAGATGCATGCCTTTGGCTAGTGTAATCGATGTTCTTTTCACTGAAAGAATGAAGAATAGATTGCATGAATAGCTTGATGGGTTATTTAGGAATGGAAATGGTGGGTCTCAGTTATAGGGGACATCAAATCACTCTAGACAATAGTTCTAAACTATTTTCTATAATATGCGGTAGCTCTTTATCTAAACGGTTTCACTTCTTTTCAGCTTAAGTTAATTCATTTAGTAATACGGTGCTTTGACTTATTTTGTTTCAAGTATGTTTCAAATTAATAAATTGATAGGTGTAAATGGCCATGATGATTCTGTTACAATTAATAAAAGTGAATAGGCTCTATTTCAAATTGTACCTCATTTAGCCTAATTAAATAAAAAAATTAATGAGTCTATATTTTAATTTTTTTAAAAAAATTAATTTTTATTAACCTAATAAAATTGAAAAATTAATAGCCAATATTTAAAAAAAAATTCTAGTAATTTTTATCTAAAGAATGTTTCATTAATTTCTAATTAATGGCCCAACCCATTGTTATTTAACGGAAAACGTTAGTTAACAAGTATTAAAAACCTCACAATGAGTGAATTAATTTGACTTAATTCTTTTAAATTAAGATTAGATCTAATTATAAAATTGAAAAAGAATTTAAAAAGAATTAAACTGTAAACAAGATACATAAACTTTAAAAATATATTCAATTTAAAATTATTCTAGATTTATTCCTCAATTGATATAAATTTAATGGGCTAATAAAAATTTTATTTATGTACTTACTTACAATTACTTAATTTAGATTAATTGGGTCATATTAGGTCTATTGGCCCAATAAAACCAAAAACTTTTGGGCTATACTTAAAAACAAATTTAACTTTGGTAATATATTATAACATTCAGATATATAGGCTAATAATAGATATAATAACTTGACATAGGTGTTTTATGTATCTTGTTCACAATTTAAATGAGGTATATTTAAAAATTAAAATGTGATCAATATTAATGTCATTGTGAACAAGGTATATTTAAAAATTAAAATATGTTTGGTGTTAGATGGATTATAACATTTAGATATATGAGGTTATAATTTACCCAATGTTATAATTGAAAAGATATTTAATTACATAATTTAATTCACTCAGCAAGGTCCAATTAATGTAATAAATTGAAAGCTTTTAATAATTAACAAAATTGGGTTGTTTAGCGTATATTATTAAAAATAATATGTTGAATCAATGGGAAGCTACTATGTTGAATCAATGGCCAAAGATTGGAGATGTTGAGCATATTGAATCAAAGATGGTTCTAAAATTTGAACCCATATTAGATAGCGAAGGTGGTGGAGAAGCATGGGTTGGAGACATGCATGTCTCTAAATCTGATGAAAATAGCACTGTAAAATGAAATTGATTGGTGCTTCTTGACCCTTTCAATTGCAATATGGGTTTAGTGTTGGATTGTTTATTTTTAATCACAATTATTCCTTCTAAATTTTTTAGGCATTTTCTTCTCTGTGAATATGTGATTTTGAAATTTTAATAATGTGATTGTGAAATTTTGGAATTGGTTAATGAATGTTGATACTTGTACTGAGTGATTTGTGAAGTGTTAATGTTGAAAATCAAGAGATTGTTGAAGATTGATTTTTTTTTTTTAATATAGAGTTAAGTTTAATTTCTAAGTATGAATACCCAATTTTACAGTTACTTGACAACCCCAATTTTTTCTTTAACTCATGTTGGCTTACAAGTGCAAAGCTAAAATGAATAGAAGTATTGAGAATTTGCATGTACATTCAAGATTGTTGCTTCTTGATAAAAGGATTACTTTGGAACAATGTATTACCCAGGAAGCAAGGAATTGAAACACAAAACAAATAAGATGGAAATTCCACTTCCATAAGCAATATTTCATTCCTTTAGTGTGCATATACAAAGTCTATAAATTGTGAATGCTTGTAATATCGAAATTTGGGTGTGTCCATAAATTTGGTTCTCTATAAGCCAAACCATAGTGACATTGATCAGTTTGGTTTGATTTGGTTTGGTTATTTCTTGAATGTTAGTTTGATTCGGTCTAAATTTTAGGGTCATTAGGTTTTTTGGTTTTTTGAGTTGGTTCAGTTCAGAATCAAACCGATCAAATGTTATTCCCTAATTCCTTAATAATTCCTTAATTTTAAGGATGGATATTCTTAAAAGTGATTATCTCTAATATGTGCATTACCATTACCAATACTATCTATAAAAACACCATAATGTGTAAGGATGTAAACTATTAAATATATATAAACAATAAAATCAAAGAAAAAATAAATTATATAAATAGTAAAAATAAAGAGGATTGGTTTATATTAATGTTTATAAATTTTTAATTTAAATTAATATTATATATTATTTTTTAATTGCAGTGCAAGTTAGAAGTAGTTTTGTTTAAAAAAAGTAAATGTAATTAATTTTATATTTAATTGAAGTTTAGCATAAGTAGAATTGAGAATTTTATATTTATTTGAATTCTAAAATTAAGAATCTAAAATTTATAGAAACTTTAAAATTAATTTAAATTATAAAATATAATTGTAATTAATTGGAAAAATAAAAGGTATTTTTTGCAAAATCAATGTTCCCCCTCTTCCTACACACACATATATATTAATTATTATTATTTTTTATTTTTCGTTTATTAATTTCTTATTTTAGTTAATTACTTCTTATAAAATTTTATATTTAAGTTAAGTTATAGTATAAGTAGGACTAACAATTTTAAATTTATATGAGCTCTTAAATTAAGAATTTTAGATTTATTTGAACATTAAAATTAATTTAAATAACAAAAATATAGTTGTAATTAATTTGAATAATGAAGGGCATTTTTGATAAAGCTAATATGAGTCCCTTCCCACATATGGTATAGATAAATTAATGTAATATGAATTATTATAGTAAACA